>NC_072389.2:68167621-70667621 GCF_028885625.2 Pongo pygmaeus | reverse complement strand
CAGGAGGCTGAGGCAGGAGAATCTCTTGAACCCAGGAGGCAGAGGTTGCAGTGAGCCGAGATCATGCCACTGCACTCCAGCCTGGGTGACAGAGTGAGTCCATCTCAAAAAAAAAAAAAGAAAAGAAAAAAGGCCGGGTGTGGTGGCTCACGCCTGTAATCCTAGCACTTTGGGAGGCTGAGGCGGGCGGATCATGAGGTCAGGAGATCGAGACTATCCTGGCTAACATGGTGAAACCCCGTCTCTACTAAAAATTACAAAAAAATTAGCCAAGCGTGGTGGAGGGCGCCTGTATTCCCAGCTACTTGGGAGGTTGAGGAAGGAGAATGACATGAACCGGGGAGGCAGAGCTTGCAGGGAGCTGAGATCGCGCCACTGCATTCTGGCCTGGGCAACAGAGCAAGACTCTGTCTCAAAAAAAAGAGAAAAAAGAAAAACAAAAAAAGGAAAAAAAAAAAGAAAGCCCAAGCCCGAAGTGGAGGAGGCTGAGAAGCAGAGGAGGCTTCCTGGAATTGATACAATCTTTGACGGCTTTGGTGTCCACTGGCCATAGGACAGTGGGGTTCAAAGCAATTTCATCTGGATTTCAAAGGGCAGAGAGGCTCCCAGTTGACGTTATGCAGACTCTATCATGGGCTTTCCCACCCACCAAATCTCCTCATTTTACTGTGGAGGAAACTGAAGTCCAGAGAGGGAATGTGAAATGCCTAAGGTCACACTGCATTTGGGGATCAGAGCTGGGCATGAGCATATACGAGCTGTGACACACCCCACCAGGCTTACATGTTCTCGTGCAGTCACTCACAAATACATACACTCAGAGTTCTGTACAAGAAAACCCCTTTTCCTCAGGATGGCCTGGGTGATTCGTCATCCTTGTTCCCAGAGTGTGGAGCCTCCGCATCTCCCTGGCACCCTGGAGGGAAGATCCAGGTCCACCAAATACAGAGAGCAACCAACTCTCCTTACCATCCTGTATGAAAGGCCACTGTGATAAAACAGGAAGATCAGAGGACTGGAAATTAGACCTGGCCTGGGTGTGAGCCTGACTCAAATTCCTAAGCATCTCCAGGACCCAGGTCTTGGTAGAATTCTGGTATACCTCGCACTGTGTGCTTTCCCCACTAATTATGATCAGACTCAGGCTGAAACGAAAATCAACAGCAGCTTTTGTTTTGTTTTAAATAGAGATGAGGCCTCACTATATCACCCAGGCTGGTCTCAAACTCCTGGGCTTAAACGATCCTCTCATCTTGGCCTCCCAAAGTGCTGGGATAACAGGTGTGAGCCACTGCACCTGGTTTCAACAACAGCATTGATGGGTGAAGTAGCAGAAAGATGAAGGCAGCTGATGCACTCTTGGGGCATTTTCCCTCTGTTTGATGGAAGCTGGTTAATTGAGTGCAGAGGATTTAAAACCTATCTGGCCCAGGCTGGGCACGGTGGCTCACTCCTGTAATCTCAGCACTTTAGGAGTCTGAGGCGGGCAGATCACTTGAGGCCAGGGGTTCAAGACCAGTCTGCCCAACATGGCGAAACCCTGTCTCTACTAAAAATACAAAAATTAGCCGGGCATGGTGGCACATGCCTGTAGTCCTAGCTACTCAGTAGGCTGAGGCAGGGGAATCGCTTGAACCCGGGAGGTGGGGGTTGCAGTGGGCCGAGATCACACCACTGCACTGCAGCCTGGGCAACAGAGGGAGACTCCATCTAAAACAAAACAAAACAAACAAAAACAACAACAACAAAAAACTATCTGGCTCAGGAGCCTTCTGGGAAATAGAAGAGTCACTGGAGGGGAGGGGCAGTTTTTTAGACCCAGCTATGTCCTTGGCAATCATAGTGGTCTCCTGGTGCTGTTCTCAGGACTCAGACATGAGTCCTGGGGAGAGCAGAGGGGCTGTCAGTAAGAGCCCAAAGAGCTGTTCCACTGAACAGTCTGTGTCTTATCTGAGCATACACAGTCCTGTTCTGAAGTTAGGTAAGAAAGGCATTTGTCCTCACTATTGACCTTCGTACATTGAGAAAGCAATAGGGTGCTATGCTGAGGTCAATGCCTTGAAAAGCCATAGTGTTAAAAAAATAATAATAATAAGCTGGTCAATGGAGAAAGGATAGTCTTTTCAACAAATTGTACTGGAACAACTGGACATCCCCCATGTAAAAAAATGAACCCTGACCCATACTTGTTTCTAAATTTTTATTTACTTATTGATTTATTATGTTTTTGAGACAGGGTCTTGCTCTGTCGCCAAGGCAGGAGCACACTGGCGTGATCATGGCTTACTGCAGCCTTGATCTCCCAGGCTCAAGCGATTTTCCCACCTCAGCCTCCCGAGTAGCTGGGATCATAGGCATGTGGTCCCAGCCCGGCTGATTTTTTTTATTTGTTGTAAAGATGGGGTCTCACTATGTTGCCCAGGCTGTTCTTGAACTCCTGAGCTCAAGTGATTCTTCCAATTTGGCCTCCCAAAGTAGTGGGATTACAGGGTGAGCCACTGCACCTGACCTTGACCCATACTTCACATCATATATGAAAACTAGTTCAAAATGAATCATAGACCTGAAGGTAGAACCTAAAACTAAAAAACTCCCAGAGAAAACATAGGAGAGCTGAGTGGGGTGGCTCATGCCTGCAATCTTAGCACTTTGGGAGCCCAGGGCGGGAAGATCGCTTGAGCCCAGGAATTTCAGACAGCAGTGAGCTATGATCGCACCACTTGTACTCCAGCCTGGACAATACAGCAAGACCCTGTCTCTAAAAACAAAAACAAAAACATAGAAGAAAAAGTCTTTGCAACTGTGGATTTGGCAATGATTTCTTAGATGCAACACCAAAAACACAATCCATAAAATAAAAAATTGATCAATTGGAAAAGATAAACCATAGACTGGGAAAAAATATTTTCAAAACATATATCTGATAAAGGACTTGTATCCAGAATCTATAAAGTACACATAAAACTCGATAATAAGAAAATAAATGGCACTTTGGAAGGCCGAAGCAGAAGGATAACTTGAGCTCAGGAGTTTGAAACCAGCCTGGGCAACATGAAATCCCATTTCTACAAAAAATAAAAACCAATTAGCAAGGTGTGGTGGCGTGCACCTGTAGTCCTAGCTACTTGGGAGGCTGAGGCAGGAAGATCTCTTGAGCCTGGGAGGTGGAGGTTGCAATGAGCCGTCATGATGCCATTGCACTCCAGCCTGTGCAAAAGAGCGAGACCCTGTCTCCAAAGAAGAAAAAAAGAAACGACTCAATTACAAAATGGGCAAAATATCTGTACAGATACTTCATCAAAGAAGATATATGAATGGCAATTAAGATGCCTAACATCATTGGTCACTAGGGAAATGCAAATTGAAATCACAATGAGATCACACTGTACACCTATTAGAATGGCTAAAAACAAACAAATAATCAAACATAAAACTTGACAATATCAGGTGCTGATGTGAATGCTGAGCAACTAGAACTCATACATTGCTGGTGGGAATGTAAGAGATACAATCACTTTGGAAAACAGTTTAGCAGTTTCTTATAAAGTTGAACATACACTTACCATAGAGCCTACTTGTAGGTATTTACCCAAAAGAAATGAAAAACATGTTTACACAAAAGCCTGTATACAAATTATAGCTAAAATGTACTTGCTAAAAACTAGAGAACTGGGCCGGGCGCGGCGGCTCACGCTTGTAATCCCAGCACTTTGGGAGGCCAAGGCCGGTGGATCACCTGAGGTCAGGAATTCAAGACCAGCCTGGCCAACATGGTGAAACTCCATCTCCTAAAAAAAATACAAAAATTAGCCAGGCGTGGTGGTGCATGTAGTCTCCAGCTACTCAGAAGGTAGAGGCAGGAGAATCACTTGAACCGGGAGGGGGAGATTGCAGTGAAGTAAGATCGTGCCACTGCACTCCAGCCTGGGCGACAGAGCGAGACTCCGTCTCAAAAAAATAAGAATAAAAATTTTTTTAAAAAACTGAAGAACTGGCCAGACACAGTGGCTCACACCTGTAATCCTAGCACTTTGGGAAGCCAAGGCGACGGATCACCTGAGGTGAGCAGTTCGAGACCAGCCTGGCCAACATGGCAAAACCCTGTCTCTACTAAAAACACAAAAAAATGAGCCAGGCTTGGTGGTGGTAGCCTGTAATCCCAGCTACACGGGAGGCTGAGAGAGGAGAATCACTTAAACCCAGAGGCGGAGGTGGCAGTGAACTGAGATTGCACCACTGCACTCCAGCCTGGGCAACACAGCAAGACCTCATCTCAAAACAAAAACAAAAACAAAAACAAAAACAAAAAACAAAACAAAAAACTGAAGAACTGTAGACAATCTACATGTCCTTCATCTGGGAAATGGAGAAACAAATTGTGCTACATACATGCAATGAATACTACTCAGCAATAAAAAGGAATGAACGGTTGATACATACAACACCATGGATGATTATACTAAATGAAAGAAACCAAATTCAAAAGGCTCCTACAGTATGGCTCCATTTATATGACATTCTCAAAAAGGCAAAACCACAGTGAAAGAAAGATTTGTGGTTGCCAGCAATTGGGGATGGGGAGAAGGGTTGACTACAAAGGAAACTTCTGAGGTTTTGGAAATATTTTTTATCTCAATTGTGATGGTGTTACATGATTGTATTTGTCAAAAATCACAGAACTGTAGATCCAAAAGACTGAATTTTACAATATAAAAATTTCAACTTTTAAAAATTGGGGGTGGGATTCAAATTCCTTCTCCCTTTTGTTTGTCTTCCTTGTCACTGCCCAACATCCTGCCCTTGAAGCTCTTGTTCTCCTAGAGAAAACGTTGCCCTGATTCGGCCACGTTGAAGACTGCCTTGCTTCTGAGGAAAAAAGGGAAACCCACTAAGAATGGTCTCGGCAGGGCCACGTGTCTGTCTCTGTCCCACCCCATCCGTGTAGGCCCAGTTGCCAAGGGCGACCCAGCCTTTCTAACGTCCATTTCAACTTCCCTGGGCTAGAGTCCTGGTGGTGACCTGGGCAGGGACCAAACCCTTACGGCCCAGGTGCTGTGTGGGCGAAGATTTTGCTTGGAAAGAGGGCGGCTCCTCACACTCAACTTCTCACAGCTGTGTTTTCTAACCAATAAAATACCCACGTGTCCGGAGAACATATAGCCAGAGAGGGCATCTACCCAGCATCCACCCCACTTCATCCCTTACCAAGGCTGCCCCATCACTGCTGCAGGCTTTTGTGGGCTGCCAGCATCTTGGCCAGAGCTGAAGCCACACCACACCCAGAGCCATCTGGGACCTCTCGAGGGAGTCATGAAGAGGCCTCGGGTCATGGGAAGGAGAGCAGCAGAGTCTGGTGGGTGCATGGGTGAGCTTATGCCCTAGAACACCCAGGGCACACCCATGGTGAGTGTGAATAGCCAGGGGAGGGTGAACACTCTTGAGATAACACCTGGGTGAGTGTGCACCCCCTAATCCTATATAAAGTTGTGAATGTGGATGTTCGTGGGAAATACAGGGGGCACTGTATGAACACTATGACGTGCACATATAGAATAGGAACTCAGCTGGTTCATGCAGTGAACACTACAATGTCACTGGATGTGAGCAAACTGTAAAAGTGTGGTGAAGACACTATAGACTGTGAACATACTATGGTAAATTTGTTGAATGTCATGGTGACATTCATGAATTCTGTAGTCAGTGGTGAAAACACTGGGGCCTCTAGGGTGTGTGTGAACACACTGTGATAAGCATGGTGGACGCTATAGACGCTATGTGTGAACATAAGGCCCTGACTGGGCTGAATCCATCATAGGAACACTGAGGTGACCCTGCTTTAAGCTTGAGAAGCATTGTGGGGTGACCACAGTGAGCGTGTTATGCAGAGGGTGGAGAGTTCTACTGAGCACGTTTTGGAGTATCTGCTGTGATCATAGCCCATTCTCTGGGAATCTTCTCCCACCTATGGCCGCTGAGTAAGCACACGCTTACAAGACTAGGTGCTGATCAGTAGGCTGCAGTATTTGCAGCAACTAGTGTGGCATGTGCGGTGCTGAAGGTTTCTTTCTTTTTCTCCTATTTCCTAAGTTGGAATTGTTATTATGGTTGCTCAACTGTTCTGGAGTGTGTTGCTATGGTTACAAGATGGCAAGGGTTACATAGGTGGGTTTGGAATGGAACAAATGATGGGTAAACTCTGAGGTTGACAGCTATTAAAGTCGTTTCTTCATATCATGACTCTTGACTCTTTTTTTTTTTTTTTTTTGGAAATGGAGTCTGGCTCTGTCACCCAGTCTGGAGTGCAGTGGCACAATCTCAGCCCACTGCAACCTCTGCCTCCTGGGTTCAAGTGATTCTCCTGCTTCAGCCTCCCAAGTAGCTGGGATTATAGGTGCCCACCACCACGATTGGCTAATTAAGACTGTCTCAAAAAAAAAAAAAGACCGGGCGCGATGGCTCACGCCTGTAATCCCAGCACTTTGGGAGGCCAATGCGGGCGGATCACCTGAGGTCGGGAGTTCGAGACCAGCCTGACCAACATGTAGAAACCCCGTCTCTACTAAAAATACAAAATTAGCCAGGTGTGGTGGCACATGCCTGTAATCCCAGCTACTCAGGAGGCTGAGGCAGGAGAATTGTTTGAACCCGGGAGGCAGAGGTAGTGGTGAGCTGAGATTGCGCCATTGCACTCCAGCCTGGGCAACAAGACAGAAACTCTGTCTCAAAAAAAAAAAAAAAAAAAAAAAAAAAGTAGACCTTATTTTATTGGTTACAAGCAAGTCATGAGGCCAGCTCAGATTCAAGGGGAGGAAAATTAGATTCTATCTCCTGATGGTGGATTAGTGTAGTTACATAGTATGAGAACACAAGGAAGGGGAAATACCATTGCAGCCATCTTTGGAAAATACAGATTGCTACAGCCTCCTTGAGAATAAAGCCATCCCAGGGGAAGCAATTGAGATATGGAAAAAGAAAAGTTCTAATGATGTTGTCTGAGTACCTAGATCCAACTTTTACCAAGATTTCCATCATCAGAACCATCAGATTCTTTTTCTGCTTAAACCATTTTGAGCTGGGCATGGTGAATCACGCCTGTAATCCCAGCATTTTGGGAGGCCAAGGCAGGCGGATCACCTGAGGTCGGGAGTTCGAGACCAGCCTGGCCAACGTGGCGAAACTGAGTCTCTACTAAAAATACAAAAATTAGCCAGGCGTGGTGGCACGCACCTGTAATCCCAGCTACTTGGGAGGCTGAGGCAGGAAACTCACTTGAACCCTGGAGGTGGAGGTTGCAATGAGCCAAGATCATGCCACTGCACTCCAGCCTGGGCAACAGAGTGAGACTCTGTCTCAAAAAAAAATTTTGAGTTGTGCTTTATTACTTGCAACTGAAAGAGCTTTTACTCTTAGTGTATCAGTTATCTATTGCAGCATAACAAACCACTCCAAAGTTCTGTGGCTTAAAACAATGATTTACTATTTCTCATGATTCTGTGGGTTGGCTGTACAGAATCACAGTCCAGACCATTCCTCTGTTGGTCTCATCTGGACTTTCTCAGGCAACTGCATGGGTGGAAAGTTCAAGATGGCCTCATTCACCTGTCTGGCCATTGGCTCAGGGTCTCAGTTCTTATCTGTGTGGTCTCTCACCCTCCAGTAGGATAGACTGACTTCCTTAGATGGTAGACAATGTTCCAAGAGAGTGATGGTGGAAACTGTAAGGTCTCTTGAGGCCTAAACTCCAGAACTTATGCAACATCACTTCTGTTCTATTCCTTTATTCAAAGCAAGCCACAAAGTCAGTCCAGGTCAAAGGAATGAATAAATAGGCTCCACCTCATAATAGGAGAGTTGCAAAGAATGTGTGGCCATATTTAATCCACCACAATGTGGTAGATAGCTGGATTATGTTAGATGGGAACATCTTTGGAATTAGTATATATACAGGAAGCAGGGTGTGTATGCCAGGCAGGTGGGACAGACTGTTCTAGGCATGTGCCCACTGAGGAGCCTACAGTTGGGGTGTGACTTCCATGGTGGGTCCTCTGAGCTGAGGACCCTATGACAAGGTGTACATTAGACCTCTGGTTCACAGGGGCAACTTGGAGCTGAAGACCTACCATAGCTGAGTGACTTCATGCCTCTTAGCCTCGGTTCATCCTCTGTAAAATGGGCATGCTGATCCCTGCCTCACAGATTGACTGTGAGACTGAAGATGAGATGGTCACCACTAATGTGCCTTGTAAATGACAGAGTGTCATCTACATGTGACTGTGTATTATTATCTGAGATCTGAGGAAGAAATACTCAAGATGGGCCTGGGTAGTCACAGAGGGCAGGAAGGAGGACACCAAGACAGGGATTTGAATAAGGACATTCACAATGGTGAGGGAGAAGGGCCGTATTTCAAGATGGGAAGCTGGAGAATAAAATTATAAAGGCACAGAGGTAGAACAGTGACAGATGGTACCCAGGAGAGGGAGGAGAGCAACTTGGTCAGAGGGTGAGCTCCCTCTACCACCCTGGACTCTGGGTTTCTGGGTTCCCAGGCAGTAGGGCAGCAGCCACTGATGGTCACTCAGAACTACAGCCAAGGCTTCCATTCTTCAAGGTTTATCAGCTGCTTAACCCCCCGCAGGCCTCCAAGGCCTCCTCCAGCCACAGGGGGTGATGACAGGAGGTGGCGGGCAGGTGGTCAGAGAGTCAGAGATAGAGCTCCCTCCTCCGGAGCCACCAGGATCAGGTCAGACCCCTCCCAGTGTTCCCAAACTCCTTTCCCCACTGCAGAGTGTGGACCCCTGGCTATAGGCTTGGGTTACAGGTGGCCTAGCTGAGCTGGGCTCCAAGTCCCTTCATCCCCTGGGCAGGGATGGGGATGATTGATGGGTTTCCAGCATGTTCCAGGCAGAAGCTTGGAGCGGCTGCAGAGTAGCCTGGCTTGCAGAAGCTCCAGATGGCCACTCGTGGCTGAGGCTGACCCACCCAGGCCAGGCCTTGGACAGTCTAGACCTACGGCCACCTCCGAAGCCCTCTCTATTCTGGGGTCCTGGCTGAGGACAGCAATAGCTTCTCCCCCAAAGGAGTCCTGGGAAGAGAGAGTCAGGGCAGGCTCAGATTTCCCCAGTCTAGCCCTGTGCAGCTCACACAGCTCATTCCTACTTGGAGACAGGAAAGGACTCTGATGGGAGTATGGGAGGAGGCAAGATATGAGACAGGTGGACAGAAATGGCACGGTGGAATTGGAACCCAGCCCTCAGCCCTGTACTTACCATATTAACATGCACTGGCCACTTGGGGCTAGGTAAGTGAGGGCCTCAGTGTGAGTGCTGGGCTGAATGAGGAGACCCAGGCAGGAATCCTGGCCTAAAACACTCCACTTTGCTCAATCCTCACCCATAGGGTACCCTGCCTCCCACTACAGAAAGAGATGGAGGTGACTGGGAGGCTGGGGAGGCCTCTTTCACCCACCCTGGGATTCCACAGAATGAAGGCCTTGGAGAGCAGCTGATTACCCTGACCTTGACCTCTGGTTTACCTCCCACTACTTTCCTTTCCTGTGTATCTCTCTTGCTGTCCTTATCCAGCTTTGGTGGTCACATCTGCTTCTCTGGCCTTCCTCCTGACCTTGACTCCACACTGGCTCCTCTGACTTCTGCCAGACACCTAGGAGCAGTCGTTCCCTCCACTCTCTCCTCCCAGCTCTGTTTGCTGTCAGTACAAATGGTCCCCAATTTAGGATGATTCAAGTTACAATTTTCCGACTTTATGATGGTGCAAATGTGACACAAATTCAGTAGAAACTGTACTTTCCTGTACAACCATTGAGTTTTTCACTTTCAGTACAGTATTCAATGTATCACATGAGATATTCAATACTTTATGGTAAAATAGGCTTTTTGTTAGATGATTTTGTCCAACTGTAGGCTAATGTAGGCTAGTGTAAGTGTTCTGAACATATTTAAGGTAGGCTAGGCTAAGTTCTGATGTTCAGTAGGTTAGGTGCATTAAGCATATTTTTTTTACTTACGATATTTTCAACTTACAGTGGGTTTTATTGGGACATTACTATAAGTCAAAGAGGATCTGTATATCTCAAACCTTGCAATCTCAGAGCTGGCAGGGGCCTGCAAGCTCACTCAGTCCAACTCCTGTTGCACATCTGAGGCCCAAGGTTACTTGGGTTCTTGCTAGTTCATTGTCGCATATCAGAATCAGAAACAGCCAGGACTAGGCTTCTGAATTCCAAATTTCTATTTTTCTCCTGTCCTTTGATCTGGGGATTGTGGCTCAGCCTCTGTCTGTCTGTCTGTCTATTCCTTAGGCCATCAGATTTCACATGGGGTTCACTCAGTTCAGACGTCTGCAGTCAAAGCCATAGCTGAAACTGAGTCATGGCTTGGCTCTGACAAGTTGGACCAGACTGGGGCCAACTACAGGGCTTATGAACCAAGGGCTGGTGGCCAGGAGGGAGACGGGGCTCCAGGAGATAAAGCAAATCAGATCTATGCCCCAGGTCTACTTGGGAACCATTGCTGCTCAATGTCCTTTCTCCACCCCCACTCTCTTCCCCAGCAGATTTTTTTTTTTTTTTAGACCAAGTCTCACTCTGTTACCCAGGCTGGAGTGCAGTGGCATGATCTTGACTCACTGCAACCTCTGCCTCCTAGGTTCAAGCCATTCTCCTGCCTCAGTCTCCCAAGTAGCTGGGATTACAGGCACACTCCACCATGCCTGGCTAGTTTTTCTATTTTTAGTAGAGATGGGTTTCACTATGTTGGCCAGGCCGGTCTTGAACTCCTGACCTCAAGTGATCCACCTGCCCTTGTCTCCCACAGTGTTGGGATTACAGGCGTGAGCCACTGCACCCAGTCTCCCCGTATATCTTGTCAAAGGCAATGCTCAGCGAAAACAGCTCTAATGCACACATACACACACACACACGGAAAGACACATACACACAGGAGAAGGCATAAACACACACACACAGAGCTCTCTGGCATGCGGGTATGCACTGTTGTACTATGGGATCATTTCCACGTGAGGCTCTTTCTTCCGAGTGCAAGGATACATCTCTTTTCTTGTGCTTTCCCAGTGCGCAGTCTAGAGCCTGGGAATAAGAGCTCGGTAAAGGTATGTGGAGAGAGTGAGCTGACCTGGCGTGGATGGCCACAGGACCAGGCCTACATCTCCAGTTGCCGGCATGAGGCAGGAAGCCCAGCCCAGGCTAGATGAGCCTGCTACATGGGGCAGGACCTGGGAAGCTCCCACTGTGGGCCTTAGTACACTCGCTCTTCATCTTCTTCCTTCAACTGGGGCTCTATCACTGTGACCAGTCAATCTCAAAATGTGATCCATGAACCAACAGCATCAATATCATCTGGGAACTTGTTAGAAATGCAAAGTCTCAGGCCCCACTGAATCAGAAACTCTGGGTGTGGGGTTCAGAGATCTGCATTAACCGCCCTCCAGGTGATTCTAACACATGCTAAAATTAGAGAACCAGTGTGTGTGCAAACAGATAACCTCATGCTGGGGCCAGGGGCCGGGAGTAGGGGTGTGAAGCCCCAAAGCACATGCAGCTGCATACGCCCCCTATGGGTAAGACTGGCTGTTCACATGCTGGTGGATGCATATACCTGAAGGCAGACACGTACTCACACGCATGCACATATATGAGCATCAGGGTCTCAGAAGAGTCCACATACTGGAGCTCTGGGGTCTCAGTGGGCACCAGCAGGCACTCAGATGGAAGTCGGGGGGGGGTGGAGAAAGGAAGAACTGTTCTCACCAGCTGACAACCTATGCCCCACAATTCTTTTGTCCCTCATCCCTTCTGAGGTTCCCTGAGTGTTCCCTCAGAAGCCAGAGAAGCTGAGTAGTTGCCCAACTCAGACCAGACACACCCAGCTGAGAGGCCAAGGTGGCCTGTGTGCCTAAGAGCGGAGTATGTGCTAAGACCAGCAAAGTCTTTTCTCTGTGTGGGCGAGCCAGGGCCAGGGGGATGTGGGGCATCAGCAAGCTAGGCTTAGGCAAGAGCACACCATCCCCTGGGCCATGAAATGCTGCCCAGATATAGAATTCCCCGTGGCCCCTTCCCAGGGCTGTTGCTAGTGCCCAGCCAACCTCCTGACCCCTCTCTCTGCTCTGGACTGTGATGCCCCAGGCCGCTGCCCACCTGGCCCATCACCAGGTCCTGCGGTGTCTCCTCCTTAGGATCTGGACATCAAATCCTGGCCTCTGTGAGCCACAAGGGGACATGGGGAGGGGAGAGGGAGGCTCATGCTCAGATCTGGTTTCGCTGCTGCTTCCCCTGGCTGGCTGCCACAGGCTGAGACACCAGCTGTGCTATATAAAGCCGGCACTGGACTGCTGGAGAGGCGAAGGCTTGGACCCCCAGCTGAGGAGTCCTGCTCAAGACACGGTGAGCTCCACTCCTATTCCCCTCACCCCATCCCTGCACCCCACTGCTGGACTCAACTGCTCCTGCCCTCCCCTGACTACCCCATTCCCTTCTCCCCACCTCCCCCCACATTTTGCTGCCTGATCCTTCATCTCCCACAGAGAAGACTCCCTTTCTGCTTTGGGAATCTGCTTTCCCCCATTGGCCCAAAGTCCTCTCCCTCCCCCACATGAGGACAGGAACCCCCAGATGGTCCCACTTAGGGTTTCCATACCTCTGGGTGCCCTGCTTTGTTCCCTGCGGTCAGCCAGTCTGCTCTGTCCAAGTGTTCTGAGGAGCGTGGGATGGCGAGCCTAACCATCAGGGCATATGCTGAGGAAACAGCGGGGATGCTGAGAAACCTCTGTGGGCTGCCAGATGGGAAATGGTTTTTCCACAAGGTGTCTCAGGCCACCTCAGCCTCCAGACATCCCTGGAGCTGGCTCAGTCTCAGGCTGAATGTGGTGCAGGCCAGCAGACTGCTCAGCTCCCTGCTTGGAGCCCAGAGTGATACACACAATGTGGAGGCCTTTGGGACGTCCTGGTGACTCTGCTCCCTCATCCGAGAAACAGGTAGTGGTGGAGCTAGTGTTTTTAGAGCTAGAAGGTCTGCAGCATGGGACTGGTTTGTTCTTTCCCTGGAATATCCAAGTGTTTTCAGATATGTGTATTTTTTAGAGAGGAGGACTCTTCCCTTTCCTACCACACCCTGGACTTACGATGTTGAAGGGAACCACTTTTGAATCCCCAGAAACGAGTCAGATTCTGGGTTGGCCAGAGCTCTGGGGAGACATAAAAATGTTCTGCTCAGCTGTGGCCTGGGCCACGCACACCACATGGTTCCTTGCCCTTGTCCCAGGCCTGCTTTCCTCTCCTGACCCTTGCAGTTCCTCACCCACGCTCAGCAGTTACTGGGGAGCCCTGGCCTCTCACAACGCATCCCCTCTGCTTTCCGTCAGCTGGCTCCTGGCTGTGTAACTCCCAGTCAGGCCCCAAACAAAAAGGCCAGAAATGTGTTCCAGCTGCAGCCCGTGCACATCTGGTAATGTGTTCATGGAGGTGGTATGTCCGAGGCATCTGCACCCTCCAGCCAGCCTGCCTTATGAGAGGCCACTGGAGTCGGAGCCAAGTCTTCATGGCCTTAATATGTACCCGCCCGTGCGAGAGTGTGACCTCCATCAAAGGATGGCAAAACAAATGCCCCTCAGGCCTGGGTCTTAGAAGTGACTAATGAGTCACCAAGAGGCTGCTGGGGGTGAGCCCTGGACTCTCCTCATTGGCAAGGAACCTCTTCGCCCCGGCTCGTCCTTGTGCCCCATCTCCATGTGGGGCCCTGGAGCCTACCCCCAGGGATGGAATCTAGTCTGCCTCATTTGAACTCAGATTCTGAGCCTCTGCACCTCCCAAGCTACCTGGTTTCACAACTAACTCAGGCAGATGTCACTCTCGTATCATTCTGTCCACCTTTCCCTCCTTGACAGGTCAAGAAATATTTCTGCTTGAGCCATAAGCGGTGATTCAGAAATATGAAACCTGACAAGCTTTGTTTCTTTACAGGTCACTGGATCTGAGAAACTTCCCAGGGGACCGCATTCCAGAGTCAGTGACTCTGTGAAGCACCCTCACCTACCTCTTGCCACGTTCCCACGGGCTTGGGGGAAAGATGGTGGGGACCAAGGCCTGCGTGTTCTCCTTCCTGGTCCTGGAAGTCACATCTGTGTTGGGTATAGGCTAAGTATCCGCTGGCTCCCAAATCTTCCACTTGCCACAGTGAGGTCGTGTCTGGTCTGGGACTGAACTATGCGTCTGCCTTAAGACACAGCAAGGCCTTAAGACCTGGGGCCACTTTATGGATTTATTCATAATTTATACCCTGTTTGTTTTTCTCCAAAACTTGAGATTGTTCCCATTATTAAAACTCACAAAACAGAACTTTTATATGAGAAGAGGGATGAGCAGTCATTCAGAGGGAGGAAAAAAAGATGAGAGGGTTATTTTTAGCCCCCGAGTACTAAATTGAGCTCCGAGCTTCCTGGCAGCCAAAGTAATAGGGAATCACAGGGCATCAGTGAGATCTCAGAAGCAGGTTTGGGGTTTGGTCTGTTTTTAGTTTTATGAAAATTCTTTTGGCCCAAAGCTCAATTTCATTTAGACCCTGCAGCCGAATTTCACAGACACACCAGAACCCCTTCTGGTCTCCTTGCCCTCTGACTGCATCCTCTGGTGATACTGAGCTCTGGAAGGAACTGGTAGAAAGAATTTGTCTGGTGGAACAGAAGACTTCCCAAGGCATCTAAGCGTCAGCCCTCCCCTGCACAGTCTCTCCCACCTCCTCCCCTTCCTCTCCTGATTTCTAAGCACATACTCAGGTAAAGCAAAAAAAAAAAAAAAAAAAAAAGCTCAAAACCCTCCTTTAAAGTTGTATGCCTTGCAGGATTTGTGGCTACAAATACAGGAACAAAGGCTGTCTCAGTCTGGAGCCAACCCCTGTGTGTGCCTGCCTCCTGCCTTGCTCTTTCCACCCTGACAGCTGCTGCTTGTGAAGATGATTAACATTCAACCATCTGAGGGGAAATCAGATTAGGTTGATTAAAAGAGCTCCTATCACCCCAATTAAGCAGCATAGAGAATTCTGATTTGGCTCCTGGAGTAAGCGTTAATTGCCTGTCAAAGCTTCTGCAGTCCTCTGCTCTGCATTCTCCTTCCCATTCTGGAGACTCCAACCCAGCCTCAGGTAGGGTACAACTGGAACTGCTTGTGGCCCGAGGACCCTGTACCCATCCTCAGGCAGTCCCTGCCAGCCTCGTATGGAAAATTGAGGACCACTGCCCCAATTAGGCCATAGGAGTCTTTTATGGGAGAGTGGAACCCCAAGGGAAAGTAAATGGCCATCTATTGTGGCGTTGAGCTAAAAGAAGTTGCTAGCACTTATTCGGAATGCATTATGTGCTAGGTGTTCTAAGTGGATTTTATGAATGAGCTTATTTAATCCCCACAATCCTCTAAGGCAGGAACTATTATTATCCTTATTTTATGATGAGAGAACATGGGGTCAGGTGGGTTAAGTAACTTGCCCAAAGTCACACAGTTAGAAACTGGCAGAGTCTCAGGAGCCCACACTGTCAATCTGCATATACTTCAGAGGCTTTTACGTTCTATCTTATGGAATCCTCATGCCAAATGAATCACTCTGCAAGGTGGGAATTAATATCTCCATTTTACACATGAGGAAAACAAAGCTCCATTTTGCCAAGAAGGTTAGGTGCAGACACCAAAGCAAGAGTCCCTGGCCACTGGCTGCTCAGGAGCATCTGATAATCCATTTCTAGAACAAGAGTGAAAAGGGAGCTACCATTCATTGAGTGTGCACTACAAGCCAGGTCTCTTTACATTCATTATCACCTGAATAATGCACCAGGACCCTAGGATGCAGCAATTATTAGTGCATTCCTATTTTATTGGGAAACAGGCTCAGAGGAGTAAAGCTTTTCTGAGATTGCACAGCAATAAGTAGCAGAGTGGGGTTTGAACCCATGCCTGGTGCTCATGCTCCATCCACCACCTCACACTGTTTCCCTGCATCTTGAGGAATGCTGTAACTTCCAGTCCTGGCCTCTCACTTGGCTTCTCCTCCTGGCCCTCAGGGAGACAGACAATGCTCACCCAGTCAGTAAGAAGAGTCCAGCCTGAGAAGAGGAACCCCAGCATCTTTGCCAAGCCTGCCGACACCCTGGAGAGTGAGTTGTGGCTGAAGCAGGGAGGGGCTGGAGGGGCAGTCTTTAACGAGCTTCCTAAGTGGACCTCTGAAGCCAGGGCATGATGTCAGGGTTCCATGGAAACCCACTTTTACAAGCATTTGGCCTCCATCTCTGTCCAGCCAAGGAACTTAGTATATAAGACAGCTCAGAATCAGGAATCTGCCTGATACCTTTCAGGAATGCTGTGGAGCTTGCTGGGGCCAGAGCACAGGCTGGTGGGAAGGGAGTGGGGAGATGAGTATGGAGAGATGGCTGGGGACAGCTCACCAGCACCCTGAATGCCTAGTTAGAGGATCTTAAAGCTGGAGGTGATGTGGCCCGAGCCACATGAAGAAAGCTCACCCTGACTGCAGGGTCAGGGATGGGTGTGAATGGCATTGAGGAGGAGCCTTGATGTAGAAAGTGACTGACATGGTTCAGCCAGGCTGATGAGAGCTTGAATGGAGGCCTCAGCAGTGGCAGGTGTAAGAGGGGATTGGAGAGGTACTGGAGAGACAAATGTGACAGGGCCTGAGGCCAGCTGGGGGTGGGTGAGAGGGAAGGGGGTGGGTGAGAGGGAAAGAACTGGAGCACACCAGGATCACAGCTCCTCCGCAATTTGGCTGTGTCTCTCAGGCCCTGGTGAGTGGACAACGTGGTTCAACATCGACTACCCAGGCGGGAAGGGCGACTATGAGCGGCTGGATGCCATTCGCTTCTACTATGGGGACCGTGTATGTGCCCGTCCCCTGCGGCTAGAGGCTCGGACCACTGACTGGACACCTGCGGGCAGCACTGGCCAGGTGGTCCATGGTAGTCCCCGTGAGGGTTTCTGGTGCCTCAACAGGGAGCAGCGGCCTGGCCAGAACTGCTCTAATTACACCGTACGCTTCCTCTGCCCACCAGGTAAGCCAGAACGCCCCCATCCCCACCCGCTACTTCCCACTAGCCTCTACTCAGGGAGAGGGAGAACCTGCCTCTGGCCACCAGAACTCTCAGCATCACACACATGCATATGCTTGGACTCTCTAATAATAACCAAGTAGTGTCATTAGTGCCAGAACTTTCCAATAGTGTTTAGTGTTTATGGGTACTCTCTATTCAACCTAGTTTGTTGTGTTTGAGTGGTACCATGGTGAAGACCACAGGCTCTGAAGTGGGGCTGCTTGGGTTTGAATTCTGAGCCTGCAATATGACGTGTCCCCTAGACAAATTTTCTGAAATTCTCTTAGTCTCAGGTTTCTCATACGTGACACCTGGGTAATAGTAAGTCTTCATAGGGGTTTTTAATGAGGATTAAATGATATGAATGCAGAAGCTTAACCCAGGTAAATGCTCACTGAGTGTTAGTTTCTATTCTTGTTCCTATGTGCCAGATACTGTGCTAGTTATCCACATTATTCAACCTTTGCAACTGACTTTTGAGAGATCTCCATCTTGACAAGTTACACGAGGTTCAGAGAAGCTAGGTAACTTCTCACAATTCCATAGCTGATAAGGCAGAGCTGGGGTTTGAACCATGTCCGTGTTTGCAGAGTCTATGCATTTATATCCCCTCCCACCAGGGATAATACAGATGTTAGGGGGAGCAGGCCTGCTCCCTTCTTGGATGGGGATCTTCTCCCTTAGGGTTCCACAAGATCCCCCAGGCCCAGATGCCAGTGGTGGTCATCTGGGGTGGGAGCTCAGGCTGGGTGGTCATCTGGGGTGGGAGCTCAGGCTGGGTGGTCATCTGGGGTGGGAGCTCAGGCTGGGTGGTCATCTGGGGTGGGAGCTCAGGCTGGGTGGTCATCTGGGGTGGGAGCTCAGGCTGATCTGAGCAAGGTGTGAAGGCCCCATTCTTGTACACAGGCCTCAGGCCAGAGGTGAGGAAGGTGGGCAGAAAGGGGCTTCTTGTCCAAGTCATTGCATGTTCTAGGCCCCGACTTCCCAGAGGACCCTGACTTCCCAGGGAGTCCTTCCATAGGAGCATGTGGCTGTTTCCACACTGGTGAAGAAGAAAGATGGTGCTATCCCTGCACATCTTAGGACAGCCTGTCAAAGTCCCAGTGCTTGGCCAACAAGCACCGCTCAGGGCCACCCCTAGCCCATATGGTGCCTCTGTGCAAATTAGAGACCTTACTTCCCCAAGAATTTTGACTTCCATCTGTCGGAAAAATCATTGCAGTAAATATAAATATCAGTGACATCTACAACATAAATGGAAACCTTGTCTTTACCAGAGAAGAAACAGCCTCAGGGTCAGATTTCCTGACAGAGTCCCCTCGAGGGAAATCAGACCGTCTGCTGATCTCACTTTGCAGGATCCCTGCGCCGAGACACGGAGCGCATCTGGAGTCCATGGTCTCCCTGGAGCAAGTGCTCAGCTGCCTGTGGTCAGACTGGGGTCCAGACTCGCACACGCACTTGCTTGGCAGAGATGGTGTCGCTGTGCAGTGAGGCCACTGAAGAGGGTCAGCACTGCATGGGCCAGGACTGTACAGGTACCACCCTCCCTCCTGTCATTGGGCAGGGTGTGGTGGGTGAGGCTGAAGAATGAGGAGGGAGCTAGAGGGTCAGTTTGAGACGGATGGATTCCTTCATTTACTTACTCACCATGTATTAACTGAGCATCTATTATGTGCCCTAATGAGAGATATACAGGATAATATAGGAACACAGGGCAGGGTCAATTATCATAGCCTGGGGGAATCCAGGAGAGCTTCCTAGAGGAGCTGTTTTGGGCTAAGTTTTTGTTGTTGTTGTTGTTGTTGTTCTGAAACAGAGTCTTGCTCCATTGCCCAGGCTGGAGTGCAATGGCGCAATCTTGGCTTACTCCAGCCTCCGCCTCCTGGGTTTAAGCAATTCTGCTATCTCAGCCTCCCTAGTAGTTGGGATTACAGGTGCATGTCACCATGCCCAGCTAATTTTTGTATTTTTTGTACAGATGAGGTTTCACCATGTTGGCCAGGCTGGTCTCAAACTCCTGACCTCAGGTGATCCACCCACCTTGGCCTCCCAAAGTCCTGGGATTACAGGTGTGAGCCACCACGCCTGGCCTTGGGCTAAGTTGTAAAGGATGAGTAGGAGTTAGTCATGCAGGCTGATAAGGGAGGGTAGCAAAGGCCAAGGAGGAGAGGAAGTGATCTGTGATGTGGCTGAAGGAATTCCAGAATCCATAGACTCCCCGCTGATATGGCCCCTTGTCCCACAGCCTGTGACCTGACCTGCCCGATGGGCCAGGTAAATGCTGACTGTGATGCCTGCATGTGCCAGGACTTCATCCTTCATGGGGCTGTCTCCCTTCCCGGAGGTGCCCCAGCCTCAGGGGCCACCGTCTACCTGCTGACCAAGACGCCGAAGCTGCTGACCCAGACAGACAGTGATGGAAGATTCCGAATCCCTGGCTTGTGCCCTGATGGCAAAAGCATCCTGAAGATCACAAAGGTCAAGTTTGCCCCCATTGTACTCACAATGCCCAAGACTAGCCTGAAGGCAGCCACCATCAAGGCAGAGTTTGTGAGGGCAGGTAACTAAATTCTCTGGGGTGGGGCTGGTGAGAAGGTCCAGATTTTCAAATAAAGGGATTATAGTGCTAAAAGCTGGCTTCCCAGCTAACTTGGAGTAAAACTCCGAATCCTTACCATGGCCGGCATGGCCCTATATTATCTGGCCCTCCATTTCTTCTCTGCTGTCCTCTCCTGTTACTCGCTCCACACCAAATCACTCTACTCCAACTGCAATGGGCTCCTATCTGTTCCTCAAACACACAGGCACATTCCTGCCTCAGGGCCTTTGTGCTTGCTGCATGTATTCTGTTTAGAATGTTCTTCCCATAGATATTGGCATGGCTTGCTCCCTCAAATGTATGAGGTCTTCCCTGGCCACCTTATCTAACAGTCAATACAATATAGTGTGCGGTTTGCAGGTCACAGAGAGAAAGGCTTGGGAAGTTCAGAAATGGTGCGGGATGGCCAGAAAATTCTGCCAGGGGCAGCAGAACATGAATATTGCACTATTTAAAACAGTCAGTTCTGTCCCAACGGTAATGCCTAGGAATCTTGGCTGACACAAGTTCCCCTTGTTTCACCACTGACCCACCCAGATGCTGCTTGACAGGTCATGGGAGAGGTCCCAGGATGGGGGGTGTGGAAGGATAGACTCCACTCTGAACCAATTCCCTTAGGACCAATGGAGATGGGCTGGGGGTAGGGGTGAAGCCTTGCAATTTTCACACCATCAAAGACCCTGAGGGAGCAAGGCTCTGTAGAACCTGTCACACACACACACAAACCCAAAATGCTATTTCTCATCTTCTGTCCCAGAGACTCCATACATGGTGATGAACCCTGAGACAAAAGCACGGAGAGCTGGGCAGAGCGTGTCCCTCTGCTGTAAGGCCACAGGGAAGCCCAGTCCGGATAAGTATTTTTGGTGCGTATTCTGCTAGCTACCCTGCCCAATTCTCCTCCTGGAAACCAGAGCTTCTTGCATTGGGTGTGGACTTATTAATAAGAACAATAACCAACAGAATAAAGTTACAAGTAAGGCAGTGGTACAGAGCCCGGATGTTGGGACTTACAAATGGGAGCCATGGGGTTGGAAGCCAGACAACCAGCGAGCTCTCTCATTGTACCCTCAAAGCTGGGGGAACCCTTTGGCCGGGCACAGTGGCTCACGCCTGTAATCCCAGCACTTCGGGAGGCTGTGGCAGGTGGATTGCTTGAGCCCAGGAGCTCGAGACCAGCCTGGACAACATAGTAAAGCCCTGTCTCTATAAAAGATGTAAAAAATTAGCCAGGTGTGCAGGCTTGTGTTTCTAGTACCAGCTACTCGGGAGGATGAGATAGGAGGATCTCTTGAGTCCAGGAGGCAGAGGTTGCAGTGAGCTGTGATCACGCCACTGCACTCCGGCCTGAGTGACAGTGTGTGACCTTGTCTCAAAAAAAAAAAAAAAAAAAGCTGTGGTCCCCTAGAGCATCTCTGGTCTTGGGGTCCAGACTTGTCTATCATCAGGACACAGAACAAAGTTCCTAGGTCCTGCTTTTCCTAATAAAAGCAAACAAGGGGCCAGGCACGGTGGCTCATGCCTGTAATTCCAGCACTTTGGGAGGCCGAGGAGGGTGGGTCACTTGAGGTCAGGAGTTCGAGACCAGCCTGGCCAACATGGTGAAACCCCATATCTACTAAAAATACAAAAATTAGCTGGGAGTGGTGGCACATGCCTGTGATCCCAGCTACTCGGGAGGCTAAGGCAGGAGAATCGCTTGAACCTGGGAGGCGGAGGTTGCAGTGAGTCAAGAGCATGCCGCTGTACTCTAGCCTAGGCGACAGAGCAAGACTCCATCTCAAAAAAAAAAAAAAAAAAATGCAAACAAGGGCAGAATCCCTTATGGCTGTGAGTCCTTTATCCTTCACAAACATTTTATAGCCACTCTCTTATTTGACCCATCCAACAATCCTGTGAAGTCAGCTAGAAGTCATTGCTGACATTTTATAGACCAGAAAGCTGAAGCACAGATTGGTGAGATGGGGCGGGGGAGGTTGTCCAAGCATCCCCAGCCAGGTACGTGGTAGGGCTGGGACTGAGAACCAAGCTCCTTGTTTCCCAGGCAAATTAGTGCTCTTGGATGAGCCAAGTCAAAGGTGATATTGACATTTGTGGGAACCCATTCATCATCTGTCTCCTTGGCTGCTTGCTCCCGGCACTTTTCTAGGAATACCTGCCCTCCCACTGCCCATTCAGGTTCCACCTCTCCATCCCTTGCAGGTATCATAATGACACATTGCTGGATCCTTCCCTCTACAAGCATGAGAGCAAGCTGGTGCTGAGGAAACTGCAGCAGCACCAGGCTGGGGAGTACTTTTGCAAGGCCCAGAGTGATGCCGGGGCTGTGAAGTCCAAGGTTGCCCAGCTGATTGTCATAGGTAAGCCTGTCTGGGTCCCTGGGGCCCCTGGGTCTGCAACAGGGCTGGCTGAGCACCCCAGTGTGCATAACTACACAGTAAAAGCTAAGGCTTTTCTTTTTTCTTTTCTTTTCTTTCTTTCTTTTTTTTTTTTTTTTTTTTTTTTTTTTTTTTGAGATGGAGTCTCACTCTGTCACCCAGGCTGGAGTGCAGTGGCACCATCTCAGCTCACTGCAACCTCTGCCTCCCAGGTTCAAGTGATTCTCCTGCCTCAGCCTCCTGAATAGCTGGGATTACAGGCGTGCACCACCATGTCTGGCTAATTTTTATATTTTTAGTAGAGATGGTGTTTTGCCATGTTGGCCAGGCTGGTCTTGAACTCCTGACCTCCAGTGATCCACCCCTTTCGTCCTCCCAAAGTGCTGGGATTACATGCATGAACCACCGTGCCTGGCCAAGCTCAGGCTTTTCTGCACTGTGCACAGTGCCAGGACCTCTAGGACATAACGATGGTACAGATCTGAATCCTACCACCTTGGAGCCATCATTTGAGGAGGGGTGAAGGCATGTAAATAAGAGATAAACAAGATAGAAAAATGCAGCTAAGGCCGGGTGTGGCGGCTCACACCTGTAATCCCAGCACTTTGGGAGGCCAAGGTGGATGGATCACCTGAGGTTTGGAGTTCGAGACCAGCCTGGACAACATGATGAAACCCTGTGTCTACTAAAAATACAAAAATTAGCCAGGCATGGTGGCGTGCACCTGTAATCCCAGCTACTCAGGAGGCTGAGGTAGTAGAATCGCTTGAACCCAGGAGGCAGAGGTTGCGGTGAGCCGAGTTCACGCCACTGCACTCCAGCCTGGGAAACAGAGCAAGACTGTCTCAAAAAAAAGAAGAAGAAAAGAAAAGTGCAGCTAAAATAGGAGATAAGGGGCTGTGGACTCTAACAGATAGTAGATACCCCAGGTGGGAGTGACCATGGATGGCTACTTGAGGGAGCAGCTTCCCAGCTGGGGCTTAAATAATGGTTCTCAGCTTTGGCTGCCCATTGGTATGACCTGATTGGGTTTTAAAAAATACTGATGCTTCAGTCTTACCTCCAGAGAGTCTGACTTAATTGGTCTGAGATGTGGCCTGGGCATGCATAGTTTAAAACCTCCCCATGTGATTCCAATTTGCAACCAAGGTTAGAACCCCTGGTCTTAAAGAATGGGCAGGGATTGTGTGTGTGGAGGTGAGGGTGTTCCAGATTGAGGGGCCAGCATGGGTAAAGATATAGAAGTGGGAACTGAGGGGGCTTTATAAGAAAGGGTGATCTAGAGCTGGCTTCAAGAAGAGAACTGGATGGGGAGAGATTAGAGGCCAAAGACCAATCAGGGGCCTGTCTTTGGAAAATGAGTAGGAAGGAAGATAGCTTGGTAATTGGCCTAAACAAAACAAAACGCAGAGAAGGATAGAATGTATTGGAAGGATCCTGGACTACTTCAGACTCTTAAAAAGTTGAGCAACAGACCTCAGGGCAGACAAGACACAGAGTACCCTGGACGTTGGCAAAGATATGGAGCCCTCAGCAGTGGTCCCAACCCATCACACCAAGGCTCCCTGTTTGCTACAGTAATTTTTAATACTACTTTATTATTCTGAAGTTACATTTACAGATAACTGCCTATAATTTCCAAATGTATATGTGCATGGTCCTAACTATAAAACAAAGGATACATTTTTAAAATTTTAATACAAAATAGTGTGTATTCCCATATCTAAATGTTTTGGCACATTGACATGAGAAGACAAACCAAGAAGTTAACCACTTGCACTTAAATCCGGGGTCACCATAAACATGACCACTACAAATGCTGATGGATACAGAGGTATCATTCTGGCATTCACAGTCCTTAGGTAATGGTGTTGTAGAAACGTGATTTTCCTGAGATGAGGAACAATTCTTGGTATTGTTCTGAGCTAAACAAAGTATAATCTTAGCTCAATTTATATGGTAGTTGCATTCTTGAAAAATTCAGTATATGGTTAAAGACATGTAAAAGATACTAGGCTCTGATCTTTTAATTTGTTTTAGACAAGGTCTTGCTCTGTCCCCCAGGCTGGAGGGTAGTGGCACACTCACGGCTAACTGCATCATTGACCTTCCAGGCTCAAGCAATCCTCCCACCTCAGCCTCCCAAGTAGCTGGGACTACAGGCATGTGCCACCACGCCCAGCTGATTTTTGTATTTTTTGTAGAGACAGGGTTTCATCATGTTGCCCTGGCTGGTCTCGAATTCCTAGGCTCAAGCAACCCACCCACCTTGGCCTCCCAAATTGTTGGGATAACAGGTGTGAGCCACTGCATCCGGCCAAAGCTCTGATCACTTTAAACAGGTTTTCTACCTACATGAAGGTCTGATGGGATATGTGAAGGTTGTTCAGAACACAGAGATTCTTTATGCAGAGCAGTGCCAGGCATTGCAGGACATAGAACATCAATGGCCTCTACCCACAATATGCCAGTAGCATCCCCAATTTTGGTGATAACCCAAAACACCTTCATAAATTTTTGAGACCCCTCCATTGAGACAAACTGCCACTATAGTGGTCTCATCAACCAACTCTGTTTCCCGGTATATAAAATGGGATCAGTAATAGCTGTTCCATCTCCCTCAGAGAGTTCTGTGAGAATGACAGTCATGGATATACAAGTCCTTTGAAAACCATAGAATACTGTAAAGAGGTGAGGTTGAGGTACTCTTTGTGTAGGATGTAAACTTACATCTTAATTTCCACACCATTTCCCTGCACAGCACCTGATGAGACTCCTTGCAACCCAGTTCCTGAGAGCTATCTTATCCGGCTGCCTCATGATTGCTTTCAGAATGCCACCAACTCCTTCTACTATGACGTGGGACACTGCCCTGTCAAGACCTGTGCAGGGCAGCAGGATAATGGGATCAGGTGCCGTGATGCTGTGCAGAACTGCTGTGGCATCTCCAAGACAGAGGAGAGGGAGATCCAGTGCAGTGGCTACACGCTACCCACCAAGGTGGCCAAGGAGTGCAGCTGCCAGCGGTGTACGGAAACTCGGAGCATCGTGCGGGGCCGTGTCAGTGCTGCTGACAATGGGGAGCCCATGCGCTTTGGCCATGTGTACATGGGGAACAGCCGTGTAAGCATGACTGGCTACAAGGGCACTTTCACCCTCCATGTCCCCCAGGAAACTGAGAGGCTGGTGCTCACATTTGTGGACAGGCTGCAGAAGTTCGTCAACACCACCAAAGTGCTACCTTTCAACAGGAAGGGGAGTGCCGTGTTCCATGAAATCAAGATGCTTCGTCGGAAAGAGCCCATCACTTTGGAAGCCATGGAGACCAACATCATCCCCCTGGGGGAAGTGGTTGGTGAAGACCCCATGGCTGAACTGGAAATTCCATCCAGGAGTTTCTACAGGCAGAATGGGGAGCCCTACACAGGAAAAGTGAAGGCCAGTGTGACCTTCCTGGATCCCCGGAATATTTCCACAGCCACAGCTGCCCAGAGTGACCTGAACTTCATCAATGACGAAGGAGACACTTTCCCCCTTCGGACGTATGGCATGTTCTCTGTGGACTTCAGAGATGAGGTCACCTCAGAGCCACTTAATGCTGGCAAAGTGAAGGTCCACCTCGACTCGACCCAGGTCAAGATGCCAGAGCACATATCCACAGTGAAACTCTGGTCACTCAATCCAGACACAGGGCTGTGGGAGGAGGAAGCTGATTTCAAATTTGAAAATCAAAAGAGGAACAAAAGAGAAGACAGAACCTTCCTGGTGGGCAACATGGAGATTCGTGAGAGGAGGCTCTTTAACCTGGATGTTCCTGAAAGCAGGCGGTGCTTTGTTAAGGTGAGGGCCTACCGGAGTGAGAGGTTCTTGCCTAGTGAGCAGATCCAGGGGGTTGTGATCTCCGTGATTAACCTGGAGCCGAGAACTGGCTTCTTGTCCAACCCTAGGGCCTGGGGCCGCTTTGACAGTGTCATCACAGGCCCCAATGGGGCCTGTGTGCCTGCCTTCTGTGATGACCAGTCCCCTGATGCCTACTCTGCCTATGTCTTGGCAAGCCTGGCTGGGGAGGAACTGCAAGCAGTGGAGTCTTCTCCTAAATTCAACCCAAATGCAATTGGCGTCCCTCAGCCCTATCTCAACAAGCTCAACTACCGTCGGACGGACCATGAGGATCCACGGGTTAAAAAGACAGCTTTCCAGATTAGCATGGCCAAGCCAAGGCCCAACTCAGCTGAGGAGAGCAATGGGCCCATCTATGCCTTTGAGAACCTCCGGGCATGTGAAGAGGCACCGCCCAGTGCAGCCCACTTCCGGTTCTACCAGATTGAGGGGGATCGATATGACTACAACACAGTCCCCTTCAACGAATATGACCCTATGAGCTGGACTGAAGACTATCTGGCATGGTGGCCAAAGCCGATGGAATTCAGGGCCTGCTATATCAAGGTGAAGATTGTGGGGCCACTGGAAGTGAATGTGCGATCCCGCAACATGGGGGGCACTCATCGGCGGACAGTGGGGAAGCTGTATGGAATCCGAGATGTGAGGAGCACTCGGGACAGGGACCAGCCCAATGTCTCAGCTGCCTGTCTGGAGTTCAAGTGCAGTGGGATGCTCTATGATCAGGACCGTGTGGACCGCACCCTGGTGAAGGTCATCCCCCAGGGCAGCTGCCGTCGAGCCAGTGTGAACCCCATGCTGCATGAGTACCTGGTCAACCACTTGCCACTTGCAGTCAACAACAACACCAGTGAGTACACCATGCTGGCACCCTTGGACCCACTGGGCCACAACTATGGTATCTACACTGTCACTGACCAGGACCCTCGCACGGCCAAGGAGATTGCGCTCGGCCGGTGCTTTGATGGCACATCCGATGGCTCCTCCAGAATCATGAAGAGCAATGTGGGAGTAGCCCTCACCTTCAACTGTGTAGAGAGGCAAGTAGGCCGCCAGAGTGCCTTCCAGTACCTCCAAAGCACCCCAGCCCAGTCCCCTGCTGCAGGCACTGTCCAAGGAAGAGTGCCCTCAAGGAGGCAGCAGCGAGCGAGCGGGGTGGCCAGCGCCAGCGTGGAGTGGTGGCCTCTCTGAGATTTCCTAGAGTTGCTCAACAGCCCCTGATCAACTAAGTTTTGTGGTACTTCACCCTCTTCTCCCCTCATTTCATGTGACAGCCATTGTGAGACTGACGCACAAACTGTCACTTGGTTAATTTAAGCACATCTGTTTTCGTGCAATTTGCTTGTTTGTTTCTCATGCCTTTACTTACTTTGTCCCATGATACTGATTGGCACGTGGTCCCCAAAATGGCACAATAAAGCCCCTTTGTGAAACTGTTCTTTAAATGAAACACAAGAAATTGGCCACTGGTAAAACTCTGCAGCTTCAACTGTACTTCATTTAATGCCATTAATGCAAATATACTTCCTCTTTTTGCATGGTTTTGCCTACCTCTGCAATAGTGATAATCTGATGCTGAAGATCAAATAACCAATATAAAGCATATTTCTTGGCCTTGCTCCATAGGACGTAAGCAAGCCTTGATCATAGTTCATACATATAAATGGTGGTGAAATAAAGAAATAAAATACAATACTTTTACTTGAAATGTAAATAACTTATTTATTTCTTTGGTAAATTTGGAATTCTAGTGCACATTCAAAGTTAAGCTATTAACTATAGGGTAATCATAGCTCCTCTACCAAGTCTGGAAAGAACATCTCCTGGTATCCACAATTACACCAGGTTGCTAATTGTATTTGTACGTTTCCCTTTGCATTTGCTTTTGTTCTTGCTAGAAACCCAGTGTAGCCCAGGACAGATGTCAATAAATGCATATTCTGTATTTTGATTCTGAGGCCACTGTCCTGTCTTTTAACTATTAAAGTGAGCCAGCTGCTCAGAGGAGTACAGGGGACTCTGGAAAGCAGTCACAGGTGGTGTAAGTCCTGGCCCCCTAAGTTACAGGGCAGGGCAACATAGGCACACACTCCAGCAGTCAAGTTTGTTCTCATGGATCACATTTTCCGTTTGCAGAAAAGAGCAGATTCCTGGAGTTGTGAGCATGTTCTGGGCTCCTGAGCAAGACTAAAAACATGTCCCGATTTTTTTCTTTCCTTCTTTCCAATACTTTGGAGCTTATACAATGGCTTGGCCCAGGGTCTGACAAGCTGGCCAAGTGGTCCTTTGGCTTCCCCCACAGCCTGTTGCCTTCTCCAGCTGGGCTGGCCGGCCTCACTCAGAAATGATGGGCTTTTACTTTTTTCTTTATGCTCTTCTAAAGATGTTCAGCTTTTCCAGACACCAGATCTCTGTTGTGTGTTACAGACCCTGTCCCTGGAGCAAAACAACTGGCCCAAACGGGCAGAGTTTTGGTTTTGGAAAAGGTACTTGGTTTAAAATAGTAAATCAGAGGCCCGTAGGTGGTGCCAGAGCAATCTTAGCGGCATTACAGTCAGGGTAGTGGGGTGTGGGGTTGGATAGGATGCACTCACTGCCCCTATCCCAACCCCTCCAGAATCTGTCAGGCAAGAGGCCAAAGGGTTTGGGAGAAGAGAGGACACTGTTTACAATCAGGACAAAAAGCTTTCCCTGATGCCCTGACCAGCCTAGTGCAGCTCCTTTACCCATCTCTGGCCTGGGCTGGATTTGTACTCTAGGATCACCATCTGCCCGGCTCCTGGGAATTTGGTTTGTGATCAATTAGAAATTTCTCTAGCTGAGCACATCACAATAACCACAGAAAAAGCAAGCATCTGCAGGAGTGAGGACTAGTGACCTTGTGATTGCAACTTGACCCGCTTCCAGACTCCACATCTGTCTCACTGCTCCCAGGAAGCAGCTCTCACTGACTGCTTGGGGAGGCTTGACTGCCCCTGTTGTCAGTCTACAGCTATCTGCAGCACCATCGCCCCATCCACTTCAGGAGCCAGAGTGCCTGCTGCTTCAACCTGACCACCAGTTCCCTTCAAACTCACGGGTGGAGGGTGCTGGGGAAGGTGGGCTGACTGGTTCCCCACTCTAGGGCACTTTCCTTGCTGTTCTCAGTTGAGGGCCTGAATAAATGGACTCCAGCACACAGCATCTGATGCCTGACTTTTTCCTTCACTCGCCAAACATTGAGTGCCAAACCATGTATGCAAGTAGACAAGCTTTTATGAGATAGTACAAAATATACTACATATTGTGGCATCAGACCTTGAGGAAGTCGTGGTCAGAGAAGGCTTCTTAGAAAAGGTGACATCTAATTTGAGGTCTGAATGATAGCTAGGAGGTGGCCTGCTAATGGTGTGGCTGTCAGGAACAAGAGGCACAAGCAGAAACAGATGTGCAAAACCAGGGACTGCAGGCTGGGTGGGGCTTGCAGGCAGATACCTCTCTTTCAGACAAGGAAACACTTTTTTTTTTTTTTTTTTTTTTTGAGACGCAGTTTCACTCTTTCGCCTAGGCTGGAGTGCAGTGGTGCGATCTTGGCTCGCTGCAACCTCTGCCCCCGGGGTTCAAGCGATTCTCCTGCCTCAGCCTCCCGAGTAGCTGGGATTACAGGTGCGCACCTCCATGCCCAGCTAATTTTTGTATTTTTAGTAGAGACGGGGTTTCACCATGTTGGCCAGGCTGGTCTTGAACCCCTGACCTCAGGTGATCCACCCACCTCAGCCTCCCAAAGTGCTGGGATTACAGGTGTGAACCGCTGCCCAGCCTAGCCAGCATTCTTGAGTTGAACTCATGATACTTAATTCCTAAGAGTCTTGCCTCCAAAATCAAACGTGCTCCTTGCCAGCTGCGTAACTTTCCCCTGGACTTCAATTTACTCACCTATAAATGAAGGATTTCTAAAGCCCTTTTCATGATTTTCAGTGAGGCTAATAGCACCATTCCCAGGATGCTTTCAGTTCATCAAACCACTGCTGATTCATCGGTTGTTCCCCTGTGGAGACTGCACACTGGATGGACAAAATGCGCATCTCAGGAAAGCCCTAGCGTTTCAGTCTCAGCCTACTGATCACCCAGTTACTGAGTGCGAATTCTATGAAGGTGGGTACCATATGGCATGGAGGAGGGGAACAAGCAGGTAGATGGGCAGATCAGGTTGTTTCTGCTTACAAACAAGGGATTTTTCAAACAATGTTCTCTCAAGTTCAAAGAGTTCTAGCAGCTGGGGTGATAAGAGAAAAATGTCACCAAGATGTTGGGACAAGAACAGAGTCTGGAAGGATTGAGAGGACTTATGCAAAATTAGAGGTAGATGGGGTTTCAGGTAAAGGTGTTGGCTAGAGCCAAAGAATAGAGGTGGGACCTGTGCATTGGCAGTCTTTTGATTACAAGTAACAGGGGTGCCAGGTAACCTCAGGAACCAACAACTGCAGAGCCATCAGAATCCAGGTAATCACTCTCTCTGGTTTCAGTTATCTTGTCTTCTCTCATGCTCGGTGGCTTTGGCTCTCTCAATTTCTAATTCAATTTTGGGTTACATGCTCTGTTTTTCTTTTTTTTTTTTCTTTTTGAGACAGAGTCTTGCTTTGTTGTCCAGGCTGGAATGCAGTGGTGTGATCTCGGCTCACTGCAAGCTCCACCTCCCGGGTCCACGCCATTCTCCTGCCTCAACCTCCGGAGTAGCTGGGACTACAGGTGCCCGCCACCACGCCCGGCTAACTTTTTTTTTTGTATTTTTAGTAGAGGCGGGGTTTCACCGTGTTAGCCAGGATGGTCTTGATCTCCTGACCTGGTGATCCTCCCGCCTCAGCCTCCCAAAGTGCTGGGATTACAGGCGTGAGCCACCGCACCTGGCCTACAATGCTCTGTTTTTCAGACTGTCTCTCTGACTTTATTTCTGTTTTTGTTTGTTTGTTTTTTGAGACGGAGCTGTGCTCTTGTTGCCCAGGCTGGAGTGCAATGGCACGATCTTGGCTCACTACAACCTCCGACTCCCGGATTCAAGCAATTCTCCTGCCTCAGCCTCCTGAGTAGCTGAGATTAAAGGCGCCTGCCACCATGCCAGGCTATTTTTGTTTTGTTTTGTTTTTTGTTTTTTGAGGTGGAGTCTCGCTCTGTTGTCCAGGCTGGAGTGCAGTGGCGCGATCTCCACTTCCCACATTCAACCGATTCTCCTGCCTCAGTCTCCCGAGTAGCTGGGATTACAGGCAGGTGCCACCACGCCTGGCTAAATTTTTGTATTTTTAGTAGAGACGGGGTTTCACCCTGTTAACCAGGATGGTCTCGATCTCCTGACCTTGTGATCCATCCGCCTCGGCCTCCCAAAGTGCTGGGATTACAGGCGTGAGCCACCGCACCCGGCCAATTTCTCTCTCTTCTTAGCCCCTCTGTCTGTTCAGTCTACCTTGCAGTCTCTCTCTCTCACTGTGTGGTCTTTCCTCTCTGCAGGAACCCTTGCTTCTGCTTGCAGATATGCTTTCTCTGTTCCTCTGGGCTCACAGAAGAAGGTGGCCACCCTATTTACATCTCAAGTCAATGAATAGCCCTGTCTTGAAGACCGAATTTGATTGGCCCAGTTTGAATTGGGGCTCCACCTCTAGTCCAATCAACCGTGGCTATGGCAGGGGTGGGAAATAGAGGGCAATCCTGCTATCCAATCAAATTCCTTGGAGAGACAATCTGTTTGGCCCAGCTGCAGTTAGCCTCTAGTCCAATCAACTGTGGCCATGGTGGGGGTGTGGCACAAAGGGCAGTCCTAAGGCCTTGCGCCCTGGCTCTCACCTACAATTCCAGAGCTTTGGGAGACGGAGGCTAGCAGATCACCTGAGGTCAGGAGTTCAAGACCAGCCTGGCTAACATGGCTAAAAATACAAAAATTAGCCAGGCATGGTGGTACATGCCTGTAATCCCAACTACTTGGGAGGCTGAGGCAGAAGAATTGATTGAACCTGTGAGGCGGAGGTTGCAGTGAACCAAGATCGGGCCACTGCACTCCAGCTTGGGCGACAGAGCGAGACTCCGTCTCAAAAAAAGAAAAGAGAAAAGAAAAGTGTCTATTCTTTAATCACTGGGGTGCAATGCTCCACATAAGGCCATTAACTCAAGCTTAATTGTTCTGTTCAGTAAATATATAGTTTGTTGAAATCTTCTACTTGGCAATTTTTCCCTATGAGTCCTCAGTTTGGGTTTTATACATTTAGAGGTTATTGTAATGAGTGCATATTTAGTACTAATTTTTCATACCTTCTTGTGAGTTTAATCAACATTATATGGTTATGTTCTTTGTTCCTATAATGCTTTGTCTGAAAGCCTATTTTGTCTAATTACATAGCTTCTAACTTTATTTTAGTATTTGGCCAAGTACACCTTTTTACTTTTAATCTTGTGTCTTTTCAAAGATCTATTTCTTGTAAACAGCATTATGGCTGGATTTTAGTTTATTTTATCCAAACTGACAATCTTTTAACTACTGAATTTAGTAAATTCATATGGCGATTACAGATATATTTGGACTTGTTTTTACCATCTTAATTGGTGTTTTCTATTTTTATCCCTTTTTTTTTTTTTTTGAGACTGAGTTTCACTCTGTTGCCCAGGCTGGAGTGCAGTGACACAATCTCAGTTCACTGCAACCTCTGCCTCCCAGGTTCAAGGGATTCTCATGCCTCAGCCTCCTGAGTAGCTGGGACTACAGACGTACACCATCACACCTGGCTAGTTTTTGTATTTTTAGTAGAGATGGGGTTTCACCATGTTGACCAGGCTGGTCTCGAATTCCTGACTTCAGGTGATCCACCCACCTTGGCCTCCCAAAGTGCTGGCATTCTCAGCATGAGCCACCACGCCTGGCCACTTTTTCTCTTTTCCTGTCAGCTTTTGGATTAATATTTTTCTTATTCCGGTTTTCTTTGGTCTATCAAATTAAAAGTTTTACATTATTTCTATTCTTTTAGTGCTTTCTCTTGAATTATTATACATAACAGCATTTTTAACTCAACACTATTTTATGTTTTTTCACTCTTCAAAGTAAATTTATTATTTTATACAATATTTGTTTAGATTTTATATATTTATCATCTCAGATCTTGCTTTGAAGGTCATTTTTCTTCTCCCCTCAGAATATCTTTTTTTTTTTTTTTGATGGAGTCTCCCTCTGTCGCCCATGCTAGAGTGCAGTGGCGTGATCTCAGCTCACTGCAGCCTCCATCTCCCATGTTGAAGTGATTCTCCTGCCTCAGCCTCCCAAGTAGCTGGGACTACAGGTGTGCGCCATCATGCTGGACTAATTTTTTTTTTTTTTTTTTTTTTCAGTAGAGAAGGGGATTCACCATGTTAGCCAGGCTGGTCTTAAACTCTTGACCTCAGGCAATTCACCCGCCTCAGCCTCCGAAAGTGCTGGGATTACAGGCGTGAGCCTCCATGCCCGGCTCCCTCAGAATATCATTTAGAAATTATTTTAGTGAAAGTCTGTTGTTGGTAGAACCATCAGGTTTTTTAAACTGAGATATAATTCACATCACATAATACTCACAATTTATTTACTTATTATATGTATTTATAGGTGGGGTCTTGCTCTGTCATGCAGGATGGAGTGCAGTGGCACCTTGTAGCTCACTTGCAGCCTTGAACTCCTGGGCTCAAGCTAGTCTCCCACCTCAGCCTCCTGAGTAGCTAGGACTACAGGTGTGCATCACGGTAACCACCCAAGGGGTTCACCTTGTCCACTGCCTAGACAGAGCCAATTCATCAGGACAGGGGAACTGCAATAGAGAAAGAGTAATTTACGCAGAGCCAGCTGTGTGTGGGGAGACCAGAGTTTTATTGTTACTCAAATCAGTCTCCCCAAGCATTCAGGGATCAGAGTTTTTAAGGACAACTTGGTAGGGGGGAGGGAAGCCAGTGAGCCAGGAGTGCTGACTGGTCAGGGATGAAATCATAGGGAGTTGAAGCTGTCTTCTTGCACTGAGTCAGTTCCTGGGTGGGGGGTCACAAGATCAGATGAGGCAGTTAATTATCTGGCTGGTACCAGCTGGATCCCTCAAGCGCAGGGTCTGCAAAATATCTCAAGCACTGATCTTAGGAGCAGTTTAGGGAGGGTCAGAATCTTGTAGCCTCCAGCTGCATGACTCCTAAACCATAATTTCTACTCTTGTGGCTAATGTCATTCCTACAGAGGCAATCTAGCCCCCAGGCAAGAAGGAGGTCTGCTTTGGGACAGGGCTGTTACCATCTTTGTTTTAAACTATAAACTATATACTAAGTTTCTCTCCAAGTTAGTTCAGCCTATGCACAGGAATGAGCAAGGAAAGTTTAAGTCAGTTAAGTTAGATCTCTTTCACTGTCTCAGTCATAATTTTGCAAAAGTGGTTTCACCACTACACCTAATTTTTTTTTTTTTTTTTTTTTTTTTAAAGATACAGTCTTGCTATGTTGCCCAGGCTGGTCTTGAACTCCTGGCCTCAAGCGATCTTCCAACCTTGGCCTCCCAAAGTGCTGGGATTATAGGTGTGAGCCACTGCACTCAGCCATAATTCACCATTTTAAAATGTACAGTTCAGTAGTTTTCAGTATATTCACAAGGTTGTGCAACCATCATCACTTCCTAATTCCAGATATTTTCATCCCAGAAAGAAACCAGGTACCCATTAGCAGTCACCCCCTATCCCTCTTGCCCCCAGGCCCTGCCAGCTACTTTCTTTATAGACTTGCCTGTTCTGGATATTTCATATAAATGGAATCATATAATATGTAGTCTTTTATGTTTGGCTTCTTTCACTTAGCATGCTTTCAAGGTTCATCCATGTTGGAGTTATGTATCACTACTCCATTCCTTTTTATGGCTGAATAATATTCCAGAGTATGACCATTCCACATTTAATCTACTAACTAGTTGAATACGTGAGTTGTATTCACCTTTTGCTTATTATGAATAATGCTGGTATGAACATTCATGCACACATTTTTGTTTGAACGCACGTTTTCAATTATCTTAGGTATATATGCAGGAGTGGAATTCCTGGGTCATATAGTAATTCTGTTTAACTTCTGAGGAACTGCCAAATTGTTTTCTACAGCAGCTGCACCATTTTACATTCCCGGCAGCAATGTAATAATAGGGTTCTAATTTCTCCACATCCTTGCCCACATTTGGTAACTTCTGCTTTTTAAAAAATTATAGCTATCCTAATGATTGTGAAGTGGTGTCTCATTGTGGTTTTGATTTGCATTTTCCTAATGGTTAGTGATCTTGAGCACCTCTTCTCTTTTTTTTTTTTTGAGACAGAGTCTCTGTCGCCCAGGCTGGAGTGCAATGGCAGGATCTTGGCTCACTGTGACCTCCACTTCCCAGGCTCAAGAGATTCTCCTGCCTCAGCCTCCCAAGTAGCTGGCATTACAGGCGCCCACCACCACGCCTGGCTAATTCTTTTTTTTTTTTTTTTGTATTTTTAGTAGAGATAGGGTTTCACCATGTTGACCAGGCTGGTCTTGAACTCCTGACCTCAGGTAATCCAACCACCTCAGCTTCCCAAAGTGCTGGGATTACAGGTGTGAGCCACCGTGCCTGACCTTGAGCACTTTTTCATATGCTCATTGATCATGTGTAAATCTTCTTTGGAGAAATGTGTATTCAAATCCTTTGCCCATTTTAAAAATTGGGTTGTCTTTTTATTGTTGAGTTGTAAGAGTTCTTTATATATTTTGAATACTAGGACTTTATCAATACATGATTTGCAGAGTTCCCGTCCCCGCCCTAATTCTGTGAGTTGCCTTTTAACTTTCTTGATAGTTTTCTTTGAAGCACGAAAATTTCTAACTTTGATGAAGTCTAATATATTTTTTATTTGGTTGTTTATACTTGTAGTGTCTAAGAAACTTGTTGCTTAATCTAAGATCATGAAGATTTAGCCCTATATTTTCTTCTAAGAGTTTTAGCTCTTACATTTAGTCTTTGATCCATTCTGAGTTAATTTTTATATATGGTATGAGGTAAAGGATCCAGCTTCATTCTTTCGCATATGGATACCCAGTTGACCTGCCACAGTTTAGTGAAAAGACTCTTCTTTTCCCACTGAATAATCTTGGCACTTCTGATAAAAAGCAATTGACTGTAAATGTGAGGGTTTATTTCTGGACTCTCAATTATTTTCTCTTGCTCTATATGTCTATTCTTATGAAGTACCACTCTGTTTTGATTACTGTAGCTTTGTAGTAAGTTGAAATTAGGACATGTGAGTCCTCCAACTTTGTTCTGCTTTTAGTTATCTGAAAATGTCCTTTATTTTGTCTTCATGCTTGAAAATAGTTTTGCCACTACACAGCTCTAGGTTGACTGTTAGTGTTAAGTAACATTACATCCACTTCGCTGTCCATTTGTCATTTCCCTGTAAGTGCCCTCTTTTATTCTTTTGACAGTTTTTAAAGATATTTTGTCTTTGGTATTGTGAGATAAATCTGACTATATTTATTTCATTTTAATTATTTTGCTTGATAAACATTGTACTTTCTGTATTATGAATTCACATATTACAAGTAGATATATGTCTTTCATCAGTTCTGGAAAATTCTTAGACTCTTTAAATATTGCCTGTTCTCTTACTTTCTCTGCTCTTCTCTCAGGAACTATAATTAGGCATATCTTAGACTTTTTCATTCTATTCTCCACAACTTTTATAATTTCATATACTCCATCTCCTTGTTTCTGGATAATGTCTTTAGATCTGTTGTTTAATCCATGAACTCTCTTTTCAGCTGGGTAAAATACTAATTAAATGTATCCATGTAATTGTAACAATTAGGTTCTTCATTTTCAGTTGTTTTTTTTAGGTGGGGAAGATGATTATTTTTTAAAATCATCTTGTCACTTTTTTTTTTTTTTTGAGACAGAATCTTGCTCTGACACCCACGCTGGAATGCAGTGGCGTGATCACAGCTTACTGCCGCCTCGACCTCTTGGGCTCAAGCAATCCTTCCACCTCAGCCTTTCAAACAGCTGGGACCACAGGCGTGCACCACCATACCTGGCTAACTTTTTTTTTTTTTTTTTTTGGACGGGGTCTCACTATGTTGCTCGGGTTGGTCTCAAGCAATCTGCCTGCCTTGGCCTCCCAAAGTGCTGGGATTACACGTGTGAGCCACCACACCCAGCCTATCTGGTCACTTTTGATAGTCTCTAATTGCTTAATTGCTTGCTCATGTAAAACCAATTCCTGCCGGGCGTGGTGGCTCACACTTGTAATCCCAGCACTTTGGGAGGCCGAGACAGGCGGATCACGAACAGGAGATCCAGACCATCCTGGCTAACACGGTGAAACCCCGTCTCTACTAAAAAAATACAAAAAATTAGCCGAGCATGGTGGCGGGCGCCTGTAGCCCCAGCTGCGCGGGAGGCTGAGGCAGAATGGCGTGAACCCGGGAGGCGGAGCTTGCAGCGAGTGGAGATGCACCACTGCGCTCCAGCCTGGGCGACAGAGCGAGACTCTGTCTCAAAAACAAACAAACAAACCAACCCCAAAAAAACAAAAATTAGCCGGGCGTGATGGCGTGCGCCTGTAGTCCTAGCTACTTGGGAGGCTGAGGCAAGAGAATCGCTTGAACCCGGGAGGCGGAGGTTGCAGTGAGCCGAGATCAGGCCACTGCACTCCAGCCTGGGTGACAAAGCAAGACTCCGTATCAAACAAACAACAACAACAACAACAAAAAAAACAAAATAACAAAACAAAAAAAACCATAATGAAACAAAAAAAAAATTCCAGGGGTGGCTCACACCTGTAATCCCAGCACTTTGGGAGGCCAAGACAGGTGGATCACCTGAGGTCAGGAGTTCCAGACCAGCCTGGCCAACATGGCGAAACCCTGTCTCTACTAAAAATACAAAGATTAGTCAGGTGTGATGGTGCGTGCCTGTAATTCCAGCTACTCAGGAGGCTGAGGCAGGAGAATAGCTTAAATCTGGGAGGAAGAGGTTGCAATGAGCCAAGATCACGCCACTGCACTCCAGCCTGGGCGACACAGAGAGACTCCATCTCCGAAAAAATAACAACAAACCTCAATTCCTGAGTTTACTTTTGATTGTTTAAAACACTTACATGATAAATGTTAATTCTATGTAGTAACATAAGAGTTTGCATGCATGTTCTTGGAGAATTTTATTACTTTTTGTGGGCCCAACAATGCAATAAAAAGTGTGTTTCATCCAGGAGGATCTAATAGTGAGTCCTACAGAGTATAGTACAGTAGTTAAATGCATGACTCTAGAACCTCACCACCTGGTTCTTTTACTTACTGACAGTGAAATATTGGATAAGTTATTTAACTTTTATATGCTTCTGTTTCCTCAACTATATAGACTTAAAATGTACCTCATGAGGCTATTATGAGGATCAGTTGAACATGAGTATAGTATATATTAGTTACTGGTACATAGTAACCATGATATAAGAATTTGCTGGCTGGGGCCGGCGCGGTGGCTCACACCTGTAATCCCAGCACTTTGGGAGGCCAAGGCTGGCGGATCACGAGGTCGGGAAATCGAGACCATCCTGGCTAACATGGTGAAACCCCGTCTCTATTAAAAATACAAAAAATTAGCCAGGCATGGTGGCGGATGCCTGTAGCCCCAGCTACTCAGGAGGCTGAGACAGGAGAATGGCATGAACCCAGGAGGTGGAGGTTGCAGTGAGGCAAGATTGTGCCACTGCACTCCAGCCTGGGCGACGGAGCGAGACTCCGTCTCAAAAAAAAAAAAAAAAAAAAGAGTTTGCTGGCTGGGTGTGGTGGCTCACGCCTGTAATCCCAGCACTTTAGGAGGCTGAGGGAGGTGGATCACTTGAGCCCAGGAGTTCAAGACCATCCTGGGCAACATGGTGAAACCCTATCTCTAAAAAAATACAAAAATTAGCCAGGCATGGTGGCACACACCTGTAGTCCCAGCTACTCGGGAGGCTGAGGTGCGAGGAGCGCTTGAGCCTGGGAGGTAGAGGCTGCAGTGAGCTGTGATTATGCTACTGTACTCCAGTCTGGGCGACAGAGTGAGACCCTGTCCCCTCATCAAAAAAAAGAATTTGCTGTATCCCACACTGCTAGAAATGGAAGAGATTGAAAATTTTGTAGATTTAACAAGGTGATGTTTCATTTCTGTAGCACAATAGGAAATTGAGTTGTTTTACAACAGCAGTTTTCCAGAAAATTCAAACTTTTCCTCTTTATTTAAGACTTTTTTTTTTTTTTTTTTGAGACAGCATTTTTGTTCCCCAGGCTGAAGTGCAATGGCACTATCACAGCTCACTGCAGCCTTGATCTCCCAGGTTCAAGCAATCCTTCCAACTTGGCCTCCCAAGGAGCTAGGCACGAGCCACCACACCAGGCTAAATTTTATTTTTTGTAGAGACTGAGTCTCACTGTTTTGCCCAGGCTGATTTCAAACTCCTGAATTCAAGCAATCCTTCTGCCCTGGCCTCTCAAAGTGCTCAGATTACAAAAATGAGCTACTGCACCAGGCCTCCAAAACTTTATTTAGTCTACTTTTATAAAAACAGAAATAACATAATTCAATCTTTTCTTGATGTATTATGAATACCATTATTGTGGAAGTATAATACTAACAAAATAGCAACCAGGGCTGATATGATATATAAATAATTTTATCTAATCCCAAATGATGCCAGACTATATACCCTTCTTGTTGAGTTCACAATCTGCACATCTGTTTTTGTGTTTCCTTTTTTGTCAGTCTATTAGACAACCCTTTGGCTGTGGTTCTAGCACCTATTCCCCCTTTCTAATTTACTCACTCACTCATGCAATGGGGATCCATATGACCAAATTAGTATTTAAAATGAGTAAAGAGACTTACAGAATGAAATTCTGAAGGCCTAGGTATGAGTAAAGTACATGAACTTTGATATGCCAACTTTGTAATATCTACTTTGATGACTCAGAAGCCTTTTCTCTTCATAACCTTGTTATTGATTAATTTACCCACGAGTACTACTTTACATACATAGCCAGTGGATGCTTCTATATATTTAACAATTGCTTACAGGTAATACATGATTATAATTGGTTGTTTTTTTGTTTGTTTGTTTTTGAGACGGAGTCTTGCTCTGTCACCCAGGCTGGAGTGCAGTGGCGTGATCTCGGCTCACTGCAAGCTCCGCCTCCCAGGTTCATGCCATTCTCCTGCCTCAGCCTTCCGAGTAGCTGGGACTACAGGCGCCCACCACAATGACTGGCTAATTTTTTGTATTTTTAGTAGAGACAGGTTTCACTGTGTTAGCCAGGATGGTCTCGATCTCCTGACCTTGTGATCTGCCCGCCTCGGCCTCCCAAAGTGCTGGGATTACAGGCGTTAGCCACCGCGCCCGGCCCTAGCCAGTGGGTGATTATAATTGTTAATCACTTTTATTATCTAATATTATGGTTAATGCACATGAATTGGAAATTGGAAATTGGAAAGGACTTATAAGCCAAGAGTTCATATTCTCTCTTTCATCTCTTTTTAAGTGTTTCATTTGAAATCAAGCAAGTTCCTCACAATGCTAAAGTATTGTGAATAGAGTAAGATCCTCAACTAGCTGGCTAAGAAGCATGACCAAAAAAGTAATTTTTTAATTTTATTTTTTTGATTTTTTAATTTATTTTGTATGCAACTCATTATTTATATTTTTGATTTTTTATTTAAAGAAATTTTTAAAGGCATAAAGGGAAAGCCGTAATTCACAACATTGCACAGGAAAATATCTTTATTACTTAGTAAGCACCTACTCACTATAGCAAGTGCCAAGGGATCATTTATTCCTCACATTAATTCTAGGAGGTCAAGAGCACCCCAATTTATAGTTGAAAAACAGGCTTATGGAATTAACTTACTTACCAGAGGTCACATGGCTGTTAAGGAACTCAGCTGGGATTCACACACCAATCCTTCTACTCCTGACATCTGTGCCCTTTAGTAAATACAATCAAGAATTCCCGAGCACTGTCTTCAAGATTTGATACACTGGAAGTTCCACTGGATTAATTTTAAGAATGCCCCCACAGGATTCAAAGAGGGAAGGGTGGTAAATTAGCACCATCTACTGACCATCTCCCTGAACATCAGGATGAGGAACAAGAGGGAGTCTAATTGAGGACAAGGGGGACCTCATGCTATCTAAGGTTACCTCCAGCCCCCAAGGACAGGCCCAGGAAGATGATGAGCACCTCGCTGTAGTCCTCTTGGTCACCCTACAATACCAAGGTTGGGCAGTGACTCCCTGAAGAAGAAAGTAGTAGCAGTTGGAAGGAGCCTAAAAGAGACCTTGAGAAAAAAAGGCCCAGACTTCTATCAGCACAGTGGAAACATATCATTTCTGCAAATAAACCTTAGCATCTCCTAATTCTAGCATCCAGCAATAAAAATAGATTCCTGAGCCCTCCTCCAGACTATTTTGTCAAAACCTTTAGGAGAGGGGCCTAATGTATTTTAACAAACAACCAATTTTTTTTTTTTTTTTTTTTGAGCCAGAGTCTCACTTTGCTGCCCAGGCTGGAGTGCAGTGGCGTGATCTCGGCTCACTGCAACCTCCGCTTCCCAGGTTCAAGTGATTCTCCTGCCTCAGCTTCCTGAGTAGCTGGGACTACAGGCACGCATCACTGCCCCCAGCTAATTTTTGTATTTTTAGATACGGGGTTCACCAGGTTGGCCAGGCTGGTCTTGAACTCCTGACCTCGTGATCTGCCAGCCTCAGCCTCCAAAGTGCTGGGATTACAGGCCTGAGCCACCGCGCCTGGCTACAACCAAAGTAATTCTTAAGAAAAGGAAGGATGGTGGGTCACTTCCTTACTAGGAGGGCAGATTTTTATTCCTTGATGTGAGATGTTCCTGGGTAGGGGATAGAGATTCTGCAGACCCCTAAAATCTCATCAGCTTTTGGAAGAAGATATAGAGAAGTAATGGAAACCCATATGGTGATTTGGATTTAAGTCTTGGTTCTGCTGTGACCTTGGGCAAGTCACTTAAACCCTCTGTGTCTTGATTTTCTCAGCTGCAAAACTGGAATGCTGATAATAACAATATCTCATTTGGTTGTTGTAATAATCAAATGAGAAAGTGGATGTGAAAACCCTTTGTAAGTTATAAAGTTCAATACGATGTGTTAATATTATCTTGAGTTTGCACCACCTACAGATGCAGGTCCTTAAGTTTTAAAATATTGAGTTCCTCAGTATTTATATTTATATCCTTCTAGGGATAATCAATGTCTGCTGATATGAAGGAGCAGTGTTTGGCCATGAAAAAAAAATGTCTTTATTCAGAGGATACAAAGATTCCCAAAAGAATGATGACTCTCTGAGAGGATGTGCCAGAATTTCTGGTGGAGGAGAGGAGAAGCAAGATTTTGTTGTTGTTGTTGTTGTTGTTGTTGTTGAGATGGAGACTCGCTCTGTCACCCAGGCTGGAGTGCATTGTCACAATGTCAGCTCACTGCAACCTCTGCCTCCCGGGTTCAAGTGATTCTCCTGCCTCAGCCTCCCGAGTAGCTGGGATCACAGGAGTGTGCCACCACACCCGGCTAATTTTTTTATTTTTAGTAGAGACAGGGTTTCACCATGTTGGCCAGGCCAGTCTGGAACTCCTGACCTCAGGTGATCCACCTGCCTTGGCCTCCCAAAGTGCTGACATTACAGGCATGAGAAACCGTGCCTGGCCGAGAAGTGAGATTTTTATGTTTATCAAAAGGAGTCTTGGGTTAAAAAAGAAAAGCTTGAGAAATATAGTTTTAAAGCCAGAAGACTCCAGTTCTATTCTCTCTGTTTTTGACTTGTTATGTGACCGTGGTCAAGTCTCTGCCTTTTTAATAGGCCTGTTTCCTCATCTAAAAAATTCAGGGCTAATATTGAGTGAGTTAAGACTCATGGACTCTAATTTGTTAAAATATTTCTTGTAGCAACTCATAATGCTGGGAGGTAAAATCAAGTATAAAAGAAAAAGAGGGCCAGGCATGGTGGCTCACACCTGTAATCCCAGCACTTTGGGAGGCCAAGGCGGGCAGATCATGAGGTCAATAGATCAAAACCATCCTGGCCAACATGGTGAAACCCCGTCTCTACTAAAAATACAAAAACTAGCTGGGCGTGGTGGCGCGCGCCTATAGTCCCAGCTACTCAGGAGGCTGAGGCAGGAGAATCGCTTGAACCAAGGAGGCAGAGGTTGCAGTGAGCCAGGATCGTGCCACTGCACTCCAGCCTGGCCACAGAGTGAGACTCCATCTCAAAAAAAAAAAAAAGAAAAAGAAAAAAGAAAAAGAAAAAGAGTTTTACATAAAATGAAGACATAAAAAGTTATGTGCCTGACTGGGCGCAATGGCTCATGCCTGTAATCCCAGCACTTTGGGAGGCTGAGGCAGGCGGACCACTTGAGGTCAGGGGTTTGAAACTAGCACGGCCAACATAGTGAAACCCCGCCTCTACTAAAAATACAAAAATTAACCTGGCATGGTGGCATGTGCCTGTAATCCCAGCTACTCAGGAGGCTGAGGCAGGAGAATCACTTGAACCCGGGAGGCAGAGGTTGCAGTGAGCTGAGATGGTGCCACTGCACTTCAGCCTGGGTGACAGAGGGAGACTCTGTCTCAAAAAAAAAGTTATATGCCTTCAGCTATGTAATTCGCAAAAAGTAAATAACTCAAGGAGTTAACTCCTCCAGTGTAAACTATTTGAGCTGGAAAGCTGCACTTGACTTTCTTTTTAAAGCGTCATTAATCTGTCAGAAAACAGCTGAAAGTAGGTGTGGATGTGGAAGGGCTGATGTGACCATAAGTATTTGCCATCACTTTGCTGGTGGAGGATCCATTTTCTCACAGGGATAATCTCAGATGGCTCTGGGGTTTTTTTTGTTTGTTTGTTTGTTTGTTTTTTTGAGATGGAGTCTCACTCTGTCGCCCAGGCTGGAGTGCAATGGCGCAATATTGGCTCACTGCAACCTTCGCCTCCTGGCTTCAGGCAATTCTCCCACCTCAGCCTCCTGAGTAGCTGGGATTACAGGAGTACGCCACCACACCCAGCTAATTTTTGTATTTTTAGTAGAGATGGGGTTTCACCATGTTGGTCAGGCTGGTCTCAAACTCCTGACCTCGTGATCCACCTGCCTCGGCCTCCCAAAGTGCTGGGATTACAGGTGTGAGCCACCATGCCCAGCCGGCTCTGTGCTTTTGAATCCATAACTTGAGAGAATGGCCTGATAGGAACTTGACCAGAGGTTATCTATGCAGTGCCAAGTGAAAGAGAAGTCCAGTGAGCCTCTGGAGCCCCAGTACCCTTTGCTCAGACCCCAAGTTCTGCTCCATCTCATGGCTACTCTGCCACACACCATGCAGCAAGGACACTCTTCCAACCTGTGAAATTCAGGTCAGAGAACATACACTTGTAAAACAGAACATGCTCCTTTGCCAAACAGCCAAGTGGTTCCTAAAGAATGATCTTTAACATCTGAACCATTTCTAACATGGATGTTATTTTATTTAAATTTGACCCCCACCTATGCTCAAATACCACTTGGGAAGTCTTGGTTATCCCCGTGGTACAAGTTCTCTGGTCTAAATACCACTACAAGACTTATAACATCAAAGAGCCTACCACAAAGTTAGTGTCCCAGTCCATGCTTATTGGGTGCTGATCCCAATAGTCTATCGGTAAATTCTGACCTGCAGAGCATAGTTTTAGAGGAATGCATTGAAACTACCAAATTTCTGCAGCCTGTGTGATAAAACCATCACCAGCCTCATACCAAAGCTACATGACCTTTGTTCACATTGCTGAGAAAAAGTTAAACTAAGTTGTGTACAGCTCCCTCTGTTTTGTACTTTCTAGGGCAAAGTCAATACTCTGCTAATCAGGCAACCTCTGGAAATTCCTTTTGGAAACTCAAAAAGTTGGATTAATCATTGTTTACGTTTGTAGAACTTATGTGTATTAACACTCACCTCTTTGTCCATTGTAATTTGCTTGCTTATGTGTTGGATTTTATTTTATTTTATTTATTTTTCTGAGACAGTCTCAGTCACCCAGTCTGGAGTACAGTGGTGTGGTCTCAGCTCACTGCAACCTCTGCCTCCCAGGTTCAAGCAATTCTCCTGCTTCAGCCTCCAGAGTAGTTGGGATTACAGGCACGCACCACCACGCTCTGCTAATTTTTGTATTTTTAGTAGAGATGGAGTTTCACAATGTTGGCCAGGCTGGTCTCGAACTCCTGACCTCAGATTACTCCCCACCTCAGCCTCCGAAAGTGCTGGGATTACAGGCATGAGCCACCACACCCGGCCATGTGTTGTATTTCATGAAGACACCATCCCATGATTCTGCTAAGCAAACGTATTGCTGGATGATAAATACTTAAGTATTTACTGAATTTCTACTATGGATTCTGCCTGTGTGTGTGTGTGTGTGTGTGTGTGTGTATTATATATATATATATATATATTTTTTTTTTTTTTTTGAGACAGCGTCTCCCTCTGTCGCCCAGGCTGGAGTGCAATGGCGCAATCTCGGATCATTGCAACCTCTGCCTCCCAGGTTCAAGTGATTCTCCTGCCTCAGCCTCCCGAGTAGCTGGGATTACAGGCACCCGCCACCATGCCCAGCTAATTTTTGTATTTTTAGTAGAGGCAGGGTTTCATCATGTTGGCCAGGCTGGTCTCAAACTCCTGACCTCAAGTGATCTACCCCTCGGCCTCCCAAAGTGCTGGGATTACAGGCGTGAGCCACTGCGCCCGGCCCCAAGTATATAATTAAGTACCTGCGTCAAAGAGCTCATAGTCTAATTGGGAATACAAGGCTAAACACACATCAACCTGTAAAATTAAATATTCAATGATTCTGGAAATAATATAAGGATATGCTACACAACAATATAAGGATATTCCCATGTCATCATACTACTGGTATATTTTACTTACTTACTGTCTTATCTTTCTCCACTAGAATGGAAGCTCCACGAGAGGAGGAAAATTTTAAAAAATTCAGCACTATTTCTCCAATGTCTGGCATGTAACTAGCGGTTAATAAATATTTGTTGACTGAATGAATGTGAAATCAATTCCCTAGAATAGACAGGGAAAAGGAAGTCTTATTGGAGTGGTTCCTCTAGCCTGAGACTTGATTTAGCAACACTCTTACTCAGCTTGCTTACAGCAATCTATAGGTTTTGGCGAATAATCTCTTCTTTATTTTTTAATGAGAAGAAAATGTGACACAATTGAAAAAGAAGGTGGGGGTGGGATGAAAAGAATTTAAATTGGGTGTTAGAGGACCTCAGTTCATTTATAAAAGGAAAGGTTTGTCCTTGACTCAATGAATTTCATACATTGTCTTAATGCAGAACTATTTTCAAACAAAACCCCAGTAATGAAATAGTTCAAGGCAGAGCTTCTCTGGTTGATTTTGGGATGGCATGGCGGAGTTGGCAGGGAAGGTCCATCTACTTGGTTCCTTCACCTCTACTACAAAGCTATAGCTTCTGAGAAATTCTGGGAACATAGTTTGAAACACTGGATTGAGGGAACATTGGAGACTCTCCCCTCTCAAAATTCTATTAATGGACTCAGGGGAGGAAGGCCAAGGTCTTGGTGAGGGAAGACGTGGGCTCTCTTCTGGTCTCTGCCACTTTTTGCTGAGGGAGCACCAGGAGTCACCTCTCCAAAGAGAGAAAAAATTGTGGCCTGGGCCAAGGCCAGTGGCCCTTCTCACAGCTAGACACAGGGAGCTAGAAGCCATATTTCTCTGGACTGGATGGAGATTGATGAGGGCTCACTGACTCGTGTGACCTGGTCTTGCCTCTCCCTTTGCTGCCTCCCCATCCGCACCCGGCAAGCTCAGAAATAAAGGCACCTAAGCTCACTTGGCAGTTTCTCTGGGGTTCAGAGTTAATCAGAATCTCATACACAACGTAAATACTCAGTCTAGCACTAACTCAGATGAGACAAGGGCGTGACACACTTGTCACCATCCTCCATCTTGTGCAGCTGGTCCATCTGTTTAGCTGTGCAGAAGCAAGCCCTGCAAGAGGGCTCGAACAAAGCCTAACAGAAAAGGGTTTAATGAGGGGAGTATTTACTAGGGTGTGATCAGGTTTAAGAAAACCAGCCGGGCGTGGTGGCTAACGCCTGTAATCCCAGCACTTTGGGAGGGCGAGGCAAGAGGATCACTTGAGCCCAGGAGTTCGAGACCAGCCTGGGCAACATGGGGAGACCTCATCTTTACTAAATTAAAAAAAAAGAAAGAAAGAAAGAAAGAAAAGAAAACCCTCAAGACTTTAAAGCACCCACGGACTAGCAACAGCTCGAAGCTTTATCACCACGAGGCCTGAAAGAACAAGGAGAGGGAGCTGTTACCAACTAACAGTTGTTGCTCAGGTAACTAACTGACAATACCATCTCCATGTTACAAGTGATGAAACTAAGGAGAATGAGAAGATAAGGAACACAGGATGTGGAATCCCGGGGGAAGAAATTTAGTGAATCTGAAGCATCTAGAGGCTACCAAGGCACTTTAGAGACTTCCCCCATGGAGGGTTAAGCCACCAGCCTCACCTTGACCTTCCCTGCCGCCCACTAAAAGTGACCGGAAGAAGAGCTCGACTATGACGACTCGGGACTACAAGTCCCGGCATGCATCTCTCCGCGTCTATCGCAAAACCTTTCAACTTTAGGATAAAAGGGCTTTTGGCAACCTTGAGCGTCGGGAACTGTAGTCGCCCCAGTTGGGGCTAGACGCTTGCCGTAGGGCACTCATTGGCGCCCAGGGCACCACCCCCTTGCCTTCGCCTCACGTTGCTTCACCCGCACGCATACAGGGCGCGTGCCTACGCCCTCCGCCCCCTCCCCGGGCCTAGGGCGCAGGCGCGCGCAAGCTCCCCGGCCCAGTAGGCTGGGGGTGGGGGGAGAAGGAGAAGGAGGGGAAGGGAGGGGAGGGTTGGGTGTCTACTCTGGTGAATAGACGGCTGTGGGGCACAGAAACGTGAAGGCCTGGCTGCCGGGCAGGTGAACTCTGCACAGGGTCTAGGGCCCGCGGAAGGGTTCGGAACCGAGTCAGCGCGCCTTGCGAGCAGGATACACGCCGCTGTGACCCGGAGGTCCTCTGGGGGCGAAACCCCGGCCTAGGCCCCGCGGAGATGCCCAGCTGCGGTGCTTGTACTTGCGGCGCGGCTGCCGCCCGGCTCATCACCTCTTCACTCGCCTCCGCGCAGAGAGGTAACGAAATAGTGCCACTCCTGAGCCCTCAGCCTTGGGGGAGGGGGTGGACTGGCCAATGGTTGGGGGCCCCGGGGAGGGCACGAGGCCTGCTGCACCCGGGGAGTGTGAGGGAATGCGCGGCGCTTCGCCCGGCACCCACCAGTTTCCCCGTGGAATGGGGCTCTGCCAACCTCTGGAGCAGCCGTTGCTCAAATTGGAAGTAAACTCCTTCCCACGCGCCTGCCTGCGCGCTTTCAGGCCTGCTGACTTTGGGGCCGGAATGCGGCCCACTTCGTAGAAACCCTGAAAGAGGCACAAAATGTTCCTCTTATTAAAAAATGTCTCCAGATCCCACTCAGCCCTGCCGGGGACCGCCGCCTGCCACGGCTGCGGCTCTTCTTCCGCAGCCTGGCCGGGATCCCCTTCGGGCCCGTTGGGGGCCCCAGGAGGGGCTCGGGTGAGGATCTGTCCCTACTAGAGTCCCCCAGGACTCGGGGCACCCAGCTGGCCATCCCGGACGCAAGCCGCGCGGTACCCGATATGTTACTATCACTGTGCGGCCCAGACACTGGGACATAAACAAGGTTCACAGTACTTCCCGGTGTCAGGCAAGCCCCGGGGCCCGCAGGACAGCGGCGGGAGAGATGGGGAGAGGTCCCGCAGGAGTTGGTTCGGAAGTACTTGGGTGTTTCAGCAGTCCTTTGCTGGCTTTCCCAACTTGACCGGGAGGTAGTTTCCTAAGAGTGGCGCATGTTGTTTACCTTTTCTTTCTGTTTATCTGAAGCTGTGAAAGAATGGCGCCCCAGCCAAGAGAGTCTGGAAAATAAACTTTTTTTCTCTTCCTCAAATCTATGGATGTCAGACCACGAGGCTAGATCCTGTTACAATGACTGACTTCTAGACAAATTCGTTTTATTTTGGCTTATCGGTTTATGACCCTTGGATGGATTTTTTAAAAGGCCCCTTTTATCTAACTTTTAAGCCAATTATAAAATCCTTATTGTTTACTAAATATATCTTCCAATTTCTTTACTACAGAAGGAGGGATTGAATGAGGTAATGTGGGCAGAAGCATTTTGTAAAATGATTCATAAATGTAAGGGAGTGAATTTAATCCTAAATCGATGTTAAGCCTCAACCAGTAGCTGTCCCGATTCCAGGAATTCGATTTGCAAACACTTTAAAGTGACATATTTTTAATCCATTTATCTGACATATATTAACATTTGTCGAGGGCCCACTGTGTGTCAGGCCTTCTTTTAGTGCTGGAGGTAGAGTGGTGAATAAGTCCTCACCCTCTTGTTTAAATCTAGTGGAGTAGGCAAAGAATAATACAGTTTCCTGTGGGTGGATGAAGTATGTGTGTGTTCTCTTTGCTCAGGGACGGCTTCTTTGAAAGTGTTACTGATCTGTTCTAGCCAAGAGTCCGTGAACATTTTTGAATCATAGGAGATAGGCAGTTACTTTTTTTTTTGTTTCGAAACGACTGTTTTCTTTCTCTTTTTCTTTTCTCCTTCCTTTCCTTCCGTCCTGTCTTTCCTTTCTGTCTTTCTTTCCATCTTCTTTCTGTCTGTCTTCTCTTCTTTTTTTTGAGACAGAGTCTCGCTCTGTCGCCCAGGCTGGAGTGCAGTGGCGAGATCTCAGTTTACTGCAAGCTCCGCCTCCCGGGTTCACGCCATTCTCCTGCCTCAGCCTCCCGAGTAGCTGGGACTGCAGGCGCCCGCCACCACGCCTGGCCAATTTTTGTATTTTTAGTACAGACAGGGTTTCACCGTGTTAGCCAGGATGGTCTCAGTCTCCTGATCTTGTGATCCGTCCGCCTCGGCCTCCCAAAGTGCTGGGATTACAGGCGTGAGCCACCGCGCCTGGCCTCTTTCTGTGTGTCTTTCTTGATGGAATCTGCTAAGTTGCCCAGGCTGGAGTGCAGTAGCGCGATGTTGGCTCACTGCAACCTCCGTCTCCTGGGTTCAAGCAATTCTTCTGCCTCAGCCTCCTGAGTAAGCTGGGATTACAGGCGCAAGCCACCACACCCGACTAATTTTTATATTTTTAGTAGAGACGGGATTTTGCCATGTTCGTCAGGCTGGACTCCAACTCCTGGACCCCAGGAGATCACCCACCTTGGCCTCCCAAAGTGCTGGGATTACAGGCGTGAGTCACCACACCCGGACTAGTATTTCTTTTTAAAAACAGTTGTTCTGAAATTTAGAAAGCTTTGTCTGTATGATAAAGTTCTGTAAATAGTGAAACTTAAATTGTCTTTTCTGGTTGCTGCCAGGTAATCTGGTGAAATACACTTTACAGAAATACTTCTCTCTTTTGGCTTTCAGAGCTTCTTCACCTGAGGTTTACAGGCCTCCAAAGGGTCCTTGGATAGAATTCAGAGATTCTGTGAACTTTATTTTCACTAAGCTCTAACTGAAACAACGTTTCCTTGGCCTATGAATGTAGGCAACACATCCACAGTAGTCTTAGAAGTGTCTGTGGATTTGTCATCAATCAAAATCAGAAATATTTTCATATCACATTATAGTTGCTGATATTTCAGAATATTGTTCATACTTTTTGCTACTTTGAAATCATAGTAATTATTTAAAAAGCTGTTAGATCTTATTTAATTTTGCTTGTTAATAAAGGCATATTTTTAAAATTTTTTGATAACTACTTCATTATAATTTGTTTCCTTTGTTATGTATTTTATTTTATACATTTAAAAATAGTATTCTGAGAAGAGATCTATTCAGAGGCTTCACCAGACTGCTCAAGGGGTTCATGGCACAAAAAGTGTTAGAAACCCCAATTAGTTTGCTACAGAGCTTTATCATTTTTATGAGGATTTTATGATTGGTGAATGGTCATTTTGACTGCATCTGTCACTCTCCCTCAATTACTTTTTCCTTTTCTTTCTTCTTTTTTTTTTTTTTTTTTTTTTGTGACGGAGACTCTGTTGCTCAAGCTGGAGTGCAGTGGTGCCATCTCGGCTCACTGCAACCTCTGCTTCCTGGGTTCAAGCGATTCTCCTGCCTCAGCATCCTGGGTAGCTGAGACTACAGGCGCGTGTCACCACGCCCAGCTAATTTTTTGTATTTTTAGTAGAGATGGGTTGCACTGTATTAGCCAGGATGGTCTCGATCTCCTGACCTCGTGATCTGCCCCCCTGGGCCTCCCAAAGTGCTGGGATTACTGGCATGAGTCACTGCACCCGGCCCCTCAATTGCTTTTTCTAAGCCTACTTTTGAGATTGATACTATCTTTATGTATTTATTTATTTTGAGACAGATCCCTGCTCTGTTGCACAGGCTGGAGTACAGTGGCGCAATCTCGGCTCACTGCAACCTCTGCCTCGTTCAAGCGATTTCCCTGCCTCAGCTTCCCGAGTAGCTGGGATTACAGGCACCTGTCACCACGCCCGGCTACTTTTGTTTCTTTAGTAGAGACAGGGTTTCACCATGTTGGCCAGGCTGGTCTTAAACTCCTGACCTCAAGTGATCCACCCACCTCAACCTCCCAAAGTGCTGGGATTACAGGCGTGAGCCATCACACCTGGCTCATTCAATTTTTTTATTGTGGTAAGATACATATAAGATTGGCCAGGCTCGGTGGCTCACGCCTGTAATCCCAGCACTTTGGGAGGCTGAGGTGGGCGGATCACAAGGTCAGGAGATCGAGACCATCCTGGCTAACACGGCGAAACCCCGTCTCTACTAAAAAATACAAAAAATTAGCCGGGCGTGGTGGCGGGCGCCTGTAGTCCCAGCTACTTGGGAGGCTGAGGCAGGAGAATGGCGTGAACCCAGGAGGCGGAGCTTGCCGTGAGCTGAGATTGCGCCACTGTACTCCAGCCTGGGCGACAGAGCGAGACTGTCTCAAAAAAAAAAAAGATATAAGATTTACAAGACTTAACTACTTTTAGTGTATAGTTCGGTAGTATTAAGTACATTGATACTGTGCAACCATTGCCATCATCTTGTAAAACTGAAGCTCTGTACCCATTACAACAATAACTCTCCATTTTCCCCAGCCCCCAGGAACTGCCATTCTACTCGCTGACTCTATGATTTTGCCTTCTAAGTACCACATATAAGTAGAATAACACAATTTTTTAAAGAACTTTTTTTTGTGTGTGACAGGGTCTCCCTCTGTTGCCCAGGCTGGAGTGCAGTGGCATGATCTTAGCTCACTGCAACCTCTGCCTCCTGGGTTCAAGAATTCGCCTGCCTCAGCCTCCTGAGTAGCTGGGATTACAGACGCCTGCCGGCACATCCAGCTAATTTTTGTATTTTAAGTAGAGACAGGGTTTCATCATGTTGGCCAGGCTGGTCTCTAACTCTGGGATTCCAGGCATGAGCCACCATGCCTGGCCTTAAAGAACATTTGAAGTTTGTTTCCATTGTTACAGATTTTTTTTTTTTTTTTTTTTTTTGAGATGGAGTCTCAATCTGTCACCTAGGCTGGAGTGTGGTGGCATGACTTCAGTTTGCTGCAAACTTCGCCTCCCGGGTTCAAGCGATTTTCCTGCCTCAGCCTCCCGAGTAGCTGGGATTAAAGGCGCCCACCACCATGCCTGGCTAATTTTTTTAAATTTTTGGTAGAGACGGGGTTTCACCATGTTGGCCAGGCTGGTTTTGAACTCCTGACCTCAAGTGATCCGCCCGCCTCGGCCTCCCAAAATGCTAGGATTACAGGGGTGAGCCTGGCCCACCCAGGCCACCACACCCGGCCCAGATAGTATTCTTATATAATAACAGACGAGTTGCTGTCAGATGTTTATTCTCATTGGTAGAAATAATAAAAATATAGGGCATAAATGGCCTTTTTCAAAATCTTACAGGTGAGGCAGATGTTGAAGTCCATTCAAACTTTGAAAAAGTTATGACGTGGGTGATCTTGCCTTACTTCCAAAGGACACATACAGAAAGAAACACCTTTATTTATTTAGAATCTTTCAGAGGCCCAGACCTGCTGGCCTGTTTTTGAAAGGACTTTGCCTCTGTTGGTGTCATTTTTTTCTCTCAGTTTATACTACTGCTGTGAAAATGATAGCTTTTCTCCAACCTCCTTTATGCTCAAGGAATTTTTGTTTCCAGGGGATTTATTGAGGCATGTCTATATTTGATGTAGATTTCCTCTTATTTTCAGGTATTTCTGGTGGTCGCATTCATATGTCAGTTTTAGGAAGGCTTGGGACATTCGAAACTCAGATTCTGCGAAGAGCTCCTCTTAGATCGTTTACAGAAACACCAGCATACTTTGCCTCAAAAGATGGGATAAGTAAAGATGGTTCCGGAGATGGAAATAAGGTAATTATTTTATCTTATTGGCACCTGTACACATTGTGAGTTCGCTCCTTTAAAAAAATATAATAGTACTGTCTTTTACTGGCTTATATGTTTTCTGTAGGAAATATGAGATAGCTAAAATGATCTGAATAATTTTATGTAATTAGATGTTTCATTTTGAACCTTAAAATACTTTTATAAGCATTGCACATAGTAAGGAGTAATTAAAATTTCTTACACCCCAAAGTAGTAAAGAAGTGTCATTAAATACAGTTAGTCAGTAGGATTGAATTAGGAATAGCCATCATTTCCTGCTTTCATATAACTCTTATAACTCGTGACAGTATAAACCTCACTTTATCCTCTACCTAAAAATTTCAGATTTGTGGTATAACTTAATGTTGGGCTACTCTGGTAGCCTAAAAATTTCATATTTCTGGTATAACTTTATGTTGTAGCTAGTATAACTTATGTTGGTAGTTGTATTGAGTCAGTGACTCACCAGTTTTTTTCATTATGTGAATTTGACTAACACTTGAGTTAATTTTATATGTTAGACAAAATGTGAGACACTTACATATCCATACTTAACAGTGACTCTGATATGAGTAAAATTATTCCCATTTTAGAGATGAGAAAAGTTAGATCTAAGAATAGTCAGAGTCACTACCTACCATGATCATAACTCCTGATTAAATTTCATTGAAATGTAGTTTTTTACCCTTAGTAAATTTTCTAGTGCCTGAGTCATTGAATGAAAGCTATTTATTATATATGTTGGCATATGTTATACAAAGGAGGACTACAGATATACATGTATTTACTAGAACTGATTTGATTTTTGAAGTAATAGATCTTCTGACATCAGTAATAGAATTATAAAATATACTAATAATTTCATCCTAGAAATATAGAAAATTATAAAATTAATTACAAACAGTATTGTTTACATTTAAGTTGGTTGCCTGAAACTAATAATTGACACTCTTCCTTTTTTCTCCTTCATAAACGTTAGAAATCAGCAAGTGAGGGAAGTAGTAAGAAATCAGGCTCTGGGAATTCTGGGAAAGGTGGAAACCAGCTGCGCTGTCCTAAATGTGGCGACTTGTGCACACATGTAGAGACCTTTGTATGTAAGTATTACATCTTCTATTGTTCTTTTTTCCCTGCATTTTCTATAAATTACTAAATGTATAAAAATATGTAAATTATGTAAAATGTATAAATATAGGGCAGGCACAAATGGCTTATGCCTATAATCCCAGCACTTTGGAAGGAGGAGATGGGAGGATCCCTTGAGCCTAGGAGTTCAAGACCTGCCTGGGCAACATGTTGAGACACTTGTCTTTACAAAAAAAAAAAGCCAGGTATGGTGGTGCATACCTGTGGTCCTAGCTACTTCTTTTAAGAAGGTTGAGGCTGCAGTGAGCCATGGTCATGCCACTGTACCCCATCCTGGGTGACAGAGACCCTGTCTCAAAAAAATATATATATATATATAAAATATATATAATATATAATATAATATATATTATATATAATATAATATATAATATATAATATACATGTATAATATAATATATAATATATATTATACATGTATAATATAATATATAAAATACATGTATATATAATATATAATATATAATACATGTATATATAATATATATTATACATGTATATATAATGTATAATATATAATACGTGTATATATAATATACATGTATAATATATAATACATGTATATATAATATATATTATATTATTTTATATATACATATATATTATATATACATATGTTATATTATATATACATATATATTATATATACATATATAATATATAATATATGTATATATAATACATATATGTATATATAATATATAAATTGTATTAAATGTGTAGAAATATGGATTATATGAAATAGATAATATATGTGACTTTGTATGTTATATAAATTATATGTAAATTGTATGAGCTTACCTGATTCTCTCTTACATTCACCATATACTAGAAAATCCTCAGGACTGGTAATACTTTGCATGGTTGTGTAAGAGATAATTTAAGAAAAACATTTGCTTCTTTATTTTGCTTACTTGTGTTTATTGCAAATTAGATTTTGTGAATTTCTGGATGTGATCATTAGGCTATAGGAGAACCAAGACTTATTTATTCTGTATTTATTACTATGTTCTTCAAATACATTCTGAGTATCTCACATGACTGGGAAGGCCAGTCATTCATATATTAAGGTAATTTCCCTTAGTACTTACCAAAGGAGGTAAGCCCTCAATTCTGGGAAGCATCTGATAATTATTAATGATTCAGACACTCAGAGAAGGAAGAAATCAGGGCTGGGCACAGTGACTCACACCTGTAATCCCAGCACTTTCGGAGGCTGAGGTAGGCAGAGTGCTTGAGCCCAGAAGTTCAAAACCAGCCTGAGCAACATGGCAAAACCCCATATGTATAAAAAAATAAAATTAGCTAGGTATGGTGGTGCATGGCTATAGTTCCAGCTACTTAGAGACTGAGGTAGGAGGATCACTTGAGCCTGGCAGGTGAGGCTGCAGCCAGCCAGCCATTGAATTCCAGCCTCGGCGACAAAGCAACACCCTGTCTCAAAAAAAGAAAAAAGAAGGAAAAAAAATCAGCTATCCTACTTTTGCTGTTAGTGTCAGTAACTGTCCGAAATGCAAAGATTCTACTACAGATATTTTCATTAATGAATCAAATAATCAAAAAACTCATTACTTACATAATTTAGAGTTATTGGTAATGAATTGTACCACCATGTCAACCTTCCTATACAATCCAATTGAAGAAGGCTTCAAGATTGTAAGACTTCAGTGACTGATGGTTGGCTATAGAGTATTCTCTATCCCCTAACCCTAATATTGAGACTTTGGTTACAATTTCACACTTACCATTAACCGTAATTGGCCACCATATGAAAAGGTACTAGACGTAGTGTGTTTTTATGTGCTGGAAAGACTTAAAGTAGCTCTATCCCATAGCTGGAATATTAGGGGTTCTGAACAAAATTTAATTTGGATCAAAACATAAAATGAAAAGTGGGCCGGGCGCTATGGCTCACACCAGTAATCACAGGACTTTGGGAGGCCGAGGCAGGCTGATCACTTGAGGTCAGGAGTTTGAGACCAGCCTGCTCAACATGGTGAAACCCCATCTCTACTAAAAATAAAAAATTAGCCGGGCGTGGTGGCATGCATCTGAAGTCCCAGCTGTTTGGGAGGCTGAGACAGGAGAATGGCTTGAACCTGGGAGGTGGAGGTCATGGTGAGCCAAAATCACACCACTGCACTTCTCCAGCCTGGGTGACAGAGTGAGACTCCATCTCAAAAAAAAAAAAGATAGAACTGGATGATAAAACCTTCTAAACAAATTTGATGTGGTATAATAAAATTATACAGAGGCTGAAAATTGTTCAGTTTATAAGGTCAGTGTCTTATATTTTAATCAAGAAATTTTCCTCCTTTTTTTTCTTCAAAGAAACATTTCAACCTTTACAGACCTAAAGAATAATTTGTTGCCAGGCGCGGTGGCTTACGCCTGTAATCCCAGCACTTTGGGAGGCTGAGGTAGGCGGATCACCTGAGGTGAGGCATTCAAGACCAGCCTGGCCAACGTGGTGAAACCCCATCTCTACTAAAAATACAAAAATTTGCTTGGCGTGGTGGTCGCGGGCACCTGTAATCCCAGCTACTTGGGAAGCTGAGGCAGGAGAATTGCTTGAACCCAGGAGGCGGAGGCTGCAGTGAGCTGAGATCACACCACTGCACTCTAGCCTGGGAAATGAGTGAAACTCTGTCTCCAAAAATAATAATAATAATAATAATTTCTTAGAGTAGAAAAGGAAAGAAACTAATATTTAATAAATGCCAACATATATAGTTTTATTCTTGCACCCTTAATTTTGCCAGAACAAAGAGTATTCTCCTTTTTATAAATGAACAAACTGAGATTTAGCAAGTTTAAGTAACTCATTCAAGGTCACATAGCAGTGAGGATTTGCTATTCAGAAATTCCTATATCATACATTTCTACCAGCTGGAGATTCTTTAGGAGTAAACTAGCTCCTCTTGAGATTAAATTTATTTTCCTTCTGTGCATTCTTTCCAAAACTTGCCAGGTTGTATTAGTCACTAAAGGTGACTGTTAAACTTAGAGATTCCCAAACTCCTTCCCTGGAGATTAAGACTCTGTAGATGTGGGATGGGGTCCTAGAATTTGTATGTTAGTAGTATCTGTATATTATTAGTTAGACCAAGTGTGGAAACACTACTTTAGTGTAATCAATTCAAGGCTGAGTACTGTTTGCTTTGAGAATTCTAATTGTGGGTGGTGATATGGGAGTAGAAAATGTAGAAGGAAAGAATGAAAAAAAGCACACACTTATGTGCAAAATTAATAGCAAATGTGTTGATTCAGACCTGGGCCTGAATTTTCTTCGCTAGGCCCAGAAAATATGTAGATGATCATGACACTGTCCCTGTCCTCTGTAACTATTTGTAGGCCCTAGCAGTACAGTGAGCCCCTCCTCCCTTAGTTTTGTGTACCCATAATAAAAGTATTTTCAGAATGCGTCCTTTTGAATCCTTCTGTGTCTGATCATTAAAAGTTGGGTCTTCATAGTCCTAAAGAGAGTTTTATTTGATCTCAGGTTACTAACAGGTTGAGCATCCATAGTCTGAAAATCTGGAATTCAAAATGCTCCGAAATCCTTTTGAGTGTGTCATGATGCTTAAAGGAAATGCTCCATTGGAGCATTTCAGATTTCATATTTCATGTAGGGGTGCTTAACCAGTGTATTTCTGTGAATATTCCAAAACCTGAAAACATTTGAACTCTGAAACACTTCTGGTCCCATGCATTTTGGTTAAGGGATAACTCAGCCTGCTTTTTTGTTTGTTTGTTTTTTGTTTCTTTTTTTTTTTTTTTTTGAGGCAGAGTTTCACTGTTCTCACCCAGGCTGGAGTGCAGTGGCGTGATCTGAGCTCACTGCAACTTCCACCACCTGGATTCAAGTGCCAGCCTCAGGTGCCTCAGCCGCAGCCTCCTAAGTAGCTGGGATTACAGGTGCCTGCCACCATGCCAGGCTAATTTTTGTATTTTTAGTAGAGATGGAGTTTCACCTTGTTGGCCAGGCTGGTCTCGAATTCCTGACCTCAGGTGATTCACCTGCCTCGGCCTCCCAAAGTGCTGGCATTACAGGCGTGAGGCACCATGCCTGGCCTGCATTTTAAGTCTGCGTTTATTTGGATACTAGTTTGTAAACATCTTTTTATATGCTTTTTGGTCAGTTGTAATTCTTTTGTGAATGGCCTGTTTAAGTAATTGTCTACTTTTTTGTAATTTTAATTATTTTTAATTACTTGAGGAATGCATATATAGATCCTCCTTTATGAGAAAAGAATAGACCCTGATAGATGAAGCTAAAGTTCTATAACATATCTTCATTGAACATGTGACTTTTTTTAAAGTATAAATAGCATATTCATATTTTTGCAAATTGCTTGTTTTCAGTACGCAATGTTTTGAGAGCTGTGTATGTTAATGCAGTTGACTCCTGAACAGTGGGTTTGAATTGCTCAGGCCCACTTATACCTAGCTTTTATTCAACCAAACACATAATGGCCAGCATATATGAGGAGCTAACTTTTCATATGTGTGGGTTCCACAGGGCCAACTGCAGGACTTGAGTATGCATGGATTTGGTTATATGTGGGTGGTCCTAGAACTAGTCTCCTATGTGTGCCAAGGGACAGCTGTACATGTGGGCCTAATCCTTCCTTTTAAAAATTTATTTGAGATATCATCATTCATATACCATGCAATTCATCTTCAGTGGTTTTAAAATATTTACTAAGTTGTGGCCCGGCACGGTGGCTTATGCCTGTAATCCCAGCACTTTGGGAGGCCGAGGCGGGCAGATCATGAGGTCAGGAGTTTGAGACCAGCGTGACCAACATGGTGAAACCCCATCTCTACTAAAAATACAAAAATTAGCCGGGCTTGGTGGCACGCACCTGTAATCCCAGCTACTTGGGAGGCTGAGACAGGAGAATTGCTTGAACCCGGGAGGCGGAGGTTGCAGTGAGCCGAGATCACGCCACTGCACTCCAGCCTGGGTGACAGAGCGAGACTTCATCTCAAAAAAAAGGAGGCCAAGCATGGTGGCTCACGCCTGTAATCCCAGCACTTTGGGAGGCCAAGGTGGGTGGATCACGAGGTCAGGAGATGGAGACCATCCTGGCTAACACGGTGAAACCCCGTCTCTAATAAAAATACAAAAAATTCGCCTGTGTGGTGGGGCACACCTGTAGTCCCAACTACCCAGGAGGCTGAGGCAGGAGAATCTCTTGAACCCAGGAGGCGGAGGCTGCAGTGAGCCGAGATCGCACCACTGCACTCCAGCCTGGGCGACAGAGCGAGACTTTGTCTCATCTTAAAAGAAAAAAAAGGTATTTATCAAGTTGAATGATCATCTCCACTATGTAATTCCAGAACATTTTTCATCACCCCAGAAAGAAACTCCACAGCCCTTAGTCACTCTCCACCCTCCTCCCCTCCTAGCCCTGTTAACTATTAACTACTTTCTCTATCAATGGATTTTCTACTCTGGGTATCTCATACAATGGAATTATACGATATGTGGCATTTCATACCAGCCTTACTTTCTTTAGCATGTTTTTAAAGTTTATCCAGTTTGCAGCATATATCAGTATTTCATTGCTTTTTATGGCTGAATAATATTTCATTGTTTAGACATTCATCAGGTGATGGACATTTACGTTGTTTCTACTTGTTGCCTGTTCTGAATAATGCTCCCGTGAACATCTGTGTACAAGTTTTTGTGTGGACATATGTTTCTAATTCTCTTGGGTATATGTTTAGGAGTGGAATTGCTGGGTCATGTGGTAGCTCTGTTTAGTTTCCACAGAATTGCTAAACTGTTTTCCGTAGCAGCTGTACCATTTTACAATCTGACCAGCAATATGAGGGTTCCAGTTTCTCCACATCCTTTTTACCACTTGTCTTTTTCTTTTTTTTTTTTTTTGAGACAGAGTCTCGCTCTGTCACCAGGTTGGAGTGCAGTGGCACTATCTCAGCTCACTGCAACCTCCACCTCCCAGATTCAAGCAATTCTCCTGTCTCAGCCTCCCAAGTAGCTGGGATTATAGGTGCCCACCACCACACCCAGCTAATTTTTGTATTTTCAGTAGAGACAGGATTTCACTATGTTGGTCAGGCTGATCTCGAACTCCTGACCTCAGGTGATCCTCCTGCGTCAGGCTCCCAGAATGCTGGAATTACAGGCATGAGCCACTGCGCCCAGCCTGTCTTTCTTTATTCATAGTGGATATGAAGTGGTATCTCATCATGGGCTTCTTTTGGTTTTATTTTGTTTTTAGAAACAGGGTCTTACTCTGTCGCCCAGGCTACAATGCAGTGGCGCAATCATAGCTGACAGTAGCCTCACCTTCCTGGGTTCAAGTTGTCCTCCCACCTCAGCATCCTGAATAGCTGAGACTACAGGCAAATGCCACCCTAGAGACAGGGTCTCATTTATGTTGCCCAGGCTGGTCCCGAACTCCTGGGCTCAAGTGATCCTCCTGCCTTGGCTTCCCAAAGTGCTGGGATTTTTGTGCTACCTCATGGGACTCACTGTGGTTTTGATTTGCATTTCCCTAATGACTAATGATGTTAATCTTTTCTTATGTTTATTGGCCATTTGTCTGTCTTCTTTGGAGAAGTGTCTATTTAAATCCTTTGTCTTTCTTTTTTTCTCCCCCCCAGACAGAATTTCGCTCTTATTGCCCAGAGTGGAGTGCAGTGGCATGATCGCGGCTCACTGCAACCTCCACCTCTCGGGTTCAAGCAGTTCTCAGCCTCAGGCTCCTGAGTAGCTGGGATTACAGGTGCCCGCCACCACACCCGGCTAATTTTTTTGTATTTTTAGTAGAGATGGGGTTTCACCATCTTGGCCAAGCTGGTCTTGAACTCCTGACCTTGTGATCCTCCCACCTCAGCCTCCCAAACCAACAAAATTTCATATAAAGAAATATAGGATACCTGTAGTAGCTATTTAAAGGAAAGAATTTATCTCCTGGTAACTTAACAAAATTAGATTTTTGCCCCTTGTTTTTGGAGTAAAAATACATTGGCCAGGCATGGTGGTTCATGCCTGTAATCCCAGCAGTTTGGAAGGCCGAGGCGGGTGGATCACCTGAGGTCGGGAGTTTGAGACCAGCCTGACCAACATGGAGAAACCCCGTCTCTACTAAAAATACAAAATTAGCTGGGCGTGGTGGCGCATGCCTGTAATCCCAGCTACTTGGGAGACTGAGGCAGGAGAATCACTTGAACCTGGGAGGCGGAGGTTGCGGTGAGCTGAGATCACGCCATTGCACTCCAGCCTGGGCAACAAGAGCGAAACTCCGTCTCAAAAAAAAAAAAAAAAAAAAAAAAAGTGCATTGCAATGCTTGTGTTTTTTTTTTTCCCCAAAATAGCATTTTGATAAATAACATTGAATCCTTGAATTTAGGGATATGTTGAAAATATGTCAGTGTAAAATTGTGTTGCAAATATTCAAGTCAAATTTAAGCAACCTTTCAATAGTAAGCAAAGAAGGATGTGATTTGTTGGTGCTTAATCGTTTTCCTTTTGACCTAATTTCCTTAGAGAAATATTTTGTACTTGTGCTCTCAGGCTAGATTTTCCTGTCACACTGCCTAAACTAGATCAGCGGATTCTCTGCCCTTTAATCCTTGCCCTGTTTACCATCAGTAACAATTGTAAACTAGTGCCTCGTCATTATAAAGGCAGTGACTGTCTTTCCCACTGATGGGAAGTGGTGATTATTTACTTAGGCTTGTGTTAGTCACAGGGGCTTCAAATAGCTTGATCTTTAGGTAAGCATTTATACGTGATCAGTAAATAGGAAACATGGATGAAACCTCTTATTCCTTAAAATTTGCTATTAGAATTTATCCGAAATGTTTTTTTTTTTTTTTGAGACTGAGTCTCGCTCTATTGCCCAGGCTGAAGTGCAGTGGTGCGATCCCAGCTCACTACAACCTCCACTTCCCAGGTTCAAGCAATTCTCGTGCCTCAGCCTGCCTAGTTGCTAGGATTACAGGCACAAGACAACATGCCCGGCTAATTTGTATATTTTTAGTAACGACAGGGTTTCACTATGTTGGCCAGGCTGGTCTTGAACTCCTGACCTTAAGTGATCCACCTGTCTCAGCCTCCCAAAGTGCTAGGATTACAGGCATTAGCCACCTTGGCCAGCCCAGAATGTGTTTTTAATTAGTGTTGTGTTTAAGTACAGAAACATGGCCAGGCACCGTGGCTCACGCCTGTAACCCCAGCACTTTGGGAGGCTGAGGTGGGTGTTTCACGAGGTCAGAAGATCGAGACCATCCTGGCCAACATGGTGAAACCCCATCTCTACTAAAAGTACAAAAATTAGCTGGGTGTGGTGGCGTGCACCTGTAGTCCCAGCTACTCCAGAGGCTGAGGCAGGAGAATTGCTTGGACCCAGGAGGCGGAGGTTGCAGTGAGCCCATATCGTGCCACTGCACTCCAGCTGGGTGACAGAATGAGACTGTCTCAAAAAAAAAAAAAGAAGAACAGAAACACAATAATTGATTGAATTGATAATGAAGTGGTTTTGTTTGTTTTTGAGACAGAGTTCTGTTGCCTAGGCTGGAGTATAGTGACGTGGTCTCGGCTCACTGCAACCTCCACCTCCTGGGTAACCCTCAAGGGATTCTCCTGCCTCAGTCTCCCAGGTAGCTGGGATTACAGGCACCCACCACCACACCTGGCTAATTTTTGTATTTTTAGTAGAGACAGGGTTTCGCCATGTTGGCCAGGGTGGTCTCGAACTCCTGACCTCAGGTGATCCACCCGCCTCGGCCTCCCAAAGTGCTGGGATTACAGGCCTGAGCCACCACGCCCAGCCTAAAGTTGTTTTTTTAATGTGGAGTTGTCTACTTTTTTCATTTAGATTAGTTTGTAAAGACGTAGGTGTGCTTGCTAGTGCAGTGTTCCTTATAATCTGTGGATAGATATTTATATTTAAAATTTTCCCAAAGGAAAAAAAATCCCATGAAATTTTTTTTTCTCTGCAGTTCTCTCTTTCTAATTGGGTTACACAAAAATGTATTACTTAGACATACTAGCTTTGTATTTGACACCTATATCTATAAGAGATTCTCTACCAAATTGCTTTCTGAGGTCCCTGGTTACCATTAGTAGGGTTAGGCTGAGTTAAGCATGTATGTCCAAACCCAGCTACTTGGGAGGTGGGAGGATCCCTTGAGAACAGAAGTTTGAGGCTAGCCTGGACAACATAGCAAGACATCAGCTCTTAAAAAAAAAAGTCGCTGGGTGTGGTGGCTCATGCCTGTAATCCCAGCACTTTGGGAGGCTGAGGCAGGTGGATCACCTGAGGTCAGGAATTTGAGACCAGCCTGACCAACATGGTCAAACCCCATCTCTACTAAAAAATACAAAATTAGCCGGGCGTGGTGGCACATGCCTGTAATCCCAGCTACTTGGGAGGCTGAGGCAAGAGAATTGCTTGAACCCTGGAGGCGAGGCGAAGGTTGCAGTGAGCCGAGATCGCACCATTGCACACTAGCCTGGGCAACAAGAGCGAAACTCTGTCTGAAAAAAAAAAAAGTATATATCCACATATCTACATCCTATAACCATTTGTTTTTTTTTAATGTTTATTTGTTTTGTTTATAATAAGAGGGCACAATGGGCACCATCTCGGCTCACTGCAACCTCTGGCTCCCAGGTTCAAGCAGTTCTCCTGCCTCAGCCTGCCGAGTAGCTGGGTTTACAGGTACTTATCATGCCCGGCTAGTTTTTGTATTTTTAGTAGAGACAGGGTTTCACCATGTTGGCCAGGCTGGTCTTGAACTCCTAAGCTCAAGTGATCCACCTGTCTTGGCCTCCCAAAGTGCTGGGATTACAGGTGTGAGCCACTATGCCCCGCCAACATCCTATAACCATGTTTTGAAAAGAAAGAGTAGGCTGGCCTCAGTGGGTCACGCCTGTAATCCCAAGCACTTTGGGAGGCCAAGGTAGGAGGGTTACTCGAGTCCAGGAGTTTGAGACCCACCTGGGCAACATCATGAGACCCTGTCTCTACAGAAGATTTTTAAAAGTAGGCAGGCATCGGCCGGGCGCAGTGGCTCACGCCTGTAATCCCAGCACTTTGGGAGGCCAAGGCGGGCAGATCATGAGGTCAGGAGATCGAGAGGCGCCTGTAGTCCCAGCTACTCGGGAGGCTAAGGCAGGAGAATGGCGTGAACCTGGGAGGTGGAGCTTGCAGTGAGCCGAGATCGCACCACTGCACTCCAGCCTGGGCGACAGAGCAAGACTCCGTCTCAAAAAAAAAAAAAAAAAAAAAAAAGTAGGCAGGCGTGGTGGCGCGTGCCTGTAGTCCTGGATACTCAAGGAGGCTGAGGGGAGAGGATTGCTTGAGCTTAGGAGGTCAAGACTGCAGTGAGTAGTGATCACGCCACTGCACTTCAGCCTGGGCAACAGAGCGATACCCTGTCTCAAAAAAAAAAAAAGAGAAAAGAAAAATAAGTCATCTTTAACATAGGATATTCTGTAGCTGATCCATTGGAATTGAGAAATCCTTATAAATGTATTCATCCACTGTGTATCCACAAAGTTTTTTTTTTTATTATACTTCAAGTTCTAGGGTACACATGCACAACATGCAGGTTTGTTACATAGGTATACATGTGCCATGTTGGTGTGCTGTACTCGTTAACTCATCATTTACATTAGGTATATCTCCTAATGCTATCCCTCCCCCCTCCCCCCACCCCATGACAGGCCCTGGTGTGTGATGTTCCCCACCCTGTGTCCAAGTGTTCTCATTGTTCAGTTCCCATCTATGAGTGAGAACATGCAGTGTTTGGTTTTCTGTCCTTGCTATAGTTTGCTTAGAATGATGGTTTCTAGCTTCATCCACGTCCCTACAAAGGACATGAACTCATCACTTGTATCCACAAATTTTTTTTTTTTTTTTTTTTTTTTTGAGACGGAGTCTCACTTTGTCACCCAGGCTGGAGTGCAGTGGTGCAATCTCAGCTCACTGCAAGCTCCACCTCCTGGGTTCATACCATTCTCCTGCCTCAGCCTCCTGAGCAGCTGGGACTACAGGCGCCCACCACCACACCCAGCTAATTTTTGTATTTTTAGTAGAGACAGGGTTTTACTGTGTTAGCCAGGTCTCGATCTCCTGACCTCGTGATCCGTCCGCCTCGGCCTCCCAAAGTGCTGAGATTACAGGCATGAGCCACTGTGCCTGGCCAAAAATTTTTAAAAGAAAAAAGGGACTCTTTTTATCCTCACTTTAAACTAACTTTGTATTGCTTTCAAAGTCTGCATGATTCTCTTTAAATCAAATCAGTATGACTGAGAAAGCAGTATTTTGTTAGTTTCTTAGTGGTTTTTTGATCAGAGAAATAGGAACTAGTGGAGTAAAGATAAAATAAGAAAGATATGAAATAATTTTATATATATATATTTTTCTGAGATGGAGTCTTGCTCTATCTCCCAGGCTGGAGTGCAATGGCGCAATCTCAGCTCACTGCAACCTCCACCTCTTGGGTTCAAGCGATTCTCCTGCCTCAGCCTCCCGAGTAGCTGGGATTAGAGGTGTCTGCCACCAGGCCCAGCTAATTTTTGTTTTTGTTTGTTTGTTTGTTTGTTTGTTTTTAGTAGAGACGGGGTTTCATCATGTTGGCCAGGCTGGTTTCTAACTCCTGACCTCAGGTGATCCACCTGCCTCAGTCTCCCAAAGTGCTGGGATTACAGGCGTGAGCCACCACACCTGAAAAATGCTCATGGATTTAAGAGAATGTAAAGAATATACATTTTTTACATTTTTAGGAATTAAAATAGATTTATCTCTTTCAACTTTTGTACATGTTTGACATTTTCTATAATATTGGAAAAATATATGAATCTTGTATTTTACTTTTTTAGTTTGTTCATTCAAGTATTTCAATAAAATAGATGATTACTCCATATTCTCAAAGAGGTTTTAAAATCTTTTTTAGTGGGCCGGGTGCGGTGGCTCACGCCTGTAAATCCCAGCACTTTGGGAGGTGGAGACGGGCAGATAACAAGGTGAAGAGATCAAGACCATCCTGCCCAATATAGTGAAATCCTGTCTCTTCTAAAAATACAAAAATTAGCTGGGCATGGTGGTGCACCCCTGTAATCCCAGCTACTCGGGAGGCTGAGGCAGGAGAATTGCGTGAACCCAGGAGGCAGAGGTTGCAGCAAGCCGAGATCACACCACTGCACTCCAGCCTGGCAACAGAGCGAGACTCCGTCTCCAAAAGAAAAAAAAAAAAATCTTTTTTAGTGAATGGAAAGTTGGAAAAATTTCACCCAATCTTTTCTTTTAAAGAAGTATATCACAAAATGAAGGGACCTAATAGAAATGAGCAAAAGGTAGTTGACTGATCTATCTTTGTAGTATACTTGGCATATAAATGAGGCTTTTTGTGTGGCAAGTAGATTGAACAGCAAGTCTACTTTTTGTCAGGTGCATAGCTTTCATTTACACTGGAGTCTTTAAGGTTAAACACTATTGGAATTATTTTTTATTTCCCTCTACTTATGTCTGTTTTCTTTTACAGCATCCACCCGTTTTGTCAAGTGTGAAAAGTGTCATCATTTTTTTGTTGTGCTATCTGAAGCAGACTCAAAGAAAAGCATAATTAAAGAACCTGAATCAGCAGCAGAAGCTGTAAAATTGGCATTCCAACAGAAACCACCACCTCCCCCTAAGAAGGTATAAGTCTTAAGCTCAGTCTTACAAGTATTTTATCTTGAAAATGTTCCATTGCTTCCCTCTCCCAAGTTTACATTGAATCCTAATACTAGTATCTAAACAAGTATTATAGGTTCATAATATGGACCATGTGTGGCTAAATTGTTATTGCCTTTTGGAATTTAAATATGGGGTCTGTTGCTTTTTCCCATGTTATGATTACTGTATTCAGTAGCAGTGAAATATAGCTAGATAATTATTAAAATGTTAACTTGTTAATACCAAGTTAATCTGAAATAATATCTACAATAGAGCAAGCAACTTTTGATTTATTTTTGTTCATATAGACCCTCCAATAACACCAGCCTAGGCTGGTCCACTTGACTAGCCTTAAAAAAAAAAAGGTCTGTAATTATCTCCCTTAAATTGGTCTATTTTATGGTAAAACAGCCTTCAGTCTAATAATATAGGTGAGTAGTTTTTTCATAGCCAGTGTGCTGGGGCTGCTCTGTATAGCACTGTGGCTTTGGTAGTGTGGACTCTTTTTAGAAGTCTCAGGCCGAGTATGATTTGGTCCTGTGAGACGTAACAGAATGTACCACCAGCTCCATTGGGTACTTGGTGCGTGCTTTTTGAGAACTGGGAACCCTTGTACCCTGGCTATGTGCCTTCTGTTCTGGCTGTGTCTCAGATGTTTGCACACTTAGATTATTTCTCACTGCCTCAGTGTATCTTTCTTCTACTGTGTTTAGATATCAGTGCATTTGTCTCTACTTCCAAATGTGCTGTGACAGATTTAATGTCATTGGTATAATTTGTAAGGAATAAAGATGTTTAAAACTATAATAAAATGTGTATGGTCAACAATTAAAGAATTTGTCATTAAAAAATGGAAAATATATTGGGCTTTATATTCTATACGAATTTGTGTAGACTTTAGACATGTGAGTTAAAATTCCAGGCAGTTTGGCCAGGTGCGGTGGTTCACGCCTGTAATCCCAGCACTTTGGGAGGCCGAGGCGGGCGGATCACGAGGTCAGGAGATCGAGACCATCCTAACATGGTGAAACCCCATCTCTACTTAAAAAAAATACAAAAAATTAGCCTGGCATGGTGGCGGGCGCCTGTAGTCCCGGCTACTCAGGAGGCTGAGGCAGGAGAATGGCGTGAACCCGGGAGGCGGAGCTTGCAGTGAGCCGAGATCACGCCACTGCACTCCAGCTTGGGTGAAAGAGCAAGACTCCGTCTAAAAAAAAAAAAAAATTCCAGGCGGTTTAACTATTTTCAGGAGTTTTTGAATTATTTATTTTTTAATCAGGGTTTCACTCTGTTGCCCAGGCTGGAGTGCAGTGGCACACTCATGGTTCACTGCAGCCTTAACCTCCCTGGGCTCAAGTGATCCTCCCACTTCAGCCTCCACAGTTGCTGGGACTGCAGGTGTGTGCCACCATGCCCAGCTAGTTTCTGTAGAGACAGAGTTTTGCCATGTTGTCCAGGCTGGTCTGCACCTCCTGGGCTCAAGTGATCCACCCGCCTCAGCCTCCCAAAGTGCAGGGATTACAGCCGTGAGCCACCATGCCCGGCAGGAGTTGGTGAATATTAATCCACCAACCATTTCATTTCTATTCACTAAAAACTTAAAAAATTTAACCTAGGTTCCAAGCTGTTGGCAATAACCAACTGTAGAATAGAGCTTTAGCTACTATTAAGAATAAAGTTTTTAGGGCTGAGCCTGGTGGCTCATGCCTGTAATCCCAGCACTTTGGGAAGCCAAGGCAAGAAGATTGCTTGAGCCCGAGGAGTTCAAGACCAGCCTGGGCGACACAGTGAGACCCTGTATCAAAAAAAGAAAAAAATATATTTTTAGAAAATAAAAAAATAATAAGAATACAGTTTTTAGAGTCTCAGATAAATGAGTAGCTTTAAAGTTAATATCTGAGAAAAAACTAAATGTATTAAAACACATAGATACTGATAGTATAATGGCTTTTGATTATATAATGCCTGTTTCTGAAAAGAGTAGTTTTATAATATGTTATCTTTGTGAAGAATATTATTCATTTGATTGACAGGTATAGATTTATTTTAATGATTTACATTAATGTTGATACTTTTAGACCATGGTGGCATGTGTATATATTCTAAGTTACTTTAAATTTAATTTGTTATCAAAAAATAAAGATTGATAGCATTGTTTATAGAATAGAAATTAGCATAACACTAGTAGAGTACAGTGATACTTTGTTAAGCTAGAGAACAAATGAATTGTGTTTTTGTTCATTTAGTGTTCAGGGCCTCTGAATCATTGCTATATAATGTATTGTCATTTTGTTTTTAATGAGAATCTTTGTTCAGATTTAAAACTGTAAGCAAATATGCTTAGTATATAACTTTTTAATGTGTGTGCTCTTATAATAGCTCATATTAAATTATTCATACCTAATCATTTTTCAGATTTATAACTACCTCGACAAGTATGTTGTTGGCCAGTCATTTGCTAAGAAGGTGCTTTCAGTTGCTGTGTACAATCATTATAAGAGAATATATAATAATATCCCAGCTAATCTGAGACAGCAAGCAGAGGTTGAGAAGCAGACATCATTAACACCAAGAGGTAGCGTTTTTGATAATTGACCTAAATATGCTTAAAAGTAATCTTTATTTGTAATTCCTCACTTTCTTCTTAAAATGTTTTTTATATAATGTGGCATTTTTCAAAGTGCAGGTTATTCCCCATTAGTGTGTCATGAAATCATTTGCCAACAGCATTTTTAAAAAATTTGATAGATGTAAATAGAAAATATCAGAATACATTAACTTATAGTTAAGGTAAATATTATTTCTTAGGCCTGGCATGGTAGCTTACGCCGGTAATCCCAGCACGTTTGGAGGCCGAGGCGGGGGGATCACTTGAGGTCAGGAGTTCGAGACCTGCCTGGCCAGCATGGTGAAACCCCGTCTCTACTAAAAATACAAAAATTAGCCATGTGGGGTGGTACATGGCTGTAGTCCCAGCTACTTGGGAGGCTGAGGCAGGAGAATCGCTTGAACCTGGGAGGCAGAGGTTGCAGTGAGCCGAGATCACGTCACCACACTCCAGCCTGGGCGGCAAGACTCCATCTCCAAAAAAAAAAAAACCACAAAAAAAAACAACTTACGTTTTCAGTTATATGTGCATGGGTTCTGAGTCACAAAGAAAAATATACTACTTATTGAGGGTCTTGGTAAAAAATGTTTGAAAGCCACTGGGGTAGAGATTGAGACATCATTTTTGAATTACAGATTTCACCACAACTAGTTCCCCATGAATGGATCTTGGCAGTGCTCTGTATGACTCAGTTCTCTTGGGTTCAGGATACAGAATTTCATTTGCCTGTGTCAGAGATATGTGGAGATAATAACTTAATATATCCAGCACTCGGCTTTCTTTGGGCCCTAGCTACAGAGTGTGAAGGCAAATTTGTAAGTGATTCAAAGTACAATTTCTATTAAGGATAGATTCTAATATACCAGTATACTGTATAATCTCAATTTACTATGGACAATAATGTATATTATATTAATAGAATGATTTATTAAAAACAATTATGAATAGAGTAAATATGAATATTTAATTTTTTGTTTTGTTGGCCAGACAGCCCCAATTTCTGATTTAGGCCTATATTCCATCATTTTAGATTCTTTTAGTTATCACTGTACAGTGTGAAGGAGTTCTGCTAAGTACTTAAATTTATAAGTCTACATTATCTTTGATTGCCTTTAGTGGCAACTAAATGCATAATTTATTTCAATGAAGACACTCGTTCACTTGCTGAACTTACATCATATAACTGCAAAATAGTTATGTGATGGTATCAGTTATTTTTAGAAAGTATAAGTCATAACTAATGGAAGACTTGGAACCTTTTTTTTTTTTTTTTTTCAAGACAAGGTCTCGCTCTGTCACCCAGGCTGGATTGCGACTCACTGCAGCCTCAACTTCCCAGGCTCCAATGATCCTCCCACCTCAGTCTCCCAAGCAATCCACCTGACTCAGCCTCCCAAAGTGCTGGGATTAATAGGCGTGAACTCTTGCACCTGGCCTGAAATCTTCATTTTTATAAGGTCCAAATAGCAGTGATAGTTATGGAGCAAAACTTTTTTGTTTTCTTCGGTAATAAATAAATATTTAAGCTATTCTAAGTGCTGGAGGAGCAAATGGTTATAATATTTATAGCATGAGGGGCTTAAACTCTTATTAAAGACATGTTATTATACCCTTACAATAGATATCAATTATAGATTTGACAAATGTGAATATTAGCAACCGGACAGCCATCTTTATGCATGGTTTTGTTTTAATATAGAAAAGATACAGCATATATGAAAAGCTGAAAAATGTTAGCGAACACATCTTTTAAATATATTTGAAAGAGGACAGGAGGTGGGATACTCATTGTTTGTTCCCCCAAGGTAAACAAATATGTAATATTTTCATCCTCTTTCTTAGAGTTAGAAATAAGAAGACGGGAGGATGAGTACAGATTTACAAGTAAGTGACTTCAGGTCCTCCTCTGTAATCATTCTTCCTTTTGACATTTATTTCAGTGAAGTGTTTCAGCAGTAACAGTGATAGACATGTATGTATTTGCTTGTGTATTACCAAGAAAGATACGTATTATCTAAATGTGTTTATCATACATGGTATAGATAACTTTGGAATAGTTTTTCATAGCTAATTTGTGTCGTTTCCATATGTTGGGTTATTTTTTATTTTTTCTATCAAACTACAATTAGAGTTGGCCTGCTTCTTGTGGGTCACAGGAATTTGGGGGAGGCAGATTATTTTCTAGCTACTCTTTGCCAGAAACCACACTTTTGTGTGTGTGTGTGTGTTTATGAAACTTACAGTCTTACAAATTATGAGTAAGCCTTAATTCACTGTTTCCAGCCCCAGATTGCCCCTACAAGCATCAGATGGTCCGATGGAGGGTGTGGAAGGACTTGATAGACCAAGGACAGTGGCCCTTCTGTTGTGTTCCACCTATTCCTTTGGGATGGATATAGTTAGTTGCTGCATTGAGGGTGGAGGTTCCAGGGGTGTCATAGAAAGATTCACATGGCCTTTTGTTTTAGTAATTGAAATAAAGAAAATTAGCTAAGTTTGATGTTTTTACATTTGCCTTTGAACCAAGTAGTATTATATATCCACTATTTGAAGTGTACTATATATAGGATGAGCCATGAGAATATAACTGGTGTACCAACTTGGGCATGACATTTATCACATGTAATAAAATTACATTATCCCCAGTTATTTTTAAATTTATGGAAATACTGATTATACCGTGCGTGGTAAAATTAAGAAATACAGTAAATGCAATAGAATTAAATTGTATATAAGAATGTAAGATCTAAATAATAACCTTTACGTATATATGTAATTTATATTTCATAATGAAAAAATATATTCAGATATGCAGTCAATACCATACTCATAAATTGTGTTGACAGCTAGTTAAACTATACTAAATTAGTAAAGAAAGTCTGTAGTGCATATTTTGAAAGACATGTCATGTAATATATGTAGTGATTTAATGTTATTTAAATGTTAACAAGTAACAGTATTTAAGAACTTATGTAAAAGATTTATTGACTTAGAAACAAATATTTCAAAAGCTTAAATTTATTGTCATGTGCTGTTTTGTTGTGTTTTATGTGGGATTTTAAGTTCTAAAGTTAGGTTGTTAACTAACACTGGCCAGGGGTGTTAGACCCTAACACTGGTCTAGGGTTTTAGACCAAAATCATATACAATAAGATTAATTCTTGTAAGTCCCTTTGGAAGTCAAATTTTAGAGACCAACATACAGCTTTTAGGAGGACTGACGCAATTGGCTTTTTTTCTCCATCTTTGGAATATAATGTTGTTTTTTAAGTTGAGCACCAGATGAAATACTTTGTTTGCGTTTAAGGGCTGTGTTGTGTGAATAATTAAACACTAGGGAAATGGTAATAATAATAGCAGATTCTTCTGTAACACTTATAAAACGATCTGCCAGGTATTGTTCTAAGTGTTTTGCATATATTCATTTAATCTCCCCTAAACCCATGAGACAGAAACTATTATTTTTATCTCCATTTTGGAAATAAGAAAACTGAAACACAGAAATTTTAAGTAATTTGTCCATGGCCACACAGCTGGTGAGCTCTGTGCAGCTAACTACTACACTAGCCTGCTTGCTCATGGTCCTCATTTTAGAGAGCTGTGCTTACACAGTGAGAGATGCACAAACAAGGACTAACTGAAAGAATCGGAGAGTTGTCTCGAGTTTGTTCTAAGGCATATACTCATAAAATGGGATGATAGATATCATCTGTATCATTTAAATTGTTTCTTTTTTAAACTTAAATCATTAAATAAGTTAAATACATAGATTATGTGGTTCCACTGTAATTAATATGCCTCTTGCAATTTTGTTCATTTATTCATCTAAATCTTGTGTGTGTGTCTGTGTCTGTGTGTGTGTGTGTGTGTGTGTGTGTGTGTGTGAGAGAGAGAGAGAGAGAATGAGTGAATGACAAGCACCTGCTGGCCTTGCTTATCTGAAGCTACATCTAAATCATTTTTTCCCTTTGAGCAGAGCTAAACTTAACCCAAGCCCCTTCCTATGTTATCACAATCCCTAACCAGATTTTGCTGAAATTTTAAAAAGTACTTTGCTAGTGACAATTTAACTAACCTCATACAGCAGACTGAGTTTTCTTGGCTGATGTGGATTATAATGAGGCACAACATTGTGAATTATTCACTAATTATTAACCCTCAAAGGTAGCACAATTTAATCCAGATGTTTATGGAATGCTTATTGTTTTTGATGAATAGAATAACCCTTTACCTTAAGTATGAAGACAGTTTGAAAGTGACAGCCAAATGGAATAGGACCATGATAATAGATATGTCTGCTGAACTATTATTCTATCAGTTTAATTAAAATAATCATTGGAAAGTCTGATTTTCTGAATCAATTTCTTAGAAAATAAAATTTAGGCCAGGTGCGGTGTCTCATGCCTGTAATCCCAGTACTTGGGGAGGCTGAGGTGGGTGGATTACCTGAAGTCAGCAGTTCAAGAACAGCCTGGGCAACATGGCAAAACCCCGTCTCTACTAATAATACAAAAATTAGCCAGGCATGGTGGCGTGTGCCTGTAATCCCAACTACTCAGGAGACTGAGGCAGGAGAATCACTTGAACCCAGGAGGCGGAGGTTGCAGTGAGCTGAGATTGCATCACTGCACTCCAGCCTGGACAACAGAGACAGACTCTGTCTCAAAAAAAAAAAGGAAAAGAAAATGTAAAAATAAATTCAGAAAATATAAACAAGTATGTTATGATGACAGGTACTCAAATGCTAAGAACCAAGAACAATCTGAATATTTACAAATCTGGATAATCTTTCCTTCAGCCAAGAGAAAGTGAGAATAAAGATTTATTTATTTTATTTTTATTTTGTTTTGTTTTATTTTATTTTAATTTTATTTTTTTGAGACAGAGTCTTACTCTGTTGCCCAGGCTGGAGTGCAGTGGCGTGATCTTGGCTCACTGCAACCCCCGCCTTCCGGGTTCAAGCAATTCTCCTGCCTCGGCCTCCCAAGTAGCTGGGACTATAGGCGCGTGCCACCACATCTGGCTAATTTTTTATTTTTAGTAGAGATGGGGTTTCACCGTGTTGGCCAGGCTGTTCTGAAACTCCTGACCTCAGGTGATACACTGGCCTTGGCCTCCCAAAGTGCTGGGATTATAGGCGTGAGCCACCATGGCTAGCCTAAAGATTTATTTTTGTAGGAATCTGGCTGATAAACTGATACTTCACTAGCAATGTCAGTCCCATCTAGTCATTAGCAATGTCAGTCACATCTAGTTAAGTGTTATGTCTCTAATAAAGGAACTAGAAAGATCCAGTACAGGTCCAATAAAATTAGAGATTTAGATAGGGCCAGAGATAGTGAGGTGTGTATCATATTTGGTTTTTCTAGTAGATTTTATTGATTAGGAAACAGGAACATAAAGTTTATATGACTTGCCCTAGATCATGTAGCTTCTACTTAGAGACAAAGGAAGGTCCAGAGCTAAAGCTTTCTAACTCCTGGCTCTGCTCTTCTATTGTATTGCCTTCCCTTGGGTAAAGGAGTATTCTTAAATATTTATATAAATAAGAACAGTGAAAAAAAATCAATTTCCTTTGCTTGAGGTTCTTTATATAATCATTGTGTGCTATATGTTTGTCACTAGATAATTTGAGATTTTTCTCCTTTGTAGGTAAGACAGAATGTCAAAATATTTAAATTTTTCTATGTAGATATTTAGTTTTAGATAAAAGTTTTTATGGGACATTTTCTTCAAGTAAATTCAAATGAAGCTCAAGTAATTCCTTTGGCATTTTTTTCAGAATTGCTTCAGATTGCTGGAATTAGCCCACATGGTAATGCTTTAGGAGCATCAATGCAGCAACAGGTAAATCAACAAATACCTCAGGAAAAACGAGGAGGTGAAGTATTGGATTCTTCTCATGATGACATAAAACTTGAAAAAAGTAATATTTTGCTGCTTGGACCAACTGGGTCAGGTAAATAACTTGCTGAGAAAATTTACTACTCATTTTAAAAATCAGAATATAAATGATTCTATAACCTGTATCTTGTGATTGAAGTATTATGGCTCTTGAGAAGAAAATCTAAGGCCAGTCATCTAGATACACTATCAGTATTCCTGCATAGAATACAAACTGAATTTGAGGCATTGGTGTTGCCCTTCAGGCCAATCCCTAACATCTTAACAGGAATAATAAAATAAAAAACAGCTATATTTAAATAATAATAGATCGGATGTAGTGGCTCACACCTGTAATCCCAGCATTTTGGGAGACAAAGGTGGGAGGATCACTTGAGGCCAAGAGTTTGAGACCAGCCTAGGCAACATAGCAAGACTCTATCTCTATAAAAAATAAAGTATTAGTTGGGTGTGGTAGCACGTGCCTGTAGTCCTGAGGCTGAGGCAGGAGGATCACTTAAGCCCAGGAGATTGAGGCTGGAGTGAGCCATGATCACAGGCTGCACTCTAGCCTGGGTGACAGAGCAAGACCCTGTCTCTAAAAAAAATAATAGCAGAGGAAGGATGTAGCAATTGACAACTTTTTATTATATACTACTAAAATTTATTTTGCATTTTTATTGAAAAATTGTGTGCCAATATATTTTCAGTAAACTTTTAGTGACTGTTTCTATTTGTAGGTAAAACTCTGCTGGCACAAACCCTAGCTAAATGCCTTGATGTCCCTTTTGCTATCTGTGACTGTACAACTTTGACTCAGGCTGGATATGTAGGCGAAGATATTGAATCTGTGATTGCCAAACTACTCCAAGACGCCAATTATAACGTGGAAAAAGCACAACAAGGTATGTTTTCAGCATGGTCTGTCCCCAGGTTTAGTATATTGGGGAATCAGTCTAATATTAAGAGACAATATAATTCTTGTTTTGATTCAAGGACTAAAATTCTGTAATTATATAAAAGTACCTTTGTTACATAATTTCTAGCATACTGATTAAGGGCCACATAGTTTGCTTTGCCTTATTGTCACTAAGCTGGCTGGTAGGATTAAAAACAAGCCAAATTACTGTCCCATTAGATCCTTAATACTATCATTGCTTTTCTTGTTTTAACTCCCCTCAAGACTTCCACTGCTTAGATTAAGACAGGACAGGGCAGGGGCAAAGGAGGAGGGTACCAGATGACTCTAGAAACAGTTTAGCCTGTTGACCTACAGGATGTCATGGATGCTGCGTTGCTCCTTCATTTATCATCTGTTCTTGTTCACGTGAAGAGCATGACAGCTTCCTGTTCAAATTTCTTTAAGACAAGAATATAGGCGGGAAAGAGTAAGCTAAAGTTTTGTTAATACTAGCACTGCAGATACCTCCTGCTTCCATACTATAAAGAATTCATATACGTTAGTGGGGCAAATCACTGTTGTCAAGGAGATTTTGTTACCATACGTAAATGTTACTCTGTAGAGCAGATTACAAAGCAGTTGTACAAAATGATGGATGGGAGAAATAAAAGTGCATTTTTATAATGTCAAGCTATTGCATATGTTAAGTATGAAAGATCAAATAACTTTGCTCTCTAGCTACCTAAGTATTTTAAAGCTGAGGCTATCTTGTGTATATCTTTTTCGTATTATAAATAGAATCCTCCTTAAATTATAGGAATTGTCTTTCTGGATGAAGTAGATAAGATTGGCAGTGTGCCAGGCATTCATCAGTTACGGGATGTAGGTGGAGAAGGCGTTCAGCAAGTAAGCAGTTGAATATTTTGTTCAAGCCCACTAAAAGGAAGGGAATACATCAACCTCCCAAATATTGTACGTTTGGTTTCACATTCAATTAGATTCTGTTTTGTTTATTTCTTCCGCCCCCAAACTCCACATATCATTTTGAAGTAGTTTAGATCCTAAAAGAAAGTTGTTGACAATTTGAAATAACAAATTACCTTGTTAGGAAATTTAAAATATTTTGAAGAACAGAAAAAATGAAATTTAATCTTTTTTTTTTCTCAAAGGCCCAGTTAAACATTTCTAGAATACTTTTGAAGAAAGTTATGATTCTAACTAGACATGAATGAACTATGTACATGCTTCTTATTCCTTCCACTTATTTAGAAGATAGGTATAAAATAATGTTTAATTCCTTGCAGAGCCATACTTGAAGTCACAATGATCTGTTGGCCAACTTGACCTTTTAATGATAACTAATTATGACATAAACTATTAAAGGGTGAGGAAAATTGTTTCACTTTTTGACAGAGACATAGAGAGGTATAATCACACTTATGTGCTGGAAATTTTTTTTTATAAAAGCATCTCCAAATATAGGTAGTCTCAAAGTTTAATACTGTAAGTGGAATAGAATTTTAATTTATGTGAAAGACATATCTTCAACTGTTTTCTAATTTTGAATGTTCCCACCATGTTTGAACACCATTTTATACAGTCATAATTCTGTGTTTATGTCAGAATTATGTCTTTACTATCAAAAACAACCTCTCAGGTTGACTGTTTTCCTGAATTACAATGCATCAAGTTCTGTAACCATTTCAAATAAATGTATTAATTATTAATGTGATAAATGCATTAGATTTTCTTGTTAGTTATAGGAATGTGGGAGTTTCGTTAGGTATGTGCATTGACCATAATCACATATTGTTTTCCCCATTTAATCCCATTGTCTAAAGTATAATAAATAATGTACTTATATGGTGATGCTATAAATCATTTGTTCTTTATTTAGGGCTTATTAAAACTACTAGAAGGCACAATAGTCAATGTTCCAGAAAAGAATTCCCGAAAGCTCCGTGGAGAAACAGTTCAAGTTGATACAACAAACATCCTGTTTGTGGCATCTGGTGCTTTCAATGGTTTAGACAGAATCATCAGCAGGAGGAAAAATGAAAAGGTAAGTTTTTCTGAGGGGTTACTAGAAGGATAGAGAGCATTTAAAGGATGTACACTCAGTTTCCATTCTCATATCTGCGGGCTACCAGTCATAGTTTTAATTATAAGAGTTGGGTTTTCTTAGAGCATATCAGAAATATACAGGGAAGGGTGCGGTGACTCAATGCCTATAATCCCAGTTCTTTGGGAGGCCAAGGCGGGCAGATTGCCTGAGCTCAGGAGTTCAGGACCAGCCTGGCCAACATGAAACCCTGTCTCTACTAAAAATACAAAAAATTAGCCAGGAGTGGTGGTGGGTGCCTGTAATCCCAGCTACTTGGGAGGCTGAGGCAGGAGAATCGCTTGAACATGGGAGGCGGAGGTTGCAGTGAGCCAAGATTGCGCCACTGCACTCCAACCTGGGCGATAGAGTGAGACTCCGTCTCAAAAAATAAAAAAACAAAGAAATATACAGTAAGTCCTCACTTAACGTCATCCCATAGATTCTTGGAAACTGCAACTTTAAGCGAAATGACACTTAACAAACTAATTTTTCCTCATCAGTTTCATAAGGAAATTATGTTGAACAAAATGACATTATTGGAGGACATGTTGTATGTTGTTTCATTTAAAGTTGCAGTTTCCAAGAACCCATCAACAATGTTAAGTGAGGACTTGCTGTATTTGTTTTTTTTTTTAAACTTCAGAGTAGGCTGGGCGCGGTGGCTCACACCTGTAATCCTAGCACTTTGTGAGGCCGAGGTGGGCAGATCATGAGATCAGGAGATCCAGACCATCCTGGCTAATATGGTGGAACTCCGTCTCCACTAATTAGCCGGGCGTGGTGGCAGGCACCTGTAATCCCAGCTACTTGGGAGGCTGAGGCAGGGGACTCCCTTGAACCCAGGAGGTGGAGGTTACAGTGAGCCGAGATTGCGCCACTGAGCCACTGCACTCCAGCCTGGGCAACAGAGCAAGACTCTGTTTTAAAAAAAAACAAAAAAAACCCGAAGGGGTGGGTCGCCCCTCCAAACCTGTGGGTGTTTCTCGTTAGGTGGAACGAGAGACTTGGAAAAGAAAAAGACACAGAGACAAAGTATAGAGAAAGAAATAAGGGGACCCAGGGGACCAGCGTTCAGCATATGGAGGATCCCTCTGGCTTCTGAGTTCCCTTAGTATTTATTGATTATTTGTCGGTGTTTCTCAGAGAGGGGGATGTGTCATGGTCACAAGACAATAGTGGGGAGAGGGTCAGCAGACAAACACGTGAACAAAGGTCTTTGCATCATAGACAAGGTAAAGAATCAAGTGCTGTGCTTTAGATATGCATACACATAAACATCTCAATGCTTTGCTAAGCAGTATTGCTGCCCGCATGTCTCACCTCCAGCCCTAAGGCGGTTTTTCCCTATCTCAGTAGATGGAATGTACAATGGGGTTTTATACCGAGACATTCCGTTGCCCAGGGACGGGCAGGAGACAGATGCCTTCCTCTTGTCTCAACTGCAAGAGGCATGCCTTCCTCTTATACTAATCCTCCTCAGCACAGACCCTTTACGGGTGTCGGGCTGGGGGACGGTCAGGTCTTTCCCTTCCCACGAGGCCATATTTCAGACTATCACATGGGGAGAAACCTTGGACAATACCTGGCTTTCCTAGGCAGAGGTCCCTGCGGCCTTCCGCAGTGTTTTGTGTCCCTGGGTACTTGAAATTAGGGAGTGGTGATGACTCTTAAGGAGCATACTGCCTTCAAGCATTTGTTTAACAAAGCACATCTTGCACAACCCTTAATCCATTTAACCCTGAGTTTGACACAGCACATGTTTCAGAGAGCACGGGGTTGGGGGTAAGGTCACAGATTAACCGCATCTCGAGGCAGAAGAATTTTTCTTAGTACAGAACAAAATGGAGTCTCTTATGTCTACTTCTTTCTACACAGACATAGTAACAATCTGATCTCGCTTTTCCCCACAAAAAACAAAAAAAACAAAAGCCAACTTCAGAGTAGTAAATTGAAAGATTTCTAAATATCATCCATACATGGGCTTTTATTTTATTTTTTTGGAGATGGAGTCTTGCTCTGTCACCAGGTTGGAGTGCAGTGGAGCGATCTAGGCTTACTGCAACCTCCGTCTCCTGGGTTCAAGTGATTCTTGTGCCTCCGCTTCGTGAGTAGCTGGGATTACAGGCACGCGCCACCACACCCAGCTAATTTTTGTATTTTTAGTAGAGACGCGGTTTCACCATGTTGGCCAGGATGGTCTTGATCTCCTGACCTCGTGATCCGCCCACCTCGGCCTCTCAAAATTCTGGGATTACAGGCATGAGCCACCGCGCCCGGCCTCTATGGGCATTTTAAAAGTGTAACTTGATGAGTTCAACTTAATATTTTATCTAGGGAGTTCATTATTGGAGGTAGTTGCTGCATCAGTACAATTTCTATTCATTCCTCCTGCCCAATTTACTGGTGCCCAATAAAGTTTATCTCCATTGCCCTTGCTCATAGAGTCTGCCATAGATCACTGCTGACATTCACCAATGGAGGGGAGCATTTTGGCAGATCCGGGAAGGGTTGTGGTCCCACCTAGTTTTATAGGTGTTTCTTCTTATAACCCCTGCTTTTAATTGGGACTGGGACTTGTTTCTTCATATCCTCATAGTACATGCCCAGTACTTATTTTTTGATTGAGTACAACAAAATGTAATGTCAGCATAGCGGCAGGAAGCCCAGAAAACACCTGTATTTTCCATGGTTTTGTAGTTTGCATAATAGCCACGAGTGATCACTTTTATATTACATAACATTCTATTTGAAATCTTTATGTCATAGATCAGCTGTGTGCTATATTGCTTGCTGTTAAGTCTTCTTGGTCTTGAGTGTACTAGTTTAAGTAATAGTTTAATAGTAGTAAAAAATAATAATCATAATAATAACCACATAATGATGTGGTTGTCCATGGTAGTTCCTTTGCCTGACCTAGGTGAGGAAACACTTTTAAAAATACTAACCGTGTCATGTAATTATTGTTATTCCTCAGTACCAGGCCTTATTCAGCATGGATATGGTTAGATTTTTATTTTTCTGCTAATTTATGCAAAATTTCAATAGCAGCCAAAACATAACTTAATATGAAAATTTGTTTTTTGTGTCATTGAAATACTGCATAAATTAGCCTAACAAATTAGAAAGAAGAAATTATTTCTTTGGGGGTGTGTGTGTGAGAGAGAGAACCTCGTATTTGAAACTCTGTAACTAAAAGCAAAGACCATGTTCTAATATTTATTTATAATTAATACTTCATACTTCCAAAAAGGATTTGAAGCTAGAAACATGTAGGACAGAAGATTTGAAAGTAATGTCAGAAAAGGAATCAGAAGTACACAGAAGGAAGGTTTCAGTTGTTATTCTGATTTGTTGAGAATTAGGTCACTCCATTTAGCTGTGAACTTTATTAATGAAAATTAGGGGAGCAATCATGGGCTCTAGTTCTTATTAACCTTGACTGAAGCAAGCTCTATATGCCTTCCATATGCTCTAGTTCTTATTACCTGGCCCCACCTCCTAATAATACAGGGTTAGGATTTCAATATACAAATTTGGGGACACTTAAATATTCAGTCCATTGCAGACAGATTTTTTGAGACAGTCTTGCTTTGTCGCCCAGGCTGGAGTGCAGTGGCATGATCTCAGCTCCCTGCAACCTCCGCGACTCTGAGGTTCAAGCAATCCTCCTGCCTTGGCCTCCCGAGCAGCTGGGATTATAGGTGCACACCACCATGCCCAGCTACTTTTTGTATTTTTAGTAGAGACAGGGTTTCACCATGTTGGCCAGGCTGGTGTCGAACTCCTAACCTCAACTGATTCACCCGCCTCAGCCTCCCAAAGTGCTGAGATTACAGGCATGAGCCACCAGGTCCAGCCTGCAAACAGATTTTTAGCTTAGGCTATGTTTGCACATTATCATGTACTTCTCTTGTTCTTTTGACAAAAGCTATATGACATGTCAAAATTAAACTTTTTGGGAATTGCCTGGAGTACAGTTCATTTATGTTGACTGAAGCAAGATCCATATGCCTTTATACACCCAACCTTGTTCAGCAAAGTTAGCATTCGTTTTATTTTTTTATGTTTTTGAGGACTCTAGCTTTGCAAGAGTTAACATTCTTGTTTGATGTCATTCTTACATGGTTTTTATAAAATCTAAATTATTCTAACTGTATGCAGACCAAAATCATGATTTTAGAAGAATCATGACTTAAGACACTAACAGATAATTTTCTCGTTAGGCTGCTTGTAGCTCCGTATTTATAGTTTTTTACCTTTTGGAAACCACACTCATCTAGAAGTTTTGAATAAACCCTGCAACCTTATTATCTGAGTTCCAAGGAACTCCCTTTGTAGTTCTTACCGGCTTTTATTAGAATTCATTCTTTGTGTGTTGGTTATTACATAGTGGTTAGGTTCTCAATTCTGAAGGCAGACAGACCTGAGTTCAAATTCTGGCTTTGCCACTTACAGCAATAAGATTTTGGTCAAGATATTAAACTCTCTAAGCCTGTTTTTTTTCTTTGTAAAATGTAAATGATAATAAAACCTTCTTCATAGAGTTGTTACAAAGATCATATGAAATATGTATGAAAAGTACTTAATACACTATCATTTGATTCTACTAATTATAAATATGCATCATTTCTTTGGCAGTATCTTGGATTTGGAACACCATCTAATCTGGGAAAAGGCAGAAGGGCTGCAGCTGCTGCAGACCTTGCTAATCGAAGTGGGGAATCAAATACTCACCAAGACATTGAAGAAAAAGATCGGTTATTGCGTCATGTGGAAGCCAGAGATCTGATTGAGTTTGGCATGATTCCTGAGTTTGTGGGACGGTTGCCTGTGGTGGTTCCATTGCATAGTCTAGATGAGAAAACACTTGTACAAATACTAACTGAGCCACGAAATGCTGTTATTCCTCAGTACCAGGCCTTATTCAGCATGGATAAGGTTAGATTTTTATTTTTTTTACTTAGTTATTTTTTATTTTCTTGCTATTGAAATTCTATATAAATTAACCTAACAACAAAAACAAATTCTGCTCATCTAGAATACCAGCCTATTCCTTACTAAATATGGATCTAGGAATCAAGGAAGGCATAATTGTATTATGTTAGAATTTAGGAGTTGTCTTTATTTTTTCTGAATTAAAACCATCATTATAGCCTAAAGCCCAAGAAAAATAATGCCATTAGCCTACCTCAACACCTCCAAGCCAGGCGTACAGGATTGTCCTTTCAGTCTTGATATTCTAAATGCTTTTGTTGTGACATACTGTGTATATTTTTATATTATTTTGCCAAAATAGTTTTATTAATCCCACATATACATCTCTGTAGCCAAACACCTAGCCCACATACCCAATTGGATAACAAATGGTTTGGGTTTTGTGAACTTTGTGTCTCTAAATATCAGTCTCTTCTTCTCCATTGCCACTGCCTCAAGTCAAGCCCCTTTGATATTATTCACCTTGACCCATGCATTTAGTTCTTAATTGGTCTGCCTGTCTCATGTCTGTCTGTGACTATCACCACCAAAATATCATTATCTTCCTCTTTACTTCTGGAATGGATCATTGAGAACAGTGCCCAACAAATGGATACTAAGTTCTTAAATATTTATTGAATGATTAAAGATAAGGCTAATGTTTTTACTCCCTTGCTTAAAATCCTCCAGTGGTTCCCTAGTCTTATTTAGATGTCTCCCGCTTTGCTGCTCCCTTAGCTCCATGTACATACACTGGACTATAAATGCTAGTTTGCTAATCTGTCATCTGTCATCACACAATAGACTGTAAGTTGCTTGGCAAAGATGATGTCTGTTCATCATTAAATCCCTAGTATGTAACACACAGAGGTTTAGTAAATGTTGAAAAAAATCCTAGGGAGTCCATGTTAATCTAGAAAACATCTTCAAGCTTCAGAACAAACTTGCAATTCATAATACTGATACTGTCATGGATTAATTGATAGAAGCAATTGCTTCTTGAAGGCAAGGTTCCAAAACACCATGAGAAATTGTGCCCTTACTTAATGGTACATTTTCTAGAGGTAGAAATTAACAATAAAAGTTACAATTTATTTTTAATGTATTTGTAGTGTGAACTGAATGTTACTGAGGATGCTTTGAAAGCTATAGCCAGATTGGCACTAGAACGAAAAACAGGTGCACGAGGCCTTCGGTCCATAATGGTGAGTTGGCATTATTCTATAAAAACAATTATTTCTTAGTCTGAGTTTTGAGTATATTAAGCTTCCCTGTTTTCCTTTTGGAAAATATATATATATATTTTGAGACAGAGTCTCAAATAAAGGAGTGCAGTGGTGCGATCTTGGCTCACTGCAATCTCCATCTCCCAGGCTGAGGCTCAAGCAGTCTTCCCACCTTAGCCTCCCAAGTAGCTGGAACTATAGGCAAGAACCACCACACCTGGCTAATTTTTGTATTTTTAGTGGAGACGGGGTTTCACCATGTTGGCCAGTCTGGTCTCAAACTCCTGACCTCAGGTGATCTGCTTGCCTCAGCCTCCCAAAGTGCTGGGATTACAGGCGTGAGCCACCACGCCTGGCCTGAATTTTTTTTTTTTTTAATCACAGTAGATTATATTTTGCTTTTTCTCAAAAAGGAACTTCAAGGTGTTTGCAACAAAGGACATAGACATAATATGATTAATGACACAGAAAATCGAGATTGGGTCTGGTAACTCACACCTATAAATCCCAACACTTTGGAAGGCCAAGGGAGGAGGATTGCTTGAGCCCAGGAGGTTGAGACCAGCCTGGGCAACATAGACCCTCATCTCTCAAAACAAACAAAAAATAAAAAAAAAAGAAGAGGCCGGGCATGGTGGCTTATGCCCATAATCCTAGCACTTTGGGAGGCTGAGGCAGGTATGGATTGCCTGAGCTCAGGAGTTCAAGACCAGCCTGGACAACATGGCAAAACCCCATCTTTACTAAAAATACAAAAAATTGGCCAGATGTGGTGGCTTATGCCTGTAATCACAGCTATAATCCCAAATATATATATATACACACACACACACACACACATATGTTTATTTATATAATCCCAAATATATATATTTGTTTTGTTTGTTTCTTTTTCCTTGAGTGAATGGATTCCAATTTGTGATTTTTTTTTTTTTATTATTATACTTTAAGTTTTAGGGTACATGTGCACAATGTGCAGGTTAGTTACATATGTATACATGTGCCATGCTGGTGTGCTGCACCCATTAATTCGCCATTTAGCATTAGGTATATCTCCTAATGCTATTCCTCTCCCCTCCCCCCACCAATTTGTGATTTATAGAATAAAAGCACTTGTATGTAATCTGTTTTCAATGTGATTCATTACTTTTTATTTCTTTAGGAAAAGCTGTTACTAGAACCAATGTTTGAAGTCCCTAATTCTGATATCGTATGTGTGGAGGTTGACAAAGAAGTAGTAGAAGGAAAAAAGGAACCAGGATACATCCGGTAAAATGTATTTTCAAGCCAGAACAGATAGAAAATTTAAGATGAGCTCCTCATTGCTATGTTTATTGGTTTGTCATTTTAAAATTACATAAAAATTATTATATTTCTAAGGGAAGCAGTAATCTCAAGTTTTATGTAGAAAAATCTAATTTGGGTATTATAAAATAATAGTATTTTGTGAGTCTTTGAAAGTTGATCTTCAGGCCGGGTGTGGTGGCTCACACCTGTAATCCCAGCACTTCAGGAGGCCGAGGTGGGCGGATCACGAGGTCAAGAGATAGAGACCATCCTGGCCAACATGGTGAAACTCTGTCTCTACTAAAAATACAAAAATTAGCTGTGCGTGGTGGTGTGTGTCTGTAGTCCCAGCTACTCGGGAGGCTGAGGCAGGAGAATCACTTGAACCTGGGAGGTAGAGGTTGCAATGAGCCAAGATCGCACCACTGCACTCCAGCCTGGGTGACAAAGTGAGACTCGGTCTCAAAAAATATATAAAAAAAGGCAATGGGCTGGATTTGGCTAGCAAGCTATAGTTTCCTAACCCCTGATTTATTCAATAAATGTTTACTATGCAATGCTTGACATTAATGTTACCTACACAAAAGCTAGGTTTCTGTTTAACTCAATCATAAGGTATGTTATGTTTTATGTTTGCTTATGTTCCAAGATAACTTTAGAAGCAGTTGATTTGTTTTGAACAACCTTAGTTATCCAGAGAGATATAATCTTTTATTTTTATTGTTTAATGACGTTGATGTATGACTTTTAAAGGAATTGTGGTGATCTGAATTATCATTTTTACTAGTTTGAGACAAGACGGATTTGATCAGAAATAGCTTCTTTACCATATACATATGCTAAATTCCAGCATTTGAGTTGAAATAACAGATGATACTTTCTTGGAGAAGAGGATTTTTTAAGCCTTCACAATTGAAGCCATATTGTCCTTTTTTTTTCTCCCCCCCAGTAATAAATTTGTCAGGGAAAATGCTGGGAAGTTTATTTGCAACTCTTGGTTGTATAGTCTGTTTCCCATATTACTAAGCAATTCCTTTTTTTTTTTTTTTTTTTTTTTGAGACGAAGTCTCGCTCTGTCGCCCAGGCTGGAGTGCAGTGGTATGATTTCGGCTTACTGCAACCTCCACCTCCTGGGTTCAAGCGATTCCCTTGCCTCAGCCTCCTGAGTAGCTGGGACTACAGGCGTGTGCCACCACACCCGGCTAATTTTTGTATTTTTAGTAGAGATGGGGTTTCAACATGTTGGCCAGGCAGGTCTTGAACTCCTGACCTCAAGTGATCAGCCCTCCTCGGCCTTCCAAAGTGCTGGGATTACAGATGTGAGCCACTGTGTCTGGCCTAAGCAGTCTTAATATTAAAAGTGCTCCTAATATTTTCTATTATCGTGGCTTTCTTAGCTAGGGGAGGTTACTTTGCTGTTTTGATTTTAAAGATCATGTTTACCTCCATTTTTTATTTTAAAAAAACAAACATGGCTTTTCATTGTAGAGCTCCAACAAAAGAATCCTCTGAAGAGGAGTATGACTCTGGAGTTGAAGAAGAAGGATGGCCCCGCCAAGCAGATGCTGCAAACAGCTAAACTGTCATATTGCTGTCCTGTATATACAGCTTTTCCTTCTTTTGTTTAGGATCATAATTGTCTCTACAGTCTGATATTAAAGGCATTGGATCTATCTTGGATATCATACATGGTCAGAGAAGCCTTTAGGATAAGAATCAGATCATGTATATTATTGTAACATCACATTGATTTTACAGAGGATGTTATATGGACTTTAAATGACACAATGTTTAGAGATAAAATGTACATTATTTTGGTTCAGTTTTAAAAAAAAATATGCTTTAACAAAATTCTTAGGAATTCTTTTAAGCAATGCAGGTATTGCGATAACGTAGATTTTACAATAATGTTACTCTACAAATGGGAAAATAAATTCTTTAAAATTGAATATTGAGATACCATTCTTTAGTGTTACCTTTTTTACCCACATATGTTTCTGAAAATATTGGAATTTTATTCATCTTAAAAATTGGACCAGGTAGGCCGGGCATGGTGGCTCACGCCTGTAATCCCAGCACTTTGGGAGGCCGAGGCGGGTGGATCACGAGGTCAGGAGTTCAAGACCAGCCTGGCCAAGATGGTGAAACCCCAGCTCTACTAAAAATATGAAAAATTAGCTGGGCGCTGTGACAGGCACCTGTAATCCCAGCTACTCGGGAGGCTGAGGCAGGAGAATCGCTTGAACTCGGAGGGCAAAGGTTACAGTGAGCTGAGATCGTGCCACTGCACTCCCGCCTGGGCGAATCTTTTTTTTTTTTTTTTTTTGAGCGGTGTCTCATGCTGTCCCAAGCTGGAGTGCAGTGGTACGATCTTGGCTCACTGCAACCTGCGCCTCCCAGGTTCAAGCAATTTTCCTGCCTCAGCCTTCTGAGTAGCTGGGATTATAGGCACGCACCACCACACCTGGCTAATTTTTGTATTTTTAGTAGAGACAGGGTTTCACCCTGTTGGCCAGGCTAGTCTCTAACTCCTGACCTTGTGATCTGCTGGCCTCGGCCTCTCAAAGTGCTGGGATTGCAGGCGTAAGCCACCACACCCGGCCTTATTTACCATCTTTAATCCATTTTATTACTATGGGTGAGTACATGGAATTGAAGTCTAGCTTAAATCTTCAGAAAGTTATATATCTATTTTATTTTATTTTTTTGAGACAGAGTCTTGCTGTGTCACCCAGGCTGGAGTGCAGTGGCACAATCTTGGCTCACTGCAACCTCTGACTCCCGGGTTCAAGCGATTCTCATGCCTCAGCCTCCTGAGTAGCTGGGACTACAGGCGTGCACCACCACACCTGGCTAATTTTTTGTATTTTTAGTAGAGACGGGGTTTCGCCATGTTGCCCAGGCTGGGTCTCTCCTGAGCTCAGGCAATCCGGCCACCTTGGCCTCTGAAAGTGCTAAGATTACAGGCATGAGCCGCCGCATCCAGCCAGAAAGATACATATCTAATTCTAGAAATAGCATGCAGTATCAGTCATAGTAACAGCCATGTGCTACCTAAATAAAATTTCTTGATATTGTGTATTTAACCTGAAGTATTGAGCTAGTTTTTTTGTTTTTTGATGCTGAACATTTTGGTCTAATTCTTTGGCTTCTTAGAACATTAAAGAAAAATCTATGTTTTGCTGTCAGCCAAAGTAAATGTGTTCACACTAACATATAAGTTACTAACCTTCATTATACAGCAAAGCTAAAAAGTGGTGGGCTATTTGGGGTCTTAATGAAAATTGTATCATTTAATTCCATAAATATTAAAATATTTGGGTAACTTTTAAGCTTTTTTTTCTTTCCTTCTATAATGGTGGTACAAGTTCTATATTCATTCAGTTTAATCTCATTTGAAATTGTTTAAATCAGAGCATATGTAAATATTTGTTCTTTTTTTTTGGTTTATAGACTCTTGAGCTTTCCTTTTACACAGTTTTTTTTAGGGAAAAACTGAAGCTATTAGGAAATTCTAAATCTTGTTGATGAAGAGTTGGGCTTTCTATGATATAATTAATAAAAGGGATGTATGGTATTTATGGCTGGGTAGGATCAGAAATGCACTTTGTATACAGAGTGTTAAGGCTGGTTGCTATAGTATGGAACAGAAACACCTCTCCTTGGTCTCCCTAGTAATGGTTCAGGTTCTCCCCAGGAAGTCTTACATATTATAACTTTGTTCATTATCTTTCCCTTATAGCATCATTTTCCTTTTTGTAGAGTGGAAATCAGACTAGCTGCTAAACATATTAAGGGTAATCCTCCAGAAATGGACTGGGAGGCATTTTAGTCACAACAACTTACATTTGGCTTTGGAAGTTGTTAACAAAGCATAATTGATGTTTTTAAATCAAACATAATTTGTATCTTGGAACTTACATTTTGACATTTGAATAAAACAAAAAGACTAAATGAAAGCCAACGTGGTGGTGTGTCCATACTGCAATGGTGCAGGATCACTCTGCATTGACAACAAGCACAGCCAAACAGTGCCATTTTTAAAAGGGCACAGATATCATATGAGCTGCTTCATTCTAGGGATTGGTTAATCCTTGGCACTTCCATATCAGATAAATTCTAGCTGTGGATTCCACAGACAATGTCTGTTAAACATTTATCAAAAATCCTTTCTTAAATGTCCTGCTTGACACTAGGGACACAGACCAAGCTTTTCAGGAATCTTACTAGTCTTGTAGGCGAAACAAATACAAACTAAAGTGTATTTTAATAGTGGAAGTGAGATAGGTACCAGGTGTGGTGACATAGAAAGTGATGGCTCAGATAAGTCTGGAAGAACAAGTAGAAATTTGCCAGAAAAGAATAATGAGAACTAAATCAAAATCTCAGAAGTGTAAAACAGCTAGGAAGCTGTAGGAGGTAAGAAATAAGCAACAACTGTAACTTCTTGTTAATACTCTGAAATGACCATTTAATATTCTCCTCTCCATCTAGCTAAGGACCTTGCTTCACATTTCATTGAAAAACCATTGATGGAATTCATCATCCCACCATCTATAAATCTATCTACTCCATCACTCAACCTTTCTCTCTAGTTACAACTGAAGTATCCCTTCTACAAAACTCAGTCACTCCACACATGCTCTGGGTCTCATCATTCCCTCTCATTTCTCAAGGCCTTTAATTCTTTTGATCATGTCTCTACTATAGAATCTGTATCCTTCCTTCTGAATTATTCCCAGTGGCATCCAAACACTGCTTAGTATCTCCTGTCCTATAGCAAATCTCCCAAGCTTATTCACGTATCTTTCCAACTACACCGTTAAGTTCCACAAAGATGGTGACCCAGCCTGTTTTGTTAACTATAACCAGCACCTACCATAGTGCTACATACCTCTGGTACCCCATACATTTTTAAAGAAATAATGGAATGGCCAGGCATGGTGGCTCATTCCTGTAATCCCAGCACTTTGGGAGGACGAGGCGGGTGGATCACCTGAGGTCAGGAGTTCGAGACCAGCCTGGCCAAATGTGATGAAACCCCGTCTCTACTAAAAGTACAAAAATTAGCCGGGCATGGTGGGGGGCACCTGTAATCCTAGCTACTCAGGAAGCTGAGGACAGAGGATCACTTGAGTCTGGGAGGTGGAGGTTGCAGTGAGCTGAGATCACGCTACTGCACTCCAGCCTGGGTGACAAGAGCGAGACTCTGTTTCAAAAAAACAAAAAAGAATGGAATGTCTTGTATGCCAGGTTAAATTGTAAGTTTTTACAGGAGGTAGTGGGGGGTTATTGAAAGTTTTAGCAGGGGAGTTGAACATGATCAGATGTGCGTTTTAAATTGTTGGGGGCAGGCTCAGGAAAATGAATGGAAGGAAACGTGACTGGAGGCCTACTTAAAAACATTTCTCCAGCACTTGCCCTTCTATCTCCTAGTTCAACGATTTCCTCCAGTTTTTCAGGTTAGTTCTCATCAGCATACAAACAAAACAACTTCCTTGAACCCACATCCTCTCCACCTGTTGCCCAGCTGCTTCTCTTCTGCAGCACAACTAAAAGTTGGTCTTGGATTTTTCCAATTCCCTTCCGGGATTTGACTCTTCTTTTTAAGAGATGGGAGGGGGGAGGGTGTGGTCTCACTCTCGCACAGGCTGGAGTGCAGTTGGCACTATCATGGATCACAACATGCTCAAACTCCTGGGCTCAAGCCATCCTCCCACATTGGCCTCCCAAAGTGTTGGGATTACAGGCATGAGCCACCGTACCTGGCTCCAGGCTTTGACTCATAAATGAGAAGCTGTCAGAAGGTTTTGCACAAAGAAGTGATACTTGGTTACAGTGTGAGAGAACAGACTAAGAGGACAAGGAAAAGATGATGGCTTGGGCTAAAGTAGTGGAAGTGGAAGAAGTGAATGGGTAGGTATTTTTGCAAATCTGATTAAAAGTGTTATCCTGTGTTCTGTGGGGAAACTCATTATTATAAAAATGTCTACTATCCTTAAATTTCTAAATTTAATAGTCCAATAAAATGCCAATATTTTATGTTTTTTATATATATATATATATATATATTTTTTTTTTTTTTTTTTTTTTTTTTTGAGACAGAGTCTTGCTCTGTTGCCCAGGCTGGAGTGCAGTGGCGCGATCTCAGCTCACTGCAAGCTCCACCTCCCGGGTTCACACCATTCTCCTGCCTCAGCCTCCTGAGTAGCTGGGACTACAGGCACCTGCCACCACATCCGTATAATTTTTTTTTTTGTATTTTTAGTAGAGACGGGGTTTCACCATGTTAGCCAGGATGGTCTTGATCTCCTGACCTCGTGATCCACCCACCTCGGCCTCCCAAAGTATTGGGATTACAGGCGTGAGCCACCATGCCCGGCAAGTAATATATACTTTTTATAAATTATAAATAATAAAATTATAAATTATTTTATAAATAATATATATAAAAGCCAAAATTTTACATTGAAGTCAGGCAAGCTGATTCTCAAGTTCATATGGAAGAATGGTGAACAAGCAAAATGAAAAAGTATACTTACATAGTGCTTAATGTAACAACTCCGAGGTGGATACTACAATCAAGTCTTCTCATAGATAAAGAAACTGAAGCCCAGAGGGGTTAAGTAGCTTCCCCAAGCTCACACAAAGTAACAGAGCCAGGATTTAACCCCAGGTAGACCGGTTCCAGAATCCTACATGTAGCAAGGATGAGGAGGGTCTGCCTCTACTACCTTTTTTTTTTTTTAAATTTAATTTATTTTATTTAATTTATACCAGGATACATATGCAGAATGTGCAGGTTACATAGGTATACATGTGCCATGGTGGTTTGCTGCACCCATCATCTAGGTTTTAAGCCCCGCATGCATTAGGTATTTGTCCTAATGCTATCCCTCTCATTGCCCCCTCTACTAGCTATATTTAAAATACAAAGCTTTATAACTAGGTGTGGTGACTCACACCTGTAATCCCAGCAATTTGGGAGGCTGAGGCAGGAGGACTGCTTGAGCCCAAGAGTTTGAGACCAGCCTGGGCAACATGGTGAGATCCTGTCTCTACAAAAAGTTTAAAAAATTAGCCAGGCATGGTGGCATGCACCTGTAGTCCCAGCTACTTGGGAGGCTGAGGTGGGAGGACCCTTTGAGCCCAGAAGGCCACAGTGAGCTAGATCATACCACTGCACTCCAGCTTGGGCAACAGGGCTAGACCCTGTCTCAAAATGTGTGTGTGTGTGTTTTTGTTTGTTTGTTTTTTGAGACGGAGTTTCGCTTTTGTTGCCCAGGCTGGAGTGCAATGACCCGATCTCAGCTCACTGCAACCCCCACCTCCCGGGTTCAAGTGATTCTCCTGCCTCAGCCTTCTGATTAGCTGGGATTACAGGCGTGGGCACACCCAGCTAATTTTTTTAGTAGAGACGGGGTTTCTCCATGTTGGTCAGACTGGTTTCGAACTCCTGACCTCAGGTGATCCACCCGCCTCAGCCTCCCAAAGGGCTGGGATTATAGGCATGAGCCATCGCGTCCAGCCGTGTGTGTGTATTTTTAAAGCTTTAAAAGTTTAAGTTTGTACCAGTGCATGAATGGACAAATAGAAAAGAATGGGCCAGGTGCAGTGGCTCATGCCTGTAACCCCAGCACTTTGGGAGGCTGAGGCAGGTGGATTGATTGAGCCCACGAGTTCCAGTTCAGCCTGGGCAACATGGCAAAACACCATCTCTATAAAAAATAAAAATTAGCCAGGTGTGGTGGCTCGCTCACACCTGTATTCCCAGCTACACGGAAGGCTGAGGTGACAGAATCACCTGAGCGCAGGGAGGTCGTGATCATGCCACTGCACTCCAGCCTGGATGACAGAGTGAGACCCTATATATTCTCCTGAGGCAGAAGAATTGCTTGAACCCGGGAGGTGAATGTTGCAGTGAGCCTAGATCACACCACTGCACTCCAGTCTGGGCAATAAGGCAAGACTCTGTCTTAAAAAAAAATTTTTTTTAAGATAAAAATTAAAGCCTTTGGCCGGGCGCGGTGGCTCACGCCTGTAATCCCAGCACTTTGGGAGGCCAAGGTGAGTGGATCACAAGGTCAGGAAATCGAGACCATCCTGGCCAACATAGTGAAGCCCTATCTCTACTAAAAATACAAAAAAAATTAGCCGAGCGTGGCGGCGCGGAGGCAGAAGAATCACTGGAACCCGGGAGGCAGAGGTTGCAGTGAGCCGAGATCGCGCCATTACACTCCAGCCTGGGCGACAGAGCGAGACTCCGTCTCAACAAAACACAAACAAACAAAAAGCCTTTAAATATTATGTAGAGCCAGGCGTGGCGGCTCACGCCTGTAATCCCAGCACTTTGGGAGACCGAGGTGGGCGCATCACTTGAGGTCGGGAGTTCCAGACCAGCCTGACCAACATGGAGAAACCCCGTCTCTACTAAAAATACAAAATTAGCCAGGCATGGTGGCACATGCCTGTAATCCTAGCTACTCAGGAGGCTGAGGCAGGAGAATCGCTTGAACCCAGGAGGCAGAGGTTGCGGTAAGCCGAGATTGTGCCATTGCATTCCAGCCTGAGCAACAAGAGGGAAACTCTGTCTCAAAATAAAATAAAATAAAATAAAAAAGTAAATAAATAAATATTATGTAGAATCACAGTAAGTTTCTGAGAAGTTTGATCGGTCCCTTGGGGAGTGGGGCCAGGCTCTCTGGTTCTTCTTGGTATGACCCAAGAGGTCATCCTCCTTGAAGATAACAACTCACCTTGCCGTCTTCAGCTCCTGATCATAGAAAGTGCTTAATAAATGACGAAAATATGAAATGGGGCATGTTCATCATCTAATTACTTTGCTCAGAGTAACAGTACTCAGAAAAGTGAAGATCTAAGTGTGATGTTGCAGCAATTAGACATCCATAAGAAAAAAGAGCCTAACTGAAGATGGATCGCAAGCCAGGCATGGTGGCAAATGCCTGTAGTCCCACCTACTTCAGAGGCTAAGGCAAGAAGGTCCCTTGAGCCCAGGAATTCAAGTCCAGCCTGGGCAACGCAGTGAGACCTGGCCTCTTATTTAAAAAAAAAAAAAAAAAAAAAAAATGGATGACAGATTTCAATGTAAACCTACAAATGGCCTGGTGCGGTGGCATGTGCCTGTAATCCTAGCACATTGGGAGGCCGAGGCAGGTGGATCGCTTGAGGCCAGGAGTTCGAGACCTGCCTGACCAACATGGTGAAACCCTGTCTCTACTAAAAAATACAAAAATTAGCCAGGTGTGATGGTGCATGCCTGTAATCCCAGTTACTCTACTCAGGAGGCTGAGGCCTGAGAATCTCTTGAGCCAGGGAGGCAGAGGCTGCAGTAAGCCAAGATGGTGCCTGGGCGACAGAGCCAGACCCAGTCTTAAAAAGGCCGGGCACGGTGGTTCATGCCTGTAATCCCAGCACTTTGGGAGGCCGAGGCAGGCGGATCACCTGAGGTCGGGAGCTCGAGACCAGCCTGACCAATATGATGAAACCCCATCTTTACTAAAAATACAAAAATTAGCCGGGCATGGTGGCATGCGCCTGTAATCCCAGCTACTCGGGAGGCTGAGACAGGAGAATCGCTTGAACCTGGGAGGCAGAGGTTGCAGTGAGCAGAGATCGCTCCATTGCACTCCAGCCTGGACAACAAGAGCGAAACTCTGTCTCAAAACAAAAGTGGCCAGGCGCAGTGGCTCACACCTGTAATCCCAGCACTTTGGGAGGCCGAGGTGGGTGGGTCATTTGAGGTCAGGAGTTGCAGACCAGCCTGGCCAACATGGTGAAACCCCACCTCTACTAAAAATACAAAAATTAGAGGCCAGGCGTGGTAGCTCACACCTGTAATCCCAGCACTTTGGAAGGCCGAGGCGGGCAGATCACCTGTGGTCAGGAGTTCGAGACCAGCCTGACTGATATGGTGAAACCCCATTTCTACTAAAAATACAAAAATCAGCCGGGCATGGTGGAGGGCGCCTGTAGTCCCAGCTACTTAGGAGGCTGAGACAGGAGAATTGCTTGAACCCGGGAGGCGGAGGTTGCAGTGAGCCAAGACTGTGCCACCGCACTCCAGCCTGGGAGACAGAGCAAGACTCCGTCTCAAAAAAAAAAAAAAAAATTAGCCAGGCGTGGTGGCAGGTGCCTGTAGTCCCAGCTACTCAGGAGGCTGAGGCAGGAGAATCGCTTGAACCCGGGAGGTGAAGGTTTCAGTGAGTCAAGATCGCACCACTGCACTCCAGCCTGGGGGACAGAGCAAGACTGTCTCAAAAAAGAAAAAAAAAAAAAGTAAACCTACAAAATTTAGAAAAAAACACAGGAGAAAATCTTCAGGATCTAAGGATAAGCATCGAGTTCTTGGACTTGACACCAAAAGCACAATCCAGAAAGGGAAAACTGATAAATTGGACTCATCAAAATTAAGAACTTTTGCTATGCCAAAAGAAAAACCCTGGCCAGGTGCAGTAGCTCATGCCTGTATTCCTGGCCTTTGGGAGGCAAAAGTGGGAGAATAGCTTGAGGCCAGGAGTTTGAGATCAGCCTGGGCAAGACCCATCTCTACCAAAATTTTTTTTAATTAACAGGGTATGGTGGTGTCTGCCTGCAGTCCTACCTACCCTAGAAGCTAAGGCAGGGGCCGGGCGCAGTGGCTCACACCTGTAATCCCAGCACTTTGTGAGGCCGAGGCAGGGGGATCACCTGAGGTCAGGAGTTGGGAGACCAGCCTGATCAACACGGTAAAACCCCATCTCTACTAAAAATACAAAATTAGCCTGGCGTGGTGGCGCATGCCTGTAATCCCAACTACTCAGGAGGCCGAGACAGGAGAATCGCTTGAACTCAGGAAGCAGAGTTTGCAGTGAGCCAAAAGCACACCACTGTACTCCAACCTGGGTGACAAAGCAAGGCTCCGTCTCCAAAAATAAAATAAAATAAAATAATAAAAATTATAAAAGTAGAGGATAGATTCATGGTTAAGGAGAAGATGGGTTAAGGAAGAGAATTGAATGTGGCTATAAAAGGGCAAATGAGGAATACTGGTAGTGATGGACATGTTTTGTATCAATGTCAATATCCTGACTTTGATAATGTAATAGGATTACCAGGTTTGTATGCCAGCTACACAGCAATAGACATCTGACATACACTGACATCTGGGTTTGTACTGGAGAGTTTAATTTTTTTCCTTTTTTAAAAATTAAAAATAATTTGCAACACACAACTTTGCTCATGTAGTGAAGAGTTTAATAATCTCAAGATGCCAAACAAGGAAGCAGGAGGAATTCTCAAGCTTGAAATCTGTTTCCTCAAAGGGTTCTGGGCAAGGATTTTTAAGGGGGTTGTGGAGGGTGAAGGACTAGAAAATTTGGGGTCATCGATTGGTTGGGTAAGGTGGATGATATGGTTTTGCTCTGTCTCCATCCAAATCTCATCTTGAATTATAATAGACCCCACATGTCAAGAAAGGAACCTGGTAAGAGGTGATTGGATCATGGGGGCAGTTTCCTGCATGCTGTTCTGATAGTGAATTCTCACGAGATTTGATGGTTTAAAAGTGTTTGGCAGTTCCCCCCCTTGCTCACCCTCTCTCCTGCCACCTTGTGAAGAAAGTGCTTGCTTCTCTTTTGCCTTCTGCCATGATTATAAGTTTCCTGAGGCCTCCCCAGTCATGCAGAACTGTGAGTCAATTAAACCTCTTTATAAGTTACCCAGTCTCCAGTAGTTCTTTATAGCAGTGTGAAAATGAACTAATAGGCCAGGGGCAGTGGTTCGTGCCTGTAATCCCAGCACTTTGGGAGGCCGAAGTGGGTGATCACCTGAAGTCAGGAGTTTGCAACCAGTCTGGACAACATGGTGAAACCCCATCTCTACTAAAAATACAAAAATTAGTCGCACATGGTTGGCGAGCACATGTAATCCCAGCTACTTGGGAGGCTGAGGCAGGAGAACTGCTTGAACCTGGGAGGCAGAGGTTGCAGTGAGCCAAGACTACACCATTGCACTCCAGCCTGGGCAACAAGAGTGAAACTCCGTCTCAAAAAAAAAAAAAGAAAAAAGAAAATGAACTAATACGAGGGGTAAAATCAGGATGTGGAAATTATTCTTTCATTAGTCAGCTTTTTGCTGGGTCCTTCAGACTAGCTGGCATGGTAATTTTGTTGGTATATAGAATATAAAGGAGACGCTCAATGGAAAAATGTATCTAACAATGTCTTAATCTATAGAACAGGAAAAGAAAAAAGACTTGTGACAAGGGCTAGTTATCCTTGGGTAGTAAGAGTAGTGACCAACTACAAGGAACTGGGACAGAAGGCAAGCCGACTTAATGATTGTTGTTGATTGTGCTATAAGCCTACTTAGATTTTATTTTCCCTCCTATTGATTTTATAAAGCGTTGCAGGTGAGCAGTGACTATGTGAGGCCAGTATCAGTGTGGGCAGTAAGAAGAATTTACCAAGACAGTTGTAGGTAAAGAAAGGCAGATTTATGAAAGAAAGTATGAAAATACATTGCAAGAGTGCAAGGGGCTGGTTAGCAAGAGAGGAGCTTTGAGGAGACAAAGGCTTGCTGGGAATTTTATAGAATGGTGCTTGTGCTGTGTGCTGAAGAGGGCTTTGTGCAGTACTGATTACTGCAACCAAGGTTGCAGTTAGCTAACTTGCATTTTTCTATAAGCCAAGGGTCTGGTGATAGCTGGGCATGGAAGATTGTGAGATATGAGCGCAGGAGGGCTATGTGTCCTGAACCATGAAGAAAGGCAGACTTGTAGCTTATCTGCCTTTCCTTTTTGCTCTCCCTCAGTCCTGCCAGCCCCACTCCTTTTCCCTAAACTCCACATAAAGTTTTTTTTAGGGATGGTTTTATGACAGGAAAATATCTTGGGCCCCCAAGATCACTAACGAAAACTCAGGCTGGAAGCTGCTTAGGGCAAACCTGCCTCCATTCTATTCAAAGTCACTTATCTGCTCACTGAGATAGATGCACATCTGATTTGCCTCCTTTGGAAAGGCTAATCAGAAATTCAACAGAATGTAACCATTTGTGTATCACCTGTGACCTGGAAGCTCCCTCCCCGTTTCAAGTCTTCCTGCCTTTGCTTCAAGTTGTCCCACCTTTCCAGACTGAACCAATGTACTTACAAATACTGACTGATGTCTCATGTCTCCCTAAATGTATAAAACCAAGCTGTGCCCTGACCGCCTTGGGCACGTCATCAGGACTTCCTGAGGCTGTGTCACAGGTGCGTCCTCAACCTTTTTTTCCCTCCCTGAGAGGAGTCTTGCTCTGTTGCCCAGGCTGGAGTGCAGTGGTGTGATCTTGGCTCACTACAACATCCACCTCCCAGGTTCAAGCAATTTTCCTGCCTCAGCCTCCTGAGTAGCTGGGATTACAGGTGTATGCCACCACAGCCAGCTAATGTTTGTATTTTTTTTTAGTAGAGACGAGGTTTCACCACGTTGGCCAGGGTGGTCTCAAACTCCTGACCTCATGATCCACCCGCCTCAGCCTCCCAAAGTGCTGGGATTACAGACATGAGCCACCACACCTGGCCAGCAAAATAAACTTTCTAAATTAACTGAGACCTGTCTCAAATTTGGGGGGTTTACAGTTTCAATATTGTTACTGGAAAGGGGTCCCAATCCAGATCCCAAGAGAGGGTGATATGATTTGGCTCTGTGTCCCCACCCAAATCTCATCTTGAATTGTACTCCCATAATTCCCATGTGTTGTGAGAGGGACGCAATGGGAGATAACTGAATCATGGGGGTGGTTCCCCCCATACTGTTCTCATGGTAGTGAATAAGTCTCATGAGATATGATGGTTTTATAAAGAGGAGTTTCCCTCCACAAGCTCTCTTTTTGCCTGCTGCCATCCATGTAAGATATGACTTGCTCCTCTTTGCCTTCCGCCATGATTGTGAGGCCTCCTCAGCCATGTGGAACTGTAAGTCCCTTAAACCACTTTCTTTTGTAAATTGCCCAGTCTTGAATATGTCTTTATCAGCAGCGTGGAAACAGACTAATACAGTAAATTGGTACCAGTAGAGTGGGGCACTGTTTAAAAGATACCCAAAAATGTGGAAGCAACTTTGAAACTAGGTAACAGGCAGAGGTTGGAACAGTTTAGAGGGCTCAGAAGAAGACAGGAAAATGTGGGAAAGTTCGGAACTCCCTAGAGACTTATTGAATGGCTTTGACCAAAATGCTGATGATATGGACAATGAAATCCAGGCTGAGGTGGTCTCAGACGCAGATGAGAAACTCATTAGGAACTGGTGCAAGGGGGACTCTTGCTATGTTTTAGCAAAGAGATTGGCAGCATTTTGCTTCTGCCCTAGAGATTTGTGGAACTTTGAACTTAGGAGAGATGACTTAGCGTATCTGGCAGAAATTTTTAAGCAGCAAAGCATTCAAGAAGTGACTTTGGTGCTGTTAAAGGCATTAAGTTTAAAAGGGAAATAGAACATAAAAGTTCAAAAAATGTGCAGCCTGACAATGCAATAGAAAAGAAAATCCCATTTTCGGAGGAGAAATTCAAGCCAGCTGCAGAAATCTGCATAAGTAACGAGGAGTTGAATGTTAATCTCCAAGACAATGGGGAAAATGTCTCCAGGGCATGTCAGAGACCTTTGCGGCAGCCCCTCCCAACACAGGCCCAGAGGCCTAGCAGGAAAAAATGGTTTCATGAGCCAGGCCCAGGGTCCCGCTGCTGTGTGCAGTCTAGGGGACTTGGTGCCCTGTGTCCCAGCCACTTCAGTTGTGACTAAAAGGGGCCAAGGTACAGCTTGGGCTGTGGCTTCAGAGGGTGCAAGCCCCAAGCCTTCACAGCTTCCATGCGGTATTGAGCCTGCGGGTGCACAGAAGTCAAGAATTGAGGTCTGAGGCCGGGTACACTGGCTTACGCCTGTAATCCCAGCATTCCAAATGATTGTGAGGCCTCCCTAGCCATGTGGAACTGTAAATCCATTAAATCTTTTTCCTGTATAAATTACCCAGTCTCAGGTATGTCTTTATTAGCAGCATGAAAACAGACTAATACAGAGGGTCCTTGGATCTTGTGCAAGAAAGATTTCAGGGCAAGTCCACAGTGCAAAGCAAAAGCAAGTTTATTAAGAAAGTAAAGTGGTGAAAGAATATCGACTCCATAAACAGTAGGGCATTCCTGAAAGTAAGAGGAGGAACATGTCCACCCTAGGTAGAATGCTTGCTTATATATAGGATAAAAAAAGATCATGGGGAGATGTGCTCTGCCACAAGGGTTTGTGATAAAGGATTAATTTTTTAAATTACTATATTTTACAAGAATCAATATTATTATCTTTAAAGCAAAATTAGGAATGCTTCTATTCTCAAAATATCAGGATATCAGGACATTCCTAAGTACGGGTCTGTTTAGTAAATGTTATTAGTCTGTTCCCTTAACCATAAACATCTAGAGGCTAGGAATACCTAACTTCCTGGGAATGCAGCCAAGCAAGTCCCAGCTTCACTTTTCCTAGCCCTCACTCAAGACAGAGTTACTCTGGTTCAAACACCTCTGATAATACTGTACTACAGTTTTACAAGATGTTACCCTTCGGGGAAACTGGGTAAAGGGTACACAGAATCTCCCTGTATTACTACTTCTCATATTCCATATGAATCTAAAATTGTCTCAAAATAGTTTAATTTTAAAAATCTAATCATGTGGCACAGCCTTCTCCGCCGGTCATGGTGGCTCACGCCTGTAATCCCAGCACTTTGGGAGGCTGAGGCGGGTGGATCACCTGAGGTCAGGAGTTTGAGACCAGCCTCAACATGGAGAAACCCCATGTCTATTAAAAATACAAAATTAGTCGGGGATGGTGGTGTGTGCCTGTAATCCCAGCTACTCGGGAGGCTGAGGCAGGAGAATTGCTTGAACCTGGGAGGTGGAGGTTGCGGTGAGCCGAGATTGCGCCATTGCACTCTAGCCTGGGCAACAAGAGTGAGACTTGGACTCAAAACAACAACAACAAAATAGTTTCCCATTGTTCATAAGATATGAGACCCCAGACATTAGGACTTCACTTCCCCAGGATCACCAGACTCCTCTCAGAGCTCCATCCATAACTGGCATTCTTTTTTTTTTTTTTTTTGGAGACAAGGTCTTGCTCTGTTGCCCAGACTGGAGTGGTGCAGTGGTGTGATCTTGGCTCACTGCAACCTCCACGTCCTGGGTTCAAGCAATTCTCCTGCCTCAGCCTCCCCAGTAGCTGGGATTACAGGCACGTACCACCACACGTGGCTAATCTTTGTGTTTTAGTAGAGACAAAGATTCACCATATTGCCCAGGCTGGCCTTGAACTCCTGAGCTCAGGCAATCCGCCCACCTCGACCTCCCAAAGTGCTGGGATTACAGGCCAAAACAGGCATTCTGTCAGGCTTCCCACTAGACATAGTCCTGTAACCTAAGGCAGGTCCAGTTCCCTGCAGCTTGCAAATTCAAATAACGAGTAAGAGAGTGGTAAAAAGAAAGTGACTGCCACAGGCACGGTGGCTCATGCCTGTAATCCCAACATGATCCAAGGCAGGCGGATCATGAGGTCAGGAGATTGAAACCATCCTGGCTAACATGGTGAAACCCTGTCTCTACTAAAAATACAAAAAAATTAGCCAGGCGTGGTGGTAGGCGCCTGTAATCCCAGCTACTCGGGAGGCTGAGGCAGGAGAATGGCATGAACCCGGGAGGCAGAGCTTACAATGAGCCAAGATCGCGCCACTGCACTCCAGCCTGGGCGACATAGGGAGGCTGGCTCAAAAAAAAAAAAAAAAAGTAAGTGGCCAGGTGTGGTGGCTCACGCCTGTAACCCCAGCACTTTGGGAGGCCAAGGTGGATGTATCACCTGACGTAAGGAGTTTACGACCAGCCTAGCCAGCATTGTGAAACCCCGTCTCTACTAAAAACACAAAAATTAGCCAGGTGTGGTGATGTGCACCTATAATCCCAGCTACTTGGGAGACTGAGGCAGAAGAATTGCTTGAACCTGGGAGGCAGAGGTTGCAGTGAGCTGAGATCGTGCCACTGCACTCCAGCCTGGACAGAGCAAAGCTCCATCTCACACACACACAAAAAAAGACTTTATTCCAGAGCTTAGCTGAGGAGAAGCAGTACAGTCTCCTGCCTTAAGGAAACTGCTTCAGCTTTCTCAACAGAAAGTGAAGGCTTAAAAAGGGACTTGGGGCCAGGCTCGGTGGCTCACACCTGTAATCCCAGCACTCTGGGGGTGCCGAGGCAGGCAGCTCACTTGAGGCCAAGAGTTCGAGACCACCCTGGCCAACACTATGAAACCCCATCTCTACTAAAAGTAGAAAACTACTAAAAATATAAAAATTAGCCAGGTGTGGCAGCGGGGACCTGTAATCCCAGCAACTGACTAGGGAGGCTGAGGCACCAAGAATAACTTGAACCTGGGATGCAGCGGTTGCAGTGAGTGGAGATCATGTCACTGCACACCAGCCTGGGTGACAGAGGGGCTCTGTCTCAAAAAAAAGTGGGTGAGGGGGCGCGGGACTTGGTTGACCTGGATGGCATGCAAGGGGTGGGGAGGGACCAAGGAGGTGCTGGGTGTATGGGACTTGCTCCTATGTATCCATCAGTGACCTGGTTGGCACCATGGAGGCTGGGGCGAAGGCGGAGGGGGGGTGGGGAGTGGGGGGGAGCTAGGTTGTAAATTGACAGTTGTCCCCAGGCAATCCCCTGGTATGGGAAAGTTCCAGAGGTGCCTGGTTTAAGCCTCGGTCCTTGGAACTAATAAGCGAACACATAATTAGAAAAGCTTACAGTGGAGAGAGTGTCTGGTGGAGAGAAGGTAAAGGTTAATTGGATTTTTTTTTTTTGACAGGTGTCACTCTGTCACCCAGGGTGGAGTGCAGTGGCGTTATCGTGGCTCATTGCAGTCTTTACCAGGGCTCAGGTGATCCTCCCACCTCAGCCTCCCCAATGGCTGGGACTACAGGCCGATCCCGCCTGCCTCGGCCTCCCAAAGTGCTGGGATTACAGACGTGAGCCACAGCGCCCACCCTATAATTGCATTCCTAAAGAGCTAAGTAGGGGGTGGGGGGAAAGGAGAAAGGTAAAAATAACTCATTTTTCTAAGAAAATGGGTAGTTGGTCACACTCCTATTTACCAGGGCCTTTGCACATGTTCTCATCTGCACTGTGCTTCCCTCTCTTTTTTATTTAACTATTTATCTTCCAGATTTCAGCTGCAGCCGCAGTTTCTTAGGATAACCTTCTCCAACTTCTCGAAGATACCATGATTAATTGATTAGTGTGTTATACTAGGCAGGTAGTTCCACGAAGAGAAGCTCTGTATCTCTCAGTCTCACTGTATGCGGAGTGGGTAGCTCTGCACCTAGGATGCTCAATAAGAACAGTATTTATGAATTCAACAACCGAAGCTTGAACGACTGCCCACTTACGCACTGAGCCTTTCGGAGGGACGAGTCTACAGGGGTCGCGCGTCGTAACGACGTCACTTCCGTCGGAAGGTTCTCATGAAGAACCACTCAGATTCTTGTCACTTCTCAAAGCATCTCCGTCGTGAACATGGCCCTGCCACCCTTCTTCGGCCAGGGTCGCCCAGGCCCACCGCCCCCGCAGCCGCCGCCTCCTGCTCCTTTCGGCTGTCCGCCACCGCCGCTGCCCTCCCCGGCTTTCCCGCCGCCTCTCCCCCAGCGGCCCGGCCCTTTTCCGGGGGCCTCCGCCCCCTTCCTTCAGCCTCCGCTGGCTCTGCAGCCCCGAGCCTCCGCGGAGACCTCCCGTGGCGGAGGCGGCGCTGGCGCCTTCTACCCGGTGCCACCACCGCCGCTGCCTCCTCCGCCGCCCCAGTGTCGGCCCTTCCCGGGGACCGACGCCGGCGAGCGGCCGCGGCCACCGCCTCCCGGCCCGGGGCCGCCCTGGAGCCCGCGGTGGCCTGAGGCGCCGCCGCCGCCGCCGCCGGCCGACGTGCTCGGGGATGCGGCCCTCCAGCGCCTGCGCGACCGGCAGTGGCTGGAGGCGGTGTTCGGGACCCCGCGGCGGGCGGGCTGTCCGGTGCCCCAGCGCACGCATGCCGGGCCCAGCCTTGGCGAAGTGCGCGCGCGATTGCTCGGGGCTCTGCGCCTGGTGCGGCGGCTGCGCGGCCTGAGCCAGGCCCTGCGCGAGGCGGAAGCCGACGGCGCGGCCTGGGCCCTGCTGTATTCCCAGACCGCGCCGCTGCGGGCGGAACTGGCCGAGCGGCTACAGCCGTTGACCCAGGCTGCCTATGTGGGCGAGGCGCGGAGGAGGCTGGAGAGGGTCCGGCGCCGCCGGCTGCGGCTTCGCGAGAGGGCCCGGGAACGCGAGGCCGAGCGGGAGGCAGAGGCCGCGCGGGCAGTGGAACGCGAGCAGGAGATTGACCGCTGGAGGGTGAAGTGTGTGCAGGAGGTGGAGGAGAAGAAGCGGGTGAGAGCAGCGGCCGTGCATGGGGGTGGGAGTGGTGGTGGTTGGAACCTGGAGCAGCAGGAGGCTTTAAACTTACATTTCCCAGGGCTAAGCCTCTGTCCTTAAGCGCAAAATGAAGCGATAGCTAACCTTCCCAGCTCATACCACCATGTTAATTTTGTGTTAATGATGTATGGTACACAAAACAAAAGTTCCAGGTGCACTGTAAAGTCCTGTAAACACAAAGTGTAGGATTACACGGTGGCATTGCACGAATGACAGGTCTCCCCTATCCTGCTCCAACATTGTCCACTTACTCCCAAAACCAGTAAGTGTCTAGTTCCTTGTGTCTTGTACTGCCCTAGGTGATTTTAAGAATACAAAATACAGGCCGGGCGCGGTGGCCCACGCCTGTAATCCCAGCACTTTGGGAGGCCGAGGCGGGTGGATCACGAGGTCAGGAGTTCAAGACCAGCTTGGCCAAGATGGTGAAACCCCGTCTCTACTAAAAATACAAAAATTAGCCATGCGTGGTGGCGGGCGCCTGTAATCCCAGCTACTCTGGAGGCGGAGGTTGCAGTGAGCCGAGATCTCACCACTGCACTCCAGCCTGGGCGACAGAGCAAGACTGTGTCTCAAAAAAAAAAAAAAAAAAAAAAAAGAGAACTTGGAGACCCTACCTCAAGGAATATATATACTCTAATTAGCTGATAGGGCAATAGTGATTTCTCTAGGATTCCTTTGTTTACAAGTTTTAAACCATGGATCCCCAGGTTCAGCAATGGTGTTTCGGAGCATTTACTATATATATATACACACACATACATATATAGACATACATATACATACACACACATATGTATGTGTGTGTATGTATATATGTATGTGTATATATATGTATGTGTGTGTATATATATGTATGTATCTGTATATATATAGAGAGAGAGGTGTGCTAAGGTCATTACATATACCAGATCTTGAATCTTTATAACAGCCTTGAGAAGTAGGAAGTATTATGCTAATTTTACAGGTTAGGAAGTTGCATAGAGAGGTTAACTTGCCAACAGTCACACAACCAGTTTGTGGCAGTTTCCCATATTTGATCCCAAGTTGTCTAATTCCAAAGCGTATTGATCTCAGACTCTTTAAGCAGGGCCAGGGTAAAACTGGAAATTGTTCAGATAGTTTCCTAAGGCATTTTCTTTTTTTTTTTTTTTTTTGAGATGGAGTTTCGCTCTTGTTGCCCAGGCTGGAGTGCAATGGCATGATCTTGGTTCACCACAACCTCCACCTCCCGGGTTCAAGCGATTCTGCTACCTCAGCCTCCCGAGTAGTAGGGATTACAGGCACGCACTGCTACACCCCAGCTAATTTTGTATTTTTAGTAGAGACAGGATTTCTCCATGTTGGTCAGACTGGTCTCGAACTCCTGACGTCAGGTGATCTACCCGCCTCAGCCTCCCAAAGTGCTGGGATTACAGGCGTGAGCCACTGCACCTGGCCGTCTAAGGCATTTTCATTACCTTTGAGTGCCTCTGGGGTTCCCTTTCCTCCTCATTATTTCTATTATTATTACATTGTAATACATAATGGAATAATCATACAACTCACCATAATGTAGAAACAGTGAGAGCCCTGAGCTTGTTTTCCTGCAACTAGACAGTCCCATCTGGGGGTGATAGGAGACAGTGACAAATCATCAGGCTTTAGATTCTCATAAGGAGCCCACAACCTAGATCCCTCCCATGCGCAGTTCACTTCTTTGTGCTCCTATGAGAATCTAATGCCGCTGTTGCTGATCTGACAGGAGGCGGAGCTCAGGTGGTAATGCAAGCAGTGGGGGAGTGGCTGTAAATAGAGATGAAGCTTCACTTGCTCACCTGCCTCATCTTTTGCTTGTGTGATCTGGTTCCTAACAGGCCATGGACTGGTTCCCATCCGTGGCCTGGGGTTTGTTGACCCCTGGCTTAGAGATCTGTGGGAGATCATGTCAGTATAGCGTGGTGTGTGTTAGGAATTCAACTGTAGGTGCTGTAAAAGCCCAAAGAAGGAACATCTAATTTACTGACGGAATGCTTCCCAAACGATACAATGACATGTAAGCTGAGTCTTTTTTTTTTTTTTTCTGAGACAGAGTCTCACACTGTTGCCCAGACTGAAGTGTAGTGGTGCCGTCTTGGCTCGCTGCAACCTCCGCCTCCCAGGTTCAAGCGATTCTCCTGCCTCAGCTTCCAGAGTAGCTGGGATTACAGGTGCACACCACCACTCCTAGCTATAAGCTGAGTCTTAAAGGAAAAGTCAACCAGGTGAAGGTAATAGGTGCAGTTCTAGGGAAACAGAGTAATCCAAACGGAGAAGTGAAACAGCTTGGTGTTGGCTGTAGCTGTAGTGGTAGAATTACAGACACTTATTTGACAGATGGGGGAGAGCACTTTAGGCAAGAGGATTCTCTCCACCACCCATGGTGGATTTTTTATTTTATTTATTTTATTGTTTTAAGGAGACAGGGTTGGGGCTGGGCGCAGTGGCTCATGCCTGTAATCCCAACACTTTGGGAGGCCAAGGCAGGTGGATTACCTGAGGTCAGGAGTTCGGGTCCAGCCTGGCCAACATGGTGAAACCCTGTCTCTACTAAAAATACAAAAAATTAGCTGGGCATGGTGGCAGGAGCCTGTAAAGCCAGCTAATTGGGAGGCTGAAGCAGGGAATCACTTGAACCCAGGAGGCGGAGGTTGCAGTGAGCCGAGATCGCGCCATTGCCCTCCAGCCTGGACAACAGCGAGACTCCATCTCAAAAAAAAAAAAAAAAGAGGGTTGGGGGCGGGTGCAGTGGCTCACTCCTGTAATCCCAGCATTTTGGGAGGCTGAGGCAGGCAGATTACTTGAGCTCAGGAGTTCAAGACCAGCCTGGGCAAGGTGGAGAAACCTCGTCTCTACAAAAAACACAACAATTAACTGGGCATGGTGATGCTGTGATCACACCACTACACTCCAGCCTGGGCAACAGAATGAGACCCTGTCTCAAAAAAAAAAAAGACAAAGTTTCAGTCTGTTGCTCTGTTGCCCAGGCTGGAGTGCAGCGGGTTTGTCATAGCCTGTAGGTTTGAACTCCTGGTCTCAAAGTGATCCTCTCGCCTTAGCCTCCTGAGTAGGAATAGCTAGGGACACATGCCATTATGCCCAGCTTCCATGGTGAGGATATTGGTGACAGAGTCTTAGGAGGAGTGGCTTGAATAACTGGGGTTATTTAGTCTATATGTGAACTAAGTCAAGAGTAGGACAGCAATCTTTGATATTTGAAAGGCTGTCACGTGGAAGAGATCCTTGGGACTTTAGAGCAGTGGAGCGCAAACATAGGTTGTCACTAAGAGACCTTTGTAGAGGTCTCAGCCTTTCCAACCACATTCCTTATCCTTCCTGGGAATCTGAATCTTCAGGTCTAGGGAGTCTGCATTTTTAACAAGTCTCAGCTTAACAAGGTAAGTTGGACATCTGCTGTCTGCACTACACTTTGAGAAACACTGAGGAAGAAACAAAACCAGTGCTATGTGGAAGATACAGAGAGGAGAGGTTCTCCTTTAAGATGAAGGTTGTACCATCAGTGGAGGGGGATAACCTCTTAGCTAGAGGGGAGTTGTGCAAGGCCTAGGAAATTGGGATGGAGATTCAATAGAGTCTCTCTTAACCTGGAGACTGTCTGATCCTTTAAAATCTAACCACTGGGCAGCTATTCTCTGCTGTAAGTTTGTTCCTAATACGAGGTCTCATGGGCTTTGTTTCTCTTCCAGGAGCAGGAACTCAAAGCAGCTGCTGATGGCGTACTATCTGAAGTGAGGAAAAAACAAGCAGATACCAAAAGAATGGTGGACATTCTTCGGGCTTTGGAGAAATTGAGGAAACTGAGGAAAGAGGCTGCAGCGAGGAAAGGTAACTGTGGCTTTGCATTTCTTTCCTTGTTCCCTTCCCCTTCTTTACTTTAGCTCCTCCCACCCCAAATATTATTGAGGGAAAAATACTTGAAACTTCATGATTTTCACCTTGTAGGGTAACTGGGCTTGTCAGCAAGTAGGTCAGAACTTCTGAAGCAGGAAGCCTCAGAAGATGTTTAGCCTTTGGTAGCCCAGATTGAAAAGAGAGGCAAGTGTGGGAACCCACTGCACTGTCTTCCCCTTGACTTATCATTCCTACCCTGGGCATTTCTGGCCACACTCTTCTGAGTGGGTTTGTCATGGCTAGTCACCTTTGCCTTGTGCCAGAGTGAAAGCTTTTCACCCTTACTTGGTGCTCCAGAAAGTGTTGAAAACTTGGCATGCTTCTTCAGATACATTGCAAACCTGAATTATTTCTATTTGAAGAGGTGTGAATGGTTGGACAGGGCAGGGATTGCAGACTGTGTGGATTTCCCCACCTTCCCTGCATGTCACTGGTGTCTTCTTGCCTCTGGAGGAAGCACCAGACACTATAGCCAGGCAGTTCAAGCTTCTCCACAGAAATTTGTTTCAACCGTGCTGGCTTTCTAGAAGTTACCCAATTGTGCTTTCCATTTGCCTGTCTGGATCTTAGCTGTTGTCATTCTGTTCATCTGGAGGGCCCGCAGTCCCATCTTTGCCATTTTAAGATCTCACTATTCAAAACCAAATACACATGCAGCATCCTTCATCCTTCCCTGATCTGGGCTGAGGTAACCTCCTGTTGCTTCTCACTTGCACCTGCTTTGGACCACATGCTGATTTATTTAGTAGATTGTAGGCCTTTGGTATTCACCAGAGATATTTGAGAGTGTACAAATTAGCAAATGCCACTCTAACAAATGATTTCCCGTGTGTTGTTTAAAATGTAAATGAAGACTGGGATTCTTTTAGACCCTTAAGAAAGTTGTGTTGGAATATGACCATTTTGTATTCACGCAGGCTCATTTGCTAGCTAAGTGATTGGCTTCTGCACACCAGCCTTCAGAGTGGCTAATTCACATCCAGACCTCAGAAACAGATGTCTCCATTGTGGTACTCTCAGGGCATTTGTAAATCAGAGGGAAGTTAGCATCTGCTTTGTCACCCATCTGTCTTTTTCACTAGAAGGCAAAACCTGAGAGCTATTTAATATTCCCCCACCTCACATCCTCTATGAGGTGAGTGCTCAGTAAACTTCTGCCAAGTGAATTTACCAGCACTTCCCAATATTAATCTTCCTCACTTTGGTCCAAAAGGAGGAGGAAATTTTAGGAAAATCATGATCTATAGAAATAAACAGACTTTGTGGCATTAACTGACTTGAATGTAAAATGATTTGGTAAGTAGCAGCTGGTTGCATGCATACTTAAAATGAGCAGCTAACTTCTCTCTTCAAGATGTGTGCACCTCCAACTAAGTGCTGAATGATGAGGATGGTTGTTTAAGCAGGACCACGTTGCAAATTGTCTTATGGGCTATGCTAGAGTTCTCACTTATACTTAAAGCTTTGGGGAACTACTGAAAGTTTTTAAGTGAAATGATGGCAAAGATCAGTGCCAGTAGAGCAGAGAAAGTTTTGGAGCGTCCAGGAGAGAGAGAGAAGGGCAGAGAGACTGGTAAGGCTATTGGGCATGGATAGTATGGAAGCATAAGCTGAGTGATGTCAGTGTGTAGGAGAATTGAGAGGTAGTGAGTAATTCAAGTGATAGTGAATAATTGAGTAATTCAGAATTATTAGTGAATAATTCTCAAGTCAAAGAATTGAGAGATAATGAATAAAGATATACGTGTATATACCCATGTACATATAAATAAATAACTTAGGGAACTCAGAGTACAGGAACTAAAGGAAAAAACAATGAAATGTCTTCCACATTCTAGCCTCATCTACTGAATAAGTGAAGATAGCTTTTTTCTTTTTTTTTTTTTTTAAAAGACAGGGTCTTGCACTGTCGTCCAAGCTGAAGTGCAGTGGTGCAGTCATAATGCACTGCAGCCTTATACTCCCCGGCACGAGCAATCCTCCCACCTCAGCCTCCTGAGTAGTAGAGACTACAGGTGCACACCACCACACCTGGCTAATTTTTAAATTTTTTGTAGAGATAGGGTTTCGCCATGTTGCCCAAGCTGGTCTTGAACTCCTGAGCTCAAGCGATTCTCCCACCTTGGCCTCTCAAAGTTCTAGGATTATAGGTGTGAGCCACTGTGCCTGGCCGATACCATTCTAATTAAGAAGGAAAACAAGGGAGGAGGAACAGGTTTAGGGTTGACAAGTTCAGTTGGGGACCTGTCGAGTTTGAGGTGTGTGTGGTACATCCTGGATAAGAGTTCATTAGCATGTAGCCATGAGTCAGAATGACCTTAAGGAGATTGTACAGCATGAGATGAGGGCCAAAAAGACAAAATCATAGGGAATGTCAAAATCAAGGTAGAAGATGAAGAGAGCAAAAAAGAGACCAAGAGAGGTCAGAGAGATGGGAGGAAAAGATAGACTCCCTGCTTCCTTCCGGAAAGTGGCAAGTGCTTAGAGAGAGATTGTGTAGTCTTGGTGATATGGTTTGGCTGTGTCCCCACCCAAATCTCATCTTGAATTGTAGCTCCCATAATTCCCACATGTCGTCGGAGGGACTTGGTGGGAGGTAATTGTATCATGGGGACAGGTCTTTCACGTGCTGTTCTTGTGATGATAAGTCTCATGAAATCTGATGGATTTATAAAGGAGAGTTTCTTTGCACACGCCCTCTTTACCTGTCACCATGTAAGATGTAACTTTGCTCCTCCTTCACCTTCCGCCATGATTGTGAATACTCCCCAGCCATGTGGAACTGTGAGTCAATTAAACCTCTTTTATAAATTACCCAGTTTCAGGTATATCTTTATTGGCAGCGTGAGAATGGACTAATACACTTGGACAGGTTACTAAAGCTTCTCTGAACCTTGATTTCCTCATCTGCAAAAAGGGAGTAATGATAGTACCTACCCATGGGGTGTCGTGGGGATTAAATTAATAAAGATGTGTGAAGTACTTAAAACAGTCCTGGCACATAGTAAATGCTATATACATGTTTCATATTATTATTATTTTTATTATCAAGAAATAAGGAACATCCATGGGAATTAGTATCCAACCGGTCATTAGTGACCTATGCTAGGGGCATTTCAGTGGAGTGGTGGGGGTAGAAGCCAGACTATAGTTGGTTAGAGAATGAATAGGATACAAGAAAAGCAAACAGAGAATTCAACTTATTAAAAGATTGCCTGTGAAGAAAAGGAAAGAGCAAGATCAGTATCTGGCAAGGTATGTGGTAGTGGTGATGGTGAGGGGTGTTGTGTGTCTTCGGGTCATGGGGAAAACTTAAGCATGTTTAAAATTGCTGACAGGAGTGAGTAGAAGGGGAAGGGTCAAAGAGAAGCAGGAAGAATAGTTGATGGCTCAAGGTCCCATGGAAGGTAGGATGATTCAGATCCCAGGTGGAGGGATTAACTTAAGTGAAGAAGGACCCATTTTACACAAGCATGAAAATGAAGGAGATGAAGATGGGTAGTGATGCACATGAGTGTAAATGGGGACAGATATTTCAGGGATTTCCTGTCTGCTGGCCTGTTTTCTCTGGGAAACAGGGTAAATGGTTTGCTGAGCACCAGTAGACAAGTGGGGCTTTAGGAGAGCAGTGAAGGTTTGAAATAACTGCTGTGAAGAATGGGTGAGAGCCAACAGAGACTTGTGGAAGATGGTTGCAGGGGGTGCTATGGGTCCAGCTGACATATATTGGCAATGGATCACACAATCAAATGACCTCTTCCAGTAGTACTCTAGCTGGCAGGTGAACACAGAGCATGGGGCTGTTGGAGTTTTGCTTTGTGGGATGACCGTTAGTTTTGTGGCGAACGAGTAGCAGAAGGATAGAATCTGATACATCAGGTCCAGAGGTTTTGATGAAGCTGCCAAATGGGTCTCTGGGGAGAATGAAGTAAAAGTACTATAAGGGAGAAAGTTGTAGTTGGATAAGAGAATAATCAAGTTTAAGATTTAAGAGGCAGAAAGTTTTTTCTGATAGTGCCAAGGTCCAAAGACTGAACAGGACTGCAAGCATGTGGCTAAAGGGGAATAGAGGCAAAGGCATTGGTGTCTAGGAGCTGCAGGACTAGGTGGGCAGTGAGTGGTAGAAGTGGAGGGAACCTAGATGGTGCCAGGAGGAAGACTGCGTGAGGAGTGCTGTTTCTTTTTCTTTCTTTCTTTCTTTTTTTTTTTTGAGACGGAGTTTCATTCTTGTTGCCCCTGTTGGAGTGCAGTGGTGCAATCTCGGCTCACTGCAACCTCCGCCTCGCAGGTTCAAGCAATTCTCCTGCCTCAGCCTCCAGAGTAGCTGAGATTACAGGCATGCACCACCACACCCAGCTAATTTTTGTATTTTTTTTAGTAGAGATGGGGCTTCACCATGTTGGTCAGGCTGGTCTCAAACTCCTGACCTTAGGTAAGCTACCTGCCTCGGCCTCCCAAAGTGTTGGGATTACAGGTATGAGCCACCACTTCTGGCCCAGGAGTGCCATTTCTGAGGGAATATGTTACGTTGACCAGGGAGTGATCAGTGAGAGGCCGAGAGAGATGTGGGTTGGTGGCCCAGGCTCAGCAGCCTGCATCTCTTCGTGGGGTCTTCAGGCTAACATAGGATGATGAAGTATCTGTGTATTTTGCCATACACAGATTTTAGTAGTTGCAACAGAGACTGTATGGCTTACAAAATCTAAAATATTTACTACCTGTAAAGGTAAAGAAATGAAACAAAACTGTTAGATTATTATAAAACAGAGTGACAGCTTAAATTTGTCAGTGTATAAGAATTTTGTGTATACTTGAAAAACACTGGCCTGGCAACTTAGTAGAAGATAAATTTGAGTTGTAGTGTTTCTGTAGTTGAGAATGAGTAACCTGTTAAAGCAACAATGGAAACCTGTTAAAGCAAAGCAGTTATGAGAAAATCATCTAGAGAAATGTTAGCCTTGAGAGTGAGTTCCACAACCACTTAGCTGTAGTGGTTGAAGGAGGAAAGAATCCTACCTCCAAATTACAACTTTACAAGAAACAGAACTACTAACCTTGAGAAACCATTATTTATGCCATTTATCAGCCCAAACTGAAAATTTAGTGCTCAAAGCTGGCACTATTGTATAACACAAGTTGCAGCATAAATCGTTAAAACCCTGTTGAAGGGCCGGGCATGGTGGCTCATGCCTGTAATCCCAGCACTTTGGGAGGCCGAGGCGGGAGGATCATGAGGTCAGGAGATCAAGACTATCCCGGCCAACATGGTGAAACCCTGTCTCTACTAAAAATATAAAAATTAGCTGGGCATGGTGACACATGCCTGTAATCCCAGCTACTTGGGAGGCTGAGGCCGGAGAATCGCTTGAACCCAGGAGTCAGAGGTTACAGTGAGGTGAGATCGCGCCACTGTACTCCAGCCTGGTGACAGAGCGAGACTCCGTCTCAAAACAAAACAAACAAAAAAACCTTGTTGAAAATCATTCATTCATTGAAGAAGTATCTATTAATTACCTTCTCTGTGTCAAATGTTTGGTAACTGAGCAAATATATAGCTTTTTTAGAAAGCAGTTTAGAACACATTTTGTTAGTCTTGAAAGTATTCACAAACGTTTCTATTCTTGAGAATTTTTCTTTCTGTTTGTTTTTTTGAGACGGAGTTTCACTCTTGTTGCCCAGGCTGGAGTGCCGTGGTGCGATCTCGGCTCACTGCAAGCCCCACTTTCTAGTTTCAAGCGATTCTCCTGCCTCAGCCTCCTGAGTAGCTGGGATTACAGGCACCCACCACCACGCCCGGCTAATTTTTGTATTTTTAGGAGAGACAGGGTTTCACCATGTTGGCCAGGCTGGTCTCAAACTCCTGACCTCGTGATCCACCCGTCTCAGTCTCCCAAAGTGTTGGGATTACAGGCATGAGCCACCCTGCCCGGCCAATAATTTTTCTTATAGAAATCCATAGGAAGGAAAAAAGGAACAGGCCCAAGAATATTCATTGTATCACAATATAATAACAGGACATTTGGAATAGCTTAGGTGTCCAGGAGTAGGGAACTTGATAAGTATATTCTAGTGCATTGATTTGATGAAATAGGATACAGCCATTAAATAATTATGAAGATTGGAGAAGAATGTACAGAAGCAACAGGGAGAAGTGGAAATTACATACATGTAACATTGAACTATATGAAGTTGCTAATACATGGACAGAAAGACCTGAAGAGAATGTGAGAAAGTATAAAATGGTTGATTATGGTAATGAGATTAGGATTTTTTTTTTCTTTCTTGTATCTGATATTCTTTTTTTTTTAATTTATTTTTTTGGAGATAAGAGTCTTGCTCTGTCACCCAGGCCAGAGTGCAGTGGCATGATCTTGGCTCACTGCAGCCTCCACCTCCTGGGTTCAAGCGATTCTCCTGGCTTAGCCTCCTGAGTAGTTGGAACTACAGGCGCACGCCACCATGCCCGGTTAATTTTTTGTGTTTTTAGTGGATATGGGGTTTCACCATGTTGGCCAGGCTGGTCTTGAACTCCTGAGCTCAGGCAATCTGCCTGCCTCAGTCTCCCAAAGTGCTAGGTTTACAGGTGTGAGCCACCACGCTTGGCCCTGTATCTGGTATTGCTAAAATGCTTGGGTAACATATTTTCCTTTAAAATCTTCAAGGACTGACAGGATAGATCACATCCACATCACTCTACATTGATTCACCTGGAAGCTTTTGTATTGCAGGGCCATTATGGTAGTGAGTGCACAATTGCAGTCCACTCAAATATTCATTAAGTTAAAATCTTTTTTTCTTATGAAACTTTATGAAACATTTCACACATGCACAAAAATAGAATACATGAATACTCATCATTAACTATGATACCATTGTCACACCAAAAAAATTAGCAGTAATTCTTTGATATCACCTAATAACCAGACTATTTTCCCCACTGTGGCTTTAGATATGTTGGCTATACTGTTAGCTGACCTCATAGTTAAATCAGGATAATAACCATCCCAGTTTTACTGGGACATGGGGCTTTCAGTGCTACATGCGGGAAACCAAAACAGTTGGTCAGCCTACTGTCAGCAGCAGACTGCAAGGTCAGTGTGGTTGTTTTAAGTGTATCTTCCTCACCGTCCAAGTGTGCACTCCCAAAATTCACACTCAGTCAGAGGAAGAATTGTTTATTAATTAGATCTGGGAGTTGATGCTGAGGGAATTTCACAAACAATGAAGTTAAGACAAGTTCCTCCCTTTAGTGAGCTCACTGTTTCAAGTGGAGGATCAAGACCATTAGAAATAAACAAAGTTGAAGCCAGGTATGGTGGCTCACGCCTGTAATCCCAGCACTTTGGGAGGCCAAGGCGGGCGGATCACCTGAGGTCAGGAGTTCGAGACCAGCCTGACCAACATGGAGAAACATCTACTAAAAATACAAAAATTAGCCGGGTGTGTTGGCGCATGCCTGTAATCCCAGCTACTCGGGAGGCTGAGGCAGGAGAATCACTTGAACCCGGGATGCGTGGAGTTTGCAGTGAGCCGAGATCGTGCCATTGCACTCCAGCCTGGGCAACAAGAATGAAACTCCATCTCAGAAAAAAAAAAAAAAGAAAGAAAGAAAGTCAGAGGTTAAGTGGTGTGATCCAGAGGGAGGAGTTGAGAAAGTCAGGGTAGGGTCAGAGTAATTGAATACTCAGAAACATCAAATTGAGCCTTAAAAGATTGGGTAAAATTTCCAAATTTTAACCAATACATACTATAGCTAGGACTTTTAAACTTCCTCGTTATAACACAAATTTTGGGATAAGAAAACGTGTGTAAAAGGCCATTTGGGCTGGATGCAGTGGCTCACTTTGGGAAGCCAAGCTGGTAGGATTGCTTGAGGCCAGGAGTTAGAGATTAGCCTGGGCAACATAGCAAGACCTCATATAAAAAATTTTTGGTTTTTTTTTTGGAGATGGAGTCTCACTCTGTCGCCTAGGCTGGAGTGCAGTGGTGTGATCTCCGCTCACTGCAAGCTCCACCTCCCAGGTTCACGCCATTCTCCTGCCTCAGCCTCCCGAGTAGCTGGGACTACAGGCACCCGCCACCATGCACGGCTAATTTTTTGTATTTTTAGTAGAGACGGGGTTTCACCATGTTAGCCAGGATGGTCTCAATCTCCTGACCTCGTGAGACCTCATACAAAAAATTTACAAATTAGTAGGTAGGGCCAGGCACAATGGCTCATGCCTGTAATCCCAGCACTTTGGGAGGCCAAGGCAGGAGGATTGCTTGACCAGGAATTTAAGACCAGCTTGAGAAACATAGGGATACCCTGTCTCTACAAAAATAAAAAAAAATTGGCTAGATTTGGTGGCACGTGCCTGTGGTCCCAGCTACTTGGGAGGCTGAGGTGGGAGGATCTCTTGGGCCCAGGAGGGCGAGGCTGCAGTGAGTCGTGATCATGCTGCCGCATTCCAGCCTGCACAACAGAATGAGACCCTATCTGGAAAAAAAAAAAAGCCAGGCATGGTGGTGCACACTTGTAGTTGTAGCTACTTGGGAAGCCAAGGTGGGAGGATTGGTTGAGCCCAGGAGTTTGAAGTTGCAGTGAGCTATGATCACACCACTGTACTCCAGCCTGGGTGATAGAGTGAGGCCTTGTCTCAAAAAAATAAATAAATAAAATGCCATTTTGTTCTTTCTGCCCAGGGGTCTGTCCTCCAGCCTCAGCAGATGAGACTTTTGAGCATCATCTTCAGCGACTGAGAAAACTGATTAAAAAGCGCTCCGAACTGTATGAAGCTGAAGAGAGAGCCCTCAGAGTTATGCTGGAAGGAGAACAAGAGGAAGAGAGGAAAAGAGAATTAGAAAAGAAACAAAGAAAAGAAAAAGAGAAAATTTTACTTCAGAAACGTGAAATTGAGTCCAAGTTGTTTGGGGATCCAGGTATGTTGCTCTATAACCAATGGAGAAAATGAAAATACTAGATTGACAGCTCTTCTCATCACGGGTGATCTCAAGCTAAGAGGTGGTAGGCAACAAATGACACATTCCAGATGCAATTCTGTGTCATAGAACTCATGGATACAGATAAAACACATTTGCTCATTCTGTCGTAATCATAGGCTCAGTCACCTTGCCTTGAGAAATACACTGTCGATATCAAGCATGATAACGTGGTATTGTGCTTTTCTCTTTCAGATGAGTTCCCACTTGCTCACCTCTTGGAGCCTTTCCGACAGTATTACCTCCAAGCCGAGCACTCCCTGCCAGCGCTCATCCAGATCAGGTCAGAGGGGCTGGCTCTCCATGTTGTCTTTCTCTTAGGTAGCAGGAAGCACTTGAAGAAGTGCTTACGTTGTTTAGGTCTATTACTGTCTTTTTTTTTTTAAGTTCCATAAGGAACTTAAAAAAAATTATGGGTTTATAATGTTTCCATGTTTCAGGGATGCTGCATACGTCTTGTTTAGTCCTCATTAATCCTTGAGAAGTTGATGTCCCTATTTTTATAGGTGAAGAAACAAACTCAGGTTGTGACTTGCCCTTTGTATTATCCCGTGTTATAGATGTTATAGCTGTTATATTGATTTAAAGCATTGATTTCCTTTTCCAAATTATCTTCTGATGCTAACCAGACCCAGGAAAAAGAAACCCTTCACTATGTACTTGCCTGTGGAGACGGTTTAAGACCCTGGCTGACTTCTGAGCTCTTACAGGTCAAAGCCCAGAAACTTGGGAACAAGGAGGCTCATCTGAATCTGCAGTTCTTAAGGAGCTAGGCAAAGTTTTCAGCTCTCTGGGTCTCTCTTTCCTCACCTATAAAATGAAGACAGTGGACTAGACTGTGGTCTTCAAATTTGAGCAGCAGCACTCTTCCAAAATGCAGTCTTTTGAGGGAACAATATGTAAGATAAATGAAATGAATGGGTTCCCGAGGCAGTATAAATCTGTTGTTGCCTGGAAGCACTTTGTTGTTTCTAGACTCCCCTAAACATCTGCTTGGGGCCTAGGGGTCTTCAAAGTGTGATTTGAAAATCACTGATCTAAGTGATCTCTGATATCCCTTCCAAAATCTCACCTGTTTGTGATTCTCATGAAAGAATGCTCTTTAGCATATCAAGTTTATGTTCTGGGAAAAGTTTATTTTTTGCTAGTATACAAGTTTTAGCTTTTAAACATAAGTACAGTCGATTCTCATTATTCATGACAGCTATATTCTCTAAAGTCACTGCAAACACTAATTTCAGAATACTGAACATCACTCCTAAAGGAAACATAGGGTTAGGTAGATTCCTGTGAGCCTCTGGTCACAGTGTTTTTGTCAGCTGATCAATACCTTGTTGTATGTGTGTTTCTGTTAAAGACACCTTATTTAATATATGTTGTCGATTTACTAACATTGAACTCATGACTAATAGCACTATACCTCATGCCGAAATGAAGCTTACCTAACACACTTTCTCCACAAAGCACATCACAGCCTTCTTGCCATTAGGAACACTACACTTAGGGCCATTTTAAACAGTAAAGTCGTCAGTAAAAAGCGCAGAAGTATGGAAAATGTGGCACTAAATAGAGAAAAGAACCCGTTTGTATTAATAGTATGAGTTGAAAACAAGAAGGCAGTGTAACTATTGCCTTCTTTGATCTCAGCTGAGAACAGTTCATTTTCATGACTCAGATTTTTTTGCCACTCTGTGTGTCTACGAGTATCCATGAAAGAGCTACAAGTGATGATGTGGGGGCTACAAATAAATTTTAGTTAGTAGGCACATATGCAAATACAGAATCTGTAAATAATGAGGATTGACTTTATTTATTATTTGGTTATCCATAAGGTTTAAGTTCTTCAGAGTTTTTCCTCCTTTTATGTGTACATTTAAGAAATATAGTCATTTTCTTGATTCCTAGAAATCAAGTTCTGTAATAGATTAGTATATCAGTCATTTGAAAGCTAAGTCTTAGAAATAGAATATGTAGTTGCTGAACATCTTATTTGGAATAAAACAGAAATAAATAGTTGTTCTATAATGTTCTTATTAAGGCATGATTGGGATCAGTACCTGGTGCCATCCGATCATCCCAAAGGCAACTTCGTTCCCCAAGGATGGGTCCTTCCCCCGCTCCCCAGCAACGACATCTGGGCAACTGCTGTTAAGCTGCATTAGTAAAGATGCTCCAGGAGTGTGGTCCAGCCAACGCTCTTTCCAGCTGTAAATATTAGCGATGGTGCCATCTTTTGCTGTAGACTAAACTGCAACTTCTAAATTCCATGTGGCATTCCCCTACCCTGAAGTTATGCTTTCCTTCTGTGCTCTGTGCTGGCCAGAGGTGCCTCTTGAATCAAATTAATATGGTTTTTCAGGAAAGGACTTAGGTGAACTGAGGTTTTTACCACAGGCAGTGAATGACCTTGGTTCACCAAATTTGCCTCTGTTCTGAGGGGCTTGGTCCAGAGTGACTTGTTAATTTACTCTTAACTTCCTTGTGTGTTGATGGGTAAGTACACTCAAACACTGAATACAGGTGTGCGATGGGTAGATTTCACAGCCCTTCCACTAATAGTGAGTGTGAAGGCAAGCTTGATGCAAAACCTCCTGACCTTTCCTACCTGAAGAGCCCTTTGACTTCTAGGAAGAAAGGTCAAAAACGTTATCTTCAGTTGTGTTAATCCCAGTTTTAGTGCAGCTTAGGAGGCTGCTAGTTAGGAAGATGGCAGTGGCTGTAGGCTGGGTTGCCAGAAAAGATGGTGGCCTAGTCTTATTATTCAGATGGAGAACTTAGAAAACCTGAAGAGTACCCAAATTGGATTGTGTTTTAATGGACAATGGCTGTATTTTTTCCATGTTAGAAGGATCCTAATGAAAGCACCTGTTATTTTTAAGTTTCTAAGGGTCTAGTTGTTCAGAATCCCCAAGGATATTTCCCTAACCTCACTCAGTCACATTGTGGGAGCCAGTGTAGCTGTGGAATTATCTTAGGAATTCAAGCTTCTAAAACTATCCATGTAGTCAAATCTGGGGGAAAAAGCAAATAAAAATAGTAAAATTTGGCCGGGCTCAGTGGCTCACACCTGTAATCCCAGCACTTTGGGAGGCCGAGGCGGGCGGATCACGAGGTCAGGAGATCAAGGCCATCCTGGCTAACACGGTGAAACCCTGTCTCTACTAAAAATACAAAAAAAATTAGCTGGGCCTAGGTGGTGCATGCCTGTAGTTCCAGCTACTGGGGAGGCTGAGGCAGGAGAATGGTGTAAAACCCGGGAGGCAGAGCTTGCAGTGAGCCGAGATCACGCCACGGCACTCCAGCCTGGGAGACAGAGCAAGACTCTGTCTCAAAAAAAAAAAAAAAAAGTAAAATTTATTTTTTATATTCATTAATAAATGCTGTTGTGCTTGGAGATGATCACTCATATATAACATGTCATTTTTTTGGTTCTGTTTTGGTTTGGTTTTTGCCAATTATTTTGTTATATTTCCAAAAAACTAAATAAAAATCATTTTTATTTTTTAGTTTGTGCCTTTGCTGCCAATTTGTTGCCTTCCAAATCACTTAACACACACTTTCACATTGATGAAACATATTTTCATTCAAAAATTCAAATTTATTAAGCAGGCATTTGTTACAGGAATGTGAATCTTAAATGCTAAACTTTATCTGCAAAATCCAAGTCTGGATTGGTAAAGATACCATTAATTTTGGAAATAATGTTACGTACTGTAGTTGGAAGCTTTTGGGTACAAGATACTAATGCCTTTGTCCCTTTTCTGTTGTTTAATTTGCATTAATTTATACATTATATAGAGTCAACAGATAGGGAATGAGGGCCACATGTCTCCAAAATGTATGTCTACGCTTATAAATCTTAAAATCTGATATGATTACCCTCATAGAGCTCCACAATCCTGTGTGCCTTTTTGTTAGATATCTCCACCATTTGCTCTGTGATGAGATGCAGGAAGAGTAGAAATAAGGTGAATTGTACGATGTGTGTTTGGTGTCTGGACAGCCTTGCCACTAAGATATGTGCTGTGAGGGCAGGGAATGTGCTACAGGGACTCAGGAAAACTCGGACAGCAGAACCCAAGAAGGTGGCATTTAGCCAAAGATGGAGGAAAAAAAATCCCTTTTTCCTTTGGCCCTTGCAAAGTTTTAATAAAGCGAGCAGGCTGGGTGTGGTGGCTCACGCCTGTAATCCCAGCACTTTGGGAGACCGAGGTAGATGGATCACTTGAAGAGGTCAGGAGTTCGAGACCTGCCTGGCCAACATGGTGAAACCCCATCTATACTAAAAATACAAAAATTAGCCAGGCATGGTGGCAGGCGCCTGTAATCCCAGCTACTTGGGAGGCTGAGGCAGGAGAATCACTTGAAGCCAGGAGGCGGAGGTTGCAGTGAGCCGAGATCACACCATTGCACTCCAGCCTGGGCAACAGAGCGAGACTCTGTCTCAAAACAAAGAAAATTAAACAAAACGTGAGCATTACTCTTGTTGTTCGGTTTTTATTTGTAAGATTTTCCTGGTTTATTACCTGTGTGTAGCGGTGGTGGCAGTAGCCACTGGTTCTTTCAGGTTTAGAGAGACTCATGGTAGTATCTTTAATGAATTGTACTTTCAAGAATATGAGCAGTGTTATTGTAATCTTATCCCACAGTCTTTTTTTTTTTCTTTTTTTAACTTGGGGAAAATTTCAAATACATTCAAAAGTAAAGAGAATAGTACAATGATTTTTTTCCATGTACCCATCATCCAGCTTCAAATCATTATCAGCTTATGGCCAATCTTGTTTCATCTTTACATCCTCCACTCACCCTGGATTATTTTGAAGCAAATCTCAGGAATCAAATTACTTCATCTGTAAATATTTCATTATGTAGCTTTAAGTGATTTAAAAAAAAATCTAACTACAGAGCCATTATCACATCTAAATAAATGAGTAACAACTCCTGAATATCACAAATATCCAATCATTGTTCAAATTGCCTTCTCATAAATGTGTTTTACGTTTTGTTCAAATTAGGATCTGAATAGAATCCATACACTGTTGTTTGCATCCTTGTGATGCCATGTCCCTCTGTTCTCGTATATCCTATAATTTAGTAGTTAAACAGAGCTGTACTGTCCAATATAGTAGCCACATTCAGCTGTTGAGCACTTGAAATGTGATCTATTTGAGTTGAGATGTGCAATTACATATGTGGATCACATGTTTCAATTGGATAGTGCTGATCTAGAGGCTTCATCACATTCAGATTGGAATTTTCTGGCAGGAATACTTCACAGACATGATGTGTACTTCCAGTCAGGAGGCACTGATGTCTTGGCTTTTTTTGTGATGTTAGCGACCACTGATAAGACCTAGATTCATTCATTGATGGGGAGGGGACTCAAAAATAGTGATAGTTTAATTCTGTCATCTTCAATTATTAACTGGAATATTTATAAAAAGAAAAACTGTACAAAAGCATTTGTTTTTAATAAATTCGGTAAATACAGAGAAGATTAGAAAGCTATGAGAGAGAGAGATTAGTTCTTAAATACTAAGGGTATTTAGCCCAAGTGGCTGAGTTTATGTCAAAGAATTTGCTGCTACAAGCCAACCAACTTAATCACTCTATAAAACCGTTCATGCTCCTATGCCCATGTGACATTTGTAACAAGAAGCTTAGGCTTATGCCATCTGTTGTAGCTATTCATTTATACACGCTTTGTCTGCAGGGAAGTTCTCCTGGTAATTACAAGGTAAGTACAAAGTATATCTTACTCCATTTAAATAAGTATAATATGCAATATATGAAAGGAATGTGAACATTCTGAAATAGTAGTGATTTATGGAATAGTGATTAAATGAGACATTATCAACTAAATTTGTTTTTTGCCACCTATTTGTCCCAGATTTTTTGTAATGCTTAGAATCTATAAGCTATTTCCATATGATGAGCTCTTTACCTTTTTGTGAATCCACATAGTAGTTCCTGGCTTCCTGTATCTGGCCACACATGAAGAGTATGTTTCCATTGCAGAGTTCATTTGCCTTTTGGAATGAATTTGGTTTTTCATAGCCTCCGAAGCAAAGATTAAGGTCTCTGAGGCAAGTGGTGTTAGAGTGCGTAACTGTGTAGAACAGTGGACACTTTCCTCAGCTTTGTTAATTCATGCTAGCCACAGTCTGGATACCAGGATTTGAGTTATGTTCTCTGGGAAATGATTTTTTATTTACCATTTTCCAGGTACTATGGTTAGGTGCTAGGGATGTAAGAAGGGGTGAACAGATAGGATTCCTGACCTCCTGGAGTTTAGAGTGAAGAAGCTTAATGATTATAACAGATAGAGTCATTAGAGACAATTGTGATAAGTGCTACAAGGAAAAGTACTTATCAGCAAATTTATATATTTCATTCCAAATGTTTTAAGTGCCTATTAAAGCTAAGCAAAATACCAAATACTCCCTAACCTCATACAGAATACAGGCAATGAGGAAGGTAGATATTAACCCAATAATCATAAAAAATATGCTGAGTGCTTTGAAAGAAAGACATGGTTCTGAGATTATGAATTAGGATTTTTCTTCAAAAGCGTTCTGTGACACATTTAGTTGAAATAATAGAAAATATGTATCATATAGTAAGGGTAAGAATCATTATTCAGTTTACATATGTGTATGCTAGGAAATAAAAGTATACTATGGGTCACAGTTAAAAAAAAAAAAAAAGGCTGGGCGCGGTGGCTCATGCCTGTAATCCCAGCACTTTGGGAGGCCAAGGCAGGTGGATCACAAGGTCAGGAGTTCAAGACCAGCCTGGCCAAGATGGTGAGACCCTATCTCTACTAAAAATACAAAAATTAGCCGGGCGTGGTGGCAGGTGCTTGTAATCCCAGCTACTCGGGAGCCTGAGGCAGGAGAATCAATTGAACCTGGCAGGCAGAGATTGCAGTGAGCTGAGATCGTGCCACTGCACTCTAGCCTGGGCAACAGAGCAAGACTTCATCTCAAAAAAATAAAAAATAAAAAAATTCGTAAAGGCAACTGTGCTAGGTAGACCTAACCAAGTTTGAGAGTCAGGGCAAGCTTTTTTGAGGAAGTGATGTTTCAGCTGAGCTCTGAAAAATGAACAGCTTTTTCTTTTCTTTTCTTTTTATTCTTGAGACAGACTCTCGCTTTGTCTCCCAGGCTGGAGTGCAGTGGCGTGATCTCAGCTCACTGCAACCTTCGCCTCCCCGGTTCAAGCAGTTATCCCATCTCAGTCTCCTGAGTAGCTGGGAGTACAGGCGTGTGCCACTACACCAGGGTAATTTTTGTATTTTTAGTAAAGAGGGGTTTTTGCCATGTTGGCCAGGCAGGTCTCGCACTACTGACCTCAAGTGATTTGCCCACCTTGGCCTCCCAAAGTGCTGGGATTACAGGTGTGAGCCACCGTGCCCGGCCTTTGAGCAGCTTTTAATTAATTGTGGGGAAGCGACAGGGAAGAACATAGCAAGTATCTGGAACAGGATATGCAAAGGTTCTGTGGGAGCTGAGAGACCATGGCAGTTGAAGGCTAACATGACTGGAGTAAGATGGGAGGAGAGGAAATGGGCCAGACACCACAAGGCTTCAGAAGTTTAATTTTTATTTTGAAAACAGCCAGGAACCATTGAAGAGTTTTAAGTAGGAGAGTGCCTTAGTTTTGTTTCGTTTTGTTTTCTAAAGAAGGGGTCTTGCTATGTTACCCAGGCTGGTCTTTAACTCCTGGGCTCCAGCAGTCCTCCCACCTCTGCCTCCCAAAGTGTTGGGATTAGAGGCATGAGCCACCGTGCCCAGCCAGGAGTGGCTTAGTTTTGGTTTTGAAATGGTCATTCTTGCCTCAGTGTGTGGAACAGAATTATTATAATAAAGCATGTGAGGATACATGGAGATCAGTGGTCCAGGTGAGAGATAATGAGGGCTTGGATTCCCATGGAAGCAGTGGAGGTAGCATGAAATGGCTGGATTCCAGAGATTTAGGAGATAAAAATTCACAGGGGATTTGAGATGGTAGTGGTAAAGGAGAGGAAAGTGTCAGAGATGAGTACTCGTGCACCTGGTTCAATGTCACCATTCCTTGAGACAAGGAACCCTGGGGGCGAGGAGCAGTTTGGGGAAGAGAAAAATCAGTTCACTTTGATACGTTGAGTTTGAGAAGTCTTGAGACACTGTGTAGGCAGTTGTGTTTATGAGTTTGATCTCAGAAGAGAACTGGAGAATTTAATTTGTGAATCGTTGGCAGGTAATTGAAGCTCTGGGCAAGAATAAAGTCATTTAGAGAGTATAGTGAAAACCTTTGAAAACGATACTAATGTCGTTGCCTGGGCCCCACTTAAATCAATCAGTGCCACCTTCACCCATCCCACTCCCCATCCCCATGCCCAGATCCAAGCACATGGGCACCACCTCATGGGCTAGTGTTTGAGAGGTCCTGGCTTACAGTTTGTCCGAGCATGCACAGCCTGGCTTTCCTAACATCCCCACATCCCTACCCCATCCCACCACCTCAGGTCTCTTCCAGACTTTGCCCACTACCTGCTGAATGGAGTCAGCACTCAGCCTGAAGTTCGTAGTTCTCCCCAGCTCTACCCCAGTCCACCCTTTCAATCTTACTTCATACTACTTCCCAGCACAGACCATCTGCTTAAGTCCAGCAACTTGTCACTTCACCCTGCAGATTCCTCTGCTCTCTTGCTCACAGGCTGTTCTTTCACCTTCCAGGGTCAAGGTCAAGTCCCATCGACTTCCTGAAGCTTCTCCAATGCCCATAATGACTAGATCACTCCCCTTCCTTTGGAGAATATTATTACATAATGATCTGTACCTCTCATGTTGTACCTAGCAAGGTGACCCTCATTTTAGAATATTTTCTAACTAGATGATATCTTTACTGTAGCCCTTGCCATTCTTAAGAGATATAGGGCCGGGCGTGGTGGCTCAAGCCTGTAATCCCAGCACTTTGGGAAGCCGAGGTGGGTGGATCACGAGGTCAGGAGATCAAAACCATCCTGGCTAACACAGTGAAACCCTGTCTCTACTAAAAATACAAAAAATTAGCCGGACGTGGTGGTGGGCACCTGTAGTCCCAGCTACTCAGGAGGCTGAGGCAGGAGAATCGCTTGAACCCAGGGGACCGAGCTTGCAGTGAGCCGAGATCACGCCACTGCACTCCAACCTGGGCAACAGAGCAAGACTCTGCCTAAAAAAAAAAAAAAAAAGAAAAAGAAAAAGAGATATAGGCTGGGCATGGTGGCTCACACCTGCAATCTCAGCACTTTGGGAAGTCAAGTCGGGTGGATCACCTGAGGTCAGGAGTTCGAGACCAGCCTGATCAGTATGGCAAAACCCTGCCTCTACTACAAATACAAAAATTAGCCAGGCGTGGTGGTGGGCGCCTGTAATCCCAGCTACTCAGGAGGCTGAGACAGGAGAATCGCTTGAACCTGGGAGGCAGAGGTTGCCGTGAGCCTGGAAGATTGCACTACTGCACTCCAGCCTGGGAGACAGAGCGAGAGTCCGTCTCAAAAAAGAAAAAAAGAGATATGTTCCCCAAATCCTTAGTATCCTAGAAGCAAGTGTAGGGCTGAGTAGAAAATACCTATTAGGATGCAGATGCTGGGCGGAAGATGGAGAGAAGGGTGCCCTATACCTGCTAAGTGGACAGATAGTCTCAACAGAACTGTGTCCCTTCCCCAGAGATAGCTCAAAATTCAGATGATACCTGAAAATGTGAATAATAAATCTGAGAATGCCAAAACTTGCTGAACTTTCCTGTGTCTCCTATAACACCCTTGTACCTCAAAGGTCCCCTGTAAGAACTGGCTGGTGGGGCAGATAATTTACTGGTTACAGTGGGACCTTCCTGATTCTGTATGGAAGGCAGCACAGAGAGCCACCTCCTGCTGTGCAGGAAGACCAGCTCTAGGCATGGAGTGGAGAAACCTTTTGAGTCTTATATATAGCAAGACACTAACAAGAGTTGACAGATGGGGCAGGAGATGAGGGAATTAAGGGATTTGCCTACCTGCCTTCATTTGACCTCTTTGCACTCAGATTATCCACCCTACCTCTCCACATGATGCTCTCATGGGAAGGGGATGACTGTAGTGACCCCTAGCAGGGCGGAGCTTTGCGTCATCCTGGCAGGGATGACAGACTGTGTTGAGCCAGAGGCACTTCCAGTCGTGAGCTTAAATTCTGTGTGAATGAGTTTGTTCTTTTTCTTTTCTTTTCTTTTCTTTTTTTTTTTTTTGAGACAGAGTCTCACTCTATCGCCCAGGCTGGAGTGCAGTGGTGCCATCTCGGCTCACCTCAACCTCCGCCTTCTGGGTTCAAGCGATTCTCCTGCCTCAGCCTCCCAAGTACCTGGGACTACAGGCGCATGCCACCACGCCCAGCTATTTTTTTTTTTTTTTTTTTTTTGTATTTTTAGTAGAGACAGGGTTTCACCATGTTGGCCAGGCTGGTCTTGAACTCCTGACCTCAGGTGATCCACCCACCTCGGCCTCCCAAAGTGCTGGGATTAGAGGTATTGGCCACCACGCCCGGCCAAGTTTTTTTGTTTTGTTTTGTTTTGTTTTGTTTTTTGGAGACAGAGTCTCACTCTGTCACCAGGCTGGAGTGCAGTGGCACGATTTCAGCTCACTGCAGTCTCCGCCTCCCTGGTTCAAGCGATTCTCCTGCCTCAGCTTTCCAAGTAGCTGGGACTACAGGCGCGCACCACCACGCCCAGCTAATTTTTGTGTTTTTAGTAGAGACGGGGTTTCACCATGTTGGCCAAGATGGTCTTGATCTCTTGACCTTGTGATCTGCCCGCCTCAGCCTCCCAAAGTGCTGGGATTACAGGCGTGAGCGGCCACGCCCAGCCGAGTTTATTCTTTTTTAAAGGCAACAGACTCAATATTTAATGTAGTTTAAAATACATCAAAAATTAAATTCCTGGCTGTTGTGAGTATTGCTAAACGAAGGACAGATACTAGTCTTGATCTAACCCAAAAGGCCAAGAAGTGATGTGTGAATGAGTTCTTAATTCTTGGCTTTCAGGTTTAGTAGATACTGTTGACTAATACTAAGTGACTTTCTGATGAACAGTGAAACAGTTACAACTGTGGAACAGTTATAGATGTTCCACATCCTCATCACCGCTTGATACTGTGAAGCTTTTTAATTTTAACCTTAAATTAATGGTTGTATGTTTGTGTAGTGGTATCTCATTGTTTTATTTTGCATTCTCCTGATGACTAATGAAGTTAAACAACTTATCATATTGGCTATTTGGATATCCTCTTTTGTAAAGTGCATATTAAAAATCTCTTGCCCATTTCTTATTGTTTATAGAAGTTCTTTGTATTTACTGGATATGAGTCCTTTGTCATATAGATGTGTTGCAAATATCTTCTCCCACTCTGTGATTTGTTTTTGTTTTTGTTTTAACTCTCTTAATGGTGTATTCTGATGAATGGAAGTTTTTTTGTTTTTTTGTTTTTTGTTTTTTTTTTGAGACAGATTCTCGCTCTGTCACCCAGGCTGGAGTGCAGTGGCGTGATCTCGGCTCACTGCAAGCTCTGCCTCCTGGGTTCATGCCATTCTCCTGCCTCAGCCTCCTGAGTAGCTGGGACTACAGGCGCCCACCACTATGCCCAGCTAATTTTTTGTATTTTTAGTAGAGACGGGTTTCACCATGTTAGCCAGGATGGTCTCGATCTCCTGACCTTGTGATCCGCCCGCCTCAGCCTCCAAAGTGCTGGGATTATAGGTGTGAGCCACCACGCCCGGCCGAATGGAAGTTCTTAACTTTTTTTTCTTTCTTTTTTTTTTTGAGACAGAGTCTCCCTCTGTCACCTAGGCTGGAGTACAGTGCTGTGATCTTGACTCACTGCAACCTCCGTCTCCCAGGTTCAAGCGATTCTCCTGCCTCAGCCTCCCTAGTAGCTGGGATTACAGACATGTGCCACCATGCCTGGCTAATTTTTGTATTTTTAGTAGAAACAGGGTTTCACCATGTTGGCCAGGATGGTCTCGATCTCCCAACCTCAAGCGATCTGCCTGTCTTAGCCTCCCAAAGTGCTGGGATTACAGGTGTAAACCACTGCACCTGGCAGAAGTTCTTAACTTTAATGTAATCCAGTTTATCAGAATTTTCCTTCATGGTTAGTCTCTTTTGGAGTTGTTGTTGTGTTTTTTTTTTAATTTAATTTTATTTTATTTTATTTATTTATTTATTTATTTATTTATTTGAGACAGTGTCTCATTTTGTTGCCCAGGCTGGAGTGCAACCTGGGCTCACAGCTCACTCATCTTACTGCAGCTTCGTCCTCCCAGGTTTAAGCAATCCTCTTACTTCAGCCTCCCGAGTAGCTGGGGCTACAGGTGTGTGCCACCATACCTGGCTAGTTTTGTATTTTTTGTAGAGATAGGGGTCTTGCTTTGTTGCCCACGCTCATCTCAATCTCCTGGCCTCAACTGATCCTCCTGCCTGGGCCTCTCAAAGTGCTGGGATTATAGGCATGAGCCAATGTGCCTGGCCCATTAGCCCTTTTGTAACTTAAGAAATGTTTTGACTACTGCAAGGCCATGAATATAGTCTTTCATTTTTATCTTTGAGCTTTATTATTTTACCTTTTACATTTAAATCTACAGTCCACCTGGAATCGATTTTTAGGTATGACATGAGGTAGAGGTCAATATTGTTTTTGTTTTTGTTTTCCCCCAGATGGATATCAAATTAATCCAGAACAATTTATTTAAAAGACTTTCCCTTTCCAACTGTTCTAAAGAGCCAATTTTGTCATAAGTCAAAGATTCATGTGTGGGTCTGTTTCTGGACTTTCTTTTTTGTCCTGTTGGTCTCTTCGTAAGTCTTTAAGTCACTCTCTTCATTCCCATAACTTGAAGGTCTTGCTATCTGATAGTAAAAGTCTTCCACTGTGTTGCTTCTCCAAGAGTCTCTTGGCTTTTCCTGGTCCTTTGCATTTCATTTAATTTTAGAATTAGCTTGCCAATTTCTACCAAAAAAAAAGTGTTGGAATTTTGATACATGGGATGAATAAATTAATTGGAGGAGAACTGCTATCTTTACAAGATTCAGTTTTACAATCCTTGAACGTGGTATGTTCCTCCATTTAACCATTTAACCAAATGTTTTATAGTTTTCCGTGTAGAGGTCTCATACATCTTGTGTTAAATTTAGTCCTAGAAAACTATACTAATATAAATGGTAACTTTTTAAATTTCCCTTTTTTTTTGAGACAGCGTTTCCCTCTTGTTGCCCAGGCTGGATTCAAGCGATCCTCCCGGATTCAAGCGATTCTCCTGCCTCAGTCTCCCAAGTAGCTGGTATTACAGGCACCCACCACCATGCCCAGCTAATTTTTGTATTTTTAGTAGAGACGGAGTTTCACCATGTTGGCCCAGCTGGTCTCCAACTCCTGACCTCAAGATGATCCTCCCACCTCGACCTCCCCAAGTGCTGGGATTTGGGATTACAGGTGTGAGCCACTGCACCTGGCCTAAAATGTTCCATTTCTAATAAAATTTTTAGAAGAGTCCATTTACATGATTTACTATTTATATAGAGAGATGTAATTCCTTTTTTTTTCCTTTTTCTTTCTTTTTTTTTTTTTTGAGACAGCATCTTGCTCCGTTGTCAGGCTGGAGTGCAGTGGCATGATCTCAGCCACTCTGTGATGTGTTAGAGATACTCTTTATTAGTTAAGAAAATTCCCTTCTCTTCCTAAGTTGCTGAAAGGGTATGGGTATTGATTTTGTCATTTTTTTTCTGCATCTATGAAGCTATATAATTATATAACTTTTCATCTTTATTCTATTGATATTTATCTTTATTCCCATTTATTGATTTGGGAATGTTAAGTCAATCTGTCTTTCCTGAAATAAACTTAACTTGACAGTGTTATATTATTCTACCCATAATTATTTTTAAGATTTTTTTTTGCATCTGTGTTCATGAGAGATTGGTTTCTAATTTTCTTATCAAGTTTGTTATCAAGGTTATGCTAAAAATCAGCCGGGTGCAGTGGCTCACGCCTGTAATCCCAGCATTTTGGGAGACTGAGGCGGCCAGATCACCTGGGGCTGGGAGTTTGAGACCAGCCTGGCCAACGTGGTGAAACCCTGTCTCTACTAAAAGTACAAAAATTAGCTGGGTGTGGTGGCGCAAGCCTGTAATTCCAGGTACTTGGGAGGCTGAGGTAGGAGAATCACTTGAACCCAGGAGCTGGAGGTTGCAGTGAGGCAAGATCAGGCTACTGCACTCCAGCCTGGGTGACAGAGCGAGACTTCGTCCCAGAAAAAGAAAAAAAAAAAAAAAGGTTATGCTAAAATCAAAATAAGTTGGGAAGTATTTCTTATTTTCTTCTTCCCTGGAAGAGTTTATGTAAATTAATGCTGTTTGTTTCTTAAACATTTGGGGGACAATTATTTTGATGAAATGCATTAGAACTAGTTTTGTGGACCATGTTTTGGAAAACAATGGTCTAGAGCATGACTGAAATACGAAATAGTGAATTCCTGTCTGTGTGAATGCTCTTGTTTTTATTCATTTCCTTCCTTTATGCAGCACTGGCCCCCTCACCTTTTCCTTTCCAGCTGTTTGGGGCTCAGCTAAGTGACCACACAGGAGAGCAGTGAGGCCATCTGAGGCCTGAGCCTGGTCCTCAGGACTCGACTCTCTCTCCCTGCCATCAAGCAGCCTGCCCCAGCCCTGCTAGCCATCTCCACACTCCTCTGACAGGATGAATGCCCTCGATGGTGTTCCCTTCAGGTTGCCCAAGGGCTTTGTGATAGGCACAGAGCCTCTCCCTGGGCCAGAACTCAGCGTCCCAGCCTGCGGGGAGGTTCTGCTGGGTTCTATGGTAAGTGTGTCTCTGTGTTTCTGTCTTCTGGGTCTGTGGGTCTGGGGCTGAGCCCATGGGGCCTTGTTCCTTGAATTTAAAGGACAGCTAGCCCTGGCCAACATGGTGAAACCCCGTATCTACTAACAATACAAAAAATTAGCTGGGTGTGGTGACGTGTGCCTGTAATCCCAGCTACTCGGGAGGTGGAGGCATGAGAATCGTTTGAACCCGGGAGGTGGAGGTTGCAGTGAACCGAGATCGTGCCACTGCATTTCAGCCTGGCAACAGAGTGAGACTCCGTCTCAAAAACAAATTCAGCACTCTTTTTGGGCCACCGACCTTGTATCCAGCCCCACTGCTTGACCTGGGCACACCTACCAACTCCACCATTGTAATGTCAGAATGGTACACACTATTTCTGTAAAGTGACATCTTTCAGATACTTAATGGCTTTTTGTATATGCATACCCTTGATAGCCTGGGCAGTTTCATGAGTGTTCTTAAAGTGAACACGAAGATTTGAACCTCTTGATTTGCATGATTTTGTGGGTTTCTCCAGGTCAAATGAATGGTGAACCATTTTCACAGATTACCTCAGGCCTCTTAGAGAAAGAGCTGTTTTTGTTTTTTTCAGACAGTCTTGCTCTGTCGCCCAGGCTAGATGGAGTGCAGTGGTGCAATCTCAGCTCATTGCAACCTCCTCTTCTAGGCCTCAAGCGATCCTCCCACCTCAGCCTCCCAAGTAGCTAGGACTATAGGCACATGCCACTATGCTTGGCTAATTTTTTATATTTCTTTGTAGAGATGAGATTTCACACCATGTTGCCTGGGCTGGTTTTGAACTCCTGGGCTCTAGTGATCCTCCCACCTTGGCCACCCAAAGTGCTGCAATTACAAGCATGAGCCACTGTGCCCGACCTGCTTTTGTTTTTTGAGACAGGGCCTCACTCTGTCGCCCAGGCTGGAGTGCAGTGGCATGAACATGGCTCACTGCAGCCTCAACCTCCTGGGCTCAAGGAACCCTCCCACCTCAGCATCCCAAGCAGCTGAGACTGCAGAAAAGTGCCAGCATGCCTAATTTTCATTTTTTTTTTTCATTTTTTTTTTTAATTTGAGACAGAGTCTCGCTCTGTCACCAGGCTGGAGTGCAGTGGTGCAATCTCGGCTCACGGCAACCTCCGACTCCTTGATTCAAGTGATTCTCGTGCCATAGCCTCCCGAGTAGCTGGGATTACAGGCATGCACCACCAAACCCAGATAATTTTTTGTATTTTTAGTAGAGACGGGGTTTCACTATGTTGGCCAGGATGGTCTTGATCTCCTGACCTCACAATCTACCCACCTTAGCCTCCCAAAGTGCTGGGATTACAGGCGTGAGCCACCGCACCTGGCCATTTTCAAAATTTTTTGTAGAGACAAAGTCTCACTATGTTGCCCAGGTGGACTTGAATTCCTGGGCTCAACCAATCCTCCGGCCTCGGCCTCCCAGTGCTGGCATTACAGATGAGCCACTGTGCCCAGCCTAACACTACTTATTGACCAGAACTTTATCGTTCTCCTGTTGCTTGAGATGCCACCCTTATTAGTTGCTAAATCCCTATAATATATTAAGGTCTATTTCTGGATTTTCTAGTATGTACCTTTAATCTGTCTGTGCCAGTACCATAGTTTTAATCATTGAACTTTTATTTTTTAATAGATGGTAGGGCCAGTTCTCCTTATTTATGTTTTTGTCTCCAGAGTTTCTGGCTATTCTTTTCTTTTCTTTCTCTTCCTTTCTTTTCTTTTCTTTTTTCCCTTCCCCTTCCCTTCCTTTCGACAGAGTCTTGCTTTGTCGCCCAGGCTGGAGTGTGCAGTGGTGCAGTCTTGGCACATTGCAACCTCCACCTCCCAGGTTCAAGCGATTCTCCTGCCTCAGCCTCCCAAGTAGCTGGGATTACAGTCACGTGCCACCATGCCCAGTTAATTTTTATAGTTTTAGTAGAGGTGGGGTTTCGCCATGTTGGCCAGGCTGGTCTCGAACTCCTGACCTCAGGTGATCCACCTGCCTCAGCCTCCCAAAGTGCTGGGATCACAGGCATGAGCCACCGAGCCCAGCCCTTATTTGTTTTTATATGAAGTTTAGAATCATCTTGCATAGTTCCAAAATCAAGTGTTGGCATTTTATTGGGTCTTGGTATTTTTTTATCCCTCTGAGTGCTGCTGGCTGTCTATTTCTTAGCTTCTTTCTCTCCAAGTATGCCTCATTAGTTCTGAAGTCTTTTTGCCTTCTCTGTCCTTCACAACCCATCCATTTTGCTCCAATCTCTTTCTCTAACCATTTATTCTGCACATACTTACAAATGTCCACTCTGGGCCAGGCCTGCCCTGGGCCCTGCAGATACAGAGGAACTCAGGGAGTCACACTGGAGCAGCTAACTTATGCTCCTCTCCCCAAGGTAGGGTCATGGGTGAGAGGGAGCGGTGCCTGTGATCTAAGTGTCTGAGTGTCTGTGCCTGTCTTTCTGCCTCGCTCCCCACCTCTAGCCTCTTTCTTCCTTAACTGGCCATGGTAGAACAAATTGCCTTTAAAACTTTTACATATTTTTGATGGAGTCTTATGTTTGCTGTTCTTAATTTTAAAGGTAGGGAACAGGAATATTTCATTTTTGCCTCATTTTATAAACTCTAGAGTTAGATTATTTATGTGGATTCCAGATTGCTTTTTTAGGTGGTCTGATACGAAGTGGAGAAAGCACTACAATCAGTCCACGGACAGGAAAACCGTCTCAGCCACTCACCGCCAATGTAACTTCTAGCAGATTCAATGTTCTGAGCTCCATTTTCATAATATGGAAATAGGAATGACACTAGACCATACTAAGTAGAGTTCCACAAAGATTAGTGGTTATGACGTTTCCAGGACCCCAAAGTAACCTCAGTGGCAGCAAAGGGGCTGGGGACAGGTATCACTCCATAGGGAGGTTTGTCTGCCCGGGCGGGCCTCCAAGGCGGACTACTCAGTGGCAAACTGTACTGGGCTCAGGTGAAAGCTTCTTTGCTAAGAATAAGCTTTATTGGAGAAAATTTTCAAGTAGTTTTTGCTCAACTACATACTGAATGGCAAAGGGATTTAGATGTTGGGTTTCATTACATTTCATTCGATTGACGAATTCATCACTTTGTCATTTATGCCAGTTTGCCATTAAACTGTTATTGGTATCCATCGACCACAGTGTTAGCTAAAACCCAGGGTAGAGTGGGCTGTGATGGAAGCCCGGGGCTCAGAATCTGACGCTGTCCAGGCTTAGAGAATCTCTGGATGAACAGGGTCCCCCAGGCCAGGGGTTAGTGTTGTGCCCCCGGGGTCCTGGTTTGCCCCGGGCTTTACGTCGCCTTCTTTCCACAGCACGACTTCAGCCTGGAGAGGATGGCACTCTTCTGGGTGGAGGCCGCCGGCCAGGGACCCAGCCCGTACCAGTGCGGTGACCCGGGGACAGCGTCAGCCCCTCCAGCCTGGCTCTTGCTAGTCAGCCCCGAACATGGGCTGGCGCCTGCGCCTACCACAATCAGAGACCCGGAGGCCGGACACCAGGAGAGGCCGGAGGAGGAGGGCGAGGACGAGGCAGAAGCCTCCCCTGGCAGCGAGGAAGAGCCGGCCCCCAGCAGCCTCCAACCGGGCTCCCTGGCGAGCCCGAGCCCCAGCCCCGGCCCCGGCCGTCGCCTGTGCTCGCTGGAAGTGCTGCGCGGCGTACGGTCGGAGCTGGCAGGGGCGCGGCGGCGGCTCTCCGAGGGGAAGCTGGTCGCCCGGCCCCGCGCCCTCCTGCACGGCCTCCGCGGCCACCGCGCGCTGAGCCTGTGCCCGAGCCCCGCGCCCTCCTCCAGGTCCGCATCACCCCCAGGGCCCGCGCCCCAGCACCCCGCCGCCCCCGCGTCGCCCCCGCGGCCCTCCACGGCAGGCGCCATCCCCCCGCTGCGGAGCCACAAGCCCACGGTCGCGGTAAGGATTTTGCCCACCCCTCCAAGGCCGCCAATCAGCAGCCCAGGCCCCATAATCTGGGTGTCCAGCCCGTCCCGCAGCCTCGGTCCCCTACTCCACGCGCTCCTGCATCCTCCCTTGACCTGCTCCCACCTGGGCCTGTACCGTGTTGTCCTCCTACGGCCCTTTGACTAGATAAGAGTAGTCCCTGCTCAGAAGCCCCCATTCCCCGCGTTTCCCACTGTGCCTGCCTTGCTTTTTTTTAGGGCGCAGGTCACAGTGGTTTTAATTATCCAGGACCTGTCTGTCTCTTCTAAACGAGGTTGAGCTCTTTTAGGGCAGGGACTGGATCGCACGGATTTTTGTTTCCAGAGCACCCAGCTGCCGACTTGACCCATAGGGGGCGCTCAGTGGCTGTCTGTTGAATTGATGAACGCAACGCAAATCTAGGGCTTCCCACTGGGTGAGGTTTGCTATAAGCTGGGGGAGCTGGAGGCTCAATCAAGGAATATTCAATGCACAGTTACTTCCTGCCAGACACTGGGTTTGGGACTGTCAGAACCACAGGACATGGAGAGTTGGCCAAGAGGGTGTGGGACCAGGCCCTGAACTGTACAGCGGTATCAGGTGTTGAGGGAGCATCAGGGCTGCAACTGGCTGAGAAGGCTTCAGGACGGAGGAAGTGAACCCTGAAGAGCAGGGAGAAGTGACCCTACAGTGAAACCACAGAAGCTTAAGCCTCAGGCTCCTCCCTTTGTCTCTTCCAAGGCCTTGTGCCCAATTTTGTATTCATAATTGTGTGTTCTTTTTCTGTGAGGTGCCTTCCAAATTATATAAGTATCAGACTCCACAAAACATGGGGTGGGTCAGGATTGGCAGCAGAAGGTGGCAGCGGGGCGCAGCTTTCTGCCCCCCAGCAGCCCCACAGTCAGGCCAGGAGATGCTGCAGAATAAGGCCAAGGTAGAATTCAATCTGAAAGACAGAGACCCGAGGTCTGGTTTCTTACATGCACCAGCTTGTGATGTTAGGCAAGTCACTGAACCACCCCTTCTCTACCTGCACAGTGAGCCAACAACCCTTCACACGGTTGTTTAGAGCATACATAGTAGAGAAGAGGCTCTGTAAGCGGGATGAGCCATGCCCACATCCAAGACCAGATGTTGATGCCAGGATGGCTGTTCCCTGGCCAAGATGAATTTAACTCTCACAACAACCCTGTGGGGGTGGGACAGTATCCTGTAGATGATGGAAATGAGGCACAGAGTGGCGAAGAATCTTTTTCAAGGACACAAGAGTAGACTTAGCTCCTAAACTTTGATGTTCTCCACCCTGGAGGTAATAAAGGGTAGACCCTAAGGTGAGGTTGTGACAGGGAGAGCCCTGAGAAGATGCGTATGGGTGGGGAATTCATGTGTGTTACATATACACTCCACCCCAAGAGCCAGGCGGCAGCTGTGTTTTCCTTGGGAGGAGGGGACAGGATGAAACGTTCAGGGCTGTCAGAGAGGTACTTCCTCATGGGAGAAGGTTCGGGGCGATGCCGGCCAAACCAATTGAAATGCCTTCAAGTCACCCTCCTTAATCCAGGGTCTGTTTCGGTTTCTCCAGAAACACACCACAACCGAAGGGCTGGTGTGCCCAGTTCCTCCCCTGCTCCATGCCCTGCCAAACCCCAGCCCAACCAAACTCAAGAAGGAGGGCCTGGTTGGGAAGACCTACCCCTGCTCCTCCCTCACCAAGGTGTGGGGCAAAAAACCTAAGTAGGGTTGAGGTACCAAGCGTGTGTTGCTTAATCAGGTCATTAACGTTTCTGAACCTTGATTTCAATGTCTGTAAAATGGGATAGTAGAATGGACTTCATATTTCTTTCACTAGTCACTTTCCTGACATTGTTTTTTTTTTTTTTTTTTTGAGACAGTTACGCTGTTATTGCCCAGGCTGGAGTGCAATGGTGCGATCTCTGCTCACTGCAACCTCTGCCTCCCGGGTTCAAGCGATTCTCCTGCCTCAGCCTCCCAAGTAGCTGGGATTACAGGCATGTGCCACCATGTCCAGCTAATTTTGTATTTTTTAATAGAGGCAGGGTTTCACCATGTTGGTTGGGCTGGTCTCAAACTCCTTACCTCAGGTGATCCACCTGCCTTGGCCTCCCAAAGTGTTGGGATTACAGCCATGAGCCACCGTGCCCAGCCCCTCACATTGTCTTATTTAAGTCTCCTGACAGTCCCGTGAAGTAGCTTAGGGATTGCCCTCATTTTTCATATGAGTATACTGAGTAAGCATTAGAGAGCTGGGGTCTGCAGGACTCTAAGCCCGCCATAATATTAGCCCCTACACTCTGTACAGAAGGTGGTACATAAAGGCATTTTTTAAAATGTCCAGCCCAACTGAGTGTCACTTCCTGTGGTAACCGACATGTCCAGTCTGTCTGTATTTCAGTCCCTCAGCCCGTACACCTGTCTGCCACCTCTTGGGGGGGCACCGCAGCCTCTCAACCCCCACAAGCCACACCCTGATACTGCGGCTGACCTGCTGTCCGCCTTGAGCCAGGAGGAGCAAGACCTCATTGGGCCAGTGGTCGCCCTGGGATATCCCCTGCGAAGGGCCATCATAGCTCTGCAGAAGACAGGGAGGCAGAGCCTGAGCCAGGTGAGTTGGGGGGCCCAGAGCTGATGAGCTGTGATGCTGGAGCCAGGTGAGTGGCCACACGATTTTCACCTTTTGAGCTGTGACATAGGCCCAACAACAGCATCAGCCAACCCCACAGCTCTGGAGCATCTATGGCCCCTCAGGGTTGTCCTAAGTGGGGCTGAGATGGTCAGGCCTTTATACCTTTGCCTCAATCAGTCATTGCATGTGGGAAGGGGGTGACCTGAGGTAAGTGGATCTCTGCAGTTAAGGTAATCCCTGAAGGGGCAGACAACTGAAGAGTGTCTCCCAGCTCTCCCAGCATCTGGGGCAGTAAGTCCTGCAGTGAAAGGGTATGTGGATGGAACATCACAGAGTCTACCACACCCAGGTTCTACTTACCCACATTCTATTCTTCTAATAGAGTTCACTCTATTGGAAGTATGGCGGAGACTCATGATGACACTCCAAGGACAGCACTCTGAACCACGCTACTATTTGGAAGCAGGTCTTGACCCCTGATACAAGCCAAGAATGTAAGAGCACCTGCAGAGGAGTGAGGGCCCCCAAAGTGCCTAAAAAGAGGTGCTAATGGCAAGATACCTGGGAGAAGAAGTGGTATGAGTGTTATAGGGGTGTTTCTGTCATCTGTTTCTGTGTAACAAACTACCCCGAAACTTAGTGGCTTGAGACAACCATTTATTTGCTTACGATTCTCTGGATTGGCAGTTTTAAGATGGACTCAGCTAGGGGGTTCTTCTGCTCATCTCACCTGCAGTCTCACATGGCTACAGTTTGGTGACTTACTTGGGGCTGAATAATCTAAGATAGCCTCATTCACTGTACAGTGGGTGGTGATATTTGTCAGCTGGGCCACATATCTCCAGCAAGCCACCCTACTTGGTTCCAAGAATAAGGCTTCTTGAGGCCTCTTGAGGCCTTGGCTGAAATTGTACATAGTCACTTCTGCCTCATTCTATTGGTCAAAGCATGTTGTTGACCCCTCCAGACTTACACAGGGGAAAAACAGATTACACCTCTTGGTGGGAGAGGCTGCAAAAAATTTTATGATCATTCTCAATCTACCACAAGGAGGTTCCAGTGATCAAGAAAGGCTTCATGGAGATACCAAGCATTGAGCGGGACTTCAAGGATGGATAAGATCTGACGCTGAAGGAAGGAGAAGGGGTGATATTCCAGGAGGGAAGGACAGTGTGAATAAAGGAGTGGAGGTGGGAAGGAAGTGTTTGGGAGGCCCTGATCTGACCAGTCTTGTTGGAGGAGAGGGTACATGAGGCAGGCTGGTAGGAGATGAGAAAAAGAGAATTGGGGGTAGATTTAGGGGTCTTGAAGGCTGGCCTGAGAATTTGATAAATGACCCAATAGGCAAAAGGAGGCATGGAAGGATTGTAAGTAGGGTCAGGAGGTGACATTGAATGCCATTGCCTACACCCCCGTGTCCCCACCTGAAAGTAACATCCCTCGTTGTGTGGTTTTCTAAACGTCGGGACTCTTCATGGTTTGATGGCTGGTCCCAGGGAAGTTGGCACTTTTCATTTTTCTCCCATTCCTGCCCCACCACCATCAGAAGGCTTGGACACCTCCATCATCACTGATGAGTACTGAATGTTGGGTCCCTGCGGTCCAGAGCTGCCTGCTCCTGCCAGAGGGAATGGCAGAACGGAAGTGACTTTCAAACGGGAGCCGGGGTGGGGCTGGGCAAATGCACCTGGTCCCCTTGCCCACCCACTCCTGCTTCTACTCTACTCTGGGTTCATCAGTTCATGCCCTGTCCTGGAGGAGAATTTCCAACACAGTGACCCCCATGTGGCTAAAATGGCAGGGAGGGGTGCTAACATTTATTGAACATTTTCTTGCATGAATCTCTCTCTCTGAGGGTATTCAGTTAGGTCTCAATTCTGCAAGGTTGCTATTACATTATGACCACTTTGCAGATGAGGAAACTGAGGCCAGGGAAGTTCATACAGCCAGTCAATGACAGCACTGGGGTTGAGGCCAGCTGGTCTGACTCTGCATCTTGGTTGCACAATGCCTTTTATCTCATTTTCTGTGTGAAAACCTCCTAGGACAGCACCACAGGCTGATCTGAGATTTAAGAGCAGATCTAAAGTCACGCCTACCTTTGGATGATACTGAAAAGCCAGAGACCTGGCCAAAAAGCTGGTCAGGAGGGCTGTGAGGGGCCGGGTGCACAGTGGGGCTCTGACATGCCTCCCCAGTCCCTTTAGGCCCTGTGGCAAGGCTGAGGTCTCAGGCCATCACTCTGGGGGTCTGAAGATGAGTCAGAGCCAGCCTGGGGCCCTGGCCTCCCAGTGGGTGAGCTGGAAAGATTTCACTGCATTGGGAACATTGTGTTTCCAGATATAGACTGGCCACCTGCCTGGCCCCCTGGATCTCTGGGTGGCCTTCCCTGGTGGGCAGTCAGGAGCCAGGCCCCAAGGGGTGGGTCTGAGGGGCCTTTGGATGACTTCATCTATCCTCCCCGACCGAGTTAGTATTTCTGTCTGTTCTGTGAAGTCATGGTAACTGAACAAGCCCTTTGGGTTCAGATTCCTTCTCCCACTGAAAGCCGCATATTGCAGTAAATCCTTTTTGGCCAAGATAAATGACAGGTGGCCTAGGAGGAAGGGCATCAGGTGATAGAGACAGAGCAGCTAGAAGAGTCAGGGAGAGAAGAAGATACAAAAGAAATTGTGCAGCACTCCTTTCCTTCCACAAGGCTTGATGTGCCCACACTGCCTCCCTGCAGGGCAGGCACGGGTGCCACGTGTGAGGGTCCACAGGCCAGGCCCCCTCTTTTAGCCTCAGTTTCCCAGTTCACAGGGTGGAGGAGGAATACGTGTTTGGAACCAGTGACTTCCGGGGGCCCCCTCCTGTGGCCTGAAGGTGACATCCTCACCCACCTGGGGGCCTGAAGCAAGCCTGATAGCTTCTACAGTCCTGCAGGCCCAAAAGCTAACCAAGCAGCAGAACCTTTGCAAATGCAGACTCTCAGGGCTTATCCTGCAGGGCCCTAGTTAGTGGATCTGGGGTGGACCCAGGGGCCTTTAATTTTAGAAAATTTGCAGATGGGTCTGATATTCACTGTGGCATAGTATAGATCAAGGTCAGCTGTCCCCATTCACTGATTCTTAGTCTTGGGTGCACATTAGAATCACCTGGAGGGCTATAGGGAAAAAATTCCAATGCTCAGGCTACACCCCAGACCATTTATATCATAACCTCTGAAGGTGAGGCCCAGACATCAGTAATGTTTAAAGTTCCTCAGGTGGTTGCAATAAGCACTGAGACTGAGAACCATTGCTATGGATGAGCCAGAAGGTGGAGGCAGCGTCCACCATCCATCCTTGCCTGCCCTCCTTCTGAAGGTGAAGCTTTCACCTTTGGAAACCCTGTCCTCCACCAAGACAGCTCAAAGCCCCTCCTCTAGCAGCTGATCCCTCTGATGGACAAGGCATTAAGTGACAGGTTACATAATCGGGGACCTAGTCCTGGGACCCTGGACAAGGCACCTGCCTTGCCTGAACCTCAGTTTCCTCAACTGTGGAAGGAGGGCATGGGTGCATGGTTTTCAAAACGTGCTCAGAGCAGGTCTAGCTGTACTGGGCAGTACCTCAGGCAGGAGCACTGGACTCCGGGCCCCCATGCCCCTGGCCCTGGTTCTCCCAGAGCAGCTCTAATCTTAGCCTGTTATTGCTGAAGCCTCCTTGTGCTAAGACAAACACTTCAAGAGCCAAAAACAATTTGAAAACGGTTAGTCTAGATGATCTGCACTTTCATCCCAGCTCTGAAGGTCTACGGAAACCCCACTCTCCCTTCTCCACATATACTCATAATTCCTGTAGTCTGGAGCCTTCATTTGGCACCTACACCCTATAAATCCTGCTTTGATTTGCCTGGCACTGATGTGGTCCTGTATCTGGTTTATCTCCTCCACTAAGCTGTGAGTTCCTTGAAGGCAGGTCTTCATTCGTTTTATAAACACAGCACACATTTATTGAGCTCCTTCTGCCACCATGCTGGATGCTGGGGACACTGTGGTGAATGAGACTGACGCAGCCCCTCCCTGATGGAGCAATAACTTCGTGGATGAGAAAGATTGAGTGAAGCAATTACAAAGTTATATGTGCTGTAATAGGGAAGCATAGGGTGCTATGGGGGCACGAGGGACAGCACCCAGGAAGACAGAGGGGGCAGGAAGCTTCCCAGGGACAGGGAAGGAGGCCAGCCTTGGCTGAGGGAGCTGCCTCTGCAGAGACCTGGAGGGTGAGGGAGGGGCCAAGGCCATAGACAGGGAGCAGGCCTTTGAGCCCTGCCTGGTAAGGAGCCAGCATTTTATCCTGGGCCCCTGATGACGTAACCGTGGAGTGATCTGAACAGTTTTTCCTGCCTGTGGAATCCTCCTCTTTGCCTACCCCGCACCCCTTCTCCAGCACTGGTGCAGGAGTTGCATAGTAGTGGCTCAGGAGTCCTGGATGAGAGAGATGTGTCTGGGGGTACAGTAGGGGTGCACAAGTGTGGATGGATGAGGAGGCACCTTCACACTAATGGGCACATTCACACGAATGCTCCTGGACAGGGGTGGGTGGTGCATGAATGTTGAATTGCGTTGGGTGGTAGGTGGGATGTCTGTGTTTGAAGCCTGTCCTGCTCCCCACCTAGGTTCTATGAACACCCTAGCCCACCCTGACAGCCCTTTTCCTGGAGTCCAGCCCCCAACTTGGCATAGTTGGTGAAGACCCATTGTCTGCCTGTCCCCAGGCACTCAGAGAAAGCCTCTATCCCCCTTCTGTGGGTTCACGGGATCTCTGGGGCCAACTGCATGTGGTGGCTTGCCCTGTTGCCTGGCCCTCAGCTCAGGCCCTTGGAGTGCCTCTCTGCCCTGTCTGCTGCCCCGGCTGCTCCTCTTACCCTCCTTCCCTCTCTGCCTGCTTCCGGCCCAGTTTCTCAGCTACCTCAGTGCCTGTGACCGCCTGTTACGTCAGGGATATGAGGAAGGCCTGGTGGACGAGGCCATGGAGATGTTCCAGTTCTCCGAGAGCCAGGTCAGCAGGGCTTCCTGCCAGGGCCCCAGGGGATGGAAGGGATGGGGGTGTACCCAGGAGCCCGGTGTGCAGGGCCACACCAGTCCTCAGAGCCAGCCTGTGGGTCCAGCCTGTGGGTCCGTCGGGAGATTGCCTGACTCCTCAGCTCTGAGGAGGAGATGGCCCAGGGAGCTACAGCAGGGACAAAGGTGAGAGGCACAGAAGGAGATCAGGAAGAGGTGGGATGGGGACAGGAGGCAGAAAGCAGCAGGGGTTTTGCTTTATTAGACTTAATCAACACAGCCTCTGTGACTGAATGGCCACTCTTTGTTGGACACCCAGATAGGAGCCATGGGCAGCACAAAGATGCATGACCTCTCTACTTGGGGAGCGTGTCGCCTACCCCAAGTGCATGCAGCTGTAGGCCCAATAGTCACATCTTGTTTTCTGAGACTGAGTCTCACTCTATTGCCCAGGCTGGAGTGCAATGGCACGATCTTGGCTCACTGCAACCTCTGCCCCCGAGGTTCAAGCAATTCTCCCGCCTCAGCCTCCCAAGTAGCTGGGATTACAGGCACCTGCCACCACGCCCTGCTAATTTTTTTTGTATTTTCAGTAGAGACGGAGTTTCACCATGTTGACCAGGCTGGTCTCGAACTCCTGACCTCAAGTGATCCGCCCGCCTCGGACTCCCAAAGTGCTGGGATTACAGGCGTGAGCCACCGCACCCGGCCCCAATAGTCACTTCTAAGTGCCCCATGGCAGAGCAGCTCTTCACAGAGGCTGAAGGGGACAGAGGGTTGGGTGAGGCCCCGAGAAGGAGACAGTGAGCAGAGGTGGGGAAGTTTCAAGCCCCGGGGTCGGAGGGGAAGGAAGGTGCAGGCTGCGCTGTGAGACCTCCACAGTGTTCAGGGCATGGGCAGGAACCTTGGGCTGTTTGTGCTCCGGGTGCTGGTGTACGGTCTGCCCCACTCCTGCCCCAGCAGAAAGTTGACAGTGAGTGGGAGCAGTGGGAGGAGAGTCAGGACAGAGCCCGTGGCCAGGCTGGGGCCTTCTTTCCTTGGCAGAGGAAGGGAGGTCGGAACCTACATCACCCTACAGGTACAGAAAAGTGGCACGTGCAGCCCAGGATCAGGCTCACGTGGCCTGGGGGGAGCCACAGCTTTTTGGGACTAGGTGCAGTAGGTACTGGAGCTGGGGCTCCCCATGGCTGAGGCCAGGCCCAGCAGAGCCTCCAGCACCCTCCCTGTCTCCTCTTCCTCAGGCAGGGGAGTTCCTGCGCCTCTGGGAGCAGTTCAGTGACATGGGCTTCCAGCAGGACCGGATCAAGGAGGTGCTGCTGGTCCATGGCAACTGCCGAGAGCAAGCCCTGGAGGAGCTGGTGGCCTGTGCCCAGTGACCACGGAGGCACTCCACGATGCCTGGGCATCCAGGCCCAGTGCCAGACCTGGCGACCCATCCTAACTGTATTATTAAAACCAAGTAAGAGTAACAAAGTGATGCATGCTTATTGTAAAAACACAAATAATACCAAGGGTGACAGTTAACAGCAGCAGAACCTGCTGAAAGAGTTGAAATAGTTGCCTCTACAGAGGGGCAGATGGGAGAGCCGGACGGGGAGCTATGTTCTTCATGCATGCCTGTGAAACCACCTGATTTGACTCTTTACACTGTGTGCATCAGTAACCTTGATTTTAAGAAAATTAAAACAAATAAATAATGGGCAGTTCTTCTGAGTCCTACAGGCACCTGGTCTTGGTGTGGAAAGAACATCAAACTGTAGGTCAGAAGACCTCATTTCTGATTTTAGGTCTGCTGATCTCTGGGTCAAGGCCTTGTTGGGCCTCAATTCCTCTAGGAAACGTAGAGAGATTTGACCAGGTCAAAAGCTTCCAGCCCTGGCGGCTATCCATAAGAATCCTTGGGGTGTTTATTCAAGAGTCCCAGGCCCCACCCTCATATATTCTGATTCAGAAAGCCCAACTTGGCAGCCCCCAGGAATCTGTTTTGTTTTATGTAAGAAGATCTCTGGGGATTCTTTACTACATAACAGGCCTATGGCCAGTGTGTGTGACTTTCAGCCAGTCTGGGGCCCCTTCTGCTCTGACAATCTGTGATCGTATGACAGTCTTTCCTCATTTGCGGGGTGGGGAGGTTGCGACCAGAGTTGTCTCCAGTCACCCAAGGCCTATGGTTCAGAAGTCCCCAAGGATTGAGGGGACCAGTTGCTGGAGCAGCCCATAACTCAAGCAAGCAGAGGCCAGGGGCCAAGACTCTGGTGCCTCTGCCCTCCCCAGCTGGCCCTGCGCAAAGACCTGCAACAATTACCGCAGAATCAAAACATCTCAGCCCCCTCCACCCTGCAAACAGGGCTGGACCTGGAACTGAGGCCAGTAAAAAAAACGAACAACTTCCACATTTCTCAGGGCTTCAACCCCAGACACCTCATCTGAATGTGTAATGGGGACTTCTGCAGGCCTACACACAAGAAGCTTGGAACTAGAACCAGGTCTCTGGAGGCCCAATAGCTCCTCGGTGCTTTCCACTAAGTCTCAATGCCTGGCAACTTGAAATCACAATAAAAATATTCTTTGGCCTTAAAACTTGCCTTGAATAACTTGCAGGCAGCACAAAACTATTAGAGAAAATGGGCAAGATGTTGTAAAGTTGGACATATGTCTGTCTGTTGCCAAAAGTAAAACTACACTTGAAAGAGACAGTAAAATTAAAGTTTAATTTCTAAGATACAATGTTAGGTCCAAAGCTATTTATGTTCTGATTAAGGTAACCTGGCCTTGGTCCACCACTTTACTAAGTCCCCTTGATTAGAGGCGACCAGTTGACAGGGCCCATCCATTATTCCTATCTTTCTCCCACATGCCCCAAATCTGCCCATCCCTAGCAAACTGTTGCTTGATTAAAAATGTGACATCTGGCCAGGTGTGGTGACTCACCCATGTAATCCCAGCACTTTGGGAGGCCGAGGCGGGCGGATCATTTGAGACCAGGAGTTTGAGACCGGTCTGGCCAACATGGCAAAACCCCGTCTCTACTAAAAATACAAAAATTGGCCAGGTGTGGTGGTGCATGCCTGTAATCCCAGCTACTCGGGAGGCTGAGATGGGAGGAGAGCTTACACCCGGGAGGTGAAGGTTGCAGTGAGCCAAGATCATCCATCCCACTGCACTCCCGCCTAGGCAACAGAGCGAGACCCTGTCTAGGAAAAAAAAAAATTTGGGGTGGCTGAGGCAGGTGAATCACCTGAGGTCAGGAGTTCGAGACCAGCCTGGCCAACATGGTGAAACCCTGTCTCTACTAAAAATACAAAAAAAAAATTAGCCTGTCGTGGTGGTGGGTGCCTGTAGTCCCAGCTACTCAGGAGACTAAGGCAGGAGAATTGCTTGAACTTGGGAGGCAGAGGTTGCAGTGAGCTGAGATCACACCATTGCACTCCATCCTGTGCGGCAGAGCGAGACTCTGTCTAAAAACAAACAAAAAAAACATTTAGCCAGGTGTGGTGGTGCATGTATGTTGTCCTAGCTACTTGGAAGACTGAAGTGGGAGGATCACCCAAGCCTGGGAGGTTGAGGCTGCAGTGAGTCAAGATTATGCTACCACACTCCAGCCTGGGCAACAGTTTGAGACCCTGTCTCAAAAAGAATAAAAATGGCCTTGCATGGTGGCTCATGCCTGTAATCCCAGCACTTTGAGAGGCCGAGGCAGGTGGATCACGAAGTCAAGAGTTCAAGACCATCCTGGCCAACATGGTGAAACCCGTCTCTATTAAAAATACAAAAATCAGCTGGGCTTGGTGGCACACGCCTGTAGTCCCAGCTACTCGGGAGGCTGAGGCAGGAGAATCGCTTGAACCTGGGAGGCGGAGGTTGCAGTGAGCCAAGATTGAGCCACTGCACTCCAGCCTGGCGACAGAACAAGACTCCGTCTCAAAAAAAAAAAAAAAAGAAAGAAAAAAGAAAATCAGACATTAGAGACAGGAAGGTTGCTTGAGTTTGAGGATATAGTGAGCTACCACAGTGCCACTGCACTCCATAGTGAGATTCTGTCTCCAAAAAAAAAGGAGAGACATCAGTGGGCAAATTGTTCATTTAAAATATTTTTTAGGAGGTACAATAGTGTGGTAGTTAGAGGCACAAACTCTGAAGTCAGATGTGGGCTGAAACTACAGCCTTAGCACTAACCAGCTGTGTGACCTTCTGTGCCTCAGTGTCTTATCCATAAAATACAGATATTGAAACTTTCCAATTGTGATGATTGAGCAGGATAGTGTGCAGGAAGATTGTGCCATGGTATCCAGTAGCTACTTATTTATACATATTTATACCCTGCCTCATTCCATCATCATTACCTTTACTATGATCATCCTCCTCATCACTTTTATGGTTAACAAATCTCCAGCATTTATCATCAAACTCAGAAACTCCAGGAGAACCACTCTCTGCCTCTCAGGTCAGCAGGGTTAAAGAAGGTACCTGGCTGGAGCAGAAGATTCTGGGAGTGCCACCTGGGAGAAGGACAATCTTTACAGTTAATACTAAGGATCAGGTGGCTGCCTTGGTGCCTCCTTGAAACAGCAGCAGTTGACACACTCAAGCATGGTCTGGACAAGAGGACCCTTAGAGAGGAGGTCAGGGGGATGGCAGGGTCCAGGTTCCAGGAGCAAGCCAAGGCCTGGCCCATGTAAGCAGAATGAAGTGAGTTCTGCCCTGGTTCTTGCTCTCCCTCGTGTCCCCTTATGCTTTGTCTCCTCTTCTGGGTCCCCACCGTGTTCCCGCAGAGGCCCAGTGGAGCAGGCTGAAGGCGGCCTTTTGACTCTGACAGGAGGGATGTCTCCTAACCCATTCAGGCTGAGATCTCAAGGCCTTTCTTTACTTGTTCCCTTCCTGGGGAAATGTGCACAGTGCCCTCTATCTGGTTGACTTTCTGCCTCCTTCTTAGAAGGACCCTCGTGATTCCACTGGGCCCACCCAGATAATCCAGAACAATCTCCCACCTCAAGATCCTTAATCACGGCCGGGTGCGGTGGCTCACACCTGTAATCCCAACACTTTGGGAGGCCAAGGCCGGTGGATCACTTGAGGTCAGGAGTTCGAGACCAGCCTGGCCAACATGGTGAAACACTGTCTCTACTAAAAATACAAAGATTAGCTGGGCATCGTGGTGCGTGCCTGTAATCCCAGCTACTTGGGAGGCTGAGGCAGGAGAATTGTGGAGGTTGCAGTGAGCTGAGATTGTAGCACTGCACTCCAACGTGGGTGACAGAGTGAGACTTCACCTCAAAAAAAAAAAAATCCTTAATCACACCTACAAAGTCCAGGTAACAGATTCACAGGTTCTAGGAATTAGGACGTGGATGTCTTTGTGGGGCCATTTTTTGGCCTACCACAGAGAGGCACTGCTTAACCCGAAATAATACATGTGTAATGGTGGCATTTCAGACAATTGTATCAGGGGGTTTCCTTGTGTCTTGTATTTGTATTATACAAGGCTGGGCCCCCAGGCAGGCTCCAGCACACACAGCTGCCATCAATCCTCTCTCACCTCTGCTCTCTTGCTTCATCTCAAGTCAACCTTCCACAGCTGATGACATTCTTCTGGCATGGGAGCAGCACCAGCTGAGGGGCTGCCAGCACCTCCTATCGGCTCTGACCCTTCCACTCTGGGGAGAGGGAACACACTCTCAGGTCACTGTTGGCCTCCAAGGATCAACTGAAGTCAGGAGCCGCTTCCCTCTTCTGGGACCCTCCTGCCCTCTCAGCCCTTTCCTTCCACTCTCCATCCCCCATGCTGCCCAGGCTGCCTCTAGCTGCTGTGTCCTCCTGTCTTATCTGGAGATTAAAGAATTCCTTTGTTGACCTCTGCAGGGAACACTCTTTGCCTTTTAAGAGAGAACTTATGGGACAAGGCAATGCTTACTTAAGGATAATGGCTCAGAAATGATAGGGTTTTAGGTACAGTGCAAGCTGTCAAAGAGAAGGCGTGACCTTCTCAGCTCTCCTCAAATGACCATCCACTCTGTGTCTATGCAGGACTCACCCCGAGAGGAACGTGGGGCTTTAGGAAGCTCAGGGAAGGACCTTTCCGAATGAGGGTTTGGGGAGGCTTCCAGAGTTCTTCCCCAGGGACCTCCTGGGGTGCTCCTCTGCTCACCCTCAGATCCCAAGGGCCAGGTCTTGAATCCTAGTGATGCTGAGGTCAGAAAACTGCAGAGACAATCAGGACTCTCCCAGAAACACACACATTCTGTCACACACACACTTTGACGTCGGGGGAGTGAAACTCTTCCACCTTATCAGGAGGAAGTTGATGCTATGCATGTCTTCACACTGGGGACAAAGGTGATCCTAGGCAGGGCAAAAACTGACTGCCCAGCCCTACCCACCTCCTCAGCCCCACGTTGGGCCCTCTGAGGAGAGAAGACACTGCCCTGAGTTCCAGGTGCTATAGCCCAGGTGATGAGCCAAAACTCCCACCAGAGAACCCTTCATTTCCTAATTCTGTCACCTCACAAAACTTTACGGCACATCATGCCAGCTGGTGCTAGGCCTGCTGGGCCCAGGAGTGGGGGAAGGTGGGATGAAGGATGGGAAATGGCCCCTGCCCGGGAGGGAGGGGGTTCCCAGGGCGAGGCTGCCAGGTGGGTTTGCGTGGCAGCTGGCTGAGAGCAGGTCAGTGCCTGTGCTGGCAGTGACACAGTGAAGGCGGAGGGATGGGCAGGCTTTGGCCCACAAGGGCCTCTGGCGCTTGCGCGCAGCCAAGTCCCTCTGTGGAGTCAGGTCCTGGCCAGGCACCCTGCTGGCTCCACACTCAGCCCAGTGGTGGGGCACCCACCCCTACCCCAGCCTCCTACTCTCCTGGTGGGTGGCCCTCCCTCCTGCCCATTCTCCTGAACCTGTCCTTATAAGGCCACCCGCTCAGGAGACGTGCGTTCTGTGTCCTCTGGGCAGCTGCCCACACAACGTCATCTGCTGTTTTACTGCTCGAGATTTTTAACTTATGATTTTTTTTTTTTGTCGTTAAGAAAATGTTTCCAGGTTGAGCAGAGACATTAACTGGGTGCCAGATGAGGGCAGAAAGATGAATGCCAGGGTGCTTGGGAGCCAGGAACACAGGACTGACAGCCCCAGGGCGTGACTTAGCCACATATCCCAAATACCCCAGCAGCTGAACGATTCTAAGAACTCCAGCAGGCCCTGTGCGGGCCATTTCCCCTTAAGTGACACCCACTGAAGTTGGGGGAGGTGACCCTCCCCCAGCTGTGGGCCATCTTCCTGTGTTGTTAAAGAGTGCCCTGTGGTCCTCTGTCTAGGGGATGAGTGCATGGTGCCCACACAGGGCCAGTCCAACACTGGACTGGAGCGCTGGAATCCCGAGTACACACGTTCTGGGGCAGCCTCAGTGGGACTGTGAGCAGCTCCCAATGCTGTGGACTATCCATTTCCAGCCAGGTGTGCTGGCCTTCCCAGGGAGCACTGAGCTACCCAAAGTCCTTCCAGTAAGATCCTGTTCTCCTGAACTTAGCCAAAGGTTTCCCTGGCTGACAACCAAAGCACCCTGCTGGGTGCAAGAGAACATGAGTAAAGGCGGTGGCAGTCAAGTGGGGCAGAGAGTGTGTGCTGTCTCCCTGCGAACCTAGAGGAAGTTATGTTAAGCTGGATGAGGGAACCTTGGGCTGAGGCTGCCACCAGGAGGGACGCTATCTCCATCAGGGAACTCACCTTGTGGTCCTAACTGCTGCAGGGGCTGGCTGCCTCCTTCGCTCTACTGTGAGGCCCTGGGGGCAGGGGCTGAACCTGGCTTGTCTCTCTGCCCCTGCGCCTGGCACAGCTTCTGGTTAGAGGATGTGCACAGAGTGTTTGCTGAAAGAAGAATAAGAAAAAGAGTGGGGGGAGAGAGGGACCCAGGAGAGTCACCGGAGGAGTGGCCCATGCTGAAAGGGAGCTGCCTTCCAAAGGGTTGTCACCGAACTCCAGCTGAAAGACCCACCAGAAGGGATTCAAGGAAGCTCTAGTACTTGGGATGACTACTAGTGAGGTGATTTCCAGGAAACAAGGCAGCCACCCCCATTCCTCAGCGCCCAGACTTCAGAGCCTGGAAGGACTGCAGGGCTGAGGCTGAAGAAGGGATCCTCGTCATTGCTGGGAGGGTCCTGGTGTTGATCTGCACAGGCCCCCTGGTGCCCATGGAAGGGAGTGAGGTTCCAGCTGGTTCACACCCCCTGTGCTGTGCTCCTTTGGAGACCGCATGACACCTTTCGTATGGCAGCAAGGCAAGCAGAGACAACTGTGGGTTGCTGTCCTTGAGCAGGCCAGGAGCAGTGGCCACACTCGGCAGTGGAGCAGATTGAGCTCTGAGGAGAGCAGTGGGTGCTGCTGGGCAAGGAAGCCACCACCCCGTGCCTGTGATGAGGAGCTTTGTTTTCTCACACCAACCCCAGGCCTGGTGGGGGCAGGTGGCCCATGAGACCGCCTAGAGGCAGTCCAGAGCTGTTTTGGGGGTTCAAGGTAGGAGACTGAACCTAAGAGAAGCGTCTTTAGCTCCCCAGGAGTGCAGGGACCTCAGTTACAGAGCTGGGGCCCATGGGTCGCAGGGATGCCACCTTCTTAGCATCTGGATCTTCAGTCAGACCCAGGGCTGGGGAGGCTGCCTGCACAGGCCAGGTAAGAGGACTTGCACACTTGCCCATCCACCAAAGCACTGTCCTCCCTCCACCAGAGGGGGCACCAGCCTTTGTCCCTAGGGTCATATTCTGCAGACAATGCCCTAATCAGGAGGAATGGTGTGAGATTCTTTCAAGGCCAAAACTCTTTGGGGCTCCCAACTACACCAAGCAGTCATTAATTGCCTTCTCCATCTGAAGTCAGTCTGACTGCTATTGCCAAGATACTCCACTGCCCATGCCTGAGAGCAGGGAGGTTTCTGGTTCACTGACACTGACAGCCAGGCTCTGCTCTACGCCCTGTCTGTGCTCTCTCATTTACTCTCCCAACAGCCCTTTCAGTTTAGGTTCTGCTGTCCTTACTGACAGATGCCCACCTGAGGCTCAGAGAAGTTGAGCAACTGCTCAAGATCACACAGTCAGAAAGTATTAGAACTGGATTAGAATCCAGGAAGTCTGAGCCGCAGCTGGAGCCTCCCTGCCACTACGCTGGCTCCCTTCACAGTGAGCCTGCACACACGTTCCCCCACCCGACCTCACAGCAAATGTATGCACCAGACACATCTCAACCACAGATACAAACTGGGGCTCAAAAAGGTGATGCAACCAGCCCCACGTCACCCAGCAAATGGGTGGCAGGGCTGGGCCTGAAGCAAGGATCCCCAGGGCTCCCTCTATGTACCTTGCAGGACCCCTTGGATAAATCTGGTAATGGTCCAGTCCAGCCAGGGTGGTGGAGGCCGGGGCTGCAGGCCTGCCTGGCCCCTCACTTGGGAGGGGGTGACAGAAGCTGTGCACTCTGGAGCTCATGCCATCTGGTTCTGTTTCCATCCCCAGCCACTCCTCGGAGAGCTTCTAAAGGTCAATTTTTTCCCCCTCAAATTCAAGTGGCTTGGGAGGCAAGGCCCTGGCTTCCGGTCACGGAGGCGCCGCCTCTGCCTGTAAGACATTCCTCCGGTTCCCATAACTGTGTGATGAGGCAGAGGCACTGAGATGGGCATTTTCCAGTATACTGTGCCCCAGCCAAGCCACTTGGTAACACAGCCCAGAGAGCTGAGGGTCAGAGGGGACAGGGCACGTCCAGCAGGGTCTTGACAGGAAAGAGATGGCATACTCAAATCAGGTCACTAGAGGAGGGTTGAGGAAAGAGGCTGTTCACAAAGGGTGGAGGGCCCCTAAGGATAGCACAAGGCTAGTGAGCTTGGGGCTTCACCACTCCTGCGCCTGGCACTCCTGTGCCACTCCTCCGGCAGGAGGGAAGGGGGCAGCCACCTCAGCCTGGAGACAGAGGGCTGTAAGGAAAGGACCAGCCGACAATGGCGGGGACTTGAGTCAGTGAAGGAAAAAGGTCAGTGCAAGATCACCCCGCAGGGAGGGAGCCAGGAACCAAGTTCCCTGACTCCACACCCCTCCCCACTTCCCACCTTCTGCTGCTGCTCTGTATTGGGAGCCAGTCAAGGGAGTCCAGTCATATCACCCAGACAGGACCACCTCTCGGGGTACGGAGCAGGAGAAAGGAGCTGATCTGGAGGGACAAGCTGATCTGGAGGGACAAGGAGCCGTCACCCCAGGGCTGGATGAGGGGCTTGCTATCTGAGCAGCTCTGTCGGTCACACTCACTGCCTCAAAAACTTACTGTGGCTACCCACTTCCTACAGAATAAAGCCCAAGTTCTCCAGCCTGGCGTTCAAGGCTCTTCACACTCAGACTGCAGCCTACTTCTCTGGCCCCACTACAGGTACGTCACATAATCAGCACAGAGACTCTATAACAGTCTCTCATCATCATCTCCATTTGCCCAACATCACACAGCTGGCAAGTGGAGCTGGAATATGGACCCAGGTCCCCTGGATGCCATCCTGCTGTGTCATGAGCGATAAGCAGACTGCTGGAACACAGTCCATTCACCAAAACTGTGCCTTCCCCACAGTAAGGGTGTCAATAATGGATGGAGGAGAAAGTGTGAAGAGGAACCAGGGGAAGGAACTTGGAAGGTGAGGATTGCATATGCTGCTCTAGAAGCTCTTATTTCACCCTCAGGACAACCCTCCTGGAATTATCATCTCCGGTTAGAGTTGAGACACCTTCATTCATTTCAGCAACTTTAAGGAATTTACCCATGGTCAAACAGAAGTCCCTGTCAGAGCCAGTGTTTGACTGCAAAATCAGCTGGCAGGCAGGCGGCACTGTCCCTCTGCAGAGTGGCACCTACAAAGTCCTCAGTCCCTCGTTTCCACCGCAACCCAGTGCTAGCTCCCTCTCTGAGCACCTGAAATTCCCTTTGCTAATCAGGACTTTGCAGTTAGGTGTATTTTTGTAAGACTCCTGTTAGAATGAAAATATGTTACCTGGAAAGAAGCATGTTGGGTGAATGGTTTCTGACTCCTATAGAGTTGGCAAAATCGTGTGTGTGTGTGTATGCATGCATGAGTGTGTCATCTGAAGGGCCAGGTGCCCAAATACCATTAGAGACTAACTCCTTTGTCTCCATCTGCTGAATCTGCATGCTGAATGGGGTGTGTGTGTAGAGGAACTTTCCTAGAAAAAATAAGGATGGAAGCCTGGAATCAGGGAGGGCAGCCTGATGATGGGTCACCATGGGGAAGCTCTTTCATGAGTGCCCTGGAAGGCAGCACAGGAAATAACATGTTAGGATGGGAAGTGGATTCCAGAGAAGCAGGCTTTAGGTTGGGTGGTCCACTTCCATTGCTTTGCCTCCAGGAAAGTTGCTTGCCCCTAACCCACGACCTGGCTTTCCTTCCTTGTGAAGAGAGGGGTGGAAATAGAGGCTTATACCCTGCTCCAGGACCCTGCAGCCCAACAAAAGGCCCATTTTCCCTTTGTTAGTTACTCGGATGCCAGAGAGAAGGGCTCCCTCTTTTCATGCTTCCCCAGTCCAGCTGGGGCAGAATCATGAGGGCTGCAGAGGACGCTGCTGGGACAAGACCTCCTCTAGGGGGGTCCTGTATCCCATGCCCATTACTGGCCTGCTGGGGGCAGCCTGTCTTCTGACAGCTGTGTCTCCCACCAGCACAGTTAATTTGCTGCCGTTCCTGGGATGTGACAGCAACTTGAAGCAAAGCAATTAGGATGAAAAAGAGGCCCAGCTCCTTGAGGCCAAAGGAAAATAAACAGAGCAGCCCTGTGTGTATTCCGCCGCCAAGAGGAGCCATTCTTCAAGGGATGATTAGCATTTCTAATCCCAGCTTCCTCCCTTCCCTTGAAACAAAAGTAACCAGTGAGCCGCTGCTCTTCTCAGATCCCACTCTTCCCAAGGCGGACTGCAAACTTGACAGCTCGTCACCTCCACAGAAAAGTCTTCCCTGGCCACCTGCCACAGCCTTGCCAGAAATGATACTCCTGTCCTCTGAAATCTGAGCGCCTTTCTCTGTATCTCTCCTATGGAGTTTCCTTGATTGACTGATCAATTGATTAATGCATTCTTTCAACAAACATCCATTGAGTGCCATTCATTCATTCAATAAATATTTCTTAAGTCCCTACTAAATAAATCATCTCTTAAGCTGCCTACTACGTTCTAGTCATTTTTCTGGGTCCTGATGAGAGAGCAGTGAACAAAACAGAAAAAAAACCTCTGCCTTCGTGGAGCTCAAATGTTAGTAAGAGAAAACCAACAGCAAACAGGTGAAAAGATGGCATGGAAGATGATGCTAAAAGCTATGCAGAAAAATAAAACAGGAAAAGGGAGGAGAACATGTACAGAAGGGGGAGGTAGATTTTAAGTAGGGAGGTTAGGAGAGACTGTAGGATCGAAGTGACATCTGAGCCAAGACCTGCAGGAAGCGGGGTGGGGCCGAGGCAGTGCGCAGGCAGAGGGACAAGCGGAGTGTGCCTGGTGCATCTGAAGAGCAATGAGGCCAGAGAGGAGTGGGAGATGGAGTCAGGGAGGAAACAGGATGGGAGAGTCTGAAAGGACTTTGCCTTTCAGAGGGGGCGCACCATGCTCTGACTGGCATTTTGTTGAACTAGGATGGCTCTGGCTGCCCTGTGAGCACACTGAAGGAAAGCCAGCAAGGAAGCGGGTCCTGGGTGGAGGACAGGGGTGGGGCAGCTTCTCTGCCTCTGCCAGGTGGGCTATATAAACCAGATAGGATGATTTCAGGGAGAGGAAGGCTTGGGGTGCAGGACATCTGGAGTCAGGGGCAAGGAGAACGTTTGTGGAAGACTGGAGAGAACTCCAGAGAGTCAGGCTGCAGGGCTGCCACCAGGTTCAGGAAAATGATTTACTCTGAGAAGGACGGACTTCTCAGAGTAAATTTCTGGGCTGGGACAGAGAGATTTCAAACCCAGCCCTCTGAGCTCAGTAACTCCTAAGTGTTTCTGTAATTCACCCAGCTGCACCTGGTTTGTGCCCCCACACCTTCATGCAATAGTAAAGCCGAGGTGCCAGGGAATGAGAGGCTGAGAATCCCAAGTCCTGAGTTCAAGTCCCTGCTCTTCCACTTAACTGCCTGTGTGACTCTGGGTGAGCCATTCTGGCTTTCTGCTGGTTTCCTCACAGGCACCCCAGGCACGGTCACCATCCCTGCTGAGGGTGGTGGGCAGTGGTGACACATGCTGACTGTGGGTGGAGCAAAGCCTTAACTGTGAGAACCCTTAGACAGAGAAGGTGGGCTGGGTTACAAAAGCTTCCCCACACTTCCCCAGACGAGGGAGTATCAGTGAATGTGCAAATATCCCCCAGGGCCTAAACCAGTCATTACCTGGGCTGAACGGGGCTACTGGTCTCCCAGGTCTATCCTAAGGGAAGAGAACTAGTTAACTTTCCTATGGGAGAGGGAAGAGAAAGGGCTGAGTCCAAGGGAACAAACAAACCCCCAAAAGAAGTGGGTATACACAGAGAAAGGCAAAACGGAGGGAGTGTTAAGGAGACCATTGGAAACACCCTGTCCATCTCAGGATGTCGGCCAAGCAGGCATGCAGCACAGAAGACAAGCCTATGGCCCTGGGTTCACAGCCAGGTTCTTCTGCCACTTCCTAACGAGCCTCTTCTCATCACCTGACCTTTGAGATTTTTCCCTCCATTAAGCTGCAGGAGTAGGGGTGTTGCCAAACTATCTACCACTTAAAATTCTCAAAAGCTCAAGTAAGTCAACTGTGGGAAAGCTCTCTGTGAACACTGTTATTATTATGCACAAAAGGCATCTCAGAAAGGGCTGCCCTGGATGAAGGGAGGAACAACCAAATGCCAGGAGCCAGCAGGCTGGGGCTAAGCAGCCCCAAGTGCAGACAATGCTGTGGATGAGAGAGACTATGAGCTGATGGATCATGATGTGGCGAGTCTCAGGTGTACAGGACTGGTGAGGAGGAAGGAGGAAAATGCTCTGTACTGTTATGAAAAGTTATCGGTAACTTGGAAGTAAGGCAAAAGAAGGATTATTTCCTTTCAATGTCACTTTGGGACACTTTGAACAGAGAAGAGTTATTTAATTTTCAAGGGGAATGTACCTTTGCCTTACAATTTCCTATAGATTAGAGCCCAGACTTTGTGAAGTTACAGGCTAACTTGTAGGCATATGCAGATATGTACATGCATGTATGTAAACATGCATGTACGTAAACAAAAATTTTTTTGTTCAGTAGAGAACCAAAAAAATTATGCTTTTGTCCTGTAAGGCATATACCAGTTTTGTCTCTTAACTTAGCAAACTTATTTTAATATGTCTCTTCCAACTAAATATACAAATCTGTCTCTCAAATGCTCTTTTCAATCAGCTTTGCCATTCTTTTTGGTTCTCTTACAGGTGAGTTAAATAAATCTTTGATGTGTGATAAAAATTACACTTTGAGGCCGGGTACAGTGGCTCATGCCTGTAATCCCAGAACTTTCGGAGGCCAAGCAGGAGGATTGCTTGAGCCCAGGAGTTCAAGGCCAGCCTGGGCAACACAGTGAGACTCCACCTCTACAAAAAATTTTATAAAAATTGGCTGGGCGCGGTGGCTCACACCTGTAATCCCAGCACTTTGGGAGGCCAAGGTGGGTGGATCACCTGAGGTCGGGAGTTCGAGACCACCCTGACCCACATGGAGAAACCCCATCTCTACTAAAAATACAAAATTAGCCAGGCCTGGCGGCGCATGCCTATAATCCCAGCTACTTGGGAAGGCTGAGGCAGGAGAATCGCTTGAACCTGGGAGGTGGAGGTTGCGGTGAGCTGAGATCGCGCCATTGTACTGCAGCCTGGGCAACTACAGCAAAACTCTGTCTCAAAAAAAAAAAAATTATAAAAATTAGCTAGGTGTGGTGGTGTGCCACTGGTAGTCCCAGCTACTCGGGAGGCTAAGGTAGGGAGGATCACCTGAGCCCAGGAGGTTAAGGCTGCAAGTAAGCCATGATTTTACCACTGTACTCCAGTCTGAGTGACAAAGCAAGACCCTGTGTCAAAAAAAAAAAAAAAAAAAAAGAAAGAAAGAATGAATTACACTTTGATAGAACTACAAGTGAGGAACTCTTGTTGCTATGCTGTGTGGCTTTGGGCCAGTGGGTCAGTTTCTGCCACAAGAAGAGGGTACCCAACTCCCAGGCCCAAGGTAGGTCTGGAGGGGAAGACGGATGTGAAAGTACCTTGCACATCATTCACAAGATGCAAAAGTCAGGGTTTATTGTTGAGACTTATGAGACTAGGCTACTCCAGGGCTGGAAGGTCCCAGGCTTCTGAGGGCAGCATTCTCCAGGCTTGGGACACAGGCCAGGAGAAGAGGCAGCTAGGTGCAGCCCTGGCGCGAGCCTCCATGCCCTGGAGGTGCCACGCCGACACTGCATTCTCCACTTCTGACGAGGCCAAGATTCCCCATGGGCCTCAGGTCCTGGTGGATGGAGACCAATCAGGACCACCCAGAGAAGTCTTCCCAAGGCCATGGAGAGGCTGGAAAGGGCTGGGACAGGCATCTGCCCAGAAGCCAGAGCTGGGGATTTTGATGAAGGAACAAGAGTCCTCATCCAACAACAGAGGTCAGCACTAGGTTCCTAACTAGTGGCCTCTGTAGCCTGGGTTCTTTCAAGGCATCATCATTTTAATCACGGACAGGGAAGTCGCCCAGCTCATTTAACAGGATCTCTGCCCTTACAATCCGCACACGTGGTTGTGCACACACAATGATGTTACAGCCAGGGGTCCAATGAGCAATGCAGGCAGCCCAGGTCAGGAAAACGAAGAGCTGGGTGAGCCAATGCTGCACAGAGGATGGTAGAGCACTGACAAGGAGAGAGGAGGAGACTAGGCATTCCAGCCCGGGGAATGGCAAAGGGCAGAATAGGACAGGAAGAGAACAAACCTGTAGAATGTGGAGGAGGGGCTACAACTGAGGAAGATGAGGCAGGATTTGGCTCATACCTCGACTGACCTGAAGTCATGTGAGTTAACAGTCCACTGCCCCTGTGATGATGGCAAAAACAGGGTGGGCAAGGGCTTACACCTGGGGGCTCCCCTAAGGGTCCCAAAAAGGAACGTGAAGAATCCTCTCGCCCCCACAGGTCTCACTCCAGGCTCAGCTCACTCACTATCTGCTACAAGTTGGCCCAGTCTCACCCCCTCTCTAGATGCCCCAACTACTACTGCTCTGCTGGTATGGTTGGACTTGCAGAGACCCTCCCCATCTGCTCCAGCCTTCCCCAACCCTGCTTCTCTTCTGAGCTCTCAGTCCCCATGGTCTAAGCCTCCCCTTTCAGCAGCTAATGGTATCCTACTCATCTCCTCCATAAAGTTTGCACACTCTCTTCTTTTCTGGAGTTATATATTTTTCCTCTTCCTATTTTCCCTTTGCCCTGATTTCTTCAGCACTTTATTATATTGTACACGGTTTTAATTTTTTTTGCATGTTGCCTTCAACTCTGTGGATCAAGTGTGTGTAAACCTTTTTGTTGTCCTGTAACTGTTAAGATTTTTTTCTGGGTTACCCTCTAAGCTTCCTGGATCCCTGTGTGGCAACTACAGCTCTCATTAGGCATAACACTGTATTGGGCATACAGTAGGTGCCTAATTCTTGCCTACTACTGGCAGTTTGATTAACATCATTTAAGTCACTCCCAGCGATGCTCAATCACTAGCCCATTACATACAAGCCTGGATTATTCAAATCCCAACTCCCCCTACCCTCTTCACTGACATTGTGACCCACCAGCTCTCAGCAGAGCCCAAGTGATTTGAGGGCATCATCGCTGCTCCCTGAGCTTCTTGAACATGTCCACACCACCAGAAGGCACCAGACCTGGATGTCTCAGTAGAAAGAGGGAAGTTGCCAGCTACTTCTAAGGCCGGCCTCACACACTCAGCCACAGCTCAGGGAGGAGTCGCGGCGTCTCCTCTCTCCTAAAGCCGGCCCAGAGGTCACAGTTCTGGCGTCGAAGCCACAGGCCCAGGAGCGCCAGGAGGCAGCCTTAGGAGAAAGGTCTGCAAGGAGCCGGGCCGTGGGAAGCCGGCTTTCTCCCTGAGCAGCCGCCAGGTGCCGCCCTCGATGGCGTAGAGCAGCGTGAACATGCGGTTGACCGTATAGACGGTGTCGCCGCGCACCACGGCCGTGAAGAGCGCTCCCTTGCTGTTGACGAACTGGCCGGGCAGCGCCGTCCACTGGCCCGTGGCCAAGTTGAGACAGTCGATGGCGCAGTGCAGGAAGTCGTCGGAAGGTCCGTTGCGCACCACGTAGAGGCTGTCGCGGTGGGCCACCATGCAGTGGCCATAGCTCTGCGGACGCCGCAGCTCGGCCACTGGCAGCCACGCGTCGGTCCGCACCGTGTACTCCACCACGGCGGTGGTGTCGGCCGGCCGCCACAGGCACACGAAGAGGCGGCCACACGCCTGGGCGCAGGGCACGCTGGCGGCCGGCTGCGGCAGGTCGGCCACGAAACTCCAGCAGCCCGCGGCCGGGTCGTAGCGCTCCACGGAGCTGATGGGCGTCCTCTGGAACTCGCCGCCGATGGCGTAGAGGCGGCCGTCGAAGCCGACCAGCGCTGTGTCATAGCGCGGCTGGTGCGGGCTGGGAAACTCGTGCCACGTGCCGCCGTCGGGGTCGTAGCAGAAGCCCAGCTCTACCACCTCCTTGCTGGCGCCGCGCACGCCCCCCACGATGTAAAGCTTGTTGCCCAGCGTGGCCACCCCGGCCAGCAACGTGCTGGCATCCAGGGGCAGCGCGGCCAGCGTGCGCCACGCGTCCTCTTCCTCGTCCAGGTAGCACAGCGTGCGCGAGGCGTCCTCCAGGAAGCCGGGCGCGGGCGTGTGGGTACTCACGGCCACGTAGCTGCTGGGCCGCAGCGCCGCCACGTAGGCGCGGGCCTCGGGCAGTGCCAGCTCGGCCGCCAGCTCGCGCTCGCCGTCGCGGATGAAGAGCGCGGCACTGTGGAAAACGTCGCGCAGGCCGAAGGCGGCGGCAGCGTCGCACAGCAATGCGCAGTTGTCCGACGTGAGATTGTGCTCCAGAAAGCGAGCCAGCGCCGGCGCCTGCAGGAAGGCGGCGCACTCCACGGCCTGCAGCAGCTCGTCCTCCGCCGCCAGCGCCGGCCGCTCACCGCGCAGCACCTGCAGCGTGGCGCGGAAGCCGCCCGCGCTCAGAACGCCTAGGCGCACCTCTGCCGCGCGCGCCTCCCGCATGCCGGAGCGGAAGAGGCCGCGGAAGAAGCCGCAGTGCTCCACCAGCAGGGCGCGGTCGGCTTGGAAGAGCTGGCCGCCCACCCACACCTGCACCGGGGTCTCCGGAACCCGTGGCATGGCGAGCTGGCGGGGCGGAGGCCGCCGCTGGGGCCTTGGGTTTGCCGGCCACCGACTCTGGGGCTCCCCTGCAGCGAAAAACTCCCCTGGGGGCTATAAATATCTCTCCCTGGCTAAAGATAGTACGGCTCATGTGATCTGGTGGCCCGCAGGCTGTATGGCTGCGGGCCCGGAGGGCATCTGGAGACCTGTGTGGTCACTCATTTCCTTAGAAGAAATGGTAATAATAGTGACCATATACCGAGTACCTGCAGCATGCGGGCGCACTGAGGGCTGCTGGGGAGATACCCATTTCACCTGCATCTTTCCAGCTTTGTGCCCTCGTGCGAATGTCCTAACTGTTCTTCATGTTCCACATGGGGCCAGTAGGCCAGGAACGGTGGCTCACTCCTGTAATCCCAGCACTTTGGGAGGCCGAGAATGGTGGATCACCTGAGGTCAGGAGTTCGAGACCAGCCTGGCCGACATGGGGAAACCCCGTCTCTATTAAAAATACAAAAAAATTAGCCGGGCGTGGTGGCACGTGCCTGTAATACCAGGTGCTTTATGAGGCTGAGGCATGAGAATAGCTTGAACTCGGGAGGCTGAAGTTGCAGTGAGCCGAGCTCGTGCCATTGCACTCCAGCCTAGGCAACAGAGTGAGGCTCTGTCTCAAAAAAAATCAAAAAATTAATTAAAAAATAAAATGGGGGCCAATAATAACACCTATTTCACAGTCTTGGGACAGTATCTGAAATATCCCAGTTGAGGCTGAGAGAGTTTAGGTAACTTGTCCAGGGTCATTCAGCTAGGAAGAAGCTGAGACAGAATGAATACCCAGCTCACCACTTCAGCTCAGACAAGTGGGACAGGCAGGTTGGAGAACAAGGCAGAAATGGAGCAAATACATTGGGCCAGGCTGGGGTCCAGGACCAGGGTTTTAATTTGGCTTGGGCTTCTGACTCTGACTCTGAGCCAGTCCAATCTCTTTTTGAGTCTCAGTTTTCTTCTCTGAAAAATGGGAAAGGTAGCAACACTGCTTTGCAGATGAGCATCCCGTAAAGCCCCTGACTTGGGATGGGAATGGGAATTCCACACTTGCTGCGAGGCTCCAGATCCTGGGAAAAGGAATTGGGGCTGCCTAGGGGACCATATGCCTGTGGATGGGAAGAAGGGCTTCCTGAAATAATGATAGCTAACACTTTAATTGCATCATGTGTCAGGTACTGTTGTAAGCACTTTATACTAACTCCTTACAACAATCCTAGGAGTAGATACTATTATTTCTCCCCCCATGGATATTATCCATTTATTGCTTATAGCAACACTATGAATTAGAAATTATTAATGGCCTTATTTCATATATGAAGAGACTGAAGCACCGAGAGTTTTAGTCACATAGCCAGAGAGTGGCAGACCTAGGCCTGGAATGCAGCCAGCCTGATTCTAAAGCAGGGGTCCCCGACCCTGGGGCCACGGACCTTAGGAACCAGGCCATGCAGCTGGAGGTGAGCAGTGAGCAAGCAAAGCTTCATCTGTATTTACAGCCGCTCCCCATCCTCATTACTGCCTGAGTGCTGCCTTCTGTCAGATCAGTGGCAGCAGCATTCGATTCTCATTGGAGGACGAACCCTATTGTGAACTGCATGTGAGAGGGATCTAGGTTGCCTGCTCCTTATGAAAATCTAATGCCTGATGATCTGTCACTGTCTCCCATCACCTCCAGATGGGACTGTTTAGTTGCAGGAAAACAAGCTCAGGACACCCATTGATTCTACATTATGGCAAGTTGTGTAAGTATTTCATTTTATGTTATAATAATAATAGAAATAAAATGCACAATTAATGTAATATGCTTGAATCATTCCGAAACCATTTCCCCTCTGCCGTCTGTGGAAAACTGTCTTTTACGAAACCAATCCCTGGTACCAAAAAGGTTGGGGACCGCTAGAGGGTATGCCCATACCACTGTGTTTTCTGTTGTTGGTTTTTGTTTGTTTGGTTCGTTGGTTTGGGGTTTGTTTGTTTGTTTTTTTGAGACGGAGTCTCACTCTGTCACCCAGAGTGACAGAGTAACCCATACCCGGTTAATTTTTGTATTTTTAGTACAGATGGGGTTTCACCTTGTTGGCCAGGCTGGTCTTGAACTCTTGACCTCAAGTGATCCACTCACCTCGGCCTCCCAAAGTGCTGGGCCATACCACTGTGTTCCGATGCTTCTGTGTCCTACAAATGCTAGGCAGTCACCTTGTGTCAGGAGGGCATAGTTGAAAGGCACCTCAGGCTCATATGGTTCAATCCTCTCACTTACAGTGGAGGGAAGTGCTCAGGGTCTTGTAGCTTGAGGCAGACAGCCCCAGGCCTCCTGCTGCCCACTCCATGGCACTTTTCCCACTACACAGAACTTTTCTGGATGACCAGCTAAAACTATGGGTCCCAAAATGGAGCTTGGGATGGAATGGAGCTTAATAATTATCTCCTCCTGCCACCTTATTGTAAGGTGAGGAAATTGAGGCCCAGATGTGTAAAATGGTATCTGCCATTCAGATGTTTAGCTCCCCATCCTTACCTGCAGGCCTTCTTAGGGAGGATGAGTGGCTCACAATGACCAAGTAGAAGGTGGGAAGAGGCAGGGGAACTTCTCTTCCCCTTAGGATACATATGCATAGATCCTCACGTATGAATCTGCAGAGCCAACACGAATGTGCCTCCCCTGCTAGGGAACTCCCATCCAGTTCACTCCATCAAAGCAGTGATGGGATGTGGGGACCACTTGTGTGAGCCTGGGAAGCCAGAGGCCTGGAGGAGGCAGCCAGAAATATCTCTGACTCTGCCCCAGGGACCAGACAGGAAGAGGAGGAGGAGATGGGGGGATGGGTGTGCAGGAGTCCCCACGAATACTATCCCAGGCCCTCTGCCAGCTTCTTTCTTTCCCCAAGGCCAGATATTGGCTGAATGGTCTGGGATGTCCAGGCAGCAGGCGTGACAGTCCCAATCTTGGGGACCAGTGGGCTCTCAGTGCTGGGTCTTGACTGTGTCCTTGCTGGTGGCCTTAGTGGTAGGGAAGAGTGTCTGACTATTACCATTTCACAGATGAGGAGAGAAAGGTTTAGAAATGAGCTGGGCTTTTCCTTGGTTATGAATGGGGATGTGAGGCTCAATCGAGCCCTGCCCACTGACCCCAGCTGCCACTCCTCACCTGCACTAGCCTTGTCTCAGGGCAGGGAAACAGTTGCTTTCTGCTGGGGGCAGGGCTGGAGAAGGGCTGACTCCCAGGGGGCCAGGGCTGCTGCATAGTCCCGGGACTACAGTTCCCTCCCAAATGGCCTGTTCCAGACACCTAGTAACTGGCAGACACAACCAGATGGAACCATTGCCAGGCCCTCTCCTAAGAGCAGGAGGAGGAGGGAGTGCAAACCCCTCCTGGCTGAAGTTTGCTCTTGGCTTGATTTTTTCCAAGTCCAGCCCTGCCTTGAGTGGGCTGGGGCTCGGGCACCCACCCAGTTTCCACCTCCAGCAGCCAGACAGTGGGGAGAGGGTCATCCAAGGTGGGGGGTCATGTTTTCCTGAGGCTGGGCTGAGGATCAGCCCTTTGGTCCCGCCCCCAAGGCCCCAGTGGGGTGTTGCCTGCAGCTGGGGAGAGTTTCCTCCTCCTGGACACTGAGTGTCCCTCTGGGATTTGGAGAGGACAAGGAACTATCCCGGCTGTGGGCAGCCCACAGAGTTCCCAGGCCCTGCTCGACCCCACACCAACCTCCCTCTCCACTCTGCATCCCCCACACTGTGTGAGGTTGGGGATGGGGGCAAAGAAAGGAGAAAGGAGCCTGCCTCAGACTCTGAGCCTTTCTAGAGCGCAGACCCAGTGTTGTTCATGCCTGTATTCACAACGATGGGTACACATCAGGCATCTGTTAAGTAGACTCTCTGGGGTGCTAACCTGTGGGAGTCTCCAGTCTGATAAAGAAGATATAACCCTTGCCTTGGGAGACACCCCCCCTCTCTGAAGTCTGATGGGAACGCCCTGGCCCTTGCCACTTATGCACATAGATGTTTCTGCACATAGGGTAGTGAATGCCTTGTACTGCCTGGACCTGGAGGAGGAAGAGCACTGGACTGGGAGTCAGGATTCCTGCCTGGGCTCTGATGCTGGTGCCACCACTGACTTACAAAAGCTACCCAAACTCTTCAGGCTACAGTGCTTCATCTGTAAAGTGGAATTTGAATCTGCCTTCTAAGGTTCTCTTCCCCTTTGACATCTGAATTTATCCTTCAACAACCATAGAAGTGGTTGTCATGTTGTGCCTCCAGAAGAGGCAACCACACCACGAAAGGGTACCAAAAGCTTAGCTTTATATGAAAGGGCTCCTGAGGGTTGGGTGGCAAGGGTAGGTCCTGCCATCAGGAAAACTTCACAGGCCCTACGTGTCTAGACCTATATTTGCTCCAGTCGTTCACTCCAGAGATATCTATTGAGCACCTGCTGCATGCCCACTGCTGGGCCTGGTGCCACATCCTCTAGATTTTGAGTGCCCAGGGGCCTCCTATGAGACCCTTGATGGGGGTTGGGGGAAGAGGGTAAGGAGAGTTGGGTTACCTGCCCTAGCAGAATAACCTCTCTCTTGATCTGAAGTGTACAAACTTCTGGTCACTAAACGGTTATGACTTCTTTGTAGGTGGATGAGAAATGTGTGCTATTTATATCCAGAGGAGTAGACAAAACTAACCTCCACTTCCTTGGGCCATGGGCCAAGCTCTGGATAGGACACATGTTATCTAATATACTTATTGATATTGTCCCTGTTTTATTTTATTTTGAGACAAGGTCTCACTCTGTCACCCAGGCAGGAGTGCAGTGGCACAAATACAGCTTATTGCAGCCTCCACCTCCTGGGCTGAAGCTATCTTCCCACCTCGGCCTCCCATGTAGCTGGGACTATAGGTGCATGCCCACATGCCCAGCTAATTTTTTTATATGCTTTTGTAGAGACAGGGTTTCACCATGTTGCCCAGGTTTGTCCCTATTTTAAAGATGAGGAACTGAGGCCCAGAAGGGCAAAGTAGCTTATTCCAGGGTCTGACAGTAGCAGCCCCTGGGTGAGGAAACTGGGGATGGAGAAAGGGACAGGTCGCAGCCATGAGGTGGGCACTGTTTTCCTCCCAAGCCTCAGAGAAGGGGCAGACTTTGAGCAATGAGCTGTCACAGTTGAGGGCCCCAGTAACCAGGTGGCCACCAGCTCAAATAATCTCTGCACTGGAAGAGAATTAAGGGTCATCTTACTGCAACATGCAAGTCATGAAGGAGTCTCCTCTATAACACTTCCTTGAAGTGGTCACCCCCTTGGTTGCTGCCAGTGTCAGGGAGAGGGGTTGAGTTCCACCAAAGACAGTCCCTTCTAACTATGGACAGTCAGATGGTTACAGAGTTCACCCTCAGACTGAGCTAGAATCTTGCAGCTCCCATCTCCTGGTTGGTCGAGTTTTAAAGATGAGGAAACTGAGACCAGATAGAGGTCAAGTAACATCCCAGCATCACACAAGCTGAGAAGTAGCAGAGCTTAAGTTTACAAGCAGTTGGGCCCGTGCAGGCCCACAGTTAGCTCTGTCTCCAGCAGTTGTCCATTGAGATTGGTTCTATCCCCACAGGCCCCATCTGGAACCAGTCTGTCTTCACATAATGGGGCCAGCCCACGGATGTGACTGGAACTTGGCTCCCACTTTCTCAGCTCCTACAACTCAAAGGAAAACCCTTGGCCATTAGCTGTGTGACTAATTCTGGCCTGAGAGTGTAATGTAAACAAATTCCACCCGCTACCTAAATAACACAGCGGGCTTACCGTGATCTCCCCAAAACACAACTAGGCTGAGTCAATATTCACGTCCTGGCCAGGAAAATAATTGCTCTTCATTGAAGAGTCGTTATTACCATCCAGCTCTGACCCTGGGCCCTGCCTGCACACCTGGTTTTCCATGGTTCCTCTGTGGGTGGGTGGGTAGATGAGTTAACCATCTGGGGGAAGGGGAAGCAGAAGGGCTGCCGTGAGAGGTCTCTGAGGCCCCCATGCCTTTCCCCGCTCTAATCTGGAGTGTACTCCAGAAGAGATGCCTCACAGGGTTCTAGAATGTACGCAGGCCTGGAGCCCAGGGCTGATTCTGTCACTGTCTATTTTGCCTCATTTTCCCCTTCCTTTAGTATTTATAGATGGGGACACCAAAGCCCAAAGAAGCCGGGTGACTTGCCCAAGATCACTCTAGGGTAGGAGCTAGCACTATATCCTAAGTGTCCAGGTTCGTGGTGTGGGCCCTTTGCCCTGTCTTTGGTATGACCAGATTTACCCTGAGTCCCAAAGGGAATGACCAGGTGACCCCTGCCAGGCTCACCACCAATCCCAGAATTGCTGTAGGCAAGAGGCGATGCCAGGTTTTAGAACAAACACCCCATTTATACAACAGGCCACAAACACATGCAACTCATTAGCTCCCATTAGGGAGAGACAGTAATTCAGAATGGATTAGGTTTCTTGAAGCTGAACCCATATTGGCCCTGAAATCTTAGTAAGGGGTTCTCTCCGCCCCGCCCCTTCTCCCAGAAGCCTGGGTTCTGAATGGGTTCTGCAGTGAGGCCTCTAGAGTCTCCACAGCAAAGGGCAGAATAATGTGATTGGGAATATAGAGTGCCAAGGCTGAGCTAAAGAAAGGGCAAGGCTTGGAATTGAACCCAGGAAGCTTCCTGGAGGAGGAGGTGGGGCTGGCTTGGTAGAACAAAGGGAGGGGTGGATTTTCTTGCTGGTGGAAAGAGATTGAGTGGGAGGTTCAGGGAAGAGTGCAAACATCCTTCCCCTCTCTCCCCCTAGCCCTGGGGCTCCCTCTCTCTGCTCCTTCCCGGCCGGGTCTGTGGGCACTCGGGAGGGTGACAGGCCGGGTCCTCGAGGCCCAGCCCGGCCGTGGGGGCGCGGCCGGCCGGAGCTCCCTCCCTGCTCCAGGAGCCGGCTGAGCGCGCCCCGCGGGGGGCTCCGCAGCCCTTACAAGGAGTTTGGTGGCGCTTGGGGTGGCCCCGCCCGCCAGGCTCCACCGGCCCCTCCTCCCCGCGGGGTGGCAGCCCGCTGGACGCGGGGCCGAGGGCGCGGACGCCGACGGGTCCGGGGCCGCGCGCTCCAGGGAAGCCTGCATCCCGCTCCCCTGGGCCCTGACGGGCGGGCGCACTGCGCGGGGCCCACCGGCCACAGACCTGCGTGGCCGTCCAGGGCGTCGCCATGTCCTCGGTGTTTGGAAAACCCCGCGCGGGCAGCGGGCCTCAGAGCGCGCCCCTCGAGGTCAACCTGGCCATCCTGGGGCGCCGCGGGGCTGGCAAGTCTGGTGAGTGGCGCGGGGGAACCTGAGCCGCCAGGTGCAGAGCTGGGCGTGGGTGGGGGGACAGTGCGCTGTGCTCCTGGGGGCAGGTTCTTCCACTGGCTTGGGGAGCTTCCTTCACCCGGGAGGGTCGCACGAGACACTGATTTTCTTTGCCTCAGTTTCCCTGTTGCCGGGCTTTCTCTTCTCTCGGCTTTGTGCTCAGCTCCACCATCTCTGTCTTCTGTTCCTGCGTGCCTCTTCCCTTTGTGTCTTCCCACTGTCTCTGTCCTCCGTATCAGTGACCCCTGCCGTCTCTCCCCTCTCTCTTACTCTGTGTCTCGGAGTCCTTTACTGGTCGGTCTCCCCTGCCACCAACCTTCCAACCCCTACCCCTATGACCTACCCTGGGGCCAGCAGTCAGTCTTGGCGACTGGCTCCAAAGGGACCTGTTGGGCACTGATCCCCCCACCCAAGGCGCCTCTTTGAGCTTAGTGGTAGCCTTGCTACTCCCTGATTAGGCTTGGGGAAGACTTCCCGTCCAACCCCTCCCCCTCCACACCCCCTCCCAGTAGAAGGGAACTGGTGAAGTCTCTAGCTGTTGAGATTTCTCAGGGAAGGTCCACTCCCCCACTCCCACCCCCATTCCCTGGGATTCTGGGACAAGTTGTGCATTCTTATCAAATGTATTTGTTTCAAGCCAGACCCCTCTCAACTTTCTGGAAACACATTGGGTTGTGGTTCCAGGTGCATGGGATTGTCCTTGATGAGCCAAGATCTTGGGCTTCCATTGAGATAATTTGTGTCAACACTGAACTATGCCACCCCTGGCTGGCTGAAGGAGGGAGGGCAGAGGGGGTCCTCCACTGGCTGTTTTTCCAGTTTTAGCCATTAGTGATGGCCAACCCAAGCTCAGCTGGCTGTGGGTTTCCTCCCCAGAGTGTTCTGTGAGACTCACTGGGGGGCCTACTCTCTGATTTTGAAGCCAGCCCCACCCCCAGAGAGGGGACTCTGAATCTGGTTTTCCTACAGAAGGGATTACCCTCTTCCTTTGAAAGATTTGCCCTTTGAAAATCAGATTGTTATCCGTAGCTCTGTAACTGGTACCAGTGACTACATAAAAGAAAGAATTTAAATTTTAAAATATGTATTCCCTGGGTATTAGTTTGCAAACTGACACTGTTAGGAATCCTAGGAAAGAATTTTAAGGATTTTATTCACAATATCACTTTTTTTTTTTAAGACAGTGTCTCTGTCACTCAGGCTGGAGTACAGTGGTGCGATCATGACTCACTATAGCCTCAAACTCCTGAGCTCAAGCGGTCCTCCCTCTCAGCCTCCTGAGTAGCTAGGACTACAGGCATGCCGCCATGCCTGGTTAATTTTTCAATTTTTCTAGAGATACAGTCTCACTGCATTGCCCAGGCTGGTCTCAATCCCAAAGCACTGGAATTACAGGCATCACGTTACTTTTCTTTCTTTCTTTCCGTCTTTCTTTCTTCCTTTCTTTCTTTCTTTTTCTTTCTTTCTCTTTGCTTCTTTCTCTTTTCTTCCTCCCTCTTTCTCTTCCTCTTTTCCCTCCCTCCCTCCCTCCTTCCCTCCCTCCCTCCTTCCCTCCCATCCCTCTCTTCCTCTTTCTTTTTTCTTTTTCTTTCTTTCTTCTTTCTTTCTCTTTCTTTCTTTTTTTCTCTCTCTTCTCTTCCCTACTCTTCTCTTCTCTTCTCTTTTCTTTTCCTTCTTTCCAAACAAGCAGTAGTGAACATTACTTTTTGAGGGTCCAGTATAGTAGTTGGCTGGTCCTTGCTTTATGTGGCTACACTCTGAACCAAAGAGAGCTTAATTCTTGAGTTTTACATTCTGCTGAGATACCCATGATGAGTGTAGAGGCCCCAGAGAAAGCCAAGACTTTCGATGTGGGAGACCAGGACCAGAGTGTGTTTCTTCGGGACACAGATCTCACCTGGACCTTACCTGGAAAGCCCAGACGCTTGGGGATTTATACCCTTCCCAAAGATCAACCACTGCCATCAACTCTGCTCCTCCTGTGTTTTTGGCTTGTAGCCAAAGCCTGGAATAAATAGCTCCACACTTCAGAATCTCTGACTTGTCCGGGATGGGCGACACCTCCCTTCAGTTGAGGTTTCATCAGGCTGACTCTAGGGTAATGGTTGCATGGGTCCTGACCCCTGAGTTCATACCTTCACAAACACCCCTTAGGCTCGCCACTCATTGCTTTCCTTGCCATTAAAAAAAATTCCCAGGGTGCAATTAGAGGCACTTGGCTCCCCATAGTTCTGGTTTCCTTCTGAGCCTCTCAAACCAATTCCTCAGTTCCCTAGCTTCGTTCTCTGGGAGAGCTGAGCTTGGTGTCAGCTGGGGATCACAGAGGTTAGATAAGGCCTCCCTAAAACGAGGGGCCAGCAGCTAGACATGGCCGCGGAGATGGAGCCAACCTCTTTCTGCTTCTTGCAGCCCTGACCGTGAAGTTTCTGACCAAGAGGTTTATCAGTGAATATGACCCCAACTTGGGTAAGAAACTACTCCCCGTACGTTCTGCTGTCTGCGCCCCTCCTGGAGTGCTCCCCTGGGACCCACCCCGTGGGTGGGCACTGACCAGGACTGCATGTCTGGGGACAGAAGGGAGAAGCCGCCAGGATGACCCAGCCCATGGGGGAAAATGTTTTAAGTGTCAGAAAGACCCCTCCCACAGCCCACCCCAGACAACTGAGGGGTTGGCCTAATTCACAGAACTAAGAGAGGCCGATTTACCCTAAAATATGAGGTGTGAAGAAACTTAAAAAAATAAAAATAAACATAGCAAGACATCCACATCCAAACAGGTATTATTCTTGGGCCGGGTGCGGTGGCTAATGCCTGTAATCTCAGCACTTTGGGAGGCCGAGGTGGGTGGATCACCTGAGGTCAGGAGTTAATGACCAGCCTGGCCAACATGGTGAAACTCTGTCTCTACTAAAAATACAAAAATTAGCTGGGCATAGTGGTGTGTGCCTGTAATCCCAGCTTCTAGGGAGGCTGAGGCAGGAGAACTGCTTCAACCCGGGAGGCGGAGGTTGCAGTGAGCCAAGATTGTGCCACTGCACTCCAGCCTGGGCGACAGAGGGAGACTCTGTCTGGAAACAAAAAACAAAAAACAAAAAAACTCAAAAACAAATAGGTATTATTCTTCAAGATGGTCACTCAGTGTTCTCTTCCAGAAAAGCTGGGCAGGACATTCGAGAAATTCTCTAGTGATGCTGGCTTCTGAACCAGTTTTTTAACCATATGAGAAAACAACTCTTGTTTTCATCGCTGCATCATGGTATATTGGAAAAAGGAACGTTTCGGTGTCAGTCAGAGCTGGGTTTGAATCCTACCTGGCTCTGCTCCTTATTGGCAACCTTGAGCCAGTCAGCTAACCTCTCTGAGCTACTGTCTCCTCATCTGTAAAATGGGCATTAAAAAATACTTAGAGAATTGCTGTGAGGATTAAAGAAATAACACATGTAAAAGGTCCAGCCTAGTACTTGACCCACAGTAGGCATTCAAGGCATTTTTGCTTTTCCTTCCTCCTCAAATGGATTCCCATACACAATGGCTTAGATTCCCTTCTAAAACAAATCAAAGCAGGATTTTATTAGTATAAATGTTGCTTAAAGCTCACATGTATAACATTTGTCTATTGTAAACTGTTCACTGAGAGCCATAAGGTGTCTGGATGATCTTAGCCTTTAGAAAATGAGTTTTGCAGTCTTGGATTATTTTCCCCATTCATAAAAATCAAATAAAGCATTCATGGGACCCCTGAGAGCCCTCCAAAGACGCCCAAGGCTCTGTGACACAGTGGAAACCCCCTGCGCTCCCTGCAGCAGGCCCCTGATACAGTGCTCCTGCAGCACCTGGAGGGGAGAGCTCCTTACCCTAGTGGTGCCCAGCCCCTTAGTTCAGGCTGGAGTCCAGCACCAAATCCCAGTGTTGCAACAGGCAGAGACATCAGGGCTATTTAGTCCCCTGGTTTAAAAAAGCTTTTCCTTAGGTAGCAGAATCCCTTCTTCCAAATTTTAAACAGAACCCCAGGGTGTCAAACAGAGAGAGCAAAGGGGTTCCCATGGGTAAGTCAGGGATGCAGGGCAGGTGACATGGTGACAGTCCCTAAGAGATTTGTTCCTCGAAGCTCTGCTTGACCCCCTGTGCCTTGGCACAGCCCTTCAGTGCTACAGTTGAGGAAACAGGCCCAAGGAGCTGAGGACTCTGGGCCAAGGTCACCCAGAGGAGGCCATTTGATTAGCAGAGTTCAGCTCCAGAGAGAGGAGGACACAGGATGCAATGGTGCGCTGGCCGGCGAGGTGTTGGAAGAGGCCAGGGCGTGGAATAGAGATGGGGTGGAGAAACTGAGGACAGAGGTGAGGTGGGAGGACAGGAAGGAAAGGCACATAAGCAGACACAGTGTCTGGGAAAGGACAAGGGGAACTCCCAAGGACAGGGCCTCAAAAGACATATTCGGCCTAATTCAAATATTGCAGGAGTCATGCTTATACCAAAAATTATTCCTTTTTGTTTGAGATTCAGATTTAACTGGGCATCTTGTATTTTTCCTGGCAACTCACCTCCAGTCTGTCTTCCTCCCTGCCTTCCAATCGATACTGTCACAGGGTCCCACCGGATGAGCCTATTACGGTGGTGGTTTGAGCCTCCTGATTGAGTAATTTTGGAGTTCTGACCTGGTAGTGGAATGCGTGGGCAGACTGTCTGGGAAGTGGGCAGCCCCACAGTGGTCAGTCCCCTCAGCCTGTGGTCTCTCACATTACACTGACAGCCCACGAGTCAGAGAGCCAACCAGACATTCTCCCCTCAGACTCTCTGGGAGGCCAGTGCCACTCCTCGAAGGTTCTGCTAGGAAGGGCCTAAACATTCCGGCCACTGTCCCATTGTTGTTTCCAGCAGCAGCAGAGACTGAGATGAGAACCTTTCCTTCTGTGGATAAAGGTCTCCACATTCCAGGGGGAGCTAGCCATCAGCAATGCTGGTAAAACAACTCTCTATGCCCTTCCTAGGTCTTCTGAGAGCCTGAGCTCATTTGTGAGCCTTGAGGGTGGAGATTCATTCCCATTTCCAGCAGGTAGCACAGTACTAGCCTCAGTGTAGATGAGGGTTTAACTCGGGGGGTGGTAAATTTTGGTTTTATGATTACCCTTTAAAGAAGAGGTCCTATCACGATCCTCATTTTATAGGTGGAGAAATGGAGGAAGAGAGGGCTCAGTGATTTACTTTAAGATTATGGAGATCCTCAGGCACAAAGGAAGACGAGGCATGGCTCCAGTTGCTCTCCGCTAGGAGCAGCCTCATGTCATAGAGGGCCTGGAGTCAGAAGTCTGTGTGGCACGGGGCCCTCTGAGCTGCGGTTTCCCCATCTGGAAGATGGGACCAATAGCCCGTGCTCTGGCTGTGTAAGAGTTGCACCGTGTTCTGGAGTGTGGCTGTTAGAGCTGGTAGGAGCTGAGAGATTCAGTGTCTGTGGAAGGGCTTTGCCTGTGCTGAGCCCTGCAGGAGTGGGCAGGCGTCTCCAAGAGAATATTCTCTCCCAGAAGGGCTGAGAGTGCCTTATCTGGCTCAGCCAGGGAAGAATGTCAGCTTCTCACTCCTCTTGCCCTCCTCCTCCTCCAGCGAGGACATAGTCACCATTTCTTTTTTTTTATTTTTTTGGTCACCCAGGCTGGAGTGCAGTGGCGCGATCTCGGCTCACTGCAAGCACCACCTCCCAGGTTCACACCATTCTCCTGCCTCAGCGTCCTGAGTAGCTAGGACTACAGGTGCCTGCCACCATGCCTGGCTAATTTTTTTGTATTTTCAGTAGAGATGGGGTTTCACTGTGTTCAGCAGGATGGTCTAGAACTCCTGACCTTGTGATCTGCCCACCTCGGCCTCCCAAAGTGCTGGGATTACAGGTGTGAGCCACCACGCCTGGCCCGACATAGGCACCATTTCTGAGGCAGCACCCTATATACACTCTGACTGAGCTTCTGTGGTGCCGTTTAAAAAATTATTACTGTAAATGAGAGGAAAACATTGGCAAATTCAAAACTTTGGGAAATGACTCTTCTCTCCACCCAAAAGTCCACAGAATATTAATTACAACCAGGTGTTAGGAAACCCATATATTTAAGGACACCAGAGTACTCTGAGGCAGGGACTCAGTGATAGGAAGTCTGGACATTACTGTGACTGGGAAAGGAGCCCCTCACTGCTGCCCCAGCCCCTGAGGCCTGTCACCTCTTCTGTAAAGTGAGGCTGGACAGTATGAGCTCCAAGGCTTCTTCCAGCTCATGCAGGCATGTTCCACATCCCCGCCAGACTGGGCGACTCTGGTCTTCCCTTGTACTCTGCCCAGACAGAGCTGGAGGGTGGGCTGATTCACTGAGCAGTCACGGGGTGAGGGGGTCCCATTGTGAACACAGCCCAGCCTAGAAGCCCTGAGTTCAAGTTCCTTCTGCTGATTAGGTGCTGTGTGGCCTTGGGTGAGATCCCTTCTCTGGGCCTCACCTTGCCATCTCTCTACAATGGAGCTAACAGCAACCTTGAAAGGCTGTCATGCTGTGGGCAGGAGACCAAGGTTGGGCTAGCGCCTTTCACTGGGCTGGGCAGGACACTGCGCCCATTGAGGGGAACTCCTAAAAGGGGTGCATCTGACATCTTTGACTGGAAAATAAAGACAGATCTGAAAGAGATGTAAACATCTAGGGGCAGCTCTTCTTGGACCAAATATAGTTAAACATTTGGAACATAGTTTCCATTAGATTTTTTTTGTCTTTGCATAAGAGCAGCTATTTATCCAAGTCCCCAAAGCAGGCTGGGGACAAGAAGCTGTCTGTGATTCATGCTGGATGCTAGTGGACCTGGAGTGTGTCCAGGCCGGCTTGGCTGCCAGTGGCCCTCAGAGAGAAGTGTTTGACTATAAATTCAGCCAGGGTTGGGGGCATGCCCTCTCACAGTGGATGCTGCCAGGAAGGCAGAGACCATCCCAGTTATGCCAAAAGGTGTCTTCTTTAGGGTCACTAGGGGCAGGGGACACCTAGGGAAAGGTGATAACCAAGTGCACTCACACATGTGGGCCAATGATACAGGCACAGATTGGGGGTGGGGAGAATGACTGCCAACATGGCCGCAAGGTCCTCAGCATGCCTGGCCACTTGCTGCTTTCTCAGATTTGAGATCATGAGAACCATATATATAAATAAAGTAACAACTCAAGAAATTCAAATAAGGTCACTAGTTTGGTTCATAGTATGGTATCAATGTAAATTTCTTTTTGATCATTGGGCTATGGTTATGTAAGGTGATGACACTGGGGGAAGCTGGGGGAAGAGTACACAGGAACTCTGTACTATTTTACAACTTCTATGTCAGTCTAAAGTTATTTCAAAAGTTAAAAAAAAATCACCTGGGAATGTGATCCTGCCCTATTAACTTTGGAACACCATCGTTCCCACTTCCCTCACCAGGCATGTTGGAGAACCAGGCCCCATGCCCGGGGGGGCCCATCCAGTTCGTACAGAGCCCTGGGAGATGGGACCGTTAAATGAGCTAATGTCAAGCACTTAGCACAGCGCCTGGGACAAATGAAAGGCTTGGAAACTGTTAGCAATGTTATCATAGTGTTCCCATTTTAAAATGAGGAAACAGCCTCAGAGAGTTGAAGTGATTTGGCCAAGTCACAAAGCTAACAAGCAGCTGACATTGGGTTTAATACCACATTCTCCAGCTGAAAACTTCTGACTACACTAGACTCCCCTGCTGTCATGTTGACAAGGATTATTCATAAAACCTTCTCGGAACGTCTAAAGGGGGTCTGACTGCCATCCTTCCATTGTATCGTGTACTTCTTTTCCCTTGTCTCTTTTCCCACTGGGGATAGGAGGGTGGCTGGTGGGGGGAAGAGAGTGGGAAAGCCTGGGGTTCTGGGATAGAGGGGCTAGCAGTGCTGCTCCTGAGCCAGCCTGTGCTGCTAACAGGGTCTAGGGGCCACACACTCAACTCTATCCTGCTGGCTTTGTGTGTGGATCCAGAACACAGACCCGCCCCCGAGGTGTGGTCTGTGAGTGACCACTGATGCTGAGCCCTGCAGGTGGAGCAGCATCTCCTTGGTGGGAGGTTCTGCCTGTAGCCTCCATGTGGGTGAGAACCAAGGACTTTCCAGTGGTCCCAGCCCCAGAGCAGCTGCTAAGGTCCCCCAAGGCCACACAGGGGTCTAGCACAGAGGGAAGCTCAAACTTACACCCAAGGCACTGTGTCTGACCTGGCTAACCATCTGTGTTGTAGAGGACACCTACAGCTCCGAGGAGACTGTGGACCACCAGCCTGTCCACCTGAGGGTCATGGACACTGCAGACCTGGTAACATTACCTCCATTACCTATGCACTGCTGTGAGTCAGTGTAGCCTCCTGAGAAGTCCTGGCCCAGAGTGCGGGGCTTCAGATAGGCATTTAGATGCCTTTTAAGCTCAAGTTTGCTGTGTAACCCTGAATGAGGCACTTGACCTCTCTGGGTCTGAATCCTTCCTTTGCCAAATGAGAAGGATGGGACAGGGCCTGGAGAGACATGATGGTTGCTGGCATCCGCTCTGAGATCCTGTGCTGTGGGGCTCTGTGCCTATGCACACGAGGAGACAGGTGCACACCTGTTTACACAGATGCTCCTGCTGAGAGCCCCTCAGCCCAGGTCTCTCCCATACACAAATCTCCCCCAATGTCCTCACCACCCCCTGCCAAGGCTGGATGCCAGTTACTCTCAGAAGCCAAAGGGGCAGCATGAACTCAACTCAAAAGCAGCGGTGCCCAGGGACAGCCAGGTCTCTGTAGGGATCATGCCAGAGTCTTTGGCTCTGGGCCCAAGGGGCCAAGGTCTCCAAGTCTCTGGCTGGGTGGTGGGAGGGAGGTTCATGAGACAATGTCTCCTTTCACACCAAGCCAAATCCACACTCAAGTGCCCCTTTGAAAGGGCTCTGCTGAGAAACAATATACAAAGACCGGGGAGTGGGGAGGTGGGATTGGACGGCTCAGGTGAAGGCCTTTACCCAACCTCCTCTGCCCCCTGGTGGGGCTTCTCTCCTTCGCCCCAGGACACCCCCAGGAACTGCGAGCGCTACCTGAACTGGGCCCATGCCTTCCTGGTGGTGTACGGCATCGACAGCCGCCAGAGCTTTGATAGCAGCAGCAGCTACCTGGAGCTGCTTGCCTTGCATGCGAAGGAGACACAGCGCAGCGTCCCTGCCCTGCTGCTGGGCAACAAGCTGGACATGGCTCAGTACAGGTGAGCACAGGCTGCTTGGCCCTTGTCTCCAGAGCTCGCTTTCTTCACTTGTAAGGGCAGGTGGCATCTTCAGGGATTAGTGGGCTGCTAAGAACAGTCATCCCCTTGAATTGAGGTAGAAGGGATTGTATGTTTGTTTGTTTGTGTGTTTGTTTCCTGAGACAGAGTCTCACTCTATCACCCAGGCTGGAGTGCAATGGCACCATCTCGGCTCACTGCAACCTCCATCTCCTGGGTTCAAGTGATTCTCCTGCCTCAGTCTCCCCAGTAGCTGGGATTACAGGTGCCTGCCACCACACCCGGCTAATTTTTGTGTTTTTAGTAGAGACGGGGTTTTGCCTTGCTGGCCAGGCTGGTCTTGAACTCCTGAACTCGTGATCCACCTGCCTCGGCCTCCCAAAGTGTGGGATTACAGGCGTTAGCCACCGCGCCTGGCCAAAGGGATTATGTTGTAAGGGTATGGTAGATGTTGGTCTTCCAGGCAGCCAAGGACTTGAAGGGAAAGGTTTCTGGGTCACACAGAGGCTGCACCCTGAAAGTCAGAAGAGTGGCCACTCCTTCCACCCTCTTGGGTCTCTGTGGATTCTCTTGGACTCACCCTTCTTGCCTGAGTCTATCTGACCTTCCGGTCCCACTGCCAGCAGCTGACTGGTCTAGTGCCCATTTCCAATTCTAAGGAGAGAGGCTCTGATGGGCTCCTTGGTCAGGTGTCTGCTCTGGTCCAACTGGCTCTCGCCTCACCCAGACCCAGCCTCCCACTCTCACTCCCACAGTTGGCTGGGCTGAGGGCAGGTTCTCTTAGAAAGGGTTGGACTCGAATCAGAGGTCAGAGACTGGGCCAGAGGACGCATTACTGAAGGATACTGCAGCCATATTTTGCTTGGCTGGCATAGTGTCTTAAAAGACCTAGAACTGGAATGCTTTGAGGTGGGGCACACTCTCTCCAGCCAACCCCAGGCCTCACCACTCCCCGTGGTTTACCTCCACCCTCTCCACACATTCAAGTTGCCTGCCTGGCCCTGAAGCATTTGACACTGTGATGCCTGAACTTGATGAGTAATGCCACTGGATTTCTCCAGCACTGACCTTTGTCCTCTGTGGCCAGTCTACCTGCAAGGGATAGCCCCTTCCACCAGCCACTCATCCCTCCCTGTTCACGGTTGGTCAGTCCTGCTTCCCTAGGCCCCAAGGGCACATTGACTGGTGTTAGCAAGGAGGGGACCCTTTGTTTAGAACGGGTCAGATGGGCAGTGGGAAAAAGAGAGGTGTGGGACCGTGAAGGGGGACTATGGTGAGAGGCCTTCAGAGGTGGCCAAGCCCTCAGACCTAGGCAAATTGTGTCTCAGGGAATAAGGGAAGTCATGTGACCTGAAAGCTGCTGAAGGTAGTCTTTGAGGAATCGCAGACCCTCTTAGGAGTCAGAAGACTGGATTGTGAGTAGGCCAGTTTTCAGTACAGGGAAAAAAGCTACAGATCACTCTTTTGACCCCAATCTTTGCCAAAGGGATTGTCTAAAATGGTTTGGGAGCAAATAACAAAGAATACATGCTCAAATGAAGCTGATCCCACCCGTTCCCTAAAAACAACTCAGGACAATGTATTCCTATTTCATTCTTCGATCAAGTCCCGAGTTTAGTAGATTAGGATTCTGGGAAGCACAGGAAGTCTAACTTTTAGCTGAGTGTTGGCCATTGTCTCCCAAGACTGTCTCACTGTTAAAAGGGTAAAATGTGGGTTAGGTTGATACTTCCCAAGCCACTGATAAAATTTTCTCTAGGATGCAACAAAATAAGAAAAAGGATAATGTTCTGTGCCTCTGTCACCCACTCACACACATGCACGCACACATGGGGTTTGTGTTTGTGAAAATTCATTATTCAAGCCCCCACAATGACAAAGTTGCAGATTCAAGCTCATCATAAAAGCAAATAATAGCAAGTGTTTTTTCCAAAAAGATTCCTCAGGAAGCGGTGAGCTTACTGGCAGAACACCAGCCCTAGGTGGGGAATAGATCCGATGCCTCTGACTCTTTTTGTCCCAGTTACTCACTCTCTCTGAGACCGCCCCCCCACCATGGAGTGGCACTTTGGGAAGCTAGCCCACTCTCAGCCCCTGCTCCTGCCAGGTCAGCCTTGGGCTCAGAAACTTTTCCCACCATGGCCCACTCGAGTGCTTCCTGTCATCTAGTGGCTGTGCCATTATCCTCGGGAATGGGCAGTGGGACAGCTCAGCAGCAGGTCAGGAAGATCCAGCCAATGGAATCTTGGCCCCAAGACCTCAGGGACCCCCCATCTCTTCCCTCTTCTAGACATCCGACCTACGCAAGAGCCAGTCTTCTTTTTCTTCCCGCCTCGATTCCCATGGCTTTCAGGTCAGAAGCCTCCAGGACCTTCCCAAGTTCCAGATATTCTATCCTCCCTTCACGGGAGGTGGTGTAGGACCAAGCCAGAATAGATGTTGCCCCCTCTCTCCTTTTGCCCTCCTCACCATGAAATGTTGTCCCCCCTGCCCTCTCCGGCCTCTGCCCTGGTTTTATTATTTGCTTTTATGATGAGCTTGAATCTGCAACTTTGTCATTGTGGGGGCTTGAATAATGAATTTTCACAAACACAAACCCCAGGAGCCGTGAGAACTCTGCCAACCACAGGCTTCTGGAATCACCTCTGTGGTCTAACCCTTCAGTCCAAACGACTGCTTCTCTCTAGAGCTGATCCCACAAGCCAGAGCTGTGGGTGGCCCATTTCCTGCCCCAGGGACCCATGTTGGGGTAGAGAAGAGATGGGGCTGGGAATGGCCTGCTTCCTCCAGCCACAGGCAGGGTCTAGCATAGGGGATTTGGAGTAGCTTCTTACCCTCAGCCTCATCCCAAAATTCTGACTTGGGTGACATCAGCTACCATTTATTGAGTACTGACTCTGTGCCAGGTACTGTGCTAAACACTTGAAACAAATTGTCTTTCGTAATCCTAACAACCCTGAGAGGCAGAGGTCAGTAACCCATTGTACTGATAAGAACACTGAGACTCAGAGAGGTGAAGATGACCCCAGGCCACCCAGCTAGTCCATGGGGCGCTGGGTGTAGGAGCTGGTCTGCCTGACTTGGCACAGCCTGCTCCTAACTCCCTGCCTCACCCTGCTTCCTTCCCAGGCAAGTCACCAAGGCAGAGGGTGTGGCTTTGGCAGGCAGGTTTGGGTGCCTGTTTTTCGAGGTCTCTGCCTGTCTGGACTTTGAGCACGTGCAGCATGTCTTCCATGAGGCAGTGCGAGAGGCACGGCGGGAGCTGGAAAAGAGCCCCCTGACCCGGCCCCTCTTCATCTCCGAGGAGAGGGCCCTGCCCCACCAGGCCCCGCTCACTGCCCGGCATGGGCTGGCCAGCTGCACCTTCAACACGCTTTCCACTGTCAGTCTGAAGGAGATGCCCACCGTGGCCCAGGCCAAGCTGGTCACCGTGAAGTCATCCCGGGCCCAGAGCAAGCGCAAGGCGCCTACCCTGACCCTCCTGAAGGGCTTCAAGATCTTCTGAGGGCCCCTCCCCAGGAAGCCTAGGCTCGGTGGCTGGACAGGACTGCAGCGGGACAGGGGCTGGCTTCTCACCGCCGGCCTTTCCCTCTGATGGACAGCAGACCCCGCCTCCAGCACCAAGCAGTGTCCCTACACTCAGTTCACTGTGTGAGCTGCAGTGGCAGACAGGGATGCTGCTTCTGTTCCCTCCAGGCCTTGGTCTTCATGGTAACCACCGCGTCTGTGGCCCTGGAGGGAAACAGCCACTGTGACAACCCAGAGACCTGGGGTCACCCGTAAGTAGGAAGAAATTGCAGTGTCTATCCTGCTGCCATCAGCCTTTCCTGCTCCAGCTACAGTTGGGCCAGCTGTGGCCTTAGTGGACGGTCTGGGTGGATAGCTCTGTCAATGTCAGGCCCGAGAACCCGAGAACAGCCTGCGGAATGACAGCCCTGGGGTCGTTGTGCCACCTGGTGGATGGGAAAGGCAGGGCGGCTGCAGTTTCAGAGGCCAGAGCCTGGCCCTCTTGTCATCTGCTGACTTCAGAGAAGCCCCAGGCTACAAACCCCACAGTTTATCCAAGGAAAATCTAGTTAAAATAATCCAATGGACAGAAGCCCCAGGAAGGGGTATTTCCAACACTTGGCGTCTCAATGAGGATAAAAGGGAGGGACTGTAGGTTGTCCAATGTAAGGAGCCCCAGAGTTCTTTCACCAGCAGACAGATTCCCCATGTGTTTTCCCACTGATAAGGACTCTGTCCAAAGAACCTCAGCACCAGCCCCCTCAAGTTTAATGATCCAGGCTGCAGAAGGTGTCACTCCAGTGAGTTACCCAGGGCTCCAGGGAGCCCACAGCAGCATCAGACCCATCCAGGGGCTACAGGGCCTGCCCCCTTGCAGGTGGAAACACAGTATACCCGTTTGTCGTCTGGTTTGGCAGGACCTAGGACCCTCAGCAATGAGTCTGAGTGTTCAAAGACCACTTTAGAACCTAAAGCATTTTGGGTTAATAAAGCAAAATTTTGCATATGTTATTTGGTGGTGTCACCGCAGCTTATACCAGGACACCATGGCTCAGACATGGGATCAGGACACACCTTTGAGATCCCACCGTTAGCAAGAAAAGGCTCTCCGAGGCAGGCAGTGTGGTAGTTGTCTGATTTTGTTTACCACACGCCAGGTCCCAGGGAAGTCTTGCACAGACTCTTAGCAGACAAGCAGGGAAAGGAGAGGGTCCTGATGGGTGGAAGGGTTGGGAAGGGGATTCTGGGCCTGGAAGCCTGCTCCTTCCCCTCTCAGCAGTCTCAGGACTACTGTTGGATATTGCAAACAGCATCTCTGACCCAGTCTTCGGCCTCATTCTGTAAGTGGAGGAGCTGAGGTCAGAGGGGGGCTGTGAACTACTCAAGACCACATGCTTGGAGTCCTAGCCAGGCTTCCCGACCCACAGGCCAGCTACGGATTTTGCACTTTTGCTCCAGGCCACTTGTGTGTGTATGTGTGTGTGTACCACTGCCATCTGAACAAACTATGCAATACCACCTGCTCACTTCCAGGAGCATTTTAATAAAAGTTTTTTTTTAATAACAGAATTTTAGTTTGCTTGCAGTTCATTCATTGTATCTGCTAAGAAAAAAAAAAAAAAAGAAAGAAAGGAAAAGAAAAAAGCGGCTGCTTGGGAGAGACTGTAAAACCTGAGAGGTTTCAGGCCACTGAGCCGAGCCCAGATTTTGTGCCTGGGCTTAGGATGGGGCTTCTCTGAACCCTCACTAGCTCTCAGTTTCTGGTACATCCGGAAGGAAAACTGAAAGCACATCTCTCTCTTTTAACTCAAGTTCCACCTGGGTCAAGTTTGGCTTTTCTGAGAGCAAAGTCTCTCTTAGGTTGTTTAGGCTGTTGTGATCCTTGGCCTCATCCAAATGCAGGACTTCTGGAGTTTCTTTTTCTGGTGGCTGCATCTTTTCTTTTCTGGGGGAACAGGGAACAGTGTTAATCGGGGGGGCTGAGTGGTTGGGGCAGGACTGGGTCTCCCACATGGCTTAAAGTGTCTAAGGGGAAAATCCTATATGCAGTTTGGGAGCTACTGGAGGAGAAGTGGCAATGGTTGGATATTCCTTCAACAAAGAAATGGCTTACGCTTGCGTGTGTGTCATCTCAAGGAATCCTTACTGTCACCTGTGAGCTCAAGTATCATTGCCACCCCCGCACCTTCCAAGTGAGGCTAGGTGCAGTGGTTCACACCTGTAATCCCAGCACTTTGGGAGGCTGAGGCGGGTGGATCACTTGAGGCCAGGTGTTTGAGACCAGTCTGGCCAACATGGCAAAACCCCATCTCTACTAAAAATACAAAAATTAGCTGGGTGTGGTTGTGCCTGTAATTGCAGCTATTTGGGAGGCTGAAGCAGGAGAATCACTTGAACCTGGGAGGCAGAGGTTGCAGTGAGCCGAGATTGCATCAGTGCACTCCATCCTGGGCAAGAGAGAGACTCTCAAAAAAAAAAAAAGCCAAGGATGCACATAGCTAGTGTGTGCACTTAAGCCTCCTGACTCTTGAGTCCTGTGTTCTTTTCACCTAACCACACTGTCTCAGACCTTGGACTGTCATCCAACTTAGCACAGGTCCTTGTCACCACACACCTCACCCTCACACTACTGCAGGAAATGTCTAATTAATCTCTCTGCCCCTAGGTGTTTCCTTCTCCAAACCAGCCTAGGCACAACACCAGTCATGTTTCTAAAACCGCATCGTGTACACATCACTCCCCTCCCTCAACCACCTTCATTGGCTCCCACTGCCCACTTCCTTAACAACTCCTACGCATCTGTCCTCTCTCCAGATTGGTTTTATTCAAGGTACCCCTAGACTTCCTGGCCATAGTGGAGGGACCCAGCGGTGGTAAGCTGTCTGCTTAGAGATTCTGGCTGGGTCGTAGGGGGAACAGTTCTGCTGTACCCGTGGACAGCCACTCATCTCTGAGTTGACCTTGCTCAGGTGCATGTGTGCTGATAGGATGAGAGGGGCAAGCTCCCCTTCTGAATGGCTACACTCCTCTAGGTCATGCCTGCTTCCTGTCCAGGGCCAGCGGGTGGTAATCAGGGACTGTTGCTGGTTTTTTTTTTTTTTGGTTTTTGTTTGTTTGTTTGTTTGTTTTTAACAGCTTTGGGTTCTCGAAGGACGCTGAAGGCTGAATTTTGCTGTCCCAAAGGGTGGACAGCAATGATCCCTAAGTGACCCCTCTCTAAATTTCCCTCTGGGAAGGCAGGGCCTCTACCCCTCAGAGACCACCCCATCCCCCCAGGACCAGCTCCTCACCTGCTTGCCTGGATGCTTCTTCCCAGGAGGACCATGCTTATAATGACCACCACAGCTGCCAGAGCAAGGATGGAATGATTCCAGGGAGATGCTGGGGAAGGACACACAGGACAGAGCCCTGAGGAATGGCCAGGCACCTCTCAAGCCCACTAACAGCTGGGGCCTGGGCTCAGACCCAGCTTACAGCATCAACTGTCCTTTGCATGGAGACCCTACTCAAAGATGAGCCCCTTGCCCTGGGGCACTCCCAGTCTAACAGGTGGGAGGGTGGAAGACACAGTCTCTACTCTGGAGAAGCCCTAATCTAATGGAGGAGACAGTACTGCAGTTAAATAATAGTGGGGCAACAGGGGTGAAGGGCAGAGGCCTGCGGAGGGCAGGAGACAGGTGGGCCAAGATAAACTTTACAATCTTCAGTTTTGCCAGGAGCTGGCTCTGCGGAGCACAAGGAAAAGAAAGAAGGCTGGGCTCAGTGGCTCACGCCTATAATCCCAGCACTTTGGGAAGCCGAGTCAGGTGGATCACCTGAGGTCGGAAGTTCAAGACCAGCCTGGCCAACATGGTGAAACCCTGTCTCTACTAAAAATACAAAAATTAGCTGGGTGTGGTGGTATACACTGTAATCCTAGCTACTCGGGAGGCTGAGGCATGAGAATCACTTGAATCCAGGAGGCAGAGCTTGCAGTGAGCCAAGATTGCGCCACTGCACTCCAGCCTGAGCAACAGAGCGACCCTGCCTCAAAAAAAAAAAAGGAAAAAAAAAAAAAAAAAAAAGAAGAAGAAAGAAAAAAAGGAAAGAAAGAAGGCAGGGAGAAGGGTGGAAGGAATGGCAACTGCCCACAGATAATACATAAAGTGACTAAACTGAATGTGGATACTCAAGATTTGTCCATGCTGTACCCAAATGAAGCAGGGTCCAGCCTCAGAGCTCTTGCATTTGCTGTCCTCCCTCCAGGAATGTTCCTCCCCCAAATAATCTGCATAGCTAATTATTTCCTTAGTTTCCTGCAAGTCACTTTCCTGATGATAAAAATGTCACCTTTTTAGTGAGGCCTTCCTTGACCACATTACTGCCCTTGCTGCATACTTCCTATTCTCTTTCTCTGTTTAATTTTTCTTTTTATTACTCATCGCCAACGCACTATGCGTTTTAGTTGTTTATTTTTAATCCCCACTAGAATGTACGTTCCATGAAGGCAGAGATTTTTGTGTTTTATTCACTATTGTCGCCCCAGTGCTGAGAACAGTGTCTGGTACAGAGTAGGAGCTTAATAAATGTTGTGATGATTGGAGGGCTGCATAAATAAGCGACCACACCCTGAGAAAAGGAAGGGGCGGTCCAGCCAGACCCCTCTGAGTACTGAGACACCCCAGACTGATTCCCTGTCTTGGAGGAAATGTGCCACCTGACCTGGAGGGGATGACAGTGTCAGGGCCTTCAGCCAAACTTTTCTCTGTGTTGAGGGGCACACCCGCACCCCTGCCGTCAATCTCTCACCACTTACCATCTTCCACACGAAAAAACCAAAGCATCTCTTCCAGCAGCTCCTGGGGCACCACAGTACCGGCTGGGTCTCCGGGAGCCCCCTCACTGTGCTCCATGCCTGTGCTCCTGGTGGCGTGTGCCGCTGGCAACGAGGTCCTTAGACCCCTTAGCCCCAGCAGCCCTCCTGGCCTCCTCGGTTCTGGCCCCTTGGCAGAGAAGCCGTGAAGACCCCTGGAAACAAAGCAGAGAGCATGACTGGATATCCCACCCGAGTTTGATCTCCCTCCGTGCCCAAATCCAGGTCTCCTCTGGCCCAAAGTTATGGGACCAAAACGACCCGAACGAACCCAGGAGCACGTGGAGCCTGGAAGGGCAGACTGTGGAAGTGGGAGTGACTCAAATATTTATTAAAAGCCATCGCATATGTGGAGGAGCACTGTTCTGGGAGTGAGGAGGACTGAGCCACTGGCGGGTTCTGGGACCCTTGCAAAGGACATCTCCGGTCTTCGCCTGTCCAGCGTCCCCACCTGGCTTCTACGAGCCCACAGCGCGCCCATGCGTTGCCATAGCAACTTGTCCCTTGAATGTCGTGCGGTAGCCAATCACAGGCCTGTGTTTCCCCACGTGTCAAAGGCTGGGCCTATCACGTCTCTCTCCTGGGGATTGGCACGCCTACGACACAGAGCGGAGAAAAGGGAAAAGTGCTGGAGGGAAAGGCAGCTGCCGGCTCCTGATGCTGAGAGGGCACCCCCTGCCCCGACCCCGAGAGCTTTTTTTCTTTTCTTTTTTTTTTTTTTTTGGACAAGTTAGCAGAATTGTTTTCTGTTATTTGCAAGGGAAGAACCTGAATCCATGCTCTCTGGATAAATCCCTTACTTCATGTAGGCCTATTTCCATCCCAACTATTAATAATAAACTGAACCCCAGTCAATCTCAAAACAGTCAGACATTTTGACGTCTTCTTGTACTAACTGCATTATTACTACTTAATATAAAATTTTCTAGCATCCATACTTTAAAAAACAAAAAGAAATAGGTAAAATTAATTTTGACAACATATATTATTCAGGCCAATATTAAAATTACTAAGTTATTTTGCTTTTTTGCTTTTTTTTTTTTTTGAGACGGAGTCTCACTGTGTGGCCCAGGCTGGAGTGCAGTGGCACGATCTCTGCTCACTGCAACCTCCGCCTCCCGAGTTCAAGCGATTCTCCTGTCTCAGCCTCCTAAGTAGCTGGAATTACAGGTGCATGTCACTACCGCCTCGCTAATTTTTGTATTTTTAGTAGAGATGGGGTTTCACCATGTTGGCCAGACTGGTCTTGAACTCTTGACCTCAGGTGATCCACCCGCCTTGGCCTCCCAAAATACTGGGATTACATGAGTGAGCCACCACGCCCGGCCCAATAACACATTTTTTTAAAAGGACACACATTAAACACATTAAGCTGTGTCTTGAGGAGGAGGAGGAAGGGAGTAGGAATGGAGATAAATGTAACTAAAATAAAACAAGAGAAGTGTTTTGAACAGATCAATTATAAAACATGCCATAGGGCACCAAGAAAAAAAAGTGTACATGGAGGATCGAAGTATTCTCAAGTCCCCTCACACTCTGTCACTGCCTTAGGAGCTCAACAATCTCAGCCCCAAATAGCCTTTGGACGCTCATCCAGGGGCATTCAAAAACAACTGGATGGCAAACAGCCAGACAGAAAATAGGAGTATCAACAAAAGGACTAGCTTTACATCAGAGTTTCCTCTAGCACTAAATGCTCTGAGAAAACTAAAAAGGCCTATCTACAAATTGCAAGGGAAAATATTTTGACACAAATACAATACTGACTTAAGCTTTTCATATGTGAATGATCATTCATATGTCAAGGTGGAGATGGAAGTCAGGGAGAAAAAAAGACCTTTCTTAGACTTTTTTCTTTCTTTCTTTCTTTCTTTTTTTTTTTTGAGACGGAGTCTTGCTCTGTCACCCAGGCTGGAGTGCAGTGATGTGATCTCAGCTCACTGCAACCTATGCCTCCTGGGTTCAAGTGGTTCTTATTTGTGCCTCTGCCTCCCAAGTAGTGGGACTACAGGTGCATGCCATCACACCCGGCTAATTTTTGTATTTTTAGTAATGATGGGGTTTCGTCATCTTTCCCAGGCTGGTCTTGAACTCGTGACATCAGGTAATCCACTCACCTCGGCCTCCCAAAATGCTAGGAATACAGGCCTGAGCCACCATACCTGGCCCTTTCTTAGACTTTCAAGGACTCACATGCACACTGCCTACTTACTCATTTGAGGGAGATTCTATCTATCTATCTATCTATCTATCTATCTATCATCTATCAATCTATCTACCTATCTATCTATCTGCCTACCTACCCATCTAAAATCATGGAAAGACAAAGTTACAGGAACGGCCAACAGATGTGATCTTGTGTTCTAGCTCCAACTGACTGTCCAGAGCACTGTCCAAGAAGGATTGTGACATTCCATCCAGTCTCAGATGTAAGAGTGCCTGGATTGATTAGTAACATCAGCCACAGGCCCCTGTCCCATATGCAAACCCCTGAACTCACAGAGAAAAGTGTTGAAGTTGAGAAACCAAACACAGTCTTCTTCTAGGGTGTGGGATGAGATTCAGACACATGGGACATTCACGTTGACCACTTCTGTGTTGTGTGGTTTCTTATGGGTATACACTGCTTTCATGAGAACAATACATGTATTCCATTTTTAATGTGTATATATATTTATATGTATATTTTGTCTATTTGTATGCCTTTTTTTTTTTTTTTTTTTGTAATGGAGTTTTTTTTTTGCTGCCCAGGCTGGAGTGCAATGGTGTGATCTCGGCTCACTGCAACCACTGCCTCCCAGGTTCAAGAAATTCTCTTGCCTCAGCCTCCTGAGTAGCTGGGACTACAGGCATGTGCCACCACATCCGGCTAATTTTTGTATTTTTAGTAGAGATGGGATTTCACCATGTTTGCCATGTTGGTCTCGAACTCCAGATCTCAGGTGATCCACTCACCTCAGCCTCCCAAAGTGCTGGGATTACAGGTGTGAGCCACTGCACCCAGCCTTTGTATGCATTTTTAAATGTAGGTATTTATTGTACTTATACCTTTTGAGACAACAATTTCAATTTTTGATATTTAATGAATGGAACTAATCAGATCAGTGTACAAAGACACAGTAAGCTATTGTCCACAGTGGAGTGGTCTCTTTTTGTTTTTTTGTTTTTTGAGACAGAGTCTGGCTCTGTTACCCAGGCTGGAGTGCAATGGCACCATCTCAGCTCACTGCAACCTCCATCTCCTGGGCACAAGCGATCCTCCCACCTCAGCCTCCTGAGCAGCTGGTACAACAGGCATGTGCCACCAAACCCGGCTAATTTTTGTACTTTTTGTAGAGACGGGGTTTCATCATCTTGCCCAGGCCGGCCTTGAACTTCTGAGTTCAAGCGACCTGCCCACCTTGTCCTCCCAAAATGCTGGGATTACAGGCATGAGCCACCGCGCCTGGCCAAAGTATGTTTAAAATATGTTTAATATTGTTACAATAAACACATACCGACCAACAAAAAACCAAAATGACAAACTGGATACAAATCCAGAACCGAGAGTCAGCCCTCCTCAGCTATGTTAGATGCCACAGAAACAAACGACATATTTCTTTCTTTTTTTTGAGACAGAGTTTCACTCTTTTTGCCCAGGCTGGAGTGCAATGGCTTGATCTCAGCTCACTGCAACCTCCACCTCCCAGGTTCAAGTGATTCTCTTGCCTCAGCCTCCCAAGTAGCTGTGATTATAGGCATCCGCCACCATGCCCGGCTAATTTTGTGTTTATTTATTTAGAGACAGAGTTTCACTCTCGTTGCCCAGGCTGGAGTGTAATGGCACCATCTCAGCTCACTGCAATCTCCACCTCCCAGGTTCAAGTGATTCTCCTGCCTCAGCTTCCCGAGTAGCTGGGATTATAGGTGCCCACCACCACACCCAGTTAATTTTTGTATTATTAGTAGAGACGGGGTTTCACCACATTGGCCAGGCTGGTCTCGAACTCCTGACCTGAGGTGATCCATCCGCCTCAGCCTCCCAAAGTGCTGGGATTACAGGCATGAGCCACCGCACCCGGCCAATTTTGTATTTTTAGTAGAGATGGAGTTGCACCACGTTAGCCGGAGTGGTCTCGAACTCCTGACCTCAAGTGATCGGCCTGCCTCGGCCTCCAAAAGTGCTGGAACTGCAGGCATGAGCCACTGTGCCCGGCCAAAGACATATTTCTATCAAAGCACGTATCCAGTTTGCTTCTAAAGTGAGCATCATATTGTCATTTGCATGATTAAATTAAACTTTATGCCTTATTTGCATTTTATTAGTTTTGCCTTTAATGTTCTTTTCTTGTTCCAGGATCCCATTTAGGATGTCATACTGCATTTAGTTGTCTTGTCTCCTTAAGCCCCTCTGGGAGATCTCTGCATTTTAAACAGGGCTTAATCATCTGCCATTGGACTGTGACTTCTGCCAAAGACCTGGGCCACCCATCCCCAAGGCAAGATGAGGATACTCACCCTGGATCCTGAGTTCCTGAGGACTGCCTTGATCTGCTGTTGGGAGCAGCAACAATTTCTGTATCTTCCTTTTCCTCCTCTTTATGGGAGAACAGGATGGTCTTTGCACTTGAGCTCTCCCAGGCAGTAACAGCTGTCACTTAGGGGATAGTGCCTGGAGAGCCTGTGGCAGCTGGACCCATCTGGTAGCTCTGGCCTTAGCACATGCCCAGGCCTGGAGCCTTCTCTATCACTCCGGGGTGACTGACCTCTTGAATGAGTGGACTCAGAGTGCAAACAGGCTCCACCTGACTTTCACAGTCGGAAAGCACCGGCAGCCCAGTGCTTTCTTTGTTATGTGTTGGCCTCAAGAAAAGAGAAAACATCCGGATCCTCTGGACAGGCAGGAGAATGGACTGCAGAGGACCTGTGGTCTGTGGGTTCCATCACCGCAGGGGGATATGTAGTGTGCCCACTCCGGGTCTGTATTGCCCAATATCATCAATATTTAACCACGGAGCAGGGAGTCAGGCTGGCCTTTTACAGCCTGTGCTTTCTCATAGTGAAGGTCATGGCATCATGTGAATTCCTCACAAGGAGCTGTAAAATATGACCTTTGGAGGTGGGGGGTTGGGAAAGGCTGTGTGAGCACCAGTGACCCAGAGAGTAGGAAGCAGGCCAAGGCAAGCAACTTGGTAGGGAAGCAGGAATGAGGTGCTCCTCCCACCTGGCCAGCGCCATTCAACTCTGATAGTCTATGGACTTTTCCACCAACTGGCTCCGTGCATCTTAGGCAATCATTGTTGGTTTAGCAAGGAGTGGGCTCATGTGAAATAAGCCCACTCTTATTTTTTTTTTTTGAGATGGAGTCTCGCTCTGTCACCCAGGCTGGAGTGCAGTGGTGCAATCTTGGCTCACTGCAACCTCCGCCTCCCCGGTTCAAGCAATTCTCCTGCCTCAGTCTCCTGAGTAGCTGAGACTACAAGTATGTGCCATCACACCCAGCTAATTTTTTGTATTTTTAGTAGAGATGGTGTTTCACTGTGTTAGCCAGGATAGTCTTGAGCTCCTGACCTCGTGATCTGCCCACCTCAGACTCCCAAAGTGCTGGGATTACAGGCATGAGCCACCACGCCCAGCCGCCCACTCTTATTTCTTACTTCACAAATGAAACAGAGGCTGAGTGAGGTCACATGTCAAGCCCAAACTCCTCTATGAGTTAAACATTAGTCAACAGTGTGTACTGTGTGTGCATGGGGCAGAGGAAAGAAGACCCAACAGGGAACCTAGGGGCTGCCTGGAACTCCAGCTCCTCCTCATTTTGTAATGCATTCATTTATTCCTTGAATAAATGTTACTTGAGCATCTACTGTGTAGATACATGGTAAATAAGACAGGTGAGGGCCCTGCTCTCTTGGAGCTCAAACTCCAGGGGAGATAGCCAACAAAAAAGTAAGCAAAAGCATAATTAAAAGATAATTATAGCAGTGGTCATTTCTGTGAATATCTTAGACAACATAATAAGATAGAAAGGGATGAGGTGGGGGAGCCATGATTACTATATTACTACACTAAAAACTGAATGATGAGGGGTTAACCATGCAAAGACCTGAAAAAGCACGTACAAAGGCCAGGAGTGGTGGCTCATGCCTGTAATCCCAGCACTTTGGGAGGCCAAGGCGGGTGTATCACCTGAGGTCAGGAGTTCGAGACCAGCCTGACCAACAAAGTGAAACCCCATCTCTACTAAAAATAAAAAAATTAGCCAGGTGTGGTGGCAGGCGCCTGTAGTCCCAGCTACTCAGGAGGCTGAGATGGGAGAACTGCTTGAACCCGGGAGGCGGAGCTTGCAGTGAGCTGAGATTGCACCACTGCACTTCAGCCTGGGCAATGGAGCTAGACTTAATCTCAAAAAAAAAAAAAAAAAAAAGAAAGAAAGCAGGTACAAAGACACTGAAGAAACAATGAGCTTAATGTGTCTGGGACAAAAAGGTGGCCAATATAGCTGAATCATAGTGATGAGGGGGAAGTGGCATGGAATAAAGTCGGAGGATAGACAGGAGTATCCACTCCTCATGGTGGGCCTTGTAAAACAGGGTAAGGAGTTTGTATTTTACCCTAAAAGTAATGAGAAGCCACTGGAGGGTTTAGGCAGGGAAGTAACATGATCTAATTGACATTTGTCTAAGATCACTTGGCCTGCTGGGTGGAAAATGGATTGTAGGAGAGCAAGAGAGGAACAGGGAGACCATTGGGAGGCTGTTATATTCATCCAGGCAAAACATATTAGTAGTTTGGACCAGGCTGGTGGCAGTGGAGATGATGAGAAGTGGTCAGATTCAGGGTGCATTTTGGAGAGAAAAGTAGTTGATAGATTTCAAGAGAGAAACTCAACACTAACTCTCTTAAACACAAAAGGAATTTATTGGCTCATAAACTAGGAAGGGCAGGGTGGAGCTGACCTGAGGCATATGGGAACCAGGGATTTGACAACCCGTAGTGCTTTGTTTCTGTGGCTCTTTCCCTGCTTTTCTCTGGGTGCCAGGCTCATTACCCCAGGCTGGCCACCTTCGGGAAGCTTGACCAGATGATAGGAAACCCAGGCTCATGCTCTTATAGCTGCAGAGGAAGTAGTTACTTTTCTTAGCTCTTGTTTAAAAATTCCTGGAAGGGACCCTAATTGTCCAGCCTGAGTCATGTACCCATGTCTTGGATCAATTGTTATGGCTAGGGAGGGGGGTACCACAGATAGCCAACCCAGAGCTCATGCCTATTGGGTAGCCAGGAGAGATAGGCTGTGAGCTGGACAGCCCACGCCATGTGGGTGCCTGAAGCAACCATTTGACCACAATCCCCCTTGTCTGCCTCTGAGGAGTGTTGTGGTGCTCCAATGGGATGGTGTCCCCTTAACAAGGAGCCTGCACAATCCCAGGTTTTCCACTCTTCTGCTTCTGTGCCTTTTCTCTCCCTCCTCTTACCCTAGCTCTTTCTACTCTGGCCTATCCAATAACTTGTTCCATGGTTGCCATGTGCCAGGCATTATGCCAGTGATAAACAGTCGAAAGCATTGTCCCTGCCCTCATGGAGACTCCAGTCTAGCAGAACAGACAGACGGGTGTTCATCATGTCATCACAACTTCTGTGTGACAAGTGCCATGAAGGAAACATACACATGGAGAGGAGAGCACATCACCAAGCCCTCCTTTCCTCACAGCATCAATATCATTCCTGGCCAATCAATCCCACCGTGAAATCTCCTCTCCTGACTTCTCCAGTCTCTTATCTCCCTACCTAGAGGATGATAGACAGTCAGCAGTGTAGTGGAGTGGAAAGGGCTTTTGGCTCTCCTCTGCTATTCTGGTATCTGCCACCTGCTAACCCTTCAAGCCTCAGCTTAAATGTCATCTTCTTAGGGAGGCCTTCCATATCAGTTGAGAATTGTGTTTGGCTCTGGGTAACAAAGACCCAATGTCAGTGGTTTAAACCATAAGAGTTTATTTTCTCATAGAAGAATGTCAGAAGTAGCCAGTTATTAATGTCATAAGACGAAGGAAATCAGGGCTGAGGTTTCTAAGACTCCCTCATGGCCCCAAGATGGCTGATGCAGCTCCTGCCATTATATCCAAGTTCCAAGCAGAAAGAAAAGCAAAAGGGAAAAAGGACAAAAAAGTGTGACCATGCTCTATAGTAAACAAATAACCTCTCTGAGAGTAAACTCAGGTAATACAGAGAACTAAGATCAAGGGAGTTATTCCCAGAAAACAGTAGCAAGGGCAGCCAGGTGGGCTAACCAAATAACTTACTCTACTGCCAGGGTGGAGGTCTTCACAGGTCATGCCCAGCAGGATTTGATAACTGTCACAGGCCTGTGACTGCTGTGTGGACTGTAGCACAGCCTGCTAATTTCCCCCTAGATTACATTCTTCCCTTCTTCCTTTTAATAAGAGAATCCTCTAAATTTTAGAGGCATATGGCCACCCAACTGGAAACTGCAGTTCCCAGGCTGGGCGCGATGGTTCATGCCTATAATCCCAGCACTTTGGGAGGCTGAGGTGGTCGCATCACGAGGTCAGGAGTTCAAGACCAGCCTGGCCAACATGGTGATACCCCATCTCTCCTAAAAATACAAATTAGCCGGGCATGGTGGCGTGCACCTGTAATCCCAGCTACTCAGGAGGCTGAGGAGGAGAACTGCTTGAACCTGGGAGGTGGCGTGAGCTGAGATCAAGCCATTGTACTCCAGCCTGGGTGACAGAGCAAGACTCCATCTTATAATTAATTAATTAATTAATTAAAAAATTAATGAACCTGCATTTCCCAGATTCCTTGCAGTCATAAGTGGTCCTCTAAGTTTTGGCCGAAAGAGACCTGAGAAGTGATTGCAACTTCAGAATCACTTTTTTTTTTTTGAAACTTATACAAACTTTTTTTATTGGAGTATACATACAGGAAAGTACACAAATGGTAAGCTTAGTGAATTTTCACATGTGGACACACTCATGCATGGGAACATATGCCATCCAGATCAACAAATAAAACAATTACACCATTGCATACTGTACTCCAGCCTAAGCAACAGAGTAAGACCCTGTGTCTAAAAGAAAAAAAGAAAAAGAAATAGAACATTTCCAGATCTCAGAAGTCTTCTCTTGTCACTATCCCTTACAAAGGCAACCTGACTTTTAATACCATAGAGTAATTTTGTCTGTTTTTATACTTTATATAAATGTAATCAATCAATATGCAATCTTTTGTGTCAGCTTCTTTTGCTCTACATTATACTTGTGAGATTCATCCGTGTTGTGTGTAGTTGTGGTTCATTCATTCTTGTTGTAGCATAGTATTCTATTGTGTGACTATGCCGCACTATTTCTACCTGTGGATCATGTTTTTATGAGAAAATTCAACCCCTCCACTTCCTCATTCCTCTTTCTGGAACACAGATATGATGGTGGAAAGGACATCTCAGGACAGGGGTTGTTAACCTATGGGCCAAATCGTTCTCTTTTTTTGAGATGGAGTCTCACTCTGTTGCCAGGCTGGAGTGCAGTGGGGAGATCTTGGCTCACTGCAACCTCCGCCTCCTGGGTTCAAACGAGTCTCCTTCCTCAGCCTCCCAAGTGGTCGAGACTACAGGCACGTACCACCACGCCCAGCTAATTTTTGTATTTTTAGTAGAGATGGGGTTTCACTATGTTGGCCAGGATGTTCTCGATCTCTTGACCTCATGATCTGCCCACCTTGGCCTCCCAAAGTGCTGGGATTACAGGCGTGAGCCACCGCACCTGGCCTATGGGCCAAATCTGACCTGCAGCCTGGTTTTGTAAAAAAAAAAAAAAAAAAAATCTTACTGGGACACGCCATGCTCGTTTGTTTACATATTGTCTAGGGTTGCTTCGGCATTACATTAGCAGAATGGAGCAGTTGTGACGATTGGCCCACAAAGCCTAAAATATTTGCCATTTGGTCCTCATTTACCGAACAAAAAAAGTGCCAGCTGGGTGCAGTGACTCACGCCTGTAATCCCAGCACTTTAGTAGGCTGAGGCAGGTGGATCACCTGAGTTCAGGAGTTTGAGACCACCCTGGGCAACATGGTGAAACCCTGTCTCTACTAAAAATACAAAATTAGCCGGGCTGTTGGCGCATGCCTGTAGTCCCAGCTACTCGGGAGGCTGAGGCAGGAGGACCACTTGAACCTGGGAGGTGGAGGTTGTGGTGAGCCGAGATCGCACCACTGTACTCCAGCCTGGGCAACAGAATGAGACCCCATCTCAAAAAAAAAAAAGACAACCCAGGCAACAAGATAGAAGGAATTTGAGCTCCTGATTAACCTCAGGTAGCTGAGCAGCCTACCTGCCCTGGACCACCTATCAGCTTCTGAAAGTGTTATGTACAGGAAAAGTTTGGGGATCTCCCTGTTACAGAAACTTACTCTGTACTGTAACTAATACATACATTCTGCATGTTTAAAAATGGTTTATTGGATAAGTAAATAACATGGCAGCAGAACTAACTTCTAGTCCTGTCCATCTTTGCTACTGACCAGCTGTGTGATCTTGAGCTAGTCACTGGGACCTCAAGTTTTTATCAAAACGCATTAAGGTTCTACAAGGAGTGAAAAAGCAAAGGATTTTAGAAACTATTATCAGAAGGAGCCAATTGTGTAATGACAAAGTCCAGGCCCTTTAAACACGGGAGATTTCCACCTGGGGTCAACCAGTTGGCTTTTCTGCTAAATAAGGTAAAACACCAGTATGAAAGAGAACTTTTTCCCTAAATTGTGATGGATGCTAGAGGGTAGGGAATACTGGCTGAGCTGTCCAGAAACCTGACCCCTCAGCTGGATTGCAGAGGACGCTTTAACCTCAGCTCAGGGTTATGTTCCAAGAGGCAGAGTCTTGCCCTGACCTTCAGGGCCTAAGGCTAAGCATCTTCCTGTGTCTCAGCCTCCTGTCTCCCCATGCTGAAGATGTGACGCCTGCTAGGCTGACAGCCAGCAAAGGTTTCAAAGTGGTGGAAACTGATCTGCATTTCCAGGGCAGGCTGTTCTGCTCCTTGGGGTGGGCCATCTATCATCAGCTGGCGCCAGGAGGGGTGGACAGGCCGTTGGCTAGCCATTTGTTCTCACTCTCATTTTCACAAGCATCACTTACATGTAGAAGCCAGTTTAACAATTCAGTTTGAACAATAGTTCTTCCAAGTCCCTGATGACAGCACGTTATCTTCTCAGTAAACTTCATGGAAAATAAAATGAAATCTGAAAGTGGTGATGTAAGGAAATGATGACACATGGGAGCAGAGATGTATGTTCAAGAATGTTCACTGCAACATTATCTAAAATAGCAAAAAAAAAAAAAAAAAAAAGAGTGGGCATGGTGGCTTCTGTCTGTAATCCCAGCACTTTTAGAGACTGAGGCAGGAGGATCACTTGAACCCAGAGTCCGAGACCAACCTGGGCAACAAAGTGAGACCCCATCTCTAAAAAAATATTAGCCAGGCATGGTGGCATGCATCTGTGGTCCCAGCTATTTGGGAGGCTAAGGCAGGAGGATTGCTTGAGCCCAGGAGGTTGAGGCTGCAGTGAGGCATGATCCACCACTGTACTCCAGCCTGGGCGACAGAGTGAGATGCTGTCTCAAAAATTTGTTGTTGTTGTTGTTGGCCGGGCGCAGAGGCTCAAGCCTGTAATCCCAGCACTTTGGGAAGTCGAAGTGGGCAGATCACCTGAGGTTAGGAGTTCAAGACCAGCCTGGCCAACATGGTGAAATCCCATCTCTACAAAAATACAAAAGAAATTAGCCGGGCATGATGGTGGGTGCCTGTAATCCCAGCTACTCAGGAGGCTGAGGCGGGAGAATCACTTGAACCCGAGCGGCAGAGGTTGCAGTGAGCCAAGATTGTGCCATTGCACTCCAGCCTGGGCAACAGAGTGAGACTCTGTCTCAGAAAAAAAAAAAAAACAAATTTTTTTTTGAAACAAAAATACAAATATCGAGGATCAGAGGAGTGGTTAAATTATGGTACCAACAGAACCACATATTTCCTCTAGGGGCTAATTTTTATGTTAAACCCAGAAGAGGAAAAAAACAAATAGTGGAATTAGTGAGGAGCATTTTTGTAAAAGGTAGGGGAAGTAAGTCCAAAATTATTTCCAGTGAAGCACTGACTTGAGGCCTTCATCTGTAATAGGATGGTTGAGAGGAATGACAGGTGTTCAAAGGGAAGTCATCTTTACACCAAAGTAAAAGGATGTCCATGATCAAAGTCTTCTTCATCAGACACATGTTTTGTTGGAAGCATTTCAAGAATATTTGCAAAGTATAGGAAGTTTGGCAAAAACTGGTGTGAAACGGTAAAACCAAGTACAATATGTACTTTCTGCAAGAAAAGACATTCTGCAGCCACCACCTTAATCCCTTTCATCTTATCGATAGCATTTGAGACTATCTATGTTGTTGACCCTTATTCATAATCCTTAATTATTTCTATGTCTTTGACCTCTTGCTCCTGGTTATAGTATAACCAAAAATTTTCTTCAGTCCCCTACTAAACCAGAGTCCAAGAGTAGAATAAAATCAAAGTCTATCAGCCTTTCTTTCAGCTAGCTATAGGAGGTGCTTAAAGTTTAATCATTCTCAGACACAGCACTATGAATAGTTTCATTTTGCAGACATATTGTTCAATAATGTGTTTGAGGAATGTCAAACAGCTTGGTAAGTAAGAATTGTGTGTTAATTTGTCTCAATTTTGTCCCTCCCATTCGCAGGCAAGTAAGCACTCTTTTTTTTTTTTAATTTTTTTTTTTTTAAGACAGGATCTGACTCTGTTGCCTAGGCTGGAGTGGCATGATCATGGCTCATTGCAGCCTCAATCTCCTGGGTTCAAGTGATTCTCCCAACTCAGCCTCCCGAGTAGCTGGGACCATAGGCGTGCACCACCACACTTGGCTAATTTTTAAAATTTTGTAGAGACAGGGTCTTGCCCAGGCTGCTGCCAAACTCCTGGCCTCCAGTTATCTTCTGTCTTGACCTCCCAAAGTGTTGGGATTATAGGTGTGAGCCACCATGCCTGGCTTGATTATTTGCAGGCATACTATAGTTAGAATAAGAAAAAAAAATTTTAAGGAAAATTTTGTTTTGCTAAGCGTAACCTATTTTACAACAAATTGCACTTTTTGGAGGCATCATCCTTAAATTTACTTGTATATTAATTTATCCATTTGGATTAAATTTTCCATTTAAGATTTTCTGGCCAGGTGCGGTGGCTTATGCCTGTAATCCCAGCACTTTGAGAAGCCAAGGCGGGTGGATTACCTGAGGTCAGGAGTTCGAGACCAGCCTGGCCAAAATGGAGAAACCCTGTCTCTACTAAAAATACAAAAATTAGCTGGGCACAGTGGAGGGTGCCTGTAATCCTAGCTACCCAGGAGGCTGAGGTGGGAGAATCACTTGCTTGAACCCGGGAGGCGGAGGTTGTGGTGAGGCAAGATCGTGCCACTGCACTCCAGCCTGGATGACAGAGTTGAGACACTCCGTCACAAAAAAAAAAAAAAAAAAAAAAAAAAAAAAAAAAAGATTTTCTACAGTCTTGACCTCCTTGACAGAACATTTAATACATATTGGATTCTAAGGGGGTTTGGCAATGTGGGTAGGTATTCTGAGGCATTTAGTCTCTCATTTCTGAAAACTGGATGATCTAAAGTATACAATATTATTCATTTCATGAATTTTGAGGGGTCCTCTGAAATAATATAGCAACCAAGGGTAGGACTCACCAAACTAATAATCAGGGAGATTTAGGGTAGTTCCTTTATGTGTGTTGAAAGTGCCTTTCTGTTTGAACATTTAAAGCCTGCTAAATTGAGAGTTAGAGATGGAACATGAAGGACTAAAGAGATGTTTTTCATATGCCTAGCAGAATACAGAACATAAAAAAAATACTGACAACATTTCAAAACACAATCTGAGTTTCATCATTGGTTTCATTCAGTTCTACATAAAGAATTCTCCAGGTGGATCCTGGGTCAGCAATCCACATTTGCAGAATTATCTGCTTCTAGACAAAGGCATCCCGGAAATCCTGAGATGAAAGTGCTCTGGTACAATGTGCCAGGTATCCATGTGCAGCGGCAAAGTCAGTTCACACAAAGAGGCCTGAACTCCTGAGTTTACTCCCTGCAGTATCAGTAGTTATATGATGGTACACTGTCACTCACGGCTGGTTGGAATGTAAAATGTTGTAGCCACTTTGGAAAACAGCTTGTCACTTCTAAGAATTAAAATATAGAGGCCGGGCGCGGTGGCTCACGCCTGTAATCCCAGCACTTTGGGAGGCCGAGGCAGGCGGATCACGAGGTCAGGAGATGGAGACCATCCTAGCTAACACGGTGAAACCCTGTCTCTACTAAAAATAGAAAAAAATTAGCCAGGCGTGGTGGCGGGCACCTGTAGTCCCAGCTACTCGGGAGGCTGAGGCAGGAGAATGGCGTGAACCCGGGAGGCAGAGCTTGCAGTGAGCCAAGTTCGCGCCACTGCACTCCAGCCTGGGCGACAGAGCAAGACTCCGTCTCAAAAAACTAAAAAATTTAAAAATAAAAAATAAAACATAGAGGGGGGCTCAGCAATTCCACTTTTAGGTATATACCAAAGAGAATTGGAAACATATTTCTTTTTTTTGAGACAGAGTCTCACTTGGTTGCCCAGGCTGAAGTGCAGTGGCTCAATCTTTGCTCACTGCAACCTCTGCCTCCAGGGTGCAAGCAATTCTCCTGCCTCAGCCTCCTGAGTAGCTGGGACTACAGGCATGCGCCACCACTCCCGATTAATTTTGTGTTTTTAGTAGAGATGGGGTTTCACCATGTAGGCCAGGCTGGTCTTGAACTCCTGACCTCAGGTGATCCGCCCGCCTCAGCCTCCCAAAGCTTTGGGATTACAGGTGTGAGCCACTGTGCCCAACCTGGAAACATATTTCCACACAAAAGCTTGCACATGAATGTTCACAGTAGCATTATTCATAATGGCCGACAAGTGGGAAAAATGCAAATGTTCAACTTGAGGCAAGATAGGTAGTCAAGGAAGTGACCATGTCCTCGGCATGCGGCAACCATGGTGACTGTACAGTCAACACAATAAGCCCCAGCATTCGCACTGTAGTTGAGCTCACTCAAGCAAAGCTATCTACAGTAGGGAATTTCCCCTGTAAAGAGGCTGTGCATTTTGGCCAGGCGCAGTGGTGCAGCCTGTAATCCCAGCATTTTGGGAGGCCAAAGCAGGAGGATTGCTTGAGCCCAGGAGCTCGAGACCAGCCTTGGCAACATGGCAAAACCCTGTCTCTACAAAAAAAAATTAGCTGGGCATGGTGGTGTGTGCCTGTAGTTGGAAGGCTGAGGCGGGGGGATCACCTGAGCCTGGGAGGTCGAGGCTGCAGTGAACCAAGATCATGTCCCGGCATTTCGCCCTGGGTGACAGAGCAAGACTCTGTCTCAAAAAAAAAAAAAAAAAAAAAAAGTGCCTGGTGCAGCCCCTTCAGCCCCTACCCCCAAGGCTGTAAAGTTTTATTCTGATATTTCTTCCAGAAGCCAAGATCTCTGACTTATATACAAGGGCCTTTAGGCCACGTGTGAGGAGTGAGCAGAAAGCACCTGTTAATGATAAGACTGGGTAGCTCTGGTTTAATTTATTACAGAGTCAGCTACAGCAGATTGGAGGCAAGTAGGATTCCCACGGGAGAGCAGGATATAAGCAAATGAGCCTTTCTATAACTGTTACATAAGACTGAGATGATCATTATCTACCAAAGAGGGATGTATTATAGACCAGAAGGTTTTGGCAAATCTCCAGGGAATGACAATCTGTATTGTAAAATGTAAAGAGGATACCACAAGCACCTCCAACCAACCAAATAATTACACTTCTAGGAAAAATTTTCTTAGAAGTGTATTTATTGATAGCCCTTACATACAAACAGAAATATGCTACCACCCCACACAGGATACATGATATATATTCACAATAACAATCTATACAAAACTTCAGCCTCTCTTTCCCATATTCTGAACCTGGTAAATAAAGGAAACTTGCTAATGAGCAGCTGATTAGAAACTATGGAGCTCATCAATTGCATGCAATCGCTCTTCTTTGAGTCCCACGTGAGGGTAAAGGGTGAGGAAGCAAGGCTGTGGTGCTATCTAGTGGCTGTCTAGGAAGTAGCAAAGGCGGTTTTGTTTAAAAAAGGATTTCTGTTTTATCACTCCATATGTGGAGCCTGATTTCAGAGAGCAGCATCAAAAAGTGTTTTCGGATATAGACATAGGTGTCCAAGAACAAGAACTGGCCACAGCTGTAGCTATTTTACTAACTAGTCTTTCCTCCTGTTAACAACATACAGCTTTGTTAACAGTGTCTAGCATTTTTGCTGGGGGTAAGGGGTTAGGAACTAAAGTTTTTAATATTTGATCTCTTTAAGTGTACTTTGAATATTCTCTTGGTTTTCTAGGATGCCCCTCAGCAGCAATGAGGAAACGTCCATATTGTTAGGCTGCTTCTCCTACCTGTGGTACATCTGGCTTCTCTTCCTGGGGTTCCTGATGTCCCTTAGATGTCCCTTAACCTCTCCAGTCTCTCTCCTCAAGGAGAGAGTCCTGTGGACCCACACTGCTGTGTGTGGCCTTGCATCCCCGGCCCTGATTTACAGAGAGGCTGGACAGGTTAGGGAGTGACATCTACTGGACCACACAGGGCAATAACAACACAGAGGGCAGATTCTGTCAGAGGCACTGGAGCAAATGGACTATCCGTCACGCTCAGTGACGGGACAGGCTGGTGGGCAGCACCTCTTTGCGGGCATCTGATGCAACCACAGGCAGGCGATGGCAGTACGTGGAGTGGCTCACTAGGAACTGCATCTCAAACGGCTTCACTGGGCTGTGCCCCTGAGGTCAGTTCCTGCCCCTGGCACTGGGCTGACACCTATGTGTGGCCGTCCTTCCCCTGGTCAAATGTGGCATTGCATCCTAGGCCACAAGCAGGGGTTCTTGTGGACTTAGGTGTTGGCCACCTTACCAACTGGAGTTCTGTTCTGTGGTAGTTATCCTCACCCTGCAGAAATAATACCCATATAGTCATGGGGTGGGGTGAGATGATGGGAACAGGAAGTGGAAATGCTTGTTGCCTCTTCCCATTCCCAGATCAGCTCTCCCAGCCCCTAGTCATGGAGGCAGGCCACTCCTGCATTCCAGTTTTCTATGAAACGTCTCCATTTGCTTGTCTTATCACTTCAGTTTCAAAGCATTCAAAGGTGAAATGTTGTCATGTTGACCACCAAGTGGGTTATTTCTCTACGTCAATGACACTCCTATTGTCTTGTCACCCAGACTCAGAACCTGGAGTAACTTCATTGATTCAGCATCTGCACATACTCTATTCATCAAGAAAGATAAATTTCTGAAAACAGGAGCACCAACTGAATTAGCATTATCTGGGTTCCAATCCTCTTGTATGTGCTTTCTGGGTGTCTTAATTTATTATGTAAAACTCCTTGCCATTCAGGGCTGGAGTCCTCATCTTCCCTGTGTGCTTTATGGTAGTTCCAGTGGTGGATTTATCTGGGCTTGAAAGTAGACACCCCTCGTCCTCTACAACATACTCTTAACTCACTACTAAGAGTTTCAGAAATATTTTCATTTTTACATCCTGGGAAAACCTCAGCCATTACAGTAACACCATGTTCCTTAAAAAAAAAAAAAAAGAAGTTTGCTGCAAATCAATTTTAAAAAGAAGTTTGGCTCTCTCCCTCTCCCTCTCCCTCTCCCTCTCCCTCTCCCTCTCCCTCTCCCTCTCCCTCTCCCTCTCCCTCTCCCTCTCCCTCTCCCCCTCCCCTTTTTTCGGTCTCCCTCTGTTATCGAAGCTGGACTGTACTGCCGTGGTCTCGGCTCGCTGCAACCTCCCTGCCTCGGGCTCCTGTGATTCTCCTGCCTCGGCCTGCCGAGTGCCTGGGATTGCAGGCGCGCGCCGCCACGCCTGAATGGTTTTTGTATTTTTGGTGGAGACGGGGTTTCGCCGTGTTGACCGGGCTGGTCTCCAGCTCCTGGCCTCTAGTGATCTGCCCGCCTCAGCCTCCCGAGGTGCTGGGATTGCAGACGGAGTCTCGCTAACTCAACGCTCAGTGGTGCTCAGGCTGGAGTGCAGTGGTGTGATCTCGGCTCGCTGCAACCTCCACCTACCAGCCTCCTGCCTTGGCCTCTTAAAGTGCTAAGATTACAGCCTCTGCCCCGCCGCCACCCCGTCTAGGAAGTGAGGAGCGTCTCTGCCTGGCCGCCCATCGTCTGGGATATGAGGAGCCCCTCTGCCCGGCCGCCCTATCTGGGAAGTGAGGAGCGCCTCTGCCCGGCCGCCCATCGTCTGGGAGGTGAGGAGCGCCTCTGCCCGGCTGCCACCCCGTCTGGGAGGAAGTGAGGAGCGCCTCTGCCCGGCTGCCCCGTCTGGGAGATGAGGAGCACCTCTGCCCGGCCGCCCCGTCTGGAAGGTGAGGAGCGCCTCTGCCCGGCCGCCACCCCGTCTGGGAGGAAGTGAGGAGCGCCTCTGCCCGGCTGCCCCGTCTGGGAGATGAGGAGCACCTCTGCCCGGCCGCCCCGTCTGGGAGGTGAGGAGCGCCTCTGCCCGGCCGCCACCCCGTCTGGGAGGAAGTGAGGAGCGCCTCTGCCCGGCCGCCCCGTCTGGGAAGTGAGGAGCGCCTCTGCCTGGCCTCCACCCCGTCTGGGAGGAAGTGAGGAGCGCCTCTGCCCGGTTGCCCCATCTGGGAAGTGAGGAGCGCCTCTGCCTGGCCGCCACCCCGTCTGGGAAGTGAGGAGCGCCTCTGCCCGGCTGCCACCCCATGTGGGAAGTGAGGAGCGCCTCTGCCCAGCCACCCCTTCTGGGAGGTGAGGAGCGCCTCTGCCCGGCCGCCCCGCCTGGGAGGTGAGGAGCGCCTCTGCCCGGCCGCCCCGCCTGGGAGGTGAGGAGCGCCTCTGCCTGGCCACCACCCCGTCTGGGAGGAAGTGAGGAGCACCTCTGCCCAGCTGCCCCATCTGGGAAGTGAGGAGCGCCTCTGCCCGGCTGCCACCCCCTATGGGAAGTGATGAGCGCCTCTGCCCGGCCGCCCACTCTGGGAAGTGAGGAGCGCCTCTGCCCGGCCGCCCACTCTGGGAGGTGAGGAGTGCCTCTGCCCGGCCGCCCCGTCAGGGAGGTGAGGAGCGCCTCTGCCTGGCCGCCACCCCATCTGGGAGGAAGTGAGGAGCATCTCTGCCCAGCTGCCCCATCTGGGAAGTGAGGAGCGCCTCTGCCCGGCTGCCACCCCCTATGGGAAGTGAGGAGCGCCTCTGCCCGGCCGCCCACTCTGGGAGGTGAGGAGTGCCTCTGCCCGGCCGCCCCGTCTGGGAGGTGAGGAGCGCCTCTGCCTGGCCGCCACCCCGTCTGGGAGGAAGTGAGGAGCGCCTCTGCCCGGCCGCCCACTCTGGGAAGTGAGGAGCGCCTCTGCCCGGCCGCCCACTCTGGGAAGTGAGGAGCGCCTCTGCCCGGCCGCCCACTCTGGGAGGTGAGGAGCGCCTCTGCCTGGCCACTCCGTCTGGGAAGGGAGGAGCGCCTCTGCCTGGCCGCCCCGTCTGGGAGGTGAGGAGCACCTCTGCCCGGCCGCCACCCCGTCTGGGAGGAAGTGAGGAGCACCTCTGCCCGGCCGCCCCGTCTGGGAAGTGAGGAGCGCCTCTGCCTGGCCGCCACCCCGTCTGGGAGGAAGTGAGGAGCGCCTCTGCCCGGCTGCCCCATCTGGGAAGTGAGGAGCGCCTCTGCCCGGCCGCCACCCCATATGGGAAGTGAGGAGCGCCTCTGCCTGACCACTCCGTCTGGGAGGTGAGGAGCGCCTCTGCCCGGCCGCCCCGTCTGGGAGGTGAGGAGTGCCTCTGCCCGGCCGTCACCCCGTCTGGGAGGAAGTGTGGAGCACCTCTGCCCGGCTGCCCCGTCTGGGAGATGAGGAGCACCTCTGCCCGGCCGCCCCGTCTGGGAGATGAGGAGCACCTCTGCCCGGCCGCCCCGTCTGGGAGATGAGGAACACCTCTGCCCGGCTGCCCCGTCTGGGAGGTGAGGAGTGCCTCTGCCCGGCTGCCACCCCGTCTGGGAGGAAGTGAGGAGCACCTCTGCCCGGCCGCCCCCTCTGGGAAGTGAGGAGCGCCTCTGCCTGGCCGCCACCCCGTCTGGGAGGAAGTGGGGAGCGCCTCTGCCTGGCTGCCCCATCTGGGAAGGGAGGAGCGCCTCTGCCCAGCCGCCACACCGTCTGGGAAGTGAGGAGCGCCTCTGCCCGGCCGCCCCCTCTGGGAGGTGAGGAGCGCCTCTGCCCGGCCGCCCCGTCTGGGAGGTGAGGAGCACCTCTGCCCGGCTGCCACCCGGTCTGGGAGGAAGTGAGGAGCGCCTCTGCCCGGGCGGCCCCGTCTGGGAAGTGAGGAGCACCTCTGCCCGGGCAGCCCCGTATGGGAAGCGAGGAGCGCCTCTGCCCGGGCGGCCCCTTCTGGGAAGCGAGGAGCGCCTCTGCCCGGGCGGCCCCGTCGGGGAAGTGAGGAGCGCCTCTGCCCGGCCGCCCCGTCTGGGATGTGAGGAGCGCCTCTACCCGGCTGCCCATCGTCTGGGATGTGAGGAGAGCCTCTGCCCGGCCGCCCCGTCTGGGAGGAGAGGAGCGCCTCTGCCCGGGCGGCCCCGTCTGGGAAGCGAGGAGCGCCTCTGCCCGGCCGCCCTGTCTGGGACGTGAGGAGCGCCTCTGCCTGGCTGCCCTGTCTGGGAGGTGTACCCAACAGCTCCAAAGAGACAGCGACCATTGGGAGCGGGCCATGAGGACGATGGCGGTTTTGTTGAAGAGAAGGGGAGGAAGTGTGGGGAAAGGAAGGAGAGATCAGATTGTTGCTGTGTCTGTGTAGAATGGGGTGGGCATAGGAGACTCCAGTTTGTTCTGACTAGGAGAAATTCTTCTGCCTTGGGGTGCTGTTGATCTATGGCCTTTCCCCCAGCCCCATGCTCTCTGAAACATATGCTGTGTCAACTTAGGGTTAAATGGATTAAGGGCGGTGCAAGATGTGCTTTGTTAAACAGATGCTTGAAGGCAGCATGCCCTTTAAGAGTCATCACCACTCCCTAATCTCAAGTACCCAGGGGCACAAACACTGCAGAAGGCCGCAGGGACCTCTGCCTAGGAAAGCCAGAGACCTTTGTTCATGTGTTTATCTCCTGACCTTCTCTCCACTATTATCCTATGACCCTCCCATATCCCCCTCTCCGAGAAACACCCAAGAACGATCAATAAATACTTCATAAATTTAAAAAAAAAAAAAAAAAAAAAAAAAAAAAAAAAGAAGTTTGTGTTTGTTAACTAGAAATTTAGATGCCAGTGATAGGAGGCAGATCTGTGGAGGAAAGAAAACGATTGGAATTAGCCCCTCAACCTGAGTAGTCGCTCTGTAGTCATCAAAGGACACTGGGAATGGTGCAAAACAACCCTAGGGGGCAGGGCTATCTGGGAGAACTCGGGCTGCTGAAAATTAAAGGTAGCATAAGGCAGGCTCTCTAACTCAAGAGCTTAAAACCCAAGAGGGAAGAAATGGCATAAACACAGATACCAAGGTTTACACTTTAGGCAGCAGCCGAATTCTAAGGTGAAAACCAGATGGCTATTTGCATTGTATTTCTAGGTCATGTTGTATGGGAAAAGACCAGTCTTCGAATATTAGAATCATATTCTGCTCACCCTAAGAGAGGATACTGGAACAGAACTTGATCAAGGGAATAGAGGGTTTGGGGTCCCATCTCACTGTCCTTCTCATATGTGATCAGATAAGCAAAATTACTGGAATATTTTCCTCTTTGCTTCTTTTTTCTATTCAAAACACGTGAATTTCTCAATGTCTATGCATACATTAGACAACCTTCCTCAATAATATCAAACTACATGAGAAATGGGGGTCTCTACAGAGTATTAAGAGGGCACATGGGCTGAGCGCGGTGGCTCATGCCTGTAATCCCAGCACTTTGGGAGGCCGAGGCAGGCGGATCACCTGAGGTCAGGAGTTCGACACCAGCCTGCCCAACAAGGCAAAACCCTGTCTCTACTAAAAATACAAAAAATTAGCTGGACGTGGTGGCAGGCACCTGTAATCACAGCTACTCAGGAGGCTGAGGCAGGAGAATCGCTTGCACACAGGAGGTGGAGGTTGCAGTGAGCCGAGATCACACCACTGCACTCCAGCCTGGGCGACAGAGTGAGACTCTGTCTCAAAAACAAAAACAACAGCAACAACAACAAAAAAAATGGGGGCACATGGAGAAAGACAAGAAATCTAAGGAGGCAAGAGTTCAAAGCTTCAGGGTGAGTGTCTGAACTTCGTGTTGAAGAATGGATACCATTTAGAGAGGAAGAGATGTGGGAAGGCAGTCTAGGAAGGAGAGCATAAGCAAAGGCGCAGGAGCAGGGATGTGCAGAGCTCATAATTTAGGAAAAAGGACTGGTCCAGGGTCACTGAGTTTAAGACTGTGTGATGGGAAAAGGTGGTGAGACAGCCGGGTGCAGTGGCTCACGCCTGTAATCCCAGCACTTTGGGGGGCCAAGGTGGGCAGATCACCTGAGGTCAGGAGTTCAAGACCAGCCTGGTCAACATAGTGAATCCCATCTCTACTAAAAATACAAAAATTAGCTAGGCGTAGTGGCACATGTCCCAGCTACTTGGGAGACTGAGGTGAGAGAATCGCTTGAACCTGGGAAGCGGCGTTTACAGTGAGCCAAGATTGGGCACCACTGCACTCCAGCCTGAACAACAGAGCAAGACTCCATGTCAAAAAAAAAAGGTGGTGAGAATAAGATTAGAACAAAATTCGGTTTTGGTCTGCTCAGATCCTGTTTCATGGATGTCTGACTCCACTCAAGGGGGCTTTGGGGATACAGAATCTAAGCACTAACGGTCCTCGGAGGTCTTCTGGGGATAAGGTTCCCTGTCCATTTCCCTAGGAATCACCTCTATGGTATCCTTCTGTGCGCAAAGGAACCCACAGGGGAGGAGTAAAGATGGAGGCTTCGATGGTAATTGCAGGCAAGCAACTAAGCCTCAGTTTCCTCAGGTGCAAAATGTGGGTAATTGACTTGCCTAATACATAGGATAGCTGCGAAGGCCAAACGGCTAGGATCACAAGCCTTGGAATTACGAGAGTCCCACCTCTGCTCTGTCATTTACTAGCTGTGTGGACCTTATATACTGGTAAGTCCTTAATTTCACGGAGCCTCAGTTTCTCTTCAGTAACATATTTGTAATACTATCTACCTCCTAAGGTTGATCTGATGATTAACCAGAATAATGAATATAAAATACTTAGCAAAAACGTGGCACATAGTGAAGTACTCAGTAAATATTAGTTATAATGGTTGAGAAAATGACATGCACTACATACATGAGGTTTCATTGTCTGAAAACATGTACGATTTGTTACCAAAAGACTTATCCTGGGCCGGCGCAGTGGCTCACGCCTGTAATCCCAGCACTTGGGGAGGCCAAGGCAGGAGGATTGCTTGAGACCTGGGCAACATAGTGAGATATTCTCTCTACAAAAAATCAGCCGAGCATAGTGATGTGTGCCTGTACCCCAGCTACTCCGGAGGCTGAGGTGGAAGGATCCCTTGAGCCCAGAAGCAGTGAGGTCGCAGTGAGCAGAGATCGCGCCACAGCACTCCAGCCTGGGCGACAGAGCAAGACCCTTTCTGAAATAAATAAATAAATAATAAATAAATAAAGGGATTTTAAAAAGAAAAGAAAGACTTATTCTGGAGGATTGGCTACATAGTGCAAATAAACAGAACAAAAATCTAGGGCCGCTGTAGCGGTCAAATTCGTTCACCAACTCCAGACCCCGCCTCCAAGCAAGCAAGTCCCGCCCTCCCCAGGCTGCACCCTTGTCCCCGCCCCGACGCGCCTGCGCAGGGCTGGCCGCCGGCGGCCGAGGCGATGAGGGTGTTGGTGCGGCGCTGTTGGGGTCCTCCGCTGGCTCATGGCGCCGGGCGTGGGAGGCCGAGTCCCCAGTGGCGAGCACTGGCCCGACTCGGCCGGGAGGACTGCCGGGACTCCAGAGTCCGCGAGAAGCCTCCCTGGCGGGTGCTCTTCTTCGGCACAGACCAGTTCGCCCGCGAGGCGCTGCGGGCGCTGCACGCCGCCAGGTACCCGGGCCAGGGATCCGGGGACCCGGCCGGTGTAGGCCTCCAGGCCGCGCCCGGGCGGCTGGCCCCGAGGGTTTTGAACTTCTGGTTGTGGAAAGCATGGGCGGCAGAGCGGTGCGGGCCCAGATCTCGGCGTCTTCTGGCGCCCGGAAGGTGCGCCGTTCCCGCCGGTCAGCCTTTGGGGGCCCAGTACCTGCGGTCTGCGCCCCTCACTCCCCGCCGCCTCTGTGGGTTCTCCAGGCGCCCCGCGACCCACGCTGTGCCGAGCCGGGGCTGGGCGCTCTGCCTGCATCCCCCGGGCCAGTCCCACGGCCTCCCTGCCCGTTTTGAGTGTGGGGAATCCGTGGCCCAGAGAGGTTATGCGATTGCCCAAGGTCATCGGCCGAGGTGGTTCGGACTAAAACCAGGTCCCACTTCAAAGTTCCCTGCTTTGCAGTTCCTCCTCCTGCCCCCCATCCTTCGGCACACCCGTGTCTCACTCTTTTGCTCCCCCTGTGCTCCTTGTATACAAAGACATAGTCCAAAAACGGCCTGTTTTCAAAAGAATAAATTTATGAATCAGAACTGTTAGGTATACGTTTAGTATTAATAATATTTAACAAGTCTTGTTTCCTGGGAAAGCAAATTATTTGAAATCCAACCAGTCCTGAGAGTCCATGGTATGTGGTGGCAATACCATATATACTTCTCTGCCTCTTTTTCCCAATTAATGTTTTTTATTTCCCCATTCTGTTTTTTCCTGACGCAGTCCTCCTTCCACTTTTTTTTGTCATCTCCATCTCCTCTTCCCTACAAATACTTCACAGCAGCCCCTAATGTATTGAATCCTTCGTCAGTCCCCTGTGTGGTTTTCCTCCCTCCACACACCCCTCTGTGCACACACCCGGAAGGAAACCCCATGTTCCCTTTGCACACCCTCCATGGGCTGCTGTTGTCACATGCGTCTCTCACTGCATTTATGCATTTATACCAACACTTTTTTTGTTTGTTTCTGAGGCGAGGTCTCGCGCTGTCCCCCAGGCTGGAGTGCAGTGGCCGGCTCGTAGCTCACTGCAGCCTCGACCTCAAAGATCAAGCAATCATCCCATCTCAGCTTCCAGAGTAGCTAGGACTACGGGCATGCACCACCACGCCTGATTTTTAAATTTTTTGTAGTGGCGGGTTTTCACCATGTTGCCCAGGCGTATCTCAAACTCCTGGGATCAAGTGATCCTCCCACCTTGGCCTCCCAAAGTGCTGAGATTACAGGCCTGAGCCATCATTCCTGGCCTATCCTGATACTTCTGATGATGCTTCACTTGGCAGCTCCATTACTCCTGTGCTTTCTTTATAGTGCCCCAGGACATACTCCTCATAACTCCTCAACGTGTGCATACAATACCTGTTTAATAAAATGTACCCCTCGGGTACTAGAATGCTATGCAGCAGGTAAAAAGGATGAGGTAGTGCTACATGTACTGCCGTGGAATGATGCCCATGTTATATATTTTTTGTTTGTTTTTTAAAAAGTAGTGTTTGAATGGCATCATGGTTATGGTAAAATATTTCCATGGATTCAAAGGATATACAGTGAAAAGTTACTTCCTTCCACCTCTGTTTAGCAGTTCCCAGTTCCTTTATCCAGAGACAGCCACTGTTTTCAGTTCCTTCTAGAAATGTTCAGTGCATATACAAATATACGTATATTTAACCCATTTTTCAAAAAGACTCACATAATAGCATATATAGCATTGTTAAGAGGAAAAAAATGCAAAGCAGTATGTAATATCCCAGTTGTGTAAAGTATCCATACTGTATATGTTTCTGTATGCACAGGAAATCCCTAGAATGATACTGTAGCCACTAGCCACGTGTCACTCTTTACATTTTAAATAATTAAAATTAAATTAAAAATGAAAACTGAGGCCGGGCACGGTGTTCACATCTGTAATCCCAGCACTTTGGGAGGTGGAGGCGGACAGATCACTTGAGGTCAGGAGTTCGAGACCAGCCTGGCCAACATGGGGAAACCCTGCCTCCACTAAAAAACACAAAAATTAGCCGGGTGTGGTGGTGCACGCCTGTAATCCCAGCTATTCGGGAGACAGAGGCAGGATAATCGCTTGAACCTAGGGGGCAGAGGTTGCAGTGAGCTGAGATCGCTCCACTGCACTCCAGCCTGGGTGACAGAGTGAGACTCCATCTCAAAAAAAAAAAAAGAAAAAGAAAAAATGAAAACTCAGTCTCTCACACTAGTTTTAATCATTTAGCCCTAAATGCTTCATGAGTTTAATCATAAACATACTTAGCGATATGTGAAGTAGTTTTAGCTTTGAGTCATTGCCTTAACACTGTCACATTTTTCTTCCAATCTAATTTAGGGAAAACAAAGAGGAAGAGTTAATCGACAAACTGGAGGTGGTCACAATGCCTTCCCCATCACCAAAAGGACTGCCAGTGAAGCAATATGCTGTGCAGTCTCAGCTTCCCGTATACGAGTGGCCGGACATTGGATCTGGAGAATATGATGTTGGAGTAGTGGCTTCATTTGGCCGACTTTTGAATGAGGCTCTTATTCTTAAATTTCCCTAGTAAGTTTTATTTGTAAGGAAATACAGTATAGACACCTTGGTCTTTATAAATGGACCTTGTATATAAAATGTAATAATTTGAGCTCTATGCTTTCTATAATATTTTCTTTTTTTATTTTTACCATTTTATTTTTGTATACATGTTTGCTTAAAGTCAATGAATTTCTCTGCCAGGTTCAGGTAACTGAAGGGCCTTTAGAAGTAGTTTATGTTGTTTAAACCCAAGGTATGCTGCAAACACAGTCTGGAACACAATAGGAAATAACATCTTTCTAAAGACAGGCTTGTAAATTTGAATCCAGTAATTTAAGATGTTCCCTTTCTCTGGTAACAGAGTTGATTCATATCAGGCTGCTAGGCCTCCAGTCACAGGTATAGACAAGAAAACAGGGTATAGACCACCAAAAGCAAGACCAACCAATCCAGTCTGTGTTATGGTACAGGTTTCACAATTCAAATCACCTGTATTCGAAGGAAAATTTACAAAACTCTTGTAAGCTGTGTTTGTTGTAAGAAAAGGGATCACTGCCATTGGTAAGCCAGCAGCTTTAAGAGCCTGTGTCATGTTCAAGACGCATTGAAAAAGACTATTTGCTATGAGGCCACAGAGAGCATTAAATCCAACGTAAGCTGATCCCTCTTCAGGTAGATTCCTTTCTGCTTGTGGAAGGTGGTTAATTTTTCTGGTTATGATATCAAAGATTGTTAAGTTTTCCTTGATAGTATTGGATTTATGATTTTCCATCTTGAGCCTTATGCTCTTCTCCTGGCAGCTGGTTGGTGCCTACCTAGGTCGTCTTCAGCCATGCCCGGGCTCACTGAAGCCTTTGCTCAACTTGCCTGGGCACAGCCATATTTGGCTGACACATGATTCGGCCTGATATTTTCTTTTCAAGTACTAAAGAACATTTTATTTGTGGCATGTGTTGTCAAAATGTATTTAACTCCTTATCACCCTCTATAAGCTTTCATCCACCTTCATTTAAATTCCATATATATGCTGACAACGCCCAAATTGGTCCCTCTAGCTCAGCTCTGTCCCCAAACTCTAGTCCCCTAATACCTACTGCCTCCACAGCTCTTCTTGGATGTCTGATAGTCACTTTACATTCAAGATACCCAAAGCATCTCCTAAAATCTTTATCTCAATAAATGGCTACTCCATCCTTCTAGCTGCTTGCACCAAAATCCTGGAGTCATGCTTGATTTCTTACACCCCATATCCAATCCATCAGTAAATCCTATTGGCTGTGCCTTCAAAATCTGTGTAGAATCTGTATCTCATCACTTCCACTGCTGCCACTCTCGCCTACATTACTACAGAAGCCTCCTAATTGTTCCCTACTTCTGTCCTTGGCCCTCTCAGTCTTTTACCAATCCAGCAGCCAAAATGTATTTATTTATTTATTTATTTATTTATTTCTATTTTATTGTTTAATTTAGAGACAGAGTCTTGCTGTCACCCAGGCTGGAGTACAGTGTTGCTATCATAGCTCACTGCAGCCCCAGACTCAAGGGATCTTCCTGCCTCAGCCTTCTGAGTAGCTGAGACTATAGGAATGTGCCACCACACCCAGCTAACTTTTTTTTTTTTAAGAGACAGGGATCTCGCTATGTGGCCCAACCTGGTCCCAAACTTCTGGCTGCATGTAATCTTCCTGCCTTGGCCTCCCAAAGTTTTGGGATTACAGGCATGAGCCACTGTACCCTGCCTCAAAGTGATCCTTTTAAAACATAAGTCAGATCATGTCACTCTGCGCAAAATCCTCTGGTAGTTTTCTGTCTTACTCAATAAAAGTTAGGCCAGGCCTAACTGTCCTCCCAGCTGTGCCTTGAATTTGCCAAGCATTTACCTTCTTCAAGATCTTTGTACTTAATGTTCTCTCTGCCTAGAATGCTTTTCTCCCATATGTGTGCATAGTTATTTCCTTCTTCATGTTCTTGTTCAAGTGTTTTCTTGTTGATAAAGCTTTCTCTGATCACTACTAAAATTGTAATATGTCCCCCTCATATTCCTCTCTGCTTTACTTTCTCCACAGCCCTCAGCATCATCTGGCAAACCTTGTACATATTTTGTTTTTTCTTGCTTATCTCCCACTTTTTGTACATAAACTCTCTGAGGGCAGGATTTTTTTTTTTCTGTCTGGTTCACTGCTGCTTGTATGCCTAACACTTAGAACAGTGCCCGCACATGGAGTGTGCTCAGTGAATGTTTGTTGGATTGGGCTGAACAGTGAGACTTAGAATATAAGACTTTCTTATATATACATGCTCCCAAGTGCACAGCCATGCTGATGGAGACATCATTAAACTAATGACAGATTAATAAAGTATTTAAATTGCACATCAGTGGATGATAGGTATATTGGGATAAACAGCAAAGGTGAATGGATCATTTGGTGGGGATTCAAGAAGCTTATTTTAGGCTGGGTGTGGTGGCTCACACCTGTGATCCCAGCACTTTGGGAGGCTGAGGCAGGTCACTGGAAGCCAGGAGTTGGAGATCAGCCTGGGCAACATGGTAAGACCTTATCTCTACAAAAAATAAAAAATTATCTGGATATGGTGGATGCACTTGTAGTCTCAGCAACTTAGGAGGCTGAGGTGGAAGGATCTCCTGAGCTTGGGAGGTTGAGGCTGCAGTGAGCCATCCAGCCTGGGCAACAGAGCGAGACCCTGTCTCAAAAAAAAATTAAAAAAAAAAGAAAAAAAGAAAAAGCTTATTTTAGGCAGTCTGTATGTAAACCAAGTGAAGTGAGGATAGTTATGTGACTAAACTATAAAATTAGAATTGTTCATGAGATGCATAACAGGGTTTGAGTGGTTCTCTTATAGTCATAAATGCATTTTAAAATTTTATTTAAAGACTCCCAGACATCATGGGCTGTTGTAGATTTTGAGAAGGAGTTTCGCTCTTCTTGCCCAGGCTGGAGTGCAATGGCATGATCTCGGCTCACCGCACCTCTGCCTCCCGGGATCAAGCCATTCTCCTGTCTCAGCCTTCCGAGTAGCTGGGATTACAGGCATGCACCACCACACCTGGCTAATTTTGTATTTTTAGTAGAGACAGGGTTTCTCCATGTTGGTCAGGCTGGTCTCCTGATCTCAAGTGATCCGCCTGCCTCGGCCTCCCAAAGTGCTGGGATTACGGGCATGAGCCACCACACCCAGAGAGAACAACTTTAGAACAGCAAATAGTTGTCCTAGCTCTGTTTTTAATGAAATTTCATTGGTTTCTTATGGTAAGAGAGTGAATTTACATGTAACTTTTTTCCTTTCAGGTGACACAAGACTTAGATTTAACTGTCAGTTTTTCCAAATTTCTGGGAAAGTTTCCTAATGAAAAGTAGCATAATAGCTTAAGTAGTGGTAACGAAGTGGTAAAGCCCACTGACATACTAATTTCTACATTTTCTAACTCAGTGGCATATTGAATGTTCATCCCAGTTGCCTCCCGAGATGGCGTGGCCCAGCCCCTGTAATCCATACAGTGCTTCACGGAGACACAGTTACTGGAGTAACAATTATGCAAATTAGACCTAAAAGGTAGCACATATTTTCCTTTCTTGAGATTTTTGTGATTTTTAAATGTTGATGTCAGCCTGTTTGGGGGGCAGTGGATGAATGGGTGGTACTCACTAATTTCTGTGACTTCAGAGTGCTTCTTTTGCTTTTATATCCTTTCTGTTTTCTCCTGGTTTCTAACATAAATCATATGTCTTTTGGTATTTATGCAGGGTGTCTTTAAAGTCCATATGTAAATTTTAATTTGTTAATTGAAATAAATTATATTATTAGTACTCGGATTTCTATAAAAGACATTGTATAAATGAGAGATGGATTTTTGTATGTTAATTGTTTTGAATCTTGGTTTTGCTGGCCTTGGTTTCTAAACTATGGCCAACAACTTTTTGGAACCTGAAATAAGAATATATTGTATATCAATATACAATATAATTGTCCTAAAATATTCATTTTTTCCTGTCATAACTACAGTTTAGAATAATTTAGAAACAATTTAGAACAATTTTTTAGAAACAATTATTTAGAATTACTTGAGGAGTTTATTCAGTCTCTGCCTGTTACCACCTAATTTCCCCTTAGAAAAGAATAATTCACAAGTTCACAAGAACAACGTGCTGTCTGGGATTTGCTTTAACTTACTTCAGAAAACAAGAGAGGGAGTAGATGAGACAAGAGTGGCAAAACTTTGGTAGTTCTAAAATCTGAGCCAGGCATGGTGGCTCACGCCTGTAATCCTAAACTTTGGGAGGCCGAGGTGGGAGGATCACTTGAGTCTTGGAGTTCAAGACCAGCCTGGGCAACATATAAAAAATAAAAAAATTAGCCAGGTGTGGTGATACATACCTGTAGTCCCAGCTACTCGGGAGACTGAGGTGAGAGGATCTCTTCAGCCTAGGAGGTTGAGGCTGCAGTGAGGCAAGATTGCACCACTGCGTTCCAGCCTGGGCGATGGAGCAAGAACCTGTCTCAAAAAAAAAAAAAAAAAAAAAAAATCTGAATGATGTGTATATGATGATTCATTAGACTGTTCACTCCGTTTTTGTGAATGTTTGCAATTTTTCACAATAAACGTTTTATTAAAGCTCCTAGGTTATAAATAGAATTAACAAAAACAAAAAGCAAAAAAAGTTAAATAAAGCATACTTCTCATGATAACCTATGTCCAGTGTTTACAGAGCTTGATGTAAAATGTCAGACTTGTGGGAATGCAAATATACTTGCATTTACTTTTTTTTTTTTTCTTGAGACGGAGTCTCACTCTATCACCCCGGCTAGAATGTAGTGGGGTGATCTCAGCTCACTGCAACCTCCGCTTCCCAGGTTCAAGCGATTCTCCTGCTGCAGCCTCCCAAGTAGCTAGGACTACAGGCATGCGCTACCATGCCCGGCTAATTTTTTGTATTTTTAGTAGAGACAGGGTTTCACCATGTTGGCCAGGATCTCTTGACCTCGTGATCCACCCACCTTGGCCTCCCAAAGTGCTGTGATTACAGGCATGAGCCACCATGCCTGGCCCTACTTATAATCACCCATGGTGATAATCTAGACAAAACTCTTATCCTTTGAGGAAGGGACTATAGAAATAAATAATTATGAACTTCCTAACTGTACTTCCATGGAAAATAAATTCTTTGCCTTATGCTTTTCATATACAGAGATTTTTTCATGCTATTCCTAATGATACAATTTTTCTGTAATTGTAATTAAATTCCTGATATGCAACTGTATCCTTTCTTTGCTTTAGGAAAAAATAAATTTAGACTCTAAATACAGGCCATATTTTGTTCTCCCGTCTTTCAAACTGACATATCTTCCTTGCTAATGGCTAACAGCTAAATTAATAGCCAGTGATAAACTATCTTTATTTATTTTTTTAAGAGATAGGGGCTAGCTGTTTTGCCCAGACTGGTCTCAAACTCCAGGAATCAAGCAATCCTGCTGCCTCAGCCTCCTGAGCAACTGGGACTAGCATGCAGACCACTGTACCCAGCTTGTATCTTTTTGTGTGTAGACAAACATCAATTCAGGAAATAGTAATCATTGTTATTATTTGCTTTTGATTTTTTGCTAGGTTTGATGTAGGCCCAATTGTCAAACAAGAAACTGTTCCTGTGCCACCCAAGAGCACTGCAAAGGAATTGGAAGCAGTGTTGTCAAGACTGGGTGCCAACATGGTATAATTCCCCAATATCCTACTGCTTTTTACTCATTTAATGGATTTCCTAAGTGGTTATAAAAAGAAGAACAATTTTGTGACTTCTAGTTTTCTTAAAAACAAAAAAGAGTAGTTTCTATCTTTGGCTTCCTAAAAATTAGCCTGGCATTTGTGATCTCATGTAAATCTTTGAGAATTTACAAAGAGTAAGTACTGAATAAAGGCTTTCAAGTGAAACAGGTGATCTTATATGGCCTACTACATGCCATAGTGAGGCCTTAGACTATTCTTCTCAATTTCACTCTCCTCACTCTCGTATGTATACCTTGCATCCCTGTCAGAATGAACTAACAGCAATTTCCTAAGCGACTCTTAGCTTTCCTTCCATTTCTTTGCCCGGCTTCAGTCATTTGCGCTAGAATTCTGCTGACCATTCTACCTATAGATGACCTTTGTTCTCTCTGTGGCTTTGTATATATAGCTCATTGAAACGGCATAAGTAGGGTCTGGGGAAATGTTTAATGACTAAATGTATGTTTTCCGTATGAACGGGTTAATTTTATACAGAGGAATATTTTTTTCCCCACCTATACAGATGGTATTTCGTATTCTAGGCACTTACCTCACAAATTATCTATAATAGTGACTGCCGTTTATTGAACATTGACTTGTGTACTATGACTGTTCTAGATACTGTATGGACTTTTTTTTTTACCCTCTCAACTTTGAGGTAGTTGTTGCTGTTGATTGTTTCACAGATGATGACATTGAAGGCCAGAGACAAGCTAAATAACTTTTCCACAATGAGACAGCTGGTAGGTGGTAGAAATAGGACTTGAACCCAGAGCTGGGTGACTCCATAGTACATTCTCCTATGAGGTTTCACTGCCTTGGCCCCCTGGGGTGAGAGTGTGTATAGCCAAGCCCGGGCTATCCTGATGCCAAAGCTTCCACAGCATTCTCTAGAAGTGAATCAATGACCTGTACTCTACAGAGAGCAGAATCTCTACTGAGGTTTCCCCAAGTAGACACCTATCCTCACAGCTTAAGCCAATGTACTACCTTACCCTGCCACGTAGATCTTTTAAAGTTATAGGTTCAGCATTGAAGAGCCAATAGTAAAGGAATTTTTTTTAATTTGAAAAAAAGAAAAAGAAAAAAAGTTATAGGTTATTTCATGGTACTGAATTGTAATGTGTTTCTGCTTTTGTTCTTCTGTTCATTTTGAATATATCACACTCTTTTTTTTTTTTTTTTTTGTAGCTCATTTCAGTTTTGAAAAATTTGCCTGAAAGTCTGAGCAATGGAAGGCAGCAGCCAATGGAGGGGGCGACTTACGGTGAGTGAAGGCTTTAGAGACTCTCATCTTTCTAAAGGTTCTGCTTGTCACGATAGCATCTGAACATTCTGACTTCTTAGCTGTACTTTTCCCTTAATTTTGATTGAGTGCCCACTTTTGTGTGCTTTTCCAAAGAATGGTAGAAAGCATTCTTTCTCCCTCTTAGCATATAGCCTCATGAAGGATTGAGCATTTTTTTCCAACTTTTTGATTTTGAAAATATTAAATAGAAAGACTGGTATAATAAACACCAGTTTACCCCAGAGTCAACAATTATTAATGTTTGTCCACATTTTCTTTCTCTCTATGTATTTAGTTTGTGTATTTTAAATTTTGCTTATTCATTTGGAAGTATGAATCATGATCTTTCATCTCTAAGTAGTTTAGTGTGCCTTTCCTAAGAAAAATGAACAATTTCCTAATAGCGTCCAATGTTCAGTTCATCTTTAAGTGTTCATAATTGTCTAAAAATTTATTTTATAGTTGTTTTATTTTTCAAACTAGGATTTAATTGTAATTAGTTGTTATGTCTCTTTAGTCTCTAAAAAAATTCCTCTTTTTTCCTCGCTCTATGTCATTGACTTTTTGAAGAAACCAGGCCAGTTATTTGATGTGTTTGTTTTCTTCCAGTGTTGTTTAACTTGTTCCCTATCTCTTATGTTCCTATAATTAGTTCTAAAGGTTTGGCTGGATTCAGGCTTAAAGTTTTTGGAAAGAGTGTGTTTCAGTGACATTTGCTTGCTTCTTTTTTGTTTTTTTGGTAGAGTTAGGAGTATAAACATTTGTTTCAGTTTGTTTTTAATTTTAGGGATTACTTTTTATTTTTCTTTATGATTAAATGTTATTTTTTGAATATGTAAAACATATAGCTGATTCAAAAGTTAATATACCTAGAGAAGTCTCACTTTTGTCCCCTACAGTCTTAAGGTACCACTTGAGTAAGCCAAGATATCAGATTGTACTAAAACAAGTGAAGCTAAGTTTGATCACTTGGTTGAGATGGTGACCACCAGATCTTTCCAGTGTTAAGAAGTGTTTTCCCTTTTGCAATTAGCAGGTAATCTGTGGGGTAATACTCTGGCACTGTGCAGATATCCTGTTCCCTAACAACTTTTCACATGATGGTTTTAGTACAGATTGATATTCCTTGCCCAAATGAATTATTTCACTATGGATTACAAAATGGCAGTTTTCTAATTCGTTTTACATTTAATAGCTGGTATTGTTCTGGAAAGAAGAGTTTTTCCTCATTAATTGGAGATGAATTTTAGTTCATCCTAAAATGGGGACAGGGGCTGAATTCTTTCTCTTTAATTAGAATAAGAAGTTGATGCCATTGATTGCCTTCAATTTTGGTGTCAGATGCGTTCTTTTTAGTATCATTTGACATGTAGATTTTCATTTATTGTGTTTTACAGTCATAATTCTTTGTGTTGCTCAAATTTCCCATATTTGCCCAGTGGGAGCCCCTTAAATTTGGCCCCTACATTCTGTTAACACTCTTTACTTCCCACTAGTTTGGAGTGCTTCCTTGCTTCCACCACAATATGTCCCAGGCTCCCCTATGTGTCCTCTGGCCCACATTGAAATCAACCAGTGTGATTTTCAGGGAGCTTTTGTTCATTTTAGTGGGGTTGATAATTAGAGATCATCTGGTACAACAATGTGTGGCAAGATAAGGTATCAGTGGACAAAACTAGGAGTTATATTTTTAAAAAATATTCAAGCTCATATTGTTTATGATTCAAATTTATTATTAAAGGGTTTTCCTTATATTTTCTCACACTATCTTTTTTTAAATATTAACCTATTTATTTGCTATTCATAACATCATTTCAGCATTACAATACCAATATTACTACTAACAGTAAAAATACTAAGTGAGATTTAAGATTTCTTTACAGTTTTCCTTTTTGATCCTTAGAATATATCCTAAGGATATACAGTCAGATTACTGCCTTCAAAACTTCCTGGTAATGATTATTTTTTCCGTGTGGTTTTGTTACCTAGTTTCATACATAGTTAAGTTTCAGTTGTTTTTTTTATTTTAGGGATTGATTTATTTTCTTTTATGATTAAATTTTATTTTTTGAATGCATAAAATATTTACATGGTTCAAAAGTTAAGACAGCTTAAAAAGGTACACTCATAGAAGTCCTACTTCCATCTCTATCTTATCTAACCCGTATCCCTCCCTCTATAGGTAACATTTTTATTAGTTTCTGCTTTAGTCTTCCAGTGTTTCCTTTTGCCAACATAAGCAAACACCTACATAGTGTTATTTTTTATTTTTCCTTCGCAAAAGGTGGCATAAAATACGTATTCTTCTATGCCTTTGTTTTTTCACTTAATAGTGTATCTTGGAGACTACTTCCTATTAGTAAGAAGAGATTTTCCTCTTTCTTTTTTTTTTTAAGATAGGGTCTCTGTTACCCAGGCTGGAGTGCAATAGTGTGATCATGGCTTACTGCAGTCTCAATCTCCCAGGCTCAAGCAGTCCTCCCACCTCAGCCTCCCAAGTAGCTGGGACTACAGGTACATTCCACCATGCCTGGCTAATTTTTTAATTTGTTGTGGAGACAAGTTCTAACTATGTTGCTCAGGTTGGTCTTGAACTCCTAGACTCAAGCCGTCCTCCTGCCTTGGCCTCCCAAAGGCATGCCTGGCCTCCTTTTTGTTTTTTATGGTGGCATAGTTCTCAGTTATGTGACTATATCATAATTTACCCAACAGATGTCTTATTGATGGGCATTTGGGTTGTTTCCAGTCTTTTGCTATTTCAAATAATAGTAAGATTAGGAAGATAACAGGCACATGGTTATTTGGAATAGTATAGTAAAACTACTTGGAGTAATTTTAATGTACCTTATTTCTGTCAGTAATGTTGAAGATCTTTTCATATATTGAAGAACTATTTGCATTTCTTTTTTCTGGGTGGTAGTATATCTTTTGTCCATCTTCCTATCAACATTTTGGTCTTTTTCTTCTCAGTTTTTTGAGTACTTATATTTCATAACAGAGAAATTAGTCCTCTCTGAGATAATTTGCAAATTCAGTTTGTCATTTGTTTTTTGATTTAACTTATGGCATTTCTTTTTGTCTTATTTTTTTGAAAAAAGTTTATTTTGCCTAGCCATGGTAGCTCACACATCTAATCCTAGCACTTTGGGAGGATCACTTAAGGTTATGAGTTCGAGACCAGCCTGGCAAACATGGCGAAATCCCGTCTCTACTAAAAATACAAAAAATTAGCCAGGCGTGGTAGTGCATGCCTGTAGTCCCAGCTACTCGGGAGGCTGAGGCACAAGAATCTCTTGAGCCTGGGAGGTGGAGGTTGCAGTGAGCTGAGATCACGCCACTGCAGTCCAGCCTGGGTGACAGAGCAAGACCCTGTCTCAAAAAAAATAAATAAATAAAAGTTTAAATAGTCTCATTTCATAGTTAGAAGGGCATTTTCTACTCCCAGGATGTAAAGAAGTTCACCCATGTTTTATTTTAGTATTTATATGATTATTTATTTATTATTCTTACTTGATATATGGACAATTTTGAACATGTAGAAAAGTCGAGAGGTTAGAATGAATTCTCTGGTATCTCTTATTCAGTATCAATAGCTGTCAATTCATGGACACTGACCCTGATGTTCATTTTTGCTCTTGGTTTTATCTTGTAGCCCCTAAGATTTCTGCTGGTACCAGTTGTATAAAATGGGAGGAACAAACTTCAGAACAAATATTCAGACTTTACCGTGCCATTGGAAATATAGTAAGTTGGGAAGTCATGTTGCAGTTCTACCTAGTTGGTTTTCTATGTGTGTAATTTGCTTTCTAAATATTTTTATTTAGGAATAATCCCAAATAAAAGTATCCCAAATAAAAGGTTGATCTTAGGAACAAAACCTAGGAAACCTGAAATTTATTCTTAAAAATTCTTTAAACTGTTTAAAGTGTTTATAGAGATCTTAGAATTCACAAAGCACTTTTAAATATATGTATATTGCAGTTTCACATAACCAAGTTTTACTATCCTACTTCATAGGTGAGGGGAAAGAAAATGAGATGACTAACAGGAATGTCCAGTCACTAAATAATGAACTTAAATCTTCTCACTCCTAATCCTGTGCTTTTTCCAATATGTCTTTCTGCCTTTAGCCAATTTTTTACAATCAAATTGTTAAATCATTGATTTCTACATATGGTACACCAAGTGTAGTAATATAACAGTTTGTTAAAATGTCTGAGTTAAATTCTCAGTTCATTGATAAATTTTTGGGGTTTTTTTCTTTCATTTCAATAGCTACTTGTGTTATTTGAACACTGAGCTTACCGTGTGTGTGTGTGTGTGTGTGCGTGTGTGTGTGTGTGTGTGTGTGTTGTTTTATTTTTTGAGACGGGGTCTAGCTCTGTCACCCAGGCCTGGAGTACAGTGGCGAAACCTTGGCTCACTGCAACATCTGCCTCCTAGGCTCAAGTGAGCCTCCTGCGACAGCCCCTGAGTAGCGGCAACCACAGGCACACACCACCACACCTGGCTAATTTTTGTATTCTTTTGTAGAGATGGGGTTTTGCCATGTTGCCCAGGCTGGTCTTGAACTGCTGAGCTCAAGTGATCTGCTCTCCTCAGCCTCCCAAAGTGCTGGGATTACAGGCACGAGCCACTGTGCCTGGCCAAGTGTGTGGGTTTTAATGGACCATCTCTTATTAATGTTGGGTAAACTGGGGAACCACCATTGGATAGCTATAACATGCTAAATTCTTCAATAAGGAGGATCACAGATTCATGTTATAGTTATTATCATCCCATTTTAAAGTTGAAGAAATTGAGGCTTAAAGTAGATAATGAATTGTTCTTAAGTGTTACTCAATGTCGTGTTGCTAGTTAATGAAAGTCAGAGTCGGGTTTTGAACGAGATCTATCTTACTTCAAATCCTATCATTTTCCTGCTGCCACAGAATGGCATCAGGAAACAAGGACCATAGGGCCAGACAGAGCTGGGTTCCATCTTGACTCTGCTACTTCCTAACTTTGTAGACTCAGGAAAGTTATTTAACCTCCGAGCTTTAGTTTGTTCATTGGAATATCAGGGCTGGTATAATGTATTTACAGCATCTTGTACAGTATCTGGCACAGAATAGGTACTCATTAAATGATAGCTGCTATTATTCATTCATTCATTAAACAAAATATTTATTGAAGGCCTATTATGTGTCAAGCAATGTACTACGTACTATAAATACAGGTGTTGTGGGAGGACAGACAACAAATAAGCAAAAAAAAAAAAAAAAAATCAGGCCAGGCATGGTGGCTCACGCCTGTAATCCCAGCAGTTTGGGAGGCTGAGGCAGATGCATCACCTGAGGTCAGGAGTTTGAGACCAGCCTGGCCAACATGGTGAAACCCTGTCTCTACTAAAAACACACACAAAAATTAGCTGGGCGTGGTGGCATGCGCCTGTAATCCCAGCTACTAGAAAGGCTGAGGCAAGAGAATTGCTTGAACCTAGGAGGCAGAGGTTGCAGTGAGCCAAGATCACGCCACTGCACTCCAGCCTGGGCGACAGAGCAAGACTCTGTCTCAAAAGAAAAAAAAAAAAAAAAAAAAAGACCAGGCACGGTGGCTCACGCCTGTAATCTCAGCACTTTGGGAGGCCAAGGTGGGCGGATCACCTGAGGTCAGGAGTTCGAGACCAGCCTGACCAACATGGAGAAACCCCGTCTCTACTAAAAATACAAAAAAATTAGCCAGGCCTAGTGGCACATGCCTGTAATCCCAGCTACTTGGGAGGCTGAGGCAGGAGAATTGCTTGAACCCAGGAGGTGGAGGTTATGGTGAGCCGAGATTGCACATTGCATACCAGCCTGGGCAACAAGAGCGAAACTCTGTCTCAAAAAAAAAAAAAAAAAAAAAATCAAATAGTGTGATGAATTCCTTGATGAAAATAAAAATAAGATCATGTGATAGAATAACTGGAGGTTATTTTAGATTGGTGATGGGGAAAGCCTCTCTCTGACACTAAGCTGAGATCTGAAAGACAGTAAGGAGCCAGCCATGCCTAGATCAGAGAAGAACATTCCAGGCAGAGGAACAGCTAGTACAAAACCCAAGGTGGGCTAACCCAAAGAATCACAAGAAAAGAAAACTCCAGATTGATATCCCTGAATATAGATGCACAAGTCCTCCACAGAGTTAGCAAACCGAATCCAGCAACATATAAAAAAGGATTATACATGATGACTAAGTGGGATTGTTTTTTTGGATTTTTTTTTTTTTTTTTGAAATGGAGTCTCGCCCTGTCATCTAGGCTGGAGTGCAGTTGTGCAGTTTCAGCTCACTGCAACCTCCGCCTTCTGGGCTCAAGCAATTCTCCTACCTCAGCCTCCTGAGTAGCTGGGACTACAGGCATGCAGCACCATGCTCAGCTCATTTTTTTATATTTTTAGTAGAGATGGGGTTTCACCATGTTGGCCAGGCTGGTCTCAAACTCCTGAACTTGAGTGATCCGCCCACCTCGGCCTCCCAACCTGCTGGGATTACAGGTGTGAGCCATCACACCCTGCCCCAAGTGGGATTTATCCCAGGAATGCAAAGTTGGTTCAACATATGAAAATCAGTCAATGTAACATATCATATTAGTAGAATAAAGGACAAAAGCTATATCACTGTCTCAATAGATGCAGAAAAAGCATTTGACACAATCCAACACATTTAAAAAAACCTCAATAAACTAGAAATAGAAGAGCATTTCCTCAACTTGCTAAAGGACATCTATGAAGACTCTGTAACTAACATCATACTTAATGAAAGAAGCTAAGCGCAGTGGTGGACGCTTGTAGTCCCAGGTATTTTGGAGGCTGAGTGGGTATTGCTTGAGGCCAGGAGTTCGAGACCAGACTGGACAATATAGCCAGTCTTTGTCTCTTAAAAAAAAAAAAAAGAGAAGAAAGAAAGAAAAGAAAGACAAAGCCTTTCCCTTAAGATCACAAAGAAGATAAAGATGTCTGCTCTCTCAAAGTTAAATGTCTTCTATTTAACTTTGTTCTGTTGGGGCAATTAGACAAGAAAAAATAAACAAAAGGCAACCAAACAAAAGGTTGGAAAGGAAGAAGTAAAGCTGTCTCTATTTGTAGATGATATGATCTTGCATATAGAAAATCATGAAGAATTTCCAAAAAAACTATTAGAGCTAATAAACGGTAAAGAAGACCCAAGTAAATGGAAAGACCCCAGTATTCATTGATTGGATAAACTTAGTATTAGTATTGTTAAGATGTCTCTACTCCCCAAGTTGATGTACAGATTCAACACAATTCCAAAAAAAAAAATCCCAGTTGGCTTCTTCGTACAAATTGACAAGCTGCTTCTAAAATGTATACGGAATTGCAAGGGGCCCAGAATAGCCAAAACTAACAAAATTGGAGGACTCATAGTTCTCAGTTTCAAAACTTGCTGCAAAACTACAGTAACCAAGATAGTGTGGTACTGGCTATAGCTCATTAGAATCGAATTAAGGGTCTAGAAATAGGCCAGGCATGATGGCTCATGCCTGTAGTCCCAGCACTTTGGGAGGCTGAGGCAGGTGGATCACTTGAGGTCAGGAGTTTGAGACCAGCCTGGCCAACATAATGAAACCTCATCTCTACTAAAAATATTTACAAAAATTAGCCAGATGTGGTGGCGCACGCTTGTAGTCCCAGCTACTCAGGAGGCTAAGGCACGAGAATCGCTTGAACCTGGGAGGTGGAGGTTGCAGTGAGCTGAGATCACATCACTGCACTCCAGCCTGGGTGACAGAGTGAGACTGTGTCTCAAATTTTTTTAAAAGTCTAGAAATAAACCCATACATTTATGGTCAGTTGATTTTTTTTTTTCTAAAGGTAGTTCCCAAAAGATAGTTCTTTTTTTTTTTATTATTATACTTTAAGTTCTAGGGTACATGTGCACAACGTGCAGGTTTGTTACATATGTATACATGTGCCATGTTGGTGTGCTGCACCCATTAACTTGTCGTTTACATTAGGTATATCTCCTAATGCTATCCCTCCCCCCTCCTGCCACCTTTTTTTTTTTTTTTTTTTTTTTTTTTGACAAGACTGCCAAGACAATCCAATGGAGAAAGAATAGTATTCTCAATAAATGGAGCTGGGATAACTGGATGTCCACAATCAAAAGAATGAATTTGGACCCTATGTCACATCATATGTAAAAGTTAAAGAAGCTAAATGAATAGCTAAAACTAGAAAACTCTTAGAAGAAAATATAGGTGTAAATATTCATGACATTGAATTAGGCAGTGGTTTCTTAGATATGATGCCATGAAGCATAAGCAATCAGACTAAAAATAGAGAAATTGGACTTCATCAAAATTAAAAATAGTTGTGCTTCAAAGGACACTATCAACAAAGTAAAAAAGACAGGTAGGCCAGGCATGGTGGCTCATGCCTATAATCCCAGCACTTTGGGAGGCTGAGACAGGAGGATTGCTTGAGCCCAAGAGTTTGAGACCAGACTGGGCAATGTAGTGAGTCCCCATCATTACAAAAAGTAAAAAATTAGCTGGGCATCATGGTGCACACCTGTGATCCTAGCTACTTGGAAGGCTGGAATGGGAGGATGCACTTGAGCTGGGGAGGTCGAGGCTGCAATGATCTGTGATTGCACTACTGCGTTTCATCCTGGGTGACAAAATGAGACCCTGTCTCAAAAAAAGAAAAAAAAAGACAGCTTACAGAATGGGAGGGAATATTTGCAAATCATATAACTGATAAGGGCCTAATATCCAGAGTAAAGAATTCTTACAATAACTCGGCAGTAAAACGACAAATAGCCCAATTAAAAATGGCCAAAAATTCTGAGTAAACGTTTCTTTTTTGTTTGTTTTTGAGATGGAGTCTTGCTCTTGTTGCCCAGGCTGGAGTGCAATGGTGTGACCTTGGCTCATTGCAACCTCTGCCTCCTGGATTCAAGCGATTCTCCTGCCTCAGCCTCCCTAGTAGCTGGGATTATAGGCAAGTGCCACCATGCCCGGCTAATTTTTGTACTTTTAGTAGAGACGGGGTTTCACCATGTTGTCCTGGCTGGTCTCGAACTCCTATCCTCAGGTGATCCACCCGCCTCAGCCTCTCTAAGTGCTAGGATTACAGGCATGAGCCACCGTACCTGGCCCTGAGTAGACATTTCTTTCAAGCAGATACATAATATGAATGGCCAATAAGCACATAAAAGATTATCAACTTCATCTGTCTTTAGGGATATGCAAATCAGAACCACAATGAGATACCTCTTCACACCCATTAGGATGGCTATAATTCAAAAAACAGACAAAAACTAGTGTTGGCAAGGATGTGGAGAAATTTGGAAACTTCATACATTGATGGTACCATGTTTACCTCTTAAAAATGGTGCAACTTGTGTGGAAAACAGTTTGGCAGTTCCTCAAAAAGTTAAACACAGAATTATCTTATGACCCAGCATTTCCATTCCTAGGTTTATACTCAAGAGAATTGGAAACATTGTGCTCACACAAAAATGTGTACCCGAATCTTCATAGCAGCATTATTCAGAATAGCCAAAAAGTGAAAACAACCCAAATATCCAACTGATGGGTGCATTAAAAAAATGTGGTATATAGCTATACAATGGAATATTATTAATACTCAGCCATAACCATAATCACATGCTATGACATGGATGAACCTGAAAAATATGCTAAGTGAAAAAACTCTGTCACAACAGACTACATATGTTATTATTCCATTTATATGAAATGTCCAAAATAGGCAAATCCGTAGGCTGGAGGAGAGAGGATAATGGGAAGTTTCTGATAATGGATGTGCGTTTTTTGTGGGAAATAGGGGTAATGAAAATGTTCTAAAAATTAGGCAAGAAAAAAACGAGTGGCATTGGTTGAATGACCCTGAGTCTACTAAAAACCACTGATTTGGAAGCTTCAAAACGGTGAATTTTCTGGTATGTGAATTACATCTCAATAAAGCTGTCAAAAAACAAAACAAAACAACAACAGCAAAAAAAACCCAAGATGGACAAGAGCTGGACATGTTTGAGGGACAGAAATGAGGCTGGTGTGGCTGGAGCATAGCTGGCAAGATGGAGAGTAGCTAGGGTGAGGGGAGAAGCAAGATTGAGTAGGATTGATGTGCAGTGGGACGACATCAGAGGGCCATGGCAGGGGAGTAATGGGATTAGGTATGTACATTCTTAAAAGGTTGCCCTGGCTGCTGCTAGAGAGTGGAGTGGAGGTCAGTTAGGGAACTGGTTGGGTATGGTGGCTCACACCTGTAATACCAGCACTTTGGGAGGCCAAGAAGAGCGAATCGCTTGAGCCCTGGAGTTCCAGACCAGTCTGGGCAACATGGTGAAACCCTGTCTCTACAAAATATACAAAAATTAGCTGGGTATTGTGGGATGCACCTGTAGTCCCAGCTACTCAGGAGGCTGAGGTAGGAGGATCACTTGACCGTGGGAGGTTGAGGCTGCAGTGAGCTGTGATTCCACCACTGCACTCCATCCTGGACGACAGAACAAGATCCTGTCTTTAAAAAAAAAATAAAAATAAATAAAAAAATAAAAGGAAGCTGCTGCAACTGTAGCCAGATGACAGATGATGGCAGTTTGGAACAATGATAATGGTGGATAGAAAGAAGTGAACATCCAGACTATGCTTGGAGATAGAGTCAGTGGAATTTGCTGATGGAATCTGGGAAATTAGGGCAAGATAAATTAGGATCATTCATAGATTTTTGGTTTGAGAAACTGGGTGAATGGTGGAACCATTTAATTGAGATGAGGATGTCTGGGGAGGAACAAGTTTGGGAAAAGAAATCAATAGTTTTGGCCATGTTAAGTTTGACATATGTTAAGTTAGAAGACATTCATATGGAGATATCAAGTAGACAACTTCCTGAGATGCAATTTAGGCCAGTAGCTTGAAATCTCTTGGCACCTATAACTTACTACATGATGATTCTTACCCTCTGCGGTTTATCTTCCCTGTACACGGAGAAAAGCTTTGTGCTATAAAAGACTGAGCCAGAAGGTGGGGTTTGGTTCCTAGAGCTGCCCTTTACTAACCGAGAGGAAGGCCCTTGTCTTTGAGCTTCTGCTTTTTTTACCTCTAAAGTGGGGTTAATGACCATGTACACAACTGTCAAGATCAAAGGAAATGAACTAAGTGAATGTAAATTCATGCAAACATACTATTTTGACAGTAATGATGGCAGACACCAAAATGATTATATTCTTAGCATCCCTTTCCTTTCTACAATGCTCTGATGATAAGGTGAGCTTTACCTCCTCAAGAACAAGACTATATTCTGAGTATGTACCTAGCATATTTATTACTCTCAGTAAATACAAATCTTTTTTAGTCAGTAAGCATGTTTCAAAAATATTTTGAGTTATTTAAAAGAAAAAAATTGCACATATGAAAATTGTTTCAGAACTTTTATTGAAGCAGGCGAAAGAAAAGTGAGCCAGCAAGTTGTAGAAGAGGCTATGACTTAGATACGGTTATGAACTTGTTCTCCAAATTCATTTACTTATTTGATTTAATGTTCAAATTATTACAACAACCTAACTCTTCTGAAAGTTAAATACCCTCTTTAAGGGATGTCATAAAAAGAGCACTGCACTGAGAATCAGAAAACAGAAGCCAGTCCTGGCTTTGCCACTAACTAGCTGGGTCCAACCTTGGGAAAATAGCTGCATTTCTCTGAGCCTCACCCTCTTCATGTATGAAATAGAGGATTGAACTACAGTCTGGAAATAAATGCACTCAATTTAGAAATTTTAGAGAACTTATTTCCTGGTGTATGTTAAATTTTATTAACATATTTAAATCAGGCTCTAGGATCTCAGGTATGTTGGAAATGTGTTACATGATAAAGGTGGTATTTCATACTGGAGGGAGGGGTAAGATGGATTATCTAGTAAATAGTATTGGGATAACTGGTCAACCATTGGTGGGGGAAGCCCTCAAATCCTATGTTTTAAAATCATAGTAACTGCTGTATTATAACAATGCATATGTAGTTAACAATACTGTATGGTATACTTACAATTTGTTAATTGAGTAGATTTTTCTTACGTGTTTTTTTACCATAATAAAAAAATCAAAATATAGATGGATCAAGGATTTAAATATAAAAAATAAAATCACAAGGACTAGAAAAAAGCACAACTGAATAATTTGACAATATTTAATAATCTTAAAGTGTGGGGTAGGCCTTTTTAAGTATGATATGAACCACCAGTCATGAGAGAAAAGACTTATAATTATGAAAAGAAAAAACTTAAGCATGGAAAAAATGGCTGTCCCCAAGATTAAAAGTCAACAAACCGAGGAAAATATTCACAACACATATAAGAGTTAAAAGGCCAATTTCCTAAATATAGAAAATATTTTTGCAAATTAATGAGATAACCATCCCAGTTTTAAAAAATATAACCAAAGGGCATAAATAGGCAGGTTACAGATAAATAAATTAAAAGTGCACATAAATACATGGACAGCTTCTCAGCTTCACTAATAATAAATAGCAAGAGATTATCATATTTTTTTCTCACTTATCCAGGCAGTTTAGCAATAAAATGTTGATGCTGTTTAACCCAGGCATTCCACTTTAAAAACAAACAAAAAACCCCAAAACTATTACCCAGAAATGTGTAAGTCCTCAAAGAGATATCTACAAGGTTATTACCCTAGTTTATAGTGTTATAAATAGCAATAAATTGAAAATAACTGAAATATCTATCATAAAGGTAGTTGCATAAATTACATATTCATAAAATGGGTTACTGTGCAGCAGATAGAGTGAAATCGATAAGTATGTACTGATGAAACATCAATGCTTTATGGTCAAATAACAAAAGTCCTTGTAAAACAGTATTGATGCAGGACTTTTTGCTCCTTAACTCAGCTAAAATCTGAGTTCTTGTCTCACAACCAGAAAAAATTAGGCACGTGGACACATTGAAAGGTGAGGAGAGCGGAATTTATTAAAAGAAAGCTCTAAGCAAAAAAGAGGGGGTCCTGCCAACAGGCTCCCACCTCACAGATTGAATACCAGGCCACCACACAGGACCTGAAGAGGCCAGGCTCTTCCCCTGCATAAGGCACAAATTCCTGGTGGCTCCACCCCCATTCTTCCAGTGCTCATGCGGGCCCTTAGTCTGAGCCATGCCACATTGATTGATTTCCTTTACTGTGCATGTGTTAAGGGACAGAATTTTTCACCATGGACATGTTTAGGCAAGCCCACTGTGCATAATGACCTGGGTGGCATTTGGCTGTCTCCTGTCTCTATCACTGTGTTCTAGATTTTTATAATAATATTTGTAGAAAAAAATACAGGGAAATGCACATCAAACTTAACAGTCGTTACCTATAGGGATGGGAATAAATACAGAATATCACTTTCTAAAATTTTTTAACATAATTGATGTAATGCTTGCATTTTTTATAAGGATAATAAATTTTTAATTGGAAATATTAGTATATTAGACATAAACATTGATTTAAAGGTAACATTTAAGATCTTATAAATCAGCCGGGCGCAGTGGCTCACGCCTGTAATCCCAGCACTTTGGGAGGCTAAGGCGGGCGGATCACGAGGTCAGGAGATAGAGACCATCTTGGCTAACACGGTGAAACCCCGTCTCTACTTAAAATACAAAAAATTAGCCGGGCGTGGTTGCAGGCGCCTGTAGTCCCAGCTACTCGGGAGGCTGAGGCAGGAGAATGGCATGAACCTGGGAGGCGGAGCTTGCAGTGAGCCAAGATCACGCCACTGCACTCCAGCCTGGTGACACAACGAGACTCCGTCTCAAAAAAAAAAGATCTTATAAATCCTGGAAACACTGATGTAGAGAGTCGTGTTTATGGTCTGTTCCATCAAACTTAGTGACTGAGTTCCCAATTCCTCTAATTGAAAGAAAAGTCCAGATTAACACAAAATAGTAGTTGAAAAGGGTTTGGGAGTTGAGTGTATTCCTTTATCATACCTTCTTTAATTTTACTTGCAGATTCCGTTGCAGACGCTCTGGATGGCGAATACCATTAAACTTCTGGATTTGGTAGAAGTTAACAGTTCAGTCCTTGCTGGTACTAACTTTTGAATAGCTAACGTGGAAGCTGTTTTCACTGTAGTCTATCTGGAAATATGTCTGTTTTATCATATGTCACAATTACTAAAAATAAGAATTATTTTAGTTTGTTTCAGTTCAGTAATGATAATACTTTACATTCACTTATTGTCTTATTCTTTGCAACACTCATTCTCATGTATTTTCTCATTTAATCATTACAAGAACTGGCCGGGCGCGGTGGTTCACGCCTGTAATTCCAGCACTTTGGGAGGCCAAGGCGGGTGGATCACCTGAGGTCAGGAGTTTGAGACTAGCCTGACTGACATGGTGAAGCCCCATCTCTACTAAATAAAAAATTTAGCTGGGCATGGTGGTGCATGCCTGTAATCCCAGCTACTTGGGAGGCTGAGGCAGGAGAGTCGCTTGAACCTGGGAGGCAGAGTGAATCAGTGAGCCAAGATTGTGCCACTGCACTCCAGCCTGGGCAACGAGTGAAACTCCATTTCAAAAAAAAAAAAAAAATCATTACAGGACCCTGGGGAGTAGGCAAAGCAGTGTTCCTATCCCATTTAAGCTCTGTGATTTCCTGCCTTAAGGTTTTCAGAGAGTGCAGAATGACTCGATTAGTTTCATTCTGGTGAATATTATAATGAAAATATCTGGGCAACTCAGTGAAAATCTAGGCCAGAGTCTATTCATACTTCATGCCACAAGTCCATTCTAAGGCCCATCAGCATCCTCCCAATATGGTGGACAGAAGGAATGTGAGCCACAGAGGAAGCAGGTTTAATTTAGAGGCAGTTGGAGTTCCCCAGGAACCTAGGAATTAGGATTTGTTTGGGCAGGGATGAAAGGGCCAGCCTAAATCCTAAACATCCCGTGTATTTCCCCCTGTTGGCTAGTTATTTCACCAAAGCGCTAACACAAAACTTGTAGATTCAGCATTTTAGGTGGTCACTGGGTAAAGGAATTACAGCTTTGTATGTGCATGGGAAGCTTTCCTTTGGGTTTCTGATGTACAGAGAGCACTGTGGTTTCCTTGTAAGTTTTGGTTTACAAAGTCAACATCAGCAAATGTGTTCTCTCCGGTATCAGTAGTGCCTCCCAAGATGTTTTTTGATTGTTAAGAAGTACTATGAAGTTGCATAATTGCTTTTCTCTCTTGTATATCTTTTCTTTTTTCCATTCTTCAGATCCAAAATTAACGGGACAGGCTCTTATTCCAGGATCAGTAATATACCACAGACAGTCACAGATACTGTTGGTTTATTGCAAGGTATGTTTTCCGTTAGCTTGAAGTTATCATAGTTGTTTTACTGTGTTTATAGTCTGTATCATTTATTATTTTTAGTTGGAACTTCACGTAACTGCCTGTCCATCAGATTGGGTCAGGAGATCGTTTAATTTTCTTAAGAAATAGTGAAGTCTCTAGCATAATTTTTTGAAAGTGATGAAGTTTTGCCAAGGCATTATTATTACTCAATCAAAGACAGCAGATTCAGTAACTTGAGTGCTTTCTTAAAAAAACACGTGTATTTTTAGTAGCCCAATTTAATTAACAGCTCTTGTGCTTGGTAACATAAAAGATAGTCATATCAAAATATCTGGCTGAACTACTACAGGACACATATCCTACTTGCTTTTGCTGCTTAACAGTAGTAAAGAGGAGATTTCTGAACTATTTAAAATAACTTTGGAATTATTATTGTTTTATAAGATCATGGTGTGTTCTGAGAAGTGTTCTACATTCCTTCCATTTCCTAGGTATTTTGCATCATATGGTGTTCATGTGAGATATTTCATACTTAAGAAGAGTGTTTAGCTGGGCAAGGTGGCTCACACATGTAATCCCAGCACTTTGGGAGGCTGAGGCGGGTGGATCACCTGAGGTTGGGAGTTCGAGACCAGCCTGACCAACATGGAGAAACCCTGTCTTTACTAAAAGTACAAAAATTAGTCCAGCATGGTGGCAGACGCCTGTAATCCCAGCTACTTGGGAAGCTTAGGCAGGAGAATCGCTTGAGCCCGGGAAGTGGAGGTTGTGGTGAGCCGAGATCGTGCCATCGCACTCCAGCCTGGGCAACAAAAGTGAAACTCCATCTCAAAAAAAAAGAAAATGTTTAAAATGTGTGATAGATTGATCTGACCTACAGACTGTGAATACAAAACTCCATCAACCTCTCTTTGTCTCTCGCCAGCTTATTCAGGAACAGTGTTGGATGCATATGTCTTGCTGTCCTTTTCTGGGTCTATATATACTATGTATTTCCTTTTTTTTTTTTTTTTTTTTTTCTCTTTTGAGATGGAGTTGCCCAGGCTGGAGTGTAGTGGTGTGATCTCAGCTCACTGCAACCTCCACCTCCTGGGTTCAAGCGATTCTCCTGCCTCAGTCTTCCAAGTAGCTGGGATTACAGGCACCTGCCACCACGCCTGGCTAATTTTTGTATTTTTGTAGGGATGGGGTATCGCCATGTTGGTCAGGCTGGTCACGAATTCCTGACCTCAGGTGATCCACCTGCCTCGGCCTCCCAAAGTGCTGGGATTACAGGCATGAGCCACCACGCCTGGCCTATATGTGTATTTCATGTTACATACCTTTTATTCTGCTCCCTTTGTATTTAAATATTTATACAGATCTATACATTTGTTATTGCTCCTTGGTAATAAGCTTTTAATTTCAGTAGCAAAAATCACAATGACTTTTGCACCAACCTAATAGAGTCAAGGTCTACATGTTACTTAGTATAGTGCTACTTGCAGCTAGGCATTTAGTAAAGGTTTGTTGGTTTGTTTGTTTCCATGATAAAAATTTTATAAACTAATATTTACTTGGCTTTTTAGTTTTGCCACCCCTGCGTATTCACTATTTGTATTTTGCCCTTTAGGATGGTTGGATTGGTGTTCGATCAATGATGCTCAAGAAAACGCTAACAGCTACTGACTTCTACAATGGATATTTGCACCCCTGGTACCAAAAAAATTCCCAAGCTCAACCAAGCCAATGCAGATTTCAGACTCTCAGACTTCCAACAAAGAAGAAGCAGAAAAAAACTGTTGCTATGCAACAACGCATTGAGTAGTTAGGAAGAAGATGGATAAAAACATATTACATATTTGTAATTTATTAAAAACCTCATTTACAAGGAATTATCTGGACTTTTTTTTTTTTTTTTTTTTTGAGACAGAGTCTTACTCTGTCACCCAGGCTGGAATCCAGTGGCACTATCTCAGCTCACTGCAACCTCCGCCTCCCATGTTCAAGTGATTCTCCTGCCTCAGCCTCCTGAGTAGCTGGGATTACAGGCATGCACCACCACACCCAGCTAATTTTTGTATTTTTAGTAGAGATGGGGTTTCACCATGTTGGTCAGGCTGGTCTCAAACTCCTGACCTTGTGATCTGCCCACCTCAGCCTCCCAAAGTGCTATGATTACAGACGTGAGCCACCGTGCCTGGCCTGGAATTATCTGGACTTTCAAAGAAGATGGCAGTGTTATAAGAAGAGAAGATTATTGTCGAAAAAATGGATTGCCTCACTTTCCACTTTTTATGTAACAGTAGTTAAAAAACAGCTTTTTTTTACTTGAATTACAAAAAACTTTAAATAAAACTTGTATTTATGATACCAAACTCAAGGAGATTATCTTTCCCTAAGAACAAGGGCAACCCTAACTGGTGTATGTATGTACCTACACACATACTGAGAAGAGGTTTTTTGTTTTTATTTTTATTTTTTTGGGACGGATTCTTGTTCTGTGGCCCAGGCTGGAGTGCAGTGGCATGATCTCAGCTCACTGCAAGCTCCACCTCCTGGGTTCACGCCATTCTCCTGCCTCAGCCTCCCAAGTAGCTGGGACTACAGGCGTCCACCACCATGCCTGGCTAATTTTTTTTTTGTATTTTTAGTAGAGATGGGGTTTCACTGTGTTAGCCAGGATGGTCTTGATCTCTTGACCTTGTGATCCGCCCGCCTTGGTCTCCCAAAGTGCTGGGATTACAGGTGTGAGCCACCGTGCCTGGCCAGAAGAGGTTTTTTTAAAAACAGTGCATCTGTTTAATTTTTTAAAAATCGTGTCACCACTGACGTTTTAGGAGTATTGAATCTGCATTTTTTATTTCCTATAAGTAGTAAAGCCAGCTCTTTACATTTCACTACCAGCTAGATTTAACCAAGTAGTAAACGTAGGTAATATTTAATAATCTCTGCCACATTGATCTGTACTATAAATTAACATTTTACATCCAGATTTTATTTTTTAAATTTTTTTAGAGATGGGGTCTTGCTCTCTCACACAGGCTGGAGTCCAGTGGCGTGAAACACTGCTTACTGCATCCTCAACCTCCTGGGCTTAAGTGATCCTCCAGCCTCAGCCTCCCAAAGTGGGGCCACCACGCCTGGCTAATTTTCTTTTTTAGTTTTTAAAAAAATTTTTGCAGAGATAGGGGTCTCACTATGTTGCCTAGGCTGGTCTTGAACTCCTGGGCCCAAGCAATCCTGCCTTGGCCTCTCAAAGTGCTGGGATTACAAGCATAAGCCACTGCACCCGGCCCAGGTTTATTGAAGTAGGAACGTGCTGACATTTTTCAACTTACTTGTGCAATAAAGGTTATTGAGCATCTGGTGTGTGCGAATTCATCTTCTCTGTCTCCAGGAGAGTCAAGCACTTCTGGAGGAGGAGGCACAGTGGCCGCAGAATCCACACATCGGCTTTTCCTGCCTACATTCTGACAGTAAAAGTCTTTCTCTATTCATTAAGTCATTTGTTAATTCAACATTTATTGATAGGGTGATTTGGTCATCTAAGTTAGGATGCTTTTATGAGTGAAAGAAGCACTTATAATAATTACTCCAGGGCAACAGACATAAACCAGGACTCTCCCAGGCAAACGAGTTGTGTGGTCATCTGATTTATTGAGCACTTACTGTGTAACTAGAACTTCAAACTGGTTACCAGAGATTCAGAGATCAAATATTTGACATCTTCAACCTACCAGGGAGACAAATGTGTAAGCAAATATAATAGTTACAAATGCCATAGTAGAGGCATAATGGAAGCATTGTGTCCCTCAGGGGTGTCAATGGAGGCTTCCCAGAGGAAGTCAATGGAATCAGCTTCCAAAGGATGAGTTTGCTATGCAGACTAAGGCCTGGAAGGACATTCTAGCATGTGCAGAGGCACAGAGACTTAACACTATAGGGGGTTTGGTAATGTTTAGCTGGGAGCATGATTGTTGTTTTATTATTCTTTAAACCATAAATTTGTCATACATTCTCTTGTATGTATGAGCTAGTTATAGAGCTGGCTGGGAAAAAAGCTAACAACGGATTATGGAAGAGAAACAAATGGCATGTTAAATACTGGGGAAAAGCCCAGCGTTTTGATGAAAAGAATTGATAAGAGTGGAATCTGATGATAGAAGTGAGACTGGAAAAGCAAGCTGAGGCCTGATCATGGAGGGCTTTGAAAACCATGAGAGTTAGGGCCTTTGTCTCATATGCAGTAGACTGTGAGTAGAGAGTGGCGTGATCAGAGTTAGATTTTGGAAATTTAACTTTAGTGGTGGTATGGAAGATAGATTGGGGGTAAAACCTGGGCAGGAAGATCCGTTGGAAGGTTAGAAATGTGATCTTCAGGGACATGGATGGAGCTGGAAGTCATTATCTTCAGCAAACTAATCCAGGGACAGAAAATCAAACACTGCATGTTCTTACTTATAAGTGGGTGCTGAACAATGAGACCACATGGACACATGGCGGGAGAACAACACACAGGAGCCTGTCGGGGGTGGGGATAGGGATGGGGGAGGGAGAGCATCAGGAAGAATAAGGGATGCTGGGCTTAGTACCTACGTAATGGGATGATCTGTGCAGCAAACCACCACGGCACACATTTACCTGTGTAACAAACCTGCACATCCTCCACATGTACCCTGAACTTAAAAATTGAGGATAAAAGAGAAAAGGAACGTGAAGCTCTGAATTACATCAGTGGTTGGGATGAAGGGGAGATGATTGGAAAGATTTTTGTGGGTGAGGGAATTTGAGTTATTGGGTATTATATCCTTATGGAGAGTTTTGGCTCCATCACTGATGAGCTCTTTGATCTCTGACAAGTCAGTATCACTGAACTTTATTTCCTCAAGTGTGAAATTAGGCTGATGATGAAAACAAAACACTACCAAAATAATTTTGAGAATCAACAAGAGACTGTGAAGTGCCTTGTTTTTCCAATTGTATGTATTGAACACTTAATCCCCTCCAGGCACTCTGCTCATGTTAGGGAATGGGGAGAGAATGGAAATCAGTGTCCTCTAGGAGCTCATGAGTACGATTTCTGCAGGGGATCTAAGGACGTGCCCACTCAGACACTGCCACCAGGACTGGGGAAACCTTACTGAGGGCACAGCTTCCCATCAGAGTTGTGACCCAGGAAAGGCTGGATTCCTCTTGCAACACCTAAGGAATATTCTGCCCCTTCCATCCCCTCAAACAGGGTAACGACCTCGACAAGGGGAATCTTGAATAGTCGAAGGAATCGCAAAGGAGATCCCTTAAACCTTCACAATTGATGAAACCAATAATCTGTGTGTGTGAAGTTAGGTTCTTGGTTGCAAATAACAGACTTGAAACACTTTTAAGAAATGGGGATTTTAGGCCAGGCACAGTGGCTCGCACCTGTAATCCCAGCACTTTAGGAGGCCGAGGCAGGCAGATCACCTGAGGTCAGGAGTTTGAGACCAGCCTGACCAACATGGAGAAACCCCATCTCTACTAAAAATACAAAATTAGCCGGGTGTGGTGGTGCATGCCTGTAATCCCAGCTACTTGGCAGGCTGAGGCAGGAGAATCACTTGAATCGGGAGATGGAGGTTGTGGTGAGCCGAGATCGCACCATTGCACTCCAGCCTGGGCAACAAGAGCAAAACTCTGTCTCAAAAAAAAAAAAAAAAAAAAGAAAGAAAGAAATGGGGATTTTATTGTAGGAATATGAGTAGGAAGGACTAGAAAGCCATTTGGAGCAAGTCAACTCGGAGGTTTCCTTTGGTTACCGTCACTCCCTGACCCCCGTTCCCCATAGTTTCTCTGATGACGTATGTGCTCTCTACTTAGCAGTTTTGATCTCTTACTACCTACTAGTTAATGGCCTCAGGTCTGCCACCCCACATTCTGGGTGGAGCCTGTCTGACTGTCTAGCCAATTACCATTGCCCTTGCCAGATAGAACCTTTTGTGCCAGACCACATCTATTCCTTAGCCAGACTGTAAGTCAAGGCCCACCCCAGTCCAGTGATTCCACTCTGCAGAAAAAGCAGCATAAGGGGCTGTGAAATTGGACTGGCACAGTTGGTATACCTAGGACTGTATGAAATACCTTTCATAAATCTGAAATCTTGAGGTAAGAGTGCAAAGCCCATCCTACAGTGTGCAGTTCCCCATCCAGGGACCCTCAAGCCCATCCTGGAACTGGAGGATAAACACCAGGTATGGAAATGCCATCTTCAAGTTGGCAGCCTGTTTCTTCAAGAAAGTAAATGATGCACATCCCAGACAGGCCTCAGGAAACCATATGACCCACTCTTTGTTCAGGCCCCTGTAGAAACCACAATCCAGTGTGACTGAGTAGCGTTTCTCATCACCTGGAATCTGAACCAGAATCACCTGGAATAGATTCACCTGGAATCTGAACCAGAATCACCTGGAATAGATTCCTGGACTCTACTGCCGACATTCAATCAGAATCTCTGGATATGGGACTCTGCATTTTACCACACTCATCAAATAATTTTTCTGCTAGAGCAGTAATAGTTTTAACTAGCATAAGAGATGCATGTTAATCTGAGCTACATGTTGGCCCAGAGTCCAGAGTCCTCCCAGGAAGGTAGAACACAGTCTACTTTATGCTTTAGTTGAAAGGCTGTATTTGCAAGTACGTTGCCTCCTTATGCAAGATGCTTCTATTTTGGTTCTTGTCATTGCTGAAAAACATATCCTTTGCATCAGACTCAAAAACAAATTTTCTTGCTAGTTACTAGTTGAGTGACTCAGGACAAGTTGCTGAAAGTTTTAAAACTGATTTCTCAGTTTAAAAACATGTGTAACACCTGCCTTGCAGAATAGGATACATCTGGGAAGTGCCTGGCATATAGTAGACCCTCAATAAATGGTAGCTATTGTTGTCATCTGTGGTTAATCTTATGTCAATGACTGGGCCATCAGGTGCCCAGACATTTGGTCAAACATTATTCTGGGTGTGTTTGTGAAGCTCCTTCTGGATGAGATTAACATTTGAATCAGGCCAGGCATGGTGGCTCATGTCTATAATCCCAGCACTTTGGGAGGCCGAGGGAGGCAGCTCACTTGAATCTAGGAGTTCAAGACCAGCCTGGGCAACATGGCAAAACCCTGTCTCTACAAAAAATACAAAAGTTAGCTAAGCGTGATGACACATGCCTGTGGTCCCAGCTACTTGGGAGGCTGAGGTAGGAGGATTGTTTGAGCCCAGAAGGTCGAGGCTGCAGTGCACTGAGATTGTGCCACTGCATTCCAGCCTGAATGACAAGAGTGAGACCCTGTCTCAAAAACAAAACAAAACAAAAAACCCCACACATTTGAATCAATGGATTCAGTAAAGTAGATGGCCCCCCTAATATGGATGAGCCTCATCCGGTCAGTTGAAGGCTTGAATAGAACAAAAAGGCTGAATAAGAAGGAATTCTTCCAGCCTGACCGCCTTTGAGCTGGGATATTGGTTTTTACCCTGCCTTTAGATTTGAACTGAAAACCAGTTCATCACAGGTCTCGAGCCTGCTGGCTTTTTGGCTGGAACTATACCATCAGCTCTCCTGGGTCTCCAGCTTGCCAACTACAGATTTTGGGATTTAAACTCCATAATCACATGAGCCAATTCCATATAATAAATCTCTCTCTATATATGTATACACCCGATGGTTCTGTTTCCCTGGAGAATGCTGACTGATACATCAGCACAGTCAAATGCTACTATAATCCCTTCTTTGGGCCTACAACATTTTCTCCTCTGAATGGTAGCAACAGCTTGTGGAAGAAGATACCTTTATTTATTTTGATTTCTTATTGACACATAATAATTGTATATATTTATGGAGTACATTGTGATGCTTTGACACATATAATGTGAGGGAATCAGATCAATGTAATTAGATATCCATCATCTCAAACATTTATCATTTCTTGTGTTGGAAACATTCAATATTCTCTATTGTAGCTATTTGAAAATATACATTATTGTTAACTATGGTCATCCCACAGTGCTATGAAACACTAGAACTTGTTCCTCTTATCTAGCTGTAATTTTGCATCCTTTAATAAATCTCTCCCTATCCCTTCCTTTCCTCTACCCTTTCAGGTCTCTAATAACCTCTATTCTGCTTTCTACTTCTATGAGATCAGCTTCATTTAAGCTTCCATATATGAATGAGAACACGCAGTATTTAACTTTCTGTGCCTGGTTTATTTCACTTATTTCTCAAGCTCGCCAATTGCAGATTTGGGGATTTAGCCTCCATAACCACATGAGCCAATTCCTTATAATAAATCTTTCTCTCTGCATATACATCCTGATGGTTCTGTTTCTCTGGAGGACCCTGAGAAATATAATGTCCTACAGTTCCATTCATGTTGCCTTGAATGGCAGGATTTCATTCTTTTTATGGTTGAATAGTATTCCATTGTGTATATATACACCTCATTTTCTTTATCCATTCATCAGTTGTTAGACACCTAGGTTGATTCTATATCCTGGCTATTGAGGCTACTGCTGCAATAAACATGAGCGTGCAGATGTCTCTTCAATATATTGATTTCCCTTTCTTTGGATGACTGCCTGGTAGTGGGATTGCTGAATCATATGGTAGCTCTATTTGTAGTTTTTAGAGGAACTTTTATACTATTGGAAATGTCTTTAGACCAATAGGAGCAAAATAATTTTCAAGTAGGGAAGGATCTATATAACTCAAAATTTCTTTTTAGAGATGATGAAACAGGGGCCTAGGAACAGCTAGGTAGTGACAATACTAGGATTAGAACCCGAAGACTACAGGAGATTTTGTTTTAAAGAAGGATTTGATTCTTCATTTGGTTTGGGGGACAAAAGAAACATTTCTGAGCATAAAATTGAGTTCTCGAGAATAGCTACCAAAAGGATGTTTGTTGCTTTATACTTTGTATTTAAGTCAGTTCAACCTATTTTCACCATTTTTCTTTATATTTATCAAACAATTTCAAGGTGAAAATATATGACTTTGAGGGGCAGAGTCTTAGAGTCAACAAACCTCGCATGAGCCTAGCCCTGCCACTGACTGTAAGGCAAGGCTGGTTACTGAGCCTCTCCATGTATTGCCCTATCCATGAAATTAAAATTGTATCTACTTCACAAAGATTGTCATGAGGAATAGAAATAATATACTTGGCTAGGTGTGGTGGCTCACACCTATAATCCCAGCACTTTGGGAGGTCTATGCGGGAGGATCACTTGAGGTCAGGAGTTTGAGACTAGTCTGGCCAACATGGCAAAACCCTATCTGCACTACAAATACAAAAATTAGCTGGGCATGGTGGTGCATGCCTGTAATCCCAGGTACTCGGGAGGCTAAGGCAGGAGAATCGCTTGAAGCCGGGAGGCAGAGGTTGCAGCGAGCCGAGATCAAGCTACTGCACTCCACCCTGGATGAAAGAGTGAGACTCCATCTCAAAAAAACAAAAAGATATAACTCATCTAGCACAGTGTCTGAAGAAACACAGTAGGTTCTCAATATCACTATTATTAGCTAACATTTTTTGAGGGCTAGCCATGTGTGTAAGTACTTGACCTGGACTGTCTCATTTTATCTTTACAATAACCAAGTGAGGCAGATACTGTTATTGGTCCTCATTTTTCCAGAATTTTAAATAGCTACTCAGTGGTGGAGCTGGAATGTATGCCCTGGTAACCTAGATTCCAGTCAGTGTGCCTAACCAATCTACCGCCATGAGTCTATTTACAAATATTTTTATCCTTGATTAGGGCATTTAATGTGTTTGGCTTTGGTGCTCAGAAACAAAGAAATGGGAACACATGCCAATTGAATGCCCATTATATGCAGGTACTAGGCTAAACAATTTCAAAAATATTTTATTTTAGTTACTATTTCATCAGTCTTTTTTTTTAGAGACAGGATCTCACTACGTTGCCCAGGCTGGAGTGCAGTAGCTATTCATAGGCACAATGATCACATACATAGCCTCAAATTCCTGGGCTCAAGTATCCTCCTGCCTCAACTTCCCAAATAGCTGGGACTACAAGTATGCACCACCATGTCCAGCTAATCACTGTCTTTTTTTACCTCTAAGATTCATAAAGTTTTCTAAGACACTACAGATAGAAGCTATCTTTTGTAGTAAAGAAGTGCAGCTCTTGCTTTCCACTAATTTTTATTGCTGCACTTCTTCCAGAAGGTAGATTATCCATTGTTATTTACATTAATTATTTACATTGTTTACATTGTTGAAACATTGAGATGCTAGGTTGGCAGATGATACAAAATATGTGGTACCTTTGCTTAGAAACTTTTATTCTAAAAAGTTAATGGACAAACATTAACTTTTCTGAGATTAAAATACTGCTTCTGTTAAATAAGCATTTTTGTGTGCAGGCTGTTTTTTTTTTTTTTTTTTTTTTTGAGACGGAGTCTTGTTCTTTCGCCCAGGCTGGAGCGCAGTGGCGCTATCTCGGCTCACTGCAATCTCCGCCTCCCGGGTTCACACCATTCTCCTGCCTCAGCCTCCTGAGTAACTGGGACCACAGGCACCCGCCACTACACCCAGCTAATTTTTTGTATTTTTAGGAGAGACGGGGTTTCACCCTGTTAGCCAGGATGGTCTCAATCTCCTGACCTCGTGATCCACCCACCTCGGCCTCCCAAAGTGCTGGGATTATAGGCGTGAGCCACTGTGCCTGGCCTGTTTTTTTTTTTTTTTTTTTTTTAAGTTTGATTGGAAGCAAGAAGGAGAAGGAATATTATCAGAGAAGGGCAGCTTTGAGGAAAGGCTGCTGTAAAGATCCTTTTTTTTTTTTTTTTTTTCGAGATGGAGTTTTGCTCCTTTGCCCAGGATGGAGTGCAATGGTGCGATCTCGGCTCACCACAACCTCTGCCTCCCGGGTTCAAGCGATTCTCCTGCCTCAGCCCCCTGAGTAGCTGGAATTACAGGCACATGCCACCACCCTGGCTAATTTTGTATTTTTAGTAGAGACAGGGTTTCTCCATGTTGGTCAGGCTGGTCTTGAACTCCCAACCTCAGGTGATCCACCCGCCTCAACCTCCCAAAGTGCTGGGATTACAGGCGTGAGCCGCCACGCCCAGCTGTAAAGTTTCTTTGACATATCTCTTATAAATTTATAAAATCTAAAATCTTAGAATTGGAAAGAACTTACAGATAATTTAGTTTAACCTTGGCCTCATTTTACAGAGAAGGAAACCAGACCTAGCAGAGGATATGTTTTGCTCAAGGATAAAACTCAGGTTTCTGAACTCCCAGATGACAACTAATACATTATTAATTACAAATAACTATATATAACTTCTGTTTGATAATGCCTTTAGGTAGTAACCTCTAAAATAGCCACATCAGCATTTTTCTAAGCCAGTTCCTGAATACCCACTTTGTGTCTGATTCCTCCAATCCAGTGCAGTATACATTTTACATAGACTTGGTCTGGCAATGAGGAAACAGTATTCATTTCCAATCTTGGGTCTCAGCATAATTTGGTATATAACACTGCAGTTGACTGTACCCTGTAAAGCTTTAAAGGGATGGTATTCCAAGAATTAGTATTAGTCTGAAAAACCAAGTGTTTTGTTTCTCTTTCACTTTTTTACATATCTGTGGTTCCTGGGGGTAAAATAAATGTTTTCACTCTAATGGGTGTAGTGGAGGGAGGCATTCTAAGTGGAAGGAAGAGCATATACAAAAGCCTAGAGGCCTCCTGAGACATCAGGAGGTGTTTGGGGCCCTTTAAGCAGTTGGTATGACTAGAGCACTTTGGCCCCACAGAAAGCTGAGTCAAGAGCCAGACCTGCTCTACTCTGCATACCTTCAGCTTTAGCTTGAAGGCAGTGGGGAGCTATTGAAGGATTTATAGCAGAGGAATTACAGAAATATAGTTGCTTTTAATTATTATTATTATTATTTGAGACAGAGTCTTACTCTGTCACCCAGCCTGGAGTGCAGTGGCATGATCTCAGCTTACTGCAACTGCCGCCTCCCAGGTGGGTTCAAGTGATCCTCCTGCCTCAGCCTCCCCAGTAGCTGGGATTATAGGTGTGCACCACCACACCCGGCTAATTTTTGTATTTTTAGTAGAGATGGGGGTTTTGCCATGTTGGCCAGGCTGGTCTCGAACTCCTGACCTCAGGTGATCCACCTGCCTGGGCCTCCCTCAGTGCTGGGATTACAGGTATGAGCCACTACGCCTGGCTGCTTTTAATTATTTTGATCACACAGATAATATATGAATACATTTTAATATAAACTCAACTATTAAATCCAAAGTCAAAGTTCTTCACCACTCCCTCCATCCCCAGTTCCTCCTCGGAGGAAATCACTTTGCTGCTTGGTACGTATCTCTCCAAACATTTTAAAAAGTGCATTCACAGCTGGGCGCAGTGGCTCACGCCTGTAATCCCAGCCCTTTGGGAGGACGAGGCGGGTGGATCACGAGGTCAAGAGATCGAGACCATCCTGGCCAACATGGTGAAACCCCGTCTCTACTAAAAATACAAAAATTAGCTGGGTGTGGTGGCAGGCACCTGTAGACCCAGCTACTTGGGAGGCTGAGGCAGGAGAATTGCCTGAATATGGGAAGCGGAGGTTGCAATGAGCCGAGATGTGCCACTGCACTCCAGCCTGGCAACAGAGCAAGACTCCGTCTCAAAAAAAAAAAAAGTGCATTCACTTATGTATACACATGCATAGAGATATTTCTGGATCTGGGATTATTTTGTGTGTTTTCAAACAAATATTATCCTGTGAAAAGATAAATTAAGAGGGACAGAGCTCGGGTTTGGGTAATTCTGAGAGCCAGCTGGCCATCTGTTTACTTTGCTTGGTGTTCACAGCATATTTTGTGAACATTCCAGTTTTTCTGTGAGATTGTCACAGATGAATTGGTGCTGTGGGAACCATCTGGCAGACCCCAGTCACAACAGCTGCAAATCCTTACAGCCATGTCTACCAGGTCAGTCTGCACTGGGACCTGCCTGAATCAAAAGTTTGCTGCCTGCATTTGTGCATTACAATTCAGCTGGAATTCACAGATATTAAATGTTCTTTGTTGGTATTAGGAAAGGGACAATGTGCTTGCCATGTGTTATGGAACAACTGAGGACACAAACATGACCATGGGTTCCCTTTCTGAAACAATTAAAACATTTATTATTTTTGGATTGGTCTACATTGTAATAAAAGTTGATATGTAACAAAACATATCTACATAGTGATTTTTTTTTATTATCAATTGTCAAAGTTTACTACCACACTAACAGAGCAATGATTTTTAACATACGGGTATATCAATAGATTAGGTCTCATTAAAGCTGTTACTAAATGGGGTCTAGGGATGGGGTCTAAGGAATACAGCTTTAGGAACAAATGTGGAAATGGGGATAGATTTATTTATTCCACTCATTAATTCATTCAATATAGTTTTTTGGTGGGAGCAGACACGGTCTCTGGCTTTGTCACCTAGGGTGTTGTGCAGTGGCTTCGACACCTGGGCTTAACAGATTCTCCCATCTCAGCCTCCTGAGTAGCGAGGACTACAGGCATGCGCCACCACGCCCGGCTAATTTTTGGATTTTTTTTTACAGACAAGGTCTCCCAGGTTGCCCTGGCTGGTCTCGAACTCCTGGGCTCAAGCGATCCGTCCACCTTGGCCTCCCAAAGTGCTGGGATTACAATCAATATACATTTAGTACCTGTTATTTATGGGCTAATCATGTGCTAATGGACTGGTTGAATCACTCTATTCCCTTTGCTCTAGATTGAAGCTTCGAGACTACCTGGGAAAATAGACAACTAATGTAATGAATATCCATAACCAGTTTCACAGACAACCAGTAGTTTGCAAGTTATTCCACCCATTAAACGATTCCAAATATTGGAGAAAAGGCCCCCAATTTAAAATACTCCATGGAAACATGCTCTATACATCTATGTGGTGCTTACGATAAAAGATGAATTCCTGCGACTGACTTGCAACTCCGAAAGAAGTGATTTAGAGAAAAAAAGAAAGAAAGAAAAAGGTAAGTATGTCACCGTGCTTTTGAGAAATGCTTTTGAGATTTGTCCAAGTTCTAGAGTGGAACCCAAGGCTCCTGGGCCAGGGGACAGAAGTGATAACTAAGTAGGATGCAATTTAGTTGGAATCTTCCCTGACCTTAACCCCATAAACAGTTGCCTAGGTAAGGGCAAAGTCTACAGGCCCTAAAACAGGGTACAAGCTTTCCCTAAAACATATTAGAGAGAGGCACTTTCAACAGGATCTTGTTGCAGGATCCCTAAAAAAAAATTCAAAACAAGGAGATTTATATGTTATTCACCTTTTCATAATTTCAGAAATAGTTTACTAATAAAAAAGGAGTCGTGACGTCTGGAACACCTTAAGACGTGACGTCTGCAACACCTTAAGAACAATGATTATAAATGTATTAATATTCTCTCTGATTTTAAGGGAAAAGTGATGAAAGAACAGGAAGATGGGTGGGCGTATGTTCCCAGAAATCCCCAGAACGTCAAAAAGGAAGTGGGGGCTTTCAGTGGAGGACTACGGAGAGCGTGTACGATTGTGCCAAAGGAAAAAAAATGTTCCTAAGAAAAGAGTATACAAAGTTCTGTTCATCAAAGCCTGCAACCCAAAGACGTCCCTCCAAAAGCTGTACATGACAGAGAAAACGCGAACTGAAAGCAGAAGCAGGTCTCAAGGGGCCAGGCGCCTCCTCCTCCTCCTCCTGGGTACGCAGGCCAGAACTAGGGCTGACCCAGAGGTAACTCAGCCCTCTCTTCACGCCAGCCGCAGCCGAGGATCCCACGGAGCCTCCCCTCGCGCCCGTCGCCGTGGCGACCGCCGGACCCACGCAGCACCGCCCCTTCCTCGCGACGTGGCCCCGCCCCCTCAGAACCCGGAAGCGAGAGTCTCGCGCCAGCTGAGCGGAGGTCGGGAGGGGGGAGCGCGGCGGCCCAAGCTCGCTCGGCCACGCGCCCCGCCCCTCAGAGGCCGGCCTCCCGCGCGCACCGCACGGCCTGCTGTGCCCGTGGGTCCCGAGCGCTCCGCCGCCCGCCCCGACCCGGGCCCAGCCGCGTCCACTACCTGCGCTCGTACTGGAGCGAAGAGCGGCCTCCTGAGGAGGGGAAGGGACGTGGGGGCGGCCACGGCAGGTGAGGGTGGGCGAAGCCCTGGGAAGCGGCTGGGTGTGCGGTATGCGGGGTTGTAGGTGTGTGTGTGGCGCGTGGCTGCTTTGGTTGGTGTGACTTTGTGAGTGTGTTCTGAGTGGGCCGGTCCATGTGACCACGCACGTGATCACGTGCCCTTGTGAGTGTGTGTCTGGGGCCGAATCTGGGCTGTGGGGTGGTCGGTGTGCTTGTGACCCTGCCTTTGTGTGGCTGTCACCGGTGGGCCTGGCGGGGAGCTGTGTGTGAGTCTCCAGCGGGAGGTGGGGGCGGCAGAGGGCTTAACCGGGGCATCCTCCTGTAAACCCATCCTGGGGCTACACGACTGCAGCCCAGGAATATTTCTTTCTTTCTTTCTTTTTTTTTTTTTTTTTTTTCTCAGCAAACTTTTAAGAACTCTGAGCAGAGGCCAGTAATTTTGGAGACAGGACCTCGGCCTGAAAGTGACAGATGTCTTTGTTGTTGCTGAGTGTGGGCCAGGTGGGAGGTTTGTAAACGGGGGATGAGGAACAGAGCGGGACCGGAGTGTCTCATTTTTCCTCTTCTCGTTTTCCTGGGGAGTTATAAGTTAGACATTTATGCTGCTTCCTTTGTCTCCACCTACACTGGTTCAGCTCCTTTTGGCACAAAGATTCAACAAATTGAGGAGTAACTTTTTTTTTTTTTTTTTTTTTTTGAGACGGAGTCTTGCGCTGTCACCCAGGCTGGAGTGCAGTGGCGCGATCCCAGCTCACTGCAAGCTCCGTCTGCCGGGTTTACGCCATTCTCCTGCCTCCCCCTCCCGAGTAGCTGGCACTACAGGCGCCCGCCACCACGCCCGGCTAATTTTTTGTATTTTTAGTAGAGACGGGGTTTCACCGTGTTAGCCAGGATGGTCTCGATCTCCTGACCTCGTGATCCGCCCGCCTCGGCCTCCCAAAGGGCTGAGATTAGAGGCGTGAGCCATCGCGACTGGCCACTGAGGAGTAACTTAATAGCTGTGTCCAAATTCCAAAAGCTTTTTTACCAAGAGCATGAGAAGAGATGTCACAGATGTCAGGTAGGCAGCTTTTCCTCCCGTAAGGTTTAGAGATAATGCAATGAAGAAAAGAGGGATAGATCTCCCCTGAAGAGATCTAAGTAAAGGATAGCTGTGTACTTCTGTGGTGAGGGATGGAGACGTGCATTAAAAAGCCAGCTGCATCTCCCAGAGACTCTCAGCTTCTAATATTTTGTTATGGCTAGTATTTATAATCACGGATTGTCCATAATGCACATCAACTATAGCTTGAAATAAAGTAGCAGAAACCTCTGACTAGTTATGCTGGTTATGTGACTTAAACATTGATAAAGGTGATTTTGTTGACTTTAAAGTGGCAGGTTCTGTTGAAGTCCTGAGGGATAGGGGCATAGTCACAACTGGCAGGTTTTTTTGTTTGTTTGTTTGTTTGTTTTTTGAGACAGAGTCTCACTCTGTCGCCCAGGCTGGAGTGCAGTGGTGTGATCTCAGCTCACTGCAACCTCCGCCACCCGGGTTCAAGCGATTCTCCTGCCTCAGCCTCCTAAGTAGCTGGGATTACAGGCACCCATCACCGCACCCAGCTAATTTGTTTTGTTGTTGTTGTTGTTTTGTTTGTTTTTTTGAGATGGAGTTTCGCTCTCGTTGCCCAGGCTGGAGTGCAATGGCACGATCTCGGCTCACCACAACCTCCGCCTCCCGGGTTCAAGTGATTCTTCTGCCTCAGCTTCCTGCGTAGCTGGGATTACAGGCATGCGCCACCACGCCCGGCTAATTTTGTATTTTTAGTAGAGACGGGGCTGCACCGTGTTGGCCAGGCTGGTCTTGAACTCCTGACCTAAGGTGATCCACCCACCTCAGCCTCCCGAAGTGCTGGGATTATAGGCGTGAGCCACTGCACCCAGCCACAACTGGCAGTTTTTATTGTCTAGCGGCACAAGGGCCAGAGAAGACAGGGAGTCCGCAGCACACCCTGAAGAGGGGTTTCCTCAGGCAAGATTAAGGCTAATGTTGTGGCTTTTTTCCCACCAGCATGAACAGGTGCTTTTGTTTTTGTGAAGAACCAAATCATGAGAGATCAAATCAGTTTTGAGCTCATGGTCCACATTCTTTCTTATTCAGTACTGACCAGTTTGGTCACAATCTCAGTTAACCTTTGCCATATACAGAATATTCCTCTTATGATTTGGAAAAGTATACCCCTTTGGTGGATGAAAGAGAGCTAAGAGAACAAACTTTCCTATTCATACCACTCACAGCTGCTTTCCCTTTGCAGCAGTGATCTTTTTTTCACTTAGACATCAGTTGGTCAGATGCAACATTTGGTATCCATTTTACCTTTCATGTACTGCCAAACTAGCACAAGTGTTAAAATTACTTGTCTCTACAAAAATTTAGTCACAGCGGAGTGGAATCTCTCCATCTTGTAAGATTACTTTTAACACGTTGGCATACTGAGGTGGTTGTGAATTATTCTGAAGACTGTTGGTAAGGAACATCTTTCTATTTACTGCTATGGGAAAGAAGAGAATGACCGCGTGAATATGTGTGCCTGTGTGTGTGTCTATTTGTATGGTGGTTTGGTTTGTGCATTGCAACTGATTCCAAAGCTATGAATGATTTCTCCCATTTGGTGACTCTAGAAGCACACTTTCTGGCTTTAGCTAGCTAAGATGTTTTATAAATCTATTGAGTAGATGTTATTTGCTAAACATGTTTTTTTATTTTCCCTCCTTTAGAATAGATTGTTTCTAATAATGCAATACTAGGAAATGTCTCCATTAAGAAGTATTTAGATAATATAGGAGTATTTCCAGTCTGTCCAGGTAGAAAATATTCCAGAATTAAGTATATGTGCTAGTTGCTTTCAATTAAAAGTTATAATCAGCTTAGAGAAAGCCTGTAGTTAAAATGGCTTAGTTTTTTTTTGTTTTTTGTTTTTTTGTTTTGTTTTGGAGACAGACTCTCACTCTGTCGCCCAGGCTGGAATGCAATCTTGGCTCACTGCAACCTCCGCCTCCTGGGTTCAAGCGATTCTCCTGCCTCGCCTCCCGAGTAGTTGGGATTACAGGCGGCCACTGCCATGCCTGGCTAATTTTTTTTTGTATTTTTAGTAGAGACGGGGTTTCGCCATGTTGGTCAGGCTGGTCTTGAACTTCTCACCTCAGGTGATCCACCTGCCTCAGCCTCCCAAACTGCTGGGATTACAGGCGTGAGCCGCCACACCTGGCAAAATTTTTTAACATATTAATTTTTTTTTGTTTTTTTGAGATGGAGTCTCACTCTGTTGCCCAGGCTGGAGTGCAGCGGCATGATCTCGGCTCACCGCAACCTCTGCCTCCCGGGTTCAAGTGATCTCCTGCCTCAGCCTTCCGAGTAGCTGGGGCTACAGGCGCGCGCCACCACGCCAGGCTAATTTTTGTATTTTTAGTAGAGACGGGGTTTCACTATCTTGGCTAGGCTGGTCTTGAACTCCAGACTTCGTGATCCACCTGCCTCAGCCTCCCAAAATGCTGGGATTACAGCTGTGAGCCACTGTGCCTGGCCTTAACATATTAATATTTAAGATAAAATGGATATGCAAAGAATTTTCTTTATTTCAGTATATAACTATATTTGTGCACACTAATTTTCAGTATAAGACTGGCTGATGATTTTCTTGGTACTTTAAAGCAACTTATGATTTTAACACACTTCTCTAAAATTACCATCTTAGCTTTGAGAAGAGAGACCATTATCACAATGTCAAGGTTGTAAATCAAGTTTAGTGTTGGAATGTCTACGTCTGCTGTCTCCTCGGGGTTCAGCTTAGTACGTCTCCAAGGTCACAGTTGAGTCTACTGAGGGCTCTGTGTTCCTGAGGGAGCAGATCTCGAGGGCCACCAAGGAAGAGTTCCATTGAGTTTAGAATCCCCTGTTCTTTGCCAGTCCAGAGAACTCCCTCTAAAACGACAGTTCAGAGTCAGCCCGGGAGTTAGGTCCTGGAGTCTCACCTCGTGTTAGCCATGCTAGGATCAAGCCTTGCTCTTGAGGTAGAGGAAGTGGTACAAAGCAAATATTTGAATCCTTCCTGGTGGAATTTCCTCACTTGGCAATAAGAATCTGCAACAGGGAACTATAATTTCAGTTTCCTGTTATGACATAGCACAGATGCCTGAGCAAAGAGGGGCAGCCTTTTAGTTGAGGATGTTCAGCTAGGCCAAAGCTCACAGATGCCAGGGTTAGAAGGATGGCCCAGTTCATTCTCCTTAGAATGTAGTTCTTCATTTAATCAACAGATAATGCCTGCTGTGTGCCAAGCACTGATGTAAGCTTTGGGGACACAGTGGTAACACAGTCATAGATGAGAAAACAAACTCCAAAAGGATCAAGACTCATCTAAGATCACAGAGCTATGAAAACCAGAAGTCAGTAAGCTCACAACAAAAGACTACACACTTTTTCCTAAGGGCAAATGTTTCATTTTGTTGCTAGTTATAGTGCCTTCAGGTTTACATTATAGATCTTTCTGAGGACATCGTGTAACTTTTAATCACGTCCATATGAGTGGCAAATTTGCCTGTATTTTGTATTAAGAACTACATGTAGGCCGGGCGCGGTGGCTCATGCCTGTAATCCTAGCACTTTGGGAGGCTGAGGCGGGTGGATCATGAGGTCAGGAGCTCAAGACCAGCCTGGCCAAGATGGTGAAACCCCGTCTCTACTAAAAATACAAAAAATTAGCCGGGCGTGGTGATGCGTGCCTGTAATCCCAGCTACTCGGGAGGCTGAGGCAGGAGAATCGCTTGAACTCGGAGGGTGGAGGTTGCAGTGAGCCGAGATCACGCCACTGCACTCCAGCCTGGGCGACAGAGTGAGACTGTCTCAAAAAAAAAAAAAAAAAGGAACTACATGTGAATTTCTGGTTATGTGCCATTACAATTAGATTTATGGTGTATTGTGAATTTATCAGGAAGCAGGCTTAACTTAAACTTCTTTCTCTAGGCTGATGTGGTGGTTCACACCCATAATCCCAGCACTTTGGGAGGCAAGATGGGAGGATTGCTTGAGCCCAGGAATTCGAGACCAGTGCGGGCAACATAGGGAGGCCCCCATCTCTACAAAAACAAAAAATTCGCCTGCCGTGGTGGTGTGTGCCCATTGTCTCAGCTACTCAGGAGGTTGAGATTGGGATAATCGCTTGAGCCTCAGAGGTCAAGGCTGCAGTGAGCTGTGATTGTGCCACTGAACTGCAGCCTGGACAACAGAGCAAGACTATCTCAAAAATTTAAAAAGTCAAAAAATATCAACTCCTTTCTCTAGCATGGACTATCCCTATAATCAGACAGGAGCATCTTTATTAAAGGGATTCTTAAGGTAATGTCAAAAGATAACTGATGGTACTGCAGTTGAGAACTAAGACAGGAAGTATGGTGTCAGAAAAGGCTGTCTCACATCTGGTCCTAGCATTGCCATGTGATCTTGGGTAAGTCATTTAAATTTTCTAGACCAGATTCCTTTTCTGGAAGAACTAAGGGCATTGGAATAATTTCTTTAAGAGCTCTTCTGGTGGCCGGGCATGGTGGCTCACACCTGTAATCTCAACACTTTAGGAGGCTGAGGTGGGTGGATCATTTGAGGTCAGGAGTTCGAGACCAGCCTGGCCAACATGGTGAACCCCCATCTCTACTAAAAATACAAACATTAGTTGGGCGTGGTGGCGGGCACTTGTAATCCCAGATACTCGGGAGGCTGAGGCAGGAGAATCACTTGAACCCCAGGAGGTGGAGGATGCAGTGAGCCGAGATGGCGCCTCTGCACTTCAGCCTGGGCAACAAGACTGAGACTGTCTCAAAAAAAAAAAAAAAAAAAAAAGAGCCCTTCTGATTCTGTGATTGTAGTATTTCACCAAATTGTTTTCTGTAGTTTGAGTATATACTGACAAAATAGCCAGTTTCCTTGGTTTTCTTCTTTAAAATATTGTTGGTATAGCTAGATCAGACTCTACATTTAGTTCTGATGTAAACATGAATTCTTGACGTGAAATATCACATGCTTTTATTTCAGGATTAACCTCCATTTCAGCTAATCATGGGAGAGATTAAAGTCTCTCCTGATTATAACTGGTTTAGAGGTACAGTTCCCCTTAAAAAGGTATGTATGGTTTTATTATACCTCTTATTTGCAAAATCTTGTATTGTTTTTGTGTGTGATTTAGATGTCATGTCTTAGTAGTGTTTGAGAGGAAAGGTTACTGCCGAGTATCATGACTCTGGGTTGCAGAGGATGAAGTTCACTCCTTCCCTGTCATGTACAGTCAACTTTTGAGACATTTTAGAGTGAAAGCAGGTATAACTACTCATTTTTATTTATTTATTTATATTTATTTTTGAGATGGAGTCTCGCTCTGCCATCCAGGCTGGAGTGCAGTACACTGCGTGATCTTGGCTTACTGCAACCTCTGCTTCCCAGGTTCAAGCGATTCTCCTGCCTCAGCCTCCCAAGTAGCTAGGATTACAGGCATGCACTACCACACTCAGCTAATTTTTGTATTTTTAGTAGAGGCAGAGTTTCACCATGTTGGCCAGGCTGGTCTTGAACTCCTGACCACAAGTGATCTGTCCACCTTGGCCTCCCAAAGTACTGGGATTACAGGCGTGAGCCACCGCACCCAGCCTGTACTCATTTTTTACAATTGCTTTTACATATACAAGCAAGCAGGTATGTATGTACTCTTCTGTGTAGTTTAGTGGAAAGTTTACAGCAACTGTATAGTAAGTACAGTCAGATTATATTCCTGTTCCTCAGATTTAAGAATGGGGTCACATTATAGAGCTTCTGTTTGCAATGACATACTCATTCTGCCACAGTCATCTTCCAGAAGCTTTATTTTCCTGGGATGTTTGAAAACCCAAAACACTTATATTGCAGTTGAGTATTGACTCTGCTTCCCGAATTAATCCCAGATGTTTGGGGATCACACTAGACAAAGGCAGTTCAAGTCACTGAGTAGAGTAAAACCTTTGCTGATTCCCTTGCAGAAGTGTTAGAATCCAGTGATCTTAAGATCTTTTGCAGCTGTTTGTGATGGCTCATGCCTGTAATGCTAGCACTTTAGAGACCTAGGAGGATCATTTGAGGCCAGGAGTTTGAGACCAGCCTGGGCAACATAGTGAAACTCTGTCTCTATAAAAAAATGAAAAAATTAGCCAGGTGTGGTGCTGCGCACCTGTAATCCCAGCACTTCAGAAGGCCGAGGCAGGAGGATTGCTTGAGCCTAGGAATTTGAGATCAGCCTGGGCAATATGATGAGACCCTTTCTCTACAAAAACTAGAAAAAATTAACTGGGCATGTTGGTGCATGCCTATAGTCCCAGATACTCAGGAGGCTGAGATGGGAGGATTGTGTAAGCCCAGGAAGTCAAGATTGCAGTGAGTTGTGATCGTTCCACTGCACTCCAGCCTGGGTGACAGAGCCAGACCTTGTCTCAAAAAAAAAAAAAAAAAAGAAAAAGAAAAAATGTGAGTGGCAAAATACACAGGGCAAAAACATGAGCGTGAGATACATTATCACCATCTGTACCATCTGTGACCTGTGGAAGTCCAAAGGGGAACTGTTAGGCCTCTCTGGACTTTGCCTTGTTCCATTTGTCTGCTCCTAGTGATGCCAGTGACCCTGGTTAGTGTGCTGCCACCCACAGAGTGACGCTGTAGAGTCCATAGCCCTGCTAGTGAGGAGCTCTCAGAAAAAAGAACATGGAGGCCTTGAGTTTTTTAATATGAAAGTAGAATAAATATTGATTTGCATTGTCAAATGTTCAAGCAGTTAATGTACTTTTCTAAATACCACCAAAAGTCAGAGAAAACAAAAATTAAACAAGGATGCAGTGAATAATAATAATAGCTAATATTTCTAGGACACTTAACATCTGCCAGACTCTGCTGAGCACTTGTCTTGCCTCAGCTTGCCTTTTTTTTTTTAAGAGACAGGATCTCTCCCTCTGTTGCTCAGGCTGGAGTGTTGTTGTATTTTTATTTATTTATTTATGTATTTTAAAGAGACAGGATCCAGGCCAGGAGCAGTGGCTCACGCCTGTAATCCCAGCACTTTGGGAGGCCAAGGCGGGTGGATCCTGAGCTCAGGAGTTCGAGACCAGCCTGACCAATATGGTGAAACCCCGTCTCTACTAAAAATACAAAAAATTAGCTGGGCATGAGGGTGCGTGCCTGTAATCCCAGCTACTTGGGAGGCTGAGGCAGGAGAATCACTTGAACCTGGGAGGCAGAGGTTGTAGTGAGCCGAGATCATACCACTGCACTCCAGCCTGGGCTATAGAGCGAGACTCTGTCTCAAAAAAAAAAAAAAAAAAGAGAGACAGGATCTCTGTTGCTTGGGCTGGAGTGTTGTGCAATCATATAGCTCAATAGCTCAATGCAACCTTGAACTCCTGGGCTCAAGCGATTGTTGTGTCTCAGCCTCCCAAGTAGCTGGGACTATAGGTGTGTACCACCACACCTGGCTAATTTTTTCATTTTTTGTAGAGATGGGGTCTCACTGTGTTGCCCAGGTTGGTCTCGAACTCCTGGCCTCAAGCAGTCCTGCCTTTTGCCTCCCAAAACACTGAGATTACAGGCATGAGCCATCACGCCTGGCCCTCAGCATTTTTTTTCTTTCTTTTTTTTTTTTTTTTTTTTAGACAGAGTCTCACTCTGTTGCCCAGGCTGGAGTCCAGGCTGGAGCCCAATCTTGGCTCACTGCAACCTCCGCCTCCCAGGTTCAAGCGATTCTCCTGCCTCAGCTTCCCCAGTAGCTGGGATTACAGGCATGCGCCACCATATGCAGCTAATTTTTGTATTTTTAGTAGAGATGAGGTTTCACCATGTTGGCCAGGCTGGTCACAAACTCCTGACCTCAGGTAATCTGCTTGCCTTGGCCTTCCAAAGTGCTGAGATTATAGGCGTAAGCCACTATGCCAGGCCCCCTCAGCTCTTCTAATGCTCATTATTTCCCCATCATGTTGGGTCAAGAACCACTCATTTAGGAAGGTTTCTGATTACCTTCCTACTCCCTACCCACTTTTCACCAAAAAGCCAGTTTCTCTCTGTGCCACTCCCTAACCCCTACTGGTCTGATGTATTCTCCCAGGAGAGTGACACATAGACCTGCCTCATTCCCTTCTGTAGCAGAGTCTCCCCCACAACTCCCCAAAGGCTTGGTCTAGATGAGTCTCCTGAAGCATCTCCTGAGCTGGTGCTGTCTCCACCCACCTACCCATGATGGATAGAGACACGAGCTAGGAGCCTTGTCTCCCCATCAGCTCCCCTGTTTGTACTCTGACCCTGCAGATCCCAGCCAGTCCTCTGGGTCAGCACTGCAGAATGACTGCAGACTGCCCTCCTTGTACAGACACATTCTCGCACACACACAACCAGAAATGTGGGAAGAAATAAGATGCCTTGCATAGAGTTCACTGTTTAATGTTAAGCAAAATAGATTTCTTCCTGTTGTTGCGGGTGGAAGGGAAAGTTAGAAACTGAGGGAAGCGGCCAGGTGTGGTGGCTCACACCGGTAATCTTAGCACTTTGGGAGACCAATGCAGGCAGATCACCTGAGGTGAGAAGCTCGAGACCATCCTGGCCAACATGGCGAAACCCTGTCTCTAATAGAAATAACAAAAATTAGCTGGGTGTGGTGGCACATGCCTATAATCCCAGCTACATCGGAGGCTGAGGCACGAGAATCACTTGAACCCGGGCGGTGGAGGTTGCAGTGAGCCAAGATGGTGCCACTGCACTCTAGCCTGGGTGACAGAGTGAGACTCTGTCTCAAAAAAAAAAAAAAAAAAAAAAAAAAAAAAAAGGCGGGGGGAAAGAAACAGAGAAGCAGCAGCCCTTTGGAAGATTATAAAGTAGTTCTAAGTAGTTCTGTGGAATACGTTAGCCCTGAGGAAAGAAAAGGAGACCAGAGGAGTTTGTCATGCATGCTAATCTGATGTGAACTCCCGGTTACCTTGTAACAAACAAGGCAGTAGTATTAAAATTGTCAGTGAAATGACAGTGTAAAATAACATAAAAAGCAAATTTATAAGGTTTTCCACTTTTTTCTTTTAACTTTCCCTCCAGATTATTGTAGATGATGATGACAGTAAGATATGGTCGCTCTATGATGCAGGCCCCCGAAGTATCAGGTGTCCTCTCATATTCCTGCCCCCTGTCAGTGGAACTGCAGATGTCTTCTTCCGGCAGATTTTGGCTCTGACTGGATGGGGTTACCGGGTTATCGCTGTAAGTATTACTGATTCAGTATTAAAATTCAGACCCACGTTTTGTGTTTTTTTTTTTGTGCTTCTGGCTCTCATCAGCTATAGTAATGGGCACAGTTTGTTTCTTTGTTTGTTGAGACGGATTCTCACTCTGTCGCCCGGGCTGGAGTGCAGTGGCGTGATCTCGGCTCACTGCAACCTCCGTCTCCCGGGTTCAAGCGATTCTCCTGCCTCAGCCTCCCGAGTAGCTGGGATTACAGGCGCCCGCCACTATGCCCAGCTAATTTTTTGTATTTTTAGTAGAGACGGGGTTTCGCCTTGTTGGCCAGGCTGGTCTCGAACTCCTGACCTCATGAGTCATCCGCCTCAGCCTCGCAAAGTGCTGAGATTACAGCCACGAGCCACTGCGTCCAGCCAGGCAGTTTTTTTAATTAAGGAAAGATATTGTTTGCTTATTTTAATATGTGAGATGAAGCCTTTTGAAGGAGGCTGGTGTGAGTCCACAGTCACACAGAGATTCAGAGGGAACAAACCTCTTTTGGCAGCCTCTCCATGCCCAGCATTTATGTGCATTCTCTCCTGATGCCCTTCTCTCAACTCAGAGTGGTAGGAAGCGTTGTTCTTCTTTACAGATGAAGAAACTGAGGTCCGGCTCACACAGCCAGTAGTGGTGGAGGGAGGAACTGAGTTCCGTCTCCTGGCTCTGTTTCTGCTCCTCATTTTATCACAGTACTGCTTCCAGGGTTGCTGAGCATGGAATATTAGACAACGAAGGGATTTGCTAACATACAAGTGACTGAAAAGCTGGCTTAAAAGCCGGCTTTTCATGTAAATCTTTGATATTTGAGGTGAGATTCATTAATTAGCTCGTATGTTAGCATTTGGTTAGGAAGTTTTTTTGTTCCTGATTGTTACTTTATAGCTGAGTTTGGTCTAAATCCAGTTTCCCACTGATCATTCTTGAGTCTTCTCTGGGAGAAAGGTGTGTGGGAAAGGCACTCTTCTTGGTGACTGATTTCTTTTTATTTTTTTGCGTGCTTCCACGTTGGTCAGGACATTGGTCTCCTAATTTCCCAGGAAGGAGAGTCTCTTTAGCTGGCAGTCGCCTGCAGTATTCACTTGTAAGTGGTACTCCCAGTGGGAGTACTGCTGTTAGTGTACGTTTTATTTACTGTTTAAAGGGATGAAAAGGCAGGTCACGTCTCTCCTCTTAGAAGGTAACTGAAAATTCTACTGAGGTTACCACCAACTGAGGCCACACAAAAGAAATCAGTTCCTCTTCCTCCTGAGAGCCCGTCTTTTACTTGAGAAAACAGTTATCATCAGCACCACCTGCTGCTTTTCTCTTGGGTCTTTTCTTCTCTGGCTTAATTTCTCCAGCTTCTTTAACCATTCCTCACGTGACATGTTTGAGCCTCTGCAACATAATCCTCCTTTGTTCAGATTTTCAGTCATTCCTCTTCACAAACAGCATTCTAGAACAGGGTGGGAACTGCCCTCATCCCAGCCCTCTGCAGCCTGAGACATGACACTACCATTTTTGGTGGCCCCTGTTGATCAGCCAGAGAGGGGGAAGCCGAGCAACCCATGGGCACCCGTCCCACTCGGGAGTGCTGTCCAGCAGTGTGTTTCTCGCTTCACAGTGGCAGGTCATGAGAGCCTTGGCTTCTGGCTGGATGTTTCTTCTTTACCCTCAAGGTTCTTGTTGTGGGCTTTCCCTGTTTCATTAGGAGGCTAGTTAATCAAGAAAAGGTCAACAGTGTCTTCAAAATTACTTTGTCATCAAGATGTGATCAGAATGTTCAGCTCCATGAGGTTTTGGAACTTATTTGATATTTGTTAATATCTAGCAGTTAAAATGCACAGATCTTTTTAATTTAAATTTTTTTGTTGTTGTAATTGTAGATTCACATGCAGTGTAAAAAATAGTACAGAGAAATATACCTTTTACACATTTCCCCAGTTTCTGCCGAACCTTTGCAAAACTGTAGTACGATATCACAACCAGGATATTGATATTACTACAATCTACCAATCTCATTCAGGCTTCCCCAGTTCTGCTTGAACTCATTTGTTTGTATGTATTAAGTTGCGTATAATTTTGTCACCTGTGTGGGCATGGATATTTATAAAGTAAAGACTCCATGAAAATATCATCCCCTTTCTTTTAGGCTATCATCTGACTCAAATTCTCAAACTTTCTGCTAGGTAGAATCAGTTCCCCATTCTTTCTTGGAATGGTGGAAGTCTTATCCACAAATAGAATTTTAATAATAAAAGTCATACATCAAATCTAAAATGATTCCATAATTCATATGGCAGTATCCATTCCAGTGATTCATCAATAACAAAATGAACCTAAGTGCTTAAACGATAAGCCTGTTAGACGACGTTTTTTGGGTTTTGTTTTTGTTTTTTTGAGATGGAGTCTCACTCTGTCACTCAGGCTAGAGTGCGGTAGTATGATCTCAGCTTATGCAACCTCCCCCTCTCAGGCTCAAGCAATTCTCATGCCTCAGCTTCCCCAGTAGCTGGGATTACAGGTGCCTACCACCATGCCTGGCTAAATTTTGTATTTTTTGGTAGAGTTTCACCATGTTGCCCAGGCTGGTCTCGAACTCTTGACCTCAAGTGATTCACCCGCCTCGGCCTCCCAAAGCGCTGGGATTGCAAGCGTGAGCCACCGCACCCAGCCAGTTGATTTTATATGTATACAAAAAAGGAATTCTTGGCCAGGTGCAGTGGCGCACGCCTGTAATCCCAGCACTTTGGGAGGCCGAGGTGGGCGGATCACAAGGTCAGGAGATCGAGACCATCCTGGCTAACGTGGTGAAACCCCATCTCTACTAAAAATACAAAAAAAAATTAGTCGGGCATGGTAGCACATGCCTGTAGTCCCAGCTACTCAGGAGACTGAGGCAGGAGAATCTCTTGAAGCTGGGAGGCGGAGGTTGCAGTGAGCCGAGATCGCGCCACTGCACTCCAGCCTGGGCGACAGAGCGAGACCCCAGCTCAAACAAAAAAAAAGGAATTCTTAGGGGACAAATCTGAGTCCCTTAGAAATGAGTTTGTGACTTGTACTTCTTTTTCATCATTGCCAGCATTAATAGATAGGCTACATATAGTCAAGTACCATACTTCTTTTGTCACAAACAGAAGTACAGTAGCCTGGCGTGGTGGCTCACACACGGATTACACCCGTAATCCCAGCACTTTGGGAAGCTGAGGCAGTCATATTGCTTGAGGCAGGCAAATCGCTTGAGCCCAGGAGTTCAAGACCAGCCTGGGCAACACGGCGAAACCCCGTTTCTACAAAAAAGTATATATATATAAATTAGCCAGGCATGGTGGTGCATGCCTGTGATTCCAGCTACTGGAGGGCTGAGGTGGGAGAATCGCTTGCGCCCAAGAGGTTGTGGCTGCAGTGAGCTACGATCGTGCCAGTGCACTCCAGCCTGGGTGAGAGAGTGAGACCCTATCACAAAAACAAACAAGCTGGGTGTGGGGGCTCACGCCTGTAATTCCAACACTTTGGGAGGCCAAGGCAGGTGGATCACTTGAGGTCAGGAGTTCGAGACTAGCCTGGCCAACATGGCAAAACTGTGTCTGTACTAAAAATACAAAAATCAGTTGGGTGTGGTGGTGGACATCTGTAATCTCAGCTACTCAGGAGGCTGAGATAGGAGAATCGTTCAAACCCGGGAGGCGGAGGTGGCCTGAGTCGAGATTGCGCCACTACACTCCAGCCTGGGCAACAGGAGACTCTGTCTCAAGAAACAAAGAAACACCCCAAAGTACAATAAATGAAATAGAGTAACTAAGTCATTTAAAAGAAGAGGAACAATTTTACTGAATACCCCCTTAAAGAAATGCTACCAAAAAGAGAGGGAGCTCTCCTTAGAACAAATTTTGTTTCCATCTCTCCTGAGCCATAATTCTGAATGAAATTAAGATTCAAGAGAAAACGGAATTTCTTTACTGGAATGGGTTCTGCTATATTCATCCTTAAAGCCCAGACTTTTTCAGCTATTTAGAAAGGAAATTGATGGGAATTGAAATTGTTACTCACATAATATCATTAGAGTGTGCTTACTTTTTATACTCTTTTAATTTGGTCTGTTAGAAAAATGTGAATTATGAAGTTTAGTAAAAAGTGAGAGCTTATTTTTACATATTTTGAATAAGGAGCAGCGCTTGAGCAAACGAGAAATGTCACTGTTTGAGTCCTAAGTTTTTCAAATACATGAGTTGCATTTTTACTTTTATGATTTTTAAAAATAAAATTATCATTATTATTTCAGTTGCAGTATCCAGTTTATTGGGACCATCTCGAGTTCTGTGATGGATTCAGAAAACTTTTAGACCATTTACAGTTGGATAAAGTGAGTACCCTGAAACTAATTACATACATACAATTTTTTTTTATTTTTTGAGATGAAGTCTCACTCTGTCACCCAGGCTGGAGCGCAGTGGCACGATCTCGGCTCACTGCAACCTCCACCTCCTGGGTTCAAGTGATTCTCCTGCCTCAGTCTCCAAAATAGCTGGGATTACAGGCGTGTGCCACCATGCCCGGCTAATTTTTGTATTTTTAGTAAAGATGGGGTTTCGCCAGGTTGGCCAGGCTGCTCTCAAACTCCTGACTTCAAGTGATCCGCCTGCCTTGGCCTCCCTAAGTGCTGGGATTACAGGCATGAGCCACCACGCCCAGCCCTTTTTTATTTTTTAATAATAGCTTTATTGCAACATAATTCATACACCATATAATTTACCCTTTTAAGTATACAGTTCCATGTTTTTCAGTATACTCCCAGGTATGTGCAGCCATCACTGCAATGTTTTATAATTTTTTTTAATGCCAAAAACCTCATATTCATTAGCAGTCGGTCCTCATCTTCCCCCCCTACTAGCCCTGCAACCTAATTTACTTTTTATCTCTATGGATTTTACATAAGTAAATCTAGATATTTTATTCTAGATATTTTACATAAGTGGAATCATATCATATGTGGTCTTTTTGACTGGCTTTTTTTACTTAGCATTATGAATTTAAGGTTCATTCATGTTGAAGCCGGAATCAATACTTCGTTTCTCTTTACAGATAAGTCATATTTTTATAAATATGCCATATCTTGTTTAACCATTCATCAGCTGATGCACATTTGGGTTGTTTTTACCCTTTGGATATCATGAATAATGCTGCCATGAACATTCATGTACAAGTTTTTGTGTCGACATATGTTTTCAGTTCTCTTAGGTATGTGTTTAGGGGTGGAATTACTGAATCACAGTTTTCTTAGACATAAATCACTAAGCGGTTTTGAGTTTTTTCTTTTTTTTTTTTTTGAGACAGGCTTTCACTCTGTCGCCCAGGCTGGAATGTGGTGGTGCAATCATGGCTCACTGCAGCCTCAACCTCTTGTGCTCAAGCGATCCTCCCGCCTCAGCCTCCCAAGTAGCTAGGACTACAGGCATGTACCACCATGCCTGGCTAATTTTTGTATTTTTAGTATACAGGCCTTTGCCATATTTCCCTGGCTTGGTTTTGTTTTGTGTGTTTTTTTTTTTTTTTTTAAGACGGAGTCTTGCTGTGTCGCCCAGGCTGGAGTGCAGTGGTACGATCTCGGCTCACTGCAACCTCCGCCTGCTGGGTTCAAGCAATTCTGCTGCCTCAGCCTCTCCGAGTAGCTGGGACTACAGGCACGCGCCACCATGCCTGGCTAGTTTTTTGTATTTTTAGTAGAGACATTTTCACCATGCTGGCCAGGCTGGTCTCAAACTCCTGACCTCGTGATCCGCCTACCTCGGCCTCCCAAAGTGCTGGGATTACAGGCGTGAGCCACCGCGCCTGGCCTGGTTTTGTTTTCTAATGCAATCTGTGAATGATATTTTTTTAAATTATATAACTTGGATGCCGAGTTGTATAAATTGCATTTAAATACAATATTTTCTAAATTTCTAGCTGCTGTAAATATTTTAGTCTATTGGCTAGTGATAACATTCTGTGGTTAGTGATAATTGAAGCAACTTTTTAATACTCAGATTCAAGATTGATCAGTATTTCAGGATCTGCCTTATATTTGTTTATAATTAGGTTCATCTTTTTGGCGCTTCTTTGGGAGGCTTTTTGGCCCAGAAATTTGCTGAATACACTCACAAATCTCCTAGAGTCCATTCCCTAATCCTCTGCAATTCCTTCAGTGACACCTCTATCTTCAACCAAACTTGGACTGCAAACAGGTAAGAACAAAATTACTATTTTTATTCAGTGAAATTTTGAAAATGTTGGCTTTTGAGTGTTTGGTATATTAGGAAGGGAAGGCTTATATCTACTTCTATATTCTGCAACTTCCTTGGCTTTTTTTTTTTTTTTTTTTTTTTTGAGACAGAGTCTTGCTCTGTCACCCTGGCTGAAGTGCAGTAGTGCAATCACAGCTTACTGCAGCCTTTATTTCCCAGGCTCAAGCGATCCTCCTACCTCAGCCTCCCAAGTAGCTGGAACTACAGGCAGGCATGCGTGGCACCAGACCTGGTTAATTTCTGTATATTTTTGTAGAGATGAGGTTTTGCCAGTTGTCCCATGCTGGTCTCTAACTCCCAGGCTCAAGCCATCTGCCCACCTTGGCTTCCCAAAGTTCTGGGATTACAGGCATGAGCCACTGTGCCCGGCTCTTTCTTGGCTTTTAAAATTAGAAACCTTTGCAAAAGGAAAGAATTGAATGAACTCTAAATTCAGCTTTTCTTATTACCTTAAATTTTTAAATTTTGTTTAATATTCATTAATAAACTTTTGCTGTTTCTATTCATTACTTCTATATAACTAATACCATGTTCTGTTTATCCCACTTATTATTTTGTGTAAACAGTTCCGTGTATTGACTGACATAGTTTTATTAGGCATTTGGCTTTTCCCAATTCTTCATCACATTCTACAGTAAATCTTTGTACAAATTACTGGGTTTTTTTCCCTTTCCGATTTATTTCCTTGAGATATGTTCTCCAAATGGAAAGAATAGAGCATTTGGTCTGTCAACAGATGTTCTGTACATCATGACCCTTGATATTAGTGTGTTCTTCCAAAAGATGGAAATGGTGGAAATGAGGCCGGGTGTGGTGGCTCACACCTGTAATCCCAGCACTTTGGGAGGCCAAGGCAGCCGGATCACCTGAGGTCGGGGGTTCAAGACCAGCCTGACCAACATGGAGAAACCCCATCTCTACTAAAATACAAAATTAGCTGGGCATGGTGGCACATGCCTATAATCCCAGCTACTCTGGAGGCTGAGGCAGGAGAATCACTTGAACCCAGTATGCGGAGGTTTCGGTGAGCCGTGATCACGCCATTGCACTCCAGCCTAGGCAACAGGAGCGAAACTCCATCTCAAAAAAAAAAAAAAACCAAAAACGAAATGGTGGAAATGCTTCGGGGGCAGCCAGTGGGGTACTTGTTTCCTAGGAGCCATCCTTTCATTGATTTTATCATTTTAAGTAATAGGTATCTATGATGCCATACAGCTGGCTTACTGTGCACTTCTTTCATTGCTAGCAAGGCGAGGCTCTAGCCTTAAAAAAAAAGCCCAGTGGCCAGGTGTGATGGCTCACGCTGTACTCCCAACACTTTGGGAGTCCAAGACAGGAGGATCACTTCAGGCCAAGAGTCTGAAACCAGCCTGAGCAACATGGTGAGACCCCATCTCTACAAATAATAATAATAATGAATTAGCCAGGTACCATGGTATGCACCTGCAGTCCTAGCTACTCAGGAGGCTGAGGCAGGAGGATTGCTTGAGCCCAAGAGTTCGAGGCTGCAGTGAGCCACAATTGTGCCTCTGTACTCCAGGTTGGGTGACAGAGCAAGACCCTATTTCAAAAAAAAAAGCCAAGTTAGTAAACACATCTGTATGATCAGTGTTTTCAAATAATGTATAGGGAAATATTGTTTTCACATCTACTTAAGATTGCACTCTGATATTTTTTAGTTTTTTTTGTTTGTTTGTTTGTTTGTTTTGAGACGGAGTCTCACTCTGTCGCCCAGGCTGGAGTGCAGTGGCGTGATCTCGGCTCACTGCAAGCTCCGCCTCCCAGGTTCACGCCATTCTCCTGCCTCAGCCTCCCAAATAGCTGGGACTACAGGCGCCCACCACCACGACTGGCTAATTTCTTATGTTTTTAGTAGAGACGGGGTTTCACCGTGTTCACCAGGATGGTCTCGATCTCCTGACCTTGTGATCCACCCGCCTTGGCCTCCCAAAGTGCTGGGATTACAGGCGTGAGCCACTGCGCCCGGCTATTTTTTAGTTTTTCTGATGTTATGTTAGTAGTTACTCAGCGTTCATGCAACAATTTCTTGTATACATTAGCTACTTTACAAATCCTTCCTGTCCAGATAATGCACTAAATAATGCTCATTATTTTTGGTGATTTTTATTGCTGTTCTAATTGTTAGAATGCCAAGACAGCCCCCATTCAGTTTGTGCTCTGGCACATCAGCTGCTTATTGTCAAATATCTGAGTGCTTACTGTGTGCCACACACTGAGGATACAGGAGTGAGCAAAGTCAACAGGGTCCACCCCTTACAGAGCGTACTTAGACCTCATCACCTTCAAAAGATAAGAAAGTGATGGGGCTGGGAGAGAACTTAGAAAGTTAACTGGAAGGTGACTTAGTGGTCCTTTTGAGGGAAGCTCAACTTCCAGCAAGGCTGTCCCAACGGTAATAAGCATCGGAAGGTAGTTTGCACCTCATCTAAGTAATTTTCATCATAGGTTTAGCGAAATTAGTGTTTACCCTCCATGATGGCTCTTAACGGTTGAAATTAATGGAATAAATATAAACTAAAGATCATATATAGAAATCCATAAAGATCTGACCAGTCACAGTGGCTCACACTTGTAATCCCAGCACTTTGGGAGGCAGAGGTAAGAGCATTGCTTGAGTCCAGGAGTTCTAGACCAGCCTGGGCAACAGAGCAAGACCCTGTCGCTACAGAAAAAAAAATTTTCTTTTTTGAGACGAGAGTCTTGCTCTGTTGCCCAGGCTGGAGTGCAGTGGCACAATCTCACTGCAGCCTCCGCCCCCCAGGTTCAAGTGATTCTCCTGCCTCAGCCTCCCTAGTAGCTAGGATTACAGGTGCTGGCCACCGTCCCTGGCTAATTTTTGTATTTTTAGTAGAGACAGGGTTTCACCATCTTGGCCAGGCTGGTCTTCAACTCCTGACCTTGTGATCCACCCACCTTGGCCTCCCAAAGTGCTGGATTACAAGTGTGAGCCACTGCGCCTGGCTCAGTAAATTTTTTTTTTTTGGAGACGGAGTCTGGCTCTGTCGCCCAGGCTGGAGTGCAGTGGCGCGATTTCGGCTCACTGGAAGCTCTGTCTCCTGGGTTCACGCCATTCTCCTGCCTCAGCCTCCCGAGTAGCTGGGACTGCAGGCGCCTGCCACCACGCCCGGCTAATTTTTTGTATTTCTAGTGGAGACAGGGTTTCACCGTGTTAGCCAGGATGGTCTTAATCTCCTGACCTCGTGATCTGCCCGCCTTGGCCTCCTAAAGTGCTGGGATTACAGGCATGAGCCACCGTGCCTGGCCCCGGCTCCCCCAGCTCAGTAAATTTTTTAAAAATTAGCTCGTAGCTGGTACGAGCCCGTAGTCCCAGCTACTCGGGAGGCCAAGGTAGAAGGATCACTTGACAGGAGTTTGAGGCTACAGTGAGCTATGATCACAATACTGCACTTCAGCCTGGGCAACAGAGTGAGACCCTGTCTCTCAAAGTTTTTTTTTTAATTTTTTTAATTAAAAAATAAGAAGAGGCCAGGAGAGGCTCACACCTGTGATCCCAGCACTGTGGGAGGCTGAGGTGGGTGGATCACTTGAGGCCAGTAGTTCACCACCAGCCTGGCCAACATTGCAAAAGCTCATCTTTACTAAAAATACAGAAGTTAGCCGGGCATGGTGGCATGCGCCTGTAGTCCCAGCTACTCGAGAGGTTGAGGCATGAGAATTGCTTAAGCCTGGGAGGCAGAGGTTGCAGCCAGCTGAGATCATGCCACTGCACTTCCAGCATGGGCAACTGACTGAGACTGTCTCAAAAAATAATAACAATAATAAATTTAAAAAATAAATCTATAACTATCAATTTGCCTTGAATTAGCCAAGTTGAATCTAATAGTAGCAAATTTGGGGAGGTGCAATAACTTTCATATTGGTATTTTGAAATCTGTTTTGAAATATCAATTAATAAAATGATAATATCAACCAGAAGGAAAGAATATTTCTCTTAGTGCTCAGTTTTCCAAAGGAAATAGTTTAATCCTTGGAAATAGGGCCAATTAGAGACAAAAAAAATCTTGGACTCATCAGAATGTCTATCTCAGTAAAGGTATTTTGAAATATCACTTATAATTATCCTAAATCCTCAAATAAAAGTTTAATTATATGAAGCCATAACTCTTTGGAAGCTTGGGAAAGTGTGTGTAAAAACTAGATGCTGAGCTCTTTGGAGGAGGGGATTAGGACTTTTTATTTCTAGATCCCAAGCTTTAATACAAAGCTTTAATGTTGAATGAATATTTGCCATGTGTAGTCTTGGAAGTTTAAATTATAAGGTCTTTGTGTTTTACAGCTTTTGGCTGATGCCTGCATTTATGCTCAAAAAAATAGTTCTTGGAAATTTTTCATCTGGCCCAGTGGACCCTATGATGGCTGATGCCATTGATTTCATGGTAGACAGGGTAAGGATCATGACATTGGGGTGGGGACACATTGTATTGGGAATTTTCACATCTACTTGGTTCCAGAAGATAGATCTGTCTCACAAGTATGTGTTAGAGGTATTTGCTAAGCAGGCTAATACATCTGAGCAGATGCTATTGCTGGTAAGGGCTTGCCTACATTAGTGCTTCCCACCAGCTGTTCATCAAAATCACTTAGGGGAGCTTTCAAAAATACAGATTCTAAGGCCTCACAGCAGACCATCCATCTGGAATCCCTGGGCATGGGATCTGGGAATCTATTTGTACTTCACACTTTTCCTCTACCCACCAGGTAAATCTGATGAACCAGGTCTGTTGGCTTGCATTTAGGAACTGCTGGGCTAGATGATTTCTCAAATCTTTTCTAAGATCCCTTAAAGGTTTATCTTAAAAAACAAAAACAAAAACATGTATCTGTCACCTTCGAGCAGTAGGAATTGGCTTGCTGCCCATGGGCACCTGGCTGGAGTAGGCAGTGTAGGCTGAGGGCTGTAGAAGGCCGGGTTTCATTGGTTTGTATCCAGGTTTCCAGAATAGAAAAATGCCACCACCTCCTGAGAAGCCCAGTTCATGGTCTCACCTAAGTTGTGGTTCCTCACTGATGACTTTTCTGGCCCCACCACAGCTGATACCACCTTTATAAGCACAAATGTTGTCTGTGGATTTAATGTAAATGTGAAAAACAAAATTATTTCAAAAACTTTACCTGTGTTTCTTCCTGCAGCTAGAAAGTTTGGGTCAGAGTGAACTGGCTTCAAGACTTACCTTGAATTGTCAAAATTCTTATGTGGAACCTCATAAAATTCGGGACATCCCTGTAACCATTATGGATGTAAGCTTCCTTTTAAGTAAAATAGCTGCTTTACTTTTTAAATGTGTATGTCAAGATCTCCTATAAAACTATTTGATAACTTTCAATGTGCCTCTTCAAATGCTGCCTTGGTTTTGTTTCTACCCTCCAGCTTTCTCAATTCCAAAATAATCTGTTTATTGCTTATCTTGGATTTCTTTCTGGCAGGAATAACACCACTGAAATCAAAATAGGCTGAGCACAGTGGCTTATGCCTGTAATCCCAGCTCTTTGGGAGGCTGAGGCAGGAGGATTGCTTGAGTCCAAGAGTTCAGGACCATCCTGGGCAACATAGTGAGACCCTGACTCTATTTATTAAAAAAGATAAAAATAAAAATGAATCAAAATAAATTTAAACAAGGGAGTCTACCGATCTGATGTATTTTTGCTTTTCTCATCAATAGATATTGCACCTGAGCCATTACATATATGGGCAGCAAAGAGAAGATGCTTCACAAGGGTAGAGAATCAAGAATTCCATAGTTTAATTACCACAAAAGCTTGCTTATTTTTTTATTGTGGTAAAATATACATTAAAAATATGCCATTTTAACCATTTTTAAGTGCATAGTTCAGTGGCATTAAGTATATTCACAGTTCTGCAACTATCACTATTTTCACAACATTTTCATCATTCCAAGAAGAAATTGCATACCCATTAAACAATAACTCCCGTTCCCTTTTTTCCCCTGGCCTCTGATAATCAAGTCTTATTTTCTGTCTATAAAAATTTACCTATTCTAGAACCTCATATAAGTGGAATTATACAACATTTATCCTTTTGTGCAGCTATTTCACTTAGCATAATGTTTCACAAGATGTATCTTGAAATGTTATACATGTGTCAGAATGTCATTTCTTTCTTTTTTTTTTTTTTTTTTTTTGGAAACAGGGTCTCACTCTGTTCCCCAGGCTGGAGTGCAGTGGCGAAATCTCAGCTCCCTGCAACCTCTGCCTCCCAGGCCCAAACAATCCTCCCTCCTCAGCCTCTTTAGTAGCTTGGACCACAGGCGCACACCACTATGTTCGGCTAATTTTTTGTAGAGATGGGGTTTCACCATGTTGCCCATGCTGGACTCAAACTCTGGGACTCAAGCTATCTGCCTGCCTGGGCCTCCCAAAGTGCTATGACAGGCATAAGCCACCACACCCAGCCTGTCATTTCTGTTTAAAGCTGAATAATATCTACCAATAAAACCAATGTTGGTTTATACCACATTTTGTTTATCCATTCATCCGTCAGTGGGCACTTGGGTTGTGTTCAGCTTTTGGCAATTGTGAATAGTGCTTCTATGAACATTGGTGTAAAAGTATATGTTTGGGCAGGGCACAGTGGCTCATGCCTGCAATCCCAGCACTCAGGGAGGCTGACTCAGGAGGATTGCTTGAGCCCAGGAATTCGAGACCAGTCTGGGCAATATAGGAGACCCTGTCTCTACTACTAATAAAGAAAATTAGGCCAGGCGCAGTGGCTCACCCCTGTAATCCCAGCACTTTGGGAGGCCAAGGCGGGTGGATCACGAGGTCAAGAGATCGAGACCATCCTGGCCAACGTGGTGAAACCTGTCTCTACTGAAAATACAAAAATTAGCCAGGCATGGTGGCACGCACCTGTAGTCCCAGCTATGTGGGAGGCTGAGGCAGGAGAATTGCTTGAATCTGGGAGGTGGAGGTTGCAGTAAGCTGAGATCATGCCACTGCATTCCAGCCTGCCAATAGAGTGAGACTCCATCTCAAAAAAATAAATAAATAAAATAAAAAAATAAAGAAAAAGAAAATTAGCCGGACATGGTGCCACATCCCTGTGATCCCAGCTACTTGGGAGGCTGAGGTGGGAGGATCACTGAGCCTGAGCCTGAGCCTGAGCCTGGGGTGAGCCATGATTGTGCCACTGTGCTCCAGCCTGGGCAACAGAGTGAGACCCTGTCAAAAAATATATGTATATTTGTTTGAGTTCCTACTTTTAATTCTTTTTTATTTTTAAATTATTTTTTAAAAATAATTTTTTGTTTTTTATTTTTGTGGATACATAGTAGATGTATCCTACTTTTAATTCTTTTGGACATATCGTTTGAAGTAGAATCGCACTTTTTGAAGAACCACCATACTGTATTCCACAGTGGCTATACCATTTCATGTTCCCACCAACAGTGCACAAAGGTTCCAGTTTCTCTATATCCTGGACACTTATTTCTGGTTTTTTGGTTGATACTTATCCTAATGGATATGAATTGGTATCTCACTATGGTTTCAACTTACTTAAAAAAAAAAAAATACGATTATTTTGCCTTATAAATGGATTTGTTCCTAAATTCAAATAATATGGTTTTTTTGTTTTTTTGAGACGAAGTCTCACTCAGTTGCCCAGGCTGGAGTGCAGTGGCATGATCTTGGCTCACTGCAAGCTCCGCCTCCTGGGTTGACGCCATTCTCCTGCCTCAGCCTCCCAGGTAGCTGGGACTACAGGCATCCACCACCACGCCCAGCTAATTTTTTGTATTTTTAGTAGAGACAGGGTTTCACCATGTTAGCCAGGATGGTCTTGATCTCCTGACTTCATGATCTGCCCACCTCAGCCTCCCAAAGTGCTGGGATTACAGGTGTGAGCCACTGCACCTGGCCATAATATGGTATTTTTAATAATTGGTTTTTGTTGGGAAATTATCCATTATAAGCGTGTAAACAACTTCTTATCATCCTCTGCCATAATCGCTGCATTCTGACATTTACCATAATATAGAACAAGCTTTTCAATGGTCCTCACAGGACATTTGCTCTGCCTGCCCTTCTTTCAAAGCTGTGCTCACCGCCTGGGTTCATGGTCACTGAAAACAGCCTATAAGTTTTAGTTGGAGATGCACTTAAACATACAGATTTGGTATGGTATATTTAGTATACAATTTTTTTTGCTTCTTTTACTTTTTGAAAAATTTTGTTGCATGTAAAAACATAAATGTGTATGGGTATTGAAGGATGTCTAGAATCACATGCTACAAACTGACTTCCCCAAGAAAGAATAGCTTGTACTCTACATTTTTTTGGAATTTTTTTCACTGAGCCTAAATGACTTAGGTTATTGCTTTAAATTAATAATAAAAGTAAAAAGTTCTTTTGGGGCTTCATGATCTTTTTGAAATTTATTGAAATTTGCAGTGGTTGTTCTCTATTAATATTCTGTTCATCTACTTAGCTATATTTGAGGAAAAAGGAAATTCATGGTAGAATTTCCCCCAACCCCAGCTGGGCGCGGTGGCTCACGCCTGTAATCCCAGCACTTTGGGAGGCCGAGGTGGGCAGATCACCTGAGGTCAGGAGTTTGAGACCAGCCTGGCCAACATGGTGAAACCCCGTCTCTACTAAAAATGCAAAAATTAGCCAGGCGTGGTGGCGCATGCCTGTAATCCCAGCTACTTAGGAGGCTGAGGCAGGAGAATCACTTAAACCCAGGAGGTGGAGGTTGCAGTGAGCCGAGATCACACCACTGCACTCCAGCCTGGGTGACAGAGCAAGACTCTTCTCAAAAATAAAAAATAAAATAAAAAAAAGAATTTCCCCCCACCAAAAGAATGCAGGAGATGCTGTGCAGCAAAATCTGTAGCTAATGTCTTAGGTTGGAGTTACAAGTCACCAGAGATCAGCAGTGGAGGTAGTTCGGGCTGCTGGGGGTTCAGGATTGTCTCTTCATATGAAAGGAATACTTAGGGTAACATTTCCATACTGTGAAAAGAACATATTAAAACACCAGTTGATTACAGCTTTGTGTATGTGTGTGTGTGTGTTTTACCTTTCCTATGGTGCTGAAGCTTTGTGTTTTTTAAAGGTGTTTGATCAGAGTGCGCTTTCAACTGAAGCTAAAGAAGAAATGTACAAGCTGTATCCTAATGCCCGAAGAGCTCATCTGAAAACAGGAGGCAATTTCCCATACCTGTGCAGAAGTGCAGAGGTCAATCTTTATGTACAGGTAAGGCCTAGCTTGAAACCCAGAGCACTCTGAGCCCAACATATGTTTGCAACATAAAGCCTTTTTTTTAATGGACTAGTAAGGGAATCAGTGAACTACAGAATTCCTTGTAGAAATGAGGCATTGACTTGATAAAAGTGGTTTACATTTATAACTTGTAGGAGAATTTGAACAGGTATATTAGAGATCCCCCAGTGACTCTCTGGCCACCGTCCCTTTTCTAAGGACAGCAGGCCTGCGTTCACATGCTGAGGTGACCATTGGTATGATGTGACCTTGCCCTCTGGACACAGTGAATTCCATCAGAGCAAGATACCAGACCTAAATGGGGTCAATCTGAGTCCTGTGAAGTGACTTCTTGATCTAATTTTAATGCATTAAAAGAAAACCCTGCCAGGCGCAGTGGCTCATGCCTGTAATCTCAGCACTTTGGGAGGCTGAGGTGGGCAGATCACAAGGTCAGGAGTTCAAGACCAGCCTGGCCAATATGGTGAAACCCCGTCTCTACTAAAAATACAAAAAAATTAGCTGGACATGGTGGCGCACACCTGTAGTCCCAGCTACTTGGGAGGCTGAGGCAGAAGAATCACTTGAACCCTGGAGGCAGAGGTTGCAGTGAGCCGAGATCACGCCATTGCACTCCAGCCTGGGCGACAGAGCAAGACTCTGTCTCAAAAAAAAAGAAAAGAAAAGAAAGCCCTAACAAACACCATCCCTTCATACTCTAACTAAATGGGTAATAGAATAGCAGTGAGGGGTGAGTGCCCTGGCAATTTGGCAAGATGAATCAAGAGCCTTAAAAAACCAGTCATATCCTGGCCGGGTGCGGTGGCTCACACCTGTAATCCCAAAAAAACCAGTCATATCCCTTGATCCTGTCATCCCCTTATAGAAGACAGGATCCTAAACAGGAATACTTGATGCCCGGAGATATTCATCATAGCAGCACTAGTCACAGTAACAGAAGATTGGAAGGACCTAACTCACAGCAGCAGAAGGGAAGGGTAAACATCTCATGAGCATGCACCATCTAAGATGTCTCAGGAGACTCTGCAGGGACTCAGGGAGACTGCTCAGGGAGTGAGGAACAAAGATCTCAAATGTGGTTTCAAAAAATTCTGTGACTTTTCTCTATTTAGTATGTATTAGTCTGTAAATTTTAGAAGTATAAAACATTAGTCCACTATGGTGATGTTTTCCTACCAAACTTTTTATAGAAGGCAGTATACATTTTACTCTGTAATGCAGCCATTTAAAACAATGATTCTGGCAGGGTGCGGTGGTTCACACCTGTAATCTGAGCATTTTGGGAGGCCGAGGCAGATGGATCACTTGAGGTCAGGAGTTCAAAACCAGCCTGGCCAACATGGTGAAACCCTGTCTCTACTAAAACTACAAAAATTAACTGGGCGTGGTGGCGGGCACCTGTAATCCCGGCTACTCGGGAGGCTGAGGCAGGAGAATTGGGTGAACCCAGGAGGCGGAGGTTGGAGTGAACCAAGATAGTGCCACTGCACTCCAGCCTGGGCAACAAGAGTGACACTCCAGCTCAAAAAATAAGTAAAATAAAATAATGATTCTGCATTTCAACAGATACATTTGCTGCAATTCCATGGAACCAAATACGCAGCCATTGACCCATCAATGGTCAGTGCCGAGGAGCTTGAGGTGCAGAAAGGCAGCCTTGGCATCAGCCAGGAGGAGCAGTAGTGTGTCTCTCGCTGTCAATGATGAGTTGACCCGGTGTGTTCTTGTATAGTCAGTGGCATCAGCGCCCGTCAGCCGGCCTTTTTCTTCAGGTTCGTCAGGCTCACCGGTTCTCACTGTGTCCGGGAAGTAGGACTGATGGTCATCTTCATGACAGGCGGCAGCTCCACTAAGCCTGTGTAACTGTTCCCTCTTTGGTTTTCTTAGCTTTTGAATTTGAAGAAGTACTTTTGAAGACTCCCATTTTAAGAACCGTGCAAATTTTGCTACCAAAAGTCTTCACCACTGTGTTCTTAAGTGAATGTTAATTTCTGAGGTTTGAGACTTTGTGGTGTTTTTTTTTCTTCTTTTCTTTTCTATTCTTCTTTCTTTATTTTTATGTTGTTTGCTGTAAATGCTGCACATCCAGATTGCATATCAGGACATTGGTTATTTTATGCTTTCTTGGATATAACCATGATCAGAGTGCCATGGCCACTACCCCACTGTTTGCTCTCCTGCAAATCAACTGCTTTTAATTTACACTTAAACAAGTTGTTTTGAGTGTTAGCTACTGCCTTTCTACATATTACGGTCATTTGGAATAAAAATTCAATTTCACTGAGTCGCTTTTGTGATTATTGTTGCTGCCCAACTGGGCAGGCCTAGGACTTTCTGAGAAGTAGGTCATGGTTGCCAATTCTGTGTGACTTTGGGTAAATTACTTAATCTCCCTGAAGTACAGTTTGCGCATCATAAAATAACCCTAAGCTATCATTTATTCATCTGCTACTGTGTGCCAGGTACTTTTCTCGTCTTCGTTCTTTCCCCTGAGTGGAAATGTTTAAACCCACATAAAGTAGAGAAAACGGCATAATGAATGATGTTCCCATCATCCAGCTTCAAAAATTATCAACTCTCAGACAGTCTTGTTTATCTTTTCTTTTTTTTTTTTGAGACAGAGTTTTGCTCTTATTGCCCAGGCTGGAGTGCAATGACGTGATCTCGGCTCACCGCAACCTCTGCCTCCCGGGTTCAAGCGATTCTTCTGCCTCAGCCTCCCAAGTAGCTGGGATTACAGGTATGCACCACCACGCCCTGCTAATTTTGTATTTTTAGTAGAGATGGGGTTTCTCCATGTTGGTCAGGCTGGTCTCGAACTCCTGACCTCAGGTGATCTGCCCGCCTCAGCCTCCCAAAGTGCTGGGATTACAGGCATGAGCCACCGTGCCTGGCCTTGTTCATCTTTTAACCTACCCACATTTCTTCCACACATGCTCCTATCACTAAATTATTTTAAAGCCATTTCTGGTGCTGTGTCTTTTCATCTGTAAATATTTCTGTGTGTACCTTTAAGATACAGCCTTAATACCATTATCACACTTAAAAATTTACCAATAATTCCTTCAATTATTTACCAATAATTCCTTCACTGGATTGTCTAATAATCCAGTGAATGTTCTCACAATTATTCCATAAATTTTTTTGTATAGGTGACTTGTTCTAATAGGTGACTTGTTCTAATCATATAAAGCCCACACTTCGTCTCTTAGATCTCTTTTGAACTGGAAGCTCCTCCTCCCTCTATTTTTTCTTGCCATATATTCAGTGAAGAAGCAGGTTCATTTGCCCTGTAGTTGCCCCACAGTCCAGATTTGGCTGACTGCAGCCTCATGGTGTCCTTCCACTTGTTTCTCTGTCCCTGGTATTTCCTGTAAACTGGTAGTTACATCAAGAGGCTTGATCAGGTCAAGCTCGATCTTTTTGGCAGGAACAAGATGAGGCTGTGTGTTTCTCTTGCGTCATCTCAGGAGGCATCCGTCTGGTTGTGTCTAAGTTGTTATGATTGCTGGGTGTGTTCAGGCATCACCAGCCTGATCCAGTCCTGAGAAAGTCCCCTGCTGGCTTAGCTGCCACTGCTGACCATTGCACAGGTGCATCATTCCATGAGGGGTTGCAGGTCAGTAATAATACTAATTTTTATCATTCCTTCTGCATTTATTAACTGGAAATTACCAATTTAAAAAAACAAAAACTTGCCCTCATCAACTGCTTGGTTTCACTGAGATACAATTTAGATAGAAAAATAAGCATCAGTGCTTCTTTCCCTTTATGTGCCAGGTTTCAGAATATTGGGTTGGTCATACCCTCTTAGACTTCATCCCCAATACAGCCCTGATTATCCTGACTTTACAGGTGAGGACCTGGAGACTGGGTCAGGCAGTAAGGGGTGGAGCTGGGATGCCATCTTGAATCTGACCATTCCTAAAGCCAGTGATCTTTCCACAAAGGGGCCACAGTGTCTTCTCTATCTGTGGCTTGACAATGGTCGTGAGTTATGGAAACACTTGGTAAACCATAAGGGCGAAGCTTGACATTTTAACTAGTATCGTCTGAGGCTACTAGAGCCGTCTAACAACTTTAACTACTCCCCAGCTCTGCACCCTGATGACTGCAAGTTGTCATTGCCAGCCCTGATCAATTTTGAGTACTGGCCTTGAATGCGTAGTCAGGCCTATCTGTTAGGCCAGCCTTGGACAGGCATCTCAGCCTTCAACAGACAACCAGGCAAAAGCTATGCCCATGGCCCCACTGCCCAAACCTGCCCTTCCTCTTCTAGCCCCATTATCTTAGGTCCTGGCATCACTGTTTCTTGGAATCCCCAGTTAGAAACTCAGCCATCTTGGACCCTCCACCCCAACTCACTCCTCCACCTCCATGTCTCAGGCTGAAGCGGATGCAGAGATGGAAATTTGGGTGCAAGATGTTTATTAAGGATCAACATCTGTGGCCTGGTGTGGTGGCTCACACCTGTAATCCCAGTACTTTGGGAGGCCAAGGGGAGTGGATCAACTGAGGTCAGGAGTTCAAGACCAGCCAGGCCAACATGGAGAAACCCAGTCTCTACTAAAAATACAAAAAAATTAGCCAGACCTGGCGGCACGTGCCTGTATTCCCAGCTACTCGGGAGGCTGAAGCAGGAGAATCACTTGAACCAGAGAGGCAGAGGTTACAGTGAGCTGAGATGGTGTCACTGCACTCCAGCCTGAGCAACAGAGTGAGACTCAGTCTCCAAAACAAAACAAAAAAACAACATCTGTGAAGGGAAGATGGATTAGGCAGAGAGCGAAATTGAATTGTGATGCAGGCCTGATCAAGTACCCACCAACTCAGCAGGGCACGCAGGAGCTTGAAGCGCCCACTGGAGCGCCCACTGGAATATTTTCATGGAGGACTAAAATGGCTGGGTCTCTATGCACCCGTGTAGCTCAGTTCCCAGAGGCAGCTGCCCTGGGGAAGGCAGGACGTTGGGTGGGGCAGTTCTCTGCAGCTGAGGCAGACCCTGAAGGGCTGACAGCTGGAGGCCATCTGCCCAGCTCACTCCCGCAGCTGGATGGAAAGGCCTTCCTGGAAGAAGGGGGTCCGGGCAATGCATTTCCACATCTACTACACCCACATCCCCTGACTCTCAGAGATCTAGCAACTTGCCTCCAAACTTGAGCCTTCCTCACTACAAGTTAGGCCTTGGCATCTTTTGCCCAGACTACTGCAGTCCTCACTGGCTCCACCAGCCATCTCCTCCCACCCCCACCCAGCCTCTGTGTGGTCCACACACAGGTCTGATCTTGTCACTTGCCAGTGCACGAACACTGGGGACCTCTGTTGTGGAAATCAGACTAGTTTCAGAAACTCTGAAGTAGGGCTGTAACCATTTACTGAAGCTCTGCACCCAGGAAGAGATGAGGGGAGCAACCTCCACTAAGAGCCAGGGACTCCTTCACCTCAGTTCTTAACCTGGGTGTTTTATGGGTTCATTTTGATACATGATGTGATCCAGGGCCTACACCCGCTTCTAGAAGTTATCTTGGGATCCACAGGAGAAAGACTTCGCACTTCAAGGATATAAACCTGCAGACTATATGTGAATAGTTTTAAGTACAGTATATATCTTAAAAAGGGGCCAGGCGCAGTGGCTCATGCCTGCAATCCCAGCACTTTGGGAGGCCAAGGCAGGCAGATCACGAGGTCAGGAGATCGAGACCATCCTGGCCAACATGGTGAAACCTCATCGCTACTAAAAATACAAAAAAAAAATTAGCTGGGCGTGGTGGCATGTGCCTGTAATCCCATCTACTTGGGAGGCTGAAGCAGGAGAATCGCTTGAACCAGGGAGTTGGAGGTGGCAGTGAGCCGAGATCACACCACTGCACTCCAGGCTGGCAACAGAGCAAGACCCCGTCTCAAAGAAAAGGGAGGGAGTAACTGTAAGTAAATATCCATTGGAAAAGTGATTTAAATATACATTTTAGAAACAAGGAGAGTCACAATTAGCAAGGTAAAGTAGACTCTGAAAGGACAAGCAGATGTAGATTTCCAAAGGCGGAGTCCATTCTGTTCAGTTTCTACTTTACGAGACATCTGATTTTTGGTGATGAGGTGGGGAACAATTTCCAACGCATCTGCACCCCTCCCCCTCCCGCCCCTCAGGTCACAGCTCCCCCTCCTTCCACGCATCCTGTGCTCCAGCCACGCTACTCCCCAAGGAGGGGGGGGGCGGTCCCTCTCCACACCTCTGGGCTATTGCTCAGGCTGTGCTCTTGGCTTGGACTGCCCTTTCCCCACTTCTGGCTCCTCTGTGAGCTGCTTCCTCCCCTTCCTTTCTTCCTTCCCCCAGGAAGAAGTAGTCCCATAGTTGTTTGCACCCATCCATTACAGCGTGGGCTGCACCTTATTAGTTATTGGTGTGCAAGCCCTTCTCCCCAACTAGACCCTAAGCTTGGGGAAGGGGAGGGAACTGTGGGCTCTCATCTCTGTACCCCACTCCTGGCAGGCCACCTGGCACAAAATCCACTCAGGAAGTATTCACTGGCCGTGAGTCGAGCCACTGTGCTTACATAGCACCCATCTGTGACAGCTTGTCTGACCTGGAATTTCACCCTATATTTCCCGAAGAAAAGAAATGAGTACTGGATTTGAGAGATATATTTCAACATTTCAATTTTATTGTATTTAAGAACTTTTTTGTCTCAGAAAAAAATTACAAAATTCATTTTATAAAATTCATCCAGAGAAATGATTTCAGTCCTGTGTAGTACAAAATACCTTTCCCAAATGGAATGGATGACTGAATTTAAAGCTTGTTTTCTTTTCCTTTTATAACTTTACTTTTGTTTTTTTCCCAGACTTTCTATTTTAGAACAGTTTTAGGTTTAGAGAAAAATTGAGCAGATAGCACAGAGAGCTCCCATGTACTCTTCACCACACACAGTTTCCTGATTATTAACATCTGGCATCAGTGTGGTACATTTGATACAACTGATGAACCAATATTGACACGTTACTATTAACTAAAGTCCATAGCTCACATTAGAGCTCACGTTTTGTGCTGTACATGCTATGGGTTTTGACCAATGCCCAATGTCACGTACCCACCATCACAGTATCATACAGAACCTTTCACTGCTCTAACATCCCCTGCGCTCCACCTCCTCATCCCTCCCTTCCTCTCGCTGCCCCTGCAGCTCCTGGAAATCACTGATCTTTTTACTGTCTTTGTAGTTTTGCCTGTTCCAGAATGTCATATCCTTTCAGTTTTCAGTAAGTAACACTCTCACACATTTCAAAAGTTAAAACAGTATAGAAAGGAACCACTGAGAACTCTCTCCCACCCCGTCCCAGCCCCACTGTTCCTCATTATCCTACTACCCCAGGGAAACCACCTGATTAATTTCTTAGCCTTTGCCTAGCTTTTATTTATGCAAATATGTTTTCTAATTTCCTTTCTTTCTTACACAATTAACAGCATACTATTAGTAATATACTATATGCACTGATCTGTATCTTTTTTTAATTATAATTATTCTTTTAATAAAATGCTTCACTGAGAGCAGGGAAGCCACCTTACTTTTCCAAAAGTTACACAATACATGGTAGTACCAAAGAAATATCTGCTGAGAGAAATACTATTTTGGGAAGTAGTTAATAATTTTACAATATGCAATAGAAGCAGACACATGAACAACTACAATGTGGATACAAGTTTTGTCAAATAATCAGGAGAAAAAATAAAAATTACAATGGCAAATGGCTGTCCAAATTTTCCAAGTCCAACTTTATAGTACTGTGAAGAAAAGTATGAACATGAGACTCTCAATAAACATTTGTGCATCCATGAAATTGAATTATTTAGGTTTAAAGATAGAATTTTGGAAAACTGAAAATAATTTTTGTAATTTCAAGGTAAAATAATCTTTACTTTCAGAAAACACATTGTAACTGTGATAAGCCATAGCATTTATTCATGTGTATAAGATAAAAACACAGAAATTATTCTACTCTTATTACTTAAAGTGGAAAAAGGAATAATTGTGAAATTATGTTTCAGTTTTCCAGCCTGGCCAACATGGCCAAACCCCATCTCTACTAAAAATACAAAAATTAGCCGGGTGTGATGGCCCGCGCCTGTAATCCCAGCTACTCGGGAGGCTGAGGCACGAGAATCATTTGAACCCGGGAGGCGGAGGTTGCCATGAGCTCAGATATTGCCATTGTACTCCAGCCTGGGTGAGAGAGCGAGACTCTGTCTCAAAAAACAAAACAAAACAATTTTCACCCTTAAAGTGTATCTCAGAAAGATTGAGTAAGAGCATACATTTAGCTCACAACATATATGTTAGGAAACAAAAGAATGCTTATTAAATATAACTTAGTGGTAGGTAAAGTTGTCTGTTTTTTCCCTATCATGTCTCATAACGTAATAGATCACAAATATGTTTTAGAATTTTTCTTAAGTTTTAAAAATCCAAAGATGGCTGGGCTCCGTGGCTCATGCCTGTAATCCCAGCAATTTGGGAGGCTGAAGCAGATGGGTCACCTTAGATCAGGAGTTCAAGACCAGCCTCACCAACATGGTGAAACCTGTCTACTAAAAATACAAAAATTAGCCGGGCATGATGGTGCATGCCCGTAATCCCAGCTACTCTGGAGGCTGAGGCAGAAGAATTGCTTGAACCCAAGAGACGGAGGTTGCAGTGAGCCAAGATCACGCCACTGCACTCCAGACAGGGCAACAAGCGCGAAACTCTGTTTCTTTTTTTTTTTTTTTTTGAGACAGAGTCTTGCTCTGTCGCCCAGGCTGGAGTGCAGTGGTGCAATCTCGGCTCACTGCAAGCTCCGCCTCCCAGGTTCACGCCATTCTCCTACCTCAGCCTCTGGAGTAGCTGGGACTACAGGCGCCCGCCACCACGCCCGGCTAATTTTTTGTATTTTTAGTAGGGACGGGGTTTCACCGTGTTAGCCAGGATGGTCTCGCTCTCCTGACCTCGTGATCTGCCCGCCTCGGCCTCCCAAAGTGCTGGGATTACAGGCATGAGCCACCGCGCCCGGCCAAGCTAAACTGTTTCAAAAAAAAAAAAAAAAGGAATCCAAAGAAAAAAATACATCACCTGCAAAAGGTGAAGAGAGAAAGGAAGCTTTTTCTCTAAAAATAGTGCAGATATCCTCTGAACCAATTTCCTTCGGTTTAATGTACCTGTATCTTGGGGTTTTTTTCCACTTAATTTATCCTGGAGCTCTTTCCATAACAACACTTGGAAAGCACCCTCATCCTTTTTTCACTGCTGAACAGAACTCCATTGTGTGGATGGAACATACTCTATTTCACCAGTCCCCTGTAGCCAGTCACTTGGTTTGTTTCCAATCTTTTGCTTTTTCAAAGTAATAACCTTGTATGTCTGTCATTTTGTATGCATACAGGTTTATATGTAGGAAAAATTCCTCTAAGTAGGATTGCTGGACCAATGGATAAAAGTATATTGTGGACAGACAATGCCAAATTGCCTTTCAGAGATTGTGGCCCTGTGCACCCCATCAGGCATGTGTGACTGCCAAAGCTCCTGTCAGCTGTTTTATTTTATCTCCTTTCCAGTCTCAGGCTCAATGCAGAACTTTGAGGTAAGCTTTTCTAAAATGTAGGCTCCTAAACTGGCCACAGCCAGCTCTGCCACATGAAAGAGAGCTCAAATGAGACAGAAACAGCCTCTGGGCAGGATTTCTATCCTGCACAGATATATTTTCCACATTCTGGGAAACCATGAAGCTTCCAGAGCCACATTTCCTCAGAAACACATCCCCCTGCTGGTACAGCCAAGCCCCACAACAAGCTGTACTGGCCTGGCACCTCAAAGCCAAGCACCATGGATGCCACTTGCCACGGGTGCCTGCAATTTCAAATAATGAGAAATAAGAAATTTCAGCTTCTCAGTCCCTCTAGCCAACATTTCAGGTGCACGACAGCCTCAGGTGGCAAGCGGCTACTCTGCCAGACAGGGCAGAAGATGGAATGCCCCATCCCTGGGGAAGATTACAAGGTCAGGAGATCGAGACCATCCTGGCTAACACAGTGAAACCCCGTCTCTACTGAAAATACAAAACATTAGCTGGGTGTGGTGGTGCATGCCTGTAATCCCAGCTACTCAGGAGGCTGAGGCAGGAGAATCACTTGAACATGGGAGGCGGAGGTTGCAGTGAGCTGAGATAGTGCCAGTGCACTCTAGCCTGGTGACAGAGTGAGACTCCGTATCAAACCAAAAAAAAAAAAAAAAAAAAGAAGAAGAAAGTGTGCCAAGAGCTCCAAAGGACCATACCTGTGGGACGGGATTACCCACAAAACTTGAAACAGGCCCTTGGACCCATCCTCATGAAAAAGATCACTGTACAAACATTTGCCTCCTGGGCTCTGCATGACTGTGCATTTCAGTAGAATCACTTGGAGGTTTGTTAACAGTGATATTTTAAAAAGCCCTTAAATGATGGTCATCTTCTGTTCAGGTGGCTCCACACGCTGAGGTCCCTCGTGCCTGAAGGTCTGGCCCCTCCGGTTACATGGCTGTGCACCTCCTGGGGGCACTTGGGGCTGCGTTTGCTTTCTTCCTGATATTTTCTGTTAAAAACAAGAATCTTACTTCCTCTGTTGCCTAAGCTCTGCCTCACAGGACTGGTTTTATGTTTTAATTGCCTGCCACAGTTTGTGTTAAAAGATGTAACAACTATATTTAAGAACATTTTGGGGAAAGAAAGGTAGCGTCCCTAATCCCTCTACCCTGAAATGACTCTTAGCTTTTCCACCTTGCCTATAGCAGCTATGGGGTGGGGGGTCCTTTCCTTTTTTCCCTCAATAATATGCTGGAAACATTTCCCTCAACAATATACTAGAAATACGTCAGGAGTGGTTTTCTTTGTTGCCTCATAACTAATGGAGCCTTCACAACTATCAGTGACTGCCTAGTGCCCCATTCTGGTTGCCCCATTATGTACCACGTCAGTGGGTATCACAGCGTTTAAGGCTTTTTCATCATGAGCTGATTTTGTTTTTAACGAGGGATTAGTATTAGAACCTTCTATCCTGCTTGTCTGATGATTCCACAGAACACTCTGAATCCCAAATCAGGCTTTTGAGATTGGCATACTCAAATAAGTTGTGATGACCTCAGAAGGTTTATTTGACCAGATTTGACTGGTTCAACTCATATTAAGTCAGTTTTGGCTCCTATGTCTTAATGTTTGTGAAAAAAGAAGTCTGAAGGTGGTTCCAGGCTTATTCTAAAATGGAAAAAAAATGTCAAGGTATAGAGGGCTGGTAAGGAAGAGATTATGGACAGCATCACTGGCTCCGGGGCTGTGAAGGTCACAGGGTTCAGTTTGGGCCAACACCCTCATTGCACAGATGGGGAAACCAGGGCCAGGAGACACTGCAGTTTGCCCAAGGGAAAAGAGGGCAGGGCTAGGGGTAGGAATCTGGAAGGCCTAGAGCCAGCATCACAGCATTCTTGTCTGAGCAGCCCTTGGAGGGCCCTGCTGCATTCCAGTGGGGGCCACCCAGCTCCTGAGAAGAAGCCCAGCAGAGTACGCTCTTACCAGCCAGGTCCCTCCTGCCAATGGCCACGAGGCCCTCGAACAACGCTTTGCTGGGGTTCTCACCAGCCGTAGCCACGCCATGCAGCCAAATGAGCAGCATTCGGTGGCCGTGCTCCTGATAGCTCCTGGTGCCTGAGAACAGTGAGGGAGGAGAGAGAGAGGGTGAAGGAGCCAATGGGGCCACTTGACCAGAGTGCCTGCTATGCCAACCTGCACCGCCTCCTGAACATGCCCAGGTGGGAAAGAGGCCAAAAGCCTCCAAGGCCCTTTTCCATGCTCCAGCCAAACAGACTGGAGATAGGTAAGGGGAGTGGAGGAGCAGCCTCTCAGATGGGGTGGGAAGGGTTTGTGTCTTGGTCTCTAGAAGCTCCCCAGCCCCAGGCCTTCTCCTGAACACCCACTATGCACTCTGTTGGTGTCACTCTGAATGGAGAAAGAATTGACATTCATCGTTGTGGTACCATGATGCACAAATTGTACACTTCACCTCTCTGGCTGCTCAAAATAATCTGTATCTTGCATGATAGTGGTCCTAATTTACAGATGAGAATACAGCTTAGTCAGAGACGGAGCTGGCCATGCTGTTTCCCCTGCGCCAGTGGTTCTCGGACTCAGCTGCTCCTTGGAAACACCTAGGGCCCATGTCACCCCCAGAGATTCTCATGTACCTGGGACTGGGTGCAGCCTAGGCATTTAACGGTTTCAAAGTTTCCCAGGTGGTTCCAACATACAACCATGTTTGGAAAATAACTGCCCACACGGCACGGGGTTAACATGTTATTCAGCTGGCTGTGATTCAGCTGGCTCTCCTGTGCTGTGGAAACAGATAGATGCTGGGCCACGCCCATCAGGTCCAAGTCACTCCATTCGCCCCTCTGACCTTCTGTGCCCCTCTTGGGGCCCTCAGCAGGCATGTCCTCACGGTGCTGCCCTTGGTGTGGTGGCACTTCCGCTTGACCCAGCGGTCTCAACACCATTTATTAACTATCTCTGCCCCCGCCACTGTAATATACAAGTGCTTCTTTATCACATATGAAAGTTCTTATCCGCAGCAGCATTTACTTTTGAACTCTGCTGTATCCCAAATTGATATGCAAATATCAATTTGCATATTTTGGTGTCAGGAATCTCTCTTTTTTTTTTTTTCCTCTGGGAGACAGAGTCTCACTCTGTCCCCCAGGCTAGAGTGTAGTGGTGGGATCTCGGCTCACTGCAAACTCTGCCTCCCGGGTTCAAGCGATTCTCACGCCTCAGCCTCTCGAGTAGCTGGGATTACAGGAGCCCACCATCATGCCCGGCTAATTTTTGTATTTTTAGTAGAGACGGGAGCTTCACCATGTTGGCCGGGCTGGTCTCAAACTCCTAACCTCAGGTGATCTGCCCACCTCGGCCTCCCAAAGTGCTGAGATTACAGGTGGGAGCCACCATGCCTGATCCAGGTATCTCTTTATGTTAATTTTATTTTGGCTTTATAAAAGGCTGAGTCTGCGTGGGTTAGATCCCCTTTATTGTTTTCCCCCAGATGTTCACTTTTATATCCGTGTTTATTCTTCCAGACAAATTGTAGAATACTTCAGTCAAGTTTCAAAAATTTCCTATTTTGATTAAAATTAGATCAAAGTTTTAATCTAATTGAGGAAGAACTGATATCTATATGATACTTTTTCTTGCCACAAATACAGAATGTCATTCCGTTGACACAAGTCGTCTTTTATAGTTGAACCATTATTGTTTTATTCATATGTGTCATCTATATTTGTCCTTTAGGTTTACCAGATGAAACACACACACCATTGTAAATGGAATCTCTTTTAAAAGATTCTCTCTATATATTTTTTGCCCATTTAGCAGTGGTTCGTAGGAGTTCTGTGGCGTTAGTATATTATCTATATTTAGCCATTTCCTTGAATTATTTGATTAATTCTAAGATTTTTTTTAGTTGATTCCTCTGGATGTCCTATGTATATTAAGTATTCCATCTGAAATCAATAAGTCTCTCTCTTCCTTTACAATATTTACACTCCTTATTTCTATTTCCTTTTCACACCTTAGTACCAGGGCCAGAATTTCCATATAGATGTTGAATAATAGTGACGACGGCAGGCCCTCTTCTTTTTACCAAGAATGGTTTTAGTTTAGGTGTAAACAGTGGGTATCGGTTTGGGCTGATTGGTGAAGAATGTGAAATTCACTATCAATGGGGAGAGGCAGAGTGTGCACCCTGTGCAGACGCCTGGAGAAGGGACAGAGCACCAGGTGTGTTGGACAGTGTGGGACCAGGCTGTGGGTTGCACAGGCTCTTTCACCAGAAGCACAGAAAACTGAACACATTTCAGGTGTCCCACCCCTCCGCCCACTGGTTACTTGGGGCGAGGAGAGGCAAGGTGGTACCTGTCCACTGTTGCTCGATGGCGTAGACATGCGCCTCCGTGAACTCCCAGGAATATGCCAGCTTCTTCCACTCACGGGGCTGCAGATACCTGGAGGCCAGCCGCCACAGCACAGAACGGAGCTGCAGTGTTTCCTGCCGATGGTCCTGCTTAAAGGACAAGCTCTTCCCAGAGGGGTCACTGGGGTGGTCCTGTGGGGCAGATCCCAAAAGTGCAGAAGCTCTCCCTCATGATCCCAGACAGGGGCAATGCCGAGTCGAGGCCCCTATGACCCTCCTACCACCTCTGCTGGGGTGCCTGGGAGCTGGAGTCAGCAAGGGCCAGGGGCTTAATGTCCTCTCTTCTGGTTTCTCACTCCGTGCCTTGCCTTGACCTCTGGAACCCAAGTTGCTCCCACTGTTCTTCCACCCGGAATTCCTCTGCTCACTTTCCTGCCCGTCAACCTCATTGTCATAGTCAAAAGACCACCCACGTGCTACTTCCAGGGAGCCTTTCCAGATTCCTCCGGTCACCTGCCTCTCTTTCCTGTGTTCTTATAGCATGGGTGTCAGCAGAAGTACTCTGAAGCTTTGGCCAAAACCAGGCAGGGCAAGAATCAGATTTGCTGAATCACAAGGGGTAGTAAAGGGTGGGATTACAAAATCCTTTCTAGCAAAGCAGGCAATGAAATTAGAGGTTACTAAAGAATTCTGTCATAGCATAAATGATGCCCACAGAAGCCTAAGGCCCTCTAAAGGGAATGGATGCAGAGTTCTGGTTGTTAAGTTCAGGGTGAAAAAAATCACCCTGGTGTCTGCAATTCCAAAGCTTATGTCATGGTCAACAGTCTTTGGCAATCACTGTGAGGTGAAGCTTGGTTCTCACCTAGGGTATTAAAAACTGGTCCCCTGGGGCAGTGTTTTCAGCCCCATCTGCACATTGAGACCATCTGGGAACTTTAAGAACCACTGATGTCTGGCCCCCACCTCAGAGATTCTACCTGAATTGGCCTGGGGGTCCAGGGGGGATTTGTGATTCTGACATGCAGACACTGCCTTAGTGGTGAGGACCTGTAAAGCCTGAAGTGGCTTAGTACTCAGCACAGAGATGAATCGGCTAGTCCAACCCTCAGTATTAACATTTTGGGATTATATTTAGGAATAATCTGTTGTATGTAAAGGGGTTGTAATGTTTAACGGAATCTAGCATATCAGTGGGAGAACATCTTATGATTCCTACTGAAATTTATCTACCAATTGATTCTGAAACAGTGATTTTTATTTGAAAGGGATAAGAAGTTTACTAAGTTTGTAAACCACATTGGAATGTTTAAGATATTTGAGATTATTTATAGGTTTAAGTTAATGGTCTTATTAGGATAATTTAAGAATCTAAGAAGCATTTGAAGTGCTTAAAAAGAAAATCTGTTATATTAAGTTTATTTATTCAGTTTCAATGTTTAAGGTAGTTTAACTAAGTTTAAACATGGGACCCAACATTACTCAAAAGACTTCCTTGAAACTGACAGGAAAAATTTACTAGTTGTATAAATAGAATAATAAGATTTATAAAATGAATTTTAAAGTTTAAGAAAAACTAGGTTTTTAAATTTGTAATTTAGCAGATACAATACAGATGCCCCTCAACTTATGATGGGGTTATGTCTTGATAAAAATATCATAATTTGGCCAGGCATGGTGGCTCACACCTGTAATCCCAGCACTTTGGGAGGCTGAGGTGGGAAATCACAAGGTCAGAAGATTGAGACCATCCTGGCCAACATAGTGAAACCCCGTCTCTACTAAAAATACAAAAAATTAGCTGGGTATGGTGGCACACACCTGTAGTCCCAGCTATTCGGGAGGCTAAGACAGGAGACTCGCTTGAACCCAGTAGGCAGAGGTTGCGGCAAGCCGAGATTGCACCACTGCACTCCAGCCTGGGTGACAGAGTGAGACTCTGTCTCAAAAAAAAAAAAAAATATATATATATATATATACACACATATATATAATCATAAAAGTTGAAAATGTATTTAATCCCCCTAACCTACAGACCATCAATAGTTTAGCTTAGCCTACCTTACATGTGCTTAGTACACTTACATTAGTTTATAGTGGAGCAAATCATCTAACAGAAAGCCAGTTTTATAATAAAGTGCTGAATATCTCATGTCATTTATTGAATACTATATTGAAGTGAAAAACAGCATGGCTGTACAGGTACTCAAAGTATGGTTTCAACTTAATGTATATCACTTTTGTGCCATCCTAAAGTAGAAAAATCATAAGCTGAACCATTGTAATTGGGGACCATCTGTATTAACTTTGAAAACTGAAGTAAATGCAAAGTTATCTTCTGTCTATAAAAACAAGCCCCAAGGACACCAAAAAACTCCCTACCTCCATTTGCTAACTGGAATAGCAAACATTCTGCCACTCTTCTGTCCCAAGTCCACAGGAGACACTACTAATCAATCGCAGCACACTTACTTCTGGCTCAGAATGTTGCCTGAACATAGCATCCCAAGCAGCAGTTCAATCACCTGGAGATGGCGTGAGATGAAACCAGCTGCCCTCTCTGTTTCACACATCTGTATGCATTCATGCATGCATGCATTCATCAGCTGGAAGCTACAGCAGTGTCCAGCAGTATCTCCACGCTGGCATGGACCTCAGTCTGCCTTGTTTCAGCCTGTTTGGACACTTGCCTTTCACCAGATCCTCACAAACAACTGTGGTAACATACAAGGTGGTGATTATCACCCGCTTGGAGACTGAGGGACCCAGAATTGGTCAGGCCTGGGGTTCAAAGCCAGCTCCATCTGGAGCCAAAATCACTCCCTTTCCAATGAGGAAAGATCAAGCGTGAGGCATCCGTACCTTCTCCCATCTGTAGAAACGATCAGCTTTTATGATCATGTCCACCAGGCTGACATGGTTGCTGCGGGCGGCCACTGCCAGGGCGGTTTTTCCCTGCTGCAATTAAGAGGCAAGAAGAGAAGCCAGAGTTTCTACAGGAGGGGTACACAAGGGCTTCTAGCACTGAGGACAAACCCTCCTGCCCACAGGAAAGTGCTTTCCAGCAGTCTACGCTGAGAGCAGAAAGGTTTTCTGGTTTTCTGGGCATGATGGGGATATGGAAAAGTCACAAATAGAATAAAGCAATAGCAATACATAATTCCAATGACCACTCTTGTGTTTCTTTAGAAATTAGGAAGCTTTAGAGCTTATGAAACTCAACCCTCATTAACTCTTCAACATCTCCTGTGAAATAGGGGTTCCCACCCACTTTTCAGATGAAGAAATCAGAGCCCAGAGATGGGGACTTGGGTTTATCATGTCACTTTTGCCTTTTGCCCACCTCCCGTCAGGCCTCCTTTTCTCCAGGCCTCCCAGACAGTTACCTCCACAGACCTGCAGTGAGATGGGAAGCTCCCCTTCACATCTGGCCAGCTGCCCTGGGGCCTAGCACAAAGCAGGGGGCCCCCTCCTAGGTCCAGCTTCAGGATCTGATCCTGGCCCCCAGCTCTACCGCACACTATCCTAGGCTGGCCTCGCTGAGTCACATGTGCAGGTGCCCCTCCCCTCATACACCTGTGACCTCCCAGCCTCATACCAAGTCTTCGGCTCTTCTGAGACCACTAGCACCTGTGGATGTAGCTGTCATAATGAGCTGGGAAGCTTCCCCAAACCCTGTCCCACATATGGGGGTTGTTGGGCAGTACTGTGGTATTCGTCTACTTCCCAACCCTACCAGGTGACTCAGGAAATCACAGTCTGATGGGGGCCATAAAGGAGAAAGCAATCATTTCACAGGCCTATACCAGAGGGGGATGGGCCAAGGCTGAGGGACCTTAGTAGAGAGAGGGGAAGGTGGTGGAAGGTCAGGAAGGCTTCCTGGAGGAGGTTGCATTTGAGCTGGTATAGAAAGGATGACAGTCCTTGAACACCCTGAGAGGGAGGAGGGAGGGGGCATTCGTAGCAGGGTCTCTGGCAAAGGGGGAGCCATGAAAACCTGAAGCGAGGTGGGTTGTAAGCAGAGGTACCTTATCTCTCAGGTTTAAGTCAACCCCAGCAATGAGGAGCATCTCTGCTATGTCCTGCCAGGCGTGCTCTGCAGCCAGGTGAAGGGGCGTCTGCTGCCTCTAGGGGAGAAGCCAAGGGAACAGGTAAGTGAAAAGCATGTAGGGGTGGCCCACTATCCTAAGTCAACCCCCACAATGATCCTAGTATATTTCTTCTAGTCTTTTCTTTAATGCAGAATGTTTTCAGTTTGTTGGTTTTACATACATGAGATCATCCTATATGTACATTTTACATCTTATTTTTTTACCCCAACATGACACTTTTTGTGTACTATAAACTCTGATAAATGCCATTTTTGATAACTCCATAATAGCCTGTTTTTGTCTGTGCCATAATTTACCTAACCACTTCCCTATTATTAAATATTTAGGCCATTTTCAAATTGAAGACTGATAAGTAATGCTGCAGTAAATATCTGTGCATGAGCTTTTAATATGTTTCTCAAGGCTCAGTTCCCAGCAGTGCTCATACATATCATTTGGTATATGATATATTCTGCCAAATTGCTTTCGGCTCCCAGTGGCTCTGTGATCCATGCCCTTGCTGGTACTGAGAATTATATGGTTGGTGGGTAGATTGCGGGGACAGGATTTAAAAGGGCTCTTTACTGATCACAGCTTCAGGACTCAGAGGCCTCTTGTTACACAAGACTGCCTCAGTCACCCCTGCCCTGGGAATGTTCCCTAAGGAAAAAAAGCAGTGAAAGGAAAAGGTTGGATGTAAAAAGATGTTCACTGCAATGTTGTAGACCATGGCCAAAACTTGGGAACACCCAAAATGTTCAAAAGAGGAGAATGATGAACAAAATGATATTCCCTTCAACAACTATTTAGATTACCTTCTAAAAGCTAAAAAAAAAAAAAAAAAGCAATTCCTCAACTCTGGGCCATGCTAGGAGACCACAGCCAAGCCTGCCAGCCTGAGAGGGTTTCCAGAAGCTCCCTGGGGCCCGGAAGGTCTCTGTAGCCACTTACATTGTCCATGGCATTCAAGTCACTGTCAGAGTTGATGAGGAGCCGGACCAAGGCAGGGAAGTTGTGCCTCACAGCGAGGTGCAGAGGAGAGGCACCCTGCTGTGGGAGGAGATACACAGATCAATCGACGAGTCCCTCCCAGGACTGCCCAGCTGCAGGCTGGTGCTGGGGACAGGAGGAGGGAAGGGTATAGTGCTTCTGGGTTTGGACCTTTTAGCTTCTTGGATGACATGGGTGGACTTAAGCAATTATGGTCCCAAAGCTTGAATTCCTGGAGCCCCAAACTGATCTTCTAGATGGGTGAGGGTCTGCAGACCCAAGGGTGAGACCCTGCTATGTCAGGAACTCACTATGTGACCTCGGGCAAGTCATTTCCCTTCTCTGCTACTCTTCATCTGCCAAGTGATATTTGCCATGGTCCCTCCTAGCAACAATACCTTAAGATTCTCTGACATCTCATTTAATCTACACACCAACCTAGGAAGTATATAGGGATGGTGTTCTTATTAGTATCTTCATCTTACAAACAGAAACACTGAAGTTCAGAAAACTTAAGTGACTTACCCAAGGATACTTAGCTAATAGGAACTATGTCTTATTGGACTTTTTACTCTCACCACGTCCCCACCCCCAGTACCTAGTTACCTAGTACCTGATAACTATTTGTGTAGAAAATGAATGAATGAGAGAGCCAGCTGGGACCAGAAAAGATACCTCACTCCAAGTCCAACTCTCCTTCAACAGTGGAAGACACCATCCCCAATAGTCTCCTGTGGCCCCCTGAGTAAATGACAAAGAGGGGATACTCCCCCCTCTCTAGGTGATATAGTGACACACATACTGTGGAATAGTACAAGGCCAATAAAATTGATATTAGAAACTAATACTTATAGTAGAAAACATCCTCATGTATTGAGCTGTAAAAGGGTTAGAGAACAGAATACACACACACATACAACAAAAATGCCCATTATTGCCATTACTAGTTTAGGCCAGTGGGTATGGAGTGTTATCAGTATTAGAAAAGAAGATTTGAACAAAAAGTTATTTGTAGACATGTAATTGTATAGTTACACACAGCTAGCACAGTTGCTCTGTCTTACCATGTGATGCCTCCCATCATGTCACAACACAGCAGGAAGGCCCTTACAAGATGCTGGTACCATGCTCTAGGACTTCACAGCCTCCAGAACAATGAGCTAAATAAATCTCCATTCTTTATAAGTCACCCAATCTATGGTATTCAGTTATAGCAACACAAAACGGACTAGGACACCTCTCCCCACAAAAAAATCCTAGTAGAATAAAGTCATATAGAAGACAAAAATACTATTCAGTAGCATTCTTGTATTGAATGCTTACAAGAAATGACATATGATTTTAAAAAAGATATTCTAGTCACAATGACAGCCAAAAAATATAAACAAACTATGAAGGATATAATTAGAAATGAATAAGACAAAGGTAAACCAAAGCTATATAACATCACTGAGGGATATAAAAGAAGACATAAAGAAATGGCAAGGCCAGGTGTGGTAGCTCACAACTGTAATCCCAGTACTTTGGGAGGCTAAGGTGGGAGGACCACTTGAGCCCAGGAGTTCGAGATCAGCCTGGACAACATAGTGGGACCCTGTCTCTACAAAAAATTTAAAACAAAATTAGCTGAGCATAGTGGTGCACACCTGTAGTTCCAGCTACCTGGGAGGCTGAGGCAGGAGGATTGCTTGAACCCAAGAGGACGAGGCTGCAGTGAGCCATGATCCTACCACTGCACTCCAACCTGGGCAACAGAGTGAGACCTTGTCTCTAAAAAATCTGTCTATCTAGGCCAGGTGCGGTGGCTCATGCCTGTAATCCCAGCAATTTTGGAGGCCGAGGTGGACAGATCGCGAGGTCAGGAGATCGAGACCATCCTGGATAACACGGTGAAACCCCATCTCTACTAAAAAAAAATACAAAAAATTAGCCGGGCATGGTGGCGGGTGCCTGTAGTCCCAGCTACTCGGGAAGCTGAGGCAGGAGAATGGCGTGAGCCCAGGAGGCAGAGCTTGCAGTGAGCCAAGATCACGCCACTGCACTCCAGCCTGGGCGACAGAGTGAGACTCTGTCTTAAAAAAAAAAAAAGAAAAAAACTATCTATCTATCTATCTACCTATCTATCAATCAATCAATCAATCATCCTATCCCCACCATGGATGGTGGAGAGGATCCTCTTACCTAAAGCTCTCTCTCCCATTTGTCAAATATTTTTGTCATAATTTGTTAATTTTAACCATTCTGAAAAGTAGTATATCATGGTGGTGTTAACTTATACTTCCCTAATAGCTAATGATGGTAAACATCTTTTCATGTGCTTATTTGCCATCTGTATATCCTCTTCAGTGAAATTATTAATGTCTTTTGCCCATTTTTTTTTTACTGTTGAGTTTTGAGAGCTCTTTATATACTCTAGACACTAGCCTTTATAAGATATGTGATTTGCAAATCTTTTCTCTTGGTCTGTAGCTTGTTTTTTAATCCTCTTAACAGATCCTTTGCAGAGCAAAATTTTTTAATTTTGATGAGGTCCAATTAATCAAATTTTTGCTTCAATGGATCATGTTTTTGGTGTCAAGTCTAAGAACTCTTTGGCCTAACCCTAGGTCCAAAAATTTTCCTCCTTATATTTTTTCTAAAAGCTTTATAGTTTTACACTTAAGTCTGTGATCCATTTTGAGTTAATTCTGTATAAGGTGTGAGGTTTTAGTTGAGGCTCATTTTTTTGCCTGTGGATGTACAGTTGCTTCAGTACCATTTGTTGAAAAGGCTATCAAACCTTCCTCCACTGAACTGCTTTTGCATCTTCAATAAAAATCAGCTGGGCATATTTTCATGGTCTTCCCACCCTTCTTTTTGAAGCATATTACACTGTTCTGCAGCTTTATATTTTTTTGCTTTTTATTTTTTAGAGCTAAGGTCTTGATCTGTCATGCAGGTTGGAGCGCAGTGTGTGATCATAGTTGACTGCAGCTTCAAACCCTTGGGCTCACATGATCTTCCTGCCTCAGCCTCTGGAGTAGCAGGGACTACAGGCACGTGCCTCCAGCCCAGCTAATCTTAAAGTTTTTTTGTAGAGACAGTCTCGCTTTGTTGTCCAGGCTGGTCTTGAACTCCTAACCTCAAGCGCATCTCGACTTCTCAAAGTGCTGGAATTACAAGTGTGAGCCACCATTTCTGGCCCATTCTGCAGTTTTTAATAAACTTTTTCTGTCTTTTTTGTTTGTTTTGAGACAGGATCTTGCTCTGTCACCCAGGATGGAGTGCAGTGGCAAGATCATGGCTCACTGCAGCCTTGACCTCCTGGGCCCAAGCAATCCTTCCACTTCAGCCTCCCAAAGTGCTGGTATTACAGGTGCAAGCTACCATTCCTAGACTAAACTTTTATTTTAGAATATATTTAGTTTTACGTGAAAGTTGCAAAGATAACAGAGTTCCCACATACCCCACATCCAGTTTCCTCTACTGCTAACATCTTAATTAGTATGATGTTTTGTCATAATTAATGAGACAATATCAATTGATTATTAGAACTTAAAATCCATACTCTATTCAGAGTCTTCAGTTACTTTTTTTTTTTTTTTTTTTTTTGAGACGGAGTCTCTCTCTGTTGCCCAGGCTGGAGTGCAGTGGCACGATTCTCGGCTCACTGAAACCTCCGCCTCCTGAGTTGAAGTGATTCTCCTGCCTCAGCCTCCCAAATAGCTGGGATTACAGGCGCCTGCCACCACTCCCGGCTAATTTTTAATTTTGAGTAAAGATGGGGTTTCACCATGTTGGCCAGGCTGGTCTCGAACTTCTGACCTCAAGTGATCCACTCACCTCAGCCTCCCAAAGTGCTGGGATTACAGGCGTGAGCCACTGCGCCTGGCCCTTAGTTTTTACCTAATATCCTTTCTGTTCCAGGATCCCATCCAGGATACCACATTATATTTAGTTGTCGTGTCTCCGTATGCTCCTCTTGGCTGTGCTGCTTTCTCAGACTTTCATTGTTTTTGATGACCTTAACATTTTGAGAATTACTTGTCAAGTATTTCGTAGAATGTCTCTTAACCAGGATTTGTCTGCTGTTGTTCTCGGAATTAGACTGGGGTTAGGAGTTTGGGGGAGGATTACAGAGATAAAGTATCATTTTCATCACACCATTATCAAGGGTAAATACTGCCAACATGACTCATCACTGTTGATGTTGGCCTTGACCGCCTGGCTGAGGTAGTGTTTGTCAGATTTCCCCACAGTAAAGTTACTCTTTTCCCCTTCCTGTACTGCACTTTCTGGCAGGAAGTCACGATGCACAGCCTGTACTTAAGGTGTCGGGAGGTTCTGCTTCACGTCCTTGAGGGCATGGTATCTACATAAATTATTTGAAATTCTTCTGCATGGGATATTTGTTTATTCTCCTCCATTTACTTATTCAATCATTTATTTATATCAGTATGGACGCACAGTTTTTTTATACTTTGGATTACAATCCAATACTACTTTATTGTATTGCTTAAGTAGTTTCAGAGTTGACCATTGGGAGCTCTCTCCGGTGGCCCCAGTGTCCTTTTGACAGAGCCTAATCATCATTTTTTAATGGAGTGCTCCTTTACTTTCTGGCACTACAAGATGCTCCAGACTCACCCTATATATTAGTATTTCTTGCCCTAGTCCTAGACTTAGCCATTTTCCCAAAGAATCTTGGTTCCTTGTAGTAGAGAATTTGCACCTGCTTTGTTCACATATCTTTAAGGTCTTTCCATATAAGTACATTTTTTGAAAACTGTCCTCATTCTTATTTATTTATATTTTTATTTATTTATTTTTTTGAGACGGAGTCTCACTGTCACCCAGGCTGGAGTACAATGGCACAATCTCGGCTCACTGCAACCTCTGCTTCCTGAGTTCAAGCGATTCTTCTGCCTCAGCCTCCTGAGTAGCTGGGACTACAGGCGTGTGCCACCACACCCGGCTAATTTTTTGTGCTTTTAGTAGAGACGGGGTTTCACTATGTTGGCCAGGCTGGTCTCGAACTCCTGACCTCATGATCTGCCCGCCTCAGCCTCCCAAAGTGCTGGGATTACAGGTGTGAGCCACTGTGCCCGGCTGTCTTCATTCTTTTTTATGGTTACGTAGTATTTCATTGCATGGATGGGCCATAATTTATTACATTGTCTCCTAAACATGGGTTTCAATATTTTGCTATTACAAATGATACTGCAGCAAAAACCTTATACATATTATCATTCCATACATGTGGAAGTATATCTGTAGAATAAATTCCTAGATTTGTTGAGTCAAAGGGCACATATATTTGTATGTTTTATACATATTGATAAATTACCCTCTGAACAGATTGTACCAACTTCTACTCCTTCCAGTAATATATGAAGGTGCCTATTTCCCTACAGCTTTGTTAACCCACTCGGCAAAACTTTTGGATTTTTGCCAACCTAATGAGTGAAGAATTATATCTCCATGTAGTATTAATTTGCATTTCTCTTAAGAATCCTCTGTGTTTCCTTTTCTACCAAATGTCTCTTCATAACCTTTGGCCATTTTTCTCTTGTGGTGTTTGTTTCCTCTTTGTAATGATATGTGGGAATTTTTTTTTATTTTAATTTTTTTTAGAGATAAGGTCTCAATCTGTTACCCAAGCTGGAGTGCAGTGGTATGATCACAGCTCACTGCAGCTTCAACCTGCTCGGCTCAAGTGATCCTTCAACTTCAGCCCCCAGAGGATCTGGGACTATAGGTAGGTACCCACCACCATACCCGGCTGATTTTTAAATTTTTTGTAGATATGGGGTCTCACAATGCTGCCCAGGCTGGTCTCGAACTCCTGGACGCAAGCGATCCTCCCACCTCAGCCTTCCAAAATGTTGGGATTACAGGTGTGAGCTACTGCACCTGGCAACACCTTCACTTTTTATGAATGTGTCTTTTGACACTGTTACTACCAGCAAGTTACTTTTGGTATTAAAAACAATGCAAATACAACAAATAAAAGTGACACAATTAAATAAATAAATAAATAGACAGCAAAAACAGCTAAAATGAAAATGAAAACAACATACTAAATGAGGGTAACAGGAAAACTTCATAGTTTGACCACTGGGCTGGCATCAGGATTCTGGTGTCTTGATGGGCAGAAACAAGTAAGCATTTAGCCTGAATTCTTTCTAGCTGGAGGTGATACTATTTATATGGGGAAAAATGAGATGGCATTAAAAAAAATTCCTTGCTTTTCTAGGGCTTTGGAATCAAGGATGCCTTTCTTCTCTATATTCCAATGAATTGTGTAATGTTGTTTTTATAATAAGTTTAAATATAGTACTTGTTTTAGTTGTAAGAAATGACCCCTTTCTGATTTAAACCATAGATGTTTCCTTGTTTATGTAATGGGAATAATAATAATAGTACTTATAGGTAAGGAAACGGGCCCAAATAGGTCAAAGCAGCTTGCCCAGGGTTATTCAGTTTGTAGTATCAGCATACAAAGCCAGGCCTAACACCAAAGCCTGTTGTTTTTAAATTTTAATTATTTAATTCAGCTTGATAGTTATTGTCAACTTGCCTTCTAGAAAGATAGTTACCATTTGAAACTCCCACTACTATTTTTTTTTTCTTTTTGAGACAGTCTCACTCTGTTGCCCAGGCTGGAGTGCAGTGGAGTGATCTTGGCTCACTGCAACTTCTGCCTCCTGGGTTCAAGTGATTCTCGTGCCTCAGCCTCCCAAGTAGCTGGGATTACAGGGATACACCACCACGCCTGACTAATTTTCTTTTTTTTTTTTTTTGAGGCGGAGTCTTGCTCTGTCACCCAGGCTGGAGTGCAGTGGTGCAATCTCGGCTCACTGCAAGCTCTGCCTCCCGGGTTCACACCATTCTCCTGCCTCAGCCTCCTGAGTAGCTGGGACTACAGGCGCCTGACACCAAGCCCGGCTAATTTTTTGTATTTTTAGTAGAGATGGGGTTTCACCGTGTTATCCAGGATGGTCTCGATCTCCTGACCTCGTGATCCGCCTGCCTCGGCCTCCCAAAGTGCTGGGATTACAGGTGTGAGCCACTGCACCCGGCCACGCCTGGCTAATTTTCTATATTTTTTGTAGAGATAGGGTTTCATCATGTTGCCCAGGCTGGTCTCGAACTCCTAGCCTCAAGCAATCTGCTCACCTTGGCCTCCCAAAGTGCTGGGATTACAGACTCACGCCACCATGCCCAGCCCAATTTTTTTTTTTTTTTTTTTTTTTTGGAGACAGAGTCTTGCTCTTGCCCAGGCTGGAGTGCAGTGGTGTGATCATGGCTCACTGTGGCCTCAACCTCCTGGGCTCAAGCAGTCCTTTTGCCTCAGCCTCCCAAGTAGCTAAAACTACATGTGTACACCATCATGACCAGCCAGTTTTTCAAAAAAAATTTTGTAGAGATGGATCTCCCTGGGTTACCCAGGCTGGTCTTGAAGTCCTGAGATCAAGCAATACTCCAGCCTCGGCCTTCCATAGTGCTGAGATTATAGGTGTGAACCACTGCACTCCCAAAGTCTGTGTTTTAACCAAAAGATTATACAGTTCCTGTGTGTGGACCAAATGTATAACAGGAAAAAGATTAACAATTAAGTGGACAGATAGGCAACAAAAAAGATTAATAGTAAAACCCAATGTCTAGGCTTGGCACAGTGACTCATGCTTGTAATCCCAGCACTTTGGGAGGCTGAGGCTGGCGAATCACTTGAGTCAGGAGTTCAAGACCAGCCTGGCCAACATGGTGAAACCCCATGTATTTTTCTACCAAAAATACAAAAAAAAAATTAGCCAGGAATGGTGGTGTGTGCCTCTAGTTCCAGCTATTCAGGAGGCTGAGGCAGGAGAATCGCTTGAACCTGGGAGGCAGAGGCTGCAGTGAGCCGAGATTGCACCATTGCACTCCAGCCTGGGCAACAGAGCAAGACTCTTTCTCAAAAAAAAAAAAAAAGAAAAGAAAAGAAAAAGAAAAAAAAAAGCCCCAGTGCATAAATGAGCAGAGAACAAGAGCTGATAATTCAGTTCAGAGGAATTGCAAGCAAGCTTGGTTTCTAATCCTATTACAGCTACAACAGTATCACTCTCCTAAGTGCTGCTGGCTCCCCTACTCCTGGTCTGCACCCCAACCCCAAGGGTCCGACGTGCCTGTTTCTCCCTGTGCTTCATCAGTGTGCTCATGGAAGGCTTTGCGATGGAGACCCCCTTCAAGACTCGCACCATACTTACATGATCAACCACGTTGGTGCAGCCTCCTGCGTGGATGAGGACCCGAGACACATCCTCCGAGCCACTGAGGGCTGCATAGTGAAGGCAGCTCAGGTTTTTCTAGAAGGAAACAGGCATCAATGCAATATCACAAGGACTCCTCCTACTGAGGTTTGCAAAGCTCTTTGAGATTCATTTTTCCATTTGAGTGTCACAACACCCCTGGGAGTATTAACTGAGGCTGGAAAAATCAATGACTCCCAGGCCTCTTGACCAGTAAAAGGAACTCACTGTGGTCTCAGTCTTTTCCTCAACTCCTATCACAATTGCAAGAATGTAGACCAAAGCCTGCCCAATTCTATGGCTGGTAAAGACATGCAGATGATAGACTCTAAGGAGGTGGTTTTCTTTTTTTTTCCCGAGACAGAGTCTCACTCTGTCAGCCAGGCTGGAGTACAGTGGCACAATCTCGGCTCACTGCAACCTCCACCTCCCAGGTTGAAGTAATTCTCCTGCCTCAGCCTCCCAAGTAGCTGGGATTACAGGTGCCTGCCAGTACGCCCAGCTAATTTTTGTATTTTTAGTGGAGACGGGGTTTCACCATGTTGGCCAGGCTGGTCTTGAACTCCTGATCTTGTGATCCACCCGTCTCGGCCTCCCAAAGTGCTGGGATTACAGGCGTGAGCCACCGCACCTGGCCAGGAGGTGGTTTTTAAAGAGGAAGACAAGATTTGCCAACACAGAGCAAACTCCACCCAGCATGCACTGCCCAGCACAAGCTGGTCTTAGTGCATCCAAACAGGATCCTGGCAGGGCCAGAATGGAGGCTTGATCTTGGTGGGCCTCAAAGGGCTCTCTTTCAGTCAGAGCCCAACCTGGCCCAATGATCACCTTGCACAAGGCACACACCAGGCAGGCCGCACTAGGGTGACCCACCACTGTCTCAGTTTGCCCAGGATTGAGGAGTTCTTGAGATGTGGGACTTTCCATTTTAAAATCAGGACAGTATGGGGCAAACCAGGACTAGCTAGCCACCCTGCTAAAGTCCCAGCTGAGGGAGTACCTGAGGTGTATGGGACTCAGTCCATCTCCCAGTGGGAAATGCAGTCACTATGGGCTTGGCACCTCCTCCGAGACCCTGTGGCATGATATTCTGAGAGGGGTGGGTATGTTGAAATGGAACGTGGCCTCTGCCAGAAACCACAAGCTGAGGCTGGAGCACAAGGCCTGGTGTGATGAGCAGCTCCAGCCCCCCACCCAATGGCCACCCAGCTGGGTGCAACCTTCGCAGTCTCTTTTTTTTTTTTTTCTTGAGACAGGGTCTCACTCTGTCACCCAGGCTGGAGTACAGTGGTGCAATCATAGCTCACTGCAGCCTTAAACTCCCGGGCTCGAGCAATCTTCCAGCTTTGGCCTCCCAAAGTGCTGTGTTACAGGCATGAGCCACCTTGCCCAGCCTACTTTTCTTTTCAAAGCCAGTCAGATTAAGCAGTGGGGAAATAAATTTTTAGCATAACATTTTAATTCTCTGTTTTTGAACTGCCTGTGTATTTTTGCTATTATTATTTATATTGTATTATTTATTATTAATATTTTTGCTATACTATTGACATTTAGAACAAAGCAAGAATTCCAGAACCTGAAGCCATTCAACCAGCCAGAAAGGTTATTTGTCACTGATTCAAAAATAAAAAGCAAAGCAAAAACACCAACTCACTACCTAAAGAAAGTCCACAACCCCGCTTTCCAGGTCATAGAGGAGAATTTTTACTGGCAGAATTGATGAGTACAATGGGGAGAGAGAGAAGAGGTTCATCCAGGGTCACACCCCAAGCCCCAGCTCTGTCAGGGGAAAAGCTTCATCAGTGGGTGGGAGCTCTGGAGTCAGGGGAAAAGGCTTTTGAGACTCAGCTTGGCCTCGTACTAGCTTGTGACCCTGAGAAAGTGCCCTCAAAGCTCTACTTTTCTCATCTGCAAAATGGATGGAATTTTTCTGAGGTAACAGTTATGAAGGGGCTTTGTGAACGATCAAGAGCTCAACAAATAGAAGACACTAACAGGGCCGGGTGCAATGGCTCCCGCCTATAATCCCAACACTTTGGAAGGCTGAGGCAGGCGGATCACTTGAGATCAGGAGTTCAAGACCAGCCTGGCCAACATGGTGAAACCCCGTCTGTACCCAAAAAATACAAAAATGATCCGGGGGTGGTGGCACACGCCTGTAGTCCCAGCCACTTGGAAGGCTGAGGCAGGAAAACTGCTTAAACCCAGGAGGCGGAGGTTACAGTGAGCCAAGATCGCACCATTGCACTTCAGCCCGGGCAACAGAGTAAGACCCATCTCAAAAAAAATAAAAAAACACTAACAGGTGTTGAGGTGTTGGGCCCTATTATGTCCTGGGCACTGTGTTAGGTATTTAATCCTCACAACAATGTAAAAAAGTAAATGTCATTGCACTTTATAGTTGGGAAACAAGGCTCAGAGAGGTTAAGTAACTTGCTCCAGGTCACAGGGCTCAGCAGTGGAGAAGCCAAGATCAGAACCTGGCCTGCTGCCTCGAAGCCTCTATTCACTCAGGGTTCAGGAATCCCTGTGGCCGTTACTGCCGACACGGCTATGGCTCAGCACTCAAGAGCAGACCGCAGTCTTGGGAGGGCCTGGCTACCTGGGTGAGGGCGTTCACGGTGCTCCCAGCCCTGAGGAGGAGCTGCACACAGTCAGGGTGGGACCCTCCAGCAGCTGCATGCAGGGCAGTCAGACCTTCCTGCAACACACAAGGAGAGCAATGAGGATGGTGGGGAGGCCCACCCAAGTGACCCCCAATCCCATGGTGAGAGGATGCCCCTTGTGCCTTGGCCCCAGGGCCCCTTGAGCTCTCCACTGCCCTGCCCCTGAGAACAATGAGCTTTCTTGTTTGTGATCCCATGAGCCCCACCCCTGAAGTCCTCACTTTGTGGAGCACACACATGGCATAGTCACTCCTGGCTCTACATCTCTGCTCATGTTCTGCCCCTGTCAGGCTGTCTCAGCCCCTCCCCTCTATTTCCTCCTCCTCCAGCAAGCCCTCCCTCACCCTCCTGTCCACGGTGACGTCTCCCTTCTTTGAACACACACTTTCTGTCTCACTTCTTTGGTGATCCATCATGCCAAGTGCCACCATTAAGCCTAGAGTTCAGTGCTGCTGCTTGTCTTTCCCTGGTGGGCTCTCAGTTCGAGATCATGCCCTCAGCCTCCTGGCTTTAGACTTCACCATGGACTGGTGGGGGTTCCTCAAAGGCAGACAGCAAGTGAGGGTCACGCATCTCGCCATCCCCAGGCAGTGACTCACCGCATTCTGCTCCTCCAGGTCCAGCCCGATGTCCACAAGTCGCTGCAGCACAGCCATGTGGCCCCGACCAGCAGCCAGATGAAGGGCCGTGTTCCCCTCCTGCAGGAAAAAGGGCTCCTGAGAGGCCAGCAGACCAGAGAGCCCCAGAATCACAGACCTGTGATGAGCTGCAGCCATGCACACTGGGTCAGTGCCACCCTGCTCCTGACAACTGGGCCAAAAACTATAACCAGGGGCAGATTCAAGGGCCAAGCCCTGGTCTTTCTTTCCTTATACTTCAAGGCAGGCACATTGCTTAAAAATTAAACAAATCCAATTCTACTTTCCACGTGCCCATCTGAAGCCAGTCCCTCCTCGGGTCCCCTAGATCTTTCTCTTCTCACTGCTCAAGGCCCCAGCAACTCTCCCCCGAGCTCAGGCTGTTGCAGGCAGCTGCTTGGCTCAGTCACCTGCCTCCCTCAAGTCTTTGCCTGAGATGTCAGTTTCTCATTGAGAAGCATGGCCTGCCCGGGCCACACTGAAACTACAAACCCCACCTCTGTCCTCCTGAGCCTATTTTCCCCACTGCACGGATTGCCTGCTAACACACTCTGTCACTGGCTGAGTGCTTAGTGTTTACTGTCTGACTCTTTTTTTTTTTTTTAATTTTACTTTAAGTTCTGGGATACATGTGCAGAATGTGCAGGTTTGTTACACAGGTAAACGTGTGCATTGGTGGTTTGCTGCACCCATCAACCCGCCACCTAGGTATTAAGCACTGCATGCATTAGCTATTTGTCCTGATGCTCTCCCTCCCTTTGCCCCCCACAACAGGCCCTGGTGTGTGTTGTCCCCCTCCCTGTGTCCATGGGGTTCTCATTGTTCAGCTCCCACTTATGAGGGAGACCATGCAGTGTTTTGTTTTCTGTTCCTGTGTTAGTTTGCTGAGGATGATGGTTCCCAGCTTCATCCATGTCCCTGCAAAGGACATGATCTCATTCCTTTTTCTGGCTGCATAGTATTCCATGGTGTATATGTGCCACATTTTCTTTATCCAGTCTATTACTGATGGGCATTTGGGTTGGTTCCATGTGTCTGACCCTTCTTGCTGGAACATAAGCACCACAGGGGCATCTATTTTGTTCTCTAAAGTTTCCTTAAGTGCCTAGAATAGGGCCTGGGCACATGGCCAACACTCAGTAGATATTTGTTCAATGAGTCAATAATGTAGGAGGGTCTTCAGGTGATCATGTGGAAAGCTTGACATGTGTCCCTGGAACTTGAGGGCCAGAGGACTGGTAGTTGCTTTGCACTTGGAAAGTCTAAAGGTGACAGTGACATAGCCAAGAGAAGCAGCTGGGCAGGGCAGAGGGCAGCTCTGCATTGGGCAGGGCAGAGGGCGCAACGTACTTTGTATCAGAAGTGGCCCCTGCTGAGGTCAGCCTGCTTGGGGTTGTCTTTTGAAGGGATCTCCCTGCCAGGCACAGTGCCTTACACCTGTAATCCCAGCACTTTGGGAGGCTGAGGTGGGCAGATAGCTTGAGCCCAGGAATTCTAGCCTGGACGATATAGTGAGACTCCGTCTCTACAAAAAATACAAAAATTAGCCAGATGTGGCGGTGCTTGCCTGTAGTTCCAGATACTGGAGAGACTGAGGCAGGAGGATTGCTTGAGCATGGGAAGTTGAGGCTGCAATGAGCTGTGATTACGCCACTACACTCTAGCCTGGGCAACAGAGTAAGATCTTGTCTCAAAAAAAAATTGAATTCAGCTAAAAATAATAAAATTTTTAAATAATTTTAAAAAGCCCTCAACAGCTTTGTTTTTCTCTCCTTGCCAGCTTCTCTGCAGGCTGTAGCCTGCAGGCCGGCTGCTGCGAGCCAGGACAAGCAGTGGGAAATGCAATCACAGCATGAAATCTCTGTGTTCAGAGACACGGAGGAAGCAGATGAACCATGAAGGGCCAACACATGCCCCCAGTTAGCAGGGTGTAGAGACCATGGCGGGGCTTTCTTCTTCCTTCTGGGTTATAAATATCCATGTCTTGCCCTTTGAAGCTGCAAGTGGCACACATGGATGCCTGACAGGCACTCGCACTTTCCTGGGCAGGGCAGGGGGCTCAGAGGCAGGAGAGCTGGACAGAAGGCAGCCTTGGCGTGGGCCCGGGGCCCTCTCCCCTCCACCCTGGGGATGTCCAGCATCTCCACTTCTGTGAGGCCTTGACAGCAACACTTCGCCCTTCCAAGTGGAGGTAATAGCTCTCTCTGGGCTCTCAAAGCCTCCCTAGCATTCTAGAGTACACGTGGAGTGACCTGTGTTGTCATTGACTCTAAGAGGTCTATCCCCCTTATCAGGCATTGAAAAACTTACTGTGCCCCCATCCCCAGATGAAACTGAAAATGAAAACACTCCCATTCTGAAAACACAAAACTTAACGGGGGTATGCAATTTTAAAAGCTTCTTTGCAGAATTTCTGATTGCAAGATTCTGGAGAAGTTCATCAAAGCTGTATTTTATCTTTCTCTGTTCTTGGTGCTCATGCTCTCCTGGGGCCCTGAGGTGTGATCACTTTGCCTTTTGGGTTAGCCAGTCCTGGCAGGCACTGCCCTCCCCACTCTCTGTATGCCCAGTTCCTGGCCCAGTGCCTTGCACAGGGCAGGACCTGCTCAGCCCAAAAGCATGAGTGTGGATGGACTCAGTACAGAACCCAAGGGGGTCCAACCCAGGAGGCAGCCTGGTAAGGGGAGAGAGACAGCTTTATGCATTAGGATGCTGCTTCCAAATCCAGCTCTACCTGTGTCTTGCTGTGTGACCCTGGCTAAAGCATTTCCCTCTCTGGGCGTCAGTTTCCACAACTGTAAAACGAGAAGGCTGAATTCAGACCCCTTCCAGTTCCAAGACCCTGCAGTGCATTTGTGTGTGAGCTCTCTATCACTTCATTATACACAGAACTCCCTCTATCCTGGCCAACCACATTAACCAGAAGATTAATAATGGAGTTAATCTCTTTGTTGGTGGCATCATTTAGAATTTGCTGTAACAGGCCGGGCACAATGGCTTACGTGTGTAATCCCAGCACTTTTGGAGGCTGAGGCAGGTGGATCACAAGGTCAGGAGATCAAGACCATCCTGGCTAACACAGTGAAACCCCATCTCTACTAAAAATACAAAAAAAATTAGCCGGGTATGGTGGCGGGCGCCTATAGTCCCAGCTACTCGGGAGGCTGAGGCAGGAGAATGGCGTGAACCTGGGAGGCGGAGCTTGCAGTGAGCCGAGATCGCGCCACTGCACTCCAGCCTGGGCGACAGAGCGAGACTCCGTATCAAAAAGAAAAAAATAAAAAGAGAGAATTTGCTATGACATATGATTCACAAGGGTCCAATGATAAGAGTCATTTGCAGGGTAGACCCTCTGGTCCCCGTCCCTTACCCCTTCTCAGATTGGTGAAATCCTGCTCATAAGCCTTGAATGATATGCTCCCTCTTCCATGCTCCCAACCTATTCCTGCCATAACCATAGCAGAGCAGATGTGTGGCTACCACCCCCTTACACTTCCCCACATCTGCCAACAACAGACAACCCCAGTAGATTACAGCCCTGCTCAAGCCACTCCAGGCAGCACTACCAACCACCCAGATCTGCCACCCTGGCCAGCCACGTCGGATCAGAAATCCTTACTATGACTGTGGCACTGAGTTCCTCGAGTAAAAAACGGTGTCTTGGGCATCTTTATGCCACCAGCCTGTAGCACAGGGCTGGCCCATAGCACATGCTATTGAAGGGCCTGCTGGATGAACACTAAATACGCTCTCATCTTTGGGCCACACGGCCCTCCAGCACAATGGGAGTCAGACGTGGACACAGATGAGGAGCCAGAGCCTGGAAGGTGGCAAGTTTTGCACCCTGGTCAGGATCCCAGAGCCTCACGGACACAGTACCTTGTCTTTGACACTGTGGTCGCAGCCAGAGCCCACGAGGAAGTCCAGAGCATCCAGCTGCCCGTGCTCAGCTGCCCTGTGAAACGCCGTCCTCCCCAGCTGGCCAGGAGGAGAAGTGGTATGAGCCTTCCTCACTCTGTCAGTGGGCATACCTGCCTCTGCCCACCTGGCCTCTGTTCCCCAACGACTCTGGCTTTGCAGTGGCCTCTCCTGCCCCAGACAGTGTCCTCTCCCCTTGCCTCCCCACACCCTGCCTGGAAAGCCCAGACCCAACTTCCCAACAAGAGCCACTTGCTGGGGTCCCTCCCTGGCTAAAGTCCTTAGGTGGCTCCTTGCTGCCTAATGAATAAACAGATTCTTGAGGATGGGGGTTGAGATCGCCAGAGGGACCCCAACCACCCATCAGACCTTCCCTCCTAAGATTCCAGTCCCTCAGAACTCACACTAGAGCCCTTTCCTGTCCCTAAAGCTCCTACAAGCCTTGCTCTTCCATTTGGTGCCCCCTCCAACCGCTGACTTCCAATCTTACCCACAAATCCAGTTTATTTACCAAATGCCACCTCCTCCAGGAAGCAGAAGCAATGGCTTGCTTTTCTAACCCACCTAGTCCTTGATCTGGGCCTCTCTGCAGCAACTGACTGTGTTCTGCTTGTATTCTGCTTGTTTGTGCCCCAACACCTCTTCCCTACCAGCGGCTCCCCAGGCCAGGTGCAATATGCCCACAGATCAAAGGATGCACCCAAGGAATGTGGTAAGCCCAGTGGGCAAGAGTGGCCCCAGGAGCCCCCCACCCAATGGGAATGATGAGTAGCCCTGAGGCACTCTCACCTTGTCTACGTGGTCCAGGGCCACATCCTCCAGGTCCTCCATTATGAACGCCAGCACAGGCACATGGCCTTTTTGGGCTGCGCAGTGCAGTAAGGTCAGGCCATCCTGGAAACAAGTGCAGGAGGGTCCCTGCAGTCTGTGAAGGGAGGCCCTTTTCACACACTGCCAGTCTCCCAAACAGCGAGTGTTTGGGACCCAGAACACAGCCTCCCCATGGATACAACACTGTAAATGATGAATGGACCCCAGGGATAACCCACTCTGCTGCCCACTTAGCCTCAGGGGGGCTGGCAGGAGTCGGGATGCCAAAATTCAAATCCCAGCTCCAGCACCCCTCAGCTCCGGAGTCTCAGGCCAGTTACCGCCACCTCTCTGAGCCTCCACTTGCACATAGGACAAACTAGCATCATAATCCCTGATCACTTCAATGGGTGGTTGAGAAGACTGGACCTACAAGAAAAGTATTTTACAACTGAAAATTAATTCAAACATGTACGATGAGGTCATATAGCACTAGTAGCCTCCAGAACAGTTAAGAAGGTTCTAGGTATCTGCCTCCCTTGATACAGCTGCTAATGAAGAAGCAGGTGACCAAGTGACCAGTGTATGTCACTAGGAAGTGACCTCCTCACCTTCTAGGGCAGAATAAGAGCAGATGTGGTCTGCAGGGAGTAGAGGGAAGTGGCCTGGGTTGGGGGTGGACAGGAAGAAGGTCTCTGGGGCCTAGAAGCAAAAGGAGGGAGACTTGCAAATACTATGTTTATGCCCCAGAGCTTCTACTCTTGCCTCGTATTAAGGTCAGATTATTTGAAGTCCTGTTTGCAACCAACAGTTGCAAACTGTTTATGACTCAACCCATCAGTGAGTCATAAAAATCAATAGAACAGTGTTTTACATCTTGACAGGGGTCAAATCTCAGTGAATATAAATTTTCAATATGTGTATTTCTTTTCTTTTTTTTTTTTTGAGTCGGAGTCTCACTCTGTCTCCCAGGCTAGAGTGCAGTGGCGCAATCTCGACTCACTGCAACCTCCACCTCCTGGGTTCAAGCAATTCTCCTGCCTCAGCCTCCCGAGTAGCTGGGATTACAGGCAGCCGCCACCATGCCCAGCTAACTTTTTGTATTTTTAGCAGAGATGGGGTTTCCCCATGTTGCCTAGGCTGGTTTCGAACTCCCGAACTCAGGCAATCTGCCTGCCTCGGCCTCCCAAAGTGCTGGGATTACAGGCATGAGCCACCACGCCCGGCCCAATGTGTGTATTTCATGTTGGTATCATGGACCCCTTGATATGAAAGGATGAGAAGGGCACTTCCCTCTTGTGTTCTTCCCAAATTCCATAGCCCTGGACTGATGATTTTCATGAGGAAAACATGAGACATACCCAAATTGAAGGACATTCCATAAAATACTTGGCTACTACTCTCCAAAAGGGTTAAGGTCATGGAAAACAAGGAAAAATGAAGAAGTCATCACAAGATTGGAAGAGACTAAGGAGACAAAATGACTAAAGCATTATAGAATATTAATGGAAAAACTGCTGAAATCTTATTATAGTCTATAGTTTAGTAAAACTGTAAATATCACCAATGCCTGGCAAGGTAGAGCTACATAAACAGCAGGGAAAGGAGAAAGCTTCAGGGCAGAAGCAGGACTGGGCCTGTGGCATCTACAGGTAGGATGAATCCCTTTGGGGAAGACCTTGAACAAGAGATTGAAAGGAAGAGTGGGGTCTATTATTTGCAAAGTTGGCTGCATCTATTCCTCCTGCCCTTGGAAGCACACCCCAGGATCGTGCTACTCTTCTCACTGAGAATCTACACTGGTCCTGTGACGGGCTTTTGAATGCAATGGAGGTGATACCACGTGGCTTTCCAGCCTTGGCCTCTAGAGCCCTTGCCAATTCTGCTCTGGCTCTTTTGCTGTCCTGAGGCAGACACATAAGGAAGTCTAGGCTGAACTCCCTAAGGATCAGTGGCCACCTGGAGAAACCAGCCGCACCATCCCAGACGTTCCAACCCTTCCTGCAGAGGCTCCAGACATGTGAGTGAGACCCTCCAGGGCCAGCCAGCCCCCAGCCCACCCACCTGCTGACTGCAGCCTTGTAGGTGAGCCCAGGCAAGGCCACAGGAACTGCCCGCCAATCACAGAATTGTGGAAAATAATATATCATTACTTTCAGATTCATCACGTTTAAATTTTAGAGTGATTTGTTGCCAAAAACAGAAAATGAATATACAGGGGATGTGCTTAACTAGAAGAGTCCATGACTCAGAACCTCACCCTCCATATACACCCAAGACCCCACCTCCCTCATTCTAGAACATGGAGGCTCATTCACAACTCTGTTTATAGTATACTCCATCAAGACAGCACTGGATTCCCCAGGGCCACTGAGCCCTTCCAAGGCCAAGCCAGGCCAGGCTGGCAGGACTAGACAGCAGAACCCTGAGCTTGAACCTGGGTGTATTCATAGGGCGCCCTCCTGCTGGCCCCTCCCTCCCACACTCCAGCTCAGATCTTGTGACCCACCACATAGGGACATGGTTCTCTGGGATGGATTTTCCAACCCAAATGCTTTCAGGCACTCCCACCACTGCCAACAGGATCCTAACAATGGCATGAGACAGACTTCTTATGTGCCACAACCCTTTTACATCTGGTGAAGCCTATGACCCCTTCTCAGAATATTTACTTAAATGCAAAAAAAAAAAATTATACAGGAAAAAAAATTAATCAAATACACAGGCTTACAATGGCGTATTAGTTTCCTATTGCTGCTATAACAAATTACCATAAGCTTCATGGCATAAAACAGCACAAATTTATTATTTTACAATACTGGAGGTCAGAAGTCTAAATTGGGTTGGCAATGCTGTGTTTCTTCTGGAAGCTCTTGGGGAAAATCCATTTCCTGGCCTTTTCCAGCTTCTAGAAGCTGCCCGAATTCCTTGGCTAGTGGCTCGCATCACTCCAGCCCTTCCTCCTTCATCACACCTCACACACATCACATCACACCCAACAAATTCCTATTGGCGTGTTGGGTTCTGGGGGTTCAGAGGTTCTAGGGATTAGGATAAGGACATCTTTGGGGTGCCATTATTCTGCCTACCATAAAAGGAAACCAATTATATTGAAATTAAGTTATCAAAATATTACAAACCAAGTTTTCAATCTAGTAACATATGTGCTTCCTTACTGACCCGTTAAACAACAAGATCTAGTGAAGGGTCTAATCACTGCCATAATTGCAATGTAATGATAAATGTAAGGAGTATTTTAAGATAACTGCAAAAACTTCCATGTGATATGAAAATAGCTACATTTTCTATTAGTGACAAAGTCACAAGTACTAATGTTACCTACATTCATGATTGAAAAAAAATGCTAATTAGCCGGGCGTGGTGGCACACGCCTATAGTCCCAGCTACTCTGGGGGCTGAGGCAAGAGAATTGCTTGAACCCAGTAGGTGGAGGTTGCAGTGAGCTGAGATCACGCCACTGCACTCCAGCCTGGGTGACACAGCAAGACTCCATCTCAAAAGAAAGAAAAGAAAGAAAGAAAAAATGCTAAATTTTCAAGAAGTTAGCCAAAATAAATATGCACTTTTTTCCAATCCAAGTTCATAGGTCCTCTGAATTTTCTCCAAGAACCCACGTGAGAACTCCTGGCTGAGGGATTTGGCCCAGAAATGTTTGCATTTTCCTATGGGCCACTGACACCCTAAAAGGTGAGACACCAGTGGAGGGATTCCGGGCACTCTCACTTGCTGGGGCCCTGCTCCCTCAAATCCCAGTGCAGGCTGATAGAGTAACTCGCCCACCATACCACACTTGGTAAATGATGCTTTGCTCCTTTCACCCCACCGCACTGAGCACAAGGGGTGCAGGGCCTGGCAGGAGGGTGGAGGAGACCTCACCTCCTTCTCATTTAATTTTCCTAACTACGCTCTGAGGGAGTTACTTTGATTTCTCTCTTGTAAATAAGGAGGCCAGCCAGAGGGCTGGGAACTCTCCCAACTCACCGAATAATAAAGGGAGGTGGGGGAGATCAGATGAAAGAGGGATAGGCAGAGGCAGGTGGGGGACCGGAGGGGCAAGCAGGGGTCGGGGACAGAGGTCGGGGAAGACCTGTGCATCCAGGGATGGGGGAGCCAAGGGGACGGGGTCTACCAGCTGAGGCCTTACCTTGCTCTCACAGTGGATCTTGGCCCCTGAGTTTACCAAGATCTGGAGGATTCGTAAGTGGCCGAACCAGGCAGACAGGAGAAGCGCGTTCATCCCAAACTAGGGGAGAGGACATAGAGGAGGTGAGAAGAATGTGGGAAGGCGTGGCTGTGCCAGCCAGGCCCTGTGCCTTATGACTAAACCATACAACCAGAAGGAACTATAAGTGCCACTTAGTCCAGGGAGCTCCAAGCTTTAGGAATTTAAAGATCAAGATTTTTTTTTAAATAGAGGCTGATGTACTGTTGCAAACTTTTAAAATTTTTTTTTTGCTAAATGAAACTTAAAAATAAAACAGCTGCTGGCCAGGCTTGTTGGCTCACGCCTGTAATCCCAGCACTTTGGGAGGCTGAGGCAGGAGGCTCACATGCGGTCAGGAGTTCAAGACCAGCCTGGCCAATATGGTGAAACCCCGTCTCTACTAAAAATACAAAAATTAGCCAGGTGTGGTGGTGGGCACCTGTAATCCCAGCTACTTGGGAGGTTGAGGCAGGAGAATCGCTTGAACCCAGGAGGTGGAAGTTGCAGTGAGGTGAGATCACGCCACCGCACTCCAGCCTGAGCGACAGAGTGAAACTTCGTCTCAAAACAAACAAACAAAAAACCAGCTGCCATTTACTCTCATCATCATTTCATAAAGAAAGACCATTTTAAAAGAAAACAATTTGTAAGGAACCAATCTTAGAATATATTCTTGACAAATAAAGCTTCATAACTGGGCGTGGTGGTTCACACCTGTAATCCCAACACTCTGAGATGAGGATCACTTGAGCCCAGGAGTTTGAAACCAGACTGGGCAAAACAGGGGGACCCCCATCTCTACAGACATTTTCGTAAAAATAAGCCAGGCGTGGAGGCACACTCCTGTGGTCCCAGCTACTCAGGAGGCTGAGGTGGGAGGATCACTTGAGCCCAGGAGGTAGAGGCTGCAATGAGCTGTGATCGCACCACTGCACTCCAGCCTTGGTAACAGAGCGAAACCCTGTCTCAAAAACAAACAAACAAAGACAAATGTAGCTTCATGAAAAATACATTGTCCCTGTTTTCTGATTTGCTATGACTGGTGAAGACCTTATCCTGGACTGGTGTTTAAGAATGGACTGTTTAAATCTCCCATAGAGGCTGGGCATGGTGGCTCATGCCTGTAATCTCAACACTTTGGAAGGGACCAAGGTGGGAGGATCGCTTGAGCCCAGGAGTTCAAGACCAGCCTGGGCAATATAATGAGACCTGTCTCTATAAAAAAAATTCATTAGCTGGGCATGGTGGTACGTGCCTGTAGTCCCAGCTACTTGAGAGACTGAGACGAGAGGATCATTTGAACCGAGGAGGCAAAGGTTATGGTGAGCCAAAATGGCACCACTGCACTCCAGCCTGGGCGATGGAGTGAGAGCCTGTCTCAAAAATAAATAAATAAATAAATAAATATCCCATAGGATATCTTCAAGGCAGATAGCTTAAGTCTGCAGCACCACACCACCTCACAAGACATCCCTGTGCAGTCAAACACTGGCTTCTGTTAGAAATGCCTCCTCGAGCTCTATTAAAATCTGCACTCCTGCAATTCCCATCCCACCAACTCTCTGGAGCAACTGAAAATATGTCTATGCCTCCACTCAGGGCAGCCCCACACCTATTTGCAGGGTGCTCTTCCTCCACATCTGCACCGTGCTCCAGGGTCCCCAGAGTCCCTTCACTGACTGACCTCCACTGCAGTAGGGTTCTGCACTTCCCCCACCTCCCTGGAATATTTTCTTCTCTGTGAAGAGCAACCCCAGGCCTCCAAACTCAGCTCCGGGGATACATCAAGAGCCAGCCAGATCCTGGGAATGGTTTTTTGCAGTGCCTCCTTGGGTGTGGCTCCACCAGAAGCCTTTGTGAGGGGTACCAAGAAAAGGGGTCTTAGCGGCTGGCACCAGAATTCCTCTTAGGGAGAGAACTGTGGGTAAAAGCCTTGACAAAGGGTTGAGGCAAAAGGTGAAACTCAGAGGGAACTCACTGATCAGCAGGCTCCCGAGCATCCAGAGAGTTGCACTGCTTTGCTTTAGAAACAGGCGGGAATTTGGAGGCAGGAGGGGGGTGGTGCAGACAAGGACAGCACTGGAGAGAGGAGGGAAGCAGAGGCTGGGGCCAAGGCAGGGAAAGGACCAAGGGCCTTTAAAGAACAGAATGTCAAAGAGGGGTCTTTAGGATTTTTACATTGTTTTCATGTGTAATGTAGGTCTCCTCTATTTCCCAGTTTGGAAAACCACACCACAAGCCTTCTGTGAATGGAGTCCTTGCAAACCAGGGAGAGGTACCATGTTTGGGATGACACCAGGGTGGAGTCAAAAGACTATTTGCAAAATTTCAAAAGAACGCCAAAAGTTGACCAGAAGCTGGAAGCAAGAGCCAGCAGGGACCACAAGCATTTAAGTTCTTCCTCATGAAATCCTAGGGAAGGTGTTGGATCTCACAGAGAGCCTCAAATGAAGGTCTATCATCCAAGATGGGGCCATATTTTTTTAATTAAAAATTATAAAACAAAACAAAAGAAACAAATGAGGGTCTACAGCTGGCCTTAACTAGAGCTGAAGAGGCCAGGAGACCCGGCACTGGTTCAGAGCTCAGCGCCTGGTAGAGTATCAGCAACTTTGCACTGGCTGCAGGAGGAAGGACAAAGAAGAAGCATGGGCAGAGTCCAGAGGAAGGAGTCCACAGGCACTTGGGAATAAAATGGGTGAAGGCTCAGGACTGGGGGAGGGAGAGCCATGGGAGCCAGAGCCTCCTGACAGTGGGGACCCCCGGGATACATCACAGTCTTATACCAGCTTTCCCCACATACATAGTTCCTAGGAACTGTCCAGGCCAGAGTCCTGTGGCATATCACTAGAGACCTTCCTCCAACAACAGGATTTCCCTTCTCCAGTGTCTCCCGAACCCTGTTACTACAGCAGGCAAGCCCAGCAGGCTGTCTTATTTTTCAAAAGGTTACTTATTGCCATTTGCAAAAGAAACAGAGAGGATCCTTTTTTTTTTTATTTTTTATTTTTTTGAGACAGAGTCTCGCTCTGTCACCCTGGTTGGAGTACAGTGCCACAATCTTGGCTCATGGCAACCTCCGTCTCCCAGGTTCCAGCGATTCTCCTGCCTCAGCCTCCCCAGTAGCTGGGATCACAGGCGTGTGCCACCACACCCAGCTAATTTTTGTATTTTTAGTAGAGACGGGGTTTCAAAATGTCGGCCAGGCTGGTCTCAAACTCCTGACCTCAGGTGATCCTCCTGCCTCTGCCTCCCAAAGTGCTGGGATTACTGGTGTGAGCCACCGCACCCGGCCAACAAGGAGGGTTTCTAAAATGGCCCCCTCTTACTGTTCTCCCTCATAGCTTCTTTTCTCACTAAACCCCTGAAGGAAGAAATAACAGCACAGTGGTGATAGTGGGGGTCTTTGTGGGTATAAAGACTTGATGCAAGAGGCATTAGTGTTTCACCAGGGAGCTCAGGCTAAGGATCCTAGACATTCTGCTCCTAAAGGTATCCCTAAATGAGGCCTAAGCAGGCACAGGGAGGAGACAGGATTGGGGAATGGGGAGGTAAGGGTTGCTGCCTCACCTCAACCCCAACTAGTAATCAAGCCCCCACATAGTGAAGCCTGGGAGCAGAGAGAAGCCGGAACAAAGAAAATTGTTTTCACGGACAACCAAGTCGCTGCAGGGAAGTTTATGGTTTTATTTTTTATTTTAAAATTTTTATCTATTTATGTATTTAAACACCAGGTTATGAGACTGGCTAATTTTTGTATTTTTTGGTAGAGACGGAGTTTCGCCATGTCACCCAGGCTCGTCCCAAACTCCTGGGATCAAGTGATCCACCCACTGGGCCTCCCAAAGTGCTGAGATTACAGGCGTGAGCCATCGCGCCCAGGCGCTTTTTTAAATTTAAATGTAGACAAAGCCATAAGTGTCTCCCTTTCAAATGTCATTATTAGATTCAGCCTTTTTCCCAAACCTGTAGAGATAATTTTACAGACCCCGTTACTCATCAGTGCTCTCTCTCAGCAACACACTGCCTGCCAATTGGTTAACTAAGACTCTTAGTCTTTATCCAAGACTTTGATTGAAGTGTTAGCCAGGGCAGAGCCCTGTGGCATATCATGAGAGACTTTCCTCCTGGTGCTTTTGCTAATCAGGTCTCTATCAATCCACCCAATTATCTGTTCTACAGCCCTCTCCCTGTTCGCATGGTATCATGAGGGACTGAAAAGGCTCTCTGAGAACTGAAAGACCCTTGAAAGTGGAGAGCTCTTCATTACTGTACAGGAGGAAAATGGAATCAGTGCAGTGTCCCTGGCGCCTAAAGCCTTTGACTCCCCGCCACTCTGCACCTGAATGTCTGCATATTAGCAGCAATCTCGGCAACCGGCTCATAGACCCAGAGAGATCTCCAGTGCCCCCCACCACCCTGAGACAGACAGACAGACAGACACGTACACACAGACGTGCCTCTGTGAGGGCCCCTACCGCATCCTCCTCGTCCACAGCAGCCTCGTGCTCCAGAAGCAGACGCACAGCCTGCTCGTGCCCTGCACCTGCAGCCCAGTGCAGGGCCACCCTGCCCACCTGCCCGGAGCGAGATGACACTTGTCAGGTGCCGCTGCCACCTGGCTGCCTGGACCACCTCCCACACCCTCCCCCAGGACAGCTGGTCTGCAGGCTGGAAGGGTCTTTGCTGGCTCTGGTCCCCTGCTGGCTGGGGACCCAGCCCCATTCTGCCACATGCTCCTCTCCTACATGGCAGCCAAAGCCAACATAGTAAAATGACTGGACCCATCTGTCCCCGTCTAAAACTCTTCACAGTTTCTCATGGCTCTCAGGATAAACTCCTAACCTTGGGGATGATGAGGCACTGCATGGTCTGGCACTGCCCACCACTGCTTCTCAGAAATGCCAAGCAGCTTCCCACCTCTAGGCCTTTTCCTGCTGTTCCCCCTGCTGGAAAGCTCCGTGTGGCCAAGGATTATACTCCAAGTCCCTGAGAGGCACTGGAGTGCCTGGGTTCTGTCCCCTTCCTTCTCTCAGAATGGGGCTGAAGGGGCCTGACCCACCACCTCATTCTCAGCCCACCTTGGCAGTTCATAATGTTATCCAAATAGGCCTGGGGGAAGCTGGCCTGTGGCCCCTGTGCCCACTTCTCCCCTCTGTAGTTTTCAGCTTATGAGGGGACAATGAAAGGAAGCACTAGTTTTCACTGTGGTCTCAGGCAAGCCACATCCCCTCTCTGGAGCCCAGCTGCTCCTTCCTTCTTCAGGGCTTCTGCCCATACTGTTCCCTCTGCCTGGAACACTGTCCTTCACCTGGCTCCTCAAAAATGCCACTTCCAGCAGGGTGAGGTGGCCCAACGCCTGTAATCCCAGCACTTTGGGAGGCTGAAGTGGGAGGATAGCTTGAGTCCAGGAGTTTGAGACCAGCCTGGGCAACATAGCAAGACCCCTATCTCTAGAAGAAATACAAAAATTAGCCTGGCATGGTGGTGCACACCTGTAGTCTCAGCTACTCAGGAGGTTGAGATGGGAGGATCAACTGAGCCCAGGAAGGTCAAGGCTACAGTGAGCTGTGATTGCTCCACTGCGCTCCAGCCTGGGTGATATGAGGTCCTGTCTCAAAAAAAAAAAAAAGAAAAAGAAAAAAAGCCGACCCTCCTGCACACGCTCTTATGACAACTTATCACAGAGGGAATGAATTGTTTGTGGGATGCTTTGTGTAATGTCTGTCCTCCTCTTTTGCCCATCTGCCAGCTTCTGGCTGCTGACCTTTGACCCTGGCCCTCCTGGCTCTAACCTCTCAGATGCGTCCCAGAAGTTAAGAATTTGACCTCTGGAATTGCCCAAGCCTGGCTTGGCATCCTGACCCTGACCCTGGGTGGAGGCCCAACCACTCTAAGCCTCAGATCCCTCGAGACAATGCAGGCCATGAGGACAGAGCGTGAGCCTCCCTCCAAGTTTACACATGCAAACGCACTTGCCTCTAGCTCAGATAAACTGTTCCCCCTGTATACTGGCATTATCATGACACTATCCCAGGTGCCCCGATTCAGAGAAGCCCATTACGCACGTGGTTTCTGGCCCTGGTGTTAACCCTCCTCCTAATCAGCTCCTGCATCCTGCAGACGTTGTTCTGGCGGGCGGCCTCGTGGAGCTGCCTCTCCAGAGGAAGCACTATGGGGAGAAAATGGGGTGCAGGATGAGGGGGAGGATCCCCCATACTGCAGACAGGAGAGGTAAACAACCCATTCCCACTCCTGAACATTTGGGGCAGGGGTCTTTCAGCTAGGAATGGGGGCAGAGCGGCACAGCCCTCCTCCCTCGCAAGGTCAGGGTCCTCCCCAGACAGGCTGCTCTTCCTCATTAACTCACCCCACAGCCACGCAACCAGGATGTGGTGAAACCCCGAAGATGGAAGAGCAGGGCGAAGCCATTTGCAGCAGCCTAAATGTGTGCCCCATTATCCAAGTTTCATGTACCCTCCCAAGAGCTGCTCTTGGGGAAGGAAATGAAATTAACTCCCTCTGGAGTCAGTAACCACCTTTTCCACGGCTCAGTCTAGTGTAGAAAACAGCCAGGATTTACTGAGCCACCTACTGCGTGCCAGCGCCGGGTGAGGCCAGAGGCATGTTTACCCCACTCCTGTACCTTCCATCTCCTTGCTCCTCCACCCCTTCTTCCAACCCCTCTGTTGCCCAGGCTGGAGTACAGTGGCATGATCTTGTCTCACTGCAACCTCCGCCTCCCAGGTTCAAGCGATTCTCCCACCTCAGCCTCCTCAGTAGCTGGGATTACAAACGTGTCACCACACCTGGTTAATTTTTGTATATTTGGTAGAGACAGGGTTTCACCAGGTTGGCCAGGCTGGTCCCCAACTCCTGACCTTAAGTGATCTGCCTGCCTCGGCCTCCCAAAGTGCTGGGATTACGGGCATGAGCCACAGCGCCCAGCCTCTTCCAACCCCTCTTGCCCAAATCCTAACCAGCTTCCACCTGCCCGCACTGAGGCCACCCTGATTTTTCTTCTCTGTGCTCCTCTCACCCTCATCGCTGCACCTTTAGCACAGAGTCTCAGATTAAAGGGAACCTCAGAGGTCCCCCTGCCAACCCCTGTTATACACACCTGTGGGCTCAGGGTCAGGCTGCAGGTTAGTGTCTGAGCCAGGAGGACCCAGGGCCAGATGATCCCCATTGGAGCCCCGTGCTGCCGTCATCCTGACGGGTCTTGATTGTGAGGATGTCTAGTCTCCATGGCTAGACTCCAAACATTTTGGAGGCCCTGGCCACACTTTACCCTTCCTGATCCACCCACAGCTCACAGCAGGCCCAAAGGTGGGCACAGGAGGAATCCACAAAACTCTGCTTCTGAGCCAGGCATGGTAGCTCATGCATGCAATCCCAGCACTTTGGGAGGCCAAGGCAGGAGGATAGCTTGAAGCCAGGAGTTCGAGACCAGCCTGGGCTAAAAAGCAAAACCTCCATCTCTACAAAAAAGTTTTTAAAAAATTAGCCAGGTGTGGTGGCACATGGCTGTAGTCCCAGCTACTCAGGAGGCTAAGGCAAGAGGATTGCTTGAGCCCAGGAGTTTGAGGCTGCCAATGAGCTATAATTGCACTTCTGCACTCCAGCCTGGGCAACAGAGTGAGACCCTGTCTCTAAAAAGAAAACAAAAACAGGCCGAGTGCAGTGGCTCACACCTGTAATCCCAGCTCTTTGGGAGGCCGAGGTGGACAGATCACGAGGTCAGGAGATCAAGACTATCCTCGCCAACATGGTGAAACCCCGTCTCTACTAAAAATACAAAAATTAGTTGGGCATGGTGGCGCACACCTGTAGTCCCAGCTACTCGGGAGGCTGAGGCAGGAGAATTGCTTTAACCTGGGAGCTGGAGGTTGCAATGAGCCGAGATCACGCCACTGCACTCCAGCCTGGTGACAGAGCGAGACTCCATCTCAAAAAAAAAAAGAAAAGAAAACAGAAACAAAAAAATCTCTGCTTGTATGAGTGACACCAACAATCCCCAGACGAATAGATGCCTGTTCCCTCTCCCAAAGTGCTCACACATACTAGCACAGAGACAAATATTTGCTGGCCCTTTCCATAGTCACTGCAGGGCAAGTGACCCCATAGCCTGCATGTTTGGTCCAGTATGAATGTCTGAACCCAGCCCCTTTGTGTATCCAGGGACAGGTGACGAGTGTCTTGGTAGGGAAGGCTAAGATGCACTGAGGTGAGAGACAGGCCTGCCATGCAGTTTGTTTTTCTAGATAAATTCCACACAGTCTTCTCCAGATGAGAAAGAGGATCTTGAGCTTTCTGGGGCCTCATGGATACAACCTGTGGATCTCAGAGTTGCTACCCCGGGGGGCAATCACACAGTCCTGGGTTCAACTCTGGCTGAACCACTTCCTAGATGTGTTAGGCAGTTTCCTCATCTGCAAAATGGGAGTGTGAGCTTCCCTACAAAGTTAATATCATGATTAGAAATGAGATATGAAAACCCCCTGGCACATTGTCTGGCACATAATGACCACACCACCACCACCACCACCATCATCATCACTATTATTCCTCCAAGGCAAAGGGTCAAATTCTGGTAGCCAAAGAGAGCTGCCACTTCAGATGTGAGCTTACAGAGGCCTGGGTTATAGTACCTGCCCTGCCACTTTCCAGCAGCAGGATCCTGGGCTAGTCACATCCCCCTTGTAGGTCTGTTTCTTCCATTGTAAAACTGGGGGAGGGTGAAGAAAGAGATCTGTATAGGTCCCTTCCTGTCTGGCACCCTCTATCTTATGTGCAGCTTAGGGGGATTGGCCTGGTTTGTATTGGCAAACAGCCAGGAGTCCCAATGGGAAGCTAGCAGACACTGCATAGGGCCAGGCCAGAGAAGGTTAAGTTAAAATGAAATCAAGTCCAGTCTCATCTCTTCCATCCACCTCCCACCCGGCACCCTCTTTCTGGCCACATCCAATACCCACTGAACTGTGAGCCTTTGCCCATGCTGGGTCCTCTGCCCAGAATTCTCTGCCACACACCCCAATGCTCCATTGCTACACATTCTTCGCAGGCCCACTCAAGTGATCCTCCGCCCCAGGCAGAACCATGTACTTAATCTTGATTGAGCATTCCCACCCCCAACACATCCCTCAGCTGAGTAGATGCAGTGTGCCAGCATTTTGGACACTATAGGTCTCAAAGGAATCCAGTGAGCTGCACTATGCGCATTTGAGGGAGAGCCCCAGGATTCAGCTGTCAGGATTCAGCCAGGGCTGCAGGATCAAGGACTCACAGTGCAGACACCGACACAATCCTTCTCTCCCCTCTCCCAGACAGTGCAGCCCAAGCTGCCCCAGGCCAGCTGATGCCCACACAGACGCTGCTGCCCGGCCTAGAGGCCCTGGCACTGGGCGCACTCCTTGAGGGAGGCTCGGAGGTGCCCTCATCCCACCTGTGGCCAGTCAGGCTCCTCTCCTCTGAGTGCGTGCCCCATCCGATGCGGTCTCCACTCTCTATCTAGCCCCAGCATTCCGGGTGAGCTGGGGCCTTCAGCACTTCTACCACTCAATGGCTGTGTGACCTTGAACAACTCATTTGAACACCCTGTGCCTCAGTTTCTCATCTGCGAAATGAAGAGAACATGATGTCCTACCCATATGGCCGCAGCGAAGATCAAATGACGTGCCTCTCCAGGGTCAAGGCCTGGCACCCAAAGTATAGCACGCAGTCAAGGATCGCTATTACCTTTATTATTTGTAGCTAACCTCTCAGCCGCTGCTCCCCGCTCACCTGGCGGGTGGCGTCCCCGAGTCCCAGACGCACTGGCAAGGTCCCCTCGACCCGGTGCGCAGACCGGTAACCATTCCGCTCGGAGCCACACAGACGCCCAACTCGGAGGTGGCCGTTCGGAGGGCGCCAACCTCACCCAGCACTCCTCAAACGGATGCGGGGGGTCCTCTCGGCCTCGGCACGCCCCCCTTCCCCCTCCCGCCTCCAGGCAGACTCACGGCCGTCGGTCTCCCACGCCAGCTCCTCCTGCATCCTGCCTCTCCGCAGCCCCTGCGCGCGCTGGTGCCCGGGCGCGAGGCGCGCGTCCGCCGGGGCGGGGCCCGGGGAGCCGAGAAGAGGGGGCGGTCGCTCCTCCAGACTCCACGCCCCGCCTGCTAGGAGCGCAGCTGCAGCGGCCACCCTAGTCCCGGACCAGGATGCAGGTCCCTCCTCCTGCTCTCTTAACCTGCCCACCCCTCCGCGCCCGAGGCCGGCGGGTCGGTGCCACGCTGAGTTCCGCAGGTGCCCCTGACCCAGTCTCCTCCCCGGGAGTTCGCCCAGCCTCCCCGGCCCTGGAGATAGATGCGCACAAGGCATCTGGCAGGCTCACCCTCCTCGCCCCTCTTGGGACTCGGGGCGGAGGGCTGAGCCCTGGGCCCGCCGCCTCAGGCGCAGAAAGTCAAACCCCAAAGATGTGAGCTGGCGTTTAAGGAACCACAACCTCAGCAGGTCTGCAAGCATATGAAGAGATGGTCGGATTTATCAGTATTCGGAAAGATAATGAGATATCACTTACACCCATTAAGACTGGCAAAAATTAGAAAGCTGAATAAGCCAAATGTCAGCGGAGAATATGGAACTGTCGATCTGGAAAACATGCTGGCTGTAATGAGGGAAATTAAGGGATAACCCTAAAATCCAGCTCCTTGATATAGATCTCTGAAATTCTCTTGCAGGCCCATAAAGGGACATGTAGGAGGATGTTGGTTGCTGTGTTGCTGTGGTTGCTGGGAGTTGGAGACAACCTAAGCTCCCTTTCTTGTAAGAGCAGATGGATAAACTGTGCAGCACTCAAAACAAGGGACCCGCTGTATTCGTGGCAATATGGATTTAAACAACTAGTGCTAGGCAGAAAAAGTAAATAACCAAATAAGACCTAGGAGACAATATCAATAAAAATATTACAAATGCATTTACATCAAACAACACAGACTTGCAAAGACACATAGAAACAAAAAGATACACGTTAAATACACCAGAATGGGTTGCACTTCAGACCCTTTGGGGATGTCCATGTACTTTTTGCCTTAAAGGTATTTACAGCTTCTTTGAATTTAGGGATAATGGGGTCTCAGGCATCTCTATCCCAAGGCAAGAAGCCAGCAAAGCCATGATAGGTGTAGTTACTACTTTGGGGATCAAAGGAGGAAGAGCATCTTTCAGTCATTAGTCCTTAGGATATAGTTCAAGAAGGCTTCCTGAAGAAGGAGGTATTTGGAATGGCCTTTGAAAAATAACATAATGATAACAGCTAACAATTAATGAGCCCTGAGCCAACCCCTCAAAACGGTCTCAAAATAACAATTCCAACATAATAATCAAAGATATGATTCCTTTTTTTTTTTTTTTTCTGAGACAGAGTCACTCTTTTGCCCAGGCTGGAGTAGAGTGGCTCACTGCAACCTCTGCCTCCCCGGTTCAAGCAGTTCTCCTGCCTCAGTCTTCCATGTAGCTAGGATTACAGGCACTCGCCCCCACACCTGGCTAATTTTGTATTTTTAGTAGAGATGGGGTTTCACTATGTTGGTCAGGCTGGTGTTGAACTCCTGACCTCAGGTGATTCACCTACCTCGGCCTCCCAAAGTGTTGGGATTACAGGCGTGAGCCACTGCACTGCACCCCCGCTTTTTGTTTTTTTTGTTTTTTTTTAAGACAGAGTCTCACTGTGTTGGCCAAGCTGGAGTGCAGTAGCGTAATCTCAGCTCACTGCAACCTCTGCCTCCCAGGTTCAAGCGATTCTCATGCCTCAACCTCCCAAGTAGCTGGGACTACAGGTGTGTGCCACCACACACGGCTAATTTTTGTATTTTTAGTAGAGACGGGGGTTTCACCATGTTGGCCAGGCTGGCCTTGAACTCCTGACCTCAGGTGATCTACCCACCTAGGTCTCCCAAAGTGCTTGGCCACCACGCCTAGCCCAAAGATATTATTCCTGAAAATGGTTTAAATGTTTTTTATAAAGCTTTTGTCACGTGTACATCCCACTAGGGGCATAGTGTCACGTTACTGTTTTAGTCACTTGGAATAGTTCTCTATGTGGTTATGCCACCAACTCAACATGCATGGTTTATTTATTTTGTTTTGCTTTTGTTTTTTAGATATTTTTAAATGTTATTTTTGCTTTACAATTATGTCAAGTATTTACATGTTTCAAAGTTAAGTCTCTGAAGGTTGTCATACTCAGCTGTGGTGATGGATGAAGAGGGTACCACTGGCTTCCAGCCTGCTCTCCCTCTCCTTCACTCCACATCCAGCTTTTCTTCCCAGCTGCTGAGCCTGCTGACCAACAGTGGCCCCAGGCCATCACGGACTTGGCTGCAGACCCAGGGCATTAGTACCACCCATAGACCTCCCCAGGAGCTTTCCCTTGTGGTTCCATTTCAGCAGCTGGACATACTTGGTTTCTCAGATGACTGACTAAGGACTCCTCTGATCCCCAACTCCCGTTCTGGTCCTTCCACAACTGTGTAAGGCAAATTACTATCACAGATCCCTAATCCCAGGGGTCCCCAACCCCCAGGCTTCAGACTAGTCCTGGTCCATGGCCTGTTAGGAACTGGGCCACACAGCAGGAGGTGAGCAGAAGGAGAGGGAGCATTACCACCTGAGCTCCGCATTCTGAAAGATCAGTGGTGGCATTAGATTCTCATAGAAGGGCGAACCCTATTGTGAACTGTGCATGTGAGGAATCTAGGTTGCACACTTCTTTTTTTTTTTTGAGATGGAGTTTTGCTCTTGTTGCCCAGGCTGGAGTGCAATGGCTCACTGCAATCTCTGCCTCCTGGGTTCAAGCAATTCTCCTGCCTCAGCCTCCCATGTAGCTGGGATTATAGGTTTGCGCCACCATGCCCGGCTAATTTTGTATTTTTTTAGTAGAGATGGGGTTTCACCATGTTGGTAAGGCTGGTCTCAAATTCCTGACCTCAAGTGATCCACCCGCCTCGGCCTCCCAAAGTACTGGGATTACAGGCGTGAGCCACCACGCCCAACCTAGGTTGCACACTTCTTATGAGAATCTAACTAATGCCTGATCATCCGAGGGGGAACAGTTTTATCCCAAAACCATCCCCCCACCACCCAAGTCCTGTAAAAAAATTGTGTGCCACAAAACTGGACCCTAGTGCCAAGAGCTTGGGGACCAATGCCCTAACCCATAACCTCAACATGATTCTGCTTCCCTCACTGCATCCTGACTGACAAAATAACATTTGTGTTGTTGATGCTTACCCTTATATTGTTTAATTTAATCATATATTCTCCCTCTACTGCAGTAGCATACTATATATCATCTTCTCACTTTGCCCTCCCCCTTAAAATTCACCCATTTAAGTGTATAATTCAATGGTTTTTAGTACAGTATCGTTCAGAGTTGCATAACTATCACCACTAAATTTTAATATTTTCATCACCCCAGAAAAGAAAGCCCATATGCTTTAGCTATCACCCCCCCTTGCAGTTTACCCTCCCCAACCCTCCACACACAGCCCTAGGCAACTACAAATCTACTTTCTTTCTGCATAGATTTGCCTGTTCTGAACATTCTTCTGGCTTTATTCTGGGAACAATCTACTACAGAGATCTCTTCGCAGTAGTCTGTCAAGATCTTCCTGCATCTTTTGTACAGCCTCGGAGTCCTCCACTGGGGGGCTTATTCAACCACTCCTTGTTGATGGACATTGGCCCTGTTTCCAGACTTTTATTATTACAGTAGAGTTACAATGACCAACCTTATGCATGCATCAATTGGTATTTTTACCAGTGCATCTATGGGATCTATTCTTATAAATGGGATTGCTTGGTCAAAGGGTAAATGCACATATAACTTTGCTAGCTATTGCCAAATTCTCCTCCATAAGGTCCAGAAATATTTTGCATTTCCATTACCAATGTATGAGGGTGCCTGTTTCCAAGAAGAACATTCTGTAAAACTTGGATTTTTCCCAATCTGATAAGTAAGAAATAGTAATTCATTATAATTTTAGTTTGCATTTCTATCATTACAAGCAAAGTTGGTTATCTGTTTCTATGTCTAAGAGCTGTTTTCTTTTCTTTTTTTTTCCTGAGAACCATCTGTTCTTATCCCACTCATTTTTTAAATGATTGTTGGCCTTTTGCTTAAGAGAAATTTTAAAACAGCTTTTTATTTCTTGTCTTATTAATGTTTGTTCATTACTAAAGAAATTTTAAAATACAAAGAAGGGGCCAGGTGCGGTGGCTCACGCCTGTAATCCCAGCACTTTGGGAGGCCGAGGTGGGCGGGTCACGAGGTCAGGAGATCCAGACCATCCTGGCTAACACGGTGAAACCCCGTCTCTACTAAAAAAAAATTATATAAAAAATTAGCCGGGTGTGGTGGTGGGCGCCTGTAGTCCCAGCTACTCAGGAGGCTGAATGGCATGAGCCCGGAAGGTGGAGCTTGCAGTGAGCCAAGATCGGGCCACTGCATTCCAGCCTGGTCGACCGAGTGAGACTCCGTCTCAAAAAAAAAAAAAAAACAAAAGAAACAAAGAAGGAACTAAATACAATCAATCTACCAGAAGACGCCACCATGAATCACTTGTTATATATTGCACTAGCCCTTTTCTAACAAAAGAAAAAAACATACACACACACACCACACACACACACAAGAGTGGTAAATATGTGCTGGTCTTGTACCAGCACTTGGGAGCCAGAATGGCACTGGTTTCCTCTCTGCTTAGAGCAATCAGCTGCTTGAGAGGAGGGAGGGAGTGGCAGAAGGTCCCAGCCAAGTGGGGTCAGGGGTAGCCAGTGGGCAGCTCCTGGACAGGTGCTCCAACTGAGTGGGCAGTTTGATTGTGGGTAGGAGTGGCAGCCCCCTGCAGAATTGCTCACCCAGTGGGGGAAGGAGCAGCAGGAGCAAAGGACTAAGAGACCTGAGCTCCAATCCAGATCTGCACTGCCCAGCTGTGGAACTGGACAAGTCCCTTCCCTCTCTCCATAAGGAAATAGGCCTGGATGGTCTTTTAGGTCCCTGGACCCTCAAGCATTGGATTGAGAGGTGATGAATAATCCATTAGAGGAAGAAAGCATTAACCAAAGGGAGGCAGGGCCAGGTTATTTTTCAGGCCCCTAGGTGCCCTCTAAACCAGTGGTTTCCAATCTTTTTAGCACCATGGACCAGTTTCCTGGAAGACAATTTTTCCATGGGTTGGGGTGGGGCCATTGGAATGGTTTCAGGATGAGACTATTCCACCTCAGATCATCAGGCATTAGATTCTCATAAGGAGTGCAGCAACCTATCACATGTGGGGACAATAGGGTTCACGCTCCTATGAGAATCTAATGCCTCTGCTGATCTGACAAGAGGCAGAGCTCAGACGGTAATGCCTGCTGCTCACCTCCTGCTGTGCAGCCCCGTTCCTAACACGTCACAAAACGGTACTGGTCCTGCCTGGGGGTTGGGGACACCTGCTGTAAACTCACAGACCTCAGACTCCACCCACATCTCCCAGCACTTGTGTATCCATGTCTTTCTGAGTCCAGTCCTAGCTCTGCTGTGTGACCCCATGCAATCACTAAATCTCTCTGACCTTCAATTTATTTATCTGTGGATGATCCTTTTTTAATTGGGTTATTTCAAAATGCCTAGGCCCAGGCACACAATGAGTGCCCTAGTGTGGTGGCAGTCATTATCCTCCAGCTCTCCTGTAACCTGTACTATCCCATGTAATCATATTGACAACTCTGTGAGGCAAATGCTAGAATATGGAAGCTCCACTGTACAGAGGAGGCACATGAGGTTCAGAGAGGTTAATACTTCACTCAGGGACATACAGCAAGCTGTGGAGAGTTGAGAATGGCCTCCAGGTGTGACTGCCTCCAAAGGAGAAACAGGTGATTCCCATGGCGTTGAACCACGTGCTGGGTCCCCAGCCAGGCCACAGCTGAAGGTGAGGTTGGAGGACATCCTTCAATCCAACCACCCGGCCAGTCTGCTGGGACACCCCAATTCTAGGGGGTGACTTTCTCGCCAGGAAAGAAAGCGATTTGGTGGAAAGCCTCAGAAAACAGCGCAAACAGGCTGGGCGTGGTGGCTCACACCTGTAGTCCCAGCACTTTGGGAGGCTAAGGCAGGTGGATCGCTTGAACCCAGGAGTTTGAGACCAGCCTGGGCAAAATGGTGAGACCTACCCTCCCACCCCCACCACACACACACTCACCGTCTCTACAAAAAAAAATGTAAATAAACAAAAGGAAAAATAGCGCAAGCATGTAACCTGACGCAGAGGATCCAGGTGAGAGGGGCTAGGAGCGTATAGGCGCCCGGTTTCCCTGAGCCTGGCTTCTCGCGCTTAGCGTCCTCCTGGAACTCCGAGGGGAGTGGGCAGAGGCCTCTGGGCCTCGCTGCAGTTTCGGTTGTCGACACGCGGGGGAGCAAGAGCCGGCGAAGAGCAGCTGTAAATACCGTAATTCCCTCCCATCTGTCCCCACGACCGGCACGACAGTGATGGAGGCCAGCGGGGCGCAAGGAGGGAGAGGCTAGGGGTTACAGACTGTAGTCTAACCTGAGATGGGCTGGATCCGCCGATAACAGAGGAGGCTCCGCGCAGAGAAGCAGAGTGCCCACATGCTGAGTCTCCCAACTGGCTCCTCCACGCTGGGCTTTCTGCTGTAGCATTTTCTGAGGCTTCCCCCAAGATTGCCAGTGAGGGTACGTGAATGCCAGGCTAAAGACTTGGGCCATGGGGGCGGGGTGAGAGAGGAAGATACGCGGTGGTAAAGATGTAAGTAAATGTGGGGTTAAGTGGCAGTTTAATTCCCAGACATACTCGGGCCTTTCTAATGAGGGAAAAGATGCAACAACTTTCGTAAAGAAAGTAGGGAGTTACTATGGATTCCCAACAGAGGAATGCGCATTTTAAAAAGCTGCAGGAATGGGGCGATATTTAACCCAAATGAACTTCTAAAGGTCTTTCTTTTTTTTTTTTAGACGGAGTCTCGCTCTGTTGCCCAGGCTAGAGCGCAGTGGCGCGATCTCGGCTCACTGCAACCTCCGCCTCCCGGGTTCATGCCATTCCCCTGCCTCAACCTCCCGAGTAGCTGGGACTACAGGCGCCCGCCACCATGCCCGGCTAATTTCTTTTTGTATTTTTAGTAGAGACGGGGTTTCACCATGTTAGCCAGGATGGTCTCAATCTTCTGACCTCGTGATCCGCCCGCCTCGGCCTCCAAAAGTGCTGGGATTACAGGCGTGAGCCACCGCACCCGGCCTTCTTTTTTTTTTTTTTTTTTTTTTAACTTTTGTTTTAGGTTCAGGGCCATATGTGCATGTTTGTTACATAGGTAAACTTGTGTCATGGGGGTTTGTTGTACAGATTATTTCATCACCCAGGTACTAAGCCAAGTACCCAGTAGTGATATGTCCTGATTCTCTCCCTCCTCCCATCCTCCACCCTCTAGTAGGCCCCAGTGTCTGTTGTTCCCTTCTTTGTGTCCATAAGTTATCATCGTTTAGCTTCCACTTATAAGTGAGAACATGCTGTATTTGGTTTTCTGTTCCCGTGATTTTTTTAGCTTAACAGGCAGAAGGGAGAGAGGTGTTTGCCTGGAGAAAGGATGAGATGACCTGGCGTTGTTGGGTTGAGGGGTGAGGCAGCTTCTGTGATCTGGGTCCCAGAGCAGGGACAGGGTGCAGCCTGTTGTGAAAGCCCAATGCACCGGAAGTGTGTCCTCTGTAAGAAAGTAGCACAGCCATGTGCAGTGTCCTTGAGCATGCCCTCTGCCCAGGGCTCTGCCAGCCCAGCCAGTGAGGCTCAAGTTGGGGGACAGGAGGTTGGGGTTCAGGGAGAGATGCTTGGGAAGCAAGGAAAAGAGAAAAGGAAAAGGCACCTAAGAGCTGGGAGGCTGGAGTCAGGCAAGACCTTCATCCTCTAGACTTGTTTCCTCATCTGGAAGGTGGAGATAATAACACTACCTAAATGCAAAGGGCTATTGTGAGAATTCAATCAGTTGTTGTTCTAGAAAGTGCTCTGTAACCACTACAAAGGCTAGGCATGAAACATCCTCTGTAGAGGGCTCCCAGATTGCTCCAAACTCAAAATGCCCCTTTCCTGAGGGGTCCCAGAACCCATGGTCAAGCCGTCCGTGGTATCCCTGGCCTAAATGCAAGTAACTTTTGCAGCTGTCACCTCCTCCTCCATCTCCCACTAAAGCACCCTCCCAACCCCAATCCCTGCCATACTGTGAACTTTTTTTTTAATTTATTTATTTTTGAGACAAGGTCTCACTGTGTCACCCAGGCTGGAATGCAATACAGTGTCAAGATCATGGCTTATCACAGCCTTATCTCCAGGGCTCAAGTGATCCTCCCACCTCAGGCTCCCAGGTAGCTGGGACCACAGGCATGTGCCAATACGCATAGCTAATTTTTTTTTTTTCCACAAGTGAGGTTTCCCTATGTTGCCCAGGCTGGTCTTGAACTCCTGGGCTCAAACAATCCTCTCACCTCAGCCTCCCAAAGTGTTGGGGTTACAGGCGTGAGCCACAGCGCCTGGCCAACTGAACTTTTCAAAGCAGATGTGGTAGCTAATTCATCCCTGTACTCTTTCAAAACTACAGCCTGATAAGACTTGGCAAAATGATACTAAAGTTTATCTTAAAACAACAACAACAATAAAAACAGAGAGCAATGTTATGAAAACAAAGAGCAGTGGAGGGAAAGATGGGACCAGATACTGAAACAATTTGACAATGGCTATCAGAATTTTTTAAATGTACATACTTCTCATGCCAACAACTCCATTTCTAAGAATCTACACCATAGAAATAATTGCAGTAATTACATAAAGATGCAAGGATGTCTACTGCAATCTGTTCCGTAACTATAGCAAACAACTGGAAACAACCCAAGGGCCCATCAATAGGGGATGACAAAATAAATTGTGATGCATGATTATAAAATCATACAATGCAATGCTGAGCAGCTGTTAAAAAGAAATTAGTGGGTCTGTATTTGCTGAGGTAGGAAGAATCTCTAAGAGACAGCAAGAGTCAGAACAGGAAGTACAGTATGAGTCCATTTCTTTAAAAACATTCTCCTGCCACTATCGTCACTTTTTTTTTTTTTTTTTTGAGATGGAGTTTCACTCTTGTTGCCCAGGCTGGAGTGCAATGGCATGATCTCGGCTCACTGCAACCTCCACCTCCTGGGTTCAAGCGATTCTCCTGCCTCAGCCTCCCAAGTACCTGGGATTATAGACATGTGCCACCACACCCAGCTAATTTTGTATTTTTAGTAGAGACGGGGTTTCTCCACCTTGGTCAGGCTAGTCTCAAACTGCCGACCTCAAGTGATCCGCCTGCCTCGGCCTCCCAAAGAGCTGGGATTACAGGCGTGAGCCACCGCACATGGCCTATCTTCACATCTTTATCAGTCAAATTTCCCTTCCTGTGCCCAGATGACAATCTGGCAGATACTGTGCTTTGCAATCATTTTAGGATATTAAAAGTCTGGTCCAACTCAATTTAAAATTCCAAGCCCTTCAAATCTACAAAATACGGCCAGAAGCGGTGGCTCACACCTGTAATCCCAGCACTTTGGGAGGCCAAGGTGGGTGGATCACAAGGTCAGGATTTCGAGACCAGCCTGGCCAACATGGTGAAACCCCATCTCTACTAAAAACACAAAAATTAGCTGGGCGTGGCGGTGTGTGCCTGTAATCTCAGCTACTGGGAAGGCTGAGGCAGGAGAATGGCTTGAACCAGGAGGAGGAGGTTGCAGTGAGCCGAGATCACGCCACTGCACTCCAGCCTGGGTGACAGAGCAAGACTCCATCTCAAAAAAAAAACAAAAAAAACCAAAAACTTCAAAATACATATAGCACAGATATATATCATATTGTCATATTAACTTGTTTATTTTTCACCACAGCCCTCTGAAGTAGGTACTATGATTATCCTCCACATCTTACAGATGAGGAAATTGTGGTATAGAGAGGTGATTTTCCCAAAGTCACACAGATAGTAAATGGCAAAGCCAGGTTCTCTGCCCTTAACCACTGTGTTATATCACCCTAGGCTCACAGGACCTCAAATGGGACTTTTCCTTGTCTCAGAATTTCAGCTGGCATACTGTATATCATTAGATAGATATACTAGAATTCATTTAGCCATCACCCTAATGATAGACATAGAGATTATTTCCAGTCCTGTGCTATCATAAACAGTGCTGCGATGAACTTTGTGTGTGTGTTTTTGTGCACCTGTACAACTATTTCAGTAGCTTAGATTCATAAAAGTGCAATTGCTGGATCAATGGGTAAATTTACATTTGAATAGGTGTTCCAGATATCTATTGCTATATAACTAACTATCTCAAAATTTAGTGCTCAAAAACAACCATTTTGGCTGGGCGTGGTGGCTCACGCCTGTAATCCCAGCACTTTGGGAGGCCAAGGCGTGCAGAACACAAGGTCAGAAGATCAAGACCACCCTGGCCAACATGGTGAAACCCTTTCTCTACTAAAAATACAAAAATTAGCTGGGCGTGGTAGTGTGCACCTGTAATCTCAGCTACTCGGGAGGCTGAGGCAGGAGAATCACTTGAACCAGGGAGCTGGAGGTTGCAGTGAGCATAGATCATGCCACTGCACTCTAGCCTGGGCAACAGAGTGAGACTGGGTCTCAAAAAAAAAAAAAAATTATATTATTCATGATTTTGTGGGTCAGGGATTTGGGAAGGGCTCAGCCAGATGGTTCATCTGTGATTCTCTTCCAAGGTGGCTTCATCGCTCACATGACTGGGGCTTCAGTGCTCCTTGACTGCTCTTTAAACATGTGGTGTCATATCCTGTAGGGATTCCCCACGTGGTTTGGGCTTTTCACAGCATGTGAACATCAGATAATGCAGGTCAGGTAACCAGGTAGTTGGCTTCCAAGAGGGAGGATGTGGAACCTGCTGGACAATCTAAGGGATACACTTGCAACTGGGACAGTATCACTTGCTGTATTTTATTGACCAGGGAATTCATGGTCCAACCCAAATTCAAGAAAAGGGGACATAGACCCCACCTCTCCATGGAAGGCACATCAGAGAACTTGTGACCACTTTTACTCTACTATAATAGTTATTTCCAAATTGCCCTCCAAAATATTGGTCAATTTACATTCCCACCAGTGATGCACTAGATTCTCCTTCCCCACACCCTCACCAACACTATACATTGTAAAACACTTCAATTCATGCTGATCTAGCAGCTGAAAATGGTACTGTATTTCATTGTTATTTTTTCATGCATTTCTTTAATTATGAGTGAAGGTAAGTATCTTTTCATGTATTCGCTGTTCATTAAATTTTATTTTTTCTTGTGAATTGTCTGTCTATATATTTTACCCATTTAAAAATTTGGTTGGACTTTTTTATATTGATTTATAAAATGTATATATTAAAAAGAGTAGCCTTTTTTTTTTTTTTTTTTTTTTTTTTTTGAGATAGGGTCTTGCTCTGTTGCCAGGCTGGAGTGCAGTGGCACGATCTCAGCTCACTGCAACCTCTGCCTCCCAGGTTCAAGCAATGCAACCTCTGCCTCCCAGGTTCAAGCAATTCCCCTGCCTCAGCCTCCTGAGTAGCTTTTATCTGATACTATGTTACAAATAGTTTTCCACAGTGTGTGGACTTTTGACTTTGTTTTTTGACAATTTTCTCAATTTAGGTTTTAAATTTTTACAGGTTCAAATTATCAACCTTTTTCTTTAAGATTTCTGGATTTTGGCCAGGCACAGTGGCTCACGCCTGTAACCACAGCACTTTGGGAGGCCAAGGCAGGTGGATCACGAGGTAAGGAGATCGAGACCATCCTGGCCAACATGGTGAAACCCCATCTCTACTAAAAATACAAAAATTTAGCTGGGTGTGGTGGTGTGTGCCTGTAAGCCCAGCTACTCGGGAGGCTGAGGCACGAGAAGCGCTTAAACCCAGGAGGTAGAGGTTGCAGTGAGCGGAGATTGCACCACTGCACTCCAGCCTGGTGACAGAGTGAGACTCTGGATTTTTTTTTTTTTTTTTGAGACGCAGTCTCGCTCTGTCCCCCAGGCTGGAGTGCAGTGGCACGATCTCTGCTCACTGCAAGCCCCACCTCCTGGGTTCGCGCCATTTTCCTGCCTCAGCCTCCCCAGTAGCTGGGATTACAGGCACCCGCCACCATGCCTGGCTAATTTTTTGTATTTTTAGTAGAGATGGGGTTTCACTGTGTTAGCAAGGATGGTCTCGATCTCCTGACCTCGTGATTCGCCCACCTCGGCCTCCCAAAGTGCTGGGATTACAGGCGTGAGCCACCACACCCCGTCAAGACTCTGGATTTTATGTAGTGTGTTCCTGTTGTTTTTCAGAATTTTCCTGCTACTCTCAAATGTTTATTTTTCCAGATTAAAATTAATATTATTTTCCAAGGCACCCTCCTCAAATCCTATTGCTTTGATTTAAATCACTTTCAGTTTATACATCCATTTAAGAAAATGCACAACTTTACAACTGGGCCTTGCGTTGCTTTGAGTCTTCACTCCCATAGGACATCAAGTCTTAGTGAGGGGATGATGGTGCCACCTCAGGAAGTCCCCAGCATTCCTGGGCACCTTTGAGGGAAGGAGCCCAAGAGTGAACCAAGGGCAGCCCTGGGGTCAGACAAGCCCCACAATGCCCTGTACCTGGGAACCCAAGGCCTTGTCAGGGAGGCTCAGAACACAGCCCCCAAGCCTACAACTCCTGGACTTTCCATTGCAGGGTGAGTCCAGGACTCCTTGAAGAAAACATTCCTTAGAGGCCCAGGAAAGGCACCAGATGTGCCTTCAAAGAGCTAATTCATGAGGTAGGAGATTTCACATAGTGGTGCCTTGTTGGAGAGACCGAGCAGAGTGATGCTTTTGCCAAGGAAAATCCTACCAGTCTCAAAGTCACAGCCTTGGAGAGCGGCAGGGATCTGCTGTGGGAGACACAGGAATGGGAGGCTGCTGTGGGCACAGCCCCGCAGGCTCTCCTTCCTTCCCAGCTGGGGCTCTGCTGGCTTCTCTCCAATCCTGGAACCCCAGTCTGCAGCATCAACCCACTTCTTCCCCAGGCAGGGGCCCAGTTGGGCACCAAAGGCTTTCCCCAAAGTGCCCAGAGAGATTGAGTAGGCATTTGTTTATTCAACAATTATCGATTGTCAACAATGTGCCAGTCAGTGTTCTAGATACTTGAGGTACAACAAAAAATAAGACAGACTGAAATTCTTACCCTCCTGGAGCTAACAGACAATAAAAATAATCATAATATGTAAATATGTTAGAAGAAAAGTGCCACGGGGAAAAAATAGGGCAAGGTAAGAGGACTTGGGAGTTGGGGTTGGGGAGCAGTCACATTTCCCAAGAAAGGAACTGTGCTAGGGAACTTCCATTTGCCCTCCAGATCCCCAGGAAAGGCTGACCTGAAGGACTGCATGCTGGCTCTGGCTGGATTCAGCCAACGAGCCACGCAGGAGAGCTGAGACAGGTGGGGGAGGTTTTTATCCCCCTGGCTCCCTCCTTGCGGGTCACAGCTCTGGTCAGGTGGCCCTCTCCCACAATTCTGTCCTTCCTTCCACCAGCCATGTCTTTCCCTCCTCCTCGCCCTTCTGCCGGGCCTGGGAGTAGCAAAGATGCCCCATGCTACTGGACCTGGGCACTGCACTCCACCTTAGGGTTTCCTTACAGCCTGTCCACACCTTTGAAAATAGCCCTGAAATAATGCTAATTTGAGTGCTGAGAAATACAGTGATATTTGAGCAGGCTGGAAGGCAGTAAGGTGGTATGCCATGCCGATGTCCAAGAAAAGAGTGTTCAGGGCAGAGGGAACTGCCAGTACAAAGGCCTGGGGGTGGGAGGGTGTGCCTCGGCTATTTGAAGAAAAGCAAGAAAGCCAGAGTGGCTGTTGCAGAGTGAGGAATGGGCAGAGGAGTAGGAAATAGTATCTAAGAGGTATGTTTTGGGAGGTAGGGGCTTAGCATTTGCTCTTGGTGAAGTTGGGGTGGATGAGGGCGCACTGGAATGCTTTGAACCCAGAAGTGATGTGATCTTTAACACTATCACTCTGGCTGCAGTGTTGAGAACAGACTATGGGTCAAGGGTAGAAGGAGGGAGGCTGGTAAGGGGGAGGCTCAAAAGACAGTGGGGGGCTGGGCGCGGTGGCTCACGCCTGTAATCCCAGCACTTTGGGAGGCCGAGGCGGGCGGATCACAAGGTTAGGAGATCGAGACCATCTGGCTAACACAGTGAAACCCCGTCTGTACGAAAAATACAAAAAATTAGCCGGGCGTAGTGGTGGGCGCCTGTACTCCCAGCTACTCGGGAGGCTGAGGCAGGAGAATGGTGTGAACCTGGGAGGCGGAGCTTGCAGTGAGCAGAAATCGTGCCACTGCACTCCAGCCTGGGTGACAGAGCAAGACTCCGTCTCAAAAAAAAAAAAGACAGTGGGAAAGGAACCAGAAGAGGCTGGTACTGTGGAGCTGGAGCCAACAGGGTTGACTGAGGACTTGGGGTATAGGGGAGAAGAGCACGGGTGGCTTCAAGGCTTCCCTGCATCTGCCCAGCCTCGCCCTCACATCCTGTCCCTCTGGGTGCTGTGCGTACACGTGTCCAGTCCCTGGGGCTGTGCACTGCAGGCCAATCTCCTCTGGCTGGCCTAGAGGTCTGCCAGCTTCTGCCAAGAGGAGTCCTTGACCAAATCACAGCTTTCTCTACTTGGGGCCATCTGCCTGAGGTCACTGGTAGGGGTTGGGAAGTGGATTCACCCCCTGGGGTGCAGGGAAGGGAGGCCACGCCTAATCCCCAGAGGCAGTCCAGTAAATCTCCCGTATCAGTGAGATATTTTCTGGGGCACTCCCAGACATATGTCCTTCAGCCCAGATCCCGTGAGTCAGCCAGAACTGAATGTGACCGGCTCCCTCCTCCACTGCTCACTTGGCTGGCTTCCTCTCAGGCTCCAGCCTTCTGTAGGGGCAGCTGAGGCCACGAGTGAAGGGCCTGCTCATGGGTAGCCCATGCCCCTCCCTCGGGGCCCTCAGCAGCCCTCGCCCCTCCTATTGGATGTGTTCTTTCAGAATCCCAGTTTGAAGGGCCTCCTCCCATGGCATCTTGTGTGGGGCTGGACTCTCACTGCTCCACAACCTGAATTCAGGCTTCTAGCTCCTTCCGGGACAGCTGGGCCTGGCCTCCACTGAGAACAGAGGAGTCTCCCCCACCTGACTCCGTGTTGAGCTCTCCACTGGCCTGTCCTCTCGGGTCTGCTGGGGCCGTCCAATACAGAGGGCTCGTTATAAGAGTGGGCTCTGGGGTACAAGTTCTGCCACTCCTTCACCTGCATGTGACCTTGGCCAGTCACCTATCTTCTTCAAGCCTCTCCTTCTGACACTGTGGCGTTCCTTACACACTGGAGGTCCTCATAAATGCTTTCTGAATAAGTCTGCATGCAATATGCTTAACGCAGTGCCTGACCCACAGAACATGCTCAGTAAAAGTCAACTATTTAAATCATCCCCATTTACAGATGAAGAAACTGAGACTTAGAAATGTAACTTGTCCAAGGCCTCAGGGCTGGGAAATGGTGGAGCCAGGTTCCCCTGTGCCCTGATCCATCAGTCTACCTCCCCCTGCATGCTCCCCATTCTTCTCTGCCTCTGTGAAGCCAGCACAGATATGTCAGCCTCAGAGGGATGAACGGAGAAGCCAGAAACTTACACTCTGAGAACCCCTGAGGAGACAGGAGGTTCCTATCATCATGGGAGATACAAAGATGAATTAAACAGTTTCAGCCACTCAAAGGGCTGCCAGTCTGGAACTGGGAGCCACGGCACCCGGAACAGAGTCTATCCCTACACAGAGGACCCAGCAAGCCTCAAGGGAGGGGCAGCATCTGGGTTCCCAGTACACAACTGGCTCGTTGAATCACAAAGTTCACAAGAAATAGTGGCCACACAATCTGAATTTTAAAAGACAAGTCCAGGTTGCAAACATTTTGTCCTATTGTTATAATAGAGTATGAAGTGCCCCAAAGAATCCATTATTGTGGCACCTAAATGACCTCTCACAGCCAGGCGGATCACAAAAATCTATGTTATACCACACGTCCTAAGCTTGACTTGGGGAAAGAGGATCCCCACTATGCTAGACACACAGATGCCAGCTGCCCCCAGCCTTAGCCTCATGGGTGTATGCACGTCCACACAGACTAATGCCAGACAAGACAAAGGGTCACCCACTCTTGGGCTATTAGATGACATGGTGACTTGAGTTAGTGTCCCCTCCCCTTTCCAGCAATGATCCTAACACCAGTGCTGGGCACTGTAAGGTCTGGAGGGGCCTTTGGTATCCCCAGGGAAAACAGACTCCGCCTTTGCATGCTTCTTGTCAGCATGAGAGGCAAGGCCTGGTCTAAGTGACACCGAGGTTGCAGCCAGGGTGTCTCTGACAGGGCTGCTGTCCTCAGATGTGAAGGCTTTGCTCCTCAGCCTTTTGCTACAGACCTCCCTCTCACATTAACTCCTGCCAGGACTTTTGGTTTCGGTTTCTGAGAGCAGAAATAAGTTCTACCCTTTCCCTCTGTTGTCCTCCACACTCCCCCTCCTCCTACCCTACTTCCTTCACCCTTCTTTCTCCTACCCTGGTAGGAAATCCCCCCCCCGCCCCCACCCCCAGTCCCAGTCTGAGAGGGACAAAGAAGAAGAGAGGAATAGAGAAGGGACGGAGAAAGGGAGTTGCCAGAGACCTCACTGCATCTTCGGGGCTGGGTGATCACTCACAAATCGCAAATTGTGCCCTGTACAACTCTAGAGGACACCAGTCCCCTCAAGTCACCAAAATTTGCATATTTATTAGCACACTTTTCAGACAGATGGCAGTAAAGTGTCTTGAGAAGGAACAGTCTGAAGCTCTGGAGTGGGGTTAAAGGGCTGAATGCCTTTTGGCTCTGATCTCCTAGAAGCTCCCCAAGGCACCCCCAGTCCTTGAGCTGTAACCCACTTATCCCTCTTTGCTCAACTTCCCAGCTGGGCTAGAACCCCAGTGAGACTCTGGCTCAAAAGAGGCTCACCAATCACCTCTTAAGTCCATTTGTGGGGCCACGAGCAAGTCTCTTCCTTACTAGGCCTCAGTTTCCCCATCTGTAATATGTAAAGAGAACAAAAGGATCTCTAAGCGGCCATCTATATTTAACAGCTGAGTCTGTGCAGAGGGTGCCTGGAGGCAGATGATTACAGTTGGGTTGCAGCCTCATGGTCCCTATTTCTCTGAAGGAAGGAGGTTGTTGGTTGTTCCCTTGACTGAGAGCAGGGGTCAGAGAGGATTCTTTTGCTGAAGAGTATTAAGAGGGCCTGTGTGACCTGGGGCGGCTCCTCTAACCTCTCTAAACCTGTTACCTCCCCTATGAAATAGAGGTGGTAATATTCACCTTGCAGGTGGCTGTGACGATTGAAGGGAGTACTGTATGCAAAAGTGCTGGCGTGGAGGAGGCGGCAGAAGAGGGTGGCGGCGGGGCACGGCAGCCACTGCCTGAGCTCAGGCTCCAGGGCAGGAAACCCACCTGACAGGCCACTCCTTCCGCTCGCCTCCCCCAGTGGGCTCCCTCCCCTCTCTCTGCAGGGCCACACCTCTGGGAGGATGCCCAGGGCTTGCACAGCGCTGAGGGAACCTCAAGGAGCCCACACCCCTTAGCCTGTCATGCCAGGCCCTCCCCTACCTACGCCCCGCGGCCACGCCCCACCCAGCCCCCCCCGACCTGCTCGACACCCCCAAACAAGCCATGCACACCTCCCTGCCTTTGCCCAGGCTGCATCCTTTCCAGGTCACATGCCCTTCCCTCTCCCCCTCCTCAAGACAGCTAAATCCTGCTCATTGTTTAGGGCCCAGCTCAAATGTCACCTTCTGAGAGAAACCTTTCCCTGCCCTTCCAGTAAAGAAAATACTCATTCTTCCTGTTGCCTCCCTCAGCCCCGCACTCAGTCCCGTCAGGAATGCAGCTGGGCTCCAGTTCGCCACATCCGCTTGCGGAGCCCCCAGTGCCTCATCTAGAAAATGGAGGTAAATCGTCCCTACTTGGGGGCAGGACGAGTTCAATAAAATGGGACACATCGGGCGTCTAAACACAGCGTGGGGGGCACAGTAGGGCCCGGCGAGTCCAGCTAGTCAGCCTCGCACTGAGAAGAGCGCGCCAGACCCCGTTTCCAGCCTCCTCTAGTTTCTCCCGGAAGACCAGTTCACAACTCATTGGAAGATCAACCAGGATTGACAGGTTCCCAGCCCAATGGCTGGCCGAGCCCGAGAATGGCTCGGGAGCAGGTGGTCGGCCTTTTCCCCTCTCTGGGGCCTCTACCTGCCGAAGGCAGGGTCGGGGGCCTGGTTTCCACACGCTGCCTGTGTCAGCCTGTGGGGCCGACCGTCCCACTGATGACTCAGGTCTCCTCCCCACCCTTCCCCTTCAGGAAGAGGCCCTGTCATAATCGCAGTTGTACTACATAAAAATAGCTTCGTTTCACAGCGACAAGAGCACAGCCCTTTCCACTGAGGGAAGACGAAGGCAGTTTCCCCCTACGCGTCCCCCGGGTCCCTCTTCAAAAGCGGATCCTCCGGGGTGGGGGCTTCACATTTCTCAGCAATAGCTTCATCAGCGGCTTCCTCCCCGGCTTCGGCGCTGAAGGCTTTTTTTTTACTGCTTTGCAACCAGCTTCTCACCTTTTCTCATTTGGCCCTCACGTCAGAGATGCCAGGCAGCTGAGGTTGCTGTTCCCATTGTGCAGGTGTGGAAACCCAGGCCAGAAGAGGGGAGGTGACTGGCCTGAGGTCACACAGCAAGCTCACGAGAGCCGAGGTGGGGGCCCTGACTCCTTCACCGAGTTCCTTCCGCGCCTGCATAGGCCTCCTCCTAGGAAAGTACTGTGGCCACAGCCAAGGCACCAAGAAAAAGGAGAGGCGAGGAAGGCTGGACGGAGCACAGATGTGAGGGGCAAGACATTCACGCAACAAACATTTGTCTGGCTGGGTGAGGTGGCTAACGGCTGTAATCCCAGCACTTTGGGAGACCAAGGTGGGCTGATTACCTGAGGTCAGGAGTTCGAGACCAGCCTGGCGAATATGGTGAAACCCCATCTCTACTAAAAATACAAAACAAATTAGCCAGGCGTCGTGGCACACGCCTGTAATCCCAGCTACTCAGGATTGGAACCCAATGACAAATTGGTAGTTTCCCTGTCAGTCAGGCCTGTTGGACTGAGAGCAGCCCCTCCAGGCCCAAGACTGATAAGTCTCAGCCATGAGGCCCAGCCTAGGGTGTGGGGGCCTTTGCTGCCCATTGAACCCCTGCAGTGCAGCCACTGAGGAGACACCTGCCTGGTCTTGTGGTCTCTGCTCTTCCCTCTCAAATCCACCCTCTACTGTCAAAATGTAAGGCAGGTCAGAGGGCACAAGCTGGAAGCCTATAAATGGGTATCTCGTGGCACTAGAAGGAAAGGCGCACTGTGTTCCCAGCTGGGTGCCGGAATGCATAGGAGTATGGGCAAGTGACTGTGTGTGTGCACATGGTTGTGTACAAACTTGGGGTGTGTGTGTCTTAGTCTGTTTTCTGTTATTTGTAACAGAGTACCTGAAACTGGGTAATTTATAAAGAAAAGGAATTCTTTCTTGCAGTGCTGGAGACTGAGAAGTCCAAGGTTGAAGGGCTGCACCTTGTGAGGTCCTTCTTGGTGGTGGGGACTCTGCAGAGTACTGAGGCCCTGAAGGGCATCACATGGTGAGGGGGTTGAGCATGTTAGCTCAGATCTCTCTTCCTCTTTTTATAAAGCCAACAGTCCCATTCCCGTGATAACCCATTAATCCATGAACCCATTAATCCATTAATCCATGAATGAATTAATCTATTCATGAGGGCAGAGTCCTCATGGCCCAATCACCTCTTGAAGGTCCCACTTTTCACTACTGCCACATTGAGGATTAAGTTTCAACATGAGTTTCAGAGGGGACAGTTATTTAAACCTTAACTTTATGTCTGTGTTTGTGTGTGTGTGTGTGTGTGTGTGTGTAGCTGCTGTGGTTGTCAACTCAAAGTGAAAAAGCCCTCACTTCCTGTTAAGAATCAATTAGAGCATTTTTTATAGAAGCTCTAGCTCTCCCTGTGAGGATCTCAGGAGCCTGGGAGGAGAGGTGGGAAGGCAGAGCAGGAAGAATGTCTTCCCTGAGCAGTGCTGGGAGCAAGATCAGGACTGCACATCCAAGACTCCAAGTTCATGTCCCACTGTGCTGTCAAGTCACTGCATGACATAAACAAGTCACTATACCTCTCTGGTTCCCTTTCTGTAAAAGCAGGAGGGAAGGTGAGACCAAATGACTCCTAATCCTTTCTCCTTTTTGGAGACTCAGATTAGTATCCAGAGCGCACTCTCCAGAGGGAGACACCAGGCATGTCGCCCACTCCACATTGGTCTAGCCCTTCTCAGACCACTGTGGAAACACTAGACCCTTTCCTGAGGTTGTCTGGGGGAGGGGACAGGGAAGGAGTTTCCAGTAGGGAAGGGCTTAGTGGCAGCCAGCCTCCCACTCTCATCAGCAACTTCTTCTCCTCCACCATCCCACACTGCCCTGCTCCCTCCCAGTTCCCACATCTTTGACCAGAGGAGAAACACAAATTAGTTGCTCAGTAGGAAAAGGCAGGAGCCCCTGCCCCTTCTACCCATCCCATCTGCAATGGGAGAGGGGAAGTGGGGAAGAGGGCTGGGTTCACAGTCAAAACTGGCCTCCTCATTTTACAGATGAGCAAACCCACACCTAGACAGTGGCATTGAGTACTCACTCAAGGGCATACAGCAAGACAGTGGCAGTGCCAGGATTGAACCCAGCATCCTCTAAGCCTTTCCGCATCATCAGGCTGCCCCTCTGAGGAGGGTCTCTAATTCCCACATGCACTGAGAACAGAACACAAGAGCAGGAGCTGACTTTGCAGCAAGGGGACTTAGGCTGGACACCAGGAGGCACTTCCCCCTGGGCTTGGTCAACTCCGGGACAGGTAACAAAGGAGTGCTCATCTCCTCCCAGCACACCTTTAGAGTAAGATACCCTGAAATGCAATAGCTCCCTGTGGTTAGGAAGAGAGCTAGGGAGACCAGGCTTCCAGGCAAAGTTACTCTGCTGGGATGGAGGGAGGATCCACGAGAAGGAAGAAAGCTACTATGACCAGGGCCATCCTCAGTACTCACTCCCATTTCCCACCACAGCTGTGAGAAGATCCCATTTTACAGAAGAGAAAACTGAAGCCCAGAGAGGTAAATTACTTTCCCAAGGTAACACGGCTAGAAATAGTGAGACCTATATGGTATAACCCCCAAAATCTTTGTTCTCTCCACTGAGTAGTTTCCCAAAACGTGGACCACGAGATGAATTTAAAAACCTAGAGCCAGACTACGGTGGCCCATGCCTATAGTCCCAGCTATTTGGGAGGCTAAATCAGAATTGCTGGAGCCCAAGAGATCAAGGCCAGCCTGAGGAACATAGAGAGACCCCTCTAAAAAATTTAAAAATTAGGCTGGGCATGGTGGCTCATGCCTGTAATCCCAGCACTTTGGAGGCCAAGGCAGGCAGATCACCTGATGTCAGGAGTTCAAGACCAGCCTGGCCAACATAGTGAAACCCCGCCTCTACTAAAAATACAAAAATTAGCTGGGTGTGGTGGCACACACCTGTAATCCTAGCTACTCGGGAAGCTGAGGCAGGAGAATTGCTTGAACGCAGGAGGCAGAGGTTTCAGTGAGCTGAGATCGTGCCACTGCACTCTAGCCTGGGCAACAGAGGGAGACTCCATCTCAAAAAGAATAAATACATAAAATAAAATAAATAAATAAATAACCACAAATTCTTAATTAAAAAAAATACACAGTCCACAAGGTGAGTTTAGGTGATATGTGGGGTTGAATTGGCTTTAAGATTATTATTACAGCCGGGCATGGTGACTCACACCTGTAATCCCAACACTTTGGGGAAGCCAAGGCAGAAGGATTGCTTGAGGTCAGGACCCTGTCTCTACAAAAGCATCTTAAAAATTAGCCAGGTGTGTTGGGGCATGCCTGTAGTTCCAGCTACTTAGGAGGCTGAGGTGAGAGGATTGTTGAGCTCAGGAGTTCAAGGCTGCAGTGAGCTATGATTACGCCACTGCACACCAGTCCGGGCAACACTGAGATCCTGTCTCTAAAATAAATAAATATATAAAATTTCAAAAATAAAATTATTATCATTACTTCAACAATATATTGATCCAAATATAAGTCAGGACAGAATAAACTCATCAAATTCATGATTTCACAGAAATTATGCCCTGTGACCCTAGGCTAAGTTTTTTGTTTGTTTTTTATTTATATTATTTTTATTTTTTGAGACAGAGACTTGTTCTGTCACCCAGGCTGAAGTGCAGTGGCATGATCTTGGCTTACTGCAACCTCCGGATTCAAGCAATTCTCCTGCCTCAACCTCCTAAGTAGCTGGAATTACAGGCGACTGCCACCATGCCTGGCTAATTTTTGTATTTTTAGTAGAGCCGGGGTTTTGCCATGTTGGCCAGGCTGGTCTCGAACTCCTGACCTCAAGTGATCTGCCTGCCTTGGCCTCCCAAAGTACTGAGATTACGGGCATGAGCCACCACACCTGGCCTGTTTGCTTTTTAATTTTTTAATTTTTTTTTTGAGACAGGGTCTTTTTCTGTTACCTAAGCTGGGGTGTAATGGTGCAATCATAGCTCACCGCAGCCTCAACTTCCCAGGCTCCAGTGATCCTCCTACTTCAGCCTCCCAAGTAGCTAGGACCACAGGCATGTACCACCACGCCCAGTTAAGTTTTGTATTTTTGATAGAGACCGGGTTTTGCCATGTTGCCCAGGTTGGTCTCAAACTCCTGAGCTCAAGCAATCCACCCACCTCGGCCTCCCAAAGTGCTGGGATTACAGACGTCAACTACCATGTCTGGATGCGACTAGGCTAAGTTTTAAAAGGAGTTGATTTAAACGAAAATATTAAATGGATAATAGTTTAAATAGCAAAACTCTGGAAAGTGATGCATGAATGGCTGAAACTTTAGAAACAGTACTGGAAGACCCTTGGTCAGCGGCAGTAAATAGTGGCCTCTGGCCGTGTTGGTTTGCAAACACAGGGTGATTCCTGAGGTGGCCCCTCCTATCTGGTCCCTCTAAGGCAGGGGTTCCCAAACCCCAGGCCACCTGGCAGGAAGTGAGCGTCCAGCTAGCGATCACTGTCGCCTGAGCTCCACCTCCTCTCAGATCAGCAGCTGCATTAGATTCTGATAGGAGCAAGAACCCTATTGTGAACTGCACTTGTGAGGGATCTAGGTTGTGCGCTCCTTATGAGAATCAAATGCCTGATGAAACTGTCCCCCACCCCCTGACCCCCAGGTCCGTGGAAAAAGTGTTTTCCATGAAACCGGTCCCTGGTGCCAAAAAGGTTGGGGACCACTGCTCTAGGGGTCATGCAGCTCTGGGCCCTGGTGTGTGGTGTGTGTGTGTGTGTGTGTGTGTGTGTGTAGGAGGAAAGGCAGGCCTCAGAAGTGTGAGCTGTAGCCCGTGGAGTCAGCTCTGAGAAGGTCTTGAAGCTCCCCACTTGGCCTGTGTGGGTGCCCTTCCTCTCTCAGTTTTAGCTCCTTGTTTTAGGTCCTGGTTCCTATTCTCCTCTGTCCGGCTCAGTTTCAGCCTTGCTCATTGTCTGAGGAGCCATCTGACCGGAGGGAGACTCTGGGGCTCCCTGAGGAGGCAGCTGTACTCTGGGGCCCTCCCTCCTGGGCCTCCAGGCCTGGCCAAGGGGGCCAGTTCCATGCAGCTGAGCATCAGGCCTGGCAGCCTGTGAGCTTCTTGGGCCCAAGGGACTGAAAGAGGTCACAGAGCCCAGCCAGGGCTCTTGCCAGCTGACCCTGCGGTCTGGGGTCAGCTCCAGAAGAGGAGGCCATCATGGAGGTCTAGTACACACACTCTAAGGCCTGACACAAAAGGGCCTGTGGGTCAGTGTGTTCCCTCTCAGGAGGAAGCCCTGTGGTGGGGGAAGGGTTTGGAGGGAGTTCCATCTACCTGCAGCCCCCTTACTGCACTAGCCCTTGGGGCAGCGCAGCCCACCTTAATTACTCATGGCCCATTCACTCACTCAGTAGGATTTGGATCCTGAATAATCATGATCATATGTATAGATAAACTTTTTTTTTGTTTTGAGACAGGGTCTTGCTCTGTCACCCAGGCTGGGATGCAGTTGGCGCAATCTCCGGTCACTATGGCCTCAACTTCCTGGGCTCAAGTAATCCTCCCACCTCATCTTCCTGAGTAGCTGGGACTATAGGCATGCACTACCACACCTGGCTAATTTTTTTTACTTTTTGCAGAGATGGGGCTGCCCAGGCCAGTTTCAAACTCCTGGGCTCAAGCAATCCTCCTGCCTCGGCCTCTCAAAGTGTTGGGATTACAGGCATGAACCACCACTCCTGGCCTAATAAACATTTTTGAGGTGTTTCTTCCCATACCTCTGGGCTGAGTGCTCTTCACAGAGGATTTTATTTAATCTTCACAACAGCACTGGGGGTGTGTCCTGTTATTATCCCCACTTAACAGATGATAAAGTGAGTCTCAAAGAAGTGAACCATCTTGCTTAAGGCCAGATGTAGAGCATGGGGGAGCTAGGATTCAGTCCCAGAAGTGTTTGATTCTGAACCTGTGCTATTTCTCCCATCCACGTGAAGGGGGAGTTCACCATTGGAAAAGACAGTCAGTCCTTCGACCTAGACTTGATCCCCAATTTACACAGAAATAGTTATTTCTGGCCAGGCATGGTGGCTCATGCCTGTAATCCCAGCACTTTGGGAAGCAAGGTGGGCAGATCACGAGGTCAGGAGACTGAGACCATCCTGGCCAACATGGTGAAGCCAGACGTGGTGGTACGTGCCCGTAGTCCCAGCTACTGCGGAGGCTGAGGCAGGGGAATCACTTGAACCCAGGAGGTGGAGGTTGCAGTGAGCTGAGATCACACCACTGCACTCCAGCCTGGCGACACAGCAAGGCTCCATCTCAAAAAAAAAAAAAAAAAAAAAAAAAGAAATAGTTATTTCTATTTACATGGCTTAGCCTACTGTGAAAAGTTATCCTTGAAGGATTGTCAGTCACCTATACCTGAGTGTGAGTGAGTCTTTGATCCTTGTGACCTTGTACCACAAATATTTTCTCATTTACCATCTCATTTAGTGCCTGCCAACTAAGAGCAGATATCATTGTCCCCATTTTACAGCCGGGGGGACTGAAACTCAGGGAGGTGTGGCGATGGGTCCTCAACCACACCTGTGGGCAGTCCCCTGGCCAGCATCCCGACCAACTCCGCTTTGGGTCGGCCACTCTGTCCTCACCACTAGCTTCTTTCTCATGGCCTTTCTCTCAGAGCACATCTCCATAGGAGGGAGGGGAACCAGCAGGAGGACCCAAGGCCCCAGGAGAAGTGGCTGAAAGAGAGAAGAGAAGCTATATGGACATTCGCCTGGAGTCCTGATTTCTTTTTTTTTTTTTTTGAGACGGAGTCTTGCTCTGTCACCCAGGCTGGAGTGCAGTGGTGCAATCTCGGCTCACTGCAAGCTCCACTTCCCGGGTTCACGCCATTCTCCTGCCTCAGCCTCCCCAGTAGCTGGGACTACAGGCACCCGCCACCACGCCGGGCTAATTTTTTGTATTTTTTAGTAGAGATGGGGTTTCACCGTGTTAGCCAGGATGGTCTCAATCTCCTGACCTCGTGATCCGCCTGCCTCGGCCTCCCAAAGTGCTGGGATTACAGGCTGAGCCACCGCGCCTGGCCTGGAGTCCTGATTTCAAACCATGAGTCCTTGTCGGGCTTCCAGATCTGCACACAGGAATGTAAGGGCTGCCCTTTGTAAGAACAAGATAGCTGTCTTGTGTCCTCTCCCCCAGCCCTCTACCGCCAGCCTTTTTTCTTGCCAAAAGACCCTTGGCCAGAATAGTCCTTTAACCATTCTTCTTACGACATTGTCTAATTATGATGATTAGACATAAGTATGAAGAAAAACATGCATTTTTTTTTTTTGAGACAAAGTCTTACTCTTGTCCCCCAGGCTGGAGTGCAATGGCACAATCTCAGCTCACTGCAACCTCCGCCTCCAGGGTTCAAGCGATTCTCCTGCCTCAGCCTCCCCGGTAGCTGGGATTACAGGCACCTGCCACTATGCCCAGCTAATTTTTGTATTTTTAGTAGAGGCGGGGTTTCACCGTGTTGGCCAGGCTGGTCTCAAACTCCTGACCTCGCGATCCACCCACCTCGGCCTCCCAAAGTGCTGGGATTACAGTCGTGAGGCACCACGCCCGGCCAACATGCAGCTTTTAAGTTAAACAATGTATATGCCTTTTGTGGGGAAAGACTTTTCAACTGAGGAGCTGTGGATTGCTCACTGTCCAGGGATGTCACAGAGTTGAATTTTATGCAATTAAGTGAAATAATCAGATCAGCAGTTAACTTTCTGATGTGACTGGAAAATTGTCTTTAAAAAATCAGAATCTTTTTTTTTTGAGACAGAGCCTTTCTCTGTCACACCCAGGCTGGAGTCCAGTGGCGCAATCTTGGCTCACTGCAACCTCCACCTCCCCTGTTCAAGCAATTCTCCTGCCTCAGCCTCCCGAGTAGCTGGGACTACAGGTGCGTGCACCACAATGCTCGGCTAATTTTTGTATTTTTAGTAGAAATGGGGTTTCACAATGTTGGCCAGGCTGGTCTCGATCTCCCAACCTCAGGTGATCCACCCTCCTCAGCCTCCCAAAGTGCTGGGATTACAGGCATGAGCCACTGTGCCCGGCCTTTTTTGTTGTTGTTTTTTTGTTTTTGAGGCAGAGTCTCATGTCACCCAGCAGGCTGGAGTGCAGTGGCACAATCATGGCCCACTGCAGCCTCAACCTCCTGGGCTCAAGGCAGTCCTCTAACCCCAGTCCCCTGAGTAGCTGGGACTACAAGTGCATGCCACTATGCCTGGCTATTTTTTTATAATTTTTGGAGAGATGAGGTTTTGCCATGTTGCCCAGGCTGGTCTGAAACTCCTGGGCTAAAGTGATCCACCTGCCTTGGCCTCCCAAAGTGCTGGGATTATAGGAGTGAGCCACCGCACCCAGCCAGAATCCACATTTTTTAATATTTTGGATATATCCTGAAATACTGCAAGGAAGACCTAGATCAGGAGTTCTTAACCTCTATTGTGTGTGCCATGGCCTCCTTTGTCATCTGGTGAAAACTTGCAGGCCCCTTCTCAGAATAATGTTCTGAAATGCACAAAATAAACTAGCATAGGCTTACAAAGAAAACCAGTTGTATTAAAATGTAGTCATCAAACAAGACACAGTACTAGATAGTGCTTCCTAATTAATGCATGAAGATCAAGAGCTAATAATAGGTCCAATAACTGCTGTAATTTTGAAATAGTGATGAGTATAAACCATATTTTGAAATATCTTCAAAAACTGTTATATGATTTGAAAATATTTGTAATTGCTAGTGACATCATCACAAGTCCTGCTAATACTGCTGTGGTTTGTTGCCTATATTCATCATTGAAGAGAATGCTAAAATTCAGGTAGAAATTAGTGAAAATAAAGATATATATTTTTTCTCTTCCAAATTTTTAGACTCCTTGAACTCTACCCTTTGATCTTTCGGGTTCCCTTAGATGCCAGATTAAGAACTCTTGTTCTAGTTCTATTTTATATTTTATAGCATGTATACGTAATTATATCCAACAATTACAACAAATACCACAATCCAAATGTATCCATATTTTGTGGTTTTCAAAATCTGATTAAATTTACCAATAAATAAAGTGCCTGGCAGGTAGTAGGTCTCGATAAAGGGGTGTCTCTGTGCCCAGGGCCTGGGACTCCTGCTGTAGTTATGCTGCTCATTCTTCTAGGGATGCCCACAGCCTGCTTGGCACTGGGCCAGGCCTTTCCCCACTGTTAGCAGCTTTTATGCTCCGATGGCACATTGCTGCCACTTGGCAGGTGAGAAATGACATTAGGTTTGAGGATATTTTGACTGCCCCTCAACCCTGGGAGGAGGGTGGCTTCACAACCCAGCCTTGAGGAGCCCCAGGCTCTTTCCCCTAGGGCCCCAAGCTGCCTGCATCCCGGGAATCCCCTGGAAGCCCTTTGCGCCTGCTTCCCCTCTTGACTCATCTGAGGTCGGATGAGGAGCAGTCATAAGCCGCGTGACAAGGTCAGTGCTGACAGGCTCACAAGATACCCTGAGCACCTCCCAGGAGAGCTGGCAGGTCCTCAGAGCGGAAAGGGCAGACAGATCCTAGAGGAGAAGTCCACTCCATCCCCTTAGGCTTCAGGACAGGGCCCGAACAGAATTCAGGTTCTGGCTCCCAGAGCTCATCCTCCACCTCTCCCTGCTGCCAGGCTACCCTTTCCCCTGCCCAGATCCTCGATTCCCTGGGGAGTCCTGCTCCCCTCTAGCCAAGCTCTGCCATCCACCTCTTTCTTCAGAGCCTTTCCCCCTCATCTGTCTGCCTTCCTATCAAAATCTGCCTGTTTTGTGTCCCATCAGCATCTGCTCCCAAGGCAACCCCCAGTTATCAGGGGTACATGCAATGTGGAGTAGAAAGACCTGTATTCAAGTGTGGGCTCTGATTGGGTATGGAATTCCTCTGCCTCTCAGGGCATCACTCAGTGTCCTCATCTATTCCATGGACACATTTAAATTGCTGCCCTAACTTTCATAGTTGTTATGAGGAGCAAACCCATTTTTCGCTGTGAAATCACTTTATAAACTGTAAAGCATTTTCATATCTGTGATTTGGGACTCATGGCTGGCAAGTTGTTTGGTGTTTCACAATTACCAAGATCCCTCTGGGGAAATGATACAAAGGAATGGTTTTAGTGGTGGGGTTTCCAGCAGATAGGGAGATCCATATAGCCAGAGGGCCCTGCCACATATTCCTACCTCCTTCCCTAAACCACGTCCCAAGACGTGGCCTTATAGGCAGTCTCGTCTTGAACATGCTGAGAGTTTGAAATGACCCCTCTGAACCCAGCACAGGAAATTGACTGGGGAAGTGTTGGGGTTCATGCAGACTTGCTTCTGCTTTAGATGTGATTCACCCAGTTTGTCTTGGCAACAATTGTGGAGCCAGTCAAGAGAATAGTAGGAGGATGAAACATCTGTTTCTGAGGAAGAAAGCTAGGACAGGTAGATAGCCCACGCAGGGGCAGAGCCTGTGGCTCACAGGGGGGCATTTTCGTTTTTGTTTTTTTTTTTTCTTTTTTTTGAGATAGGGTCTCACTCTCTCACCTAGGCTGGAGTGCAGTGGCATGATCTCGGCTCACTGCACCCTCTGCCTCCTGGGTTCAAGCAATTCTCATGCCTCAGCCTCCTGAGTAGCTGGGATCACAGTCAAGTGCCACCAGGCCCAGCTCATTTTTTTTGTATTTTTAGTAGAGATAGGGTTTCACCATGTTGGCCAGGCTGTTCTTGAACTCCTGACCTCAAGTGATCCACCCATCTCAGCCTCCCAAAGTGCTGGGATTACAGGCGTGAGCCACCGCGCCTGGACACGGGAAGGCATTTTCAAATGCTTGCTTGGCTTGGGAGCCTGGAGTGTGACCTGCAGGGTTTAGCACCAGAAGGCTTGGATTCCATACCCTGCTCTGCCACACCCAAACTGTGTGCCCATGGGAGGTCACTGGCTGTCTGTGGGCCTAGGTTTTCTGTCTGTTACAGCTCTGCAGTAATTCCCAACTCAACAGGGTCTTATGAGGATTCATGGGCTCACAAGACACAGAAATGCCTACATTTATGTTGGGGAGTAAAGTGCCCAGCTGTGGCACTGCCACCCAGCCCAGCACATATCTAGATCTCCGGAGTGTCTGTCTCCCCACTGGGCTGACTCTTGCAGCAGAGAGTCACATGCTGAGACCTGTGGGTGTTCACTCTGTACAGTGGCTAAACGAAGGGAGGGAGGGCAGTGCACCCACAATCATCATTCTAGAGCTCATGCTGTGTCAGGGCCAGATGCCTGGTAAGTTCCCTTTCTGCCTGTGAGGCTGTGATAGCGTGTCTAAGTTTGTGATGTTTTCAGATATTTCACTTAGTTTTCCCCTGTGAGGGTCACAGAATATTCCAGCCCTGGCCAGAAGTTGCCCCAATGTCTGGGAATGTTTCATCAGTATCCTTTGTCCTTCTTTGGTGCCAGTCAGTTTGGTTCAAATCCCAGCTCTGAAATGCACTAGCTATAACCTTGGGCAAGTCACTCAACCACTCTAGTTAGATATACGTTCAGCTTGACATGAACATGTCAAATTGTTTTCTAAAGTAGTTGTGCCAATTTTTACTCCCAACAACTGAGCAAAAGAGAGCTCATGGTCCATATCCTTTGTCCCCTTTGTACTGTCAAAGTGTTTAACTTTTTATTTTGAGACAGATTTTTGCTCTTCTCACCCAGGCTGGAATGCAATGGCATGATCTCAGCCCACTGCAACCTCTCCCTCCCGGGTTCAAGCAATTCTCCTGCCTCAGCCTCCTGAGTAGCTGGGATTACAGATGCACACCACCACGCCTGGCAAATTTTTGTATTTTTAGTAGAGACGGGGTTTCACCATGTTGGCCAGGCTGGTCTCAAACTCCTGACCTCAGGTGACCCACCTGCCTTGGCCTCCCAAAGTGCTGGGATTGCAGGCGTGAGCCACTGCACCCATCCCAAAGTGTTTAACTTTTGCCAACCAAATGGATGTAAAATGATATTCACTATGGGGCTTATCTGCATTTCTCTGAATGTTAAGGAGGTTGAACATGTCTTCATGTTTATTAGCCAGACGTGTTTTCTCTTCAGTGAAATGCCTATTCATATTGTTTGTTAATTTTCCTATTGTAATTTTTATCTTTTTGTTAATTGATTTGTAAAGAGTTTGCTCTGTCATGTAGGCAGGAGTATAGTGGTGAGATCATAGCTCACTGTAGCCTCGAACTCTCAGACTCAAGTGATCCTCCTGCCTTAGCTTTTTGAGTAGCTAGGACTGCAGGCTCAAACCACCATGCCTGGGTTTTGGGGCTTTTTTTTTTTTTGAGACAGGGACTCGCTCTGTCACCCAGGCTGGAGTACGATGACACAATCATGGCTGAGTGCAGCCTCGACTTCCCGGGGTTAAGTGATCCTCCCTCAGCCTCCCGAGTAGCTGGAACCACAAGCACGTGCCATCACGCCCAGCTAATTTTTGTATTTCTTACAGAGATGAGGTTTTGCTGTGTTACTCAGGCTGGTCTTCAATTCCTGGCTTCAAATGATCCTCCCACTTTGGCCTCCCAAAGTTCTGGGATTACAGAGGTGTAGGCCACTGTGCCCGGCCTAAAGGTTTTAACCTTTAACTTTTTGAGTTATTGATCCATCTAGAGTTGATTTTTTTGTATATAGTGTGAGGTAAAGATTTCTTTTTTCTTTTTCATATGGGTAACCAAATTTCTAGCTCTATTTATTGAATAGTCTAGGGCCACTTTTTAAAAATTTTCTGGAGCCAATCTTAACTGGGTCTTGAGGGGAGAGGAGGAGGGTCTAGCTGAAATTTGACTGACACAGAATTCCCTATTAGCCTGACCAAGGACTACCTGGAAGGGTCACATTCAACGAGTCTAGAGACAAAAGTAGTTTCTGCCTGCCTCCGAGCTCAGCACTGTTTTTATTTATTTATTTGTTTATTTATTTATTTTTTGAGACGCAGTCTCGCTCTGTCGCCCAGGCTGGAGTGCAGTGGCGCGATCTTGGCTCACTGTAAGCTCTGCCTCCCAGGTTCAGGCCATTCTCCTGCCTCAGCCTCCCAAGTAGCTGGGACTACAGGCGCCCACCACCACGCCTAGCTAATTTTTTGTATTTTTAGTAGAGATGGGGTTTCACCGTGTTAGCCAGGATGGTCTTGATCTCCTAACCTCGTGATCTGCCTGCCTCGGCCTCCCAAAGTGCTGGGATTACAGGCGTGAGCCACCGCACCCGGCCTATTTATTTATTTATTTGAGACGGAGTTTCGCTCTTGTTGCCTAGGCTGGAGTGCAATGGCGCGATCTTGGCTCACTATAACCTCTGCCTCCCGGGTTCAAGTGATTCTCCTGCCTCAGCCTCCAGAGTAGCTGGATTACAGGTGTGAGCCACCACGCCTGGCCTATTTTATTAATAGATGTAACTTATGTGTATGGCAAATAATAACAATTCAAATAGTACTGAAAAGTATCCAATTGTTGGTTGGGCGAAGTCACTAACACCTGTAATCTCTGCACTTTGGGAGGCCAAGGTGGGTAGATCGCTGGTTCAAGACCAGCCTGGCCAACATGGCGAAACCCAGTCTCTACTAAAAACACAAAAATTAGCTGGGCGTGGTGGCACGCACCTGTAATCCCAGCTACTTGGGAGCCTGAAGCAGGAGACTCGCTTGAACCTGGGAGGCGGAAGTTGCAGTGAGCCGAGATTGCGCCGCTGCACTCCAGCCTGGGCAACAGAGTGAGAATCTGTCTCAAAAATAATGATGATAATAATGTTAAATGTTCTGCCAAATCCTGAAGCTGCTGCCACAGCTGTATTTCAGGAAGCCCAGTCCTGTGAGGATGCCGTCCCCCGTCCACAGGAAGACGTCAGACAGGACACTTTCCATCACCCTGCTTCCTGATTCCAGGCATCGATCATGAGCTGGACAGAAGGAAAACAGCCTTTTGGTGTCTGAGACAACAGCACAAATGACAGGAATGGCCTTGTTTCCTGAATGGGAAGAGGGTGGGGAGAAGAATGCTGCAGTGATCTGGGCTTGTTGATGCCCTGCCACAGGCACCCTGTGTGGCCTTGGGCAAGTCTCTTCTCTTGCCTTTCCACCTGTAAAGTGTAGGTTACTGGGGTCCCTTCACCTTAGACTTTCTTTGGTCAGAGTTACAGAAAGAGGTGGCTGTAGGGAGGAGTTTCTGAAAAAGAGTAAAAAGGCTCTCCTTACTCAGGAGGCTGAGGTAGGAGAATCGCTTGAACCTGGGAGGCGGAGGTTGCAGTGAGCCAAGATTGCAACATTGTGCTCCAGCCTGGGCAACAAGAGCAAAACTCCATCTCAAAAAAAAAAAAAAAGAAAAGAAAAGAAAAATAGGAAAAGGTTCTTCTGAGAGACAGAGTGATGATACAATGATAGTAACAGCCACTGCTTCCTGAGGGCCTCCCGTAGGCACTGGGTGGGCGTCGTCCAGGTGCCACGCATGCGTGATCCTATTTAATCTCCAAGCTCTCAGGTGGGCACAATTCTCCTCATTTAACTGATGAGGTAACTGAAGAGCAGAGGTTAGGCGACTTGTCAAAGCTCACAGAGCCGAAAGGTCTGTGCCACAAATCCGGTCCAATCTGCCACCTAGTCTTGTTGAATATCTTGGATATTTCAAAATGCTGAAAAACTTCAGGGTCCGTCTGGCCCTCCAGAAACAGATTGGAAGGTACTTCCTGAGTTCATGGAACCCTGCCTCCCAGATCCACTGTAGAGACTGACCTTGGCCCAAGCCTGAGGGGTGATTTTGAGACAAATTCCTCTCAAGGGGAACCTTTTCATAGAGAAAAGAAGAGGGCTGTTTAGTCTGAGGAGACTTTTGCTCACCCATAGCAGGCACCCCAAATGTTCAGAATGATTTGGGATCTATTCCTCTCCCCTAGCCTTCCCTAGAGACAGAGCTGTTTGCACTCTCCTCATCCCACTGACCAGCACACTCTCACCCACACCACACCCTGGGCACTCTGGGGACCCACAGGCCTCGGCCTCAGCATGGCCTGGCACTGGCCACAGCTGGGGCAGGGCTGCTTCCCTTCAGACCCAAGGCCGCAGGCTGGAAGGAAACGGAGGTGGGAGGGGCCCAGAAAAGCTGACTAGGCTGGAAGGCTGGTTGGGAGGGAGGAAGCACAGAAAGGCCAGCCCAGCAATTTGGGCAAAGCTGGCAAAGCTGCCTTGGCATCTCTGCGGATTCAAGGCCACAAGGGCCTCACCTTGGCCACCTAGCCCCGGCTTGTGGCCAGGAGGCTGAGGGGAAGTCCTGATTGGGTAACACTGTGAGGGACTGAATCAGAACTTGGCCCTGGCTACCAAGACTATTGGACTCGTTCCCCTGCCTGCAGCTCAGAGGTGTGGCTAGTGGGCAAAGAAATGCATATATATATGTTTGTTTGTTTTGAGACAGAGTCTCGCTTTGTTGCCCAGGCTGGAATGCGTTGGCATGATCATAGCCCACTGTAACCTGGGACTCATGGGCTCAAGGGATCCTCTCACTTCAGTGTCCTGAGAAGCTAGAACTACAGGCACATGCCACTGCACCTGGCTAATTATTTTGTAATATTTTGTAGTGACGGGGTCTTGCTGCATTGCCCAGTCTGGTCTCAAACTCCTGGCCTCAGGTGCTCCTCCTGCCTTGGCCTCCTGAAGTGCTGGGATTACAGGCATGAGCCACTGAGCTCAGCCCGCCTATATCTTAAGCCTCTTCCTTGAGGCTCCAACCTGGGTCTCTGCTTCAGAATTCAACATCAAGAAATGAATAAAACAAGGGCCCAGCCTGGGCAAAATAGTGAGACACTATTCCTACAAAAAATAAAAATAATTTTTAAAACAGAAATGAATAAAACAAAAAGACACAAACAAAACAAACAAAGCCTCTTTGAGGACAAGAGCCCCACCAAGCTGGGACAAATGTGATAAAACCCCAGAGCCTAGGTCTGGGCTGCTGCTGAACTCTCCTGACATTATGGTCTGCCAGGGACAGGTGTCTTTGCACATCTACGGTGACTAGTCCACTCACTCTACACCCCGTCCTGGTTGTGGCAAAGAGACTATACGTTGTCCACCTAGGTCAGGGTTTCTCAACCTCAGCACTACTGATATTTTGGACGAGTAGCCGCCAAGATGTTGTCGGGGAGGCTGTCTTGTGCATTGTAGGGTATTCAACAGCATCTCTGGCCTCCACCCACTAAATGCCAGTAGCAATATCCCTATTTGTGACAAACAAAAATATCTCCAGACATTGACAAATGTCCTCTGAAGGCAACATCATCCCCATTTGAAAAACACTGCTCTAGCTCCATTCCCTCTCTTCTTTTTTAGTAATAAGACTTTTGATTTTCAGCTGGCACACAGTCAACAGGAAAAAAAACACCAGGCAGCTAGCTGCAAGACCACCCTTGCAATGAGGCAGAAGTACAACTTCCAGAAAGTGTCTCTAAAGGGAAGGTGTGCATCCTATCTCACTTCTTGCTTCCCAAGGGTGAGAACACTTACGCGGGGGCTGCAGCTGTATTGCCTCATAGGTCCGGAAATCAAAGTCAAGGGGTAAGATGGCAGAGTAGTAAGAGAGAAGGAGGCTGGGTCCAGATGACCATGGAGTGCCATGATAGAGATGGCCTCTACCACCAGACTTAATTCATGCAAAATAAATGAATTTGTGTCACTGCTGTCTTGGCCTAACTCCCCCGGAGCTGAGGTTTAGCCTCTGATGAACTCTTCTGACACCATGGCCTCTTGTCAGTCATAGTCAAATCTAATCTTAAGTAACATACGAGATATAACTCAGCAGTGCTTGTGGCTTTAATTACCCACCGTCTGGATGCCCGTGACTGTCAATCTTTTGTCTCAACTCAATTCTAGTAGTTCACCAGACCCCTCCACATGGCCACCATCCTCTCCCCATCCCATCCCTCCCCGGGGGCTTCCTATCTCAAGAAAGGTACTCCCACTTCCTTAGAACTCTGTGAGTCATCTCTGAATTCCCTCTCTCCCATTCCATCTCTCCCACATTCACAGTGCCCCAAAGTCCCCAGTTCTCCTCCACTCTACCCCTAACGCTACTGTTGCAGCTCAGGCCCTCGCCACTCCTCCCCTGGTTCACTGTCACTACCTCCTAACCACCCTCCCTGCCTCCAGTCTCCACCCCACGGCCCCCACCTGCCGCCCCCCAACTCCTGAAACGACCCCCTCCCCAGACTCCCTTGGTCTCTAGGGCAAAGTCCAACCTTTCTGGGTGACCAGCATCCCCCCTCCCCTCTCCCACCTCATCTCCCAGTCCCCCACCTCTTACTTATAGCCAACAGGAGACTACGCAAAGAGCTGACCACAGCTCCAGTAACCCGGTAACCCACTGTGACTCTGTTCCCTTTGTCTCCAATGTCCTTCCCTGCCAACCTCTGTTCTGTAAACTCTAACACCTCCTTTGAGGCCCAGGCAAAAAACACCTCCTCCTCAGGTTTTGACTGATTCCCTCAGCAAACACAGCCCATTGATGTCTGCTCTCTGCTGCCACAGAATTTGCCTGTGGGTCTAACACAGAGCTTGTCCCATTGCATTTACTGAGTTGGAGTGCCTGTCTCCCTGACTGGCAGTGAGCAACCTGAGGAAAGATCCCATTTTATTGTACTTGGAATCCACGGCACCTAATGTAATGTTGGCATGGAGTAGGTGCCCAATACACAATATGATTTTCCATTTACTAAGTCCTTGCTATGTGGTGGGCCCTGAGCAAATGCTTTATCTAAAGTATCTTATTTCATCCTCAAAATCTCCTTACCAGGAGTGAATGTCTCCCCTAAGAGATGAGACTACAATTCCAAGAAGCTGAGCAGCCACTCCAGGTGCCACAGCTTATGCACAGCAGTGTCAGAGACAGATTCTCCATCTGCCACACCCATCTCTCCCTTGGGATCTTGCCTCCCCTGCTGCCAACTCCAGACATGGTCTTCAGGGAAACACTGACACCCAGAACTAACCAGAACTGGGTGTAGAAAAAGCTCTTTATCCTGTTATTCAGCTAACTTGGGATTTCTTAAAAAGGAAGTTTTAATGGAAACCAAGAGAAAGCCACACACACACACACACACACACACACACACACACACACACACACACACACATTTTAACAAAACAAATGGGCAATACCAGGTCCCCTCTGAGCTTTTTTTTTTTTTTTGAGATGGCAGTGGCACGATCTCAGCTGATTGTAACCTCTGCCTCCCAGGTTTAAGCGATCCTCCCACTTCAGCCTGCACCACCATGCCCTGCTAATTTTTTTTTGTAGAGACAGGATTTTGCCATGTTGCTCAGGCTGGTCTCAAGCCTTGAAGATTGGCCTCAAGACATCCGCCCGCCTCAGCCTCCCAAAGTGCTGGAATTACACATATGAGCTGCCACCTCCCCTGGCCGCTCTGAGCTGTTATTTCCTCCTCTCTAAAACCAGCAGGTGAGACTAGACATCTCAAAGATTCTTATCAGCCCTAATATCCTGTGATTCCATGGATGGAATAGTTTCTCAGACTGGACGGTGGGCTGATGAATTGTGCTGGGGAGGGCAGTCCCCTAGGGACACAGGCTTCATGGGGAGGAAGGCCGAAAGCCGACCAGCCCCACCCACCCTGCTCCTTAGGACTCCACCTTAGAGGTCCAAAGGGAGAAAGAGGCCAGGCACGGTGGCTCACGCCTGTAATCCCAGCACTTTGGGAGGCCGAGGCAGGTGGATCACCTGAGGTCGGGAGTTCGAAACCAACATGGCCAACATGGTGAAACCCCGTCTCTACTAAAAGTACAAAATTAGCTGGGCGTGGTGGTGGGTGCCTGTAGTCCCAGCTGCTCGGGAGGCTGAGGCAGGAGAATTGCTTGAACCCAGGAGGCAGAGGTTGCAGTGAGCCAAGATTGCGCCACTGCACTCCAGACTGGCTCCAGCCTGGGCCACAGAGCAAGACCCGGTCTCAAATAAATAAATAAATAAATAAAAAGGGAGGCCAGGCGTGGTGGCTCACACCTGTAATCCCAGCACTTTGGGAGACCAAGGCGGGCAGATCACTAGGTCAGGAGATCTACACCATCCTGGGACGGGCGCCCATAGTCCCAGCTACTCGGGAGGCTGAGGCAGAAGAATGGCATGAACCCGAGAGGTGGAGCTTGCAGTGAGCTGAGATCGCGCCACTGCACTCCAGCCTGGGTGATAGAGCAAGACTCCATCTCAAAAAAAAAAAAAAAAAAAACAAAGAGAGAAAGGGATGGCTGGCCTAATAGCCTTCTGGACCCTCTGATAATCCTCCCCAGGGTGAGTGTGAGTTTGAAGTCAGATAGGCCTACAACTTGGAGTCCAGATCTGCAAGCTTCCTGCTGGATGTTGAAGGGTCCTGTCTCCCCCCTAGGCCTCAGTGTAGGCATCTTCCCTTCTGTGGGCCACCCCCTCTGGTCCCAAGCCCTACCTGGCCCCTCCTCCCATAAAATTATGACAACAGAGAGTGGAGGCTTGTGGGCAAGTTCCTGAGGAGGCTCAAACTCAGCTGTAACCCTTGGAGCCACCGTCATTTCCCCTCTCCCGCCTCCCCAGCTAGAAGGCTGAGAAGTTTCATCACAGCTGAGCTGTTGTCCTTATAAGGGAAAGTCCTCCGGAGCCTCTCCTTTGGGCCATAGCCAGCTGGTGGAGAACCTGGCCAGGCCTTGGGGTATCCTCCCAGTGCCAGGAAAGGTGGGGGTGCCCCAAGGACTCTAGGGTGAGCCTCCACCTGAAATCACAGACCCTCCAGACAAACAGCAGAAAGCAGTCAGTTGTGGCCCCAGGCCAAAACCCCAGGAGAGTCAAATCCCAGGTCCTGACACTAACTTTAGTCCCCTACCTAAGTTGCTTAAGCCTCAGTTTCTTAACCTGTAAAATGGAGTGAAATTACATCTTCCTTGTGAGGCCACTGTGGTGACTGAGAGGATAACAGGCCTGGCAAACAGTAGGTGCTCTATGAGGCCAGGCTGCTGGAGTTTATTAAGCATTTTCTTTTCTTTTCTTTTTTTTTTTTTTTTTGAGACGGAGTCTCGCTTTGTTGCCTCCTGAGTAGCTGGGACTACAGGCACCTGCCACCATGCCTGGCTAATTTTGTATTTTTAGTAGAGACGGAGTTTTGCCATGTTGGCCAGGCTGGTCTCGAACTCCTGACCTCAGGTGATCCGCCCGCCTCGACTTCCCAAAGTGCTGGGATTACAGGTGTGAGCCACTGCACCTGGCTACCCCTGGGGTTTGAATCCGGGTGTGTCTGCCTCCAAACCTGAAGTCATGTTTTCTCTACTTACATCCTGCTGTTTCCTCTGAGAATTTTGTTAAATTATGTCAACAGGGAGGAATTTCCATCACCACCTCTCCACCATCCATGTTCCATCACAGAGCCTCCTTGGTCACAGAAACCTCTGTGGAGTGAGTTTGTGTGGTCTCTTCTGACAGCCCTTTTGTCTGGGACATGAGGGTAGGGATGGGGGGCAGGAAGACAAGACATGGAGAAGGGAACAAAACACAGTGACTCCTGAGATAGGATGCTGCCAGGGCCTAGGCAGGGGTAGAGGAAGGGGCAGTCTGGTTGTCCCTCCCCCTGTCCTGGGTCCTGTCTGATGATAGCCACCTTGTGATTTGTGAAACCCTCTACTGGGCTGGACACGGTGGCTCACGCATGTAATCCCAAGCACTTTGGTAGGCCAAGGCAGGCAGATCACTCGTGGTCAGAAGTTCGAGACCAGCCTGGCCAACATGGTGAAACTCCATCTCTACTAAAAACACAAAAATTAGCCAGGCATGGTAGCGTGCGCCTGTAGTCCCAGCTCTCAGGAAGCTGAGGCAGGAGAATTGCTTGAACCCAGGAGGCGGAGGTTGCCATGAGCTGAGATCACGCCACTGCACTCCAGCCTGGATGACAGACCGAGACTCCGTCTTAATTAAAAAATATATACATATCCTAGCCGGGCTCCATGGCTCACGCCTATAATCCCAGCACTTTGGGAGGCCAATGTGGGTGGATCACCTGAGATCAGTAGTTCGAGACCAACCTGGCCAACATAGTGAAACCCCGTCTCTACTAAAAATACAAAAATCAGCCAAGTGTGATGGCAGGCAACTGTTTATATATATATATATAGAAGCCGGGTATGGTGGCAGGCGCCTATAGTCCCAGCTACTCGGGAGGCTGAGGCAGGAGAATGGCATGAACCCAGGAGGGGGAGGTTGCAGTGAGCCGAGATCGCGCCACTGCACTCCAGCCTGGGTGACAGAGCCAGACTCCATCTCAAAAAAAAAAAAAAAAAAAAAATCCTGCACTGTAACAACCCACGGGACTTCAAGTCACTGAGATAAGGCAGCCTGTGTTCAAAAGGAGGGCTCCCCTTCTCTGCACAGGCCTCCAGCCCCAAGACCAGAGGGAAAGGCACTTCTTTTTTTTTTTTTTTTTTTTCTTGAGATGGAGTCTTGCTCTGTCACCAGGCTGGAGTACAGTGGCATAATCTCGGCTCACTGCAACCTCCGCCTCCCAGTTTCAAGTGATTCTCCTACCTCAGCCTCCCCAGTAGCTGGGACTACAGGCACACGCCACCATGCCCAGCTAATTTTTGTATTTTTAGTAGAGATGGGGTTTCACCGTGTTGGCCAGGATGGTCTCGATCTATTGACCTTGTGCTCTGCCCACCTTGGCCTCCCAAAGTGCTGGGATTACAGGCGTGAGCCACCACGCCCGGCCAGAAAGGTGCTTCTTACCACATCCTTCCCCATGGCTGGCCAACACCATCCCAGCAGCCACTGTCTTCAAGGTGGCCTTACAGAAGGGACTCTGCCATCAAAAAGACTCCTCTATGATGAAGGGGCCTGGGAAGATGGAGTGATTCACCTGAGGTCTCTCAGCTTCTGCGGGCCACTCACTCGGTATAGCTGTCACGCGCCAGGCCAGTGGCAGGGGAATTCAGGAGCGGCATGAGGGTCATTGCCACAATTGATAGGCCCCGGTTCAGGTGTTTCCTGTTGTGTTGGCCCCGGGGTCTGTCCATGGTTCTCACAGAGGAGGAGGAAGGGAGCCAGCCTTTGGTGAGCACAGTGGTGCTTTCCCACATGGGTGACGGGGGTTGGGGGGAAGGTGTGGCTGTAATCCCCTTTTGTGGGTGAGGAAACTGAGGTCTCCTGAAACTGAGACACACCCAAGGTCCTTGGGTGAGATTTGGACCTTAGCAGCCTGGTTTGGAGCTGTCCACTGGCCTAAGGGCTTCCCAAGAGTGTTCAGGGAAGCCCTGGAATTCTGCTGAACTTTGTTTGTGTCGTGAGGTCAGGAGCCAAAGATAGGACCCAGGCTCACCCTTAACAAGGACCAGGCTCTGAGGGTAAAATAATGGCTGGAATCATCATTTTGGAACCATTGTAGGAAACACCTGTTCAGCAAGAATCATCAGTGGATACTAAATCTGGGGAAATTTGTGGTGAGGTGCAACATATTTAGATGATCTTAAGTTGTCTCCCAGATTATTAGTTGCAAGAGGAAAAACGCAAAAACATTAACAGTAGAAAAATCAGACACCTGGCCCCAGTAATCACAATGAACATCACCCATGAGGGCCAGATGCAGGTAGTCCATCTCCAGAGTAATAACCTGAGAAGGACCCAATTGCCTGTGCAGTTTCCAGCTGAGAATCCATAACCTCAATTAACTATCACAACTAAGCAGGCAGAAACCTCAGACAAACCCCAAAGGAGGAATCAGAAAGGGGAGGACTGTATTCTTCAAAAATGTCAGTGTCATCAGGGACAAAGAAAGGCTGGGGAAATGTTTCAGATTGGAGGAGATGAAAGAGTGATGACAGTTGTATGCCAGACCTGACCCCAACCAGAGGAAACATATAATAAAGGATATTATTGGGTCAAATGACAAAATGGGAATATTAGCAATAAACTATTGTTATCAGTGTTAAATGTACTGATAACTGTACTACAGTTACATAAGAGAATATACTTATTTTTAGGAAATACACAGTGAAGTATTAAATATTTAAGGATAAGAAGCCATGATAACCAACTATCCAGTGATTCAGAAAAAAGTTATGGGCCAGGCATGGTGGCTCATGCCTGTGATCCCAGCACTTTGGGAGGGCAAGGCGGGCGGATCACAAGGTCAGGAGTTCACGACCAGCCTGGCCAACACAGTGAAACCCCGTCTCTACTAAAAATACAAAAATTATCGGGGCGTGGCGGTGTGCACCTGTAGTCCCAGCTACTCGGGAGGCTGAGGTAGGAGAACCGCTTGAACCTGGGAGGCAGAGGTTGTGGTGAGCTGAGATTGCGCCACTGCACTCCAGCCTGGGCAACAAGAGCAAGATTCCATCTCAAAGAAAAAAAATTATATGTATATGTGAAAAAGAGAAAGTGCTCAAAAGAGAAAACAGGTCAATCTTGCTAGAGTAAATGGGTGTTCTTTGTACTGTTCTTTTTTGGAGACAGATTCTTGCTCCATTGCCCAGGCTGGTATGCAGAAGCATGATCTCAGCTCACTGCAACCTTCACCTCGCAGGTTCAAGTGATTCTGATGCTTTAGCCTCTGGAGTAGCTGGGATTACAGACACGCGCCACCACGCCTGGCTGATCTTTGTATTTTTAGTAGAGATGGGGTTTCACCAAGTTGGCCAGGATGGTCTCGAACTCCTGACCTCGGGTGATCTGCCCGCCTTGGCCTCCCAAAGTGCTGGGATTACAGACATGAGCTACCATACCATGGCCTTTGTACTATTCTTATTCCTGCAATTTTTCTCTAAGTTTAAAAGCATTTCCAAATGAAAAGTTTGGTTTTTGAAAAGTATTGTTCCTTGCGACACTTAGTCCCCAGCCGTAGAAATACTGGGGGTGGGGGTATATATCAGAAGGGCCTGAGTTTAGCAAGAACAGAATGCTGGACAAGGTGGCTCATGCCCGTTAATCCCCTTTGGGAGGCTGAGGTGGGAAGATGGCTTCAGGCCAGCAGTTCGAGACCAGCCTGAGCAACATAGCAGGACCACATCTCTAATAATAATAATAATAATAATAATAATAATAATAATAATAGGGGCCGGCCGTGGTGGCTCATGCCTGTAATCCCAGCACTTTGGGAGGCTGAGGTGGGTGGATCATGAGGTGAGCAGTTCGAGACCAGCCTGACCAACATGGTGAAACCGTCTCTACTAAAAACACAAAAAAAACGGGCTCCTGTAATCCCAGGGACTTGGGAGGCTGAGGCAGGAGACTCGCTTGAAATTGGAAGGCAGAGGTTGCAATCAGCCGAGATTCTGCCACTGCACTCTAGCCTGGGCATTAAGAGCAAAACTCCATCTAAAAAATAAAAAAATTAAAAAATTAAAAATTAAAATAATAATAATAATAATAATAAGCAATAATGAAGCCCAGGAGCAGGCAGTGTCCCAGCCCAGCTTATGGAATGGGGGCCCTAGTACCGAGTTTGGGGGACTGGTGATACCAATCACCAACTGCTGTGTTGGAGAAGGGCAGCCCTGGAGCTGGCATCCACAACAACAAACAGGCTTGAGGCACTGAAGTTCCATAAAAATGGATTTATTGCCAAACTTTAAGAAAAGCGCTTCATAAGCAGAAGACACAGAATGCCACCCTCCTCAAGGAGGCAAGCACGGAATGCCACCTTCCTCAAGGAGGCAAGCTAGGCAGGCCCTGCACGTTCTCACTCCTCTCCCAGAAGCCAGCTTCCTGCCTAGGGCCCAGGCTGCTAAAGGATGGAAATTAATAGCATTTGGTCACTTGAGGTGGCCCCAGAGCTACTTGCCTACCCACCAGGCCCCAGGGAGAGTGGCTGGGCCTGGGGAGCTGGGCCTAAACCTGTGACCTGCATGCAGGGTCTCTGCACCCACAGACTCTGCCCTCAGTCCAGCTGCTGCAGTTAGCTACTTCACACAGGAGGGAACTGAGGCTCCAATTCCTGGCAGTAGGTGGCTTGGCTAAAGCCCCAGCCAGCCATGGCTGCTGGTGGGGGAAGGCTGTTCCTAAGGGAAGATGGCAGGGGATCACATGACTGGGTACCTGATGTCCTTCTTACTCTTGTCCTGGGGCAGATGGAGGGAAAGGCAGACTGTGGCACGGGGGCCCAGTTTGCGCAAGGAGGCTGATGGGGGCTCCCGAACCAGTGCATTGCTGCTCACCTCTGCTCCTGCCCCATGCAGCCCAGAGAGGACATCTGCCCCTCCTGATCCTTGACTACTACCTCAAGAACAAAGTGACAGTACAATAACGATAACGAAGGCATTGACCTGTGCAGCAGGCCTCAGTGGGGTCGGGGAACGGGGCAGAAAGGCCAGGGCACGTTGCTGTGACCCTCCCTTTCTCTCTTTCAGTAAACAAAAGTGCACATGCAGAAATCTGGGCAGGTCCTATCAGAAGCTGCTCTCACCCCACAGGCCCCAGGGAGAGTGGCTGGACCTCGGGAGCCAGGGCCTCTGCACCTACAGGCTCTGCCCTCAGTCCAGCTGCTGCAGCACGATGGAGACTGGATGTGCCCCTAGAGTCAGGGACAATGTCGGGGAGAGGCTGGGAGAGGACCAGGGTGCAGGGATGGACCAGGAAAGGGAAAGAAGAAAATGTCTCTTCTCCTAGAAAGTTACAGGAGAGCAGCCCATCTGGGGCTTGAAGGCGGGGAAGTGGCTTCGGATTCCAACATACCCCTATCAACATTTGAAGAAATGACTGGGATACTGGACCTGTTTCAGCTGAGAAGGAACCACAGAGACCCAGATAAATCCCCATCTGAGGAGGCACAGAAGTTGGTGGGGATTCTCTTCTGAAGGCTGACATGATCATTACAAGTAAGTTTTTCTAATGTGGACATCAGGACCACTCTGGGATTCACCTCTTCAGAAATATACAAGGCTGGACACTATCCAGGGGCAGAGACTAGACTAGAGGACCCCTTAAGTTCCTCTTCCACTCCTGAATCCTCCAGACCTAAGCCCTCCAATCACAGCTCACCTGAGAGGAAAGGGCTGCAGAAAATGTCCTTGTTTTGCAAAAAAGGAAACAGGGCCAAAGAGAGAGAGAGGCCACACAGCTAATGTCCTCCTCACAAAGAGGCCTCTCATCTCCCTCAAGAGGCTCCAGCTGGGTCCTACGTTCCCCGCAACTGAGGGATGAACCTAGAGCCTGGACCCAAGGCCTCCGCAGCTACTCAGAATAGGTGGGAGGGGGGCTAGCTTTGAGGATGCCTTAGCCATGAGGCTCTTTGCCTAGGAATAGCTGGAGATGGAAGTTGCAGGGGGCTCAGCTGTGCTCTATTCAGAAGTTAGGAATGTAAACTACTGAGGATGGGGAACAGAGATGATGTCATTCCCAGAAACCCCAAGTGCCGCCCCCAAAGCCCTGGGGCAGTTTGGAACGACCACACAAACACATAGGTCCCAGCGTGTGTGCTCCCAGCCCCAGCCCCAGCCCCAGCCCAGAGGCCAGGCCAGATAGCCAGGCGGTAGCCCTGGGTGGCACCTGGCACCACTGGCCAGAGCAGAGTAGGAAGGACGCCAGGAGTCTCTTTGGGTCATGGCCAAACCCTGACATGCCCAATGGCCCTCCTGCAGCCATTGCTGTAGAAGCAGAAGCACATTTCTCAGCAGGGCTGGGCCTTGATGGACTTGATGGATGGCCAGGAGGGATGGTGCCTCTGGCCCAGCAGGCCCTAGGGTGCACTTCTCCTGTAGAGGGTCACCAGCTCCTTCCGCTTCTCCCTTAGCCCAGGTGCTTCCTGGCTCAGCTCTCCCAAATCTCTCATTTCCTGCAGGACCTGGGTGGCCTGCCTCAGCTGCGCCACAGCCTGGCTGAGCAATGTTTCGGCGCTAACAGGGGCCGGCTCACTGCCCAGCACCTTGTTCAACAGTTTCTCCGTCTGTTCCGAGGCCACCTTCACCTCCAGCTGGGCCCGATATAGCCGTTCCCTGGGCTGCAAGGGACGCCGTGGGCCTTCCCCAAGCAAGTCCCCAAGGGAGGAGCAGCGGGGATGGAACTGAGGTGGCAGGTCCCAGGGGGGCAGTGCTGTGGATGTTGTTGCATCCTTTGGGGGAGTTCCTGGGGTGCCCTCAGCCTGAGAGGGCTTGGCAGGCTCAGGACTGTCATCCATGCCATTCACTGAGACCTGCGCTGTGCCTGGAGCAGGTGGCCCAGAAGCCTGCATCTCACCCATGCAGGCTTTCAGTTTCTCCGATAAGATCTTGGGTGGGGGTGTAGGGGGCTTCCCACCCTCCCTGGGGGCAGCCTCGGAAGTCTCAGAACAGGGTGCCTGGGATGGTTCTGCACTCTCTGCAGCAGGGGGCTCCTGGGGGCTGGGGTTCTCCCAGCTCACCTTCAGTTTGTCAGGCAGGACGCTGTTGGGAGGCTGCTCAGAGCCACTGTCCTCCTCTGCTGGGGTCTCTGAGTCCTCCTGGCTCTCAGAGGAGACCTCAGAGCTTGCTGAGACAGGGGTTGGGGCTCTGTCCCCCACAAGGGTCTCCACCCTGTCACCAGGGCTGGTGGTCTCAGGTGCTAGGAAAGGCTTGGTAGGAGGCATGAGAGGCCGGGGTGTCTCCCGAGGTTGGGCTTCACTGACATTATTGCTGGGGGCAAACACTGGTGGCCCACTGTCCGGAACATCAAGATCCAGGCGCAGAAGACCGTCAGAAGCTGCGCTGGCCACCTGGTGGGGGGGGATGGTATATGGGTGTCATCTTGGCTGATGAGCCATTGGGTCAGGTGTGCCCACTGACACGAGTTCTTACCCTCTCCCATCCAGGTTGTCCAGGCCCCCAGTTCCCCAGCCTCTCTCTGTCCTGGCTTCTGTGGCTACTTGATTAGAAGCTAAAGTGATTCTTGATGAATCTTCCTCTCCTTTCCCTCACCACCAAAGAATTCCCTGTTTTGGAATCACAGGCCAGGAACGTCACAGCCAGGGTCCTCTTGGAGCCCCAGGCTGGTTTCTGGGATACTGGACCTGGACTGGACTATACTAGCCTGGGTGGCAGGGGACAGAGTTCCAGCCCTGCATCTAACCCCTACCTAGCTGTATGGCCTTCAGAGGTTCCCTTCTCTGCAACCCACCTACCCATCACCATACCCAGGGTCCCCACAACCAGTTGGTCAGTCAGAGACAGGACCAGGACTCAAACATACTTCTTCCAGTTCGTCTCAAGCTCACTGACTTCTGCTTGCCCTTCCTGGAGACCTCTGTTCCGTCTGCCAGCTTCTCTCCAGCCTTTGCCTGTCCAGCTGCTCGGCAGCCTGTGCCCACTCTCCTCGTGTCATCAGATGTGGTCCCAGACCACAGCTGACTGCCAGAGAACAGCTGCACCAGAAGGCAGCTACCCACCCCCACCAGGCTCCAGGGACCAATAGGGATATCCAGCAGTCCCACAGTCATGAGACCCTCCCAGAGAGCCTCAGAGGCCCCAGCAGGGCTGGGCAGGAGGCCTTTCCCAAGGTCCCTCAGATGGTGGGGGTCCTGGCTGGGATCCTTACTCTCCCCTGCCACCTTATTTTTCTTAAGAGATGGGGTTGGTTGGGTGCAGTGGCTCATACCTGTAATCCCAGCACTTTGGGAGGCCGAGGCAGGCTGATCACCTGACGTCGGGAGTTTGAGACCAGCCTGACCAACATGGAGAAACCCCGTCTCTACTAAAAATACAAAATTAGCCGGGCGTGGTGGCACATGCCTGTAATCCCAGCTACTCGGGAGGCTGAGGCAGGAGAACTGCTTGAACCCGGGAAGCGGAGGTTGCGGTGAGCCGAGATCATGCCATTGCACTACAGCCTGGGCAACAAGAGCAAAGCTCTGTCTCAAAAAAAAAAAAGGAGTCTCGCACTGTCACCCAAGCTGAGTGCAGTGGCATGGCCACAGCTCACTGCAGCCTCCAGAGTAGCTGGGACCACAGGCATGTGCCACCATGCCCATCTCCCTTTGTTGCTCTCACTCCCTTTTATACATACACAGGACCTGGCTGACATCAGGCACTGGGGACCACCAGAAAGTCACCCCCAACACACCATACACACACACACACACACACACAGCTGCCTCCCTGAACTCTTCTGTGCAGAGGGCCCCTCCCTCCAAGGCTGGCCCTCCCCACACCTGTCCCCGGCCCCCATCAGGCATTCCTTTTCTCTGTGGCCACCTCAGTGCTCCCTCTGCAGGATCCTATCCCTCAGCTGACAGACAGGCACAGGCTGCCGCAACTCAAAAACAAACCTCCCATGACCTTGGGTCCCTCCCTCTGGCAAACCCAGCCCTGCACCCCGGGACAGCCCTAAATCGACTCCTTTTAGAAAATATGCTGCAAGGCCAGGCGCGGTGGCTCACGCCTGTAATCCCAGCACTTTGGGAGGCTGAGGTGGGCAGATCATGAGGTCAGGAGTTCAAGACCAGCCTGGCCAAGATGGTGAAACCTCGTCTCTACTAAAAATACAAAAATTAGCCGGGGGTGGTGGAGGGCGCCTATAATCCCAGCTACTCGGGAGGCTGAGGCAGAGAACTTCTTGAACCCGGAAGGCGGAGGTTGCAGTGAGCTGAGATTGCACCACTGCACTCCAGCCTGGGCGACAGAACGAGACTCAATCTCAAAAAAAAAAAAGAAAAAGAAAATATGTTGTAAATGCCTTGTCCTTGGTCCTGCCCTTGTGACTTGCGGCTGCCAACCTGGCTGATGCCCACCAGGTCTTGTGCCTATCTCTCTCCAGATGTGGCACTTGCCTCTGGCTTCCTCTTTCTTGGCTCCCTGCTGGCTGACTTCCCTCCAGTCCCTAAATGTAGCACTTGCTGAGGTTCTTTCCTGGCCTCCAAAATCCTCCCCTGCAGCATGAGCTCCACTGGTCTAAAAGAGGCTCCTCCCTTCCCCCTCCCCGTTGCCTATACCCTCTCCAAATTCCCTGTGCCCAGGGCCTCCATGCTCCCAGTCTCCAGGCTTGGGGAACCTCAGACAACCTTCCCTTGGTCCAATCCCTGGACTCAATCACAAGCCCAGGTGGCTCTTGCTTCCTAATATCCTCCCATCAACCCCTCCCTCTTCATCCCCTCCAGAGGCCTGGAAAGCCACCTGCCCCACCTCCTTCCTGGCCCCTGCCTTTCCCTCTCTCAACCCAACCCATCCTACCCAGAGCCTCAAACTGACCTCTGAAACGCACTCTCCCTTCCTGTCTCCAGCTTCTTCATCCAAGGCCTCCACAATTTCCTCCCCACAACCCCCTTAGACCAATCTCTCAGGCAAGTGGAGCTGCTCTGCGTACCTCAAACCCTCCCGCTGTGCCTCGGCTCACAGCACTCCCTCCACAGAGAATCCCCCGACTCCAAGTCCACCAGGTGAACCCCTCCCATCCTTCAAGGGTCAGCTAAAATGCCAGTGGCTCCTTGTGGTCCCTCCCGCCCTGACCTCCTAGAGCCTTCCTTCCTCCGCACAAAAATCAGACACAGCTCTGCTTGGAGCAGTCTGTGGGACAGGCCTATTTTTCAGCTGGAAGCTGAGCTCTGAGGGGCAGGGACTGGCCTCATGGGCTTCAGTTTCCCTCTGGCACCAACTCTGGCTAAGGACAGATTCAACATTTGTGTGTGGATTGAACAAATGGAAAAGGCTACAGGCTCAAGGACGTCCATACCCTGAGCACGTGTAACACAGGTGCCCCATCACTTCCTGTCTACTCCTCAGGAAACCCCAGCTCCAGGTGTCCTCAGGAAAAATGTGGCCCCAAGCCTGGCTGCTGCCCAGAGGAGCTGAGGTCCTAGGCTCAACTAACCCCAACATCCACACTGGGCAAGGCCCTACCTCCTTCAGGTGGACTCTTGTTGGTGGCCGGCGCCGCTGGCCCCCTCGCACCCGGTCCCGTGTCACATGCTCCAGGGCACAGCTCTTGTCCACCTTTACCTGGAGGGAATGAGAACCAGATCAGCCCCTGTCAAGCCTTGGGGAGTGTGGGAAGCAGCCAGGGTGGACCTGGCTCAGAGGCCAGGTCAGTGCCCCACCGCTGCCCCCTCTGGGAATCTCCCTGCCCTGGCCTCTGCTTCTCTGACTCTGCAATGCCCCGGGGTCCCCGGGGTCTCTTGCAAAGTCTGAGGCTCTCCCTCTCTGCAGCTGCCATTTGCCTCAGTCCTTCTGCCCAAATATGGGCCATCGGCCCTTGCCCCTGAGTATATCAGAAATATATAAGCAGCCCTGAGGTGGCTTTGGGGCTTAGCTAGGAGAGAAGGTAGAAAGCAGCCTATGCTCCCCTAGCACCTGGTTTCTGAAAAAGGTCTGCCCTGGCCTCTGCCACCCTCCCAGGACCCCTGGAGAGAGCCCAGGGAGAGAGCAGGGCCTCTGCCCCTTGAGCCTGGGAGCCTGGAGGGCAGCATCTTCTCTCTGAGGGTAACAGAAGGGGTCAGGATTGGCTGGGAAGCCTCAGAGTAAGAGTCACATGGGAGGTCCAGACTCAGAACCCTGGAGCAGCCTGGCCCTATGATGGGGAGTGGGGGCTCAGGCCCACATGTGACTCCAGCTGTCTCTGTCCCTCAGTGGAGGAGCAGACTGCGGGCTGAGGCCCAGCCCACGGCTCCTATGGCCTCCCCCAATATCTATGATATGTCCCATCATCCCTCTCCCGCGGAATGGGGACACTTTTCCCCTAGGTAGTGAAGGGCTGAGCATGACATGTAACACAGGACACGACATAGGAGCTATGGGCTGGGAGTCAGGGAACCTGGGTATTAAGAGGGGACTTGCTTGGGAAGATTTGCTCCTTGACATAATCCAAGGCATCACTGTAGGTGGCCCCCAGGTCCATTTTAGCCCAAATAACCAAAGATCCATGATGTCAAAGACAAATCTTCCTAGGAGATCCTGGATCCATGGGATGCTCTGCCTGCCCCAAGCCAGATTGTGGCTACTGTTGCCACAGTCCCCAGTACAGCACAGGGGGCTGAGGTCTGCAGGGCTGAATGGTCATTGTAGACAGAGAGGGAGGCCCAGAGCTGAGAGCCAGCCTGCCCTGGACTTCATGGGCAAACTGAAAAGGGAGCTGTCGGCTCACTCTGCAGCACTCTCTGGCCTGGGCCCACCTACTGCTTCCAGCTGAGGCCAGGCTTAGAAAGGATGCATGCTGCCACCAGTCTAGTTCCAGCCCACCACTTATCTGCTTTCCAGTTTAAGACAAGTTACTTAATTTCCTTAGGCCTCCATTTCATCTGTAAAACAAGGACAGCACCACCTACTATGAGGGGCTGTAGTGAGGACTACAGAAGGTAACAACAATGCCCCATAGCAGTGACATAATCGAGGGGAAGTCTGGGGTGAGGAGGGGCAGGGTCCTCTCCTAGATCACACGCAGTGGGAAAGGAGACACAGAGCTGTCCACAGACTGCATCGCACCTCATCAAAAGCCTTGTTTTTGCCTCGGTTAATCCCTTCATTGAGGGCTTTGATCCAGGATTCCTTCTCCTCCCCGGTGGGTGCCTGGAATTTGATGTCGCTGACCTGTGGGCAAGATGGATGGAGTAGATGGCAGATGTTTAACAAAGCTCACATTTGGCATCTTAAGGAGGCTTCCTAACCTAGATCCCAAAGTCAAACCAAAATGACCCCACAGTAAGTATGACACTGAGGCTTTGGGCCAGGAAAGGGAAAGATCTCACAAAGAAGCCCTCCCCACTGCCCACCAGCATGCAGCTGGGTCTAGATTCGAATCAGCCTGGCCTTGTAGAAAGAGCCCGGATCTGGTCCAGCTCCATGGGACTCCCCCAGGCCAGCTGCCTGGACTCTGGGCTTCTATTTACTCTGAAAAGTAGGAATAGCCCCAGTCTACATTCAAACCCACCCCACACCACCCATGACTCCTTTCCCAATTCAGGTAGGGGCTCTGAGCTCCTGTTAGAATCAGAGGGTGGCTCAGAGAACCCTGACCCTGCCAGGCCCAATGGCCTGGAAATGAGAGGAAGGAGTGAGGCCATGGAAACTGAGGGGCTGCCTCGCGCAGTGGATATGGCAGTAGGGCCTCTGAGTGGGACAGTGCACCACTTACAGGTGTCTGACCTCAGGCCTCAGTTTCTTCACCTGTAAAAGAGAATACCACCAGAACCTTCCTCATGGAGCCATGAAGATCATTTTTAAATTGACGTATCCAATTTGAATGATGGATAAAATGATGTATCCAATTTGTACACCCATGCTCATAGCATTGTTCACAACAGCCAAAAGGTGGAAGCAACCTCAGTGTCCGCTGACAGATGAATGGATAAGCAAAATGTGGTCCATACGTACAATGGATTATCAGCCAGCCTTAAAAAGGAAGAAAAATCTGACACATGCTACAACAGGGATGAACCTTGAAAACATTGTGCTAAGTGAAATAAGCTGGACACAAAAAGACAAAAACTGTACAATTCCACCTATATGAGGTACCTAGAGTTGTCAAAATCATACAGACAGAAAGGAGAGTGGTTGCCAGGGGCTGGGGAGAGGGGCAATGGGGCATTATTATTTAATGGGCATAGAGTTTTCGTTTTACACGATGGAGAGTTATATGATGGATGGTGGTGATAGCTGTACAACACCATGAATGTATTTAATGCCGCTGAATTGTGCAATTTCAAATTGGAAAAGATGGTAAATTTTTTTGACCACAGTTTTTTTTTTTTAACTGGGGGAAAAAAGATATATCTAAAGTAATAAAGCTGGAGCTAGGCAGAGTGAATACTCAGTAATAGGAATTAGCACCATTGCCTTCCCTCTGGACAAAACAGTTCGTTTCCTCTTCTGTAAGATGGGATAACACTGCCTACTACCAAGCAATGATGATGAAATTAAACATGATTAAAAGCAGGGACTGGCACATAGTAGGTGCTCAGTAAATAGTTCTTGAATGAATGAGCCAAAAAATTAATGAACTGGCCCAAGTTTCCTTCCCTCACCATTTTTGGACCACTGCTTACTCTCTGACCTCAAGATGCCCTAGTTCTTTGTTGGCGGTCGCCAGCTTGCCCATCTTCCACCCTGATGTTAGATAGTACCTCCCCTCCCTCCACTCTCCAGTTATGTAACACCGAGGTCGGCCTGGCCCCCTCAGCATCCTCATTATATAATTTCCTCCTGGCTGCCACTGCCTCCTCCTCATGCAGGGCCCTGTGTCCCACCCCCACCATGCCAGGCACAGCCAAATGCTCATTTGCATGACCAGGGTAAATATGATCCTGGAAGCAGATCTTCAGTTAAGTCAGAAACCCCAGGGCACCTTGGCAACTGCCTCAGCTCAGCCATCAGGGCTGCTGGGGGCTCAGAGACAGACCACACTACATCTGGGGTCGCTAAGGCCACTCAACTCTGTGATGGGACCTGCTAGAAAGGGAGTCTGGGGCCAGCCCTTCTACCCAGCTGCTCTTCCTATTCACAGGCTCAGAGCTGGTGTGACCCCTGCATGGTGCAGGATTTAACATCCAGGGAGCTTGAGAAGTGTACAGCTGAACTCAGGAGCCAATGGAACAAGAGGAGGCCAGAGAAGAGCAGGCCTAGAAGTCAGATTACCAAGTTCTACTCGCTTCATTACTCTGGACCTCAAAGGGACAAGAACAGAACCACTGGACCCAGCCCAAACTGCAGCTCCTTCCCCACTGGCCCAGCCCACCTGAGGCAGGCTGCCTCAGCTCTCTTCTGCTCCTTTGTGAGAAGCAGAAATGGCCTCAGAGAAGACCTATTGTGCAAGCTAAAAGGCTCCCACAGGAGAAGGAAGACAAGGTTAAACAGGACCCAGCTCCACCCTCCTAAGGAAACCTGTATCTGGCTGAACGAGCCAGGCATTCCACAAGGATGACCAGAATAGAAACAATTAGAATACCAAGAAGTTACCAGCCTGGGCAACATAGCGAGACCCCATCTCTACAAAAAATATGAAAATTAGCCGGGCATGATGGTACGTGCCTGTAGTCCCGGCTACTCAGAAGCTGAGGTGGGAGGACCACCTGAGCCTAGGAGGCAGAGGCTGCAGCAAGCTGAGATAATGCCACTACACTCCAGCCTGGGTGACAGAGTGAGATCCTGTCTCAAAAAATAAGAATACCAAGAAGCTGTGCCTCTCCCCTCAAGCCATCCTGAAGGGCCAAAGGCTGTACAGGTCCCTGCCCTGAGAACTTCCAAGAAGCCCCAGGGACACAGGCACTGCTAGGAGCTTAGATGCTAACAGGACTGGCCACAGACTAGGCCCACAAGGCCTGGGAAAAGGGTAAGGACAAGATGGCAGAGTGGAAAAAAGTGGGAGGGGAAGAGAGGAGGCAGGAAAGAGGAAAGGGCCAAGCTGGCTGAGACCAACAGGGCAGCAAGGCCCAGCAGTGGCCACCCTGCTTCCTGGCAGCGTCTGCCTGTGACCTCATGGGCAGGGGTGTGGGGCTGGAGAAGCAGGGGGAGAGGGGCATGTAAGACATTGGAGTCTTTGTTTATTTGATTAGAGGGGAAAAAAGGCGGCCTCAGGACCAGACAGCCAGGGTCATGTGACCTCCTGGCCGGCTGGAGGCCTCACTGAGGACGGGGAACACCCAGGCTGCTGAGAAAGGAGGGTGAGAGGATGTGGGAATGCAGTGCCCTGGGCCAGGTCCATCAACTGACCTCTGGAGAGCCCCAATCTGTGTGAGCTCCTGGGGTGGGGAGGGTCAGGGGCCCTTGAGCTGGAACCAGGATGCACTGTTTCATCCGCAGCACCCACCACTTGCTCCACAGCCCCATCTCCTATCCTCAGAGCCAGCCTAAATTCTTGTCCTGTTCTCAGAGCTAGCCTAAATTCTTGCAAGGTTGGGGGCTGGTAGGGAGGGTGTTGGCTGAAGCAGCTGAGAACACAGCTGCACAAACAGGCTTCTCTGAAGGTGATGTCCCACCCTGAGCTGAGCCAAGCCCACCTAGTCTATCACCAGCTGATTCTCAGAGCTGGGGAAGAGATGGCCCACAGAACAGCAAAGGCAGAGGCCAGAGAGGCTAGGTCCCCCTCCACCCCACATCCACATAGCACACTAAGACACACACCCAGACAGACACATGGCCAGGTGAGCACTCACCTGCATAAAAAAAAAGATACACACACAAGGGCCAGACACACAGGTGGCAGATCTTCACACAGAACATATTTTGCATCTCATCTCTCTCAAACACACATCCACATATACAGCACCCACTCAGGAAGGAAGTGGGTCTCCAGGACAGGGTAGGGGCTCCAGGCCTTGAAAAGATTAAAATGTGACTTTTTTTGTCCTCAAAGAGCCCTAAGCAGCAGATGTCAAGTGAAACCTGGGCCCAGTCCCATAAGCCCTCATAACACTATAATTATACCAGCCCCTACCCTGGGACACACTTCCAGCTCCCCAGTATCACAGCTCCACAGCCCCCTCCACTGCTATCTTGGTTGCTTCTGTATCCCCACCCCCTGCACAGTAGGACAAAGGGTCAATGAGTAAAGCATTGTGGTCTTCAGGGTCTGCAGAGGACTGGGCTCCCATCCCCTAAAGCTGGGGGAGAAACAGAATGGCCTCCAGCAGGCCCAGACCAGACTTGCTCCCCAACCCCCAGCCTCTGTGACTCAGCCCTATTCTGCGAGGCTCCACATGACATGCAGAGGACAAGGCAAGGAATGGCCCAGCCGCAGATGGGTGCAAGCTGGCGAGAGGTGCTGTGCATGCCAGCCTCAAATCTGAACTCGCTCCTGACATCTGTGATGCTACACCATGTGTCAACACCCACCAGACTCCCCGCCAGAGAAATGTGGTACAAACAGCAAACTTTATCTGCACACACAGCATGTCCCAGAGAAAGACTCAAGCCAGGGACCTTCCCCAGCTACAGCCAAGAAAGGAAAGTGCAAGGGGAGGAAAGCTGGGGGGCTGCAGGCCTCCTAGTCCTGAGTCCACGGTGGGCCCACCCACAAAGGCCTGGGATGAAGGGAGGTCGCACCCTCCCCCTCTGCCCCAGGCTACATCAGGGTGTTGAGGCCTGGCAGGGTGGAGGCCTCAACCACAGCTCTCCTGCCTCAGCCCTGGGCCTCCTCCAGGGTCTGGGATACAGCCAAATGCCCCACCTCCCAAAGGCTACTTTCCAACTACAGCCTGGGATGGAGGCCCTGGGCCTGCAAGAGGAAGAGGGGAGCAGAGGTCTCTCAACAGAGCCCTAAGTGCATCTCTTATCAACTAGGGGCTTGGAAGACTCCGAGACAAAATGAGCAAAGGTCTGACCTATGGTGGCTGCTAGGGCTGAGCCTCAGCCACACACAACAGAAAATGGGCTTTTTCAAGGGGCCAGGCCTGCCTTAAACCTGCTTAGGCCTCCCAAGCCAACTCTGGCCTAGAGGGAGATGAGGCAGCAGCAGGCATCTCCCTACCTTGTTCCCCGGGGATCGCAGCAGGATAAAGCGGTGTTTCCGCTTGAGGAGGGCACGAAGGTCCTGGCACTTCTCATAGCTGCCCAGCTCCACGGTCTCCACACACTTCTGATCATCCTGGGGAGGGAGACAGAAGGGACATGAGCTAGTGACAGTCAGACCCACCACCACCCTCAACTACTCATGTCCCAGACCCTGATCCCACTCAGTGAGGATATCACTTGGTCAGAGGGAGGACCTCAGGCTGCCAATCAGTCACCAAGATGTGGTGTCCAGACCCTGGCAAGTGCATGCTGGCTGGAGGGATGCCCACGAGGCTACCCATCCAGATGGGAGACGGGCACATAGCCCAGAGCCGGGTATGTGCCTAAGGCCAGAGGAGGAAACAGAGGGGAAGCTAGAGAGGATAAGAAAAGGCTGTCTGGGGTCCAGCCATGCCCAGAGGCCAGGCAGAGATCTGTGGAAGAGACAGCCAGAAGAATGCAGGATGCCACGAAATGGCAGGCGGGGAGTGGGATGGGGACGGGGGACAACAAGGACTTTCCAGGAAGAGCCAGAGGGAAGTGTGAACAAGGCAAATTTGGGGCTACATGCCCTGCCTTCAGCACAGCCATACTGAATTGTGTTCCTCACTCAGCATCGTCCCCTGCGGAGCCCTGGCTTGGGAGAGCAGCACCTCATCCAAGGCTGCAGGCTACATACAAGCAAGAGGCAAGGGCTCCTTCAAGCGCATCCCATCCCCACCCCACCACTTGGAGGCCTCATCATTAGGAGAGCCAGTGGCCAGAACAGTGCCCAGCCTCTTCCCAGCCATCTCCGGACACTAGCCAGGCTGTCTTCCTGCCCACCACTCCTGACATTTGAGTGTCTTCTCCACAGGCTCCACCCATCAGGTGCCTGTCCAGCAAGCTGCCTGGGAAAAGCTCCTCCCTCAGTGGTGGTCAACTGGTCCTCTTCCAGGGAAGACCCAACTGGAACAACTTCCTGGGTGTGGCAACTCTCTCATCCAGGAGAGTCCAGGGAAGCAGAAGCAGATCCTTCGGCGGGGGAGGGTACGCCACCCTGGGACTGACCAAAAAGTTAAGGAAACCCTTGCTGATGTTTAACAGAAGAAACCTGACACTTAGTGAGCACTTCTGCATCCCTGAGTCTCTGAACCTCATAATAACCCTGAAAGCCTGCAGCCCCACATCTGCCTCATTTTAGAGAAGGAAAGAAGGAGGTCTGGAGGTGAAGGGATTTGCCCTAGGCACACAGACCCAAATATAAGGGGCAGGGCCCTAACTCAAACCACAGCCTCTGACTCCCAGGCCAGGGCCCTTTCTAGCACAGCACACTCCTTCCAGTCACAGGCAGTAGGTTGCTCTGCACGAGGGGTCCTCCAAGGGTGGGACCTGGGCCAGCCGCATTAGCACCACCTGAGAGCTTGTTAGAAATGCAAACTCCCGGCTGGGCGCGGTGGCTCACACCTGTAATCCCAGCACTTTGGGAGGCTGAGGCAGGCAGATCACGAGGTCAGGAGATCGAGACCATCCTGGCCAACACAGTGAAACCCCGTCTCTGCTAAAAAAAAATTACAAAAAAAAATTAGCCGGGCGGTTAGCCAGGCGTGGTGGCGGGCGCCTGTAGTCCCAGCTACTCGGGAGGCTGAGGCCAAAGAATGGCGGAGCCTGCAGTGAGCCAAGATCGCTCCACTGCATTCCAGCCTGGGCAACAGAGCGAGACTCTGTCTCAAAAAAAAGAAAAAGAAAAAGAAATGCAAACTCCCAGGCCTCCCCCCCACTCAATCATTAAACCTAGGGGAGTGGGCCTGGCAATCTGCGTTCTAACCAGCCCCCAGGGATTTTGATGGATGCGAATTTTTTTTGTTTGTGTTTTGTTTTTTTGAGACAGAGTCTCGCTCTCTCAGGCTGGAGTGCAGTGGCATGATATCGGCTCACTGCAACCTCTGCTTCCTGGGTTCCTGCGATTCTCTGGCCTCAGCCCCCCAAGTAGCTGGGATTACAGGTGCCTACCACCACGCCCGGCTAATTTTTGTAGAGATGGGGTTTCACCATGTTGGCCAGGCTGGTCTCGAACTCTTGACCTCAAGTGATCCACCTGCCTCAGCCTCCCAAAGAGTTGGGATTACAAGCATAAGCCACCACCCCTGGCCTGGATGCAAACGGTTAAGAATCACTGCTACCAGCCTGGCCTACATAATGAAACCCTGTCTGTACTAAAAATACAAAAATTAGCTGGGCATGGTGGCGTGAGCCTGTGGTCCCAGCTACTCAGGAGGCTGAGGCAGGAGAATCGCTTGAACCCAGGAGGCGGAGGCTGCAGAGAGCCGAGACAGCACCACCACACTCCAGCCTGGGTGACAGAGGGCGACTCCTTCTCAAAAAAAAAAGAACCACTGCTCTACATCAGAGGTTCTCAGCCTTGGTGGCACCTGGGAGCTTTTAAAAATCCCAATGCCCAGGCGACATCCCAGACCAATTATACTACAATCTCTTGGGGGGCAAGACCCAGACCTCAGGATTTTTTAAAGCAGATGATTGTACATCTAATGTGGATAACCACTAATCGACTCTTGTCAGCCCCTCAGAGAAAGGGGAAGAGATGGCCAAGGTGGCCTTATCTCTCCAAACCAGGTTAAATCAAGTATCTTTTCTCACTTTTGCTTCCATCCATACATCCCTTTGCAATCTCTAGCCTCCAATACCTTCCAGATTCTTCAACTAAACAGATGGACCAGAAAAATCCTCTTAATCTGAGAAACTCCCCTGCCCCCAACCATGAACCCCTGAACTTGAGTGCTCTCCATCCCATCATTTACTGCCAAGGGGATGCAAACATCTACAAAGCACCTGCAAGATGCAGACACCCTACGAGGTGCTAGGAGCTGAGTCCTGCCCTGGGAAAACACAGTCCTGACTCCCCGCTTGGCCATCTTTCTCTACCCCATTCTCTGTGTATCTATCTGCTCATCCTTCTGTTCCCTCAACTGCACCCTACAAGAAGCAGCCCTCAAGCAGAACATATCTAGGACCAGTTTTCTGAGTGCCTGGTCCAGAGTCTCCTCCTCCCCGGGAATCTGGAGCAGGGAAACTGCCCAGGGAAGAATCCTTGCTTGAGAGAGAGCAGCTTACTTGCCCCGTGTCCACAGGCCTCCACAAACTGGACCGCCACTGGCCCAAATACACCCTCCTCTGCCTGGGAACAAAAAGTCCATCCACCTCCACCATTGAGCTCCCAACAGCTGCCTGTCCTGGGTCTCCTCTCCACCCCACCCCAAGACGCTGAATCATCCCAGCTCTTCTGCAGCTCAGAAAAACGGATAAACCAGCAGGCAATGGGTGAGGGAAGCATCTTTGGAATGTCAGCCTCTCTGACAGCAAAGAAACAGCCAAGAGCCATTTGCATTCGCCTAGTTCCTTACATCAGAAAGAGGAATTGAGCTAATAAGCATTTCTCAATTCCTACTCCAGGGCCAAGCTCCCCCACCCCTAAGTGCTAAGTTCTTGAAATTGCATTTTTAATAGCAACCTTTTTCAAAAAAGGAAAAAAAAGCGTGATTTAGATTTTTCATGTTTGGGAGATGTGAAATCCTTCCTGCTTCCCAGCTGTGGCCAGATGCAGAGAGGCAGTTTAGGACAAGTCTGACAGTACCTGACAGGCTGACAGCTGAAGCCTGTCACTTAAATCTCATGGCAGCTGGCACCGGAAGAAGCTGTGACAACCCCCTTTATTGGAAAAAAGGTCCCCCTGCTACCTCATTCTCAACCGTGGTACCTCCTATTTTGGTGGGAGCAGCAGTAGAGAACATCTGGGGGTGCTGTCTACACACCCTCATTCCCTTGCCCTCTTCCCACTGCTTCTCTGACACCCAAACAAACTCCATGAGCCAGCAACTCACGTAGGTCAGACGAGGTGCTTCTCCGAGGCAGCTCCTTTAAACACTTTGGATCCAGGTTGCCTAATCCTTCTTGTCCTGGGACAACTGTGAATTTGCCAAGATAGCCTGAGGCAGGCTGGGAGAGGTGGATGAGGAAGAGGCAGGCTCCCCCTTCTGCCCCCAGGCCAATTCCTCCCCAGGTATTTCATTTGTCAAAGGCATATATTGCTACCCTGTTTTCAGTGGATGGGCCCTCTGATAGCCTCAACCACAGCACACAAACACCATCTACAAGGAAAAACCACTTTTCTTCCTCAAGTCTTCACCTACATCTTAATTGACTCTTAGTTAACACGCAAGCTTAGCATCCTTGGTTGTCCAAATCCCAAGCCTGCTGAAATCAGAAGGGGAACAAGCATCTGAAGTGGGAAGAAGTGAGGGCTATTAGAGGCACAAGGACAGCAGAAGTTGCAACCAGCAACTTGATGTTAAAGGAGAAAGAAAAGCTGAGAAGTACAGCCTCCTGCCAGTTCAAAACAGAGAGGCAATCTGCCTCTTTACCCCTACGCAACTAGAGAACCCACTCTGCAGGTGGGTCTGACAGGTGATGACACTGAGCCACCAGGGAATGATTTTATTTAGGCCAGAATCTTCTGTTGAAGAAAGCAGAGAATATTTAACATATTTTAGAGATTTTCTAATAAAAATAAGTTTTGGAGTTTACTTGCTGGTGTCTCTTGGTAGAAAGCATGCTGGACTTGCTTCTAGACCTAACTCCTCCATTCACTGGGAGATGCTGAACAGTCATCTTGTCACCCTGAGCCTCAGTATCCTCTTCTGTAAAATCTAACATGATGACCACTCTCATGGAACTACTGCGATTTGTCACAGGGAGATATGTAAGAGCATATCTCCGAACAAGTACGAGTGCTACTTATTATTTCTTTTTTGTTTTTTTGAGATGGAGTTTCGCTCTTGTTGTCCAGGCTGGAGTGCAATGGCGTGATCTCGGCTCACTGCAACCTCCACCTCCCAGGTTCAAGTGATTCTCCTGCCTCAGCCTCCCGAGTAGCTGGCATTATGGACATGCACCACTACACCCGGCTAATTTTGTATTTTTAGTAGAGATGGGGTTTCTCCATGTTGGTCAGGCTGGTCTCGAACTCCTGACCTCAGGTGATCCGCCTGCCTCGGCCTCCCAAAGTGCTGAGATTATAGGTGTAAGCCACCACACCCGGCCTGCTAATTATTATTTCTACTACCACTGCTGAATGGAGCAGGCTTCAGTTTTCTACAACATTGACTCATATGGAACCTTGCCCAGGGACAGGAAAAGACTTGCACAGTAGACGCACATACAGTTCAAAGAACTCTCGGCTGGGCGCGGTGGCTCACGCCTGTAATCCCAGCACTTTGGGAGGCGGAGGTGGGTGGATCACCTGAGGTCAGGAGTTCGAGACCAGCCTGGCCAACAGGGTGAAACCCTGTCTCTACTAAAAATACAAAATTAGCCGGGTGTGGTGGCTGTAGCCGGGTGTGGTGGCTGACGCATGTGATCCCACCTACTTGGGAGGCTGAGGCAGGAGAATTACTTGAACCTGGGAGGTAGCAGTTGCAGTGAACTGAGATCGTGCCATTGCACGCCAGCCTGGGCAACAAGAGCGAAACTCCATCTCAAAAAAAAAAAAGAGGGCCAGGCGTGATGGCTCACACCTATAATTCCAGCACTTTGGGAGGCCAAGGTGGGTGGATCACGAGGTCAAGAGATTGAGACTCTCCTGGCCAACATGGTGAAACCCCGTCTCTACTAAAATACAAAAAATTAGCTGGGCATGGTGGTGCATGCCTGTAATCCCAGCTACTCCGGAGGCTGAGGCAGGAGAATTGTTTGAACCAGGACCCAGGAGACGGAGGTTGCAGTGAGCTGAGATCACACCACTGCACTCCAGCCTGGGCTACAGAGCGAGACTCTGTCTCAAAAACAACAAATAGCTGGGCATGGTGGCATGCATGCCTATAGTCCCAGCTACTCAGGAGGCTGAGACAGGGGAATTGCTTGAACCAGGAGGCAGAGGTTGCAGTGATCCAAGATCTCGCCACTGCACTCCAGCCTGGTGACAGAGCAAGACTCCATCACCAAAAAAAAAAGAATTAAATTAAAAAAAATAAGAAAAGAACTCTCATCTAGAAACCCTAGATTTGTCCTCAGAGGTACTGTTCCCATATACAAAGACCCAAGGGAGGATTAGGTACTCGCTCAAAGTTGCACAGCATGGCAAAAGTAGAGCAGGTCTTCTGGCCCCAGACCCAGGGTCCTCCTACTGACTCGAATGCCCTCACTTTGCCCTGTCCCAGAACCCCCAATCTCAGGGCCAAGCAGGTCCTCACCTCATTCTCACAGACCAGCAGCTGGGCCTGGCAGAGGAGCAGATATCGGTCTTTCCAGAAACCCAGGAGGCCCCCACTGCTCTTCTTGATCCAGCCAGCCTTGTCCACCGTCTGTGCTCCCCGAGGCTTCTCACCGGCTTCCTTCACACCCTGTAACACAGCACCAGTTCATACCATGAGGGTTGCTACCATGGGGTCACAGGTCACAGGTTCACAGGTCACACAAGGGATATGTCCCTATGCTAAGTACCTAATGACATCATCCTATGTGAGCTTCCCCACAACCCCCAAGGCAGATATTCCTAACCCAGGATCAGAGCTAATAACAGCAATAATAGCAGCAGCCACTTTACTCTGAGCCACTGTATAACATTTGATACACATGGTGTCATTTCACTCTTACAACTCCCCTCCAAGATGGTAGCCTCATTTTCCAAGTGTCATAGCAAACTAAAGCTCAGAATGGAGGATGATTCGACAGAGTGGCAAACCACGGCTAGAGGACAGAGCCAGAATTCAAAGCAGGTCTCTCTGACCCCATGTTTTTCCCACTCCACCATTCTGCCTCCATGTGTTCATTCAACCAGTCAACAAATGTACTGAGTGCTTACAACATCACAGGAGAATAAAAGTAAGGCAGTCTCTGTCCTCAGAGCTCACAGTGCGGGAAAATAGGAGCTGAACAAATAAATACCCAGGCATACCCATTAACCTGTGTGAAATGCTATATAGGAAACACACAAAGGGCAGCGAGAGGACAGTGGGGGACCCAATTCAGGTTGGGGTGGCCCAGGAAGGCCACCCAGAACAAAGATTGGAAGGACAGGCAGGCTGAGTGGCAATCTGCCTCTCTACCGCTATGCTTCTAGAGAACCCACTCTGCAGCCCCTCCCGCTTCCCACCCAAAGCAGGAGGCTCCTCTCCCCTCCTCCCCACTCCAGGCAAGGACCTTAGGGTGGCCACCACATCTGGTGAGGGTTCCAAGGACTCTGTCTTTGACCACAGGCTGGCACAGGAGTTAAATTCAAGCCCTTCCCCTGGACTTGGGTAGACACCCTGGAGACTTGGGGCCAGCCACTGACATCTTGTGCCTCATTGATTGCCTGCTTGGGTGGCTGGGTGCCAGGTACATGCCTACCAAATAAGGTTGGGGTCAGATCCACTTCTGGGTCCCCAGCACCCAGCCCTGTTCTTTTACACATAATGGGTGCTTAAGAGGTACGTGTGAAATGAAAATAGAAATACACACCCTTTGCTAACCACTTTGCTTCACTGATAGGTACCCAGAGTCGTGAGTGCGAAGTGGGGGGTGAAGGAGAGGGGATCAAGAATGTGTCAGAATCTAGAGGCTGCTAGAAGGAAATTAGCATGGACTGATTTTGACTACGTTATCATTTACATAAAATTCAAAAAAGGGGCCCCAGTTAAAAGAGGTGTGCCTCTCCCCCGGGATATCCTGTGGCCACAGCTGCCTTTGGAAGAACAAGCCCAGAGAGATGTAAGCGCGGCGCACTGTCAAGAGCTGGGAAGACCTGGCTTCCCTGGTCTCTGTCATGGCAGGGGAACCCCAGCCTGGTTCTCACTGTGGGCCCCCACCCCCTTTTGAACTGCACATTCTAGTGGTGGGGAATCTGGGCTTAGAAGCTGCAGTCATGCAGACTGAAGCAAATCACTTAACCTCTCTGAGCCTCAGTTTCTTCATCTGTGAAATGCAGCTACTAACAGCAGAAGTTGTAAGGAATCCAACTCCACGAGGGTGGGATTTTTGTTTTGTTCACTCCTGTACCCTCAGTTCCTAGAGAGTGACTGGCACATAGTAAGTGCTCAATAAACATTTGTTGCTGAATAAAGACAAGGCATATAGAGCAGTTCCCAGGATGCCCTAAACCTAGTAAATGGCAGCTGTCATTATTGTTACCATTGTCACTGCCATCCTCTCTGGCTCTCAGGGACCCTCTCCCTGGGCCTAGTTCCCAAGTCAGGACAAGCCCTTTCTGGTCTATAGCTGCTGGCCTCAGATCTCCAGGAGCTCCAGGAATGTGGGGTCCCACCTTGGGGTCTCTCCCTAACTTGTAGATGACAAGAGAAATGGGGAAGTGGGGTGGTCCAAATGATCTTCCCAGGGTCTTCTTCTACAGGCATGGTGGCTCATGCCTGTAATCCCAGCACTTTGGGCCGAGACGGGCAGATCATTTGAGGTCAGGAGTTTGAGATCAGCCTGGCCAACATGGTGAAACCCCGTCTCTACTAAAAATACAAAAAATAGCCGGGCGGTGGTGGCGCACGCCTGTAATCCCAGCTACTCAGGAGGCTGAGGCAGGAGAATCGCTTGAGCCAGGAAGGCGGAGGTTGTGGTGAGCCAAGATTGCACCACTGGACTCTTGTATGGTTAACAGGATAAGGCCCTGTCTCCGAAAAAAAAAAAAAAGGTCTTCCCGGATATAGGAACAAGGAAGTAGAAGGCTGGCCGATTACGAGCCACCCTGTCCAGGAGAAGAGGGATTTCAGCACCCTTTGACAAGAAGGGAAAGGCTCTCCCATTCCATCATGCACTCAACTCCCATTCCCCACATCACCACTGACACCCCCAGGGCCCTAACACTACTTCAGCGAGCCCTGCAGGCTGTCACAGGCCCAGGCCTAGAAGGGAAGAACAGGGAAATGGGAAACCCCATCCCCACATTTCACACTGACAACCCTCCTACTGCAACGGCAACAGCAAGGACAGCACCACCAGCCCCTGCCAGGCCTTCCACCTGATGGGCAGACTCTTGGTTTCTCTTAAACAAGGCAGTGAGGTCTGTGGAGTGTGAAGCTGTTGCCCAGCCACCCACCTCTGAGCTCCAAGCTTGCCTTTTGCTTTCAGGGGACCCACCCACCACCCCATGGGATCTCACACCCCTTTCTAAACTCTCTCCACTCATGACCTCTCCTGAAAACTTTCTACCCTCTGGAAGCTCCCTAGGGCCGCGGCTGGAACTTGTGCCTAGATCACTGTCACTTCTGGGCTGGTGTAGCCCAAAGAATACTGTGACTGGATTACCTACAGAAGCAAGTCCAGGTCCTTGAAGAATGAATGGGACCAGGGCAGGACTAGGCGAAACAGCACTTTGGTATGGAGGAGGGGACAACCGAAGGGCTACAGATGGTGTGAACCACAGCCCAGCCACAGAAACAGCCACCCAGGGGAGGCCTGGCTGGAGGCCAGAGTCCTAGTTGCCTCCACCCAGCCCCCTTCACTGCCCCTCAGACCCCCTCCCTCCAGGGGGCCTGGCTATGCCCCAGTAAGTTTTAATAAGGGGCCCCTCCCCTTGGCAGGGTTCACAGGGGAGGTTTTGTCCTGCTCAGCCCAGTTTCTCAGCCTCCTCTCCTCACTGAGCAGCTGACCGCTGTTCTTCCTGTTTTGCCCTCTCCCCTCCCATCCCTCCTCACCCAGGCCCTTTCCTGCCCACTGTGAGCAGCTCCTGAGGCACCCCTAGGCACCAGCCTGCCTCCCTTGGATCACTCATTAAAAAAAAAAAAAAAAAAAAAAAAAAAAAGCCAGGTCACCTCAACTCTGTACACAGAAGGGGACAGATAGAACCACAACACAGGTTACGAGAGACAGAGACTAGAAGAAACTTGGTTGGCACCTCACATCCCAGGGAGCTTATGATAACCTTTGCTCTTTGACTAAACCTAGTGATGTTCTGACCCAACTCTACTAAGAATCCACCGTGTCAGAGTCCTGTGCCGGGGCACTGAGAGAGAGGAAGCACAGGCTCTGCCCCAGGGCAACTTCCAGTCTGAGGTGGGTAACAGAGACCCTGCATAAGATAAGTCCCCTGTCTGGTGGGAAGCGGGTCATCTCCTGTTTGAGAGGCTCCAGCCTATTGGCAGAGACGTAGCACTTAACCAGAGGGACGCACCAGTCCTAGCTCTCTGATGAGGTAAGGGCTTGGGGTTCGTTTGGGAGACCCCTGCAGAAGGTAGGGTTTGAGGACGGCTCTGAGCAGGGGAAGAGACACACGCCTTGGTCCAGAGAAGGCAAGGCACGAAAGGTTATCAAAGCCCCTGCCCCCTCAACCCCTTTACTATAGAAAGAGAAAGTACAGCCCAGAAAGGGCAAGAGATTACTCCGTGGGACAGAAACAGTACTGGGACAGGACACTGCCCTGCTTGTCTCTAGATGGTGAGGGCAAGTGGAGAGCCTAGAAGCCAGGGAAAGGCATGACTGCTGGCAGAGGACAGAGCCCCAGAGTAGAGAAGGGAAAGCCTAGGTCCAGGATTTCCACGCTTACTCCAATGGCAGCAATAATACTCCCACTGATATTCGCAGTTTTCTCAGCTTTTGCATATACATCATCACATCGCTCGATCACCCACCCTTTTCCTTTTACAAATGAGGAACCGAGGCCAGGAGCACACAGGTGGGCAGATGCCCAGTGCCCAGACCAGCACCTCCTCCCCAAGCCTCAGCCTGACAAGAGCTACCAACCTGTTGCATAGAGAAGGTCACTGAGGCTGAAGGACCTTAGCCCAGGGTGGCTGGGCACAGGGAGGAAGCTGAAAGCTAGCAGGACGGCTGAAAGCAGCCATGTGAAAGTGAGATGATGAAGATGGCCTGGGATCATGGGGCAGAGCATGTGGCTATGACCTAAGAGGTGTTTTAGAGAAACAAAGATGGGCACTGAGGCCTAGTGCAACAAGCGGAAGCTACTGGGAGAAGTGGGAGGAAAGCAGAGTTAGGGATGCCAAAGGGGAGTAGGGACAGGAAGCCCCTGCTGTGGGGGTGAGGCTTGCAGGGGCTTGGGTAAAGTGGACAAGAACTTAGATGGCCCAGGTATTTAGAGAGCTTTGGGCATCTGGGAGTCAGAAAGTGGCAATATAGGCTGGGTGCAATAGCTTGTGCCTGTAACCCCAACACTTTGGGAGGCCGAGGCAGGCGGATCACCTGAGGTCAGGAGTTCGAGACCAGCCTGACCAACATGGAGAAACCCCATGTCTACTAAAAATACAAAATTAGCCAGGCGTGGTGGTGCATGCCTGTAATCCCAGCTATTCAGGAGGCTGAGGCAGGAGAATCGCTTGAACCCAGGAGGTGGCGGTTGCGGTGAGCCAATATCTCGCCACTGCACTCCAGCCTGGGCAACAAGAGCGAAACTCCGTCTCAAAAAACAAAAAGAAAAGAAAGTGGCAATGTGAGAGATTCAGGACCAAGAGGTGTACAGAGCTGAGCTGGGCCCAGGAGATGCCCGGAGAACTTCCCTTAATCAGGGGCTAGAGCAGATCAGGAGATGGAGTAATCTTGACCCACATCCTCTGGGAGCAGGGGAGGGGCCCTGGCCAGAGAGCCCAGCCCTTGCAGCAGGGGCCTGGGGCGGGCACATGGCAGCCCCACCCAACAGCAAGAAAGAAACCGCAGCAAATCACAGAGGCCTGACTTTGCCCCCTACCTTCACCCACTGTCAGGCCAGGAGTAGGAGGACAGGCACTATATTTTGTAGAAGAGGAAATGAAGGCTGAGAGGGGAAGTGACTTATCTACCATCCCACAGAAAGGCAGGGCCTGGCCTAGAGGGAGCCCTGACGGACCACTAGCTGCTCCTATCCATGGCCCCGGGAAAGTGGGAGGTGGGCACTGAAGGGACACAGGCAGTCCGGTCCATTCAGGGCTTCCCAGCTGGCCAGGGTTCCCCCAAGGCAGAGAGCTTCATCTTTCCTCCCCATCCAAGGAGGCAAAGATATGCCCCTTCCCTTGGGCTGAGAGGGGCTGAAGCTGGGACACCCTCAGGGGATAAGAAACAAATTCACCTTCCTCTAGACCCTACAGGCCCCTCCTTTTAACTTAATCATTCCACAGGCATATATTAAGTGTTTGCTGCGTGCTGGACCCTCGGATAAAGGGGCTGCTGGCAGTACTGAGTTTGCAAGTAAAGGGCAGCGGCAGGGGCAAGACCCAATCCCAGGCCAAGAGTGTTCTGAGTGGTTAGAAGGAGGCTCCAAGGACACAGTTGGTCCAGCCCTCGGGTGGGGAAGGCAGGGACTAAGATCAGACCCTAGGTGGGCCTGACTCCCGATTCCTTCCCTACAGCTGCTCAGATGGATGTGCAGCGGGGAGAGAGTGGGGGAAAAGGAGATACAGAGACTTATACAAGGGAGAAAAAAGCAACTTCTCCAGTCCTCCTGCCACCAAAGCATGGTCACATCCTTGAGACAGGATCCCCCCAACACACACACACACACACACACACACACACACACACAGTCAGGATCCGACCTGGCCGGTACGAGGAGTCAACGGTAATCGGGTTCGAGCCCAGTCACCCAGGCCACTTTCAGCAAGTCATCAAACTCGCTGGAGTCTCAGTCTCCTGGTCAATCCAATGGGAACAGTAACAACCACGACGTCCCACAACTGGTGAGAAAGTCAGCGAGAATGAAGGAGGACGCAGTCTGCGAAGTCCCCGATATGGATCCAGCCCCTCGCCCCTGCCCCATTTGCCCAGGCTCTTCCTGAGGTGAGACTGGCGGGAGTGGGGCGGGCAGGAACGAGGAACGAGGGCCTGAGCCCAGGACCGCAATCCCCGTGAGGGGCTCGAGGACCCCAGCCCAACGCCCCGCCGGGCCCCGCCCTCACCTCCTCCTCCATGGCGAGTCCGCCAAGGTCCCGCCGCTCCGCCGCTCGCTCCCAGCGCCGCGTACCGCGTCTACGCCCGGCCGGGCGGCGACTCTCCGCGTTCTGTCCCGCCGGCTGCCGGGGGTCCAAGAAACTTCGGGGGGGCGGGGCCGGGGGCGGGGTGAGGCTTCCGGGGGCCGGGGCGGGGCCGGGGAGGGGGCGGTGGGGCTGGGGGCCCGGCCCAGGGCGGGAAATGGGTGGGGAGGGGCGGGGCCTGGGTTGAAGACTGGACGGAGGAGCCGGGCGGAGATGCAACTGGAGGAAGAGGGCGGGACGGGGCGGAGAAGGTTTCCTGCACCGGCGGAGGGAGAGGGACTAGGAGGGGGCTGCGGCGGGGAAGGGGAGGGGGCTTCCGGCCCAGAGACTGAGGCGAGGGTGGCGGGAGCGGCGCGCGGGCAGGGCTGGGGTGGGGCGCACAGAGTGAGCGCTGGGGGCGCTGGCGGTGGAGCCTTTGAGGTCTCCTGAACCAGTGGGCTGGGGTTGCGAGACCGAGCCGAGCTGCCCTGGCGGCCAGAGATGTGGGCACACAGAGGCTCCTCCTCTTTCCTCCTCGACGCCGGGCAGTGGGCAATGGCCTGGTCTTCTCCCTGGAACCTCTGGGCGGGGCCGGGCCTGGAGCTTGGGTCTCTGTCCGGAGGGTGGTGTCACAGGAAGAGCTGGAGCTGAGAGTCGGGACTCCGGGGTCCCTTTAGGGGGCGGCCCGCCCCTGGCTCTCAGGGGTCTCCAAGCGCAGTGTTCTCTTGCTCTCCTTAGGCATCGCTCAATCCCTCCCGTATCTGAGGGTCGACCATCCCCCCGATCCCGCGGTGAGCTTGCAGCCCTGACAGCCTTACTGGAGAGTGGGAGTGTGGGGACCAGCAGAGAGTAATGATTTTAGTTATACCATGCGCCCTCATTTTACATTGGAGAAACTGAGGCCCAGAGAGAGAAAGTAACTGGCTGCATCGCAGCCTGCAGCACCGTTCTCCCCCCCACACACACATACTTCCCCTTAGCTCTCCTGGTCAACCCTGTCTCATGCCAAGGAAGGGAAAATTAAGTGCATGTGAGATCAATGGTGACCTTCTTCGGCTCTGGCTGCCATAGCAGCGGCTGTGCCAGCGACCAAGCTCCCCTTTCACGGCCTTCTGCCAGCCCTCAGGCTCCCAGGCCACTTCGAGCCCTGTATGGAAAAGGGCAGCCTGGGGCTCCCAGGCCAAGGGGGAAGGAGATGCAGGTACACTTCTCCCTCATGCTTAGGCCTGGGATTCTTTATCTAAAGGAATGAAGAAAATTGAGGCTGATATTATCACTCTGGTCAAGAAAAAGAAAGAATAGAAAAAAAAAGAAAGAGGAAGGAAGGAAGGAGAGAGAGAGGAAGGAGGTTGGGAAGGAAGGAAAAAAGGAAAGAAAGAAAAAAGAGAGACAGGAAGGAAGGAAAAAAGGAAAGAAAGAAAAAGAAAAAAGAGAGGGAAGGAAAGAAAGAAAAGAAAAAAAAGGAAAGAGAGAGGAAGGAGGGAGGGAAGGAAGGAAAGAAATGAAAGAGCTGGGAGCGGTGGCTCACACGTGTAATCCCAGCACTTTGGGAGGCTGAGGCAGGCTGATCACCTGAGGTTGGGAGTTCGAGACCAACCTGACCAACGTGGAGAAACCCTGTCTGTACTAAAAATATAAAATTAGCCAGGCGAGGTGGTGCATCCCTGTAATCCCAACTACTTGAGAGGTTGAGGCAGGAGAATCGCTTGAACCCGAAAGGCGGAGGTTGCAGTGAGCTGAGATCATGCCATTGCACTCTAGCCTGGGCAACAGGAGTGAAACTCTGTCAAAAAAAAAAAAAAACAGGGAGAGAGAGAGAAGGAAGGGAGGGAGGGAGGGACGGAAGGAGGGAAAAGAGAAAGAGAAAGAAAGGAAAGAAAGAAAAAGAGAGAGAAAGAAAGAAGAAAGAAGGAAAGATGAAGGAAAATTGAGGCTGAGGATCTGAGATAGTCTGTGTATGTAGCAACCTCTTTCAGCCACCACATGGTTTTATTCCCTCAACCTGCAGAGCTGTGCAGCATTGTACTCCAATGCCCAAGGACTCAGAAGATCTTGTATCTGGAAACTCATGCTCCACCTGCAGCAGACCGGAGACCCTGGGGAAATTCATTTTGTTACACAGAAGCAGCCCTTTGTAGGGAGAGAGCAGTGAGGACAGGTTGGTTTTGACATCCAAATAGTTCTGTCATTTTGGGGAATGAGCCATTGAGAACTACTCTGGCCTCAGTTTCCCCATCTAGCTCAAAAAACCCTCTGGTTTTGCCTCTATACTGTGTGCATTCATTCAACACAAATATTTTATTTTCTTTGATTGTCAGTCCCTACGACAGTGGCTGGGAAATAATGGCAGAGCTCAGGATCCCTGTACTCTGCTGGGGAGAAAGGCATGTAAGAAGATGAGAATGCCGAGTGTTAAATGAGAAGGTAAATGCACAGAGGAGGGGCACCAGAACCAGGACAAAGGGGTAGGACAGGCATTCTAGGGAGAGGGGACAGCATGTAAGCAATGGCATGGAGGCATGAACAGCACATCATGTGTATGTAGGGCGGCCAGTCTGGAAAAGCAGACAGCTTTGTGCAGACAGGGCCTTGTAGGTTGTGTGGAGGAGACCACATTTTAACCTCAGGGCAATGGGAAGTCATTGAAGGTTTGGGGGGTGTGGGGGTCTGTTTTGTGCGTGTACCATTTAATCATTCCGCAAAATGTACTGAGTGCCCCTTAAGTGGGGGTGCTTTCTAAGGCATCATCCTACAATTATTCACTCAAAAGAATGTAAGGCCCCCTGTTATCTACTCAGTATTCTAAACTCTCCCTGTATCTCATTTAATCCTCCCGAAAGTATCCATGAAATAGATACAATTGTTATCCTCATTGAACAGATCAGGACCCTGAGGCTTGAAGAAGTTAGATGACCTGGTTAGGGCCACTTGACTGGATTCAAACCCTGCCTGACTCCACATGCTCCCTACTAAATGACTCCTTTGGGCAGCATCGTGTGACTACACCATGCAAGATCTAAGTCCTGCCTTGGAGAGCTGATGAACCAAACCAGTAGGAAGGTAGACAAGTCCTGATAAGGACACTTAAAAAAATAATAATATGGGTCTTGCTCCGTCCCTCAGGCTGGAGTGCAGTGGGGCAATCACAGTTCAGTGCAGTCTCAACCTCCCAGGCTCAAGTAATCCTCCCACCTTGGCCTCCCAAAGTGCTGGGATTACAGGCCTCAGACATGGTACCCAGCCCTGAGAAGGACTTTGATGAAAAAGTACATGGTGTGTGGTGAGAGTGGCACCCAGAGGAGGGGTTGAGTTGTACTCCAGCAGGGTTAGTTGGATGGGGGCGGAGGGAAAGTTCAGGACAAGAGAACATCTCACAAAAGTGAGAACTTGTAGAATATCCTGACTTGTTAGGTGAATTGTAGGCAGTCTTTGTGTGGTCATATGTGTCGGAAGCAGGATGGGGAAGGCGAATTCGGTCAGATGCCGCCAAGGAGGCAGCAGGAGCCAGAGCACTAAAGGCCTTGAGTGCTGACCTAAGGGATTGAAATTCCTCCTGCAAGTAGCAGGGGGCTACTGAAGCTTGAAGCGAGGTATGACACAATCTCATTTTCATCTTACAAGCTCATTTTCATGACTGCAATATGGGCAAGAAAGACAGGGTAGTCCATTGAGTAGATTATTCCAGAAATCCAAGTTGGATGTAATGCAACTTGCTGAACCACTGAACCAGAGCAGTGGTTAAGAAGATGTGGAGGATAGATTCAAGAGCTAGAAAAGAGATAGCGGGATCAGGACTTGGAGTGGTTTCTTTATTCATTGATTCATCCATTCAAAAAATACCTGTTGTGGCTGGGTGTGGTGGCTCACACCTATAATCCCAGCAATTTGGGAGGCTGAGGCAGGTGGATCACCTGAGGTCAGGAGTTCAAGACCAGCCTGGCCAAGATGGTGAAACCCCGTCTCTACTAAAAATACAAAAATTAGCCAGGCATGGTGGCAGGTGCCTGTAATCCCAGCTACTTGGGAGGCTGAGGCAGAGAACTGCTTGAACCCGGGAGGCAGAGGTTGCAATGAGCCGAGATCGCGCCGCACTCCAGCCTGGGCAACAGAGTGAGATTCCGTCTAAAAAAAAAAAAAATAGAAACTGGGGGAGCCCATTTTTAGATATGGTATGTGTGGTAGGGGAAGCCTTTCTGAAGAGTGGATATTTCAGCTGAGACCTAAATGATGACAAAAAAGACAGCCACACAAAGAGGTGGGGAGGAAGGGGGAGGGCATTTCCTGCAAAGGAAAGAGCAAGTGCAAAGACTCTGGCACAAGAAAGGGCTTTGGGTATTATGAAACATCAAGGAGGCCAGTGTGACAGAAGCTTAGTGAGCAAGGGAGAGCAGTAGGCTTGAGGTCACAGTGCACAGAAGGGGAACTGACTTCAGGCTATGGTAAGGACTGTGGGTTTTATTCTAAGATGAATAGTCTTAGAGAGGCATTGAGGGCTTTTAACTACACCAGCTGCAAAATCTGATTTATACGTCTTAAAAGACCCTACCTTCCAACCTGGGCAACTTAGTGAGCCTCTATCTCTACAAAAAAAATTTTTAAATAAATTAGCCAGGCATGGTGCTGCATACCTTTTAGTCCCAGCTATTTATGAGGCTGAGGCAGGAGGATCGCTTAAGGCCAGGAGTTGGAGACTGCAGTGCGCTACAGTTGCCAGCCTGAGTGACAGAGCAAGACCTTGTTCAAAAACAAACAAAAAAAAAGAGGTCCGGCACGGTGACTCACACCTGTAATCCCAGCACTTTGGGAGGCTGAGGTGGATGGATCACCTGAGGTCGGGATTTTGGGGCCAGCCTGACCAACATGGAGAAACCCCATCTCTACTAAAAATACAAAATTAGCCGGGCGGGGTGGCACATGCTTGTAATCCCAGCTACTCGGGAGGCTGAGGCAGGAGAACTGCTTGAACCCAGGAGGCGGAGGTTGTGGTGAGCCGAGATTGTGCCATTGCACTCCAGCCTGGGCAACAAGAGCAAAACTCCGTCTCAAAAAAAAAAAAAGAAAGAAAATAAAAAAGACAAGAAACATCGTGTTTCAATGGTAGATTGGATGTGGTAGTTGAAGAAACAAATCAGGGATATGGTGTGGGTTTTTAAATTGAGCCCAAAATGGTGGTGCCATTTACTGAGATGATAAAGACAGGAGGAAAACAGGCGTATATGGTACTGGGGAAGGAGATTAAAACCTTTGTTTTGGAGAAAGTGAATCTGACATGCCTATTGGCATCCATGTGGAAATCTCAGGAAGACAAATGGAGATATTGTTTGGTGTTCTGGGAAAAAGGGCAGGCTGGAGATAGAATATTGGGAATCATCATGTAATTGATAATTGAGGCACCAAAGAAGGAAGGAAAGAGGGAGGGAGGGAGAAATAGAGGGAGGGAACGAAGGAAGGAAGGGAAGAGGGAGGTAAGGAAGGAAATGAGGGAGGATCAGTGAGAGGTCTAATGAGGAAGAGGTATTAGCAAAGGAGATTAACATGGAGCAGCCAGTAGACAGGAAGAAACGGGGGGAGTGTGAAGTCGTGGAGGTTGAGAGGATCAGCTGTATGAGAGGTTCAACAAAATGAGTGTCCGCTGCCCGGTGATGACAGTGCAAGGTGCCGTCCTGCTCTGGAAACTGGAAGACAGTAAAATAAATACCGTTTCCCGTTCAGCTCCTCTACAGACTGTCCTTGTAAGCTTCGGCCTCCGAAAGCAGGAGGGCAAAAAGCTTGGAGAGAAAGGATCCTAAGGTGGAAGGGACGGGGCCTTTTGAGTAGTATCACATGAGATAATGCCAAAAATGCATTTTGTAACCCCCTCTGTGCTAATGTCATTGTAGCTGTTATTAATGAGCCAGGGACTGAACTGAGACCTCTCAATGAGAGCAAGCAGATAAGACGTGTGGAAGGATATTCCGAGAAGGAAATTTGAAAATGAAGGAAACCCTTTCCTCTTGAGATCTTGCCTCCAAACCAGGCTTTGGGTTGGGCGAGGAGATCCGAGAGCAGCGTTGCACCTCAATCCAGACTGACCTCACGGCGGCAGCAGGGAGCAGAGTGCCGGGCGGATGCCGAGAACCGCCCGAAGCCGAAGGGGAGGAAGTACAGCACCAGGAGGTAGGGCTCCCTCTGGCCTCGCCTCCCTACGCCGCAGGCCAATCAGGATGCAGCTGGTAGGACCACGGCGCGTAGAGCGGGGAGGAGCGAAGACCCGAGGACCTTTAATCCACCACCAGGCGGTGTCTAGTTACACGTTCGATACCTTTCCGTTCGGGGACTTTGTTGCTCAGACAAAATCCAGTGTGGGGAGTACAACCACTTTGGAGAAAGATCTCGCAGTTTCATATAAAACTAAATATACAACTACTCTATGACCCAGAATTTCTCACCTAGGTATTTATTCAAAATTAATTAAAACATAAATCCAGGCCGGGCGTGGTGGCTCACGCCCGTAATCCTAGCACTTGGGTAGGCCGAGGCGGGTGGATCACTTGTAAGGAGCTTGAGACCAGCCTGGGCGACATGGCGAAACGCAGTTTCTACTAAAAATACAAAAAATTAGCCGGGCGTGGTGGCAGGCGCCTGTAGTCCCAGCTACTCCGGAGGCTGAGGCACGAGAATGGCGTGAACTCGGGAGACGAAGGTTGCAGTGGGCCGAGATCGCGCCAGTGCACTCCAGCCTGGGCGACAGAGCAAGACTCCGTCTCAAATTAAAACATACATCCAGCCTGGCGCGGTGGCTCACGCCTGTAATTAAAACACTTTGGGAAGCCGAGGCGGGCGGATCACCTGAGGTCGGGAGTTCGAGGCCAGTCTGACCAAAACGGTGAAACCCCGTCTCTACTAAAAATACAAAAAATTAGCCGGGCGTGGTGGCACGTGCCTGTAGTCCCAGCTACTCCGGAGAATGAGGCAGGTCAGTCACTTGAACCTGGAAGGCACAGGTTGCAGTGGGCCAAGATCATGCCACTGCACTCCAGCCTGGGCAAGAGAGCGAGACTCCGTCTCAAAAAAAAAAAAAAAAAAAAAAAAAAAAAAAAGATGCTGGAACAAGCTAAACTAATCCATGGTTAAAAATAAAATCAGAACAGAGGTTGTCTAAGGACTGAGAGTGGGGATTGACTGAGAAGGGGCACAAAGGAAGTTTCTAGGTGATGATGTTCTTACAATTTCATGCAGTGAGGGAGACTGTCCCCTATCTGTGCTATCCAATGTAATAGCCACTAACCACATGTGGCAATTGAGCACTGGATTTGAGTTTCACTTAATTTTAATTAAGTTTAAATTAAAATAGCCACATGTGGCTAGTGGCCACTGTATTGGACAGCACAGTTGTAAATCCTGATAGGAGTTTGTGCTACACAGGTATATTAATTTGCAAAGGTCCTCTAATGGTACCCCTAAGATTTGTGTGTTTCACTGTATGTGAAGTTTACATTAAACATGTAAACATGGTCGGGCGTGGTGGCTCATGCCTATAATCTTAGCACTTTGGGAGGCCAAGGCGGGCGGTTCGGTTGAGCTCAGGAGTTTGAGACCAGCCTGGGCAGCATAGTAAACCTCGTCTCTACAAAAAATACAAAAGTAGCTGGGCATGGTGGTGTGCGCCTGTAATCCCAGCTACTTGGGAGGCTGAGGTGGGAGGTTGGCTTGAGCCCAGGAGGCAGAGGTTGCAGTGAGTGAAGATCTTGCCACTGCACTCCAGCCTGTGCAACACAGCCAGACCCTGTCTAGAAAAAAAAAAAAAAAAAAAAGACAGGCACAGTGACTAACACCTGTAATCCCATTGAGAGGTGACACCGTGCTGGCAGTCCTTACAGCCCTCGCTCGCTCTCGTCACCTCCTCTGCCTGGGCTACCATTTTGGCGGCAATTGAGGAGGACGTCAGCCCACCGCTGCAATGTGGGAGCCCCTTTCTGGGCTGGCCAAGGCCGGAGCCCACTCCCTCAGCTTGCAGGGAGGTGTGGAGGGAGAGGCGCGGGCGGGAACTGGAGTTGTGTGCTGCGCTTGCGGGCCAGCTGGAGTTCCGGGTGGGCATGAGCTTGGCGGGCCCCGAACTTGGAGCAGCCGGCCGGCCCTGCCGGCCCCGGGCAATGAGGGGCTTAGCACCCGGGCCAGCGGCTGTGGAGGGTATACTGGGTCCCCTAGCAGTGCCAGCCCACCGGCGCTGCGCTCGATTTCTCGCCAGGCCTTAGCTGCCTTCCCGCGGGGCAGGCCTCGGGACTGCAGCCTGCCATGCCTGAGCCTTCCCCCGCCTCCGTGGGTTCCTGTGCAGCCCGAGCCTCCCCGACGAGCGCCGCCCCCTGCTCCATGGCGCCCAGTCCCATCGACCACCCAAGGGCTGAGGAGTGCGAGCACACCGCGCGGGACTGGCAGGCATCTCCACCTGCAGCCCGGGTGCAGGATCCACTAGGTGAAGCCAGCTGGGCTCCTGAGACTGGTGAGGACGTGGAGAGTCTTTATATCTAACTCAGGGATTGTAAACACACCAATCGGCACTCTGTATTTAGCTCAAGGTCTGTGAGTGCACCAATTGACACTCTGTATCTAGCTGCTCTGGTGGGGCCTTGGAGAACCTTTATGTCCAGCTCAGGGATTGTAAACACACCAATCGGCACCCTGTATCTAGCTCAAGGTTTGTAAACACACCAATCAGCACCCTGTGTCTAGCTCAAGGTTTGTGAGTGCACCAATCGATACTCTGTATCTAGCTGCTCTGGTGGGGCCTTAGAGAACCTGTGTGTCGAAACTCTGTATCTAACTAATCTGATGCGGACATGGAGAACCTTTGTATCTAGCTCAGGGATTGTAAATGCACCAATCAGCGCCCTGTCAAAACAGGCCACTTGGCTCTACCAATCAGCAGGATGTGGGTGGGGCCAAATAAGAGAATAAAAGCGGGCTGCCCGAGCCAGCAGTGGCAACCCGCTCTGGTCGCTTTCCACACTGTGGAAGCTTTGTTCTTTCGCTCTTCGCTCTTCGCAATAAATCTTGCTACTGTTCACTCTTTGGGTCCATGCTGCTCTTATGAGCTGTAACACTCACCGCGAAGATCTGCAGCCTTCACTCCTGAACCCAGCGGGACCACGAGCCCACCGGGAGGAACGAACAACTCCAGACGTACTGCCTTAAGAGCTGTAACACTCACCTCAAAGGTTTGCAGCTTCACTCCTGAGCCAGCGAGACTATGAACCCACCAGAAGGAAGAAACTCCGAACACATCCAAACATCAGAAGGAACAAACTGCAGACGCGCCACCTTAAGAGCTGTAATACTCACCGCGGGGGTCCGCGGCTTCATTCTTGAAGTCAGTGAGACCAAGAACCCACCAATTCTGGACACACCAGCACTTCGGGAGGCTGACGTGGGTGGATCACAAGGTTAGGAGTTCAAAACCAGCCTGGCCAACATGGTGAAACCTTGTCTCTACTAAGAATACAAAAGTTAGCTGGGTGTGGTGGCAGGCGCCTGTAATCCCAGCTACTTGGGAGGCCAAGGCAGTAGATTAGTTTGAACCCGGGAGGTGGAGGTTGCAGTGAGCTGAGATCACGCCATTGCACTCCAGTCTGGGCGACAGGGCAAGACTCTGTCTCAAAAAACAAGAAAACTAAACATAGCCAGGCATGCACCTGTTGCCCCACTGACTAGACAGGCTGAGCCCAGAGGGTCACTTGAGCCCAAGTATTTGAGTCCAGCCTGGCAGCAGAGTGACACTCTCTCTAAAAAGATTTTTAAATGTAATTCATTATTATTTTTTTATGAGACAGAGTCTTGCACTTTGCCCAGGCTGGAGTGCAATGGTGTGATCACAGCTCACTGCAGCATTGACCTCCTGGGTTCAAGTCATCCTCTAGCCTCAGCCTCCCAAGTAGCTGGGACCACAGGCATGTGCAACCACGTCCAGCTATTTTTTTTTTTTTAATTTTTGTAGAGATGGGGGTCTCACCTGGATACCCAGGCTGGTCAGTAACTCCTAGGCTCAAGTGCCTTGACCTGCCTTGACCTCCCAAAGTGCTGGGATTACTGGCATGAGCTACAACATCTGGCCTTTTTAATTTTAGAAATAAAAAAAAAAAGCTGAGCTTTGTGGCTCATGCCCGTAATCTCAGCACTTTGGGAGGTCAAGGCGGCCAAATCACCTGAGGTCAAGAGTTCAAGACCAGCCTAGTCAACAGGGTGAAACCTGGTCTCTATACTTAAAGTACAAGGGCTGGGTGCAGTGGCTCACGCCTGTAATCCCAGCACTTTGGGAGGCCGAGGCGGGTCGATCACGAGATCAGGAGATGGAGACCATCCTGACTAACACAGTGAAACCTCGTCTCTACTAAAAATACAAAAAATTAGCTGGGCATGGTGGCAGGCGCTTATAGTCCCAGCTACTCGGGAGGCTGAGGCAGGAGAATGGCATGAACCCGGGAGGTGGAGTTTGCAGTGAACCGAGATTGTGCCACTGCACTCCGGCTTGGGTGACAGAGCAAGACTCCGTCTCAAAAAAGCAAAAAAAACAAAACAAACAAACAAAAAAACAAGAGCAAAACTCTGTCTCAAACAAAAACAAAAAAAAATTTTTTTTTTTTTGAGATGAAGTCTCGTTCTGTCACCCAAGCTGGAGTGCAGTGCCCAGATCTCAGCTCACTGCATCCTCCGCCTCTGGGATTCAAGCTATTCTTCTGCCTCAGCCTCCCAAGTAGCTGGGATTACAGGTACATGCCACCACACCTGGCTAATTTTTGTATTTTTAGTACAGACAGGATTTCACCATATTGGCCAGGCTGGTCTCGAACTCCTGACCTCGTGATCCACCGGCCTCGGCCTCCCAAAGTCCTGGGATTACAGGTGTGAGCCGCAGCGCAGGACACAAACAAAAAATTTTTTAAAAAAGATAAACATGGCTGGGCGCGGTGGCTCACGTCTGTAATCCCAGCACTTTGGGAGGCTGAGGCGGGTGGATCACTTGTAAGGAGCTCAAGACTACGGTGAAACCCCGTCTCTACTAAAAATAAAAAAAAATTAGCCGGGCATGGTGGCGCGCGCCTGTAGTCCCAGCTACTCTGGGGGCTGAGGCAGCAGAATGGTGTGAACCCGGGAGGCGAGCTTGCAGTGAGCTGAGATCGTGCCACTGCACTGCAGCCTGGGCAACAAAGCGAGACTCCATCTCAAAAAAAAAAAAAAGATAAACATAAACTCTGGTTAATGCTATGCATGCTAAAGTGTTAGAAGTGAAATATCTCTGTAACTTTGAAGTACATAACAAAGAGATGGGTAGATGTATGGATGTGATAAAACAAATATTGCAAAATATTGTAGATTGGTGATGAATATATCAGTGTTCACTGTACAATTCGTTGGATCTTTCTGTATATGCTTGGATTTTTGTTTGTTTGTTTTTGTTTTTGTTTTTGTTTTTTTTGAGACAGAGTCTCGCTCTGTCACCAGGCTGGAGGGCAGTGGTGTGATCTCCACTCACTGCAATCTTCACTTCCTGGGTTCAAGCGATTCTCCTGCCTCAGCCTCCCAGGTAGCTGGGACTGCAGGTGTGCACCACCATGCCCAGCTAATTTTTGCATTTTTAGTAGAGATGGGGTTTCACCATGTTGGCCAGGATGGTCTCCATCTCTTGACCTCACGATCTGCCCGCCTCGGCCTCCGAAAGTGCTAGGATTACAGGCATCAGCCACCGTGCCTGGCCTGGATATTTTCATAATAAAATGAGAGAACTAAGGTGTGAGAGGAAGTAGGAATGATAAGTTACTGCCTAATGGATGAAGTTTCATTTTTTTCTTCTTTTTGAGATGGAGTCTTGCTCCATCACCTAGGCTGGAGTGCAGTGGCGTGATCTCGGCTCACTGCAACCTCCGCCTCCCGGGTTCATGCCATTCTCCTGTCTCAGCCTCCCGAGTAGTTGGGACTACAGGTGCCTGCCACCACGCCCCGCAAATTTTTGTATTTTTAGTAGAGATGGGGTTTTACTTTGTTGGTCAGGCTGGCCTCAAACTCCTGACCTCAGGTAATCCACCCGCCTTGGCCTCCCCAAGTGCTGGGATTATAGGCATGAGCCACCATGCCTGGACTGGATGAAGTTTCTATGTGAAATAATGAAAACATTCAAAAATAAATTGTGGGGGAAAGTGAAAAAATAAATACATAAATTGTGGCCAGGTCTGGTGGCTCATGCCTGTAATCCCAGCACTTTGGGAGGCCGAGGCAGGTGGATCGCCTGAGGTCGGGAAATCGAGACCAGCCTGGCCAGCATAGTGAAACCCCGTCTCTACTAAAAATATAAAAATTAGCCGAGCATGGTGGCAGGCGCGTGTAGTCCCAGCTACTCGAGAAGCTGAGGCAGGAGAATTGCTTGAACCCAGGAGGCGGGGGTTGCAGTGAGCTGAGATCGTGCCATTGTACTCCAGCCTGGGCAGCAGAGTGAGACTCTGTCTCAAAATAAATAAATTAATTAATTAAATAAATAAATTGTGGTGATGGTTATACATTTGGAATGTACTTAATGCCATGAATTATACACTTAAAAATAATTAAAATGATAAATGTCGTGTATATTTTTCCACAATTTTTTTTTTAAAAGTTTGAAAGCCAAGGCCAGGCGCGGTGGCTCACGCCTGTAATCCCAGCACTTTGGGAGGCAGAGGCAGGCAGATCACGAAGTCAGGAGATCCAGACCATCCTGGCTAACACGGTGAAACCCTGTCTCTACTAAAAATACAAAAAATTAGCCGGGCGTGGTGGCGGGCGCCTGTAGTCCCAGCTACTTGGGAGCCTGAGGCAGGAGAATGGCTTGAAGGCGGGAGGCAGAGCGTGCAGTGAGCCAAGATTGTGCCACTGCACTCCAGCCTGGGTGACAGAGTGAGACTCCATCTCAAAAAAAAAAAAAAGTTTGAAAGCCAAAACAAAAAAAAACATATTAAGAGAAAATCCGTTGGGACATTCTGGTGCCTTCCCTTGAAGCAGTCTGGGGTATTGCACACAGAAACAGGGTAAGGGATTCGGCTTCCCCTGTGTGTAAGTGCGCTAGGCCTATTGTAAGCAGAGGGCAGTGGAAAGAGAGAACACAGGCTTTGGAAACAGACCGGGGTTCATAATCCCAGCTCTTTCATTTTCTCTCTATGTGACTGTATTTGTTTCTTATTGCTATGGCTGCTATAACAAATTATCGTACATTTAGTGGCTTAAAATGACAAAAATTTATTATCTTGTCATTCTGGAAGCCAAGAGTCTGAAATGTGTCCTACTATGCTAAAATCAAAAGCTGTTTTCCTTCTGGAGATTCCAGAAGAGAATCCATTTCCCTGCCCTTTCCAGCTTCTAGAGGCCTCCTGCATTCCTTGGTTTAGTCGGTGGCCCTTACCTCCATCCTCAAAGCCAGCAGTAACATCTTCACGTCTCTCTTTCTCTCTCTCTCTACTCTACTTCCTTTATCATATCTTCTCTGACTCCTGTTTCCTTCTTTCCCCTGTGATTACACTGGGCCACTCATATAATCCAGAATAACATCTTCATCTTAAAAAACTTAATCATGACTGGGCATGGTGGCTCTCGCCTGTAATCCCAGCCCTTTGGGAGGCCAAGGTGGGCGGATCACTTGAGGTAGGAGTTCAAGACCAGCCTGACCAACATGGAGAAACCCCGTCTCTACTAAAAATACAAAATTAGCCAGGTGTGGTGGTGCATGCCTGTAATCCCAATCCCAGCTACTAGGGAGGCTGAGGCAGGAGAATTGCTTGAACCCGGGAGGTGGAGGTTGTAGTGAGCTAAGATCGTGCCATTGCACTCCAGCCTGGGCAACAAGAGTGAAACTCCGTCACAAAAAAAAAAAAAAAAAACCAACAAAAAAAACTTAATCATATCTGCAAAGTCCCTTTTGCCAATGTAAGATAATATTCACAAATTCTGGGGATTTGAACACGGACATTTTGGGGAAGGGGGTCATTATTCCGCCTACCATAATGACCTTGAAAAATGTTCTTTTTTTTTTTTTTGAGACAGAGTCTCGCTTTGTCGTCCAGGCTGGGGTGCAGTGGTGCGATCCTGGCTCACTGCAACCTCTGTCTCCTGGGTTCAAGTGATTCTCCTGCCTCAGCCTCCTGAGTAGCTGGGATTACAGGTGCCTGCCACCACACCCAGCTAATTTTTGTATTTTTAGTAAAGATGGGGTTTCACCATCTTGGCCAGGCTGGTCTTGAACTCCTGACCTCATGATCCACCTGCCTCAGCTTCCCAAAGTGGTGGGATTACAGACGTGAGCCACCACACCCAGCCAAAAATTTTTCTTAACCTACTCATTTACTCATACACAATGACGCATGCCACTGATATTCAATATATGTCAAGACAACACTGAAGAAGACAAATATCTCTCAAGATTTCTTTCCAGCCAGGTATGGTGGCACATGCCTGTAATCCCAGCACTCTGGGAGGCTGAGGCTGGCAGATCTCTTGAGACCAGGAGTTCGAGACCAGCCTGGGCAACATGGTGAGACCCTAGTCTCTATAAAATGTACAAAAATTTGCTAGGTGTGGTGGTAGTCACCTGTAGTTCCAACTACTTGGGAGGCTGAGATGGGAGGATCACTTGAGCAGGAAGGTCAAGGCGGCAGTGAGTTATGATTGTGCCACTGTACTCCAGCCTGGGTGGCAGAGTGACAACTTGTCTTGGAAAAAAAAAAAAGATTTCTAACAGGTTTATGGAGATAAAATTCACACCATACAATTTAAGCATTCAAAGCATTTGATTCAATGGTTTTCACTATAGTCACGGGGTTGTGCAACTATCACCAATCAATTTTAGAATATTTTTATCTTTCTCCCATTTTGAGAAAACAGAGGCTTGAGACATTATGGAAACCTGCTTAGGATAGCATCCACTGGAAAGGCATTGCAGTGGCTGTTACTAGCTGAGATTCCAGTCCAGGTTATACCTTTCATGAAGCTAGGCCAGTCACCTTGAGGCAGAATAGGGTCTGGAGGCAGGGAACCTAAGGCTGTTTCACGCCGACTTCCTAGAACGAAATTAAAAGGAAAACACGGCTGGGCACAGTGGCTCACACCTGTAATCCCATCACTTTGGAAGGCTGAGGCGGGCAGATCATGAGGTCAAGAGATTGAGACCATCCAGGCCAACATGGTGAAACCCCGTCTCTACTAAATATACAAAAATTAGTTGGGCATGGTGGCATGCACCTGTTGTCCTAGCTACTTGGGAGGCTGAGGCAGAATAATCACTTGAATGGGGGAGGCAGAGGTTGCAGTGAGCCGAGATAGCGCCTCTGCACTCCAGCCTGGTGACAGATAGAGACTCCATCTCAAAAAAGAAAAAAAGAAAAAAGAAAACCCTGGCCGGGCATGGTGGCTCACGCCTGTAATCTCAGCACTTTGGGAGGCCGAGGTAGGCGGATCACGAAGTCAGAAGTTTGAGACCAGCCTGGCCAAATATGGTGAAACCCCATCTCTACCAAATATACAAAAATTAAATGGGCGTGGTGGCACGCACCTGTAGTCCCAGCTACTTGGGAAGCTGAGGCAGAAGAATTGCTTGAACCCAGGAGGCAGAAGTTGCAGTGAGCCGAGATCCTGCCACTGCACTCCAGCCTGGGCAACAGAGCACAGAGCGAGACTCTGTCTCCCCCTCGACAAAAAAAAAAAAAAAAAAAAAAAAGGAAAACTCTAACTTTCCACGCCTAAGTAAGGACAAAAGGACCAAAGGCTACTCCCTTTGACCTTTCCAGCATGGCAGATGGGAGATTGGCTGTCCGCAACAAATCATAGGAGTGTGGGTCCAGTATTCGTTTGCAACTTTGTAACTTCACTCCGGCCTCTGAATCGTTGCTGTCTGCAACCAATCAGACTGATTATCGCTACCACTTCAGTTACATGAAGTAAGCATAAAGTTGCCAATGGGAAACTTCTAGCGGGTATCTGAACCCAAGAAAATTCTGTATATCGGGTCCCCTCCCACACTGTGGAGTGCACTTTCGTTTTTGTTTTTTGTTGTTGTTTGTTTTGAGACAAGTTCTTGCTCTGTCGCCCAGGCTGGAGTGCAGCGGCACGATCCAGGCTCACTGCAACTTCTGCCTCCTGGATTCAAGTGATTCTCATGCCTCAGCCTCCCAAGCAGCTGGGATTACAGATGCCCACCATGACACTCAGCAATTTTTGTATTTTTAGTAGACACAAGGTTTCACCATGTTGGTCAGGGTGGTCTGGAACTGCTGACCTCAAGTGATCCCCCGACCTCCGCCTCCCAAAGTGCTGCGATTACAGGCGTGAGCCACCGCGCCTAGCCGTACTTTCGTTTTCAAAAAATCCCTGCTTTTGTTATTTTGTTGCTTCACTCTTTCTTTTCTTTGATGGGCATTTTGTCCAATTCTTTGTTCAAAACGCCAAGAACCTGGACAACTTTCAGTCACCACCCTCTACCGCTAACAGACTGGGAGCAGTGTGGTGTAGTAACTAAGCCCCATGGAGTGATTAAGCGAGCAGGTAATCTGGGTTCAATGTTTGGTTTTGCTCTCTATATCAGCTATGTGACCTTCAGTAAAATCTCTGGAAGCCTTGCTTTTTTCTCATTTGAAAAATAAGGTCTGGGCTCATGCCTGTAATCCTAGGACTTTGGGAGGCCACGGTGGGTGGATCATTTGACCTCCGGAGTTCGAGACCAGCAACATGGTGACATCCCGTCTATACGAAAAAAAAAAATATATATATATATATATATATATATATATATGTGTGTGTGTGTGTGTGTGTGTAAATTAGCCGGGTGTGCGTCTGTAGTTCCAGCTACCTGGGGGACTGAGGCGGGAGGATCACCAGAGCCCAGGAGGCAGAGGTTGCAGTGAGCCACGATCGCGCCACGGCAGAGGTTGCAGTGAGCAGAGATTGCGCCACTGCACTCCACTACAGCCTGGGTGACAGAGTGAGCCCTAGGAAGGAAAAAGGAAAGGAAAGGGCAATTTAATCCGTGGTAGTTATCGTTATCCGTAAAATGAGGTAGCCAGACTCACCTGTAAGATCCTTTCCAGCTATGTAATTCCAAGCTTCAATGAAATAATAAACATGATTAAAAGTAAATTCTTTCAGCATCCTGTGCAAGAAGAGGGATAAAATTTCCCTGAAGACAGAGACTCTACTCGCTTCCGCTGTACCCTCTAGCACGTGGCACAGGTCTCAGAGTTTCTCATTCATGGGCCTCAGCTGGGTGAGAGAGCCAAAGCGTAAAATGCCCCTTACAAAGGCAGAGAAGGATGTAGAGTTGGGGGCGGGGGAGGGATTGGGCAGGCCTTGGGGTGGTCTGCCCAGAACTGGACAATGGTACTGTGAGTGTAAACAGGGGTGTGAGGGACCAAAGGCAGATCTTCCCCAAGGCTAAGCCTAGCCTCTGTGTGCGGGCTAGAGGGGAGAGGGAGTGTGCTGGAAGGATGGTTCTGAAAATAAATCTTCGGAGTCGCGTAGGGTTTTCAGACCCGACACCACGCGCCGCCGGGTGGCTGCCGCGGCGGCGGCCTCCTCCCACCACGCCCAGCAGTCCACTGGATTTGGTATGATCGGTCACCACCATAAACCTCCTTCCTCTAGCAGGCAATTGGTACAGCCCAAGCTTCTGGAGTAGAGACGCAAAGAAAGACACGCCCATTGTTACGCCCCTACCTCTGAGTGGCTGGAGAATTTAAAGATCCAGTCGGTGATTGGGTGATTTTCTGCCTCTAGCATTTGAAAAATTTCTAGTTTCGGAGCTTCGCTACAGGCCGGCTAAGATCTGCTTGTTCATCTGAGTGTCGGCACAAGTGAGTGTCTGCCCGAACCCAGAGGTGGGGAGCAAAGAGCCTGATTTATCTAGGGGTTTCCGGCAGGAGGGTGCAGACAAGTGGGTCAGCCTGAGGGAGCATGGATTCTAGGGTTCCAGGGTCCCCTGCGATTTCCCTAGCCGACTATTTTCCACCTCGTCCCCACCTTGGTAGTGGGAAGGGCGAGGGCATGGGAATCACACTGACTTTGACTACTAGCTGCTGTGGCTTATGAAAGGCAAGTGAGTTTCCCTCTCTCAGCCTGTTTCCACGTCTGTACACGGGGAATAGTGAGACCTGCCCGCTGCATATAAGCCAGTGAATGTACCTGCAAGGCAGAAGGCGCTTATTACACGGCAGCCCTCTTTGCATCTCTCCACGGGCGATTCTCCTGCTTCTTGGGTAGAGGACTCTGAGGATTCCTGTGCTGCCCCTGGGTCTCGGGGAAGGAGGATTCTTTCTGCGCAGGGACCCCCATTCTAGTGAGGTCCTTGCAGGACACCTGAGGCTCCCTAATCCTGGGTGCCCATCCGCCGCTCTGGAAATTGTTGTGTAGCAGGGTGTATGTGTGTGTGTGTGTATATATAGATATAGATATATACATATATATAAATTGTATATATTGTTGTGTGTGTGTATATATGTACAAATTGTGTATATAGAAATGGAAATTGTGTAGCAGGGTGCGTGTGTGTATATATATATATACATACACACACACATATATAATGTATGCATATTTATGTATTTATATGTATTTTTTTTTTTTTTAATTAGAGGGTGTCGCTATGTTGCCCAGGATGGTCTCGAGTTCCTGGGCTCAAGCGATCTTCCTTCTTCAGCCTCCCAAAGTGCTGGAATTACAAGCGCCCGCCACCACGCCCGGCTAATTTTTGTATTTTTAGTAGAGACGAGGTTTCACTATGTTGGCCAGGCTGGTCTCAGAACTCCTAACCTCAGGTGATCCGCCCACTTTAGCCTCCCAAAGTGCTGGGATTACAAGCGTGAGCCATCGCGCCCGGCCCAGGGTACATTCTAAGGGTGGATTTTCGGTTAGCCCAAAGCCCTTTCTCTGTCTTTGTGACCTCCTTGTGTTACCAGTGACAGTCCTCGTGATCCTGTGTAGCCTTGACCCTGCTCCCTGTCACGTCCTTTGTAGCATCCATTACGTTCCCTATAGCACCCATTACGTCTCATGAATCCTCATGACCCCTGTGCTCCGGTGTCTTCGCAGACCTGCAGAGGCGGTGGCGATGCTCTCGGGCATAGAGGCGGCGGCAGGGGAATACGAGGACTCCGAGCTGCGGTGCCGCGTGGCTGTGGAGGAGCTGAGCCCGGGCGGGCAGCCGCGAAGACGCCAGGCCCTGCGCACCGCGGAGCTGAGCCTGGGTCGCAACGAGCGCCGCGAGTTGATGCTGCGGCTGCAAGCGCCAGGGCCCGCGGGGCGGCCGCGCTGCTTCCCTCTGCGCGCCGCGCGCCTCTTCACGCGTTTCGCCGAGGCCGGGCGCAGCACCCTGCGGCTCCCCGCCCACGGCGCCCCCGGGGCCGGCGCAGTGCAGCTGCTGCTCTCGGACTGCCCCCCAGACCGCCTGCGCCGCTTCCTGCGCACATTGCGCCTCAAGCTGGCTGCGGCCCCGGGTCCCCGGCCGGCCTCCGCCCGAGAGCAGCTGCTGGGCCCGCGGCCCCGCGACTTCGTCACCATCAGCCCTGTGCAGCCCGTGGAGCGGCGGCTCGGGGCGGCCACCCGAGTTCCGGACACCACGCTGGTGAAGCGGCCTGCGGAGCCCCAGGCTGGGGCCGAGCCTAGCACAGTGAGAACGGGAAAGAGGGGACACATTTAGGAGTAGATGTGCCATTCTTTAAGATGGCAGAGACCTAGAGACCCAAGTTTGGGGGGAAGCTGGTGTGGGTATTCGAGGGCGCTGCTGGTTATCTCAGATACCCATCTGACATCTGAGTATGACAGGGGTGTGGGAATTGTGCCTGTGGTTGTTATAGTGTAATCCCTGAGATGGAGTAAGTCAAAACAGGAAATGGGACCTGGCTACATTAAAAGAGAAAGCAGAGGCCGGGCATGGTGGCTCACGCCTGTAATCCCAGCACTTTGGGAGGCTAAAGTGGATCACCTGAGGTTAGGAGTTCTGAGGCCAGCCTGGCCAACATGGTGAAACCTCTTCTCTACTAAAAATACAAAAATTAACCGGGCGCGGTGGCGGGCGCCTGTAATCCCAGCTACTTGGGAGGCTGAGGCAGGAGAATAGCTTGAACCCGGGAGGCAGAGGTTGCAGTGAGCCTAGATCGCGCCACTGCACTCCAGCCTGGGTGACAGAGCAAGACTCTTCCTTAAAAAAAAAAAAAAAAGAGAGCGAGAGAGAAAGAAGAGAAGGAGGCTTGCAAAGGACTACAGAAAGAATGCTGGGAAGAGGGTAATAGGCCCAGAGGAGAGGAGCTTATGGAGAGAATGAAGTGGTCATTCGTGTCCTGGGCAGCCAACAGTTGAAGCAGATGAGGGGGAAAAAGTCTGGTGGGTTTGACAATTTTTGTGGGCTGGGGCAGGTGAATCATAGCCCACCAGGGTTTGACACTAAGCTGGCGAGAGGACAGAGACAGGACAAGAAGGGGCCCTGGCTAGGCAGAGTTTTGCTTGGGTGTTTTGAGGTGAGAAACAGGTTTGTGATAGGAAGAGAAACTTAGGTGACAGGATGAGAAGGGTTAGGGAACCCAGGGGAAGGAGCTGAGGGAGGGTCTGGACCACACTGGGGTGGTCTGCCCAGGACTGGACAATGGGGGTCTTCAGGGCACAAGGAGAGATCGGTACCCCAGTAGTTGCTGGCAAGCTCTCCAGGCAAACCCAAGAGCTCCAAGGAATGAAGGCAGCAGAGGACAAATGGTTACCAGGCCCAGCATTGCACGTGGGCCAAGAATGGTGGGGGCAATGCCTAGTGGGTGGGAGGATGCTCTGAGACAGCTCTGTTCCCCCCAGGAAGCCCCAAGGTGGCCTCTGCCTGTGAAGAGGCTGAGCTTGCCCTCCACCAAGCCACAGCTTTCTGAGGAACAGGCTGCTGTGCTGAGGGCCGTCCTGAAAGGCCAGAGCATCTTCTTCACTGGGAGTGCAGGTAGTGGGGGCAGAGAGGAGGTAGGGGGACAGAGGTGGGGTGGGATAGAGGAACAGGGAGACCTGTCTAACTTTGCCCCTGTCCAGGAACAGGGAAGTCATATCTGCTGAAGCGAATCCTGGGCTCACTGCCCCCCACAGGCACTGTGGCCACTGCCAGCACTGGGGTGGCAGCCTGCCACATCGGGGGCACCACCCTCCATGCCTTTGCAGGTAAGTAGGAACCCCTAGGGCTTGAGCTAAGAGCAAGCCCAGCTTCTGGGAAGGGAGAGAGGGGAGGTCTGCATAAAGAGGGGGTTTTGGGGGCTGGGCGCGGTGGCTCACTCCTGTAATCCCAAAACTTTAGGAGGCCAAGATGGGAGGATCACTTGAGCCCAGGAGTTTGAGACCAGCCTGGCCAACACAGTGAGACCCCGTCTCCACAAAATTTAAAAATTAGCAAATTAGCGGCCGGGTGCAGTGGCTCACGCCTATAATCCCAGCACTTTGGGAGGCCGAGGCGGGTGGATCACAAGGTCAGGAGATCAAGACCATCCTGGCTAACACGGTGAAACCCCGTCTCTACTAAAAATACAAAAAAATAAGCCGGGCATGGTGGCAAGCGCCTATACTCCCAGCTACTGTGGAGGCTGAGGCAGGAGAATAGTGTGAACCTGGGAGGCAGAGCTTGCAGTGAGCCAAGATCATGCCACTGCACTTGAGCCTGGGCAACACAGCGAGACTCCACCTCAAAACAAAACAAAAAAAATTAGCTGAGCATGGTGGTGTGTGCCTGTAGTCCCAGCTACTATGGAGGTTGAGGTTGGAGGATCGCTTGAGCCCATGAGGCCAAGGTTACAGTGAGCCAAGATCGTGCCACTGCACTTCAGCCTGGGCAACAGAAAGAGACCTTCCCTCAAAAAAAAAAAAAAAAAAAAAAAAAAAAAAGAAGCTTTGGGTATTAGCCCAGGCTGAATAGTGTCACTCACAGGCATCGGCTCAGGCCAGGCTCCTCTAGCCCAGTGTGTGGCCCTGGCCCAAAGGCCAGGCGTGCGGCAGGGCTGGCTGAACTGCCAGCGGTTGGTCATTGACGAGATCTCAATGGTGGAGGCAGACCTGTTTGACAAACTGGAGGCCGTGGCCAGGTCAGTATGTTCAGAGGGCAGCAGGAGAGAACTGGGACCTGGTGGTCTTTCGTGTGCCCCTAAAGCACCTCACGCTCCTCTCCAGAGCTGTCCGGCAGCAGAACAAGCCATTTGGAGGGATCCAGCTCATCATCTGTGGGGACTTTCTGCAGCTGCCACCTGTGACCAAGGACTCCCAGCCCCCACGGTTCTGCTTCCAGGTACTACTCACCTCCTAGCTCTGCTCTCCTTGGGGGTCTGCTCTGCTCCTTGACCCACCCCCACCCTGCCCCCACCAGGCCAAGAGCTGGAAGAGGTGTGTGTCAGTGACCCTGGAGCTGACCAAGGTGTGGAGGCAGGCAGACCAGACCTTCATCTCTCTACTGCAGGCCGTGAGGCTGGGCAGGTGAGGTCTGCTGAATGGGGAAGGGGCTACGGGATGAGGATCCAGGCATGGGCCACAGTGGAACACAGAGAAGGACCCATGGAAGGGGGAGCAAGCACTCCATGCAGGAAGAGGAGCCTTGGGCAGGGCACTGGGCAACTCAGGATGGATTGTAGTCAAGACCATCATGGCATCATAGGAGATGGTCGCTCTATGAGTGCCAGGACCCAGCCTCCCTCAGGGTTGGGTCTCCATCACCTAGCACAAGACCTGGCATAAAATAGGTGTCAGGGGCTGGGCATGGTGGCCTGTAATCCCAGCACTTTGGGAGGCTAAGGCAGGCGGATCACAAGGTCAGGAGTTTCAGACCAGCCTGGCCAACCTGGTGAAACCCAGTCTCTACTAAAAATACAAAAATTAGTTGGGCATGATGGCACCCACCTGTAGTCCCAGCTACTTGGGAGGCTGAGGCAGGAGAATCGCTTAAACCCGGGAGGCAGAGGTTGCAGTCAGCCAAGATCACGCCGCTGCACTGCAGCCTGGTGACAGAGCGAGACTCCGTCTCAAAAAACAAAAACAAAAAAGAAACATAAGCTAGATTTTTCACCCAAGGTGGCAGGCAAGTGGACAGAAGATTGTACCCTGGAAGCCAATCTGGGTCCTGCAAATCTCCAGCCTGTGGTCACTCATCACAGCCAACTTCCTCAGGAGCATTATGGAGTGGGAGGGTGGTAACCTCTGACCTGGGGCAGCACAGGGAAGGGTGCCCACCTGTGATCAAAGCTCAGTACCCTGCCCCTGCTTATTCCCCATGTTTGGGGTCCAAGTTTGGAAGGGACAGGTTGGCCAGCTTGAGGGGGCGCAACTCTTCCCTGGTGCCCTCTTCCAGTCCCAAGGCCTGACCCATGGCCTGCTGCTTGAGCCATCCTGCCCATGTTCCCCACCTTCCCTGCTGCACAGGTGGGCTCTGCCCTGACAGTCCAGCCCCAACAGGTGTTCAGATGAGGTGACCCGCCAGCTCCAGGCCACAGCTTCCCACAAGGTGGGGCGAGATGGGATTGTGGCCACGAGGCTCTGCACCCACCAGGATGATGTGGCCCTCACCAACGAGAGGCGGCTTCAGGAGCTGCCAGGTGAGCAGGGAGCCTGGGCTGGGCAAGACCAGCTGGGAAGGGTTATAAGCAGATGTAGCCCCCAGGCAACCTGGGCCTCTGGGTCCTAGGCCCCCAACCTCTGTAGCCATAAAGGCCCTCATATTTGCAAATGCAACTGTGACTTTGAGAGGTGTGATGAACTAAATTCCACAGCCCCCCAGGCCTGCGCTGCCTCTACTCCCTACCCCCATGCTCTGGTCTAATAGTTTTTTTTGGAGGCTGGGTGCGGTGGGTCACGCCTGTAATCCCAGCACTTTGGGAAGCCCAGGCAGGCAGATCACCTGAAGCCAGCAGTTCGAGACCAGCCTGCCCAACATGGCAAAACCCCGTCTCTACTAAAAATACAAAAAAATTAGCCAGGCGTGGTAGTGGGCCCCTGTAATCCCAGCTATTTGGGAGGCTGAGGTAGGAGAATCGCTTGAACCCGGAAGGCAGAGGTTGCAGTGAGCCGAGATCGTGCCATTGCACTCCAGCCTGGGCAACGGAGCGAAACTCCGTCTCAAAAAATAAAATAAAAATAAATAAAAATTTTAAAAAGTCTTTTTTGGGATACTGAGTCAAAAGTCAGTGATTTGTGATCTGTTTGCTCAACTCTTTTTCTCCAGGTAAGGTACACAGATTTGAGGCTATGGACAGCAACCCTGAGCTGGCTAGTACCCTGGATGCCCAGTGTCCCGTTAGCCAGCTCCTTCAACTAAAGCTGGGGGCCCAGGTGAGTGGGAAGCAGGGCCTAGCCCCTGGGAGCTTGGACTGTCCTGCATGGGCCTTGCTGATCCCTATCCCTCTGCCCAGACAACTCTGCAGCCAGTGGGCCCAGCTTTGACCACACTGAAAACCTCCCTGCCTCCTGTTCCCACCCACCTTCCCATCTTAAGCTTTCTACTGTTTTTCTCTTCCTACACCAGGAGGTCCTCCAAGCAGTGTTGTTTTGGGCAAATTTCTTTCCCTTGCTGAAGCTCTGTCCCCTCATCCCTAAAAATGGGGAATGAAATACCTACCCCACACAGCTGTCTTCTGTAGTATACTTTATAAACGGGAGACAGTCCTGATTCCTCCCCCAATGTTGGGGGTGGGCAGAAGATTTTCCTTAGGGCACCCAAGGGGAAAATGCAGGCACAGTGTATCTGAGAGGGGTGGCAGGACCTAGAGGCCATCCCTCAAGATCTGTGGTCCACAGATGTACCTATAACTGAGCCAATCATTTTCAAAGCCCTGTGATAGAGGTTGCCTTATTGATCCCTTACCACCTCCTTCTGGGGCAAATTGAGCAAATATTATTCCTCTTTGACATAAAGAAAAATTGGGACCGAGGAAGATAAGGCAACTTGCCCCAGGGGTCACAGGCAGCCAGTGGCAGAGCTAAGGTTGGGATTCAGTGTCCTCATGACAGCTCCCTGCCCTCAGCCTCTGAGAACAGCGATGGCTAAGATAAGACCAGGCATGGGTAGGGGGGTGCTGTCCATTCCTCTCTCTCCCTTGCAGGTGATGCTGGTGAAAAACTTATCGGTGTCTCGGGGTCTGGTGAATGGTGCCCGAGGGGTGGTAGTCGGGTTCGAGGCAGAAGGGAGAGGTAAGTGTTGGGAGGAGGTGGCAGTCCTGCTACAGGGCTTTGCAGCATGGCCCCGGGAATGGTGGTGGGGAGAAAAAGACTAGGAAGGAAAGCTCCAAAGGCCCCTGCTCCTCGCCTCAGAGCCCTGAAGCAGAGCTAAAGTTGGACTGCTCCATGCTCTCCTTAGGGCTACCCCAGGTGCGGTTCCTGTGTGGAGTCACTGAGGTCATCCGCGCTGACCGCTGGACGGTACAGGCCACCGGGAGCCAGCTCCTCAGTCGGCAGCAGCTGCCCCTCCAGCTGGCCTGGGCGATGTCCATCCACAAGAGCCAAGTGAGCACTGGTGTAGGGGGCAGGGACAGGGCGGGCAGAGGGAAGTGAGGCATGTTGCGGTCTATGTGTCTTTTTTTTTTTTTGAGACAGAGTCTTGCTCTGTTGCCCAGGCTGGAGTGCAGTGGCGCGATCTTGGCTCACTGCAACCTCCACCTCCCAGGTTCAAGAGATTCTCCTGCCTCAGCCTCCTGAGTAGCTGGGACTACAGGCGCCTGCCACCATGCCTGGCTAATTTTTGTATTTTTAGTAAAGATGAAGTTTCACTTTGTTGGCCAGGATGGCCTCAATCTCCTGACCTTGTGATCCACTCGCCTCAGCCTCCCAAAGTGCTGGGATTACAGGTGTGAGCCACTGTGCCTGGCCTATGTGTCTTTTTATTTTATTTTATTTTATTTTTTGAGACGGAGTCTAGCTCTGTCGCCCAGGCTGGAGTGCAGTGATCTCGGCTCACTGCAAGCTCTGCCTCCCAGGTTCACACCATTCTCCTGCCTCAGTCTCCAGAGTAGCTGGGACTACAGGCGCCCACCACCACGCCTAGCTAATTTTTTGTATTTTTAGTAGAGACGGGGTTTTGCCGTGTTGGCCAGGCTGGTCTCGAACTCCTGACCTCAGGTGATCTGCCTGCCTCAGCCTCCCAAAGTGCCGGGATTACAGGCGTGAGCCACCACACCCAGCCCAGAATAAACTTTTCTTTAGTGAATTTCCAAGCCCACCTCCTCTCCCTTTCCTGGATGCATTCACTTCCCCTCTGCCATCTCCTGCCCCACCATTTTCTAAGCCACCACTAGATACGTTAAATTGTATAAATTGTATACAACCATTGTATAAAGTATAGATATAATGAATAATCCTATTTTGCACAGAAAGAAACCAGAGCTCAGAGAAGTTAAGGGACATGTCCCATGTCACACAGTTAGTGAGTGGCAGCCTGGATTCAGCTCCACGCCTGTCTGACCCAGAGCCTGAGTGCTTTCCTTTCACTCCATCCCTCAACTCTTACCTGGATCTGTCTCCCGGTGCCTCTCCTACTCAGACAGCCACCTGCTGTCATGCTCTCCCTCTGTCTAGAGACTCTGGACTGGACGAGGAGATCCAGGGGCAGTAGCAAGGCTGGTAAAGGGTCAGGCCTTTCGGGGCAAGGGACTTCAGGCTGAGCTGGCTCCATCTCTGTCCCCGCATCCCCCAGGGCATGACCCTGGATTGTGTGGAGATTTCTCTGGGCCGTGTGTTTGCCAGTGGCCAGGCCTATGTGGCCCTTTCCCGGGCCCGCAGCCTGCAGGGCCTACGTGTGCTGGACTTTGACCCTACGGCGGTTCGCTGTGACCCCCGTGTGCTGCACTTCTATGCCACCCTGCGGCGGGGCAGGGGCCTCAGTCTGGTGAGAGGGAGTCATCTAGTGGTGGGCTGTGGCCATGGGTGGGGTGGGAGCTAGGACAGAGGGAGGGCCAGCCCAGTGGGACCTGGGGTGGGGGCAGAAAAGCCCTCTGCTGGCTCCTTTGGGGGTGAGGGCAAGAGGAAAAAGATGCTGGCCCCCAGGTTATGGCCCTGTGGAACAGCACAAACCCATGACTGGGCTTCTCTGGCTCTGATCCAGGAGTCTCCAGATGATGATGAGGCAGCCTCAGACCAGGAGAACATGGACCCAAACCTCTGAGCCTCACCCACAAAGAGAAGACAAAGGGTGGCCTGTGGCCTCTCCGTCCTCCTGCTCCCTAGAGGCCCAGGGCCCCAGGGAATAACTGAAGTAGGTGGGCAGTGTCCCCTTCTGTATTTTTTAGGGACTCTTAGCCTCCTGGCAGGGTTAAAGGGAGAGTACTTTAAACCCATATACCAGCTGTGCTTCAGTTTCTCTCACTTTGCCCTGGGTCAGCTGCTTTAGGGTCAGAAGTAACCCTTTCTGTGCCAGTTGAGAATGAGCATGTGTGGTAGCTGGTGTCAGAAGACAAAGCTCTCTGCAAGGGCTGGACACAGAGGTGCAGAGTCCTGAACATCCCTCCTTTCGGGCTGCAGAAGGGAGAGGCAATGAAGACAGGTGCTCCAGAAGCAGCATCAGGGCTCTTGGAGGGGACTGGGGGGGACTCAGGCTGGGTACAGCCTCCAAACAGAGAACGGAACTTAGGTGTGTCTCTACAGCTAGGCCCAGCCTAGCCCAGCCCAGAACAAACACCCTTCAGAGCCTAACCGAAGAACATAAGCTGCAAAATGTGCACCTATATTTTAAGCTGCTTTTTCAGGGGATAAATAGTGTTTGGGGACATTGAAATGGATATTCTCAGGTTGTATTTATTTTGGACAAATAAACTAGAGAATTGTGTAAAAACTGTGCCTCCTGCCTCCTCTCTCTCCCTCTCACTTGTGCACATGCACACACGTGTTTGTTTAGGCCACAGTGGCTGAGATCACACCCTTCTGTGAGGTGGTCTTAGTATCACTGGTCGTTTGAAAAGCTCATTTATCTGATGTTGGTGACTAGCAGTAAAATGACATTGTCACTGGGCATGGTGGCTTACGCCTGTAATCCCAGAACTTTGGGAGGCCGAGGCGGGTGGATCACCTGAGATTGGGAGTTCGAGACCAGCCTGACTAACATGGAGAAACCCTATCTCTACTAAAAATACAAAATTAGCCAGGCATGGTGGTGCATGCCTGTAATCCCAGCTACTCAGGAGGCTGAGGCAGGAGAATCGCTTGAACCCAGGAGGTGGGGAAGTGGAGGTTGCAGTGAGCTGAGATTGCGCCATTGCAATGCAGCCTGGGCAACAAGAGTGAAACTCTGTCTCAAAAAAAAAAGAAATGATGTTGTCATTTGATGAAGGTGAGTTACCATCACCCAATAGTCAGACATACTAGAGAATTCACATGGTGGGAAACAAACAGGCCTGCTATATGTTGCTGCATTTGCTAGGAGCCTCGGTTGAAATTTCTCAGTTTGAGCCTTGATGGTCTCCCCAGCTTGAACCTGATCATCAACAAACTAACTTCAGTTTTTCAAAAAGCCTGATGGAAATTGCCCAGGGGTCCTCATAGGCTAACTAAAACTAAGATTCTCTGCTTGTGAGTGAAAAGGTATCAATTCTGGGTGGTAGATACAGGTTATGGTGGAGGCATGCATTGGCAGCTACAGGTGTCAGATTAATAAAAAAGGTGGCTGGGGCCAGGTGCAGTGGCTCACGCCTGTAATCCCCAGCACTTTGGGAAGCCAAGGCGGGCGGATCATGAGGTCAGGAGATGGAGACCATCCTGGCTAGCATGGTGAAACCCCGTCTCTACTAAAAATACAAAAAAATTAGCTGGGCGTGATGGTGGGCGCCTGTAGTCCCAGCTACTTTGGAGGCTAAGAATGGAGTGAACCCGGGAGGCGGAGCTTGCAGTGAGCTGAGTTTGTGCCACTGCACTCCAGCCTGGGCGACAGAGAGAGACTCTCTCAAAAACAAAAAAAAAAATAAAAAAGATGGCTGGATACGGTGGCTCACGCTTGTAATCCCAGCATGTTGGGAGGGCAAAGCAGGTGGATTGTTTGAGCCCAGTTTGAGACCAGCCTAGGCAACATGATGAAGCCCTTGTCTCTACCAAAAAGCAAAACTTTGCCGGGCACAGTGGCGTAGTCCTGGGAGGGACTCCGGAGGCTTGAGGTCAGGAGTTCAAGACCAGCCTGGCCAACACGGTGAAACCCCATCTTTACAAAAATTAGCTGGGCATGGTGGTGCCACCCTCCCTGACCTTGAGGAGTCAATTTTTTTTTTTGAGAAAGAGTCTCGCTCTGTTGCCAGGATGGAGTGCTGGAGTGCAGTGGCACGATATCAGCTCACTGCAACCTCTGCCTCCCTGGTTCAAGCGATTCTCCTGCCTCAGCCTCCCAAGGAGCTGGGATTACAGGAACACACCACCACGTCTAGCTGATTTTTGTATTTTTAGTAGAGACAGGGTTTCACCATGTTGGCCAGGATGGTCTTGATCTCCTGACCTTGTGATCCGCACACCTCGGCCTCCCAACCGCGCCCGGCTGAGTCAATTGTTTTTCTGTGGCACAATCTCTTTTCTCTGTTCCCAACAGAAGACACTCTTAGGAGCAGAAAACAAGCCCACCAGAGTGACACCTCCTTCCCCTACCCCACAACAAGTGGGCAACCGTGGGGGTCTTTAAATGTGGTGTCATTTATATGTCAGATGTTCCCAATTTCCCCATACAACACATCCCTTCTCCCAGGTCCAGCTGTGAGCAGGTCACACTGAGGCCCTGCCCTCAGGGCAGTTACAATCTGGTGGCACTTTGCTTCTTTCACTCTTTCCTTCCACTGAACACACGGTTTGGGGACCACCCAGTTCAGCCCAGATAGCACTATCTCATATTCTCTAACAGCTCTGCACCCTTCGGAGGTCTTGGATGGAAAAAGGAGAAACTGACTCAGGATAATTGAAGCAGGAAAGGAAGATAACAACAGGCTATCTCAAAGAACTGATATGAAGCCCAGAAAACTAGGCTTGGAAACAAATAGGAATCAGAAAGGCTAGAGTCACTGGCAGGAGTAGAGCTGGGAGCAGTCAGGCCAGGAAGACCTTTGCAGCCGCCACCAGACACTGAGCACAGCCGCCAGGGGCAGGAGCTCTGCACTCTGCTACCTCCTCCCCCAACTCAGTTCAGACCTAAAGGCGGGTATGGGGCTGGTTGACCTTGGTCTCCCATGCAAGTCCTGTGGCCACTGGCAAGAGGCCGAATGTTTCATGAAGTTGCAAGAGGGCCTAGTGATTCTGCCCAGGATGACTCTCTAATCATCCCTGAAGGCCGGGTTGTTGGGGATGTCTGAGGGTCCAGTGATGCAGTTATCTTCTGCATCCACTCCTCTCTCTGACCCCATCCTCCACACGTGGCTGAGGCATCCCACTCACCCAGCCCCTCCCCCTTCCGCAGGGGCTGACCACAGCTTTTCCCGGTCTCATATGCATCTGTCCTGCTACATAAAATGTCTTTCTCGTGAGACTACCTGGGCACCGGAAAGTCCTCTCCTTAGCAATCCCTTCTCATGGTGAAGATGCTCTCTGGAAGGCCCCCAGAGGAAGACAAGTGAGTTCCATATGGTGGGGGAGCTCCAGACATTCCTGACCCGCATGCCAGATCACAATAGTGGATTATTTTATGAGGTGTGCAAGAAACCTCACGGTTCTTTATTTTCTTGACATCTAATTTAACTTAACTTTGAGTCCGTATCCTGAGGGGTGTAGGGAAACCCTATCTCAGTCAGACAGGAGGCTCCTCAATCCCCAGGGTCCCATGAGAGTGGGGCTTATAGGAGCTGCCCTCATCTTCAGGGCCCGCCCTGATTGCCATCCATAGGCAGTAACTCAGCCTGGACCCTGGGATGGGGTGGGAGGCTTTCTGAGACTCTCCAGTACCTCACGCCAGGCCCTCTGGGCCCCTGCCACCTCCCTGTGTTGCTCCCAGAGGACCCTCTGACCACTTGCCCCTCCCCAGTCTATGGAACCCTCCTTCTCTCTGCCTCTCCTTCCCCCCAGCATCATCCTCTCAAGGAATTGGACCTGTGAAGCAAAGGCCAGGAAAGACTGTGTCCTCAGGTAGCTTCTGGATTTGAGGCAAAGAAGCACAGGGAGGGCCATATACGGTGGCTCATACCTGTAATCCCAGCACTTTGGGAGGCTGAGGTGGGCGAATCACTTGAAATCAGGAGTTCGAGACCAGCCTGGGCAACAAGGTGAAACCCATCTCTACCAAAAATACAAAAAATTAACCAGGCATGGTGGTGCGTGTCTGTAGTCCCAAGTACTCGGGAGGCTGAAGTGGGAGGATCACTTGAGCCCAGGGGAGAGAGGTTGCAGTGAGCCAAGATATCATGTCACTGAAACTCAGGCTGGGTAACAGAGTGAGACTCCAGCTCAAAACAAAACAAAACAAAAAACTGCACACACACACACACACACACAAACCCAGCACATGGAAAGGGGTAGGCAGACAGCAAGGGAATGAATAAAGAAATGAGGAAGGTAGAGAGCTTACCCTTAGGCGACCAGGACTTGCTACCTGCCCAAGAAAGCTGCTCTCATATAGCAGGGTGCGGGTGGAAAAACTCCAACTGCTTTTTCCGGTTCTCTCAACAGCAACAACAATTAACATGGAGAGAAGACTTCTGTGACCAAATGCAGGGACTTCTTGCCATCAACAAACAAGCAATTCTGTAGCGGACACTACCTGGGAGTCCTCTAATTTAATCCTGAAGCCATCTACCTGGAGGCAGCCTCCGATCCCACAGGTTGAGGACTCAGTCCCCAAAATTGACAACCCCTTCAGACACAGTCACAAGTCTGGGCCTCTGGAACTTCTGACCGACTGGCTTCAAGTTGGGGTTCCCAAGACCCCCCCCCTTTTGGTTTGATTAATTTGCTAAAGTGAGTTACAGAACTCAGGGAAACACGTGTATCACTTCATTAGAAAAGGACATGTGGGGGAAGGGGCACAGAGCTTCCCTCTCTGGGAAAGCCTCCCTCCAGTAATCTCCACCTGCTCAGCTATCCGGAAGCTCTTAGAACCTCTGCTTTGGGGCCTTTTATGGAGAATTCATTATGTAGGCATGATTGATTAACCATTGGCCGTCAATTTAACCTTCGGCTCCCTCCCCTCCCCTGAGGTCATAGGGTGGGGCTGAAAGTCCCAACCCTCTAATCCCGCCCTGGTCTTTCTGGTGACCAGCCCCATCCTGAAGCTGCCTAGGGGCTGCCGGCCATCAGGCTATCATCAGCATACAAAAAGACACTTATCACTTTGGAGATTCCAAGGATTTTACGAGTTGTATGCCAGGAAATGGGGATGAAGACTAAATGTATATTTCACATTGTTACAGGTTGTGCCACTGCTGATGGGGGCGGGGGGCACCCCTTGACTTCTGTTTCCTTCCTAGTTGCGGGGATTTCGCACTCTCCTCTCCACTCTCCCACAGAAAGGCTGGAGTTGAGTTTGCCAGGTGGACGAGTTGGAGAAAAGGTGTTTGGAGAGAGGAGCTACACAGTGCAAATGTGCAGAGATGTGAACTACCCCTGATGGACCTATGGTCCACTTTAAAGGCTTTAATGCAAGAGAAGGTGGTAGTGTAGGGAGGCTGGCCTGGCCCTGAGGGGGCTGAGCCCAGAGTAGGGGGCTCAGCCCAGGGCGATCCAGTCCCCAGCTGGGAGGCAGGCAAGGGGCCAGGCAAGAGGGGCCGGGCGATGGCCCTCAGAAAGATAATCTTATGACCTGACTTGTCACAGTTCCTGCCACTTCTCAAAGACATTCACCCTTGGAGGGGGAGTCCCACTTCCTGCTGTCCCTCCACTTGCCTCCTGTGCCTTATGCTCCCTCCTCAGTGTCCCCTGGGATCTGCATCTGAGGGCAGTGAGCAATTTACAGCTCAGTCTCCCTGCTAGGATGAAGCGGATCCCTTGATCCCAAGAGACACAGCTGAGATGTCTTTGTGTCCTCACAACCCTCAGCAGGATGACTTTTGAAAGCAGGCGCTTCATTAAATGTTTCATAAGTGAACAAAGGCTTAGACAGTGACCTGAGAGGTAAGGAATGTTTACTCCCATTCTGCAAAGGAGGTAGCTGAGGCCTGGAGAGGTTCTTAGTGGCAGAACTGGAACTAGAATAGCACCCTGAGCCCTGTGCGCACCTTCACCCTGTCTTCAGTGGGGTGCCAGCTAGGCCTGACCCCATCCTTTCTGACGTCCTGGTATATTTCCCATCCACACTGGGCTAATGATCTTACTCAATACCCAGTCCCAGAGTAGCCGGGCCCTCCCGCTCCCCATGCACCATAGACCACTAGATGGCGCCAATTGGTCATTCAGTCCTTTCCCAGGGACCTGCAGAGCCTTTGTCTCCCAGTCTCTGGGCTTAGGTGGGGGATGCATGGACACTTTAGGAGGTGGGGACTGAGTTAGTGTAGAGCAGGGAAGTTTTAAATAATCTTCCATCAGATTATCTGCTTTGTGCTCATTAACCCTCTTGTTGGTTTGTTTTTGTTTTTGAGATAGAGTCTAGCTCTGTCACCCAGGTTGGAGTGCAGTGATGCAGTCAGAGCTTGCTGCAGCCTCGAGCTCCTGAGCTCAAGCAATACTCCTGCCTCAGCCTCCCAAAGCATTGGGATTACAGGGGCGAGCCACCATGCCTGGCCTCATTAACCCTCTAGTTTGTTTTTCACAATAACCCTGGGAGGTTGGGATAATTGTCCCCATTTTATAAAGAGAGAAACCTAATTCTTTTTTTCTCTTTTTTTTTTTTTTTTGAGACAGAGTCTTGCTCTGTCACCCAGGTTACAGTGCAGTGGTGCGATCTCAGCTCACTGCAACCTCTGCCTCACGGGTTCAAGCGATTCTCCTGCCTCAGCCTCCCGAGTAGCTGTGATTACAGCCGGCTAATTTTTGTATTTTTAGTAGAGGCGGGGTTTCACTATACTGACCAGGCTGGTCTCGAACTCCTGGCCTCAAGTGATCTGCCCGCCTTGTTCTCCCAAAGTGCTGGGATTACAGGCGTGAACCACTGCGCACGGCTGAGAAACCTAACTTCTGAGAGGTTAGGTGACTCAGGCATGGCCACACTGCAAGCTGTGTCTGGAACCCAAGTCCCAGATACAGGGTCCTGGGATTTTTGCAAAGTCAGCAGAGAGCCCTGAAGCCAGATTCCTGTGTTTAAACACTGGCTCCATCAGTTCCCGACTGTGTGACCGTGATTATTCTGCTTAAATCTGAGCTCTGGTTTCATCGTTGGTGAAATGGGGATAAAGCTGATCGAACGTGGATGGAGTTACGAAGACAGAAGAGCTGGAGTCAGGCCAGGGATGCAGCAAACCCTCAATTAGCTCTTATTTATTTGTCTTGATTATTGTCACCTGAAGGGGCCATCCCCCACCCCATCAACCCCCTCTTGAGCAGCCTCTGGGGAATAACAAAGAGAATTCACAGCAGCCCAGAGTAAATGAATGCCGTCTTTCACAAAGCTTTCCTTCCTGTCTGGCCTCCTGGAGGACCTGGGCTGCGCCCACCCACCATGGGGAAGGGGAGGATGTAATCTCCCCACTCTGCGTCCCGCAACACAAGTGAGGTCCGTGTCCTGGTCAGTTAGTGCACTTGGGCATATCCCCTCTCCTCTCTTCTGCTCATCTTCTTATGAAAGCAACTTCGACAACTCTACAGTTTGTTTTTTTTTTTTTTTGAGACGGAATTTCGCTCTTATTGCCCAGGCTGGAGTGCAATGGCGTGATCTTGGCTCTCTGCAACCTCCACCTCCCGGGTTCAAGCAATTCTCCTGCCTCAGCCTCCTGAGTAGCTGGGATTACAGGCATGCACCACCACGCCCGGCTAATTTTGTATTTTTAGTAGAGACAGGGTTTCTCCGTATTGGTCAGGCTGGTCTCGAACTCCCAGCCTCAGGTGATCTGCCCACCTCAGCCTCCCAAAGTGCTGGGATTACAGGTGTGAGCCACTGCGCCCAGTCTACAGTGGAATCTTTAGACCTAGTTTACAGAGGAAGTCAAGGCTCACAGAAGGGGGATGGCCCTAGGTCATATGGCTGTAAATGGCAGATCCAGGTTGGGCATCCAGGCCTCACTTTGGTGTTCAGGGCCTTTGAAAAAAGGACCGAACATAGGATGCTTCCTTTCCCCCTAGCTCTGTCCCCAAAACCCCACAGGCCAGACTCCATTTCTTTAAGATTCCAAGAGCATCACCTACTGGGACATAAATGGCAGGGAGAGGCCCCTGAGTCCTTGGCCCTGGCAGACCAAGATGGGAGGGGTGGGGCTTGAAAGGCTTAGAATGTGACCCTGAATAGGGAATTGGAACCCCAAATTCCTGAGGAGGCCTGGGGCGGGGGCTGTGAATGAGACAGCCAGCCCATCTCCTACTCCTCCCCTGCCGCTCCAGCTCCTGCCTTCAGCCTCAGCCTCCAGGCAGATGCCCGCCCCAGGGGTGCCCCCTCAATCCCTGCCCCCAGCGGGTGTTGGGTTCAGTAAGCAGAGCCCCAGCTCACCTGGGAAGGTGCAGAGTGAGGAGGGCGTCCAGTTACAAGCTAGGGCTGGGAGGACAGGCAGGGGCAGCCCGGGGGCAGGGGCCAAAGGTCTGGAAACTGATGGTGGGGGCAGGTGTCAGGTGAGGTCTCAAGACAGCCCCCCACTCTGCAGGCCCTATCCCCTTGCCTCCCAGAAAACCTCCACACTCCTGGCATCTGAAGACCGGGGCATCTGCCCGCAGACTAGGCCTGTGCTTGGTAAACTGTGAAGGGCTCTGCACACTCCTGGGAGGTTGTTCTCTCTTTCAGCTCCACTCCTTTCTCCCCTTCACCCAGATGGCCTTCTCTCCCGCCCCTCTACTGGGCCCTGGCACAGCACTCCATGCCTATTTAAGGCAAATCTCCTGATCTCCTTTTAAATAACATTCCCTCCTTGTTGTGGAGAAAGCAAGCAGGGCCTGAGCTCAGGGAAAGGGGAGGAGACTCAAATATCCCATGGGGTGGGTCATGGGCGAGCATGGGTGGGGGAAGCAGGTATGTACTCCCCCTCCCAAAATGAGCTTTGAGAAGGTCCTTTCCCCCATCCCCCGAGTCCTGCTGGTCCCTCATTGCATAGGCCCTGGATTGGCTCGAACCCCTTCAGAGGGGCTGGGGCACTCCCAGAAGGCTAGGACAGGGCAGCTCTTGCAGGGGTTGGGGCAGGGGCATGGGGGGATATATGCTTTGGCTAAAGGAGGGGCATACCCAGGAAGACCGGCAAGGGCCATGGAGGGTCTGAGGTTGGATGGACAACTGACCTCACAGCCCACCCAGTGTGAACGATGCACCAAAACTGCTCTTTGTTAGAACCTGAGGTTCAGAGAGGCCAAAAAACCTGCCCAGGGTCACACAGCCTGAGTGGAAGGGTCTGAAATCCAAGCTGGTAGGCTGCAGATTTAACGCTTTCTCCCCTTCTCTGCCAGGTCTCCTTGTGCCAGGGACTATGTGACACATGACTTCTAGGCCCTTTTCAGGCATCATTCAAAGTCCTGAGCACACACCCTTCCTCCGCCTGCCTCCCTCTCTTATGCCTCCTCTCCAGACCCACCAGAGCTGCCTTTCCCAAGTCTTGGGTCCCTGACTCAGACCTGCCCCACTCCTATTTCCTTCTCTCCCACTTCTCCTCTTCCTAGTCTTTCCCCCAGGTGGCTGCCTCCCTGGCCTCCCTTCTAAACATCGCTAATCCCCCTGTGGTCCTCACATGACTGAGACGCCCTCTCCAGGGTTCAAAAAGATGGTCAGGGATCTTTTACAGATCATGTTGCCTCCTCGGGACCAGGAGCTTACTCCTCAGGCATGTGAGCCCCAGCAGGCGGGCCCCACCCCTGTCAGGCTGGACTGGGGGCTGGGGGACCAGAGTGAGGAAGAAGCCCTAGCCTGGCCTTCCTCTGCTGAGAGCTGAAAAAACCACAGTGGTCAGTTGGTCCAGTGGCCTCATATCACAGATGAGCAAACTGTGGCCCAGGGAATGGGAAGGAAGGCCCCAGGGTCCCCACAGTGAAATAGAAGCTGAGCTGGGTCTGACTGGAGCTCCTAATAACCTAAGGTGGGAGCTTCATCCTGGGAAAAGAGGGTCTATTATAGGAGGAAATTCAGCCACTATCACTGCCCCAGTGTTAGCGTGCTTGTTGGATGGGGCGGGGGCGGGGGTGCCTGGAGGTGGGAGTATGTGAGGGTGAACTTTGTGTTTAATGGGGGTGTACTTGATCTTGTCTGGGTCTTTCTAGCCTGGCTCTACCGTTAACCTCTTGTGTGTCATTGGGCAAGCCCCTTTCCCTCTTTGGGCCTCAATTTCCTCCCGTAAAATGAGTTGGAGAGATCTTTGAGATCCCTTCCAGCTCAGACCTCATGCATCTCCCATCAGCCCAGCCTCATCTGCCCCCCTGCTTCCAGGCTCCTGCCCTGGCTAAGGCTTGTCTCACAGCCTGCTGAGGCTCCCATAGCCTCTCTCAGAATGGTCTCTCTCAGCTGGGCGCAGCAGCTTATGCCTGTAATCCCAACACTTTTGGGAGTTCAAGTCCAGCCCGGACAACATGGTGAGACCTTGTCTCTACAAAAAATAAAAAAAAATTAGCTGGATGTGGTGATGCATACCTATAGTCCCAGCTACTCAGGAGGCTGAGGCAGGAGGATTGCTTGAGCCCAGGAGGTCAAGGCTGCAGTGAGCTGATTGTGCCACTGCACTCCAGCCTGAAGGATAGAGCAAGATCCTGTCTCAAAAAAAGAAAAAAAAGGCCAGGCGTGGTGGCTCATGCCTGTAATCCCAACGCTTTGGGAGGCCAAGGCGGGTGGATCACAAGGTCAGGAGTTCAAGACCAGCCTGGCCCAGATGGTGAAACCCCGTCTCTACTAAAAAAATACAAAAATTAGCCGGGCGTGGTGGTGGGTGCTTGTAATCCTAGCTACTCGGGAGGCTGAGGCAGAGAATAGCTTGAACCTGGGAGGCAGAGGTTGCAGTGAGCCGAGATCGTGCCACTGCACTCCAGCCTGGGCGACAGAGCAAGACTGTCTCAAAAAAAAAAAAAGAAAAGAAAAGAAAAAAAGAAAAGAAAAGAAAAGAAAGGACTGGGCACAGTGGCTCACACCTGTAATCCCAGCACTTTGGGAGGTCAAGGTAGATGGATCACTTGAGGTCAGGAGTTCAAGACCAACCTGGCCAACATGGTGAAACCCTGGCTCTACTAAAAATACAAAAATTAGCCGGGCGTGGTGATGCGAGCCTGTAGTTTCAGCTACTTGGGAGGCTGAGGCAGGAGAATCGCTTGAACCCGGGAGGTAGAGGTTGCAGTGAGCCAAGATTGCACCACTGCACTCCAATCTGGGTGACAGCAAGACTCCATCTCAAAAAAAAAAAAAAAAAAAAAAGAAAGAAAAGAAAAGAAAAGAAAAATTAGCCCAGTGTGGTAGCACACACCTGTGGTCCCAGCTACTTGGGAGGCTGAGGTGGGAGGATTGCTTGAGCCTGGGAGGTCAAGGCTGCAGTGAGCCAAGATTGTGCCACTGCACTCTAACGTGGGTTGCAGAGCAAGCCTTGTCTCAAAATAAATAAATAAATAAATAAAAGAATGGTCCCCCTCTCCTTATCACATGCATTCAGCACATCCATCCTGCAGTCTTGGACCCTGGCTGAGTTTTCTCATCTGCCATGCAGCAATGACAACCCTCCCTTGAAGGGTCTGTGGTGTGAACACCCAGTGGGACACACCCCTGGGGCTTGGGAAATGCTGATGGCTTAACCAGCAGTCCCAGCTTTTCTGCACTGAACAGAAAGCCTGCTCGTCCCACCCCACTCTCTTTCATCCAAGTTGACCAGGTCCTCCAAGTTTGGTTCAAGTCTTCTTTTCCTCCGAAAAGGCCAGTTCAGTTCCCCTCTGTGAACTGGAGCTCCTACAGGGCTGGACATCCACTTGCCTGCCTCCATCAGCAGCTCCTACCATACTGTGGGAATGCAGAGCTAGGGGCGCCAGGAGACCCAGCTACCAGGACATTTGATGAGGAAGTGGCTGGGTCTGTGGGCTCATTCCCACAGAACGTGACTCCTCCTGCCCCAGAGCTGTTTTTGACACGGGATTATCTTTGACCTTCAGAAATATCCTTGCTGCCAACTCTAAAAAAGCTCAGGGTTGGCCGGTCGTGGTGGCTCATGCTTGTAATCCCAGCACTTTGGGAGGCCAAGGCAGGTGGATCACGAGGTCAAGAGATCGAGACCATCCCTGGCCAACATGGTGAAATCCCATCTCTAGTAAAAATACAAAAAAATTAGCTGGGCGTGGTGGCATGCGCCTATAGTCCCAGCTACTCGTGAGGCTGAGGCAGGAGAACTGCTTGAACCCGGGAGGCAGAGGTTGCAGTGAGCCGAGATCGTGCCACTGCACTCCAGTCTGGCGACAGAGCGAGGACTCTGTCTCAAGGAAAAAAAAAAAAACAAAAAAACCCCAGAGTTGGGCTTCAGGGCATACACTCAGCTGGAGGTTTTAGACCCCATCTTACCCTGTTTCAGTGATTGACCAAATGAATGTTCAGGGCCAAATGACCTTCCCCAAAGGCACAGGAAGGAATAGCTAGCAGGAAATACAATTTGTTAGAAGATACCACTAAGGGAAGAGAAGCCAGAACCTACCAATTTGGCATCTTCCTACTCTGGGGTCTGAACTGCATCAGCCACTTACTTCAAGCCTCAGTTTTCTCATCAGTAAAATGGGAATAATGATAGCGATTTCTTTTTTTTTTTTTTTGAGACGGAGTCTCGCTCTGTCGCCCAGGCTGGAGTGCAGTGGCACAATCTCGGCTCACTGCAAGCTCCGCCTCCCGGGATCACGCCATTCTCCTGCCTCAGCCTCCCAAGTAGCTGGGACTACAGGCACCCGCTACCACGCCCGGCTAATTTTTTGTATTTTTAGTAGAGACGGGGTTTCACCGTGTTAGCCAGGATGGTCTCAATCTCCTGACCTCGTGATCCGCCCGCCTTGGCCTCCCAAAGTGCTGGGATTACAGGCGTGAGCCACGGCGCCCGGCCAATGATACCGATTTCATCCTACATGAGAATTAAATGATATATGCAAAGTGCTTTGCTTTGCATGTATCAGATGGATGGATCCCCTGTTTCAATAAGAACTGTAACTACTATTTTTTGTTCTTTTTTTTTTTTTTTTTTTTTGAGACGGAGTTTCACTGTTGTCGTCCAGGCTGGAGTAGAATGGCACGATCTCAGCTCACCGCAACCTCTGCCTCCCGGGTTCAAGCGATTATTCTGCCTCAGCCTCCCGAGTAGCTGGGATTACAGGTGCCTGCCACCGCACCCAGCTAATTTTTGTATTTTTAGTAGAGACGCGGTTTCATCATATTGATCAGGCTGGTCTCAAACTCCTGACCTCAAGTGATCCGCCTGCCTCAGCCTCGCAAAGTGCTGGGATTACAGGCGTGAGCCACCATGCCCAGCCTCAGCCTAATTTTTTGTATTTTTAGTAGAGTCAGGGGTTTCACCATGTTGGCCAGGCTGGTCTCAAACTCCTGACCTCAGGTGAGCCACCCACCCCGGCCTCCCAAAATGCTGGTATTACAGATATAAGCCACTGCACCCAGCTCATTTTTTGTTCATTATGAAGTGCCAGGCCTTGAGCTAAACACTTTGCATATATTATTATGAAGTGACATAAATGAACAAAAAATTCATTGACAAGGTGGGAGGGGAGTGTGTGGAAGTGGAGAGGCATAAACGCAGAGTTTGCTTAGCCAGAGGTGGGCAGGTGGTGAATAGCTAGAGTAAAATCCCAAGTATGGTGCTAAGCAGTCTACATACATTATTTTATTTATTTGTTTATTTTTATTTTGTTTATTTATTTGTTTTGAGACTGAGTCTCGCTCTCTTGCCCAGGCTGAAGTGCAGTGGCATGATCTCAGCTCACTGCAACCTCTGCCTCCCAGGTTCAAGTGATTCTTCTGCCTCAGCCTCCCCAGTAGCTGGGACTACAGGTATGTGGCACCACATCCAGCTCATTTTTGTATTTTTAGTAGAGACGGGGTTTTGCCATGTTGCTCAGGCTAGTATTGAACTAAAGAGCTCTCAAGTGATCTGCCCACCTGGGCCTCCCAAAGTGCTGGGATTACAGGCATGAGCCACTGCACCCAGCCCATTATTTCATTTAAATCTCAGCTTCTTCCTCTGTCAAAAGTAGTGGTTTTGAACAGAAGCTTCCCAAGTCCTTTCCAGTTTAGTGAGTACTTACAGAATGTTTTAAATCTACGAAGTATTTTTCACTTTATAGAGCCGACCACTATTTAGTTCTGTGTTCTAATAGTTGTCAGTGGCCGCATGAGTAGACGTGGAACTAGAACCAGGGAGGATGGCTCGGTTTTTCCCCAGAGCCCAGTGGCAGGAGGCTCTGAGCCCGGTGGGCAAGAGCTGAAGGCCCACAGGGGCTAGGGAGGGCACGCCCCTTGAAGGCAACGACGTCATGGAAGCTTGGCTCTGGCTTCCAGCCAGCATCCGGTTCTATCTGGTTGTGCTGGGGCCCAGAGGACTGGGTCTGGAACTCATCAGCCCCACCTGTCAGCCCTCCCCTGGCCAGCAAGCAGGGGCCTTTGGTTATCACTAAGGAGAGTGAGGCTGAGGGTGAGCTGAACATGGCCACAATCCAGAGGCCCAATATCCCATCCCCTCTGGGCAACTCAGGGAAGGGAGTTGTGTTCCTCAGCCAGGCACCCGCAATTTGACTGAGCTCTGTTATGTGACAGGCACCATGAAGTATGCAAAGACCTCATTTATTCATTCAGTAAATATTTATTGAACACTTAACAGTGTGCCTGGCCCTGAGCTGGTTCCAGAGAATCACAAAAATTCCTGCCTGGCCAGGCATGGTGGCTCACGCCTGTAATCCCAGCAGTTTGGGAGGCCTAGATGGGAGGATCCCTCGAGCCCAAGCCTGGACAACATAGTGAGATCCTATCTCTAAATTTTTTTTTTTTTTTGAGACACAGTCTCACTCTGTTGCCAGGCTGGAGTGCAGTGGTGCTTAGTAGAGACAGGGTTTCACCATATTGGCCAGGATGGCCTCGATTTCTTAACCTCATGATCCACCTGCCTCAGCCTCCCAAAGTGCTGGGATTACAAGCATGAAAAAAAAAATGTTTAAGGTTAAAAAAGCAAAAAAAGGTCGGGTATGGCGGCTCACACTTGAAATCCCAGTACTTTGGGAAGCCGAGGCAGGTGGATCATGAGGTCAGGAGATTGAGACCATCCTTGCTAGCACAGTAAAACCCCATCTGTACTAAAAATACAAAAAGTTAGCCGGGCGTGGTGGTGGGCGCCTGTAGTCCCAGCTACTCTGGAGGCTGAGGCAGGAGAATGGCATGAACCTGGTAGGCGGAGTTTGCAGTGAGCAGAGATCGCCACTGCACTCCAGCCTGGGCAACAGAGCAAGACTCCGTCTCAAAAAAAAAAAAAAAAAAAGTAAAAAAAAATTTCTGGCTCTATTCTAGCAGAGTAGAAGAAGCTGTAAAGTAAAGCAGAAATGTGATGGGAAATTAAAAAGAGAGAGTGATTCACTTTACATAGAGTAGTCAGAGAAGGCCTCTTTGAGCTGAGGGAGGAAAGTAGAACTAGAAAGACCATTCTAGACAAAGGAAAAATTGTGCAAAGACCCCAAGGCAGGAAAATCTGGAGTGTTTGGAGAGTTGTAAGACCAGTGGAAGGTGGGGACACACTAAGCTCTTCCTCAATAAATGCCCGCTAAAGAAATTAACAAATGATTGTAAGGATTTCTGCTTCTAGACAAGATGATTCACATTCCCATCTAAAAACAACTAAAATACTCCCCAAAGTATGTGAAACATGGTTCTCAAGACATTGAAGCCCATAAGATGAAAAATAGTGATTCCAGAGAGTCAGCAAACAAATGAGGAAAACCCTACAAATGCCCCACCTTGCTGCCTAAAGAAAATTTCCAGGGCCAGGCACCGTGACTCACACTTGTAATCCCAGCACTTTCAGAGGTCAAGGTGGAAGGATCATTTGAGACCAGCCTGGGCAGCATAGTGAGACCTTGTCTCTGCAAAAACAAATGTAAAACAGTCAGGCATGGTGGCAAGTGCCTGAAGTCCCAGCTATTTAGGAGGCTGAGGCAGGAGGATCACTTGAGCCCAGGAGGTCAAGGCTACATTGAGCTATGATAATGCCACTGCACTCCAGTCTGGGTAACAGAGCAAGGCCCTGTCTCCAAAACATTATATTAATAATATAATGTGGCCAGGCATGGTGGCTCACGCCTGTAATCCCAGCACTTTGGGAGCCAAGGTGGGCAAATCACCTTAGTTCAGGAGTTTGAGACCAGCCTGGCCAACATGGAGAAACCCCGTCTTTACTAAAAATACAAAAATTAGCCGGGCTTGGTGGCAGACCCCTATAATCCCATCTACTTAGGAGGCTGAGGCAGGAGAATCGCTTGAACCTGGGAGGCAGAAGTTGCAGTGAGCTGAGACCCACGCCATTGCACTCCAGCCAGGGCAACAAGAGTGGAACTCCATCTCAAAAAAAAAAAAAATGTATGTAAGAAAAAAAAAATCATCCGGGCGTGGTGGCTCATGCCTGTAATCCCAGCACTTTGGGAGACCAAGGCAAGCGGATCACAGGGTCAGGAGTTCGAGACCAGCCTGGCCAATATGGTGAAACCCCATCTCTACTAAAAATACAAAAATTAGCCGGGCGTGGTGGTGTGTGCCTGCAGTCTCAGCTACTCAGGAGGCTAAGGCAGAAGAATCGCTTGAACTTGGGAGGCAGAGGTTGCTGTGAGCTGAGGTTGTGCCACTGCACTCCAGCCTGGGCAACAGAGTGAGACTTCGTCTGGAAAAAACAAAACAAAACAAAACAAAACAAAACAAAAAAAACTCCATTGGATAGGAGAGTATTACAAGAAATTAAAAAGAAAAAATTTTAAATAAAAAATAAAGAAAAGAAAAAAAATCCAGTACCTAACAAAGTAAAACTGGCAGTGGCTGACATCTAACAGAAATTAGCATGTATACAAAGAGACAGGAAAACATGACCCCTAAGAAAAATAAAAACCAATCAATTTAAATCTACTCAAGGTGAAGCATGGTGGCCCATGCCTGTAATCCAGCACTTTGGGACTTGAGGTCAGGAGTTCGAGACCAGCTTGGCCAACATGTTGAAATCCCATCTCTACTAAAAATACAAAAAAATTAGCAGAACATGGTGACCCACCTGTAATCTCAGCTACTAGGGAGGCTGAGGCAGGAGAATCTCTTGTACCTGGGAGGTGGAGGTTACAGTGAACTAAGATTGTGCCACTGCACTCCAGCCTGGGCAACAGAGCTAGACTCCATCTCAAAGAAAACTATAGACTAATATCTCTTATCAATATGGATGCAAAAATCCTCAGCAAAATACCAGGAAAGTGGCCAGGTTGAGTGGCTCACACCTGTAATCCCAGTGCTTTGGGAGGCTGAGGCTGGAGGATTGCTTGAGCCCAGGGGTTCAAGACCAGCCTGGGCAACAGATCTTGTGTCTAGAAAAAAAAAAAATTTTTTTTTAAATTACCTGGGCATGGTGGCACACACTTGTAGTCCCAGCTACTTGGGAGGCTGAGGCAGGAAGGATCACTTGAGCCCAGGAGTTCAAAGCTGCAGTCAGCTATGATTGCACCACTGCACTTCAGCCTGAACAACAGAGCCAGACCCTGTCTCAAACAACAACAAAACACTAGCAAACCAATTCCAGCAACATATACAAAAAATTATACCATGACCAAGTGGAATTTATTCCAGAAATGCAAGGTTGGTTTAACATCCAAATATCAGTCAATGTAATATATTTTACTAATAGAATAAAAAAAAACATGATTATCTCAAAAGACATAAAGAAAGCATTTGACAAAATATAAAACCCATTCATGATTAAAAAAAAAAAAACCACGAAAAAATACTTGGTTGGGCTCGGTGGCTCACACCTGTAATCTCAGCACTTTGGGAGGCTGAGGCGGGTGGATCACTTGAGCCCAGAAGTTTGAGACCAACCTCGGCAACAGAAAGGGACCCCATCTCTATTAAAAAAGAAAAGAGGGTGGGGCCTGGTGGCTCACACCTGTAATTCCAGCACTTTGGGAGGCCGAGGCAGGCAAATCACAAGGTCAGGAGTTTGAGACTAGCCTAGCCAATACGGTGAAACCCCGTTGCTGCTAAAAATATTAAACAATTAGCCGGGTGTGGTGGCACGCGCCTGTAGTCCCAGCTACTCGGGAGGCTGAGGCAGGAGAATCGCTTGAACCCAAGAGGTGGAGGTTGCATGAGCCAAGATTTTGCCACTGCACTCCAGCGTGGGTGACAGAGTGAGACTTCATCTCAAAAAAAAAAAAAAAAGGCCCAGTGCAGTGGCTCACACCTGTAATCCCAGCACTTTGGGAAGCCGAGGTGGGTGGATTACGAGGTCAGGAGTTCAAGACTGGCCTGGTCAAGATGGTGAAACCCCCATCTCTACTAAAACTACAAAAATTAGCCAGGCTCAATGGCAAGCACCTGTAATCACAGCTACTCGAGAGGCTGAGGCAGGAGAATCGCTTGAACCCAGGCGGCAGAGGTTGCAGTGAGTTGAGATTGCACCACTGCACTCCAGCCTGGATGACAGAGTGAGACTCCGTCTCAAAAGAAAAGAAAAGAAAAGAAGGGCCAGGTGTGGTGGCTTATGCCTGTCATCCCAGCACTTTGGGAGTCCAAAGTGGGTGGATCACCTGAGGTTGGGAGTTCAATAGAGCCTGACCAACATGGAGAAACCCTGTCTCTACTAAAAATACGAAAAAATTAGCCAGGCGTGGTGGCAGGCAGGCACCTGTAATCCAGCTACTCAGGAGGCTGAGGCAGGAGAATCGCTTGAACTCAGAAGGTGGAGCTTGCAGTGAACTGAGATAGCACCTGGGCTACAAAATAAGACTCCGGCCAAAAAAGTTAAAAAGGCCAGGCGCGGTGGCTCACACCTGTAATCCCAGCACTTTGGGAGGCCGACGTGGGCGGATCACAAGGTCAAGAGATCGAGACCATCCTGGCTAACACGGTGAAACCCCGTCTCTACTAAAAAAATACAAAAAAATTAGCCGGGCATGGTGGTGGGTGCCTGTAGTCCCGGCTACTTGGGAGGCTGAGGCAGGAGAATGGCGTGAACCCGGGAGGCAGAGCTTGCAGTGAGCTGAGATTGCGCCACTGCACTCCAGCCTGGGCGACAGAGGGAGGTTCTGTCTCAAAAACAAAACATAACAAACAAACAAACAAAAAAAGGCTGGGTGTGGTGGCTCAAGCCTGTAATCCCAGCACTTTGGGAGGCTGAGATGGGCGTATCACCTGAGGTTAGGAGTTCGAGACCAGCCTGACCAACATGGAGAAACCCTGTCTCTACTAAAAATACAGAACTAGCCAGGCATGGCGGCACATGCCTGTAATCCTAGCTACTCGGGAGGCTGAGGCGGGAGTATCGCTTGAACCTGGGAGGCAGAGGTTGAGGTGAGCTGAGATCGCGCCATTGCACTCCAGATTGGGCAACAAGAGCGAAACTCCGTCTCAGAAAAAAAAAAAAAAAAAAGAAAGAAAAAACCACAATTCCATTTATAATAGCATCAAAAAGGATAAAATACTTAGGAATAAATTTAGCAAGAGAAGTATAAAACTTATACTCTGAAAACAACATTAAAAGAAATTTTAAAAGACTTAAATAAATAGAAAAAAATCCCATGTTAATGGATTCAGAGACTTTTTTTTTTTTTTTTTAATGGAGTCTTGCTCTGTCGCCTAGGCTGGAGTGCAGTGGTACAACCTTGGCTCGTTGCAACCTCCGCTTCCCAGGTTCAAACGATTCTCCTGTTTCAGCCTCCCAAGTGGCTGGGAAGACAGGTGCACGCCACCATGCCTGGCTAATGTTTGTATTTTTAGTAGAGACAAGGTTTCACCATGTTTACCAGGTCAGGCTGGTCTCGAACTCCTGACCTCAGGTGATCCACCCACCTTGGCCTTCCAAAATGCTGGGATTACAGGCATGAGCCACGGTGCCTGGCCAGGATTCAGAGACTATTTGTTAGGATAGTAATAGTCCCCAAATTGATCTACAGATTCAATGCAATCTCTTACACAATCCTAGCTGACTTCCGTATAGAAATGGACAAGCTGCCGGGCGTGGTGGCTCATGCCTGTAATCCCAGCTCTTTGGGAGGCCAAGGTGGGTGGATCACCTGAGGTCAGGAGATTGAGACCATCCTGGCTAACGTGGTGAAACCCCGTCTCTACTAAAAATACAAAAAATTAGCCGGCGTGGTGGCATGAGCCTGTAGTCCCAGCTACATGGGAGACTGAGGCAGGAGAATCACTTGAACCCATGAGGCGGAGGTTGCAGTGAGCTGAGATTGTACCACTGCACTCCAGCCTGGGCAACAGAGTGACACTCTATCTCAATAAAGAAAAAAAAAAAGAAATGGACAAGCTAATATTGAAATTTATATGGAATTGCAAATGACCCAGGATAGCCAAAACAATATTGAAAGGGAAGAAAAACTTGGGCAACCTACACTTCTGATTTCAAAACTTATTACAAAACAACTAATAGTAATTTAGTAATCAAGTAATCAAGATAGTTTAATACTGGCATAAGGATAGACATATAACTCAATGGAATAGAATGGAGAATCTAAAAAAAAACTCATGTCAATTGATTTTCTTTTAATTTTTAATATTATTTTAATATTTATTAATTTAATTAAGGTGGGGTCTCACTTATGTTGTCCAGGCTGGTCTCCAACTCCTGGCCTCAAGTGGTCCTCCTCCCTTGGCCTCCCAAAGTGCTGGGATTACAAGTGTGAGCCATGTGCCAGCCAACTCAATTGATTTTCAATAATGGTGCTGAGGCCAGACGCGGTGGCTCATGGCTATAATCCCAGCACTTTAGGAGGCAGAGGTGGGCAGATCACTTGAAGTCAGGTGTTTGAGACCAGCCTGGCCAACATGGCAAAACCTTATCTCTACTAAAAATACAGAATTTTTAGCTGGGCATGGTGGTGCATGCCTGTAATCCCAGCTACTTGGGAGGCTGAGGCAGGAGAACTGCTTGAACTGGGAGTCAGAGGTAGCAGGGAAGCAAGATCATGGCACTGCACTCCAGCCTGGGTGACAGAGTGAGACTCTGTCTCAAAAAATTAATTAATTAATTAATTAAAGGTGTAAGTGCCCTATATACGTGTACCATTTATTATATTGTGTAAGTGCCCTGTATAGGTTTACCATTTATTATCTTCTATGCTGTTTTTTGTTTTGTTTTGTTTTGTTTTTTTTGAGATGGAGTCTTGCTCTGTCGCCCAGGCTGGACTGCAGTGGTGTAATCTCGGTTCACTGCAACCTCCACCTCCTGGGTTTGAGCGATTGTCCTGCCTCAGCCTCCCGAGTAGCTGGGACTACAGGCATACAGGCATGTGCCACCATGCCTGGCTAATTTTTGCATTTTTAGTAGAGACGGGGTTTCACCATTTTGTCTAGGCTGATCTTGAACTCCTGACCTCAGGTGATCTGCCTGCCTCGGCCTCCCAAAATGCTGGGATTATAGGCGTGAGCCACAGTGCTGGGCCTGTATGCTGTATTTTATTTTATTTTTTATTTTTTGAGAAGGAGTCTCGCTCTGTAGCCCAGGCTGGAGTGCAGTGGCATAATCTCGGCTCACTGCAACCTCCACCTCCTGGGTTGGAGCGATTCTCCTGCCTCAGCCTCCTGAGTAGCTGGGACTACAGGCATGCACCACCATACATGGCTAATTTTTTGTATTTTTAGTAGAGACGGGGTTTCACCATGTTATCCAGGCTGGTCTTGAACTCCTGACCTCAGGTGATCCGCCTCCCTCGGCCTCCCAAAATGTTGGGATTATAGGCCTGAGCCATAGTGCCGGGGCCTGTATGCTGCATTTTATTTTATTTTTATTTATTTATTTTTTTGAGATGGAGTCTCACTCTGTCACCCAGGCTGGAGTGCAGTGGCATGATCTCAGCTCACTGCAACCTCCACCTCCCAAGTTCAAGCAATTCTTCTGCCTCAGCCTCCTGAATAGCTGGGACAAGAGGCATGCACCACTACACCCAGCTAATTTTTTGTATTTTTAGTAGAGACGGGGTTTCATCATATTGGCCAGGCTGGTGTCAAACTCCTGACCTTGTGATCCGCCTGCCTCGGCCTCCTAAAGTGCTGGGATTACAGGCATGAGCCACCGTGCCTGGCCCTGTTTGCTGTATTTTAATGGTATTTTTTTCTATGTTTAGATATACAAATACTTACTATTGTGTTACAATTGCCTACAGTATATAGTAACATTGTTTGTAGGCTACAGTTTGTAGCCTAGAAGCAACAGGTTATTTCGTATAGCCTAGATGTGTAGTAGTGAGCTATACCATGTAGCTTTGTGTAAATACTCTCTGTGATGTTTGCACAACAAAATCACCTAATGATGCATTTCTGAGAACACATCCCCATCATTAAGCAACACGTGACTAACTATACTGTGGTCAGGGAGTGGACCACACACTATGAACCTGGCTGGTCATGCATCCTACAGACGGAGGACAAGTGCTAGGAAAGTACTGAGTGGACAGGCTACAAGATGACCACCACACAGCAGGATGTCAGGAGATACTACAAAGATGCTGGCTGGAATTCAGGTCACCTGTCCTGTGCGGTACTCAAACTTGTGCCGCTTTTTTTTTTTTTTTTTGAGACAGGGTCTCACTGTTTCCCAGGCTGGAGTGCAGTGGCACGATCATGGCTCACTGCAGCCTCAAAGTCCTGGGCTCAAGCGATCCTCCTGCCTCAGCCTCCTGAGGAGCTGGGACTACAGGTGTGTGCCACCACACCTAGCTTTTTTTTATTTTTTATTTTTTTTTGTAGAGACAGGGGTTTCACTATACTATCCAGGTTGTATTGAACCCCTGGGCTCAAGTGATCCAGCCTCCCAAAGCGCTGGGATTACTGGCATGAGACACCACACCTAGCCTTCTTGTGCCTTTTGATTGGGGCAGCAAGTGTACATAAGGCTTAGGTGAGCAGCAGTGGGAGATCAGTGGGAGAAGAAATCACCTCCGGGGGGCAGTCTGGGAAGGCTTCATGGAAGAGATGCTTTTTGTATCCGGCCTGTGAGGAAAGTTATGTCCCGTATTTACGTGGCCTGTAAAGTTTACTAAATGCTTTTCATCCTGTCAACTTCTCTGTAATTAGCATAATGATACCCTCCTTTGCACTCGTGGGGGAACTGCAGAGTAGAGACACTGCATGACTTGACCACATTGATGTAGCTTGGCAGGGCAAGATGTGAACTCCAGTGTTTTGACTCCAGAGCCCTGACTTGTTTCCTATCCAAATCTGACACCAAGCGGAGAAGGTTCATTCGTGAGTGTTGAGCAGGATTGGAAGGGAAGGGAAGGAGCTTAGGTGGCATCTCGGGGCCCCTCTGCATTCCATGTCCCCCAGAAGATGCCCACTCTCTAGCCTGATTCCAGATACCTAGAGACCACCTGTGAGCTGTGCCACGGACCTCTCTCCTGACCTCCAGTCCTGCAGATCCATCAGCTGGCAGGGTCTCAGACTCAAACTGTGAACTTACCAGAGTCCTGCAGAATGTCGAAGAAACCTCAGGACCCACCTTAACAACCCAAAGATAACAACATTAACCATAAAAATCATGATCACGTATATGGGCCGGCCGTGGTGGCTCACGCCTGTAATCCCAGCACTTCGGGAGGCCGAGGTGGGCGGATCATCTGAGGTCAGGAGTTCAAGACCAGCCTGGCCAACATGGTGAAACCCCGTCTCTACAAAAAATACAAAAATTAGCTGGGCATGATGATGGGCACCTGTAGTGCCAGCTATTTGGGAGGCGGAGGGAGGAGAATGGCTTGAACCCAGGAAGTGGAGGTTGCAGTGAGCTGAGATTGCACCATTGCACTCCAGCCTGGGCAACAGAGTGAGACTCTGTCTCAAAAAAAAAAAAAAATCACGTATATGGCTGTTATCATACACAGTACTGAGGCCTCGAGTTTTGTGGAATACATAGTACTGCATTTCCTCTTCACACACGCTGTAAGGTGTAGATACTATTACATCACCACTTTACAATTTGGGGAAACTGAGGCTCAGATGTCTACTTATTGTCCAAGTCACTTAGCTGTTTGTTTGTTTGTTTGTTTTAAAGAGACAGAGTAGGCTGGGCGTGGTGGCTCACACCTGTAATCCCAGCACTTTGGGAGGCTGAGGCAGGTGGATCACGAGGTCAGGAGATCGAGACCATCCTGGCTAACATGGTGAAACCCCGTCTCTACTACAAAAAATTAACTGGGCATGGTGGCGGGCACCTGTAGTCCCAGCTACTTGGGAGGCTGAGGCAGGAGAATGGCGTGAACCCAGGAGGTGGAGCTTGCAGTGAGCTGAGATCGCGCCACTGCACTCCAGCCTGGGTGACAGAGCGAGACTCCGTCTCAAAAAAAAAAAAAAGAGACAAAGTAGTTCTCTGTTGCCCAGGCTGGAGTTCAATGGCATGATCAAAGGTCACTGCAACCTCGAACTCCTCGGCTCAAGTGGTCCACCTGCCTCAGCCTCCCAAGTAGCGGGAAATAAAAGGGCATGCCACTACACCCAGCTAATTTTTTATTTTATTCTTCTGCAGAGACAAAGTCTCACTGTGTTGTCCAGGCTGGTCTTGAACTCCTAGCCTCAAGTGATCCTCCTGCCTCGGCCTCCCAAACAGCTGGGGTTACAGGCATGAACCACCATTCCTGGCTTCATAGCTGATAAATGGTAGCTCTAAGTCTGTCTGTCTGGTAACAAATGAACTATAATCATCCTGCAAAATTATTTCCCTTTCTCAACCTGCCTGTTTCTACCAGTGGCACCACTAAGCCCCCAGGCCTGAGACCCTGCCATTTCCCCTGATTTCAGTGTCTCAGGACAAAAGCAACCCTGAGAGAGCTGGAGGGTGGCTGGCAGCTCAGTGCACACTGAGGGGGCAGGAGGAAAAGGGCACTTTTCTTGCTTCTTTTGCCTACCATGGATTTAATGTTGCTAACTCCGAAATCGTAATCCCCTTTTTTTTTTTTTTTTTTGAGATAGAGTCTCTCTCTGTCGCCCAGGCTGGAGTGCAGTAGCGCAATCTCGGCTCACTGCAAGCTCCGCCTCCTGGGTTCACAACATTCTCCTGCCTCAGCCTCCCGAGCAGCTGGGACTACAAGTGCCCGCCACCACACCCAGCTAATTTTTTTGTATTTTTAGTAGAGATGGGGTTTCACTGTGTTAGCCAGGATGGTCTCGATCTCCTGACCTCGTGATCCACCCGCTTCGGCCTCCCAAAGTGCTGGGATTACAGGCGTGAGCCACCGCGCCCAGCCTCCCATTTCTTTTGTATCATCTGAGTGCTTTCCTACAACACAGCTACAAGGGCAGTGTTGAAGACTTGCAACACAGATCCAACTGTGGGGCTCACAAAATTCTTTAACGGTTGGCTTACAGATTGTTCACGGAATTTTTTTTTTGTTTTTTTTTGAGACAGAGTCTCACTCTGTCGCCCAGGCTGGAGTGCAGTGGCATGATCTTGGCTCACTGCAATTTTCTGCCTTCTGGGTTCAAGCAAGCACATCTGGCTAATTTTTATATTTTTAGTAGAGACTGGGGTTTCACAATGTTGGGCAGGCTGGTCTCAAACTCCTGACCTCAAGTTATCTGCCTGCCTCAGCCTCCCAAAGTGCTGGGATTACAGGTGTAAGCCACCATGGCTGGCCTGTTCAAGGATTTTGTAATGTCCCTCTGCCTTTCTTTTTCACTCCTTTTTTGAATTTTTTTATATTTTAAATCATTATTATTATTTTTCAGACAGAGCCTCAATTTGTTGCCCAGGCTGGAATGCAGCAGTGCAATCACAGCTCACCGCAGCCTCCATCTCCCTGGCTCAAGCAATTGCCCTGCCTCAGCCTCCCGAGTAGTTCAGACTACATGTGTGCACCACCATCCCTGGCTAATTAAAAAAAAAATAAAAATTTTTTTTTGAGACGGAGTTTCACTTTATTGCCCAGGCTGGAGTGAAATGGCGTGATCTTCGCCCACTGCAATCTCCGCCTCCTGGGTTCATGCGATTCTCCTGCCTCAGCCTCCCAAGTAGCTGGGATTACAGGCATGCACCACCATGCCCAGCTAATTTTGTATTTTTAGTAGAGATGGGGTTTCACTATGTTGGTCAGGCTGGTCTCGAACTCCTGACCTCCAGTGATCCACCCACCTTGGCCTCCCAAAGTGCTAGGATTACAGGTGTGAGCCACTTTGCCCGGGAAAAAAATTTTTTTTTGTGACGGAGTCTCATTCTGTCACCCAGGCTGGAGTGCAGGGGCGCAACCTCAGCTCAATGCAGTCTCTGCTTCCCAGGCTTGAGATTCTCCTGCCTCAGCCTCTCAAGTAGCTGGGATTACAGGCACCTGCCACAATGTCCAGCTAATTTTTGTATTCTTATTTTTTAGGAGAGCCGGGGTTTCACCATGTTGGCCAGGCTGGTCTTGAACTCCTGATCTCAAGTGATCTGCCTACCTCAGCCTCCCAAAGTGCTGAGATTACAGGGGTGAGCCACTGTGCCTGGCCAAATTTTTTTTTTTTTTTTTTTGTAGAGATGAGTTCTCACTACGTTGCCCAGGCTGGTATGAAACTCCTGGGCTCAAGAGTTCTCCCACCTCAGTCTCCAAAAGTCCTGGGATTATAGGTGTGAGCCAATGTGCCTGGCTTTTTTTTGAGAAGAAGTCTCGCTCTTGTCCCCCAGGCTGGTGTGCAATGGCATGATCTCAGCTCACTGCAACCTCCGCCTCCTGGGTTCAAGCGATTCTCCTGCCTCAGCCTCCCGAATAGCTGGGATTACAGCTGCCTGCAATCACGCCCAGCTAATTTTTTGTATTTTTAGTAGAAATGGGGTTTCACCATGTTGGCCAGGCTAGTCTCAAACTCCTGACCTCAAGTGATCCGCCCGCCTCAGCCTCCCAAAGTGTTGGGATTACAGGCTTGAGCCACCGCGCCTGGCCTGTGACTTTTTTTTTTTTAGAGACAAGGTCTTGCTCTGCTGCCCACATTGGAGTGCAGTGGTCCAGTCATAGTTCATTGGAGCCTCAAACTCCTGGACTCAATTGATCCTCTGGTCTCAGCCTCCCAAGCAGCTGGGACTACAGGTGTGCACCACAGTGTAGAAATGTTAAGAACATAGCAGACTAAGCACGGGCTAATTTTTTTATTTTTGTAGAGATAGGGTCTTGCTATGCTGCTCAGGCTGGTTTTGAACTCCTGCCTTTATGCAATCCTCTTGCCTCAGCCTCTCAAAGTACTAGGATTACAGGCATGAGCCACCATGGCAGCCTGACTTTATGGCTTTGCAGCATGATATCACCCTGCCTCCAGGACCCTAAATGATCAGCTTTGTGTACTGTTGTTGCTGCATCTCCCTCATTTGCTCCAGTCCTTCTTTTGCCTGTGAAATATAAATGTTCTTCCTACCTCAGGACCTTTGCATATACTGGTTTAGCTAGTTCTTTCTAGTCATGCAAGTCCCAGCTCAGATATCCAACACCCATTAAGATTACTGGACCTGGCTAGGCACAGTGGCTCATGCCTGTAATCCCAGCACTTTGGGAGGCCGAGGTGGGAGGATTGCTTGAGCCCAAGAGTTCAAGATCATCTTGGGCAACATAGCAAGACCCTATCTCTCTCTTTTTTTTTTTTTTGAGACACAGTCTCGCTCTTGTCATCCAGGCTGGAGTGCAGTAGTGCAGTGGTGTGATCTCAGCTCACTGCAAGCTCCACCTCCTGGGTTCATGCCATTCTCCTGCCTCAGCCTCCCGAGTAACTGGGACTACAGGCGCCCACCACCATGCCCGGCTAATTTTTTGTATTTTTAGTAGAGAAGGGGTTTCACCGTGTTAGCCAGGATGGTCTCAATCTCCTGACCTTGTGATCCGCCCACCTCAGCCTCCCAAAGTGCTGAGATTACAGGCGTGAACCACGGTGCCCAGCCGCAAGACCCTATCTCTTTAAAAAATGAAAAAATTAGCCAGGCATGATGGTGGGCACTTGTAGTCACAGCTAATTGGGAGGCTGAGGTGGGAAGATAGCTTGAGCCTGCAAAGCAGAGGTTGCAGTGAGCTAAAATCACACTGTTGTATTCCAGCCTGGGAAACAGTGAGACCCTGTCTCAAAAGAAGCAAAAAAAAAGGCCGGGCATGGGTTGCTCATGCCTGTAATCCCAGCACTCTGGGAGACTGAGGCAGGTGGATCAGCAGAGGTCAGGAGTTTGAGACCAGCCTGACCAACATGGAGAAATCCTGTCTCTACTAAAAATACAAAATTAGCCATGCGTGATGGCGCATGCCTGTAATCCCAGCTACTCGGGAGGCTGAGGCAGGAGAATCGCTTGAACCCGGGAGGTGGAGGTTGCGGTGTGCCGAGATCGCACCATTGCACTCCAGCCTGGGCAACAAGAGCGAAAACTCCATCTCAAAAAAAAAAAAAGATTGCTGAGCCCAAGTCACTCCTGGGCCTAACTGCTTCACGTAGTACTTACTATTAATATAATGTGAAATATTTTGTTTGCTTTTTTTTTTTGAAACAGAGTCTTGCTCTGTTGCCCAGGCTGGAGTGCAATGGCGCAATCTCAGCTCACCACAACCTCTGCCTCCTGGATGCAGGTGATTCTCCTACCTCAGCCTCCAGAGTAGCTGGGACTACAGGCGCCCACCACCCTGCCCGGCTAATTTTTTGTATTTTTAGTAGAGATGGGGTTTCACTGTGTTGGCCACGATAGTCTCGATCTCCTGACCTCGTGATCCGCCCGCCTCAGCCTCCCAAAGTGCTGGGATTACAGGTGTGAGCCACCGCGCCCGGCCTTTGTTTGCTTTTTTGTTGTTGGTCTCTCTGAATATAATGTGGGCTCCAGGAAGACAAGCGTTTCTGTCTCATTCACCGCTGGAGCCCAGTGCCTACACCAGTGTCTGGTGTAGTAGGCATTCATGGCACCCCACCCAATAACCATTTTTTTCTTTTGAGACAAATTCTTTTTTTTTTTGAGAGGGAGTCTTGCTCTGTAGCCCAGGCTGGAATGCAGTGGCTCAATCTGGACTCACTGCAAGCTCCGCCTCCCGGGTTCACGCCATTCTCCTGCCTCAGCCTCCTGGGTAGCTGGGACTACAGGCGCCCGCCACCACACCTGGCTAATTTTTTTTTTTTTGTATTTTTAGTAGAGATGGGGTTTCACCGTGTTAGCCAGGATGGTCTCGATCTCCTGACCTCGTGATCTGCCTGCCTCGGCCTCCCAAAGTGCTGGGATTACAGGCTTGAGCCACCGCACCCAGTGAGACAAATTCTTGCTCCATTGCCCAGACCGGAGTGCAATGGTGTAATCAATGGTTCACTGCAGCCTTGAACTCCTGCACTCAAGGGATACTCCTACCTCAGCCTCCCAAGTAGCTGGGACTTCAAATGCCTACCATCATGCCCGGCTAATTTTTCCATTTTTTGTGGTGATGGAGTCTTACTCTGTTGCCCATGCTGATCTCAAACTCTGGGGCTCAAGGAATCCTCCTGCCTTGGCCTCCCAAAGTGCGGGGATTACAGGTGTGAGCCACTGCACGGCCCCAGTAACCATTTACTAAATAAATGAGATGATCCCTGGTCAGGGTGTCGAGAGATGTGGCTTCTCTTTCTGGCTCCGTTAACCCACTCACTGAGCCACATTTCTCTTCTGTGGGCCTCAGTTGCCTTCTATGTAAATCGGAGCTTGAGAATTGGATGAGATGCCCCTAATCTTTTTGTTTGAACATTCATTTTTGAAAGCACTTGCTGGGGATCTGCCACTGCTAGGTCTGGTGGTAATAGTTCATATTTGACTGCGGGCCTCAGGCCCAGCGCAGGCCCTGGGGACAGGCGAGAAAGTCTCTACTGAGGGATGAGGGAAAAAATGGGTGGGGAAGTAGGAGGACGAGAGACTCAGAATCAGGCTGCAGGGCCAGACAAAGCTGGGCAGGTAGGAAAGGCTTCTGCAGATGTGAGAGCTGTAGGCCAGAGGCCAGGGAGGAAGAGACAGGAAACTCTGCTGTTGAGGAAAGGATTAGGGTGGTGGGGAGGGCTTCTTTCACTTTTAGCCTACAAGCTTCAGAGTTGTTTGAAATTTGCATAAAAAGTGTGTATTATATTTGCAAGTGGAAAAATTAAACGGCACATACTCTTTTTTTTTTTATTTTGAGACGGAGTCTCGCTCTGTTGCCCAGACTGGAGTGCAATGGCGTGATCTCAGCTCACTACAACCTCCACCTCCCTGCAACCTCTGCCTCCCAGGTTCAAGCAATTCTCCTGCCTCAGCCTTCCGAGTAGCTGGGATTACAGGCATGCGCCACCACGCCCAGCTAATTTTGTATTTTTAGTAGAGACGGAGTTTCTCCATGTTGGTCAGGCTGGTCTTGAACTCCCGACCTCAGGTGATCCACCCACCTCAGCCTCCCAAAGTACTGGGATTACAGGCATGAGCCACCTCACCCAGCCTTGCACATACTCTTTGACTCAGCAATTACACTTCTAGAAATTTCTCCATAGATAGAGGCATGTGTGAAGTGATCTGCATACAAAGCTATTCACAGCAGCCTTGTTTAAAATAGCAAAAGAGGTTGGGTGCGGTGATTCATGCCTGTAAACCCAGCACTTTGGGAGGCCATGGCAGGTGGATCACTTGAGCTCAGGAGATTGAGATCAGCCTTAGCAACATGGCGAAACCCCGTCTCTGCAAAAATAAAAATAAAAAAATGGCTGGGTGCGGTGGCTCACGGCTGTAATCCCAGCACTTTGGGAGGCCGAGTCAGGTGGATCACCTGAGGTCAGGAGTTTGAGACCAGACTGGCCAACATGGTGAATCCCTGCCTCTACTAAAAAAATACAAAAATTAGCCAGGCATGGTGGCACACACCTGTAATCCCAGCTACTCGGGAGGCTGAGGTAGTAAAATCTCATGAACCCAGGAGACGGAGGCTGCAGTGAGCCAAGATCGCGCCACTGCACTCCAGCTTGGGTAACAGAGCACGACTCCGTGTCAAAATAATAATAATAATAATAAATAAAATTTTAAAATAAGGCCAGGCGTGGGGGCTCACGCCTGTAATCCCAGCACTTTGGGAGGCCAAGGCAGGCGGATCACGAGGTCAGGAGATCGAGACCATCCTGGCTAACACGGTGAAACCCCGTCTCTACTAAAAAATACAAAAAATTAGCCCGGCATGGTGGTGGGCGCCTGTAGTCCCAGCTACTCGGGAGGCTGAGGCAGGAGAATGGCGTGAACCCGGGAGGTGGAGCTTGCAGTGAGCCAAGATCGCACCACTGCACTCCAGCCTGGACGATAGAGCGAGACTCCGTCTCAAAAAAAAAAATAAAAAAAAATAAAAAATAAAATAAATTAGCCAGGTGTGGTGGCACACACCCGTAATTCCAGGTACCAGAAAAGCTGAGGTGGGAGGACTGCTTGAGCCCAGGATGTTGAGGCTGCAGTGACCCAAGGTCGTACCACTGCACTCCAGCCTAAGAGACAGAATGAGACCTTGTCTCAAAAATAAAAATAAAATAGCAAAATAGTAGAAACAATCTAAATGTCCATCACTAGGTGCAAACTGGATAAATGAGACATATTCATGAAATGGACCAGTGTGGGGATGTTAAACAGAACATAGGCCAGGGGCGGTGGCTCACTCCTGTAATCCCAGCACTTTGGGAGGCCAAGGCCAGCGGATCACCTGAGGTCAGGAGTTCGAGACCAGCCTCACTGACATGGAGAAACCTCATCTCTACTAAAAATACAAAATTAGCTGGGCGTGGTAGTGCATGCCTGTAATCCCAGCTACTCCGGAGGCCGAGGCAGGAGAATCGCTTGAACCCAGGAGGCGGAGGTTGCGGTGAGCAGAGATCGCGCCATTGCACTCCACCAGCCTGGGCAACAAGAGCAAAACTCCATCTCAAAAAAAAAAAAAAGAAGAGAGAGAGAGAACATACCAGGCTGGGTGCAGTGGCTCGTACTTGTAATCCCAGCACTTTGGGTGGCCAAGACAAGAGGATCCCTTAAGCCCAGGAATTCGAGATCAGCCTGGGCAACGTAGTGAGACCTTGTCTCTAAAACAAAGAAAGAAAGAAGGAAGAACATAGCAAGTCTATAAGCATAGATGTAGAAACATCTCCAAGATCTTTACTAAGTAAAAGAAACAATGTATGCAGGATGTTACCATTTATTTATTTATGTATTTTTTGAAATGGAGTCTTGCTCTGTTGTCCAGGCTGGAGTGCAGTGGTGCGATCTCGGTTCACCGCAAGCTCCGCCTCCTGGGTTCACGCCATTCTCCTGCCTCAGCCTCCCGAGTAGCTGGGACTACAGGTGCCCGCCACCATGCCCGGCTAATTTTTTGTATTTTTAGTAGAGATGGGGTTTCACCGTGTTAGCCAGGATGGTCTTGATCTCCTGACCTCGCGATCCACCCGCCTTGGCCTCCCAAAGTGCTGGGATTACAGGTGTGAGCCACTGCGCCCGGCTAGGATGTTACCATTTATATGAAAAATGACACACATGAGCCAGGCATGGTAGCTCATGCCTGTAATCCCAGCACTTTGGGAGGCCTAGGCAGGAGAATCACTGGAGCCCAGGAGTTCAAGACTAGCCTGGGCAATATAGGGAGACCCCATCTCTACAAGTAACAAAAACAATTAGCCAGGTATCGTGGCACACACCTGTAGTCCTAGCTACTTGGGAGGCTGAGCAGGAGGAATGATTGAACCTGGGAGTTCAAGACTGCAGTGATTGGGCCATGGCACTCTAGTCTGGGCAACAGAGCAAGACCCTTTCTCAAAAAAAAAAAATAAATTAAAAATAAAAAAATATGGCCGGGCGCGGTGGCTCATACCTGTAATCCCAGCACTTTGGGAGGCCGAGGCAAGTGGATCACAAGGTCAGGAGATCGAGACTATCCTGGCTAACATGGTGAAACCTCGTCTCTACTAAAAAATACAAAAAATTAGCCGGGTGTGGTGGTGGGCGCCTGTAGTCTCAGCTACTAGGGAGGCTGAGGCAGGAGAATGGCGTGGACCCAGGAGGCGGAGCTTGCAGTGAGCCGAGATTGCGCCATTGCACTCCAGCCTGGGCAACAGAGCGAGACTCCGTCTCAAAAAAAAAATAAAATTAAAAAAAAAAATAAATAAATAAATAAATAACAATGTAAAATAAAGCGTACTATAAATTCAAAGGATTATTGTTAGATAAGCAATTAATAAATGTTTGGGCCAGGCACAATGGCTCATGGTTATAATCCCAGCACTTTGGGAGGCTGAGGCATGAGGACTGTTTGAGCCAGGAGTTTGAGACCAGCCTGGGCAACATAGAGAGACCTCATCTCTACTAAAATAAGAAATTAGCAGGTGTGGTGGTGTGTGCCTGTGGTCTCAGCTACTCAGGAGGTTGAGGCTGAAGCAGAAGGATTGCTTGAGCCTGGGAGGTCAGAGCTGCAGTGAGTCGTGATCATGCCACCGCATTCCAGCCTGGACAACAGAAAGAGACCCTGTTTCAAAAAGAAAAAAAGAAAAAAAAAAAAAGGTCAGGCACAGTGGCTCATGCCTGTAATCCCAACACTTTGGGAGGCAGAGGTGAATAGATCACTTGAGCCCAGGAGTTCAAGACCAGCCTGGACAACATGGTGAGACCCTGTCTCTACAAAAAATACAAAAATTAGCCAGGCGTGGTGTTACACACCTGTAGTCCAAGCTACTCAGGAGGCTGACGTGGAAGGATTGCTCGAGCAGGGGAGATCAAGGCTGCAGTGAGCTGAGCTCATACTACTGCACTCCAGCCTGGGGAACAGAGTGAGACCCTGTCTCAATAAATAAATAAATAAATAAATAAATAAAATAAAAAATAAAAAACCCAAATGTTTATCTTGATGATTCTTGGAAGAAAGCTGCATTTTATTTTGTTTTTTGTTTTTCTTAAAAAATAAAAAAAATAAGGTCAGGCGTGGTGGCTCATGCCTGTAATCCCAGTACTCTGGGAGGCCGAGGTGGGCAGATCACCTGAGGTCGGGAGTTCAAGACCAGCCTGACCAACATAGAGAAACTCTGTCTCTACTAAAAATACAAAATTAGTCAGGTGTGGTGGCACATGCCTGTAATCCCAGCTATTTGGGAGGCTGAGGCAGGAGAATCACTTGAACCCAGGAGGTAGAGGTTGCGGTGAGCCGAGATCATGCCATTGCACTCCAGCCTGGGCAACAAGAGCAAAGAAAGAAATAAAAATAAAAAACAAAATAGAATGCATATATAAAATATATGACATATGACATATATTAAATATTATGTATATATTAATAATATATATAAAAATATATATATATATTTTTAGCCATGGGGGTCTCACTATGTTAGGCCAGGCTGGTCTTGAACTCCAGGTTTCGAGCAATCCTCCTGCCTTGGCCTCCCAAAGTGCTGGGACTAAAGGCGTGAGCCACTGTGCCTAGCCTAAAACTGCATTTTAGACTCTAGACCTCAATTCAGACTTAACTCCTTTGTTACATTCTAGTACCAGAAGCTGGGAGAGTCCTGGGTTCCAATTCCAATCCTGTCAGTTATAGCTGTACATCACAGTCCAGGTTACTTAACCTCTCTGCACTGGAAATATAAAACAAGGAAAAATCATTTCATGGAGCAGCCAGGAAAGATAAATGAGCTCAGGGATGAGATATGCCTAACTTTGTGCCCACCACACACCTGGCCTTAGAGGCCTTACATCATCAGGGTACAGGGGCCATCATCCTCTTCTCTCTTGAGATCACCAATCTCTACAGGCTTTCCACATAAGCTGCTGGTTTCCTACATCTTCAAGGTACTCCTAGAGGCCTGGCCTACTGGGCAGAATCCCCTTCCCAAAATATTTCACTACCCCCATTGCCATACAGTTCAGAAGAGGGCTCAACCAGGGTTTGAGGTGACAGGAATCAGAGTCAGGTGCTAGGAATGGGTTGGCTGTCTGCCAAGGCTGCTCTAGGACAGGGAACATGGGTTTACTCTATGGGACTGTAGAACTCAGGGCCGTTATATATAGAGGAGTTGGGTGGAGGCACAGAGAGAGATTTGGGTTTAACTAATTTTTTTTTTTTTGAGACAGAGTCTTGCTCTGTCACCCAGGCTGGAGTGCAGTGGCACGATCTCAGCTCACTGCAACCTCTGCCTCCTGGGTTCAAGTGAGCACGCTTGACTAATTTTTGTATTTTTTTTTTTTTTGAGACGGAGTTTTGCTCTTGTTGCCTGGGCTGGAGTGCAATGGCACAATCTCGGCTCACTGCAACCTCCGCCTCCTGGGTTCAAGTGATTCTCCTGCCTCAGCCTCCCGAGTAGCTGGGATTACAGGCATGTGCCAACATGCCTGGCTGATTTTGTATTTTTAGTAGCGATGGGGTTTCTCCATGTTGGTCAGGCTGGTCTCGAACTCCCAACCTCAGGTGATCCGCCCGCCTCAGCCTCCCAAAGTGCTGGGATTACAGGTGTGAGCTACGGTGCCCGGCCTAATTTTCTTATTTTTAGTAGAGATAGGGTTTCACCATGTTGGCCAGGCTGGTCTCAAACTCCTGACATTGAGTGATCCCTCGCCTCGGCCTCCCAAAGTGCTGGGATTACAGGTGTGAGCTGCCACATCTGGCTGGTTTAACTGAATTGTGTGTGTGTGTGTGTATATATATACACACACACATACACACACATACATATATACATACATATATACATATATACATACATACATATATATATATATTTTTTTTTTTTGAGACGGAGTCTGGTTCTGTGCCCAGGCTGGAGTGCAATGGTGCAATCTTGGCTCACTGCAACCTCCGCCTCCCGGGTTCAAGCGATTCTCCTGCCTCAGCCTCCCAAGGAGCTGGGACTACAGGAGCGTGCCACCACGCCCAGCTAATTTTTGTATTTTTATTAGAGATGGGGTTTCACGATTTTGGCCAGGATGGTTTCAATCTCTTCACTTCGTGATCTGCCCGCCTCGGCCTCCCAAAGTGCTGGGATTATAGGCATGAGCCACTGCACCCGGCCTTTTTTTTTTGAGACAGAGTCTCGCTCTGTCACGCAGGCTGGAGTGCAGTAGTGCAATCTCGGTTCCCTGCAACCTCTGCCTCCTGGGTTCAAGTGATTCTTCTGCCTCAGCCTCCCAAGTAGCTGGGATTACAGGCGTGCACCACCACGCCTGGCCTGAATTATATATCTGAGAGGATATTATGCCAGGCACTATGTCAAGGACTTCCTATACATCATCTCATTTAATTGCACACAAACCTTATGAGATAGGTACTATCCCCATTTTACAGATAAAGAAACCAAGGCTCAGAGTCCCTCATCACTTGTCCAAAGCCACAGAAACAAATATAAAATGTATCAAAGTTTGAACCCAGGCCTATCTTAGTGAAAAACTTGGAAACTTAAACATTGTGTTAAGAAGTCAGGCCAGACACAGTGGCTCATGCCTGTAATCCCAGCACTTTGGGAGGCGGAGGCCGGCGGATCACGAGGTCAGGAGTTCGAGACCAGCCTGGCCAATATGGTGAAACCCTGTCCCTACTAAAAGTACAAAAATTAGCCAGGCATGGTGGCGCACGCCTGTAGTCCCAGCTGCTCAGGAGGCTGAGGCAGAAGAATCACTTAAACCCAGGAGGCAGAAATTGCAGTGAGCCAAGATCATGCCACTGCACTCCAGCTTGGGTGACAGAGTGAGATTCTTTCTCAAAAAAAAAAAAAAAAGAAGTCAAAGGCCGGCCGGGCACAGTGGCTCACACCTGTAATTCCAGCACTTTGGAAGGCTGAGGTGGGCAGATCGCCTGAGCTCAGGAGTTCGACACCAACCTGGGGAACACGGTGAAACCCTGTCTCTATTAAAAATACAAAAAATTAGCTGGGCATGATGGCATGTGCCTGTAGTCCCAGCTACCTGGGAGGCTGAGGCAGGAGAATCGCTTGAACAAGGAGGTGGAGGTTGCAGCGAGCCAAGATCACACCACTGCACTCCGGCCTAGGTGATGGAGTGAGATTCCGGCTCAAAAAAAAGTAACCGGGCGCCATGACTCACGCCTGTAATCCTAGCACTATGGAAGGCTGAGGCTGGGGGATCACCTGAGGTCAGGAGTTGAACACCAGCCTGGCCAACATGGTGAAACCTCGTCTCCACTAAAATACAAAAATTAGCCGGGCATGATGGTGGGTGCCTGTAATCCCAGCTACTTGGGAGGTTGAGAAAGGAGAATCGCTTGAGAATCGCTTGAACCAAGGAGACAGTGGCTGTAGTGAGCCAAGATCATGCCACTGCACTCCAGCCTGGGCAGCTGGGCGAGACTCTGTCTCAAAAAAAAAAAGAAGTCAAAGGCCAAGTATTGAATAAATGTTAATTATCAGTAAATTGTTATCATTAGCTGACAACAATACTACTCTAATGAGAGCTAGAGGTTTGGCAGTGGAATGAGCAATTTGGGGTGGGGGATGTGAGTTGCTTCTCCTCCAGTTCAGGAAAAGGTTGGATTAGCTTCTAGTACAGATTCAAGTGTTTAGCACAGACAGTTGGATTCGGGACCTAAGGTTCTAGTTGTGGGGGTACAAGGAGATTTCCAAGGCCTGTTCCCAGAGATTTGGATGTAGCTGTTTTTAGATGGGACCCAGAAATCTTCTTTTTTCCAGGGGAAAGGTTTTACTCTGTCACCCAGGCTGGAGGGCGATAATGCCATCATAGCCCACTGCAGCCTGGAACTCCCAGGCTTGGGTGATCCTCCTACCTCAGCCTTCTGAGTAGCTAGGACTACAGGTGCAAGTTACCAAGCCTGGCTAATTTTTTTGTACATTTTGTAGAGATGGGGTTTCACCATGTTGCCCAGGCTGGTCTCAAACTCCTGAACTCATGCGATCTGCCTGCCTCAGCCTCCCAAAGTGCTAGGATTACAGGCGTGAACTACCCTGCCTGGCCCTGAAATCTGTCTTTTTCAAAAGGCAATTCTGGACTGCAGCGAAGTGTGGGCTCCATTGGCTTGGTTGACCTCTAGAGACCTTTTCTGTTGCACAGGCTGAAGTGCAGTGGTACTATCACAGCTCTCTATAGCCTCCACTTCCAGGACTCAAGCAATTCTTCTACCTCAGCCTCCTGAGTAGCTGGGACCACAGGCACACACCACCATGCCCAGCTAGTTTTTTGTTTTTGTTTTTTTGAGATGTTGTCTTGCTCTGTTGCCAGGCTGGAGTGCAGTGGTGCGATCTTGGCTCACTGCAACCTCTGCCTCCTGGGTTCAAGCGATTCTCATGCCTCAGCCTCCTGAGTAGCTGGGATTACAGGCGCGCGCCACCACACCCAGCTAATTTTTGTATTTTTAGTAGAGACGGGATTTCACCATGTTGGCCAGGATAGTCTTGATCTCCTGACCTCATGATCTGCCTGCCTCAGCCTCCCAAAGTACTGGGATTACAGGCGTGAGTCACTGTGCCCGGCCTAGTTGTTTTTTTTTTCTTTATAGAGATAGGGTTTTGCTATGTTGCCCAGGTTGGTCTGGATCTTTTAGCCTCGAGGGATCCTCCTGCCTTAGCCTCCCTAAGTGCTGGGATTACAGGTATGAGCCACCGTGCCTGGTCCTAAGCAGCTTCTGCATAGATTCTATGACCTGTGGTGCCCTAACACACCACTGGGAAGTATTCCTTTGGGTTAGGCTTTGCCCTCTCCCCCTACTTCCTCCTTAAATTTCTAAGGCCTTAGAGAGGATGAGTGCACCCTTCCCCTCATGGGCAACAGACTCTTCTGGATGGTTAAAAAGGCAGTATAGGAGGGCATAGGCTCACACCGCCACCTTCAGTGGTGAGGATAGAGACAGCTCATCTTCCCTTCTTACCCTATCCCACCTCATTTCATGTGGAGCCCCTGTCCCTGAGACTGTCAGTTGCCCCACTGGACTCTAGTCAAATGTAACAATTCCACTTTAAGTCCCTTAGAAAAGTAGCCCGGTAGAGCCAGCCTCCTGGGCATGCTGGGCAATTCTGCAGTTGGTCTGGCCCAGAAGGCCCTCTCCCAGGCTCTGGGAGGACAGGGACTCAGGCAGGGAAGCAGGCCAGAGAGGCTTTCAGTGACCTTTGGTTCCCTGGGAAGGACTCAAAACCAGTAAAAGTTTAGCAAGTGTCGTTAAATTGTTGCCAGAACTTAAAACTCATTTAAAAAAATGCACACGCACATGCGCACGCACACACACACACACACACACACACACACACAGACACACACACACACAGACTTTCTAGAGGATAAAAGATCATTTGGGGGGGTATATATGAAAATCTATTTGATTAGGTTTGATTTTTTTTTCTTAGAAAGAAAGCTTCTAAGCTACCTGCTTTTGAAATTAAACAAAGTATTAAGTGAACACAGTACTTTGCTGTGTAACTTCAAGCTAGTTGATTTTGGCCGCTGAACCTCAGTTTCCCCATCAGCAAAGGCTGTGGTTTCATAGGAACTGGCGGCGAAGCAGGGCGTGGGCCCTGTGGTTTCATAGGCCCTGGGTGCTGAGAGGGAGGTGTGAGTAGGGAGCTCAGGGTTCAGACAGAAACCTTTGGCCTGCTAGACATCCCTTTGGGGCTTCTCTTTGTTTTTTAATCCTGGGTCCTCTCCCCATTCAGGTTCCTGGCATCTCACTCTCCCTCCCATCTTGGAAGAGAGGAAAAACAGCCACTGACATGTTAGTGTAAAATACTGTAGGGCGCGGTGGCTCATGCCTGTAATCCTGGCACTTTGAGAGGTCGAGGCGGGTGGATCACAAGGTCAGGAGTTTGAGACCAACCTGACAAATATGGTAAAACCCCGTCTCTACTAAAAATACAAAAATTAGCCGGGCATGGTGATGAGTGCCTGTAATACCAGCTACTCTGGAGGCTGAGACAAGAGAATTGCTTGAACCCAGGAGGAGGAGGTTGCAGTGGGCCGAGCTCACACCACTGCACTCCAGCCTGGGCAACAAAGCAAGACTCCGTCTCAAAACAAAACAAAGCAAAACAAAAAAAACGCTGTCAGAGATATTTCCTTGGTAACCCTAGCCTTTCAATCATTCAATATTCATTACTGAAACCCCTCGGCCAGGACCTGAGCTGGGCTTCCAGGATTTGATTCAAAGGTGAAGAGACACTATCCCTGTCCTCAGGTGGTCCCCTGCTAATTTTCAGCTATGTGGTGGGGACAGGAGAAATAACGTCTTTCAGAGATGGTGTGCAGGGAGGAGACACCGCCTCTCAGGAAGGCTGGATCTGAAGTGAAGTTCTTGGATTGTTCCTTTGCTGACTTTACAATCGCCCCTCCTGTTGTCTTGGGGCTTTGAGGATGTCAAAGAAGTTTCAGCATCAAGATCTCATTTAATTCTTACAGAAGCCTAAGGAACACTCATGAAAGCCTGAAAGGTGTCTCTAGTTCTCTAGTTTTACCTTGAGAAAACAAAGCCTTAGAGAGATTAAACTATCTGCCTATGGTCACACAGGTTGCCGTGGTGACCTGGACGCAGATCCAGGTCTTCTGGCACAGCTACTTTGGAAATACTGTTTGTCTTAGATTGGAACCTGGGATCCAGGTTCACAATGTCGCCCAAAGGAAGGCAAGGAGAGAAAGGGAGAGCTCAGGGATTTGGGGCTGAAATTAACCAGTTGCCTGGGCTTAGTGGCTCATGCTTGTAATCCCAGTACTTTGGGAGGCCGAGGTGCACGGATCATCTGAGGTCAGGAGTTTGAGACCAGCCTGGCCAACATGGTGAAACCCTGTCTCTACAAAAATACAAAAATTAACCAGGCATGATGATGGGTGCCTGTAATCCCAGCTACTGGGAAGGCTGAGGCGGGAAAATCACTTGAACCTGGGAGGCAGAGGTTGCAGTGAGCTGAGATCGCACCATTGCACTCTAGCCTGGGTGACAGAGCGAGACGCCGTCTCAAAAAAAAGAAATTACCCAGTTTATGACCTTGACCTGCAAACTAGCAGTGGACCCAGGGCAATAATCACAACCTCCAAGAGCTTACCATGAGCTCTTATCTTACTTAACACATTCTTGCAATTGTGTGCTAGTATTCCCATTTTACAGATGAACTGACTGATACTAGCTGGCAACTTGCCCAAGGTTACAGAATCAGAATCCTATCACAGGGCTATTTCATGCTTTTCCCACCATCCATGCCATCTACCAGTGGCTAGTGAAGGTCCCTTAATCCTATAACTAGGGATAGCAGGAACAATAGAAAGATTATATTAACTGCTTGGGGCAGCAGCCTGTTCCCTTTCCCTCCAGAGACCTCTTGAACTTAAGTGGAGCTTAAACCTATAAACAACGGGTGGGCGTGATGGCTCACACCTATAATCTCAGCACTTTGAGAGGCTAAGGCAGGCGGATCACTTGAGCTCAGGAGTTCGAGACCAGCCTGGCCAACATGGTAAAACCCCATCTCTACTAAAAATACAAAAATTAGCTGGGCATGGTGGTGCGCACCTGTAATCCCAGCTACTCAGGAGGCTGAAGCAGGAGAATCGATTGAACCCGGGAGATGGAGGTTGTGGTGAGCTGAGATCGCACCATTGCATTCCAGCCTAGACAACAGAGTGAGATGGTGTCTCAAATAAACAAAAACCTATGAGCACCAAGAAAATATACCTCAGATGGCTGGGTGTGGTGGCTCACGCCTATAATCTCAGCACTTTGGGAGGCCAAGGTGGGTGGATCGCTTGAGGCCAGGAGTTTGAGACCAGCCTGGGCAACATGGCAAAAGCCATCTCTACTAAAATACAAAAATTATGGCCAGGCACGGTGGCTAACGCCTGTAATCTTAGCACTTTGGGAGGCTGAGGCAGGTGGATCACTTGAGGTCAGGAGTTCGAAACCAGCCTGGCCAACATGGTGAAACCTTACTAAGGAAAGTTAGCCGGGCCTGGTGGTGGGAAAGTTAGCCGGGCCTGGGTGCTTGAACTAAGGAAAGTTAGCCGGGTCTGGGTGCTTGAACCTGGGAGGTGAAGGTTGCAGTGAGCCAAGACTGTGCTACTACATTCCAGCCTGGGTGACAGGGCAAGACCCTGACTTCCCCCCAAAAAAATAAAGAAAAAGAAAATATAACTCAGACACATCTCAGCCTTTAAGCTTCAAGGTCATCCTCTCTACCTGCCTTTCTTCTTTTTCTTTTAAATAAAGAGGGGATCTTGCTATGTTGCCCCATCTAGACTTGAGTCTGGGCTCAATTAATCCTCCCAGCTCAGTCTCCCAAGTGGCAGGGACTACAGGCGCACACCACCAAGCCCAGCTTCTACTTGCCTTCTTATTGCCTAGGCTTTTCTGGTGGTGGGAAAGTTGGGGTCAGAATGGGGGCCTGCCCTGAAGTAGCCAGGCACACTCTCAGGAGTTGAGTTCCAGGGCAGTGTTTCCCAGGAGTGAGGCCATCTCTTTTCCCTACCCTAAGGATGAAATATTGAAGGATGATGTATGCACAGTACATCAAAGAGGAAGGGCCATTGGCTTCAGATAGCCCAGAAGCTCCAGGAATAGCCCAGTATTGGTTCAGCAAAGGTTTATTAAACACCTACTACTGAAAATACCCACCATCATCTGCTCCTTGCTGGAGGCCAGGGGGCTGCAGAGGTTAATGAGTTCTACTCACTCAGCAGGGTTTACAGCCACTCCTTGGAGTCAGAAAGCTTCCCATGTGGTAGGTGAAACTTCAAAACAAGGTATTCCCAGGCTCAACACAACACAGAGAAGGCACTCTGAGAGCACAGGGGAGGGAGAATGGGTACTGGGAAAGGTTTGGAAGCTGGGGGTGGAGAGTGAGGATGGGAGGATTCCAGACAAAAGGAATAGAAATTCGAGAAGCCCAGAGGTGATATGGAGCATGGCAGTGGGGGAGGCCTGGGGTACTGAAGAGATTACTAGAGGCTACACTACTAGGTCATAGCTGGGGAGACAGAGATATAAGTTCCTACCCTTCAGATGTCTGAAAGAGTTGTACACCCCCAACTCCTCTCTCCAGCCTCCTTCACATCAGCTTCCGGTCAGCACCAATGGGTACGCATGACTACTCATGAAGGTGCGGGCTGGGTGGGAGCTTTGTGTTTATATGATCTCCAAATCCATGTGGGATTGGAGATTCTGCCATTTCAGGGGCCATAGGGGTGCACAGAGAGGGAAAAGACAGTTGTTGCCTCCAAAGTGCTTAAGGGCTGGTCACACATACAGGAAACTTTCTGAGGCATTAAGAATGCTCATATAAGAGGGCGGGCTCATGCTTGTAATCTCAGCACTTTGAGAGGCCAAGGTGAGCAGATCACTTGAGGCCAGGAGTTCAAGACCAGCCTGGCCAACACGGTGAAACCCTGTCCCTACTAAAAATACAAAAATTAGCCAGGTGTGACAGCAGGTGTGGTGGCAGGTACCTGTAATCCCAGCTACTCAGGAGGCTGAGGCATGAGAACTGCTTGAACCTGGGAGATGGAGGATGCACTGCACTCAAGCCTGGGTGACATAGTGAGACTCCGTCTCAAAGAAAAAGAAAAAAAAAGAATCCTCATATAAAGTTTGCCTATGAAGGCAAAAGAGAAAAAAAACTGGAAATAATACAAATATCTAACAAGAGACAGGTTAAATAAGTAATGGCAGTCTAATAAGGGTTAAGCAATTACTACAAATTATGAAGAACTTAAGAAGAAATACAGGCTGGGTGTGGTGGCTCACGCCTATAATACCAGCACTTTGGGAGGCCAAGGCGGGAGGATCACTTGAGCCCAGGAGTTCAAGACCAGCTTGGGACAACATAATGAGAGGCCAGTCTCTTAAAAAAAAAAAAAATTAGCTGGGCGTGGTGTTGCATCTGTAATCACAGCTACTTGGGAGGCTGAGGTAGAAGGATCACTTGAGCCCAGGAGTTCAAGGCTGGAGTGAGCTGTGATTGTGCCACTGCACTCCAGCTTGGGTGACAGAGCAAGATCTTGTCTCTAAAACAAGAAAAGAAGGCCGGGCGCAGTGGCTCATGCCTGTAATCTCAGCACTTTGGGAGGCCGAGGGGGGCGGATTACAAGGTCAAGAGATCACGATCATCCTCACCAACATGGTGAAACCGTCTCTACTAAAAATACAAAAGTTAGCTGGGTGTGGTGGCGCGTTCCTGTAGTCCCAGCTACTCAGGAGGCTAAGGCAGAATAGCTTGCAACCGGGAGGTGGAGGTTGCAGTGAGCCGAGATCGCATCACTGCACTCCAGTCTGGCAACAGAGCAAAACTGCATCTCAAAAAAGCCCCCAAAACAAAAACAAAAACGAAAAAAGAAAGGAAATGTAGTGATGGGGGTCAGTTGTGGCCCCTGTGTCATTTGTCACCTTTTTGGGCCTTAGCTCTCCCATCTATGGAGAAAATGGAGACCCGAATGGAGAAGAATGGTGACCAGAATTACAAGATGAGAGGCTCTTCTTTGAAAAATTCAAATTAACCATGTAATGGCTGAGTTCAGAAATCTGGCCAGGCTCCTTCTCCTGGAAAAAGCATGGGAAAAGCAGAATCTTGAGGGAAGGGAAGATTTGGATTGATTAGGGGGAGTGGGGGAGGAAGGGGAAGAGGAAGAGTATTCCTGGGCTAAAGTTAGAGACAAACCTGATACGAAGACCTATTCTAGGGGAGGGGGTGGTGATCAAGCCTACAGCCAGATTGGACTGAGGTCTGTGGAGGTTGGTAGGCGTATCTGAGGATTCCCAAGGTTGGTTCTACCTGGAGATGCCTGAGGCTGGAGGCACCTTAAAAACTCTGGGTAAAGGTCTGGCTCCTACAGGCAGCAGCTCCCTCTTCATAGGGCCTGAGCCAAGTGTTGGCAACAGGGCTGATGGGAAACCAGGGTGCTCCTGGCCTTGCCACTAGCAGAAAGTGGTCCCCAGCCCACAGTAGGTGCTCAATAATTATTTACTAAAGGAATGAGTATATCATTGGAAAGATATTGCCCATCTCTAGGCCTCAATTTATCTGTGAGATGGCAGGTCAGGATGGAGATTATAATTTACTGGGAAAACTAAACCACAGCAGTCATCCTGTGGTGCTAGTCCTACCTAATTCAGGAGGTCGACACACAGAGGTTCTGGGGGCTCAGGCACTTGTCCACGGTCTGGGATCCTAACCAGTCCGTGACTGCAAATCCATCTTTTCTTTTTTCTTTTCTTTTCTTTTTTTTTGAGACGGAGTTTCGCTCTTGTGGCCCTGGCTGGAGTGCAATGGCACGATCTTGGGTCACCGCAACCTCCGCCCCGTCCAGGAGAAGGGGCACTGAGGAGGGACCCAGTTCTCCCGCGGCTCTGCCGGATTCAGGCTGCAGCGCTTCCAGCGCTCCCCGAGGTGGGTGCGGGTTTCTATTGTGGCAGCAGGCCGGCCCCCATCGGCTGGGTTTTCAAATATAAGAGAAAACCGACCCAGAGGCCGCGCCCTACTGACCTGCGCGGGGGTGGGGGGGAGTCACGACGACCCCCCCAAGCCTCGAGGCTACTACATCCGTCCCCAGCCTTCGGGCTCAGAATAGGAGGCAGGGAAAGGTGTGAGGGGCACTGAGGTAGGGGGAGGAGCGAGAAGACCCGAAAGCCAGGCGTGTTGAGGGCAAGGTGGGCAAGAGAACCTTCTTGGTCATTCGAGGCAGCCCTCGCTAATGACCATTAGGGTCCCAACACTCGAATCCCCACCTAAGTCCTATTCAGATAGTGACTGGGAGTGGGAAGGGAGTTTGAGATCCTAAGTCCCACCCTCTGGGCTGGGAGCCTGAGGCCAGAGAGGGGAAGTGATTTCCTCAAGGTCACTCAGCAAAACAGTGCCCAGCCTGGGCCAAAGCTCAGGTGTCTCCCAAGCCCCTCCCCCCGGCCATCACCCCCAGAACCCGGTCCCCCGGAGCTGAGGTTTGGGGGACTGGATTTAGGGGCAGAATGAGTGCGTCGGGCACCCCAAAACCCTAGATCAAGATACAAGGGGCGTCAACGGCCCGGAAACCTCGCTGCAGGCGGCCCTAAGCGCGAGGCCGCCAGGGCAGGGCCGCCCAGAGACGGGGGCGCTGGGTGCGGGGCACTGGGCTCCACCTCCCGCGGGCTGGGGCGCGCAGCGCGCGGCCCCTTTAAGAAAGTTCGCTGGGCGAGTTCATCAAAGTTTAAAAACTTGCCATGGAGAAGGGAGCGGGGGAAGAGGAGAGAGGGAGAGCGCTGACCCAGGCGAGAGAGAGGGGAAAGGCCCGGCCGGAGGCCGGCGCGCCGCGGCCGGGGCCGGGGCAAGCCCGCGGTGGGCGGTGGGGATTGGCTGCGTGTTCCCCCGGAGACCGCGCGGCGGGCGGGGGAGGGGGCTGGCCGGGCCCCAGCTGAGGCCGGTTCCGGCCCCCGCCCCCCGCCACCGCCCGGCGCCCGCCCCCTCCCCCGGCGCCCGCCCCCCGCCGCCGCCGCCGCCGCCGCCGCCGCCGCCGCGGGCGCACTCGCCGGTCGCAGTGAAAAGGCGGAGGCGGCGGCCGCTCCGGCTCCCACTGCCTCCCCGCCGCACCCCCTCCTCACCTCCCGCACCCGCCAAACTTGATGTGACCCTGGCCCGACGCGGAGGCTGCCCCTCTCACTGCCCCGTGGGTCCCCCGTCACCCGCTCCGCACCCGCGAGCGCACCAATCCCCGCGCCCCTTCCCACTCCCCGCGGGGCCGGCGCCGCGCTCGCCCTCGCGTTCCTTCCCACCGCCCCCTCCCCCGCACCATGAGCAACCTGAAGCCGGACGGCGAGCACGGCGGCAGCACCGGCACTGGCTCCGGCGCGGGCTCCGGCGGCGCCCTGGAGGAGGAGGTGGGTCTGTGGCCCCGGGACTTGCCGGGTGAAGCGCACGCTAGGCGGGCGCGGGAGAGGGCGAGCGGGGCCTGCCGCGCCTCGCGGGGCCGGGGTAGCCATCGCTCCCGGCGCCTTCCCGCCGCTCCCTCTCGCCCGGGTAGGAGCGGCCCGTGTCCGCGGGCGGGAGTGTGCGGCCTGGACTGCCCCGCCGGACAGGCATTGTCTCCCCGCCCTCTCGGGCTCGAGGCGGGCCGCGCTCGCCGGCCGCCGTCCGGGCGTCCCGCGGTGGGCGAGATGCGCCGCGTCCGTTCCACGCCTGCTGCCCGCGCGCCCCTTGCTCCCCACCCCGGACCCGCTCGCCGCCCTCCTCCGAGGCGCACCTCCCGCGTGGCCAGGACCGCGCCTCGGCGGCACGGAGCTGAGCGGGATTAGCACTGCCCGAGGGCGGCACCCTCACTCCACTGCCTTTTCCACCCTGACCCCCTCCCCGTGACCTTGGAGGCCTGGGCTGGCCGGCCGGCTCTTCGCTTCATGCGAGCTGTTGTCATGGGGGTGGGCGGGCTTTCTTCGCAGCCCCAGAACCTGGGCTTTGGCAGAGGTGAGCCCACAATTCAATTAGTTTGGAAGGAGATGACTAAAGACACTCAGTTCGTCCTTCTCCTCTCTCTGGGTTTGTCCTGGCAACCAAGCCAGGACCACAAAGCTGGCCTGGGTGGGATCTTCCTAGGAGGGGCGAAATCATCTCGTCCACCGGCCATGTGCGAAAGGGAGGGAGTGTAAGGCGGCTCCGTGGAACCACCAGCAGCTGGGTGGTTAATGGATGGTAGGGAGGATGTGTGTGCGGGGTGGGGTGCTGGATAAAAGCCTCAAAGCTATCAGTGTGAATAGGGACGAGGAGCTAGGCTGGCGGAGACAAGAACTGTAGTAGAAGGGGACAGGCTTCGCAGGGCCTCTGGTCTCTGCTGCGTCATTCTAGGGGTGAGAGACCCTTCCTGCCTCTGCCCTGGCATGTTCTCGCCCAGGAAACCAAGGGCTGGTTATCCACCTTGGGCGCCCTTCCCCTTGGCCTGGGGGAGAAACCGCAGAGCCCCTGGTGTGGACTGGTATTGCCTCTTCGCGTTGTGCTGGGGGGTTGGTGCAGAATGGCGCCGGTGGCCCTCGGCTGGGCTGGGCTCAGCGCCGCCAGCTCCCACTCGGCAATTCAGAGACCTTCAGCCAGCCCCAGTCGATGAGAATCTAGGTCTGGATCTCCACTTTTTTGGCGGAAGGGGAAGGGAAGAATATACACAACTGTGACATCTGTCCACTAATGGCTTGAGTGTGGTGTGTTTGTTTGGGCTCCAGAGGCCTTGCCCTCCTTGTACCTTGATGCCAACAGGCTCTTGGCTTTGGGGATCTTGCCCCCATCCTGACTCTACCTGGCTGTTAGAATCTCCCTTGACAGCTGGGGAGGGTGACAAGGTTGCTAGCATACTTGGAGTCTCTGCTTGGCCCCCTGCCGTGGGCTGAAACTGGGGGAGAGCATGTCTCCTATGAAGCTGGATGGGGACCCAGAGCCCCACTTCTGCTAAAGGGTCTACTTCAGTGGGGACTTCACATTGCCCAAGAGGCTGGTACTGGGCAAACTCTCAGACCCACTGCTGTTGGGTGAGAAGGGTGACCCATGTGGCTATTCTAAGTCTTGAAAAAAGCATTTGAGGTTTTAGCCACTCCTTTCTAAGTACCTTTTCTGGGAAAGAGGGCAGGATTCTCAAAAAGTGGAATCCCTACTATTCCTCCTTGGGAGTTGAGATGGCCTGCGGCCCTATGGTGGTTCCAAATCAGTGCACTTGGAAAAGGGCATGGTGGGCTCGCGTTTTGCAGAGGTCCAAAACGAAGGGTTCTGAGGGTCTCCTGGAGCCCAGTGTCTGTCTGGTCTGTTAAGGGAAAGGGTTATTCCCCAAGCCCTGGCCTAGTCTTCTGAATAGTGGGCCATGAGCCCCTGTGCTGGTGGCTCCATCTTGGATTGGTGGTGCAGGCTGGAACTGGAATCCTCCCTGTAGTTTAGATGCTCCCTAGGCAGTCAGTTTTGCAGCCCCTAAGAGCAACCATCTGGAGAATCAGCGTTAGCAGTGGTTTACTCCTGTGGCTGACACAGGCGGCTTCTTCCCAGTCAACTCTTGGAGACTAGCGAGAGCAAGCCCAGAAAACCAAGGAATGCTGCTGCACACCATAAGACCTCAATTCCTAAAGGCACTGGGTCACTGGCGAAGGAAGTGTATTGTCATGGTTCTGGGAATTATCAGTGAGGTTGCTTGTCCTGAACTGCTTTGGATAGCCTTGACTCTGCCTGCTTGACTACCTTACTTATAGGCTTTATCCATGTCATATGCATTAAGTTTTCTTTCTGGACCCAGGGGTTAAGGATACAAGTGAAAATTCTCAGCCTAGGAGGTCGGAAAGACTTGCCAGGAAGTGGTGGTAGGTGAAATGCAATGGTAGATAAAATAAAGGCATATCAGCACATGGTACCATGGTGCTCCTGAGAGATTAGAGGTCAGCCTTCCCTGAGATGTGGGTGAGTAGGAGGAGCGAAGTTAGACCTGTGGGGGTGGAAAAGGCATTCCAAGAGGAGGGAGTCCCCATGTATAAGTGAGGAGGTAGGTTTGTGTAACCACATGGCTTGTTTGGGTGACTACCTGGAGTTTGCTATATTGCAGCAATATCAGGCAGCGCAGCCGTAATGAGAGTTTGGAATTAGGGCAGTAATGACTGTGGGATTACAGGAAAATTGGCATTTTTCTGCCACTTGGGAAGATGTGTTGAAAGCTTTGATACCCTTTGAAAGCTAAGGAGGGCAGTAGGGAATTAAGGGGAGGAGCTGAATGTCCCTCCCAATCTAGAGGTTCTGCTGTCCTGCAGGTAAGTCTTGGCTGGAGCTGGGGACCACATGAGATAATACAGTACATGAACCTGCCCGGGGCAGGCTGTGTCAGTGCTGGCAAACTTCAGACCTAAACGTCCTGCCTTAGTGATTCTCAAGGGATAACTGGGTGGTTACCGTGTCTCTGAGGAGGGGTAAATGTGATTTTTATTTTGAAAGTGGAGACCTTGCTTTCATAATACAGTTGCTGTTGGCCTTCCATATCTATGGGTTCCCTATCCATGAATCCAGTTGTAGATAAAAAATACAATAATAAAAAATAATACAAATAAATATAACAAGTATTTACATAGCATTCACGTTGTATTAGGTATTGTGAATAATCTAGAGATGAGTTAAAGTATCCAGAAAATGTGCATAGGTTTTTTTTTATTTTTTTGAAGGGGAGTTTCACTCTTGTCACCCAGGCTGGAGTGCAGTGGCACGATCTCAGCTCACTGCAACCTCTGCCTCCCAGGTTCAAGCAAGTCTCCTGCCTCAGCCTCCTAAGTAGCTGGGATTACAGGCGCCCGCCACCATACCTGGCTAATTTTTGTTTTTTCAGTAGAGACAGGATTTCACCATGTTGGCCAGGCTGGTCTTGAACTCCTGTCCTCAGGTGACCTGCCCACCTCAGTCTCCCAAAGTGCTAGGATTACAGGCCTGAGCCACCGCGCCCAGCCTTGTTTTGTTTTTGAGACAATCTCTGTTGCCCAGATTGGAGTGCAGTGGCACAATCTCGGCTCACTGCAACCTCCTCCTCCCAGGTTCAAGTGATTCTCCTGCCTCAGCCTCCAGGATTGCAGGTGCACGCCACCATGCCTGGCTAATTTTTGTATTTTTAGTAGAGATGGGGTTTCACCATGTTGGCCAGGCTGGTCTTGAACTCCTGACCTCAAGTGGTCCACCCAGCTCGGCCTCCCAAAGTGCTGAGATTACAGACGTGAGCCACTGCGCCCAGCCTGTGCATAGGTTATATCCAAATTTTGTAGGAGGGACTTGAACATCTGGAGATTTTGATATCCACGGGGGAACCCTGGAACCAATCCCCCTCAGATATCGAGGGACAACTAACGTACGAGGTGATACTAAGTTATAGTAATTTTTAAAAACCACTTTTTTGAGGTATGATTGGCATATATAAAGCTATATATTTAGTGTATACAACTTGAAGAGTTTGGAGATTGTTAAAGTAATTTTTAACTGGGGGTTACCCCTGGAAGGGGGAGAGTGGTATTTATACTATTGGGTTGAGGGAGGATATAAGTTTCTAAGAGTTAAAAAAGTTTTTGCCAGCTTAACGGTAAGCTATAGAAAGGCAGGGGTTAATGGCAGCTAAGGGGGCTACAGTTTGACCTGAGGGGCTTTGCCCTTCCCTGCCCTCCCACCTCATCCCAGTGTGGCTGGGACAGGGCTGCTGCTTGCAGGCCTGGTACCCTAGAGCCCATCATGTGTCCTCAGAGGGGTGTCAGGAAGCAGCCAGAGCCCTGGGACCACTGGGTGGCTTGAGGTCAGCCCTCCCTGAGATGTGGGTGAACAGGTGCTTAGACTTGTGTGGATGGAACGGGGAAGGGAGTGTGGGAGGTGGGTGATAAGGCACTCTAGATGAGTGCGAGGTAATTCCTGGATCCAGTGTGCTATTTGGGCACCTCCCTTTTCTTTAACATCTATAGCATTTGAAAGCATCTGGGACATCTTGGTCTGCAGGCTTTTTTTGAATATGAGGGAAGGGAGGCTTCTCTGTTTCTGGGCACTCACCTAGAAGCCCTGCCAGGCAGATAGCAGTAGGAGGTCAGGTTCCCCTCCTCCCTGGGAGTTATTGTGGATGTGTCCCCTCTGCCTAAGTAATCTAAGGGAGAGGCTGTACTAATAATAGTGAACCTGTATGTTGTATTTATGCCAAGCATTGTTACATGTACCGCACCATTTTAACTCTTAATCTTTGTAAGAGCATTATGAAGTACGTACATTATTATCACCATTTCATAAATGAGGAAAGTGAGGCACAGAGAGGTTAAATAACTTTCATGTAGCTATTAAGTGGGGAGGTTGGGATTTGAACCCAGAGTTTGCTCTTAACCACACAGTATACTGCTATTGTGTTTTATATTAGGGTTTTTGATGAGACTGGAAGGCGGGGAGGAAGGTATCTGCAATTTTCTTTTTTTTTTTTTCGTTTTTTTGAGACAGAGTCTCGCCGTGTCACCCAGGCTGGAATGCAGTGGTGTGATCTTGGCTCACTGCAACCTCTGCCTCCCAGGTTCAAGCGATTATCCTGCCTCAGCCTCCCAAGTAGCTGGGATTACAGGTGCGCACCACTACGCCCAGCTAATTTTTGTATTTTTAGTAGAGACGGGGTTTCACTGTGTTGGTCAGGCTGGTCTTGAACTCTTGACCTCGTGATCTGCCCGCCTCGGCCTCCCAAACTGCTGGGATTACAGGCGTGAGCCACCGCGCCCAGCCGGGTATCTGCAATTAAAGTTTCTAATGGCTGAGTTTTGGGTGATGCCAACCAGAAGCCCAGAGACTGACGCCGGACTACTTTCCTTTGGGCTGGTGGCATCCCAAGATGGGTGATGGGAGCTGTCAGCCCCTGCCAGGAGGGGCCTTTTGTCGCAGATATTATTTAGAGTTGCCTTTGCACGAAGATAATAAGCAAACCAAGCCAGTTTTATTTTATTTTGATTGATTGATTGATTGATTGATTTTTGAGATGGAATCTCGCTCTGTCGCCCAGGCTGGAGTGCAGTGGCGCGATCTCGGCTCACTGCAAGCTCCGCCTCCCGGTTTCACGCCATTCTCCTGCCTCAGCCTCTAGAGTAGCTGGGACTACAGGCGCCCACCACCACGCCCGGCTAATTTTTTGTATTTTTTAATAGAGATGGGGTTTCACCGTGTTAGCCAGGATGGATTTTATTTAAAAAAATTTTTTTTTTTGAGACGGAGTTTCTCTCTTGTTGCCCGGGCTGGAGTGCAATGGCGCGATCTCGGCTCACCGCAACCTCCGCCTCCTGGGTTCAAGCAATTCTTCTGCCTCAGCCTCCCAAGTAGGGGGATTATAGGCGTGTGCCACCACGCCCAGCAAATTCTGTATTTTTAGTAGAGATGGGGTTTCTCCATGTTGAGAGGCCTCGGCCTCCCAAAGTGCTGGGGTTACAGATGTGAGCCACTGCACCTGACCTAAATTAATTTTTTAAAAATCTGTATCCTTACGCATCTTGCATATTTTTAAAATTCTTTTTTTTTTTTTTTTTTTGAGACGGAGTCTCGCTCTGTCGCCCAGGCTGGAGTGCAGTGGCACGATCTCTGCTCACTGCAAGCTCCACCACCCGGGTTCATGCCATTCTCCTGCCTCAGTCTCCCGAGTAGCTGGGACTACAGGTGCCCGCCACCACGCCCGGCTAATTTTTTTGTATTTTTAGTAGAGACGGGGTTTCATCGTGTTAGCCAGGATGGTCTCGATCTCCTGACCTGGTGATCCGCCCACCTCGGCCTCCCAAAGTGCTGGGATTACAGACATGAGCCACGGCGCCCAGCCTTAAATTCTTTTTTTTTTATAGATGGGGTCTTTTTGTTGCCCAGGCTGGAGTGCAGTGGCATGATCATAGCTCACAGCAGCCTCGATCTCCTGGGCTCAAATGATCTTCCCACCTCAGCCTCCCTAGTAGGTAGGACTACCAGCACCATGCCTGGCTAATTTTTTTTTTTTTTTTTTCCCCGAGACAGAGTCTTGCTTTGTTGCCCAGGCTAGAGTGCAGTGGCGCAATCTCGGCTCACTGCAATCTCCGTCTCTTGGGTTCAAGTGATTCTTCTGCCTCATCCTCCCGAGTAGCTGGGGTTACAGGCACCTGCTACCACACCTGGCTAAGTTTTGTATTTTTAGTAGAGATGAGGTTTCACCATGTTGGCAGGCTGGTCTCGAACTCCTGACCTTAGGTGATCCGTCTGCCTTGGCCTCCTAAAGTGCTGGGTTATAGGTGTGAGTCACTGCACCTGGCCTCGGCTAATGTTTTGTAGAGACAGTGTCTGCTTTGCTGCCCAGGCTGCTCTCGAACTTGTGGCCTCAAACGATTGTCCTGTCTTGCCTCCCAAACTGCTGGGATTACAGATGTGAGTTGCCACGCCCAAGCAGTTTTATTTTAAATTCTCTACAAATGGCACACTTACTTATTTCCTGTACCTGGGCGTGACTACTATCACACACTCTTCCACTACCCATTGCTTTGGGCATTTTAGCTAAAGAAATGATTCTTGCTCTAAAGAGCCATTTGGCTGATATTCTGGGGGGCATTCTTTTGTGTCTCCTTATCCCTTCCTTTTCCACATATGGGCAGCCTGTTTAGTCTGCCCCAGAGAGAACCAATTTCTAAATCCCACTCAAGGAGGCCAGCCAGGCATGTTGGCTCATGCCTGTAATCCTGTGCATTTTGGGAGGCCAAGGCAGGAGGATCACTTGAGCCTGGGAGTTCAAGACCAGCCTGGGCAACATGATTAAACCCCGTCCTTACAAAAACAAAAAATTAGCTGGGTGTGGTGGTGCATTCCTGTAGTCCCAGCTACTCAGGAGGCTGAGGTGGGAGAATGGCTTGAACCTGGGAGGTAGGGGTTGCAGTGAGATCGTGCCACATTGCACTCCAGCCTGGGTGACAGAGCAAGACCTTGTCTCAAAAGAAAAAAAAAAATCTCACTGGGACATGCTGGCTTCCTCTCCTCCCCATGTCCATGGTGGGACTGGCAAGCGCCGTAAGTAGAGGAAGCCATGGCTCGTGGGTGCTGAGCCTTTGCTTGGCTCTCATGCTCTGAACCCATTTATCCTACGGGGCCTCAGGACAATCCTGCGAGCTAGAGGCAGGGTGAGTCCCGCCTGCCCTGAGTACTGAGCTCCTGGTCCAAGATTACCCAGAACTGAACTACAGCGCTGGGTTCTGGATCTGCTCTGGCGTTGGTTATGGGCAGCAGCGACATCTGGTGTCACGTCACTTCCTCTGTCTTCTGCCCATGGCTGCCCCAGAAGGATCCACACGCCTCTGGCAAACCGTGAGGCAGTGGGGCAGAACCTGTCCCCTACACTTCAGAAATGATGCTGCTTAGCTGGGCATGTTGGCACACGCCTGTAGTCTCAGCCTCTTAGGAGGCTGAAGTGGGAGGATCGCTTGAGCCCGGGAAGTCGAGGCTGCAGTGAGCCAGTATCCCACCACTGCACTTGAGCCTGGGCGATAGAGTGAGAGACCCTGCCTCAAAAAAAAAAAAAAAAAAGTAAAAAACAAAAAAACGTGGTGGCTCACATCTGTAATTCCAGCACTTTAGGAGACTGAAATGGGCGGATCACTTGAGCCCAGGAGTTTGAGACCACCCTGGGCAACGTGGTGAAACCCTGTCTCTACTAAAAATACAAAAATTAGCCGGGTGTGGCAGTGCACACCTGTAATCCCAGCTACTCAGGAGGCCGAGGCAGGAGAATTGCTTAAACTTGGGAGGCGGAGGCAACATAATGAGACTTGGTCTTAAAAAACAAAAACAGGCCGGGCACAGTGGCTCAGGCCTGTAATCCCAGCACTTTGGGAGGCTGAGGCAGGTGGATCATGAGGTTAGGAGATCGAGACCATCCTGGCTAACACGGTGAAACCCTGTCTCTACTAAAAAAAAAAAAAAAAAATTAGCCGGGTGTGGTGACAGGCGCATGTAGTCCCAGCTACTAGGGAGGCTGAGGCAGAAGAATGGTGTGAACCCGGGAGGCGGAGCTTGCAGTGAGCTGAGATTGCGCCATGCCGTCCAGCCTGGGCTACAGAGCGAGACTCCGTCTCAAAAAAAAAAAAAAAAAAAGCCACCATTAAGTTGAAACTGTGGGCAGCCTATGAGGCTTCATATGCCAGAATCCATCCACTGCCTGTCCAGGCACTGGCATGGCCTCCTTGTATTCTGCTTCTTCCCACATTCCGCCCTTTGATGGAGAGAGTACGGTTACCTCTGATGCGTGCCAACACTAGACAGGTGACAGGATTGTTGGGCCCTCCTTTCCTGAAGAGTGCACTGGTGGCTGTATCAGTGTTGGAGGCCTCTGGAGTGCAGCAGGGCCTGGGTGTGGTGGGAGCGTTTGCCTAGGCGCATCTGCCTTGGCTGTCAGTCAACTCACAGCCAACTGAGCAGAGGCTCTTGACTGTCCCAAGCTAAATGGTGGGAGCATTTGCCTAGGCGCATCTGCCTTGGCTATCAGTCAACTCACAGCCAACTGAGCAGAGGCTCTTGACTGTCACAAGCTATCAAGGCCACCTCCAACCTCCAGGGAGGACGGGCAGAGCCTGACTTGGACCAGGCCATGGCAGAAGTCTGGAGTACTTCGCCCTTCTTTGTGATTAACCAACCTCTCCCTCCTCAACTATCTTACGCTTTTAGTTCAGGTAGGGGCGGGGAGTTAGGAGAGGATACTGGCATAGGAGCTGAGACCTTTTTTTTTTTTTTTTTTTGAGACAGAGTCTTGCTCTGTTGCCAGGCTGGAGTGCAGTGGCTCAGTCTTAGCTCACTGCAACCTCCGCCTCCCGGGTTCAAGCAATTCTCCTGCCTCAGCCTCCTGAGTAGCTGGGATTACAGGTGGCTGCCACCATGCCCAGCTAATTTTTTACACTTGATCTTGGCCAAAAGGCAGAGAAGCGATCTGACTAATTTTTTGTATTTTTAGTAGAGACAGGGTTTCGCCATGTTGGCCAGGCTGGTCTCGAACTCCTGACCTTGTAATCCGCCCACCTCAGCCTCCCAGAGCACTGGGATTACAGGTGTCAGCCACCGCGCCTGGCCCATTTTTGAAGAACTGTTGATGAAAAGGCTCTGCACCTTCCAGCTTTTGCCCAGACTGGTCCCTTTTTTTTTTTTTTTTTTTATTCTGACACAGGATCTCGTTTTGTTGCCCAGGCTGGAGTGTAGTGGCATGATTATGGCTCACTGTAGCCTCGAGCTCCTGGGCTCAAGCAATCCCCCAGCTTCAGCCTCCTGAGTAGCTGAGACCACTGGTGCACGCCACCATGCCTGGCTAATTTTTTTTTTTTTTTTTTTTTTTTTGAGACAGAGTCTTGCGCTGTCGCCAGGCTGGAGTGCAGTGGCGTGATCTCATCTCACTACAACCTCCACCTCCTGGGTTCAAGGGATTCTCCTGCCTCAGCCTCCCGAGTAGCTGGGACTACAGGTGCACACCAACACGCCCGGCTAATTTTTGTATTTTTTTTTTTTTTTTGAGACAGAGTCTTGCTCTGTCGCCTAGGCTGGAGTGCAGTGGTGCAATCTCGGCTCACTGCAACCTCCGCCTTGTGGGTTCACGCCATTCTCCTGCCTCAGCCTCCTGAGTAGCTGGGACTACAGGCGCCCACCACCACGGCCAGCTAATTTTTTTGTATTTTTAGTAGAGACGGGGTTTCACCGTGTTAGCCAGGATGGTCTCAATCTCCTGACCTCGCGATCCTCCTGCCTTGGCCTCCCAAAGTGCTGGGATTACAGGCGCACGCCTAGCTAATTTTTTTGTATTTTTAGTAGAGATGGGGTTTCACCATTTTGGCCACGCTGGTCCTGAACTCCTGACCTCGTGATCTGCCCACCTCTGCCTCCCAAAGTGTTGGGATTACAGGCATGAGCCACCACTCCCAGCCGGTTCTTGTTCTTTTTTTTTTTTTTTTTTTTTTTTTGAGATGGAGTCTCACTCTGTTGTCACCCAGGCTGGAGTGCAGTGGCGCAGTCTCAGCTCACTGCCAGTTCCACCTCCTGGGTTCACACCATTCTCCTGCCTCAGCCTCCTGAGTAGCTGGGACTACAGACACCCGCCACCACGCCCAGCTAATTTTTTTTTACTTTTTTAGTAGAGACAGGGTTTCACTGTGTTAGCCAGGATGGTCTTGATCTCCTGACCTCGTGATCCGCCCGCCTCAGCCTCTCAAAGTGCTGGGATTACAGGCGTGAGCCACCGCGCCCCACCTCTTGTTCTTGATGTACAGTTGTGGCCATATACATCCAGGCACAGCTTGGGATGGAGGGTCCTACTACGTTTGTGGCAGGGAGCTGCAAATCAGAATGCAGGTTGCAGAAGCAGCTTCTACCTCTGAGCGGAAACCCTCTCCTGACAGGAGCATCATGTTAGGAAACATCTCTCCTGTCAGGTTTCATTTGCCTCTGTCAAGTAATGGGCTAGGTATGGTGGGCTTGGGGCTGTGTGTTCATGCCAGCATAGCATCATGTGGTTTAAGGGTTGGAGGTATTGATTTAGGAGCTGGCAGTGAGGGGTGTAGGGGTCCTCTAGCCCAATGCCTTGAATCTAGTCCCTTCTGTAGGGTATTGTATGGCAGTGGCGGCAACTGCAACCCTTGCCAGGCACACAGGCAGGCAGTAGATCCGTGTTAGCTGGCCACACAGCACCAAGAAGGCTGCAGGAGGTGGGCGGGCCTGGGAGGCTTCCATGCCAGGGTGCCCAGTGAACTTTTCCCCTGAAAGCCAAGTCCTGGCCCCTGGCTCTGTCTGGAGCCTGATGGAAGGCATGCTTCAGCCAGCCTGCCCTGACACCGAGTTTGTAAGCACAGCTCATTCTCTGTTTGGTCTAGTTCCCTAAATGAGGTGTAGGTCAAGTGCACACAACAGGCTTTGACCAGGTGTGTTCCCACGACATTAAGGCTTCTCTTCCTGGGGCTGGAAGTGGCTTGGAGCATGAGGTCTGAAGCCTTCTTATACATGCCCAGCCCTGTCCCTCCTTTCAGATAACTTTTCACCCTGGCTTAGTTCCCCCCAATCTCTGTTCCCCCCACCCCTACACACAACACACCGTTGGAAGTCTAGGACACATTGCACATTATGAGGAAGAGCCCCAGACTTTTCAGGCAACTTGGACTTAAGCCTCAGCTCTGCCACTGGCCAGCCAGGCACCTGATCCCTGAACTGACTTCTGCATCTGTAAAATGGGGACCCCATACCTGTTCTACCTGTTGCTCAAAGGACTATCAGCTTTGCATGCTGATGGTTTGTGTAAAGGAATGAAACTACAAGGTGCAGCCCAGGATGGGGCCTTATAGCCAGACCCTGATAACATGGGATTTGGGGCAAGAGGGATAGCAGGGGCAGGCAGAACACCAGATCCCACCTGAACCTGGGACTTGTCCTTACTAGGTGAGGCTGTGGTGACACTGGTAAACTCCGGGGCCAAGTGTCCTCTAGATGGGGGCTCCTTGAAAGGGGATCTGGGCATCGTCCTTGCCTGGGTAGCTGAGCTGCCCCAGAGCTCTTTGCAGGAAGCATGGGAAACATGTTGTGGAGTGTGTGGATCTAGGTTCACATCCACTGTCTGGCTGTGTGCTGCTTGCTGTCTTCCCCTGTGTCCTTATTCAGAGCCTTATAAGTCCTGGGTCTGCGGGCCGTGTCACCACATTCCATCCACCTCACGTCAAGTGGCCATACTCAGAGGGCCTTCTTTCCTATGGGAGGCGTAAGAGCAACCTGCTGGTGCCAAGCCTAAGCGCGGGACCCAGGCAGGACCCAATCCCCCAAAACACTCCCACACCCACCCCCTACCCACCACAGCGACCAAGACCACACCAAGGGTATGACTGCCCTGACGTTTCTGTTTGGCAGCCCTAACATTGGCTCTGCAGAGACACCCCTCAAGCTCCCAGGCCCAGCTTGGTCTAGGGCCCAGAGCTGGCCCCTGACTTCCAGCTTGTCCCCTTCTCTTCTCTGTTCACACCACTTCTTTGCCGCCTTGTGTGCAGAAGGAGTCACTGAAGCTCTGAGCAGATGGAGGACAGTGGCTGAGTCTTATCCGAGACTCAGTCGCATTCTACTGCCCTTTAAAACGCCTGGTGTCATAGAGTGTCAGTGTGTGACGGGACCTGAGGTGAGTGTACTCTCCTGTAGCTGAGGCTGACGAGCGAAGGCCACAAAGCCACCTGCCATGGCCAGTGACAGGGCTGGGGCTTCAACCTGGGCTTCCTGACGTTGTTTTGAGGTTCTTTGTCTTTTGTTTGAAATCTCATCAGCGGGTATCTTCTGAGCTAGACCCTGAGTGCAGTGTCCTGGTTCTCAGTGGGGTCTCTTTCCCTTGGGGGAGCCAGATCAGATCTGGGTGCGATGATGATGGCAGCAAATTCTAAAAACATGTTCAGTGTCTTTATAACAGGAAAGCTGTAAACTTAGAAATGTAGGCTGCAGCTCATGTGCTCTGGTCTGGGCTGGTAGGGATGGCTGGGCCCTGCTCCAGCCACCCACCCCCAACCTCCCCACAGCTAGTGGGGCACAAGGCCACTCACACTCAGCTGTGGAGAGTTGGCAGTCTGTCAGTCAGTCTCGTCGTTGGCCTGTAACCATGTAGGATTCACCATGGCATCATCCAGTGGGACCACCCCCCACCCCGCTGCCACTGCCACCATCATACCTACCCCAACCTTTTGCAAGATACTGTGTCTGTCCTCTTTGCTCATGAGCTGAAGACCAGGCCGGGCATGGTGACTCACGCCTGTAATCCCAGCACTTTGGGAGTACAGGCGTGAGTCACTTTGGGATTGCAGGAGGATGGCTTGAGCCCAGGAATTCGAGATGAGCTTGGGCGACTTGGTGAGACCCCACCTCTACACAAAATTAAAAAATTAGCCGGGGGCTGGGCACAGTGGCTCATGCCTGTAATCCCAGCACTTTGAGAGGCTGAGGCGGATGGATCACTTGAGGTCAGGAGTTTTTGAGACCAGCCTGGCCAACATGGTGGAACCCCATCTCTACTAAAAATACAAAAATTAGTCGGGCATGATGGTGGACGCCTGTAATCCCAGCTATTTGGGAGGCTGAAGCAAGAGAATCACTTGAACCCAGGAGGCGGAGGTGGAGGTTGCAGTGAGCCAAGATCATGCCATTGCATTGCAGCCTGGGCGACAGAGTGAGACTCTGTCTCAAAAAAAGAAAAAAAAAAAAAAGCTGGGCTTTGTGGTGTGCACCTGTGGTCCCAGTTACTCAGGAGATTGAGGCAAGAGGATCGCTTGAGTCCAGGAGGCTGCAGTGAGCCATGTTTGTGCCACTGTTTGTGCCATGTTTGAGCCATGTTTGTGCACTCTAGCCTGAGCAACAGAGCAAGACCCTGTCTCAAAAAAAAAAAAAAAAAAAGCTGAAGGCCAGTTGTTTCTGGGTACCTTGGACTGGCCCCACTGGGTCTGAGTGGGTTGGTGTGAGATCAAGGTCTGCAAAAGAGCATTGACTTGTGAGCTGGGCACTTGGGAACAGGCTGTTTCTGACATGCTCGGTAACTGCGAGCAACTCGCTCGACCCCTAGGCCCTGGTTTCCTCGTCTAAAAATAAGGTTTCTTCCAGCTCAGATGTTCTGTATTTGGGTTGCTACTGAGGGCTGGGAGTTGGGAAAGGATGTGGGAGGGGCTTATAAGAGGCTCGTTTTTCCCTTTTTGGATTTCTCTCCTCTTCTCACCCCCTTCCCAAAGTAGTGTTTTCCATCCAGATGACACCAGGAGAGCTCGCTCGAAGCAATGGGTAGGGGATTGCTGAAGCACGTGCATTCGTTACTTGAACATTGTGAGTGGACAGTTGAAACAATTCTTCCTTTCCAGATTGAATTCTAACTTTTAGAGATGCTAAAGGGTTGCTGCAAAAGTCTTTTTTTTTTTTTTTTAGGATATTTCTGTTGCCGGCAGTGAGACTTTCCTGGGGTGTCTTCTCTCCAAGTCCCAATCCTGTGAGACAGGAATTTACAGAAGGCCAGAGTTGGCCTCTAGGGATGACTGTTCCTGGTGGGTTGGTGGGTTGTCTGTGGGCAGGGAAGAGTGGGGAGTGGTTCCAGTGGTTTCTTGCCTCAGTATCCTTGGTGGAGAAGGGTCTGTTTGCTTTCTTGCTTTCTTTCTTTCTTTTTTTCTTTTTTTTTTTTGAGATGGAGTTTCACTCTTTTTGCCCAAGCTGGAGTGCAGAGACGTGATCTCGGCTCACTGCAACCTCCGTCTCCTGGGTTCAAGCGATTCTCCTGCCTCAACCTCCCGACTAGCTGGGATTACAGGCATGTGCTACCATGCCTGGGTGATTTTTGTATTTTTAGTGGAAACGGGGTTTCACTGTGTTAGCCAGTCTGGTCTAGAACTCCTGACCTCAGGTGATCCGGAGAAGGATCTGTTTTCTAGGTTGTGGTTCCTGGAGTCTGGGGTCCTTTCGTGGCTATTCTAAGGCCGGGATTTGTCCTCCAAACTTAAAGCTTAAGAGACTTTAGTATCCCTGAGCCTACCACTGTTTTTGAAAGCGGTGTTTACCTTTTCCGTCGCTAATAAAAGCCAGCACTTACGGAACTTGTCCTCATGGCCACAGTATCTGAGAAGTTGAGAGTTGGATCCCTCAGCATCGGGCTTGTCCTTCCCCTTGCAGAGGGAGACACGCTTCTGGTGAGCGGCCAGGCCACAGCCACTTCTGACCAAGTGTGGGGTCCCCATGGTCGTGGCTCCTGGCGGGCCCCGCGTCCCAGTCCTGCTCTTCATGGAGGCTTTGCTCAGCTGCTTTGGCCCCTCTTCCTCCCCCACGAGCCCATTCCCTATTCCTGCAGGACCTCCGTGTGAGCTGGGCCCTGTGTGTGCCCTGGAAGGAGGGACCCTAAGCATCTGCTGTCCAGGGCACTGGCCTTTTGTGGCAGCAGCTTGAATGCCAGGTCTGCCCATGGCGGTGTCCAGGGCCAAGAGAGATATCTACCTGAGCTGATATAAACAGGCCAGGCCGAGTGGGCCCGGCGCGGTGGCTCACGCCTGTAATCCCAGAACTTTGGGAGGCCAAGGTGGGCAGATCACTTGAGGTCAGGAGTTCAAGACCATCCTGGCCAACATGGCGGAACCTCATCTCTACTAAAAATACAAAAATTAGCCGGGTGTGGTGGCACGTTCCTGTAGTCATAGCTACTTGGGAGGCAGAGGCAGGAGAATCGCTTGAACACGGGAAGTAGAGGTTGCAGTGAGCTGAGATGGTGCCACTGCACTTCAGCCTAGGTGACAGCAGGACTCCATCTCAAAAAAATTGAAAAATAATTAAAAAAGAAAAACAGGCCGAGTCCCTTTCCACGCAAGCCTGGATTTGTGCTGGTGTCTTGGGTGCTCCTGATACTTTGCTCCTGAAGGGTTGTTTAATTTGGTCTTTTCTGAAGATCCTGAAACAAATGTCAGTTTGTCTGAAGGAAGAACATCACCGACACGTAGATGGGAATGGGTTTGTCAGAGCCCCTTATTCCTACTTCTCTTCTCTAAAAAATGACCGCTTAACCTCTGGGCTGGAGAGGGCTGTGGAGGAAGAACCTTTGGATGTCAGCTTGCAGCTCACACCTTCCTGAAGGAGAGGGCTGGGTGACCTGGGCAGCCTGCGCAGGCTCCTCCGTCATGGTGGTATTAGACAGCATGGTCCAGAAGCTCCTTCTAGACCTATTCGTACTGGGAGGGGATTCCCCATTCCAGGGGCCTCCAGAAACAAGGCTGAGGATGGGGGGCTCTACTTCCTGTGCCACCCAGGTGCTGCCCTCCCCTTCCCCAGAACCCCAGGGCTGAGTTACAATGCTGGAGCTAGGAGTGAGACTGAGGGGCCCCCCGGGGAGGTGGGGAGAGGTCAAGAGGTGGCTCAGGATGGGTGAGGAGGCTCATACCTATAATTCCAGCGCTTTGGGAGACTGGGGCAGGAAGATCACTTGAGCCCAAGGGTTTGAGACCAGCCCAGGCCACAGAGTGACGCCCCATCTCAAAAAAAAAGAATAAAAATAAAAGTTTAATTTTTAATTAAAAATAAAAATAGGTAGCTCCCAGGCACTCTAGGTCTAGCACTGGCTGGAGGGAAAGAGCTCAAGAACACACAGGCTCTTCTCTCCAAAGGAGTCAGACTTATAAACAATTGGCAATAAAGACCTAGAGGACTCCAGGAAGTGCCAGTGAGTGACGGCCTGTGGGGTCCATGGACCCCTCTCCCACCCTCCCACTCCCTGTGACTCCAGAGGCAAGACTTGCCTCAGAAAAGAGTGGCTCTGGGTGCCCCCAAAGCTTTGCTGGGCAGAGACACAGTTGTGCCAAAAGTTGGTCAGTTCCTCTAGGTAGGCCTGGCACTGGCTGGGACCTCCAGCAGGGCTGGGTCTGCTCCTGTGAGTCATGAGAGCCACACAGCCATGTCTGTGGTATTCTGTATGGGTACACAACCCTGGCCAGGTTCCTTGCCTATATGGGTGCTTGCAGCAGGTTCCACCAGAAGGGTTGTTCCTCAACAAGTATCTTTGACTGAGTTCTCAGGATCATCCTCCATCCGTTCCCCAGGTCTCCCCCATACCTGCTCCATCTGACTACAGGTGTACCTTCCAGCTGTGCTGAGGACCTGAGTGTGCTCCCAGCATTTCTGCTCTTACTTCCTATAAGGGTGACTTTTTTGGAAGGGCTGTGGTTGCTCTTCACATTTTGGGACAGGAACCCTTGGGTTGCTGGATGCTTCTGCAGAAGGGATGAGAGTATGGAAAAGGGCCCAAGTGAATGCGTTTGGTGCCTTCCAGCAGCCTGAGATTGTGAGAACCACCCCTGTGCACTCTTCAAATGCTTTAAAACGTTTTGTGTATGTGCTGAATTCTTGTAATAAACCCATGGAATAGGCAGGACATGAGTTATTTGGTTGAGCTTTCCTTTTTGTCATCAGCCAGTTGTCGGTGCCTGAATCCTTGTCTGCATCTAACCTTTTATTTTATTTTTTATTTTTGTTTTTTAGAGGTAGGGTCTTGCTCTGTTGCCCAGGCTGGAATGCTCATGGTGCAATCATGACTCAATGCAGCCTCGAATTCCTGGGCTCAAGCGATGCTCCCACCTTAGCCTCCCGAGTTGCTCAGACTTCAGGTGCCTTCCACCACGCCTGGCTGATTTTTTGGGGGGGATAGGGCCTTGCTATATTGCCCAGGTTGGAGCATCCAGCCTGTTCCTGAACGTTTCCCCTATTACCCTGACGTCGGTACCACAGTGGTCCCCAGTACTGGCCTGAGACACAAGACTAGTTAGCTGGACCTTGGAGAAGTAACTGCATGTCTCTGTTCCTGCCGTTGCTGAAGGATCCTGGCTGTGCCATCAGCTTGCCTTGTTACCCTGTTCTTGGCTTCAGTTTCCCCATCCATAAAACGAAGGGGTTGAACTAGCTGATCTCTGTGGTGTCTTCTATTTCGGGCATTACCTCCTCTGGGGAAGAGAAAAACTAAAGAATCTAGTGACCACCTTAGGACATCTCACCTACATTACCAGCTTCAGTCTGATCTGGACCCAATCCAGCTTCAGTAGACAACCTTAATAAGTGGCTTATGGCACCTGATGAGGGAGTTCCTTGTGCAGGTAAATGCAGGAGTCCTAAATGAAGCCATCATTTTATTGTTCTCACAAGTAATGGGGAGAGTAAGGTGAGCTCTCAGTCTTGGAGGTAGATGGTGTTTGTGTTGTGAAGATGAAGAAACTGAGGCCAGGCATGGTGGCTCATACCTGTAATCCCACCACTTTGGGGAGGCCAGGGCAGAAGGATTCTCTGAGTCCAGGAGTTCACAACCAGCTCAGGCAACATAGTGAGACCTCATCTCTACAAAAATGGAAAAGCTAGCCAGGCATTGCGGTGCACACCTATAGTCCCAGATACTCTGGAGGCTGAGGCAGGAAGATCTCTTGAGCCTAGGAGTTTGATGCTGCAGTGAGCTATGATAGCGCCACTGCACTCTAGCCTGGGAGACAGACTGAGACTCCATTTCCAAAAAAAAAAAAAAAAAAAAAATGAGGCTAGACATGGTGGCTCGCACTTATAATGCCAGTACTTTGGGAGGCCAAGGCGGGTGGATCACTTGAGGTTAGGAATTCCTGACCTCAAGGAACTCCTTGAGGTGAGGAGACCAGCCTGGCTAACGTGGTGAAACCCTGTCTCTACTAAAAAAAAATAGCTGGGCGTGGTGGCAGGCACCTGTAATCCCAGCTACTTGGGAGGCTGAGGCAGGAGAATCACTTGAACCCAGAGGACGGGGTTGCAGTGAGCAGAGTTTGTGCCACTGCACTCCAGCCTGGGCAACAGAGCGAGACTCCGTCAAAAAAAAAAAAAAAAAAAAAAAAAGAAATGAAAAATAAATAAAAATAAGAAACTGAGATTCGGAAAGATGAAGTGGCTTCCTCAGGCCAAGCATGAAGCTAGGAAGCAAACTCCAGTGTAACTAAGACCTGTTCTCTTTGCCTTTTTTTTTTTTTTTTGAGACAGGGTCTCGCTCTGCTGCCCAGGCTGGAGTGCAATGGCATGATCTCACTGCATCCTCCACCTCCCGGGTTCAAGGGATTCTCATGCCTCAGCCTCCCAAGTAGCTGGGACTACAGGTGTGCGCCACCACACCTGGCTAATTTTGTATTTTTAGTAGAGATGGGGTTTCATCATGTTGGCTAGGCTGGTCTCGAGCTCCTGACCGCAAGTGATCCACCCTCCTTGGCCTCCCAAAGTGCTGGGATTACAGGTGTGAGCCACCATGCCCGGCCCTCTCTTCCATTTATGGTATCGTTCTGCCATGCTGGATCACATCTGGTCTCTGGCTGTGAGTTTCTTCTCTGCGGGGACTGAGGTGTGTAGAGATGGGGGAGGTCTCCAGTGCTTAGACCTGACTCTAGGGACATTGGGAGATGGAAATGTTTTGAGGCTTGGTTCCTGTCTCTAGGGCTTTCTGTAGTCAAGGTGAGGGGTACCTCAGACTGCTGGGAACTATAAGGCGAGGGGTCCTAATGGCCACTGTAGGACTTCAGAAGAAGGAAAGGGGAGTTGAGGACGCCAGAAAGACCTGAAGGCTGGATACCTTTAGTTAAGGAGTGAGGAAGGGGTGAGCCGAGGGGGCAGTGCAGGCAGCCTTGTGGACGCTTGTCAGGGCCCCTGGAGTGGATGGGCTGGGCGGGCTTGATGGAAGCAGGTATTGGGCGGCTTTGGAACCTCTTGTTCCTCCCCACGTGTGGCTGGTCAGCCTGCGGAGCCCACGCTTCCCGTGCTCCTGGTTTGCCAGTTTCCCCTTTTTCTGCCCTCCTCACTCTGGTGTGGCTGTCATCCTGAACAAGTGTCATACTGAGTGGACGGATGGCAGCACTTACCCACCCATGAGGCTGATGAAGCTGCCCTGTGCCGCTCCCCCTGCCCTCACAAACAGCAGAGTCAGGGTGCCTGGTCTCAGGAGCCCTGCTCCTCCGTGAACTCAGCTGTGTGCCGTTGACAAATCACTGAGTCTTTCTGGGTCTCAGTCTCCCTGTCTGTACAAGGGGGTGGGCTTTAAGATGTCATCTGCTGGGGTGGCTGGAATCTAGTAGGAACCAAGGTGGGTGTTTGGGGGTTACACTTGCTGTGATTTAGCCTCCCGGACTGCTCCCCACAGAGCATCTGTGCTCAGGCAGACAGGGGCCCACCAGCTCATCCATGACTGCCTTGACCCCCGGAGAGGTGGCCAGGGACAGGATGGGAGCTGTGGGGTAGCCTTTTGGACTCTATAGAACCTGAAAGATGGAACCCTGAGGAAAAGGGTCATCGGGCCCAGAGGGAATCCTGGAAACGAGTCTTGAGCCAGGATGAGGAAACAGCCCCTACACTACACTCACCCCACCCCACCCCAAGCAGGAAACTCTGTGCTGAGAACTTGCTATTTAAGAGGCCTCTGGGGAGGTCTGGCCAGAAAGGAGCCATTTGAGGGAGGGTTTAAAATTAGCCCGGGTGAAATGTGTGGCCCCTGGGGAGAACTGAAGCAGAGGTTTCCGTGGGTCTGCTCTGGTCTGGGTCTTTGACCCAAATCATGTCCTGCTTTCCTGGGGAGGAAGGGGAGGAGAGAAGGGAGTGGTACTGATCTAGGTCCCTCCATCAGGACACTGGTGGCTGTGCTCTTGGCCCATCCTCTGGGGGTGAGGTGTTGGGGGCAGACCCTGCAGACCCTGAGCTACCCAGAGGGCTTGGTGCTCAGGTCCTGTCATCCTTTCCCAGCACCCAAAGCACCCATCACTTCTGCCAGGCTGGGCGTGTAGTAGGAAGACTTGGGTTTTGGGTTTTTTTTTTTGAGACGGAGTTTTGCTCTTGTTGCCCAGGCTGGAGTGCAGTGGTGCGATCTCAGCTCACTGCAACCTCCACCTCCCGATTCAAGTGATTCTTCTACCTCAGCCTCCCTTGTAGCTGGGATTATAGGCATGCGCCACCACACCCGGCTAATTTTGTATTTTTTAGTAGAGACGGGGTTTCTCCATGTTGGTCAGGCTGGTATTGAACTCCCAACCTCAGGTGATCCACCCACCTCTGCCTCCCAAAGTGCTGGGATTACAGGTGTAAGCCACCACGCCTGGCCTTTTTTTTCTTTTTTTCTGAGATGGAGTCTCACTCTGTTGCCCAGGCTGGAGTGCAGTTGTGCAATCTTGGGTCACCGCAACCTCTGCCTCCTGGGTTCTAGTGATTCTCTTGCCTCAGCCTCCCAAGTAGCTGGGACTGCAGGGATGGGCCACCACACCTGGCTAATTTTTTGTATTTTTAGTAGAGATGGGGTTTCACCATGTCAGCCAGGCTGGTCTCAAACTCTTGACCTCAAGTGATCCACCCGCCTCAGCCTCCCAAAGTGCTGGGATTACAGGCATGAGCCACCGCGCCTGGCCAAGGCCTGGGTTTTGAGTTCCAGGTCTGCTGCCTTTAAAGAACAAGCCATGTGACCTTGGACAAGTCACTTCTGGTTGGGGATTCACACGCACAACTCAAGGCCCTTACATCAAGTGCAGAGAGGCCTGCTGGGCTCAGGTCAGGAGCTCGGTTTCGCCCATCCTGGAGCTTTGGCCGTCCAGACCCCCAGATGCTGTCAACAACAAAGCAGGATTCGAGTGGTGTCTCCGTGGGACATGAGCTGCCGGGGCTGTGAGGTGTGAGGTGCCATCACCCCAAGCCCAGGCACAGAGGTTGGTATAGTGGTGCCTCTACTGAGGGAAAGACGTGTCCCAAGGGAGAAGATGCGTCCCAAGTGGCCCGAGATTCTGCTGGATGGGCTTGGCAAAGGCTCACATGAGGTTTGTCTTCACCATGGCTGAGAGTCAAAGTTTGAGAGACAAAGTTTGTCTTCACTGTGGCTGAGAGTCATTCTTGCGTGGGTGGGAGTGGTGACACCAGTAACCAGCAGCTATCCTGGCTGGTTTCCTTTGATATTCTTGGCTCTGTTGAGTTCTCTGGGTGCATTGGGTGTAGTTTTACCTAACATTGCTCCAGCTTCCTGAGACAAGCCACTGATAAAAGCCATCATCTCAGAAAGGCTGTTGTCTGGGGTCAGCGGGCCATCACTAGAGAGCGGAGCAAGTTCTTTGGTACCTCTCAAGAAGGGGATGTGGCCCACTGTAGGGCAACTAAATGCTTTCAAGAATGGCCGCTTGATGGGGTGAGGCATGTGAACTTCTAAAATCTGCAGCGGTGAGTTCAGAAGACCTGTGCTTGGCTTCGCAGGAGATGTGGCCCAGAGCAGGAGTCAAGCATGTAGGGACGCTCTGCTTGTTCACATTTTTCATTATTCAGGAAGCCATGGTTTCAAAAAATGTTTTGAATGGATCTAAGCTATGGAAAATCTCCCCTCCCCCATCACAATTTTTGGCTGATCAGGGCTTGCTAGTTTAGCATCTGGTGCCAGCAGCGTTTAAATAGCAGCAGTGGCTACAGTCACAGGATGGACACCTGGTGTTTAGACCTGGCTTGTAACCATGCTGGGGGCAATGTTCAAAATTCACAGCATCAGCTGGGCGCAGTGGCTCAATCCTGTCATCTCAGCACTTTGGGAGGCCGAGGTGGGCGGATCACTTGAGGTCAGGAGTTTGAGACCAGTGTGGCCAACGTGGTGAAACCCCGTCTCTACTAAAAATGCAAAGAATTAGCTGGGCATGGTGGTGCACGCATGTAATCCCAGCTACATGGGAGGCTGAGGCGGGAGAATCGCTTGAACTGGGGAGGCAGAGGTTGCAGTGAGCCAAGATGGCACCACTGCACTCCAGCCTGGGTGACAGCGAAACTCCATCTCAAAAAAAAAAACACCAAAAAAAGCCTCACAGCATCAAACGCTTCACCTGAAGCTGGCAAGATCTTGGCGTGTTCTTCAAAACTCAGCATAATGGTTTTGACTGTTTACCCATTACCCTGTTCAGTCAACATTTAGTATCATCACCATGCTAAGAGCAGGGAGAGAGGCAGGAGTATAAGGTGTTTCTTGACATCGAAGGTCCCACATCTTGTGTAGGAGCAGAAGATGGATGAGAAAGTGCCGGGCCCTCTGTTGAAATCACTGCAGGGCATAGTGGGCATGGGACTCTGTTTCCTTTACATCTTTGCTCCTCAACCTCGACCAGACTGGAGGCTGTCTACCAGGAGGCCATGGGTATCATCTAGAAAATAGATACTTTTTTGTCTGAGGGGCCAGTGGTGCAATGGATTAAAAAAATAGATACATTTTTACATGTACATTTTTGCGGGGGTCAGGCACTGCAGCTTTCTTCAGATTTTTAGAGGAGGCTTTGGTTTGAAAAGGCATACTGATTAGCATGGTGTGGTGGTGTACCCCAGTAATCCCAGCTACTCAGGAGGCTGAGGCAGGAGAATCTCTTGAACCCAGGAGGTGGAGGTTGCAGTGAGCTGAGATCACGCCACTGCAGTTTAGCCTGGGCAACAGAGTAAGACTCTGTCTCAAAAAAAAAAAAAAAAAAAAAAAGGCATGCTGGGCTGGGTTTGTACCCTTATTGAACAGGGCTTTCTTTTTGCCTCTGTTCACCAGCAGACTCAGTCCGTGTGCAGAGGCATCCAGCAGACGCTGCATGATGCCTCTGGGATGTACCCAGAGAAAGGAAAGGGCTTTGAGAAATTGAGTGCTGTGAAACAATGTTAATTTGCCTTGGGTATCCAAGGAGGCCCAGGAAAGGCTGAATTCCGCTAAGCTCTAGAAGGATTCCAGTTGCCTGCCTAAGGAAGAGCTGTCGTCATCCCTGTCCGTCTTGGGCAGCCTGGCCCTGATCACTGGTCTCTGTCTCCAGGTCCGGACACTGTTTGTCAGCGGCCTCCCTGTGGACATTAAACCCAGAGAACTCTACTTGCTCTTCCGGCCGTTCAAGGTGAGTCAAGACCCAGCCGCCCCCTGGGTAGAGCCTGGGACCCTGGAGAAGCAGCGGGAGTGAATCTCGGGTCGGGCAGGGCAGCAGGATGATGTGGGAAGGTGTGGCAGAAGCTGTGGGGGCAGGTCCAGCCCCTGCCCTGGTTCTGCGAATTCACATGCTGCCTTCTGAGCCTCTGTTTCCTCGCCAGTTAAATGGAGACAGTAAGATTTTTTTTTTTTTTTCCTCGAGATGGAGTCTTGCTCTGTCGCTCAGGCTAGAGTGTAGTGGCGTGATCTCGGCTCACTGCAACCTCCGCCTCCCAGGTTCAAGCGATTCTCCTGCCTCTGCCTCCCAAGTAGCTGGGACTACAGGCACCCTCCACCATGCCTGGCTACTTTTTGTATTTTTAGTAGAGATGGGGTTTCACCATGTTGGCCATGATGGTCTGGATCTCTTGACCTTGTGATCTGCCCGCCTTGGCCTCCCAAAGTGCTGGGATTACAGGTGTGAGCCATGGTGCCCAGCTAACAGTAAGAATCTTTAAATATATGTGGTTATATAAAGAATCTTTGAGATTCAGTGTAGCCTTTTCAGTTTGCAGATGAGAAAACTTAAAAGGTAAGGTCTGTGCTCTCGGGTTACTAGTTAGTGGAGCAAATGGGAATTTCTGCCTGAAGTGATGAGTGCTGCCGCGTGATGCCCACCCCATGTGCTAGACCGCGTGATTCAGAACGCAGGGCGGTGGACATTTGGCAGTGGCAGAGGTCAGGGTGGGTTGACGGTGACGGAGAAGGGTGTGAGAATGACTCAGGGGAGCCCTGGGGAAAGCGGGGGCTGATGAGGTGGCAGCGCTGAGCTAGCACAACACACACTGCTGACCTTCCACGGTAACAGCCACCTCTCTCTGCAGGGGTATGAAGGGTCCCTGATCAAGCTCACCGCGAGACAGGTAATTTCTCTCCTAGGGTTTTCCTCCTCCCCGCCCAGACTGACTGCTGAGCTTCAAACAAGGGCCTGTTAACCTTTCCCTAATCTAGAGGCATCTGGCGGTAGAGACTTGCTCCCTGTTGTCCTGTTTCTGACAGAGCAGCCTCTGTAGGTCCCACTGTCCCTTTACTGGCCATCTGAGCCCAGCCAGCTCCTGGTCCTCCCTGTCTGTTTCTTAGGAATCTGGGAGCCCCGCTGGCTAACGACAGTAAAGCAGTTAGCTGAGCTCTAGCTTTTTTTTTTTTTTTTTTTTGAGACAAGAGTTTTGCTCTTGTTGCCCAGGCTGGAGTGCAATGGCACAATTGAGCTCTAGCTTTTAATACAAGGAGGCCAGGGCCCGCTAGCCTTCGGGGGCTATTTGGGGTCTAGACTGATCTTTGGGAAAATGAAGTTGGAGCAGTTTTCAACCTGTTGCTCCTTGATAGAACTGGAGTCTTCCCATGCCCTTGATACATTGGTGTCCCCTTTCTTGCTGGGGAAAACACTGGGACTTACTTTTAGTTATCTGCATGCATTAAAAACAATACTTTTACTAAAAGGGCGACATTTAATTCAGTGGAATTAAGCTCTGTTGGCATCATTTCCCACAGGGTATTCCTGGGGAGGGAGACTTGGTTTTTGGTGCACGTTCCAGTGAACAGGGAGGATGTGGGCTGCAGTTTTGGGGGGCTTTTTTTCCTTTTGTATTCTCTTCTCATCAGCAGGGCAAATACTGTTTCCACATAGATGATACTCTTTTTGTTGTTATTTTGGAGGGAGAGGTGGGATGCTGGGAGAGATATAAGGGTGTTCTCTCTTTTTCCTACTAGCCTGTTGGTTTTGTGATCTTTGACAGCCGGGCAGGAGCAGAAGCGGCGAAGAATGCGCTGAACGTGAGTAGGTGGAGAACAGGTCTTCTCTGACCCACAGCCCTCTTAGGCAGTGGGTGTGCAGATGTATCTTATTTCCCAGCCGTCCCTGGGCAGAGTCCTTGGCGACACTGTCTGTGCCAAAGGCCATTACTCAAGGCCTGAGCTGCCTTTCCTCTGCCTCAGCCACCGTGTGGGCAAGTCTTCCAGGCGAGCTTGTTTATGGGGCCCTTCTCTACTCTCTGCCATTAACACTCTGGGTTCCCCAGAGTAAGCCTTTCTCTTCTTTTCTCTACCCATGTAGGGTATTCGCTTTGATCCCGAAAATCCACAGACTCTGAGGCTAGAGTTTGCCAAAGCCAACACCAAGATGGCCAAGAGCAAGCTAATGGCAACTCCAAATCCCAGCAACGTGCACCCCGCCCTAGGAGCACACTTCATCGCACGGGACCCCTGTGAGTGGCACTCTGAGCTGGCAGGCCCTCATGGAGTTGCATTCGGGGCAGACTTGCAGGCTCTTGCAGAGGGAAGCCCCTTTTCCAGGAGGCTTTTTGTGTCCATGGCCACCCATTTTTGAAACACCTGGTTTTCTTCCCTCCCCTGCAGCCTTCCTAGAATTTCTGAGCTGCCAGGGCTTCCAGCTTCCCTGAAACCTTCTTTAATTTCTCATTTGAGACGGGCTGAGGCCTGCCTGGAAGCAGGCAGGATGCACACCATGACAGGGCAATTTAACGTGGCTTCCTTGCCTGGTCTCGGGGTCGTCTGTGGTTGGGGGTGGTCTGGCCTCAGTGTGGGGCATATGGCTCAACCATAGTGCTGGGTCCCCTTCTCTGTTTGGAAGGGGAGGCGAGTGTTCTGATGATGGAGGCCATTGTCTCCTGTTGTAGATGACCTGATGGGGGCTGCTCTGATCCCTGCATCCCCAGAGGCCTGGGCCCCCTACCCTTTGTACACCACAGAGCTGACCCCAGCCATCTCCCATGCTGCGTTCACCTACCCAGCTGCCACTGCCGCTGCTGCCGCCCTCCACGCTCAGGTAAGCCCTTTAAGGTTGGGGAAGGTGAAGAACAAGGGCTCTTAGCTGGCCAGACTTTGCATGTGCCTGGCCACTTGGCCGCTGCTGTCCCAGAGCTGCAGCAGAACTCTTGTCTTCCTTGATGGTTTGAAAGCCCAGACCCCAGGGACCTATTTGTCCCTGCCCTTGGGTTTAGGATCTGAAAGGGAGGGAGAAGATAACCCACGAGTTCCCGCGGAGGATGCCAGGCAGCCCAGCTACGGTTCCCCAGCCCCGAGCACCCCTGCCCAGGCACCGACTGTGTTCTCCCATGGTGTTGGGACTATGATTCCAGTCCTAACCTGGGTATGGTCTCTGGAGCCAGACCATTTGCGTCTGCCCCTTCCTGTCCCTTTCATCAAGCTCTTACAGATTGCTGTGCCTTGATTTTTTTTTTTAGTCATCTGAAAAATGGGAATGATCAGATAATCTGCCTTAGGGTTGTTGTGAAAGTTAGATGTCAAGACGAAGTGACTACTGAGTGCTAGGATGTAACCTAGAGCACCCTGAGAGCTCACTGAGTGTTGGCTCTCGCTTCCATGAAGGCTGGACGCTGTCCACTGTGAACCTGTGCCGGGCAGGAAACAGGGAATGAATGCTTCTGGGGAGAGTCGGGGCTGTTAGAGCAGGGCCAGGAAGGCTTTGTTTGGGGTGCTGGGCTGGGTGCCCAATGGGCAGGCAGGGAGTCAGGCTTTCCCCTGGCCATGCAGGCACTTCCTCTGGTCTGACTCGGCCACAAGTGCAGGTCACTGGAGCACTCTGCAGGTGAGGTCTCGTCCCACTGTGTGTGTGTCGGGGAGCAGTGGGGTGCCTCACAGCGGCAGTGACAAGATGCGGCCAGGCAACCACAGGAAGGGGCTGGGGGGCACTTTTGAGCCCACCTCCACCTCTGACCAGCCAGGTGATGAGCACTGATCCCCAGGAAGAGCTGCCCGGCCAGGGTGTGCTGTGCTGCTGCGAAGGAGAGAATTGAGGTTGCTGGGACCTGGCTGGGGAGTGAGAGGGGATGAGGAAGGAAAGCAGGAGAAGCCAGAAAGGAGGGTTCACAGGAGCCAGAGCTGAGGCGGGAGGAGTTGGGTGCTCTGCCCGAGAGCTGTGTGTACGTCCATTTTCAGGCTCTTCCAGGGTCTCAGTGACACCTGGGTTTGTTCAGTTCCAAAGGGAAAGTTCAGATTCAGGGGCTGCTACCCTAGCAAACTTTTCCCCAGCAGGGGAATGCTCCCTGGCTCTGCAACGTTCAGTTGTACTGAGGGCAGAATTGTGGTTAACTCTGGCGTTCTTCCCCAGCTGAGCACCACAAATAGCTCGAAAATTGATCAGAGGATAAGGAAGGTGGTAAAGACCTTCCCCTGAAGGGAATTGTTGGGTATTTACTACAAACTGGGTTCTGTGGCTGGAATAGAGCGGGGAGCAGGGAAGCTCATCCTGTCTGCCTTCACCTGGGCAGTGACTTGATGCTTCAGGTCAAGTAGATGTTTAACTGCAAGGCCCTGGGAGGCACTGGAAGGAATCACAGGCTCCCACCTCACTGGGCTCCTCACCTCTGATCCCAGCTTTGGCACCAATTGGCTACATGATCTTCACCTCTGGGCCTCTGTGCCCCCATCTGTAAAATGAGAGGGATAGACCAGATCAGGTGGAGAGGTTCTGCCCTATCCTCTGAATTGCTAGGCTGTGACAGAGGTTGGGAGCCAGGGACAATGAGTTTGTCAAATGAATCAGAGAGGGCACCTCTGCCCAGCCAGCTGGGGGTGGCACTGGTCTCTGGCCCTGAGCTCCATGCCACAGGGCTTCCTTCTCCTGTTGGCTTCCTTCCCAGTTTTCTCCCACCCCATCCACACTCTGCAGCTGTCCAACTCTGGCCCAAATCCTGGTTCTCAACAGCTGTGGGACATTGGGCACGTTACCCACTGTCTCTGTATTTCTGTAAAATGGTGATGATAATGCCTACTCGATAGGTGTGTTGTTCGCATGATGGCATGGAGTCTCATGATGGCATGGAGGGAGTGCTGTGAAAGTGCACATGGTCGTGATGTTATTTCATATCATTATTGTCTGGGTCCCCTTGGGTCCTCTCCGAGGCTGGAGGCCTCTTTGTGCCTGAGTTCTTGCCTTCTGGCCTTCCTTGGACAGGGACTGGGATAGAGGCCACCCACCCCAAAGGATAGTGGCGTTTTTGGAGAGGCAGGCTAGTGGGAAGAGATTAGACCAGAGAGTCATTAGTTCTGTCCTTGCTACTCAAACTCTCTGGGCAGCCATTTCCTCAATAGTAAAACAGGTTGTTTTACTGTTTCCCGACTAAGAACATTTTATTTTTTTCCTTCCAACAGCCCCACTGCTTGCCTCCTGACAGTGCTGCCCCAGAGATAGGGGATAAAAGTGTCTAAATAAAGAAAAGTTTGGACACTGTTGATCTTAGGTGAATTGTTCTGAACCCAAAGGACCAATAGAAGGACTGAGTTTTTCTGTGCCTGGGGGCAAGGAGGTGACTTCAGGAGAAGGTAGCAACTGAAAGACAAGGGGATGAGAACAAGTACCTCTGTTCTCTACCCCAGCTGCATGCCCTTTGCCAGTAGCCCAGCCTGGGCCCAGGCCTCCACAGCTACGTGGCTGCAGAGACCAGACCCTGCAGGAGGGGTCTTGGAGGTTGTTTGGTCCTGCTCTGTCTTGGCATGAGGCCACCTTGCCTGGCCTTCTAACCCTCTTGATAGAATCTTCCCCTTAGGCCGGGCGTGGTGGCTCACGCCTGTAATCCCAGTACTTTGGGAGGCCGAGGCGGGCGGATCACGAGGTCAGGAGATCGAGACCATCCTGGCTGACACGGTGAAACCCCGTCTCTTCTAAAAATACAAAAAATTAGCCGGGTGAGGTGGCGGGCGCCTGTAGTCCCAGCTACGCGGGAGGCTGAGGCAGGAGAATGGCGGGAACCCTGGGGGGTGGAGCCTGCAGTGAGCCAAGATCACGCCACTGCACTCCAGCCTGGGCGACAGCGAGACTCTCAAATAAAATAAAATAAAATAAAAGAATCTTCCCCTTAAAGAGGGTGAGGCACAAAAGCAACTGTGGATGGCAGGCCCAGTGGGGTTCAGCATAGAAAGATGGTGGCCTAAAAGCAGGGGTTCTCAGTGTCTTATTGCATCCCAGGGTCCTCCTAGACTGGATTTCATTTTCCGTTCCAACCTGAGGATATGCGGGTCTTCCATGGCTTTTTTCTCCCCCTTAAACTGGTTCACCCATTTACCAGTGACCTTAAGGTTACATAAACTCCCTTGCTTCTATTTTCTTATCTGTATCATGGAGATGACAATAGCATCTACTTCATAGGGTTTTTGTGAGGATTAAATGAACTTAGTATATGAAATCTACCTAGAACAGCATCGGGCACAGGGGAGGTGCTTCATGAGCAGGAGCTATTATTGTATAAGCATATCTGCATTTATGGAAAAAAACAGGCAGTTTTTGTTCTCTTCCCTTTGGCTTATTATCCAATCCCCAGAAAACCTATACTTTTAATTCTTCAGTTCGGTAGGTAGTTTGGAGCAGGTGTGTAAGTAAATCTATAGGTATGAATCTTAGAAAAACTATAATACATATTTAACCTTTTAAAAACTTAAATATTAGGGCCAGGCGCAGTGGCTCATGCCTGTAATCCCAGTACTTTGGGAGGCCGAGGTGGGCAGATTACCTGAGGTCAGGAGGTCAAGACCAGCCTGGCTAACACGGTGAAACCCCGTCTCTACAAAAATACAAAAATTAGCTGGGCGTGGTGGCCGGCACCTGTAACCCCAGCTACTCCGGAAGCTGAGGCAGGAGAATCGCTTGAACCCAGGAGACAGAGGTTGCAGTGAGCCAAGATTGCGCCACTGCACTCCAGCTTGGGTGACAGAGCAAGACTCTGTCTCAAAAAAAACACAAACAAACCAAAAAACCAAAACAAAAACAAAAACAAAAAACTTAAGTATTAGGACTTAAAAAAAATATTAGTAAGTGTAGCTCTACATTTTGGATACCTGGCTAGTACACCATTGTACGAATGTGTCCAGCTCCCTGTAGATGGTAAATTGGTTTGTTTATACAGTTTTGCTTACTGATAGCTATACAACAATGGATATCCTTGTGTGTACTTCTCTGGGCACCTCTTCTGTTTTGTTTTCTTTTTTTCTTTTGAGACGGAGTTTCACTCTTGTTGCCCAGGCTAGAGTGCAATGGCGCGATCTTGGCTCACTGCAACCTCCGCCTCCCAGGTTCAAGCGATTCTCCTGCCTCAGCCTCCCTAGTAGCTGGGATTACAGGCATGTACCACCACGCCCGGCTAATTTTGTATTTTTAGTAGAGATGAGGTTTCTCCATGTTGGTCAGGCTGGTCTCGAACTCTCGACCTCAGGTGATCCGTCTGCCTTAGCCTCCCAAAGTGCTGGGATTACAGGCATGAGCCACTGCGCCCAGCCGTTGTTTTGTTTTCTTTATGATAAATTCCTAGAACTATGACAAGGTCAAAGTGTAGACTTACCAATCTGAGTTAAATATTGTTTTAATTTCGGATGAGTGAGGCTGCCATATCTTTGGTTGTTTATATCTTTTTTTTTCTTTTTCTTTTTTTAGTTATTTTTATTTTTTTGAGACAGGGTCTCACTCCATTGCCCAGGCTAGAGTGCAGTGGCATGATCTTCGCTCTTTGCAACCTCTGCCTCCTGGGCTCAAGCACGATCCTCCTGCCTCAGCCTCCCAAATTGCTGGGATTACAGGTGTGTGCTACCACGCCCAGCTAATTTTTGTATTTTTTGCAGAGGCAGGGTTTCGTAATGGTGGCCATGCTGGTCTCAAACTTCTGGGCTCAAGAGATCCGCCCACCTCTGCCTCCTAGAGTGCTGGGATTACAGGCGTGAGCTGTCGCGCCTGGCCTTATATTTATTCTTATGTAGGTTCATCCCGTTGCTTGCTTTCTGGTGTATCTTCTCAACTGGTCAGTCCCAGGATCTGAGAGACGGCTGAGTTTGCATCCTCCGCTCTTTGTTTTGAAGCAGCTCTCTTGGAGCCTGGTCACTATAGCCTGTGGGAGGTACTCTCAGGAGCCCCCGCTCCCCCTGGGCACAACTGGAGGCCCTGAAAGGACACTGCAGGTGCCCTGTCTTGCTGGCCTGGCCCCCCGGGGGTCTCCTGTAGCTGGAGCAGAAAGAAGAGCTCTAGGAAGGGATTGTGCAGCTTCTAGAGGACCCAGGCCACTGGCCTATGCCGGGCAACCGAAGGAAGTGGAAAAGCAGCCCTACTAAATGCGTTCTGTCCGCTTCAGTGGCACAGCTGTCCCAAGCCCAAATATGGGAGCTTTCCTCTACTTTCTCCCCAAGGAGTCCCTCAGGCTGGAGGGAAAGTCGCTGCTTGGGAAGCAGGAATCCCAGCACTTTGCAGCGAGAGTGTAGGGCAGGATCCAGCAGATTTGCTGAGGGCGGCCTTAGGCAGTCATTCAAGGCCTCAGCTTCCCAGTGGTGGAAGAGGTTGGGTTGCAGGCCTCCTGAGCTCCTTCCACTCTGTCGTCCATGTTCTCCCCTTGTCCGGCCCTGCGGGACACGCAGCCCGTCAGGGACTTCCTTGCTGTGGGGCTGCGCCAGCTAGAGGCTACATGAAGGGCAGTGGTCAGGGCCCACTAAGGGGCTCCCTGAGCTGATGCCAGCCGCCGGCTTCTCTGATAGCAGCAGTGCTGGTTTCCTCGTGTGTCCCTCTCTTGTGGAATAAGTGCTAGTGTCCAGCCAGGTTTCTAACTTCCCACTGAGCTCCTGGGATGTGGTGGCTGGAATTCTGCGGTGTACAAAACAGCACCTAGAATTTGGCGGGGATAGGACCGGGTTCTTAGGAAGCTTCCATCAGCCCCCAGATGGCCTGGCATGGCTTACCCAGGAAGCAGGAGTTCCCAGCAGCCAAGTGGGTAACTGGGTCTGCCTGCTCCAACCTCAAGGGAGCTGTCTGCAGGCCCAGCTTCTACTCCTTTCCTGCCACACGCTCATGTGCTGCCCCTTCCCTTCCTGAGGGGACTCCGGCTCCCCTCCCTGGATGCTCATCCCCCAACCGCAACTCAAGGTCCTGTGTTGTCCCGCTCCCCCTGCCACACCCCTTTCCCTGTCCTGGGTCAGGCTGGGACAGACATACTTCACCGTGCATAACTGGGGCAGGCGGCCTTCCCTGCAGTCTTGGCAGTCAGCATACTTGCCTTCCAGATGACTGGCCCACAGGGAGGAGGGAACGTGTCATTTTCTTGACCGGTCTCTGGGAACCCAGCTTTGGGGCTACTGCTCTGTGGGGCCTTCTGGCAAGTGCCAGGGTTTAGGCAGCTTCCAGGCACTGGTGAGGATGATCTCAGATAGCTGCCGCCCACCTGATGTTATAGACGTCTAGACTTAGAGGCTTGTGATGGAGGGCATGGTATAGCAGGGGTGGGAAGGTCAAAACGGGAGCCTCAGCTGGGTCTCATCCATGGCTTCTCAGAAGAATCAGGACTGATGTTGGAGAGTCCTACCCCTTGGGGTCTACACGGACTTTGGGTTTTGTTTTGGTTTTTGTTTTTGTTGGAGACGGAGTTTTGTTCTTGTTGCCCAGGCGGGAGTGCAATGGTGCGATCTCGGCTCACTGCAACCTCCGCCTCCCGGGTTCGAGCGATTCTCCTGTCTCAGCCTCCTGAGTAGCTGGGATTACAGGCATGCACCACCACGGCCGGCTAATTTTGTATTTTTAGTAGAGATGGGGTTTCTCCATATTGGTCAGGCTGGTCTCGAACTCTCAACCTCAGGTGGTCCACCCGCCTCGACCTCCCAAAGTGCTGGGATTACAGGTGTGAGCTGCTGCGCCCAGCCTTGTTTTGTTTTAATAGAGACATTATCTCCCTATGTTGCCCAGGCTGGTCTTGAACTCCTGAGCCCATGTGATCCTCCCGCCTCAGCTTCCCAAAGTGTTGGGATTACAGGTGTGTGCCACTGCACCCGGCCTTACTGTATCTTTACATCCTGTCTTACCTGATCCTCACAACCACATATGACTTCATCATTTCTGTCCTATAGCTAGATGAGGACACTGAGACCCAAAGAAGTCAAACAAAAAATGTATGAGGCTCATTCTCTTCCTCCTCCTCCACAGAATTAGGAATTCCGTGCTGTGTCAGTAAAGGGGAAGGGCGGGTTGCTGGCACCACTGCCCCCAGCTGCCAGGGCTCCCGCCAGCATAGTGGCCCTTTTGGATTGGGCTGATTGGGGTGTGAGACACCTGCGTGACTTTATTTCGCTGGAACCTGTGTCCTGCAGAGGAGGCACATCAGGCAGTGCACTCCCACTTTCCGGATAGAGAAACTGATGCTTAAAGGTGAGTAACTGGCCCAACATGTGCCAGCCAATCAGTGACAGAACCAGGACTCCAGCGGGGACACCGATGGCCACGGTTACTTGGCTTCCTGTTGAGGGAAGGGATGCACAGCTGGCTCCTGATGTTGGCTTCTCTTGCAGGTGCGCTGGTACCCTTCCTCTGACACCACCCAGCAAGGATGGAAGTACCGTCAGTTCTGTTAGTTCTTCAGTAAGTGTTGGCCCCAGAGGCCCAGGACAAGTGTCCTAGACTCCGGCTCCCTGCAGGGCCGTAGTTCCTCCCTCTGCCCCGGGTCTCAAGAGCTTAGCCCAGCCCAGAGCAGGCCTGGCTTTAGCTCTAGTCTCATGCCTCTGCTCACGGCTGCCTCTCTCCCTCCCTCCAGGTCTGGTCACCGGGGAGGTGGTTCTGGGAATCTGTGGTGGTGCCGGGACAGGCGCCTTGAGTTCCCACTGCCCCCAGGCGGCCTGCACAGAGCTGCTGCCCTCCAGAGACTGTGAATCCCAAGCCTGACTCAGTGGACTGCATCCTGTTCCCCTCCCTCCTCTTCCTCACCTTGTTCTGCACCCTCAAGCCTTTCTCCAATGCCTCCCAGGAGGATTTGGGGACTTTGCTGGGGCGCCCAGATCCAGCTCGGAGGCCTCACTGGGACCTGGCAAGGCCTGACCTCCCGCCCAAACTTGCTTCTGTAGCTCCCCCTCGAGGAAGTGAGGCGTTTAATTTTGCATGTTTTCTGGCATGAATTAAGACACTTACACTTGTGTATATATGAGTGTACAGTTTGTTCTCACACTGTCACCATAGCGACAGGTCCTGGCTCCCAGTGGTTCATCCTGCCTGGCCCCTCTCTCCTCGCCCCGCCCCTGCACCCACCCCACTTCAGGGAGGCCCAAGTCCCGTGGCCCCACACGCTTCCAGGCTCAGCTCCCACCTCCACCCAACAGATAGATGGGGTTTGCTTTTTCATTTCACATGGGGCTCCTCTGCTCCTGTCTTCTCAGATAGGCCAACAGTCATAAGAAGGCCCTCTCTGCCCATTGTGTTCACCTCTCCACAGTGCACACCGCCCGCCGCTGCTCCTCATTCTTTCCAAACCTCGAAACCAACCAAAACGTGAGAAGTATTTTTGTACCCTGTGTAACAAAATATTTATGCATCATAAAGGATTTTTCATGTGTGTACCATTAATTATTAAAGCGACCTCGTTCGCCCTGTCAGATAAGTTTAATGTTTAGTTTGAGGCATGAAGAAGAAAAGGGTTTCCATTCTTCAGCAGTACGCCTTTGTGTCAGGCATTTGTTTAAGAAAATGAAATGAAGGAAACACTGTGCAATGTTTTTTGTTTTGAGCATATCAGTGCTTTACTGTCAGCCGCAGCTGTGACCGTCTGGCCATTTCAGACTTGGGAGACGAGGCGGCTGTTGTCATTGCTGATCCTGTGAGAATGTGAAACTGGATAATATATGAAATGCAAAATAAAACAAAATCAAAATGAGTGCTCTCTGGCCTTTGCTTCCCCCTTCCGTGGACGCAGACTGCCATTGGGAAGGCAGAGCCAGAGAGATGTGGAGTCCGGGGAAGGAAGTGAAGTGGGCCTGGCCCGCTGGCAGCTGGCTTGTGACTGTAAAGGTGGTGGGGGAGGACCTTGGAGCTCGCTTAGCCTCTCCTGCCTCCCTCGTTTGTAAGCTGGAGAAACAAAGTCCAGGGAAAGTAACTTGCCTAAGGGCCCGGCAGTTGTGGCTTTACTTCCTCAGTTTCCAGGCTGTCAGGGTAGGGAGAGACTCCCTACACCAAGAGCAGGCCCCCAGGTGGGACCTTCCTGGGGGAAGGCAGTGATATACTCGGCTTAACCATTTACGGCCTGTGGTCTTTTCGAGCCTCGCTCTAGTAGAAGAGGACTGAGGTTTGGGCTGTTGGGCTCTGCCAGGTGGTGTCTGTCCTTGGCGTGCCTCTTGTGAGGCTGTGCTGGAGGGAAGGCTAGGACCTGGAATCTTGCCCAGAAGGAGTTAACCTCATCCACCCTGTAGTCTATGGGCTGCAACTCTGATTCCTGGAGCAGGAGCAAATGGGTGTGAGGCTCAGGGAAGCTGTGCAGTGCCAAGAGCCCAGGCTGGCCTGGGCCAGGTGTCAGGATGCCCGTCATGGCTCTCAGTCTTACCTTTTGTGACTTGGGGTCTCGGATTCCTCGTCTGTGAAGAGGTCGCTTGAAATTTCCGACTTAACTGGAGGGCTGGTGCGCTGAACTCAGGGTTTAACTGTTTGTTTTTTCATCCACTCCTGGGAGAGCTGCCCTGCACCCCACCCCACCTCAGACCCAAAGCCGTGCCTGGAAAGGGAGGACAGCAGAGGCCCCGGAACCCCCCTCCCAATAGGTGTTGCTCCAGCCTTGCTCTAAGCAAAACTAAAGTGGCTGTGGCTGGCTCTGGTCACTTCCTCACTTGCACCTCAGGTGACCGTTCCCCGCCTTACCCCATCTCCTGAATCCCAGTCCTGCATGGGTTGGCTTGGGTCTAAGATGTCACTGCTGGCGAATGCGTCAGCTGGTGACCCAGGTGCTGTGAGGGAGGAGGAGGAGGAGCCTGGCCAGGACCAGGCCCTGCAGGTAACCCTGGGTGGCTGTGAGCGAGTTACCTGGACCTCAGAGGGTAGCTGTGTTCGTACCCAGAGGAGTCCGGGGTTACTCGTCTCCTGCGCTGTGCCCCTTGCCTCGCTGCAGTATCGGACCAGCTGGCAAGGCTGCCCAGCCTTCAGCCCCTGCCTGTGCTGGTGGGGAAGCTGCTCTGAGCCCTGCGGCCCCCACCCAGGGCCAAGCCGAGGGCTGACCTACTTCATCTGTGTCAAGAACCAGTGGGTCTTCCTGAGGTCATGAATTATTTAGCGAAGGTGCCTGGGCCTTTCTGAGAGGGGCTAAGAAAGCTGCTCTATAATTTAAAGCCCCTGCGCCTGCAGCTTCCCTGGGGGGCCTCCTTCACGCTTTAGCGAGCAGGGCCCAGGCCTGGGTCGGAGCAGAGGAGGAGCCGGGGAAGGAGGAGCCCTGCAGCCTTTCCAGAGGGCACTCTCAGCCGGACTGGGGGCTTTTCTCGGTGTAGGGCCTCTGCAGAAAGGCCTTAGTGGACAGTCATGTTTAGACTGAACTTGGGTTAAGGAGCCTTCAGTAGATCAGGGCTTCCTGGCTGGGGTCAGAAGCACCTGTGTCCTGATTCCCTGTCCTGCTCTCTTTCCAGAAAGCAGCTCGTTATCCCCAGAGGTGTTGAGTCCTGATCGCAGTTGAAAGTGTTCCTTCCCTTCTGAAAGGGAGTTAGGCATCTGGGAACCACCAGGGTTCTTCCCCCAACTTCTCCCACCCACAGATGAGTCTCGCTGTCGCCCAGGCTGGAGTGCAGTGGTGTGATCTCGGCTCACTGCAACCTCTGCCTCCCGGGTTCAAGCCATGCTCCTGCCTCAGCCTCCCAAGTAGCTGGGATTACAGGCGTGCACCACCACACTTGGCTAATTTTTGTATTTTTAGTAGAGACGGGGTTTCACCATGTTGGCTAGGCTGGTCTTGAACTCCTGGCCTCATGATCCACCTGCCTTGGCCTCCCAAAGTGCTGGGATTACACGCGTGAGCCACCGTGCCCAGCCCCCACCAGGGTTCTTTTGGTGTGAGGTCCCTTCCCAGCAGCGATGAAATCCCCCTGTTGGCAGGAGAGGCTGTCTTTTCATGTCATCCCCTCCCTGCAAGCACACAAGTGAGGCCAGTACTAAACAGATGCTTGTGAGCCACTGGGAAGCCCCTGATGCCCCCCTGCCCTGGCCAGAGCCAGCTCTCCTTGCAACAGAGATGGTGCTTGTCACCCTGACTGGACCATCATTGGGTGCTGCTGCCTAGCCAGCATTTTTCTTTTTCTTTTTCTTTTTTTTTTTTTGGAGACAGGGTTTCTCTGTCACCCATGCTGGAGTGCGGTGGTGTGATCATGGTTCACTGCAACCTCTGCCTCCTGGGCTTAGTTAAACCTCCCACGTTAGCTTCCAGAGTAGTAGCTGGGACCACAGGCACACACCACCATGCCTGGTTAATTTTCGTATTTTTTGTAGAGACCCAGGGGTTTCACCATGTTAGCCAGGCTGGTCTCGAACTCCTGGGCTCAATGATCCACTTGCCTCGGCCTCCCAAAGTGTTGGGATTCAGGCATGAGCCACCATGCCCAGCCCTGGCCAGCATTTTTAAGGGATGTGACTTATCTTCGAGCTTTCCCAGGCAGGTTCCTAGGTTCCAGGCTGTGTGGCCTGACATGATGCGTCCCTGGGGATCAGTGCAAGGTAAGAGTGCAGGCCGCATGGGGTCCAGAGTTCTGGGACAGGGGTGGGAGTGGGGGTTGGGAGGTGATCCAGGCCTCCCTCATGCCCACTGTTCCACCCCACCCTGCTCTGCCCGCACATGCCCCTCAGCTCCATTTCCTGAGGTCTGGAATAAAGCCTTTGGATCTTGAGTTCTTTGTCAGAGGGCAAATATCCCTGAGAAACCAGGCTAAGTCCATCAGAGGAGGGAAGTAGGGCAAGTGCCAGAAGGGGACCGAGAAAGGGAAAGGTGGAAAATGGGAGGATAAAGCCTCCTGCAAAGGTATCAGGAGGAGGGAGCAGAGCCGCCCCACTCAAGCTGCAGGCCTGCCCTGCCTCACATCCTCTGTGCCAGCCTCCACCCAGGTGGCCCTGCAGGAGTGCAGGCCCCACCCCAACACCTTCTCTCAGGCAGAGGAGGGGCTCCAGGAGCAAGGGGAGCAAGGCTGAATGGGATCACTGCCCTGGCAACTTTCCAGGGCAGCCAGGAGAGGGGCATGTGCTCCTGGTCCATTCCATACCCCATCCCCCACCTCCTTGACCGTCATCCCCCAGTTCCCTGGCCTCTGGGGTGAGGGAACGGGAACCTCTGCAAGAGTTTGGAGGGAGGTCAGGTGCCCTTGGCCATTATCTTCATGACCTTCCAGCCATCCCCTTAAATCTGTTCTTCTGAGGGGCCCTTCAAATGACCCCAGGAAACCAGGATCGGACATTGGCATTGAGGATTGAGTCCACCCAGCTCTCCCATTCACAGATGCAGAAGGTGAAGCACAGAGGTGAGTGGTTTGCCCTAAAGCAAGCCCTTTGTTGTTATGGAGACAGTGGCCAATGCATGCTCCACTGGTGTCTTTGTCTTCCAGTCAGTCCAGCACCCCACAGGGCAGGCAGGCAGCAGACACCTCACCCCACAGGCTTGGAAGCCTCTCCCTGCAGTGCTAGAGCCGTGGTTACAGCTCAGGGCTGCTGGCTGCAGACCTCTTCTTGGCATGCTGTACTTTCTTGTCTTCTGTCTTGATCTAAATATGACCCCATCTTTCCCTGGGACACTGGGTCTTACTCCCTGATTAAAGGACAAAGAGGAGCCCTCAGTGACCCATCTAGCCTCAGCCTAGCCTTGTGTAGTCTCTGGCCTTCAGCCCAGTGATTAGGGTTGTTGGACGTGCAGGATCCATCTGGCTATCAGCTTATGCAAGAACCAAGACGGTGTATCTCCATTTCTGCCTGTAGTAGAGAAAATGCAGCCATTTAGTAGGAGGAGCCTAAGAGATAGGAATGGCTGTCTCATCCCAGAAAAGCCCATGCCTTCCCTTGGAGTGTGTGTCTTTTTTTTTTTTTTTGAGACGGAGTCTCACTTTGTCACCCAGGCTGGAGTGCGGTGGCGTGATCTCTGCTCACTGCAAGCTCTGCCTTCCAGGTTCACACCATTCTCCTGCCTCAGCCTCCCAAGTAGCTGGGACTACAGGTGCCCACCACCACGCTCAGCTAATTTTTTGTGTTTTTTAGTAGAGATGGGATTTCACCGTGTTAGCCAGGATGGTCTCGATCTCCTGACCTCGTGATCTGCCTGCCTTGGCCCCCCAAAGTGCTGGGATTACAGGTGTGAGCCACCACGCCCAGCCAAGGAGTGTGTGTTTCTTTGTGACTCTGTTTCCTTGCCTCACAAGGTTATGAGCTTTAATGATGACACAATAATGTGCCTAACACATAGTAGGTACTCCCTAAATGTTTTCTATGCTTATCTTTTTTTTTTTCCTTTTTTTTTTGAGACGGAGTCTCGCTTTGTCGCCCAGGCTGGAGTACAGTGGTGCAATCTTGGCTCACTGCAACCTCCACCTCCCAGGTTCAAGCGATTCTCCCTGCCTCAACCTCCAAAGTAGCTGGGATTACGGGCGCCCACCACCACGCCCGGCTAATTTTTATATTTTTAGTAGAGATGTGGTTCGCCATGTTGGCCAGGCTGGTCTCAAACTCCTGGACTCAAGTGATCTGCCTGCCTCGGCCTCCCAAAGTGCTGGGATTACAGGCGTGAACCACCACGCCTGGCCTGTGGTTATGTTAAAAAGATATTTCCTTCATCTTTAAAATGTTTCCTTCATCTTTAACAAGTAGTGAAATTTAGTCGATTCCAATTGACGTACTCCTTGACTGTTTTTTCAATGGATCAGTAGTCATTGAAAGATTTTTAACCCCGTGTTCTACCTGGGAGAGAGGTGAAAGAAGGACAGGGTGGGGCCCAGGAATCTAGGAGAACACACACAGAACCCTGGAGCTAGTAGTTTTTGGCACTGGATCTAACTGTAGCTTTTTTTTTTTTTTTTTTTGAGATAGTCTCACTCTGTTCCCCAGGCTGGAGTGCAGGGCATCATCTCAGCTCACCGCAACCTCTACCTCAGCTGGGTGTGGTGGCACATGTCTGTAGTCCCAGCTACTTGGGAGGTGGAGGCAGGAGAATCGCTTGAAACTGGGAGGCAGAGGTTGCAGTGAGCTTGAGTAGCTAGGATTATAGGTGTGTGCCACCATGCCTGGCTGATTTTTGTATTTTCAGTAGAGACAGGGTTTCGCCATCTTGGCTGGGCTAGTCTTGAACTCCTGACCTCAAGTGATCCACCTGCCTCAGCCTCCCAAAGTGCTGGGATTATAGGCGGACTTCTAGCCTTTTTATCAAGCCATTTAGGGCTTCAGAGTTCTGACAGGAGTTGTATTCATACACTGCTTCAGAGTTTACAATACATACATTTGCTATCTCCCATGATTGCCATAAAAAGCCTGCTGACGTACATAAGAAAGGTGTTGGCCAGGCGCGGTGGCTCACGCCTGTAATACCAGCACTTTGGGAGGCCAAGGTGGGCAGATTGCTGGAGGTCAGGAGTTCGAGACCAGCCTGGCCAACATGGTGAAACCCGGTCTATACTAAAAATACAAAAATTAGCCAGGCGTGGTAGCATGTGCCTGTAATCCCAGATACTAGGGAGGCTGAGGCAGGAGAATCACTTGAACCTGGGAGGTGGAGGTTGCAGTGAGCTGAGACCACGCCACTGCACTCCAGCCTGGGCAACAGAGCAAGACTCAGTCTCAAAAAAAAAAAAAGAAAAAAAAAGGAAAGTTTTACTTATTTATTATTATTTTTTTTTTTCAGACAGAATCTCACCCTGCCGCCCAGGCTGGAGTGCAGTGACATCTCAGCCCACTGTAACCTCAGCCTCCCGAGTAGCTGGGACTACAGGCATGCACCACCACACCTGGCTAATTTTTGTATATTGTGTGGAGCTGGGGTTTCTCCATATTGCCCAAGCTGGTCTTGAACTCCTGAGCTCAAGCAATCTGTCCTCCTCAACCTACCAAAATGCTGGGATTATAGGTGTGAGCCACCATGCCCGTCAATCATCTACTTTTACAGCTATGGAAACCAGAGTTAAAAAGGCTTCACCATGGCTGGGTGCGGTGGCTCACCCCTGTAATCCCAGCACTTAGGGAGGCCGAGGTGGACGGATCACCTGAGGTCAGCGTTCAAGACCAGCCTGGCCAACATGGTGAAACCCCATCTCTACTAAAAATACAAAAATTAGTCGGGTGTGGTGGTGCATGTCTGTAATCCCAGCTACTTGGGAGGCGGAGGCAGGAGAATCGCTTGAAACTGGGAGGCAGAGGTTGCAGTGAGCCGAGATCATGCCACTGCACTCCAGCCTGGGTGAGAGTGAGACTCCATCTCAAAAATAAATAGATAAATAATAAAAACCATCAAATAGTAGCCTGGTTAAGAAATAGGCCGAAAACGGCCGGGCATGGTGGCTTACGCCTGTAATCCCAGCACTTTGGGAGGCCGAGGTGGGTGGATCATGAAGTCAGGAGTTCGAGACCAGCCTGGCCAAGATGGTGAAACCCTGTCTCTACTAAAAAATACAAAAATTAGCCGGGCGCGATGGTGGGCACCTATAATTCCAGCTACTCAGGAGGCTGAGGCAGGAGAATCGCTTGAACCCAGGAGGTGGAGTTTGCAATGAGCCGAGATCATGCCACTGCACTCTAGCCTGGGCGACAGAGCAAGACTCCATCTCACAAGAAAAAAAAATAAAAAAGAAAAAGAAATAGGCTGAAAACAAAAATAAAAACCATCAAACAGAAAAACCCTCCATCCACTTGAATATGTGAGGGGAAATTGAGGTGAATTGAGTTTGTTCTCAATCACTTAACATTACCAAGTGGAATAAGAGAGAAGGAAAGAGCTAAGTCCATAGGCTGCTACAAGGTAGTCCTGCCTTGATCCTCGAAGCTGTCCTGGGAAGGCTGTTTGGGAAGGATCATCTCCATTCCATGGACAGGAAGTTCAAGTTCAGAAAGGTGCCAAGGTCATGTTTGATCACGATGAGCTGAGCCAGAGCCCTGAGCTCTGGGCTCCTGCCCTCAAGGGGGAAGGAGCACGCTGACTGACCTTTGCATCCTCTCTCATCCAGTCATTCTTTGCAGCAAACATTTGTCGTGCTCCTGCCCTTTGCTGAGCCTGTGTTTGCTGAGATGGAGGATAAGGCACAGCTTCTGTTCTCAGGTGATGCACAGCCTGGAGTGTGGGAGTCTGGGCTGTGGAGCTACTCACTCAAGCAGGGAAAGCTGGGGGTTATTGGTTCTAAACCTCCACTCCCCTCTTCCCCCAGAGGCCAGGCTGCTGTCCACCTTACCCCACAGGTCCAGAGTACTGCTCTGGGTCCCATGGTATTGTGGTTCTGTGCTTGGCCTCGCAGAACTGCATGGGTGGTGTAAGAGCTGTGCACAGAGGGACGTGCCCCATCTCCCACCTCAGGGTGACTGCAGCTTCCAGAGTAGGATACCCTCAGGCTCTGTCCCCTGCTGAAGGTGGTCTCTTAGATTAGAGGCTTCTCAGATGGGCCTGTGTCTCTCTCCAGATGCAGGTTCTCATTACTGAAAGCAGGAGTGTGCTTCCTAAAAACTAACTTGTGTCTCCAGAAAGACATAGAGGGAGAGGGGCCGGGGGGAGGGGTGGGGGTGGGAAGAGCAAAAGCCACCTCCTTTTGGAGCAGTGGCCTCCCCCAGGGTTCTCCCCCAAGGCCACATTCCCAAGTATCCATTCATATGCACTTCCCCAGGGCCTACGCGCTGAAATCTCTCCTGTCTACAGTCGTGCCAAGACGCCGCTTTCACAGGTTAGACAAACTTCATTCCATGGTTCTCTACCGCATAGGGGCTGATGGCCAGTGTCACGCATTCAGGACACACCCCCACCTGGCTTCTGGCCCCTTCTTCCCTGTGATTGGAGACATTTGCTAACCACCGTCAGCTCCTTTGTACTACAGAGCAGCTTTTTCCTCTCTACTAGATCGGGCATTGCCTTCATCTTCAAGGTAATGGGAAACTGACCCCACCTGGGTCTCTCGTTCCGTGTACTGAGGTATTTGTAGACATGCTCTGTGGCCCCAGCAAGTCCCTTTCTCTCTTTGGCCCCTCCCTTTCCTATGCCTACCTTTATTTACATCTCGGGCCCCTTGTCTTGGCCCAGTGGTGACCAAGGTGAAAGTTCTGCTCACCTAAGACTTAGCACTAGGCAGGTGCCTCTGGCACAGCCTCCTTCCTCTGGGAGCTGGCGGGGCTGTGTGATCCTGGGGCGCCCTCTCGTGGTTGAAGATGCTCACAAGCCTCATCTGAAATCTCTCCTGTCTACGGCCGCCAGGTGAATCGTGCTAAGACGCCACTTTCACAGGTTAGAAGAACTTCATTCCATGGTTCTCTACCGCGTAGGGGCTGATGGCCAGTGTCATGCATTCAGGACACACCCTCACCTTTTTCCTTTTTCCCTTTTGCTCTTCCAAATTAACCTTTGCCTGGAGTCATTTATTGTGGACTCTATAGGCGCCTCTGTTCCCAGAGGCAGAGTCGGGCAGTTAGTCACTAACAAACACAAACACTCATGGAGCGCCTCCTGCATTTGTGCATACTTACATGCTAGTAGTCACTCTGCTGGCACTGGGGATACAAAAGTGAATATTCGGCCCAGAGAGATTTGATCCAATCACCTCGGTTCACAGATGGAGAAGCTTCAGCCTTCAGAAGCAGAGAGATGTGCCAAGCTCATTTGGTTATGCGGGCTTGACACAAAACTCAGGTGTCCCGACTATCATAGGAAATCAAGTCAGCTTCCATCTCACTGATGGAACCCCTGGATGTTGGCCGGGCACAGTGGCTCACGCCTGTAATCCCAGCACTTTGGGAGGCTGAGGCGGGTGGATCAGCAGGTCAGGAGATCGAGACCATCCTGGCTAACACGGTGAAACCCCGTCTCTACTAAAAAAATACAAAAAATTATCTGGGTGTGGTGGCGGGAGCCCGTAGTCCCAGCTACTCGGGAGGCTGAGGCAGGAGAATGGCGTGAACCCAGGAGGCGGAGCTTGCAGTGAGCCGAGATCACGCCACTGCACTCCAGCCCTCCAACCTGGGCAACAGAGTGAGACTCTGTCTCAGAAAAAAAGAAAAGAAACCCCTGGATGTCATGGTAACAAAGCTTAGAACCCACTATTGATATTTTCAGGAATTACATTCCTAATTTCTCTCATGTCTGGGAGATTTTACCCATTGGAATGGGTAAAATCCAGGGGATAGACCCCCTTGGAAACTCAAATTTGGGCTGTTCTCAGTGCACTTTACTCAGGGGTCACTCTGTCATCAGCACTGCCAGGCACTGTCTCGTCTGCAAACCTTGCTGGTGCCTGCACATACTGGACGTTCTTTCAGGGCATAGGTCATGCCATTGTCACTCACCAGCACAGTCCAGGGCCTTTGGTGATACCTAACACATGACTGGGAATGGCTACTTTACTTTGTTTTGAGACAGGGTCTTGCTTTGTCACCCAGGCTGGAGTGCAGCAGTGCAGTCAGCTCACTGCAGCCTCCATCCTGGGCTCAGGTGATCCTCCTGTTTCAGTCTCCCAAGTAGCTGGGACTACAGGCATGCACCACCACACCTGGCTAATTTTTTTTTTCTTTTTTCTTGAGATGGAGTTTCGCCTTTCTTGCTCAGGCTGGAGTTCAATGGTGCAATCTTGGCTCAATGCAACCTCCGCCTCTTGGGTTCAAGTGATTCTCCTGCCTCAGCCTCCCGAGTAGCTGGGATCACAGGTACCTGCCATCACACCCGGCTGATTTTTGTATTTTTAGTAGAGATAGGGTTTCTCCATGTTGGTCAGGCTGGTCTCAAACTCCTGATCTCAGGTGATCCGCCCACCTCGGCCTCCCAAAGTGCTGGGATTACAGGCCTGAGCCACCACACCCAACCATGCCTGGCTAATATTTTTAAACATTTTTTGTAGAGACAGGGTCTCACTATGGTGCCCAGGCTTGTCTCAAACTCCTGGGCTCAAGTGATCTGCCTGCCTCGTCCTCCCACAGTGCTGGAATTACAGGCAGGCAGTGACTTTCCTGTCCCTGCAGGTCTTCGAGTATATGCTGATGATGCTTAGTGGTGGTACTCGGGAAGCAATTCAAGCACTAGATGCCTGGTGGACCCCCATCCTGAGAGAGAGAGAGAGAGAGAGAAAATGTTATCTATAATGTATGTAATATACATATATAATACATAGGTGGGATTACAGGTGCATGCCACGATGCCCGGCTGATTTTTGTATTTTCAGTAGTGACGGGGTTTCGCCATGTTGGCCAGTCTGGTCCTGAAATCCTGACAGCAGGTGATCCGCCTAACTCGGCTTCCCAAAGTGCTGGGATTACAGGCATGAGCCACTGCGTTGGGCCCTGTCCTGATATTTTTTGACCCTGTTCTCCATCATGAAATGCTGGACTTAGTCAAGAGTTGGAAACTCGCACACTGCAGGAAGTGAGGAGACTGAGGGAAGCAGGCTGGGTGACTGGGTGACAGGAGAAGGGGGCAGTGGTTGCCCCTCAACCCCGGCCAGCTGCTGCTCAGCAAGGTGGGGACTCCATGTGGCTTCATGTTTTGATTTTTCAACAGAAACTGGACATTCAGATTTTAATGTGAAAAGTCCTGATTTTGGATGCTGACAACAAACCATATAAAGCCATTTCATGCACTATACTATGGCCCATGTGCTTATTACTTTGCAATTTCAGGTGAAAGATTCCTAGTTTTCACTCTGTGCAGTAACTATAGGGACAAAAACTGCCAAGTGCACAGTTACGCCCAACCCATAAGTATGACCCCTTACTCTCCCTCCTTTGTTTTCTTCTTCTTCTTCTTTTTTTTTTTTTTTTTTTTTTTGAGATGGAGTCTCGCTCTGTTGCCCAGGCTCAAGGGCTGGAGTGCAGTGGCAGGATCTTGTCTCACTGCAAGCTCCGTCTTCTGGGTTCACGCCATTTTCCTGCCTCAGCCTCCCAAGTAGCTGGGACTACAGGCGCCCACCACCACGCCTGGCTAATTTTTTTTGTATTTTTACTAGAGACAGGGTTTCACCGTGTTAGCCAGGATGGTCTCGATCTCCTGACCTCGTGATCCCTTGGCCTCCCAAAGTGCTGGGATTACAGGCCGGAGCCACCGCGCTTGGCCATTTCCTTCTTTTTCTACAGCCATCAAAGAGCCAGGCCCAAAGGCTGGGCTATCTGAGCATCTTGCCCTTACCCACATCCATCCCATCTCCCCTGAGGAAGAACCAGCGCTGGGCTTCCTTAGAACGCTGTATCTGCAATGCTTCCAGAGGCCACCAGAGGGCAGGGTGGAGTGCCGAAAACTATCGTTTTGGGCTAGTGGAGGGGCGGGGGTTGTGATCTCAGTCTGGCATCCAGGTTTGGGGGTTCAGGAAGGCAGCTACGGTTGCTTCCTGAGGGTGCAGTGTGGCTCACCATTCCCAGATACACCTCACAGTGGATGCCCATCACCTCATTTCTGGATCATAGGAGCAACTTTCTTTCTTAAAAAAAAAAAAAAAAAAAAACACCCAGGCTGGAGTGCAATGGTACTAGCCACCACCACCAGCTAATTAAAATAAAATTTTGTAGAGATGGGCGTCTCACTATGTTGCCCAGGCTGGTCCCAAACCTCCTGGGTTCAAGCAATCTTCCTGCCCTTAGCCTTTGAAAGTACTGGATTACAGGCATGAGCCACTGTGCGTGGCCCATAGGAGCAACTTTCTATTGGTACTTTCTGTCCTTAGCTGTTTTCCCCCAACACACACTGTCTCTCATGCCCCCCAACCACCCAGCAGTCACTGATATCAGCTTGGTCTGCCCCAGACCCACTTGCTACAGACCTTGTCAAGAGCCTTCAATAGCTCCTTGTTACATAAAGCTGGACCATCCAGTTTCTCAGAAGTGGAACATCGAGATGCTGATCCCAGTTAGGTGAGTGGGAGTGAGCTGAAGAGACTGTTATTTCCTTCATCTCAGTGTAATTGTAAGGGCAGGCCTTGCTGTTCCAACTTCATACATGAGGAGATGAAGCACGCAGAGAAAAGTGTCTGCCATCAAACTGAACTCAAATACTTTCTGAGTGTCTATGTTTGATGGTGAAGGGGATACAAAAAACCTGAAGATAGGGTTCCCATCCTCAAAGAGACTATATAACCTGTTAGCAAAACATGATACTCATCTAAAAAGATAACCAGCTCCCAGCAGCTTTCAAGTAGATAGTACAGTAGCAACAGTGGGAACGTCAGAGAGAGGTCCCCGGATGTAGGGGTCAGGGAAGCCTTCACGAAGGAAGTGAAGGTCAGGGAAGCCTTCACTAAGGCATGTGCACCCCAAGAGGTACAAAAAGAATTTTCACTCTTTTTATTTTTGTTTAATTTTTAAATTTTTATTTATTTATTTACTTTTTGAGATGGAGTCTTGCTCTGTAGCCCAGGCTGGAGCGCAGCGGTGCAATCTCGGCTCACTGCAACCTCTGCCTCCCAGGTTTAGGAGATTCTCCTCAGCCTCTCGAGTAGCTGGGATTACAGGCACACACCACCATGCTTGGCTAATTTTTGTATTTTTATTTTTATTTTATTTATTTGTTTTTTGAGGTAGAGTTTTTGCTCTGTCACCTGGGCTGGAGTGCAGTGGCACGATCTCGGGTCACTGCAAGCTCCACCTCCCGGGTTCAAGCAATTCTCCTGCCTCAACCTCCTGAGAAGCTGGGATTACAGGTGTGTGCTACCATGCCTGGCTAATTTTTATATTTTTAATAGACACGCGGTTTCACCATGTTGGCCAGGCTGGTCTTGAACTCCTGACCTCAGGTGATCCACCTGCCTCAGCCTCCCAAAGTGCTGGGATTACAGGTGTGAGCCACTGGGCCAAAGCCAAATTTTTAAATTTTATTATTATTTTTTAAATTTTTTATTGAGACAGAATCTTGCCAGGCTGGAGTGTAGTGGCGTGACTTCAGCTCAGTGCAACCTCTGCTTCCCGGGTTTAAATAATTCTTGTGCCTCAGCCTTCCCAGTAGCTGGGATTACAGGTGCACACCACCATGCCTGGCTAATTTTTTTTTTTTTTTTTTTTTTTTTTGAGACGGAGTTTCACTCTTGTTGGCCAGACTGGAGTGCAGTGGCACGATCTCGGCTCACTGCAACCTCCACCTCTGGGGTTCAAGCAATTCGCTGCCTCAGTCCTCCCAAGTAACTGAAATTACAGACATGTCCCACCACGCCCGGCTATTTTTGTATTTTTAGTAGAGACGGGGTTTCACCATGTTGGTCAGGCTGGTCTCAAACTCCTGACCTCAGGTGATCCACCCCCGTCGGCCTCCCAAAGTGCTAGGATAACAGGCATGAGCCACCCTGCCCAGCCTTAATTTTTGTATTTTTAGTAGAGACGGGATTTCACCGTGTTGACCAGACTGGTCTTGAACTCCAGGTCTCAAGTGATCCTCCTTGGCCTCCCAAAGTGTTGGGATTACAGGTGTGAGCCACTGTGCCTGGCTACAAAAAGAATTTTCTAAGGGCAGGTGAGGTTATGTTTAAGGGAATCAATTTCCAAAAAGTCTTTTTTTTTTTTTCGACAGAGTCTCACTCTGTCACCCAGGCTGGAGTACAGTGGCTTGATTTTGGTTCACTGCAGCCTTGACTTCCCCGGCTCAGGCACTTCTCCCACGTCAGCCTCCCAAGTAGCTGGGACTATAGGCACGTGCCACCACACCTGGCTAATTTTGTTCATTTTTTGCAGAGGCAGGGTCTCACTATGTTACCCAGGCTGGTCTCAAACCCCTGGACTCAAGTGATCCTCCCGCCTTAGCCTCCCAAGGTGCTGGGATTACAGGTGCACGCCACCACACCTGGTTAATTTTTTTTTTTTTTTTTTTTGAGATGGAGTCTCGCTCTATCGCCCAGGCTGGAGTGCAGTGGTTGGGATTATAAGTGCGCACCACCACACCTGGCTTTTTTTTTTTTTTTTTGAGATGGAGTCTCGCTCTGTCACCCAGGCTGGAGTGCAGTGGCTCAATCGCAGCTCACTGCAGCCTCCGCCTCCTGGGTTCAAGTGATTCTTCTGCCTCGGCCTCCTGAGTAGCTGGGACTATAGGCGCACGCCACAATGCCCAGATAATTTTTGTGTTTTTAGTAGAGACGGGGTTTCACCATGTTGGTCAGGCTGTTCTCGAACTCCTGACCTTGTGATCTACCCGCCTCGATCTCCCAAAGTGCTGGGATTACAGGTATGAGCCACCACGCCTGGCCTAATTTTTTGTGTTTTTAGTAGAGACAGTGTTTTGCTATGTTGGCCAGGCTGGTCTTAGACCTCTTGCCTGAAATGATCCTCCTGCCTCAGCCTCCCAAAGTGCTGGGATTACAGGCGTGAGCCATTGAGCCTGGCTAATTTTTGTATTTTTAGTAGAGATGGGGTTTTGCCATGTTGCCCCAGTTGGTCTCAAACTCCTGGGCTTAAGTGATCCACCTACCTCAGCCTCCCAAAGTGCTAGGATTATAGGCATGAGCCATCACGCCTGGCCCTTCATCCTAGATCTTAGGAGATCTAGTATGTTGTTGATCTGGTATTTGGTGTGTTGGAGAGCTGGTATTTGGTATGTTGGGTGATCTGGTATTTGGTATGTTGGAGATTTGGTATTTGGTATGTTGGTGATCTGGCATTTGGTATGTTGGTGATCTGGTATTTGGTATGTTGGAGATCTGGTATTTGGTATGTTGGGAGATCTGGTATTTGGTTTGTTGGTGATCTGGTATTTGGTTTGTTGGTCGATCTGATAATTGGTATGTTGGGAGATCTGGTATTTGGTATATTGTCTTGATGTGTAAAAATCTCGGGCTTCAAACAAAGAAACAATTTGAAATAGTGATTTCAATGTTGAGAAAGTGAATGACTCAAATGACTGTATTATAGATCCTTTCTACAAACTAAAGCTTTCCCAATATTTTGCTTTCGAATGGTAGGAGCTGAAACAAATTTTGTTGTCATCTGCTTGATGATCAGGTGGTATTGAGTGACTCTGCTAGAACTTCTTCCTTTCCCAGGTACTTATGTGAATACGATACCTCAGCATTACCATGTATAAGATTGAAACGTTGAAATAAAATTGAGCCTAGCCACGTGTGGCGGTGTGTACCTGTAGTCCAGCTACTCAGGAGACTGAGGCAGGAGGATCACTTGAGGCTTGAATTTTGAGGCTGCAGTGAACTATGATCATGCCTGTGAATAGCTACTGCACTCCAGCCTGGGCAACATAGTCAGACTGTCTCAAAAAAAAAAAAAAAAGACAACGAAAACACAGGCTAAGCATAATGGCTCACACCTGTAATCCCAGCACTTTGAGAGGCCAAGGCTTGAGCCCAGGAGACCAGCCTGGGCAACAAAGTGAGTCCCTGTCTCTACAAAAAATTAGCTGAGCATGGTCGTGCACATCTGTATTCCCATGTACATGGGAGACTGAGGCAGGAGATTGCCTGAACCCACGAGGTCGAGGCTGCAGTGAACCACATTTTCACTACTGCACTCCAGCCTAGGCAACAGAGCAAGACTGTCTCAGAAAAACAACCAACCAGCCAACAAAAACATTGATGCTTATCACTGTCTCACTCTAGCATGAAAACATCTATCTCAATATAAGTTGTATTTCCTATGCAATTTTATGTCTTACATTTAAGAATTCTTGGCCGGGCGCGGTTGCTCACGCCTGTAATCCTAGCTAGCAGTTTGGGAGGCCGAGGTGGGTGGATCACTTGAGGTCAGGAGTTTGAGACTACCCTGACCAACATGGAGAAACCCTGTCTCTACTAAAAATACAAAAATTAGCTGGGCGTGGTGGTGCATGCCTGTAATCCCAGCTACTCGGGAGGCTGAGGCAGGAGAATTGCTGGAACCTGGGAGGCAGAGCTTGCAGTGAGCTGATATCGCGCCATTGCACTCCAGCCTGGGCAACAAGAGCGAAACTCCATCTTGGGGAAAAAAAAAAAATGCTGGGCATGATGGCTCATGCCTATAATCCCAGCACTTTGGGAGGCGGAGGTGGGTGGATCACCTGAGGTCAGGTGTTCAAGACCTGCCCGGCCAACGTGGTGAAACCCTGTCTCTGCTCAAAATACAAAAATTAGCTGGGCATGGTGGTGGGCACCTATAATCCCAGCTACTGGGGAGGCTGAGGCAGGAGAATCGCTTGAACCTGGGAGGCGGAGATTGCTATAAGCCGAGATTGTGCCACTGCACTCCAGCCTGGGCTGGGCAACAGAGCAAGACTGCATCTCAAAAAAAAAAAAAGATAAAGTACATATTTTATTAGGAAAGCATTATGTGAGAGAAGTAAAAAGAAAATACAAGTTCAAGGAGAAAAAGGAGTGATGTAAAATTTCCTGTGCTAAAGAATAGCTTACTTTTTCTTTTTCTTTCTTTCTTTCTTTTTTTATTTTTTTGAGAGGGAGTCTCACTCTGTCGCCCAGGCTAGAGTGCAGTGGCACAATCTTGGCTCACTGCAACCTCCGACACCTGGGTTCAAGCGATTCTCCTGCCTCAGCCTCCCAAGCAGCTGGGGTTACATGCACGCACCACCACGCCTGCCTATTTTTTGTATTTTTAGTAGCGACAGGGTTTCACCACGTTGGCCAGGCTGGTCTCAAACTCTTGACCTCAAGTGATCCGCCCACCTTGGCCTCCCAAAGTGCTGGGATTACAGGCGTGAGCCACTGCACCTGGCCTCTTTTTCTTTCTTTTTTTTGAGACAGAGTCTCACTCTGTCACCCAGGCTGGAGTGCACTGGGCTGATCTCAACTCACTGCAACCTCTGCCTCCCAGGTTCAAGCAATTCTAATGCCTCAGCCTCCTGAGTTGTTGGGATTACAGGTACGCATCACCATGCCTGGCTAATTTTTGTACTTTTAGTAGAGATGGGGTTTTGCTTTGTTGGCCAGGCTGGACTCAAACTCCTGGCCTCAAGCAATCTGCTCACCGCCTCGGCCTCCCAAAGTGCTGGGATTACAGGCGTGAGTCACTATGTCCAGCTTCAGTATTTCTAATACAAAAAAAAATTGCAAAGAAATCACATCCTTCGGAACTGTTTTTATATTTTTTTGTAGAGACAGGGTCTCAGTCTATCACTCAGGCTGGAATGCAGTGGTATGATCATTACTCACTGTAACCTTGAACACCTGGCCTCAAGCAATCCTCCCACCATAGCCTCCCAAAGTGCTTGGATTACAGATATCTCCCACTGTGCCCAGCCTTTTGCAACTATTTAAACATGGTTAAATTTTTTTTTAAATCAAATTAAAAAATTTCCCCCTTTTTTTTTTAAGACAGAGTTTTGCTCTTGTCTCCTAGGTTGGAGTGCAATGGTGTGATCCCTACTGACTGCAACCTTCGCCTCCTGGGTTCAAGCGATTCTTTGGCCTCACCCTCCTGAGTAGCTGGGATTACAGGCACCTGCCACCACGCCCAGCTAATTTTTGTATTTTTAGTAGAGACAGTGTTTCGCCATGTTGTCCAGGCTGGTCTTGAACTCCTGACCTCAGGTGATCCACCCACCTCGGCCTCCCAAAGTGCTGGGATTACAGGCGTGAGCCACCATGCCCGGCCTAAAAATTTCACTTTTAAAACAAGCTTTATTGAAGGGGTACATAATTTTTAAAAATGTTTAGGGTATGCATGAGCTAAATTATTGAAAGACTACAGTCTTGAGAGATGAGCTAGAGGTTGCTTGACAGAGGAGAAAGATGTTCTTTGTAGGAGAAAGAGAGGGTTCTGTGAGTGGACTTGTTCATGGAAGGGAGTAATCTGAGATAAGCTGGAAATGTATCCATCCTGGGCAACAGAGAGATACCCTATCTCTACAAAAAATACAAAAAGTAGCAGGGCATGGTGGCATGTACCTGTAGTCCCAGCTACTCAGGAGGCTAAGGCAGGGGGTATCACCCGAGCCCAGGAGGTGGAGGTTGCAGTGAGCTGAGATCACGCTATTGCATTCCAGCCTGGGCACTGGAGTGAGACCATGTCTTAAAAAAAAAAAAGGCCGGGCATGGTGGCTCAAGCCTGTAATCCCAGCACTTTGGGAGGTCGAGGCAGGTGGATCACGAGGTCAGGAGATCGAGACCATACTGCCTAACACAGTGAAACCCCGTCTCTACTAAAAATACAAAAAAAAAAAAAAAAAAAAAAAAAAGATTAGCTGGGCGTGGTGGCAGGTGCCTGTAGTCCCAGCTACTTAGGAGGCTGAGGCAGGAGAATGGTGTGAACCCGGGAGGCGGAGCTTGCAGCCTGCGTGACAGAGTGAGACTCCGTCTCAAAAAAAAAAAAAAAGCTGGAAATGTAAGTTGGGGTCAGACTCACAGGAACTAGTCTGAGGCATTTCTGTTTATTATTAATTTTAATTATGCAAGTTATGCATGATTACAATCTCCTTGTAAAAAACTGAAGCTTTATGAATAGGCCTGGGACTGTCACTTCCATTTCTGGTCTCCAGAGGTGACCTTGGTTTTCAGTTGATGTAAGTTCATCTGGCACATGCTGCAGGTCTCTCTGTGACAGAATGTCCAAGCTAAGGAGTTTTAGCTTCTTTACAGGGTCATTGGCAACCAGGGGCTGGGGTGGCGCAGAGGATTTCTACAGGACTTATTACTCCTTTGTGTTTTGCAACTGGGGTTGCTCACTTAGATAATAAGAGTTGTGATTTGGGAGTGAGGGAAGGAGTTGGGGGTAATTTTGGCGCAAGGCCTGTGACACTGTATTGTCAGCAGCTGTCATTAAGCACTGTGCCACTGGAAGGTAGAAGGGAGGGTGCAGAAAAGCTGATGGGAGGACATGAAATCCCATCTTTATTTGCTTATAGATAGGCCTGGCTGGGGTAGAAATGTGCTCTCTACAAACAGGTGGCCCTCTTAGTTTCTTTCATGTCCCCACTTTTTTTTTTTTTTTTTTTTTGAGACAGGGTGTTGCTCTGTTGCCCAGGCCTGGAGTGCAGTGGTGCAATCTTGGCTCACTACAACCTCCAACTCCTGGGCTCACACGATCCTCCCACCTCAGCCTCCCAAGTAGCTGAGACCACACATGCATGCCACCGCACGCGGTTAATTTTTTTGTATTTTTAGTAGAGATGGGGTTTCTCCATGTTGCCCAGTTTGGTCTTGAACTCCTGGGCTCAAGCAATCCACCTGCCTCGGCCTCCCGAAGTGCTGGGATTACAGGCGTGAGCCACCACACCTGGCCATGTCCCCACTTTTGAATGAGACGAGGGTACAGAAAACTGTGTAATAACCATTCAAGTGTGATGAGCAACAGCAACTGATACTCGGCCTCACTGCTGGAGACAATACAGAGTGGTGTGGACAGTGGCAAAGTGGACAGCCCAAGGTCTTTCTAAAGGGTGGTCATTATTCAGCCCCATCAACTGTGGTCCTGGGGCCATATGCATCAATGTTAGCCATATTGTCTGATTTTTCAAGAGACCGTAGAATTGGGATTTTTTTTTTTTTTTTTTTTTTTGAGATGGAGTTTCGCTCTGTCACCCAGGCTGGAGTGCAGTGGTGTGATCTCAGCTCACGGCAACCTCCGCCCCCAGGTTCAAGCGATTCTCCTGCCTCAGCCTCCCAAGTAGCTGGGTAGGTGGGACTGCAGGCATGGGCCACCACAACTGGATAATTCTTGTATTTTTAGTAGAGACAGGGTTTTGTCATGTTGGCTAGGCTGGTCTCGAACGCCTGACCTCAGGTGATCTACCTGCCTCAGCCTCCCAAAGTGCTGGGATTACAGGCGTGAGCCACCTCACCCAGCCTCGGCTCAAACATTTCTTAAATGCTGTGTTGGCCAAATAAGCCATGTGCCTGCGGGCTGCATTTGGCCTATGGGCTGTTAGTCTGTGTTCTCTGTTTCAGAGTTTCTTGTCTTTGTATATCATCCCCGGCATGCCGCTGGCTCTATGATCTACATGGCTGTGGAGGATCCTGGCCTTCTTAGGTAGATGCTGTGAGAATGGCTGACTTCACTCCCCATGTCTAGTTTGCACCCATATTCTGATATCCAGCTAGTAATAGAGCTCTGCCAAGAAGCTGAGGGCTTAGCAGAAGGTTCCAGAAGCATCCCAGGGAAGTCAGTCAGTCTAGATTCATCAGATGCCAAGACCCCTCCAGGGATTTGGTCCTGAGGCCTTCAGAGTCTTTCTCTCAGGCGTCAGGGCGGGTTCTTATGCCTCTCCCAGGACAGAGCCCAGTGGGAACACAGGCTGGTGACTGTTTCTCAAAGGGCTTTGTCCTGTGACTGAAGCCAAGCAAGGGAGTCAGACACATGAAAACACACACACACACACACACACACACACACACACACACCATCCCCCATACTTCCCAGACCTTTTCCCACGCAGTCCCAGGGCGGCCAGAAGGGCAGCCGGTCGTGGGAATGAACCGCAGCCTCCTCCCCCACTGGCAGCTCCACCCTGCTCCATCTACTCCTGGCCGTGCTGTCCCACCCCCAACCCCCTTATTACTTCCAGAGAAGGAAGTAGCAGAACAATGTGGCACATCAGAGAATGGGCACAGAGCCCAGAGCCCCGTGCCCAGGATGGGTCCCCAGCAGGCCGTGGGCTCTGACCCCTGGCTGCCCCACTCCTGCTCAGGCAGCTTCCCCAAGGTGGTTTCCTAGACCTTCTCTCCATCCCTGGAAGCTCAGCATGGCGGCCAGTCTTCTGCCTTTCTGAGGTTGGCCTCTTCCCCATTGTGCAGTGGCCAGCGTGTGACCTACTTCCTTCCGTCCTTCCTCACCCACACTCCCACACTCCATTTGGGTAGAGTTCCGTCTGAGGGGCTGAAGCCAGGCTTTGATGGGGATTTTGGCCAGCGGGAGAAGGTGGGAAGAAAGGGTGATAGTTTCTGAAGTTTTTCTCCAGAGGTCAGGCAAGGCAAGTAGTGAGAACAGAGATGGGGTTGGCTCAAGGGCGCCAGGGCCCCGAGGTCTCATTCTCGCTTCTGGATGGGGCTATCACTGCCTTGGCAGACGAGTGGAAGTGCTCATAGGCCAGAGGAACAGAAAAAAAAATCACTAGTCATGCCCAGCTTCCTGGAGCTGGGAAGTTGGTGGGAACCATTACTTTTGTTTTTCCTGTTGGTCTAAAATAATGTTTTGCCTGGGACCGGAACCCTACGCCCCAGGCAGGACTACCCCTCGCTCACTTCCAGCTCTAGTGCTTTCAACTGCTTCACCTTCCGCCAGGCGCTTCCTGCCCTGTGGGCCAAGGGGCAGGGCTCCTCACAAGTCTTTTGCTGTCTCTAGAAGCCAGTTCCTCCCTCCGCCCCCAACCATGATCCTGACTCAAGGGTTGGTAGTGGGATCCAAGCTAGACCCTATGAGGTGGCTCAAGTGACTACTTGGAAAAGTCTTTATCGCCGAAAAGAACACTAAGAGTCTACTCCCAACCTCAAATTTTAGCTGAGAAACAGAGGTACAAAGAACACATGTGCCTTGCCAGGATCAGCAGCCAGGAAAAGGGAGAGAACCAGGACTCGCAGGTTTTCTGACTCTTTGGTGATGTCCTTCAGGAACACCGTGCAATGTTGAAAGGCAGCTTTGGGAGGGAGCAGAAGAAAAATGCCAGGCTCTTGACATCCTGATCTTGCTTGGGCCTCAGAGAACCTTTATTTTTAATCTCCTTTTTCAGGGCTTTGGGCTCTATTTTCACCTTGAAAAAGTGGCGTTGAATTGTCTTTGTTCTCAGCAGAGAGCTGATACCCATTCTTCTCAGCGCCTCCTGCATTCGCGGGCTGAGCGGCCCACTTATGCACTGATGCTGCCGTCTTCTCGTGCTTCTGCCTTGTTTCAGATATGTAAGTTACATCTCTCCAACTCTGCTGTAAGCTTTCATGCTTTAAATTTCTTCACTGAATTTTACCATACACAAAAGTATTCACTGAGCACCTCATGTGGCCCAGGCTCTTCACTTCTCACCCACCTGGAGCTTTCAGTCCAACACGAGTGTCACACAGTGAACATGGAAGCAGCAGATGAATGCATTACAGATATGCCGTGAGGGAATACACAGGGAACAGGGATGCTGCCAAGGGCTCTCTGAGGATGGGGAGCCAGCCCCGCCTCAGGAGGATCTGGGGAAGGGTGGTCCAGGTCAGGGAATAGTAAGAGGCTGGTCCTGTTTGAGGCCCTGAGAAGAAGCCAGGGTTGCTCCACCAAAGAGAGGAGCACGGGATGAGGCTAGAGGGGCAGGAGGGCTTAGATCCTCTAGGGCTTTTTTGTTTTGTTTTGTTTTTGGAGAGAGGGTCTCCCTCTGCTGCCCAGAGGTCTCACTCTGCTAGAGTACAGTGGTGCAGTCATACATAGCTCAGTTACAGCCTCAAATTCCCGGTCTTATGTGATCCTCCCACCTCAGCTTCCTGAGAGTAGCTGGGACTACAGGAGTGTGCCACCATGCCTGGCTAATTATTAACTTTTTTTGTAGAGACAGGCTCTCCCTATGTTGCCCAGTCTGGTCTCAAACTCCTGGGCTCAAATGATCCTCCCACTTCAGCCTCCTGAATAGCTAGGACTACATGTATGTACCACAACACTTGGCCAGCTTTTTTTTTTCCTTTCTTGAGACTGAGCCTCACTCCTTTGCCCAGACTGGAGTGCAGTGGCGCAATCGCAGCTCACTGCAACCTCCACCTTCCGGGTTCAAGAGAGTCTCCTGCCTCAGTCTCCTGAGTAGCTGGGACCACAGGTGTGCACCACCACGCCTGGCTAATGTTTGTATTTTTAGGAGAGGTGGAGGTCTCAAACTCCTGGCCTCAAGTGATCCACCCCCCTCAGCCTCCCAAAGTGCTGGGATTATAGGTGTGAGCCACTGCAGCTGGCCTAATTTTGTTTTTTGTAGAGACAAGGTCTCACTATGTTGCCCAGGCTAGTCTTGAACTCCTGGGCTCAAGTGATCCTCCTGCCTTGGCCTCCCAAAGTGTTAGGATTACAGAAGTAAGCTTCTGGGCTCAGCTCACATTTTTGAATACATTTTATTACATTTACATGTATGGTTTTTACCTACATGCCAACTTAGCACATCATATATATATGTATGTGTATATATATGTGTATATATATGTGTATATATGTGTGTATATATGTATATATGTGTGAATATATGTATATATGTATATATGTGTGTATATATGTATATATGTGTGTATATATGTATATATGTGTGTATATATGTGTGTATATATGTGTATATATGTGTGTGTGTATATATATATGTGTATATATGTATATATATGTGTGTGTGTATATATGTGTGTGTGTGTGTATATATATATGTCTTGCTCTGTCACAGAGGCTGGAGTGCAGTGGTGTTGATCTCAGCTCACTGCAACCTCCATCTTCCAGGGTCAAGTGATTTTCCCACCTCAGCCTCTCAAGTAGCTGGGACTACAGGTACATGCCACCACACCTGGCTAATTTTTGGTGGACTCAGGGTTTCACCATGTTGGCCAGACTGGTCTCAAACTCCTGGCCTCAAGTGATCTGCCCGCCTTGGCCTCCCAGAGTGCTGAGATTACAGGCGTGAGCCACCACGCCCTGCCAATAAAATGTTTAATTAAAAAAACTGGCTGGGTGAGGTGGCTCACACCTGTAATCCCAGCACTTTGGGAGGCTGAGGCGGGTGGATACGAGGTCAAGAGATCGAAACTGTCGTGGCTAACATGGTGAAATCCCGTCTCTACTAAAAATACAAAAAATTAGCCGGGTGTGGTGGCGGGCGCCTGTAGTCCCAGCTACTCAGGAGGCTGAGGCAGGAGAATGGCGTGAACCCGGGAGGCGGAGCTTGCAGTGAGCCAAGATCGCACCACCGCACTCCAGCCGGGGCGACAGAGTGAGACTCCATCTCAAAAAAACAAACAAACAAAAAAAACTACAGGCCAGGCGCAGTGGCTCACGCCTGCAATCCCAGCACTTTGGGAGGCTGAGGCAGGCAGATCATGAGGTCAGAAGATCGAGACCATCCTGGCTAATACAAAAAAATACAAAAAATTAGCTGGGCATGGTGGCAGGTGCCTGTAGTCCCAGCTACTCAGGAGGCTGAGGCAGGAGAATGGCGTGAACCCAGGAGGTGGAACTTGCAGTGAGCCGAGATTGTGCCACTGCACTCCAGTCTGGGCGACAGAGACTCCGTCTCAAAAAAACAAAAACAAAAACAAAACCTATATAGCCTGGCCACCATGGCAAAACCCCATCTCCACTAAAAATACAAAAATTGGCAGGGCGCAGTGGCTCACGCCTGTAATCCCAGCATTTTGGGAGGCTGAGGCGGGCAGATCACCTGAGATCCGGAGTTCGAGACCAGCCTGGCCAACGTGGTAAAACCCCGTCTCTACTAAAAATACAAAAATTAGCCAGGAGTGATGGTGCATGCCTGTAATCACAGCTACTTGGGAGGCTGAGGCAGGATAATTGCTTGAACCTGGGGGGGTGGAGGTTGCAGTGAGCCGAGATCACACCATTGCACTCTAACCTGGGCAACAAGGGCAAAACTGTCTCAAAAAAAAAAAAAAAAAGTAGTTGAGCGTAGTGGTGTACACCTGTAATCCCAGCTATCCAGGAGGCTGAGGCACAAGAATTGCTTGAACCTGGGAGGCAGAGGTTGCAGTGAGCCAAGATGATGCCACTGCACTCCAGCATGGGCAGCTCAGCAAGACTCTGTCTCAAAAAGAGAAGAAAAGGCCGGGTACGGTGGCTCACACCCGTAATCCCAGCTCACTTGGTGAGGCCAAGGCAGGCGGATCACGAGGTCAGGAGACCATCTCCACTAAAAATACAAAAAAGTTAGCTGGGCGTGGTGGTGGACACCTGTAGTCCCAGCTACTTGGGAGGCTGAGGCAGGAGAATGGCCTGAACCCAGGAGGCGGAGCTTGCAGTGAGCCGAGATTGTGCCACTGCACTCTAGCCTGGGGGACAGAGTGAGACTCCATCTCAAAAAAAAAAAAAAAAAAGAAAAACGCTTTATTGAGGTAATTGTAGACTTACATGCAATAAGAAATAATAGTGAGAGATCCCTTACACACTTTTCCCAGTTACCCCAGTGGTAGCATTCTACAAAACTATTGCACAGTATCATAACCAGGATATCGACATTGATAAAATCCACCAAACTTACTCAGATGTCCCCAGTTTTATTTGTACTCGTGTGTGAGTGTGTGAGTGTGTGTGTATGGGTGTGTAGTTCAATACAATTTCATCACACATGTAGGTTCGTATATCCTCCATTGCTGAACAGTTCCAATACCACAAAGATCCCTCAGGGTTGCCCTTTGATATCCACACCTGTTTCCCTCCTGACTCCTCCCAGCCCCCATTCCAAACTCTTGGCAACCTTCATTTTGAAAATTTTGTCATCTCTTTTTTTTATGGGGAGGGGGATGGAATTTCACTTTTGTTGCCCAGGCTGGAAGCAATGGAGCAATCTTGGCTCACTGCAACCTACGCCTTCTGGGTTCAAGAGATTCTCCTACCTCAGCCTTCCGAGTAACTGGGATTACAGGTGCCCACCACCACAGTGACTAATTTTTTTTAATTTTTGGTAGAGATGGGGTTTTAGCATATTGACCAGGCTGGTCTCAAACTCCTGGCCTCAGGTGATCTGCCCATCTCGGCCTCCCACAGTGCTAGGATTATAGGCGTGAGCTACCATGCCCGGCCGAAAATTTTGTCATTTCAAAAACTGTTATATAAGGCCGGGTGCAGTGGCTCACACTTGTAATCCCAGCACTTTGGGAGGCCGAGGCAGGTGAATCACCTGAGGCCAGGAGTTCAAGACCAGCCTGGCCAACATGGTGAAACCCCGTCTCTCTTAAAAATAAAAAAATTAGCCAGGCATGGTGGTACACACCTGTAATCACAGCTACTCAGGAGGCTGAGGCAGGAGAATTGCTTGAACCCAGGAGGCGAAGGCTGCAGTGGACGAGATTGCGCCACTGCACTCCAACGTGGGTGACAGAACGAGACCCTGTCTCAGAAAACAAACCAGGCTGGGCGTGGTGACTCATGCCTGTAATCCCAGCACTTTGGGAGGCTGAGGTGGGCGGATCACGGGGTCAGGAGATTGAGACCATCCTGGCTAACACGATGAAACCCGGTCTCTACTAAAAATACAAAAAATTAGCCGGGTGTGGTGGCAGGCACCTGTAGTCCCAGCTACTTGGGAGGGAGGCTGAGGCAGGAGAATGGCATGAACCCGGGAGGCAGAGCTTGCAGTGAGCCGAGATTGCGCCACCACACTCCAGCATGGGCTACAGCGCAAGACTGTGTCTCAAAAAAAAGAACAAAAACACAAACTTACATAAATAGAATAATACAGTATGTAACCTGTTTAAAATCAGGGCCAAGCTCGTTGGCTCATGTCTGTAATCCCAGCACTTTGGGAGGATGAGGCAGGAGGATTGCTTGATTCCAGGAGTTTGAGACCAGCCTGGGCAACATAGTGAGATCCCATCTCTACAAAAAATTAAAAAATTAGCCTGATGTGGTGCACACTTATAGTCCCAGCTACTTGGGAGGCTGAGGTGGGAGGATCACTTGAGATTAGAAGTTAGAGGCGAGGCTGCAGTGAACTGTGATCATGCCCCTATATGCCAGTCTGGGCCACAGAGTGAGACCTTGTCTCAAAACAACAACAAATAACCTTGGAGAGTCATCCAAGTTGCTGTGTGTTGATAGTTCATTCCTGTTTGTTGCTGAGCAATATTCCATGGTGTGGATGCACCATGGTTTCTTGAACCATTCACCTACTGAAGGATACCTGAGCTAATTTTAAGTTTTTGCTATTATTATGGATAAAGCTGCTGTGAACATATGTGTACCAGTTTTTGTGTGAACATAAGTCTTCATTTCTCTGGGATAAATGCCCAGGCGTGCAATTTCTGGGTCATGTGGTAGCTGCATGTTTAGTTTTTTAAGAAAATGCCAAACTGTTTTCCAGGGTGACTGTGTTACTTTTTTTTTTTTTTTTGAGACAGAGTCTTGCTCTGTCGCCCAGGCTGGAATGCAGTGGAGCAATCTTGGCTCACTGCAACCTCCACCTCCTGGGTTCAAGTGAGTCTCTTGCCTCAGCCTCCTGAGTAGCTGGGACTACAGGTGTGTGCCACCACGCCTGGCTAATTATTGTATTTTTAGTAGAGGCGGGGTTTCACTATATTGGTCAGGCTGGTCTTGAACTCCTGACCTTGTGATCTGCCCGCCTTGGCCTCCCAAAGTGCTGGGATTACAGGCGTGAGCCACCACACCCGGCCTGTGTTACTATTTTTTAAAGACTAGAGAGCATGTTTGTGTGCTGAAGGGGAAGATTTAGATTTTAGGAACTAGGTCCTTGAAGATTGGAGAGAGGAAGTTCCATAGGTTTTGCAGTGGGATTGGCTAGTCTTTATTGGCTAATTTTTTTTTTTTTTTTTTATACAGGGTCATCCGGGCTGGAATGCAGTGGCATGATCACAGCTCACTGTAGCCTCGACCTCCTGGGCCCAAGCTATCCTCCTACCTCAGCCTCCCAAGTAGCTGGGACTGCAGGGGTGTATCAGCATGCCTGGCTAATTTTTTACATTTTTTTGTAGAGATGGGGGTCTCTCTACATTGCCCAGGCTGGTCTCAAACTCCTGGGCTCAAGCAATCTGCCTGCCTTGACCTCCCAAACTCCTGGGATTACAGGTGTGAGCCACCATGCCTGGCCAGGATTGGCTAGTCTTTAGTAAAGGGACATCCACTTCTCAGAGCACTAGGAGGAGACAGATGTAAGTAGGCGGAGATGCAGATGGGTTTGTAGGTTGTGGTAGGAATGACAAGGTATTTCCTATTGCTTCTATTTCCTTAGTAACATGGTGGCTAGGTCATCAGCTAAGATGAGAGGGGTAGAGGTTTTGCAGAGAGAGCCTAGGGAAAAAATTCTTCTTGAGAGTAGAAAAGCAAACTTAATGGGGAAATGTAGTAGGAATTACCCGGCAGTATTGACAGTCCGTTTGAGGTTAGGATCATGAACATGAGTGAAGATAACCTGCCTGGTATTGTGATTTTGCTGTAGCAAAAGCACTGGGAAGGCAAATGGTTGAATTTATGCAGAGTAGGGCTTTGCCAGGCAAGCACAATGGGAGGAGACAGAGGGAAGGAGTAGTTGTAGTGATGGATGATAGACAAGCTAGAAAAGGCTGGGCGTGATGGCTCATGCCTGTAATCTCAGCACTTTGGGAGGCCAAGGCAGGCAGATCATTTGAGCCCAGGAATTCAAGACCAGCCTGGACAATATGGCGAAACCCCATCTCCACCAAAAATACAAAAATTAGCTGGGTGTGGTGGCGTGTGCCTGTAGTCCCAGGTACTTGGGAGGCTGAGGCAGGAGAATCCAGGAGGCAGAGGTTGCAGTGAGCCGAGATGGCGCCACTGGACTCCAGACTAGGTGACAGAGCAAGACCCTGTCTTAAAAAAAAAAAAAAAAGCCGGGCACGGTGACTCACGCCTGTAATCCCAGCACTTTGGGAGGCTGAGGCGGGTGGATCACAAGGTCAGGAGTTCAAGACCAGCCTGGCCAAGATGGTGAAATCCTGTCTTTACTAAAAATACAAAAATTAGCCAGGTGTTGTGGTGGGTGCTTGTGATCCCAGCTACTTGGGAGGCTGAGGCAGAGAACTGCTTGAACCTGGGAGGCGGAGGTTGCAGTGAGCAGAGATCGCACCACTGCACTCCAGCCTGGGCAACAGAGCAAGACTGTCTCAGAAAAAAAAAAGAAAAAGAAAGAAAAAAAGAAGCTAGAAAAGAAGGGATCTGGGAGCTGAGATTGCACAATTATACTCCATCCTGGGCGACAGAGTGCAAAAAAAAAAAAAAAAAAAGAAGACCAGGCACGGTGGCTCACGCCTGTAATCCCAGCACTTTGGGAGGCCGAGGCAGGTGGATCACGAGGTCAAGAGATCAAGACCATCCTGGCTAACACGGTGAAACCCCATCTCTACTAAAAATACAAAAAATTAGCCAGGCGTGGTGGCGGGCGCCTGTAGTCCCAGCTATGCGGGAGGCTGAGGCAGGAGAATGGCGTGAACCCAGGAGGCAGAGCTTGCAGTGAGCCGAGATCGCGCCACTGCACTCCAGCCTGGGTGACAGAGTGAGACTCCGTCTCAAAAAAGAAAAAAGAAAAAGAAAAGAAGAGATGTGAGCCAAAATTAGGACGACTATTATATTATTAAAAAGATAAAAGATGATCAGGCATGGTGGCTCACGCCTGTAATCTCAGCACTTTGGGAGGCTGAGGTGGGTGGATCACTTGAGGTCAGGAGTTCGAGACCAGCCTGGCCAACATGGAGAAACCCTGTCTCTACTAAAAATACAGAAACTAGCTGGGTGTGGTGGTGGGTGCCTGTAATCCCAGCTACTTGGGAGGCTGAGGCAGGAGAATCACTTGAGCCCGGGAGGTGGAGCTTGCAGTGAGCTGCAATCACATCACTGCACTCCAGCCTGGACAACAGAGTGAAACTCCATCTCAAAGAAAAAACAAAAAGACGAAAGACAAGTGTTGGCCTGGATGCAGAGAAAAGGGAACGCTTGCATCCTGTTGGTGGGAATGTGAATTAGTATAGCCTTTATGGAAAACAGTATGGCGGTTCCTGAAAACATTAAGAATAGTCTGGGCATGGAGGCTCACGCCTGTAATCCCAGCACTTTGGGAGGCCAAGGCAGGCAAATCACGAGGTCAGGAGTTTGAGACCAGCTTGGCCAACATGGTGAAACCCTGTCTCTACTAAAAATACAAAGAATTAGCTGGGCGTGGTGGCGTGTGCCTGTAATCTCAGCTACTCGGGAGGCTGAGGTAGAAGAATCGCTTGAATCTGGGAGGCGGAGGTTTCAGTGAGCTGAGATCGCTCCGCTGCACTCCAGCCTGGGTGACAGAGTGAGACTCCATCTCAAAATAAAAAACAAAAAAACATTAAGAATAGAACTGCTGTATGATCCAGGAATCCCACTACTGGGTATATATCCAAAGTACCTGAAATTAGCATGTCAAAGAGATTTGTATTCCCATGTTCATTGCAGCATTATTCACAACAGCCAACACATGGAAACAACCACAGTGCCCAACAACACACGAATGAATAAAGAAAAATGTACATATAGACAATGGGGTACTATTCAGCCTTAAAAAAAGAAGGAAACTGTATCATTTGAGACAACATGGATGAACCTGGGAGGTGTTATGTTATGTGAAATAAACCAGGCACAAAACAAGAAATACTGCATGATTTCACTTACATGTAGAGTGTGAAAAAATCAAGCTCAGACCAAGAATGGTGGCTCAGACCTGTAATCCCATTCATTGCTTTGGGAGGCTGAGACAGGAGGATCCCTTGAGACCGGGAATTTGAGACTAGCCTGGGCAACACAGGGAAACACTGTCTCTAGAGAAAAGAGTAAAAAACAATTAGCTAGGCATGGTGGCATGTGCCTGTGGTCCTAGCTACTCGGTAGGCTGAGGCAGGAGGATCCTTTCGGGCCAGTAATTTGAGGCTCCAGTGGCTATGCTGGTTCCACTGCACTCCAGCCTAGGCAAAAGAATGAGACCCTGTGTCAAAAAAAACAAAACAAAAAGTCAGACTAATAGAAATAGTAAAATGATGGTCACCAGAGGCCGGGGGCGGTTAGAGGAATTGGAAAAGTGTTGGTCAAAGGACACAAATTTTCAGTTAGACAAGAGGATTAAGTTCAAGAGATCTATGTTACATCATGACAGCTAGAGTTAATAACAACATAGTGTATATTTGCAAAAAAATGATAAGGATGTAAGATAATAAATATATTAAAAAGCTTGATTTGGCCGGGTGCAGTGGCTCATGCCTGCAATCCCAGCACTTTGGGAGACTGAGGTGTGCAGATCACTTGAGGTCAGGAGTTCGAGACCAGCCTGGCCAACATGGCAAAACCCTGTCTCTACTAAAAATACAGAAATTAGCCGGGCTTGGTGGCACAAGCCTGTAATCCCAGCTATTCAGGAGGCTGAGGCAGGAGAATCGCTTGAACCCGGGAGGTGGAAGTTGCAGTGAGCCAAGATCGCGCCACTGCACTCTAGCCTGGGTGGACAGAGCGAGACTCCGTCTCAAAAAAAGAAAAAGGCTTTATGTAATCATTGATTAACTCTTCTACAATGTATACATATATGAAAACGTGATGTACACCATAAATATATACAATCTTTGTTAAAATTTTAAAAATATGCATAAAGAAATAATGATTTTTGTGGGAACTATTTTAACATAATTTCACACTTATGGTTCTCGACTACTTTTCTAATAAACTACTATCTCTCTTTGCCAAGAGAAACAGAAAGAAAACAATATCATTAGCTGGCAGTGGACTCAAATAGGAGAGTTTCAGTTATTCCAAATTTCTGTGGCTTACTGTATAATTCAGTCCTATGTAAAAATCTGCAATTGGTAACAGTGACTACCGAGTTTGGACCCAAGTATTTGCACTAAAGCTTTGACACATTAGATAGGTTCCTTTCGTTTTCTTTTTTCTTTTTTTCTGCGACGGAGTCTCACTCTGTTGCCCAGGTTGGAGTGCAGTGGCGTGATCTCAGCTCACTACAAGTTCTGCCTCCCAGGTTCACGCCATTCTCCTGCCTCAGCCTCCTGAGTAGCTGGGACTACAGGTGCCCTCTACCACGCCCGGCTAATTTTTTGTATTTTTAGTAGAGACGGGGTTTCACCATGTTAGCCAGGATGGCCTCGATCTCCTGACGTCATGATCCGCCCGCCTCGGCCTCCCAACGTGCTGGGATTACAGGCGTGAGCCACCACGCCCGGCCTCTTTTTTGTTTTTTAAGTTGAGGCAGGGTCTTAGTCTGTCACCCAGGCTGGAATACAGTGGTGCAATCACAGCTGACTGCAGCCTTGACCTCCCAGGCTCAAGTGATCCTCCTGCTGCAGCCTCCGAGTAGCTGGAACCACAGGTGTGTGTCACCATACTGGCTAATTTTTTTTATTTTTATTTTTATAGGGTCTCCTCATTACCCACAGCTAGTCTTAAACTCCTGGGCTCAAGTGATCCTCCCACTTCAGCCTCTCAAATTGTTGAGATTATAGGAATGAGCCGCCACGCTCAGTCATAGACAGGTTATTTTCTAATCTCTCTTAACAAGTTTCTTCCTCTTAAAAAAAAAAAAACCAAAAAACTTAGGGCTAATGAATAGTGAGGAATTAGTGAGGTCAAGCATTAACCTCCTGATACAGGTCAAAGACTTGTTGAAAGGTTTAATTAAGGCAAAGGTTATGGTTGGAGAGTCAACATTTTGGACGTGAAATGATTTTTGGTGAAAACAAAGTTGAGGGTGTGACTACAGGAGTTAGCAGCTGCGGTGGAGTGCTGAAAATCTTACCAGAGATGAGAAAGTCAAGGAAGTGAGAGGAGCATGGCTGAGAGGCCATCACGTGGACCTTGAGCTCACCAAATATGACAAAATTTGGGGCGGAGAGAGAGGCAGCAAGCCATGAGCCAAATAAGGGGCATCAACCAGGAGGCTGGCTAATGATGTTAACCAAGATAGTATATCTAGAGGGTGAAGCCCCAATGGAACAGGGATTTTGTGGGAGGGAGGGGAAGCTAAACACTGGTCTAGAAATGGCATTAGGGTGGAGAGGAATACACTTACCCACTTCTGACGCTGAGGCACGTGAGAATGAGAAACAGAATTCACCTAATATTGCTGCTGGAGAAGCAGCGGTTAGTGGATAGCCAAGTTTCAGATAAAGCAAGGATGCTGAGAAGAGGCTGAGGATGTGGAAGAGTTTGCTGATCACACGTTGCAGAAGGCACAGTGGGAGGGTATGGTTAGGGGCAGGAAGCAGAGTCTGATAGATTGCCAGTGTGAGGGCAATGGATGAGAAGGGACTTGAACCTGTGGTGGTGACTAGGGTAGACAGGGATAGAGGGGTGATGGGATATAGTGCTGTTGTAGAAGTTTCTGTGATGATAGACATGTTCCATATGTATACTGTGTAATACTGTGGCTGCTAGCCACATGTGGCTATTAAGCATATGCAATGTGGCTAAGTGGGCTGGGCACGGTGGCTCACGCCTGTAATCCCAGCACTTTGGGAGGCCGAGGCGGGTGGATCACGTGAGGTCAGGAGTTTGAGACTAGCCTGGCCAACATGGTGAAACCCCGTCTCTACTAAAACTATAAAAATTAGCCGGGTGTGGTGGTGGGCGCCTGTAATCCCAGCTACTCGGGAGGCTGAGGCAGAAGAATTGCTTGAACCTGGGAGGCAGAGGTTGCAGTGAGCTGAGATCATCCCACTGCACTCCAGCTTAGGTGACAGAGTGAGACTCGGTTTCAAAAAAAGAAAAAGAAATGTGGCTAGTGGGACTGAGGAATTGAACTTTTATTTCATGTTAATTAATTTAGATTTGAAGACCTCAGTTTTTGTGAATTTTTCACTTGCTGGCCAGGTGGCTATCAGGGTGGCCACTCCTTTAAACAGAAAGCTGTCCAGAGAGCTTCTGACTTCCACCATGCAGATCCAGACAAAGCACAGGATCAGGCAACTTGGGATCCAAATTCTAACTATACCACTTAATCACTTTGAATTAAAGCTAGCATGTTAACATGTCTGGTATAGACAGACCCTCAATAAATACTGGATGACAGAATAAATCTCCCTGAGGTTTAATTCTCTTCATCCTTAAAACGAGGGTGGAGAGCTGTTCTAAAATTTAGTACTTTACCCATGATGCTCAATAAGTGGTCACTATTATTGACATAGTGAGTTCTCAATATTTGTTGACTCATGGGTCAAAAACTGTCCTTCAGGTCAAAGGGTTACTTGTCCAGGAATGGGCTGGCAGAAGTGAGACATTCCAGCTCCCTTTGAGGGTCCAGGAGGATTGCCCAGGTCTCTGGGACTATGCGATGGGGTAGATCAGGGCTGGGTTTAAATGTCCAATTTTGCTAAGTACTAATGTAAGAACATACCTGACTTGAACCTGGAGGAGTAGGTAGGGATAGCTGAGGGACAAAGTGGAGGATCTTAAAGTGAACCAGAGTATGAGACCAGCCTTGCCTGAATATCTAGTGATAATCCGGGCAGTTTCGGTATCATTTACCACTTTAATTTGTGTTGAAAAAGCCTTAGCTTGGCAGCTCCAGCCTTCCTTCTGTGCCTCCATCCCCATCATCCAAAACCCAAAAGCATGCTGTTTGTGAAGCAGAGTAACCATATCCTGAGATGACTCCAATGTGAGATGTTTGTGAACTGAAAGTCATAGTGACCGCCAATCTGGAGTATCACCCTTTCTCCGAATTATCACTCTTTCTGCAAAGCCGTCCCTAATTCCCTAAATTACTTTCTCTGTGGCATTCCTCAGATTGAGCACTTACTTACCTGGTATTGTGATGGCCTGTGTCTCTCCGGAGACCTTGACCAGATTGTGACATCCAAGGCAGGAACCTTGCCTGGTTGATTATGGCGTATTCTTGGACCCTAGCACATGCCTGGAGCACACAGTAAGTAGCTATTCAATAATTATTTGTTGGCCGGGTGCGGTGGCTCATGCCTGTAATCCCAGTACTTTGGGAGGCCGACGCAGGTGGATCACCTGAAGTCAGGAGTTCAAGACCAGCTTGGCCAACATGGTGAAACCTCGTCTCTACTAAAAATACAAAAATTAGCCGGGCATGGTGGTACATGTCTGTAATCCCAGCTACTCAGGAGGCTGAGGCAGGAGAATCGCTTGAACCCGGGAGGTGGAGGTTGCAGTGAGCCGAGATTTTGCCACTGCACTCCAGCCTGGGCCACAGAGAGAGACTCCATCTCAAAAATAAATAAATAAATAAATAAATAAAATAATTATTTGTTGAATAACTGAATGGATGTAATCTGAGGTGACAGAGTGACCCACTGTGATCTGAGATAATGTGACCTCTCTTGATTGCAATCTGGGTTGACTGTGAACAGAGTCGGGGCTTTTGATGATTGTGTTGAAGTGTCTGTGATTGTAACCTGCAAGGACTGTGATCTGAGGGGTCTGTGCACCGGTGACTGTGGCCTTCAGGTACTAATCTGTCATAAGGACCAGTGGGAATAATGAATGGAGGTGACTGAACTAGTAACCTTGCATGATCGATTGAAGTAACTTGCACTGATTGTGATCTGAAGTGACCGTGAACAAGTTAGTGACGACGCTTTCCACGACTGTCTTGCTGTAACTGTGCTCATGATCTACAGAGTTCTGGCTTCAGATGACCGACCCTAAGCCAGTGCTTGGAGCAGCCTTGACGATTGACATGAGATGTGTGCCAGATGCTGAGATTGTTGATCTACGCTGACAGCTGAGGTTATTGATCTGCATTATGAGCTGAGATAACAGATCTGTGGGCCTGGACTCAGACTGGGAATGGTGCTAATATGTGTGTAGTTCTCTTAGATTTCTGATTTTGTTTTAATATCCTCCCAAATGGCACAGCCCTGTTCGGCCCCACGCAAACAAGGAATAGGGATGAGGACCAGGTTGAGTCAATCCTCACAGAAAACTACCGGAAACACAACGCATCTTCTGGGCCGCGCTGCCGCAGCCGCGGGCAGAGCCACCGCCTTGGCCATGGCCTCCTCCACAGCCTGCCCTTCGTTCGGACCCCGTAGCCCTACCCCCACGATCCGTCCCTGGTGCGCCTGCGCGGAGGCGGGGCGGTGCTTTGCCCTTTGTTGTGGGCCCCAGTTTCCCAGGACACCGCGCGGCGCTGGGGTGGGGCTATGTAGATGAGGTACTCGGGGGCGGGGCGGGGCGGCTGCGGCGGCGGCGGTGGCGGCCGGGGAGGGTCAGTTGGAGGCAGGCGCTCGCTGAGGCAGGAGGAGGCGCTCGGCCCGCGGCCTGACAGGGACTTAGCCCGCAGAGATCGACCCCGCGCGCGCGACCCCACACCCACCCACTCATCCACCTATCCACTCCCTGCGCCGCCTCCTCCCACCCTGAGCAGAGCCGCCGAGGATGATAAACACCCAGGACAGGTAACGGCCCGGCCCAGGCTCCCCGCCCCCATCCTCCCTCATCTGCTCCAGAGGGCCTCTCACATACCCCTAGCCGGCCCCCGCCCCCCGCAGCGGGGCCATCCGCCTCCAACCAGGTCCGTTCACCACTTCAGCCACCCTAGTCCGGTCCTCAGCCCTGCAACTGGGCCTCCTTCTGTCCTTTAGCCCCCTCTCTTCAGCCGGGCCCATCCCCCTCATCTGGGCCTTCTCCTCCCCTAAAGCCCCCAAAAGCCGGAACCCAACCTTCCAAGCAGGTCCCCTTTTTTCCCTCAGCCCCACCGAACTGTGCCCCATTCCCCAAACTGGGCTTTCCCCCGCATCCAGATTCCCCAAATTGTTTCCTGTCTTCCTCAAATCTTCTTACTCCCCTTATAAGTCACTTCACCCTTCCCTTTGAATCCCCTCCCTGATGAAAACTGCACCCCCCACCCAGACTCTTCTCGTATTACTGTCCCCCGCAAAGTCAACCTCCATCCTTCAGTTCTCAGTTACCCCACTCATCACCCTCCCCCCATTCTCTTCAGGCCTAGCAGTCCTTACACGGATGTCCAGCTTCTTCCTCCTGGTCCCATACTTCAACTTCATCTTTGCCCCACCTTCCCCCCTCCACACCCCTCTCCCAGTTAGGCCCCATTTTCCCAGTCTCCCAGCGCCATTCCTTTTATTTATCAAACACTGGATTTGATTCCTGTGCTCCATCCTATTGCCCCAATGGTATACCCCCAACACTCTTGGAAACATTCTTACCCTCTAAACATCTTCTCTCAGCTGGAACTCATCCTTCTCCTTCCCCTCTTAACTGAACCCCGTCTTTGGATCATTAGATCACAGGACTCAGCCATCCCGCTTCCAGTGAACCTTCCCCCTGTACCTCCAGTGCCTTCAAACCAAGCTCTATATTCTGGACACTAGACCTTTGCAATTTCCTCCCTCAAAACCTGACCCTAGTCTGTCTTCCCCCATTAATTAGAGAAAGGCTGCACATCTTTCTCAGACCGAGCACCCTGGTTTTCCAAACTTGCAATGGTATATCCTTCCCCCTGCAGATAGTTGCTCAATTTTCCTTTTTCTACATGCCTGTCTTTCTCCAAGACAACCCTTCTCGCAGATCTATCCCTCAAATTTTAATATATCCCATATTTCTGCCTCTGTTCTCTGAAACTGTTCCACAATTTCCTAATTCCCCAGAATTTTTAATCCCAGTTGCTCCTTATACGTCAGAATGGCTTTCATTTACAATTTGGACCTAATTCTCTTCCTCATTTTTTCCCCAAACTTGCTGTCCTGTCCAAACCGTGTCTGAAGCGCATTAGTTCCCCACAGCAGACCTTTTGTCCCCAGATTTGGCCTTATGGCCTCTGCCTCTCACTTGGGCCTGATTATTTTGCAAGCAGATCCATTCCCTGTAAATCTTTCTTAAATTGGGCCATGTTCTATTCAGAATTAGACTAGTTCCTCTCAAAAGCATTGCCTTCTTTATTGCTTTTCTTTGCATAGAGCCCTCTAACTGCCACTCAGGGTTCCTCTCAAACTTGGGCACTCTTCTTACTGAAATAGTCTCTCAACTTTCCTTTCCCACTTGTTAACAGCACCAGCCTTAAATATTCCAACTGGGTTTTCAGCTTTTCTTGTATTTCAGTGTTTCTTACCCTGGCTTCACATTTGAGAAATCAGTCACTTGGGCCCCACCTTCAAAGATTGGTCTTATTGGCCTAGAGTGTCCTGATTATTAGCATATAGTTTTAAAGCTCCCCAGGTAATTCTTTATAATGCAAAGCTGGGGTTAAAAACCACTGCTTCCTTCCTGCAGCTTTTCCCATCCTATTTCTGTAGTGGGTATCAGTCCTTTTTCTACTGACAAAGGCCTAATTTTCTTTGAGGAATTTTTTTTTTTTTTTTTTTTTTTTTTTTGAGACAGGGTCTCACTCTGTGGCGCAGGCTGGAGTGCAGTAGTGCGATCTGGGCTCACTGCAACCTCTGCCTCCTGGGCTCAATTTCTTCAGGGATTTCTTAGTCTTTCTCTCTCAGGTACTGTCCAGAAGTACCCAAAATACAATACCTGCAACAGCCTCTGAAGTTCCTGTCTGTACTCAGTTCTCAGCCATTGGCCATTTTCTTCCCCCAAGTCTCAGACTCTTAACTAGTGCCTTCCCCCTCATTTCTTCTTTGCATGCAGGAAGAAAATTCACTCCCTGTTTGATAATTTGTTATGGTCTTATTTGACCTGTTATCCCTGCCTCCCATGTTCTCTTTACCCTACAGCCCATCAGCTGTTAGAGTTTCCTTTTCCAAGACTCTCCATGTCCATCCCCTCTGCATTCCCCTCTTTCACTCCATCTTCCGTAACCCAGCCCCTCTGGAGCTGAGGAGGTGGAGGCGGATATAGACTCGGAGAGTGCTGGATGCAAAGCTGTTACTTGTGGCAAAGGCGCCGTGTGTGCTGAGGATAGATGGCAGGTATGAGAGAGGGCAGGATGAAGCACAGGGGTGGAGGGGAGCAGAGGGACCTACAACAAAACCCACTCAAGGGGTATGTGAGATAGACTTTTTTTTCTGTTCTTTTTGTGTGTCTGTAGTGGGGGTTGGAAGGTGGGGTGGTCTCGGCAGTCATTCTCTGGAGTCCTCTGGACTGAGCTGGTCGAAATGCCGAGTCTTTTGTAGGCTGAGCCCTGAGAGTTGAGCAACTTGGAACCAACATGTAAGAGTCTTCACCAACTGTGAGGTTGAAAGACCTGAGTTCTGGCTGAGCCAGTGTGCTTACATGTGAAAAGAAGAGGGGGTTGGGTTAACTTGACTCGAAAATTCTTTCCAGCTTCCTAAGTGGCAAAACAGGCTTGCTTGTCTCCAGGGCCCTTGCTTAGCGTGTTGGTAATTTGAGGGGCCTGGCTGTATGAGAGGCAAGTGGAGAGAGGAGCCAACTGGCCTGCCAGGGCCTGGGTAGGAGCTAGGCCTTGGATCAGGCTCCTCCACTTGGCCTGGGGGTGGGGTGTTTTGTGCAGGGTGTCTGGTTTCTTTGAGTGATGGCAATCCCATTTCCATAGCATGTTTCCTAGATTCCTTGGGCCTGCCCCTAACTTTCTAAAAGGAATCCTGGTAGGGTCCTAACTAGGGATTCTGATAAGAGCCGGATGTTCTTCCCAGTCAGTGTTCTCGAGTGTTTCATATCCATAGAGTGGGGAGCTGGCTGGGAATTTAGCTCCCATTGGGTGGGGGATGGGATTTTCAGCTTCCCTGGCTCCAGTGAAAAACTCAGGAGGTGGAGGCTTGGTTTCCTGGAAGAAATAGTTGCAGAGGAGCTGGCACTATGTTTTGAAAACAAGGCTCTTCCTTTCCAGTGTTATTCTGATTGGTACTTCCAAAATGTCAGAATTCCTGATGGTGGGGGAGGGAAGAAGATACAAGTACAAGCACCTTTATTATCCTTTTTGAACGTGAGGTTTAAATCCAAGGAAATCAAGCTTCCTGGCCTTTTTCTCCCTGGATTTGCGGGGGCAGGGAGACAGTATCTGCCTAGGGCTTGCTTTGTACCTGTGACAGTACAGTATGTAGGGAAGCACTAGCCCTGGCTTGATAGTGATGTTATTATCAATCTGTGCTGATGGGCTTTGAGGAGAAACATTTGGTTCTGCAGGTGGTTTTTTGGGGGAAGGGGGCAGGGCACAAGAACATATCAGAACTGTCAGCATCTTCACTGAGTGGTTTCCTGGGTAATGGAATTTCTGTCTCTTCCTAAAGGGTCTGGTTTCAGTTATTCCTTATTTATTGACACTATGGCTTGCTGGGCATGGGGTGGTAGGGAGAGCCAGTTTTCCAATGATGTGCCTTCAAGGTCACTCTATGGTAGGAGGGTTGGGGGAGAGGAGAGAGGGGAGAAAGGAGAGAGTGAAAGAGGAGAGAGAGAGAGGAGAGAGAGAGAGACAGACTGACTCTCCTAGTATACTCAGGAATCCCCCCAAATCAGAGCTATGCTTCAGAAAGCAGTGTGGGCTAATAATAGCAATTCCTCACTCTGCCAAGAAATCCAAATTTAGCCTCAGAGCTGCTCAAAAATATAAAAAAGGGGACTGAGGAGTGGGATAGAGGGATGTTACAAATGTGCATTTCTAGAAAAACAAAATGAGTAATTCATCCCTTTTTGAAAGAGTTTACAGTGTTGATTCAAGTTGGTGCCATGATTTAGAAGGTTCTGAAGCCAAAGTTACAGACCAGGCCAGGCATGGTGGCTCACACCTGTAATCCCGGCACTTTGGAAGGCTGAGACAATTGCTTGAGCCCAGGAGTTCAAGACCAGCCTGGGCAACATAGTGAGATGCCCCATCTCTTAAAAAAAAAAAGTTATAGACAAGAAATGGACAAGCAGGCAGGCAAGAATTTTGTCACTTAAAGTGAACAAAACAGGTAGTGTCCGGTTAGCAGCAGTAGTGTAAAATGCTTTGTATAAGATAAACCTTAAGAAAATTTCTTAGGCCTTTGATACTATATAAACAATGATGTAATTCTATCCTGGGAAGAGGCTGGCACTGTGTGATGACCTTACTCTATAAACTAGATTGAGGTACTTAATATGTAAAAGTAAAGTCTTATATTAAAGCTTGTTTACCTAGCTATCCACTCACCTCTGGTAGCATATGTGATTGTGCGTTCCTTTGGCATATGTACCAATATCAGCTGTGTGATAAGTAAACCTCAAAGGCACAGATATTCTAGCTACCACTATAACTGTGTTTCTTGTGGAGAATCAACCAAAACCCAATTTTGCTTTCAGCCTGTGATTCAGAGTGGTGATGTCATTTTCTTTATAATTGTGCTTAGCAAGAAGATTCCCTGTGGAATGCAGAATAGCCCTAGTGAAATGACTTATGCCTGGCATCTGCCCAGGGGCCCTTTCTCAGATGGAAGGGGCATCGGCAGCTGGAAATCAGCCTCTACAGCCACACTAGACTGGAGGTGGTCATCACCCTCCCACCTTTCTTACTTTCTATTTTGCTAAGTGATGGCACATCTTTTTGCGTAGGAGTTAGTCATCAAAGACTTTCCTAGTCTCAGAGTAAAAGAGCAACCTGTATGAGGGAAGTGAGGGCACCTTTGGGTGTTCTATGAGGCAGGGCCTGAGACAAGAATGGGTCAGAAGAGGTTGAGAGGGAGAAATGAATGTAGAACTGTGTTGGGAATGTGGTTTTCATGTCTTCAATTGATACCAAAAGGTAGCTAATACCAAGGCCATCTGACTTTCTCTGACAGGTAATAGAAACCAGAGAGAAAGGGTGCAGAATTGAATGAGCGAAGGAGGCCACTGATTCAAGTGAAACATGATCAGAAGTATATTAAGGAGAATTTGAATTCAAGTATTTTTTAGATGTAGCTAAGTGGAAGTTACTCACAGAATTACTTCTATATGGAATCTCTTCTCTGTGTACTCTGTACTCTTTTGGTAGCCATCTGTGGGGGATTGGTTTCAGGACCTCCCCCTTACCAAAATCCAAGTGTCCATTATATAAAATAGTGTAGTATTTACATATAACCTATGTATATCTTCCCATATACTTTAAATTATCTCTAGATTACTTATAATACATAACACAATGTAAATGCTATGTAAATAGTTTTAGTGCTCTTTTATTTGTACTTTTTTTTTATTGTGCTGTTATTTATTTTTTTCCTGAGTATTTTTGATCCATGGTTGGTCAAATCCACAAATGTGGAACCTGTGGATACAGAGGACCAACTATGTAAATCAAAACTGACTAAAGACAGCTGGAAGTGATTCCTTTTTTTTTTTTTTTTTTTTTTTGAGGCAGAGTCTCGCTCTTTTGCCAGGCTGTAGTGCAGTGGCGCAGTCTTGGCTCACTGCAACCTCTGCCTCCCGTGTGCAAGCGATTCTGCTGCCTCAACCTCCCGAATAGCTGGGACTACAGGCGTGCACCACCACGCCCAGCTAATTTTTGTATTTTTAGTAGAGACGGGGTTTCACCATGTTGGCCAGGATGGTCTCGAACTCCTGACTTTGTGATCTGCCTGCCTCTGCCTCCCAAAGTGCTGGGTTTACAGGCGTGAGCCACTGTGCCCGGCTGGAAGTGATTCTTTAACAGAAGATCCTTTACTTTTATCAAGAGACTTAAGGTTAATTCTAAATAGTAAGTACCCTAGAGATTTAGAAATAGCATTTGAATTATAAAAATTTTATTTACCATCATCATTGCCCAGCTGTACATCTGCTGCATACGCTGCCTGTCTGTAGTCCATGTGTGAAATTGTAACCTGCTAAGGGCATTTCAGACAACAGTTTCACAGACACTTTAAATTAGAGGCAGCAGGATGTGATATGTTAGTAGCACTCATATGTATTCTGAGGAGTGTTTCCAAGGGCATGTCCTATCACTGAGAAAATAAAAGGCACTAACAGATTGGCTCTAATCTTCCATCTCTCTTCTGAATTGCCTTGTATGCTGGATACCTGACACCTTAGTTTCCGGCATGGGAGATATATATTTTTTTCTCTTCCAAAGCAGGACCAGCCCAGCTGGATGTTTGGGTTCAGTCTGATACATTTGATTTTCCTTAATCAGCCTGATCTTTTCAGCCTCTGAAAAGGACTGAGATTCTTTTTTTTTTTTTTTGAGACAGAGTCTCGCTCTGTCACCCAGGCTGAAGTGCAGTGGTGCGATCTCAGCTCACTGCAACCTCCGCCTCCCTGGTTAAAGCAATTCTCCCACCTCAGCCTCCCAAAGTGCTAGGATTACAGGGATGAGCCACCATGCCCAGCCTGTTTCTTAAATCATCCTTTAGGTGGTTGAGATTAAACAATGCCTGCCCTCAAGTGGTTTGACCAGGAGGTGAGGAAGGATTGGAAAAATCTGGGGATAGGAGCCAGTTAGAAACAAGACTAAACTGAATATGAAACCCAACCTGGTTTGGATCTTATGATAGGAAGACTTGTGTTTAGAAGTCACTGTCTGTTGTGCTTAAATTCTTCCAGGATTCACTATTCCTAATGAGCTTGGTGGCGTAGCTTCAATACCATTTGAACACTAAAGCCATTATTAGAAGAGAAGGCCATTACTGGGTAATTTCATGCCCCATAATGTCTTTAACCACCACATATGTACCCATCCCCCTTCCTTTCTCACTTCAGAAATGACAGGTTTTTTGGAAGAGAAGCAATTTGCCATTCACAGCAAGTAACTAATAACAGATGCTTTATGTGGACGATGAAGATAATTATTGTGATCTACTGTCTACTAAGCTTATCCCAAACCCCAGCTGTTTCTTTTAGGGAACTGGAACTAGTTCCCAGAGTGGGGGCTTGAAACACCCCTTCACCCCCACTCACACACACACTTGCTTATCTGCGCAGGTTTATGGGGGAGGAGCAGAGCCTGCAGGATCCTTGTATGTGAGAGTGGGGAGGTAAATGGCATGCTGCCATGGCGTAGATATCTTGCATTTATTTGAAGAGGAGAGAGATCAGGAAACCAGAAGTATCACAAGCCCCACTGCTAATATGACTAGCTTCAAGAAAGAAATATCACAAGCTCATACATTAGTGCTGGACACAGGGCAGGCAGGCTCCAGGGATTACTTCTAGGAAGACAAAGGGTATTATGGTCTAAAAAAAAATCCTCACTTTATTCTCGTCTTTTCAGTGAGTTGGCCCATTGCTTCTGCTGTTTGCAAGTAAAAATTAGCTAAGAATCAAGATGGTAGTTGGGATGCAGGGCAGAGGTTGAATGTAGCTCGCTCATCTAAAGACCATTTGAGGAATAATTCCTTTAGAAGTAGGAGCCTGGCACCAGAATTCTAGAATTGCAAGGGCCTTGGTGATTGATAGGGTTATTTTGTGAACCTAATTAATTCTCTTTGTATACAAGATGATAATCTGTCTATCCCAGAGGGGTTTGCCCCATCTTTGGGTAGCTCCACTGACCAATAGAAGCAAACCAGCTTTCTCCCGTGGTCCAGCCCTCCTCATGCCCCTACAGGAACCTCAGCACAGAGAAGTGGTCACTGGGGAATGAGAACGGAATCATATGATGTGGTGCATGTGTGTGCATTTGCTTGGGGAAACTCCCCCCACCAAACCCTTGTCTTATTTTTTCTAGTCTGGACACTGTTATTCTGCCCCTTAACACATTGGAAGGGCGAATCACAATAGCTCATTGTCCCCAGCAGAAAATAACTCTTGTTTTTGAAAACAGTAGCATAGTCCTCTGTTAAGCCCTTTCTGTTTTTTTGTTTTTGTTTTTTTGAGACAAGAGTTTTGCTCTTGTTGCTCCGGCTGGAGTGCAGTGGCGCGGTCTCTGCTCACTGCAACCTCCACCTCCTGGGTTCAAGCGATTTTCGTGCTTCAGCCGCCTTAGCAGTTGGGACTACAGGCATGCTCCACCATACCCGGCTAATTTTTGTGTTTTCAGTAGAGACGGGGTTTCACCATGTCGGCCAAGCTGGTCTCAAACTCCTGACCTCAGGTGATCCATCCACTTCGGCCTCCCAAAATGCTGGGATTACAGGCGTGAGCCACCACGCCTGGCCATTTTTGTTTTGAGCTGAAGTTTCGCTCTGTCATCCAGGCTGGAGTGCAGTGGCACACTCTTGGCTCACTGCAGCCTCCGCCTCCCAGGTTCAAGCGATTCTCCTGCGTCAGCCTCCTGAGTAGGTGGGTCTACAGGTGCATACCACCACACCCAGCTAATTTTTTTGTATTTTTAGTAGAGATGGGGTTTCACCATATTGGCCAGGCTGCTCTCAAACTCCTGACCTCAAGTGATCCATCCACCTCTGTCTTCCAAAGTGTTGGGATTACAGGCATGAGCCACTGCGCCCAGTTCAGCCTCTTCTGTTAACAGCTGTTGATGAGGCCGAGAGTGGAGGAGGTGAGGATGACCTGAGGTTTTCCAGAGGAGGGAAGAGGTGGATATGTGGTTACACCCCTGGATTTTTTTTTTTTTTTTTTTTTTTTTGGGAGGAAGAATCTGGCTCTCACCCAGGCTAGAGTGTAGTGGCACAATCTCGGCTAACTGCAGCCTCTACTTCCTGGGTTCAAGAAATTCTTCTGCCTCAGCCTTTTGAGTACCTGGCATTACAGGCACCCGCCACCACGCCTGGCTAATTTTTGTACTTTTAGTAGAGGTGGGGTTTCGCCATGTTGGCCAGGCTGGTCTTGAACTCCTGAGCTCAAGTGATCCTCCCTCCTCGGCCTCCCAAAATGCACCCCTAGGTATTGATGCTGCTTCTCACCCATGGACACTTCCCTGGGAAATCCATTTCTCAAAGAAATTTTCAAGTATACTTGTAGGCCCCCAGTTGAAATGTTTGAGAGAACAGCCCCTAGGAGCTGAGCAGTGACGGGTTTGGACTTCCATTTTCAGCTGGAGTGCAGATACAGTTCTGCTAATAGGACTGCCCCTTTGGTTATTGTACCATTGCCATGTTAGGTGTGAGTTCAGTTTTGTTGCTCTTCATTTAGAAGAATCCAAAATTGGCATGCCATGCTATATAAAGCAAAGGAAAGTGTGAAGAATAGTTACCTCACACCGTTTTACAATGGCTTTCAGGGAAAAAAAAAGCCCTGACTTACAGCATTTGGGGACTTTCGCAGTGTAAATACTCCTCCTTTGGCCAATTCAAGCTACCAGCATGACATCATTAAACACATATTTGGCAAGAGATGTGCACGATTGTGTGAGCTGGCCCCAGCACACCACTGCAATACCCCCTAAATGTATCCACTGCATTCCAGCTGCTCTGAGGCTGATGTGTGGTGGCTGGGGAACAGGCCTGTTGCTGAGTCGTGGTGTGTACACGCACACACAATTTACCTCCTTCTTTGTTTCACTTGCCCTTGGCCCAAGGAATGAACTACATCTCAGTCTAAGGAACCACTAAATTGGATTCAAAGACAGTTGAGCAGATCTACAGCCCTGTTGGGTCCATCCGAAAATTAAGGTGGCCAGTAAGGTGACAGCTCTTTTAGGAGCCTTTTACCTGCTATAGTCTGTCTGATTATTGGATTCCTTACTCAGGTCATAGCATGCATCTTCCTCTCCTAGCACATACCCTGCACCCAGCACATCTGAGTGTGTGTTCTGACCACATCACTATTACCTGACCTCCCACGCTCAGGTCACGAAAGGATCAGCAAAGAAGGTCAAGAAGGCCCAGCATTTGGTGGCATACCAGGGGCAAATCAGACATCACAGTATTCTATGTACTATTGTGTACCTCTGCTCTGGGAGCCAAATCCCTGGATTTAGTTTTATTCTTAACCATCGAGGGATTTGGTTAAATGATTTCTCACTCCAGCTGGGTGTGGTGGCTCACACCTGTAATCCCAGCACTTTGGGAGGCTGAGGCTGGCGGATCACTGGAGGTCAGGAGTTCCAGACCAGCCTGACCAACATGGTGAAACCCTGTCTCTACTAAAAAATACAAAATTAGCCAGCCGTGGTGGCACATGCCTGTAATCCCAGCTACCTGGGAGGCTGAGGCAGGAGAAGAGGCTGAGGCAGGAGAATCACTTGAACCTGGGAGGCGGAGATTGCAGTGAGCCAGGTTCGTGCCACTGCACTCCAGCCTGGGAAACGAGTGAAACTCTGTCTCAAAAAAAAAAAAAAAAAAAAGATTTCTCACCCCAGTTTCTTTGCTCAGAAGGGGGATAGGGCCATCACTGGGGAAGTAGCCTTGAGAGTTCCTCAGGGACAGGGTACCCAGACCACATGACTTCCCCTCTCCAGCCTGTAACTATGTGGGCCTTTTTGATTCTGCCATATAGGTGGTTGAGGCACCATAGGGAAATGAGAAGAGACTGGCACAGGGTTTGAGGCTTGGCAGGTAAGCCAGGACCTGGTGATTTCCAAGGTCTGCCCAGTGCCACAGTGATTTGTTAGAAGATTGCTAGGTGCTCCTCCGGTCAGATATACCCAGCTGGAGTCCCTTGGCCCTCCTGAGACTTCCTCCCTATGCCTCTGCAACACAGTGGGTTGCCCTTAAGACAGCAGCGTAGTTCTGGAAGCAGAAGCCCACAGGACTGGGGCAGCTGGGAGCCTTCATAAGCCTTCCCTTGTTTAGAGAGAGCCAGGATGGGGTGGGGGTAGGATTTGAGTTATATCTTTACATCTTATCTGGGCGCGGTCGCTCACGCCTGTAGTCCTAGCACTTCGGGAGGCTGAGGTGGGTGGATCACGAGGTCAGGAGTTCGAGACCAGCCTGGCCAACATGGTGAAACCCCATCTCTACTAAAAATACAAAAATTAGCTGGGCATGGTGGTGTGCACCTGTAATCCCAGCTGCTCGGGAGGCTGAGACAGGAGAATCGCTTGAGCTTGGGAGGTGGAGGTTGCAGTGAGCCGAGATCGTGCCATTGCACTCCAGCCTGGGCGACAGAACGAGACTCCACCTCAAAAAAAAAAATCTTCAAGTCTTGGTGTTTACTGTCTCACCCTCTCTGTCTCTTGCAGTAGTATTTTGCCTTTGAGTAACTGTCCCCAGCTCCAGTGCTGCAGGCACATTGTTCCAGGGCCTCTGTGGTGCTCCTGATGCCCCTCACCCACTGTCGAAGATCCCCGGTGGGCGAGGGGGCGGCAGGGATCCTTCTCTCTCAGCTCTAATATATAAGGTAAGGAGGACCCTGGGATGGAAGGCTGGGGATGGAGCCTTCTCAGACTCCACTGAGCTGCTGCTCAAGGGGAGTAATCACTTTCTTAGTCTTCTGGGGACTGTGAAGGACTCTTTCAGCTGAGGCTGTTGCATGGCTTATTGGGAATACTAGAGGAAAGATATCAGTACCATTTGTTGCCTTTTAATCTGCTGTAATTGAGGCCCAGAAGTTAGCTTAGCTTCTCACTAAGACTGGGATGGAAGGTTAGCAGGGCAGCTGAATTCTGGGCTTTTGAGATTGTGCCCAAGGGAGATAACACGGACCCTACAGTCCACTTGGAATCAGACTTTGGCTGACTGGGGCTCCAGCCAGACACTCACACATACTCTCATTTGTTTTTGATGTTTCCCTTTCTGTCAGGGAAGGAAAAGAACATGGTGTTGGGGGAAAGCGTGGGCTTTCGAGTCAGGGAGACCTGGGTTTGAATCTCATCTCTGCCATTCACTGTCTTTGGAGCCTTGGGTCAGTTGCTTCATTATTCTCAGACTTAAAGTGGAGTTGTCAATTACCATCTCAAGTGCTTGTCATGATGATAAAGGTAATATATGGGACAGCACTTTGTACTTGGCACCTAGTGGACAATTTAGGTAAATATTTCCCTTCCTGCTTTGCTAGCTTTTACCACCATCAACTGGTCTTAGTGCCTGGTGAGTGACAGCTCCTTTTAGCCATCATGAAGCTCTGCGTTTTCAGCATGGCCTCTATCCCACGCTACCCTGAGACTGGCCTAAGGGGACTCCCAGCATCGCCTAGATTAGGGAGTGGATGATATGGCCAGAAGCAGTACTGATCTGGTCCTCTGCCCTGCTTTCCTTCCCAGGACGAGAAGCTCACTGTGACCCAGGACCTCCCTGTGAATGATGGAAAACCTCACATCGTCCACTTCCAGTATGAGGTCACCGAGGTGAAGGTCTCTTCTTGGGATGCAGTCCTGTCCAGCCAGAGCCTGTTTGTAGAAATCCCAGATGGATTATTAGCTGACGGGAGCAAAGAAGGGTAAAGAGCCAAATGCTGGGGAGGGAAAGGAGGTCCCATTCCAGAGAAGAGTATATGTTTACTGTGGGTAACAGAATTGTAGGGGAGTCTGTGCCTTCTCCCTTAGCTCTAGACTCCCCAGGCAGATACCGTTTTGTAACAGGTTATTTTTAGCCAGTAAGACAGGCCTGCTCTAGGTTATAATTAAAGCAGATTGTTATCACATTAACCAAATGCCTGCCGGTTAATCGCCCCATGGTTCACTCTGACACTGAATCCCCCTGTAGCTACACAGTAGTGTAGTTTAAAAGGCCAGGAAGCAAAGAGAAGTACTTACGCCCATTGCCACCTTCCTAGACCTCCCTCCCATTCACACCCCACCCAGGAAGCTCAGAGGTAAGTGGGATTTCATTGGATTGGGCAAAGACCCTCCAAGCGGCCAAGATGTGTAAGAAATGTCCTGAGGACAGAGTTCCTGAGTGGTCCCAGCCTCTTGAGAAAATCCTTTTAGGCAGTGTTAGAACCCAGAGTGTCCCTCTCAGTGGCAGGTGATCATATCAGACTTGGCAATCTGGGGGACACCTGAAGAACCGGGTTTTCTTTCTAGGCCCCAAACTCTGTCTTGTAAACAGCATTAGTTAAGATGGGTAGTGTTACTTTCAGATCTCTCATTGCAGGAAGAGAAAAGTTAATAACATTTTTCTCAGGCGCTGTGGCTTTTTTTTTTTTTCTTCCCCAGAATTCAAGGCTCTTGGGGTCTTGACATAGGAATCTTCCTCCTGGAGCTTCTGAATTTTTTTTTTTTTTGAGACGGAGTCTTGCTGTGTCGCCCAGGCTGGAGTGGAGTGGTGCGATCTCGGCTCACTGCAAGCTCCACCTCCCGGGTTCATGCCATTCTCCTGCCTCAGCCTCCCGAGTAGCTGGGACCACAGGTGCCCGCCACCACGCCCGGCTAGTTTTTTGTATTTTTAGTAGAGATGGGGTTTCACCATGTTGGCCAGGATGGTCTCGATCTCCTGACCTCGTGATCCACCTGCCTCGGCCTCCCAAAGTGCTGGGATTACAGGTGTGAGCCACTGTGCCCGGCCCGGAGCTTCTGTATTTATATTGCTGGTTGTAGGCCTCAGAAAAGCCTTTGGGTTGGTAGGGGTGGGGGTGGGGTGTGAATGGGAGGGAGGTCTAGGAAGGTGGTGATGGGCCTAAGTACTTCTCTTTGCTGCCTGCAGATTGTTAGCACTGCTAGAGTTTGCTGAAGAGAAGATGAAAGTGAACTATGTCTTCATCTGCTTCAGGAAGGGCCGAGAAGACAGAGGTGAGGAGTCAGAGTGGCCTGAGCCTTACAGCCCAGACAGTGGGGCCTGGGGGAGAGAAGGGAGCACCTCCAGGATGAGGTGGGACTCTTGAATTTGCCTTTCAAACCCTGGGAAATCATGGCAGGAGGGCAAGTGCCTGAAGGGTTCATAAAAGCCTAGTGCTTACTTGTTCCATCTTTGTTTGGGGTTTTGATTTCAGCCTACCCTTGTGTTTCTCATCAGACTTTTTTACACTCTGTCTTCCGCAGCTCCACTCCTGAAGACCTTCAGCTTCTTGGGTTTTGAGATTGTACGTCCAGGCCATCCCTGTGTCCCATCTCGGCCAGATGTGATGTTCATGGTTTATCCCCTGGACCAGAACTTGTCCGATGAGGACTAATAGTCATAGAGGATGCTTTACCCAAGAGCCACAGTGGGGGAAGAGGGGAAGTTAGGCAGCCCTGGGACAGACGAGAGGGCTCCTCGCTGTCTAGGGAAGGACACTGAGGGGCTCAGGGTGAGGGTTGCCTATTGTGTTCTCGGAGTTGACTCGTTGAAATTCTTTTCCATAAAGAACAGTATAAACATTATTCACATGTAATCACCAATAGTAAATGAAGATGTTTATGAACTGGCATTAGAAGCTTTCTAAACTGCGCTGTGTGATGTGTTCTGTCTAGCCTAGGGGAGGACATTGCCTAGATGGGGAGGGACTGTCTGGGTTCAGGGGCATGGCCTGGAGGGCTGGTGGGCAGCACTGTCAGGCTCAGGTTTCCCTGCTGTTGGCTTTCTGTTTTGGTTATTAAGACTTGTGTATTTTCTTTCTTTGCTTCCTGTCACCCCAGGGGCTCCTGAGTATAGGCTTTTCAGTCCCTGGGCAGTGTCCTGGAGTTGTTTTTTGACACTCTTACCTGGGCTTCTCTGTGTGCATTTGTGTCTGGCCTGGAGTAAGCAGGTCCGACCCCTCCCTCTTTACAGCTTAGTGTTATTCTGGCATTTGGTTAAGCTGGCTTAATCTGTTTAATGTTATCAGTACATTTTAAATAGGGGCATTGAAATTTACTCCCACCACCAGGGCTTTTTTGGGGGATGCCTGGGCCTTAAAAACACTAGCCAAACTCTAATTCTCAAATCACTGCCAGGAGTTCTTGCTCCTGGCTGCAGGCCCAGGCCCCAAGGTCTCCTTCTTGGGGTCACAAAGAAAGAGCAGTAAGGAAGAGGAATATATAGCAACTCAGGGCCTGGGAATTGTGGGGCAATCTGTTCTTAGGGACTGGATGCTTCTGGCTGGCTGAGTATAGTACTAGCTACTTCCCCACCAGGTTCTGAGTAGTGTCTGAGACCCTGTTCTGCAGGGCCTAGGGTAGCGCTGGGAGTGTAGAAATGGCCTGCCCTTAACTGTTTTCACTAAACAGCTTTTTCTAAGGGGAGAGGAAGGGGGAAAGATCTAGATTGGGTGAGGGGGACGGGGATGTCAGGGAGGCAAGTGTGTTGTGTTACTGTGTCAATAAACTGATTTAAAGTTGTGGTTGGTCTAGTCTTTATTTCTGAACTAGGACCAACTCCCTACCAAACTGTTTTGAGTCCAGAGCCTAATAGAGGTGTGGTGCGTGCTCCTTGGGAAAAAAGCTGCAGTGTAGGAGGGCACATAAACTGGCCGAGGCCTCTGGGGCCATATTACACTGTGAAATGCGGGGTTGCTAGGAGTCTGAGACTCACTGCTAGAGCCCCCTGGAGAGACAGATGTGTACATATCAGCTTCATCTAGGAGAGGCTATACCCAAGATCCAGTCTGCTCTTAGCTCTTCCTTTTCTGTAAAAGGCTGGGGAGGTTGGGTCCTGAAACTGGGTTTTTTCTTTTGCCTGGAGCTACTGACATTCCCATTCCTGAGGTCTTTGAAGGATGCAGCACACACCTTCCCTGTTCTAGTTTTCTCCTTTTGGAGCTCAGTGTCCTGAGGTGTGGCTTCCAGTCCCCCACACCACAGCCTGATGGATAAGCTCTCAGTGGCACCAAGGGGGCTGGAATCCTTCACCACAGTTTTTTTAATTTCTCAAGGATTTACTGGCACTTTTTTTCTTTTGCTTCTGTTTTGCCAATTGAAGGGCATGTTCTTCCACCTCCTACATTTTTGCAACTGTCTACTGTTGAGCTGTGGCTCTCACATTGCTCTTTATGGAGCCTGCTTGTGTTTTCACTGTGGGCCAAGTCATTAATCTTGGACTCTAACTTGTATTCATTAAAAGTAATGAGCTCCAATCCCAAGGTTTTTTTTTTTGTTGTTTGTTTGTTTTTTCATGGAATCTCGCTCTGTCACCCAGGCTGGAATGCAGTGGTGTAATCTCAGCTCACTGCAACCTCCGCCTCCTGGGTTCAGGTGATTATCCTGCCTCAGCCTCCTGAGTAGCTGGGATTACAGATGCCCACCATCACACCCAGCTAATTTTTTGTATTTTTAGTAGAGACAGGGTTTTGCCATGTTGCCTGGGCTGGTCTGGAACTCCTGGCCTCAAGTGATTCACACGCCTCGGCCTCCCAAAGTGCTGAGATTACAGGTATGAGCCACCGTGCCTGGCAAATGTTATTAGAGCAAGTCTGGGACTAGAGACATTCAGTTGAAATCAGGTGTCCCCCACTGGGCAGGTAATTCCTAGAGGCAGCTGGCATTTAGGATGCAGATATTAAACAAACACAAGGAATCTACAAGACAGATGAAAAAGAACCAAGACAAAACTCAGTCCCTTACTTTTTCCCAAGAAACCTGCTTGAGATTCTGCTGCCACCTATTGGTGATTCCTCTTCAGTACGGCTAGAGTCACAAAGGCTAAATTGGAAACCCAGTCAAGATTTCCCTTTTCAAAAAAAAAAACACCCAGTCAAGATTTCCCTTTTCAAAAAAAAATTTTGCTATTGAAGACCACTGACAGGAAAGAAATATGGTACCCAAAAGGCTGCACTACAGTTTAAAAAGCAACTTAGAAGGTAGAATATTTTGGGGGTGGAGTGTGAAAGGCAAACTAAGTCTAAATTTAAGAACAGGGACATTAAAAACTTTATTCAATAAATACAACAAATAATTTAAAAATATACTTCAATTCCAAAGCCAATTAAGAAAAGGAAGTAGAGAGAAAGGGAAAAAAGTGGGGAGGAGGAAGGTAGAGGAAAAGAGAAAGCGGCCAAACAATGGTTTGGTTGGGCTGTGTTTCAGAGTGTACCACCCTTTAAAATTCTGATCAAATACTCTTGACCCATAAACCCTTAGCCCTTGTTCTGATGGGGTAGCCATAGGAGTCCACCAGCTGGGAATCATCCACTGAGCTCTGGATCAGAGCATTCTAGAGGCTGGAATGTGGGGGGAGTTTTAGGGGCAGTTTCCCAGTCATTCCTAAAACCATCCGTCCTAACTCCCAGGCAGGTTTAAATAGTGCAACTCTTAGGCAGAGAGCTCCCAGCTGCATAGTTTCACAGGTGAGTGTTTCAAGCCAGGGCCTCCAGGAAACAGGTCCCAGAGTACCCAGGGGTCCAAAGCCACTTCGGTGAATGGAAATCTAAAGGTGAGGAGAGGGGAGGCGAGGGCACAGAGTAAAGCTCCTGGGCTAAGCCAGTGGCCAAGCCAGAAAACAATGCCGGGCAGAAAAGGATTACAAGGCAGGTAGTCTGGACACTGGATTCAACAGCTTGCCATCAGCCAGGGAAAGTGAAGCTGAGGATGCATATAGAGCAGGGCCAGGAAGATCAGGAGAGCTGAGGGAGAATAGGAAAGTTGGGAGGAAGGAAGAGGCAGCTCAGCAGCAAACTCCAGGAGAAATAACCAGCAGCCCTCACAGATTTGTGATTGTCTCTTAAAAAGATTTATTTTCTCTTCTTGCCTGAATGTACAAAGGCAAAAAGAGTACAGTTTGTATATATATATATTTATATATATATATAAAAAAACAAGGAACTTGGTAATATACACTTTACAGAAGGGAAGAATCAGGAAGACTGAAATTAAATCCAACAGAGCAACGCCAATGGAACAAAATCTATGAACAGCAACACTGCCCCTCCAGCCCGGGCCTCCAGCTCGCCCCAACCTGCTCCCAATGGGAGGGCTGAGCACCAAGGCAAGCGGGTGGGCTGGGGCAGGAGGGGCTGGGGACAGGGCCTGGGAGGGGCTTGATCCCAGGAGGGGCCCATGGTAGGAGATCACTGGAAAGCTTCCTGGGATGCCCAAGTAATAAAACAAACAACAAAGGCCCAGAATTATGGGGCCAACTAGCTGCCCAGTTGCATCTTGGGGGCATCAGAGTAGACAAGGGGATGGTGAGAGGGTATACGGGATAAGTGACATGGGTGGCCTCAAAGCCTGTATAAAATAATTCTCTAGCCCTCTGCAGTCTTAACTCGCAACTCTCTAAGTCCTCCCATGGCCCCTTAAACCTGGAAAAAAGAGACTCAAGAAATCACCATTTCATTTCATAGGGTGCCCTCTTACCCTTCTAAGCGTGTGGTTCTTTGACCTTTTCATGTGTGGAGAGAGTTGGGTAAGAGAAGGAAATTTCATACATGTACATGTACAAGGCAGGAAAAGGGGATGAAGGGAATTGCCATACCTTAAAATGAGGAAGTAGTTGATGTGGATCCTAAAGAGCAGCTCTCCAAGCCTTGCCTGATCTATCTGAGGATGAGGCCCCCTCTCTCTTTAGCTTCTCTATGGGAAGCCCAGTGAGCAACGTCTGTGAGGGCCTGGGCAGGGGTGGCTCATAAACAGACTTGGTCTGGTGGTCTTGGCCCTTGGTAGCAAATTTTTCCAGCCTTTGTTTGTGGGGTGGGATAGGATGGGGACCCCTGCTGAGCACCTCATCCCTCTGACTAGGTCATGGATGCCACAGGTAGCTCCCACCTGTGCTTCTCCTCCCCATGTAGAGGTGGGCAGCAAATCTTTCACTCAGCACTTGTCAAGAATCTCCACAGCTGCTGCTTCATGTTATTTCAGAGAGAAGACTAGGCCCGGCAGGCATCAGGATCTGCCATGGTGGCTTTCACCTGCTCTTCCGAACAGCTCCTACTCTTCAGGGGAGACTTGGATATGAGGATCAAAGAGCCAGATGTTTAAGAAGAAAAATTAAAAAGGAAAAGAAAAACCTGTTCTCTTCTGGAGAACCCAAGGCTGCCCAGCTAATACAGAAGTTCATCCTCTGTGTTACAGAACGAGTTGAAGGGCAGGAATGCATGGCCATGCCTGCCCAATGCAAAAGAAAATTACTCCAAACGGTTTCTTTACAATATATACAGAGTATGCTGCAGGCCAGTGCCACAGATACAAAACACACAACAATATTTAAAAACAGACAGGAACAGAGAGGGAACCTTGGCTCCACCTCACAGGAGCCCCAGGAGGGCATAATCAGGCTGAAATTCAGTCACCCTCTTGGTTGGTGTGACTCAGGTGGGGTGGGCTGATGGTGTCTGCACTAGCTACTTCCACGGAGGAAAGGGAGGTCACTGCTCAGAGCACTGCCCATGAGGGCAGCAGGAGGCAGAGGGAATGATGGGTATGAGGGAGGCTGTTTTGGGGGTCCTGCCAAGAGGTCTAAAACAATGGTTTTTGGGGAGGACTCAGAACCCAACTTGAACAAAAATGAGGAGGCAGAAACCTAGGGGAAAGGCCTGTAGATCAGAGGGGATCCTCTTGAGCAGATGGTGACCCTAAGCCTCTCATGTGTAGGGTTCCAGGGTCCTTGGAAATCAACTACTACTGGGCACTGTGCTTACTGTCCCCTATTTCCCATTTTCCAAACTGAGTCAGAGCCAAGTTCCTGCTCCTAGTCATTTTTGGCACTCTGGTCACACACTCCCTTTTCCAGCCTACACTGGTGTCTGTCAGTCTTTCTCTCTCTCTCTCAATCCAGAGGGTCATGGAAAGATAGGAGGGGAGAACAGAGGGATGATACCTCAAAAGCCAAGTAAGCTAAAGCTCCCCACACCTTGGGGAAGACATGACCCCAACAAAGCAACCAAATCATCCTCACTTTCCCAGTACAAAGAGTATAAAGCTTCCATTGGGAGACTGCATTTCTAAGGAGAGCAGAGAAATGTTGGCTGCCTCAAAGCACAGCTCCACTGAGTACATTCTGAGCCTCTAATAAGTAATGGCTTGGATGTGTTATTCCAGGGTCTAAGGAACAAATAACCTCCCACGGCCAGTGGCCCCTCAAACAAAATATGTGTTACCAAGAAACACAGCTTATATTGGCCCACATGGAGGTTATAGACTGAGCTATATAAAATCATGTACTTGTAGACAGAGGAATTGGGCTGTATATATCTGTGGCCCCAAATGAGGAAGATATCAGATGGCTAGATGACAGGACATCTCCAAGAACTGCTGGGTGCTCCCAGGGGCTGCCTTCTGGGCCTTGCACTAAGGTGACCTGGCAGACTCCAAGGTTCCCCATGCTGGGGGGAATACTAGTTTATCTGCCTGAGGCTTAAGAGCCAAGCAGTGGAAAAGAAGAGACAAGACCAGTGTGGGGATCCCCCTGGGAAAGGCACCAAGGGGTTAGGAGGGAAGGGAAAAGGGCAAGGAGTTGGGGAATAAGAAGCAGCAGGACTTAGTGGGGACGCAGGTTCTACTTCACAGATGTCATTCATGCTCCAGCACCAGCTTGCTCCCAGTGTCCCTGGGAAGCCCTGTGCTGGTGTTGGAACCCCTGCCCCCTGCCTCACAGGCAGCTCAAGGCCATGTTGGGGCAGATGCCTTGGTCTTCCTTTCCAGGCTAGGTTGTGAGCGTTTATATGTGCTCGTGTAAATGGGGAGAAGTCTCCACATTTGAAGACCTTGTTTTCGCAATTATGTAGAAAACAACCCCCAATTTCTTTCCTGAGATTCTAGTTCCTCCACATGCTGCCAATTCCCAGGGTGCAAAGCACTAGGGAGATGCAGAATCTGGTGATGGTGGTAATGATGGTGAGGGGTATGGCTGCTGTGCTGTCTTCAGACCTTACCCAGTGCTTGGGGGTGGGGGTCCCTCCCTGGTGGGCAGGGGGGCTGGTACTGCTCCAGCAGCAGACCAAGGGCTTGGGGAACAGAGCGGTGGCTTCTCTGGGCTGAGGCCATGTTCCCCTGGTTGCTTCCCGTGCCTTCATCTCCACAGAGGCCACAACAGTCATGACTGTGGCTGAGAGAATAAATATTTTTGCTAAGTACCAGCTCTCCAGCTCCTGAGGAAGAGGGAGGGTCAGGTAGTCCGGAGGTCTGGTGGAGGTGAGATAGCCAAGGGTCTGCCTTCAGTCATGGTGGAAACGGCAAACAGGATGATCAACACCATTTAACTGATGTCTAAATGGCACCTTCAGCACCTCCTTGAGTGAGCCAGTCCGGGCCCGTGAAGCTGACTTTATCCGGGCACTTGGTGTCTGCAAGGGAAACATGGACAGATAACCAGGCACTCAGCTTGTTGGTAGAACAACCACAAGGTGGCACTCCAAGAAAATGAATTGTAGGAGTGGCCAGTACTGGTCCCTAGGGGACACTATGTTCCACAGGTCCTCTCAGATGCACATGGCTTCATGGGAGATTCTTGTACAACAGGCTTGGCCAGGGTTCCATGGATTCCAGACTGCTGACCCCTCATAGCTATTCCTCACCTAGGGATTCTGTGATCCAGGTAGCAGCTATCCCGGCTTTATGTGTTGCCCCAAATTAACAAAAGTGACTTACCATTCTCACCTCCTGGGGGGTGGGTAGAGTGAGGGAGTTGAGCCTTGTTGGCTGGCAACAATGGCTGTAGAAGAAAGCCCTGAATAAGCAGGAGAACATGTTAGTGTAGCACTCACAGAAACCTTCCATTAACCTTTTTCCCTGAGTTTTGGGGTGCTGACAGAAAAAAATATCTGATACTCAGCCAGATATATTTGCTGGAGATAGATAATAAGGCTCTATTTCTCAGCTGATTGTTTCTCTTTTCCTTTGGGGAACACCTGTTCCATATTCTTCTGACTATCAAGGCCAGTATTCTGGAGGAATTTAAGAATCCCCAAACTCCAAGGGAGGAATAAATATCATATGCTTTAATGACTGCAGGAGGTTAGGACTGTGCACAGATTAGAAGCTCAAAAAAAAAAAAAAAATTAAAAAAGGATTCTTATGAGGCAGGTAGGAGGGTCCTAGCTGTGGACATTACTACTGGGATGAAGATAAACAAAACAAAACAAAACAAGACAAAACAGGTGGTAGGGAAAACAGGCTTACCTGCTGCATAGGGTAAGTTGTACTGTGCTGGGAGCAAGGAGTACCCCAAGTGGTGGTGGTGGTGGTGTGTGGACATCAGGCGCTGGGAAGGAGAGGTGCGGGGCCGGTCAACACTCCGTTCACCCCCACTTGCTCCCCCGACACTGCTACAGCTGCCACCACCCCCAACCACCCCACAGCCTCCTCGATCTCTCTCCTGAGAAGTTTTATCACTTATCTGGAAAGGAAACCGGAGACACAAAAGCACTATAGTGAGACACACACACACACACACACACACACACACACACACACACACACACACGAGTGAGATGCCCAGGGCGCCACCTTGTGACCCCTAAAAGTGCAAGATACCTAAGAATAAAGAAGATGCCCTGGGGGCTGCCAGTGTCAAGTCAGCCAAGCTGCACCGTGGTCAGGACCTGAACTTGTCCACCTTCTCCCAGACCCTGGGTCTGGCCTTACTAGTCTTTGGGTAACAGCCAGCATCACTGTACTTTTCTTACCGTGGGAGACTTGCTCTTGTAGTGACTGGCGTGCTGCTGTAAGATGTCCAGGGCTTTGGACTCTGAGCTGGATTTACAACTCACACTGGGGCTGGCTCGTGCCTTGTCAGCATCTTCACCACCTGAGACCTTGCTGCCATATGGGGAAAAAGAGTAGCTGGAAGGCAGGTAGGAACCTGTGGAAGGAGAAATCAAACAGTCAAAGAGATGGGAGAGGTAGAGGAAGCTCTGCTTTAGTGAGCTTGATTAGGTGGGCATCAGCTTTCCTAGGCACAGGCTGAGGTATTTTCTAACATAGTGGCGGGCTGAGACTGTTGGCTTGACCTTTCTTTACTAAGCTCTACAGGAAAAATTAGCTAAGGGATATTAGGAACATGGCCCTGTTTCCTGCTTCCAACTTCCATAGGTCGGATACTGTTCTTTGAACTGGTCTCAGATTCATCTTGGAGAAGTGACATGATAAAGTGGAAAGATCACACGATCTGGAGTCAGAGCCTTGGGCTCAAAACCTTACTCTCAGACTTACTAGCTTGGTAACCTTGAGCAAATAAATAAGTGTTCTGAGCTTCAGTTTCTTCATCATCAAAAATGAAGATATCAATACTTATTACTTAAGCTGATAAGGAGGATTAAAAAAGATAATGTGTATAAATCTCAGAGGACAGCGTCTGGCTCAGGGCGAGCACTCAACAAATGCAACTATGATTTTTATATTGACGGGTGTGAGTGACAGGGAGAAAGGAACACCTCAAGGGTAAGAAATTTCCTATTTCTGTTTGAAAAGCTTATTTCTATTTAGAGTGTGCTTTATAATAAAGTCACCAGAATGTTGAGACTATTTAGGCTGATGTAGGAAGCTGGAAGCTCTAAGGAGTGAGGCTAAAGAAGTGCCCTTCCACCCCAGAAGCACCCCACATGGTTCTTTGGGCAACAAAACGAGTAGAGTTAAATAAGAGCATTTTATTCTAACAAGTTAAAAAACATTTAAGGCCAGGAGCGGCTTTGGGAGGCCAAGGCGGCTGGATCACCTGAGGTCGGGAGTTCAAGACCAGCCTGAGCAACATAGAAGAACACCGTCTGTACTAAAAATACAAAATTAGCCAGGAGTGGTGGCACATGCCTGTAATCCTAGCTACTCGGGAGGCTGAGGCAGAGAATTGTTTGAACCCGGGAGGTGGAGGCTGTGGTGAGCTGAGATCACGCCACTGCACTCTAGCCTGCGCAACAAGAGTGAAACTCCGTCTCAAAAAACAAACAAACAAAAAACATTTAAACACTATAAAGAGCTTGTCTTTTCCAAGCTGAATCTAGCAGGACTTCCCCCCAGTCTGACTTCAGATGGCTCTTCTTACTTGACAGGTGAACATGATCTGGCAACTGAATCCATGCATTGTTATGGTTTGCATTTTATTTGTTCTTTGTGTCTCTCCACTATGATTAAGCTGTAAGCTCCGGGAGTGGAAGGAACTCAATGGCTCTACTTCTTTTGTACCTCCCACAGTGCCTAGCACACTGCAAAATGTGGAGTATATGGTTTACAAATTCCAGCTGAGGGGAGACAGCAGTGACAGAGAAGGAGTTTTACCTTTAGTTAGCAATGAAAACTGACTACAGAGGCAATCCTTGAGCTGGAGCAAGGGAGAGAGAGGTAGTCACACAGACTATCATTATGGGTCATTCAAGGAACTATGGGTTATGGTGGCCACCTCATAGAATGACTCAGTGAAAAAAGGGCTGTCATCTAAGCGAGCCTCAATATGCCTTGGGGCTGAGCAAGAAAACTCTGGACGTGAAATCTGTGCTTCATTCCCCCTTCCAGTGAATGGAATATTGCTGGCACTTGGTGCTGTACCTGGGTAGTTCTGCATCATCACAGCAGGCATGCTCCGGTAGCTGGGGTGGTTGGGGTCATAGGACTGACTGTAGGAATAGCCGTGCATGTAGGGGATGTAGGACTGGTGCTGGGTGAGCGGGGAGGACACAGGCACATGGACACTTGGCCGGGGCTCCTTGTTCCCAAGGCGAGACTCCTCTGACGTGGGCAGCTTGCAGTCACTACTTGTGCTTTCCTTCCCATCTTCCTTGGGGACAGAGTCCTTACTCCGACTCCTTTCCTCCTTCAATTTGCGGTCCCGCTCCTCCTTCCACCGCTCATCCTCTGACTTGATGTCTGAGTACTTGGCAGGATAAACATATGTCCACATCCGGGGCTCTGCCTCCTACAACAATCACAGAACAACGACTGGGTGTTGTACAGATAAGACAAGATATATTTCAAGCCCAAGGTCCCAGTAGAACCACCAGAGCAGATAATTAGTACTAGATACCTGGGGCAGAGTAGGATTTTGGCCTCTACTGATTTTGTTTATAATCCAACTCTGCTCCCTTTTGGTTAAAAAGCCCCTGCGCCCACCTCTGCACCCACCCACAGGGAACAAGATGGGGCAGGGGGAGAAAAGGAAAATCCATCCATGCATCAGTGGATGTTTTCTAGGTGAGAACAAGCATTCTGGGAAAACGACTGAAATAGGAAAGGCTGCCCCATCCAAGATGTTTAGATTGTTTCACTTTTTCAGAGCGTGCTCAGGGGCTGGAAAGCTTATAAGTGACACTCAGATCAGAGGAGGGAGGGAGGCATAACTATTATACCAAGAGGGATGGGAAGACATTCTAAGTCTCATGAGCAGAGCAAGATATGAGATTCCAAGTTCCTAGTTCTAACTCAACCTATAAAATCCTTGTTAAACAAACTCAGTAACTGAGTATACTTTGGACCTACTCTAAAAAAGAGAGACCATCAATAACTCATTTCATAGGAACCAAACAGTGGAGGAAACACAGACAAGGAATCGAGATACCTGGGTTCTAATCCTGGCTCTGCTAGTGAGGTCTCAAGTAACCCCAGACAAATCAAGCTAACTTGTCTGGGCCTTTCCTGTCAAACGGAAAAAACACCTGCTATGGATATAAAAGTGCTTTTTAAAAAACATTAATATGAATCCCTGTGCTTTGGGAGGCTGAGGCGGGAGGACTGCTTGAGGCCAGGGGTTCAAGACCAGCCTGGGCAACATAGTGACACCCCTCTCTACAAAAAATTAAAACATCATCTGGGTGTGGTGGCATGCATCTGTAGTCCTGGTTAATTGGGAGGCTGAGGCAGGAGGACTGCTTGAGCCTAGGAGTTGGAAATTGCAGTGAGCTATGACTACATCATTGCATTCCAGCCTGGGCAACACAGAGGGACTCTGGTCTCTGTAAAAACATAAAAATAAAAAAAATTACGGCCGGGCGTGGTGGCTCATGCCTGTAATCCCAGTACTTTGGGAGGCCGAGGTGGGTGGATCACAAGGTCAGGAGATCAAGACCATCCTGGCTAACATGGTGAAACCCCATCTCTACTAAAAATACAAAAAATTAGCCGGGTGTGGTGGCGCACACCTGTAATCCCAGCTACTTGGGAGGCTGAGGCAGGAGAATCGTGTGAACCCGGGAGGCAGAGGTTGCAGTGAGCTGAGATCGCGCCAGTGCATTCCAGCCGGGGTGACAGTGCCAGACTCCATCTCGAAAAAAATTAAAAAATTAAAAAATAAAATAAATAAAAAAAATTGGCTGGGTGCAGTGGCTCATGCCTGTAATCCCAGCACTTCGGGAGGCTGAGGCAGGTGGATTACTTGAGGTCAGGAGTTCCAGACCAGCCTGACCAAGATGGTGAAGCCCCATCTCTACTAAAAATACAAAAAAAAATTAGCTGGGCGTGGTGGCGTGTGCCTGTAATCCCAGCTACTCGGGAGGCTGAGGCAGGAGAATTGCTTGAACCTGGGAGGCGGAGGTTGTGGTGAGCCAAGATCACACCACTGCACTCTAACCTGGGCAACAGAGTGAGACTCCATCTCGAAAAAATAGTAATATTAAAATAAAATAAAAAACATTAAAATAGTTTACAAAGGTAAAGAATTCTTAAAATTATACATCTCTCCTGCTAATCTCAATTCCGTTGAACCCCTATATAAGGACAGCCCTTATTTGTGAGGAAGATAGACGATTATCATACGGTATTTCCACTTCCTCCCAGGGCAACAGTTACCTGTCGGTACCAGAGTATTGGATCCACCTCTGCCTGTCGACCACACTCAGCGCCTGTCTTGGCCTCAGAGGTCTCCTTGCTTAGGTGGCTGGCATCACTCAGCTTCACTTTAAGGCCTTCAGGGGCCTGGCCCGGGAGTTTTGAAGAGTCATCTAACTTGGGAATGATGACTGATTTGGCTGGGTCAGCCCCTGGCTCCTTGGCCTTGCCAGGTCCTGACTTCACCAGGTCTGTCAGGCTGGGGGCCTTGGTGAGAGTTGGTGGAATTGATGGCTTTTGCTTCCACTCTTCCTTGAGTGCTGCCTCCCGCTCCTTCAGGCCCATCTCTGCCTTCTTGTCCACTCCCCGCTGCTGCTGCTCTAAGCTCTGGCGTTTCTGCTGTTCTTCGTACTGCTGCCGGTAAGCCGTGTTAGTGCTCAGAAGGTGGGTGTGGTAACTCTGGTCGCTGTAGCCATAGGGGGGTACATAGGCATACTGGTTGTAGTACAGGGACTGCATGTACATATTGGGACGCTGCTGGATGACCGAGGGCTGCTGACTGGAACTGCTCAGCTCGGGCTTCTTTTCCTCACAGACATCGTTCTTCACTTTCCCTTCTATGCTCTCAGGTTCCTCATCCCTTTTTGTCTTCAGGGCCTGGCTCTCCACTCCTGCCTGGCTGCTGGGGTTCAGAGCCCCAGGGCTGGACTGTGCATAACTTGGAGAATAGTAACTCTCAAAGCCTTGGTAATATGGTGAGTCTTTGCTCTGAGGCTGAGGGGGAAAAAGAGTTTTCTTAGCCCCTTCTTTAACCAACTGTTCAGTGTCCTTTGATTTGACACTGTCTACCTTGCCCTCCCCATCCTCCCCAGCATCAGAGATATCAGAGTATGCAGGGCTGTTAGTTTTGACTGAGCTGGCTTCAGCTCCATTCTGGGTCACTACATGTAAGGGAGTCAGGGGCTGAGTAGGGGTAGTGTTTTCAAGGCGGCTACTGCCTCCAATGGAAGGGCTGGGGGCATTGTCCGTGAAACTGTAGATCTTGTCGGCTTCAGCCTTGATGCTAGCCAGTCGGCTTTGGTGGGGGTCTGATGAGCCATTTAGGAGCCCCTCCATTTTCATCCCATCTCCTGAAGATTCCCTGAATGGGCTTTTGCCTTCTTCTGCTCGACACACCTTCCCAGGGGTCAGAGGACTTTCAAGTTCCTTTGAAGATTCCTTCTTTTTTTTGTCTTTCTTTTTCTTGTCCTTGGCTGGAGTCAAGGCAGGGTTGACTGTGAAAGGTTCTCCCATAACAGTGGGCTTGGGCTGAATGGGCTTGAGTTGGGGACTGTTGGGCATGGCTTGTGCCACTGTGGCAGTCAAGCCTGAGGAAGAGCCTGGGCTCGCTGCTGTGAAGGTGGCTGTCTGGAAGGTGTAGATTTGCTGCGGGGAGATGGCAGGGGCAATGGGACGGGCTGACTTTAGGCTCTTGGAAGGAATCTTTTCAGGTTTTAAACTAGAGGGTTTTTTACATTTTTCTTTTTCCATACACTTCCTTTCTAAAGAATCAAAGGCATCATTGCTTGTTTCATCCATCACTGAGGGTCCATCATCAGAGCCATCATTGGATAAGGCCCCAAGGTCTGTGTCCCCTTCCCCACTCAACTTTTTCTTACAGAGGCCTTTTGTGGTGAATTTGCTTGAAGGAGAAGGGCTATGGGGCTCTACAAGTCGAACTTTGGGGGTAGCTGAGCGGGCAGGGGACAAGGAACCTTTTTGTGAGACAGATGCACCATTGCAGCTCCCAAGATCTGCATGGAGAATAGGTTCCTCTCCATACTCACTGTCCCCATCCGCTTCCGGCTTGCTGTCGTCATCTGTATGGGCATGAGCTTGGTGGTACTTAAGTCCATTGATGTGCTTGTACTTCTTGTTGCAGTTTGGGTGGGGACAGTCAATCAGGACGGGGGAGGGACAGTTTCTGTCCAGAACAGTGGGTTCTACTTTGGTCCCAGGAAGGGGGCCAGTGGCTGAGCCCATGGAATTAGTACGGACACGCTTGCTCCCTTTGGAGTCCTCTGAGCTAGAATTCAGCTCCATGTCTGAAAGGGGTTTGTTTTTCCGCTTATTAGCTGACGAAGGGCTGGCCTTAACATCCTCAGAAGTGCTGCTGGCAGGTGGGCGATGCTCTGAAGAATTCTGGCTGCCCCGACGGCCTTTGCTATTGGCTCCTGCCCGGGTTTTGCTGCTGCTACTGGTCCCTTTGCTGTCAGAGGCTGTGGCTGTCTCATTGACAGGTGTATTACTGTTGGGACGCATGCGTTTGCCTCTACCCCGACCATTGCGCATTTCCAGGTCACTGGTCGGGGAGTCACAGAACCTTGGCAAAGGATAAACACAACAGAATATTATTAAGAAGAGAAAATATCTTCAAACCAGTTTAGCTGTAGCCTCCAGAACTGTCCAGATGGTGACTATCATTTTCAATGAATATGATTTGTTAAAAGAAATTCTGATTGTGAACTGCACTAAATGGCGAACTCCTGGGATACATGTTAGCTGCAAATTATTCCCCAACATTTACCTCTAAAACCATGCAGAGTCTGTTCCATAAGATAGTCAAGTCAACATTTCCTATATACAACCATAGTCATGGTTTCAGAAAAGATGTTAGAGATCATACAGGAAATTGAGGCCAGGCATGCTAAGTGACTTGTCCAAGGTAACATCACTGATTAATGGCAACATACAACAAGACTCTAGCTCTACTTTTAGCCCAATGCCTTTTTCTTACAAACCTCACTATGAAGATATAGAAAGGTAGAACAAAGCACCTATCCATTTAAGAGTTCCCTAAACATCAGATATAACCAAGAGTACATGAGTTCTTTGAATGTCTGGAGATCTGCACCTAGGGGTCACTCCTCATAGGCCCTAAAGTAGCTTTTCATGGAACTTAAAACACTGCCTAGAATTAAACCTTTAGCTAAGATTGGTTCCCTTGTAGATCTAAAGATGGTTTTGACTCTCTTGCTCCAGGGGGCAGCTGGAGTAGGTTGTTTCTAAGACAGTGGGAACCACAGCCATTGCAGAAAAAAGGCAAATTTTGTCAAATATCTCCTTTGGGTTCCCAGAACAGTTCTACTGTAAAGCTACTTACTGCTTCCCTGTTATCAACCTACTCACTCAGCTCCTATCTCTCTGGATTCTTGCATGCCGAAAGCGGAAATAAGTCCTTCCAACAGGTTTCTCAGAAATGCAAAGGGAGGGCATAAAGAACCTTACTAACTTGTTTTAGCTCATCTGCTTCTGATTCTTTTTTTTTTTTTTTTGAGATGGAGTCTTGCTCTGTCGCCAGGCTGGAGCGCAGTGGCACGATCTCGGCTCACTGTAACCTCCAATTCCCTGGTTCAAGTGGTTCTCCTGCCTCAGGCTCCCGAGTAGCTGGGGTTACAGGCATGAGCCACCATGCCCAGCTAATTTTTGTATTTTTAGTAGAGACGGGGTTTCACCATCTTGGCCACGATTGTCTCGATCTCCTGACCTTGTGATCCACCCGCCTCGGCCTACCAAAGTGCTGGGATTACAGGCGTGAGCCACTGCGCCCGGCCTGCTTCTGATTCTTATCAGGGCAACTATTATGGTCTGGATATAGTTCTTTTTTTTTTTGAGATGGAGTGTTGCTCTGTCACCCAGGCTGGAGTGTAGCGGAGCGATCTCGGCTCACTGCAACCTCCAACTCCCCGGTTCAAGCGGTTCTCCTGCCTCAGGCTCCCGAGTAGCTGGGGTTACAGGCATGAGCCACCACACCCAGCTAATTTTTGTATTTTTAGTAGACACACGGTTTCACCATGTTGACCAGGCTGGTCTCGAACTCCTGACCTCAGGTGATCCACCCGCCTCAGCCTCCCCAAGTGCTGGGATTACAGGCGTGAGCCACTGCACCCAGCCTGAATATAGTCTTATAAAAGTCTAAGCCTTGGGCCAGGTGTGGTGGCTCACGCCTGTAATCCCAGCTCTTTCGGAGGCCGAGGCGGGCAGATCACGAGGTCAGGAGATCGAGACCATCCTGGCTAACACAGTGAAACCCCGTCTCTACTAAAAATACAAAAAATTAGCCAGGCGCGGTGGCGGGCACCTGTGGTCCCAGCTACTCGGGAGGCTGAGGCAGGAGAATGGCGTGAACCCGCGAGGTGGAGCTTGCAGTGAGCCAAGATTGTGCCACTGCACTCCAGCCTGGGCGACAGAGCAAGACTCCATCTCAAAAAAAAAAAAAAAAAAAAAAAAAAAAAAAGTCTAAGCCTCTAGAACCTGGCCCAGCATCTCTGAAAATTAAGAGGCATAAATAGCCCTCGGTAGAGAATAATCACATCTGAGAAAAAGAAAGTGGTATGGAATCAAGAACTTTAAAATACTTTTCCTTGGGACATTTCTGCCCATCTCTGTTTCATGGGAACAATGGGCAGATGAAGGTTTAAGATACTTTTCCTAAAAGAACTGTCCAGATAATAACTACTATTTTCAATGAATATGATCCAATAAAGAAACTTGTGACTGCATGGGAATTGCATTAATTGGTAAGCTCCTAGGATGTTACCTGTATGTTAGTTGTAAATTACCCTCAACGCCCGGATTTCCCAAACCCTGACAAACTGAGTACTAATATTAGGAAAAAGCTATAAGGTGCCATTGATTGAAATATCCATCTAAAGGTCAAATTGCAACATGAAAAGGTCCTTGTGAAACCCGTATATTCTAGCAGAGTTTATAAAACTAAAAATGTTCTTGAGTTCAAATTTCTGAGAAATAGCTACCATCAACGAATGTTTGCTCACCCATGGTTAGATGTTATGGCTTTGGTCTCAAGGTGACTTTAATAATTCCAGTCAAAGTGCATCCCCTCAACACTTTACTTTTTTTTTTTTCCTAATTTTAAAAATATAAAACACTTCACGAATTTGCATGTCACCCCTGTGCAGGGGCCATGCTAATCTTCTCTGTATTGTTCCAATTTTAGTATATGTACCGCTGAAGTGAGCACCCCCTGAACACTTTATTTTTTTTAAATTTAAAAAAAATTTTTTTTTTGAGATGGAGTCTCGCTCTGTCCCCCAGGCTGGAGTGCAGTGGCGCGATCTTGGCTCACTGCAAGCTCCGCCTCCCGGGTTCACGCCATTCTCCTGCCTCAGCCTCCAGAGTAGCTGGGACTACAGACGCCCGCCACCACGCCCGGCTAATTTTTTGTATTTTTAGTAGAGACAGGGTTTCACTGTGTTAGCCAGGATGGTCTCGATCTCCTGACCTCGTGATCCACCCACCTTGGCCTCCCAAAGTGCTAGGATTACAGGCGTGAGCCACTGTACCCGGCCCCTCAAACACTTTAATACACAATTCATCTTCTTTTTTTTTTTTTGAGATGGAGTTTCGCTTTTTGTTGCCCAGGCTGGAGTGCAATGGCGTGATCTTGGCTCACCACAACCTCTGCCTCCTGGGTTCAAGCGATTCTCCTGCCTCACCCTCTCGAGTAGCTGGGATTACAGGCATGCACCACCATGCCCGGCTAATTTTTTATTTTTAGTAGAGACGGGGTTTCTCCATGTTGGTCAGGCTGGTCTCAAACTCCTGACCTCAGGTGATCCGCCTGCCTCAGCCTCCCAAAGTGCTGGGATTACAGGCGTGAGCCACCGTGCCTGGCCATTCAGTCTTCTTGAATGTCAGATAAATACAGTGCTTTCCCTGGTATCTACACCATCATGTCCTTTAAAAGCTGGATGTACAATTCTAGCAGGATAAAAGTATAAGAGATCACCAATTAGAGTGGTTCAGACTAATATAAACTAAATGGCTGTAAGTGCTTACCTTGGGGGTGCCCAATCATGTCGTGTGCAGTCAAGGAGTGTACCTACATATGTCTTGTTCCTCCACGTTACATTTACCACCAACATCCCTGGAAAATAAGAGCACATAGATATAGACAAGACACACCCCATTTGCCACTGAGAATAGTATTCTTTTGATCAGCACTCTGACTTCTATAAGAGGGTTTAGGAGGTACTCTGGGTACCAATGGGACAAATAAGATTGGGCCAGAATAGTTCCATAGGAATTGCTTACAATGCTACTGAGGCCCCTTAGGATGGGTAACAGCTGTAAAGACTTCATGGTTTTGTCAAGACACATTTTATTTTTATTTTTGGAGATGGGGTTTTGCTCTGTTGCCCAGGATGGAGTATAGCCTCAAGTGATCGTCCCACCTCAGTCTCCCAAGTAGCTGGGACCACAAGAGCATGTCACCACACCTGGATAATTAAAAAGAATTTTTTTGGCCAGGAGTGGTGGCTCACGCCTGTAATCCCAGTACTTCGGGAGGCTAAGGCAGGCAGATCACTTGCGGCCAGGAACTCAAGATCAGCCTGGCCAACATGGGGAAAACCTGTCTCTACTAAAATTACAAAAATTAGTGGGGCATGGTGGTGCATACCTGTAATCCCAGCTACTCAGGAGGGTGAGGCAGGAGAATCGCTTGAACCCAGGAGGTGGAGTTTGCAGTGAGCCAAGACTGTGCCACTGCACTCCAGCATGGGTGACAGAGTGAGACTCCGTCTCAAAAAAAAAATAAAAAATAAAAAAATAAAGCTTTTGACTAGGTAATGTAGCCTTACTCCAAAATTCAAAAGGTAGTCCCCATGCCCTGACCAAAAAAAATCCCCAACAAACCCTAATATAAAATGAAGTGTCCCTTCCATAACTGTTCTTCAGTCTTCCAGTTCCCCTACTTGGAAACATCCAAAAGTCTTCCACAGATATTTTATATGTATATATGCAAATATGTTCATATATTCTTCCTTCAATGATAGCAATATACACACAATGTTCTGCACACTGCTTTTTTCATGTACCCAAATATTTTGGATCATTCCGTATGTGTAGACAGAGAGCTACTTCATTCTTTTCAATGGCAGCATTTGAATGGACATTTAGGTTGTTTCAATCTTCTATTACAAATAAACTGCAATGAATAATCTTGTACAAATGCTTCATTTTACCTACACAAATATGTCTGTAAGATGAATTCCTGTAAGTAAAACTGTTAATCACAGTGCACTTGTATTTGGAGTTCTCATAAATAACGGCCAAACCACCTCCAAATTGCCTCAAAGAGGATGCACTCATTCATATACCCATTTATAGTAGCCCATGAATACCTCTTGCCCTTTTCCTTTGGCAACATGATGTTCTCATTTTGTTCTTTGCCAATCTGATAAAAGAAAAATTAGGTTTTATATAGGGTTTTTTTTTTTTTGGCATTTTAATTCCTTTTTTTTTTTTTTTTTTTGAGACGGAGTTTCGTTCTTGTTGCCCAGGCTGGAGTGCAATGGTGCGATCTCTGCTCACTGCAACCTCCGCCTCCTGGGTTCAAGCAATTCTCTGCCTCAGCCTCCCGAGTAGCTGGGATTATAGGCATGTACCACCACCCCCAGCTAATTTTGTATCTTTAGTAGAGACAGAGTTTCTCCATGTTGGTCAGGCTGGTCTCAATCTCCTGACCTCAGGTGATCTGCCTGCCTCAACCTCCCAAAGTGCTGGGATTATAGGCATGAGCCACCGCGCCTGGCTGGCATTTTAATTCTTTTAGAGACAATGTCTTGTTATGTTGCCCAGATTGGGCTCAAACTCGGGCTCAAGCTATCCTCTTGTTAAGACCATTTTGCCCAGGCTGGTCTTGAACTCCTGAGCTCAAGCAATCCATCTGCTTTGGCTTTCCAAAGTGCTGGGATTATAGGTGTGAGCCACCACACTTGGCTCCATTCAGTCTTTTACCATTAAATATAATATTCAGCTTTAGCGCCATGTCTGGGATATTAGAGACAAAAAGAAAACCCAGGGAACTCATCACCATGTTGTTTCTAAGGTCTTGTGACCCATAGCTGGTCTGCCTTCTTTCTTCCACCTTTCACAGTCTTGTTGTATTTGTTTTATAAATAATTTCTAGAGTTTTTAGTTGTATTTAGTGGGAGGAATAGGGAAAAATCTGTCTACTCCATCTTCTCTGAAGTGGAAGTCCTGGTTTTTATTGGTTATCTTTCTTAACATTAGATTTATATTACTAACATTTTGGTTTGCAGCCTCATATTGAGTGGAATGTCTTTGTTATTACTTTTTCCCCTTTCTCTGTCTCATCACTTTGCAATTTCTTTCTTCTGGTCCCCTAGGGACTCAGTACAACAGTTCTTCAAATGGCCTATGCCACAGTGAAATTTAGGATATCACAGTTCTATTCTAATAATGAATCAGGAGGCAGCTTGACACAGTCCTTCCCAACTCCTTAAAGCTTCCCTCCTCCACTCAACAATTAACTATTTTAAGCCTCCTTTCATAAGGCTGGTTGGGGGTTAGCATCTCACTCTCCTGGCCTCACATTCTTAGTCTATGAGCATTTTTAGTGTCTATTTACTCCTCTGAAATCACCTCTCACGACTATTCTTTGTTCCCAGATCTGGAGGTCAGCCAGTCCACAGATTCAGCCCCACTTAGTGACTTGCATCTCTTTCTTTCTTTTTTTTTTTTTTTTTGAGACAGTTTCACTCGTGTTGCCCAGGCTGAAGTACAATGGCCTGATCTCAGCTCACTGCAACCTCTACCTCCCGGGTTCAAGTGATTCTCCTGCCTCAGCCTCCTGAGTAGCTGGGATTACATGCATGTGCCACCATGCCCCGGCTAATTTTGTATTTTTTTTTAGTAGAGACAGGGTTTCACCACGTTGGTCAGGCCGGTCTCGAACTCCTGACCTGAGGTGATCTGCCCACCTCAGACTCCCAAAGTGTTGGGATTACAGGTGTTGGCCACCACGCCCAGCCCCAAGGCACATTTTCTATGGAATATATCAAGACAATAAATCTGGGGGATCTGGAATTAGCTTTTGTTTGTCTACGGACACCCACTAATAAAATACTTTTTGATTTGGCACTTCTAGGACCTATCTCTAGTAACTCACTTATATTCATTTATTCTTTGACATACAATGGTGTCTAAAAATCACCAGACATGGAGTTAGAAAACCTTAATGCAAATCCTGGCTTTGTTATAGTGTAACCTTGAACAAGTCACTTGGCTTCTACAAATCTCAGTTTTTTTTTTTTTTTTGAGACAGAGTCTCGCTCTGTCACCCAGTCTGAAGTGCCCGGCCCAAATCTTAGATTTTTAAAAATATAGGATTAAGCCGGGTGCAGTGGCTCATGCCTGTAATCCCAGCACTTTGGGAGGCCAAAGCGGGTGAATCACAAGGTCAGGAGGTGGAGACCATCCTGGCCAACCCTGTGAAATCCCATCTCTGTGGTGGTGTGTGCCTGTAATCAGCTACTTGGGAGGCTAAGGTAGGAGAATCACTCGAACCAGGGAGTCGGAAGTTGCAGTGAGCCGAGATTGCGCCACTGCACTCCATCCTGGTGACAGAGTGAGACTCCATCTCAAAAAAAAAAAAAAAAAAAAAAAAAAAAAAAAAAGCCGGAAAAGCCGGACGCGGTGGCTCACGCCTGTAATCCCAGCACTTTGGGAGGCCAAGGCAGGCGGATCATGAGGTCAGGAGATCGAGACCATCCTGGCTAACACGGTGAAACCCCGTCTCTACTAAAAATACAAAAAATTAGCCGGACTTGGCGGCGTGTGCCTGTAGTCCCGGCTGCTGGGGAGGCTGAGGCAGGAGAATGGCACGAACCCGGGAGGCGGGGCTTGCAGTGAGCGGAGATCACACCACTGCACTCCAGCCTGGGCTACAGAGCAAGACTCCGTCTCAAATAAATAAATAAATAAATCAGACAACTAACCCAGAGTAGGTTTTCAATAAATAAATACAAAGGGAGTGCTTTAGACAAAACTATGGAGTATCAGGACCTGAGTCCTGAACTCTTGGTGGTGGCTTTAAATAAGACCTTATTTAGCCCTTGTTTTCTTTGGAATCGAAATTTAGGGTGCTTTATCATAAAACCAAATCAGACAAGGGAGAGGGAGAACAAGAATTATCCTACCCAGGAAGTCTCATTCTAATAAAATTAGGGCAGGAAAGAACTTTGGTTTAGTAAATTGGACTCTTTCAGTCTTACCAAGTGAAGCAGAACAGTCTATTGGATTGTGATTCAAACATTCATCAAACATACATTATGGATGTGGCACAGTGGCTCATGCCTGGAACCCCAGCACTTTGGGAGGCTGAGGCAGGAGGATCGTTCAAGACCAGGTGTTCAAGACCAGCCTGGGCAACACGGCGAGACCTGTCTCTACAAAAAAAAATTTAAAAACTAGCCAGTCGTAGTGGTGCCCACCTGAAGTCCCAACTACCTGGGAGGCTGAGGTGGGAGGATCACTTGAGCCCAGGAGTTCAAGGCTGCAGTGAAGCTATGCCTGTGCCACTGCACTCCAGCCTGGGTGACAGGGTGAGACTACATCTCTAAAAAAAAAAAAAAAAAAATTTGGCCAGACGCAGTGGCTCACGCCTGTAATCCCAGCACTTTGGGAGGCCTGAGGTGGGTGGATCACCTGAGGTCAGGAGTTCGAGACCAGCCTGACCAACATGGTAAAACCCTGTTTCTACTAAAATGCAAAAATTAGCTGGGCATAGTGGCAGGCGCCTGTAATCTCAGCTACTTGGGAGGCTGAGGCAGGAGAATTGCTTGAACCCAGGAGGCGGAGGTTGTAGTGAGCTGAGACTGTGCCATTGCACTCCAGCCTGGGCAACAAGGGTGAAACTCTGTCTCAAAAAGAAAAAAGAAAAAAGAAAAAAAAGAAAAGAAAAGAAAAACTTTCGGCCAGGTGCAGTGGCTCATGCCTGTAATCCCAGCACTTTGGGAGGCCAAGGCGAGTGATCACTTGAGGTCAGGGGTCCAAGACCAGCCAGCCTGGCCAAGATGGTGAAACTCCATCTCTACTAAAAATACAAAAATTAGCTGGGCGTGGTGGCGGGCGCCTGTAGTCCCAGCTACTCAGGAGGCTGTGGCAAGAGAACTGCTTGAACCCAGGAGGTGGAGGTTGCAGTGAGCTGAGATTGTGCTACTGCACTCCAGCCTCAGTGACAGAGCAAGGCTTCATCTCAAAAAATAAATAAATACAATAAAGTAAAAAAGAAAAACAAAACTATTATGGGCTAGATGTTTTCATATTATCTTATTGAATATTTACAGCCTTAAATCACTTTTATTTTTATTTAATTATTTTTATTTTAGACAAGAGTCTCGCTCTGTTGTCCAGGCTAGAGTGCAGTGGTGCAATCTTGGCTCACTGCAACCTCCGCCTCCCAGGTTCAAGCAATTCTTGTGCCTCAGCCTCCCAAGTAGCTGGGATTATAGGTGTGCGCCACCATGCATGGCTGATTTTTGTGTTTTTAGTTAAGACAGGGTTATACCATGTTGGCCAGGCTGGTTTTGAACTCCTGGCCTCAAGCAATCCACCCAACTTGGCCTCCCAAAGTGCTGAGATTACAGTAGTCACTGTACTTGGCCAATCACTTTTATTTTTATTTATTTGTGTGGTTTTTTTTTTTTTTTTTGAAAAGAAGTCTTGCTCTGTTGCCCAGGGTGGAGTGCAGTGGCGCGATCTCTACTCACTGCAACCTCCGCCTCCTGGGTTCAAGCGATTCTCCTGCCTCAGCCTCCTGAGTAGCTGGCATTTATTTATTTTTTAACTTAATTTTTTATTTTTATTTTTATTTTTCAGACGGAGTTTTGCTCTTGTTGCCTAGACTGGAGTGCAATGGTGTGATCTTGGCTCATCGCAACCTCCGCCTCCCAGGTTCAAGCAATTCTCCTGCCTCAGCCTCCCAAGTAGCTGGGATTACAGGCATGCACCACCATGCCCAGCTAATTTTATATTTTTAGTAGAGATGGGGTTTCTCCACGTTGAGGCTGGTCTCAAACTCCTGACCTCAGGTGATCTGCCTGCCTCGGCCTCCCAAAGTGCTGGGATTACAGGCATGCGCCACCGGGCCCGGCCCATTTGTTTATTTTTTATAATTTTTTGTTTGTTTGTTTAAAAATAGAGATAGAGTCTCACTGTGTTGTCCAGGCTGGTTTCAAACTCCTGGTCTCAAGTGATCCTCCTGCCTTGGTTTCCCAAAAAGCTGGGATTACAGGCATGAGCCGCGGCACCTGGTCTTAAATCACTTTTTGAGGAAGGCATAAGTGGGTGCCAAAAATCCTGTCATATAAGGATTGTTAAGGCTACTTTGCAAAGGAGGAGATGATACACCAGAAAGGATAAATCATTTACTCAAGGGTTCACTATTAGTGGTCAGATCTTTCAGAGTCTAAGGCCTGACACAGCTATCTCTAATGGATTCTGATTGTTTTCACACAATTTTCTTAGAATATCCTGTTACCTTCACCTTAGATAAAAGACACATACACATACAGGATTGCAGGGGGTCATCCAGAGGGGAAAAGGATAGGAATCCTATCCCTTTGCAGTGCCCTGGCATCTTAAGGGAAATGGCATATCTCCTAAAGAAGTAATTAGGCTAAATTCTCTCTAGCTATTAGCAAAGTGATTTCAAGTGGATGTCTCCCCCAAAAGATGGCCTGCTCTGATTACTGCATAATCAATTTAATAGGAACAGAGTCCATTTATAGAGAAGGTAAGACTTAGAGATAGGCATCTCATTTACAAGGGCAGATGAGCACAGCTGTACACAGAGAGCAGGCACACAACTAGAAGATGAATGTCATTACTATTCTTGAAACAGCTGGGTGGGAACACGTGTTTATAAATCTGGCTTCTTCCTTTGGTATAATCTGCAAACTTTAGCAATAATGAATAAGCTGAAGAGAAGACAAGTCAAACAAGGTGCTGGAAATGGGAGAAGGGAAGAGAAAAAATTATGATATGGAAAGACAAAATGGAGGCTTGTTTAAATGTCAAAGGAAACACACATTGATGAGGTTTAATACTCTTCCTACAAGGTTCCGAGTTGAGACAGCTGGGAGAATAGGACGACAGGAAAGAAAAGCAGCAAATAACACTTAACAGACCAAGTTTCTCTATTAGGGGCTAGCTTTAGGGAAGCAACTAGGCTGAAGAGAAAGAAAAACTGGTCTTCATCTTGGAAAACTTACTATTTTTCATAAGTGTTCACAAAATAAGGAAAGGCTCAGCATGTTTGAGGATAATACTGCTAAAAAACAGCAGTAATAAATAGTGCTCCATGTTTCTCTAGAATCTTACTTTCAGATTTACCAAGAGTCTTATGGACATAATCTAATTACCCATTATTAAGTTTTAGAATACTTACTATTCTCCCTTCTTCAAGGTGATAAATATTGGAGCAGAGTAAAGGGAAAATGATGACATATATGAGGCACTAGTCAGGTTCCCCTAGTTATTATTATTTTTGAGACGGAGACTCACTGTGTCACCCAGGCTGGAGTGCAGTGGTGCAATCTCGGCTCACTCCAGCCTCCGCCTCCCAGGCTCAAGCGATACTCCTGCCTCAGCCTCCCAAGCAGCTGGGATTACAGGTATGCACCACCACACCTCGTTAATTTTTGTATTATTAGTAGAGATACTGTTTCACCATGTTGGCCAGGCTGGTCTCGAAGTCCTGACCTCAGGTGATCCACCTGCCTCAGGCTCCCAAAGTGCTGGGATTACAGGCGTGAGCCACCGCAACTGGCCAGGTTCCCACAGTTCTTAGGAGTGAAATGCTGAGACAAACTCAATCCCAAAGCAGCACCGCTTTGTTTCAGATAATAATTCAAAACCTCAAAACATTTGTGTAGTCAAGGCTGATCCAAGTATAAGAGTGGAAAGAGAGAGAGAGATTTTTTCTAGGCCCCTCATTTTTATTATTTCCATTAGTACATACTTTCTCTCAGGGATCTGGTACCTTCATTTCTCAGATCCTTCATGCTCAGATCAATTCCCTTCTTGAAACACTTCCTTTACTTGGCTTCCAGAACACCATATCCTCCTGGTTTTCCTCCTATCTCTCTGGTCATTCCTCAGCATCTTTTGCTGGTACTTCATGTGTAGCTGATGACTCAAACTTCTATCCCTAGCCCCAACCTCTCCCCTAAACTCCAGATTCATGTATCTAATCACAAACTTGACATTTCCATTGGACGTCTAAATGGAGATCTCAAACTTAATATGTTCCAAACTGAGCTCCTGATACCCATCCTTTCCTTAACACCCCTCTCCTCCAAGAACAACAAAAATAACTTGCTCTGAGTTCTCCCTATCTGAGGTAATGGCATGTGTACATCCTTCTTGGTGTTCAGGTCAAAACCCTTAGAGTTTTACTTGATTCCTCTCCTACTATCATGTCCCCACACCTGACCATCAGCAAATCTTTTTGGCTCAACCTTCAAAATATATCCAGATTTTGATCATTTCTCATTACCTCCACTTCTACTGCTCCAAGCACTCCTTAAATTATTGCAATAGCTTCCTAACTTGCTTCCAACCTTATCACTTTCTGACCTGTTCTCAACACAGGCCAGAGAGATCCTGTTAAATAAAACCTCTCATATCCTATCATTTCTCTGTATAAAACCTTTTAGCTTTTGAACTCGTACATACAGGTATAGGTAATACATACATCTGTATTACCTATTCCAAAACAAACACATAAAAATAGTTTATTAGTTAGCCAGGCGCGGTGGCTCATGCCTGTAATCTCAGCAATTTGGGAGGTCAAGGCGGATGGATCATCTTAGGTCTGGAGTTCGAGTCCAGCCTGGTCAACATGGTGAAACCCCATCTTTACTAAAAATACAAAAATTAGCTGGGCGGTAGTGGAGCGTGCCTGTAATCCCAGCTCCTGAGGAGGCTGAGGCAAGAGAATCGCTTAAGCCTGGGAGGCAGAGGTTGTGGTGAGCCGAGATCGTGCCACTGCACTCCCGTCTGGGCAACAAAAAGAGACCCTGTCTCAAGAAAAAAAAAATTATTATTTTTAGTAGAAATATCTCAACGTTTTAAAAATGCTTCATGGCCAAGCATGGTGTCTCATGCCTGTAATCTCAGCATTTTGGGAGGCCAAGGCGGGAGGATTGCGTGAGCACAGGAATTCGAAACTAGCCTGGGCAATGTAGTGAGACCCTGTCTCTAAAAAATTCTTTAAATTATCTGGGCTTGTTGGCATGTGCCTGTAGTGCCAACTAGTACGGAGGCTGACGTGGGGGGATCACTTGAGCCCGGGAGATCCAGGCTGTAATGAGTTGAGATGTTGCCCCTGCACTCCAGCCTAAGTCACAGAGGAAAAAAAAAAAGGTGGGGCCTAATTCTCAGACCCTGGAGTGTGAGCTGCCTTTAGCAACTTGCAGAAGTGATGGTGCATGACTTTTGAGACAAGGTGATAAAAGGTATTATTGTGGGTTCCTCCTTGTTTTCTCTCTGGGATTTCTTCCCTTAGGGATGACAGCAGCCATTTTGTCAGAACACTTAAGCAGCCTTTGGAGAAGTACGAGGCTAGCAACTGAGGCCCTCTGCCAATAGTCACGTAGTGAAGCAACTTGGAAGAGGATCCTCCAGCCCCAGATATGCTTTCAGATGATGGCAGCCCCAGTCAACAACTGACTACAACCTCATGAGAGACCCTGAGTCAGACCACCCAGTTATCCTGAGCCACAGAAACTCTGTGAGATAATATTTATTGTTTTAGATAACTATGTTTTAGGTTAATTTGTTACATAACAGATAACCTGGAATAATGTCTATCCTATGTAGACAAATAATTCATTCCTACCTTGAACAAATATTTATTGAGCATCTATTATTTGCCAAACATTCTGTGAAGTATTGAAGTTACAAAAACAGTGAAGAAATGCTGAGGTCCACTCCTGGGTTGGGAGCAAATGTTTATTAAGAGCCAACTTTATGAAATGTGCTGGACTAGGTACTAGAGAATAAGGATAAATAAGGCCAGATGCTTGCCCTCAACATAAGAGACAACAAAAGAGAAAGGGGAAGAGATGAAGTGTACCTGAATATTCCAGTAGCACTGAGTTTCCAAATGGAAACATCAGCATTTGCCTATATGCTGCTTTTAAATCTTATTTTAATCCCAATTTTCAATCCTGATTGATGTTGACAACTACACCCTAACTGGATACAAATACACCCTAACTAACCAGGGTAAAGTGAAGATTAGCACACATACATGCTTTCATTCATTCTATTATTCCACAAATGAGCACCTACTCATTTCAAAAAATGTTTTGAAAATTAACTTTGGACCACAAACCATTCATAAGTTGGGGACTTCCCACATACAGAGCGTATTTTAAAATTTTCTTGATGACTCAGGGACATTATTCTAGATGCAATTATTCTGTGGTGTGGTAAAGAGATGTCCCTTTAAAGGTTCCTGAGATATTAGGGGTTAATGGCCCTCTTTAATTGAGACCAAACTACTCTGCTGAGTTTCTGTGTTTTGCTTCTCAGTCTCCTCTTTGGCTGTCAGCAGTTACTTTTTCTTGTCATTAATATGTCTGCCTTCTGCAATAGTCTTTCCCTTATCACCAACCTCTCCATTACATCCAACTTCCTTCTTCCAATCTACTTTAGGCTAGGAAATCAGGGAGTAAATACTAACGTAGCTCTATCATCCACTAATTACATGATTCTCTTAGGGGTCTGTTATTTGGAACTCAAAGTCCATGGGGAAAAATTCTATAGCTTACTAACCAAAGGAATCAGTCTGACAAACTATTTTTGGTAACTCCCTACGACCATAGTTTGCCAGCAAGTTTTGAATGCAGTGTGTGAGTGTGTGTGGTAAATGTCCAATAAAAAACTTTTACAAAACTAAAAACGTGTTTTATTCCTCTTTTGAACATGTTATTTCTAACAACAATGGGTAATGAGGATCTCAGTTCAGGTGCCAAGAATTCCCAGAAATGGCTACAAATGAAACATAGATCTTTAAGGCTGTCCTAGAGACAGAAACGAAAAAGCACAACTTAGGGCAGCGGTTCTCAAAGTGTGGTTCAGGGACCCCTGGAAGTCCCAAAGGCACTTTCAAGGAGTCTGCAAAGTCAAAATTATTTTCATAATAATACTAAGACACATTTGTCTTTTCACTCCCATTCTCTCATGAGTGTATATACAAGTTTTCCAGAGGCTATATGACACGTGATATTTCTTTTTTTCTTTTGAGATGGAGTCTCGCTCTGTCGCCCAGGCTGGGGTGCAGTGGCGCAATCTCGGCTCACTGCAAGCTCCGCCTCCTTCCGGATTCACACCATTCTCCTGCCTCAGCCTCCAGAGTAGCTGGGACTATAGGTGCGCGCGTGCCCACGCCCAGCTAATTTTAGTATTTTTAGTAGAGACAGGGTTTCACCATGTTGGCCCGGATGGTCTCGATCTCTTGACCTCGTAATCTGCCCGTCTCGGCCTCCCAAAGTGCTGGGATTACAGGCATGAGCCACCGCACCTGGCCTATATTTTTTTTGAAACAGAATCTCGCTCTGTCATCCAGGCTGGAGTGAAGTGGCACCATCTTGGCTCACTGCAACCTCCGTCTCCTGGGTTCAAGCGATTTTTCTGCCTCAGCCTTCTGAGTAGCTGGGATTACAGGCATGCGCCACCATGCCCAGCTAATTTTCGTATTTTTATTTTTATTTTATTTTTTGAAACATTGTCTTGCTCTGTTGCCCAGGCTGTAGCGCAGTGGTACAATCCCAGTTCACTGCAACCTCTGCCTTCCAGGTCCAAGCGATTTTCGTACCTCAGCCTCCCAAGTAGCTGGGATTACAGGCATGTGTCATCACACCTAGCTAATTTTTTTGTTTGTTTTGTTTTTTTTGGAGAGACAGTGTTTTACCATGTTGCCCAGGCTGGTCTCAAACTCCTGACCTCAAGTGATCTGCCTACCTCCCAAAGTTCTGGGATTACGGGCTAATTTTCATTTTTTATTTTGAGACAGAGTTTCGCTCTTGTGCCCAGGCTGGAGTGCAATGGCGAAATCTTGGCTCACTGCAACCTCTGCCTCCCAGGTTCAAGCGATTCTCCTGCCTCAGCCTCCCAAGTAGCTGGGATAACACCTGCACACCACCTGGCTAATTTTTTTCATTTAGTAGAGACAAGGTTTCACCATGTTCGCCGGGCTAGTCTTGAACTCCTGACCTCAAGTGATCCACCCGTCCTGGCCTCCCAAAGTGCTGGGATTACAGGCGTGATCCATTGTGCCCAGCCATTTTAGTATTTTTAGTATAGATAGGGTTTCACCATGTGGCCAGGCTGGTCTTGAAATCCTGGCCTCATGTTGATACGGGAGGGGGGCAAGGGAGTGTTGGGTAGAGAAAGGTGGGGTCCCTGGCAAGGGCTCCACCCTCGGGCCTGTGCCTGCAGACCTAAGTGAGAACAGGCACTCCTGTTTTCACGCCGGAATGTTGCATTTTCCAAGACCACTCTGGCCTGCTACACATCCTGTGCCCATGTAAACGTGAGGTCTTAGTGGGCACACACACAAGTGGCTAAACGTCAAGACCAGCAGACAAGCAGACCAATGACAGCTGAATGACATGGCAGAGAAAGAGAGAGGAGGACGGAAGTCTGGATGCCAAGGGGAATTTGGCTGGGGGGTGGCCAGAGAAGTGTCCAGCTGCTGGGCAGCCTGACTCCAGGGGAAGACCACCTTCTCACTCCATCCCCACTTCCAGCTCCCCGTCCATCTCACTGACAGCCACCTCCACCACTCAATAAAACCTTGCACTCATCCTTCGAGCCCACGTGTGATCCGATTCTTTTGGGACACTGGACAAGAGCTCGGGATACAGAAGGCTGTTACACTGGTCCTCTGCCCTTACGATAAGGCAGAGAGTCCACTGAGCTGATTAACACACAAGTCATCTGCAAATGGCTAATCTGAAAGAGCCTTGTAACACATGCTCACTTGGGCTTCGGGAGTTGCAGACACCCACCCCTAGATGCTGCCATGGAGCCAGAGCCCAAAAGCGCTTGCCCTGGCCTCTGCACCTGCTGGTCTGAATGTTTCCCCTAGGGGTGTGAGCAGGTGAGTCACACCCTGTCACATGTCCTGCCAGGGAAATCAGGGAACTCTCCTGTTTCAATGTGATCTGCCGGCCTCAGCCTCCCAACATGTTAGGTTTACAGGCGTGCGCCACTGCGCCCAGCTGACACATATTTCAAAAAATTAATGTGGAAGAGTAAATGAGAAACTAGCTTGTCATATATTAAGCCAGACATTAAACAGATTTGTAAAAATGTAAAACAGGCCAGGCACGGTGGCTCACACCTGTAATACCAGCACTTTGGGAGGCTAAGGTGGGTGAATCACTTGAGGTTAGAAGTTTGAGACTAGCCTGGCCAACATGGTGAAACGCTGTATCTACCAAAAATACAAAAAATTAGCCAGGTGTGGTGGCGTGCACCTGTAATCCCAGTTACTACAGTAACTAAGGTAGGAGAATTGCTTGAACCTGGGAAGTGGAGGTTGCAGTGAGCCGAGACCATTCTACTGTACTTCCAGCCTGGAATATATATATATATATAAGATATATATATATATTATATTATATATATATAAGATATATCAGATATATATATATTATATTATATATATAATATATATCAGATATATATATTATATTATATATATAATATATATAAATTATATATATAATATATATAAGATATATATATTATATATAATATATATAAGATATATATATTATATATAATATATATAAGATATATATATTATATATAATATATATAAGATATATATATTATATTATATAATATTATATATAAGATATATATAATATATATATAAGATATATATCTTATATTATATAAGATATATATCTTATATTATATATAAGATATATATCTTATATAATATAAGATATATATATAATATATATAAAAGACATATATATAAGACATATATATGACATATATATGACATATATATATAAAAGACATATATATAAGACATATATATATAAAAGACATATATATGACATATATATAAAAGACATATATATATGACATATATATAAGACATATATATATAAGACATATATATATATATCTTCCAAAGTGCTGGGATTATAAGTGTGAGCCATGGTACCTGGCCCTTCAATAATTTTTAAGGTAGGCTGGGTGCGGTGGCTCACACCTGTAATCCCAGCACTTTGGGAGGCCGAGGAGGGTGGATCACCTGAGATCAGGAGTTCGAGACCAATCTGATCAACATGGAGAAACCCTGTCTCTATTAAAAACACAAAATTAGCTGGGTGTGGTGGTGCATGCCTGTAATCCCAGCTACTCGGGAGGCTGAGACAGGAGAATTGCTTGAACCTGGGAGGCGGAGGTTGCGGTGAGCCGAGATCGCACCATTGCACTCCAGCCTGGGAAACAGCAAGACTCCGTCTCAAAAAAATAATAATAATAATTTTTAAGGTAAATGAAAAGGGGTCTTGAGAACAAAAAGTATAAGAACTGCTACACATAAGGCATAAAAGCCAAGCATTGTTTTCCTTGTGCCTCTTTATAGAGAAGTTAACTAAGCTGCTGCTATCTTCATGCTGGGAGACAGAAAGTTGGGGATCAGCCAGTTCTACCAGTGCTGTCAGTTTTGCCTTTCAGGGATTTGCTTGCCCAGCTGGAATTCTTGAAAGTTGTGAGAATTCTGGATCCTGAGGAGAGGCAACTGATGATCTGTAAAGGAAGCAGGAAACTTTGGGCATAGCCAGGAGGGATCAAGGGCTAAAAAAAAAAGAAGTAAATAGAGTTGACTTTCTGGCATTTGGACAAGAGTCAGCCACCATGACCTGCCCATTCTGCCTTTGAAATCTCTGAATAATGTCTTCCTCTCCACATCCCCACAACCACTAGAGTCTAAGTCCTCATTAACTTACCTGTAGACTATCCCAATAGTCTTTGAATTGTGCTCCCTAACTCTACCCTTTATCTCTGTCAATCCAGGCGGTAAACTATTGTCAGATTAATCTACCTCAAACGCTGCTTTTTTTTTTTTTGAGACGGAGTCTCCCTCTGTCGCCAGGCTGGAGTGCAGTGGCGCGATCTCGGCTCACTGCAACCTCCGCCTATGGGGTTCAAGTGATTCTCCTGCCTCAGCCTCCCGAGTAGCTGGGACTACCTGCACGCACCATCATGCCCAGCTAATTTTTGTATTTTCAGTAGAGACGGGGTTTCACCATGTTGGCCAGGATGGTCTCAATCTCTTGACCTCCTGATCCATCCGCCCTGGCCTTCCAAAGTGCTGGGATTACAGGTGTGAGCCACCATGCACGGCCTCAAACACTGCTTTTACGCAACTAGTCAGCAAATACATACTACCTATTATTATTATTTTTTATAATGTTTTCTTTTTTTTTTTTTTTTGAGACGCAGTCTTGCTCTGTCACTCAGGCTGGAGTGCAGTGGTGTGATCTTGGCTCACTGCAACCCTCCACCTCCTGGGTTCAAGTGATTCTCCTGGCTCAGCCTCCCAAGTAGCTGGGACTACAGGCACGCATCACCACGCCCGGCTAATTTTTTGTATTTTTAGTAGAGACGGGTTTCGCCATGTTGGCCAGGCTGGTCTTGAGCTCCTGGCCTTAAGTGATCTGTCCGCCTCGGCCTCTCAAAGTGCTGGGATTATAGGCGTGAGCCACTGTGCCTGGCCCATACTACTTACCATACTCCGTCATTGTGCCAAGTGCTACTGAAGATTCAAAACAGAATAGAGATATGGCGACTGAATGGAAAGTTGTGTTCTAATCTTGGAGGTGGGGGGCAGTGTGGTGTCGGAGAATGGATATATTCAAAACCATTAGTTGGGATGCTGGATTTAAAGAAAGAGGAAGGGAGGAAGGGAGAGAGGGGAGGGGAAGAGAAAGAGGGAGGGAGGGAGGAGGGACGGAGGAAAAAAGAAAAGGAAAAGAAAAGAAAAGAGGAAGGAAGGGAGGAAAGGAGGGAGGAAGGAAGGAAGGAGAAACAAAGAAAAAAGGAGAAAACCCATTAGTTAAAAACCCAAGACCATATGCTGCAATACAAACTGTGGTAAAGCCATGGACTGTTAGGTCAGAGAAAGAATAGGGAGAACTTTATAATCCTAAATGGATTTGGGATAAGCATGACACACATGAGGAAGAGTGAGACCAAACCACAAGTGAAGAACTGAGGCATGTGTCAGAGAGTAGGAAGGAGATATGGAAAAAGCTGATCTAATACTTAATGCTAAATATTTGTTGTTACTGATTGGTGGGCTAATATATAAAATAAGTTATAGAAAATAAGATAGCTAGGCGTGGTGGCTCATGCCTGTAATCCCGCACTTTGGAAGGCTGAGGCGGGCTGATCACTTGAGGTCAGGAGCTCGAGACCAGCCTGGGCAACGTGGTAAAACCCCATATCTACTAAAAATACAAAAATTGGCTGGGCGTGGTGGTGGGTGCTTGTAATCCCAGCTACTCGGGAGACTAAGGCAAGATAATTGCCTGAACACGGGAGGCAGAGGTTGCAGTGGGCCAAGATCGCGCCATTGCACTCCAGCCTGGGTGACAGAGTGAGACGCAGTCTCAAAAAAGGAAAAAAGAAAATAAGGTAAAAACTTTTGACTGAGTGCTGAGTTGCTTAATTCATCCTTCGCCAAAAGCTGCTACTTATCCATGCTGTTTTCTAAATCTGGTAAAGTTGTTGTTTTCAGCTTCCCCTTGTTAGTTAATTACTTATTCCATTTTACACAATTTCCATGCCCCTGCCCCCTACAGCCATTCTTTACGTTTAATGTACACATTTTTGTTTGTATATGTTCTTTTTATTTATTTTTCTTGAGACAGTTTCTCTCGTCGCCCAGGCTGGAGTGCAACAGCGTGATCTCAGCTCACTGCAACCCCCGCCCCCCGGGTTCAAACAATTCTCCTGCCTCAGCCTCCCATGTAGCTGGGATTACAGGCACCTGCCACCATGCCCAGCTAATTTTTTTTGTATTTTTAGTAGAGATGAGGTTTCACCATGTTGGCCAGGCTGGTCTCCAACTCCTGACCTTAGGTGATCCGCCCACCTTGGCCTCCCAAAGTGCTGGGATTACAGGCGTGAGCCACCACGCCCAGCCTGTGTATGTTCTTATAAATGTATATTATATATATTACTGTTTTGTTTTCATATATTTTATTTTGCTTATTTAGTATTATGTTATAGATATCATTCTGGTCTTTTTGGGGGGATGGAGTTTTGCCCTTGTTGTCCCGGCTGGAGTGCAATAGCACGATCTTGGCTCACCACAACCTCTGCCTCCCAGGTTCAAGCGATTCTCCTGCCTCCCGAGTAGCTGGGATTACAGGCATGTGCCACCATGCCGGCTAATTTTGTATTTTTAGCAGACACGGGGTTTCTCCATGCTGGTCAGGCTGGTCTCGAACTCCCGACCTCAGTGATCCAACAGGACGTGAGCCACCATGCCTGGACTGTTCTGTATTTTTTCCCCTCAACTTGATGCCATACTTTTTTTTTTTTTTTTTTTGAGATGGAGTCTCGCTCTGTCGCCCAGGCTGGACCACAGTGGCGCAATCTCGGCTCACTGCAAGTTCTGCCTCCTGGGTTCACGCCATTCTCCTGCCTCAACCTCCCGAGCAACTGGGATTACAGGCACCCGCCACCACGCTCAGCTAATTTTTTGTATTTTTAGTAGAGACAGGGTTTCACCGTGTTAGCCAGGATGGTCTCGATCTCCTGACCTTGTGATCCACCCGCCTCGGCCTCCCAAAGTGCTGGGATTACAGGCGTGAGCCACTATGCCCGGCCCATTTGGCGCTATACTTTTAAGAATCTTCCATATTGCTATATTATATCTAGCCTATAGGGTTGTAATACCTATACCTATTACTTAATAATCAATCTTTAATGACTTCCTATCAGTAGTAAGGGGCTATGGAGATACATATTATAGAAATAGAAGACATGATCTCAATCTATTCTCACACACTTTACAATCCAGTTGAGATAAACACACGCAGAAATAACATGCTATCAGGCAGTATATGAGAACAGAGTACTTTGGAAGGAAGAGATGGAAGGATTGCTTGAGGCCAGGAGTTCAAGACCAGCCTGGTCAACATCACAAGACTCCCATCTCTATAAAAAAGAAAAAATATATATAAAATAAATAAAGAACAGAGTAAAGTTTGGTTGAATGGCCAAGTGAACGATACCATATCATGACATGTATAATAAAAAAGGATAGGAAGAATGTGATATCTAGATTTAATTGAACTGATGGCGGGGCGTGATGGCTCATGCCTGTAATCCCAGCACTTTGGGAGGCCGAGGCGGGTGAATCACCTGAAATCAGGAGTTTGAGACCAGCCTGCTCAACATGGAGAAACCCCATCTCCACTAAAAATACAAAAATTAGCCGGGCATGGTGACGCACTGTAATCCCAGCTACTCAGGAGGCTGAAGCAGGAGAATCGCTTGAACCCAGGAGGCAGAGGTTGCAGTGAGCCCAGATCACGCCACTGTACTCCAGCCTGGGCGGCAGAGTGAGACTCTGTCTCTAAATAAATAAATAAATAAACTGATATAGTGAAGTTGTAAAATACCATTTTAAACATTTCTAGACTTTCCTCTAGATGGTGCTGGAGTAACCATATTGTCTTTTATAACTCAAATTTCCTTCAACCTTTAAGAGTAAGGGGTAATTTATGACTGCTAGCAAGTTGGTGACTCTGCTACCAATTTTTTATAGCTCTTTGGCTGCCAGTCTAGGAGAGCGTGATATCTTGGACACTGCTAAGAAATTAAAATAACAGATAACGCAAACTCTAGTAGTTTCTCATTCAATCTGCAAGGAGCTACTATTCAAAGCTATATTCTACTTGTGTGTTTGTTTAGGGGTTGGGGGAGTGGGGTTGAATAAACATGTCATTGCTTCCAGGCAGTTTATTTTTTATTTATTTTTTGGAGACGGAGTCTAGCTCTGTCGTCCAGGGTGGAGTGCAGTGGCACGATCTCAGCTCACTGCAACCTCTGCCTCCCAGGTTCAAGCAATTCTCCTGCCTCAGCCTCCCGAGTAGCTGGGACTACAGGCGCATGCCGCCACACCCAGCTAATTTTTTGTATTTTTAGTAGAGATGGGGTTTCACCGTGTTGCCCAGGCTGTTCTCAAACTCCTGAACTCAGGCAATCTGCCCACCTCGACCTCCCAAAGTGCTAGGATTACAGGCATGAGCCACTGCACCTGGCGCTTCCAGGAAGTTTATAATCTAGAACGAGGGGGACAAAACTCTAATGTAAAACAGAAGACATTATCACCAGCAAGGCTTACCTCTAACAATCCAAAAGATCACAAAGATGCATAGGGTAATGAATATCCTAATCTGTCTAAGGAAATAAAGGGTTCTTTAAAGACCAGTAAAAAGTCTCCAGAGATGGTTTTACAATAAAATTACTGTTGAACATATTTTATAGTAGCTATCTTCAGCTCTGTCTTATCAGGCATCTGGAGCCAGATGGAAGCCCTGGTTTCCAAATAGGGCACAGAGCTGGATGCCCTGTCTAGGAAGAGCCACAGTACACATTCTGTACAGACTTGGAGTATCTTTTTATTTATTTATTTTTTAAGGTCAAGTGAAGCAATGGGATTAGAGATGGAACAAAGAAATCTGTAATTGGTTGTGACCAACTAGTTGTAAACACCACTGCACTCAGACCAGCCCCAGACTTGCAGTATCTTAGGTAGTATGGCATAATGATAGAAAAATCTAAATTGAACTAGGTGCGGTAGCTCGCACCTGTAGTCCCAACTACTTAGGGAGGCTGAAGCAGGAGGACTGCTTGAGTCCAGGAGTTGAAGTTGAAGATCAGCCTGGAAAACGCAGTGAGACTCCATCTCTAAAATTTTTAAAAAATAAGCCAAGTGTTGGCCAGGCATAGCGATTCACACCTGTAGTCCCAGCACTTTGAGAGGCCAAGGTGGGAGGATTGTTTGAGCCTAGGAGTTTGAGATCAGCCGAGGTAACATGGCGAAACCCCTGTATCTACAAAAAATATAAAAATTAGTCACGTGTGGTGGTATGTGCCTGTAGTCCCAGCTACTTGGAAGGCTGAGGTGGGGAGAATGGCTGAGCCTGGGAGGTCGAGGCTGCAGTGAGCTGTGATCGTACCACTGCACTCCAGCCTGGGTGACAGAGTGAGACCCTGTCTCAAAAAAAAAAAAAAAAAAAAAAAAAAAATTAGCCAGGCATGGTGGTGTGTGCCTGTAGTCCCAGCTAAAAAAATATATATATAAAATAAAAATAAGGCTGGGCATGGTGGTTCATGCCTGCAAGCTGAGCACTTTGGGAGGCCGAGGTGGGCGGATCACTTCAGGCCAGGAGTTGAAGACCAGCCTGGCCAACATGGTGAAATCCCATCTCCACCAAAAATACAAAAATTAGTCAGGTATGTTGGCTTGCCTGTAATCCCAGCTACTCAGAAGGCTGAGGCATGAGAATAGGCAGAGGTTGCAGTGAGCTGCGATCGCACCACTGCACTCCAGCTTGGGTGACAGAGAGAGACTTGGTCTCTAAGTAAACAAATAAATAAAAGAAAAATGTAAACTGGGCTTCTCAGGTTTCATGTCTTAAGTTTTTTTTTTTTTTAAATTTCTGAACAACAAATTTTAGTACACAGAGTTGGGGGTGGTGGTGACAACACTGGTTAATGAGATAGTGAGAGAGGTAATACATAACACGTGAATAGAAACAAAATCGCTCTACTTCCTTCCCAAGAGGGGAGCAATCTACATAAAACTACAGTGTTCGGGTCTGGAGAACACCTGTGAGAAATCTCTAACCAGGCCTGCTCCCTCAGCTGTAGCTGCCAGAGTGGCTTACAAACGTCTAGGTCACCTCATGTCTTTGGTGTGTCAATAATGCTTTCTCTTTGTATAGTCCTCCTGACAGCTCCTGTCACAGTGTTTGCCCTCTGATACCTGTGATGAACTGGCTGGGTAACCCCCACACCGAACAGGAGCTGAGAAATGGCTCACTGCTCCTATCTAATCCCTCATAATAGCAGGCATCTACTGCAGTTACCTGGTTTCCTAGTTTAAAATAACCAAACTGAACAAGAGTTGCTGTGGTCTGCTCAGCTACCTTTTACCTAGAGTCACCTTTTCAGGAAAAGTTGAAAATGAACTGAGCTCTATAATTTAGCCAAAAGTGATCTCTTTCATTTCACAATTATATGGCATCTGCTGACTGTACCATTAGTAGGGCTCTTATGACATGCTGTTTTGTGGTATTATTTGCATATATTTATTTGAAGATATTTCGGTTATAAAACTTCCTAAAAATGAGCTCCCATATACAAAGCAAATATGAAGAAACCACCCCACAAATCTTAGGAAGCAAAGCTGCCTACTTGGGACTACATGACAAAAATGCAACAAGGTATAATTTCTTTTCATTCCAGTCCATTTGAAAGTAAACAGGACCAGGCTTACATAAAGTTAAGATGTTCACGTGTATATATGTATATATGCGTTTATAGATAGTTTGAAATGGGTCTGCAAATCAACTTATTCCCTCCTCACAAAGTTTCCTCAAAACTATTACTAAAAAAAAATCCTTCCTATTTCCATTGGTTTGCTTATAAACCCAGACTTTTTCTGGACTGCCAAATTGGCTCTGCCGGGCCAGTACCAGACAATATTTTTATAATTTTATATTACTTTTAAATAAATGACAAAGGATCCCCCCACCCATCGACACAAATCTTATACACTAAATAAATATTCCATTTCACAATCGCATTAGCTATTCTAGTCTTAGGTGAAGATGTACACTCTGCAAGGTTTTTCTCAAAGTTCTACAGACTCTTTTTTGAATATTCTGTGCAAAGGGATGGTCTCGTCTCTCCCTCTAGCTACGCCCAACTCCCCAGCTTCTTACTTTCAGGAGGTTGAGATGCTAAAGACACAGTTATTGGATCTAAGTAGAAGACCTCTTTCCCTTTAACACATTTCTGATTCACTGGCTGCCCTGCTAAAGTATAGGTACTGTTTTGTGTACAGATTTTCCATACCTTCTTCTAATGTTAATCTAACTTTTATCCTCTCTTAAGCCCCAAGACTTCCACATACAAATTTTATGTTGTCTGTCATGACTGAACTTATTTGATTTAGAAATTAATGATTTACTTTACCTATTTTTTTTTACACTTTTTCTTTTTTGGAGATGGAGCCTCACTCTGTTGCCCAGGCTGGAGTGCAGTGGTGAGATCTTGGCTCATTGCAACCTCCACCTCCTGGGTTCAAGCAATTCTCCTGCCTCAGCCTCCTGAGTAGCTGGGACTACAGGCGCATGCTGACACGCCTGGCTTATTTTCTTTTTTTTTTTTTCTTTTGTATTTTAGTAGAGACGGGGGGTTTCACCGTGTTGCCCAGGCTGGTCCCGAACTACTGAGCTCAGGAAATCCACCGGCCTCGGCCTCCCAAAGAGCTAGGATTACAGGCATGGGCTACACTTTTTTTTTTTTTTTTTTTGAGATGGGTTCTCGCCATGTTGCCTAGGCTGGACTTGAACTTTTGGACTCAAGTGATCCTCCTGCCTCAGCTTCCCAAGTAGTTGGGACTTACTGGCACATGCCACGATATACCTGGCTCTTTACCTAATTTCTTATGTGACGTGTCAAAGTGTGTCCCTATGACTGCCATATTATTCTATTCCTAGATAAATGTTCTGATTTTTAAAGTATTAGAGTATTTAAAAAATATTAAAAATTATACTTTGAAATTATAACTGTAGTTGCCTCAAGGTAGCAGAAGTAGGTGGGCTAGGGACAGGGAAAGAAGACTTACTTTTTACTGCCTATCCTTTTCATCTCTTTTGAATGTTGTGCCACTTCATGTATTCATGTACAAAATAAAAAGCAACGCCTCCCCCACAAAAATGATGCTTTATTAGAAGAGATAACACCTATCTATACATTTTTCTTTTCTCTACCTAAATACTTAGCAGGTACTCAGTAAGTACTGAACAGAATAAATAACCCTAATACTGGTTTAACCCATCAGGCAGGGTTTGGAGTGGCACCAGATCTCATCTCTGGCTGATGAGCTGACAGAAGAATAGGAAGTCCTCAGCTACTTACTTACCTTTCCTTCCAAAGATAAGAATCTCAGTTACTTTCTGATTCTCAACTCAGTGTGGTTCCCCAAATTTCCAGCAGCATGGGTGTGTGCATGTGTGTGTGAGAGTGTGAGAGTGTGTGTGTGTGTGTGTATGTGTCAGACAGAGTTCTGATTTAAATCAGATATATGATTTGTGTGTGTTGGGGGGTGGAGAAGGAGTGTTAGTAAGCCTAACTGACAACATCCTATAGAGTGATAATGAGTTTATGGCATTAAAATACAATATAAAAGTTTAGAATTTTTTAAAAAACCACCAATATGACTAAATTGAGTCTTATCCTTCTGAAGCTTCATTTAATTTATAACAATTCTATTTTTTTATCAAAATTCATCTGGGGATAACAGTCACTATAGATATTTGACTTCATTGGGCTTACATTTAAAAGTAATTGTCAGAATTTGCCCAACCAAAGCTGGAGTCATTTCAAATTCTTTCTCTTATGTATGTCTTGCTGCCAGACAAAATTTGCTGTATACTTTGCAGTAAGTATCCATCTTCCTTCTCCACCTATGAAATGAACAATTAGAAGCATCCTAGACCTTAACTGTTACTACACACTGAATCTGGCCACTAAAGTAAGATTCAGACTCCAATATAATCCCACTAAAATTGTGGAAGAGGTTTCCCAAGTCCTGATGATACAGAAAGGATGCTTAGTCCCAGATACAATGGGTTAGATATTTGGTTGCTTTCCCTAATTTTTTTTTTTTTTTGGTATGTGGTGGTGGTCACACAGTATTTCCAATAATGCACACAACTTATTGTGCTTTAGCATCTTCTATATATTATCTCATATTTAATTATCTCAGCAAGCTCCAAAGTATAATCATTCCCATTTTACAGATGAGGAACTGGAAACTCAGAGCAATCTGTTCCAATGTTATATAGCTAAATAAGATGCAAAAGCTAGGATCTGAATTCCAATCAATATGACTCTAAACTAAAGCCTGTATGGTTTGTTTTGTTTGAGGTTAAGTCTCACTCTGTCACCCAGGCTGGAGTGCGGTGGCATGATCATAGCTCACTGCAACCTCAAACTTCTGGCCTCAAGCACTCCTCCCACCTCAGCCTCCCAAATAGCTGGGACTACAGGTGTATGACACCATGCCTGGCTAATTTTTATTTTTGAGTTTTCAGTACACACAAGGTTTTGCTATGTTGCCCAGTCTGGTCTCAAACTTATGGGCTCAAGCGATCCTCCTGTATGGCCTCCCAAAGTATTGAGATTACAGGTGTAAACCATACTGCATGGCCTTATACATATTTTTAACTACGCTGCCTCACAAGATAAGATTACACTTTCTTGGTTTTCAGGAGCTCGTATCTTCAGTGTAAAACACTAAATGGTTTATGCACTGCACTTGAGAATAAAACTGTGGACTAAAGCAAAAGACATCAACACCTGTAGGTTTATTTTGGGCTGAGAAGCAGGTTATTGATTTTACGTTTGACCTGTCTCTACCAGAAAAGAAACAGATGCAGCAATAAAGCTACATACTGGTGGCAAAGTGAAAGACACATAGAACAGGCGAAAGAAGCAAAAAGAAAATGTCCAGGTAGGCAAAATGCAGCAAGAGGATAAAAAGAGAAAAGGGAGTTGGGACAAAAACCGAAAAGTCCAAAGCTGCAAGGTTATTATTATGAAACACATAATGTGTCTCCTTGGTATGTGAGGTACTTTATTGATGATGTAAAAAATGAAGCTCAGCTCTTGAAGAGCTGGAAAATTTAAGAAGTATCTTTTTTTAAACCATAAAAAAGATATAATGACTAAATCCATTATGATACATCCTTAACATGGAATACTCTGTAGTTATTTAAAATGTTATAGAACGCCATTTAATGTTATGGAAATATGTTACAGGAACATATTTCTCTAAACAAAGAAGATTACGAAATATAGAGAGAAGGGTCTCAATTTGTTAAAAATATAAAAATATAAAATATAAGAAGCAACAAAAATATATGTATAATATAAAAATTCAAACAGTGGTTATCTCTGGATAATTTATTCTTTTCCTCTTGGTGAATTTTGACTTTGTTTTGTCTCCTAAATTTTCAACAATAAAAATTGTTACTTTTTCCTTTTGAACCATTACAATATCTAAAACTTTTTCATCACCCGAAATAGAAACTCTGTAGCCATTAAGCAATAATTCTCCATTCCCTATGCTCCCCACGGCACTTAATATTCTTTCTGTCTATATAAATGTATCCATTCTAGATACCTAAGTGGAAAAAATACAATATTTGTCCTTTCCTGACTGGCTTATTTCACTTAACATGTATTTTCAAGGTTCATCCACATTGTAGAATCAGAACTTCATTTTTTTTTTTTTGGAGACAGGGTCTCACTCTGTCCCCCAGGCTGGATGGCAGTGGTGTGATCATAGCTCAAGCAATCCACCTGCCTCAGCCTCCTGAGTAGCTGGGAGTACTGAGTAAGCCTAACTGACAACATCCTATACAGTGATAATGAGTTTATCACTGCATGTGTTACCATACCAGGTTGATTTTTTTTTTTTTTTTTTTTTTTGAGACAGAGTCTCCCTCTGTCATCCAGGCTGGAGTGCCATGGCATGATCTTGGCTCACTGCAACCTCTGCCTCCCAGGTTCAAGTGATTCTCCTGCCTCAGCCTCCCGAGTAGCTGGTACTACAGGCATGCGCCACCATGCCCAGCTAATTTTTTGTATTTTTAGTAGAGATGGGGTTTCACCATGTTGGCCAGGCTGGTCTCGAACTCCTGACCTCAAGTGATCTGCCCGTCTTGGCCTCCCAAAGTGCTAGGATTACAGGCGTGAGCCACTGCGCCCAGTGCCACTGCGCCCAGTTTTTTTTTTTTTTTTGAGATGGGGTCTTGTTTCCATCGTGCAGGCTGGAGTGCAGTGGCGCGATCTCAGCTCACTGCAACCTCCACCTCCCAGGTTCAAGCGATTCTCCTTCCTCAGCCTCCCGTGTAGCTGGGGTTACAGGTGTGTGCCACCAAGCCTGGCTAATTTTTTTTTTTTGTATTTTTAGTAGAGATGGGGTTTCACCATGTTGGCCAGGCTGGTCTCGAACTCCTGACCTCAAGTGATCTGCCCGTCTTGGCCTCCCAAAGTGCTAGGATTACAGGCGTGAGCCATTGCGCCCAGTGCCACTGCGCCCAGTTTTTTTTTTTTTTTTTTGAGATGGGGTCTTGTTTCCATCGTGCAGGCTGGAGTGCAGTGGCGCGATCTCAGCTCACTGCAACCTCCACCTCCCAGGATCAAGCGATTCTCCTTCCTCAGCCTCCCGTGTAGCTGGGGTTACAGGTGTGTGCCACCAAGCCTGGCTAATTTTTTTTTTTGTATTTTTAGTAGAGATGGGGTTTTGCCATGTTGGCTAGGCTGGTCTCGAACTCCTGACCTCAGTTGATCCACCCACCTCGGCCTCCCAAAGTGCTAGGATTACAGGCATAAGCCACCATGCCTGGCCCCCATTTTGTATTTTTTTCTAGAGATGCAGTCTCGCTATGTTGCCCAGGCTCGTCTTGAATTCCTGGGGTCAAGTGATCCTCCCATCTCAGCCTCCGAAAGTGCTGGGATTAGAGGCATGAGTCACTGTGCCAGCTTTCATTTCTTTTTGTTTGCTGAATAATATTCCATTGTATGGCTATACCACATTGTTTATCCATTCATCTGTTGATGGACACTTGGGTTATTTCCACCGTCTGAATATTGTGAATAATATTGTCATATATTCACCTATAAGTTTTTGTGTGAACATCTGTTTTCCATTCTTTTAAGTATATACCTAGGAGTAGAATTGCTGGATCATATGTTAATTCTGTTTAGCTTTTTGAGGATCCACCAAACTGTTTTCCACAATGGCTTGTATCCATTTTATGTTCCAACCAACAATTCTCAAGGGTTCCAATTTCTCCACATCCTCTTGAACACTTTTTATTTTCCTCATTTTTGATAACAGCCATCCTAGTAGGTATGAAGTGGTAATTCATCATGGTTTGTGTGTGCATTTCTCTTATAATTAATGATTCTGAGCATCTTTTCATGTGATTATTGGTCATTTAGATATCTTCTTTGGCAAAATGTCTATTCAAGTCTTATGCCCATTTTTGAATTAGGTTGTTTGGGTTTTTCATTGTTGATCTGTAGGAGTTCTTTATTCTAGATATTAATCACTTATCAGATACACGATTTGCAAATATTTTCTCTCATTCTATCTTTATTCTCTTGGTAGTATCCTTTGATAAACAAAAGTTATTAATTTTGATGAAATCCAATTTATCTAATTTTTCTTTTGTTGCCTTGTGCTTTTGGTGTCATAGCTAAAAAATCACGCATTACTTTTTAAATCATAAAATAATTTCAAAAATTAAAAGAAAAATCAGAGGAGAAAACAGTTGCTAGTTGTGGGGCAGAAAATGTAGGAGGCCAGGTGCGATGGCTCATGCCTGTAATCCCAGCATTTTGGGAGGCTGTGGTAGGCAGATCACTTGAGCCCAGGAGTTCAACACCAGCCTAAGTAACATGGTGAGACCCCATCTATACAAAAAATAGAAAAACTAGCCGAGCATGGTGGCACACGCCTGTAGTCTCAGCTACTTAGAGGGTTGAGGTAGGAGGATATCTTGAGCTCAGGAGGTGGAGGTTGCTGTGAGCCAAGACTGCACCATCGTACTCCAGCCTGGGTAATAGAGCAAGATCCTGATGAAACAAAGAAAGAAAGGAAAAGAGAGAAAAGAAAAGAAAAGAGAGAGAGAGAAAATTTAGGAGAAGATATAGCTCATTATCTCCAAAATTATGCTTTGAATTCAAAGCACAGTAAGAGTAGCTAACAAAGTCTGTTTTAAGCATTCATACTCCTCTTCTTATTATAATGTGACTTAGTAGATGATTGCCTGGTCCAAAGACATGTATAATAAAAACAAAGCTACCTATTGGATCAAGAGCTCATCCCTCAATTTTGCCCACCATCTATGGATGGCATTGCAGGTCATTTGCATAGTATCCACTTTGGACTTACATACAAGACTTAGCAACAGTCCTTTGGTACCAAACCATTTTATACATTTTCTGCAATTTACAGTTGAACCCTCAGACTCACATATCAAGGCAGAAGCTCTGGTAAAGGTATACTTAGGTATGTAAACACTGGATCCATCATCTGTTATATTTTAAAGACCTCTGATTCTTTTTATTATTTTTCTTTTTGTTTTTTATTGACACAGGGTCTCGCTCTGTCGCCTAGACTGGAGTGCAGTGATGCGATCATAGCTCACTGTAACCTCACACTCCTTGGCTCAAGTAATCCTCCCTCCTCAGCTTCCTGAGTAGCGAGGACTAGAGGCACACAGCACCATGCCCAGCTAATTTTTTAATTTTTTTTTGTAGAGATGAGGTCTTGCTATATGTTGCCCAGGCTGGTCTTGAATTTGGCTTAAAGCAGTCTTCCCACATAGGCCTCCCAAAGTACTGGGATTATAGGTGTGAGCCATTGGCCTTGGCCTTCTTTTTCTTTATTCTTTTCCTCTTTTTAAAAAAATTTGTCTTGGACAAGATGTTGTTGTTTAAAATAAATAAATAATACAAATAAAAAGCTTGTCCCCACATATATTTTGAGACAGGGTCTTGCTCTGTTGCTCAGGTTAGAGTATACTGGCAAGATCAGGGCTCACTGTAGCCATGACCTCCTGGCCTCAAGTGATCCTCCCACCTGTTTCCTGAGTAGCTGGGATTACAGGTACATACTACCATGTCCAGCTAATTAAAAAAAATTTTTTTTGATAGAGAAGGGGTCTTGCTATGTTGCCCAGGTTGGTCTAAAACTCCTGGGTTCAAGAGATCCTCTTGCCTCAGCCTCCCAAAGTGCAGGGATTACAGGCATGAGCCACCGCACCTGGCCTACTTTGTTACCTTGTTCCCTTGAAAGTTGTATTTCCTTAGCTTGGTCAGAAAAATAGTAAGTGTTAAGCCTAATGTCCAGTGCTAGTAGGAATAGTTAACAATAAATATTAATAATTGTTGCTGACACACTTTACACTGGTGCCAAATTGTTGTTCCATTTGGTCCTATTCTCTAGAAGTTGAATATGCCGTCAGTTATGGTCTTCTCTTTGCTTTCCTAGTAAAGTCCTCTTTACTCTCTCTAGACCTCTTATAATGGCCAAAGGTCTTTTTAACCACCACTAAATGATCAAAAACCTGTTAATGGTGTCTATGTAGTTCCTATTTTTATTTATAAAGGAGAATGACAGACATATTTGTTTACTGATGTTCAGAGTAAGGGCAAGGAGGAGGATGCAGCTACAACCAATACCTCAACTCCCAGTCAGTACTAGTAGTTTTCTAAAGTTTTCCCACTCCAGTTTTCTAGTTCTCTTTAGAGGTTGAGGTGGAGAAACAGATCGTATGAAAGTAAATAAATTATAGTTTCTGGCCGGGTGTGGTGGCTCACGCCTGCAGCAAGGAATGTTGCAGGAAATTGGTAGGACTGAGAGCTGAGGGAGAGTTGCAAGAGGATGCCTGTGAGGAAGGCTGGTATGGAACGCTACATGCTACTACCTCTGCAGAAGCCTCAGATGGGAGAATGTAGAAATTGTTTCCTTCCCACAGTTGATCTCTGGTATGTTACTGTCTAATAATTAACTTTGACATGTGATTAGAGAGTATGTGCAATTATGAGCACTATTTCCTCCAGGATGAAAGTTCAAACCAGAGATGTAGAGAAAGGGTAAATATACTTAGAAACTTCCAAGAGTGAGTTGCCTCCAGAAATGAAGAAACTAGAAAAAATTAGAACCATCTGTGGTTATATACTAGCTAAAATTTTCTTCTTAAATTGGTGCATAGTTGTTATCTGAAAACCACTTAAAAAAATTTTAGATTTACAGAAAATGAAAACCATTACAATAATAATTATTTTTTGAGACAGGGTCTTGCTCTGTCATCCAGGCTAGAGTGCAGTGGCACAATCAGAGCTCACTGCAGCCTCAATCTCCTGGATTCGAGAGATCCTCCTGCTTCAGCCTCCTAAGTAGCTGGGACTACGGGAGTGTGCCACTTGCCTGGCTAATTTTTTTGATTTTTGGTAGAAAAGACATCTCATAGCGTTGCACAGGCTGGTCTTGAACTCCTGGGCTCAAGTAATCCTCCCACCTTGGCCTCCCAAATTGCTAGGATGACAAGTGTGAGTCACTGTGTCTGGCCAAACTTTTTTTTTTTTTTTTAACTGTCATACTGGCTGGGTGTGGTGGCTCACACCTGTAATCTCAGCACTTTGGGAGACTGAGGCAGGAGGATCACTTGAGGACAGGAGCTCGAAACCAGTCTGGTCAACACAGCGAGACCCATTCTCTACAAAAGAAAAAAAAAGTTAGCCAGACATGGTGGTACACGCCTGTGGTTCCAGCTACTTGAGAAGTTGAGGTGAGAGGGTTGCTTGAGCCCAGGAGTTGGAGGCTGCAGTGAGCCATGATTGCACCACTGCACTCCAACCTGGGTGACAGAACGAGACTCTGCTTCAAAAAAATAAAAACAAACCAAAAACCTGTATTTTAGCTCCAAATTTGTTGCTGCAATGCAAATTATTAGAGAGAATGCTTTTGCCATGCTATAAATACTCATGCCCTACCAAATCTCATGTAGGCAGAACCTCCAATCAGATTAACAGCAACATCTCTAGGTTTTTATCCTACTTATCCTGGCAAACCATTCATCCTCAATTCATGGATCTGACTGTAAGGAAGGGTCAAATTATGTATGAGTCTTCCAAAACCAGAAACCTAAAGGCAGAAATGTGGTTACTGTTCCTTTAGAGAGGATACTTCCAAAGAGAATCTATATACTATCCAGGAGTTCTTTATTAATATTCTAAGTATAAATATTTCAGATGATCCAATAAGCAATTTGGGATAGTCTGTAAAAAATGTTCAAAGCCTCTGAAGACCCTTAAAAAAATACTGACACCTGGCTCCCACCCACAGTTATTCTGATCCAATTTAATTGGGTGAGATCTGGGGATTGGGATTTTAAAAACTCCCACTCTCAAACTCTAGTGTACAGCAAAATGTGGAAACTACTGCTAAAGAAAATGATGTCTTCAAATTTGTCCACCTTCAAGTCTGGGATGGAGGGAAAACAAAAATCTTAAACCCTTAATTCTGAGATCTTCTGGGACTCGAGGAACCAAAGAAAGCACAAGTGTAGGCCAGGCGCGGTGGCTCACTCCTGTAATCCCAGCACTTTGGGATGCCGAGGTGGGCGGATCACCTGAGGTCAGTTTGAGACCAGCCTCAACATGGAGAAACCCCATCTCTACTAAAAATACAAAATTAGCCGGGTGTGGTGGTGCATGCCTGTAATCCCAGCTACTCGGGAGACTGAAGCAGGAGAATTGCTTGAACCTGGGAGGCAGAGGTTGTGGTGAGCCGAGATCATGCCATTGCACTCCAGCCTGGGCAACAAGAGCGAAACTCTGTCTCAAAAAAAAAAAAAAAAAAAAAAAAGCACAAGTGTAACTAACACTCATCCCATCATCCTGGAACCATTTTCACATGACCATAGTATTTTCTCTCAACAGAATTTCAGGCAAAAGTATTATAGAGAGCCAGCTGAAACCATTATTAAGCAAGTGCCAATTTGAAGAGCAGTCAGATCTGGTACTGCTAAAACTATAGGCAGGAAAAGGACTAGTACAGGATAGAGAAGGCCAAAGTGGAATAACCAGTAAATGTAAACCACTTCACACCCACACTGTGGGGATGGGGTGTGCAAATGGGAGAAATGGGAAAGGTGGGAGAAATGCAAAAAATCTGATATAGTTCCTCCTCCCATCTATACATTCTTACACTATGGAAACTTTGCATAAGTGCAACAAATGCTGTTTTACCACACCCTTAAATCGTATAGCCTTCCTTTCCTCTTGCTGAGGTAACCATATCCTGCAGCCATGGCTGGAGAAGGTGGCTCAGCAAAGGTCATCATGCCTTTGGCTGTACAGCTGGAGTCCTCTGAAAACCACTAGGAATAAGAAAGATGGTATCATCTCAATGGAACAGCTTTGAAAAAATACTTGCCCGGGGTTGAGAAGGAATCCCACCGTCCACAGCTTTACTGCTTTATGACCTAGCAGAAGGAACTAGGATAAGAATATGACTAGGCTTGGCTTATGTGAGGCACTTTTCCTTTTGGCCTTCTTCAGCCAGAGGCTAGTATGCTGCCAACTGCTGAAACCTATTTTTCTTTCTGGTAACCTCTACTTGGCTGTTTCAGAGTTTGTTAACAGAGTAGAGCTGAACCACCCTCTTACTCTCAGTAAAAAAAAAAAAGCAAGCACAGGTGTATTTACCCAAGGAAGGGTAAATAGTAATGCAGAGAAAGGAACTCAAGTCTTGACGCAGTGGCTCATGCCTATAATCCCAGCATGTTGGGAGGCCAAGGTGGGAGGGCTGCTTGAGCCCAGGAGTTCAAGACCAGCCAGGGCAACAAAGTGAGATTCCAGCTCTACAAAAGTAAAATAAAATAAGTAGATTAAAAAAAGAGAGAGGAGGCCAGGCATGGTGGCTCATGAGGTCAGGAGATCAACACCATCCTGACCAACATGGTGAAACCCTGTCTCTACTAAAAAAAATACAAAAATTAGCTGGGTGTGGTGGCGGGCACCTGTAGTCCCAGCTACTCAGGAGGCTGAGACAAGAGAATCGCTTGAACCCAGGAGGCGGAGGTTGCAGTGAGCTGAGATGGCGCCACTGCACTCCAGCCTGGGCAACAGAACAAGACTCAAACAAAACAAAACAAAACAAAACAAAACAAAACAAAACAAAACAAGAGGAACTCAACCCAGTAACAGTTGGGGTCAGAGGGTGGATGATCTGCTCAGACTGACTTTGGGAAGCAATGTCTCTCATTATTATGCACATTTCTAGAAAATCTTCTCTCTCCAACTTGTGACAATAATTATTCTGAAATTTTCATTTGCCCCTTTTATGAATTGAACTGTGTCCCTGCCCCACCCTTCCCCTGCCAAAAAAAGGTATATTGAAGTTCTAACCCCTAGAACCTCAGCATATGACCTTATTCGGAAATAGGGTCTTTACAGAGGCAATCAAGATATCAAGATAAGGTCATTAGGGTCTGCCCTAATCCAGTGACTGGTGTCCTTATAAAATGGAGCAATTTGAACACAGATATGCACAGAGGGAAGACAGCCATGTGACTGGGATGATGCAGCTACAAGCCAAGGAACACTATGGATTGCCAGCAAAGAGCAGAAGAAAAGAAGGATTCTTCCCTAGAGTTGCAGGAGATGGTCCTGCCAACACCTTGATCTCAGATGCCTGGCCTCAGGAACTGTGAAATAATAACTTTCTGTTGTTTTAAGCCACTCAGTTTTGGGTACATTGTTACAGCAGCCCAGGAAATTAATACAGCCCCAAAGGCAGATGTGGTGTTGATTAAATCAGTCAGATTTTACCTTAGCTAGCCTCACTGAATTCCTGCTAGACTGCAGTCTAAGTCAGTGGTTCTCAAACAGGGTTGGTGGAGAACACTGGTGATGGCAGCAAGCCACAATTTCTTGGGGAGCATTTTTTTACTATAGGCATGTCCAAGCTCCATCTTGTTTATTTTATTTTTTAAATAAAGACGGGTCTCACTATGTTGCCCAGGCTTGTTTCAAACTTCTGGGCTCAAATTATCCTTCTACCTTGGCCTCCTAAAGTGCTGAGATTACAGGTGTGAGCCACTGCACCTGGTTCCAAGCTCCATCTCGAACCTGCTGATTCAGAATAGGAGCAGGAGATAGCTAACTTTTTAATTTAATTTAATTTTATTTATTTGAGACAGGGCCTCACTCTGTTGCCTAGGCTGGAATGCAGTGGTGCAATCACAGCTCACTGCAGCCTCAGCCTTCCTGGACTCAGGTGATCCTCCCACCTCAGCCTTCCAAGCAGCTGAGACCACAGGCACTTGCAACCAAACCTGGCTAATTTTCTACTTTTTGTAGAGACAGTTTCGCCATGTTGTCCAGGCTGGTCTTGAACTCCCGGGCTCAAGAAATCTGTCCACTTTAGCCTCCCAAAGTGCTGGGATTACAGGTGTGAGCCATGGTGCCTGGCCAGCTAACATATATTTTAAACAAGATCCCCAAATGATATCAGTGACTTGCTCTGATCCCCCCTCCCCCCAATTCTCCCTCAGTAACTGCTGAGTTTACTAGCTTAAGTAAAAGGATAAAACTTTGGGTCTTCTCCAAATTGATCTGTAGATCCTAATCAAAATTTCAGCACTTTTTTTTTCTGTAAAAATTCACAAAGATGATCCTAAAATTTACATGGAAATGCAAAAGGCCAAGTAAAGCCAAGGCAATCTTGAAGAAGTACAACAAAACTGGAAGACTTATACTACTAGATAACAAGATTTACAAAGCTGTAGTTATCAAGACAATGTAGTACTGACACAAGAATAGGTAAATGTATAAATGGAACAGAAGAGAACCCATAAATAAACCCACACATGTTAATTGGTTTACGACAAATGTGACACTGCTGTGCAATGGGGGAAATGATGGTCTTTCTGATAAGGTGCTGGGCCAATTAGATATCCATATAAAAAAATAAGAATCTTGACTTCCAACTTACAACCTAAACAAAAATAAATTCTAGATAGATTGTGGATGTAAATACATATATATATATATATAAAAACAAGGTTCTCAGAAAAAACATAGAAGAATATATTATCTTGGGATGGGCAAAACTTTGTTAAACAGGGCAGAGCACTAACAATAAAGGAAAACAAAAAATTTAAAAAAGATAAAATAGACTACATAAAAGTGAAGACAAAGACACCGTTAACAGAAAAGTTAAGACACAGAAGATATTTATATTACATAAATCTCACAAAGGACTAATAACCAGAATATGCAAAGAATTCATATAAATCAATAAGAAAAAGACATACAACCCAATCCAAAAATGGGCAAAAGACTTGAACAGACACTTCGTAAAAGAGATTTCCAAATGGCCAATGAAACACATGAAAAAATGCTCAATTTCATTACTCACCAGGGAAATGCAAATTAATACCACAATGAGATACATCTACACACCACCAGAATGGCTAAAATGAAAAAGACAAATAAGGTCAAGTGTAGGCTAGAACACAGAGCAATCAGGATTCTAATACATTGGAAGTAGGAATGTAAATTGGTTTAGACATTTCGGGAAACTTGTGATGTCTATTCAAGTTGATCATACACATACCTTGTGATTCAAGAATTCCATTTCTAAGTATAGATAGATAGGAATATGTATATATAGTCCCAAAAAGGCATGTACAAGAATTTTCACAGCAGCACTTTTTATAACAGCCTCAAACTGCAAATAACCCAAATGCCATCAACAACTGAATAAGTAGCAGTACACTCACATAATGGAATACTATAATGAAAATAAACAAAGTTTAACAACATGTAACAATATGGATGAATCTCACTGGCATAATGCTGAACAGCTCAACATAAAAAAGCTCATACTGTAATGATTCTATTTAGGTGAAGTTCAAAATGGGTAACACGAATCTATGATATTAATGATGAGATTGGTTACCTGGGGTGGGGAGAAGGGCTAGCTATTAGAAGGGAGGCATGAAAGAGGTTTTGGGGTTCTGGCAATACTGTGTTTCCTCATCTAGGTGCTGGTACCACATGGTGTGTTCACTTTGAAAATGCAGACTTGCACACGTAGGATTTGCGTACATGTTTATATTACTTTCAGTAAGACTTATTAATATAAAACAAAAACAAAACCTTTGGGTTTGTGACTCCTGTAGACAAGCGGCTGGGAAGATAACAAAGGATAACAGATTAGGCTATGCCAGGATCAGCCAAGATGCAGGCCAGTTCTATGCTTCAGGCAGCTTGCCCAATCTCTAGGGCAGAAGACTAGTCTAGTATCTAAGGCAACAGCACATGGCAGAAAAGGGGAGGGTTCCACTTTCTTCATCTACTCTTTCTCCATACTTCATTCCAGGAGATTTTCTGTATAATTCTAAGGAGTAAGCTGAAAGCTAAAAAGCAAAAGGGAGCTTCATAAATGAGAAGATGCACAATATTTCAAGTATATTGAAATCTAGAAAATTTTCAAAAGGTGGGGATAATCAGAGTCAAATAAGGAGAATGCAGGTTGTTCACCAAATTAGTTCAGGGTTAAAAGTTTCATTTGATTATGAGTTCAATGGGGGTAGAAAATTATTTGACAGCAGTCTTTTGGGCTGCTTTTAGATACCCTAAGGAGAAAATAGAGTGCGACTTGGGGGAGGGGTGACTGCTCAATTTCTCACCATAGCCTTTTTTGTCATATAGCTTGTTGCTATGGAGAAGGCCGTGAAGGCAGCAACTAAAGGAAATAAAGGATCTGGCAGGAGTAAGCACAGGGATAGTAGATTAAACAAAAATTTCTTGAGCAATTAGTGAGTAGCAGGGCCTATAAATGACATACTTTTCTTGTTTTTCCTAACCCCTACCCCTTTGAAAGTACATGTGCTTGGTTTACCACTATAATTTAATTGAAATACAGAGAAGCCTGAATGGGCCTAACAAAGCTTAAGCCTGGCAGACAAAACACAAGGCCACTTAGCAATGCTGCCTAATGACAGGAGGAATCAGCTACCTACCCACCCTATCCTGGGGAAATTATCTCCAGCTGCCTAAATTATAAAGTTGATGCCCTGTGATTTCTTTGTTTTGTAAAGCCTGAGGGAGATGGAATAATGAGGTATCAGAAGAGGTGGAGAACGGCCCCTTGTTTCATAGAGTAGTCAGAGAGAGAGAGAGAGTTAAAGAGAGAAATAGAGTTAGTTCTCACCGGTATCATTAAGAGGCAGCAGCAGCCTCAGTAGCAATAGCTTGGGAGCAAAGCTCTGCTTGAACTAGTCGGAAACTACTGCCGTGGGAGAAAAGGCTAGCTGCCAACTTTGTTAATAGCTTCTGCCTATCATTGTTACAGCAGCTTTATCAAATAGGGCAGGGCCAGGACCTGTTTTTAGCAGTGTAAGCACTAAGACCAGAGGGCTCAACATCTTCCAACAGATCTCATCACAACCAATGACTAACAAAGACAAGTCCCTCTTCTGTTCCACATAAATGATTACAGAATTGTAAATATCAGAGCTAGAAGGACCATAGAGATCATGTAGTCCAACCTCCTTATTTTACAAATAAGGAAATTAAGGCCCAGATAGTCAAACGACCTTATTAACAGAGCAAGAAAACACCAAGGCTCTCAAACAGGACTTTTTCCCCTTTGAATCATACTTCAAAGCTAAGTTAGTTAGGGCTAGTGATTAATCCCAGGCAATACCAGTAAGATATTTATTGCCTAGGTATCACTCACCTGAATTCCTAAGTATCAGGATGATTTTGATAACAAAATAGGTCTGGGTTTTGTTACTGAAATATAAAAAGAATCTCATTTGCAAACAACCTTACCTATCTGGCAAGTTCACAGCCTAGTCACCTACATATACTGCCTGACTGCTTTGCCGGGGGGAGGGAGGAGGTGGGTGAGCATGCACAAAGGGAGACTCTTTCTCTTTCCCCTGGAGATTAGTCTATTTTGCCATTTGCAAAATGAAACTCAAAAAAGCTTGTGACTGATTTTTTTCCCAAGGTCTTCAGGATTTAAATGTATGACAGTGGACATATAACACAATCCACAAAGGTATATAAACATGTCGCTGCCCTAAAGTATCCTCTGGGAGTAAGCTGCTAGGTGGGAATGTGTTGGCTGTTGGTTTTGGTGGGGGAGGGGTGGGAGAAAGTAGGTACTGATTTCCCTAATGTTTCCTTTGTGTGGCTGCTGTTGCCATGTGGTGGTCTGTTGCTATGAAGATTTGTGGTGTCAGACAATGGCTGCCAGGCTCTTTACGACTGTGCTATTGGTAGAGCTATTTCTTCGGGATTCAAGCTAGTATGCAACTGGCTAAACAGTGGAGAAAGCTTGGTTGTTACTGTGCCCCATCTCTCCTCTAGGTGAGTACTGTCTGGGGCAAGACTGAAGGTGAAGGGGCATTAATTATAGCATATGAGAAAGAAAAACCAATAGCTGAATGCCACCTTACTTTTCCAGTGCAAATATCTAAAATTAGATATTTCACAGTTCACACACATACTTTTCTACATCAAAATCACACAGGAAAAACCAAGGGTAATTACCAAGGTTACCATTTCCATGAAAGAAGATTAATGGAGAGCCCCTTCCCTTTAGTGAAAAGGATAAAGGCCCACAGCTGGGATCTGCAATCAGATGAGGATGAAGAATAGCTGGGGCAGGTTCTCAGCGGAGCTACCACAGGCAGACTAACTTCCTGCTAAGCAAAACCATAGCCTATTACTCTGATAATGAGAAAACTGCAGCCCACAGACCAAAGCAAAGGGCTCAACCACAGAGTTTGAAGTAGGGCCGAATGTTCTCCTGGGTAACAGGGGCCAGAGTACACAGAAGTTACCATGGGTCTGTTTAGATGTCAGCTACTTACCCACCCTCTTCATATTCCCACACAATTACTCTTCTTTCCATCTCAGAGTATATACACACAGACACACACACACACACACACACACACATACATATGCATGTCTGTGTATATATATTTTAAAGATCTAGCCCCTGTGCTGTCAATACCATAAGCCAGTAGTTAACATATGGCTATTTAAATTTAAATTAAATAAAATTAAACATTCAGACCCTTGGCCAGGCACGGTGGCTATATGAGGCATGAGATTGGTAAACTTTTTTTTTTATAATTTTTTTTTTTTCCTGAGATGGAGTCTCACTCTGTTGCCCAGGCTGGAGTGCAGTGGCACTCTCGGCTCACTGCAACCTCTACCTCCTGGGTTCAAGCAATTCTCCTGCCTCAGCCTCCCGAGTAGCTGGGATTACAGGCGCCCACCACCATGCCCGGCTAAACTTTTTCAACAAAAGACCAGATAACAAATATTTTGGGCCTTGCAGGCCACATGGTCTCTGTTACAACTTCTCAACTTTGCCACTGTAGGGCAAATGTGAACAAAATACATTAAATGACTGTCTTCCAATAAAACTTTATTTATGGGTCCAGGCCCAGTGGCTTACGCCTGTAATCCCAGCATCTTGGGAGGCCGAGGTAGGAGGATTGCTTGAGCCCAGGAGTTGAAGATGAGCCTGGGCAACACAGTGAGATCTCATTTCCGTAAGAAAATATTATAGGCTGGGTGTGGTGGCTCACACCTATAGTCCTAGCACTTTGGCAGGCTGAAGTGGGCGGATCACTTGAGCCCAGGAGCTTGAGATCAGCCTGGGCAATAAGGCAATACCTTGTCACCACAAAAAATACAAAATTAGCCAGATGGGGTGGCACATGCCTGCAGTCTCAGCTACTTGGGAGGTTGAGGTGGGAGGATTACTTGAGCCTGGGAGGTGGAGGCTGCAGGGAGCTGTGATCACGCCACTGCACTCCAGCCTGGGCAACAGAGTGAGACCCTGTGTCAAAAAACAAAACAAAACGAAACAAAACAAAACGTGTCACTTCTAATAGGTTACAGAAAACAAAACAAAACAAAACTTTATTTATGGACCAGGTGCGATGGCTCACACTTGTAATTGCAGAACTTTGTGAGGCTGAGGCAGGACAATTGCTAGAGCCTAGGAGTTTGAAACCAGCCTGTAAAACATAGTGAGACTCCATCTCTACAAAAAAAATTAAAACAAAAAAAATTAGTTGGGCATGGTGGTGTGTGCCTGTAGTCCCAGCTACTTGGAGGCTGAAGTGGGAGGATCACTTGAGCCTGCAGTGAGCCATGATCACACCACTGCACTCCAGCCTGGGAAACAAAGCAAGACTCTATCTCAAAAAAAAAAACAAAAACAACAACAGCCAAGCATGGTGGCTCACATCTGTAATCCCAGCACTTTGGGAGGCCAAGGCAGGCAGACCTGAGGTCAGGAGTTCCAGACCAGCCTGGCCAACATGGTGAAACCACATCTCTACTAAAAATACAAAAAAAAATCAGCCAGGCGTGTGATTCCAGCTACTTGGGAGGCTGAGGCAGGAGAATCACTTGAACCCGGGAGGTGGAGGTTGCAGTGAGCCAAGATTGCACCACAGCACCCCAGCCTGGGTGACAGAGTAAGACTCTGTCTCAAAAAAATAAAAATAAAAAATAAAATAAAACAACAAACAAACAAGAAAACCCTTTATTTATAGACACTGAAATTTGAATTCCATGTAATTTTCATGCCTCACAAATATTGTTGGGTTATGCATTTTTTTCAACTATTAAAAAACATAGGCTGGGTGTGGTTGCTCATGTCTGTAATACCAGCACTTTGGAAGGTGAGGTGGGAGGATTGCTTGAGCCCAGGAATTCAAGATCAGCCTGTGCAACGTAGTAAGACACTGTCTCTACCAAAAAAAAATTTTAACTACTCGGGCATGGTGGCATGCTCTGGTGGTCCTACTTACTTGGGAGGCTGAGGTGGGAGGATCACTTGAGCTTGGTAGGCTGAGGCTGCAGTGAGCCATGGTGGTGCCACTGCATGAGCCAGTGATCTTGCCACTGCACTCCCGTCTTGAAAGAGCAAGACCCTGTCTCAAAAAATATATATATATACACACACGCCATTCTTAGCTCATAAGCCATACAAAAGCAGGCAATGTGCTACTGTAAAACAACAACAACATAAATAATGGAAAGCCTTTCAGCCGGAACTGCCATCTTCCAGTAATTCGACAAATACAAAGGTTAACAAGAGAGGCACCCAATATATGTTCTCTAGGTCTTTTAGAAAATATGGAGTTGTGGCCGGGTGTGGTGGCTCACGCCTGTAATCCCAACACTTTGGGAGGCTAAGGCGGGGGGATCACGAGTTCGGGAATTTGAGACTAGCCTGACCAACATGGAGAAACCCCATCTCTACTAAAAAAAAAAATACAAAATTAGCCGGGCATGGTGGCGCATGCTTGTAATCCCAGATACTCGGGAGGCTGAGGCAGGAGAATCGCTTGAACCCGGGAGGCGGAGGTTGCGGTGAGCCGAGATTGCACCATTGCACTCCAGCCTGGGCAACAAGAGCGAAACTCCGTCTAAAAAAAAAGAAAAAAAAAAGAAAGAAAAGAAAATATGAAGTTGTTTCTTTGGCCATGTATATGCGAATCTATACAAAAGGTGATATTGTAGACATCAGGGGAATGGGTACTGTTCAAAAAGGAATGCCCCACAAGTGTTACCACGGCTAAACTGGAAGAGTCTACAGTGTCCCCCAGCACGCTGTTGGCATTGCTGTAAACAAACAAGGGCAAGATTCTTGCCAAGAGAATTAATGTGTGTATTCAGCACATTAAGCACTCTAAGAGCCAAGATAGCTTCCTGAAACGTGAAGGAAAAATGATCAGAAAAAGAAAGAAGCCAAAGAGAAAGGCACCTGGGTTCACCTGAAGCAGCAGCCTCTACTCAGAGAAGCATACTTTGTGAGAACCAATGGGAAGGAACCTGAACTGCTGGAACGTCTTCCCTACAAATTCACAGCATAATGGGTGTTAAAAAAAAAATGACCTCAGGACTGTAAAAATATTTCTCTTCATTGAGTAGATGTGTGGTGTCCACTCCCCTAAAAAAATATTTAAAGCAAGGCCTCTCCCTCTCCCTCTCCCTCCCCCTCCCCCTCCCCCTCCCTCTCCCTCTCCCTCCCCTTTCTTCGGTCTCCCTCTCCTTCTTTTTTCGGTCTCCCGCTGTTATCGAAGCTGGACTGTACTGCCATGATCTCGGCTCGCTGCAACCTCCCTGCCTCGGGCTCCTGTGACTCTCCTGCCTCGGCCTGCCGAGTGCCTGGGATTGCAGGCGCGCGCCGCCACGCCTGAATGGTTTTTGTATTTTTGGTGGAGACAGGGTTTCACCGTGTTGACCGGGCTGGTCTCCAGCTCCTGGCCTCGAGTGATCTGCCTGCCTCGGCCTCCCGAGGTGCTGGGATTGCAGACGGAGTCTCGCTAACTCAATGCTCAATGGTGCTCAGGCTGGAGTGCAGTGGTGTGATCTCGGCTCGCTGCAACCTCCACCTACCAGCCTCCTGCCTTGGCCTCTTAAAGTGCTAAGATTACAGCCTCTGCCCCGCCGCCACCCCGTCTAGGAAGTGAGGAGCATCTCTGCCTGGCCGCCCATCATCTGGGATGTGAGGAGCCCCTCTGCCCGGCCGCCCTATCTGGGAGTGAGGAGCGCCTCTGCCCGGCCGCCCATCGTCTGGGATGTGAGGAGCGCCTCTGCCCGGCTGCCACCCCGTCTGGGAGGAAGTGAGGAGCGCCTCTGCCCGGCTGCCCCGTCTGGGAGATGAGGAGCACCTCGGCCCGGCCGCCCCGTCTGGGAGGTGAGGAGCGCCTCTGCCTGGCCGCCACCCCGTCTGGGAGGAAGTGAGGAGCGCCTCTGCCCGGTTGCCCCATCTGGGAAGTGAGGAGCGCCTCTGCCTCGCCGCCACCCCGTCTGGGAAGTGAGGAGAGCCTCTGCCCGGCCGCCACCCCATATGGGAAGTGAGGAGCGCCTCTGCCTCGCCGCCACCCCGTCTGGGAAGCGAGGAGCGCCTCTGCCTGGCCGCCACCCCGTCTGGGAAGTGAGGAGCGCCTCTGCCCGGCTGCCACCCCATATGGGAAGTGAGGAGCGCCTCTGCCCAGCCGCCCCGTCTGGGAGGTGAGGAGTGCCTCTGCCCGGCCGCCCCGTCTGGGAGGTGAGGAGCGCCTCTGCCTGGCCGCCACCCCGTCTGGGAGGAAGTGAGGAGCGCCTCTGCCCAGCTGCCCCATCTGGGAAGTGAGGAGCACCTCTACCCGGCTGCCCACTCTGGGAAGTGAGGAGCGCCTCTGCCCGGCCGCCCACTCTGGGAAGTGAGGAGCGCCTCTGCCTGGCCGCCCACTCAGGGAGGTGAGGAGCGCCTCTGCCCGGCCACCCCGTCTGGGAAGTGAGGAGCGCCTCTGCCCGGCCGCCCACTCTGGGAGGTGAGGAGCGCCTCTGCCTGGCCACTCCGTCTGGGAAGGGAGGAGCGCCTCTGCCCGGCCACCCCGTCTGGGAGGTGAGGAGCGCCTCTGCCCGGCCGCCACCCCGTCTGGGAGGAAGTGAGGAGCACCTCTGCCCGGCCGCCCCGTCTGGGAGGTGAGGAGCGCCTCTGCCCAGCCGCCACCCCGTCTGGGAGGAAGTGAGGAGCACCTCTGCCCGGCCGCCCCGTCTGGGAAGTGAGGAGCGCCTCTGCCCGGCCGCCCCATCTGGGAGGTGAGGAGCGCCTCTGCCCGGCCACCCCGTCTGGGAAGTGAGGAGCGCCTCTGCCCGGCCACCCCGTCTGGGAAGTGAGGAGCGCCTCTGCCCGGCCGCCCCGTCTGGGAGGTGAGAAGTGCCTCTGCCCGGCTGCCACCCCGTCTGGGAGGAAGTGAGGAGCACCTATGCCCGGCTGCCCCATCTGGGAGATGAGGAGCACCTCTGCCCGGCCGCCCCGTCTGGGAGGTGAGGAGCGCCTCTGCCTGGCCGCCACCCCGTCTGGGAGGAAGTGAGGAGCGCCTCTGCCCGGCTGCCCCATCTGGGAAGTGAGGAGCGCCTCTGCCCGGCCGCCACCCCATATGGGAAGTGAGGAGTGCCTCTGCCTGGCCACTCCGTCTGGGAGGTGAGGAGCGCCTCTGCCCGGCCGCCCCGTCTGGGAGGTGAGGAGTGCCTCTGCCCGGCCGTCACCCCGTCTGGGAGGAAGTGAGGAGCACCTCTGCCTGGCTGCCCCGTCTGGGAGATGAGGAGCACCTCTGCCCGGCCGCCCCATCTGGGAGGTGAGGAGTGCCTCTGCCCGGCCGCCACCCCGTCTGGGAGGAAGTGAGGAGCACCTCTGCCCGGCCGCCCCCTCTGGGAAGTGAGGAGCGCCTCTGCCTGGCCGCCACCCCGTCTGGGAGGAAGTGAGGAGCGCCTCTGCCTGGCTGCCCCATCTGGGAAGGGAGGAGCACCTCTGCCCAGCCGCCACACCGTCTGGGAAGTGAGGAGCGCCTCTGCCTGGCCACCCTGTCTAGGAGGTGAGGAGCGCCTCTGCCCGGCCGCCCAATCTGGGAAGTGAGGAGCGCCTCTGCCCGGCCGCCCAGTCTGGGAAGTGAGGAGCGCCTCTGCCCGGCCGCCCTGTCTGGGAGGTGAGGAGCGCCTCTGCCTGGCCGCTACCCCGTCTGGGAGGAAGTGAGGAGCGTCTCTGCCCGGCTGCCCCGTCTGGGAAGTGAGGAGCGCCTCTGCCCGGCCGCCCCGTCTGGGAGGTGAGGAGCGCCTCTACCCGGCTGCCACCCGGTCTGGGACGAAGTGAGGAGCGCCTCTGCCTGGGCGGCCCCGTCTGGGAAGCGAGGAGCGCCTCTGCCCGGCCGCCCTGTCTGGGAGGTGAGGAGCGCCTCTGCCCGGCTGCCCTGTCTGGGAGGTGTACCCAACAGCTCCGAAGAGACAGCGACCATCGGGAGCGGGCCATGAGGACGATGGCGGTTTTGTTGAAAAGAAGAGGGGGGAAGTGTGGGGAAAGGAAGGAGAGATCAGATTGTTGCTGTGTCTGTGTAGAAAGAGGTGGGCATAGGAGACTCCATTTTGTTCTGACTAGGAGAAATTCTTCTGCCTTGGGATGCTGTTGATCTATGGCCTTTCCCCCAGCCCCATGCTCTCTGAAACATATGCTGTGTCAACTCAGGGTTAAATGGATTAAGGGCGGTGCAAGATGTGCTTTGTTAAACAGATGCTTGAAGGCAGCATGCTCTTTAAGAGTCATCACCACTCCCTAATCTCAAGTACCCAGGGGCACAAACACTGCAGAAGGCCGCAGGGTCCTCTGCCTAGGAAAACCAGAGACCTTTGTTCATGTGTTTATCTCCTGACCTTCTCTCCCACTATTATCCTATGACCCTCCCATATCCCCCTCTCCGAGAAACACCCAAGAATCATCAATAAATACTTCATAAATTAAAAAAAAAAAAAAAAAAAAAAAGGAATGAGGAAGGGCACCAACTTCTATTTTTCCAAAAAAAAAAAAAAAAAATATTTAAAGCAAATTTTAATTGTGTCCTAATTCATTATGTAATGTCTTTACAATTCAAATTTAATGTATTTCTTGCTGAAAGATGTGAAGTAGCTTATTGTGCAACAAGTTACTCAACTGGTTAGAAAACAGCCAAATATTATTTATGAAATATTTGTATTGGTTTGAAGACAGTGCCTCTAAATCATCATGGAGGAAATAAAATAATTTACAAAGCAAACAAACAAAAAAGAAAACAAAAGAATGGAGAGTAAGGCCTGGTGCAGTGGCTCATGCCTGTAATCCTAGCACTTTGGGAGGCTGAGGCAGGCACTTCATTTGAGGCCAGGAGTCTGAGATAAGCCTGGCTAACATGGGGAAACTCCATCTCTTCTTGGAGGTTGCAGTGAGCCAAGATCACACCACTACACTCCAGCCTGGGTGAGACAGTGAAACTCCATCTCAAAAAAAAAAAGAATGGAGAGTCAAGGGACTTATATGGTAGTAAGATTTCTACATTCCACTTGAGATACTAATTTTAAGTAAACTGTGAAAAGTTAAATATATATATTGTAATTCCTAGAGAAACCACTAAAAAATTATACAGAGATGAAGAGTGAAGAGTCAAGAGATGACTAGGGAGGTTTGAGCCTAAAAAATTAGGAGGATGGTACTGGGCATGATGGCTCATGCCTGTAGTCCCAGCATTTTGGGAGGCCGAGGTGGGTGGATCACCTGAGGTCAGGAGTTCGAGACCAGCCTGGCCAACATGGTGAAAACCCATCTCTACTAAAAATACAAAAATTAGCTGAGCGTCGTGGCGGGCGCCTGTAATCCCAGCTACTTGGGAGGCTGAGGCAGAAGAATCACTTGAACCCCGTAGGTGGAGGCCATTGTACCCTGGGCAACAGAGTGAGACTCTGTCTTAAAAAAAAAAAAAAAAGAAAATTAGGAGGATGGTAATGTAGGTGTAATGAAGAGAAATAGAGAAGGAAAGAGAAGGAAATTTTTGGTAAAAAATGGTGAATACTCCTTTTTAGACATTTGAATTTAATAAATCAGTTTCTGGTGATGTTCATCGGTGAAACTGTGTTAGGCAAAAGGTCAAGTGTGGAGATAAAGTTCTCGGTATTGTTCACACAAGGTAGACAGCTAAAGACATGAATATATAGGAGAGTACTTACAATAGAAAGCTGCTAAAGTAATAGCTTTTGGAAGTTATGATGTATGAAGGCTATGCAAAGCGGAAGAGTGGCAGATTCTACTAATTTCTTCCCTTTTCCTTTAGTAAGAGCCCCTATTTTATGTGGGGAAGTAATGTATCCAGCTAAAAGGCTAAATTTCTTTGCCTTCCTTGCACACAGGGTAGCCAACAAGATGTAAGCAGAAGTCTTATGGTGTGGCTTCTGGGAAACCTCTCCAAAGGTAACAGACTAAGATGGGAGGCAGGTGCTTTTTCTCTTCTACCTTCCTTTTCTTTCAAGACTGGAAAGTAAATGTGATGGCTGGAGCTACAGAAGCAATTTTACAATAAAGAAGTAACTTTAAGGAGCCTGAAACAGTGATTCCATTGTGATGTCATCATACCAACCCTAGACTAATCTACCTACCTCCAAATTCTCTTATATTAAATCATTATTATAGTTTCATTTCTTCTCCAAGCAGCTAAATGCCATTCCTAACTCAATGTTTCCTCAACTTTCCCCACTATGACACACACAATAAATGAAAAAATATATTGCGGATAAGGCTGTTTGCCTGTGGGAAAGGGAGCAGGGCACCAGCTGCTACAGACCCCATCTAGAGGCTGATAGGACTGAATTGACCAATATTTCAGCATCCTGAACCTCAACAGGAATTTCTGATTAAATGAATACAAGAAGGAAGACAGACTGGCACAAAATAGAGAGAATAACCAGTTATAAAGAGAAATGAGATTTATGACCAAGGCAAGAGAGGAGAGTTTCAAGAATAAAGAAATAAGAGAGCTAATAGAAGTCTAAGAAGGACTGAGAGAAGACTTCTGGAAAACTGGTATGAGAAATATTTCAGTCAAATGGTGGTAGAAGAAATCTGATGACAGGATGTTATTACAATAGTAAGCAGGGGCCAGGCATGGTGGCTCACGCCTGTAATCCCAGCACTTTGGAAGGCCGAGGCGGGGGGATCACCTGAGGTTGCGAGTTCGAGACCAGCCTGACCAACATGGAAAAACCCCATTCTCTACTGAAAATACAAAATTAGCCAGGTGTGGTGGCGCACGCCTGTAATCCCAGCTACTTGGGAGGCTGAGGCAGGAGAATCGCTTGAACCCGGGAGGTAGAGGTTGCAGTGAGCCGAGATCACACCATTGCACTCCAGCCTGGGCAAGAAGAGAGAAACTCTGTCTCAAAAAAGTCTCTGCTCCTCCTGTTCGACAGACAGCCGCATATTCTCTCACATCCTGGCTCACTGCAACCTCTGCCTCCTGGGTTCATGGGATTCTCCTGCCTCAGATGGGATTACAGGCATGTATCACCACACCTGGCTAATTTTTGTGGTAGAGACAGGGTTTCACCATGTTGGCCAGGCTGGTCTCAAACTCCTGGCCTCAAGTGATCCACCTGCTTCAGCTTCCCAAAGTGTTGGGATTACAGGTGTGAGCCACCGTGCCCGTCCATTTGTTCATTTTCAAGTTACCATAGTTAACCAGTGTTGGATCCATGCCGATTCCATGTTTCTTTTCTTTTTTTGAGATGGGGTCTCACTCCGTCACCCAGCCTGGAATGCAGTGGCACAATCATAGCTCACTGTTGCCTCAAACTCCTGGGCTCAAGTGATCCTCCTGCCTTAGCCTCCTGAGTAGCTGGGACTATAGGCACAAGCTACTGCGCCTGGCCCTGATTCCATGGTTTAAGGCATAGATTAAAAAAAATTTTTTTTTGTAGAGATAGGGTCTTGCTATGTTGCCCAGGCTGGTCTCAAACTCCTGGGCTCAAGTGATCCATCTGCATCAGCCTCCCAAAGTGCTGGGATTACAGGCATGAGCCACCATGCCTGGCCTGCATAGATTTTTATAACTTAGGAGCTGATAGGCGGGGCATGGTGGTTCACACCTGTAATCCCAGCACTTTGGGAGGCTGAGGCGGGATGGTCACTTGAAGCCTGGAGTTTGAGACCAGTCTGGGCAACATAGCAAGACTCTGTCTCTATAAAAAATTAGCTGAGTACGGCAGCACATGCCTGTAGTCTCAGCTACTCAGGAGGCCAAGGTAGGAGGATCATTTTAGCTCAAGAGTTTGAGGCTGCAGTGAGAGATGATGTTGTTGCTATACTCCAGGCTGGGTGACACAGCTTGACCCTGTCTCAAAAAAAAAAAAAAAAAAAAGAAAGAAAGAAAGAAAAAAAGAACTGACAGGTCCTAACTGGTCACTAGTTCAACTTAAGAGATGAGGTAACTAAGGCCCAGAAAATTAAGGCATTTTTCCAAGGTCATAATGATAGTGGCAGAGATATAGAAGTCTCCAGAGTTTTACTCCAGTGCTCCTTCCACTATACCATAAATTCTTCCATAAAACACATTTGCCAAAGTAAACTACATCACTGGTATTGGCCTTTGGGTTAGTGCTACTGTTCAAAAAGGAGAACCTATAGCATCTCCTAGAACTCTTACCTAAAGTCAGCCTTGCCTTTCTTTAAAATACCACACAAGCCAGTAAGCAATTTTGTGTCCCTAAAAGTACATAGTCTGCTTTAAGGCTTCTTATACATTTTTTCAGGATCCTAGATTAGAGTTAAGCCTTGTGAACCCAGAATAGACTTGGTTTTTTTTTTTTTTTTTTTTTTTTTTGAGATGGAGTCTCACTCTCTGTCGCCCAGGCTGGAGTGTAGTGGCACACTCTCGGTTCACTGCAACCTCCACCTCCTGGGTTCAAGTGATTCCCCTGCCTCAGCCTCCCAAGTAGCTGGGATTACAGGCTAATTTTTGCATTTTTAGTAGAGACGGGGTTTTGCTATGTTGGCCAGGCTGGTCTCAAACTCCTGACCTCAAGTGATCCGCCCGCCTCGGAGGTACTCAGTATTTTGATTTGAAGTGAGGTGAGATAAAGCAAAATCCGGTGGAACTAGCCCTTACATAGTGCTGAGAATGTCTCAAAAACAAACAAAAAAATTCTAGGTTACACTTGGGTCTTCTTAACAGTCCCATGGTTGAATCTAGTCAAGTAGGATCTTTGCAGTGCTTACTGAATTATCAACAGCCTAAAAAGAAATGGAATCTGCAGGAATTTAAAAATGCATCCAAGGTTTAAAGGGAGTGACAGGGAGAGAAGAGGAAAGAAAGAAGTAACACTGTAGGACAAGTAGGCAAAGAAACTAGGAATAATTGAGGCCATGACTCCTACACCTGTTCTCAGCAAGGTGGCTCAGTTCTACAGGGACCTCAGTGTCCTCCATTCCCCTCAGAGGCCAAGCATTCACAGCTTCTCTCTGAGCTATAAGGACTTTTCTGTTTGAAGACAGTGTAGTTTGCTGGACAAAGAGACAGACAGAAGTACAAAATGTCGAGAGGCAGACAAAAAAACCTAGAAGTCTGGAAGAATTTTTTAAAAAGTATCTGTATGTAGTTCTTATGATTAACTTGAGGACTGACTCGGTATCCTGGATCTTACAGATCTTCAGAGAATGATCTTTGCAGGAAATCTCTGTTACCTGAAGATGAAAAGGAATATGAACCAACTCTGATCCCAATTCAGACCTCGCCAACTGACAGTTCAGGTGAAGGCCCTCTGGGGTGACCAGAAAGCAAAGAAAAGATGAGTATATTATTGCAGAACAGTTCTCTTTCCCTTGGGATGAAAGAAAAAATAAAGAAGAGAGCTAAGCCTCGAAATACAGTAAGTGGGAGAAAACCTGGTATTAAAAGTAGGATTAAAAATCTTACAGATTTAGACAACGAGACTGATCTCAAACCTGGTGAAAGCAGTATTTATTCTGAGTTGCAGAGAAGATTTAGAATTTTGGAAAGTACTTCGACACCATTCCTAAGTTCAAGCAATATTTTAATATCCTCTCTCTCTCTCTCTCTCTCTCTCTATATATATATATATATATTTTTTTTTTTTTTTTTTGAGATGGAGTCTGGCTCTGTTGCCCAGGCTGGAGTGCAGTGGTGCAATCAATCTCAGCTCACTGCAAGGTCTGCCTCCTGGGTTCACGCCATTCTCCTGCCTCAGCCTCCCGAGTAGCTGGGACTATAGGCGCCCGCCACTATGCCAGGCTAATTTTTGTATTTTTAGTAGAGACAGGGTTTCACCATGTCAGCCAGGATGGTCTCGATCTCCTGACCTAATGATCCGCCTGCCTCAGCCTCCCAAAGTGCTGGGATTACAGGCTTGAGCCACCGCACCTGGCTCCTCTAGATATATATTAAGATAGATCCAGAAATGACAATGACATAGATGCAAGCATTCCTTCATTCAAATATATTTTTCTTTTTTTTGAGACAGCCTTGCTCTGTTGCCTGGGCCAGAGTGCAATGGTGCGATCTCGGCTCACTGCAACCTCCACCTCCGAGGTTCAAGTGATTCTCCTGTCTCTGCCTCCCACGTAGCTGGGATTACAGGTGCACGCCACCACACCCAGCTTTTTTTTTGTATTTTTAGTAGAGATAGGGTTTCACCATGTGGGCCAGGCTGGTCTTGAACTCCTAACCTCAGGTGATAAACCGCACCTGGCCTCAAACAAGTATTTTTGACAGTCTACTACTATAGGTGTCAGTTGCCACCTATGTTAAGTACCTTGGATACAATGATGAGCAAAACAGACCGCCTGATCTCAGAACTTCTAACACAGTAGAAGAGATACACATTAATAGAAAAATCATAAAATGATAAACAAAGTTACAAACTGCGATGTGTGCTATGAAATAAAGTACAGAGTACCTTAAGAGTACATACTGGGCTGGGCGTGGTAGCTCACACCTGTAATCCCAGCACTTTGGGAGGCTGAGGCAGGTAGATCACAAGGTCAGGAGTTCAAGACCAGCCTGGCCAGCATGGTGAAACCCCGTCTCTACTAAAAATACAAAAATGGGCCAGGCATGGTGGTATGCGCCTACTAGTCCCAGCTACTCAGGAGGCTGAGAGAGGAGAATCGCTTGAACCTGGGAGGCAGAGGTTGCAGTGAGCCAAGATCGCACCACTGTACTCCAGCCTAGGTGACAGGGTGAGACTCCATCTCAAAAAAAAAAAAAAAAAAAAGTGTACATAACGGGGAACTTGGTAATAATAGGCTGCCTGTGACAACCTGACGGAGAGTCTTTCAGAGCAAATGATTTACAAAAAATAAAAAAAAAAGTATGTGTTAATTTTGCCCTGGCAGGAAGGGATCCTCAGATAAAAAGGTATTCATTGTCCTCAGAAGAATGAAAGCATTAGCCTCACTCTCTCAAAGTTTTTGTTAGGTTCACATAAAAAAAGCATCTTGTTCTTGGAAAAGAGTCACCATCATAAAGACAAGCAGAACAAATAGGCAGGAAATCGATTTATTCTATCTTCAATATACTAAGGCAAGAGGCCTTGAAGGTCGCTTGGTGGCACAGAGATATGGTCCGGATATGTCTGTCATTCCAACAGACTCTGTGACTGTTCAGACATTTGTCCATAAGCAGATGACATTTTAAAAATCAGATAGCCACTTTGTGATTTTCAGATTGTATATTGTATACACATATCCGGAGTCAACCTCTAGAGTTAAACTCTCTCTCTACCTTCTCTGCATCAGCTTCTACCACTCAGGCACACAATAAAACCTCATTAGCAATGTTATTCTGAAAGCTGAAGATGTATTACATTCCTAATGATGACACAGACAAGAATACAGAGTTCTTAACCTGTAACACATCAGCACCTATTACACGGTAAACTTTAAATAAATACTGAATGACAACAAAATATTCAGGGGAACAGATTTTGTTAGAATGACCAGAATGAAATGCCTGAATTTCTAGGGGCAGACTGACAAAATAACTCTGTGATAATCAGAGATGATTAGCTGTGCTCCTCTGGGCCTCTAAACTCCTCAGAGTGAGGACAGTTTGAAAGTCTGGTTACTGATGCAGAGACATGATGGGACTGAGGCCCAGACTCTCTAACCACATATACTCTGACAAGGATTTGGATTCTTCATAAAAAGAATATGCAAAAATCAAATTGCCACCAGATGTTACCAAAATATCTGAAATACCCCATTAAGTCCCTTTACACTTCCTTCCATTTTTTCAGGTTCATAAATTTCCAAAACAGAATAGATTCCGTTCTCAGGGGCAAGTGGAACATGCAAGAAGTCTGGATGCCTTGGGCAGCAGCAACCTACAGTGAGCCAACTGCTTAGTGGATGCCTGAAAACAAGACCATCTAAACATTTCCCTGTTGCCTCAGCCTATAAAATCTGTACCAAGTGACAGATACATGAAGTAGTGTGGGTGGCTGGGCAATGAGGCAATCAGTGGGAAGAGTGAACTGGCTGTACCTATAGGTGTTAAAAAAGGCAAGAGCTGCATATGCAATGAGCCAACATTAAGTGAATTTAAGAGTGACTATTCTCCATTCTCTTGACTCCCTCAGCTGCCCTTTTATTAATTTTTCTCTTCAGGCCTGACCTCAAATTTAATTTATAATCTAACTCTCCCATATAAAATATGGAGAGTACAGATACAGTTTGAATTGCCTGGCCAACACTTATCACATGACTGCTTAAGTACCAGGATCAACACTGTTGAATAGCTATGAAGGGAAGAATCTCTAGAAGCTGGGAAATTTTGCTAAGTCTGCTAAAATCCTCTGTGTGGGTATCTCCCGCAGACTGTGGACAATTGAGACTCTAATAACCACTTGGCAATATTTACAACAATAAGCCCCTGGTGGCTCCCCTGCAGAAGCAGGTTGAGAAGGGAGGGGAAAGCCACATATCACACTTACCATCTTCCGTTTCCTGCCACACGATGCCTTCAAGGTTGACGCTAGTTCCAGGTTCACAGGGGCCCAAGCACTCAGGCTCTGTGGCTAGAGCCACATCACATGTGTTGACCCCAACTGATCGGGTACGAACCATGATCTGCTCACAAGGAGATGAGATGTCATTGTTGACCACTGGCACCAAAAGGTGTATTGGCAGCACTGCTGGTGTGGAAACAGGGGACTCCATCTGTGGAGGGAAGAAAAAGTAGTAGCTGAGTTGCAGGGAGAACATTTAGAGGAAATACCTTTTCTGTATTTAATCTAGTCCTATATCTATTCCTGCCAGAGTGCAGACGGCTATAAATAAGACTTTGGTTCTTCCTTTCAAGTTCTGGCTTATGATACCACTACAAATCTGGTGGTTTAGATGAGAGCATCCTGTGCTAAGAGAAACTCTTATTAAGGAGCGTATAATGATCTTATTAATGATTCTTATTAATGATCTTCCTCATAAACTGCACTTGGCTAAAATTGTTTTTTAAAAAGTTCTATTTTTTCCTCATCTCATTAAAAAGTCTCTAATGAAAGAGAATCAGGGCCAGATTTCAATAGTAACAGAGCACATAGACTGATGAGAAAGACAAGGCCCAGCATCTGAGGTATGTTCTGCTACCACCACTATGCTTCCTACCAATCTATCATTTAGCAAACAGTACATTAGTCTGGCATAAAATCCATGAATTTGGGTGGGGATAAAGAGAGGAAGAAATAGCCAAATCCTAGGAATGCCATGATTCCTAATGATCCTAGGTGCTTTAATACATCTCTGGCTAGAAGGAATAAAGTTATAGCAGGGCTGGGATTAACCTGGTGGGAATTTCTAACCCTTAGAGACTGTTAACAGTGGTTATTTAATGAGAATGGCATCTTGGAATATAATTCTAACATCAAATTTATCTATAAGAAACAGGAGGTGCTGTTGCCACCCAGAAGCCTAAGAAACAGGAGGTGCTGTTGCCACCCAGAAGCCAATCAACAGCAGTCTGAAGATATAGTTGATTATGTACACATAGATAGAAATAGTCAAACACGGCTAGGCGCAGTGGCTCACACTTGTAATCCCAGCACTTTGGGAGGCCAAGGTGGGCAGATCACCTGAAGTCAGGAGTTCGAGACCAGCCTGACTAACATGGTGAAACCCCATCTCTACTAAAAATACAAAAATTAGCCGGGCGTAGTGGTGGGCGCCTGTAATCCCAGCTATCCAGGAGGCTGAGGCAGGAGAATCGCTTGAACCTGGGAGGCGGAGGTTGCAGTGAGCCGAGATTGCACCATTGCATTCCAGCCTGGGTGGTGACAGAGCGAGACTCCGTCTCAAAAAAAAAAAAAAGAAAGAAAGAAGCAATTTGCCTCCAAAACCAGAAACTAGAACCTCTCACAAGAATGTAATTAGTTAGGTTCCAAGAAGAATGCAACACATCTAGACAACATAAAAGTTGCAATGGGTCAGGTGCAATGGCTCATGCCTGTAGTCCCAATGTTTTGGGAGGCCTATGGAGGAAGATCACGTGTAGCCAGGAGTTCAAGACTAGCCTGGGTAACATAGCAAGACCCCACCTCTATAAAAAACAAAAATAAAAAAGGTATCTGTGTGTGGTGGCACATGCCTGTACTCTCAGCTACTCCAGAAGCTGAGGTGGGAGGACCACTTGAGCCCAGGAGATTGAGGCTACAATGAGCTATGATTGCACCACTGTACTCCAGTCTGGGTGACAGAGTGAAATGCTATCTCAAAAAAAAAAAAAAAAAAAAAAAAAGAATGAAGTGGGTGGTGATCCTTTAACTCTTTAAATCCCAGAATTTATGAGGCTGACAAAGTCTATTATACTCGAGTGATTGATGCCCCAATCCTGAATAAGCATAATGTCTTGCATATGCAGACACTCAATGCATACACTGGCTTATTTCCTCCGAAGATTAAGTATGATACTAATCAGCAGACCTAGAAAATGAGAGTCAAAGATTGGGACTTTCCCAATCCTTGGGACTCTTCCCTTTGTGAGGACTTCTTAGTCCAGGTCCTTTAACAGAGAGACTTCTTAGTCTAGGTCCTTTAATAGACTTCTTAGTCTAGTCCTTTAATAGAGACATTCAGAGAAGATCATAGATGCATCCATAATCCAAGCTTCTAAATAGCTCTGCAACAAAACTCTGATTCTGGAATAATTTACTACATGACTATCACTCTATCTATAATCCATTTCCCTCCCACAACACACACAGAGACAAACAACTTCCTGGCCTTGAAAACTAGCCTATAGGCTGAGGTCTGGGTACCGGATCCATTCTCCACAGTTGGCTCTGACTTCTTGGCTTAGAAAGTCATCACTACTTGTAGATCATCATTGTAAGTCCACAGAATGTTCATACACTGATTCTGATTAATTCTGGTCCCTGAAGAGCTGCCAAAACATCCTTATCTGCTTGTCTCACACACACACCCCTTGTACTTCCCTAACTCCACCTTTTTCATGAAATGAAATGGAAGTGGAAGCCTGTATAATGAATCATCTACATTTATGATAAATGCCAAAAGGCATATTTGCTCTCTTGAAAACTGGGCATTTATAATTTAACTTCCCAACCTTCTTGGTATGTGGTAGATCCTGTAAAGATCTTTAAAATTTACATGCACAGAAGTGAAGGTAAAAACAACACAGAAAAAGTAAACTGGAGCCTCCCTACTCACTCCTCTGCAGTTCTGGAAGAAACTCTTGAGAGTCACTAGAGAGGGAAAGTTAGAGACAGAATATACAGATCATCTTTACTCTTGGCCTCACCTCTGTTTATCTATTCTTTCTCTTGGGGAAGAACCGTGACAGAAGCAGTTTCACAGCCTATATGTGTACTTCGTTTGCTTAGGGTTTGTTCCCTTTTCTATACTTTCTTCTACTCACAAGAGAAATTCCTGCAAGGTCCAACTGGACACAGACATTGGCCTAAACCTTCCAGGTCACTCCTGTGAACTTTCTGATTGCCTTGCTTGCACATGTCCTATTGTCAACCTGTTCCACAGCTCAGGCAGCAACCCTAGGCACAGAAGGAAGTTTACCCCAGGGAGACACCTATACACTCTTTCTCTCAGCCACTGAGGACAGCTCTTTTCTGGAAGTAGTTTAATTTCCTGCTAGGTTATTCAGTGCTCCTGGCAGCCTAGGAGAAAGATATGCTAATACATTCTAGATAAAGTGAAGTCCCCAATTTTGCACCAAGAAATCCAGAAAACAACACCTAGAATGTAGGTTGGAAACATCATGTTGCATTCAAGCAGTCTGCCAAATTATACCCTGCTATACAATAAGTGAAGAGAAGAAACTTCAGCTGAACTGATCACTAAGAATAACAGAACAGACTCATACACATGAGGAACTCATTAACAAGTATGCATCAAACTACCCTTACTGATTAGAGTTACTAGGCAGAGTTTGGCATCTCTGTTGTATGAAGATGACTTTATTTAATTACTTAGTTAATTAAAAGAGATGTTCAGGGATGGGGAGAAGTGATGAAATCCACCTATGGGTTTGAACTATTCATTTTCCGTTTACTTTGCAACAGAAATCTAAGGAGAGATCACAGAGCAGCACAATAGTCTTTAATTACAGCTCCAGCTCTGTTAATTACCATTTGGTCACATCTATAATCTAACATTAAGCCATAGTGCATAATAAGCTCTGTGATATTCATCTAATAACCTATGTGGCTTTACAGGATTTCATATTCTATTATTCACTAAAACAAAGATAGCTTCATTTATCACTTTCCAGGAGAAGATAACAATCAGAAAAAGGGGGCTGGATGCAATGGCTCAAGCCTGTAGTCCCAGCACTTTGGGAGGCCAAGGCAGGAGGAGTGCTTGAGTCCAGGAGTTTGAGACCAGCCAGGGCAACATTGTGAGATCCTGTCTTTACAAAAAATGAAAAACAAAAACAAAAACAAAAAAAAACTAGCTGGGTGTGTTGGCACACACCTGTAGTCCTAGCTACTTGGGAGGCTGAGGTAGGAGTGACATGGGTGTGCCGGGTAGAGAAGAACGTGGTCCCTTTAAATGATACGGAAAGGGGTAAGGGAAGTGCTGGGTAGAGGCGGGCATGGTCCTGGCTAGGGCTCCATGTGGGGCCTGTGTCCACGGACCTAGGTAGATAGGCATTTTTGTTTTCCCGCCCAAATGTTGGATTTCCCAAGACCACCCTGGCCTGCCACGGCCCCTCCCTGTGCCTATAAAAACTCCCCAGACCCTAGCAGGCAGACACACAAGCGGCTGGACTTCTAGAGGAACACATTGGCAGAAGAAGACACAGCGGTTGGACCTCAAGAGGGCGTTGAGAGGAACATGCCGGCAGAAGAGCACACGACGGCGGAAGAGCACATGACAGATGCCGGCAGGCGTGGAACGAAGCAGAGTTTGGCCGGGGCATTTGGAGAAGAGCCTGGGCCGCTGAGTAGCTGAACTCCAGGGGAAAACCATCTCCCTTCTGGCTCCCCAATCTGCTGAGCATTACTTCCACTCAATAAAACCTTACACTCATTCTCCAAGCCCACACGTGATCCAATTCTTCCAGTACACCAAGACAAGAACCTTGGGATACAGAAAGCCCTCTGTTCTTGTGATAAGGCAGGGGTTTAATTGAGCTAACACAAGTCGCCTAAGGACAGCTAAACTAAAAGAGCACCCTGTAACACACACCCACTGGGGCTTCAGATGTAAGCATTCACCCCTAGACACTGCAGGGGTTGGAGCCCCACAGCCTGCCCCTCTGTATGCTACCTTACAGGTCTGAGCAGTAGGGCAGTGAAGAAGTGAGCCACACTCCCATTGCACGCCCTGTGAGGGGGACAAGGGAACTTTTCCCATTTCAGGAGGAAAGTTTAGTACCGGGGGTGAAGGCTGCAGTCAACTGTGATCATACCACTCTACTCCAGCCTGTGCAACAGAGCAAAATCCTGTCTCAAAAAAGGAGAAAAAAAATCAGAAGAGGACTCATTTTGCCATCTTTCTCATATACCTAAAATATAAGAGCAGGGATTGTCAGGAGATTGGGGCCAAGAGGGAAAATAAGGAATAGGAATATTAAAAAGTTAAGGTCATTAGATGCCTTAATAACTACACCAACAAAAGTTAAGCTAACTCTGTCTTTGAAATGCTAAGAAGTGCCATCATGGCTCCTAGGGCTTAGCTTACTGGGGAGGTAAACAACAAAACAAAAGCTTGAAAAGAGACTTATAGAGAATTTAAAGAGGAGATCTCTGGAGTTTCCCAACACTTTATGTCCTTTATCTTTTAATACTTTTTGTTTGTTTGTTTGTTTTTTGAGACGGAATTTCACTCTTGTTGCCCAGACTGGAGTGCAATGGCGTGATCTCAGCTCACTGCAACCTCTGCCTCCCAGGTTCGGGCGATTCTCCTGCCTCAGCCTCCCAAGTAGCTGGGATTACAGGCTCCCGCCACCATGTCCGGCTAATTTTTGTATTTTTAGTAGAGACTGGGTTTCGTCATGTTGGCCAGGCTGGTCTCGAACTCCTGACCTCAGGTGATCCAACCACCACAGCATCCCAAAGTGCTGGGATTACAGACGCGCCCGGCGATAATTCTCTTTTCTTTGAGACAGGGTCTCACTCTGTCGTCCAGGCTGGAGTGCAGGGGGTGATCATGGTTCACTGCAGCCTCGACCTCTCTGGCTCAAGCAATCCTCCCACCTCAGCCTCCCAAGTAGCTGGGACTACATGTGTACCACCATGCTAGGCTAATTTTTTTTTTTTTTTTAATTTCTTGGCCAGGAATGGTGGCTGATGCCTGTAATCCTAGCACTTTGGGAGGCTGAAGTGGGAGGACTGTTTGAGTCCAGGAGTTTGAGACTAGCCTGGGCAATACAGTGAAATTTTGTCTCCAAAAAAACAAAAACTTTGTAGAGACAAAGTCTCCCTACGTTGCCCATCCTAAAATGATACTTCTCAATTTACCTTTATATAGCAGTTTAAGGCTGGACGCAGTGGCTCACATCTGTAATCCCAGCACTTTGGGAGGCTGAGGCAGGTGGATCATCTGAGGCCAGGAGTTCAAGACCAGCCTGGCCAACATGGTGAAACCCCATCTCTACTAAAAATAAAAAATTAGCTGGGCATGGTGGTGTGCACCTGTAATCCCAGCTACTTGGGAGGCTGAGGCATGAGAATCACCTGAACCCGGGAGGCGGAGGTTGCAGTGAGCTGAGATTGCACAATTGTACTCCATCCTGGGTGACAGAGTGCAAAAAAAAAAAAAAAAAAAAAAAAGACTGGGCACGATGGCTCACACCTGTAATCCCAGCACTTTGGGAGGCTGAGGCGGGCGGATCACAAGGTCAGGAGATTGAGACCATCCTGGCTAACACGGTGAAACCCTGTCTCTACTAGAAATACAAAAAATTAGCCGGGTGTGGTGGCGGGCGCCTGTAGTCCCAGCTACTCGGGAGGCTGAGGCAGGAGAATGGCGTGAACCTGGGAGGCGGAGCTTGCAGTGAGCCGAGGTTGTGCCACTGCACTCCAGCCTGGGGGACAGAGGGGGATTCTGTCTCAAAAAAAAAAAAAAAAAAAGAAGAAGCTATATATTCTATTATTCACAGAAGACTTAATGTAGTACTTAATTTTAACCAATCAGTACCTAGTCAAGGTCAGCAGTGAAGGCTGTTCTATTGTGCACTAGAAAATGCAAGTACAGGCTGGGCACGGTGGCTCATGCCTGTAATCCCAGCACTTCGAGAGGCTGAGGTGGGCGGATCATGAGGTCAGGAGTTCAAGACCAGCCTGGCCAACATGGTGAAACCCCATCTCTACAAAAAATACAAAAAAAAAATTAGCCGGGCATGGTGGCGGGAGCCTGTAATCTCAGCTACTCGGGAGGCTGAGGCAGAGAATTGCTTGAACCTGGGAGGCAGAGGTTGCAGTGAGCTGAGATTGCGCCACTGCCCTCCAGCCTGGGCAACAAAGCAAAAGACTCTACCTCAAAAAAAAAAAAAAAAGAAAATGCAAGTACAGTGAACATTAAATTTTGTTTTTTTCTCTTTCTCTTTTGATTTTTGTTTTTGCTTTTGAACATATAATTTGAAGACTACAGACTTGCAGTCTATAGTCTGTTCTCCTGCAGTGATCCCTATACATTCTTGGGCTAAGACCCTAAATCCTTTTCTGCTAAAGAGGAGATAGCAGATCAAACAATCCTGATATTCAAGACTGTCTAGAAATTCCCAGTGTGTGGGAAACAGATAAATTATGCTTGAAATTTAACAAAGGAAAAAATCTCATAAGCAAAATCAATGTGCAACACAAATCACATGGCAGTGTCCATTACTGTGGCAAAGGTTTTTGCTGAATGAAGCATCTCCATTGCTCTTCCCTAAGTCTTCTCACTCTACAATCTCCTGCCTGCTTGAAATTCACATTTTCCTTCAGCAAAGCTTATTAACTCTGCAGCTGATGAGTGATGATAGAGACCTAAGTACTTCCTCTGAAGCTGACTGTATGTTTACCATAGAAGGCTGATAATCCCTCCTATTCCTGTATGGTTACAAGGTAAGCATTAGGATTTGCTTCCTAAGAATAAAGAACTTCTGTAACTACTTCCTTTCCTGAATACACTTCTTTTACCTCCTTTCACATATGCATTTCCTAAAAAGTCAGGACTTAAGTGTGTCATCTTTACTCCACTCTTTTACCTTTAAGAATATAAAAACAAGTAAGCAAACAAAATGCAAAATTAAAAAACCCCACAAATCAAATAAAGTGAACACAACAGAAAGCTAAAGCCTTTTTGTGAAACCTTAACAATCACAGATGTCAGAAGTCTTAAACAGCGATTCCTAGGCCGGCCCACAGAAGTCTATTTAACCTATAATGTGGCTGGACCAAACTGTACTAAAGAACTAATGAATCATCATTCATATTGTCAGTCCTGTGAGAAAACATGAGAATTCTAAATTGAGACATCACAAATCACATTTTGCTCTGCTGTGGCTTAGGAAGGAGGAATGGGATGATTCTCCCTGCTATAAGCCAGCTGTTCTAAAACTTTCTGGTCATGGAAATTCTTTAAAAAAATTATTATTTTAGAGACAGGGTCTTGCTCTGTCACCCAGGCCGGACTACAGTGGTGCAATCATTGCTCACTATGGCCTTGAACTCCTGGACTCAACGATCCTCCGGCCTCAGTCTCCTGAGTAGCTGGGACTATAGGCACACACCACTGCACTTGGCTATTTGTTGTTGTTGTTGTTAACTTTTAAGTTCAGGGGTACATATGCAGGTTTGTTATACAGGTAAACTGTCACAGGGGTTTGCTGTGCAGATTATTTCATCACCCAGGTATTAAGCTTAGTAAATATTAGTTATTTTTCCTAATCCTCTCTTTCCTCCCACCCTCTACTCTTTTTTACTCCACTCTGAGTAGGGCCATGTCTGTTTGTTCCCCTCTAAGTGTCCATGTGTTCTCATCATTTAGCTCTCACTAATAAGCGAGAACAAGTGGTATTTGGTTTTCTGTTTCCGCGTTGGTTTGCTCAATTTTTAATTTTTAAATTTGTAAAGATGGGGGTCTCCCTATGTTGCCTAAGCTGCTCTCGAACTCCTGGGCTCAAGAGATCCTTGTGCCTTGGCCTCCCAAAGTGCTAGGATTACAGGTGTGCCATTTCACCTTGCAGGAAATTCTTAAAAACTGAGACCCTTATTATTATGATGATGATTTTTTGAGATAGCGTCTCATGCTGTCACCTAGGCTGGAGTGCAGTGGCTTGATCTCTGCCTCCTGGGTTCAAGCAATTCTCGTGCCTCAGCCTCCCGAGCAGCTGGGACTACAGGTGCATGCCACCACACTGGGCTAATTTTTGCATTTTTAGTAGAGACGAGGTTTTACCGTGTTAGCCAGGCTGGTCTTGAACTCCTAACCTCAAGTGATCCACCCGCCTCGGCCTCCCAAAGTGCTGGGATTACAGGTGTGAGCCACCACACCTGGCCTTATTTTTTTCATTTACTTAACATATTTTCCCCCTCTCATACCTAGTCCCATAAAAAAAAATGAGAACCTTAAAGATCTTTGGTTTATGTAGGCTATATCTCCCTTGATATTTAACATATTAGAAATTAAAATGAGGCCACACACCGTGGGTCACACCTGTAATCCCAGCACTTTGGGAGCCCGAGGCGGGTGGATCACCTGAGGTCAGGAGTTCAAGACCAGCCTGGACAACATGATGAAACCCCGTCTCTACAAAAAAATATGGCTGGGCGCGGTGGCTCACGCCTGTAATCCCAGCACTTTGGGAGGCCGAGGAGGGCGGATCATGAGGTCAGGAGATCGAGACCATCCTGGCTAACACGGTGAAACCCCATCTCTACTAAAAAACAAACAAACAAACAAACAAAAAACCCAAAAATTAGCCTCCTAGATACTCGAGAGGCTGAGGCATGACAATTGCTTGAACCCGGGAAGCAGAGGTTGCAGTGAGCCGAGACTGCACCACTGCACTCCAGCCTGGGCGACAGAGTGATAAGAAAGAAAAGAAAGGAAAAGAAAGGACAAGAAAGAAAGACAGAAAGAAAGACAGCAAGAAAGAAAGAAAAGAAAGAAAAAGAAGGAAAGAAAGAAGGAAAAATTAAAACTAAAACATGCAAGTAACAGGGCTGGGTGTGGTAGCTCACGCCTATCATCTCAGCACTTTGGGAGCCTGAGCTGGGTAGAATGCTTTAGCCCAGGATTTCCAGACCTGCAGGGGCAATATAGAAAGACCTCATCTTCAAAAATAAAAAAAATTAGCTGGGCATGGTTGCACATGCCTGTTGTCCCAGCTACTTAGGAGGCTGAGGTGGGAGGATCGCTTGGGCCCAGGAGGTTGAGGCTGCAGTAGGCCATGATCATGCGACCGCATTCCAGCCTGGGGGACAAAGTGAGATGCTGTATCAAAAAAATAAACACACACACACACACGCACGCATGCACACACACACATATAACAATTTTGAAATAAAATTAGAGACAAAGAGAACAGATTGGCAGCTGCCAAGGATTAGGGGTGGGCAGGGGAAGGTGGAAGAAAGGTAAATGTAATTGTAAATAGTCAACACAAGAGATCCTTACGGTGATGCAACTGTTCTGTATCTTGACTGGGTGGTGGATACATGAACTTATACATGGGACAAAACTGTATGGAACTACACACACCCAAAAAAACACACAAATGAGTACGAGTAAACGGGGGAAATCTGAACAAAATAAATGAATGCATCAATATTACCATCCCAGTTGCAATATTGTACTAGAGTTCCGCAAGATATTATCATTAGGGAAATCCAGGAAAAGGGTACATGGTACATGAGATTACTGTAGTATTTATTACAAATACAATTACATTAAAATAAAAAGATTAAAAAAAAGTTAAGAACCCCAAAGAACTTTTATTTATGTGGGATAAATCAACTGATGTTTACCAGACTAGAATTAAAATAAGAAATAATTTGGCCAAGCGTAGTGGCTCAGACTTGTAATCTTAGCACTTTGGGAGGCCAAGGCGGGCAGACTGCCTGAGGTCAGGAGTTCAAGACTAGCCTGACCAATATGGTGAACCCATCTCTTCTAAAATTACAAAAATTAGCCGGGCATGTTGGCGCATGCCTGTAATCCCAGCTACTCAGGAAGCTGAGGCAGAAGAATTGCTTGAATCCAGAAGGCGGGGGTTGCAGTGAGCCGAGATCCCACCACCCTACTCTAGCCTGGGCAACAGAATGAGACTCTTGTCTCAAAAAAAAAAAAAAAATAAATAGAAAGAAAGAAAAAAGAAAACATTTAAGGCCAGGCGCAGTGGATGACACTTGTAATCCCAGCACTTTGGGGGGCCAAGGAAGGTGGATCACCTAAGTTCAGGAGTTCAAGACCAGCCTGGCCAACATGGTGAGACCCCGTCAGTACTAAAAATACAAAAATTAGCCAGGTGTGGTGGCAGATGCCTGTAATTCCAGCTACTCGGGAGGTTGAGGCAACAGAATCACTTGAACCTAGGAGGCGGAGGTTGCAGTGAGCTGAGATCGCGCCACTGCACTCCAGCCTGGGCAACAGAGTGAGATTCTGTCTCCAAAAAATGAAAGAAAGAAAGAAAGAAAGAAAGAAAGAAAGAAAGAACGAAAGAAAGAACGAAAGAAAGAACGAAAGAAAGAAAGAAAGAAAGAAAGAGAGAGAGAGAGAGAGAGAGAGAGAAAGAAACAAAGAAAGAAAGAAAGAAAGAAAGAAAGTATGCCTTAAGTTAGTTAAAATAACATAAAAAACCTGTTAAATATTAACATATATTATTTTCAATGTCTGGTTTAATAGAAGACAGCTGGATTCTCCATTCAATCTGTTGGTGAAATGTTTTGGTTGAAGTATAAAGAAAATCAACCTTACATAGAATATATATGGTACAGATATATGTATGTGTGTTGTTTTACAGATGATGTATATAACGTTTGTATTTAATAGCCTTTTCAGATAATTGTGGATATTATTCCTTGATATGACACCAATAAATTCAGCAAATGATAGTTCTATTATTTATTTATTTATTTTTTACTTTATTTATTTATTTTTTTTGATGGAGTTTCACTCTTATTGCCCAGGCTGAAGTGCAATGGTGCGATCTCAGCTCACTGCAACCTCTGCCTCCCGAGTTCAAGCGATTCTCCTGCCTCAGCCTCCCGAGTAGCTGGGATTACAGGCATGTGCCACCACGCCTGGCTAATTTTGTATTTCTAATAGAGACGGGGTTTCTCCGTGTTGATCAGGCTGGTCTCAAACTCCCAACCTCAGGGTGATCCGCCAGCCTTGGTCTCCCAAAGTGCTGGGATTACAGGCATGAGCCACCACGCCCAGCCCATGCCTGGCTAATTTTTGTATTTTTTAGTAGAGACAGGGTTTCACCATGTTGGCCAGACTGATCTCGAACTCCTGACCTCAGGTGATCCTCCTGCCTCAGCCTCCCAAAGTGCTGGTATTACTGATGTAACCGTTTTAAACTATAAATGCTAATCTTGGCAGAAGTGGTAGCTCATGCCTATAATCCCAGCTCTTTGGTAGGCCAAGGTGGAAGGACTGCTTGAACTCAGGAATTTGAGGCTAGCCTGAGGAACATAGTGAGATCCTGTTTCTATAAGGTTTTTCTGTTTTTTTTTTTTTTTGAGATGGAGTCTTGCTCTGTTGCCCAGGCTGGAGTGCAGTGGCATGGTCTCGGCTCACTGCAACCTCTGCCTCCTGGTTCAAGTGATTCTCGTGCCTCAGCCTCCCAAGTAGCTGGGATTACAGGCGCCTGCTACTACGCCCAGCTAAAGTTTTGTATTTTTAGTAGAGATGGGGTTTCACCATGTTGGCCAAATTGATCTTGAACTCCTGCGCTTGCCTCAGCCTCTCAAAGTGCTGAAATTACAGGCATGAGCCACCGCACCCGGCCTACAAAAAGTTTTAACATTAGCCCGGCATGGTGATGGGTCCTTGTAGACCCGTAAGGCTGAGGCAGGAGGATTGCTTGAGCCCAGGAGGTTGAGGCTGCAGTCAGCCATGACTGTGCCACTGCACTCCAGCCTGGGTGACAGAGTGAGACTCTATCCCCAAAATAAATATATAAATAAATACATTTAAAATGCTAATCTTGCTAAAAGACAGACTGGTTGAAATCTCAGCTCTAAGGCCAGGAGCGGTGGCTCACGCCTGTAATCCCAGCACTTTGGGAGGCCGAGGCGGGTGGATCACGAGGTCAGGAGATCGAGACCATCCTGGCTAACACAGTGAAACCCCGTCTCTACTAAAAATACAAAAAAAAAAAAAATTAGCCAGGCGTGGTGGCAGGCGCCTGTAGTCCCAGCTACTTGGGAGGCTGAGGCAGGAGAATCAGTTGAACCTGGGAGGCGGAGCTTGCAGTGAGAAGAGATTGCGCCACTGCACTCCAGCCTGGGCGACAGAGCGAGACTCCGTCTCAAAAAAAAAAAAAAAAAAAAAGAAAAAGAAAAAAAAAAAAAGAAATCTCAGCTCTATTACTTAACAGCTGGTTGACCACTAATAACATTATGCAATCGTTCTGAGCCTCAGTTTCCTCTTCTGTAAAATAAAACCATCAAAGTTACCTATATTTCATAAGGTCATTGTAATGATTAACTGAATGTAAAGTGTTCAGTGTACAGTGCCTAGCTATATACAGTAAAAGTTCAAAAAATATTAGACAATAATAATGGTAATGGTAGTATCTTGTTAACTTAACTCCACCTTTCTAGTGTCTTGCAACATTGTTAATCTCTATTCAGATTTCCAGGCTTGAGATATCCAGCTGTAGTGGTTCATGGTGGTACAGTTGTGGCTTTTTATCATGCTTTCCCTCTCTTCTTCTAGCAGGGGAATCTCTATTACCTTTGGGAAATACATTCCTTCACCTCACTGCAGTATAGGAGTGGGCAGATCTACCAAAACTACATGAAGTAGGTTATATACAGGTTATACTGTTTCCTTCTTCCTTTGGTACCTTAAGCTAGAAGGACTAATAAAATCTGAAGCTGCCAGAGGCCATTTTGCCAGACTCACAAAGAAAACTTCCCTAAGAATAAAGCCAAATTAGGCCGGCCGCGGTGGCTTATGCCTGTAATCCCAGCACTTTGGTAGGCTGAGGTGGGCGGATCACGAGGTGGAGATCGAGACCATCCTGGCTAACACGGTGAAACCCCGTCTCTACTAAAAATACAAAAAATTAGCTGGGCGTGGTGGTGGGCACCTGGAATCCCAGCTACTCAGGAGGCTGAGGCAGAAGAATGGCGTGAACCTGGGAGGTGGAGTTTGCAGTGAGCCGAGATCACACCACTGCACTCCAGCCTGGGCGATAGAGCAAGGCTCCGTCTCAAGAAAAAAAATAAATAAATAAATAAAATAAAATAAAGCCAAATTAGGGGAAAGCAGAATGGAGGTAAGCAAAGACAGAACCCTGATGGGATTATTTGAGACCCTGCCTAAACTAATAAACTCCATTCCTGGGAATCTATAAATTCTTTGTTTGCTTAAACTAGCTTGAGCCAGATTTCTATCATAACTGAAAAAGTCCTGACCACTACATTACCCACAAATTTATACGCGTACATTTTAGTCACTGACGTTATAATACAAATGTTGAACAAGAATGGACCAAAGGCAAGAGTCCTGTGGTATACCACCTCTATCCTAGCTGACAAACATCTAGTCATCTATAATCTTTAAATATAGCTCTTCAGTCAGCTATAAAATCACCCAACTGTATCACCATCCAGTCCACATTTCATCAACGTGTCATCAAGAATATCATAAAAGGCTTTTTCAAATACCTTGAAGAAATCAAGGCACTCTAATCTACCCACCTAACAACTCTATTGGGGGAAAAGGGGGAGAGAGAGGAAGCAGTTTAGTAAGCCTTACTTTAGAACTTAATTTGGTTCCTAGTAAGCATTCTTTTTCCGGATTCCTTTCAGCGACATTAAATACTTACTATGGTGTAACCATTATACTATACTAAGTGAGAAATATAATATGATCCCTGTCCCAAGGTTGGGTGAGGTAAACAAATGTGAACAAGTAATTAAAGTAATGTCATAAAGAATGCAAAAGAGGTAAGTATAAAAGGAGCAGAATCATTTGTGTCTACCTGGGGGAGAGGCAGGTGACATTTCAGCCTAATCTTTTTTTTTTTTTTTTTTTGAGACAGAGTCTCACTCTGTCGCCCAGGCTGGAGTGCAGTGGCGCGATCTTGGCTTACTGCAACCTCTACCTCCCGGGTTCAAGCAATTCTCTGTCTCAGCCTTCCGAGTAGTTGGGATTACAGGTGCCTGCCAGCATGCCTGGCTATTTTTTTTTTATTTTTAGTAAAGATGGGCTTCACCATCTTGGCCAGGCTGGTCTCAAACTCCTGACCTCGTGATCTACCTGCCTCAGCCTCCCAAAGTGCTGGGATTACAGGCGTGAGCCACCACGCCCGGCTTCAGCTAAATCTTAAGGGATAAATTCAACAGAGGAAAAAGAAAAGAGTTGATTATTTTAGTCAGGTGCAATAGAGGCCACAATAGTTTGGCATAAAGGGGTTGGAGGGAGTGGTGGCAGATTACTTGTCATGATAAAGAAAGGCACCGTGGGCCAGGTGCAGTGGCTCACGCCTGTAATCCCAGTACTTTGGGAGGCCGAGGCAGGCGGATCACCTGAGGTCAGGAGTTCGAGACTAGCCTGGGCAACATGGAGAAACCCCATCTCTACTAAAAATACAAAATAGCCAGGTGTGGTGGCGGGAGCCTGTAATCCCAGCTACTTGGGAGGCTGAGGCAGAAGAATTGCTTGAACCTGGGAGGCGGAGGTTGCAATGAGCTGAGATCATGCCACTGCACTCCAGCCTGGGTGACAAGAGCAAGATTCCATCTCAAAAAAAAAAAAAAAAAGGACTTGGACTCAGTGACTGACTCAAGTCAAGGAGGTAAGAAAAATCTGGGCTGACTTCAAGATTTCTGATGCCATTATCTCAGAAAGGAGATGCAAGAACACAACAGTAGCAACAGCAACAATGGCAAATTATTGGTGGAATAAAAGCGAGAAAGCAAGTTCAACTTTAGGTGTGAGTTTTAAATAGGCAGCTGGATGCAAAGGATGGGAACTCAGAAGAAAAGTCAGGGCAGTGCCAGGCACGGCAGCTCATGCCTGTAATCCCAGCACTTTGGGAGGCCGAAGTGGGTGGATCACAAGGTCAGGAGATCGAGACCATCCTGGCTAACACAGTGAAACCCCGTCTCTACTAAAAATACAAAAAAAAAAAAAAAAAAAAATTAGCCCGGAGTGGTGGCGGGCGCCTGGAGTCCCAGCTACTCGGGAGGCTGAGTCAAGAGAATGGTGTGAACCCAGGAGGCAGAGCTTGCAGTGAGCTGAGATCGCGCCACTGCACTCCAGCCTGGGTGACAGAGCAAGACTCTGTCTCAAAAAAAAAAGAAAAAAGAAAAGTCAGGGCAGTAGTTAATAGAAGTCATGAGCTTGCTGGGTAAGACAGCCTGAGGAGACTGGAGAGAAAAAAGAAGGCAATCTGAGAGAACCCAAGGAACATCAACATTTAAATGAGTAAATCCAGGAAGAAAAGACCACAAAGAAGTCTGAAAATGATAATCATCATAACGATAAAAGCAAACTTTAATTTATTGCTTACTGTGTGTGTCCCAGCACTTTTCAAAGCATTTTATGTGCATTTCACTTATTCCTTAAAACTACCCTCTGGGGTAATTACTACTAGTAATCTGCTTTTAAAGATGAATTATCAAGGCTAGAGGGGATAGATAACTAACCTGGCCAAGGTTACTACTAAGTGATGACACTGGGATTCAAACTCAGACAATTTGGTGCCAGAACTCATACAGTACTAAAGAATTAAGAACCAAAACTGAACACTGTCACAAGAAGTCAAGGGGAAATGAAGTTTAAAGAAGAAAATGGGGTAGTGTTAAAGAAACTTAGCAAGAAGTTCTAGTTGCATAAAAAAGTAGGGCCCAAAGGCTAAACTGTCCTGGGTAAAGAAAAGCATGTGAGGTGAAGGGAAGATAATTAGAATTTATTGCATGCCTACTGTGTGCCAGGAGTTCTACATGTTATCTTATTAAATCTCATAACACTCCTTTGAAGTAAATGATAGCTTTTTTGATAGAAAATAAACAGAGCTGCAGGAAGGTTAACTGACTTGCCTGCAATTACCTAGTTATTAAGTGACAGGGTCAGGATTTGAACCAATGTATGCCTGACTTTGACGCTTATTCTCTTTTCCATTATACTATGCTACTGCAAAGAAGCTTAGAAGGCCAAGGAAGGAGAGAACAAGTAGTTCACAAGTGATTTGTTTAGATCCTGTTCTAGGATTTTGCTGAAGATCACTGTTAAGCACCATGTATGGTCTGCAATTTTGAAAATTTGAACGTTTGCCTATCTGTAGTCTTCTGGTATGCTCCCATTTAGCAGAATACTCTAGACAATAGGATCACTGTGTGAAAATTCTTCTCAAATATGATTAATTTGGACTTAAATGTTTGAGTTCAATAAAACTCAAGGTGCTATGTCAGACAGAAAAGAGGGTACTTGTTATTTAGTAGTCCTCTGCTTAAGCACATTCATCTTTTGTAAAAAGGACAATGAAAGGTTGTTCAATAATTTTATTTATTTTTAGATCTTGATTTGCACATTAATTTTGGTAAATCCTTAGGTATGAGTCTTAGTTCTACCCTCACTAGCCCTATTACCTTCCTCAAGTGATTTAAACTTTCCACATGAGTGTGTCATCGTCTGTAAGATGGGGATTTAACTATCTTACATGGCTGTTGGGAATAGAAGAGATGAGGCCCATAGACCACTTAGCACACTGTCTGCTTCAGTTCATGCTCAATAAATGCGATAACAATTTATTTGTCTCCTTCCTCAGCCTCATCGTCCACTAATGCTCTCCTCCCACTTTATGCTCTAGGTTTCATGGGAAGAAAGGGCTTTATTGTAAAATAATATTATTTTACATAAAAAATTAATGGCAATGTTCAACTAGAGTGGTGGCATCAGGAACAAGAGGGCCAAATCACAGGACTTGGCAACCTGTTGGGTAAGGAAGAGGCATAACACAGAGGACTGTGTGGGGAACAAATGGGAGAAGGTGATGGCTGAACTGCATAAGCTGCATCATAAAATGGCTCTGATTTTTCAGTACAAATATACTCTGAAGCAGAACTGAAATCATAAAGCAGTCAAGCCTTGATAAACTAAATTTCGCTCTACAACGACTCCTTAGAGCAAACCTCTTCTAAAACAGACCAACAAAACCCAAAATGCCAAATAACAAAGACTATATAAATTTAGAATTTTGTAGAACATACTTAACATATAGAGCTTATAAAAATTAAGAGAGGCAATTAATTTTTCTTTTTTTTCTTTCTTTCCCTTCCTTTCTTCCTTCCTCCCTCTTCTCCCGCCCCCACCTCCCCATCCGTGCTTTCGTGCTTTCCTCCTCCTCCTCCTCCTCCCCCTCCCCTCCCCCTCCCCCTCCTCCTCTTCTTCTTTTCTTCCTTCCTTCCTTCCTTCCTTCCTTCCTTCCTTCCTTTCTTTCTTTTCTTTCTTTCTTTTCTGAGATGGGATCTTGCTCTGTTACCCAAGCTGGGGTACAGTGGCACAATCTTGGCTCACTGCAAACTCTGCCTCCCCGGTTTAAGTGATTCTTGTGCCTCAGCCTTCGAGGAGCTGGGACTACAGGTGTGCTGCCACCACACCTGGCTAATTTTTCTTTTTTTTTTTTCTTTTTTTGAGACACAGCCTCACACTGTCGCCCAGGCTGGAGTGCAGTGGCGCATTCTCTGCTCACTGCAACCTCTGCCTCCTGGGTTCACGCCATTCTCCTGCCTCAGCCTCCTGAGTAGCTGGGACTACAGGTGCCTGCCACCATGCTCGGCTAATTTTTTGTATTTTTAGTAGAGACAGGGTTTCACCGTGTTAGCCAGGATGGTCTCGATCTCCTGACCTCGTGATCCGCCAGCCTTGGCCTCCCAAAGTGCTGGGATTATAGGCATGAGCCACCGCACCTGGCTAATTTTTCTATTTTTAGAGATGGGGTTTCGCTGTGTTGGCCAGGCTCGTCTTGAACTCCTGGACTTATCTGCCCGCCTTGGCCTCCCAAACTGTTGGGACCACAGGCATGAGCCACCGTGCCTGGCCACAGTTTCATTTTAGATTAGATTAATTGGCAAACAAATAATAATAGAAGTGAACAAAGGACTGCAAGTATCCTGCCCAGGGAATAACTGCCAGAGGGAATAGAGATGACTTAATGCTGGAGTGGACCTAAAGAATAAGTAGTAGTTTCCCAAGAAAAGAAGAAAGCATATTCCAGGCAGAAGGAACAGCCTCTTCAAAGGCACACAGGCATGAACAAACACAATGTATTTAAAGAACAACAAGCTGCTTGGTTTGGTTAAAGAGTACAGGGAGAGTTAAATTGGGACTTAACCTTGCAGGTATTAAGAAGCCACTGAGGAATGAAAGAAAGGGTATGATGCTATTGTATTTGTATATCCAAAGGTAAAATTAATACAAGGAGGAGAGTAAACTAGAGAGATTGAAAAGGAGGGCTCCTAGGAATAAAAACATAAGTAAGAATGATCAGAAGTAGGGGGATAAAGGGAAGAACCCAAGAGACATGCAGGACCTATAAGCAGTTTGACTTTGCAAGGCGTCAGACATGTAGGTAATCAGTAAAGGAATTAGGTATGATTAGAATTTCTGATTAAGATGGCTGCGAGATGATTTATTGCACAAATATTTACTGAGCAACTAATACATGCCAGGCCCTAGTCTAGGCACTGAGAATACAGCTATGAACAAACAGACAAATATCTCAGTCTTTGGAGCTTAAATCTAAGTGAATGATAGTCCATCACTGAAAGAAAAAGAAAAAAAACAGCTTTGGTTTTGGTTTGGAGGGAGGGTGCAGAGATTAATGCAATTAGGTGTTTTTAAAATTTTTTACTTTTTTGTTTGATATCTTCTCAAAAACCAACCAACCAAACAAACAAACAAAAAAAACAAACCACCACAAAATAACTTTTTTTTTTACTTTGCTCAGTTGCCAGCACTACAGGAAAGAGAAGCCTGGAAGTACATTATGGGAAAAGAAGTAGATAGGTCTTCAGTGTAAAATCTGAAGGGGTCATGTGAGTATTTTTAAGGATTCAATAATATACATAAACACAAGTAAAAACACAGTATATTTCCCATCTATTTGGCAAAGATGAGAGAGTTGAACATATCCCAGTTGGTAAGAGTATGTAAAAACAATAGGGACTCTTATGCAGTAGTTGGTGCCCTCTCTAGAGGGCGGTTTGGTAATATGTATCAAAATATAAAATGCACATGTTCTTTTGTCCCAAAATTCAATTTCTAGAATTTGTATCAAGAAGATAACAGGATATATATATATACACAAAGATGTATGATGGACAGTTTTCTTCAATGTTGTTTTTAATAGCAAAACCAAAAAATAAAAACCACAAAACCAGAAACAATCTATATGTCCATCATAGCATAGATCCCTATCTACATCAACGACATATCTACAACATATTTTTCAGTGAATTAAAGGAAAAAGGAGTATGATGCAGCATGTACTATATTGGCCCATTAATGTTAAATTTAACTCTATTTTTTGTTTGAGAAGTGTTAAAAAATTAAAAAATTAAAGATAAATAAAAATAAATTGATCTATACGTAAGTATATACAACTCATAAAATGCATAGATCAGCAGACAGAGGCTGGATGTGGTGTCTCATGCCTGTAGTCCCAGCACTTTTGGAGGCTGAAGCAGGTGGATCACTTGAGGCCAGGGGTCTGAGACCAGCATGGACAACATGGTGAAAACCCGTCTCTATCAAAAATACAAAAAATTAGCCAGGCGTGGTGGTGCATACCTGTAATCCCAGGTACTTGGGTGGCTGAGGCACAAGAATCGCTTGAATCCGGGAGGCAGAGTTTGCAGTGAGCTGAGACTGTGCCACTGCACTCCAGCCTGGGTGACAGAGCAAGACTGTCTCAAAACAAAACAAAGCAGATAGAATTAGAGGTTTAGATCTGGAAGGATGTTCTAGCCATCATGTCTATAGTAATATTCTAGATGATTTTAACTTTCTCTTATGTTTTTTGGCATTTAATTTTTCATTACATTGATAATTTTTCTAGTTTAAAATGCTCTTTTTATTTTGAAAGAAAAGGAAGGAATATTTATATACATAGTGAAGGCTTACTATAAGGGTAGGGTAGGTAAGGGAAGAGATTGAGAATAGTGTGACATATAAGTAGATGGGGGAGGCAGAAGGGTAAGGACATTAAGTCAGAAGATCCACTGCACAGGTCACTGGGTGGTCCTGTGAGCTGGGGATGGGGCAGTATCTCTGTGACCTTCCTAGAGCAGATAGATATTCATAACCTAAAGATAGCCTGTATTCATTTGATTCTGGTTGTCTAGAACCAAGCAGCATCTTCCACATTTATGCAAATATGCAAGATCTTTGTTGAGAAATAAACAACAATATCAAACCCCTCTCTGTGGCAACCAGAATCCTATCTGGAACAGGGCCAGAAAAAGCCATGTTTTCAGCACTTCAGAGAAACTGCCGCTGCTGCTTATCAAATTAAAATGCAAAGCAGATCACTCCAGTGTCACTGGGAACTGTCAGAAAGGGATTATGGTTCCCACCCCAAGGATGCAGGTCAGCTAAACAATACCCATCTTCCTGTGCTGAGAAGGAGAGAGAAGGAGGAGAAAGATTAGGCTTGTTTCCAAATAGCAGTCCCTCCTGCTTGTTACCGTGGTAACCTCCTTTCCCTGAGCTGCTCTCATTTGTCTCTCTCTGCCTGACCTTCATGTTGCTTTGACAGTAACTGAGGAGGAAAAGGTGCCCGTCTGCCAGCTAAGCACTCAAGCTGAGGGCACTGAGCAAGAAAAAGAGGCACTCAAAGTCCCTCTCATTCTAGACTTTAAACTGTGACCTCAGAGTGATGAGAGTCCTGAAAGAGGTTTCTGGTGGCCCTTGTCATTCCATCCTTCCTCCCCTGTGCTCAGGGCCATCTCATTTCTTTGATATACCCTTTAAGTGTCAGGAATCTGGTCAGAGTCAAGTGGGTAGGTGAGAAGTCACAGAGAAGAGAAAAAACAAGGCATGACAAGCTGAAGAACAGGGATAATAAAATATTAATTCAAAATTGCCTGAGACAACTGTCAGCATAGCAGTTAAGTACAGCTTTTAGTTTCCCTTTCTCTTCAGGATTTGTGCCGTATTTTCAGTCAGTAGAGGTGTAAGGGCAATTAAGGTACTTGGGGCAGGGCTGGTGAAAGGGTGCAAATAGTGCTTTTTAATGTTTTTCAAGCCTAGGATAACACAGAACCCAACCATTTAACAAATAATTATCGAGTACTTCTTATGTGTGGCTCCTATGTTATACACACTGAGTATAGGTGGTAAATGAAAGGGACTGGTAAGTAAATACAAATTAGATATAAATTAGAAACTGCTATTAGAAAACAAATAGGTCATGTGATAAGAGAATAATGAGAAGGGAGCTACCTTGGGTAATCAGAGATGGCATCTCTAAGGCTGGATTTAAACTGAGGCCCGAAACATGAGAAGGAGCCATCCATGTGAAGAGCCAAGGGATAAGCACTATAGGCAGAGGGAACAGCATATGCAAACTCCTAAGGCAAGAAAGAGCTTGGCATAGAACACGGTGGCTCACGCCTGTAATCTCAGCACTTTGGGAGGCTCAGGTGGCCGGATCACAAGGTCAGGAGTTCGAGACTAGCCTGGCCAATATGGAGAAACCCCATCTCTACTAAAAATACAAAAAAATTAGCCGGGCATGGTGGTGCATGCCTGTAATCCCAGCTACTCCGGAGACTGAGTCAGGAGAATTGCTTGAACCTGAGAGGCAGAGGGTGCAGTGAGCTGAGATCGCACCACTGCACTTTAGCCTGGGGCAACAGAGCAAGACTCCGTCTCCAAAAGAAAAGAAAAAGAGCTTGGCATATATTTATATATTTGAGGTCCATATTTCATTTCATATTACTAGACACACCATGGAAAAACAAGTCTGCTGATTCTAGAAGCTCAGGAGGCTGAGGGAATGGGCAACATTAAAACAGCTAGCCAAATGTTATCCAGTGATTTCACAAATAATTTATTTATTAAGCTACCAATCATGAAGATACTATGATCTATGGACAGCCCACTTATCCAAAGTCTGAGAAAAATAAGAGCTATGATGGTGGGGTCAGTTTTCTGTCAATAGCAGTCACTGTCATTCCAAATGACACTTACCATGAGAGCAGGGCTGATTTCCATTACTTAAATGGCATCCTCAAACCCATTTAAGACTTTACCCCAAACCTCCTTAAAGTGATTTACACATTGGAGTAATTATCTTATAAAGGAGGTGGGAAGGGGCCAGGTTTTAGTCCCAGTTTTTTTACCATTTATCTGAATAACCTTAAGTAAGTCACTTCACTTCTCCAAATTTCAAGACATGAGGTAGTTGGATATTATGACCCCTACAATATCCCTAAGGATACTGTATTAGGACTCGTTCAGCTAGAAATGATAGAAAAACCACTGCCAACCTGACTTAAAAAGAGAATTCAGTGGCTCTCGTGTAACTGAAAAAGTCCATATCAGACATGGCCTGATGTAGGGGCTCAAATGATGTCTTGGGGCCCAATTTCAAACCCTCCCTCTCTTGGTGTTTTCTCTGGCATAGCTGCATTGTCAGCCAGGATCTTCTCCTAGGTGGCAAGGTGGCTGTAGCACTTCAATTTTTTTTTTTTTTTTTTTTTTTTTTGAGACGAAGTCTTCCTCTGTCACCCAGGCTGGAGTGCAGTGGCATGATCTCAGCTCACTGCAACCTCTGCCTCCCGGGTTCAAGTGATTCTCCTGCCTCAGCCTCCCGAGTAGCTGGCATTTCAGATGCCCACCACCACGCCCAGCTAATTTTTGGTATTTTTAGTAGAGACGGGGTTTCACCATGTTGGCCAGGCTGGTCTCAAACTCCTGACCTCAGGTGATCCACCTGTCTTAGCCTCCCAAAGTACTGAGATTACAGGCATGAGCCACCACGCCCATCCCAAATTTTATAAACTCACAGCTCCAAACCCAGTAGAAAGAGACACATTCTTTTCTAATCACACTAACAAAAATCCTTATAGTCATTCTGATTGGACCAGCTTCTGGAGTTTAAAATCAATGACCCTCAAAATCTTTACATTTTGTGACCAGGCGCAGTGGCTCATGCCTGTAATCCCAGCACTTTGGGAGGCTGAGGCAGGCAGACTGCTTGAGCTCAGGAGTTAGAGACCAGGCTGGGCAACATGGTGAAACCCGGTCTTCAACAAAAATACAAAAAAAAAAAAAAAAAAAAAAAAATTAGCCAGACTAAAAAAAATTACTGAGGTGGCTGAGGTGAGAGGATCACCTGAGCTCAGGAAGTGGAGGTTGCAGTGAGCTGAGAGCACGCCACTGCACTCCAGCCTGAGTGACAGAGTGAGACCCCACGTCAAAAAAAAAAAAAAAAAAAAATTTTTGAGCATATGTTCTCCAAGTCTTTGCCTTTTCTGGTTTTAATTTAAAACAAACAAACAAAAAAACAAAACAAAACATAGCGCATATGTAGTTTTTGTCTGCCCAGAATCCCTCTTTTCTGCAGAAAACTGCCTTACTCCCACTCCATGTGTTCCTAGTAAGATAACAATTACAGTGCCCTTTCAGCTACCTGGCTCTGGGAGTGGGTTCAGTATCAACCTATTCTTTCAGTTCTTCTAAAGTAAACTGCTGATGGAATATTTCTTTAGTCTTTCAAGAGGGCAGAGCCATGCTTCTTCCTTAATATGTGTGTTCATGATATAAAACCCTTCAAATCTCTCCTAATCTTAAAAGTATTAAATGTTTACATCTTCCTCAAACATAATACTTGATTGACAGTCAAGGAGTTCCAACACAAAACTATTAATATGGCGAGACAGCAAACACTAACTCTTCTTATCCACTCAATTATACTATGAAATGAGTTATGGTTGAATCATCAGAATGTTCTGGAATGGCCGGGTACAGTGGCTTACACCTGTAATCCCAGCACTGTAGGAGGCCAAGGCGGGTGGATCACTTGAGTCTAGGAGTTTGAGACCAGCCTGGGCAACATGGTGAAACCCTGTATCTACAAAAAAAATGTAAAACATTAGCCAGGTGTAGTGGTACGCACCTGTAGTCCCAGCTACTGGGGAAGCTGAGGTGGGAGGATTATGTGAGTCTGGGAGGCGGAAGTTGCAGTGAGCTGTGATTGCACACTCCAGCCTGACGAGAGAACAAGACCCTGTCTCAAAAACAATAAAGAGAACATTCTGGATGACTCTTATTTCTCCTAGAACAACTAGATTTTTCAGACTATGAAAGATTATCAGAATTTTACTGCATCATGAACGTTTTTGTGTCAATTAGCTATAACTTAAAACATTATTTTTATTTTATTTATTTATGTAATTTTTTGAGACAAGGGTCTTGCTCTGTTGCCCAGGCTGGGGTGCAGTGGCACAATCCCAGCTCACTGCAACTTTTGCCTCCTAGATTCAAGCGATTCTCCTGCGTCAGCCTCCCAAGCAGCTGGTATTTCAGATGCCCGGCTAATTTTTTTTTTTTTAAGTAGAGATGGGGTTTCATCATGTTGGCCAGTCTGGTCTTGAACTCCTGACCACAGGTGATCTGCCTGCTTTGGCCTCCCAGAATGCTGGGATTGCAGGCCTCGTGAGCCACCATGCCTGGCCAACTTAAAACATAATTTTAAATGCTTGAACAGAATTATTACCATTATTATTTTTTTGAGACAGAGTCTCACTCTGTCATGCAGGCTGGGGTGTAGTGGCGAGATCCCAGCTCACTGCAGCCTCCACCTTCTGGGTTGAAGCAATTCTCGTGCCTTAGCCTCTCAAGTAGCTGGGATTACAGGCACCTGCCACCAGAGCTGGCTAATTTTTTTGTATTTTTAGTAGAGATAGGGTTTCACCAAGTTGGCCAGACTGGTCTCAAATTCTTGGCCCCAAATGATCCATCTGCCTTGGCCTCCCAAAGTGCTGGGATTACAGGCATGAGCCACCATGCCCAGCCGAATAGAATTATTTTGAACAAACCAACCACGATTCATTTGACCAATTAACTATAGATGGATATTTAGGTTGTCCTAATTTTCACTTGTATAAACAAGGCTGAGAGAAATATCTTCTTTTTTTTTTTTTGAGGCAGGGTCCTCCCTCTGTTGACAGGCTGGAGTGCAGTGATGTGATCACGGCTCACTACAGCCTTGACCCCCAGAGCTCCAGTGATCTACCTCAGTCTGCCAAGTAGCTGAGACCACAGGCACATTCCACCAGCTGATTAAAAAAAGCCGGTTGTGGTGGCTAACACCTACAATCCCAGCACTTTGGGAGGCCAAGGAGGGTGGATCACCTGAGGTCAGTTTGAGACCAGCCTGGCCAACATGGTGAAACCCCATCTCTACTGAAAATACAAAAATTAGCCGGGCGTGGTGGTGTGTGCCTGTGGTCCCAGCTACTTGGGAGGCTGAGGCAAGAGAATCACTTGAACCTGGTGGGCGGTAGGTCGAGATTGTGCCACTGCACTCCAGCCTAGTGACAGAGCAAGACTCTGTCTCAAAAAAAAAAAAAAAAAAAAAAAAAATTATTTTTAGTAGGGATAGGATCTCACCATGTTGCCTAGGCTGTTCTCAATCTCATGGGCTCAAGCGATCTACCCACCTCAGTCTCCCAAAGTGCTGGGATTATAGGCATGAGCCACCATGCCTGGCTGAGAGAAATATCTTTGCACCTGTTTCACTAGTTTCATAGGGTGAAGTCCTACATATAAGCAAGTAAAAGGGTATGAACATTTTAAGGCTTTTTTTAAAACATGTTTTATAGAGACAGGGTCTCGCTTTGTTGAGGAAGCTGTTTTTGTTTGTTTGTTTGTTTGTTGAGATAGAGTCTCTCTCTGTTGCCCAGGCTGGAGTGTAGTGGCGCGATCTTGGCTCACTGCAACCTCTGTCTCCTGGGTTCAAGCGATTCTCCTGCCTCAGTCAGCCTCCCGAGTAGCTGGGACTACAGGCGCGTGCCACCACACCCAGCTAATTTTTGTATTTTTAGTAGATACGGGGTTTCACCACGTTGGCCAGGATGGTCTCGCTCTCTTGACCTCATGATCCATCCGCCTTGCTCTCCCAAAATGCTGGGATTGCAGGCGTGAGCCACTGCACCTGGCCTCAGAGGCTGGTCTTGAACTCCTGGCCTCAAGCAATCCTCCCACCTCAGCCTCCCAAAGTGCTGGGATTACATGCATAAACGAGCATGCCCGGGCTTTAAGGCTTTTTGATACATACTACTCAACCAACTTCCAGGCTCTCTGGAACTTAAAGAAAACTCTATGGTATTGCCTACATTTCCAGGGTAGTTTATTTACTCTTCTCAGGACCTTTTTAAGGTATTATCAGAAATGTACAAAGTTTTCTACTTTTGAACTTATTTGTCTTTATCTTCAAGGGAAAACATTTTGTGTTTGTTTTTAATGCCAACAAACACAAAATGGTTATGGTCAGTATAACCATTACCTTGTAAACTGACATTGAAAGCTACTGCTCTTATCTTAAGGAGGTCTATATTGATTTCTGGATTCCTTTCCTGGGTTACATGACTACTTAAAACCCAGATATATATATATATGCATGTATATGTGTGTGTGTTATGTGTAGGTAAAATAAATATATATTTTCTATATATGAAGGCCAGGTGGCTCACGTGTGCAATTCCAGCACTTTGGGAGGCCGAGGTGGATGGATCATCTGAGGCCAGGAGTTCAAGACCAGCCTGGCCAACATGGCGAAACCCCAACTCTACTAATACAAAAATTAGCTGGGTGTGGTGGCACATACCTTTAATCCCAGCTATTCAGGAAGCTGAGGCAGTAGAATCACTTGAAACCAGGAAGCAGAGGTTGCAGTGAGCTGATATCGTGCCACTGCACTCTAGCCTGGGCAACAGAGCAAGACCCCCTCTCTAAAAATAAATAGAGAGCAAAAGAGAGAGAGAGATCAATTTATCCCATATGCTCTCTCCCCTACTAATATGTATGACCTTATATTTATCCATAGATAATATTAAAATAGTTCCGACCCAAAAACTTCAATACTGAGCACAATTTAAATCCCTCTTAAACCAGGACAATAAAAGGCTAGATTTCCTAGTATACAGGTTGGGAGTTCAGATTTCTAATCAGCAGGCAGTTGGCAGCCAGGAAAGATTTAAGTTCATAAATGAGGACCATGTGCAGTGTTTTTTCTTACCTTCTCCATCCAGCCCAAATTCAGCTCTTCAACTTTCTAGCAAACTTGAATAATGTTTTGCTTTAATCACAATGAGTATGATCAACCATACCACATCTAATTTTTTACCAGTATCCATTAGTCTCAATTTTCACTATCGCTTATCTGTGAATACTATCAAGAGCTTTCCAAAAGCATCGAGTTTTTCCTGCCAGATCTCTATAATCTCTTTAACTGTCTGGGTCTGTTTACAATATGTAAAAATTTTTAGCCATTTAATTTATAATTTTAATCTTATAGAAAGAAAAATCTCACAAAAAAGTATATTCCTGAGAAGCTCCATAGATGTGGACTACTTTAGGAAGAAGTAGAGGAGGGCCTTGGTTAAGAACAGATGAGATAAGGAAAGAAAGACTATTCAAATAGAAGTAAAGGGGATGAAGATAAATAGGAGATAATGATTACGACAAATGGACTTTGAAGATAGCTATCTTGGCTTTAAATAGATCCTCCACTACTGGCTGTGCAACTTTAGGCAAGTTATTTAACTTCTTTAAGCCACAATTTTCTCGTTAGTAAAATAAAAATTATGCTAGTGTGTATTGCATAGAGCTACTGCAATAATTAAATGAAATATATAAGAAGCATTTCACATTGTTGCCTGGAACATAGTCTGATAAAATCCTGCTGCTGCAGTTTCTGTTGTTATTAAATGTGCCCTAGGGATCCTCCAAAAGGGCTTCATCCACTGACCTTTATCTCAGAACTATGATTAGCCTGATATCAGTAGCTCTTTTCAGGCTAAGAACAGGTCAGAAGTTGGCTACTAAACCATCAATTAAAAAAATCAATTGAGTTCTCCTTTTTTAGCTTCTCAAGACCACCCTTATTTCAGGTTGGAACATGTCCACACAAGACAGGGACATCCTCCACAATTCCTGTACCAGTCTACACAGAGCTCCATCAGAAGAGCTAAAATGGAACTAGCTAGTGTTCATTTGAGCAATCCAGGACCAAATTCAGGAGATAAAGTCCCCAAATAACATTCTGATGTGTAAACCATCTCTCCTATTTGGGTAGCTGAGACATTTTCTTGGTTGCACTATTAAGACTGAGGGCCACAGCCAGGCGTGGTGGCTCATGCCTATAATCCCACCACTTTGGAAGGCTGAGGCAGGTGGATAACCCAAACCCGAGGTCAGGAGTTTGAGACCAGCCTGACCAATATGGTGAAACCCCATTTCTATTAAAAATACAAAATTAGCCAGACGTTGTGACACATGCCTGTAATCCCAGCTACTTGGGAAGCTGAGGCAGGAGAATTGCTTGAACCCTGGAGGCAGAGGTTGCCATTTGCCATTGCACTCCAGCCTGGGCAACAAGGGCGAAACTCCATCTCAAAAAAAAAAAAAAAAGACTACGGGCCAGGCATGGTGGTTCATGCCTGTAATTCCAGCACTATGGGAGGCTGAGGTGGGAGGACTACCAGAGCCCAGGAGTTTGAGACCAGCTTGGGCAACAAAGTGAGATACCATCTCCACAAATAACAAACAAAAAACAAGATTGAGAAAGAGGTTGCCACAATCTCTAGTAGTCTCTACAGCCTTCCTCTTCCCCTTCTTTTTTTTTTTTTTTTTTTTTTTTTTTTTTTGAGATGGAGTCTTGCTCTGTCACCCAGGATGGAGTGCAGTGGCGCGATCTTGGCTCACTGCAAGCTCCGCCTCCTGGGTTCATGTCATTCTCCTGCCTGAGCCTCCAAGTAGCTGGGACTACAGGCGCCCAGCACCACGTCCGGCTAATTTTTTTTTTTTGGTATTTTTAGTAGAGACGGGGTTTCACCATGTTGGCCAGGATGGTCTCGATCTGTTGACCTCGTGATTCACCTGCCTCGGCCTCCCAAAGTGCTGGGATTACAGGCGTGAGCCACCGCCCCCAGCCCTTTTTTTTTTTTTTTTTTTTTTTTTGAGACAGCGTCTTGCTCTGTCACCTAGGCTGGAGTACAGTGCTGTGATCTCAGCTCACTAAAACCTCTGCTCAAGTAATCCTCCTACCCCAGACACTTGAGCTGGGACTACAGGTGCATACCACCATAACTGGCTAATTAGAAAAATTTTTTTTGTAGAGACAGGGTCTCACTATGTTACTGGCTGGTCTCAAACTCCTGAGCTCAAGCAATTCTCTGGCCTCAGCCTCCCAAAGTGCTGGGATTACAGGCATGAGCCACCACACCAAGCCCTAAATCTTCTCTAAATACAAACTGGTATGACTATCAAAAGCAGCTATCCTTAACAGCACTACTATTAACTTGAGTTTTATTACCTGTATCCATCAAAATGAGAACCTCTACATTCAGACAGGCATTTTCACTGCCAAATAGGAATCTCTTCAAAATGCTAGGACTTAGATAAAAGCAGCACCTAAACCCAATGACTCTGGACTGACATCAGGCTTAGAGTCCAAGCATGATAGGTGTTGAAAAAAAAAAATCAGTTTTTTTTAAGAATGTATGTAGAGACAGAGTCTCACTATGTTGCCTAGGTTGGTCTCAAACTCCTGGCCTCAAGAGATCCTCCTGCCTCAGCCTCCCAAAGTGCTGAGATTACAGGTATAAGCCACTACACCTGGCTGAAAATCACAACTTTTGAGCCCCACAGAAATATGTGTACTACAAATACACCCAGCCTCTCACAATCATTAAAAAAAAAAAAATAAGAGCTAGCAAGAAATTAAATGAATCAAGCCAAACTGCAAGAATGGAGGGAGAGAGCATTATATATCAAAAATGTCATTTTTGCATTTCTAACAAGTACATATGACAAAAAAAAAAATGCTTCTAAACATGATTGCTTCTGATTCCACCAGTCTAAAGAGAAACTCCCAGTAAAGTTTCACTGTGATAACAAGAGAATCAATGCAGAAATATCTGTTCTTCCTCAAATTAAGGTTTTGCTTACCTGTAAATCAAAGAATTTAGTTTCTCTTCTCCTACAGAAAGAGGGAAAAAACATGAAGTCCCATTCAAGAAGTTCTCATTTCATTATAGAGACAGACCCTGACTTAATAATGGTTCAATTTATGATTTTGACTTTATCATAGTGCGAAATATACATAGAGTAGAAAACATACTTCTCACTCATGCCTGTGATCCCAGCATTTTTGGAGGGAGGATGAGGTGGGAGGACTGCTTGAGGTCAAGAGTTTGAGACCAGCCTGGGGAAGATGGCGAGCCACTTTCTCTAAAAACCAGAAACTTAGCCAGGTGTGGTGGCACATGCCTACAGTTTTAATTACTTGGGAGACTGAGGCAGGAGGATCACTTGAGCTCAGGAGCTGGAGGGTGCAGTAAGCTATGATTGTGCCACTGTACACCGGCCTGGGTGACAGAGCGAGCAAGACCCCACCTCTGAAAAATAACACTGGGGTCAGCGCAGTGGCTCACACCTGTAATTCCAGCACTTTGGGAGGTCGAGGCTGGTGGATGGCTTGAGCCCAGGAGTTCGAGACCAGCCTGGGCAACATGGCAAAACCTCATCTTTACAAAAAATATAAAAGAAATTAGGCTGGGCACGGTGGCTCAGGCCTGTAATCCCAGCACTTTGGGAGGCTGAGGCAGGCAGATCACTTGAGGTCAGAAGTTTGAGACCACCCTGGCCAACATGGTGAAACCCCGTCTCTGCTAAAAATACAAAAATTAGCCAGGTGTGGTGGCGCACACCTGTAATCCTAGCTACTCAGGAGGCTGAGGCAGGAGAATCACTTGAACCCAGGAGGTGAAGGTTGCAGTGAGATGAGATCACGCCACTGTACTCCAGCCTGGGTGACAGAGCGAGACTCCATCTCAAAAATAAAATAAAATAAAATAAAATGAAATGAAATAAAGAAATTAGTTGGGTGTGGTGGTGTATGCCTGTCCTCCCGCTACTTGGGAGGCTGAGGTAGAAGGATCTCATTGAGCCTAGGAGGTTGAGGCTGCAGTGAGCTGTGATTGAGTGAGTGAAAGCCACTGTACTCCAGCCTGGACAACAGAGTAAGACCTTATCTCAAAAAAAAAAAAAAAAAAAAAGTAAGCATATTTCTGGAAAGGAAAAGAAAAAACAAACCAAAACACCCACATGCAACAAAACACTGTACAATCGAACAAAATTATTTATTTCTTTTTTCTGAGACTAGGTCTCACTCTGTCATCCAGGCTGGAACGCAGTGGCATGATCATGGCTCACTGCAGCCTTGACCTCCTGGGTTCAAGTGATCCTCCCTCAGCAATCCTCCTGTCTCAGCTTCCCGAGTAGGTGGGACTACAGGCATATACCAACATGCCTGACTAATTTTTAAATTTTTTTGTAGAGAGGGTCTCATTATGTTGCCCCAGGCTGGTCTTGAACTCCTAGGCTCAAGTGATCCTTCCACTTTGGCCTCCCAAAGTGCTGGCATTACAAGTGTGAGCCACTGGCCTGGCCATTATTTCTTTCTTTTTTTTTTTTTTTTTTGAGACGGAGTCTCGCTCTGTTGCCCAGGCTGGAGTGCAGTGGCGCGATCTCGGCTCACTGCAAGCTCCGCCTCCCAGGTTCACGCCATTCTCCTGCCTCAGCCTCCCGAGTAGCTGGGACTACAGGCACCTGCCACCACACCCGGCTAATTTTTTGTATTTTTAGTAGAGATGGGGTTTCACTGTGTTAGCCAGGATGATCTCGATCTCCTGACCTCGTGATCCACCCACCTTGGCCTCCCAAAGTGCTGGGATTACAGGCATGAGCCACCGCGCCCAGCCCTATTTCTTTTAATTTATTTTTTAGAGATAAAGGCTCGCTCTGTCACCCAGACTAGAGTGCAGTGGTGGAATCATAGCTCACTGCAGCCTTGAATTCCTGGGCTCAAGTGATCCTCCCTCCTCAGCCTCTGGAGTAGCCAGGACGACAGACAGGTGCCAAGACCCTGGGTAATTTTTATTTATTTTTTATAGAGACAAGGTCTCATTATATTGCCCTGACTTGTTTCAAACTCTTAGCCTCAAGTGACCCTCCCACTTCAGCATCCCAAGTGTTGGGATTACAAGCTTGAGCCATGATGCCCAGCCTGCTTTATGGTGTTTTTTTTTTTGTTTTTTTTTTTTTTTTTTTTTTTTTGAGACAGAGTCTTGCTCTGTCACCCAGGCTGGAGTGCAGTGGCGCAATCTTGGCTCACTGCAGCCTCTGCCTCCTGGGTTCCAGCGATTCTCCTGCCTCAGCCTCCTGGGTAGCTGGGATTACAGGTGCACACCACCACACCTGGCTAATGTTTGTATTTTTAGTACAGATGAGGTTTCACCATATTGGCCAGGCTGGTCTCAAACTCCTGACCTCAGGTGATCTGCCCGCCTCAGCCTCCCAAAGTGCTGGGATTACAGGTGTGAGCCACCACGCCCGGCCACCTCTTTTATTATTATTATTATTATTATCATTTTTTGAGACAGAGTCTCGCTCTGTTGCCCAGGCTGGAGTGCAGTGGTGCAATCTAGGCTCACTGCAACCTCCACCTCCCGGATTCAAGTGATTCTCATGCCTCAGCCTCGCTGGTAGCTGGAATTACAGCCATGTGCCACCACACCTGGCTAACTTTTGTATTTTTAGTAGAGTTGGGGTTTTGCCCTGTTGGCCAGGCTCATTTCAAACTCCTGGCCTCAAGTGATCCACAGTGCCTGGCCTGATAACTTCTTTAGAGACTCTACCATCCACATTCATTTTCAGAAAAATTAACCTGGAGACACCACATCCATAGATAATCAGGAGTAATTTTCCTTTGTAACACTTATCTCAGGCAAAAGAGCTATTTTTATAGTGTTTCCCTACTAGAATAAACTGGAAGTTTCATGAAGGAGGGTATTCCCTCTTTCACGTCTCCTAAAGGTCTCCTTCAACACTCTATACCAGGAGTTAGTGCTGTGCCTGATCACAGGAAGTACTCCGTAAATATTTTTTGAGTATAATCAATGAACACTTTTGAAAATCTAATTAGGTTAACTTTTACTAGTCTCTCCACAAATGCAAGAAAATACACAAATACACCACAATTTTCCAGAAACTTGATGTTTCATCCCTTTTTTATTATGCCCTTTGAACCACTGTCCCAGAACTTAATAGTTACTTCAGGATTTATGCAAAAAGATGTACTGAAGCCCTACTACTAATAGGTACTGTGCTGCTAGGTACTACAGATATGACACTGTCAGGGTAGATACAGTTTCATCTAAACAATAACCATTCCATATATAAAGGAAGATGGAAAGATAGGATTTTTTCCTCGACCTCTTTTGACACTGAAATGTACAAAGACAAGGCTGAGATTTCAACAACTGGTGGGTGGCAAGATCCACTTTAGAGAACAATGAGCTGCTATTTTCTTCAGATACTCTAAACAGATAAACTAATTATTTTAGTTTTTGCCATCCTTGTGAGTTAAATTATGTCATTGCCTGTTCTGTAGAGTAGCCTCTCCTAAAATATTGATTAAACAGCAAAGCATTTTCCTTTTGGATCCTCTTCTAGAAAGCAACAGGCAGAGACAACAACTCAAAGGAAGAAAAGCTACAAAGAAAAGAAATTATTATCTTAAAAAAAAACATCACTATTGTGGAGGTAAAAGACAAGAGCCACAGGTTGCCACATTACAGCTGTCTCTCTGTATGAAACATATGGGAAAGGTTAAAACTAGACACAACTAATTAAAAAGCATATATGATGGGTCTAATAAATTTGAGAAGTATTTCGTTTCACTGAACTCAAGATTTTTGCTGTCTTTAATTCTGTTCCAATACTGTAATAATCACCATTTTACCGAGTATTCCTACAAAGCAGTGGTCCCCAACCTTTTTGGCACCAGGGCCCAGTTTCCTGGAAGGCAATTTTTCCACAGACAGAGGGGGGTTGGCGGGAGGGGGGATGGTTCAGGGCTATAACTGTTCCACCTCAGATCATCAGGCATTCGTTAGATTCACGTAAGAAACGCATGACTTAGGTCCCTCTCATGTGCAGTTCACAATGGGGTTCCCGCTCCTATAAGAATCTAATGCTGCTGATCTGACAGGAGGCAGAGCTCAGGTACTAATACTTGCTCAGCCACTGCTCACCTCCTGCTGTGCGACCAGGTTGCTAACAGGCCATGGACCAGTACCAGTCTGCAGCTATCAAGGCCACAGTAGAAAATGTTGCTGATACTCATTATCAGTTCAAGTTATTCTTTTTTTTTTTTTTTTTTTTGAGACAGAGTCTCATTCTGTTGCCAGGCTGGAGTACAGTGGCACGATCTCGGCTTGCTGCAACCTCCGCCTCCCAGGTTCAAGCAATTCTCCTGCCTCAGCCTCCCAAGTAGCTGGGACTACAGGCGTGTGCCACCACGCCCAGCTAATTTTTTGTATTTTAGTAGAGACAGGGTTTCTACATGTTGCCCAGGCTGTTCTGGAACTCCTGAACTCAGGCAATCCGCCTGCCTCGGCCTCCCAAACAGCTAAGATTACAGGTGTGAGCCACTGCACCCGGCTTCAAGTTATTCTTTATCTCCCTTCTCCTCTTTCCTCTCTCTTCTTTATGCCAAAGTTAAGAAATCAAAGATGGCGAGAAGTAGAATTAGGTAGGACATGAAGAGGACAACAGGCTCCCTTCAACATGAACTTTGCACCTATTGTCTTCTTTGAGAACTAACTTTAACATCTCCTTAAATACTGAACAAGGTCATCAGTTAACTAGTCTTCATGAGGTATATTTCCTTTTATACATTATTTCAATTTTAAAAATATATTTCAGGCTGAACGTGGTGGCTCACACCTGTAATCCCAGCACTTTAGGAGGCCGAGGTGGGAGGATCCCTTGAGCCCAGGAGTTCAAGACTAGTGTGGGCAACATGGCAAGACCCCATTTCTTTTCTTTTTTTTTTTTTTTGAGACAGAGTTTTGCTCTTGTTGCCCAGGCTAGAGTGCAATGGCGTGATCTCGACTCACCGCAACCTCCGCCTCCCGGGTTCAAGAGATTCTCCTGCCTCAGCCTCCCGGGTAGCTGGGATTACAGGCACGTGCCACAATGCCCAGCTAATTTTGTATTTTTAGTAGAGACAGGGTTTCTCCATGTTGGTCAGGCTGGTCTCGAACTCCTGACCTCAAGTGATCCGCCCTCCTCAGCCTCCCAAAGTGCTGGGATTACAGGTGTTAGCCACCGCACCCGGCCGGCAAGACCCCATTTCTACAAAAATAACAATTAGCCAGGTATGGTGTCACATGTCTGTGGTCCCTGCTACTCGGGAGGCTGAGGTGGGAAGATCACTTAAGCTTGGAAAGCGGAGGTGGCAATGAGCCATGATCATGCCACCGCACTCCAATCTGAACGACAGAGGAAGACTCTGTCTCAAAAAACCAAACCAAACAAAAAAAAAAAGTAAAAAAAGTAAAAAATATATTTCAGAATGCTTTAGAATCATTCTCCTTCTGTGAGTCACCGTTTATGGGACAAGAATTTATTACGCAGAATGCTGAAGTAATAAAGTCATGCTTGAATCTGAGTTTGGATGGCATGAGGGCAAAAGTAAATGAGCATTAACTAAGGTTACTGAGTGCTCAATTAGGTGTCAGCTAGCTAGCTACACTGTAAACTAGTCTACAGATTTAGAGATGAAACTAATTTGTTACTATATTCAAAAGAAATACATAGGGACCTTTTCCAAAAAATAGATATCCTAACCCAGTAAAAACCATTAACAATTTACTATAGAATTTTAAAGAAACAAAGCAGAAATATACCTCAGATTCAAGTTATTAGCTAAAGACAACAGCAACAAATACGTATGTTCAAGGCTACCCTCAGCATAAGACCATTGTGAATTAGAGAAGCTGCCTTCCTCGGGGCTAAACAACTTTAAGGCACTGTGAATCAAGCTCAGGTTGGATTTTTTTTCCCCCAGAGTCTCGCTCTGTCACCCAGGCTGGAGTGCAGTGGCATGATCTTGGCTCACTGCAACCTCCGCCTCCCGGGTTCAAGTGATTCTTGTGCCTCAGCCTCCCGAGTAGCTGGAATTACAGGCGTGCATCACCGCGCCTGACTAATTTTTGTATTTTTAGTAGAGACAAGTTTTCACCATGTTGGCCAGGCTGGTCTCAAACTCCTAACCTCAAGTGATCCTCCCGCCTTGGCCTCCCAAAGTGCTGGGATTACAGGCATGAGCCACCACACCCGGTCCAGGATGGATTTTAACCCATCATTTCAAATACCTTAAGCAGGGCCTCCTCTTTTTTTTTTTCTTAGAGAGTCTAGTTCCTTATTTATTTTTTATATTTTTAAAAATAGCAGGCAGGCGTGGTGGCTCACACCTGTAATCCCAGCACTTTGGGAGGGTGAGACGGGTGGATCACGAGGTCAAGAGATCGAGACCATCCTGGCCAATATGGTGAAACCCCATCTCTACTAAAAATACAAAAATTAGCTGGGTGTGGTGGCATGTGCCCATAGTCCCAGCTACTCAGGAGGCTGAGGCAGGAGAATCACTTGAACTTGGGAGGCAGAGGTTGCAGTGAGCTGAGCTTGCACCATTGCACTCCAGCCTGGGCAACAAGAGTAAAACTCCGTCTCAAAAAAAGAAATAAAAATAAAAATAAAGATGGGGCTGGGTGCAGTGGCTGACCAGGCGTGGTGGCTCATTCCTGTAATCCCAGCACTTTGAGAGGCTGGGTGGGTAGATTACTTGAGGCCAGGAGTTCAAGACCAGCCTGGCTAACATGGCGAAACTCTGTCTCTACTAAAAATACAAAAATGAGCCAGGGATGGTGGCGCATAACTGTAATTCCAGCTTCTTGGGAGGCTGAGGTGGCAGTGAGTAGAGATCACGCCACTGGACTCCAGTCTGTCAGCCAGGTGACAGAGCAAGACTCTGTCTCAAAAAATAAATAAATAAAAATAAGTAGATAAATAAATAAATTAAAATACAGACTGGGTTTCGCCATGTTGCCCAGGCTGGTCTCAAACTCCTAGACTCAAACAATCCACCTGCCTCGGCCTCCCAAAGTGCCGAGTCAGAGATCCTAGTTCTGATCAGCAGGGAACCCTCTTAAAAGGCACACCCTGTACAACTGAGGGTGAGTTGCTCTACTTATATATTCCCTTCCTTTCTTTTTTAAAAACTCATTAAAATGAAACCAAATAAAAATAGGCATAAATCCTTGAGGACAAAGAGCAAGAGAGAAGAGAATAGCAGACAAGAGATGTGAAAACCATTTTGGGAACTGGAAAGCAGATGGATAAATGTTAACCTAGAGACCAAAAAAAGATGAAACCTAAGCTTATAAAATTGGTAGAGGTGGAAGTGAAGAAACTGTTAGCAAACATTCAAAACCCAGGAAAAGATCAGCAATTTGTGGTATCAGGTACTCTGAAAAGAGCATAGGGTTCAAAACAGGAAGATCGCTCAAAGTCCTAAAAGATATAATCAGAGCTCTAGATCATCTCCACTACCCAAGGCAGCCTCCTCCCACCTCCCCTACCTTCACGATTCTAGCAAAAGTCTGAACATTTACTCAGAATATGTTGGACAGGCTGGGTACTCACCTGCACCATGCACAACTAAGAACAGAGATGAAGTGAAACACTCACAGCAACAGTCAAACATAAACCCCTTTTTGCTCCCCTGGGCTATGAGAAAGCAGGCAAAAGATGGGTTGATTCCTCTGAGGGAAAAATGACTTGCCTTAGACAAAAGACCTACAGATGCTGGAAGGCGGATGATCCCTCATCAATGGTCAATCAACTCCTTCCTATAGTAAGGGCCACCAAATGACAAGCCCCACCAATGAAAACAGAGCTTCTAAAACAGGACTATCATATCTCACTTTTATTTTTATGTTTATTTTTAAATTTAATTTAATTTTTTTTTTTTTGAGATGGACTCTTGCTCTGTCACCCAGGCAGGAGTGCAGTGGTGCGATCTTGGCTCACTGCAAGCTCTGCCTCCTGGGTTCACGCCATTCTCCTGCCTCCTGGCCAAGATGATGAAACCCCGTCTCTACTAAAAATACAAAAATTAGCCGGGTGTGGTGGCGGGTGCCTGTAATCCCAGCTACTCTGGAGGCTGACGCAGAGAATTATTTGAACCCGGGAGGTAGAGGTTGCAGTGAGTCGAGATCGCATCACTGCAATCAAGCCTGGGCAACAAAGCAAGACTCTGTCTCAGCCGGGCGCAGTGGCTCATGCCTGTAATCCCAGCACTTTGGGAGGCCGAGGCAGGCGGATCACAAGGTCAGGAGATCAAGACTAACCTGGCTAACACGGTGAAACCCCGTCTCTACTAAAAATACAAAAAATTAGCCGGGCGTGATGGCGGGCGCCTATAGTCCCAGCTACTTGGGAGGCTGAGGCAGGAGAATGGCATGAACCTGGGAGGTGGAGGTTGCAGTGACCCGAGATTATGCCACTGCACTCCAGCCTGGGTGACAAAGCGAGACTCTGTCTCAAAAAAAAAAAAAAAAAAAGAAGAAAGAGTGAATGGATAGGGAAATGTAGGATTGATTAAGGCTAATGATTGTGAACTTAAAGTGAGAACAGGCAGAACAGTTTTTTCAGCCACATGTAGACACACAGGTACAGGCATGAAGTAGGCAAAAAGTTGGACTGAGGTTTTGTCGGTGAGAAATTTAACAATGTAGCGAAGAAAGTAATTATAATGAATATAAGTTCAGTAGGGAAGTACTTGAAAAAGAGTGTAATGCACAGTACAAAAAGTGGTGATTCACAGTGTCAAAGGATTGACGGAGCAGAGATTCCAGAGGAAGGGTGTTGTGAAAGTAGAAATGAGTGACAGAAGAATAGCATGCTTGATACTGAAATAACAGAGGAGATGTAGCTCTAATTGACTAGGTCTAGGGCAGGAGTCAGTAAACTCTGTAAAGGGTTAGACAATAAATACCTTAGGCTTTGAGAGTCAATGGTGTCTGTCGCAATTACTCAACTTGGCTGTTGTAGTATGAAAGAAGCTATAGACGTTACATAAATGAAGGAGTAAGGCTATATTTAAACAAACTTTATTTACAAAAATAGACAGTTTGGTCCTGGTGCACTGGTCTAGAGTACGACTATGGGAGTAGTAGCTGAGACAGGATAGAGGTCAAAAATCTTTGGGAGAGACATGGACAAGGAACTAAGAAACAAAGATGTTGGAAAGATAATTAATATGGACATAGAATTTACCAAGAATTAAGCCAGGAATAGTGTTGGAGAGGGTGACTCTGAGCCAGGAACTAAAAAAGCCTTTAAAGAATGAGGGAGGACATTGGCAAAATTGGCAGAGTAAAGGATCTTGGAAAATTCTCTTCTCCATAAAACAAAAATTGTCAAAATCAAGTTTTTCAGAATTCTGGAAATTAACACCAAAGGCTTACAACAATCTAAGAGCATTTATTCAAGCAAAACGCCTGAATATCAGTAAGAAACATTGAGCTTTGTTAGCACCTTAACTTGCCCTACTCCCATCTCCTGCTCTGAAAAATCAAAAGCCTGCAATCACAGTGAAAAAGCAGCAGCCTGACAATCACTAGATGGGGCAGAACAGGGTTGGGGTGCCTGTGAAGCTTCATTCCCAGGGAATTATCATTATTTGACCTTTCTGGTGGTTCCCTGGAAGGCCCCACTTGCAAGGTCATCTGTATCTGACCAGACTCAGAGCTTACCCAGCATAAAAAGCCTTTTCCCTGGGAGGTAGGAGTATTTGTGAAAAATAGAGGGAAGTGCTTAACTTTGTGGCTGCCTGACCAAAAAAACTTAAAAGGAAAAGCTGGGGAAGGACATGTTCACAGGGCTTTCCTGGAAATCTAGAAAGCTATATGTTTTCTAGATTGTCTGAGAGTAGAAGAAAATCTTTAAAAAAAGCAAGCCACATGTATGCACAAGGACGTATACATGCCCAGGGCTGAGGCCATGCTCAGTAAAGTACTGAGAAGGCCTAAACTCTCACCTCCAGTTGACCTTCAAGCTCTGCACCAGCAGAAAGTGAAAGCTAGGCCAGGATAGTGGCATGCATATAGTCCCAGCTACTCAGGCGGAGGAAGCAGGAAGATAGCTTGAGGCCAGGAGTTCAAGGTCACCGTGTGCTATGAGCATAACTGTGAATAGCCACTGAACCAGCCTGGGCAATATGGTGAGACCCCCATCTCTAAAAAAATTTAAAAATAAAATTATCTGGGCAACAGAGCGAGACTGTCTCAAAAAAAAAAAAAAAAAAAAAGACATTGAAGGCTAAAAAACAGAGTTGTCAACTGCTGAGTATTTAATTCTATATCCAGCAAAACTATCCATCAAAAAACAAGGAAAAATTAAGATGTTCCCAGATAAAAAAGAACTGAGAGGCTGGGCGTGGTGGCTCATACCTGTCATCCTAGCACTTTGGGAGGCCACGGTGGGAGGATCACTTCAGGTCAGGAGTTCGAGACCAGCCTGGCCAACAAGGTGGAACCCCATCTCTACAAAAATTAGCTAGGCATGGTGGCGTATGCCTGTAGTCCCAGCTACTCAAGAGGCTAAGGCAGGAGAATCACTTCAACCCAGGAGGCAGAGGTTGCAGACTGCACCACTACACTCCAGCCTAGGCGATAGAACGAGACTCTGTCTCAAAAAAAAAAAAAAAAAAAAAGAAAAGAAAAGAACTGAGAGAGTCCATTGCTAGTAGACCTGCCCTACAAGAAATACTAAAGGGAATCTTTAAGTGAAATGATAGGGCACTAGGCAATAACTTGAATCCACACAAAGAAAGAATGTTAGTAAAGCTAACTCCCCCATAGCTGTATTAAGTTACAGCAGCAATAAGAAACTATTACTATAAACTTAGTGGATTAAAACAATGCAAATTGATTATCATACAGTTCTGGAGTTCAAAAGTCTAAAATGGTTCTCTCTGAGCTAAAATTAAGATGTCAGCAGGGCTGCATTTCTTTGTGGAGGCTCTAGGAGATAATCCATTTTTCTTGCTTTTTCTAGGCTTTCAGAGGCTGTCTAAATTCTTTGGCTCATCCCCTCCCTCCATCTTCAAACCAAGTAGTATACCATCTTTAAATCTCTCTCTGACTCTGACTCTCTTGCCCCCTTCTTCCCTTACAAGAACCCTTGTGATTACATTGGAACCATTGGATAATCCCAGCTAATCCCCCCACCTCAAAATCCTTAATTTAATCACATCTATAAAATCTCTTTTGCCAAGTAAGGTAACATATTCACAGGTTCCAGGGAATAAGAAATAAATTTTTTTGGAGGAGGCAGTATTCTGCCTACCTACCATAGTAGGTAAATACAAAAGACTGTATAAATGTATTTTTTATTTATAACTTTTTTCTCATATCTGACTTAAAAGACAACTGCATAAAGCAATATTTATAATCTGTGTTGATGGGTATATGTCATTTGTATGACAATAATAGCACAAAGGACAAAGAAGGGAACAGAGCTATACAAAAACACCAGTTTTTTTTGTTTTTTTTTTCCCTGTGTCGCCCAGGCTGGAGTGCAGTAGCAAGATCTCAGCTCACTGCAACCTCTGCCTCCTAGGCTTAAGTGATTCTCCTGCCTCACCCTCCCAAGTAGCTGGGACTACAGGCACCTACCACCACACCTAATTTTTTTTGTACTTTTAGTAGAGACAGGGTTTCACCATGTTGGCCAGGCTGGTATCGAACCCCTGACTTCAAATGATCCACCCGCCTAGGCCTCCCACACCTGGGATTTCAGGTATGAGCCAGTGGGTCTGGCTACTTTTTTTTTTTTTTTTTTGAGACAGGGTCTTGCTCTATCACCCAGACTCTAGAGCAGTGGAACAATCACAACTGACTGCAGCTTGACCTCCTGGGCTCAACTCATCCTCCCACCTCAGCCTCCCAAGTAGCTGAGACTATAGGCATGCATGTACCATCACTTCTTTGCATGTACCATCACTTCTTTTTGTTTTCTCTGTTCTAGCTAATTCTTAAATTTTTTGTAGAGATGGGTCTCCCTACACTATATACAATAGAACATACCTATTTAACACAAAAGAGGGCTGTGATGGAGGGAGAGAGGAACAAAAAAGACATTAAAAAAAATAGCAAAACGCAGATGCAAATCTTTTTTTTGTTTTATAATTTTTAATGAAAATGTTTTAAATTTTAAAAAAAATCCAGATCCTGCACAATTTTGTTGTTTTTTCTGAGACAAGGTCTCTCTCTGTCACCCAGGTTGGAATATAGTGGCCCTATCAAAGCTCACTGCAGCCTCAACCTCTTGGGCTCAAGCAATCCGCCCACCTCAGCCGCTAGAGTAGCCAGGACTACATGCACATGCCACTATACACCCATATAGTTTTTGTACTTTATTGTACAGATGGGATTTCGCCATGTTGCTGAGGCTGGTCTTAAACTCCTGAGCTCATGCAATCCATGCGCCTTGGCCTCCCAAAGTGCTAGAATTACAGGCCTGAGCCACCATGTCTGGTCATAATTTTTTTTTGTTTTTTGAGACAGAGTCTTGTTCTGTCACCCAGGCTAGAGTACAATAGCACGATCTCGGCTACTGCAACCTCCACCTCCCGGGTTCAAGCTATTCTCCTGCCTCAGCCTCCTGAGTAGCTGGGACTACAGGTGCATGCCACCACACATGGCTAATTTTTGTATTTTTAGTAGAGATGGGGATCACCATGTTGGTCAGGCTGATCTCGAACTCCTGGCCTCATGATCTGCCCACCTCAGCCTCCCAAGGTGCTGGGATTACAGTCGTGAGCAACTGTGCCCAGCCCATAAACCTTATTAAGTAATTAATTTTCCTGTAAATGAATCATTCCAAGTAAAGAATGAGACGGAGCAACTCCAGAATCTAAAAGATAACTAAAATAGACTAATGACAAGACTTAGGACTGCAGTGAAGCAAGATCATTCAGTAATGTTCACAACCTTTTTTGATATAAAAAAAAACCTTGGCTGGGCTGGGCGCAGTGAGCCGAGATCATGCCATTGCACTCCAGGCTGGATGACAGTGCGAGACTCTCTCAAAAAAAAAAAAAAAAAAAAAAAAAATCTTAAACTTTTATTTAGTAAAAATCTATCAATCTTTTCCTTTATGTTTTTTTCCCTACGCAGTCACACTTACAAAGTCATTCATATCCTAACAAGCAGATAAAAAATATTTATCTATATTTTATTTTTATTTTTTCTGTTTTCTTGCAGGTAAGGGGGGTGGGTTTCACTATGTTGCCCAGGCTAGTCTTGAACTCCTGGCCTCAAGCAATCCTCCCACCTTGACCTCCTCAAGTGTTGGGTTACAGGCATGAGCCACCGCACTAAGCCTGCTTTCTTTTTTTGAGACGGAGTTTCGCTGTTATTGCCCAGGCTGGAGTGCAGTGGTGCGATCTCTGCTCACTGCAACCTCTGACTCCTGGGTTCAAGCGATTCTCCTGCCTCAGCCTCCCAAGTAGCTGGGATTACAGGCATGTACCCCCATACCCGGCCTTGTTTTCTATATATATATATGATTCTTAAATTACGCCTTCAGTTCATTCTTTTTTTTTTTTTTTTTTTGAGATGGAGTCTCACTCTGTCTCCTAGGCTGGGGTGCAGTAGCATGATCTCAGCTCACTGCAACCTCCACCTCCCAGGATGGTCTCGAACTCCTGATCTCGAGTGATCCATTCGCTTCAGTCTCCCAAAGTGCTGGGATTACAGGCTTGAGCCACCACGCCTGGTTCCATCCACTATTTTGAGGATTCCTTTAACCTTTCTTGTTTATTGAATTTCATCTTTCCTCTATCACATCTTCCTTTTCGTAGAAACATCCAGTAGCTTTCTAGAATAGGGCATGGAAGTTAAATTTTTTTAAGATATTGCAAGTTTATTTTAGCCCCCATTCTTGGATATAATTTATAGCAGTGACGTGTGTTGACTTTTTTGGTTTTTTTTCTAGAATAAAAATCTGATAAAAAATTCTGAATTGACATCATAACTAAGAAGCACATGACTAGAGAAATCTGTATCAGAATTTATAACATATTTAAGCTAGCCTAAAGTCACTATTAATGTTTAAAGAAAGCCTCATGAAACTGGCAGCAAGTAGACACTGAATAAAAGATTATTATTAATAACAACAACCACATTTATACCTGTAAGTTATAATATAAACTAAGTAGATAAATTTGACCTAAAAGAAGCCAAAGCAGGGGTTTTGGTTTCTCAAGGTGCCTAATCCTGATTAGTCCCCATTTTTATTAATTTTTCAAGTATATCAAGTAATTATTATTATTATTATTATTATTATTTTGAGACTGAGTCTTGCTCTGTCGCCCAGGCTGGAGTGCAGTGGTGCGATCTCGGCTCACTGCAAGCTCTGCCTCCCAGGTTCATGCCATTCTCCTGTCTCAGCCTCCCAAGTAGCTGGGACTACAGGCGCCCACCACCGCACCTGGCTAATTTTTTGTATTTTTAGTAGAGACGGGGTTTCACCGCGTTAGCCAGGATGGTCTTGATCTCCTGACCTCGTGATCCACCTGCCTCGGCCTCCCAAAGTGCTGGGATTACAGGTGTGAGCCATCGCGCCCAGCCAAGTATATCAAGTAATTATTTATATTTTCTCAGATAAAACCAGCTTGCTTGGTTAGAATGTAGATTAAGTTCCAAATTTCGGCAAAATTCAAGTGGCTATCTTTAAGTTTACCTTGCTAAAATGTCATAACCTTTTTGTAAATATACAAATACTACCTGGGATCCCATTAATTTATATAATTAATAGTACACAAAACCAAAACCATGAATAAGAAAAGAGAATTTGGTATCAAGAGAAAATAAATACGTTGACCTCCCTAAGAAAACAGAAGTTCCTCCATGGTTGTTATTCCCATCCTGTGTCCAAAAGATTATTATTGCCAGAAATTCTGTATGCGCAAAAAAATCCTACTGATTATAGATAACCTCTGGTTTTCCCCTCTTCTTTTTTTTTTTTTTTGAAATGGAGTTCTTGTTGCCCAGGCTGGAGTGCAATGGTGTGATCTAGGCTCACTGCAACCTCCACCTCCCAGGTTCAAGTGATTTTCCTGCCTCAGCCTCCTGAGTAGCTGGGAATACAGGCATGTGCCACCACACCCGGATAATTTTGTATTTTTTTTTTTTTTTTAGTAGAGACGGGGTTTCTCCATGTTGGTTAGGCTGGTCTCGAACTCCAGACCTCAGGTGATCCACCCGCCTCAGCCACATCCAGATTCTTGTCTTCCACAAAAACCCTTGGATTTGGTTTTGACTCTTTCACACTTTGAGGCTGTTTCCTTCTTGTTCTTAGTTAAAAATGAAAAGCACTTTCCACATCACCAACAAAAGCAATTCAGCAGGATTCATTTCTATATACTGTGCTGCCACATATAAGCCCCATTAATGAACAGCATAAGGGACTAGGGCGTGGCTTGGTAAAATGAATAGAGTGTCAGGAGGAGTCCAACTCTGCAAGCTGCTGCTTTTAGAAAAATGCATTTAACTACAGCCACAGGTACCTCCCTCCTCTTGCTTCAAAATCAGATGTTCACCCATCCCTAGCAGTAAGATAAAGACCTTAGAAAGAGAGCTCTGACAGCAAACCACAGAGGCTGCAGACACATCTCGTTTTAATTGCATCAGCAACTGCTAAGCAATTAATGAAATAGAGAGGAGGGAGGCGGCATCAGGGCAAAGAGAAAAGGGACTTGAGCAATCATGTGGAAATACTTCATCCTCATCCCAATGAGAGCAGGTTATCTGTGGCAGCTGTACAAAGCTTCAAATCCCTGAATTTGAACTCCCAGGCCACTTCCCAAGCAGCAATAAAGATATATAGTCCAGATTTTGTCTTGCTTACTGTTTTATATCTCTCATATACTTGCCTGTAGCCACCAACAAAGGGAAGAAAGAGTGAAAGACAACAGATCAAGTGAGTGATTCAGCTATTAAGTCCTTTGGGCAGATTCTATGCTTTGCATAATATGGACTATGAGGATCAGGAGATACTAAATACTAACAGCAGTGATTCATCAGAAGCATGTATGTACTAGGCCTAGGGCATGGTGGGACAGGAACTCCATCAATAAACCCCTGCAGGTTCCTTCTTTACCAAGCTGTATCCTTAACCTATCACAGAAAAGGCAATAAAACAGAAAACTACTGACAAAAACTTCTCAGAGAGAAAGTAAATTCTCAAATGGGGTGTGGGTGCCAAAAAAATAAAAATAAAAAATCCAGCATGAAGAGAAATAAAAGCTCAAAAAAGGCTAATGTAGTGCCACAATTCCAGCTGTTAGCTCCTCAGTGAACAGGGGCGCCTAAATCATAACATCAGAGAAGGCTGGTAGTTTTTTAGCGGGGGCAAGGGGGGGTGTGGTGAGAGCAGAAATTGATGAAAAATGTGATGGTCTCTACTAATTCATACAGCAAGTTCCTAAACAGAATAATGTTCAAGTGGCCTCATTTTCCCCTTCATTCACCATTCAATCACAACGACCTGAGGTCCTGGGTTTTCTGCAATAACCCTGATTAAAAACTCCATCCTACTGTGTTTGGATTTGGGGTTCCAAGAAAAAAAATGAATATTTTACATATAGTTCATCCCAAACTCCCTTGCACAGAGTTTGAAAGAACATGTTAAACCCACATATGCAGGCAAAGTAAAATGCCAAATACACAAGGGTGAAATAGGCAGGAGATAGATCCCTGAAGTCAAGGTCCAAAAGTATTGAAAGTTGGACCGCTAGCTGGGCACAGTGGCTGACGCCTGTAATCCCAGCACTTTGGGAGGCCGAGGTGGGCGGATCACGAGGTCAGGAGATCAAGACCATCCTCAACAAGGTGAAACCCCGTCTCTACTAAAAATACAAGAAAAAAAAAAATTAAATTAGCCGGACATGGTGGCGGGTGCCTGTAGTCCCAGCTACTCGGGAAGCTGAGGCAGGAGAATGGTGTGAACCTGGGAGGCGGAGCTTGCAGTAAGCCAAGATTGCGCCACTGCACTCCAGCCTGGGCGACAGAGCAAGACTCCGTCTCAAAAAAAAAAAAAAAAAAAAAAAGTTGGACCACTAACTCTACTGCAGAATTACTTGCACTGCTTTTTGAAAATACAGATTATGATTTAATGAAAAGTATTCCATGGGACTTGTCAGTTGACTGCTATTTAGAATAAAAAAAAAAAGATCAAACTCCTTAGAAGTCTTACTTGACCTGGTTTCTGCCTACTTTCTCATCTCATAATCACTCTTCTTCTCACTCTAAACTATTCCATCATTCTACAAATATTTATTCATGTCTGCTACACGTTGGCACTGTTCTAGGTACTATGAATGCATCCTAGGACTGCCATGTAATGGTTACTCAATTATGTCTTGTATAATTGGTTGAGGAGGCAAGAGGAGGCCAAAATCTAGGTCCATGCTTTTCTAGCCGAATTACATGTCCCAGTGTGGAGCCACAACCTTTTGGAAAGGAGACTTTCTTTTCTTTTTTTCTCAAGACAGAGTTTTGCTCTTGTTGTCCAGGCTGGAGTGCAATGGCACCATCTTGGCTCACCACAACTTCCGCCTCCCAGGTTCAAGCAATTCTCCTGCCTCAGCCTCCTGAGTAGCTGGGATTACAGGTATGCAGGCATGCGCCACCATGCCTGGCTAATTTTGTACTTTTAGTGGAGACGGTGGTTTCTCCATGTTGGTCAGGCTGGTTTCAAACTCCCGACCTCAGGTGATCTGCCTGCCTCGGCCTTCCAAAATGCTGGGATTATAGGTGTGAGCCACCGCACCTGGCCTTCTTTTCTAATTTACTGGAAAAAGACACATGGGCTACGGGAGGACCTGGCAATAACAATGAACAAATCAGACAAACATCCCTGTCCTCAGGAAGCTTATATCCCATTGTGAGAGAGACAACCAAAATAAATTATATACTATGTGGGATAATAATAAGTGTTATGGAGAAAATAAAGTGTTATGGAGAAAATAAAGTGTTATGGAGAAAATAAAACAGGGATCAATCTCCCTGGCTCAAGTGATCCTCCCATCTCAGCCTCCCAAGTAGCTGGGACAACAGGCACATGCCACCATGCCCAGCGAATTTATTTTTTGTAAAGAAGGAGGTCTCACAATGTGGCCCAGGCTGGTCTTGAACTTTCAGACTCAAACGATCTGCCTGCTTTGGCTTCCCAAAGTGTTGGAATTACAGTCATCAGCTACCACACCTGGCCAGTTTTAAATACAGTATTCAGGGAAGAACTCACTCAGAAGGTGACATTTTTGTTTACAGAACCATGTCAAACCCATTTCCCCTCAGGCCTTTGCACTTGCTGTACTTTGCCTAAAGTTCCTCTTTCCCTTTCTCAACTTTGCATACCTAGCTTTTTATCTTTCAGTATCAGCCTAAATGTCACTTCCTTAAGGGCAACTTTCCAGCAACACTAAGTAGAATAGCTACCTATATCCCTAGGCAGTCCTAACCAAACACTCAAGGCCGGGCTCACACCTGTAATACTAGCACTTTGCGAGATCACTTGAGGTCAGGAGTTTGAGACCAGCCTGACCAACATGGCGAAACCTTGTCTCTACTAAAAAAAATACAAAAATTATCCAGGCATTGTGGTGGGCACCTGTAACCCCAGCTACTTGGGAGGCTGAGGCAGGAAAACTGCTTGAACCCAGGAGGCAGAGGCTGCAGTGAGTGAAGATCTCATCACTGCCCTCCAGCCTGGGCGATCCTGGGTGACAGAGTGAGACTGACTGAAAAAAAAAAAGACTCAACTACATAAAACTAGAGATTTTGAATCCTGTTCTACTATTTCCTGGCTTAACCTCTGGCATCCAGTTTCCCCATATGTAAAATGGATAATAATAGTACTTAACTTATATGGTTGCTGTGAAGAATAATTACAATCACCACCCAAAAGGATAACAATAAAAATTTAAAAAATAAAAATATATTATATAAAAACATAAAAGTACATCAATAAAAATAGCAGCTACTGTTTATATAACTTTTTACCATGCACCAGGAATTATTCTATGTATTCTACATTTATTAACCCATTTAATCTATTCATATAATACATTTAAAGTGCCAGCACTATATTTAGCAAACAGTAAATAAACGCTTGCTCTCTTTCTTATTATCACCATGACCAGTGGCAGTATTACTAGCTCTTCTTATGAGGTGCCTAAGCCCTCTGTGTTTCTGCTCTGCTGAGGGATCTATACCCAAAAGTTTCCTATTTTCCCCTCTAGAATTCCTATTTTCCCCTCTCGGATTAACACCCTATAGAAGGAATTTGTATCAACCTTAGCACTTACTCTGTGAAAATCATCTCTTACGTCTAGCTTCAGCATGGACTTTTAAAAAGAAAAAGACATGACTGTCCATATAGATCATATGCTTTATTTATTTATTTAGAGACAGAGTCTCGCTCTGTCACCCAGGCTGGAGTGCAGTGGCATGATCCCGGCTCACTGCAACTTCCGCCTCCCAGGTTCAAGCGATTCTCCTGCCTCAGCCTCCCAAGTAGCTGGGACTACAGGTGCGTGCCACCACACCTGGCTAATTTTTGTATTTTTAGTAGAGACGGGGTTTTGCTATGTTGGCCAGGCTCGTCTTGAACTCCTGACCTCAGGTGATCCACCTGCCTCGGCTTCCCAAAGTGCTGGGATTACAGGCGTGAGCCACTGCGCCTGGCCAAAACTAAGCTAATTTTACCAATCCCAAAAAACGTAACATGAAAATAATAGGAGTGAACTCATCTTGATAATATTAGTATCTCGAGTTTCTAGAATTAAACACAATGCTCCTTTTGAATCTCTCACTAAAGACAAACTAGAATCCATATACTTGACCATAAGCATCAAAATATAATTAGAAGGCTTAAAGAAACAAAGAAATCCAGAACCTTGGTTCCACTTTCCAGACTCATCTACTAATATACATGAACAAATGATGATGCTACTCTTCCTTAAGAATCTTGATTGATTAGAACATGGCTTCTAAGCAAGGCCACCAGGAACTGTTTTCCTGGTATCTATTGCTTTGAGAAACATATTTATGCTTAACCATCTCAAATGCCTTTTATAAAAATATTTAAATGATAAAGATAAGAAGAGAAAAAGATATAATGAGAGGTAGTATGGTTATAACTGTGGAAGATAAAGTCAGATTACCTGGATTTTAACCCTGGCTCCACAAACCACCAACCAGGCCACGTTTCTTAACTTGCTAAAACTCACCATGCTCATGTATGAAGTGGGAATAAGAGAGCTCTTGGCCAGTCAGGCACAGTGGCTCACGCCTGTAATCTCAACACTTTGGGAAGTTAAGGCAGGGGGATCACTTGAGCACAGGAGTTTGAGACAAGCCTGGGCAATATAGCGAGACCCCACCTCTATTTTAAAAAGAAAGAAAGAAAGAGTTCCTGTCTCATAGAGATATTGTAAGATGCGATCTAGGCAATTCCGTTCTTGGCACACAGTGCAAGAGCAATAAATTAAAGCTTAAAAAAATACACCAGAAAGAAAAAGAAAAGTCAAGAACATTCTGTGGGCATTTATTGCATTTGCTTTTTAGCTCAGAAAAGACACTACAGAAAAAAACTTAACTAGCTGGCTAACACTGCTTCCATCTTGGCTCTCAATGATACACACGAAGGATGGTTTATCAATGTATTCTGTTTCTCCAGCATAAACCCAAAGGTTAAAGAACAAATTTCTGTTCAGAGGGAGAAGTGCTAAGACAAGATGATAAAACTATTGATTCTTTTTCACAAGGAGACTCACTGCGAGAGCAAAAGGGAGCCCTCTAACCCCAGTCTGGGGAGGGGGCTACTGAACTGGCACACTTTTTACATATTCAGAAGTATCTTCTACCTGCTTGGATTTTCTAAGCACAACAAAGGCTTTGGCTTTTAGCATTTAAGAGAAAAGATACTGCTTGGGGAAAGAGCATGAGGGAACTGATAGGAAATCGTCCTCAGGAGGTTTTCGTAAACTATCTCAAACATAATGTAGAATTACTGTTACCACTTTATTAATTCAACAAATATTTATTAGGCATCCTCTATGTGTCAGGCATTTTTCCACAGTTCCTGAGAATAACGGAACCAAACAGATGAGGTTCTAGCTCTCCTGGTACTCTTATATAATAGAGGAGAAAGTAAGCCCATAACAAACAAGAAACTATCTAAGATGAATAAATGCCACAATGAAAATCAAACACCATGATATGATATGGACTATCCAGGAAGTTATTTTAGATTAGATGGTCAGGAGAAGCTTCAATGAGAAGATGGTATTTTAACTGAAACCTGAATGACTAGTAAGGGCCTGTTTGTATCCCAGAGGGGTATGATGAGAGGGAGTGGAAAAAGAAGGTAGTAAAAAGCCACATATATAGATACAGCAAGCTTCATATGTTTGAGAAAAAGAAAGAAGGCCAGTGTGGCTAGAGTACAGAGGTAGTAAGAGTGGTTGAGATAATATCTGCAAGGTAAACAAACCACATCATGTTAAAGCCCCAGAGAGGTTTAGGACTTAGTTAAAGATCACACAAATTGTTCTCAGCAAAGCTAGAATTTAACTCCATAGAAGTCTAACCCTAAGTCCATGGCCTTTCTAGAACACCATAGTTAACATATCTTATTCATCATTATGAATGGGAACCTAGCTCAGTGTTTTACACATTGTAGATGTTCAGTAAATGTTTAGTGAAAGAAAAGGAAAAAGCCTAAATACCTAGGCATACCACTTTTCATCTCTGTTCTGGTCAGAAAAATGTCAAGTACCTATCCAAACACTGAATACTCTTACTGAAGATTAACAGGATCTACAGTTGTGATTCTTAATCATGGATGCACACCAGAATCACCTGGGAAACTTTAAGAACTACTGATGCATGGAAATCATCAGAATATCAGAAATTCCGATATATGTGGTCTGGGATGTAGGGGGATTGGGATTTTCAAGAGTTCCTCAAGTTATTCTAATGTCAGCCCAAGTTGCGAACCATTGCTCTAGAGGTTCCCAAATATAAAACCATATGAAAAAGCCATCTCACCAACTGCTGCTGGGCATGAGGTCCATGACAAAGTGATAAGGAACAATAAGGTTTTCGGGGGTGTAGGGTTACTGGAGTGAGGAGAAACAAATTTAAAAGTGGCTAAATATCTTGCTACACATGGATAAAAGATGACAGTAAGGAAGTACTGTGTAGTATAATAATGGTATTACAGTTATATAAGCAAATGTCCTCATGTTTTTGGAGAGTCATGATAAAGTATTTGGGAGAGAAATGTCATAATGTTTAAAACCTCCAAATTGTTCAGCAAAACAAATACAATCACATATATAGATAAAGCAAATATGACAAAACTTTGACAATTATTGAATCTAGGTGGTGGGTGATCATTTTACTTCTCTTAACTTTTCCGTATGTTTAAAATTATTCATAATAAAATGTTGGGAGGGAGAAAATACCTCAGTTGGGTACGGTGGCTAATGCCTGTAATCCCAGCACTTTGGGAGGCTGAGGTGGACAGATCATGACGTCAGGAGATCGAGACCATCCTGGCTAACATGCTGAAATCCCATCTCTACTAAAAATACAAAAAGTTAGTCAGGTGTGGTGGCACGTGTCTGTAGTCCCAGCTACTCAGGAGGCTGAGGCAGGAGAATCGCTTGAACCCGGGAGGCAGAGATCGCAGTGAGCCGAGATCGCGCCACTGCACTTCAGCCTGGGTGACCGAGCGAGATCCTGTCTCAAAATAAATAAATAAATAAATAAATAAATGCTGGGAGCGGGAAAATATCTTGCCACAATATACAGATAATTAGTCCATCATATTTGGAAAGCTGTCTTGGTAATTTATTTCTTTTTTTTTTAAACTTTATTTCTTCCACAAGAAAACATCTGCAAGTAAATGGTAATTTTTTTAGATGGAATTTTTTTTGTTTTTTTTGTTTTTTTTTTTTTTTTGAGACAGAGTCTTGCTCTGTCACCAGGCTGGAGTGCAGTGGTGCAATCTCGGCTTAACTGTAACCTCCACCTCCCAGGTTCAAACGATTCTCCTGCCTTAGCCTCCAGAGTAGCTGGGACTACAGGTGTGCACCACCACGTCCAGCTAATTTTTGTATTTTTAGTAGAGACAGGTTTCACCATGTTGGCCAGATGGTCTCGATCTCTTGACCTCGTGATCCACATGCTTCGGCCTCCCAAATTGCTGGGATTACAGAAGTGAGTCACAGCACCCAGCTGGAATGCAAGGCTTTTCAAAGGAGGTGGCAGTTCACACTATCCCCACTGAAAGAATATAAAATAAAAGCCTGCTTTTAAAGTATTTAAAGTCTGTTTATAAATATTTTCTCTCAACTTTAATTAGCCAGTTCCTTTTTAGCTCTCTATTTCCTTATAACTGCCTAATAGGCGAAACTCATATACTCTACAGAGTTTCTCTTTCTAGGAGTCAGATTTCCCAATGCTTATCACAAAGGTGTCTGTCCTGTCAGCAGCTTAAGGTTGCCTGCCATGAAATAGTCCTCACCTCTGAGTGACACTAAGAGGTACCACCCATGACCTGGAAGAGAATGGTGGCTTCCAGTAGAACTGAGTTACATTCTCCTAGGACGTAATATAATCTCTCTCCACTAGCTCCCAAAAGCAGCTCAGAAGTAGTGATCTGTAACAAGGGTCACCCAAGGTAAAACTGGGAAGTAGTTAACACTGTCTGTACCACGCCCTCCACAAGCAGCTGAAGACACTCCAACTCTAAACCTTTCCCTATCTCTTCTATATCTGTTTCCTTTACTACACTTAATTTCAAGCTGTGAATCAATTAAATAAATGAATCCTAACTAGGGTTTAGCTAACTGGCCTTTTAAGAAATGGCTAGAATTTCTAGCTCTTGGCAGTCTCATCAAATCACATCATGGCCACCTATTCTGATACAATTACACTTACACATATTTTGAAGTACCTACCTACACAGAGTCTCCTCTGAAGTTCATATAAAATGAAGTCAATTTTTCTTACAGTTTAAATGTCAGTCACTGACTGGTCATGCTTGCTTCTTTCTCCATGGCTTCTCAGGAGGCTCATGCCTACATTCATTCATTCATTTTAGAGACAAGGTCTCCATCTGTGGCCCCAGCTGGAGCGTAGTCACATGATCATGGCTCACTACAGTCTTAAACTCTTGGGCTCAAGCAATTCTCCTGCCTCAGCCTCCCAAGATGCTGGGATTTCAGGTGTGAGCCACCTTGCCTGGCTAGAAGATGCATCTAAAATAAATACCTCAATTGGGCCAGGCATGGTGGCTCAAGCCTGTAATCCCAACACTTTGGGAGGTTGAGGCGGGAGAACTGCTTGAGCCCAGGAGTTTGAGACCAGCCTGGCCCACATAGTGAGACCTTGTTTCTACAAAAAATAAACAAAATTAGCCGGGCATGGTGGTGCACACCTTTAGTTCCAGCTACTCAAGAGGTTGAGGTGGAAGGGTTGCTTGAGCCCAGGAGGTTGAGGCTCCAGTGAGCCATTACTGTACCACTGCACTCCAGCCTGGGTGACAGAATGAGACCCTATCTCAAAAAACTAAACTAAACTAAACTAAACTAAACTAAACTAAAATAAAATAAAGTACTTCAATTAAAGAATGCTTTTAAATGAATGTATAGGTCAGTGTAAAGTAAGTACTCACTGTCCTCCTTACTTTAGTCAAAACTATGGTAAATTTTAAGGAATACAAAAATGAATCTTAGCTCAATATTAAAGATGCTTACTCTAGTAATCTTCCTAACTCCATTATCTTAAAGAGATGATCAGAATCACCATAACAATCACTTTGAATGCTTTTGCCAAATCTGATTGTCAGTGTTCCATTCTGCTCCCAATATTTCTAAAATTAAAGGCAATAAATTCATTTACAAAAATGCTTACATAACTTGGTAGACATTCTAGCAAGTAGATGTAAACAGTAAAGATGGAGCACTTTTGTAAATTATCAATAGTACTTAGTTTATCCTAGTAAAGGGACCAGCACTTAAAGACAAGCAAAACAAAATTAAGAACTATTAATGGATAAAAGATGTTAGTGGCTGGGTGTGGTGGCTCATGCCAGTAATCCCAGCACTTTGGGAGGTCAAGGTGGGTGGATCACCTGAGGTTAGGAGTTCAAGACCAGCCTGGCCAACATGGTGAAATTCCGTCTCTACTAAAAATAGTAATAATAATAATAATACAAAAATTAGCCAGGCATGGTGGCACCTGCCTGTAGTCCCAGCTACTCAAGAGGCTGAGGCAGGAGAATTGCTAGAACCCAGGAGGCAGAGGGTACAGTGAACAGAGATCACGCCACTGCACTCCAGCCTGGGCGACAGACCGAGACTCAAGACTCCGTCTCAAAAAAAAAAAAAAAAACCCGTCTCTACTAAAAATACAAAAAAATTAGCCGGGCGTGATGGCGGGCACCTGTAGTTCCAGCTACTAGGGAGGCTGATACAGGAGAACAGCGTGAACCCAGGAGGCGGAGCTTGCAGTGAGCCGAGATCACGCCACTGCACTCCAGCCTGGGCGACAGAGCGAGACTCCGTCTCTAAAAAGGAAAAAAAAAAAATCAGTTAGTGAGTAATGTGTATAACAATGTATCAGTGACATTATTATCATTCACTGTAATCTAGTGGATGAAGGGAGGTGGCCAAATTTGACATGCTCTTATATGTATCTGGTTTAAAAAAACCCAGACCATAGACTGAAGCCACACTGAAATAGGTTATACTTCTCTTCACCTAATATTCCAGAGGAACATACAGATTCCGGTTTCCCTTGTGAATATGACAAAAAAAAAAAAATCCCACAAAAAACAAAAACAACACAACAAACACATGGATGGATATCTTTATGCCTGAAAAGAAAACAAACTGCTTTTTACTTCAAGTGTTGTATAAAGTCAAAACAAACCTTACTCTTTGCTCTCAACTTCTAAATGTTAGCCTAACACCCCTGCCACCTTAAATAAGACCCAGCAGTGATCTAACACCCACTATACTTACAGCTCATCTTATGATTATCTTGTACTAATGTGGATTACATAACAAGCAGCTTCTCTGGCCACAACAGCTTTCCCTTCTGAGCCATTCAGGCAATTACAGTAGTCCCCCCTACCCTTAACCTTGGAGGATACATTCCAAGACCCCCGGTGGGTACCTGAAACCATGAATAGTACCTAACCTTACATAAACTGTTTTTTCGATCTGATAACCAACACAGCTACGAAGTGCCTAACTTTGTAGCAGCCAGTGTATACAACATGCATATACTAAAGGCTAATAGTTTACATCCTGGGTGGGACAGGGTGGGATGGTGCGAGATTTCATCATGCTACTCAGAATGAGGCACAATTTAAAATTTAGGCCGGGTATGGTGGCTCGTGTCTGCAGTCCCAGCTACTCGGGAGGCTAAGGCAGGAGAATCGTTTGAACCCAGGAGGTGGAGGATGCAGTGAGCAGAGATTGTGTCACTGCACTCCAGCCTGGGTGACAGAGCGGGACTCCGTCTCAAAAAATAAATAAATAGGCCGGGTGCGGCAGCTCACGCCTGTAATCCCACCACTTTGGGAGGCTGAGGCGGGCGGATCACGAGGTCAGGAGATCGAGACCATCCTGGCTAACACGGTGAAACCCCATCTCTACTAAAAATACAGAAAATTATCCGGGCGTGGTGGCGGGCGCCTGTGGTCCCAGCTACTCGGGAGGCTGAGGCAGGAGAATGGTGTGAACCTGGGAGGCAGAGCTTGCAGTGAGCTGAGATGACGCCACTGCACTCCATCCAGCCTGGGCAACAGAACAAGACTCTGTCTCAAAATAAATAAATAAAATAAAATAAAATTGATGAATTATTTACTTCTAGAATTTTCCATTTAATATTTTCAGATCGTGGTTGACTTTAGGTAACTGAAACTGTGGAAAGCAAAACCTGGAAAGCAAAACCATGGACAAAAGGGACTACTGTATTGTCAGTATCACTCCTATAGTGTTTTGCACAGTTATCTTCTTAATCTTCATTTATATATATATATATGGTTTTTTTCTTTTTTTGAGACAGAGTTTCACTCTCGTTGCCCAGGCTGGAGTACAATGGCGCGATCTCGGCTCACCGCAACCTCTGCCTCCCGGGTTCAAGCTATTCTCCTGCCTCAGCCTCCCAAGTAGCTGGGATTACAGGCATGTGCCACCATGCCCGGCTAAATTTTGTTTTTCATAGAGACAGGGTTTCTCCATGTTGGTCAGGCTGGCCTCGAACTCCCGACCTTCAGGTGATCCACACACCTCAGCCTCCCAAAGTGCCGGGATTACAGGCGTGAGCTACTGCGCCTCGCCAATCTTTTAAATTTTCAATTATTTTCAATTATTTTTTTTTTTTGAGGCAGGGTTTTGTTCCGTCACCCAGGCTGGAGTGCAGTGATGCGATCATGGCTCACTGCAGCCTCGATTTGCTGGGTTCCATCAATCCTCCCACCTCAGCCTCCCAAGGAGCTGGGACTACAGGCATGTGCCACCACACCTGGCTAATTTCCGTATATTTTGTAGAGATGGGATTTTACCATGTTCCCCTGGCTTGTCTTGAACTCTTAGGGCTCACGTGATCCTCCTACCTTGGCATCCCAAAGTGCTGGGATTACAGGTGTGAGCCACCATGCCCAGACTAAAATTTTTTAGTTTTTATTTTTTGAGACAGGGTCTTGCTCCATTGCCCAGGCTGGAGTGGAGTGGCGTGATCATGGCTCACTGCAGCCTTGACCCCCAGGCTCAAGTGATCTTTCCACTTCAGCCTCCCAAGTAGCTGGAACTACAGGTGTGCACCACCAAGCCTGGAGGTTACCCTCCCTCCATATGTTAGACAATTGGGACTTCAGAAGTCAACTCACCTCTTAGTTGACATAAGTCTTCTCTCCCTCTCCTAGACACACACACACACCCCCCCCCCCCACACACACTCATGCTTACCCTCTTTTTCTCTAAGAAGCTGCTGCTAGAAAATAAAAATAAGTTGCTGCTAATATGAAAATTTTTACTGAGATTTGATTGTTTAGGGATGAATGTATGAGTTAATTGGTTTTTTTTTTTTTTGGCTGGCTTCTGCTTTCTGAACTTTAAACTCGGGCCATAGTTTAATTATGACAATCATGAAATTATTGCAAATAAACAAAGAACGTAAAACTCCCTTCCTATTTGTCTAGCACTACTAAACTTGAGAAGTGTAATATAATTATATAGACTGATCTCAGCCAGGAACTCTAAGCACTTGTGTGGCTGTGATATAGAAGAATTACTAATAAATTGAGCCCAGTGTGGGTGTCACATCTGTGCCTTCATCACATTAAATGATACAGGCAACCAGGCATAGTGGTAGGATGACCAGCTTTGAAGTCACATAGATTTAGGAGATAAATCAACTTCTGCTCCTTTCCAGTTGTGTGATCTTGGGGGCATAAATGTTTCTAGGCCAAAGTTTCTTCAAATGCCAAGGCTGTTGTGAGATTATCAAGATAAATTGTTGCCTAGCATAGTCTACTTTGAAGGCACCCAAAATAAATGATAGCTATTATTACTAATTACAGTGAATTTAAGTGAACAGAATTTTGACAATCATTTTGGGGCCAACATTTATCAATGTTCTTGGCACTATGCCAAACTGAGAAATCAGCTTGTACTTAAGAGAATGAAAAGTGGACCCTGGAGAATGAAAAGATTGAACTGAAATTATTAGGTTTTATACTAGCATCTACTAGTTTTGAAGTTTGGAGATTTATAAAACTCAAAAAGATGATATGGATGTCAGACAGTACATTATGATGTCAGGTGGCACATTATAAAACATATCAAAATTTTCACAGGCATTAGGAGGTCTACCCTTATCTCACTGAAACTTAAACACAAACTTCAATTCTCAAGGTAGCTTAACAAAACATCATGGACTAAGCCCGCTTTGAAAAATAATTGAATGACTTCCATACTCACAATACCCAAACACAACAATGTTCAGTTCCTGGTGTTCAGGAGTGGAAACATAGTATTAACACTTGCTAGGATAGGTTTTTGGCCATACTGTCTTGGTATGCACAAGTTTCTTTCTAGAGACTAGATCTGAAAAAAAGTCAGGAATGAAAATTATTATGAGACTGCCCAGGCGTGGTGGCTCATACCTGTAATCCCAGCACTTTAGGAGGCTGAGGCAAGAGGATTGCCTGTGCCCAGAAGTTCATGGCTAGCCTGGGCCAACACAGGCAGACCCCATCTAAATCATTTAAAAAAAAAAAAAAAAAAAAAAAAGAAAAGAAAAGGAAAGAAAAATATTATGAGAGAATAATTCATTTTACATTATAAAAAGGGAGTTGGCATACAGAAACATTAGGTCTTAAGTAATCAAATCTTACGTAGCATTACTATTTTTTAAAATTAAGATCCTGTTTTGGTTTACTATATTAAAACTGATAAACAAGAAGGCCGGGCAATGGAGACTCAAGTAATCAGTAGAGAGCCAAGAACCTGCCCTCACAAAGATTTCTTTAGAAGAGAATAACTGACAAACAAGATGACAATATCAGAAAGTAGTAAGTGCTGTTATAAAAATAAAACAAAACAAAGTAATAGGTTAGATAACAAGTCACTGAGGGTACCACGTTAGATAAAGGAGTATGGAAGAGCTGATAACTGAATAAGCTGAGTACTGGGGAGGAACAACCAGGATGAGGGACCAGGAAGTATAAAAACTCTGACGTAAGAGCAGATATAAAGCCTATGTGCGTGGTATATGAATGGGAATAATGGTAAGATCAGTTTAAGTAGGCAGTTGCAGTCAGATACGTAGAAATTTGGGGCCTTGGTAACAGAATTTAGATTTTATCCTAATTTGGTAAGTCATTTGAGGATTTTTAAGCAGAAGAATTAGTGACATTGAGACTATGCTCAAAAATCTAAAGATGCTGTTTTTCTCATTAAAGTTCACAGGTTCGTATAAAGCCAACAAATTTTTCAAAGTTCATGAAAAATGTATGGAGGAAATTTAGCACTTAAATTAAAATATACATTCTATGGACTTCAGCCAACTTTGACCTGTTTCTCTACTCCTTGTTCCCATAATCTAGTCAGTTAAGAAATCCTGCCAATTTCTCCTTCATAATTATCATCTATTTACTCCTCTTGCCAAGCATCCCACTTCAAAATCTTTTCCATCTCTGTTCTTTTCCTCCTCTCCTCCACACACATGCTCATGTGAGTGAATGCACACAGATGGGCACAAAATTTGAGACAATCTTGTCGGGAAGAGCGGTCCCCAAGTTTTCTCTTAGCATCTAAATAATGAATATGAAAGAATATTTCGATTTCAGGAATAGAAAATAAGGAATTCCCTGGGTAAGAGATGACTATAAACAAGAAATAAACACTATCTAGATGGAATAACATCTAGTAGAAAACCAAAGCATCTTCTGTGGGGGAAAAAAAAACAAATTAAAAAACCAGAGAGACGCTGGGTGTGGTGGCTCACACCTGTAGTCCCAGCACTTTGGGAGGCTGAGGCCGGCAGATCACGAGGTCAAGAGATCAAGACCATCCAGGCCAACATGGTGAAACCCCATCTCTACTAAAAATACAAAAAAATTAGCTGGGTGTGGTTGCATGCACCTGTAGTCCCAGCTACTCGGGAGGCTGAGGCAGGAGAATCACTTGAACCTGGGAGGTGGAGTTTGCAGTGAGCTGAGATTGTGCCACTGCACTCTAGCGTGGTGACAGAGCGAGACTCAGTCTCAAAAAAAAAAAAAAAAACCAGAGAGACAAGAGGAAGGGTGGTAAGTATGTAATTACTCTAGATCCCAGACAGAGGTATAACAACTCATCTGATTAAGATGTAGCTACAAAAGCTCCTATTTTACTCTACTCTCTGTTTATCATTTTAACTTCTATTTAACTCAGTTTATTGTCTTATGCTATTATTGCTATGGATACTATTATTTATCTTGCTTACGTCACAAAGTGGGTGAATAGAAAAGGAAGGTAGAATATTAAACGAGATATCTGTGAAGGCACATAGTAAACTAGAAAGGGCTAAACAAATTCGTTTATTCAATAAATACTTATTGAGCGACCACTCAGTGCTAGACACAAAACAGACGTGTTCTATGTTCTCATGGAGTTTATAGGTGGTAGGGGATCTTATTAAAGCTATTAATATAATTATTCATTATATGCCCATCTTTCCTACTGGATACGGAGGTTCTCTAGAAGGCTATGTCACTATTTTATTCCTCCTAACAATGATCACAGAACCTGGTACACAGAAGGTGATAAATAAACGTTAGAATTGGGAATACCTCAGACAAAGGCTTTTCTAGTGTTCAGCTACAGGGCCGCTTCTCAGATTCTAACTTGGGTACCAATGGTCTCCTTGCTACACACCCCAGGGGCTCAGCCAATCTTCCTTTCCCCTTGGTTGCTGCCATCAGGCACTTTTTATCTTTGAGGATTTCCATCACCTCCATACCTGCCTGATTAACCAAGAGGTGAGCTTTTGGCCCTTTCTGTTTTTATCTTCAGGACTTGAGTCTCACTACTATCACCTCTTGATTCTATCTTAAAGCCAAGAGATCCTTTCTTTCTAAACAGAAGTTGCAATTAAGGCAGAAGAACAAGCACCTCCTTGGTCTAAAATTTTAAAAATTTACATTTATGAGGCCACACATTAAAATAGTTCACAAGGTTAGAGTTCAGCCTGGGAATTATGTATCCTCTCTGGAAATTTACTCACATTCCAGCCAAAGCCACAGAAGAGAATTTAACTGCAAATGCATGATGTCTCTCAGACACTAAAAAGCGCAATGCTCTATTTCAGACTGGGAGATAGAGTGAAACAGTGAGAAAAATCATAACTTCTTGGGTCAAGGTCCAGATGAAAGGCCTGCTGACTCAAAGGAAATGGCAACTGGAAAAAAAAAAAAAAAGGAAATATTATAGAGTTTCAAAGCTATACAAAAGAAGCTGCAAAATAAAATTCTTTGAAATAAACCTCAATAGTTAAGTTCCAATACCAAGATTTCCTCATACTTTAGTCTATTTTAGTTTTCTGTTTGAATTGTATGTGTGTGCTAGACAACAAATATTTATTGAGTAGTTACTATTTGCCAATCAAGAAGGATGTGATGATGTGATGGAAGCAGAAAAAGAACTTGCGGCAATGAAACAATTAGGCTATGACAATACAACATGGCAAGGGAGGCACAGGAATCTGTGGCAACACAAAGAGGAATATGTAACTCAGCTTTGGGCAGAAAAGACTTCCCAGAAGGAAGAAGTAAACTCTAAGCTAAGATCAGAAAAATAAAATATGAGCCAGACAACAGTAACAATACTTATATAGTACTTATTAAGTGCCAAGCATTATTTTAAGAGTATTCCATATATTTACCTAATAACTCTCCCAACCACCCTATGAAGCTGAAACTATTATTCACATTGTATAGATGAGGAAATTGAGGCTTTGAGAGATTAAGTAAACTGCCACAGTTACATGGTAAGCAGAACCAGGATTGGAACCCAGGTAGAAGGTGGGGGTAGGGGTGGCAAGAGATGGCAAGGGAAGGGGAAATCAAAGGGTGACAGGTAGAGAAATGTACGTATTACAATTTGGAGAACAAAAAAGCTACAACAATAATGGAAAGTTAAGTATGGTGAGCTTCTTGGGAGAGGTTAAGAATGAAAATTTATGACAAACTAGATCAAGCTGGGGCTACTTACACCTTGAATTAGAGTAGTAAATACCAGACCAAAAAAGCAATAGTCTATGTATGATATACACCAATGGACTATAATGTGATTTCCTGGTATCTCCTCCTTTAAGAAAATCTTTCTATATACCTCTAACAGAATTCAGCTTCCTAAAAAATTCCTAAAATTCAATTTCATGACACTACCCTGATCAAAAAGTCTTTAATAGCTCTTCACTGATTATAAGATTCATACCAAATTCATGAGCCTTCATAAAATGAGCTCCATCTCTCTTTCCACCAATCCCCACCACTAATTTCAGCCCTTGATAGAATTATTCTTTGCCCTGGGAATTTTTATTCATTGCTGAATAAAAATTTGGACTAAATATTTCAGTTTCACACTCTGTATCATACTTCAGCCTACACACAATATATTGATTACACCTGTACAGTTTCACAATTTTTAGTGGGTGCAGAGGAAGGAGTAGAAGCATAAATTTGTGCAAACTGAACCAGTTCCTGATTATTTTTCAATGTTCTTTGAAATCACTGCACGTACAAAAAATCTGACCATCTACTATTAGAAGGTATGTAAAGAATTATACATTTTTTTGGTATCAGAAGTTGTCAAAAAAAAAAAAGAATAAGAAAAAAGAATTACATTTCAGGTTTGTTCAGTGGCAGATATTTTAACATTCTGAATATTATGTGACATACCAAATCCCATAATTTCAAACTAATAGTCTGTGCTATCTCCAAAACCAAGAATCTCATTCTTACCAAAAATGTCAGAAAGAAGAACTAAATTTAATATTAACTTGTTATTACTAAATGAACTTACATTTTGGATATAATTATTCTGGTTCCTCTTTATGGTTTTTAATCTTTAATGTTTAAAAATTCATTGTATGACTTATTTATTATAAATGGCATTAAATCCTTTTAAAAAGCAGATAGGATATAAATAATATTTTGAAATTCCCTCAAATACTGATAACTAAGTATACACTAAATCTAGTAACTATAAAAAACTCAATAAACCTAGGTAATGCTGTAACTGTATTACAGAGGCTAAAAATTGGAAGGTAAACACTGTATATAACAACTAAGAACTGGTCAACATGGTGTTAACAGATTACAAACAGACTAAATACACTGGCATTATGTTAAAGACTAGTAAAGCAGTGCTAAGTATTTAGTGGCTAGGAGGGAAGGGCAATAATTTCTGTTAACTTTTTAATTAGGGTTGGGAAACTGATCACTTATTTAACCTTTCATTTGGTTTCTTCATCTATAAAATGCAAATAGATAATATCTGATTGTCATGAGGGTTAAAAAAACTAATATATATATATGAAGCATTTAGAATAATGGCTGGCATTTAAAATAACTGCTGGCCAGGAGCAGTGGTTCATGCCTGTAATCCTAGCACTTGGGGAAGCTGAGGCGGGAAGATCACTTGAGACCAGGAGTTTGAGACCAGCCTGGGCAACATTGCCAGGCTCCAGTCTCTATAAAAAAATTTTAAAATTACCCAAGAGTGGTGGCTCATGCCTGTAATCCCAGCACTTTGGAAGGCCAAGGCAAGAGGACTGTTTGAACCCAGGAGTTTGAGACCAGCCTGAGCAACAAAGCAAGACATTTTCTCTACAAATAATAATAAAAAAAATTGGCCAGGTGTGGTGTGTGTGCCTGTGGTCCCAGCTACTTGGGAGGCTAAGGAAGGAGGATTACTTGAGCCTGGGAAGCTGAAGCTGCAGTGAGCTGTGATCATGCCACTGTACTCCAGCCTGGGAGACAGAGGGAGACCCTGTCTCCAAATTAAAAAAAAAAAAAAAAAAAAAAGGTAGTTACTGCGTTATTGCTACATGTAGGATTATGGGTGATTTCTGTTTTCTATACTTCACTGAACCTTCAGGTTTTTTTTTTTTTTTTTTTTTTTTTTTTCGAGACAGAGTCTTGCTCTGTCACTCAGGCTGGAATGCAGTAGCCCAATCTCGGCTCACTGCAACTTCTGCCTCCCGGGTTCAAGAAATGCAATTCTCCTGCCTCAGCCACCCAAGTAGCTGGGATTACAGGCACGCACCACCATGCCCGGCTAATTTTTGTATTCTTGGTAGAGACAGGGTTTCACCAGGTTGGCCAGGCTGGTCTCGAACACTTGACCTTGTGATCTGCCCGCCTTGGCCTCCCAAAGTGCTGGGATTACAGGCGTGAGGCACTGCATCTGGCTCTCTATTTTTTTTTTTTTTTTTTTTTGGAGACAGAATTTCGCTTAACAGCCTCCCAAGTAACTGGGATTACAGGTGTGCAACACCATGCCCGGCTAATTTTTGTATTTTTAGTAGAGACGAGGTTTCACCATGCTGCCCAGTCTGGCCTCGAACTCCTGGCCTCAAGTGATCCACACGCCTTGGCCTCCAAAGTGCTGGGATTACAGGCATGTGCCACTGCACCCAGCCCAATTTATTCATTTTTGAGACAGGGTGTTGCTCTGTCACCAAGGCTGGAGTGCAGTGGCGTGATCTCGGCTCACTACAGCCTCAACCTCCCGGGCTCAAGTGATCCTCCCATCTCAGCCTCTGGAGTAGCTGGGACTACAGGCGTGTGTCACCACAGCTGGCTAATTTTGTTTATTTTTTGTAGAGATGAGGTATCACTAGGTTGCCCAGGCTGGTCTTGAACTCCTGGGCTCAAACGATCCTCCCACCTTGGTCTCCCAGGGTGGAAAATTCTTTTTTTTTTTTTTTTTTTTTTTTTGAGAAGGTGTCTTGTTCTGTTGCTCAGGTTGGAGTGCAATGGCGTGATCTTGGCTCACCGCAACCTCTGTCTCCCAGGTTCAAGTGATTCTCCTGCCTCAGCCTCCCAAGTAGCTGGAATTACAGGCGCACATCACTGCGTCAGCTAATTTTTGTATTTTTAGTGGAGATGGGGTTTCAGCATGTTGGCCAGGCTGGTCTTGAACTCCTGGCCTCAGGTGATACACTCGTCTCGGCCTCCCAAAGTGCTGGGATTACAGGTGTGAGCCACCACACCTGGCCGGAAAATTCTTTAAAAATTAGCAAATCAAATCCAAGAATATATAAAAAGGTTAATAAATCATGATCAAGTGAGGTTTATACCAGGAATGTAAATTTGTTTGAACACCTGAAATTTAATCAATGTAATTCACCATAGTAAGAGACTAGATTTTTTTTTGAGGCAAGGTCTTGATCTGTTGCCCAGTCTGGAATGCAGTGGCACTATCATGGTTCACTGTAGCCTCGACCTCCTGGGCTCAACTGATCTTCTTCCCTCAGCCTCCAGAGTAGCTGGGACTACAGGTGCATGCCTGTAGTCTAACTGCCCGGCTAATTTTTGTGGTTTTGTTTTGTTTTGTTTGTAGTGATGGGGTTTTGTCATGTTGTCCAGGCTGGTCTTGAACTCCTGGGCTCAAGCAATCTGCCTGCCTTGGCCTCCCAAGTACTGGGATTAGAGGTGTGAGCCCACTGTGCTAGGCCAAGAGACTAAAATTTTAAAAAGTATATGTATTTATCTGGATAACCCAGAAAGAGCATTTGGCAAAATCTAACATCATTCCCGATAAAACACTCAACACGCCAGGAATAGAAGAGGACTTTCTCAATCCGAAAAAGAAAATCTATGAAAAAACTACAGCTAACGTCATATTTAATGGTAAAAACGGAATGCTTTCCCCTTAAAATCAGGAACAAGGTAAGGATGTCTACTCTTAGCACTTTTATGGAGCATAGTAATAGAGGTTCTATTGAGTTCAATAAAGGCAAGAAAAATAAATAAAAGGCATCTAAATGGAAAGGAAGTTAAACTTTCCTAATCTGAAAATGACATGATTGTCTAGCTAGCAAATTCTATGAAATCTTAAAAAAAGCTACTAAGAACTGATATATCAGTTTAGCACGGTTGCAGCATATAACAGCACTTTATGAAAATAAATTTTAAAGGCCAGGCACGGTGGCTCACGCCTGTAATCCCAGCACTTTGGGAGGCCGAGGTGGGCGGAGCACGAGGTCAGGAGATTGAGACCTTCCTGGCTAACATGATGAAACCCTGTCTCTACTAAAAATACAAAAAATTAGCCAGGCATGGTGTCGGGCACCTGTAGTCCCAGCTACTCAGGAGACTGAGGCAGGAGAATGGCGTGAAGCTGGCAGTGAGCCAAGATTGCGCCACTGCACTCCAGCCTGGGCAACAGAGCGAGACTCTGTCTCAAAAAATAAAATAAAATAAAATAAAAATAAAATAAAAAATTAAATTAAAAAATAAATTTTATTATGTAAACATTCAGAAACTGAATTTTTAAAATACCATTTACAATAGCCTCAAAACATAAAATAGTAAAGTAAGAAATACTTAAAAATGTGTAAAATATACACACTGAAAACAAAATATTGCGAAGAGAACTTAAAGACCTAAAATGAAAGAGAGATAACCTGTGTTCATAGACTGGAGGGCAATATTGTTAAGATGGCAGTTCTCTCCATATTTATTGATAGATTCAATGCAATTCCAATTAAAGTCCCACTAGGCTTTTTTTTTTTAAAGGCATGGACAAGCTGAATCTAAAATGTTTATGACAAATAATCTATAACAGCCAAATAACTTTGAAAGAACAAAGTTGAAAGATTTAAATCATATGACTTCAACATTTATTACAAAGTTATAGTAATCAAGACATGTAGCAATGCCAACTAAGATAGACAAATCAGAGAGTCCAGAAATAGAACCACACATCTATGATAAATGGTCAACTGATTTTTCATAAGGTGAAAATGCAGCTCAGGAGAAAAAGAATAGTTTTTTAAACAGTGCTGGACCACTGGATACCCATAAACAAAACCAAAAATTTTAAAAACTCATTTTGGCTGAGTGCAATGGCTTATGCCCTGTAATCCCAGCATTCTGGGGAGGCAGAGGTGGGAGGACTGCTTGAGGCCAGGAGTTTTGAGACCTGCCTGGTCAACACAGTGAGACCCCATCTCTACAAAAGAAAAAATTAGTCAGGCACAGTTGCATGTGCCTGTAGTCCCAACTACTTGGGAGCCTGAGGCCAACAATCACTTAAGCCCTGGAGTTTGGGGCTGCAGTGAGCTATGATCCCATCACTGCACTCCAGCCTGAGCCACACAGCAAGACCTTGTTTCAAAAAAACAACAATGGCTGGGAGCAGTGGCTCAAGCCTGTAATTCCAGCATTTTGGGAGGCCGAAGCAGGCGGATTGCTTGAGGTCAGGAGTTCCAGACCACTCTGACCAACATAGCGAAATCCCATCCCTACTAAAAACAGAAAAATTAGCCAGGCGTTGTGGTGTGTGCCTGTAGGAGGCTGAGGCAGCAGAACTGCTTGAACCTGAGAAGCGGAGGTTGCAGTGAGCCAAGATTGCATCACTGCACTCCAGTCTGGGCAACAGAGCAAGACTCTGTCTCAAAAATAAAAAACCAAAACAACAACAACAAAACCATTTTAATCCATACCTTGCAACATATATAAAAATTAACTAAAGTTAGATGATAGATCTAAATATATAACCTGCAACTACAAAACTTCAGGAATAAAATAGAATACCTTTGTAATCTTAGGTTAGACAAAGATTTTAGATATGAAAAGCATGACCCATTAATGAAAGCAATGATAAATTAAACTTCAAAATTAAGAACTTATGTTCTCTTATCACTGATAATGAAAAGACAAGCCACAGACTGGAAGAAAATATTTGCTAATCACATCTGATAAAGGACTTACATGCATAACGTATCAAGAACTCTCAAAACACAATAATAAGAAAACAAACAACTCAATTTAAAATAAGAAAAAATTTTTTTTTTTTTTTTTTTTTTGAGACAGAGTCTTACTCTGTCACCCAGGCTGGAGTGTAGTGGTGCGACCTCGGCTCACTGCAACCTCTGCCGCCTGGTTCAAGCGATTTTCCTGCCTTAGCCTCCTGAGTAGCTGGAAATACAAGCACCTGCCACCATGCCTGGCTAATTTTTGTATTTTTAGTAGAGATGTTTGGTAGTTGCCACAAAACGTGCGATATAAGAGGGTAAGCTTAATCAATAAATGTGTAAGTTCTCACTGTCCCATTGATCAGCTGTTCTCTTGTCTTTCTCCCTCTCCTTGGTCATCCCTTCCCTGAGACATCTACTTTTCTTTTTTTTTTTTTTGAGACAGAGTTTCACTCTTGTTGCCCAGGCTGGAGTGCAATGGCACAATCTCGGCTCACCATAACCTCCGCTTCCCAGGTTCAAGCAATTCTCCTGCCTCAGCCTCCTGAGTAGCCGGGATTACAGGCATGCACTACCACGCCCAGCTAATTTTGTATTTTTAGTAGAGACGGGGTTTCTCCATGTTGAGGCTGGTCTCGAACTCCTGACCTCAGGTTATCCGCCTGCCTCGGCCTCCCAAAGTGCTGGGATTACGGGCGTGAGCCACCGCGCCCGGCAAGACATCTGCTTTTCTAAATCCTTTATGCTAACTCTTTGTATTACCCTTGGAGGTAAAAACAATGGGTCAGAAATGAAAAGTCATAAGATAAAAGTTGGACCCTTACCTTATATCATAATAAAAATTAATTCAAAATGAACCAGCTGGGCAGAGTGCACGCCTGTAGTCCCAGATATTCAGGAGTCCGAGGTGGGAGTACTGCTTGAGCCTAGGAGTTGTGAGTCCAGCCTGGGCAACATAATGAGACTTCATCTCAAAACAAACAAAAAAAAACGGGCCATCCTAAATGTAGAAGCTAAAATTATAAAACTCTTAGAGAAAAACATACAGGAAAAGCTTCCTGACATTGGATTGGCAGTGATTTCTTGACTAAGACACCAAAAAGTACAGGTAACAAATGTTAAAATAGATAAACTGGACTTCATCAAAACTGAAAACTTACGCATAAGAATAAAAAGACAACCTACAGAATGGGAGAAAATATTTGCAAATCATGTATCTCATGTATCTATTCTTTTTTTTTTTTTTTTTTTCCAAGACAGAGTCTCACTCTGTCACCTAGGCTGGAGTGCAGTGGCATGATCATTGGCTCACTGCAACTTCCACTGCCTGGGTTCAAGCGATTCTCCTCTCAAGTAGCTGAGATTACAGGCACGTGCCACCACACCCAGCTAATTTTTGTATTTTTAGTAGAGACAGGGTTTCGTCATGTTGGCCAGGCTGGTGACCTCAAGTTATCCGCCCACCTTGGCCTCCCAAAGTGCTGGGATTACAGGCATCAGTCACTGTGCCTGGTCATCTATTCTTCTTTTTTTTTAAAATTATTTATTTTTAAAAACAGGGTCTTGCTATGTTGCCCAGGCTGGTCTTAAACTCCTGGCATCAAGCAATCTTCCTGCCTTGGCCTCCCAGAGTGCTGGAATTAGAGGCATGAGCTACCATACCTGGCCTGCAAATCATACATGTAATAAGAGATTAATATCCACAATATATAAAGAACTCCCACAATTTAACAACAACAACAACAACAACAACAAACCCCAATTCAAACCTGGGCAAAACACTTGAATAGATAGTCCTACAAAGAAGATATATGGCTGGGCACAGTAGCTCATGCCTGTAATCCCAGCACTTTGGGAGGCTGAGGCGGGTGGATCACTTGAGCCAAGGATTTCAAGACCAACCTAGACAACACTGTGAGACCCCATTTCTACAAAAAACAGAAAAAAATTAGCTGGGTGTGGTGGTGCATGCCTGTAGCCCCAGCTACTTGGGAGGCTGGGGTGAGAGGATCCATTGAGGGAAGTAGAGGCTGCAGTGAGTTGTGATGGCACTCCAGCCTGGGCAATATAGCAAGACTCTTGTCTCTTAAAAAAACATGAAGAAAAGAAAAAAATTAGTTTGGCGTGGTGACAGATACCTGTAGTTTCAACTACTTGGGCGACTAACGTAGGAGGATCGCTTGGGTACAGCAGACTGCAGCTGCAATGAGCTGTGATTGCACCACTGCTCTCCAACCTGGATGACAGAGTGAGATCCCATCTCAAAAATAAATTAAATTAAGCCAAAAAATGAAAAATAAAAAACATGAACCAAAAATCAATGGTTAAGATGGTAAATTTTATGTTATTTGTGTTTTTTCTCTTTCTCCCTCCCTCTCTCTCTCTCTCTCTCACACACACACACACACACACACACACACACACACACACACACACAGAGTACAGACTCTGAAGCCAGATTACCTGGCTTTGAATTTTGGCTCTGCCAATGTAACCTTGGGAAAATAACCTAACTGCTCTATGTCTCAGTTTCCTCAGCTGTAGATGGGGATGATATTAATAGTACCTACATCATTAACTGTGAGGATTAAATTAGTAAATATACATAAACTTCTTACAACAGTCTTGGCACGGTGGCTCATGCCTGTAATCCCAGCACTTTGGGAGGCCTTGGAGGGTGGATCAGCCTAGCTAACATGGTGAAACGCTGTTTCTACTAAAAACACAAAAAAAGATTAGCCTGGCGAGGTGCGCACCTGTAATCCCAGCTACTCGGGAGGCTGAGGCAGGAGAATTGCTTGAACCCGGGAGGCGGAGGTTGTGGTAAGCCAAGATTGCGCCATTGCACTCCAGCTTGGGCTACAAGAGCTAAACTCCGTCTCAAAAAAACCAAACCAAACCAAAACCAAAACCAAAACCAAAACAAACAAACAAAAACAGTCTTGAAACACAGTGAGTACTATTTTATAAGTACTTATTATTATTAGATTCACCATTTTGAAAATAAAATTTAATGTGGATTTAGACCTACAGGCAAAACTGAATTTCTCCTACGCAAAACGGAATAAAAACAATTCATGTGCCTAAATTTCAGGGTTTTCAGGTGAACTCTTGACATGAAGCCTTTATATCTATATACCCATCTTTGCACCAGCATTACCACTACATGAACAGAAGAAAGATTTCTGTATTATCTTTTTAAAAAGATTTCATTTATAATTTTGAACATTTCATCTCAAGTAGGTTGTTTTGACATATATGCAGAACAAATAACTCTCTAAGAATTTCAAGGGCTCTAAGCAGTTTATTTTTCTTTCTTTTTTTTAAAGACAGGATCTCGTTCTGTTGCCCAGGCTAGAGTGCAGTGACAAGATCACAGCTCACTGCAGCCTCAACCTCCTGAGCTCAAGTCCTGCTTTAGCCTCCCAAGTAGTTGGGAATATAGGCACATACTACTATGCCCAAGTAATTTTTGTTTTTGTTTGTTTTTTGTAGAGATAGGTTTTGCCATGTTGTCCAGGCTGGTCTTGAACTCCTAGGCTCCAGCAATCTGCCTACCAGAGGCTCCCAAAGTGTTAGAATTACAGACATGAGCCACCTAGCCCAGCCTAAGCAGTTCTATTAACTGAGCACATTCACTAAAGTCTATTGATTCATCAACTTGTAAAGAAAAGCATTTGATCTAATAGCCATCTGGTGTAGTGTTGTTTCTTTGGCATCTCACATTTTGTTAGAGTGCACACGAGTAAAATTATTCAAAAGTGGCACCTTTTTTATTTCCTTTGCTTTACTGTTCTCAAACATAATATTGACCATTCCTAAGTGAGATGGTAAAATGAGAAATAATGCAACTTGGTAAGGCTAGGACCTTTGTTTCCTACTTTGTGTTTGTAACTGTTGAAAAAATTCAAATATTTTTCTATGAAAATTAGATCTTTTGTGGTTGAGGGATCGCAGTGTAGCTTGCTTGGAACCATTTCTTCTAAAAAATTCCTTGCAAATTAGACCATTTGGTTGGAGAAAAGAATCACTGGGGAATACATATGTAAACTTGAGATAATCCTCATCAAAGGGTCGTCATTGAATAATTAATTATGAATTAGCGTTTTTTCCTGCTATTTGGTTTATGATGACTTTTCAGTGTTAATCAAAAAGTAATCTACAGGCGTATTAAAATCAATATATTTCTCTACACCCCCGTCCTCCTGCTTTGCCTCATTTTTCTTCAGAGCCCTTCTCACCACTAATAAAAAATCAGTATTTTCATGCTTAATATTTATTATGTATTCCCCCCACTAGAATGTAATTTAAACTAGGAGTTTTATTGTTTGTTTGTTTGTTTTACTGTTTTGTTCACTGGTGTATCCCAAGCACTAAAACAGTGCCTGGTACACTGGTGGACTCACTAACGAAATACCTGTCCAAAAAAAAAATTGGTAAGTGGCTTTATAAATGACTAGAGGTAATTCCATCATCCTCCTGAGTAACCTGGTTTTAGGAAGTACTTTTTATTAGCCAGAGCCAAATTTTACCAATCTTTAGAGCACAGGGCCTACTTTCCAATTTTTTAAAAGCCCAGAGGGCAAAGCAGCCTTGTTACCCATCTGCCATGTCAATTCTACATAGAATTATTATTGCAACTGTATTCATCCACTTGATATTCATGGTTTACTTCAATTATGTCATCCTAACATGCATGCAGAGACCTATGAAGATAAGGCTCTCAAATATCCAGAAAATCAAAAAAATCCAAACATCTAGATCATGTGGATCTTATTCTCACTGTCTAAAGTTGAGTAAGTCCAATATTAACACCATGACTATCTCCAAAAAGCCTAGGAAATCTAAAATAAAACAAAACAACTGCTAGAAATAAGGGCTAATTGACATTGATATAAGCTCATACACAGAAATCAACTGCATTTCTATACACTAGCAGCAAACAAATGAACAATGAAATTTTTAAAAATACTATTTGCATCAAGAAACATGAAAAACTGGGCCAGGCGCAGTGGCTCATGCCTGTAATCCCAGCACTTTGGGAGGCCGAGGTGGGTGGATCACGAGGTCAGGAGATCCAGACCATCCTGGCTAGCACAGTGAAACCGCATCTCTACTAAAAATACAAAAAATTAGCCAGGTGTGGTGGCGGGCGCCTGTGGTCCCAGCTACTCGGGAAGCTGAGACAGGAGAATGGCGTGAACCTGGGAGGCACAGCTTGCAGTGAGCCGGGATCACGCCACTGCACTCCAGCCTGGGTGACAGGGCGACACTCTGTCTCAAAAAAAAAAAAAAAAAGAAACATGAAAAACTGGCTGGGTTGTGGTGGCTCATGCCTGTAATCCCAGCACTTTGAGAGACATAGGCAGGTGGATTGCTTGAGTCTAGGAGCTCAAGAACAGCTTAGGCAATGTAGGAAGACCCCATCACTACAAAAAAATTTAAAAATTAGCTGGGCATAGTGGCATGCATCTGTTGTCCCAGCTACTCAGGAGGCTAAGGTAGGAGGATTGCTTGAGCCTGGGAGGTTGGGGCTGTGGTGAGCCCTGATCGCACCACCGCACTCCAAACTGGGTGACAGAACAAGGCACCATCTCCAAAAAAAAAAAAGAAAAAAAAAAGAAAGAAACATTGAACATTAATATCTTAGCCAGGCATGGTGGTGCATGCCTATAGTCCCAGCTACTTGGGAGGCTGAAGTGGGAGGATCACTTGAGCCTGGGAAGTCAAGGCTGCAGTGAGCTGTGATCATGCCACTGCACTCCCATATGGGCAACACAGTGAGACCCTGTCTCAAAGCAAAAAAGAAAAATTAAAATCACAATGAGAGATGTACTCCTTCACAGTGACTAAGATGTATAGCAACTTGAAAAGAAAACAACAGACAGTATCAAGTATTGGCAAGGATTTGCAGCAACTAGAACTCTCATACATAGCTGGTAAGAGTATAAAATTGTGTAACCACTTAGGAAAACATTTTGCCACTTTCTCATAAAGTTAAATATACACTTACCATGTGAACCAGTAATTTCATGTTTATGTGTTTAAGAAAAATAAAACCCTCTATCCACAAAAAACTTTGTATACATGAATGTTCACACCTTTATTTATAATAGCCAGAAGTTGGAAATGATCCAACTGGTAAGCAGGTAAGCAAATGTGGTATACCTATACAATGAAATAGCACTCAGCAATAAAAAGAAACAAACTGCTGATAAATGCAACAACATAGACAATTTCCAAGGAGATTATATTTAGTGAAAGAAGCTGGACACAAAAAAGTACTCACTGTATGATTTCTCTTATACATATTCTAGAACAGGCAAAACTAATGCTGGAAGTAAGATTAGTGGTTGATTGCAATGGGGGCAGGGAGAGAAAACTGTAAAGGGACACAAAGGAACTTGGGGAAGTTAAAACGTTCTACATCTTGGTTTTGGGGGTGGTTAAACAGATGCATCCATTTCACAAAAGTCATCAATCTGTACACTCAAAATCAGTGATTTTTATTATACAGATATATGCTTTGATGAATGGATTATTAAAAATCCTGGCCAAGTGTGGTGGCTAATGCCCGTAATCCCAGCACTTTAGGTGGCTGAGGCAGGTGAATTGCTTGAGCTCAGGAGTTCAAGTCCAGCCTGGGCAACACAGTGAAACCCCACCTCTACAAAAAGTACAAACATTAGCCGGGCATGGTAGCGTGAACCTATAGTTCCAGCTACTCGGGAGGGTAAGGTGGGAGATTGGCTTGAGCCCAGGAGACAAAGGTTGCCATGAGCCAAGATCGCGCCACTGCACTCCAAGCTTGGGTTACAGAGCTAGACCCTGTCTCAAAGAAAAAAAAAAAATCCTGTATACTGCATACTCTTCTCATCATGCCAACCCTATTCCCCACCTTTTAACAAGTAGATCTGGTTGCAAAAGAAAGGTCTAAATGTACAGACAGGAGAGACACAATGGCTTCAAGAAAGAAGTGGGGTACTAGTCTCATTTAATCTTGCTAAATAGCAAGTCTTAATCTCTTTTACCTGCTTAACAGAATGGCAGAAATGACAGGTACATAGTTTTCTCATAATAGGGAAACCATTGCTTTCTGGAATTGTCCAGCATCTATGGGCCATCTTGAAACATGCAGCACAACACCTACCTACAACTTGATGGTCTGACAGCAGAGGAGAAAGCACTGACTTGGAATCCAGAGACTGAAAACCAAATGCCCTTTAACAATCAATGTACCTGCCCTGTATTCCTGGCTCATGGCTTTCATGCTAGACTGGTAAAAAGGGGTTTGCTTGCTGACAGCTTAGAGGAGTTAAGAGAAGGGATTAGTCCTGGTTTTCCTGTTGAAAGAACTCTGGACAGTCTGACAGTCACTGCTGGCTTTGGAAAGGCATTTCAGATAAGGCTGTAGGAGAAACCAGGTATTCATCATGAGCTAAAATGAATGCTGCCTGTTGTTTCAACATAAAGGAAGGAGAACCAGCCTAGCAACTAACCTTAACATCATTTGTCTGGTTGACACTGTGAGCCAAAAAATTATTTTAATCACATTCTGCATAAATCTGCTTACCAAAAACTTTCAAACCTATAAAGCACATCAAATTATATTACAGCCCTGAAGTCCTTTCAAATTATTTGATTTTGCTGGGCTTTGGTTTTAATGATTATTACTTAAAATAAATGAGTCCAGTGCTCAAGTTGAGAACTTTTCTTAAGACAGAGTCTCACTCTGTCACCCAGGCTGAGGGCAGTGGCATGATCTCAGCTCACTGCAACCTCTGCCTCCCAAGTTCAAGCGATTCTCCTGCCTCAGCCTCCTGAGTAGCAGGGATTACAGATGCATGCCACCACGCCCGGCTAATTTTTGTATTTTTTAATAGAGATGGGGTTTCACCATGTTGGCCAGGCTGGTCTCAAACTCCTGACCTCAAGTGATCCACCCTCCTTGGCCTCCAAAGTGCTGGGATTATAGCTGTGAGCTACCATGCCTGGCCTCAAAGTTGAAAAATTTTCTGCTGTATGGATTTTTTTTCTTTTTAACATAAATGAGAGTCAGTCAAGGAGCACTTATGGAACAGCTACTACCAGGGGTTGTGCTAAGTAACGTGTAGCCTAAGGCAAAGACAACACAAGACTTGCCTTCAAAAAGATCTTCCAATCTAGGTGGAAAATAATTCGATCATACTGTATGGTGTGATAAATACTATGACACAAACATATATGAGGTTCTGGGAAACAAAAACTCATCAGAGTAAAACTTTGATTGCTTCTTAAAATAGAACTAGTTTTGGATTTAAAAAAGCACAGAGGCTGGGCATGGTGGCTTACGCCTGTAATCCTAGCACTTTGGGAGGCTGAGGTGGGTGGATCACTCGAGGTCAGGAGTTCAAGACCAGCCTGGCCAACACAGTGAAACCCCGTCTCTACTAACAATACAAAAATTAGCTGGGCATGGTGGCAGGTGCCTGTAATCCCAGCTACTCAGGAGGCTGAAGCAGGAGAAACGTTTGAATCCAGAGGTGGAGGTTTCAGTGAGCCGAGATCACGCCACTGCACTTCAGCCTGGGCAACAGAGGGAGGCTCCGTTTAAAAAAAAAAAAAAAAAAAAAGCAAAAAACAAACAAAAAGGCAGGGAAAGGTGTTCTAAGCAGAGAAAAAACTATATATATACAAAGGTACAATTATATGAAACAATAGAAAGTATGAACCCCCATGGCATGTCTAGGGAACTGCCATACTTTGGTATGGCTGAAATAGAGAAGGAATGGTAGATGAAATTAGAAAAAAAAAAAAACAGAAAAAACAAAAAACAGACTGGGATGGAATTCTGAAGGGCTGTGTGTCTTAAAATTAAGAGACTGGAATTTTTAAATTTATTTTTAAATTTTTAAAATTTTACTTTAAGTTCTGGGATACATGTGCAGAACGTGCAGGTTTGTTACATAGGTATACACGTCCCATGGTGGTTTGCTGCACCTATCAACCCGTCATCTAGGTTTTAAGCCTCAGATGGATTAGGTATTTGTCCTAATGCTCTCCCTCCCCTTGCCCCCCACCCGCCGACAGGCCCCAGTGTGTGATGTTCCCTTCCCTGTGTCCATGTGTTCTCACTGGAACTGGAATTTAATCTACAGTGTTATATGAATTTAATCCAGAATGTTTAGAAAGATCACCTGGCAGCAATGTAGAGAATGGACTGGAGAGATGCTAGACCAGAAGCTGGGGGACCAACCTGGAATGATGCAGGTAAAAAGTGTTAAGGTCCAACTAAGGCAGAGAAAGTGGGGATGGAGAGAAGGAGGGTGGATATTGTTATAAAGAAGAATCATCTGCAGGACATGTGACTTCTGAATAAGTGAAAAGGAGACAGTCTAAGATGATTCTCTGTTTCAGCCTCAGCATTTGAGTGGTTGGTGCATTAAGCATCAGCAAGATACGGAATATCACTAGACAATCAGGTTTAGGTTGAACAATAAAAACTTTGGATGCATTATTAAAATATAATGAATGTAAAATATAAAATACAGTGTAGTGCACAGAAATTTGAAAGGTGACAATATTTAAATCTATTTCAGTTCCATTTGATGATGAGAGAAAATAACACAGTGAAATCTTAAGTCAGGAAGGAAGTTCTAGAAAAAAGTGGCCTTGGAAGAGATTATCATTTCTGCCTTTATCCCTCACATTAACTACTTGAAAAATAATCCAAATAGATTCAGGCAAAATTATGTCTATAGTTTTGCCCAAGAGGCCCATAAATATTGTATGCAAAGTTCAAAGTTTGAGAAAAAATGGTTTTAGGCCATTTTCTAAGCTTCCTTATTCTCACACAGCATAAAAAATATCTACTGGGGAGTAGGTTTTAGGTTCAGCTTTCTTAGAAATACCGTGTGTGTGTGTGTGTGCGTGCGTGCGTGTGCGCGTGCGTGCGTGTGTGTGATGGGGGTCTCCCTATGTTGCCCAGACTGGTCTCAAACTCCTAGCATCAAGTGATCCTCCTGCCTCAGCCTCCCTGAATAGCTGGAATTACAGGTCTATACTACCATGCCCAACTCAACCTAATTTTTAAAGGGAAGAAATAGATCCACTGAAGAGAAAGGGAAGGAAGAGAAAGGAAAAAATGGACCCATTAAGTTTCAGTTGAGTAAATAGTAGAAGCCAAAAGGGAAGGGTAAGAGAAGGAATTCTATTTTTTTTTTTTTTTTTTTTTTTGAGTTGGAGTCTCACTCTGTCGCCCAGGCTGGCGTGCAGTGGCACGATCTCGGCTCACTGCAAGCTCTGCCTCCCGGGTTCACGCCATTCTCCTGACTCAGCCTCCTGAGTAGCTGGGACTACAGGCGCCCGCCACGAGGCCTGGCTAATTTTTTGTATTTTTAGTAGAGACGGGGTTTCACTGTGTTAGCCAGGATGGTCTCGATTTCCTGACCTCGTGATCCGCCCGCCCTGGCCTCCCAAAGTGCTGGGATTACAGGCGTGAGCCACGGCACCCGGCGGAATTCTACTTGAATAACAATTTCTTTTCTCTAGAATCAGTTACAGTCCCACTGTAATTCACTAGCAAGTGTTCCACTCTGCCAATTATTCTCTTTTCAGAAAAATGCCATTCTTTTTTTTTTGTTTGTTTGAGACGGAGTCTCGCTCTGTCGTCCAGGCTGGAGTGCAGTGGCGCGATCTCGGCTCACTGCAAGCTCCGCCTCCCGGGTTCACGCCATTCTCCTACCTCAGCCTCCCGAGTGGCTGGGACTACAGGCGCCCGACACCACGCCCGGCTAATTTTTTATATTTTTAGTAGAGACGGGGTTTCACCGTGTTATAGCCAGGATGTTCTCGATCTCCTGACCTCGTGATCCGCCGGCCTCAGCCTCCCAAAGTGCTGGGATTACAGGTGTGAGCCACCGCGCCCGGCCAGAAAAATGCAATTCTTTTCTGCTTTTCCATATTTCCTATTTGATGGAGAAGAGGAAGGAAACAAAGATGGATTTTGTTTTGCTGTTAGACACAAAAGTTTTTTTTTTTTTTTAAGACAGAGTCTCACTCTGTCGCCCAGGCTGGAGTGCAGTGGCGCGATCCCCGCTCACTGCAAGCTCCACCTCCTGGGTTCAAGCGATTCTCCTGCCTCAGCCTCCCGAGTAGCTGGGACTACAGGTGCATGCCACCATGCCCAGCTAATTTTTGTATTTTTAGTAGAGACGGGGTTTCACCATGTTGGCCAGGATGGTCTTGATCTCTTGACCTCGTGATCCGCCCACCTCGGCCTCCCAAAGTGCTGGGATTACAGGCGTGAGCCACGGTGCCCGGCCAGACACAGAAGTTTTTTTAATCTACATTTTAAAAACCTATCTGTGGCCGGACACGGTGTCTCACACCTGTAATCCCAGCACTTTGGGAGGCCGAGGCGTGCAGATCACGAGGTAAAGGTTTCAAGACCACCCTGGCCAACATGGTGAAACCCTGTCTCTACTAAAAAATACAAAAATTAGCTGGGCACAGTGGCATGCACCTGTAGTCCCAGCTACTTGGGAGGCTAAAGCAGGAGAATCACTTGAACCCAGGAGGCGGAGGTTGCAATGAGTCAAGATCGCACCACTGCACTCCAGCCTAGGTGACAGAGTGAGACTCCGTATCAAACAAAAACAAAAACAAAAAAACACACAAAAAAACCTATCTGTATCAAAAGATTCATGACCTAATCTGGATTACTAAACACAAAGCCGTCAGCAACTTAGAAAAAGAAAAGTAGTTAGTGTTGGTGTTTCATTGCTTTAAACTTGAGTTTCCTCTTTTGACCAGCCTCCCCACATCTCTCTCCCCACTTGCCTTCAAACAGCAAACTCCTGCCTACTCCTTTCTCTCCAAGAATATGCTGTGGGGAAGAAAAGATGAAGATGCGGGAAGATGGGAGAAAAGAATCCTAACGTAAGGTATAGAAGATACACAACGGGCTAACATCATAAACCAGCTAGTAATAAAACTCTTGGCCAGGTGAGCTGGTTCACACCTGTAATCCCACCACTTTGGGAGGTGTGGCAAGAGGATCACGTGAGCCCAAGAGTGCGAGACCAGCCTGGGCAAGATGGTGGGACCCTAGCTCTACAAAAATAAGGAAAATAGGCTGGGCGCAGTGGCTCAGGCCCGTAATCCCAGCACTTTGGGAGGCCAGGGCGGGCTGATCATCTAGGGTCAGGAGTTTGAGACCAGCCTGGCCAACATGGCGAAACCCTGTCACTACTAAAAATATAAAAATTAGGCAGGCAGGCTGGGTGTAGTGACTCAGGCCTGTAATCCCAGCACTTTGGGAGACTGAGGCAGATGGTCAGGAGTTCGAGACCAGCCTGGACAACACAGTGAAACACTGTCTCTACTAAAAATACAAAAATTAGCCAGGAATGGTGGCAGGTGCCTGTAATCCCAGCTACTCGAAGACTGAGGCAGGAGAATCACTTGAACCGGGGAGTCGGAGGTTGCAGTGAGCTGAGATTGTGCCACTGCACTCCAGCCTGGGTGATAGAGTGAGACTCTGTCTCAAAAATAAAAAAATTGCCCAGGCGTGGTGGCTCACGCCTGTAATCCCAGCACTTGGGGAGGCCGAGGCGGGTGGATCACGAGGTCAGGAGATCAAGACCATCCTGGCTAACATGGTGAAACCCCGTCTCTACTAAAAATACAAAAAATTATCCGGACGTAGTGGCAGGCGCCTGTGGTCCCAGCTACTAGGGAGGCTGAGGCAGGAGAATGGCGTGAACCCAGGAGGCGGAGCTTGCAGTGAGCCGAGATTGTGCCACTGCACTCCAGCCTGGGCGACAGAGTGAGACTCCTTCTCAAAATAAAATAAAAAATAAATAAATAAATAAATAAGGCAGGCATGGAGACGGGCGCCTGTAGTCTCAGCTACTTGGGAGGTTGAGGCAGGAGAATCACTTGAACCTGGGAGGTGGAGGTTGCAGTGAGCCAAGATCGCGCCACTGCACTCCAGCCTGGGTGACAGAGCAAGACTCCATCTCAAAAGAAAAATGTACAAAAACCAGTCAGGCATGGTGGTGCATGCCTGTAGCCCCAGCTACTCAGGAGGCTGAAGTGGGACGATTGCATGAGCCCAGGAATTCCAGGCTGCAGTGAACTATGATCACACCACAGCACTCTAGCCTGGGTGACAAGTCTCTATAAAAAATAAAACCAGTCCAGCGCAGTGGCTCACGTCTGTAATCCCAGCACTTTGGGAGGTCGAGGCGGTGGATCACTTGAGGTCGGGAGTTCAAGACCAGCCTAACATGGAGAAACCCCGTCTCTACTAAAAATACAAAATTAGCCAGGTGTGATTGTGCATGCCTGTAATCCCAGCTACTAAGGAGGCTGAGGCAAGAGAATCGCTTGGACCCAGGAGGCGGAGGTTGCGGTGAGCCAAGATCGCCCCATTGCACCCCAGCCTGCGCAACAAGAGCGAAACTCTCTCTCAAAAAAATAAAAATAAATAATAAATAAAATCAAACAAAAATCCTCACTTTACAGATAAAATTTTTTAAAACTAAACTCTCTGGCTTCTGCCTATGGACAAATTTACTAATACATTCTATGATGAGCCAAATTTACAAATAAACTGTATAATAAACCAGTCTATAAACTAAAGCAAAAGCCTCAAACATTTTGGTGGAGAAGAATTATTTTACATTTCTCAAAAGCTTAAAATGCCAGGATGGTAACAGTTTGTGACAATCAAGTCTCTTAGCAACTGACTTTTTGATCTAGCAGTAGACCCCAATATACTATTTGAACATCTTATCACTAGAAATATTTTTGAGGGAAATCTAACCCATCTAAAAATTTTTTTCACCTCCTAATGCAACAAAGGAAAGAGATTAACCTAACTAGAACAACATCCTAGGATATACATTTTCTTTTCTTTTCTTTTTATTTTTTTGAGACAGAGTTTTGCTCTTGTTGCCCAGGCTGGAGTGCAATGGCGCAATCTCGGCTCACCGCAACCTCCGCCTCCCAGGTTCAAGCAATTCTCCCACCTCAGCCTCCCGAGTAGCTGGGATTCCAGGCATGCGCCACCACGCCTGGCTAATTTTTTTTGTATTTTTAGTAGAGACGGGGGTTTCTCCATGTTGGTCAGGCTGGTCTCGAACTCCTGGCCTCAGGTGATCCACCCACCTCAGCCTCCTTTGCAAAGTGCTGGGATTACAGGCGTAAGCCACCGCGCCCCGCCCTAGGATATACATTGTCAGTGAAGAAGATAGTGCCCCTAAGGGGGCAAAACAATCATATTACAGTTTGTGTTCTGCCAAAGGGCCATAGTATATAAACACTTCTTCTTTCTATGTAAATTTTTGCGTCCAGTTTTTCTATAAACCTGTTCCACATGCTCCAGCCATTAATTTCCCCTTTATTTATATCACTTATCTGTGTTAGATAAGCTATCACATTTCTGTGTAATACAGTTCTAGTATTTCTTTCTTTTTCTTTTTTTTGATGGAGTCTCACTCTGTTTTTTTTTGTTTTTTTGTTTTTTTTGAGACAGAGTTTCACTCTTGTTGCCCAGGCTGGAGTGCAATGGCGCGATTCCCGGCTCACCGCAAGCTCCACCTCCTGGGTTCAAGCCATTCTTCTGACTCAGCCTCCCGAGTAGCTGGGATTACAAGCATGTGCCACCACACCTGGCTAATTTTGTATTTTTAGTAGAGATGGGGTTTCTCCATGTTGGTTAGGGTGGTCTCGAACCCTCAACCTCAGGTGATCCACCCGCCTCGGCCTCCCAAAGTGCTGGGATTACAGGCGTGAACCACCGCACCTGGCGAGTCTCACTCTTACCCAGGCTGGAGTGCAGTGGCACGATCTCGACTCACTGTAACCTCTGCCTCCCAGGTTCAAGCGATTCTCCTGCCTCAGCCTCCCAAGTAGCTGGGATTACAAGTGCCCACCACCACACCTGGCTAATTTTTGTATTTTTAGTAGAGACGGGGTTTTGCCATGTTGGCCAAGTTGGTCTCAAACTCCTGACCTCAGGTGATCCGCTCACCTTGGCCTCCCAAAGTGCTGGGATTACAGGCGTGAGCCACCGTGCCCGGCCTTTTTTTTTTCCTTTTTCGAGACAAGGTCTCTCTCTGTCACCCAGGCTAGAGTGCAGTGGCACAATTCGGGCTCACTGCAGCCTCAACCTTCCGGGCTCAAGCAGTCCTTCCACCTCAGCCCGGACTGAGTAAATGGGACAGGTGCATGCCACCTTGCCTGCCAGCTAATTTTCTTTTTTTGGGGGGGGGGGGTGGAATTTTAGTAGAGATGAGGTCTTGCTAGGTTGCCCAGGCTGATCTCGAACTCCTTAGCTCTAGTGATCCTCCTGCCTCGGCCTCTCAAAGTGCTGGGATTACAGACATGTGCCACTGAGCCCGGCCAGTTCTAGTATTTCATTAAGTCCTGTCTTCCTGGTAAGATGGTGCACTTCTTTAATATGTATTGTGGTTTTTGCTCTCAAAATTCAGAAACTATATAACTCAAGGTCCCTAGTTGCATACAGAAATGAACCCTAGCTGATTCAAGCAAAAGATGAAAGGTTAGTAGTGGGTGACTCACTGAATTCCCAGGAAGTCTGGAGAATCAGGCCCAGAAAACAAGCAAGAACAGGAAGAGGCTATACAGTCATAAACCACTTCTAAAATCATGCCATAGGCTGGGCACAGGGGCTCATGCCTGTAATCCCAACACTTTGGGAGGCTGAGATGAGAGGGTCACTGCAGGCCAGGAGTTCAATACCAGCGTTGGCAACATAGCAAGACCCCGTCTCAACAAACAAATAAAAAAATTAGCCAGGTATAGTGGCATGTGCCTGTAGTACTAGCTACTCATGAAGCTGAGGCGGGAGGACAGCTTGAGCCGAGGAGTTCAAAGCTGCAATGGCACTCTGTGCCACAGAGTGAGACCCTGTCTCTAAAAAATATATATTTAAAAAACATCACTTAGTTAGAAAATGGTGAGTCTTTATTCCAGTGGCCAAAGAAAAAAATTAATGAAAATAATAAAAATGAAAAAAAAAGAAAGTGGGCAAAAGACATCCAGAGATGATTCACTGAAGAGAATACACAGGTGATAAACAAGCACATGAAAATAACTCGAACACTGTTATCATTAGAGAAATGCAAATTAAAACCACAGTGAGGTACCATTACATACCTGCCAGGATAGCTAAAATAAAAAATAGAGATAACAGTAAATATTGGCAAGGATGCAAAGAAACTAGATTTCTCACACATTTGCTGGTGGTAATGTAAAATGGTAATAGCCACTCTGAAAACCAGTTTCTTAAAAAACTAAACACAATTACCATATGACCCAGCAACTGCACTCTTGGGCATTTGTCCCAGAGAAATGAAAACTTATGTTCACACACACACAAAAAACTGTATATAAATGTGCATAGCCATTTTATTTTATAATAGTCCCAAACTAGAAACAGCCCAGCTCACCTCCAACACGTATACGGTAAAACAAACTGTGGTATATCCATACTATGGAATACTACTGTTCAGCAACAAAAATGAATGAACTACTGATGCACGCAATGACCTGGATGAATCTCCAGAAAATTATGCTGATTGAAAAAGCCGATCCCAGAAGGTTACATATGGTACGATTCAATTTATATAACATTTTTGCCCAGGCTCATGACTGTAATCCCAGTGCTATGAGAGGTAGAGGCAGGATAATCATTTGAGGCCAGGAGTTCCAGACCAGCCCGGGCAACATAGCAAGACCTCATATCTACAAAAAATTTTAAAAATTAATCAGGGGTGGTGGCGTGCGCCTAGCTACTCGGGAGGTTGAGGCAGGAGGATAGTTTGAGCCTAGGAGTTCAAGGTTACTGTAAACTGTGATCACATCCCTGCACTCAAGCCTGGGTGACAGAGACCCTGTTTCACTTTACATATTTATATAAATAACAGGTTTTTTTTTTTTTGAAATGGAGTTTCACTCTGTCGCCCAAGCTGAAGGGCAGAGTACAATGGCACGATCTCGGCTCACTGCAACCTCTGCCTCCCAGGTTCAAGCAATTCTCCTGCCTTAGCCTCCTGAGTAGCTGGGATTACAGGCGCACGCCACCATGCCCGCCTAATTTTTGTATTTTTAGTGGAGACAGGGTTTCACCACGTTGGGCAGGCTGGTCTCAATCTCATGACCTCAAGTGAACCACCCACCTTGGCCTCCCAAAGTGCTGGGATTATAGGTGTGAGCCACTGTGCTGGGCCTAAATAACAGTTTTTATATAACAAAATTTTTGAAATGGAGAACAGGTTAGTGGTTACAAGAGATTAGGGATGGAGGTGGGAATATACTGTGTTCACATGTGCGGGGAAAGTGGGTATGGTATAAAAAAGTTAACACGGCCAGGCACGGTGGCTCATGCCTGTGATCCCGACACTTTGGGAGGTCAAGGTGGGCGGATCACCTAAGGTCAGGAGTTTGAGGCCAGCCTGGCCAACACGGTGAAACCCCATCTTTACTAAAAATACAAAAAGTAGTTAGGCATGGTGGCGCGTGCCCACAATCCCAGCTACTTGGGAGGCTGAGGCAGGAGAATCGCTTGAACCTGGGAGGCAGAGGTTGCAGCAGTGGGCCCAGATCACACCACTGCACTCCAGCCTAAGCGACAGAGCGAAGACTCTATCTTAAAAAAAAAAAAAAAATGCTGGGCGTGGTGGCTCACGCCTGTAATCCCACCACTTTGGGAGGCCGAGGCAGGCGGATCACCTGAGGTCGGGAGTTCGAGACCAGCCTGACCAACATGGAGAAACCCCGTCTCTACTAAAAATACAAAATTAGCCGGCTGTGGTGGTGCATGCCTGTAATCCCAGCTACTTGGGAGGCTGAGGCAGGACAATCACTTGAACCCGGGAGGCAGAGGTTGCAGTGAGCTGAGGTTGTGCCATTGCACTCCAGCCTGGGCAACAAGAGTGAAACTCCATCTCAAAAAAAAAAGAAAAAAGGTTAATAACAGTGATTGCTATGTTGATGGAACTGTTCAGAATCTTGACAGTGGTGTGGACAGAGAAACCTACACGTGATATAAAATTGTATAGAAATAACCACACATACGCAAATATGAACAAGCAAAACAAGGCAAATCTGAGTAAGATTGGTGGACTGTATCAATGCCAATATCCTGGTTGTTATACTAGTTTTGGAAAATGTTGCTATTGGAGGAAATTGGGTAAAATGTACAAGGGATCTCTCTGTATTATTTTATGAAACTACATGTGATTCTACAGTTATCTCAATCAAATTGTCAATTGAAAGCAAACAAGAAAAACGAGAGACAAGAAAATAGTTGCAATAAATAGAGTAGACAAAAACCACACTAAAACAATAAAGAATTTTAAAAGACTTAAACCCACAAGGAGGGGGATGAACTAGAGAGGAGACAACAATATTTTGGAACTTGGAAAGCAAACGAAGGAATGATAACTGACTAAGCAAACCTAAGAACGCTATATTGAATAATAAGCATGCAATAGAAAAAACTTTGAACTATACCAATCAATACTACAGAATCTTCCCCTAAAAGCTCAGTAACTGGCAGTACCAGATGACTAAAGATGTGAAACCAATGATTTAGGATGAATAACACTGATTGAAAACTATATAAGAAACAATTATAGCTGGGCACAGTGGCTCATGCCTGTAATCCCAGTACTTTGGGAGGGCTGAGACGGGCAGATGGCTTGAGCCCATGAGTTCGAGACCAGCCTGGACAACATGATGGAACCCCATCTCTACTAAAAATACAAACATTAGCCAGGCATGGTGGCAAACACTTGTGGCCCCAGCTACTCAGAAGGCCGAGGCAGGAAGATCACTTAAATGTGGGAGGTAGAGGTTGCAGTCAGCCAAGATCGCACCACTGCACTCCAGCCTTGGTGACAGAGCGAGACTCTGTCTCAAAAAAAAAAGCAGCAATTATTTATTTAATTCCTTTTCTCACTCAGATACCACCCCCGACCCAAAAAAACTAGAGAGGCTAGTTTCTCAAATAGAGAAAGCTCAGATAGAGGATCTCTGGACCAGGGTGCTCCAGGAATAGTGGAGGACATGAGTACCATACCTAAAATAAGGAGATTAAATGTGGATTTAAACATACTGAATGCTGAAGGCTGAAGCCCCAGTCCTTTTTTTCACCTAGCTCAAAGAAATCTTTACTCTCCAGGAGGATTGGAAGGGGCTTGTTATTTTTCTAAGAAATCTGGTAAGCCTATAAGGAAACACCTAACGATCTTGACATCAGGGGTTTCCCAACTTAACAGTCATCTTCACTGTGAAGCTCACCATAAAGATGTCCTGCAAATGCACTCACAGCTTCAACTATAACTTTCAGCGCTCCATCTTAAAGATGTTTAAAACGTGAGCAGACAACCAAGTACTACCAGATATCTGAGGAATGCCTCTAACAAAAAAGACAGGGAACAAAACCAGCATTTCATAAATCAGTCAACTAAGGCTCACATCAGCTAAAAATGAGATTAGTATTTACCATACTGTACATTTCATTCATATGTTTAATAAATATTTATTGGGCCAGGTACTATTATAGGTGCTTGGGAAACAAAGACTCACAAAGCAAAACAAAAGAAAACAAAATCTCTGCCCTGGTAGAGTTTACATTCTAGCAGATAGATAATAAACAATAAGCATAATAAAGTATACACATAGTAAATTAAAAAGATTAGTGCTTCGAAAAAAAATAATGGGATAGGATAAAAGGAGAGTACAGAGGTGGCTGCAAATTTCAAATAGGTTGACATTTGAGTGAAGACTTGAGAGAGATGAGGGAGTTGGCCATGCTACGTACTTCTCTGCGATAAAAGAATTCTAGTAGCCAGAACCTTTGATGTAAGAGACCTAAGGCAAAAGGAGCTGCATTTCAAGGAACAGCAGAATCCAGTATGGCTGGAGGGGCATGATAGTAGGGAGAAATAGAAGATAAGGCCATAGAGGTATGGCAGAGAGAAGCACAGATCATGTGGATCATTGACTTTTTCTCTGAATGAAATTAAGAGCCAATGGAGGGTTCTGAGCAAAGAAGTGATAATGAATGGACAAGTTTCAAAGAATCATTTTGGCTGCTGTGCTAAAAAGAGACTATATGGAAGCAAGGGACGTAGGTTAGAAAGAGAGAGAATGGAATTTCTTAAAATGTTAGAGTTGACAAGGGTGTTGGAAGTAATTTTTTTCCCCAAGTCTTTCATTTTAGAGATGAGGAAACTGAGGCAGGCCCACAACATTGAGTTTTCCAAGGTCATGTGTTAAAGTCTGAAATAAGGCTGGGCACAATGGCTCACATTTCTAATCCCAGCACTTTGGGAGGCTGAGGTGGGAGGTTCTTGAGCTCAGGAGTTCAAGACCCGCCTGAGCAACATAGGGAGACCCCGTCTCTACAAAAAATAGAAAAAGTTAGTGGGGCATGGTGGCTCACATTTGTAGTCCCAGCTACTTGGTAGGCTGAGGTGGAAGGATCACTTGAACCCAGGAGGTGGAGGTTGCAGTGAGCCATGATTGTCGCCACTGCACTGCAGCCTGGGTGACAGAGCGAGATTGTCTCAAATAATAATAATAATAATAATAATAATAATAATAATAATAATAATAATGATGATGATGTCTGGAATAATCCACTTTGCATTTGTGCAGCCTTTTCAGTGTTTTTAGGTTTATAATCTCATCTTGTATTCAGCAATCCTCTGGGTAGTTCATAGGGCAGCTGATAACTAGCATTAATTTGGCCAAAATAGCTGGCCAAAATTAGGGACCAGGTCTGGAATATCCTCTCTCAGTACTCAATATAAAGCTATTAACTACATAGGGAGTGAATCTGCCATCATGCCCATAATATCACAAAGTGCTAAATAACCTAAGTAATTCAAAGTAATGGAAATGACTCATTTCTGCTGATCTAATTCCATGGTCCCACAGGAGAGCTATAGCTATTAAATGCAGTACATGTATGTTAAGTGGAATGATATACATTACAAATTAGGAAAAAGAGTAATTCTGAGGCAAATAGGAAACAGTGATTTTGTTACACATGATATTGTGAACTCAGGTCTCTTTTTCCCGTCTTCTTTCTTTCCTACCCAAGTCTCATCCTTCAAGGTCTTTCTCAGATTTGAAAGCAGCTGATAAACAACTAATTTCCATAAGATGACTGTTGATAATAGCTCAAAGTATTACTTCTCTCTAGGGGTATGTATACTTTAACAGAAAACGCAAAACCTTCAATTCCAAAGGAACTGCAGTCAAGTTAGCAGGGAATATTATACTGAAGAAGACCTCTTGGCAGTTACTCAAATCCCATTAAATAAATTCAAACTCAACAACTGTTTATTGTTATCTACCATACTGTCAGTCACAAAGATAAGACATGGTTCTTGCCCTTAAGATGCTAAGAATGGAAGAAGACCACACAGAAAATACTAGCTTTTGTTTATTGAATGCCTACTAAATATTAGGCATTGAGCTAACTACTTTCCATGGGCAATAAGTATCAAGTATTATACTTAGCACAGTGATTAGCAAATAATGTATGTTCAATATATTGTAGCCATGATGGTATAATTATAACCTTTGTAATTGCATTTAATCTTCACTTCTGCTCTATAAAGTAGTTATCAGTGTTACTTTATAGATAAAAGGAAACTGAGGCCCAGAGGCTAGGTAATATGCTCAAAGTCATACAGCTATTAGGAGCTAGGATTCAGGCCCAGCATGGTGGCTCATGCCTGTAATCCCAGCACTTTGAGAGGTAAGCGGATCACTTGAGGTCGGGAGTTTGAGACCAGCCTGGCCAACATGATGAAACCCCATCTCTACCAAAAAATACAAAAATTAGCCAGGCGTGGTGGCGTGCACCTGTAGTCCCAGCTAGTCGGGAGGCTGAGGTGGGAGAATCACTTGACCCTGGGAGGCAGAGGAGAGCCGAGATCACACCACTGCACTCTAGACAGGGTGACAGAGTGTAAAAAAAAAAACCAAGGCCAGGTGCAGTGGCTCACGCCTTGTAATCCCAGCACTTTGGGAGGCCGAGGTGGGTGGATCACCTGAGGTCAGTAGTTCAAGACCAGCCTGACCAACATGGAAAAACCCCGTCTCTACTAAAAATACAAAATTAGCCAGGCGTGGTGGCGCATGCCTATAATCCCAGCTACGCAGGAGGCTGAGGCAGGAGAATCACTCAAACCCAGGAGACAGAGGTTGTGGTGAGCCAAGGTTGCACCATTGCACCCCAGCCTGGGTAACAAGAGTGAAACTCCGTCTCAAAAAAGTCTCTGCTCCTCCTGTTCGACATACAGCCACATATTCTCTCGCATTGGCAGCCGCATCCCTGAGACACCATGGGTAAGGTGAAGGTCAGAGTCGACGGATTTGGTCGTACTGGGTGCCTGGTGCACCAGGACTGCTTTTAACTCTGGTAAAGTGGATATTGTTGCCATCGATGACCCTTTCATTGACCTCAACTACATGGTCTACATGTTCCTGTATGATTCTACACATGGCAAATTCCATGGCACCGTCAAGGCTGAGAACGGGACGCCTGTCATCAATGGAAATCCCATCACCATTTTCCAGGACCAAGATCCCTCCAAAATCAAATGGGGTGATGCTGGTGCTGAGTACGTTGTAGACTCCACTGGTGTCTTCACCACCATGGAGAAGGCTGGGGCTCACTTGCAGGGGGGAGCCAAAAGGGTCAACATCTCTGTCCCCTCTGTTGACACCCCCATGTTTGTGATGGGCCTGAACCATGAGAAGTATGACAACAGCCTCAAGATCATCAGCAATGCCTCTTGCATCACCAACTGCTTAGCGCTCCGGCCAAGGTCATCCATGACAACTTTGGTATCATAGAAGGATTCATGACCACAGTCCACACCATCACTGCCACCCAGAAGACTGTAAATGGCCCCTCCAGGAAACTGTCGCGTGATGGTTGCAGGGCTCTCCAGGACATCATCCCCGTCTCTACTGGCGCTGCCAAGCCTGTGGGTAAGGTCATCCCTGAGCTGAACGGGAAGCTCACTGGCATGGCCTTCCATGTCCCCACTGCCAATGTGTCAGTGGCAGACCTGACCTGTCATCTGGAAAAACCTGCCAATATGATGACATCAAGAAGGTGGTGAAGTAGGCATCGGAGGGCCCCCTCAAGAGCATCCTGGGCTACACTGAGCACCAGGTGGTCTCCTTCGACTTCAACAGCGACACCCACTCTTCTACCTTAGATGCTGGGGCAGCCATTGCCCTCAAGGACGACTCTGCCAAGCTAATTTCCTGGTATGACAATGAATTTGTCTACAGCAACAGGGTGGTGCACCTCATGGCCCACATTGCCTCCAAGGAGTAAGACCCCTGGACCACCAGCCCAGCGAGAGCATGAGAGGAAGAGAGAAGCCCTCACTGCTGGGGAGTCCCTACCATAATCAGTCCCCCACCAAGGTGAATCTCCCCTCCTCACAGTTTCCATGCAGACTCCTTGGAGGGAGGGGCCTAGGGAGCCCCACCTTGTCATGTACCATCAATAAAGTCCTCTGTGCTCAGCCAAAAAAACAAAAAACAAACAAACAAACAAGAAATTAAACAATAAAAAACCCACAAAAAAATTAAAAATAATAATAATAATAAAATTTTTTAAAACCCCCACCAATAAAAAAGAGCCAGGATTCTGGATCAAGAGGTCAGGAGTTCGAGACCAGCCTGGCTAATATGGTGAAACCCCATCTCTACTAAAAAATTCAAAAATTAGCCAGGCGTGGTGGCATGCACCTGTAGTCCCAGCTACTCAGGAGGCTGAGGCAGCAGAATCGCTTGGACCCAGGAGGCGGAGGTTGCAGTGAGCCGAGATTGCGCCACTGCACTCCAGCCTGGGCAACAGAGCGAGACTCCAACTCAAAAAAAAAAAGGAGCCAGGATTCAAACTCAAGCCTGCATAATTCTATAATTTGTGCTATTAACCCCTATATAATATTCAATATTTCTATAAAATTAATAGATGTTTAACTTCATTTGGAAGTCTGAGGAACTGGCTAAGAAGAACATGCTGTAAAGAGAAAGTGATATTTAAGTTGGATCCTGAATGACAAGTGGGAAAGAAAGGGGGTGAGAGTAGAGTTTGGTCCAGGTTAAAAATGATGAGGGTCTGAACAAAGGAAGTGGCAACAAGTATAAAGAGGGGAAGTTACAAGAGGTAAGCAGGAGATAGTCTCTTAAAGAACCTTTGTGATGTACCAGATGTGAGCAGTGAGGGAAAGGTATCAAGGATGACTCACAAGTTTCTAGTTTGGGTGACTGGGCAGAAGTATTCCCACTACTAACACTGAGAAAGTACTGGAGAAAGGAATGGAGAGAGGTGGACTTTAGGAACAAATTATGATTTTTCTTTGAACTTTGTGAATTTGAAGTACATTTGGGACAACTAAGCAAGGAAATCTGTTAGGCAACTGGAAATCATGTCAAATTTAGGAAAGATATCAGGGCAGGGAATGGATATTTGGGAGTCACTGCTATAACTACAGTAGTTTGAAATAATAATTGTGTAAGAGACTGACACATAGGTAGCACTCATGCCATCTTATGTGTAAGGCTGATCTCAACACTGAGAATATACTGAACTCTGAAAATAAGCAGGGCCGTAACATGTCCCCACAAATCAAATATGCCCATCACCTCCATCTTTACAGAAAAAAAAAAAAAAAAAAAGAAAGGTGTTGGAAATGGAGTGTAGCTGATATCTGAGGACAACGACTCAGACAGCCGTTAGTCTTTTAACCCTGCATCCTCAAAATACCTGGCAAACTAGATGATCAATAAATATGTGATGAACAGAAAGCATGAATGAAGGAAGCCCAAAGAATTAAACAGAATTTCCAATGTTATTCAGCTTAAGTAGCGGAATGGACACTAGAAGCTAGGTGCTCTCAATCTTGTGTGCTTTACACTCCAAAGGTTTCTCCAGCCTCCTTCCTCACTTTCCCTCAAGAATTATCTTGTTCTGAAAAATATCAACATAATTTAAAATCTCAAACTACAGTATAAATGTTCCCTTCAAAATCTCATATTGGGCTGGGTATGGTGCCTTATGCCTGTAATCCCAGCACTTTGGGATTGCCGAGGTGGGAAGATCATTTGAGCCCAAGAGTTTGAGACTAGACTGGGCAGCCTGGGCAACATAGTGAAACCCTGTGTCTACAAAAAACAACAACAAAAATAGCCACATGTGGTGGCATGTGTCTGTCTGTAGTCCCAGCTACTTGCAAGGCTGAGGCAGGAGGATTGCTTGAGCTTGGGAGGTCAAGGCTGCAGTGGGCTGTGATTATGCCATTGCAGTAAGCTGTGATTGTGCCACTGCACTCCAGCCTGGGTGACAGGGCAAGACCCCATCTCTAAGAAAAAAAAAATCCCATATTGATAAAAGTCATCTATAAAAAAAGTCCACAGTTAATTAACATCATATTTAATAATTAAGACTGAAAGTTACTCCCTAAAATCAGTGAAGAAGTTAAGGATATCTGTTCTTGCCACTTCTATTCAACATTGTACTGGAGGTTATAGCTAGAAAAATTAGGCAAGAAATAAAGAAAAAAGACATCGAGATTGTAAGAAGTAAAATGATCTCAATTTGGCAGATAACATGATCTCATATATAGAAAATCCTAAGGAATGCACAAAAATCATATCAGAGCCAACAAACGAATTCCACAAGGTTGTGAGATACAAGATCAGCATATACAAAACAATAGTATTTCTGTACTCTAGCAACGAATAATCCAAATATGAAATCGAGAAAACAATTCCATTTACAATAACATCTAAAAGAATAAAATCCTCAGGAATAAATTTAACAAAAGAAGTGCAAGATTTTGGTATACAACCCCTAAATTTGACTGGCTTAAAAAAAAAAAAGAAAAAACAGGGTTGAGCGTGGTAGCTCATGCTTGTAATCCCTGCACTTTCGGAGGCCTAGGCAGGCAGATGACTTGAGGCCAGGAGTTTGGAAACCAGCCTGGCCAACATGGTGAAACCCGATCTCTACTAAAAATAGAAAAAATTAGCTGCGTGTAGTGGCGTGCACCTGTAGTCCTAGTTATTCGGGAGGCTGAAACAGGAGAATCGCTTGAAACTGGTGGGTGGAGGCTGCAGTGATCCAAGCCAAGATTGTGCCACTGTACCCCTGCCTGGGGGACAGAGTGAGACTCTGCCTCAAAAAAAAAAAAAAAGAAAAAAGGCAAGATTTGTACACTGAAACCACAAAACATCATTGATGGAAATTAAAGAAGTTCTAAATAAATGGAAAGACATCTCATGTTCATGGATTGGAAGATTTTTTATTGTTAAGATTGCAGAACTCTCCAAACTGACTGACAGATTCAATACAATATCCATCAAAATCTTAGCCTGCTTCTTGCAGAAACTGACAAGCTGATCCTAAAATTTGTATGGAAATGCAAAGGACTCAGAATAGCCAAAATGATCTCAAAAAGAAGAATAAAGTTGAAAGACTCACAATTCTCAACACTTAATACAAAGATGAGTAATCAAGATTGTAATACTGCCATAAAGATAGATATGTTGATCAATGGAACAAAACTGAGAGTCTAGATAAAAACCCACACATTTATGGTCAATTAATTTTCAACAAGGGTGTCAAGAAAATCCAATGTGGGGTAAGAATAGTCTTTTCAACAACTGGTGCTAGGAAAACTGCATATCTACATGTAAAAGAATAAAGCTGGATCCCTACTTCACACCATATAGAAAAATTAACTCAAAATGGATCAGAGACCTAAATGTAAGAGCTATAACCATAAAAATCTTAGAAAACACTAGTATCCAGAATATATTCTTACAAAGACAACCTAATTAAAATATTGACAAAGAATCAGATATCTTCAAAGAAGATATACAAGCACATAAGCACATGAAAAGATGCTCTGAATCATTAGTCATTAAAGAAATCCAAGTCAAAACCACGAGATACCACTTTACACCCACCAGGATGGCCATTATTAAACAAATGAACAATAACGAGTATTGTTGAAAGTATGGGGAAATCGGAATCCTTGTACACTGCTAGCGGGAATGTAAAATGGCACAGCCATTTACATTCTGGCAAACAGTTTGCCAGCTCCAAACAAAGTTAAACAAAGAGTTACCACATAACCCAGCAATTCTATCCCTAGGTATATAATGAAAAAAACTGAAGACATATGTCCACACAAAAACTTGTATATGAATGTTCATAGTAGCATTATCTGTAACAGTCAAAATAAGGAAAAACCCCAAATATCCATCACCTGATGAAATGGATAAACAAATGTGGTATATCTATATAATGGAATATTATTCAACCATAAAAAGGAATGGAGTACTGATACATGCTACAATAGATTATGCTAAGTGAAAGGAGTCAGACACAAAAGGCACCCCCCCCCTTTTTTTTTTTTTTTTTTGAGATGGAGTCTTGCTGTGTCGCCCAGGCTGGAGTGAAATGATGCAATCTTGTCTCATTGCAACCTCCACCTCCCAGGTTCAAGCAATTCTCCTGCCTCAGCCTCCCAAGTAGCTGAGACTACAGGCATGTGCCACCATGCCCGGCTAATTTTTGTATTTTTAGTAGAGACGGGGTTTCACCTTGTTGGTCAGGCTGGTCTCGAACTCCTGACCTCGTGATCTGCCTGCCTCGGCCTCCCAAAGTGCTGGGATTACAGGCGTGAGCCACTGCGCCCGGCCAAAGGCCACAGATTGTATGATTCCATTTACATGAAATTTCTAGAGAGACAGAAGTAGACTGCCGGGGGCTAAGCAAAATGAAGAATTAGGGTGACTGCTGATGGGTACAGGGTTTCTTTTTGAGGAGATGAAAATATTCTGGAATTAGTGATGTGATGGGTACACAGTTTGTGAATAGAGTATAAACCACTGAATTGTATACTGAAAAAAAAAACATGAATTATTTCTCAATTTTTAAAAAAAACTGTATGAGGAAAAAAAAAACCCATATAACCTGTCTAGCTAACCTCTTCCAAAAAATTTTCCAGTTATCGGTTGTTAAATGGTTTCTGGAAACACTACTTTTTTTTTTTTTTTAATAATAACCAGGAAAAGGCAGGAACATTAAAGCCATTTGATAAACATGCAAAAAGCTGAAATTCTACCCAGAGCTTAGGCCATCAGCCATCATTTCCCAATCTTCCATTCACATGAAATTTAAGTTTATAACATAGAAGATTTTCTTTTCTTTCCTTTTTTTTTTTTTGAGACGGAGTCTCACTCTGTTGCCCAGGCTGGAGTGCAGTTGGCGTGATCTCTGCTCACTTCAATCTCTGCCTCCCAGGTTCAAGCAATCCTCCCACCTCAGCTTCCCAAGTAGCTGGGATTACAAGTGTGCATCACCACACCTGGCTAATTTTTGTATTTTTAGAGACAGGGTTTCACCACGTTGGCCAGGCTGGTGTCGAACTCCTGATCCTCCTGCCTCAGCCTCCCAAAGTGCTGGGATTACACATTTGAGCCACTGTGCCCGGCCTATAATATAGAAGATTTTCAAAGATTTTCCTAGATTTCCTGAAATTCTTATGTCAGGCTCTTAGTAAAAGCCTACTATTAGGCAGTCAATCCTGATCTGATTTCTTCAAACCAAAGTGCTGACAACAGTTCCAAAGAGTAGTCTCAGAGCTGCTAGCATAATTACTTTAATTGGAAGCTGTTTCTCTCCAGTTATGCAAGGGAGTCCATATTACATGAAAATAAAATCTGTAATAATTCATCATAGTATAGGATGTATACTTTTGGAGAATATAAATTAAAATATACCCCGCTAACATCTCTCCCCATTTCTGTCCTGTCAAAAGATCATTAAGGGTATGGTATGTTAAGGAAGATCTCTTCTGGAAATGCTTATACCTGATATTGTAAATGTCAAAGAGTACTCTTAGACAATAGGCTGCAAGTACTGTATTCCTGCCTCATTTTAACATTTAAAAGGAACAATAAATAAATCCAAAATACTTTTCTCTATTGCACCAAAATTTCCTTTTTTTTTCTTTTAACCACAATGTATTAAAAGTTAAATCTAAACATCTATGTAAACATCAAACAGACAAAAGGTCTAGACTGGTCAACATAGAAATCCATATAGAAAATTACACAGAAAAAAGATGGGTTTGTTTTTGTGCAACTTCCTTAACTAAAATGCTACTCCAGCAAGGAAAAGAAAACATGAAAGACAGCCCTTTTCTTTTTATACAACTAGAAATCTCGTAAGTTTATGTCCTGAGCAAGCTCATCAACGAAAGCAAATTATGTTAACTGACATCACAGACACCTCTTTCCAAAGAGAAGAAAGCAGGTCAACATTAAGTCTTTAAAAATTGCAAAACTACTCTCCCCCTACATACTCACCACCATCAGTTTAAAAAAACAAACACCCAGACTTCTGAAGACAATCACAAACGAAGATAAAAAATTAGTTTGAGATAAGTTATAAAAAGCTAAACACAGAAGATGAGTTTCATACTCCAGGGTGAGATCACATCAATTGTAATAAAATCTAGCCAAGCAGGGCCAAACCAGTTCAGATCTCTAATCGGAAAATTAAAGATGCTTAAAGGGACAGGGTTGAGATTCATGAGGTATAGATCATGCCCAAGCCAGTCCTGAACCAATAATCTCAGCCAGTTCCACAACATTAAAGAAATTCTTCTCTTAAGAATCTGGTAGAATGAAGTACAGTTTTTATGTTCTTCCTTTTACTTTTCTGAATTTTCCAAATTCTTTACAATAAAGCACTTATAGATTTCAATGCCAGAATGCTGAAACCTCGTTAGTAGAATATAATCTCAAAGAAACATAAAACCAAGTGGACAGGTTGCTGTAAACTCACAAGGTCAAGGCATTCTCACTTGCCAAGTAGAGAGTTTGCCCTGGGGGCATTAGAGATAACAATGCTTGTGCTTTGCCCAATCTTCTCTCTGACATAATAGGCTTTTGTCTCGAGTCACCAGATGCCTCAGCATTAGTTAGCCAAGTGCCAGGGCCCCTGAGCCTAGATAACACAGCTGGAGCTTGGTACTCCCATACAGGGATTAAGAAACAATCTCCAGCCCACAACTCTATTAAGCAAATTTTTACAGCTGCTAGGGCCAGTAAAGAATAATGAAGGGACAGGGATACAGTGGCACAGTTGCACCTCTTTCCCACACCAATATTCCTCTTCCCTTTTTCCTCAGATAGCTCACTCTGCTGCCAACTCCAGGTCTTACTGGTCTCCTTAGCCACTATGGCTGTCCATTTTAAAAAAACCACACTGGCAATGATAGGCTTTTAGTAAAACTCAAACACTTCAAAATAAATTCAGGGTTCCCTGCTTAGGGTATTTTCATAAAGGTTATGAGCCTTGATTCTACCTAAATTCCTCCTGACTGTCGTCTTGGCAGCAGAATATTAATAGGCTGTCCTAAGAGAGTTATAAAACACTCAGTATCCAATCATTTCCTGTACCTTGAAATGTTAACACTAAGGGAAGGACAGGGAGGAAAAAATAAAACAAGGGAAGGAAAAAAAATCCTCCTCTCAGGGAAATGCCTACACCCCAGAGACCAGGTCCAAGCTCCCTCCCTACTCCATTTCCAGCCACACAAAAGCCAAAGCCAAGAACAATCCTCCACTTACAGAGGCTTCCACAAATTTCTCTCCTCAGCCAACTCTGGAGCCAGGATGAGAGACTTTGTTGGCACATGCCAGCTCTTGTTTATGAGCTGGTTACCACCTCAAAGGCTGCTTGGCCCAAGGTCTGCCCTCCCTTTACAGGATCTTTCAAACTTCAAAATGGGATCTTTTCTTGGACTCCTCTTAAGACACGGACGTGGGTTACTTAACCTATTGCTTCCAGCTTGAGTGCTATCCAAGGACTTCTCTGGGGACTACATTCTCAGGGAGTAGTCAACATTATCTAATATGGAAGGACTTTCTACCCACCTGTACAAAGTAAAGAAGAATGGGAAGATTTTATATTAAAAGTAAAAGTGAACACTTTCAGAAATAACTTCAGTGGCCATCAGGTAAAGGTAACAGCTGAAGTGACGAAAATCAGGTGAGCCTCTCCTTTGCTGTCACAGTGTAGCAGAGAAGGTGGGAAGAAAGATAATAAAATAATCTCTTTGGCTGATAATTCTGTCCCGTACCCAGAGCTTATTTCTGAAATCTTGTAATAGAAATTTCCCTAGGCTGAACTCCATATCCTAACAGCTAGGAATTGAAGAGACATTTGGAAGTCAGTTTCTCAGCTACTTTTTGCTGTCTTCCCATTCTATTGTGAACGCTTTTCTCCCTTAATTTCACCTCACCTTTTAGAGATTTGGGGAGAATACCAGAACGTGTGGGAAAAAAAAAAATTAGCCAAAATTTAAGAAAACGAGAATAAAAAAATAAAAAGAAAAGTAGAGATTTGGGGATAATAAAAACTGAGACACAGGTTAGGGAGCCTGGCTCTCTAACTGCCTTTGGTTTTCTACTTTCTACGGAAACAACATTCACAACAGAAAACTACATATATCATACATGCACAACTCTGCATTTTCATAAACTGAACACACAGTCATGTAAACAGCATCCATAACAATATTTTAACAAATAGTGCTCAAATAAAAACTTTGCCCTCCAGGGGATATTTGGCAGTGTCTGGGGACATTTTTGGTTGTCTTACCTTGGAGCGAATACAGTAAAGGTATGGATGGTGTGAAACATCCTACAATAAACTGGACCACCCCAACAACAAAGAATTACCTTAGCCCCAAACAGCAACAGTGTTGTTGTTGAAAAATCCTGGTTATAGCAACCCAGAAACCTTCCTGTACTGCTTCTCCAGAAAGGACTTTTACCACAAAAATGCAAGACTCCTTATGCTCTGGTAGAAAAGCTGCTGTAACATACTGCCATGAGGAGGTGGTACAGAGCATAAATGATCACAGATGAAACTACCCACCTGCCTGGAAAGACAAGATAGGCTGCAAGGAGAAAGGAAAATAGAACAAACATTTGTTGCTGACCTATAACTATTATACTATAACCTCCAAATACTGTGCATTTACAGTGTACTTTTAGATCTTTTAAATTAAAACCATATAAAATCTAAGGAAAATGAGATACGGAGAGGTAATTTGCAGAAGATCCTATATATATTAAATGGCAGTCAGTGCTGGGATTCAAACATAGGTCTGATTACAATATCTATGCTTTCACTTTAATACTATTAGAAGTTGAGAGTTTAAATAACTGAAAATTAGGTCAAAAAAGGAAAACTAAAAAAGTTGAGAGTGATGATGCCAGGCAGGGAAAATATGGCAAGTGGTTAAAATGAAAAGCAAAGATCACTCTTCAATTGTTCATAAGTGGCATGAGAAAGGAACTTTAAGTTCCTTAAAGTGTGCCTCAATCCAATAAAACCAATTCTAACTACAGAACCAAGCAAGTTCTATAACCTCTTTCAGTGGATTTTAAAATGTTTGTATAGACATATGTTCCCAGCTGTGGGTTTTGTATTCTCTCTAGGACACAAGGAAGCAGTACCCAATATGCCATCTAAGGTAGCTACCTTCTTGGTGTTCCTCAGTGACCCATACTGAGCCCCCTTCATTCAATACAGACACATTCTTCCTGGGTAAGTGCACTCACTTCTATGGCATCAATTACCATTTATGTGTTCACATTAATAACTCTTAAATCTTTAGATTTCCAGTTCTCTCTCTCACACATCCCGTCCTCAAGAGACATTTCTACTTGGTTGTTCATTCATTCAACTCCCTCTTCCAAATTAACTACCATTCATCCTTCAGATATTTACTCAAACTTCTTCATGGATATTTTCCCTGACCCGCCCCCCCGCCAAGAATGGTTCAGTTCCTAATTATAGGCTCTCAGCATCCTATAACTTTCACTTTTATAATTTTAATAGTGTAAAATGATAGATGTGCATATGATTGTTTGATTCCATTCTATCTCCCTACTAAACCATATGCCCTAGAAAGAGCAGGATAAAATCTATTTTGCTTACATTATCCCCAGCACAGGCAGTGCAAGCACCTCAAAACATGTCCAAAGTTAAACTCATTATCATTCCCTGCAAACTTGCCCCTTTTCAGTGTTCCTTCCTGTGAGTGAGTGGTTCCATGAACAACTTGGTTCATGCCCAAAATCTAGACAATGACTGTTGACTTCTTCTCCTTCAATCTCTTCTCAACATGGTATCAATTACCAAGATGCTATCAATTGAACTTCTATTCTCTCAAATCTACCCACTTTGCTCCTTTGCTATTAATACTATTCTGGTCCAGCTGTCTGCCAATCTTAATGGGTCTATGCTAACTATGCTAACAGCTTCCTAAATGCCTCCAATCTTGCTCTCCAATCCACTCTGCAGATGACATCAAAAGTAATTCTTCAAAAACTCAAAAATCAATCACTGTAATCCACTAAAAGTCTAACAACAGTTTTCTGCAGATGTTAGGATGAAATCCAAATCCTTTAACAAGGCTTTTAAGGCCTTCTACTATCTGATCCCATAGCACTCCAGCCTCATCTTACCATTCTATTCCTCCTCCTCCAGTCATAGTGAACTTCTTCCAGTTCTTCTCATGCCTCAAGATTAGTCTTACCACTTAGCCTTTGATTATACTATTCTCTCACCTGGCACAAGCCTTTTGCCCTCTCTCCATCACCTGTCTAATTCCTGCTTATCCCTTTGGGTCTCTGCTTAACTATCAGAGAGGTTAGAGATCTCTGTCACCTCTTTTGAGCAGAGATCTTCCTTGATCCTACACTATACTCTGTCCACCACTGCTATGTGCACCCACAATACCCTATGTTATCATTACTCATCAAAGTTTGTTATAATAACCAATTTATCTGTCTCCCCCATTAGAATATAAACTCCAGGAACCCAGCACGATGGCTCACGCTTGTAATCCCAGCACTTTGGGAGGCCATGGCGGGTGGATCACTTGAGCCCAGGGGTTCAACATGGTGAGCCTGGGCAACATGGTGAAACCGTGACTCTACAAAAAATCCAAAATTGGCCAGGTGTGGTGGCACGCACCTGTAGTCCTAGATACTTGGGAGGCTGAGTTGGGAGGATCACTTGAGCTCAGGAGGCAGAGGTTATAGTGGGCCAAGATTGTGCCACTGTACTCCAGCCTGGGTGACAGAGCATCTTAAAAAATATATATATATATATATTATATATATATAATTTTTATTTATATATCATATATATACACACACTCCACAGAGCAGAGACCACATCCATTTAACTTTTATTTTTTTTATAGATGAGATCTTGCTATGTTGTCCCAGCTGGACTTGAACTCTTGGGCTCACAGGAACTTCCCACCTCAGCCTTCCAAGTAGCTGGGACTACAGGTGTGAGCTACCATGCCTGGCTTCAACTCTTTATCCTAAGTGCCAGCACACTGCATAGCACATGGTAGTTATTTAATAATTATTTGTTGGATGAACTAAATGAGTATCCATAAATTTGAACTGCTTGACTAGGATAGCCCTCCAACCTGTAAGTCCAGAAAAACATTAATTTTGTTATAAAGCATCCCATATAGGATCTGTTGAATCACAGGGAATTTTGTTTTGTTTTGTTTGAGACAGAATCCCCCTCTGTCACCTAGGCTGGAATGCAGTGGCATGATCTCGGCTCACTGCAGCCTCCACTTCCCGGGTTCAAGTGATTCTCCTGCCTCAGCCTCCTGAGAAGCTGGGACTACAGGCATGCACCACCACACCCAGCTAATTTTTGTATTTTTTAGTAGAGATGGAATTTCACCATGTTGACCAGGCTGGTCTTGAACTCCTGACCTCAGGTGATCCACCTGCTTAAGCCTCCCAAAGTGCTGGGTTTACAGGCGTGAGCCAGCGTACCCAGCCCAGAGGTAATTTTAAAATCAGCTAATGCTATATTATTAAAGCAAGAAGCTTAAAACTCCCAATTAAATAAGGAAGAGCCAGACAAACATTATCAAGTAAAAGTTTTCCAGAATAGGGGTTAAGGAGAGAAGAAATTGATATAGTGTAAGGGACTGCTGGAACCTGGTGAAAATTTTTAAAATCAGAATCATCCTGAGAGTTGATAAGCTAAGACTGGACTTATTGTTCGGTAGCCTGATTAATTCTGGAAATGGTTCTGAAAGATACAGAAACACATAAGCAGGATAAATGCAATTATAAGGAACCATCCCTAAGATAAGATCAATACAAGATTAAAAAAATATATATATTCTTAATGAGTGCCCAGTATATAGTGGCACCACAGTAAAATCAAGTTTTCTTTAAAAGTATTATTTGGGTGGGCATGGTGGCTCACACCTGTAATCCAACACTTTGGAGGATTGAGGCAGGAGGATCACTTGAGCTCAAGAGTTTGAGACCAGCCTGGGCGACATGGTGAAACCCCATCTCTACCAAAAATACAAAAATTAGCTGGGTGTGGGTGGTGGCACATGCCTGTCATCCCAACTACTTGGGAGGCTGTGGCAGGAGAATCTCTTGAACTCAGGAGGCGGAGAGCTTGCAGTGAGACGAGATCGTGCCACTGCACTCCAGCCTGGGCAACAGAGCAAGACTCTGTCTCAAAACAAAGCAAAAATAAACAAAAAAAACCCCACCTCTATGAGGTTTCTGCTTAACTCAGCAAGACTGAATAAACAAAAAACAAATACACATAAATTTTAAAAATTAAAAAATATACTCCATGGGGGCAGGGGAATGGAAGAGATTAAAGTAGGATTGGCCTGGCCCTTTTCTGCTTCAGGTTATTAGATGTAAAACAGGAAGGAGGGTGAAATACTACTAAGGAATAAGAACAATGAGAGATCTGAAAATTTTAGTCAAATATGAAAATGTCATTGGGGTTTTATTTTCCAACTATCTTCCCTGACTTTTCTCTGGCCTGAATGCCTCTTCAGGTTGATAATTTACTACCAACTACAGACAGCCCTACCTAACTTGGTTTCTGAACAAGTCGATCTTTTCTTCTGTGACATGAGGACATTTACCTGCTTAATTCTTTTTTTTTTTTTTTTTTGAGACGGAGTTTCACCCTTGTTGCCCAAGCTGGAGTGCAATGGCGCGATCTCAGCTCACTGCAACCCCCGCCTCCCGGGTTCAAGCAATTCTCCTGCCTCGGCCTCCGGAGTAGCTGGGATTACAGGCGTGTGCCACCACGACCAGCTAATTTTTTGTATTTTTAGTAGAAATGGGGTTTCACTATGTTAGCTAGGCTGGTATCAAACTCCTGACCTCAGGTTATTCGCCTGCCTCGGCCTCCCACAGTGCTGGGATTACAGATGTGAGCCACCGCGCCCGGCCTTACCTGCTTAGTTCTAAGGAGGTGATTAGATGGTTCAGAGGGGACATTATTTTAAGCCTTTAAGTCTCCTCCATCCTACCCCTCCCCCCTTTAAAAAGAAGATCCATTTCACAAAGGCTGAGGGGCAAATACCAAGAGTTTCCCAAATCAATAAGCTTAAATTTCCATTTCTGGGAGCTTTGCCCTGGCCAAACTGCTTCCCAGGGAGAGGCATATTGTGCTTTTCTTTTTCCCGAGTGATACTATATTGCCCTACACCCAGAGTCATTTTTACCCAGCTTTTCAACATGAAAACTTCTGTTTGGCCAGTCCTCCAGGGCAACTGCAATGCCTTGTCCAAGAGATGCCACCAGTCCATGCCTACAAGCACCAAGCCTTCGAATAAGGTATACTGTTCACAGCAGTGTCATCTCTAGGCAGTAACAGCAATTTTGAACTATGGGTAAAACACCTCACTGTCAAAGGTAATACAGTAGTTTTCAAGATATAGACAATGCTGTACCCAGACTACAATGAATGTCCCAGGTAGAACATATGAAAACGACTGCTTTTTCCTGGTTATTTTTATTTGAGAAGGAAGGAGGAGCCCTTCCTAAATCTGCATAAATAAATCTAATCCCATTTGCTTAAGACAAGACCAACAACAAATATAAAATGTTATTTCAGAAATAACAACAACAACAAAAAAATTAAATCAGGATTTAAAAATTTTCAAAAAAAGGGTGGGCACAGTGGATCACACCTGTAATCCCAACACTTTGGGAGGCTGAGGCGGAAGGATCACTTGAGACCAGGAGTTTGGGGGCCAGCCTCAAGTGTGGGTGAAACCCAACTCTACAAAAAATACAAAAACTAGCCAGGTGTAGTGGTGCACGCTTGTAATCCCAGCTACTGGGGTGGCTAAGGCAGGAGAATTGCTTGAATCTGGGAGGCAGAGGTTGCAGTGAATCCAGATCGCGCCACTGCACTCTAGCCTGGGACGACAGAGTGAGACTCCGTCTCAAAAAAAAAAAAAAAAAAGGCATAGTTTAGATAGAATCTAAAGGTGAAAGTGAGAAAAGGCTAGAAGGTGAAAGGTATACCTCAAAGGACCTACCAAAGGCACTGGGCCTAAGAAAGCGAAACTAGGCTCAGAAATATTTATGTTGGTTAAGAGGAGAACAGCTCTGCCTACATGATAGTTCTTGTTCAATTCAACGATAAGATCTGAGGTTACCACACAGAAATAAAGGGAAGGAATTTGTGGACACTGTGAAGAACATGAAGGTTGGAACTGAAATGTAAATACTACAATAATCATTACATTAAGCTATATTCATTCTATGGACCCAAGTTTCCACTACATAGAGAATCTGGATCCTAAGATTTGCCCTATTGTCATAAAATACCTTTGTATACTAAATGGATAATATTTAACATTATAAAATCAACTGTATGTAACTGGCAAAAAAAGAAAGAAAGGAACAAAAACCAATTTGAATGGTTTGGGCCTCACAGCTGTTCTGCTTATTGAGTATATGCTCTGGAGGCAGCCAGAGATAGCAGATTTGAACTGGCGTTTTTTTTGTTTGTTTGTTTGTTTTTTGAGGTTCTTGCTCTGTTGCCCAGGCTGGAGTGCAGTGGCATGATCATGGTTCACTGCAGCCTCGACCTCCCAGGCTCAAGTGATCCTCCCACCTCAGCCTCCCAAGTAGCTGGGACCACAGGCATGTATCACCACACCCAGCTAATTTTTTAGTTTTTTGTACAGACAGGGCCTCCCTATGTTGCTCAGGCTGGTCTTGAACTTCTAAGCTCAAGCAATCCTCCCACCTTGGCCTCCTGAAGTGCTGGGATTACAGGTGTAAGCCACCTTGCCCAGCCAACTGGCTGTTCCTTAATCTGGTTTCCACTTCCATGTGCCTCTCATAATATAAGCATTTTACTAGGCTTAGGGTGATTCTAGTATTTACAAATATATATTTTTCATTAATAAAGTCTAGCTCTCACACAAGTCAGCTCTTACGTGGAGACCTCAGCTGAAGAAATAATGGCTTGTCTCAATGCTAAAGAAAAAACTGATTGTGTTGAATTCATGGAGCCAGTATGTCAATCTTCAAGAAATCATCCTAAGAAATTCTGCAGGTAACTTCTGACTGAGTGCCTCACACATTGACTTTAGAACCTAATCCTTGTAAGAGATGGGAAAGGACAGGAGGATACTAGAAGCAAACAAAAATGAAAGAATTTCTCAGTCTCCTTCTGAAATTGTAATAAGCAATCAGCTTGTTTGATTTCAAATCCCTACATTCTCAATCCAAGCACATATGTACAAGCAAAATGAAAAATGCCTTATGGCATATTTTATCTAAAACAGACACTCTACCAGATGTTTAGGAATCTGCATAGTGATGAAATTAAGATCTAGTCTAATATGGTGTATATAAATGTGTAGTCACTTTGTATGATGAGTTTTTCCCCACATTTGCCAATTTTTTCTCCTCCTACTCACAGTGGTATATGAATTTCAGATACTCCAAAACCTAAAAAAAGATCCGTCTAAAGTACAGATTAATATAAAGTCTGAGAAGATAGGTAATGCATGTACCAGTACTAAAAACCACACTTTAAATTTTAAATTTTTATATTAAATTATTTATTATTTAAATTTTATTATGAGAATTTAAGGTTACGTAATTATTATTTTGGCTAAAATTTGACATACCACAATGTTTTCTAGTATGAGTTTGCTATGCTTATTACCTGGATGAGGAAATAATCCGCACACCAAACCCATGTGACACACAATTTACCCATCTAACAAACCTGCAACATGTATCCCTAAACCTAAAAGTTTTTTTAAAAAAAGTATGAGTTTGCTGCACAATTAGGTTTGTGTTCATCTCTGATAACAATTAGCATTCTAATTACTCTTCTTCAGGCATAAGACTCAAAATCTCAGCAAGGAAATACTTTATACCCCAAAACATTAATGCTCTTTTTGATTTCAAAGAAACTGTATCTATTTAAAAAAAAAAATCAACAACAAAGAACTACGATATAAGGGGCTTGTTCTATTTCTGTGACGCGATATGTCCTCTTCATAAAACAGTATGTTTACTTTGAATCCATCCAGAAGCAGACTCAGGAATAAGGTCTTTTTTGTATTGCTACATTATTTTATTTTCGAATGTCATGAATTTCCAGAAAATTAGGAACACCTATTATCCAATATAAGCACAGAAATACATTCACAAACCAATGAGAAAAGAGACTGGTTTTGGATTAGCCATAAATTTGATTATCCAAATCTGTCTTCTGCCCCTTTCTAATCTACATAGAAAAAAAGCACAAATAGCCTATATGTGGCAAATATATCTACTCATAAGAATTTTGCTTAAATTTGCCTTAAAAATTCTGGAACAATAATTTAAAACTGAATTAGTAACACAAATATGGATGCTCTACCTTAAAGGTTGTCAGAAATTCAATAATTAATTCTCCTAATTAAGGTGATAATGAGAAATCAGGTTCATTATAGTTGAATTCCAAAATGCCTGACCCCAACATAAGCATCCTGTAGACTGAGCAATGAAAAAGGAGAGTCCTTTTCACATGATAGTGATTTTTAACCAAGAAGAACATTAAAAGCACCTGTTGAACTTAAAAAAAAAAAAAAAGTAGGCAGGGCGTGGTGGCTCATGCCTGTAATCCCAGCACTTTGGGAGGCTGAGGCAGGTGGATCACGAGGTCAGGAGATCAAGACCATCCTGGCCAACATGATGAAATCCCGTCTCTACTAAAAATACAAAAATTAGCTGGGCGTGGTGGAGGGTGCCTGTAATCCCAGCTACTCAGGAGGCTGAGGCAGGAGACTCACTTGAACCCAGGAGGCAGAGGTTGCAGTGAGCCTAGATCGCGCCACTGCACTTCAGCCTGGGCGACAGAGCGAGACTCAGGCTCAAAAAAAAAAAAAAAAAAAAAATTACATGCTTGGAGTCTCCAGCCACAAAGATTTTATCCAGTAGGACACTTATACTTTGTAAAACCTCCAGAAGTGACTCTGATATGTACGCTAAGCTGTCTCACGACCAAGAAACTCTGCAACCTGAATGTTAATTTCTATAACATTCAGATGTTATAGATACAGTCAGTATGCTGATTTGGTTGGTCTAAGTATCATGACTATGTATACCTCCTTTTTTTTTTTTTTTGAGACGAAGTTTCACTCTTGTTGCCCAGGCTGGAGCGCAGTGGTGTGTTCTCAGCTCACCGCAACCTCCTCCTCCCAGGTTCAAGCAATTCTCCTGCCTCAGCCTCCCAAGTAGCAGGGATTACAGGCACACTCCACCACGCCACCATGCCTGGCTAAGTTTTTGTATTTTTAGTAGTGATGGAGTTTCACCATGTTGGCCAGGCTGGTTTCAAACTCCTGACCTCAGGTGATCCACCTGCCTCGGCCTCCCAAAGTGCTGGGATTACAGGTGTAAGCCACCGTGCCCGGCCTCCATACCTCCTTTCTACAACACTCTGTTATCTTTCACTAAGGTTTGATTCAGTGCAGAACTAAGTACCTGACTTCTGAAGAAACAAAAAAGAAAAAAAAGCAACACATAAGCCAGGAAATATCAACTCTGAGCTGGGTGAGTTAGGTACCAGTTTATAAAAACTTTTTACAATGAAGGAACCAAAAAAAAAAAAAAAAAAAAAAAAAAAATCAATGCTATGTGGAAACTTGTAAAATAAAATAATAAAAGATAAATACAAAAATAAAAAAGAACTCATTACCAAATGAAAACAGAGCCCAAGAAAGGATTTAATGCCCAGGTCTGGCTCATCAAAACATAATCTAGTATTTGCCACTAGGGCTGTAACCCAGCAGTCTTAAATTTAAAAAGCAATTAGAGTATTTCACAGGTGCCCAGTCAACTTGTCACATCCCAATGGACAACAAACATTTCAGGGTAAAACCTGACCACCTCAAAACATTTAAAAACTGTCTTTTTTATTTCCTCACAAAAAAGTAGTAGCCTCCTTTTAAGCACAAGACATACATTCAAAAACCCCCAGTAGATGTCTGAAATGGCAGATATTATCAAACCCTACATATACTAGGTTTTTTCCTCTACGTACGTATCTATGATAAAGTTTAATTTATAAATTAGACACAGTAAGAGCAGGTGTGAGCAGTAAGACACAGGTTGTGAGCATGGTGACTCACACCTGTAATCCCAGCACTTTGGGAGGCTGAGGCAGGGGGAATCACTTGAGCCCAGGAGTTTCAGACCAGCCTGGACAACCAGCGAGATCCCATCTGTATAAAAAAAATTTAAAAATTAGCCCGATGTGGTGATATATGCCTGCAGTCCCTGCTACTCGGGAGGCTGAGGCAAGAAGATCACTTGAGGCCAGGAGTTTGAGGCTGCAGTGAGCTGTGATCGTACTACTGCACTGCAGCCTAGGCAACAGAGGAAGACCCTGTCTGTTAAAAAAAAAAAAAAAACTAAAAAAACAAATTTTAACAATGTGTTGTAATGAAAGTTATGTGAATATGGTGTCTTTTTCTTTCTCTCTATCAAAATATTGTACTGTACTCACCCTCTTTGTGATGATGTGAGATGATAAAATGCCTATGTGATGAGACGAAATGCAGTGAATAATGTAGTGTTTAAAACTTAGTGATTTATTTATCTCTGGAATTTTCCATTTAATATTTTCACATCTTGGTTGTCTGAGGGTAACTGAAATCACAGAGAGCAAAAACAAGGATAAGGTGGCGGGGACTACAGTACTTCAATCCTCATTCTTCTCTTGACTGTTCTGGCTATCTCTGCTAATCCCTTCAAAAGGCTAAAGTCTACCTTACAAGGATTAGCAGAGAGAGGAAAGAAACTTCCTGTATGAAAAAATCATGTTATCTTCATTTCAATTCTTAGGAAAATAATTCAGAAGAAGCTGGTTATATACCAAAGAAACTGACCTTAATGGAGAATAAACAAAAGCCATGGTTCTCAACCTGAGATCAGTCCTCTGCCAAAAGAAGTCCAACAAACACTTCCAAACTGACCAATCAAATAAAACCCCAAACTTCAATGCCTCCAAATGCTCTGAATCAATCTCTCCCTGAAGCCTTCTTGGAAATCAGTAGGAGCTGGAATATTAGCTATCATAAATTCATTGTTTTCCAAAGCCTTCAGGGGATTAATTCTTCAAAGTCTCTAAGAATATCCTTTCTCCTTAATTTCACAATGACCTCGCACCTCAAAGCTAAGAAGAGTAACATCAGCAACAGCTAACATTTATTGGCTACTTACTATAATGCTAGGCACTGTGCTGAGTGCTTAACATCTTTTCATCTCATTTAATCCTCACAATAACCCTATGAGGTCAGTACTATTATTTACTTCCTCCATTCAGATGAGAAAAGTGGGTCTTTTTTGAATATCTTTTCTGCTCTTCTGCTCTCAAAGTCCTAAGCCCTTAGATATTCATTCCAATTTTAGGTTCCTGTCAGTTTGTCCACAAAGAGTTAAAGATATATACGGATATCTTTAAAAGAAAAAAATCATACCTACTGCCCAGCGTTACATTTTAAAGTTTTTGGTAATTTCAATTTCACTATTAAGAGGGAAGGGTGCTCTACAATAGTAGATATCAAACTTTAGTGTGTATCACAATCAACAGGACAGCTAATGTTAAAATGCAAATTGTTGGGTATCAGCTGGGCACAGTGGCTCACACCTGTAATCCCAACACTTTGGGAGGCCAAGGCAGGAGGATCGCTTGAGGTTAGGAGTTCAAGACTAGCCTGGACAACATAGTAAGACACCCCCACCCCCGCCCGTCTCTAAAAAAATTTAAAAATTAGTTGGGCATGATGGCACGCACCTGTAGTCCCAGCTACTGGGGAGGTAGGAAGTGAGGTAGGAGAATCACTTGAGCATGGGAGGTTGAGGCTGCAGTGAGCCTTGATTGTGCCACTGTATTTCAGCCTGGGTAACAAAGTGAGACCCTGTCTCAAAAAAACAAAAACAAAAACAAAAACAAAAATTTGCTGGGTCTCAAGCCTAGAGTTTCTAACTTTAGGGCCTGGGAGGAGGTCTGAGACCCAAATTATTATCAAATTCTCAGATGCTGCTGATACAGGGCCCACTAATTTATATGAAGGGAAAAGGAAGTAATCCCCTCTCACCTTAGCTATCTCACCTCATGTGAAGACACTTCTCTACAGAGTACTTTCAACAAGACAGGCACTTAGGGTTTAAAACACCTCCAGGGTCTGACAGCTTAAAGATTTATTTTTTTTCTCCCCACTTCACAAAGGCTTCAATGGCACCACTAACATGAAGGCATATGAAATCCAGAAAAAGGAAAATTAAGGACAGAATGTTTGTAAACTTTGCTAAGAACTTCTTACCGCTCACATTTTACTTCAGCCTGAAGTATTTCCTTTGGGCCTCCTTGAGCAACAGATGCCAAAAGAAAAGTAGATTGTTTTGTAATACCAACCCCCAAAACAAGGATGGGCTCTTAAAATATAATAGAACTTTGCCCTATGAACAGAAAATCTCAAAATGCTCCAAATTCCTCCTTAGTTCACCTTAGCTATCACAAAGGTCTCTCTTTTATCACACTATCCTTCATCTCAAAAGAGCTATTGCTCTTACCCAGGACTGACCCAAAGTCTACACTTTCTTAGGCAGCTTAAATATTGATTATGTCAATGTCATCTAGGATGAATGACTTTAGGGAATAGGATTTGTTAAAAATGTCTCCTCGGTCAGCCAGGAAAGGTTCTTCTGTGGGTGCTCTGAACCATGACTAAACTGTACCAAGAGAAATATATTTTAAAATATTAATATGGTCTGGCACCTTCCTGATGCTAATGGTTCCAGGCCCACCCCAATGGCACAACTGGGAAATTAACTGAAGAGAAAAGCCATCTTCCCTCTGCTCTCTACTTTCAGATGGTCCTCTTCCACAGCTTTGCCATGCACAGATTCATTCTATACATATACACAGAGATAGAACATGCTCATACACACAAATAACTCTCCGCAGGAACTGAAAATCAAAGCCTAACCCCATGGTTTTTAAGTGAGCAAGTCCAATTTCCTTCTTTGTAGCTCTTGACACATGCTGGCTGGGAGCCGTCTGGATTTTTTCTGCCTTGTTCCTGCACCAGAAGGCTCTGCACTGCAGGTCAGGGGATGATAAGGAAATGAACAGTGTAATTTCCAAGGCCTCTGAACACAGCCCTGTCAGCAGCTCTGGAGGCGGGTTACTCAAGCATGGCTTGAAGAGTGAAAACCACAGAGAGAGGGCTCAGACAGCCAGCAGTGGCAGGATCTCAGCTGTGTATGTTACTGCCACCTCCAGCCTGATAGCCCAAGCCTTGCTGCCTCCCTGGATGAGCTCTGCTGGTAAAAGCTCTTATACCCAAATGGCAAAAATACAAGTTCACACTGGGGGAGGAAGATTAAGGGCTAAGACTTAGATTTTTTCCATGCAGTCTTGTGTAGAAACAAAAACACTTAGCACTACTCCAGTGTCCGTGAGATTGCATATTCCGGCAAAACCACAGTAACACCTATCCAACATACCCAACCCCATACCAGGGATATGGCCAGAAAAGAAGCTCGATTCATATGAAGTCTGAAATTCAACAGGCCACTTCAGTATGCTCTAAGCTAATTTTTGGTCTTCCTCCCACCTCCAACTATAATTATCAGGGGCTTTAGAACACATCACCACCATGAAAATTTCCCAGCCTAGATTTGGAACTTCTTCAGACCACAGTGCTAAAAGTCTTAGCTAACATGTATATCTATTCATACTGGGATTCCTGTAAAGTGGAATGTTGTTGTATTTTAGTACATTATTGCCTAGCACAGACTAAGACCAATTTCCACTCAAACTGTATTTTTCTTTTTTCTAATATTTATTGAATGCTTCCTACATGCCAGGCACTAAGTGTTTTATATGAATTAGCTAACTTAATCTAAAGACAAACCTTTTTTTTTTTTCTTGAGACAGAGTTTTGCTCTTGTTGCCCAGGCTGGAGTGCAATGGCACAATCTCGGCTCACTGCAACCTCTGCCTCCGGGTTCAAGTGGTTCTCCTGCCTCAGCCTCCTGAGTAGCTGGGACTACAGGCATGCACCACCATGCCTGGCTAATTTTGTATTTTTAGTACAGACGGGGTTTCTCCATGTTGGTCAGGCTGGTCTCGAACTCCCGACCTCAGGTGATCCACCCGCCTTGGCCTCCCAAAGTGCTGGGATTACAGGTGTCAGCCACCGCGCCTGGCCTAAAGACAAACTTAAAGGCCAGGTGTGGCGGCTCACGCCTGTAATCCCAGCACTTTGGGAGGCCAAGGCGGGTGGATCACTTGAGCCCAGGAGCTCGACACCAGCCTGGCCAACACAACGAAACCCTGTCTCTACTAAAAATACAAAAATTAGCCAGGCGTGGTGGTGCATGCCTGTAATCCCAGCTACTCTGGAGGCTAAGGCAGAGGTTGCAATGAGCAGAGATTGCACCACTGCACTCCAGCCTGGGCAGCAGAGTGAGACTCCCTCTCATAAATAAATAAATACAAACTTATGTAGGTGCTATTTCTCTCATTTTGCAGATAAGAAAACTGAGGAAGAACAATTAAGAGACTTGGTCAAGATCACTCAGTAAATAAGTGCAAAGGTAGGAAACAAAGCCAGGTAGTCTGGCTCCAGAGTTCACACTTTTTAAAAAAATTATTTTTTTTTTTTTGAGACGGAGTCTCACTCTGTTGCCCAGGCTGGAATGCACTAGTGCGATCACAGCTCCCTGCTGCAGCCTCAACCTCCCAGGCTCAAGCCAGGAGGCCTGGCTAGAGTTTATGCTTTTAGCCACTAAATTATACATAAGAGTTGATGTGAAATTCAAGTTTAGAAGGCTGGTGTTTTAAATGAGAAGTGGCCCCGAATACTTACCTTGAAAGGAAAATTCACAAATGTTCTCAAACTTTGATGTATATAGCAATTATCTGGAGAGACTTCTGGAAGTACAGATTTCTGCGCCCTTACCCCAAAAACTTATTTAGCATATCTAGGGTAGGGTCCAAGAATATGCATTTTTGATACTCTGGTGATGTACATGGTTTTATGGGACACACTTTTAGGAACTCTGCTGTAGATGGTAAACTGTAAGCTCCTCAAAAAGCAGAGACCATCTCTGTTTTATTCACCAGTGTATACCCAATACCAAATAGAAAACCTAGTATCTAAAATGCATTCAATTAATGTACTGACTGAATGAAAAGTGATAACAATTAGCCAACAGTATATCTTCTCTACAAAATACTTAGTAATATCCACAATACATTTGAAGGTCTGCCTATTAGTGATGTGTCCAAGGAAGAAGCACTAGAACAGGGTTTTACCTGCAATTGCCAAGTAAAGAAAGAATTATTCCTCAATTATTACAATGAAAATTTGGCTGAATGAAATATTCCAGAACACACACACATATATCATAAGTAGTCAAGCTCAAAGTAGCAGTTTTAAAGTAACTTTCCTTCTTTATAAATAACAGGATAGGTTCAGTGCCAGCTGTAATGGTTATTCTTTGCAAACATCATTCATTACCTTACCTAAAATCCTAAACTCAAAGATCCTTTGTTTATTGAGTGTCTACAATGTTAAAGTCACTGTGAAAAACAAGTGAAAGCAGTTTTGGGGTGAAAGCAATTTTGGAGTATGTAAGCATTTTCATCTAATGTTTCAAGGTAGTCTTTACATTGGAAAAATGGCTGGGTGTGGTGGCACACACTTGTAGTCCCAGCTACTTGCGAGGCCGAGGCAGAAGTGCATAAGTGAGGCCAAGGCAGAAGTGCATAAGCCCAGGAGTTCAAGATCAGCATAGGCAACATAGCAAGACCCTGCCTTAAAAATAAGCAAATAGGCTGGGTGTGGTGGCTCATGCCTGTAATCTCAGCACTTTGGGAGGCTGAAGCAGGTGGATCACTTGAAGTCAGGAATTTGAGACCAGCCTGGCCAACATGGTGAACCCCTATCCCTACTAAAATAAAAAAATAAAAAAAACTAGCCGGGCATGGTGGTGTGCATTTGTAATCCCAGCTACTCAGGGAGCTAAGGCAGGAGAATCGCTTGAATCAGAGGCAGAGGCTGCAATGAGCCGAGATCGTGCCACTGCACTCCAGCCTGGGTGACAGAGTGAGTCTCCATCTCAAAAATAATAATACTAAGAAAATAACAAAATAAAGTGGGAAAATTGAGAATCCTTCCTGACAGTTAAAGATTTGTTAAGAATCCCAGAGTAACAACATGCCATAAGAATTTGGTGTCTACAAATCTGGCTTTGCCAGTGACTACCTGTGAGATGCCGGGCAAGTCACAGGACCTCACTGGTCTTAGTTTCTTCTATAAAATGAGGAAATTGGACAAGATAATCTTTCCCTGGGACTGCCTTGAATTACAATACCTAGAAGGAAAACAGAGTTTCTGAATGAAAAAATAAGTTAAGCTTGTAGTTACAGAATGCAACTCTGTCCCACATAAATATCAACTTCTTTTTAATGTTTTCCATGAAGGAAAATCTTGAGGGCATTTGGTTTCAGGAAGTAAAGCTGACTGCTCTGCCATCAATAGCTGAGAAATACAGCTAGTGGAAGAAGGCGTTAAGAAAGCCTTGGATCAGAAGGAATAAAAGAGACCTGACCTTGGTTAGGCAATGAGGGACTGCAATACAAGAGAACTGAGCTAGAAGGCACAAATTAGGGCAGGAATACAAAACCAACGGCAAAGGAAGATGCTCTTAAGAACACAGGATATGATAGCACGCATGATCAGAAGTTGAAAGAGCAAAGAGCACACTTTATGGTTTTCTTTGTATCCTAAACTAATGGGGGAAGTGGTAAATATATGCGGCATTCTGAAAGCAGCAGAAGCTGACATTCAAACACGGGAAAAGCAAAGTGCAGTGTTCCTACCTTGCAAGATCAAAAGCAGCAGCTAAAGACATGTGAGGGGGACCTTCTGGTTGGAAACTTCTAGATCCTTTCTTTAACTACTAGAGCCTACTTGGCTATTTCATATGATCTGGGGGAAAAGAAGGAGTCTCACCTTAAACTCCTGGTCATAAGCCCTGACAAAGTCAGCACAGATAGATCGTTGCCATCTGTGGTTTGTAAATTCCTTTTTTCTTGCCTGTCAGAGTGGCGACATAAGCACTAAGCTCAGGACACTCAGACAGGCGCCTGCCCTCCTCCCTACCTCCCCTTCCATCCCTAACTTAACAACCCATCAATCAAACTAAAGGCAAGGGAACAGGCAAGAGCCGGAAGGCTCTGTCTTGTTTATTCCTCAACATTCCCTCCCCCATCTCTTCAGCTGGCAGGAAGTATGAGGCAGAAGTGTTCAATAACAATTCAGAGCAGCAGCAGTTGCTAAGAGCCATCTCTGGTCTCTCCTAGAACTCTGGGAAACAGCACAGAGTGAGCCCTGTCAGAGGAAGGTATGGTTGAGCAAAAGTGGGATCCCATGAAGGGAAATCCACATCCTCGTCTGATAGAAAATTTCCTAGGCCATAGCCTGAGATATCTACCTTCACAAGAGAGAAGAACATGAGATAGATAATTTCTCTTTCTCTTTTTTTTTTTTTTGAGACAAGGTCTGGCTCTATTGCCTAGGCTGGAGTCCAGTGGTGCCGTCTCAGCTCAATGCAACCTCCACCTCGCAGGCTCAAGCTATCCTTCCACCTCAGCCTCCCCAGTAGCTGGGACTACGGGTGCACACCACCAATGCCCGGCTAATTTTTGTAGTTTTCGAAGAGACAGGTTTCACCATGTTGCCTAGGCTGGTCTCAAACTCCTGAGCTTAAGCAATCTGCCCACCTCGGCCTCCCAAAGTGCTGGGATTACAAGCATGAGTCACCAGGCCCAGCCAGTAATTTCAATATTCAAATCTTCTTCATTGGCTAGTAGTCAACACTGCTACTCTGCACCACAGACTTCAGTCGAGAAACTTCCCAAATTTTATGAGTTCTTCCTCTTCACGACAGTTCCCAGTTTAGAGGATGCAATCCCTAGATTATACCAAAACATCTGTTTTGCTATTTTGGTTCTGTTCGTTGTCCCTACATAGAAACGTCCCAAACCACAGGCAAGCCCATTTCTCAGAGAGAAAATTTTAAAGAAGTTTTCAAAGACTTTGCTTATAAATTATAGTACTAATCATCAAATACTCACTGAGCACCTATTATGCCCCAAACCAAGAGATTGTTGTTTCTCAAAAACCGCTCCTCTGCATGGTTCCTAACTTTCTTTCCTTTAACTTGCCTCTTCTGCTCCTCCCAGTCCAGAAATGTTCTCTCCCTGCACAGCATGTTTTAATCTCCTAGCAACTTCCAAACATTTATTTAAATAATTATTTATTTCAATAGCCAAAGGTAATATGGAAAGGCACCCCCAGGACCAGACTGTCCAAAAGAGTTGAGGGAACAGGGGAAGGAACTGAGAAAGCAGGTTATTGCTTATAGTTACATGAAACTGTATAGCAAATTTTCTGCTTCTAAAAGTAATTGCCAGCAATTTTCTCTATCTTTCAAAAACTGAAGCACAGTCTCTTTCCCTTTTCTTTCTCATTCTGCTGCCCCATTCTCACAGTCTCCCTGGGAGACAAAGCTTATATGGCAAAGCAACATTATTAAGGGACAAAACTCCCTGGCACCAAGATGTATTCTTAGCTGAATATACTGCATCTTTCAGCCCAATTATAATCTGAAGGGCAGCCACCCAATCAGTCCCTGCACCTCTATGTGAGAAAATGGGTTCCATTTGCTTCTCTGTTAGAGACAATCATGGACATTTACCCTTAAATCCAACATAAAGCTAAGCAATATTAATCCTTTCATCCACAGACTACCACTGGGCTTAGAAGGTTGCAACATGAGTCAAGTACTCTAAAATTTAGATAGGAGAATGAAGGTCATCCTCAGAAGTACTTTTTAGCACAGGAAGAATAATTATTATGAATATGGATATATGGCAAGAGTTTCTTGAAGCCAGATGTAGGGAACAGTCTAATGGGCCTGGAACACAAGCAACAACTGCTAGTACTCCTAAGCCTCTTTAAACCAGTATTATCCATCTGTACCCGAGAGAAAATAGCAAATCACAGCCAGCACAGGATGAGCCAAGCTAGTAACCAGCTGGAACCTGACTCTGCTGAAGTGGACTATAGCATCTGCCACCTAAACACAGGCAGCCTCTCTGGCAGCTGCCACTGGTAAAAGGGAATGAGCCACTGTATTATTAGTGGAAGAAACTCACAGACCTGTTACTGGAGAAGCCCAGATGTTGCTAAGAGCTACAGATGTGCCAGAGGCAAAGACCAAAATACCGACAGCAAAGAAAGCATGAACTACCACTGGAATACAGGCACTAAGAGGGCACCATCACCCAAACATACACATCCAGCCTTTATTTATTAACACTTACATATGGAAATAGGTATTCCCTGCTGCAGCTGATGTAATTACAGAGAAACCAATTTATACTGCATCTGCTGGGATCAGCTGAAAGCACAGGGTGAGCAGAGCACAGAGCAGAAAATCAAGAGCCAATGAACAGCTCACCACAAGGCCACTGTTTTGCAGGAAATTATAAGGTGCTGAAGTTTAAAGCTGCCTGAGCTGACCCTAGACTCACACCTATTCTCCTCCAGCCCTGCAAGTTCCATTTCCTGAAGCATGAACTCAGATCATCTTCCCAGAGGAAGGACTCAGTTCTAACCCCTCCTGGGGCTGCAGGCACCTGTCCTTCCAAGTCAAGCAGAAGGCAAGGTATCATTACACTGTTTGGCAGCTATTAAACCATGAGGAGACTTTGATTCCTAATAGTTGTGGGAGATACCTGGCGTGAAGCTACACCTTTAATGGCCAAACAATCTCTTCCTAGGCCAAACTGTCATAACCACAAGAATAACTCCTAAGATCTAAGTACCTCAAAGTACAATGAGTACCTCTTGCCCCCAAAATGTGCCCCTTTGCTCTTTGGTAGCCAGCAATAGAACACTTCGTAGATATGCCATGAAATTTAACCCTTTGTTCTGCCAGAGACCCAACAGCACCATTTATCCCATCAAGAACCGTACTCAATCTATATTATCACCAAAGGCGTATTGTTTATCAACTATTATGAGTCTGATGATGAAATGCCAGTCAAGCTGGGAACCAAATAAAGGTCTGATGCCAATCTCTACCAACAAGTGTCTGAGTTGGGCAAAGACAAGGTGGGAAGGTCTCAACTCAGACTACAGAAAGTTCATTCTACAAAGTAGCTGCCCCCAACAACAAATATCCTGTTCCAAAATGTCCAGGCCTGCTGTAAATGAGTCTGTAGGGGAATCCTCTAATTTGGAAGAAAACCACATTATCATTACCAGCTGCTCTGACCTTGTAATTGGTCATTACCCACACACTAATGAGCCTCCCACAGAGTACACATGGTATTTGGCAGTTAGTCCAGGGCAGTTCTGACTGGCAGTCAGTGGGCAGCCATATCTGGCCACCTCTTACCTTTTCAGACTTGACTTTCTTTAGCGGGCGACACTCATTCTCCCCTTCCTCTGGCTCCGGTTTAGTTCCCAAAGGATTGAGCGCTGCCCCAGGCTCAATAGCTATACTCCCAAGTGGCTCCACAGCTCCTGTATCCACCCCTGCACTTCCATCATACTGACCACCCCGTCCTCCCAAGGGAACTGGCTGGAGGACCCCAGGATCCTTTTCTGAACAAGTCCCCACTCCTTCGCTTCTCTCCTTCTTGCTCTTAGATGAGCTGTTCTCCTTCTCCTTTTTGGAACCGGCTACACTGCGGGATGCCTTAGCCGCCTTCTCTGAGCCCTTGGGAGCAATAGCAGCAACCAGGCCTCCAGCATTGGCACCATCTCCTGAGCGCCCCTGCACCTCTTTCTTGCTAGCTGCCCCCTCACTTGGAGTGAACAGGGAAGTCCCTGGAGTGGGTTTGCTAGTGTCTTTGCCACTCTTATTCCTTTTGGATTTTGATTTGCCTTCCTTCCCTTGAGGACCTGGCACTGGGGTCACAAACTTGATGTTGTCTGGTAGTGTGGCCACAGCATTGGGAGCCGGTATCCCCACCTCCTTTGAGCCTGACATTTCCAGTTTCTGCTGGTCCTTTTCCAGATCGGCGTCCAGGTCAATGATGAGATTCCCTACTCCAATGTCCCATTCATCCCCACTGTCGTATGTCTCAACCGGGTTTGCATCCACTCCTTTCCCTCCGGAGGCTCCACTGCTCAAGGACATCTTAGAGTCAACGTCCCACCTCAAGATTCAAGGCTCTTCCTTGCCCCCAGCTTTCCTATTTTCAGCTTCAGCTATGTTCTCAGACCTGCCACATTGGTCAGTACATGCCCAGTGGACAACATCATTGCTGGAAAAAGAAAATTTAAAAAGCTGTTAAAGGAAACAATACAGGCAAGAGACGCCTGAAATAAACTCCCACACAAAAACAGACCCTTCCTATGGAGCTATCATATCACAACAGACATGACAAACAGGTTCAATTGTATTTCTAACCAAGTTACATTGGACCTAAGGAAAAATCAATTCCCACTCCATCTCCCTAGGGGACAGTACAGTATTTCCAATTGCCCAGAGATTCCGTGGTTAAGTCTTAACTAGGAGTCCTCTAGAGTTAATTTCCCATTCCTAAGAGACCTATTTCTACTACCACTGTCAGCTGGCAACCCTTTCGCAATCAATACAGGTCCTGGCATATCACAGATGCAAGCTCTAGCACAACTTTACTTATACCCCCATTTCTCCTTGCTTTTTCTTACATTATCAGAGACTCAGAACATGATCTAGCAAAAGCTTTAAAAACCCTCTAACAGGGTCTATCTCTAGTACAAATAGTATAGATTCCTCTTACTATTGGGAAAGAAAAGTCTTATGGTTAAGAATAAAAGAGAAAAACAAGCAGAACTGGGGAAAATGCAACTTCAGGACAGGGGGCTAAGACTTAAACTAGAGGAGACAATCTCAGAGGGGACTCAACCAAATCAGCTTAAGTTCAGAGTAGCTGAATCAGCCTTCTCAAACTCCAGGTTTCAAATTATTATCTCAATAGCACGATTCAAAGTGGCCTTTCCCATTTCCCACTAAAATAGGAAGACACACAAAAGAAGAAAAATGTTTACTCTACGAAAAACTGGACACTACTAAAAATCCTAACGCCAGGATGTAGGATAACTCTTCACTTTCTCATGTAATACTGATGGCACTGTATTGACAAACACCAGGCCTCACACCACAGGAAACAGAGATTGGCTACAAAAGGGGGTGGTGTTGATGGGGTATATTAAAAATGCAATTTATGGCCAGGTGCAGTGGCTCACATATGTAATCCCAGCACTTTGGGAGGCAGAGGCAGGCGAATCACCTGAGGTCAGGAGTTCAAGATCAGCCTGGCCAATGTGGCGAAACCCCGTCTCTACTAAAAATACAAAAATTAGCCGGATGTGGTGTCAGGCACCTGTAATCCCAGCTACTCGGGAGGCTGAGTTAGAAGAATCACTTGAACCTGGGAGGCAGAGGTTGCAGTGAGCTGAGATCGCATCACTGCACTCCAGCCTGGGTGACAGAGTAAGACTCTGTCTCCACTATCTCCTGACTAACGAGACTTGAGGAGTGTGCCATCTAGAAAACCTGGCAGTCAACATATATCATCCAGTATTATTTTATGATAAAGCCAAAGAGTTCTGTTCTTGCTTATTCGTCTGTCCACCATCTTTCTGTATCCATTAAAAAAAATTTTTTTTTTTTTTTTGAGTCAGAGCCTTGTTCTGTTGCCCAGGCTCAACTGCAGTGGCGCAATCTCGGCTCACTGCAACCTCTGCCTCCCGGGTTCAAGCAATTCTCCCACCTCAGCTTCCCGAGAGGTTGGGATTACAGGCATGCACCACAATGACTAACATTTGTATTTTTAGTAGAGACGGGGTTTCACCATGTTGGCCAGGCTGGTCTCAACCTCCTGACCTCACGTGATCTGCCTGCCTTGACCTCCCAAAGTGCTGGGATTACAGGTGTGAGCCACCGTGTCCAGCCAAAAAGTAATTTTTATAAGATAATTGAGTAGAAAGAACAAGCCAGTAGTGTCACAGTGAATTCTGCAAAGTGGATCTCTAACTTTGTAGAGATCTGTAAATGCCACAGGTAGGACAGAGACAAGACAAATTGTACTTTTTTACCTATTCCCTCAGAGCAATGTCAAAGAACTAGGGTGTAGGGGCAAGAAAAGATGTCACAGTAGAAGAGCAAAGGAGAGGAGCCAGGTGAATGCCTGCTAGCAACTGGAATTTAAGAGGGAGAGGTGTGCACACTTATCTGCCGTTTAGCTGTAGATGTGGAAAGAAAATATATCCATTACCCAAGTGGAGATCTTAGTGTTAACAGCAACCAACCACTATTTATTAGTAAATGCCAAGTCTACATAGATCCTACTTTATAAGAGATGGGCAAAAAGTGGGGGTGGAGGATATGATGTACAAACTATGAAAAAAGTTACAAGGTAAAGGAAACATAATCTCTTACAAAATGATAACTCTAGGCCAGGCATGGTGGTTCACGCCTGTAATCCCAGCACTTTGGGAGGCCAAGGCGGGAGAATCACTTGAGCCCAGGAGTTTGAGACAAGTCTGGGCAACATGGCAAAACCCTGTCTCTATAAAAAATACAAAAATTAGCCAGGTGTGATGGTAATGCTTATAGCCCCCGCTACTCAGGGAGCTGAAAGGTGGGAGGATGGCTTGAGCCTGGGAGGTCGAGACTGCAGTGACCTGAGATTGTGCCACTTCACTCCAGCCTGGGTGACAGAGCAAGATGCTGTCTCAAAAAAAAAAAAAAAAAAAAAAGAGAAAGAAAGAAAAAAAAAAAGAAATGATACTCTGAAAATGATCTAGGATTCTGAAGAAATTAGTAAGCTGTTTGGAATTCTCAACACTACACAAGAAGACTTGGCCTCCATGAAATAGCATAGTAGATACCTATTCATTTGTTAGAAAATCTTTTACTTATTGCCTTCGACGTGCCAGGCACTAACCTAGGTGCTGAAAATACAGGAGCAAGTAAGACAGTGAGTAAGGCAATGGAACATGGTACTGAAAATAATTTTTCTATTATGAGGGGCAGAGGGCATCTCTAGGAAAGGAGATGCCAACTGAATTTCCATGATAGAGAATTATTAAAGCACAGTTCTTCCCCAATTCATAATTTTTTAGTTCTCTAATCTTTGCAATTGTGGCTAGGCTTAGAGTGTAACCTACATTAATCTAAGGGTTACTCACTATCCTCAGTATGTAATTTAACCATTAAAACAACCCCACCTTGTTTTATCCTTGGAAAAACAATAAAACTTTCCTTAGTTTCAAAAGACCTTCCTCTAGAAAATAGAATGGTAATGGAAGAGAGACTCCGAAGGAATAAGGAAAGCATATAAAACAGAAAAATGTTAGTGCTCACTGAGAGCTTCTGACAGTTCTCAGTCTACTGTACTGCCTGACCTGCTGCAGGATGCATGATAAACAAAGTATGCCAGTAAGGAAGAAAGCATTAAAAAGATAACAGAGGCCAGGCACAGTGGCTCACGCCTGTAATCCCAGCACTTTGGAAGGCTGAGGCAGAAGGATCACTTGAGGTCAGGAGTTCAAGACCAGCCTGGCCAACATGGTGAAACCTCATCTCTACTAATAATACAAAAATTAGCTGGGTGTGGTGGCATGTGCCTGTAATCCCACTTACTTGGGAGGCTGAGGCATGAGAATCACTTGAATCTGGGAAGCAGAAGTTGCAGTGAGCCAAGATCATGCCACTGCACTCCAGTCTGGGCGACAGAGTGAAATTGTGTCTCAAAAAAAAAAAAAGATAACAGGTTAAAATGAAAATGTGTAACTTAGTTGGAAGGACAAAAGGATATAACATTAAAAAAAAAAAGATGCAAGGAAACAAAAAATGCAGTATCAATTAAAATTCATAAAGAAAGCCAGGCACAGTGGCTCAGGCCTATAATCCCAGCACTTCTGGGCCTCCTGGAGGCCCAGGTGGGTGGATCGCTTGAGGTCAGGAGTTCGAGATCAGCCTAGCCAACATGACGAAACCCTTTCTGTACTAAAAATATAAAAACACGAAAATTAACCGGGTGTGATAGTACATCCTATAATCTCAGCTACTTGGGAGGCTGAGGCAGGAGAATTGCTTGAACCTGGGAGGCAGAGGTTGCAGTGAGCCAAGATCGTGCCACTACACTCTAGACTGGGCGACAGAGCAAGATGCCATCTCAAAAAATCAACCAGCAAACAAAAAAACTACCTGAAATACTAAAATCAGTTCAATGTAGCATAAATTTAAATAATTCCTATAAATACAAATAACAACTGCACTTTGTAATCTAAAAACTCAATTCAGATATTAACAATTATCCCTGAATAACATGTGAGGGAAAACCAGTACTTTGATAATGTACCTCAAAAAGCCTTAACAATAAGGAAAGATGCACTGTAAGTTATAAAGCTGACATTTTTTTCAAATTCCTCTTGTTCCAATTCCATATGCCATGGCAAATTGTTTTGTTTTTTGGGATTTTCTTCTAGTAAGCAAGTAATACTGCCATTATACTTTTTAAAAATTGTACTTTTTCTGAAACGGTAGCTGGAGGCGAAAAGAACATCTGATGATCTATGCTTATTCCCAGATTCCACATCTTAAGTGTGATATTAATAAACTGAAAGGATGTACTACAGAGCACAGTATGGTACAAGACTGGGAAGCCATTTCTTAAGAGGAAAGACCTTAGAAACTGGGATTCTTTAGTCTGGAAAGGAGAACACTGAAGGAAGACAGGCTGTTAGCTTCAAATATATGATGGTGCCAGGCAAGGTGGCTCACGCCTGTTCTCCCAGCATTTTGGGAGGCCTAGACAGGTGGATTACCTGAGGTCAGAGTTTAAGACCAGCCTGGCCAACATGATGAAACCCCGTCTCTATTAAAAATACAAAAAATTAGCCAGGCATGGTAGCGGGAGCCTGTAATCCCAGCTACTTGGGAGGCTGAGGTAGGATAATGGCTGGGAGGCAGTGAGCTGAGATTGCACCATTGCACTCCAGCATGGGTGACAAGAGCAAGACTCTGTCTCAAAAGGAAAAAACAAAAACAAAAACATACGTATATGTATATGACGTCTGCAGTGTGGAAGAGAGAAAGTAACTCTGTGACTCTGAGGGTAGAAAGAGAGTCAGTGAGTAGAAGTTACAGAAAGACAGATATTTAACTCAGGAAAAAATTTAATATCCTGAGATTCCCAACAATGACCCACAATGTTTAATGTCTATTTTACTGAAAGTATTTAAGCAAAAAAAGCATAATCACCTGTGAAGCAAATACATAAAAGATTCTCCTGTGTGTGGTAGGGTTAGTCTAGACATGCCTAAGGCCTTTTTCAAATTTATAATTCTATTAATACACCCATCAAAAAGTGCTTTCCCTACTAGAAAACTATCCAAAATTTCTGAATGATCAGGATGCAAAGAAAACATATCCCAAGGGCTGATCTTTGGTGGTCCTGATGTTCTTTCAGAAAGTCCCTATATTCCTATTTTTGAGAGTGAAGAGTTTTCATAAGTACTACTTTTCAACCAGGTGACTTTTCAGAAATCTAGGTTTCCAAACCCAGCAGGCTTCATAGTAACTTTGGTGGTACATTTCCAAAGATACACTGTAAAATTGCCAAGGATTCTTCAATCAGCCTGGCTGCAGCAGCCAAACCACTTCCCATCTGTTCCCTACAGCATCCCTGGCTTTATGCAGCTAATAATCAACTCTTTGACAGGTCATTGCAGAGATGTTTAACCCCAAGAGGTAGGGTAACCAACATGCTAGTGGGAAACGAAAAGCACTGACCTCTTGCTTTCATGGCAGAGAAAGTGCAGAATCAGGAGAACCAATATCTTACAGAGACCACAAGGCATGTAACAACTTGCACAAGCTTCTGTGATTATTTTCCTCTCTTGTCTCTCCTTCTGTCTGAGTGTACTCCACCTCCTTCTTTAGGACTGCAACTCAACAGCCTCTGGAATCACTTGTCCACCATGAGTTGTCAGTACTGTGTTTTGTTCCTACATCTGATCATTAAGAAATTCCTCGCTACATGGATATGTTTAAGGGACCAAGATAGGTCATGACAATCACTTTCCATACCCTGTATTTACCCAAAGCACTCCTGCTTAAAAACGTATCATAACAACATCCATCTCTTTGACTCCCAGCCCACAGGCTTGTACATTGTAAATCATACATTTCAGGTCATTAATTGCAATTTTAAGGACTTATGTCAGTGACCATACAACTCTTCTACCTCAGGAATGAACAAGGCCTCTCCTTCGACAAGGGTAAGAATGAGAGTTTTCATGTAAGGTTTCTGTCCCAGCTCAGAGGGCAAAAACAGCAACTGGACCCCACTCATATCCAAACATAAACATAACAAGAAACACTACATTTCTCTTTCACCCCAGAGAGATCTCTGTACCCATCCAAGAAGGCTTCAAAGAGCCAATTCCTTTAATTGGTAACTACCCACAGATAATCCAGTATAAGCAGTAAATTGTCTAATACTATTCTACTGTAAATTTATCTGTCCTCTCCTTTTCTTATGGATTTTGGATCAATCCTCTTACGGGCTTTGAACTGAGCATGTGACAGTTATATATGAATTATAATCTGCTTGAGACCACACAGGTCACACACAAAATATGGATATTAGGGCTGTCTAGCTAGGTATTCCCCTCCAAAAACTGCATGCCAAAGAAAAAATGCTATATTCAATTCGAGGAGGGTAGCATGGTGTAGTAAAAAGAACACTGAACTCTGAGTCAGGAGATGTGATTTCTGGACTCAAATTTCCATTGACACTAGCTAAGCTGCTTCATTAAGTATTTTCTCATTATAAGATGGAGGAAGAGTCTATCACATTCTAAGCATATCATGAGGATATAAATCTGAAAAATGTAAGACAAGTCAAAGCTGGGTACAGCACCTCACGACTGTAATCCCAGCACTTTGGGAGGCTGAGGTGAGAGGATCACTTGAGCCCAGGAGTTCTAGACCAGCTTGGGCAACACAGCGAGACCCCATCTCTATTTATTTAAAAAAGAAAAAGAAAAAGAAGACAACTCGAAAATACATGACCCAACTACTCTTATAAGGTTCTAGTGTCTGAACTTAGGGAGAACTGTCTCATGGTTCTACCTTTCACAAGGCATCTAAAGTATTAAGAAAAATAAAGGAAAACGTTTTAAAAAAATTTTTTTTACAAATTAAATTACAGGTTGTACCAATACTCATTTGAGTTCCATGAAAGGAAATGGCAATCTTTTCTTCTTCCATGAACTCAGTGATTAGGGTTTTCCTTTTAGGCTATGCCTACCTTCACATGTGGCTTTTTTTTTTCTTTTCTTTGAGACAGAGTCTGGCTCTGTCGCCCAGGCTGGAGGGCAGTGGCGCAATCCCGGCTCACTGTAACCTCTGCCTCCTGGCTTCAAGCAATTCTCCTGCCTCAGCCTCCCAAGTAGCTGGGATTACAGGCATGTGCCACCACGCCTGGCTAATTTTTTGTACTTTTAGTAGAGATGGGGTTTCGCCATGTTGGCCATGCTGGTCTTGAACTCCTAATCTCAGGTGATCCACCTGCCTCGGCCTTTTAAAGTGCTAGGATTACAGGCGTGAGCCACCATGCCCGGCTAGATGTGGCTCCTAAAGCCATACACTGTAGTGACTGACAGACTCCATCTTGCTTCAGAAATCCCTCAGGGACAAGGTACCAATCTCAAGACTCATGGTTTTATTTATTTATTTTTGAGACGGAGTATTGCTCTGTCGCCCAGGCTGGAGTGCAATGGCACGATCTCAGCTCACTGCAACCTCCACCTCCTGAGTTCAAGCGATTCTTCTGCCTTAGCCTCCCGAGTAGCTGGGATTGCAGGGGTGCCACCATACTTGGCTAATTTTTTTATTTTTGATAGGGATGGGGTTTCACCATGTTGGCCAGGCTGGCCTCAAACTCCTGACCTAGTGATCCGCCCACCTCAGCCTCCCAAAGTGCTGGGATTACAGGTGTGAGCCACCACACCCAGCAAGACTCACGGTTTTAACATCTGTACTACCTCTTTTGCCAGTTGTTCTAACCCACAAGGTTGTTGTTCCCACTGACAATATAAACTGTCTTCGAATATAAACTGTGTGAGGTTTATAGGATTTGATGTCTCAGGGAACTGTCAATAAACTAATGGGATACAACAAAGTTGCTGAGAAGGTAACCATTTTATACCATCTTCCCTGAATTCTAGATGTTGCCCTGAAATCAATTCATATTTAGCCAGCTTCAGTATGGTTAGTACAACATGTAAACCATCCTCAGTGACTCTCAGCTTACCCAACTGTAAAAACAGGCATTTCCCTCTCCACCTGCCACACTTCATGGGAGCTTGCTAATCAAATGAATTTCCACCTAGGGCTCTAATGAGAAACAATCACCTTCCCTTTGGGCCTCTCCCTTAATTTATTACATTAATTACTGTAACAAAGAAACTGTGTCATCTCCTCAAGTACCATAGCTTTCAGCTTATATCTCCAATGGAGATTAGATAAAGAACAGACTAAAAGAGCCAATTTGAGAAGACAGATCCAATTCAACAGGGCTTATCTGACCATGTGTCACCTAAGGACAGGAGGGCAAAACAACAGCATCTCTTAGTCCCTGAGTCTTTATATGCTGCAACTCATCAATAGTTTTATAGTCCTCAAAGGCTGCTATTCTCCAACAAAGATTACAAGGCTTGACCTGTTTCATTTCACATAAGCAACTGACTCTTCCATCAGCACATAGCAATTCAGCTGGGCTCAGGTTTAGATCCTTGGTGTTTGTCACTACTGCTCTGTGCCAGCATATATCTCACAATACGCTAAATGGTATACTGAATATGTAAATAATTCAGTCCTGACCCTTTAGAGATTCATCTGGTGAAAGTGATCCACATAGAAAACCCTTACTAAAGCCTGTGTATAGGTAGGCCAAAAAGCAGAGGCAGATTATCTAAGGTAAACAATTTAAAAAAACTACTAGCTGGGGGCCGGGCATGGTGGCTTATGCCTGTAATCCCAGCACTTTGGGAGGCCGAGGCAGATGGATCACCTGAGGTCGGGAGTTCGAGACCAGCCTGACCAACATGGAGAAACCCCGTCTCTACTAAAAATACAAAAACTAGCCAGGTGTGGTGACGCATGCCTGTAATCCCAGCTACTAGGGAGGCTGAGGCAGGAGAATCGCTTGAGCCCAGGAGGCGGAGGTTGCAGTGAGCCAAGACCGTGCCATTGCACTCCAGCCTGGGCAACAGGAGCAAAACTCCGTCTCAAAAAAAAAAAAAAAAACAAACAAACTACTGGCCGGGTGCAGTGGCTTATGCCTTTGTACTCCCAGTACTTTGGGAGACTAAGGCGGGAGGATTACTCGAGCCCAGGAGTTTGAGACCAGCCTGGGCAACATAATGGGACCCTGTCTCTACAAAAATACAAATAAAAAATTAGCCAGATATGGTGGCAAATGCCTGTAGTCTCAGTTACTTGGTAGGCTGAGATGGGATTATCGGTTGAGCCCAAGAGGTTGAGGCTGCAGTGAGCTGTGATCATGCCACTGCATTCCGGCCTGGGTGACAGAGCGAGATGCTGTCTCAAACAAGTAAATAAAAATTTAAAAATAAGCTCTGCCATGCCTCTTCCCCTCATAATTGGATGGCTATGTAGCTCTTTAGAAGTTCTTATCCCCAGAGATAAACTTTTTGTGCTAAGGAGGTGGTGATGTCAAATTATTAGAAAAAAAGTGGCTGGGTGTGGTGACTCATGCCTGTAATCCCAGCACTTTGGGAGGCCGAGGCGGGTGGATCACCTGAGGTCAGGAGTTCAAGACCAGCCTAGCCAACACGGGGAAATTGTCTTTACTAAAAATACAAAAATTAGCCATGCATGGTGGCGGGTGCCTGTAATCCCAGCTACTTGGGAGGCTGAGGCAGGAGAATCACTTGAATCCAGGAGGCAGAAGTTGCAGTGAGCTGAGATCACACCACTGCACTCCAGCCTGGGTGACAGAGCGAGACTCTGTCTTTAAAAAAAAAAAAAAAAGTGAATAGTGGAGATGGTAGCATTTAAAACATCTAAAAAACTAGGCTTGTGCCAGGCGCGGTGGCTCACGCCTGTAATTCTAGCACTTTGGGAGGCCGAGGCAGGTGGATCACGAGGTCAGGAGTTCAAGACCAGCCTGGCCAAGATGGTGAAACCCCGTCTCTACTAAAAAAAAATTAGCCGGGCGCAGTGGCAGGTGCCTGTAATCCCAGCTACTCGGGAGGCTGAGGCAGGAGAATCGCTTGAACTTGGAGGGCAGAGGTTGCAGTGAGCCGAGATCGCGCCACTGCACTCCATCCTGGGCGAGAGAGTGAGACTCCGTCTCAAAAGAAAAAAAAAAAAAAACTAGGCTTGCACACAGAACTGTTGTGTCAAATCATTAATTTTCCTTTTTTTTTAAATTTTGAGACAGGGTCTCACTCTGCCACCCAGGTGGGAATACAGTGGTGCAAACAAACACAAGCTCACTGCAGTCTTGACCTCCTGGGTTCAAGGGATCCTCCTCCTGCTTCAGTCTACCATGTAGCTGGGACCACAGGCATGCACCACCACCATACCTGGCTAATTGTTTCTTTCTTTTTTTGTAGAAAAAAAGTCTCTCTTTGTCACCCAGACTGGTCTCAAACTCCTGCGTTCAAGAGATCCTCTCACCTTGGCCTCCCAAAGTGTTGGGATTACATCACACCTAGTTCTTCATCTCTAAACATGGTCAAATTCATAGTCTCAGGGAAGGGAAAAAACATTTAGCATTTTTCAGAACAGACAAGGAATTGCCTTCATTTTTTATATTCTAGACCTTATCTCTCCCTTCCCAGATCTATTCTACAAGAAGCCCTAGAATAAATCTGAGGGGACAAAGAAAACTTCTCTTATCAAAAAATAGAAATAATGCTAGACTAGCCATAAAAAAGGGTGGGATCCACATAAATATCCTTAAAGATACCTAACACTACCTCTCCAGCCATGAGGTATGGCCACAACTGCCACCATTTTGCTTCAAGGATGTCACATTTGTTTCCTGCACTACACCGCAAGCACCCTGAGGGCAGAGGCTGTCTCTCTTGTGCTCACCATTGAAGAACCAGTGTTTGGTTTACAGTCTACCTTCATTAAGTATTTTGGTCAACAAATGAGTGAATGAACACTGTTTTCCTCAATGAGCAGAATCATATCAATGCCCCGCTGGCATTTCTCCTCTCCATTCTTACTTCACCTTGATTTGTCACTAGTTATAAACTCTCTCAATTAGCAGTCAGCCGTCAAATCTACTAGATCAGAGTGTGGATTCCTTTCTCCAGAAAAAAGAATTCAGATTCATTAAGAATCTAAGGGAAAGGTTAGAAAACAAAGCAGCTTCCATATTTCTTAAAATTCCTAACCATTTCTGAGTATTATCTTAGCCTTGCAACAGTCTCATTCATGCATAGTTGCTTCCCAAAAAAGCACTAGTCCACAAACTCCTGAGAGCCCCCAGGTATATATTTAAATGTATAATAAATGTAAAAGTTCTATCAGACTTAAACCATCCAAGTGTCACATTTAAAACACCTATGAATCGGCCGGGCATGGTGGTTCACACCTGTAATCCCAGCAGTTTGGGAGGCCGAGGTGGGCGGATCACAAGGTCAGGAGTTCGAGACCAGCCTGGCCAGTATGGTGAAACCCCATCTCTACTAAAAATACAAAAAAAATTTAGCCGGGCGTGGTGGCGCTCGCTTGTAGTTCCAGCTAATCGGGAGGCTGAGGCAGAAGAATCACCTAAACCCAGGAGGCGGAGGTTGCAGTGAGCCGAGATTGTGCCACCGCACTCCAGCCGGGGCGACAGAGCAAGACTCCGTCTCAAAAAAATAAATAAATAAAAATAAAACAAAAAACAAACAACAACAAAAAAACACCTGTGAATCAAAAGTGAAAAAAGTAGTCATGAAAAGTGGTCATGCTTGGGAAGAGGGATACCAACTGGGAAGAAACACAAGGGAATCTTGCAGGGTGCTGGAAATAAATGTTCTATATCTTGAACTGGATAGTGGTTACATAGCTGTATACATATGGAAAAATTGAGTTGTGCACAAGATTCGTGCACTTACTGTACTTTACTACATACATATTATACTTTTTTAAAAAGTAAAAGAATAAATACCTATGAACAAGAGAATTGTCTTGCTATAACATAGTCCTGATCCTAAAGTAGTATTATATGTAAAGGGAATCATGCCATTAATCACCACTGATTAGGCTATTTAGAGAGATAACAGGAAGGGAGGGATGGAGGGAGACAGTAAGAAACTAACTTACAGATTACTTGATGTTTGACTATGAGATTCATAGATCTGTTGGAGAGTCTGAAAAAAATTAATCAGAAATAGGGATATAACAACAAACCAAAAAAAATTAAGTAATGATATTAATTCCTGGGGGGGGAAAGTTGCACCAAAAATGTAATAGTAGTAGATCAAATGGCTCAATAATAAACTTATTTACTCAGCACAATAAATAATGAATATTGACCTAACCAAAAATTGTGACATAACTATATTGGGATGATTCGATAAGAAGAGAAAGGCAGTAAGAGAACACATTATTATTTAGAAAAATGAGAGTAAAGTCCAGGCGTAGTGGCTCACACCTGTAATGCCAGCACTTGGGAGGCCAAGGCGGACAGATTACTTCAGGTCAGCTTGGCCAACATGGCAAAACCTGCCTCTACCAAAAATACAAAAAATTAGCATCGCATGGTGGCACATGGGTATAGTCCCAGCTACTCAGGAGGCTGAGGCATGAGAATCACTTGAACCTGGGAAGTAGAGGCTACACTGACCTGAGATCACGCCACTGCACTCTGGCCTGGGTGACAGAGCGAGACTGTGTCTTGAAAAAAAAAAGCTGCCCCACTATTTGACTTTTAATACAAAGTTCATAGGAAAACAAAAATAATTTATCTATTATTTGGATAGATAAAACAATTTTTTTTTTTGAGACACGGTCTCACTCTGTCACCCGGGCTGGAGTGCAGTGGCGCGATCTCAGATCACTGAAACCTCCACCTCCTGGGTTCAAGTGATTCTCCTACCTCAGTCTCCTGAATAGCTGGGACTACAGGCGCATGCCACCACACCTGGCTAATTTTTGTATTTTTAGTAGAGATGGGGTTTCACTATGTTGGGTAGGCTTGTCTCGAACTCCCGACCTCAAGTGATCCAACTGCCTCAGCCTTCCAAAGTGCTGGGATTACAGGTGTGAGACAACGTGCCTGGCTGATAAAATAAACTTTAAATAATTTTAGGAAAAGTCAAGGATATACTTCTTCATACTCCTGGATTCCCTTAACAGGTTATTATAAAATGTACCAATCCAATAATTTATCAAAAATTTTATTGTGGGGGATGGGAGAAGGGGACAGTAGAAAGGATGTGGGTGTGGCTATAAAAGGACAACATGAGGGACATTTGTGGTGATGGAGCTGTCTGTATCTTGACTGTGGTGGTGAAAACAGTATGACTCTACATGTGATTAAGTCTGCACAGAACTGAAAACACATATATACAAAAGTGATTATGAGTAAAATGGGGAGGTCTGAACAAGATAGATGGCTTATATCAATGTCAAAATTACGATATTGTGCTTTAGCAAGATGTTACCACTGGAGGAAACTAGGTAAAGGGTACAAAGGATCCCTCTGCATTATTATTACTATTTTTTGAGACAGTCTTGCTGTTTTGCCAGGCTAGAGTACAGTGGTGCTATCATGGCTCACTACAGTTTCCACCTCCTGGGCTCAAGCAATCCTCTCAGCTTCCAGAATAGCTGGGACTACAGGGGTGCATGACCATGCCCAGTGAATTTTAAAAAAATTTTTTTGTAGACAGGGTCTCACTATGTTGCCCAGGCTGGTCTTGAACTTTTGGGCTTAAGTGATCCTCCCACCTCAACCTCCCAAAGTGTTGAGGTTACAGGCATGAGCCACTGCACCCAACCCCACTGCATTATTCTTACAACTGCATTAAGACTCTATAATTATCTCAATATAAAAAGTGTAATTTAAAAAACATGCAAACACTTTGTTAATCTTCCATTTTTAAATTTCTACCACTGTTAAACATATTTTATTTATTTACTAATTACAAGAGTAGCCCAATCATTAAGCTAAAATCACTTCTAACCTGAGTGTTCCATATCTAATACGGGATCCTAAGAACTGGTGATCAAGTCTATATGTTCTTTTCATCACTTGACATTATATTCCCTTTGTCTTTAAAAGCTGAATTTTTTTTTTTCTTTGCATGTATTCATTAAAGCCTTCATCTTCTTTGGTCATCAGCTTTGATAAATACTTCTTCAGGGTCAACAGAATACACAGTATCACAAATATAAACAAACCTTGGTTTTACACAGATGGAAGTTTATTTTTATCTTTGTTTATTTGGTACTGATTCTCTTCCTAATGATGCCCAGCATTTCCCTGGCAGTACACTAAGTTAATTTTTCGAGGAATATCTTACCAAGATTCTTAGTTTCTTTTCACTTTCACTTTTTTTTTTTTTTGAGACGGAGTCTCACTGTCACCCAGGCTGGAGTGTAGTGGCGCAATCTCGGCTCACTGCAACCTCCGCCTCCCGGGTTCAAGCGATTCTCCTGCCTCAGCCTCCTGAATAGCTGGGACTACAGGCAAGCGCCACCATGCCCAGCTAATTTTTGTATTTTTAGTAGAGACGGGGTTTCACCATGTTGGCCAGGATGGTCTCGATCTCATGACCTCATGATCCGCCCGCCTCGGCCTCCCAAAGTGCTGGAATTACAGGCGTGAGCCACCGCGTCCGGCCTTTTTTTTTTTTTCTTTTTTCTTTTTTTAAGACAGAGTCTCGCCCTGTTGCCCAGGCTGGAGTGCAATGGCGCAATCTCGGCTCACTGCAACCTCCACCTCCCAGGTTCAAACGATTCTCCTGCCTCAGCCTCCCGAACAGGTGGGATTACAGGCACATGCCACCACGCCCAGCTAATTTTTGTATTTTTAGTAGAGACAGGGTTTCACCATGTTGGCCAGGCTGGCCCCGAACTCCTGACCTCGTGATCCGCCCACCTCTGCCTCCCAAAGTGCTGGGATTACAGGCGTGAGCCACCGTGCCCGGCCAAGATTTTTAGTTTCTACTAGGGGCTGCAATTGTTAGCCAAAAATTACACATCCTAAGAAAGTAGTTTAGACTTTCTCCCTCTTTTTAAATGCAATTCTTATCCACACTGAAGCTCATTTACTTTTCACCTCAGTCAAGATATTCCTGAAGCATAATCTCAACAATTTGGGGACCTAACTACCTGGAAGAGTTTAATGTCATAGGAAAATCTCAATATTTCACTTATGTGAAACATTTATTAAAATGTCAAATAAGATGAATGTCACTAAACTCTTCCACATAGAACTTATCATCAAGATGGTCTTTGGAGGCAATGTCACCAGGACAAAAAAAAAAAAGGAAAGAAACTGAAACAGCACCCTCTAATCAAACTTGTTAATATTTGATTAACAAGGAAGCAGCACAGTGCAATGGGGGGAAAAACACAAAACCAAGTAAGCAGGCAGAAAAACTCAATTCTACTATTTACTCTCCCTAGATGTGTAATAACATTGGGAAGTCACTACAGCTATTTGGGCCTCAGTTATTTCATCTGTAAGAAGCTGAAATAGCCAGGTGTGATGATGTGTGCTTACAGTCCTGGCTATTCTGGAGGTTGAGGCAAGAGGATGATTTTTGAGCCCAGGAGTTCAAGGCCAGCTCAGATAATTAATACACCTTATATAGTAGACTGTAATGCTGTCAGTAGACACTGAAACAGTGCTGGGCATGGTGGCTCACACCTGTAATCTCAGCACTTTGGGAGGCCAAGGTGGGAGGGTCATCTGAGCTCAGGAGTTCAAGACCAGCCTGGGCAACATAGTCAGACCTCGTCTCTACTGAAATAAGAAATGTAGCCAGGCGTGGTGGTATGCATCTGTAGTCCCAGCTACTCAGAAGGCTGAGACAGGATGATAACTGGAGCCCAGAAGGTCGATGAAGCAGTGAGCCATGATTCTGCCACTGCACTCCAGCCTGGCTGACAGGGTAAGAACTTGCCTCAAAAAAAAGAGGCCGGGCGTGGTGGTTCACGCCTGTAATCCCAGCACTTCGGAAGGCTGAGACGGGAAGATCACCTAAGGTCGGGAGTTCGAGACCAGCCGGACCAACATGGAGAACCCCGTCTCCACTAAAAATACAAAATTAGCTGAGCGTGGTGGCACATCCCTGTAATTCCAGCAACTCAGGAGGCTGAGGCAGGAGAATCGCTTGAACCTGGACGGTGGAGGTTGCAGGGAACTGAGATAGCACCATTGCACTCCAGCCTGGGTGACAAGAGTGAAACTCCATCTCAGGGAAAAAAAAAAAAAGAAAGAAAAAACTGAAACAGCACCCTGTAATCAAATTCGTTAATATTCCTCCAGCAATATGAATATTTACTTTACATAAAAAAGACTATAAATAGCCATTTATTAGTTGAAGTCAGATTTGTGCATATCTTTTCAAAAATCTTTCAGTTTTCAGAGCTTTTGGAGGTTTTTAGAACTGAAGAAAAGGGACTGTAGACCTAGGGAAGTATTTACCATCAGAAAATCAGTTTGCTAATTCACAAAACAATTTTCTGCCACTCCATGACTAAAGTTTTCAAGCAGTCTTTGGTCTGACCTTCCTTACCAGAAGTCTTTTCAAACTAAACAATGTCCACTGGTAACAACTGTGTTCACATAAAAGTATTAATGATTTGTCATATGTGATTTTTCCTTATGTAATCTAATCCATTGCTTTGACGCCAACAAATTATATGACTGGCACCAAGTCATCTCAATCTTTAATCTACATTTTCCAGCTTTCTAATATGGTGTAGTTTTTAGTCCTTTCACTCTGAACCCTTCTTATGGACAGAACCACATCTGAAATCTACACCAGTTCCTTAGTATAGTGACCACGCCACTTACAATTTAAGGTGCTATACTTTCACTAAGCATTCCACAGGTTATCTCTGAATTCTTCCTAAATTCTTGGGTAGATAAATTTGAGCTCATCAAGTTTACTGATTTAATCAAGAAAAGCCTAGGTAGCCAGAAAAAAAAAAGTATAGGAAATATTAAATAAATGTTAACATTTCTGGGATAATTCCTGGGACTTCTATATATTTTTCTGTACTTCCTAGAGGATTTATTCATGTTCTAATCAGAAAAAAACTTTTAAAAAAAGTTAAGCATCTATCATCATTTGTACTAGAAACTTTAATCTGGTTGGAAAGAAATAGTGGAAATTCTCTAATGTTTTCATTCTTAAATGGATCTTTCACACCATGATTAAGTAGTCTTACCAATTCTCTAGCTGACCTTTTCATTATAACATATCTTTTTTAAAAACAAAAACAAGGCTGGGCGCGGTGGCTGACACCTGTTATCCCAGCACTTTGGGAGGCCAAGGCAGGCGGATCACGAAGTCAGGAGTTTGAAACCAGCCTGATCAACATGGTGAAACTCCATCTCTACTAAAAATATAAAAATTAGCCAGGTGTGGTGGCGTGCGACTATAATCCCAGCTACTCAGGAGGCTGAGGCAGGAGAATCGCTTGAACCCGGAAGGTGGAGGTTAAAGTGAGCCGAGATCGTGCCACTGTACTCCAGCCTGGGCGACAGAGCAAGACTCCATCTCAAAAACAAACAAATAAACAAAAAACACAAATAAAATCTCTTACCTAATCACTTCTACAAAGAGGCTTATTGAATTCATCTTTTATTCACCTAATTTCTACGTTGTTCCTAATCACTCTGTGGGCTTCTCTGGCCTTGACTGAAAACGTTTCTAATATTTTAGAGATGCCTTCTTCTTAGAAAGATGCCTTTCTTCGTGGTGGCTCATGCCTGTAATCCCAGCACTTTGGGAGGTCGAGGCAGACGGATCACCTGAGGTCGGGAGTTCGAGACCAGCCTGACCAACATGGAGAAACCCCGTCTCTACTAAAAATACAGAATTAGCCAGGCGTGGTGTCACATGCCTGTAATCCTAGCTACTAGGGAGGCTGAGGCAGAAGAATCGCTTGAACCTGGGAGGCAGAGGTTGCAGTGAGCCGAGATCGCGCCATTGCACTCCAGCCTGGGCAACAAGAGTGAAACTCCGTCTCAAAAAAAAAAAAGAAAAAGAAAAGAAAGATGCCTTTCTTCTCTCCACAGCCTCTAAGCCTATGCCAAATAACAATCTGTTTTGTATGGTCCTTTTGATCGCTTGCATTCTTTTAATGCATCATGTATTTCAAATATGATGATTTTTAAGTCTTTAAATTTCCAGAAGGCTTCTCTTTAAAAAATCTTCCTTTCCACTCACCCTAATATATACGTGATCACAGCTCAATTTCCTAAAAATGAATCCTCGTATGACAGATTTTGTTCTCCTTTCTGAAGAATGCTGAACTTAATCATGGTATAATTATTATGAAATAATGCCTGACCTACAGAAACCTGAATCAATTCTTATTTGTTCCTCCAGGTAAAATTCAGGTTATTTATTTGCTTTATATGTTGTAAAACTGCCAACTGTCGGGAGTAGCTTATCTTAGTCAAAACCACATTTGCTCTCAATGAAGAATTTAATCAACCTGTGTATAAATAAACCTTGTATTACTATCTGACCTAACTTTGCAGCTTCTCCAATTCCTTTAACATTTCAAGTTCAGTCACATTATTCTGATTAGGGCTGACATTTTTATTTAAGCAAGGATTTAAACCTTTCAAACTTCCATGCTACTTCTCTGGTTATAGGGAAAAAAATTAACATTACTATTGCTTGTTATTCCTTATAATAATCACTTGCTGCCTCTATCATTCCTATGAGGTATATAGCCCAGAGCAGTACTATACCTCAACAGTTAGTCTCCTTCCATCAAGCATATGAGATGAGAATTAAATTATTGGTAACACTTTTTTTTTTTTTTTTTTGAGATGGAGTCTCACTCTTGTTGCGCAGGCTGGAGTGCAGTGGTGCAATCTCGGCTCACTGCAACTTCCGCCTCCTGGGTTCAACCTATTCTCCCACCTTAGCCTCCCAAGTAGCTGAGATTACAGGCACCCGCCACTACGCCCAGCTAATTTTTGTATTTTAGTAGAGACGGGGTTTCACCATGTTGATTAGGCTGGTCTTGAACTCCTGACCTCAGGTGATCCACCCGCCTCAGCCTCCCAAAGTGCTGGGATTACAGGCATGAGGCACCGCACCCGGCACACTTTTTTTTGGAGATGGAGTCTTGCTCTGTTGCCCAGGCTGGAGTGCAGTGGCACGATATCGGCTCACTGCAACCTCTGCCCCCCAGGTTCAAGCGATTCTCCTGCCTCAGACCCCCCCCAGGAGCTGGGATTACAGGCGCCTGCCACCATGCCAGGCTAATTTTTTGTATTTTTAGTAGAGATGGGGTTTTGCCATGTTTGCCAGGCTGGTTTCGAGCTTCTGACTTCAGGGTGATCTGCCCGCCTCAGCCTCCCAAAGTGCTGGGATTAAAGGCGTGAGCCACTGCTCCTGGCCAATAACACTTTCATTTTTTATTTTTTTTAAATTTGAGACAGAGTCTCAGTCTGTCGCCCAGGGTGGAGTACAGTGGTGCAATCTTGGCTCACTACAACCTCTGCCTCCCGGGTTCAAGCCATTCTCCTGCCTCAGCCTCCTGAGTAGCTGGGATTACAGGTGTGCACCACCATGCCCAGCTAATGTTTGTATTTTTAGTAGAGACGGGGTTTCACCACGTTGGCTAGACTAGTGTCGAACTCCTGCCCTCAAGTGATCCGCCCACCTCGGCTTCCCAAAGCGCTGGGATTACAGGTGTGAGCCACCACGCCCAGCCCCGGTAACTTTTAAATAAATCAAATGCTTAAGATCACACAGGTATGAGCCAGGCGCGGTGGCTCACGCCTGTAATCCCAGCACTTTGGGAGGCTGAGATGGGCGGATCACAAGGTCAGGAGATAGAGACCATCCTGACTAACACAGTGAAACCCTATCTCCACTAAAAATACAAAACATTAGCCAGGCGTGGTGGTGGCACCTGTAGTCCCAGCTACTTGGCAGGCTGAGGCAGAAGAACAGCGTGAATCCAGGAGGCAGAGCTTGCAGTGAGCCAAGATTGTGCCACTGCACTCCAGCCTGGGCAACAGGGCGAGACTCTGTCTCAAAAAAAAAAAAAAAAAAAAAAAAAATCACACAGGTACAATACATAGGTTTTGTTATTGGCAGAAAATGTCATTTTACCATTATGTCACCTACCCAAATATGACTTTGTTATAACTGAATTTCCTTCTTATGGAAAGGCTCCATAAGAAAAATAATATTGCCAGATACTTCCTTGCACTTCCCACTGTGTCAGACAGTGTTATGAAACTCATCTGAAATCCACATTGCCTAGATTTCTAGCTCTGCAACTGGAAGGGCCTACAAACACAAACCACAGAAACATTATTAAGTAAACAGCAGCAAATAAGCTATGTTCAAGTTCTCTTACTAATAAAAGTAATACAGTTTGGTCAGTTAAACTGATATCCTTTCAACCACTAAAGAAAACAACAACATACACTTGGATTAACAGCTGCTGGCTTTAAAATTAACAATATCAGTAATATGTTATGGTACTACTTAAGCATAGGTAGGGAGAATGTATGACTTCAAGTTTGATATACAGCAAACCCTCCCAGAGAAAGGTAATACAAAATCTGCCCAGAAGACCACCCAATATTAGAACTCTGTCTGCTTAAAAGTAATAGATTTTTCCTTAGTATGGATCTGAGTTCACTACAAAATTCATTTATTCTGGCCATGTGGTGGCTTATACTTGTAATCCCAGCGCTTTGGGAGTCTGGGAAGTGGGGGATCACTTGAGGTCAGGAGTTTGAGTCCAGCCTGGCCAACATGGTGAAACCCTGTCTCTACTAAAAACTAAAAATACAAAAATTAGCCAGGCTTGGTGGCAGGCACCTGTAATCCCAGCTACTTGGGAGGCTGAGGCAGGAGACTCACTTGAACCCAGGAGGCAGAGGTTGCAGTGAGCTGAGATCGCAACAATGCACCACAGCCTGGGCAACAGAGTGAGACTCTGTCTCAAAAAAAAAAAAAAAAAAAAGTTCATTTATTCTGCCAGGTGCAGTGCCATGTGCCTGTAGTCCCAGCTACCTGGGAGGCTGAGGTAGGAAGACAGCTCAAGCCTATGAGTTTGAGGCCATGGCACACTTATGATCACACCTGTGAATAGCCACTGTCCTCCAGCCTGGGCAACACAGCAAGACCCCACCTCTTTAAACAGACACACACAAACACACACCTTTATTCTAAAATTAAATATGAAAAAGACCACATTTTTACAAAATGGCAAATAGGCCTTCTTGTGTACTGCAACTACACAAGCTGGTGGTATAAATAACCAAAAACAGAGTAAACAGGTCCCAATATATCCTCAGCTACATCAAATGGCATACAGTGTAACAGGCTGAGAGCTTGATGTCCACAAGCTGAATCCAATATAACATGTGGACAGAAATAAGACGTTCAGCCAGGCACAGTGGCTCATGCCTATAATGCCAGCACTTTGGGAGGCCGAGGTGGGTGGATCATCTGAGGTCAGGAGTTCCAAGACCAGCCTGGCCAACACGGTAAAACCCCATTTCTACCAAAAACACAACAATTAGCTGGGCGTGGTGGCACATGCCTGTAATCCCAGCTACTCGGGAGGCTGAGGTGGGAGACTCACTTGAACCTGGGAGTTAGAGGTTGCAGTGAGCTGAGATCGCGCCACTGCATTCCAGCCCAGGTGACAGAGCGAGAGTCTGTCTCAAAAAAAAGAAAAAAAAAAAAAAGGAAATAAGACATTCCATTCCATTGCTTGCATATTAGGTATAACTTTTAGCTTCTAGCCAATTACCTAAATAGCTGTCTGACCTAAGGGACTTCTGTTTCCTATCAGCTTCATGAAAGGAGAAAAGGGAAAGGGTAACAAGAAAAATAATGAAGTAGAAGGGTTAGAAAAGGGTAAGCAAAGCAGGCCAGGTGTGGTGGCTCACGCCTGTAATCCCAGCACTTTGGGAGACCGAGGTGGGCGGAAGTAGATCAAGACCATCCTGGCTAACACAGTGAAACCCCATCTCTACTAAAAATACAAAAAATTAGCCGGATGTGGTGGCAGGTGCCTGTAGTCCCAGCTACTTGGGAGGCTGAAGGCAGGAGAATGGCGTGAACCGGGGAGGCAGAGCTTGCAGTGAGCCAAGATCGCGCCACTGCGCTCCAGCCTAGGCAACACAGCAAGACTCCGTCTCAAAAAAAAAAAAAAAAAAAAAAAAAAGAAAGAAAAGAGTAAGCAAGGGAATAAATAAATAAATTTACAATCCGCAATTCAAACAAGAGAGCATCTAGACATAAGAAAACTTCATCTTTAGGCTGCTGAATTAGGTACTGAGACTTCCAAAACACAGCTATGTGTTGAGAGGAAGTCAAAGCACCAAAAACCTGAAAATTCACGCTTTAGGCCAGGAGCATAGCACACACTCTTTGAAAGCTTATTTTTAAAGAGCTACCTGAAATAAAGTTGCTGAGGCCTCACTAAGAAGAGAGACGATTATGATACTGGGCTTCTCCCTTTGAGGAAGGAAAAAAAGTCAAGAGGCCTACCTCACCCATCACTCCAGGCAACCAAGGCTCAGTGAGGAGAAGGGTAAATCCCACCCCTCAGGGAACTGGGTTAGAAGGCCTCTAGTTCCACCCCTGCTGTCTTCCAGACATGACTGACTGCAATTTTCACCCCAGTTAACTTCCAGTGATGCCAGCCAGAGGAGCAGCCAGGAGAAAAGAACATAAGGAGTAGCTATTTCTCCTCAGTGTCAGCTGGACTCTGGAACAACTGTAGACATTGCCTTTCTCTCTGCTGGGCAGAAAAGAATCCACTAATCTCAGGGAAGTGCCTAACAACCTAGTAACACAACATTTCTCAAAGATCTCTACTTTAACCATCTTATTTAGGGTTGCAACCCCTCCCACCTTTCCTACCTAACCCTCTTTTCCACTCCCAATTCTCCTTATCCTGCTGTACTTTTCCCCATATCATATATTACCTTCTTAATTTTATATATTATTATGTTTATTTCTATCTCCTATTCAAAGATAACATCCATGAGGTTGATTTTTTTTTTGGTCTATTTTGTTCATTGATAGATCTTAAACAACTAAACCATGGCATCCAATAAATATTTATGGAATGAAGTGAGAAAGAAAAACTAAAAAGACCTCCCAGAAGTCAACCACACCCAGATGGCCCAACAACGCCTATATTGCCCTAGCACAACCAATTTGGTTCCTGTGACTAATTTAGCTCACCTCCACCTGCCATGCACCACCACTAGACCCCTGCTCCAAGTTTTCTATCAGCTCGGATGTATGGAACCACAGTACAGTTATATGCAGTAAAGGCAACAAATGCTTGTCCTTGAATCTGAACAATTTCTCAAGACTTTCACCGTCTGCCTTTTTCCTAGTTTATTCAATTTGGGATAAAACGTGTTGAATGGAAGTTACGTTACTTTTGCATAAAAAGAAGTCTAAAAAAATCACAATTTCTTTTTTCAAGAATCAAGTTCTAATTCAATTCATCAAGCATTAATTAAGCATAAAGTTATATTCAAAGAAGCACTGGGCTAAGAGTTTAGGGAACAGAGGAGACACAGGTATCTCATGAGCTTAAAATGAGGGATGAAGAAAATATATTCACAAATAATTACAATTAAAGACAACATGTGGGCTGGGCGCAGTGGCTCACGCCTGTAATCCAAGCACTTTCAGAAGCCGAGGCAGGTGGATCACGAGGTCAGGAGTTCAAGACCGGCCTGGCCAAGATGGTGAAACTCAACCCTGTCTCTACTAAAATACAAAAATTAGCCAGGCGCAGTGGCAGGCAACTGTAATCCCAGTTACTTGGGAGGCTGAGGCAGGAGAATCGCTTGAACCTGGGAGGCGGAGGTTGCAGTGAGCTAACATCGCTGCACTCTAGCCTGGGTGACAGAGTAAGACTCCATCTCGGAAAAAAAAAAAAAAAAAGAAGACAACATGTGATAAAGTACTACAACAGAGATCCCAGCAAAAAGTTAGAGATAAAGAGGAAGATGAAATCAATTCTGGAGATATGTGGACAGGAAGAAGTAGGATAAGAAAGGCTTCGGGAAGGAAATTTTTTGCTAAGTTGAAGGAATGGTTAGATTTGGGAGTTAAGTGTCCTGGGAGCAAGGTAGTGCATTCCAACAGAACAGAAGAGAAAAAAAAAAAACCCTAAGATATGGAGACTGAAAAATGCAGGGTAACTTGAAGGAATAGCTGTAAAAAAAAAATGGATAAACTGGGTATGCTAGCGCAGGCCTGTAATCTCAGCTACTTGGGAGGCTGAGGCAGGAGGTCACTTGAGCCCAGGAGTTTGAGGCCAGCCAGGGAAACATAGCAAGAGCCCGTATCTTAAAAACAAACAACAAAAAAGATATGGATAAAATGAAAAATATGAAATAAGGCTGAGGAAGGCCAGGTTTGGTCAAATCATAAAGAACCTTGAATATTGACCTCTATAGGCAATGGGAATCATCAAAGATTTTATAGAAAGAAGCAAAATGATCGAAATTGTAATTTTAAAGGTCTATGCTGGCTTTATTTGCTACACACTCTTCTAGAACAAAATCCTTATCTTTCAGAGCACTTTAGTTCATAATCATAAATTCATTAATTGTGTCTCCCACTAGACTACAAGTCCAAACAGGACAAGACCACGTGTGGCCTGGCATATAAGTGCCCAATAAATATTACCTAAATGAGTAAATAAAAACTTTAATATAGCAGTTGTATGTAGTATGCAATACAGAAAGAGGCAATAACCATGAGGTTATTGCAATAATATATAGAAGATGAAGACCTGAACTAGGTCAGATTAAAAAGTGAGGCTAGGCTCACGCCTGTAATCCCAGCACTTTGGGAGGCTGAGGCAGGCGGATCACCTGAGGTCGGGAGTTTGAGACCAGCGTGACCAACATGGAGAAACCCCGTCTCTACTAAAAATACAAAACTAGCCAGGCATGGTAGCGTACGCCTGTAATCCCAGCTACTCGGGAGGCTGAGGCAGGAGAATTGCTTGAACCTGGGAGGCAGAGGTTGCAGTGAGCCGAGATCGTGCCATTGCACTCCAGCCTGGGCAACAAGAGCAAAACTCAGTCTCAAAAAAAAAAAAAAAAAAAAAAGGGTAAGGCTAGGCCAGGTGTGGTGGCTCACGCCTGTAATCCCAGCACTTTGGGAGGCCGAGGCGGGAGGATCACCTGAGGTCAGGAGTTCGAGACCAGCCTGGCCAACATGGTGAAACCCCGTCTCTACTAAAAATATAAAAATTGGCCGGGCACGGTGGCTAACGCCTGCAATCTCTGCACTTTGGGAGGCCGAGGCAGGTGGATCACAAGGTCAGGAGTTCAAGACCAGCCTGGCCAAGATGGTGAAACCCCGTCTCTACTAAAAATACAAAAATTAGCAGGGTGCAGCGGCAGGCGCCTGTAATCACAGCTACTCGGGAGGCTGAGGCAGGAGAATTGCTTGAACCTGGGTGGCAGAGGTTACAGTGAGCCGAGATCATGCCACCGCACTGAGACAGGGCATGGGCGACAGACTGAGACTCTATCTCAAAAAAATACAAAAATTAGCTGGGCGTGGTGGAACGCACCTGTGATCACAGCTCCTTGGGAGGCTGAGACAGGAGAATCGCTTGAACCCAGGAGGTGGAGGTTGCAGTGAGCCGATATCGCACCATTGCACTCCAGTCTGGGTGACAGAGCAAGACTCTGTCTCAAAAAAAAAGAAAAAGTGAGGCTAAATGTCAGGCTATCCAATTAGTGAATACTTAGATACTTAATTTGGTGAATGATTCAGATGAGGTGGTGAGGACGAAAAAAAGAACCAAACATGAGGCCAGGCGCGGTGGCTCATGCCTGTAACCCCAGCACTTTGGGAGGCCGAGGTAGGCAGATCACGAGATCAGCAGTTCGAGACCAGCCTGGCCAACATGGTGAAATCCTGTCTCTACTAAAAATACAAAAATTAGCCAGGCATGGTGGTGGGCATCTGTAATCCCAGCTACTTGGGAGGCTGAGGCAGGAGAATCGCTTGAACCCAGGAGGCAGAGGTTGCAGTGAGCCAAGACCGCACCACTGGACTCCAGCCTGGGTGACAGAGCGAGACTCTGTCTCCAAAAAAAAAAAAAAAAAAGAAAAAAAAAGAACCAAATATGAGTCAAAAGTTTTAAGTCAAAGCAACTGGAAGAACAGCAATGCTTCAAGGAGAAAAGCATAGGTGGGTTTCAAATTATGAACGGGAAGTACATCTGAAAGCATATGCCAAGTAGAAACAAATTTCTTCCCTTCCTTATATACCCTTCAGATATATATGTCATAAGCTTCACAATTCCATGTCTTTTCTTATAGTTTCATTTTTGATACCATTCTTTAGAACTCTGCTCTAGAAGCATCTGTTCCAAAACAGATAAATGCTGAGCTTTACACCGAATTTCAGAATTTGTAACTGAAATTTATAAGGTACATTCTTGGTCTTTATTTTTTTTATTATTTTTGAGACAGGGTCTCACTGTTGCCCAGGCTGGAGTAAAGTGGCATGATCACAGCTCACGGCAGCCTCAACCTCCCAAGCTCAAGTGATCCACTTCCCATGTAGCTGTAACTACAGGAGTGTGCCATCATGGCAGGTTTTCAAATTTTTTGTAGAGATGGGGTCTATGTTGTCTGGTTGGCCTTGAACTCCTGGGCTCACGTGATCCTCCAGCCTCGGCCTCCCAAAGCGTTGGGATTACAAGGAAGAGCCACCGCACCCGTCTTTATTCATGAACATTCACTTCTATTCATCTGAATGAAAATTCATCTCAACCAGACACAAAGTGCCCACCTAGGAATGTTGCTAGGTATGCTGCTGATAATATGCCAAGACCCCACTAGCTGTACTTTGTACACAGGATAGAGCAGACACTGCTGTCTTTCTCCACAAATACTGAACTGCAGTCTAAGAAACTATAGGTACCAGCATGAAATGTGGTACCAGCATGCAATGTGGACTAACTGCCTCATCTGGATTTCATGCTGTGGTATGACAGCCAAAGGTTTCGTGGTACCCACTTTGGCCACTTTGCAATCCAACCCCCATGCTGCACTTCGCATTTTTTTTAAACCATCTATAAAAACTACTTATAGGCTGGGTGCGGCGGCTCACGGCTGTAATCCCAGCACTTTGGGAGGTTGAGGCGGGTGGATCACCTGAGGTTGGGAGTTTGAGACCAAGCCTGACCAACATGGGGAAACCCCATCTCTACTAAAAAATACAAAAATTAGCTGGGTGTGGTGGCAGACACCTATAATACCAGCTACTTGGGAGGCTGAGGCAGGAGAATCACTTGAATCCAGGAGGCTGAGGATGCAGTGAGCCGAGATTGTGCCATTGCACTCCTGCCTGGGCAACAGAGCGAGACTCTGTCTCAAACAAACAAAACAAAAACAAAAACAAACAAAAAAACTACTTATATTGGCCAGGTGCGGTGGCTCATGCCTGTAATCCCAGCACTTTGGGAGGCCGAGGTTGATGGATCACCTGAGGTTGGGAGTTTGAGACTAGCCTGACCAACATGGAGAAACCCCGTCTCCACTAAAAATAAAAAATTAGCCAGCCGTGGTGCTGCATGCCTGTAATGCCACCTACTCAGGAGGCTGAGGCAGGAGAATCGCTTGAACCCGGGAGGCGGGAGTTGCGGTGAGCCAAGATTGTGCCACTGCACTCCAGCCTGGGCAACAAAGAGAAACTCCATCTCGGGGGGAAAAAAAAAAACCAAAAACAAACAAACTGCTTATATTTCTAATATAAATCATTCTAAAATCTCACGTTCAAGTGGAACACTTCCCCAAATAACCTTTAGATGAACTAAAAATTAGTAATGTGCTACAGATGGCTGGGAATAAAGCAAGGCACTCTCAGGACTTTTTAATGATCCAAAACAAACAACAGTTTCACCTACCAAACTTTTCTACTCCAGACCAATAGATTTTTTTTTTTTTTTTTAAGACACAATTTTGCTCTGTCACCCAGGCTAGAGTACAGTGGTGCAAAGTGGTGCAATCTCGGCACACTGCAACCTCTGCCTCCCAGGTTCAAATGATTCTAATGCCTCAGCCTCCCGAGTAGCTGGGATTACAGGCATATTCCACCAGGCCTAGCTTATTTTTTTGTATTTTTAGTAGAGACGGGGTTTCACCATGTTCACCAGGCTGGTCTCTTCCTGGCCTCAAGTAATCCGCCAGCCTTGGCCTCTCAAAGTGCTGGGATCACAGGTGTGAGCCACCATGCCTGGACCAACAGATGTTTTAAGTACAAGTCTGAAAACAGTGAACATTATTTCCAATGTTCAAAGGTAGATTAAACCTATGATTTTGCTATGTTAACAACAACAAAAGACTAAAAGACCAACATCCTCTTACTATTCAATAAGTATAAATAGCTGCTACTCGAAGTCCCATATCAAATAATTAACTGGAAAATGCTGATAAAAATCCTAACATGGTGAATTAACAGCTTGGTTGTATAATTTTATTTCCTTAAAACTTCTTGAAAGAGGCCGGGTGCAGTGGCTCACACCTATAATCCCAACACTTTGGGAGGCCAAGGTGGGTGGATCATGAGGTCAGGAGTTCGAGACCAGCCTGAACAACATGGTGAAACCTCATCTCTACTAAAAATACAAAAATTAGCCAGGCGTGGTGGCACACGCCTGTAATCCTAGCTACTCAGGAGGCTGAGGCAGGAGAATCGCCTGAACCCAGGAGGCAGAGGTTGCAGTGAACCCAGATCGCGCCAACGCACTCCAGCCTGGGCAACAGAGCAACTTCGTCTCAAAAAAAAAAAAGAAAGAAAAAAACTGCTTGAAAGCAAATACTTCCTAACATTACTCTCAATCTGAAAGTTCCTGAAACACTTACCAACCAGCTTTTCATTTCTCGTCTCTTTTAGGAGGGTATTTCGGAGATACCCCTTTGTTCATCATACTTCAGCAAATGTCATCAATGTGCATTTTCAGCATTAAAAATAACGTAATTGGCTGGGTGCAGTGGCTGAAACCTGTAATCCCAGCACTTTGGGAGGCTGAAGCAGGAGGATGGCTTGAGCCAAGGAGTTCAAGCAACATAGCAAACCATCATCTCTACAAAAAAAATACAAAAATTAACCAAGCATGGTGGCACACTTTTGTAGTCCCAGCTACTTGGAAGGCTGAGGTGAACCCACTAGGTCAAGGCTGGGTAAGACCCTGTCAAAAATAAATAAATAACAACATAATTTTATTTTCCGAACAAAACACTGTGGGCAACTCAACTTGTACTCAGTCCCAAGAAGTTAATTCAAAGTGGAGTTTCTACTGACTAGTCAAAAGTGGAAAAATATCCAACTAACCTCCATAATCAGTCCAATTTAGCTCCCAGGTTTCAGATATAATAGATTATTAGATCCTTGACTGAATTTACAAAGTTACTTCTTATTGACAGATGGCAAATCCTTCCAGGTACAACTTCCTTCTCACAAGCTAAGGTTCCTTTTCTGCAGCTTTCTCAACTCCTGACCTCAAGCTGATCCACCCGCCTCGGCCTCCCAAAGTGCTAGGATTACAAGTGTGAGCCACCATGCCAGGCCAGCCTTTTTTGCAGCTTTCTGATTTCCACTCCTATGTTTTAAGCACACTAGAAAAAGATACATGTGGCAAGTTGGTGAGCCCGCAGAATGAGGCTACAAAACCCTCCAAAAAAAGATGGCCTAATAAAAAGTACAGCTTTCCAAACAAATCAAAGAGTAGTGAGAGTCAAGCCCCCGGGAACTGAAATTGCACTCATTAGCCCGTCTGAAAACCGGCTATATTTTTGACACAGCAATAAAAAAAAAAATGCTCACTTGTGTCAAATATTTTTGTCCTGTTCTTCCACCATAATCTTTTTTTTTTTTTTTTTTTTTTTTGGAAATAGGGTCTCACTCTGTCACTAAGGCTCAAGTGCAGTGATGAGATCACAGCTCACTGCAGCCTCGACCTCCTGGGCTCAAGCGATCCTCCCATCTCTGCTTCCTGAGGAGCTGGGACCACAGTGCACACCACCTGGCTAATTATTTACTTATTTATTGAAATGGAATTTCTCTCTTGTTGCCCAGGCTGGAGTGCAATGGCTTGATCTCGGCTCACTGCAACTTCTACCTCCCAAGTTCAAGCGATTCTCCTGCCTCAGCCTCCCAAGTAGCTGGGATTACAGGTATGTGCCACCACACCTGGCTAATTTTGTATTTTTAGTAGAGACAAGGTTTCACCATGTTGGCCAGGCTGAATTTTTTTTTTTTTTTTTTTTTAAAGATATGAGGCTTCTCTGTTGCCCAGGCTGGTCTGCAACTCCAGGGCTCAAGTGATCCTCCTGCCTCAGCCTCCCAAAGTGCTAGGACTACAGGTGTCAACCTGACTCTCAATCTTCGTATCATGATATTCTACAGCTAAATGGAACCGCAGCGATCATCCTGTCTAATGTGTTCATTTCACAGATGAGGCACATGAAAACAGGGACATGACTTGCACAAGGATAAACAGCTAATTAGAGGCATAGTAATGATCAGAATCTGGGTTTTATGACTCTCAATTCTATGATTTTTTCCCCCTCTATTCTTTGAAAAGCTATACTAGCCAGGCATGGAGGCTCATGCCTGTAGTCCCAGCACTTTGGGAAACCATGGAAGGAGGACTGCTTGAGTCCAGGAGTTTGAGACCAGCCTGGGCAACCAGGCTGGAGTGCAGTGGCACAAAACATAGTGAGACTCCATCTCTACAAAAACAATTTAAAAATTGGGCTGGTCACAGTGGCTCATGCCTATAATCCCAGCACTTTGGGAGGCCAAGGTGGGAGGATGGCTTGAGCCCAGGAGTTCGAGACAAGCCTGGGCAACGCAGCGAAACAAAAAAAACACGCAAAAATTTAGCCAGGTGTGGTGGCATTGAGGCTGGAATGAGCTGTGATTGCACCATTGCACTCCAGCCTAGGCAACAGGGTGAGACCCTGTCTTAAGGAAGGAGGAGGAGGAGGAGAGAGGAGAAAATGAAGGAAGGAAGGAAGGAAAAGAAAGGAAAGGAAGGGAAATGAAAGGAGGAAGGAAGGAAGGAAAGAGAGGAAGGAGAGGAAGGGGAGGGAGGGAGGAAAAAAAAATTAGCTGGGTGTGGTGGCGCCTGCCTGTACTTCCAACTGCTTGGGAGGCTGAGGTGGGAGAATTGCTTGAGCTCAGGAGGTTGAGCCTGCAGTGAGCTGTGATCGTGATTGTGCCACTATGCTCCAGCCTGGTGACAGAGCAAGGCCCTGCCTCAAAAAAGAAAAAAAAAAAAAAAAAGCATACTAGTAAAGAAAACATAACACTCTTAGACAATATCTTAACTGTAACAAAGACACAGAAAAATAAAATTTCATCCACATAAAGAGAAGTGTTAGAACAGAAGAAGCAACATTTGTTCATATAGTACAGGGGTTACTTAAGGCACATATTTTCTTTTTTCTTTTTGACAGAGGCTTGCTCTGTTGCCAGGCTGGAATGCAGTGGCATGATCTCTGCTCACTGCAACCTCCAGCTCTCAGATTCAAGCAATCATCCTTCCTCAGCCTCCTGAGTAGCTGGGACTACAGACGTGCACCACCATGCCCACCTAATTTTTGTATTTTTAGTAGAGACGGGATTTCACCATGTTGGCCTTGGTCTTGATCTCTTGACCTCATGATCTGCCCGTCTCAGCCTCCCAAAGTGCTTAGATTAGAGGCATGAGCCACCGCACCCGGCCAAGGCACATATTTTCTAAAGTATTTTATTAATTACCACCTGCTAGAATTTATGTCCCGTGTTTCCATCAAATGTACCTCCTTAAAAGCAGGCCACAATGACACTTGTGGCAAAGGTCAGAAAAGTGATACTTCTGGCATAGATAACTGATGGTACAAAAGGAATCCACGAAGGTGATGCCAACAATCAAGAAGAAAGGACTGAAGAAGGGGTAGAGATATTGCTGGGAGCAAGTATTCCTGAAAAATGGAATTAAAAAAAACACCCGAAAGAAGTTGGCCAGACACTAATGACCAGAGAACACAATAAAAAGAAGGCAGTTTCAGAGCTTGTCTGGCATCAGACAGCTCTCACCTGCAAAAGAAAGAAGGAAAAATTTCTCACAGAGACAAGAGAAAAATCCTAGGTTTGCCCCTGAGTGATGGACTAGATATGACCTGATAGGTATTTGCCATCTCTTATTTCTGGGACTCTGATCCAAGAACAAACAGCAAGAGAACCATGAAAAATTAGCCCTGTTGGATCTGGAGTTCTGCCTTGACAAGATATAAAGCTCATTCATAGATCTGACTGTGCTCATGAGACTGCAGTTCAACTCCTGCTGCTAGAGCAAGGGGAGGGGGGAAGAAAGAAAGGGGTGAGAGAGAAGGAGGTGGAGGATCTGGGTTGTGACTATAATAGCTACAGTAATTAGAGTGTTTCCAAGCTGCTAGAGAAGTCTTCAGGGTAGGGAAGTGGGATAAGAGATGGGGGTGGGGGAAAGGTATAAGGAAGCAAACTACTGAGAGTGCTAGGAAACGATAAGTGGTTTGTGAACAGTTTTAATAAAACAAACGCAAAAAACTGCCATAGCTTCATATGAGGAAATCAAGAACTTGACATTCTTTCCTAGAAGTGAATACTAAACAATTAACTGCTGTCGCTAGGCTTCCACTTAAAGCTAACTTAGGTTTAGGTAGATCACTGCAAATGTCCCGTCTATGCAGTGCTCCATAGACCCTGACCTGAGTCATAGTCTGGCCTCACTTTCCCTCAAAGAGCCTTCACTCCACTTGGGCTGTGGGAAAGAGATTTCTGAACTTTAAAACAGTTCACATGGCTCATTTCTCTTCAATCAGCCGTTAATTAGTACCCTGTGAATTCCATTAGGTCGTGTGTGTATGTGTTTCAAGAGAAGGGGCACACAACCTGTTGGCCTAATATAGAAACTGAATGGAAGGCACTAAAAAGGTCAGAAAATAAACACAAAGTTACTTGCTTACAAGTTTTAGGCTCTATGGCATTACTATTATAGTGGCACAAACATATGAAAGAGAAAATCATATTAACAGAAGATGATAATCTATTAAAAAATCTGAATTTTCAGAAAACCTCAAATAGTCTTTTCCCAAGTTATAGGAAATGCTATACCCCCCGCTAACTTCTTTTTTTTTTTTTTTTTTTTGAGACACGGTTTCATTCTTGTTGACCAGGCTGGAGTGCGATGGCGCAATCTCAGCTCACTGCAACCTCCACCTCCCGGGTTCAAGCAATTCTCCTGCCTCAGCCTCCTGAGTAGCTGGAATTACAGGTGTGCACCACCAAGCCTGGCTAATTTTTGTATTATTAGTAGAGATGGAGTTTCACCATGTCAGCCAGGCTGGTCTCAAACTCCCGACCTCAGGTGATCTGCCCACCTCAGCCTCCCAAAGTGCTGGGATCACAGGCAAGAGCCACTGCGCCCGACCTATATCCGTTTTTAAGATAAATATTTAGTGGTGATGTTCCTTAACATCATTTCTTCTGGTGATGACTTGGTTCTAACAAATGATGTTAATGTCAATGTCAGGGAAAAGAGTTACAAAGGTGCTGGGAGAAACTAAAAATTGAAAAAAACAACTGGCAGGGCATGATGGCTCACACCTGTAATCCCAGCACTTTGGGAGGCCGAGGTGGGTGGATCACCTGAGGTCAGGAGCTCGACAGCAGCCTGGCCAACATGATGAAACCCCGTCTCTACTAAAAATACTAAAATTAGCTGGGCGTGGTGGTGGGCGCCTGTAGTCCCAGCTATTCGGGAGGCTGACGCAAGGAACTGCTTGAACCTGGGAGGCAGAGGTTGCAGTGAGCCGAGATCGCACCATTACACTCCAGCCTGGGCCACAGGAGCGAAACACCGTCTCAAAAAAAAAAAGGAAAGAAAAAGAAACAAACAACCGAAGAGATGCAAACTTCACGTGGGGAAATATATTCATAATATAAAAACACATGCAAATGTCTTGAGTAAGGCATGTCAGGTAGACTTCCACAAAAAGTCAATTACATCATTTGCATAAAACCTATTAGGTTTCCACCCAGTAGGCTAAATGTTTTTCACCACGTTGAAAGCAAGGAATTTTCTCCTTCCCATTTTCCTTTAATAAACAAGTACTAGAAACACTGAATTACCACTATTTCCCTCCCATTCACAGAGCATAAAGCCAGAACTCCCATAAATACAACAGAGCCATGTAGGGCCATGTCTAGGGCATGCTACTGAGTGATCTAAAAAACCACAGATACAGAAGAATCTCTTTCTCTATTACCATCTTACTAACAAATCAACAAGCATTAAGAAATGTGAAACAAAGTGCAATTTCACACCTACAAACTGAACCTAAACCACGGAAGACCAAGTATTTTCTTGTCACTGTGGCATGTGATTCTTCAACCACCTGCTCAGTAATCCCTCTTCAGCTGCACAGCTGCTGCCAATTCCACATGCCCAGCTAGGCAGGTGCTTTGGTGAATTACCTGTTCCCTAGCGAAAAGAATCCTTCACTGACACTTAGTGGACCCAGAACCTGCCAATCAACATCACCTATCTTCATTTTGTCTGTCACAGACAACTCTTATAAGGGAGGTATCATGAAGGCATATTTAATACATTACGATATTTTGCATTTTGTGGGGTTTTTGTTTGTTTTCTTTAAAGGAAACTGATTTTGAAAAATCAAGTAGAAGAGAGAATTAAGAGACTGGAAAGAAAACTTCCCACACAATATAAGGCTGCCTCATCTCAGGCTAGTTCCATCTGCCTGGCAGTATTCCCATCCATGACCAGTTTTCCATGAGGGAAATAACAATTGCTTAGCTACCTTCAGAGTAGGAGAAAAGGGCAGTACAAGTACTAAGGTACCTGGAAAAGAAGTAACTACAAAGAGGAAGCAGAGTGGGAACTTCTGGAGAACACATATCATTGCTATACTTAGCCTCCATGGCTAAGTTCAGGCAATAGTGTTCTGAGTCAAATAAATAAAATAAATAAGGAGTGGCACTTCTACTTGACAGAGCAATCAGTAAACCCCTCAACAAATTATCGTGTTCCAGTCATTTAGTTGCTATATGCTAATTGCAACATAATTGTTACCAGGAGCCAAAATTATGCTTCCATATCCTCACAAAATAAGCACTAATCTGTCCAACTTTCTAGACCTCTATCACAAGGAAATTTTTTTTCTACCAAGAAGCTGGGACAGGTGGTTGGGGGGGAATCCAAAGCACTCTTTGAATGATGGTCACAATCAGAAGACTCACATGAGATTCCTTGTGGCAAGGGCCCAACTCTGAAGCCACTAAATCTAATCAGGACAAATTTAATCTGAGGCTTCTGCCTTCACTGTCACCTGACAGCATTCAGAAATAAATGCCAAGAGCCCAAGAGCAAAAAGCTTTGGACTCAGTTTAGCTGAGGCTTCACTCAAATATTCCTAGGACACACAGTTGGAAATAGTCTAAAGACAGACAACACCTCCAGTAAGGCCTGAAGACAGTTCTGTTATCAAAAAATATATAAAGGTCAGAACAACCCTGTTCCCTCCTATCAAAGGCCCAACACCTCAGTGGCAGGCCATCATTTAAAGAAACTCACTGAAATAAAAGGATAAGGGAGACACCATAGACAGACTAATTGCCTCAGAAAGACCTTTACCAAAACCAAAGGCTAAAATTCTTATTCAACACTATCCTATGGGAAATGGTTGGCTATTGTGTACACAGCACATTATATACAATTCCCCATTCACAATGAGTTTTACTTCTAATCTCTTTTTAAAGAAAAGTTGCATTTAATGTCCTAAATGGAAACCTCTTTTTCAGACCCAAATAATTTTTTTTTTTTTTTTTTTTTGAGACAAGGTCCTGCTCTATCACCCAGGCTGGAGTACCGTGGTGCAATCACGGCTCACTGCAGCCTCAGCCTCCTGGGCTCAACGAGATCTTTCTCCCTCGGCCTCCCAAGTAGCTGGGACCACAGGCGTATGCCACTACACCCAGCTAATATTTTTTATATTTTTTGTTGAGATGGGGTTTTGCCATGTTGCCCAAGCTGGTCTCGAACTCCTGAACTCAAGCGATCTTCCCACCTCAGCCTCCTGAGTAGCTGGGACCACTGGCATGTGCCACTACGCCCAGCTAGCTGTATTTTTTAAAATTTTTGTAGAGATGAGTTCTCACTATGTTGCCCAGGCCACTCTCAAACTCCTAGGCTCAAGTGATCCTCCTGCTTCAGCCTCCCAAAGTGATGGGATTACAGGTGTGAGCACCATGCCTGGTCCCAAATAATTTTTTACACAACTAATGGTACATAAATATTATTTGAGCACTTCTATCAGATATGTACAATAGGATTCCTTCTAGTTTGTTCTCATCCTTCTCTCATTAATAATCCCTAAGACCCATACATTTTTCAAAAATGTTTATTTCTTTGGCAAATTTCTTAATACAGAGGCAGATATAGACTTTTGCACAATGAGCAAGTCATGTCCTTTCATTAGATTTAAAATAAATATTGAAAGGTTTGTTCCCACAGCCCTTGCCCAGATAGGCAAATTCTGTGGCTTTTTTGTTGTGCTATTATTATTGACCAGGAAGCCACCATTTAAAAGGTACTTGGTTCTTGACTTTTTTATTTTTTATTTTTAAAGAAACAGGGTCTAGCTTTGTTGCCCAGGCTGGTCTTGAACTCCTGGGCTCCAGCCATCCTCTGGCTTCATCCTCCCAAAGTGCCAAGATTACAAGCATGAGCCACCACACCTGGGCTTGACTCCCCATCTTAACCCTGCACAGGTTTTTAGTGGTATTCTGAAACAAACAAAAATCACTGCATGAGTGTTCCATTCATACAAAAGAATTAAATATGATGATTCAACTAAGAGTAGAACCTTCCCTTGAAGTCTTCTTCCTTAAGGGTCTGAAACAAACATCATAGTTGAGTCTACAGACACTATTCCTTCATAACTTAGTACAGGCTAGCCAAAGAGGCAGGCACAACATGGCTGGCATCCATTATTCTTCTGAAAAATGTGTGCCAATGAGCTCTGCATTGTTCCTCACTCAAAAAGAAGAGCCTTTCTCTCTGGCCTCCTCCAATGGCAAGCCCCAGTCTGGAAAAGGAAGAAAATGGCACTGAGGAGCCTGGGAGATGGAGCATATCCAAAGCTCTCAGACAAGACTTGAACCTATGACCTTCACTGTGTACACAATAGGCGGGTGAGAGGGACCGGTTTATCTCTGCTGCAGCAGTTCTCAGCCCTGGGGTAGCACTCCCGATAAAATGACACGACTATTGTGCGTGGCAGCCGAACAGTCATCTCCTCACAACAGCCTAAACCAGCACTCCCTCCCCCAAGACAAAGCAGCAGGGGTGAAATTAACTCAAGGCTGCAGAGCAAAGCCTAATACAGAAAAGGGAGGCCTGTAGGGGCTTGGGGACTCTCCTCAACCCCTGAGGCTCTGGACACACGGCTGGAAACAGACAGGCTTTCTTCCCCGTCTTTCCCACTCTCATTTAGGTAGGGAGCTGTTTCTTAGAGAATTTAATCATCCGTGATTTGTTCAGAAATATTCCCCCTGAAGGGCTCTGATCTCTCCACCCTGTGTGAGCCTAATTCCTAGAAGCTGAAATGACTGTTTGCTGCTGCCTGTTTCACAAACACACATTAATTGGTCAGATGTGTCTCCTCCTCCTCAACCCCAGAGGGAGGAAGGAGAATCTGAGCAAAGCACAGAGATGATCCAACCGTAATTACACATAAAGGGAAAAGAGGGCAGCATGGGTCTTCCAAACAGGATAGGGTCACAAACCCTCCCGGGGGTACAAGGATAGCAGTTGAGGTACAGGCCCAGGGATCCCTCCATCTTGAAGAAAAGGACAGGAGTAAATGTGACCTGAAGACTGTTAGGGGCACACACCCACAACCTACTTACTGCACGATCCCAGCCACCTTGCTCCCCACTCCCAGGTCACGCACACGTCCTGCTTCCGACCCTATGCTCTGAACAACCCCCACCGCCCCCGCCCCCCGCCCAACTCCCTGACTGGCCCCAGTCGCCCTGAGCGCCCTCAACATACCCAGACTCGCCTCAGAAACTCTCTGGCCTGCTCCCATAACCTAGCCAGACCCAAACCCCCTCCCGGGCACCCCTACCCTCAGCGTGAACCGGCCGTGGCCACGCTTTGAACTTCACCCCGCGCCCCTCGACGCCCCCTCCCCCACCCACGCAACGACCCCCCCCTACACACCTTCCCCTCGCTCCGCCCCAGCCCCCCAACCCCCACTTCCTCCGTCAGGCAGCGCCGCCGCCCCCGGCCCCCATCAGATCCCCTCAGCCCCGCGCCCCATCGGTGCCGCCGCCTCTTTCCTCCCCCAGTCCCGGCTCCACACAAAGCTCCGGACTCACCGCGCGGCCGGTCCCGGGAGCCGCCACCTCCGCCCGCCCGGGGCCCCGGGCCGTAGAGCCGCCGCTGCTACGGGGCCCAGGCCGCCATCCGTTCCCGCGGCCCCTCCCCCCCCACCCCACCCCGGCTCCGGCTCCGGCTCCGGCTCTGGCTCTCTGCCCCCTCCCCGCGCCGCTCCGCCCCGCCCGGCCGGTGCCGCTGTGTCCGGGGCCGCGGGTCCCTCAGCCGCCGCCGCCGCCGCCGCCGCCGCCGCCGCCGCGATCCGGGACAACCAGAGTCACCCGGAAGACGCGGACACTGGACTACCAGGCCCTCGGATCCGGATTCCGCGCTTGTGTGGAGTCTGGAGCGGGTGAGCGCAGGGGAAACCCGGAACCTGGATGAAGGAGCGAAATCCTGGGTCTCGGAATGCGCGCTCACCCGGAGCCCAGATTAGGGAGTCTTAGCTCAGGGAATCCTGGAAAACCCGGCGTGTCGGTTAGAACCCAGATAAACTCAAAGAAACCTGGATTAGAGAGCTCGAACCTAACGCTGTCCCCTCATGGGCAGTAGAACTCTCGCTGGATCAGATTTCCTCATAGAGAGGTTTCTGGGGGGAGTATTGCGCCTTATAACACAGAAGACACCTCTTCTGTATGTAGTTGTCCTTCAACCACAGAGAGGACAGGCCTGTAGGGGATCTGAACATGGGCATCTACAAAGAACAGAAGAGCAATCACAGCTCCTGATGGTTTCATCCATTTTACCCCTTATTTCAGCAAAGTACCAACCTCCTAATTTTTTATCCTTTGTTCTCCAGCTTTTTCTTTTAGGATTACCACTTGCTTTTCTCCCCAAAGCACCCATTTCTAATCCCTCTATATATCCCTTTTCCCCTCACCATCCTATATCACTAAATCTTGTTGCCTTTTATTATCTAAAAGTCTTATTCTGTCCTTCTCCAACCCACCATTCTAAGGATTGTAGCTTTTATTTTTCCTTATCTGCTATTCATCTCTGATTGCCCAGCATACTGTCTAGTGCACAGTAGGCATTCAGTCCATGTTTGAGCCCTCCCACCCAGCTTTCACTTGTGAAACATCTATTCATGACGACCTCCTAAGACTTCCATCTCATTCCATAGCAAACAAATTTACCTTAATTCTCAAGCCTCCCACATCCTAGCCCCTATTATGTCCTTCCTGTGTCCTTGACCATTTTATTCTGCTTTGCATTTATCTTTTTTCCCTTATCCTGAGGCATCCTTCAACAGTGCCACTCAAGATAGCATGTGACTTGGAGATAAAGTGAGGTCATAAAAAGGTGGGGGGAGGGGTTGATAGCTAAAGATAAAAACTAAACCTTTCTGGTCTAGGAAAAATAATCTCTCTTTGGTCCACCAATAGTCATGTTGTTAGACAGTACGGGGGCAGAACTGATCCCAGGTGACAGCGAACTTCCAGTGTATACTAGACAAAGTTAAAGTGAGGATTCAGCTACTTAGCAGGTAGAGACAGAGAAGGGTTTAGTGTTTTAGACTTAGGCATGATTTAATTAAGGATTAAACATTCCAGTAGTCATCTCCCACTGAAGGAGCATGACTCTGCCATTGGAGAGAACTAGACTGCAAAAATAGGGAACAAAGGAAGGTAAACATTCCTGCAGTGAACTCCAAGTTTCAGCCAGAGAAAGTTCTCAAGCCTGGAAGAACCACTAAAAATTTTCAAGTGATCAGATGTCCTACATAGTAAACAAACTTTAAGTTTTGATTTACTGTTCCTGTAGACCAAGGGTTGGCAAACTGCATCTCACAGGTCAAATCAGGCTCACCACCTGTTTTAATATGTCCCACAAGCTAGAATGATTTTTACATTTTTAAACAGTTAAATAATCAAAAGACTATTTCATGATGTGAAAATGATATGAAATTCAAATTTCACGCCGGGTGCGGAGGCTCACGCCTGTAATCTCAGCACTTTGGGAGGCTGAGGCGGGCGGATCACGTGAGGGCTGACCAACATGGACAAACCCCGTAAAAATACAAAAGTAGCCGGGCGTGGTGGCACATGCCTGTAATCCCAGCTACTCGAGAGGCTGAGGCAGGAGAATCGCTTGAACCCGGGAGGCGGAGGTTGCAGTGAGCCGAAATCTTGCCACTGCACTCCAGCCTGGGCAACAAGAGTGAAACTGTCTCAAAAAACAAACAAACAAAAAAATAGTTTTATTGGCTCTAGCCAAGCTCATTCATTTACATTATCATCTATAGATGCATTTTTACTACAACAGCAGAGTTGAACAGTTGAAACAAGGACTGCATGGCCTGTGTAAAGCCTAAAATATTTGCCATCTGACCCTTTACAGAAAGTTTACCAACCCCTGCTCCAGACAAACACTATCCAACAGAACTTTTTGCAGCGATGGAAATGTTCTATATCTGTGCTGTCCAATGCAGAAGTCACTAGCCACATGTAGCTATTTGAGCACTTGAAATATGGTCAACAGTGACTGAATAACTGAATCCTTAATTTCATATAATTGAAATTTTCATAACCACAAGTGGCTAGTGGCTACCATAATAGACAGTACAGCTCTAGACTCTTAAATCTTCTGTACTGACGTTTTTTTTCTCCTTATGCCACGATCTCACTCCCTTCCTATGACATTCCTCTATGGATTCTCAGGAACTCCCCACCACCCCACTGTTCCACAGTCCCACTCACTATATACACATCCATTTTTCTGACCTCAAGCTAGGGTACACTTACTAGGTTGTCTCTCTGGACTCTCCATTGTCACAAATGAAGTCTGAAAATGGATCAAGTTATCAATTGTCACCCTAGGAATTAAGCCACATTATGTACATACACATAAATGGACATTTACACAAGTTTCTTTGTGTCAGAGGATGGCACTGAGGCTGTATTTTCTTCTCTGCATGAGAGAAGTAGAAAAGCCCTCCACATGCTGGATGCCTTGTTGCTGCTGGTGCATGTGGTATGGATCACCTCCCTCCGAACACATTCACAGAAGCTCAGAGCAGCAGATGTATACTTGGCTACTTGAATCTCTAGGAAAAAAAATTCCTTCATCATTGGATTTTCTGTCCCTCCCCAGGCCTAACAAACTGAAGTTCACTGATTTCTTTAGTTTAATAGATGCTTGCTTTTTACTCGTCTTTTTGAGCTGGCTTTTTGAGAATAACTCCCATGCTGTCTTGATCTTGGCTAGGTGCATTTTTAAAATTTACTAAATTAAATGAAATCCACATAAATGGGCTTTGAAGTCTAAATTTTTCACACTTACTTCCTAAGAAAAAAATGAATTTATGTAAATTTCTGACTTAAAACAGGGGATACCTAGTTTTCTTTTTCCAGATTAGCTATAGCAAGAAACAAACAAAAACCCTTACTCTATTCCAAACATCTAACTGCAAAGCCAAGGCTTCCTACATTTGATCTTAGCCAAAAGGCCGAGAAGCAATAAAGCCAAGGCTTCCTAAACCCCGTCAGAGGTCTCCAGTTTCATATATCCCCCTACTCTGACTTTATATAAATGAGACTGAGTCCTGCCTGGAAAAACAAAAACAAAAATAAAAAACAAAAAAGCTGAATCCTTTAGGTACTATACAAATTGACAGCAATTGAACCCAACTATTCAAAAGGGGGTACAGATATTTAGACTGCAACAAAAAACCAGCTCAGAAATGTGAAACTTCCTTTAGGCCACACTGTCCCAGAGTTACACAGTCAGAGCAAAGTGTTGTAAAGTACTAAAAGGCTATTCCTGGGCAAGTTTGCACGCAGGCTGCTAAGAATTTCCACTAGGCTTTAAATTGTGCTATTCATCACTGAGCAACTGAAGGCCATCTACCCCCAAGTTTCTCCCACACTTCCTCCCTGGTGTCTCCACAAATAAAAGAGAGACCTTATACCACCACCACCATATGAACTAAAGACAGACTTTCACAGTCTAACCATGAAAAGGAGAAGTTTCCATGTTATTCTGCCATTTACTAATGAGGCTCCAGTTGCATATTTTGGATGCTGAGGTGGGTTCTTATAAACTTGTAAAGTTCTTGTAAACTGTCTTATCTCAGCACACAAAATGGTTGCATAACCTGATCTGTCGCAGCTCCTGATGTTTTTCTTTCGGCATGCACACAGTCTATCCAGGAGAAAAAAATCAATCCAGACACCTCTATGCTCAGGCTGTTGTTCAAATAAACTTTTTTCCTCCCTCCCTAGGCTCTTCACCTCCTGCCTTCTAGTTTTATTTTGGTATTAAGAGAGCCAGACAACTCCAGCACAGAATTCAAGGTGCTACTGCTTGGTAAACTATTAGCTGCATGTGAACCCAGTATGGCTTCATTAATAGTAGGGTCTGCAGGAAGCCAGAAAGAGACTCCCCCGACATGCCCCCTGCCAAAAAAGTGGACATTAGCAGTCCTTGCCCCTTTCTCCAGAGTTTGAACAGAAAAAGAGAATACTACATGTTTGCATCACCGGAACAAGAATCGGATGGGTTTTCCCTGGGAATCCAGGGTGATCAGGCCCTGCAAAACCAATGCCTAGAGCTATGCAACAAGCAGGGTTCACAGTTGAGTGAACATCAATGCATAATGAGTGGAGGCATTTCAATGCAAATAAACGCTGAATATGAAGGATTAAAGAAAGGGGAAATTAATCTTTTTCATAACACAGGGCACATTTTTTTTCTCTCCCTTGCTCTCTCTTTTTTAAGAAATGCACACAACTGCTGGAGGGAGTCCAACTTCCCCAGTGTGGTGGTGTTGTTTTATAAAAAGCAGAACATACACATTTAAGACCATGAATTTCCTCAGGATGCCAGCAACTGAGATTCTGACAGCTCTTCAGAACAGCCTCAGAAAGTGTTTCACTAAGGACGGCCAGACTGACAAAAATCTCATTTCAAACCAACCTCTTCTTTTTCCAAAGCGCATAGCTTTCTGGGATGTGAATGGTTTAAAAGGTTTGATTTCAGCATTTGGGGGGTATTTGGATGCGTTTACTAAGGCGATTTTATTTTTTAGTTTGTTTCTAATTGCCCCATCCAAGTGATGCTTTTGCAATACCAACAAAATAAATAGGGCAGCTTCATGGTGCTTTAGCAGGTGGCTCCATCTCCTCCCAGTCTGAACCATCCATATCCTGGCTTCTCAAACCCAAGAAGTGGAAGCACTTCTTCAGGTTATTCCTTCCAAAAAAAAATTTGCCAATGAGGGTTACTCGGCTTTTCACATTTCATTCAGACTGTTCAAGAGACATTGGATTGGAACAGAAAACTTGTTACAAACCTTTTTGTCCCATCACAGGTTTGTATTAAGCACAGGATTCCTCAAACATCCTATTACTCTATCAGATTATCCCTTTGATAAGAAACTTTAAAATCTGAGAGGATCCCTCAAAAAAAATCATTAACCTAGGTTAAAAACTTTCTAACTACAAATACAAGTCTCAGAAAGGAAAGGAATTTCCAAACTTGGTCCAATCTCTTTTGATACTATTCTGAGAAAAATGTCAAAAGACTTAGAATTTTTAAACAGGTTTTTATAAATAATGTATTCAAAGATTTTGACCCATTACATAAAGTAGGAATCCCACTCCTTAAGAAAAATATACAGATTTTGGTAAGAGTTTAAGTTCTGAGATATTCAAGCCTGACGCCAAGCCTTTAGGTTTCTACTACTTCAATTCCAAAGGACAAGTAGATAGCAATTTTAGTACACAAAACTCCACTATGCTTTATAGTTCCTTTTCTCCTGGGTCAGACAGCTTTATTCTGCTTCATTAACCCCTTCTTTGCTCCTTGATGGATCTTGGAATCCAATTTCCCTGTAAGGGAGAAAAAGAAGTCTCATTATTTATTTTTGTATTTGCAATGCAAATCTTTTGTAGCCTCCCAGGTCTTCTGGTTACTGTGTTCCTGTCACATTCAATTATCTTACTTCAGGACTCAGACACTTCCAAACTTCAGAGTTTCATTCTGTAAGAATAAGGAAGCAATGGGAACACTGTACAAGGATACACAAATGCATACAATGAGTATTTGTCCTAAGAATCTAAGAAGTTAATTATTTCTAATTTTGTAGTTACTAGAAAAGAAATAATCACATTTTTAAGGGTGTTTGATGCTAAGGCAAATTTTTAAGAATATACACATGCAATAAAGGAAGGCATTTCACACAGTGGGAAATCCATTCCTCTGACCTGTTAACTGGCTGAGCATACTGCATGAACCTTCACAGTGAGAAAAGCAGTTCAACACCCCTTTGCTGCCTCAGACTTAATAGGGGGAGTGACCTGCAACAGTGGAATAGAATCCACATGAATGCTTTACTGACAAAGGGCCCCTATCACCAGCTAAGAAGGTTAAAGGTCATAGGCTATATGACTCTCTAAGTGTTAAACTTAGAAAACAAGCAACCTTCCCATCCCAGGTGACCCTAATGAAAGGTATATTACTGATGTGGTCTCCGACCTCTTCTCAGATCTACCAGGATAGAGTTTGGCTCAGTGGGAGCAGCCTTAGGAACCATCCATCTCATTAGGAGAATCTTAAGAGAATTCCTGTCTGTCTGGCCTGAGAACAGTTTGGCAGTTTGCTTTCTCCCACAAAAAGTCTCATCTAAGTCAATAGTGATGCTTATGCTGAAAACAGAAACATAATTCAATTCAGTCTCAGCACTAAAAAAAAAAGAAAACAAAAAAAAACAAGGAGTCTTCCCCTTCAAAGGCAGCTGAGTATACCACAGGCCCATGCCCATAATCACTGCCTCTCAGTATGTTGTCATTTTCATTTGTTGCAGCAATCAGGCATAACAGAAAGAGCACTGGACTGCAAATCAGAAGATCCAGGTTCTAGTCCACCCTTCTCTGGTATTAACTAGCTGTATGACCTAGGCGAGTCATTCAATTTCTTTGGATTTCAGTATTTTCACTTGTCCAATTAAGTTAAGAATACATGTACTGACCATGGCACAGTAAGATTGTGAGAAAATTAGCCTCAGCCTAATAAGTTTCCCTGTTTACTTAAATCTCCTCTTGCCCAACATTAGTCTGTCTGTATATCTCTCTTTGCCTGTTTATCTCTCTCTTCTCTTTTAGGCTACACCTGCTTCTAGAAGAACATTATGTCCTTTTCTGGGCTTCCTCAGAAACCATCACTAAGTGATACCCTGAATATCATTTAACAATAATCACAATGCTGTTGATTTTAATTAGGGCTTTAGAGCATAGGGCATTCCCAGGGATTTAGGAATTCTTTTATCCCTTATGCTGCCTGGCTGAAAACCTGAACATGCGCCAGCCATCTGGCAAAGAGCCCTGTTACAAGGCAAGTCAGCCTTTGTATCCCTAACACTACCATAGTGACTGCCAAATGGTAGACGCTCAATAAATGCTCTCACCAAATGAATTAAACAAAGGTAGACACTACAAATTTCAAAACCTTTATATTATAGACAGTACTAAGTAACCACAAATAGCAGATATCAGATAAATGGAAGAGTACAGATTGTAAAGGTGGTGGTACCCAGAGATGAGTCTCATTCAGCTTTTTAGGACAAGCTAGGACAGAATTTAGAATTCCATCTAGGACTCCAGACATCCAGTTGTCTGTATTGCATAAGTTGAAAGACTATTTATTGAGACAGAGTCTCTGTCGCCCAGGTTGGAGTGCAATGGCATGATCTCGGCTCACTGCAACCCCCACCACCCAGGTTCAAGCAATTCTGCCTTAGCCTCCCCTGTAGCTGGGACTACAGGTGTGTGCCATCACGTCCAGCTAATTTTTTTATTTTTTGGTAGAGAGAGGGTTTCACCATGTTGGCCACGTTGGTCTTGAACTCCTGACCTCAAGCGATCCCCCACCCCACCTCAGCCTCACAAAGTGCTGGGATTACGGGCGTGAGCCACCACACCTGGCTGAAAAACTCAGTTTTAATCCTGAGACTTCCTAGCTGTATAACCTTGAGTATGTTACCTAGTCACTCTTGTCCTCAATTTTATCAACTCTAAGAGGAAACTGGACTATACAATACTGAAGGTTCCTTCTAACTCTATGATATTGTGCCCTAGAAATGAAATGTAAATTGGAATAATTTGTTCCTGAGGCAATCTGATACAGTGAAAAGAACAGGAAACCTTGTGCCAGAAAGACTTGAGTAAAACAACTTCCATAAACCTGTAAAATGAAAGGAGGAAAAAGCCCTTACTAACACACAGAGTTATTAAGAAGATTATAGCTAACATGAAGTGCTTTCTATAGACCAGTCACTGAGCTACATGTATTACATGTACACTGAGTCCTTTAATCAAATAACTACAGGTTCAGTATTCCTTATCTAAAATGCTTGGGACCAGAAGTGTTTTAAATTTCAGATTTTTTTGGATTTTGGAATATTTGCATTATATATATTTACTGGTTAAGTATCCCAAATCCAGAAATCCAAAATCCCAAATGTTCCAATGAGCATATCCTTTGAGCATCATGTTGAAGCTCAAAAAGGTTTAGATTTTGCATTTCAGATTTTCAGATTTGTGGCAGGGCATGGTGACTCATGCCTGTAATCCCAGTACTTTGGGAGGCCAAGGTGGGCAGATCGCTTGAGCCCAGGAGTTCCAGACCAGTCTGGCCAACATGGTGAAACCGTGTCTCTACCAAAAAAACCAAACCCCCCTCAACCCCCCAAAAAATTTGCCAGGTATGGTGGTGCAAGCCTGGAGTCCCAGCTACTCGGGAGGCTGAGACAGGAGGATGGCATGAGCCCAGGAGATGGAGGTTGCAGTGAGCCAAGATCTCATGCCATTGCACTCCAGCATGGGCAACAGAGTGAGACCCTGTCTAAAAAAAAAATTTTTTTTTTTTGGCTGGGCACAGTGGCTCACGCCTGTAATCCCTGCACTTTGGGAGGCCGAGGCAGGCAGATCACCTGAGGTCAGAAGTTCAAGACCAGCCTGGTCAAAATGATGAAACCCCGTCTCTACTAAAAATACAAAAATTAGTTGGGCGTGGTGGAGGATGTCTGTAATCCCAGCTACTCAAGAGGCTGAGGCAGGAGAATTGCTTGAACCCGGGAGTTGGAGGTTCCAGTGAGCCGAGATCGCACCATTGCACTCCAGCCTGGGCAACAAGAGTAAAACTAAAAATAATAATAATAATAATAATAATAATAATAATAATAAAAGCAATAAAAAATTAGCCAGGTATGGTGGTACAGGCCTATAGTCCCAGCTACTTGGGAGGCTGAGGTGGGAGAATTGCTTGAGCCAGGGAGGCAGAGGTTGCAGTGAGCCGAGTTCACACCACTACACTCCAGCCTGGGTGACAGAGTGAGACCCACTCCCAGAAAAAAAAAAATAAAGATCAGATTTGGGATGCTCAGCCTATAACTGAAATAATATATATTAAAGTGTTTCAGACCAGGTGTGGCTCATGCCTGTAATCCCAGCACTTTGGGAGGCCAAGGCAAGCAAATCACTTGAGGTCAGGAGTTCAAGACCAGCCTGACCAACATGGCGAAACCCCGTCTCTACTAAAAATACAAAAATTAGGTGGGTGTGGTGGTGCTCGCCTGTAATCCCAGCTACTCGGGAGGCTGAGGCAGGAGAACTGCTTGAACCCAGGAGGCAGAGGTTGCAGTGAGCTGAAATCTCACCAGTGCACGCCAGCCTGGGCAACAGAACAAGACCCCATCTCAAAAAAAAAAAAGGCGGGGGGGGGGGCGCTTCATAAATTCAAAGTCTCCTGAAGAAGTAAGGGTGATTATATTATTTACGCTGAGGCTTGGGAGTTAGGTTTCTTAGTTATGGTTTCAATTTCACCTTTCATTTACCATATAACCCCAGGAAAGTCTTTTAATTATTATTTATTTCAGATTCCTCATAAGAAAAAAGGACATATCATTTTCTTCACATTCTTAAAGCTTTACTGAATGAGAACATTCCTATTTTACGTTTCAGGAAACTCCAGTATGATTATGAAAGCCCTCAAGTGAGACCAGCTCAGGTAAGATCAACCCATCAGAATAAAACACTCAATGGTAGGCAGACTAATCTCTGGCTTCAATGATTATGTCTAAAATGGAAAGCTAATAGGAGAAACAAGATACAAGAGGAACAAGGATTTCCAGGATATTCCCAGGAATTCAGACGTTCTTTCATCCCTTAGGCTGCCTAAAAAAAAATCAGACATTTGCCAACAATCTGTGAACTCCTTACAATCATGGACATTTTGTATCCTTAACGTCTAACAGTGATTGCCAATAGAGGCAACTCTTGGGCCAGCTGTGGACAATGATGGTAAGGGACCGGGGCTTCTTGTGGAAAGCAGCAGTCATCATGACTGTCCTTAGATTGCAGGAACTTTAAGCTCTGAGTTCTAGTTCACCCTGGGCTTCTTTTTTCTTTCTTTTTTTTTTTTTTTTTTTTTGAGACGGAGTCTCGCACTCCCGTCCAGGCTGGAGTGCAGTGGCGCCATCTCGGCTCACTGCAAGCTCCGCCTCCCGGGTTCACGCCATTCTCCTGCCTCAGCCTCCCGAGTAGCTGGGACTACAGGCACCTGCCACCACGTCTGGCTCATTTTTTGTATTTTTAGTAGAGACGGGATTTCACCGTGTTAGCCAGGATGGTCTCCATCTCCTGACCTTGTGATCCGCCTCGGCCTCCCAAAGTGCTGGGATTACAGTAGTGAGCCACCGCGCCCAGCCCACCCTGGGCTTCTAAGATCAGGATCTGGATAGTGAACCATAGTGACATACAATACATCCTCTTCATGGTAGGGTGTAACACTTAGTTTCTGTATTTCCCCAATATTTTTACATTTAGTACCTAATCGTTTCAGTGTTAAACCACATCCTCAATCATAGTGCCTAAAAGAAAATCAAATGCATGTGCAGCAGATGGGCAAGAAGTTAAAAGGGGAAAAAATATTTGTCATCAATTGATATAACTCTCATAGGAATTTTCACATGGTTTGCAAAAGATATAAGGTGCATGAGTTTATAGAGCATGTTGTTAAATTTAAAAAATTTCCTTTATCTGAGTATTCAACCTATATAAAGCAGACACAGAGCCAGGTGACACCCTATTGTATATTGCTTTTCTGAATTATTTCAATTTCAGGAGACACAATTACCTTAAGGTCAAGCAAACTCAAATTTACACTTCCAAAAACAAATCAAAGTACACACCTTTAATTTAAGGCAATTATACATATATATAATATATATTTTATATATTATATTATATATAATATATATTTTATATATTATATTATATATAATATGTATTTTATATATTATATTATATATAATATGTATTTTATATATTATATTATATATAATATGTATTTTATATATTATATATAATATGTATTTTATATATTATATATAATATGTATTTTATATATTATATATAATATGTATTTTATATATTATATATAATATGTATTTTATATATTATATAATATGTATTTTATATATTATATATAATATGTATTTTATATAATATATATAATATGTATTATCTATTATATTATATAATATATATATTATCTATTATATTATATATTATATTATATATTATCTATTATATTATATATTATATTATATATTATATTACATATTATATTATATATTATATATTATATATTATATATTTATTATATATATAATATATAATATATATATAATACATATATAATACATATATAATATATATTATATATATATAATATTATATATATATAATACAACACATAAATGGGTCATATTCTAAAAGTTTATTTGCAAGTCTGAAGTTTGGAACCTGAAGCCGAGCATAGTAGTGTATATCTGTAGTTCCAGCTACTTGGGAGGCTCAGGCAGGAAGACTCTTGAACCCAGAGTTCAAGGCCAGTCTAGGCAACACAGTGAGACCCCTGTCTCAAAAATAAAAGTTTGGAATTTCGAATATATTTATCATAGAACTAATCTGTAAAGGGTGGCTAGGTTCCTAAGCCACCCCACAAAAAAAAAAAAAAAAAACATTTAAACCACAGTGTTATAAGTAAAGCAGACTATTAATTAATTTTTTTTTTTTTAGAGACAGGATCTCGCTGTGTCACCCAGGCTGGAGTGCAGTATTGCAATCATAGCCCATTGCAGCCTTGAACTCCTGGGCTCAAGCAATATTTCTGCCTCAGCCTCCCAAGTAGCTGGCACTACAGGCACATGCCACCACACTGGAATAATTTTTTTTTTTTTTTTGTAGAGACAGGGTCTCACTATGTTACTCAGGCTGGTCTCAAACTCCTGGTTTCAAGTGATCCTCCTGCCTCAGCTTCCTAAAGTGCTGGGATTACAGACATGAGCCACTGTGCCTGACCAAGTATTAATATTATTAATGCTATTAATCACTTCATGTAATAATATATCTAGGGGAAAATGTGATAACCATTCCAAATTAAGAGGCAGGTATGTATTTTCCCCAATGTAACTGGGATTAAAGACTTTTCCAGCTTAAACTACTGGAGGTATCCCCTAGGACCTAAGGGAAGAGAGTTCTGGCAGAGTAGAAGGTTTTTAGAGAGGCCAAGATGGATGGATCACCTGAGCTCAGGAGTTCGAGACCAGCCTGGGCAACCTGGCAAGACCCAGTTTCTAGCAAAAATACAAAAAATTAGCCAAGCATGGTGGCGCGTGCCTGTGGTCCCAGCTACTTAGTAGGCTGAGGTGGGAGGATCACTTTAGCCTGGTAGGTGGAGGTTGCAGTGAGTCGAGATTGTGCCACTGCACTCCAACCTGGATGACAGTGAGACCCCATCTCAAAATAAAATTTTCACTACCTATTGTTTCTGTGCAATTTTTAACCTTGTCTAGTCTACCATTAACTAATAGAAACAATAGGAAAAAGATAGGAAGTTATTAAAGCTTTCTCCTAAGAATGTCACTCCCCTCCCCATCATGAAACCTTATGGAGAAGAACGAAGGCCCTATAGGTCCTGAAGGTGTGGAGAAAGTACTAAAGTAAAACATTTCAGAGAAATATCTAAACTCTACACAGAACATTTTCTCACAGGACTTTAGGCAGCCGATGAAAACCAAGCCGGGGAAGAAGCTACGAAAAGGGAAGTAGGACTAAAGATCAAGTAACAGTGGGTTTGAGAGAGAGGATTTACCACCGTTTCCTCCTACCACCAGTGTTGCCACCAGTACCTAGAGGAAGGTGAGAATGAAATGGAGGAGGAAGGGGTAGACTGCTAAAACCAAAACAGAGGGAGGGTAAAAGGAGATCTAAATCCTAAACAGGGCCAGGTGTGGTGGCTCACACCTGTAATCCTAACACTTTAGGAGGCCAAGGCAGGAGGATCACTTGAGACCAAACTGGGCAACATAGTGAGACCTCGTCTCTACCAAAAATTTAAAAATTATCTGGGTGTGGTGGCACATACCTGTAGTCCCAGCTACTTTGGGGGCTGAGGTGGGAGGATTACTTTATCCCAGGAGGTGGAGGCTGCAATGAGCCATAATTGCACATCTGCACTCCAGGCTGGGTGACAGGCCAAGGCCCTATCTCAAAAATAAATAAATCCTTAATAGTGGAGAAAAGAAAGGATTTCCAGGGCTACTGGGCCACCAACTGGAGTACTGTCTGAAGTAAATAATTTGTGTCAGTTAAGGGCAACTTGGTTCAGATCTTCCAATGTGTAGGAATCTTAGGATCTTATCAATCAAGATGTTGCCTGAATTTTGCAGTAAATATACATTAATATAAATTCCTACTCCAAGCATTTCATTTTGTGATTGAAAGCAGTGTTACTTAAAGTACAGCCAGCTGGCCAATAGCATCAGTATCACCTGAGAGCAGGATTGAGGAACCTGTGTTTTAACAGCTTGCTAGGTGATTTTTAGTTACATTATAGTTTGAGAAGTACTTCTCTAGGGAATAGATTTATAAAATGGCTAGGTGGTCCCCAAGGTATTGGATGAGGGAGAGCTGTGCACCAGTGAGGACAATGCATGCCCTAGAATCACGCAATTCACACAATGTGAAAGCAGTGACAAAGAGGCACAAAATGGTAACTGACATGAACAAATGGGAGAGTTGCTGATGTTGCTTTTCCAAGGATGTTAGGCAGGGAGGACACCACTACTATATATGTGTTTTTTGTTTTTGTTTTTGTTTTGTTTTGAGATGGAGTCTCGCTCTGTTGCCCAGGCTGGAGTGCAGTAGTGCGATCTCAACTCACTGTAAGCTCCGCCTCCCAGGTTCACGCCATTCTCCTGCCTCAGCCTCCCGAGTAGCTGGGACTACAGGTGCCCACTGACATGCCTGGCTAATTTTTTGTATTTTTAGTAGAGACGGGGTTTCACTGTGTTAGCCAGGATGGTCTCGATCTCCTGACCTTGTGATCCACCTGCCTCGGCCTCCCAAAGTGCTAGGATTACAGGCGTGAGCCACCGCGCCCGGCCCACTATATGTGTTTTGAGACTGCTTTGAAATACATGAGGCTGCTCTAGGACAGAGGAAGAAAAGATGGGTCCCAGCTAGACCCTGTCTCAATCAATTAACTAATAAAAATTTTAAAAATGAGGCCGGGTGCAGTGGCTCACGCCTGTAGTCCCAGCACTTTGGGAGGCCGAGGCAGGCGGATCACAAGGTCAGGAGTTTGAGACCAGCCTGGTCAATATGGCGAAACCCCATCTCTACTAAAATACAAAAATTAGCCAGGAGTGGTGGCAGAGACCTGTAGTCCCAGCTACTTGGGAGGCTGAGGCAGGAGAATCGCTTGAACCCAAGAGGTGGAGGTTGTAGTGAGCCGAGATTGGGCCACTGCACTCCAGCCTCGGAGACAGAGCGAGACTCTGTCTCAAAAAAAAAAAAAAAAAAATGTTAAAAAGGAATGAAAAGCAAGACAGCCAAGGCCATACTCTGGAAACCAATAATGAAGAGAAATGTGGGAAATGGTGTCTCTAAAATAGATGCTCAACAATAAATACTTAAAATGTTAAGTCTTTTTTTTGAGATGGAGTTTCACTCTTGTTGCCTAGGCTGGAGTGCAGTGGCGCAATCACGGCTCACTGCAACCTCTGCCTCCCGGGTTCAAGCGATACTTCTACCTCAGCCTCCTGAGTAGCTGGGATTACAGGTGCCCACCACCATGCCCTGCTAATTTTTTGTATTTTTAGTAGAGATGGGGTTTCACCATGTTGGCCAGGCTGGTCTCGAACTCCTGACCTCAGATGATCCACCCGTCTCAGCCTCCCAAAGTGCTGGGATTATTGGCATGAGCCACCACGCCCAGCCCTTATTCTTGAGTTGAATATTGAACAATGAATAAATGGATAAATGACAATGTTGCCACTGCACTGCCTTACTACTTCCTTTAATGAGCAGTACGGTGGGGCGAAACACTCTTTTGGCTGAAAAATAGCATTTTAATGTAATAGGATCTGAAATAGAAGTTTAGAGTGACTTACTATGCCGATAATTGTGGATCAAGGTATACTTTGGAAAGGCTTTACTGTAGTTAACCTAACATAAAGTTATTGATAAGTATAATTATATTAAGCCTCCAACACTAGGGACACACAGAACACAATAATTTTTTTTTTTTTTTTTTGAGACCGAGTGTCGCTCTGTTACCAGGCTGGAGTGTAATGGCACAATCTCAGCTCACTGTAACCTCCGCCTCCCAGGTTCAAGCAATTCTCCTGCCTCAGCCTTCCAAGTAGCTGGGACTACAGGCGCTACAGGCGCATGCCACCACACCTAGCTAATTTTTTTTTTTTTTTGTAATCTTAGTAGAGACGGGGTTTCACCATGTTGGCCAGGATGGTCTCGATCTCTTGACCTTGTGATCCGCCTGCCTCGGCCTCCCAAAGTGCTGGGATTACAGGCATGAGCCACCGTGCCCAGCCAAAAGGGAAGATTTTATAAAAATCTAGACAAGTGAGATGCAAGACAAAAAAAAGAAAAGAAAAGAAAAGAAAATTAGACCATCAAAGATTATGACTTACAGGCTGATCCAAAGGTAGTGGGTTACCTCAACTGATTGCTCACAGTCAGTTACAGATTGAACTCCTTGTTCTACTTTCTTCCCCATTCCTCACTACTGCACTTGACTAGTCTTAAAGAAAAAAGAATCATGACTTACAGATTTTTGGATTTCCTTTAATAGGAAACTTCACAACCATTTCCTGAGGATTTTTGCAGATGAAAACAAATGGAGAATCAGATTCTTGACTGATGTCTGGAAACTGTGAAATATAAAAACAAAAAGTTCAGGCTAGTTGGGACAAGTTTTGAATTTAAGGAGAACAGAAGATGTCCCAGATTTCACCTCAACATTCTGATGATAGTACTTTCCATTTCACAGGTAAAGAGGATTATGCTCAACCAGCAAGAACAAACCTTTACCTTTCTACAGTCCTTAGTACAGCATTATACAGTCTATTGCCTGCCATCTCTGATTTCCTATAGTGGGAACAACTTCATTAAAAAAAAAAAAAGGATACCTGAAATCCTCCCAGAAGATCAGAACTGACTGCTCTTTTATCACAAACAACCAAGAGTCAGGAGATTCAGAGATCTCCTTGGGGAACATCAGGTACCCCCTAGGTTCAACTCAAGTGAAGCACTGGAAGACTTAAGAAAAATAAAACATCTGTGGAAATTCTGCCAGAAACAGTACACACAGCCCTTCTCTAGCTAAAGGGAAGGAAGATGATTCATTCTGAAAGGTATGAACATGCAAAAGCTGTTTTGCTGGATGCTTTCCAGATCTACTTCGGGTGAAAAGGTAACTGGTTAGAGCAATTCTGAAAATTATTTAGAAATCTCCTTTGGATCTCTTATCATAAAACAAATCTGTGTGAATAGTTAGGACTTTTACTTTTTTTGTAAAAACAGACACAGAACCTAGAGTAAGACTATGCTGGCTACACAATCACAATTTAAGAACAATTGGGGGTTAGCAATGGCTAACTGAGCTGGAATTTCATTATTTCGTATCTTACTATGTCTTATGTTTAGCATGTTCAACAAATATGACTCATAGGCTTCTGGGTCAGACTTCATTACCAGAGAAGTCTTTCTCCTAGTAACTACCATAAAAAGTATGAAATTACCTGTATTTTCCACCCTTATTTGACTGCTAAGATATGCCTTCTAAAGTCTAAGCCACTAAAAGTTTCATTTTAAAAAGTCAGGAAATTCAAATTTCTCTGCAACTAGAAGCATGAATAGTTAAACTTCTTTACTGACCACTCTTGTCCTACATGATAAGTGATGCTGTGGAGAAAACAGAAGGGATTTTTAGTAGCATCTGGCCCTGCCCATACACCATGACTTTCAGTGTGGAAGAGGTGGGACACGTACTTTGTTTTTGTTTTGTTTTTTTAGAGATGGGGTCTCTCTATGTTACCCAGGCTGATCTCAAACTCCTGGACCCAAATGATTCTCCTGCCTCAACCTCCCAAAGTTCTGGGATTATAGGAGAGACCCACCGCACCCAGCCAATAAAACAAACTTAATATTAACTATCAGCCACAATCATATTAATAGGCAGGGTCAGATGTTCACAGTAGAAAAGTAAGGCTACAGATATAAGGGTAAACCCTCTTTTTTCTTATCCCTTTTATCTTCAGAAGCCAAAGAAAAGCAGGGCCCAGCTGTTATTGCTGGGTATTAGAAGGAAATAAGCTCTGCACAAGATCCATGCTGAGGTGCTTTGGCACAAATAAAACCAGAGGCTGCCATCAAGATCTCCAAACCTAATTCTACAGAGACCAGAGCAGCAGCAGTCATAATTACTATCTCTTTAATTTTCCTATTTTTCCTTCCCTGTGGCTTAGAGACCATTGAGGCAAAGGACAATCACAGCTCTGCTTTTCCAACAACACAAACCATTTCAGCCAATCTCTCCTCTTTCTTCCATATCAATAATTTTTGCCTCTCTACTGGATCAATCCTATTAACACACAAACATTCTGTAATGTCTGGCATGAAACAAAATCTCTTATCCAGATCCCACATCTTCCTCCAGCTACTACTCATTTCACAGATTCCCATTACAACAAAATTCATCAAAAGATTATCTGTACTCCCCGCCTTTAATTCCTCTCCTACTTTTTTCTTGAATTCACTATAAATAGGCTTTCACTCTCATCATTCCATCAAAATCATTCTTGTAAAGGTCACTGTTGACTTCCATGTTGCTAAATCAAATGGTCAATTCGCAGTTCTCATCTTTTTTTTTTTTTTTGAGATGGAGTCTTACCCTGTTACCCAGGCTGGAGTGCAATGGCGCGATCTCGGCTCACTGCAACCTCTGCCTCCTGGGTTCAAGCGATTCTCCTGCCCACCTCAGCCTCCCGAGTAGCTGGGATTACAGGCGTCCAACACCATGCCCAGCTAATTTTGTATTTTTAGTAGAAACAGGGTTTCACCATGTTGGCCAGGCTGGTCTTGAACTCCTGACCTCAGATAATCCGCCTGCCTCAGCCTCCCAAAGTGCTGGGATTACAGGCGTGAGCCACCGTGCCTGGCTCAGTTCTCATCTTAATTGATCTATCTGTAGTAGAACTTGATAGAATACTTTTTTTTTTTAATCTTCACTCTTGCCATCCAAAGATAGAATTCTTTTCTCTGGCTAGGCGCGGTGGCTCACACTTCTAATTCCAGCACTTTGGGAGGCCCAGGCAGGAGGATTGCTTGAGCCCAGGAGTTTGGGATCAGCCTGGGCAACATAGCAAGACCCCATCTCTACAAAAAATGAAACATTAAAAAAATTAGCCAAGCATGGTGGCACACACTCTAGCCTGGGCAACAGAGTGAGACCCTGTCTCAAAGAAAAGCCAAAGTATATCCAATATCTCACCATTTCTTAAGACTTCAATGGCTACTTCCCTGGTCCAAGCCATCATAATGTCTCCCTGGGTTTCTGCAATAACCTCCTAAGTGGTCTGTTTCTGCCCTTAACTTCCCTCTTGGTCTATTCTCAACACAGCCGCCAGAACTAATTTTTTTTTTTTTATATCAGATCACGCCATTCTTCTGCTTAAAACTCTCCAATGGGTTTTCATCTCAATCAGAATAAAAGTCTAAGTCCTTGCTTACCATGACCTACAAGTCCGTAGACAATCTGGCCCCCCATTTCCCCTCTGATACCTTCTTTTACTTCTCTCCTTCACCTTCACTCCACTCCTGCCACACTGGCTTCCTTGTTCCTGCCTCAGGTTTTTTGCACTTGCCTTTTCCTTCTTCCTGGAATGCTTTTCACCCTAGATATTTCCATGGCTTCTTCCCTCTCTTCCTTCAGAACTTTGTTGAAGTGTCAACTTTTAGTGAATATTCTTGATAACCCTATTTAAAATCAGAGCACCAAATTCCCCACAAACTTAGCACTCTTAAACTACCTCTCCAGCCTTATTATTTATTTATTTATTTGTTTTTTGAGACGGAGTCTCACTTTGTCGCCCAGGCTGGAGTACGGTGGGGCAATCTTGGCTCACTGCAAGCTCCATCTCCCGGGCTCACACCATTCTCCTGCCTTGGCTTCCCAGTGGCTGGGACTACAAGTGCCTGCCACTATGCCCGGCTAATTTTTTGTATTTTTAGTAGAGACGGGGTTTCACCGTGTTAGCCAGGATGGTCTCAATCTCCTGACCTCGTGATCCACCTGCCTCGGCCTTCCAAAGTGCTGGGATTACAGGCGTGAGCCACCACGCCCGGCCCTCTCCAGCCTTATTTTACCATCGTCTGATACAACATAATTTACTTATTTAGAACTTTTACTTGGTCTCACCTCACTAGGATGAAAGCTCCATGAGGACAGGGATTTTTGTTTTGTTTACTCATCAGCATCTAGGACCATGCCTAGTTCACAGCAGGCAATCAATAAATACTTGTTGAATAAAAACGCAATGAATTGGCCGGGCGCAGTGGCTCACGCCTGTAATCCCAGCACTTTGGGAGGCCGAAGCGGGCGGACCACGAGGTCAGGAGATTGAGACAATCCTGGCTAAAACTGTGAAACCCCATCTGTACTAAAAATTAGGCGGGCGTGGTGGCAGGCGCCAGTAGTCCCAGCTACTCCGGAGGCTGAGGCAGGAGAATGGCGTGAACCCGGGAGGCGGAGCTTGCAGTGAGCCGAGATCGCACCACTGCACTCTATCCAGACTGGGTGACAGCGCGAGACTCGGTCTCCAAAAAAAAAAAAAAATGAATTTACCAACTTGTGCATTAACGTTATTTTATTCATGGTGAATACACACATGCTGGGAATTGTACACTCTTAGAACTGTAACTCTAAGTAAAAGTAGATATTACTCTTAATGTGTTATCTCTAAGCTTGTGTCTTGGCAAGTGGTCAGTATGGCTCTATGTTTAAGAAAAACAACCCTGATGTGTATTAACAGAGTAAGTAAATGTTAAATAGTGGGAAAAACTGGAAAAATGGTGGACAAATTAAATAACAATAGGTTCCTTGGACCCATCGTGCCTCACAATAAAGACAAACATAAAAATCAACTTTCCCAGATGAATCTCAAATTAAAGTTCCAGGTGAATATCCCTTTTCCTACTACTAGCACTGAACTTCAAGGGGCTTACAAGAAACAAAGGTGAAAAGCAAAGTGGCCTACAAGGAATAAAGTAAAGCCTATGCATTGGAAGAAGAGATTATTTTTCATTATCAAATGCATTAAAACAAAGTTAGCTTGGCAGACCCTCAGTACCTCCAAAAAAAAACCATAATCCCCATAACCAGGGCCTGGACACTAAAGACCACATTACATACTAACAAGCCACTATATACTTACATCGTATCCTAACAAGTAAGGGATATTTGGTCTGAAAGTCAGAAAACTAAAATGCTGCTTACCCAGAGAAAGAATAAGAGAAGGGAGGTAAAGAATGTGAATAAGCTCTGGATGTCACATTTTATATTTATTATTAATTAATTATTATTTTGAGATAGGGTCTCACTCTGTTGCCCAGGCTAGAGTGCACTGGTGTGAGCACAGCTCACTGCAGCCTGGACCTTCTGGGCTCAAGTGATGCTCCTAAATCAGCCTCCCAAGTAGCTGGAACTACAGATGTGCACCTCCACACCCAGCTTTTTTTTTTTTTTTTTTTTTTTAAAGACAAGGTTTCACTCTGTCACCCAGGCTGGAGTGCAGTGGTGTGTTCGTAGCTCACTACAGCCTTGACCTGGAGGGCTCAAGCCACTCAGGAGGTACTGGAGACTACAGGTGCACACCACCAGACCTGGCTAATTTTATTTTTTTTAGAGGACTAAATATATATATATATATATATATTTTTTTTTTTTCTTTTGCCATTTTCTTAAGAGAAAAAATTGGTTAGCAGTTTTTGTCAACCACCACTGATTCAGTGGAAAATGGGCATTTTCACCAAATCTTCAAGCCTCCCCTTCATTCTTATTCATTCTTGTACTGAAATGATCAATAACTCCTAAACTATGTCACTCTTCACAACAAATTCCCAGATGATCTGTAAATCTTATATCTGTTTCCAGATATAAGATTTATACGTTGGCCAGGCATGGTGGCTCATGCCTGTAATCCTAGCACTTTGGGAGGCTGAGACAGGTGGATTGCTTGAGGCCAGGAGTTCAAAACCAGCCTGGCCAACATGGTGAAACCCCGTTTCTACTAAAAATACAAAAAATTAGCCGGGCATGATGGTGGGCACCTGTAATCCCAGCCACTCAGGAGGCTGAGGCAGGAGGATCGCCTGAACCTGGGAGGTGGAGGTTGCAGTGAGCCAAGATCACACCATTGCACTCCAGCCTGGGCAACAAGAGTGAAACTCCATCTCAAAAAAAAAAAAAAAAGATTTATAAGTTGTTAGTTGAAGAACTAATAACTAAAGCAACAATAATAGGGAATTCATTAACAAAGAACATATATTTGCTATAGGCTTTCTTGGTCTGATTTTTGAGGAACTAGATACAACGTGAAATCAGGGTCTGAAATCTCGTTAGCTGAAAACCAACTCCAAGAATACTGAGGTGATAATATGCAGAAAGAGAGAAGGAAATGAGTCTGATAAAGAGGTGCAAGAACAGATCCAAGGAAGCATATCCCGCAAGCAACTGTACTCTGTGATAAACAGTTCTCATTTATATTTTCCTTCATAGCAATTCAAGGTGTCACAGGATAACTACCACCCCAGGCCCCACTCTACTGGAAGACAAATGTTTTCTTACTTCAGGGTGACCTACTGATCATAATACTTTAACCAGATGACGACTGAATATTTGACTAGGGTTGAATAAAGATCATACCAGTTGGCCCAATGTGGGATAGTTGAACTCCCATATACCAGTAACCCAATTCAAGTCACATGCCTAGTATCAAAGACAGGGGCTTCCAGCTCAATGCTACAGAGACAATCCATATATGTACCAGGTGAAAGAAATAAGTGATAAGACATACACAAACTTACGGATCTTATAGCCATTTGTGGAAGACAATCTGGTTGAAGCAGCTACAACCAGGTCTCACTCTATCGACAGTAACATTTCCACTGTGATTTCCTGTGCCCTGTGGAATCATATGCTAGAACCTCCACATAAAAGAACTCAAACAAGTATATTTTCTCTAAAATTAACCTCATAGCTTTTCTGGCCTGATTCTTCAAGGCCTAACTGGGAATCACCCACTCACGACAATTATTTTTGGTCTTCATTTTAATATAATAGGCTTCCACTCCAACTTAAACTAGTGAAAACCAGAAGAAAATTGCTTTTAATTAAAGACAGTTTTGGGAGGCCGAGGCAGGTAGATCACCTGAGGTTGGGAGTTCGAGACCAGCCTGACCAACATGGAGAAACCCTGTCTCTATTAAAAATACAAAATTAGCCAGATGTGATGGTGCATGCCTGTAATCCCAGCTACTTGGGAGGCTGAGGCAGGAGAATCGTTTTAACCTGGGAGGCCGAGGTTGCGGTGAGCTAAGATTGTGCCATTGCACTCCAGCCTAGGTAACAAGAGTGAAACTCAAAATAAATAAATAAAGGAATGAATGAATGACAGTACACGGTAAGGTCTTCAACCAACAAAGTCCACTCTGAGACTATTACCTCAGAATGCTGAAGACTTCTCTTGAGTTAAGGGCTGTGCCAATTTTAGATTTTATTTTCCCAATGGCTAGTCTGACTCAACTGAAAACTCTTCTGAGGCAGTGCTCTGAGAGATCTTTGACTTCACTTAACATATCAAGGTAAGGTCATTGTCAAGCAATCTGGTGTTATTAATGTCAACAATACTCCTTTATCAAATAACATATCTTTTAGAACAAAAAAGAAACCCAAGTTGATCCTAGACTTCTCTCACCCTTCATATCCAGTCAAATTACTAAGTCCTACAAACTTTACCTCCTAAACATTCCAATCATCAGATCCTTTCTCTTCAACTCAACTGACACAGCATTGCTGCAGATCTTCATCATAACTCACCCGGACAACCATGATAATTTCCTAAATCATCTCTGTTTTCAGCCTGGCCCCATCCAGTACATCCTTCCTACAGCTGCCAGGACAATCCTTCTAAAACATTACTTTGGCTGGGTGTGGTGGCTCAGGCCCGTAATCCCAGCACTTAGGGAACCCCAGGTGGGCGAATCACCTGAGGACAGTAGTTCAAGACCAGCCTGGCCAACATGCAAAACCCGTCTCTACTGAAAATACAAAAAATTAGCTAAACGTGGTGGCGTGCGCCTGTAATACCAGCTACTCAGGAGGCTGAGGCAGGAGAATCGCTTTGAACCTGGGTGGTGGAGGTTGCAGTGAGCCGAGATTGCACCACTGCACCCTAGCCTGCACGACAGAATGAGACTCTGTCTCAAAAAAACAAAAACAAAAACAAAGTAACACGACTTTATATGGGTATCTTTAGAACACAGTTCAAATCCTTTCATATGGCATTTTTTTCTTTTTTGTTTTTTGAGATGGAGTCTCACCCTGTCACCCAGGTTGGAGTGCAATGGTGCAATCTCAGCTCACTGCAACTCTGCCTCCCAGGTTCAAGAGATTCTCCTGCCTCAGCCTCCTGAGTAGCTGGGATTATAGGTATGCGCCTGGCTAATTTTTTTTTTTTTAATCTTTAGTAGACACAGGGTTTCACCATGTTGGCCAGGCTGCTCTTGAACTCCCAGCCTCGTGATCCACCCACCTCGGCCTCCCAAAGTGCTGGGATTACAGGTGTGAGCCACCACACCCGGCCAAGATTTTTCATATATCTACCATTGTCTGCCTCTCTATTTATTGTCATGACCACTTACTGTGCACCTACTACATGGCAGGCTATATGTTAGGACACTGGAGATATAAAGGTGAATAAGACATAGACGGTCACCTAGGCCAGGCCTGGAGGCTCATGCCTGTAATCCCAGCACTCTGGGAGGCTGAGGCAGGCAGATAACGAGGTCAGGAGATGGAGACCATCCTGGCCAACATGGTGCAACCCCGTCTCTACTAAAAATACAAAAATTAGCTGGGCGTGGTGGCGCACAACCTGTAGCCGAGATCGTGCCACTGCACTCCAGCCAGGCAACAGAGTGAGACTCCTTACTAAAAAAAAAAAAAAAAAAAGGCATAGATGGTCACCTAAAGAACTACATGTCAACATATAAATATCAAAAAAAAAAAAAAAAAAAGCAGTAATATTAGTATGAACACAGTAGGACCCCAAAGAAGGAAATTAATCCTGTTAGGGAGGAAATGGGCTGGGGTCAGGGAAGACATCAGAGAGTAACATCTGAGATTTTTTTTTTTGTTGATGGAGTCTTGCTCTGTCACCCAGGCTAGAGTGCAGTAGTGCAATCTCAGCTCACTGCAACCTCCGCCTCCTCGGTTCAAGCGATTCTCTGCCTCAGCCTCCTGAGTACCTGGGATTACAGGTGCCCGCCACCATGCCCAGCTAATTTTTATATTCTTAGTAGAGACAGGGTTTCACCATAATGCCCAGGCTGGTCTTGAACTCCTGACCTCGTGATCTGCCCGCCTCGGCCTCCCAAAGTGCTGGGATTACAGGCGTGAGCCCATGTGCCTGGCTGATTTTTTTTTTCTTTTGAGACGGAGTCTCGTTCTGTCACCCAGGCTGGAGTGCAATAGCACGATCTCAGCTCATTGCAACCTCTGCCTCCTGAATTCAAGGGATTCTCCTGCCTCAGCCTGCTGAGTAGCTGGGAACACAGGCACATGTCACCACACCCGGTTAATTTTTGTATTTTTAGTAGAGACGGGGTTTCATCATGTTGGTCAGGCTGGTCTCGAACTCCTGACCTCAGGTGATCTGCATGTCTCGGCCTCACAAAATGCTGGGATTACAGGCGTGAGCCACCCCGCCCAGCCTGAGATATTTTAAAGGATGAGCAGGAGCTGTCCTAGTGGACAAGGGCATGGTGACATGATGTAGAATGGTTTATTGAAGAAAATATAAATTTTACTTTCTTCAGGTTTTTTTTTTTTTTTTTTTTTTTTCTATCTATCATTATGGTATTCCAGGAAGCATTGCTTCTGCAGGACTTGTCTTTTTTTTTTTTTTTTTTTTTTTAAGAAGCTTCCTTTACACTCCCCCTCCCATCCCACTTACAGCCATGCAAAGTTAACAGTTGGGTCCCTCCCTTAGTGTATTCCACTATTCATGTGATAATTATTATGGTTGGGTTTTCTTGTCTCAGTTTCATCTAGTATACTTAAAGATCTAGAGGGGATGGAATAATGTTGTTAAAACTCTGGATCCTTAGTATTTAACACAGTGCCTGGCACATGACAGATAGTTAATAAATACTTAATCAATGTATGATTATGTAATATTCTAAGCAATAATAAATAATATTTTATTTTATTTATTTTTTTTTTTTTTGAGACAGAGTCTCGCTCTGTCGCCCAGGTTGGAATGCAGTGGCGCGATCTCGGCTCACTTCAACCTCTGCCACCCAGGTTCCAGCGATTCTCCTGCCTCAGCCTTCCGAGTAGCTGGGATTACAGGTACGTGCCACCACGCCCGGCAGATTTTTTTGTATTTTTTTTAGCAGAGATGGCATTTCATCACATTGACCAGGCTGGTCTTGAACTCCTGACCTCGTGATCTGCCCGCCGTGGCCCCCCAAAGTGCTGTGATTACAGGCATGAGCCACGGTACCTGGCATCTTTTTTTTTTGAGATGGGGTCTCACTCTGTCACTCAGGCTGGAGTGCAGTGGTGCAATCTGCTCACAGCTACCTTTGCCTCCCTGGCTCAAGGGATCCTCCCACCTCGGCCTCCTTAGTAGTTGGGTTTACAGGTGCATGCCACCATGCCCAACTAATTTTTGTATTTTTTGTAGAGATGGGGTTTCACCAGGTTGCCCAGGCTGGTCTCGAACTCCTGGGCTCAAGTGACCTGCCCACCTGAGCCTCCCAAAGTGCTGGGATTACAGGTGTGAGCCACCATGCCTGGCCAATAATATCTTAAATTAGAAGATAAGTTGCCACTTGGTTTACATGGTAGACTAGATGACAAACCAAGAAGTCCTGAACAGATTCCAGGCAGACGGTGAGACTACAGCATATTCTTTCTAGATCAAATAGACCACTTTCTCTAAGCCTTGGTTTACTTACAGGTAAAATGAAGGCATCATATCGAGTAATTGATTCTACCTACATAAAGCCTCTTGCATCATTGTTCCTGTCTTGCCTCATTTCACTGGCATTATCCTAGAACATATTTTTCAGACATCTCTATCCTGGACTACAACTGTCTTCTCACTAGTCTTCCCATCTTCAGAATATCTCCACTCCCTCTTCCACATTTCTGCCAAATTAGTTTTCCCTCAAGCAAGCCTCAGATCATGTTAATGCCTCAAAAAAACTTCAAAACACTCTTTCCCATCCCACAACTGACATGTCTATCATTTGATAGATTTGATTGCCTATCATTCAAAACTATCATCTGACCAAACCTACCTTTTCATTCTTTTTTTTTTTTTTCTTGAGATGGAGTTTCGCTCTTGTTGCCCAGGCTGGAGTGCAATGGCACAATCTCAACTCACTGCAACCTCTGCCTCCTGGGTTGAAGTGATTCTCCTGCCTCAGCCTCCTGAATAGCTGGGATTACAGGCATGCGCCACCATGCCTGGCTAATTTTATATTTTTAGTAGAGACGAGATTTTTCCATGTTGGTCTGGCTGGTCTCGAACTCCCGACCTCAGGTGATCCGCCTGCCTCGGCCTTCCAAAGTGCTGGGATTACAGGTGTGAGCCACTGCGCCCAGCCCTTTTTAATTTTTTTTTATTGGGCAGTCCCAGAAGCAGATTAGGTTCAGAGGGACTCCCCATTTCATTTTTTGTTTGCTGCTTGTTCCCCTATACCAGGGGTATTCAATCTTTTGGCTTCTCTGGGCCACACTGAAGAATTGTCCTGGGCCACACATAAAATACACTAACGATAGCTGATGAGCTTTAAAAAAAAAAAATCACACACAAAAAATCTCATAATGTTTTAAGAAAGTTTACAAATTTGTGTTTGGTCTCATTCAAAGCCGTCCTGGACCACATGCGTCCCACGGGCCACAGCTTGGACAAGCTTGCTCTATACTCGCACTCTTCTTTCAATGAACTGGTTTGCCATTATTCTCCATAGAGGCCGATAACTTTTCACCTCTGTGCCTTTGCTCCCATTACTCCTCATCCTTGTAATATGCTTTTCTACCATCTCAGTAGAAACACTCGAAGAGCAAAATCATAACTCTACCATTAACTGACATTACGTAAGTTATTTTTTATTTATTTATTTTTTGAGATGGAGTCTCGCACTGTTGCCCGAGCTGGAGTGCAATGGTGCGATCTCAGCTGACTGCAACCTCTGCCTCCTGGGTTCATGCGATTCTCCTGCCTCAGCCTCCCAAGTGGCTGGGATTACAGGTGCACATCACCACGCCTGGCTAATTTTTTTGTATTTTTAGTAGAGATGAGGTTTCATTATGTTGACCAGACTGGTCTCGAACTCCTCACCCTGGACATTACACAAGTTATTTGAACTCTCTTGACACTTTAGGGGTGATATTTCATCCCTAAAGGAGGGGAAATGACACCCTGCTTGGAATTCTTGTAAGGATTAGAAAATAGCATGATGAATGTGGCACATAATAACTGATCAAAAAGTGATAGATTTCATTACTATCCTTCAAAGCTAATTCAAAACCATCTTTTTAAATAAAGTCTTTTGGGATCCTTCCCAGCTAGAACCAACCTTTCCCTCCTTTATATTTCTCAGAGACAGTCTTTACTTCTTTTAAGACAGTTAGGTTCACTTTTTATTTTATATTTGGTTTATATACGTATCTACCTAGAAGTCTTTCAAACATCTGAGGACAGAATCCACAGCTGTTTCATCCTTTTGTTTCTCTTAGTGTTTAGAACAGTGTCTGATTTATAATAGGCTCTCAAGTGTTTATTTATTTATTTTTATTTATTTATTTTTGAGATGGAGTCTTGCTCTGTCGCCCAGGCTGGAGTACAGTGGCACAATCTTGGCTCACTACGACCTCCACCTCCCGGGTTCAAGCGATTCTCTTGCCTCAGCTTCCCGAGTAGCTGGGATTACAGGCAATGCCACCACGCCCAGCTAATTTTTTGTATTTTTAGTAGAGACGGGGTTTCACCGTGTTAGCCAGGATAGTCTTGATCTCCTGACCTTGTGATCCGCCCATCTTGGCCTCCCAAACTGCTGGGATTAAAGGTGTGAGTCACCACGCCCGGCCATATTTATTTATTTATTTTTCAGACAGAGTCTTGCTCTGTCACCCAGGCTGGAGTGCAGTGGCGCAATCTCGGCTCACTGCAACCTCTGCCTCCGGGGATCAAGTGATTCTCCTGCCTCAGTGACCCAAGCAGCTGGGATTACAGGCGTGCGCCACCATGCCCAGCTAATTTTTGTATTTTTAGTAGAGATGGGGTTTCACCAAGCTGGTCTCAAGAGCCTGACCTTGAGTGATCCGCCTGCATCCGTCTCCCAAAGTGGTGGGATTACAGGCGTAAGCCACTGGCGCCTGGCTCAATTATTTATTAATGAATAAATATATATGAAAATCTTAAGAATTTCATGTTTATTTTCAGATGAAAACCAAAACACTAAATACATGGAAAAGTGGTAATATTCCCCATCTCTCTTCAGGATAAGTACAACAGAAAACACAATGCTCAGCCAGGCACGGTGGCTCATGCCTGTAATCCCAGCACTTTGGGAGGCTGAGGCAGGCGGATCACGAGGTCAAGAGTTCGAGACCAGCCTGGCCAACATGGTGAAACCCTGTCTCTACTAAAAATACAAAAATTAGTCAGGCGTGGTGGTGCGTGCCTGCAATCCCAGCTACTCAGGAGGCTGAGGCAGAATTGCTTGAACCTAGGAGCCAAGATCACTCCACTGCTCCACCCTGGACGACAGAGTGAGACTCCATCTCAAAAAAAAAAAAAAAAAAAAAAAAAAGAAAACACAATGCTCTTTGGATAAAATATATATATGGTTGTTTCTGAAACCATTTAAGTGGGTACTTAATACCCAGACTGCAAATAACTCTAAAGACAGTCTGTTTTGAGCTAGAAACTCTAGTCAATGTTCCAGTTTTTTTTTTTTTTTTTTTTTTAAATTTTAGATGGAGTCTCACGGTGTTGCCCAGGCTGGAGTGCAGTGGTGCAATCTCTGCTCACTGCAACCTCCGCCTCCTGGGTTCAAGTGATTCTCCTGCCTCAGCCTCCCAAGTAGCTGGGATTACAGGCACCCACCACCACGCCCAGCTAATTTTTTTTTTGTATTTTTAGTAGAGACAGGGTTTCACCATGTTGGCCAGGCTGGTCTTCAACTCCTGACCTTGTGATCCACCAGCCTCAGCCTCCCAAAGTGCTGGGATTACAGGCATGAGCCACTGTGCCCAGCCTGTCAATGTTCCAGTCTTCAAGAGAATTCCAAAACTACATTCCCTATATCTCACTCAAGTGAGCTGTGATTTTAATGAATTGTCCAGGGTTAAGCTAGTTGTTAGTAACATAACAATTTTTCTTCTTGTTGAGTCTCAGATAACAGCCCTCATCGTGAGGGCTGTTATCGGAATATTTTGAGGTCTATATATTGGCAGATTTTCTCAGTACAACAGACAGGACATTTTCACATATTTTAAAAGAGAATTTGTGGACTGCATTTTGAATTCCAGTGCCTGGTTTGAATACTGACTATTAAATCCTTCATTTTCTAATTTCTCACCTCTCAGACTCACAGACAATTCATTGGTGATAGAAGCTGATGATTTCCACAAATGAAGTGATACCTGGAATCTTCCTGAAGATCTATGTTGCTTGGATACTTTTTTTTTAATTTTTAAAAATTGCTTACTTTTCTTCTAGCAAATTCTCCTAGATCCTGAAGATACTTTTCTAGAAAAAGGAACAAGTAATATTCTCTTCCCTACTGGAAGACTACAAGTCTACTGCTGTCAATTATTGGAAACAGGCACCCAGCAGTAAAACTGCTTCAGCATAATTCCTTGAAGATAGGGTCTTGGCTGTTATAAAAGCCGTAAGATCAAATAGACTAAAAGGGTCAGTAAACTGGCAGGAAAGGAATGGATTCAGTTCAGAAGAAATAGAATAATCAATGACCTTGGAGATTTCAGACAAATCAGATTTTCTATTGAAGGCAGGGATATAAATAGCACAAACACAACACAGACACGTAGAAACAAGAGCCACCAACTCAACTTTTTGTTTGAAAACTTGTTAGGTCTAGAGAACTGTTCAAACCACAGCTGCTAATGGTTATGGATTTGGCAATCAAAATGTCTTTGTTAAAAAAAAAAAAAAGTTTTAACTGCCTTACTATTGAGGTTACAAACCACAGCCTTGATGCATTGTTGCAGTCAACATCCTCCCTGCTGTTTTTGAGAGCTTACATCTGCTGCTGGCAGATAAAATGCTGGCAAACGGCATGGGCTCCTTCCAGGGGAATCACAGGAGAAGCTTTAACGAGATGGTTCTCATCTACCTTTTTACCCTGAGTTGAACCCATAGCCTTTTCTATATCACTTCTACCTTCTCTAGGCTGATCCTCTGCCATTATTCAGGAGGGTTGAGGGTCTAGAGGAATTTTTTCTGGCACAAATTAGTCATGCTGGCCATACTAATCTTAGAAGATAAAAGGAAGACTAGTTCATGGCTCAGGAGAAAGCACATATTTTTTAAAGCCATTTAACAGTGTAGTGCACTTGATTTTAAAACAACCACTAACAAAACCTTTTCGATTTTCTTCTTTTAAGAGGACTAAATGATCACACTATGCCAAAAATAGTGAGGGTTTAGTGTATTTTAACTCTATCAAAGAAAGGCCAAGAATGTGAGGTCAGAAGTAAATTACTGAATTTTGGGGGGAAAAGAAAAAGGAACAGCATGTAAAGGCAAAATGTGGTCCAAGTCACACAGGAAGTTAGTTTCAGTTGAAATAAAAATTACTAGATCCACATTAGTTTTCAAAGAAAATGCAATTCAACTGGGTGATAAATGAATATGGAGATACTGAAGGAAGACACAGGTCACAGGTTAAGAAACTACTTCCTGGATGGTTCTCTCTCAGTGAGTTGACCTATGAGAATAAAGAAAAATCAAGCATACTCAGACTAACACTTCCTAAACTGTAAATACCATGATACCAGTTCTGTAGTATGTAAATAGGTAGTGCATGTGTGGGTGGGGGATTAATTTATGCTCAAAGTTTTGAGAACACTGCATGTTATATCCACCTCATAGAGAGTCATAATCCACACTAGCATATTAAGGGCTCTGAGATGTTCTACAGTAAACAGATCTGTTTAATCCAAAGATATTTCCCAAATTTGTGTTTCAGAGAACACCTATGCCATGGAATAGTTTGGTAAATGCTAGTCAAGAGCCATTATTCCTAAACTCTCAACTCATTCATTCAGAAACAAGAATGAGGCTGGTATAACAGATTAGACAATTACATTTCTTTTTTTATTTTTATTTTATTTTTTTTGAGACAGAATTTTGCTCTTGTCACTCAGGCTGAAGTGCAGTGGCACAATCTCGGCTCACTGCAACCCCTGCCTCCCGGGTTCAAGCAATTCTCCTGCCTCAGTCTCCCCAGAAGCTGGGATTACAGGCTCCTGCCACCACGCCTGACTAATTTTTGTAGTTTTTTAGTAGAGACGCGGTTTCACCATGTTGGCCAGGCTGGTCTCGAACTCCTGACCTCAAGTGATCCACCTGCCTCGGCCTCCCAGAGTGCTGGGATTACAGGCGTGAGCCACCGCACCTGGCCTGACAACTACATTTCTTACATCACAGAACTCTAGCTCAAACAGAGACAGGTAAATTACAAAGGGTGGTATTTTTTTTGAGACGGAGTCTCGCTCAGTCACCCAGACTGGAGTGCAGTGGCTCGATCTCCGCTCACTGCAAGCTCCGCCTCCTGGGTTCACGCCATTCTCCTGCCTCAGCCTCCCGAGTAGCTGGGACTACAGGCGCCCACCACCACGCCCAGCTAATTTTTTTGTATTTTTTTTAGTAGAGATGGGGTTTCACCATGTTAGCCAGGATGGTCTCGATCTCCTGACCTCATGATCCGCCCTCCTCAGCCTCCCAAAGTGCTGGGATTACAGGCGTGAGCCACTATGCTCGGCCCAAAGGGTGGTAGGCAGCCAAATACCAAAGCTGCAACTTTTTTTTTTTTTTTTTTTTTTTTGAGAAAGAGTCTCTCTGTCGCCCAGGGTGGAGTGCAATGGTGCAATCTCAGCTCACTGCAGCCCCCGCCTCCCAAGTTCAAGAGATTCTCATGCCTCAGTCTCTCTAGTAGCTGGGATTACAGGTATGTGCCACCACACCCAGCTAATTTTTGTTTCTTTAGTAGAGATGGGGTTTTGCCATGTTGCCAGGTTGGTCTCGAACTCCTAGCCTCAAGTGATCCACCCGCCTCGGCTTCCCAAAGTGCTAGGATTATAGGCATGAGCCACCACGCCCAACCCAAAAGCTACAACTTTTAAAATTGATAAACTCTTTACTCAATAAATAAGATAAAAACAGGGCTAACATCAATTCTAAATAAATTCATATGCTACCCTTAAAGACAGAAAAGAAACAGTGGAGGCCGGGCACAGTGGCTCACACCTGTAATCCCAGCACTTTGGGAGGTCAATGTGGGTGGATCACCTGATGTCAGGAGTTCAAGACCAGCCTGACCAACATGGTGAAACCCTGCCTCTACTAAAAATACAAAAAAAATGGCCAGGTGTGGTGGTATGCGCCTGTAATCCCAGCTACTCAGGAGGGTGAGGCAAGAGAATCGCTTGATCCTGAGAGGCAGAGGTTGCAGTGAGCCAAGATCGCACCACTGCACTCCAGCCTGGGCAACAGAGTGAGACTCTGTCTCAAAAAGAAGAAAAAAGAAACAGTGGGAAAAAGTTACAGAAAAGCCAACCATAGGGAAAATGGGTATGGGATTCCCATGTCTGATGAAGCCTAGTGGCTTCTGGCTTCTGTTATATTTTAATGTTATATATCAGAGACATTCATAAAGAGAGTTGCCAGCACCTCTAGCTAGAAACATATGGGAGGATTCCTGCACTTCTACATGCTGTTCAAAGCAACCTCAGGAAATGAGATACAATATAAGTTCAAGGAGAAGTATCATGAAAAAGATGTATCCTTCAGAAATCAACAAGACTTGTTTTAATTAGATTTCTAATTCCTGTAACCTTCATAGTATTCCATAGATCAGGATTATAGTTTCCTACCCTTCTCTACACAAATTTGTGGCACAAAGAAGATTGGCTATCTAGAGATTGAAATCATTTGACCTTGTATCAGGTGGTGGTTTGCTTGATCAATAGATGAGAAAATAAAGCAAGGCCCCTTGCCAAAAACCATCATCCACACTGCCAGATGCTCCTGGGTTCTCTTTTAGAACGCAAATACATATCCCAGGAAGAAAACATAATGCAGTATGTTATACTAAGCTGTTAACGACTGTGAATCTCTAAAACTGTAAAGCCTACACCAGTGTAAGGTATTTTTATAATATTACTTCTAGACTGGGGGGAAAAAAGGGAGGGGGGAGGAAGAAAGTAGACATTGAAAAAAATGGGCAAAAGGCTCAGAGGGATAGTGCAGGCACAAGAGTGTGGGGGATAGCCTCCATGTGTCTATGGTTTTGCCTAGGTCTGGATCAGATACTAAGGGAAGAACAATACGCTAGAACTCAAAATTCACACCAAAATGCATGCATTGTACTCACACACATAATCAGAGGAGGCAGAGGAGGTAACTCACAAGGAAATGAAAGACATAAATCTAGAGGGATAACAAGTGTTAGTTAAAATCAGTCAGTAGGCTGGCCACAGTGGCTCACACCTATAATCAAAGCACTTTGGGAAGCTGAGGCAGGTGGATCACTTGAGGCCAGGAGTTCAAGACCAGCTTGGCCAACATGGTAAAACCTTGTCTCTACTAAAAATACAAAAATTAGCTGGGCATGGTGGCGTGTGCCTGTAGTCCCCAGCTACTGGGAGGCTGAGATGGGAGGATCACTTAAGCCCAGGAGGCAGAGGTTGCAGTGAGCCAAGATTGGCACTCCAGCCTGGACGACAGAGTGAGACCCAGTTTCCAAAAAAAATAAATAAAGAGTAAAGAATAGAGAGGGTAAAATGGCTGGGAACAGTAAAGGAAAACAGTAGACAGTAATAACAGTAATGAAAGGTAAGTAAGTCTGAAAAAGAGAATTTGCTGAGAAAAATGAAACTGAAGCTCTTTTTCTTCAGCACACTGGTGGAAGCCCTATTATCTAAAGCAACTGTTCAAAGAACAGGAAAACCATACTGATAGGTAAGACTGTTTGTGCTTCAAGGATGGACTTTTCCTGTTTTGGATCTCTGCTAGTTCTGTGTCTAAACATAAAGGTCCTACATTTCAGGAATTTTCTAATTAAGTTAAAGTCTTTCGGCTCCCTCTGCTGTTCAAAAATGTACTTTAGTTACATCAGTTCAATCTCTCTCTTTTTTTTTTTTTTTTTTTTTAGACAGAGTCTTGCTCTGTTGCCCAGGCCAGAGCGCAGTGGCATGATCTCGGCTCACTGCAACCTCCGCCTTCTGGGTTCAGGAGATTCTCCTGCCTCAGCCTCCCGAATGGTTGGGACTACAAGCGCGTGCCATCACACCCAGCAATTTTTTTTCTATTTTTAGTAGAGATGGGGTTTGACCGTGTTAGCCAGGACAGTCTTGATCTCCTGACCTCATGATCTGCCCGCCTTGGCCTCCCAAAGTGCTGGGATTACAGGCGTGAGCCACCATGCCCATCTTTTTTTTTTTTTTTTTTTTGAGACAGAGTCTCACTCTGTCGCCCAGGCTGGAGTGCAGTGGCACGATCTCAGCTCACTGCAACCTCCGCCTCCTGGGTTCAAGCAATTCTCCTGCCTCAGCCTCCTGAGTAGCTGGGATTACAGGCATGTGCCACCACACCAGGCTAATTTTTGTATTTTTAGTAGAAGCGGGGTTTCACCATGTTGGCCAGGTTGGTCTCAAACTCCTGACTTAAAGTGATCCACCCGCCTCGGCCTCCCAAAGTGCTGGGACTGCAGGTGTAAGCCACTGTGCCCGACCTGTCAGTTCAATCTTTAGTGATAAAAATATATAAATGCATACACATGTACATTCACACATATGTACATTCATACATAAATACACATACCTCCTCCCAAATATGGCACAGTCCTGGCAATCAGAGTCAAATACATTTGCCTATCATGAGTTCAATAGCCTAGACCAAAAGCTCCAGAATTAGCAATAACAGATCCTAGTATTCCCACTCCCCAATCAAAATAATTCAAGGGATAATCAAGGGTTTCTTCAAAAGAAGCAAGATTTTGGTAAGGGATGAAGACCCTATATACTTGTTAGCTGGATTGTGGCAATAGCTTTTTTTTTCCCCCCAGAAGGAATCTTACTCGGTTGCCCAGGCTGGAGAGCAGTGGCAGGACCTCGGCTCACTGCAACCTCCATCTCCTGGGTTCAAGCTATTCTCCTGCCTCAGCCTTTGGAGTAGCTGGGACTATAGGCATGTGCCACCACGCCCGGCTAATTTTTTGTATTTTTAGTAGAGACGGGGTTTCACTGTGTTAGCCAGGATGGTCTTGATCTCCTGACCTTGCGATCCGCCTGCCTCGGCCTCCCAAAGTGTTGGGATTACAGGCCTGAGCCACCGGCGCCCGGCCTGGAAATAGCTTTTTATACAGATATTTATATGCACCAGGCTGGGTGTGGTGGCTCACGCCTATAATCCCAGCACTTTTAAGAGGCCAAGGAGGGAGGATCATTTGAGGCCAGGAGTTCAAGGCCAGCCTGGCCAACATGGCGAAACCCTGTCTCTATTTTAAAAAAAAAAAAAGTATTCTTTACTCACCTGCTCCTTAAATTGCTTCTGGGACAAGCAGTCAATTAGGTTCACACAGCCCAGAAGACAACCTGACGGATAGTCATTAGGAAATTCCACATCTGAATCAGGAATAACAAAAATATTGAATAAATTTCCTTCTTTGTGATCTTGGAACTCAGGAATCTGTTTTCAATTCTGAACAAACATTAATAACTTTTTCCATTATCTATTTGTAGACATAAGGAAAACAGTGAGATTTACTTGGCACAACTGTTTGCATTTTAGCAAAAAAATCTAGTGAGTGGCTCGCTTAGTCCACTATCCACATGTTAAGCTAGAAAATTTTTCCTTTGCCCTCATACCATCAAAGTTCAAGGACCCCACAAATTCATCCTAATACAAATCAATTCTACTATATGCCATTGGATCAGATTGGAGTTTGGCAGTGATGAGTTTTGGAAGCAAAGTAAGGCAGTTACAGGCAACAAGAAAAAAAAAACATCAAAATGTGGTTAAAACCATAAGAATGAATGTCTTTAAAACAAGCCAGTCATATCAATCGAAATAGAAGTGTGCTTTTAGGCCAGGCGCAGTGGCTCACACCTATAACCCCAGCACTTTGGGAGGCCAAGGCAGGCAGATCACTTGAGGTCAGGAGTTCAAGACCAGCCTGGCCAACATGGTGAAACCCTGTCTCTACTAAAAATACAAAAAATTAGCTGGGTGTGGTGGCATGCGCCTGTGGTCCCAGCTACTCAGAAGGCTGAGGCGGGAGAATCACTTGAACCTGGAAGGCGGAGGTTGCAGTGAGTAGAGATGGCGCCACTGCACTCCAGTCTGGTTACAGAACGAGACTCTGTCTCAAAAAAAATAAAAAAGAAAAGTGCTTTTAAGGAAGCATGAACTTTTTATTCCTAGTGATTCTTTAAGCCTTGTTTCTTAAAAACCTTTAAAGATGGTTGCGTAGTTGTCCTTTTATTCTACCCTCAAAACAACTGCATGACCTGGATAACACGAAGGAAAAACAGGATGCCCAAAAGTCAGAAGTCTTTTTAAGGATCCAAAGTTAGTATTCTTGGGGTGATTCCCAAAATACGTTAAGTCAATCAACTTTGATTTGTCCAAATCCAATAGTAGGTGTCTATTTAGGCCACTCTCAATGAAAACTCCTATTTGTGGTTGTTCTTCTCAATGTAAGGATCTCAGAGTTTACACTAGTCATTTTACCTTTAGAGTAAAGAAGATGATTTTCTCAGATAAAAAATTAAGACTAGTTGATTTCTTGTGTTGGAAATTGATATTTTTATTTGCACTGTTTTGACAGATTAATGCTTTGAACGCTGTCAATGATTTACCACTAAACAAACAAACATATACAAAGATTAAAAGTCTCTTTTAACAAAGAAAAAGCCAAAGAAAGAAGGAGGTGAAAGAAGATGAACGTCAATGACTTCTCTCCACAAAGTAAAATTGAAAGGAGAATATACAGCTGTTACCTTTTCCACGAAGAAGACGATATGTAGCCTGGAGTTCAGAGACTTCTTGAGGGGAGGGTTTTTTAGCTGTGGCTGCTATCCAAAGTCGTCCTCTGTGGGGGGTGTACCAGGATCTGCCCTCCACCCTTAAACAAATATAAATTTAGTGGGAAGGATCTAAATTCTAGTTTCCTGGAATATCCCATAATATATAACAAATCCTATAGCAAATTATCCAGTTGAACCAAGAGGTCTATAGATGATGCCTTCCCAAGAGCAGTATCTTTTGTCAAAAACACTTTTCTCTCACAATACCTTTCACGTGAGGATGAACTCTGTCCACTAATTTCTCCTCCATCAGAATAGCGACAAGTCATCTCTCAACCCTTGACTGCTTTTCACCTGATCCCTACAACTCAGATTTGGAGCCCTGACCAGTCTTTGTGCTTCTACAATACAAATCCTATATTTTCAAGGCATATAAGTCATATTAGAGATATGGAAATCCTTGCCCTTGAGTCAAAGGCTAACCTTTCCCTAGAAGATTAGTTGGTTTGTTCTCCAACCTGACAGAAAAATCCTCATCTACACATAACTCCCAAGAACGTTACTATTTATTATTTAAAATAATTTAAGTAAATAAAAACGCTTATCTTTACTCTTCAATTAGAACCACACCCATTTGCTTTTTTTTTTTTTTGAGACGGAGTCTCGCTCTGTCGCCAGACTGGAGAGCAGTGGCGCGACCTCGGCTCACTGCAACCTCTGCCTCCTGGGTTCAAGCAATTCTCCGGCCTCAGTCTCCCAAGTAGCTGGGACTACAGGCACGTGCCACCACACTCAGCTAATTTTTGTATTTTTAGTAGAGACTGGGTTTCACCATGTTAGGATGGTCTCAATCTCTTGACCTTGTGATCTGCCTGCCTCGGCCTCTCAAAGTGCTGGGATTACAGACGTGAGCCACCGTGCCCGGCCCCATTTGCATTTTTAAATTGTATTTGGGGTTTTCTTTGTGGATTATTAAACAACTTGTGGACTAGTTTGAAAAAACCTGTAAAGAGAATAACAGAATGTATTTGGGAGAATTTAATTGCTACCTTCCAAGGGTTACAAAAAGATGTTTCTCTTTCCCCTCCCACCAAATTAAATAAAGTACCTTGATAATATATCCCTCTTATCCCATTCTTATAATGGAAAATGGGGTCATGAATTTTTCATATCCTTGGTTTCCCAACATAGATAAATTGGAAGAGTGCCAGGCACACAGTAGGTACACGATATGGGGAATAAACCAATGTATATCTTCCCTCTAGGCCAAATAACCTGAGGAATTACTGGGAAAATGGTCCCACAAATGTGGCAAAACCCACCTACTTTATTTCTTTGGGATTAAAATAAAGTGACTGTGCACTAGATGCTGCTCATTCTGTTCGCTTCTGTGAGAAAATTTGAATAACAGATCCAAATAGGATGAGAGAAATGTAAACACTCTGATTCCCTTAGCCGAAGGCAAGTTGTTTAGTTTTCTACTTTGGAAAAGCAAGACACCTAAATTGCAGAGAACTCAATGAGAAGAACAGACATCTAAGGGTTTGATCATCCTGGAGCAGAAGCGGATTCCCATGCACTTGTTCTAATGGCGTTTACAGACATGAACTATGAAACAATTAGGAGCCAAAACAAGGAAACCTGACCTTCAAGAGGGGAGAAAAGGTGTAGTGCACCTTAACACAATAGAGAAATGGCAGCTAATAGTGAAACTACCAAAGTAGAAATGATTATGCCTAAATGCTGATAATCATTTGCTTTTAAGTAAAGTAGAGAAATGTCTGAAGCCTGAACAGTTGAGGGGAAAGAGCACTCTGAAAACCAGAACTCTAGTTCCATCTCTGTCATTACCTAGCTTCATATTTCAGGGCAATCCATTTTACCTTTGCCTGCTTCAGTATCCTCATTTGTCAAAGACTATAATAATACTGGCCTAATCTACAGTCACATCTTGCTTAACAATGGGGATATGCCCTGAGAAATGTGTCTTTAGGCAATTGCATTGGCTGAACTTACACAAACCTAGATAGTATAACCTACTACACACCTAGGCTATGGTATAGCCTCTTGCTCTTTTTTATTTTTTTGAGACTGAGTTTCACTCTATCACCCAGGCAATCTCAGCTCACTGCAGCCTCTGTCTCCCGGGTTCAAGCAATTATCCTGCCTCAGCCTCCCAAGTAGCTAGAATTACAGGCATGCACCACCACGCTCCGCTAATTTTTGTTATTTTTAGTAGAGATGGGGTTTCGCCATGTTGGCTAGGATGGTCTTGAACTCCTGAACTCAGGTAATCTACCCACCTTGGCCTCCCAAAGTGCTGGGATTATAGGCGTGAGCCACCGTGCCCGGCAGCCTCTTGTTCTTAAGTTACAAACTTGTACAGCATGTTACTGTACAGAATACTGTAGGCAACTGGAGCACAGTGGTAACTATTTACATATGTAAATACATCTAGACATAGAAAAGGTCTAGTAAAGGCTGAGCATGGTGGCTCATGCCTGTAATCCCAGCACTTTGGGAAGTGGAGGTGGGTGGATCACTTGAGGTCAGGAGTTTGAGAGCAGCCTGGCCAACAGGGCAAAACCTCATCTCTTCTAAAAATACAAAAATTAGCCGGGCATGGTGGTGCACGTCTGTAATCCCAGCTACTCGAGAGGCTGAGGCTGGAGAATGCTTGAACCTGGAAGGTGGAGGCTGCAGCAAGCCGAGATCATGCCACTGCACTCCAGCCTGGGCAACAGAGTGAGATCCTGTCTAAAAAAAAAAAAATAAAAGAAGAAAGAAAAGAAAAGGTAGCGTAAAAATATAGTATTATAATTTTTTTTTTTTCAGATGGAGTCTCGCTCTGTCGCCCAGGCTGGAGTGCAATGACGCGATCTTGGCTCACTGCAAACTCCACCTCCCGGGTTCAAGAAATTCTCCTGCCTCAGCCTCTCGAGTAGCTGGGATTACAGGCACACACTACCATGCCTGGCTAATTTTTATATTTTTAGTAGAAATGGGGTTTCACCATGACCTTGTGATCCGCCCACCTCGGCCTCCTAAAGTGCTGGGATTACAGGCATGAGCCACCATGACCGGCCGGTATTATAATCTTATGGGACCACTGTTGTACATGTGTTCCATTGCTGATTGAAAAGTCGTTATGCAGCACATGCCTGTATTTCATAGAGCTACTGCCTTGAAAACTAAAATTCTATTTAAATATAAGGTATTTTTACTGTTATGAGTTGGGACATTGCCAGGCATATAAAATTCTAATAGAAAAAAATAAGAAATGGCCTGGCACGGTGGCTCACGCCTGTAATCCCAGCACTTTGAGAGGCCGAGGCGGGCAGATCACAAGATCAGGAGATTGAGACCATCCTGGCTAACATGGTGAAACACCGTCTCTACTAAAAACACACACACACAAAAATTAGCTGGGCGTGGTGGCGGGAGCCTGTAGTCCCAGCTACTCAGGAGGCTGAGGCAGGAGAATGGTGTGAACCTGGGAGGCAGAGCTTGCAGTGAGCCGAGATCATGCCACTGCACTCCAGCCAGGGTGACAGAGCGAGACTCCGTTTCAAAAAAAAAAAAGGAAATAAGAAGCAAAAGAAATATGTTGTAATGATAAGTGAAAGAAGAAAAACACAAACATATATATCATGCTCTCACCATTTAATAATTTACACAAGAAAAATAGAAACAGCCAGGCGCAGTGGCTCACACCTGTAATCCCAGCACTTTGGGAGGCTGAGGCGGTCAGATCACCTGAGTTTGGGAGTTTGAGACCAGCCTGACCAACATGGAGAAATCTCGTCTCTACTAAAAATACAAAATTAGCCAGGCATGGTGGCACATGTGTGTGATCGCAGCTACTCAGGAGGCTGAGGCAGGAGAATGGCTTGAACCCAGGAGGTGGAGGTTGCAGGGAGCTGATATCGCACCATTGCACTCCAGCCTGGGAAACAAGAGCAAAACTTCGTCTCAAAAAAAAAAGCCAGGCACAGTGGCTCACACCTGTAATCCCAGCAGTTTGGGAGACCAAGGTGGGCGGATCACGATGTCAGGAGTTTGAGACCAGCCTGGCCAACATGGTGAAACCCTATCTCTACTAAAAATACAAAAATTAACCGGGCGTGGTGGCGGGCGCCTGTAATCCCAGCTACTCGGGAGGCTGAGGCTGCAGAATTGCTTGAACCTGGGAGGCGGAGGTTGCAGTGAGCCGAGATCAGGCCACTGCACTCTAGCCTGGGCGACAGAGCAAGACTCTGTCTCAAAAAAAAGAAAGATAGAAACACTCCAAAATGCTAATAACAGCGGTTTCTTGGTGTGGGATTATAGGTAATCTTTCTTTTTCTAGCTACTTTTCTGTGCTTTACAGTTTTCCATTTACATGGATAATAAAAGCCAAGAAAAACGCTATTTTTAAAAACTGAATTAAGAAACAAACACGCCGGGCGCAGTGGCTCACATCTGTAATCCCAGCACTTTGGGAGGCCAAGGTGGGCGGATCACGAGGTCAGGAGATCGAGACCAGCCTGGCTAACACAGTGAAACCCCGTCTCTACTAAAAATACAAAAAATTAACCAGGCGTGGTGGCAGGCGCCTGTAGTCCCAGCTACCTGGGAGGCTGAGGCAGGAGAATGGCGTGAACCTGGGAGGCAGAGGCTGCAGTGAGCCAAGACCACGCCACTGCACTCCAGCCTGGCGACAGAGCGAGACTCGGTCTTTAAAAAAAAAGAAAAGAAAAGAAGAGAAAAAAAACAAGACACCATGGAATAGTAAGCTATTAAATATTATCATCAGTAACAGGTGTAACTCAGCTGTATAATACCTTTACTTATCTCAATTTCCCCTACTTTTGTAGAAAAGGATTTTGTGATAAAATAGTTTCTGAATATTATTAGCCAGATTAATAGTTAGATATATGGACAGGAAAATAAAATCAGTTATGCTGGTATCTTAATAAGTAAATAGGCATCAAAACTATGTTTCAAATAGGATCAAATTATTAAGGTTGCTGAGTAGTATATTACAAAGGCAAAGCCAAGAGAAGATTTTTCAATAGATTTCCTTCCAAAGATGAAAAAATTAGTCTTCTATCTTTGTTATGACTTTGTTTCTTAGTCTTTTTATGCTCAGTTTGTTTAAGCTATTCAGTACAAAAACTACATTTGTCAATTTAAATGTTTTGAAATTAATTTTAAAATATACTACTACCAAGTCAGTAACATGAATATGTTGTTCAAAGTTCTATTTATTGAAGAGTATTATAAATCATCACTAGATTGAGGAAAACTAATTCCAATCCATATGTCTAAATTAAATTTATGTCACTCTAAGATCTTCCACTGCCCAGATTCATTTTTATTCTTACCTTTTAATCCCTCTGACAAGCAGAGAAGCCCAGGGCTGATGTACAGAGAGGCACCAGCCACCATCAAAGCCTTCCTGAAATTCTTGATCCTGGATTCGCAGCTGGTGCTGAAATGAGTTGAACTCTAGTCCCAATCCTGAAGAACGGAAAGCCTTCTTCTGTGAGGCTGCACCTGTGTGGTCAACCCACTACACAGAAAAACAAACATACAGTCCTGTCTTGTAAGGCAAGAATCTGGGGTAGGTAGACAAAATAATGTGAATGCTAATAATGAGGAAATCATATTGGGAACATTTTTCTTAGAAAAATATATCCCAGGCCAGGCATCGTGGCTCACGCCTGTAATCCCAGCACTTTGAGAGGCCAAGGTGGGTGGATCACTTGAGGTCAGGAGTTGTAGGCCAGTCTGGCTAACATGGTGAAACCCCATCTCTACCAAAACTACAAAAATTAGCCGGGCGTGGTGGCAGGTGCCTATAATCCCAGCTACTCAGGAGGCAGAGGCAGGAGAATCATTTGAACTCAGCAGGTGGAGGTTGCAGTGAGCCAAGATTGTGCCACTGCATTCCAGCCTGGGCAAGAGAGTGATACTCTGTCTCAGAACAACAACAACAACAACAACAACAAATGAAAAATATATCCCATCTTTATCTGAAATAAGGCCAAAAAGGGTAGAGATAGCATACATTCAGTAGAAGTCTCACGTATGATAACAAGGCCCATATTAAAGAATAATTAGAATGTTGAAATCTCCATACAAGGCTTACTAATTCCAGCAACAGCACAAATATCAGACCAAAAGAGCTATAATTATTTCCAATTTATACTTAACGATCCATACTTGGTTCTGGATAATTTTTCAATGGAATTCTGTGAGCTAAATGTAGGTTCAACATTTTGGTCCACAATTCTGCATGTGCTTAGGGGCAGTGTCACATGCTGGTACCATGACAAAGCCAAACAGATGTTGTCAGGTCAGAGGCAGCAGTTCTGACTACTGGATGCATGAAATATTCTCTTACCCTGAAATGAAGAACTTGTCTTCTGAAAGAGAGGGTGGAGGACTACTAAAACAGGGCTCCCATCATATAAAAAGAATAGAGAATTATAAGGTACAGGTAATTACAGGAGAGTGAAGAGTCTTGGCAACAGTTCAGACAGAGAATGGCAAAGGTTAATGTTTCTTCCAGAGCAACGATACCATGTGCTCCAAAATTAAAATTTAAAAATAAAGGCAATTAGCATGATGATATTTGGGGTTATCTTTTTAAAAAAATTAATAATTTATAAAGCTAGACACAGTGAAGCATGCCGGTAGCTTCACTAGCTACACAGGAGGTGAGGCAGGAGGATCACTTGAGCCCACAAGTTCAAGGCCAGCCTGGGCAACATGGTGAGATCCTGTGTCTTTAAAAATAATAATAAGGGCCAGGCATGGTGGCCGATGTCTGTAATTCCAGCACTTAAGGAGGCCAAGGCAGGAGGATCGCTTGAGCCCAGAAGTTTAAGACCAACCTGGGCAACAAGGCGAAACTCCTTCTCTACAAAAAAATATACAAATTAGTAAGGTATGATGGCAAGTGGCTACTGTAGTCTGAGCCACTTGAGAAGCTGAGATGGGAGGATCTCTTGAGCCTGGGAGGTGGAAGCTGCAGTGAGCTGTGATCATACCACTGCACTCTAGCCTGGATGACAGAACAATATCCTGTCTCAAAAATAAATAAAAATGAACATAAAATAACTTATAGGAAAAAACTTCTAGTGGTAGTCGAAACCCTAGGCATTTAACCCCTAAAGATTTCAGTTTTTCCAACTGGAAAAGGATGAAGTTGGACTAAATAAATTTCTAAGGATCTTTCTGCCATACAATTTTATGATTCTTGTCAATTGTGGCATATCTTAAAAATACACATTTTTACAAATTAAATACACATTTATTGAGTACTTAACTGTGAAAAGCACATTAACTAGGGAGACATAAAATATGAAAAAGATTCGGTTCTTGAGGGGAGGGAGGAGGGATAGCTTTAGGAGATATACCTAATGCTAAATGATGAGTTAATGGGTGCAGCACACCAGCATGGCACATGTATACATATGTAACTAACCTGCACATTGTGCACATGTACCCTAAAACTTAAAATATAATAATAATAAATGAAATGAAAATAAATAAATAAATAAAATAAAATAAAATAAAATAAAATGAAAAAGAAAAAGATACGGTTCTGGCTTGCAAGGAACTTAAAGCCTAGGGGAAGACAGACACATAAATAACTATTCAAAACATAAGGCAGAATTGAGTACATACTAAATAGGAGATAGAAGTTTTTACAGAGGACCAAAGAGGAAAAAGAATTGATCCACTATAGGGTAAATAAATAATTTCTTTAAAAAAATTTTTTTTTCAGACACTGTCTTGCTCTGTTGCCCAGGCTGGTCTTGACCTCCTGGCTTCAAGTGATCCTCCTGCCTCAGCCTCCCAAAATGCTAGGATTACAGACGTGGGCCACCACACCTGGCTGGAAATAAATAATTTCATAAAATGTTGGTATGTGAACAATCTTGAGGCCCAAATTATTTTTTCTATTTCTACTACAGCTGTTCCCTCTAACTACACAGCCACTTTCCTAAATTAATTCCTCATTATCTTTTGATAATACTATTAAAGAATCTGCCAGCAAGTCTCTTCATCTACATTTTTAGTCTTTATGATGATAATTATTTTTTTTTAGAGATGGGGTCTCACTGTGTCATCCAGGCTGGAGTGTGGTGGCTTAATCATAGCTCACTGCAGCCTCCAACTCCTGGTCTCAAGTGATCCTCCCACCTCAGCTGCCCAAGTATCTGGGACTATAGATGTGTGTCACTATGTCTCAGGCCCGGCTCCCAGTTTTGGTCTTTAAATAACTCTCTACTGCCCCACTAGTGCTTTAATACTAATTTGGGCTTGCATCATCTTTCCATGGTGCTATTGCAATGACTTCCTTGGCAATTTCTCAGCTTCTAATCTTACTTACGCTTCCCTCCAATCCATTCTCTACTTAGGCATGGAAGCCATGCCAATCTTCTGTTAAAATTCTTCCAGAACCCTTCTTTGCCTACTTTAGGGCAAAACCTAAACTCATTAGCATAAGACAAAAAATCTTTCATGATCAGATGTTGCTTACTGTACTGGGTTGAGTAGTATCTCCCCAAAATCAATGTCCACCTAGATGGAATCTGTGAATACAACCCTATTTGGAAATAGTCTTTACAGATGTAATCAGTTTAAGATGAGGTTATATTAGATTATAGTAGGCCCTAAATCCAGTGACTTGTATCCTTGTAAGAGGAGAGAGCACACAGTAACAGAGACACACATGGGGAAGAAGTCCATGTGAAGACAGAGGCAGAGATTAGAGTGATGAGCTACAAGGCAAAAGACACCTAGAGCCACGAGAAGCTTAAAGAGGTAGGGAAGCATTCTCCTGTAAAGCCTTCGGAGGGAACGTAGTCTTTCCAACACCTTGATTTCGGGCTTTTAGCCTCCAGGTGTGGGAGAATAAATTTCTGTTGTTTTAGGTCACCTAATTTGTGGTACTTTGTTACAGCAGCTCTAGGAAACTAATACACTTATCAGTCCATAACAACAGTTAATTACTTGTGATTCCCCAAACCCGCAATGCTCTCAAGCTGCTGAGCCTTTGTATGTGTTGTACCTTCTGCCTGGAAATTCCCTCTCCAGATTTGTGTGCTTGGAAATTCCTATATCTATATCCCATGTTTTTGTGTACACATGCCTTTGTTCCTACAATTCATTCTGCCTGGAATTTTTTTCTCCACCATTCCTAAACATATATTTTTCTCAAATATTTACTTTTTTTTTTTTTGAGACAGGGTCTCACTCTGTCGCCCAGGCTGGAGTGCAGTGGCATGATCATAGCTCACTGCAACCTCTGCCTCCTGGGCTCAGGTGATTCTCCTGACTCAGCCTCCTAAGTAGCTGGGACTACAGGCACCACGCCACCGTGCCCAGCTAATTTTTGTATTTTTAGTAGAGACGAGGTTTCGCCATGTTGCTCAGGCTGGTCTAGAACTTCCAGGCTCAAGCAATCTGCCTGCCTCAGCCTCCCAAAGTGCGCCCGGTGAATATTTACTTTTAATGAATGCCAGCTTCCCTATAAAACCCATTGATAGCGGGGCACTTTGGGAGGTCGAGGCAGGTGGATCACAAGGTCAGGAGATCTAGACCATCCTGGCTAACATGGTGAAACCCTGTCTCTATTAAAAAATACAAAAAATTAGCTGGGCATGGTGGTGGGCACCTGTAGTCCCAGCTACTCAGGAGACTGAGGCAGGAGAATAGCTTGAACCTGGGAGGCGGAGGTTGCAGTGACCCGAGATCATGCCACTGCACTCCAGCCAACAGAGTGAGACTCCATCTCAGAAAAAAAAAAAAAAAAAAAGAGAAAGAGCATTAACAAAAGAACCATGGAATTTTTGTCTAAATTTCCATAGTACTTAACAAAACCCTTTCTTGGGAAATACTTGGAAGATAAAACAAGTCAATTTGTCAGAAGTACTGCAATAAAAATGGAAAAAATGTGGGCCAGAGAATAAGGTTGGCAGGTGTGTTGAGAGAGCTGATTGGTACAGGTGTGTTGAGAGAGCCGACTGGTATCTAAAGTCTATGAAATAGACATACTTAAAAGAAGGCAAAATTGGGGCCAAACTTCTCTTATTAACAGTTAGAGCAAAGGTCCACTAACCTGGGGAGGGGACTGGTACATGTTGGGATTTACCAGAACTCCCAAAGGCTCTTCAGAAGATCTCTCCAATTTGGTCAGTGGCTGGTTCAAGGTTCCATTGGCAATGGCCTGTATTGTCTCATCTAGTCTGTGATAATAAACCAAAAGGATGCAACAATTGGTAATGTTCTATGCTCAGAATGCTTACCACCAACATAAAATGCTTTAATAGTAATAAAATTTGGAATATAAAGAAGAGTCTATGGATGACCTTCCCTACTCCCCACTCCAGCTTCCTTCTCACACCAAAAACCCTAAGGAATATGAGTTAATGAATATTGCAGAATGGCCGGGCACAGTGGCTCACTCCCGTAATTCCAGCACTTTGGGAGGCCAAGGCGGGGGGATCACAAAGTCAAGGGATCGAGACCATCCTGGCCAACATGGTGAAACCCCATCTCTACTAAAAATACAAAAATTAGCTGAGCATGGTGGCACATGCCTGTAGTCCCAGCTACTCGGGAGGCTGAGGCAGCAGAATCACTTGAAACTGCGGAGGAGGTTGCAATGAGCCGAGATCGTGCCACTGCACTCCAGCCTGGGCAATAGAGTGAGACTCTGTCTCAAAAAATTTAAAAAAATAAAATTAAATAAAATAAAAGTTCCAGAATACCAAGAAAATACCCAGGGCACACTACAGTCATTTACCTGCTCAACAAGATCATTAAACATGCCAAGACCAGAAAAGCTGCCTAGAGGCCAGGAGTGGTGGCTCATGCCTGTAATTCCAACACTATCATAGGCCAAAGAGGGCAGATCACTTGAGGCTGGGAGTTTGAGACCAGCTTGGGCAACATAGAGAGACCCTGATTCTACAAAAAATAAATTAGCTGGGCATGGTGGCTCACACCTGTAGTTCTAGCTACTTGGGAGGATGAGATGGGAGGATCACTTGAGCCCAGGAGTTCAAGGTGCCACTGCCCTCCAGCTTGGGCAATAGTCAATAAGGCCCTGTCACAAAAAGAAAAAAAAAAGTTGCCTAGGAATACCCTGACCCACAGAAGAGTATTCTATGGCAGCTCATCTTCTCAATACAACCTATACAGTTATTCCTCTGCCTACTCAGCAGTCCTTTCTCCACTCCTTCTTGCTAGTCTGCATTCTATCTTTGCTTGAAGGCTCAGAAGTTATAAAGAGGTACCCTAGTGGCCCAGCACAAAAATGCTTAATCCTTTCTCTAAGGTCCTATAGTACCCACTATCTAAACAATCATTGGATACATCTCATGTTATCCCATGCCTATGATGTTGGCATTGGATATCTGGCTCTAAACCTATAAAAGAATGTGATGATTTTCATTTAAAGATTGTGGAAACCTACTGGTTAGTTAGTAAGAGATCATAAGCCCTGAAGGAACCCTATCTTAATTCATTCTATTGCTCTACAGTACTTGCTACTCTATTCAATACTCTTGTTGGATGCTTGACAAACGTTTGTGGATAACAATAATAATTGTGAGGCACAACATAATGAAAAGCTTCAACTAACAGGAAAGGCTAAACTTGATCTTCAATTCAATTCAATATATGTTTGTTAGGAATATCTCATATATAAGGCAGCTTAAAAGGTGGGGAAGACATTGTTCCTGCCTTCAAGAGGCTTTTTTTTTTTTAAGAGGCTTTCAATCCAAGTGGCAGATTTAAGACAGCCGTATAGATGATGAATCATACATGAGGGGATGTAATAATTACTATGAAACAGGCACAATCTGTTTAGTGGTTATTATTCCATCATCCAACATGTTGTATCATGTAGGTTCAAGGGAGAGGTAGGTATGTGAAATGCAAAGATTGGAGGAGGAATTTCCAAACCAAGGAAAAATCAGAAACAAAGGCCTCAAGGTTTTAAAAAGTACAAGAATTTGTATGATGAGGTAAGTCTAAAATAGCGTGGGGAGAGTGAGGTCTGAAAGAGAGGAATAGATTTGACACAGTATAATGATAAGCATATCCAGAACTCTAGAATCTCTATAAGAAATAATAAAAAAGCAAATGAATACATTTTTACAACACTCAAACTTACTAGTATACAACTAAAGCAAAGGAATGTGAATAAAAATTAGAATGAAATACCATTTTTCATGTCTGAGAATGGCAAATTTTTAAAAAAATCTCTGACAAGGGAAAAGGAAATTGTTATCTTGATATCTAGTGTGTAGCTGATAAGTCAAAAGTATGCACAATTTAGTGCTGGGCATGGTGGCTCACGCCCGTAATCCCAGCACTTTGGGAGGCCGAGGCGGGTGGATCACAAGGTCAGGAGATTGAGACCATCCTGGCTAACACGGTGAAACCCTGTCTCTACTAAAACTACAAAAAAAATTAGCTGGGCGTGGTAGTGGGCGTCGGTAGTCCCAGCTACTTGGGAGGCTGAGTCAGGAGAATGGCATGAACCTGGGAGGCGGAGCTTGCAGTGAGCCAAGATCGCGCCACTGCACTCCAGCCTAGGCAACAGAGCAAGACTTCGTCTCAAAAAAAAAAAAAAAAAAAAAAAGGATGCACAATTTAATAGACTTTTTTTTAAGGTGGGGTCTTGATATGTTGCCCAGGCTGGTCTTTGGTCTTGAACTCCTGGCCTCAAGTGATCCTACCACCTTGGCCTCCCAAAGTGCTGAAATTACAGGTGTGAGCCACTGCACCCAGCCTTAGGCTTTATTTTTTAGAGCAGTTTTAGGTTCAGAGCAAAACTGAGAGGAATATACAGAGGTTATCCACATTCCCCGAGACTTCCCAAATACATAGCCTCCCGCATTATTAGCATCCCTCACCAGAGTGGTACATTTGTTACAACCGATCAACCTACACTGACACATCATTATCACCCAAAAGCCATAGTTTACATTAGCGTTCACTCCTGGTATTGTACAATATATGGGTTTGGACAAATTTATAATGACGTCTATTTACCATTATAATTACATACAGAGTAGTTTCACTGCTTTAAAAATCTTCTCTGTGCTCCTTCTATTTATTCCTCCCTCTCTTCTAATCCTTGGAAACTACTGAATAGTTAAAATCATACAGCATGTAGGCTGCATCATTTTAATACTCCCATTCACAGTAACAGAATATCCCCATTTTCCTATACCCACACAATATGCAATATGATCTTTTAAAAAAAATTAAGCCAAATTTGATGAGCCAAAAAAAATTGATATATTGTTTTTAAATCTGTATTTCCTGATTGCTAGTTAAACATCTTTTCAAATGTTACTGGCTATTTGTACTTCTCTACTTGTAAATTGTCTGTTCTTAGTTTTTGTCCATTTTTCTGCTGGAGTTTTTGGTCATTTTCTTTTAATTTGCAAGAGTTCTTACTTATATAGTATGGATATTATTCCTTTGACTGTTAAAACCACTTAAAATATTTTCTTCCAACTTGGTACTGTCTTTTTTATTTAAAATATCTTATATCTTCATGACTTCAGGATTTTGTATCTTGCTTAGGAAGAGCTTTATCACACCAAGACTATAATTATATTCTCCTATAATTCTGTATTTCTTTCTGATCCCTTTATATTGCTTATATTTAACTCTTTAGTGAAACTTATTACAGCATCATAGAATGGTCTGAGATAAAGACATTACCTAGATTTTTTTCTAAACAGGCAATTATCCCAAAATAACATATTTAATTATTTCTTTAGTGATTAAAAATGTTAGTTTTATTGATTACTAAACTCACATACATATATACACACACCCGTGCACACATACAAACACAATGTAAACATACCAATCTCTTTCTGGATTCTGTTTCATTGATCTATTTCTGTGCCCAAACTATATCTCATTATTTTAAAAACTTTTTTTTGCTGAGCATGGTGACTCATGCCTATAATCCCAGCACTTTGGGAGGCTGAGGTAGGCGGATCACTTGAGGTCAGGAGTTTGAGACCAGCCTGGCCAACATGGTGAAAACCTGTCTCTACTAAAAATACAAAAATTAGCTGGGCATGGTGGTGGGCACCTGTAACCCCAGCTACTCAAGGGGCTGAGGCAGGAGAATGGCTTGAACCTGGGAGGTGGAGGTTGCAGTGAGCCAAGATCAGGCCACTGCACTCCAGCCTGGGCAACAAAGCGAGACTCCATCTCAAAAAAAAAAAAAACACAAAAATCAGTAATTATCTGGTAGGAGTGTTCATTTAAAAATTTTTTCTTAGCTATTCTTACATGTTTTCTGTTCCAAATAAACACATTTTTTAAATCAACAAAAATAAAAGATTCACTAGAAAGGGAAAATCCTTTATGGTCAACCTATTCCTTCTTTGAGACCCTTTCTAGTGCTGCTCACTTACCTGCTATGATACTCTGCTAGTGAATTTTCTTCTTCCAGGATCTTCCTTCCTGCAAAGTCAATGGTGACCTTCTTAGAAAGTCGAGAGGCGTGTCGAAGTTCTCTCAGCTCCTCCTCTCGCTTCTGCAAGGTTTCCCGCTCAAGTTTGGACAACCATTGGTTAGAATCACTGGCAAAGTAATCTGACTCATCATCAATAACTTGGGTCCTTCGAATACTGAGAAAAAGGGAACACATGGTAATTAGGTCATCTGTTGACAAATAAGGACCGATTATTGGAAAACAGTTTCAAGGTAACTTAATATCTCAAATATGTTCCAAAATCAGGTCAAGCTCTGCATATGTTTTATCTCCAGTGTAGGCTCAGCTCCTAGAACTTATCTCAACCTCAGGCAAGAAAAGACACAGCACCATAATCCATTTTCCTTCTATCTTTCATATTAGTCCAGCCTCTACCTTCTGAAAGCTGGGCTTCAGCCTGGTTTTGCTGCATGAGTTCAAGTTTGACAGCTTACTAAGTATCCTCGTCCCTCTGTAACTGGGATCCAGTCTATTCTTGCTAGGCTTATTTGCTTACTGGAGTTCTATGCTGAAGTCTCAGTTCTGTAGCTTAACTATTTACCTTTTTTTTTTTTTTTTGAGACAGAGTCTCGCTCTGTCGCCCAGGCTGGAGTGCAGTGGTGTGACTGCCTCCTCAATTCAAGCAGTTCTCTGCCTCAGCCTCCTGAGTAGCTGGGATTATAGGCGCAATACCATGCCTGGCTAATTTTTGTATTTTTAGTAGGGATGGGGTTTTACCATCTTGGCCTGGCTGGTCTTGAACTCCTGACCTCGTGATCCACCCACCTTGGCCTCCCAAAGTGCTAGGATTACAGGTGTGAGCCACTGTGCCTGGCCAGCTATTTACTCTTACGACATTCTATTACCTTACTACTATTACCCCACTTTCCAGGCTCTCACTAATGCACTGGGGCCAACTTCCAAGATATGACAATTAGGCCTATCTCTAAGATCATACTGACAGAGAAACTAAAAACTGGAAGGAATCTTGAGGGTATAACTCTCTCATTCTACATATAATAAACCTGGGGCTCATAGAAGTTGAGTGATTACTCCAATGTCATAAATCCAGTTAAGATTAAGTTTCCCCATAATTACAAATAGTGACATAAATAGACATAAGGGAAATACTGAAGTTAGATTCATATATTGGCTTCAAATTTTCATACTCAGCTAGAATTATTAAAAAATTTTGTCAGCCAGGCACAGTGGCTCACGCCTGTAATCCCAACACGTTGGGAGGCTGAGGCGGATCGATCACAAGGTCAGGAGATCGAGACCATCCTGGCTAACACGGTGAAACCCCGTCTCTACTAAAAATACAGAAAAATTAGCCGGACGTGGTGGCGGGCGCCTGTAGTCCCAGCTACTCAGGAGGCTGAGGTAGGAGAATGGTGTGAGCCTGGGAGGCGGAGCTTGCAGTAAGCCGAGATGGCGCCACCGCACTGCAGCCCAGGCGACAGAGCAAGACTCCATCTCAAAAAAAAAAAAAAAAAAATTTGTCTTCTTAGGCCAGGCACGGTGGCTCACACCTGTAATTCCAGCACTTTGGGAGGCCGCGGCTGGAGGATCACACACCAAAAAAAATAAAACAAAAATAAAGCAGACTTAGAGTAGAAACTTTTTTAATAGTACTCTGGAGGAAATTTTTTTTTTTTTTTTGAGACAATCTCACTGTGACACCCAGGCTGGAGTGCACTGGATTAATCTCGGCTCACTGTAACCTCCACCTCCCAGTCTCAATCAATCCTCCCACCTCAGCCTCCCAAGTAGCTGGGATTACAGGCATGTAACATTACGCCTGGCTAATTTCTGTATTTTTTGTACAGATGGGGTTTTGCTATGCTGCCCAGGCTGCTCTCAAACTTCCAGCCTCAAGCAATCCATCTGCCTTGGCTTCCCAAAGTGCTAGGATTACAGGCGTGAGCCACTGTGCCTGGTGGAAATTGGTCTTATACAAAAACCTAGAAAATGAAACTGGTATCCATGAACACACCAGCAAAACAGCAACAATAGGGAGAGACCCTTTTCCAGTTTCTGTTTATCAAGAAGTAAGTGCATTCTATTTCTTTCTTTTTTTTTTTTTGAGACAGAGTCTCGCTCTGTTGCCCAGGCTGGAGTGCAGTGGCATGATCTTGGCTCACTGCAAGCTCCGCCTCCTGGGTTCATGCCATTCTCCTGCCTCAGTCTCCTGAGTACCTGGGACTACAAGGACCTGCCACCATGCTTGGCTAATTTTTTTGTATTTTTAGTAGAGATGGGATTTCACCATGTTAGCCAGGATGGTCTGGATCTCCTGATCTCATGATCCACCTGCCTCAGCCTCCCCAAGTGCCAGGATTACAGGCGTGAGCCACCGTGCCCAGCCTCCATTTCTATATCTAATAATACGTTTTACTGAGTAGGGTGAAATGTGATACTGAAAGGATGAAGAGTGAATATGAGTTATACACCTTGTGATGGGTTTATTTAAGAAATAGTTTTCTTAAAAAAAAAAAGAAATAGTTTTCTAAATCTTATCTCATGTATTCATAGCAAGTGGTTTGGAAGTAGCAGGAATGTTTCATCAAAAGATTACAATGCCAGCAATAAACTCTCAGGTTACAAGAGATTCAGGGTCTCTCTGAGGACCCTCACAGAGTCATTTGAGAAGGGAGCATATAAATCCTATCCAAACATTTTTTACCACTAACTGGTTTTCAACAAATATTTTGTTCAAAAGAAAAAAAAATGTAAGTAAGGAGGAAGTCAAAAACAGAGTTATCATAAATCTATCTGCTAAAGAGAAGTCAATGGGCTAAACAATAATAATGCAGTAGTATAAAGCTAATTTAGTTGTATTTTAAGATACTGATTACTGAATCAAAAAACAAATTTAGTCAAAGTAAAGCAGAAGGGTAAATCATGCCTTCCTATGATAGGGCATAACCTATGTTCTCCCAGAGGCAATTCCTTACAGATTCTCCAGAGCCCAGCCTAACAGTTTGCACATAACAGGTACTCTAATACAGGTGACTGAATGAATGGCTACAAGTAAAATAAGTGGTGAATTCTGTCAACTCACATAACTATCCAGGGGATATACTAACATTTGCCAGGAATAAAAAAATGCTACAGGACAGGATTCTTTTGGTGGGAGCCTATATTATTCAAACATGGATAAAAAAACAAGATGTAGGCCTCTTAAGTAAAGCATCCAGCTCTTCTTTTGCTATAAACTCTTTCACACTCCACTTTGAGAAGGTATCAAGTACCAAAATAACGGCCAGAATCTGTGGACTAGTTTATTTCTTAGCATTTGTTATTCTAACCCTTTCATACCTAGTTCTGTCAAACTCTAACAGTTTGTCTTTATGCTTGATAGCCTTCTCCAGACCAGACTTAATTCGCAATTCTTGATGAGGAAGAAGGTCCTTGGTAGAGACGTCCACCTTTCCAGAATTCTCCACCCCTGAAATTCAATAAGGAAGTCAAATGGTGTCAGCCTCTAAATACAAATTAGTTGTACCAGTGTGCAACAAAGAACAAAACATCAGAAGATCTGGTTCTGGCCTGATGGCCTGGAGCCTTCATTTCAACAGAAAACAAGTACACAGTCCAGGCCTTACCTGTACAGCAATAAGCAGTGCTTGACACATGACAGGTTTTCAATAAATGGCAGTGATCTTTTCTTCCTTTATAAAAATTTGGTTCACTAAGGACACCAAAGTATTTAAGAATGTGACATAAAAATGCCATCTCAGTGAAAAAAAATTTGCTGAATATTACCTTTAAGTATATGTTTTTTCAAGACAGGATCTAATGCTGTTGCCCAGTCTGGAGTGCAGTAGTGTGATCATAGCTCACTGCAGTCTCAAACTCTTAGGCTCAGGCGATCCTCCCACCTCAGCCTCCTGAGTAGCTGAGACAACAGGCACATGCCATTGTGTCTGAATTTTTAAATTTTTGTAGAGAGGGGGTCTCACTATGTTGCTCAGGCTGGTCTCAAAGTCCTGGCTTCAAGCAATCCTCCCAACTGAGCATCTCAAAGTACTGGGATTCCAGACATGATCCACCATGCCAGCCTAAATATACGTTTATATTATCAAAACTAAACACTAAATAATGGAAGAAAAAAGAAAATTTCACAAAAGGGGCAGAAAAAATGAACAGTTTCACTTTAATGAGAACCTGCTAAATGCTGAGGCACTTAGTATACATGTTATTTAATTTTCACAATAACCCTGTAAGACAGTTTGTACTATCTTTATTTTACAGATAAAGTAACTGAAGTTCAGAGATGACTATAAATTTACTGAGTTCACACAGTTAGAAATTAGACCAGTGGCCGGGCGCAGTGGCTCACGCCTGTAATCCCAGCACTTTGGGAGGCTGAGGCGGGCGGATCATGAGGTCAGGAGATTGAGACCATCCTGGCTAACACGGTGAAACCCTGTCTCCACTAAAAATACAAAAAATTAGCCAGGCGTGGTGGTGGGCACCTGTAGTCCCAGCTACTCCGGAGGCTGAGGCAGGAGAATGGCGTGAACCTGGGATGCAGAGCTTACAGTGAGCCGAGACCGCGCCACTGCACTCCAGCTTGGGCGACAGAGAAAGACTCCATCTCAAAAAAAAAAAAAAAAAAAGAAAAAGAAATTAGACCATAGAAACAAAATCTGAGCTCAAGTATAACTCTAAAGCCAACATTGATTCCATGGTCATGTTTTCTTCTTTGACAGCATATTGTAAATTTGTATATCCCAGAAAAGAGAGCCATAGATTATGATACACCCAAGATCCAAAATGGGTTAGGTGGCTGGGTGCAGTGGCTCACTCCTGTAATTGCAGCACTTTGGGAGGCTGAGGTGGGAGGATCACTTGAGCCTAGGAGTTCAAGACTAGCCTGGGCAACATGGTGAGAGCCCATCTGTACAAACAATTTAAAAATTAGCCAGACATGGTGGTACAAGCCTGTAGATCCAGCTACTTGGGAGGCTGAGGCAGGAGAATAGCTGCAGTAAAATGTGTTCATACCAATGTACTCCAGCCTGACAGAGACTGTCTAAAAACAAACAAACAAGGAAAGTATGTACAATCAGAACTATTTTTTCTCAGAATGATTACCTTAAAATCTAATTGAAAAAAATATAGGGGCACGTGCAACCTCATTAATAATAAAATTACAGGCCGGGCGCAGTGATTCATGCCTGTAATCCCAGCATTTTGGGAGGCCAAGGTGGGTGGATCACCTGAGGTCAGGAGGCCCAGCCAACATGGCAAAACCCTGTCTCTACTAAAAATGCAAAAATTAGCTGGGTGTGGTGGCAGGCGCCTGCAATCCCAGCTACTCAGGAGGCTGAGGCAGGAGAATTGCTTGAACCTGGGAGGCAGAAGTTGCAGTGAGCCAAAATCACGCCACCACACTCCAGCCTAGGTGACAGAGACTGTCTCAAAAAAAAAATAAATAAATAAAAATAAAAATAAATAAATAAAATTACAGCCTTTTACAACTAAAACAAATTTGAAATGTCAAAACTCAAGAGTGAACAGGTTTCTGGGTACAATGCTAATATTGCTATAGATTAATATGATTTTTTTTTTTTTTGAGATGGAGTTTCACTCTCGTTGCCCAGGCTGGAGTGCAATGGTGCAATCTCGGCTCACTGCAACCTCTGCCTCCAGGGTTCAAGCAATTCCCAGCCTCAGCCTCCCAAGTAGCTGGAATTATAGGCATGCGCCACCACGCCCTGCTAATTTTGTATTTTTGGTAGAGACGGGGTTTCTCCACATTGGTCAGGCTGGTCTCAAACTCCCAACCTCAGGTGATCCGCCCGTCTCGGCCTCTCAAAGTGCTAGGATTACAGGCATGAGCCACCGTGCCCAGCAATTTATATATTTTGACAAAATAATCTGGCAAACACATCTCAAGTGTCAAAAAAAGATCACATTATTTGACGTAGTAACATTATTCTTAGGAATTTATCACAAGGAAGTAAATCAAAAGCTATGTTAATAAAGGTGACAATTTGTGATATTATTTAAAATTTGGAAACAAATATCCAGTAATTAGGAAATAATCATACTATAATAAACCAAGTTAAAAGACTATTTTTAGCTACTAAAAACAATTATGAATATATAGCAAGATGGCAGCTAATTATGAATTAGTTGGAAAAATGGAAAAACAAATGTTTTTACACAGATTACTACATTACAATCCCAAGCAATCTGTCGATATAAAACAAAAACTACTATGAATCAAGGTAGGAACAAAATGAAATATCTGCGTAAGTAGTGAGCAATGAGTATATTGTTTTTCTTTTTAATAATGTCCTTAACTGCTGGGCACGGTGGCTCATGCCTGTAATTCCAGCACTTTGGGAGGCCAAGGCGGGTGGATCACGATCGTGGTCAAGAGATCAAGACCATCATGGCCAACCAACATGGTGAAACCCCATCTCTACTAAAAATACAAAATTTAGCTGGGTGTAGTGGTGCACGCCTGTAGTCCCAGCTACCTGGCAGGCTGAGGCAGGAGAATCACTTGAACCCAGGAGGCGGAGGTTGCAGTCAGCCAAGATCGCGCCACTGCACTCCAGCCCAGGCAACAGAGCGAGACTCTGTCTAAAAAAAATAAAAAATAGGGGTGCGGTGGCTCACGCCTGTAATCTCAGCACTTTGGGAGGCCGAGGCAGGTGGATCACAAGGTCAGGAGATCAAGACCATCTTGGCTAACACGGTGAAACACCATCTATACTAAAAAAATACAAAAAAATTAGCCGGGCATGGTGGCGGGCGTCGCCAGTCAGCTACTCAGGAAGCTGAGGCAGGAGAATGGCATGAACCTGGGAGGTGGAGCTTGCAGCGAGCCGAGACCACGCCACTGCACTCCAGCCTGGGTGACACAGCGAGACCCCATCTGAAAACTAACTAACTAAATAATAGATAAAAATAATGTCTTTAAATGACCGAGTGCGGTGGCTCACACCTGTAATCTCAGCACTTTGGGAGGTTGAGGTGGGCAGATCACCTGAGGTCAGGAGTTCAAGACCAGCCTAGTCAACATGGGGGAACCCCATCTCTACTAAAAATGCAAAAAAATTAGCTGGACATGGTGGCATGCGCCTATAATCCCAGCTACTCGAGAGGCTGAGGCAGGAGAATCACTTGAACCCAGGTGGCGGAGGTTGCAGTGAGCCGAGATCGCGCCATTGCACTCCAGCCTGGGCAACAAGAGCAAAACTCCGTCTCAGAAAAAAAAAAAAAGAAAGAAAGAAAAAAAAATGTTGGCCGGGCATGGTGGCTCACACCTTAATCCCAGCACTTTGGGAGGCTGAGGTGGGTGGATCACCTGAGGTCGGGAGTTCAAGACCAGCCTGACCAACATGGAGAAACCCCGTCTCTACTAAAAACACAAAATTAGCCAGGGTGGTGGGGCATGCCTGTAATCCCAGCTACTGGGGAGGCGGAGGCAGAAGAATCGCTTGAACCCGGGAGGCGAAGGTTGCGGTAAGCCGAGATCACACCACTGCACTCCAGCCTGGGCATAAAGAGTGAAACTCCGTCTCAAAAAAAAAAATGTCCTTAACCATTTTTGTCAGGTGTGTTTCAAGCATAAAGGCATAAAAATAATTAGAAAATAAGTAGAGTTCCTATATAACCTTCACATAGCTTCCTTTAATGTTATCATCTTATCTTACAAAACTATCAATTATCAAAACCAAGAAATTAACATTGGTATAACACTATAAACAGACTATTTGGATTTTAACACTTTTTTCCCATTAATGTCATTTTTCTGTTCTAGGATCTAATACTAGATATATACTGCAATTAGTCATCATATATATCCTTAGTCTACTCCGATCTGTGACATTTCTTTAATCTTTTCTTGTCTTTCATGACATTGTAAATCTCTTGTTCTTAAACTTTCAACCAATAATTTCAGTATCCATTGGTGGATCGTGCTTGTGGCAGTTACTACTGTAGTGTTCTAATTGTGATTTTCTAGTATTTTCATTTCTTGTACTTTATTAACTGGAATTCTTTTATAAGAAGAGTTGTCCTTTCTCCATTTTATTAACTTATTCAGTTATTTATACAAGTATGGTCACATGGATATTAATTTTATTCTTTAGATTATAATGTAATACTATTATTTATTTTGCTGTTCAATGTTATGTAGTCTTAATAATTTTTCTAAAAAATAGATGCTTATAGAATGAGTGAATAGGCCAGGCACAGTGGGTCACACCTGTAATCCCAGTGCTTTGGGAAGCCAAGGCAGGCAGATCACTTGAGGTCATGAGTTCAAGACCAGCCTGGCCAACATGGCAAAACCCCATCTCTACTAAAAAAATGTAAATATTGGCTGGGCGCGGTGGCTTATGCCTGTAATCTCAGCACTTTGGGAGGCCAAGGTGGGCGGATCACGAGGTCAGGAGATCAAGACCGTCCTGTAATCTCAGCACTTCGGGAGGCCAAGGTGGGCAGATCACGAGGTCAGACCATCCTGGCTAACATGGTGAAACCCCATCTCTACTAAAAATACAAAAAATTAGCTGGGCATGGTGGCATGTGCCTGTAGTCCCAGCTACTTGGTAGGCTGAGGCAGGAGAATTGCTTGAACCCAGGAGGCAGAGGTTGCAGTGAGCCGAGATTGGCGCCACTGCACTCCAGCCTGGGTGACAGAGCGAGACTCCATCTCAAAAAAAAAGTAAATATTAGCTACGCGTGGTGGCACATGCCTGTAATCCCAGCTACTCGGGAGTTTGAGGCAGGAGAATCACTTGAACCCAGGAGGCGGAGGTTGCAGTGAGCTGAGATCGCGTCACTGCACTCCAGCCTGGGCGATAAGAGTGAGACTCCACCTCAAAAAAAAAACAAAAACAAAAAAAACTGAGAATGAGTGAATAAACTGCATCTTGCACTCCAGGATACAGAAAAGAGAAACAACCACAGATGCAACAAGGTACCCATCATCCCAGTGTTCCAATTACAAGACTGCTGTCTACCTGACATGAGTTTCTTTAGCAGTTTCTGGCTCTTGTTTGAGTCACGCTGTAAAATATCTTGTTCCTCATGAGTACACACCTGTAAAATAATAAGAGTAAGACATGTGATCCAATAGTTAAATTATATTGTTTTCTTGATATATCTAAAAGTAACCTGAAATTACACATTAGATGATGATAAAATAATGAGACTACTGGTGTTTTTTAATCCAAACACACCAAAATATAAAAATGCAAATGAGTTTTCTCCAGATCTCTTTCCATTTCTTTTTTATGACCCAAACAAAAAACTTATATCACTGCACATGTCCCTGAATGACTTAATGGTTTAGGAAAAAAAAAAAAAAAAAAAAAAAAAAGGCTGGGGACAGTGGCTCATGACTGTAATCCCAGCACTTTGGGAGGCTGAGGTGGGCAGATTGCTTGAGTGCAGGAATTCGAGACCAGCCTGGGCAACATGGCCAAACCCCATTTCAACAAAAAAATACAAAAATTAGCCTGGCGTGGTGGTGTGTGCCTGTAGTCCCAGCTACTTAGGAGCTGGGACTTCTTTGTAGATATGAGGTTTTGCCATGTTGCCCAGGCTGGTCCTGAACTCCTGGACTCAAGCAGTCTTCCCTCCTCAGCCTCCGAAAGCAATGGGATTATAGGCATCAGCCACCATACCTGGCTTCTGGTTCTTTCTAATAAGACATCTTCTTATAATAAACTTCTCTTGTCAGATTTGGGCTTCATGATTAGAACTGGGTTGCTTTTTATGGTAAAGTCTCATATGTTTTATCCAGTATTCTCAACAGTGGGAAATATTTATCCTTTGAAAGTACGTTATTTTTTCTTCTTTTTTTTCTTTTTTTGAGTCAGGGTGTGGCTTTGTCACCCAGACTGGAGTGCGGTGGCACCATCTCTGCTCACTGCAACCTCCACCTCCCGGTCTCAAGTCATCCTCCCAACTCAGCCTCCCGAAGTGCTGGGATTACAGACATAAGCCAGCATGCCTGGCCTGAGACTCTTCCTAAAAAACAAACAAGGGCCAGGCGCAGTGGCTCATGCCTGTAATCCCAGCACTTTGGGAGGCCGAGGCAGGTAGATCACCTGAGGTCAGGAGTTCAAGACCAGCCTGGTCAATACGGAGAAACCCTGTCTCTACTAAAAATACAAAAATTAGCTGGGCGTGGTAGTGAGCACCTGTAATCCCAGCTACTTGAGAGGCTAACGCAGGAGAATCGCTTGAACTTGAACCCAGGAGGCGGAAGTTGCAGTGAGCCACTGCACTCCAGGCTGGGCAAGAGAGTGAGACTCCATCTCAAAAAACAAACAAACAAAACAAACAAACTTCGAGGCCAATCTGCTTTACATTACTTCAAGGGACCTAGGTGAAAACACTGTACAATACTTCCTAGCAGTTGCCTCAATGACACACAGAGTTCCTGCCAGCAGCTATAAGAGCTTGCTCTAAAAAGAAAGCTCCATATGGGAGGAGATTTACTGCCATTTAATGGACACTTTTATTGGTAGACACTACATTTTTCAGGTCATCCATTGTCTATTAGCTTATTCTGAGAATATGAAAAAAATTAAGGGTCCCACCAGGCACGGTGGCTCACGCCTATAATCCCAGCACTTTGGCAGACTGAGATGGGTGGATCACCTGAGGTCAGGAGTTCCGAGACCAGCTTGACCAATATGGTGAAACCCTGTCTCTACTAAAAATACAAAAAATTAGCCGGGCGTGGTGGTGTGCGCCTGTTGTCCCAGCTACTAGGGAGGCTGAGACAGGCGAATTGCTTGAACCCAGGAGGCAGAGGTTGCAGTGAGCCGAGATTGCGCCACTGCTTTCCAGCCTGGGCGACAGAGTGAGACTCCGTCTCAAAAAAAAAAAAAAAAAAGAAAAAAGAAAAAATTAAGGGACCCATCAGAAAAGAGGAGAAAATGAAGTAATATAAAATGGATGCCTTTACCAACACCAAATGTCATTGCTTCTGACAGCCAGCTCAACTTGGTAAAATTAGATAGCTCATTAAGGGTTTTTGTGAGTCATTATCACTACATTCTTGAGGTCATTCTCTCAGACAAAGCAGAGCTATGACAAGGTGGAATCCTGGAAATAGAAGCTATAATGATCTGAGGATTCTGTCACAGTGGCTCCTAGCCCTCGGATCGCTCAACAATGTATGTTCTCAAACCCTTCTCATTAATGGCCTCAGTACTAGGATATAACCTGGGGTTCTTTCTTTCTTCTGAGACAAGGACTCTCTCTCTCACTGCAGCCTGGACGTCTTGGGATCAAGTGAAGCTCCCATTTCAGCCCCTCATGTAACTGCTACCACAGGTATGCACCACCATACCCAGCACAGCTAATTAAAAATATTTTTTTTTTTTTTTGTAGAGACAGGGTCTTCCCATATTGCCCAGGCTAGTCTCAAACTCCTGGGCTCAAGTGATCCTCCCACCTCAGCCTCCCAAAACCCACCTTGGCTTCCCAAAGTGTTGGGACTACAGGCGTGTGCCACTGTGCCTGGCCTAACCTTGGGTTTCTAACTAATCATATCCCTGATACTCGAGTTCACTGGATATTTTAGGGAAGAAATTTACTAAGAAAAAGAGAAGGCCAGGCATGGTGGCTGATGCCTGTAATCCCAGAACTTTGAGAGGCCGAGGCAGGCAGATCACAAGGTCAGGAGATCGAGACCATCCTGGCTAACACTGTAAAACCCCGTCTCTACTAAAAATACAAAAAATTAGCTGGGCGTGGTGGCGGGCACCTGTAGTCCCAGCTACTCAGGAGGCTAAGGCAGGAGAATGGCATGAACCCGGGAGGCGGAGCCTGCAGCGAGCCGAGATTGTGCCACTGCACTCCAGCCTGGGCGACAAAGTGAGACTCCGTCTCAACAAAAAAAAAAAAAAAAGAGAAATTACTTGAGATCTGAATGGCCCCGCGTATTAACACAAAGCACAGTAAAATAAAATAGAAAAGAAATAATTTACCAGAGTGCCACAGAATAAGCAAGGGCCTGAGCCTTCTTGTTCACAGACAATGCGCCCACAGATCAGACAGTTATTGATGAGCTTGTGCTTCTGGCCCAGGCAATCACAAGGGTGGCGACCAGGGAGCAGGACTGCAAGCCTGTCCTGTCCCTCTCTTGTGTATAAATTGACAAACTTTGTCTTCTTTTTTACGGAGTTGCTGTTCTCTTGTGCCTAATCGTACAAAGACATCAAAATAACATCAAATAATTAATGACAATGTAAAAAGTCAAGGGAGAAAATGCTCAGTTCTGTTCAATAACAACTTATATAATATCCAAGAACCAAGAAAGAAGGCAGGGAAAGGAAGAAATACAAATTAGTTATAATCAAGGTTCTGAGGAAAGGTTATACTCTACAAAAACTAGCTGATAATTACCTTGTCTTTTCTGCTAGTAGCTTTCAGCCCATTACTATGGCTAGTGGAAGGTAAATGTAGCAGTTAAATCTGTTTATATGACATCTTTAAGCACAGCTAAATTGGAGATCATAAGAAACAAGAATGCCTCTAAAAGCAGATGATATTCACAGATTTGGAAATATGGGCAATTAATAAAATAAGAAAAATAAATACAAAGTTGACTCAATCAGAAACCAGTAAGAAAAGGACAGACAATACAATAGAAAAACAGAAGGTGGAGGTTGCAGTTAGTCGAGTTCGTACCACTGGGCAACAGAGCGAGATCCCATCTCCAAAAAAAAAAAGGGCAAAAAAACCTAATAAGAACTTCATAACAAAAGATATCCTAATGACTAACAGGCATATGAAAAAGTGCTCAATTTCATTAGTCGTCAAAATAATGCAAAAACGAAAACAAAATGCAATACCACTAAATACCAACCAGAATGGCTAAACTGAAAAAGAGAAAATATGAAGTGTTAGCAAAGATACAAAAGAATTAGACCTCTCATACACTGCTGGCAGTCCTGCAAACTCATATCAACTGAAGTTGAACATATGCATGCTCTATGACACAGCAATTCAACTCCTAGATATATACTAAACAGAAATGTGTAAATATGTTCACCAAAAATACATACAAGAATGTTCACTGTTGCATTGGAATTGGAAACTATCCAAATAATAGAATGGATAAATTGTGATGTATATCACTTCATAAAATTCTGTGTAGCAATGAGAATGAGAAAGTATAGCTGCCCAGAGTAGAGATGAATCTCATAAATTGAAAGAAGCTAGACACTGGCTGGGCACAGTTGCTCACGCCTGTAATCCCAGCACTTTGAGAGGCCAAGGCAGGCAGATTGCTTGAGGTCAGGAGTTCAAGACCAGCCTGGCCAACATGGTGAAACCCCATCTCTACTAAAAAAATACAAAAATTACCTGGGTGTGGTAGCATGCGCGCCTGTAATCCCAGCTACTCAGGAGACTGAGGCAGGAGAATCGCTTGAACCAGGAAGGCAGAGGTTGCAGTGGGCCAAGATTGCACCACTGCACTCCAGCCTGGGTGACAGAGCAAGACTCCATCTCGGAAAAAAAAAAAAAAAAAAAAAAAAAAAAGCAGCTAGATATAAGAGTACACACTATTTAGCTCCATTTATTTAAAGTTCAAAAACAGGGCCAGGTGCGGTGGCTCATGCCTGTAATCCTAGCACTTTGGGAGGCCAAGGTGGGTGGATTGCCTGAGCTCAGGAGTTCAAGACCAGCTTGGGCAACTTGGTGAAACCCCATCTCTACTAAAATACGAAAAATTAGCTGGGCATGGCAGTGTATGCATGTAGTCCCAGCTACTCAGGAGGCTAAGGCAGGAGAATCGCTTGAACCCAGGAGGCAGAGGTTGTGGTGAGCTGAGATTGCACCACTGCATTCCAGCCTGGGCGACAGAGTGAGACTCTGTCTCAAAAAAAAAAAAAAAAAAAAAATTAGCTGGGTATGGTGGTGCATGCCTGTAGTCCCAGCTATTCGGGAGACTGAAGCAGGAGAATTGCTTGAACCCAGGAAACGGAGGTTGCAATGAGCAGAGATCGCACCACCGCACTCCAGACTGGAAACAGAGCAAGACTCTGTCCTGGAAAAAAAAAAAAAAAAAAGCAAAGATGTCTTTATAATACTAATCAGGTTACCAAACAAAAAATCTACCATATAGAAAGGAGTACATATAACTTTTTCTCCCTAAAATTCATGCATTTGTTGAAAAATTGCCATTCTAGACCAATTTGTACACTTTGCTCTCTGAAATGTATTAGTCACTTCCTCTTCTCCAATAGTCAGAAAAAGCTTCAATCTATAAGCACTCACCTTGGCCAAATCAAAAGGTGTTTTAACCTCTGCAGTCGTGTCAGGTTCCGTAAATGCAGGAACTTCCTGTCTGTTTCTCCCTTTCTTCCTACCCCGCTTTAGATGGTCACCTGATTTCTGCCCATCTAAAATTTCTTTAAAGATAGAAAAAAAAAATACACACACACACAGATTGATAAGAGGATTCCTGGTGAACTAATATAGCTAATAAACTAAAGTGATGGTTAATATTTAGAGTCAAGATATCGTCATGAAGATTTTTAATTATCTTTTCCTGTCAAACCAGAATTAAATTTAAATCATCATTTTCAAGAGTGCAGTCAATGAAAAAGAACTCAAACAAGTGGCTGGGATTAAGAAGTTAAATTAAAATCTGATATTCCTAAAATCAGGCTTAGTGGCTCACATGCATAATCCCAGCACTTTGAGAGGCCGAGACAGGTGGATCGTTTGAACCAAGGGGTTTGAGAGCACCCTGGACAACAGAGTGAGACCCTATCTCTAGAAAAAAATACAAAAATTAGCCAGGTGTGGTAACACACGCCTGTAGTCCCAGCTACTCAGGAGGCTGAGGTGGGAGAATCGTCTGAGCCCAGGAAGCAGAGGCTGCAGTGGGCTGGGATCAAGCCACATCACTCCAGCCTGGGCAATGAAAGGGAGACCCTGTCTCAAACAAAATTCTGATATTGTAGATTGCATAATAACTTAAGATTATTTAGTTTGGTGCTCATCTTTTGTACTGTTTAAGCAGTTATCTCTAAATGCTATTCATACTACAGTCAATCAACACTTTACTTACATCCAGGTATGCACATGACTGAAAAATGTTTATGTATAAAATTTTCAAATTATTCTGAAGCCACATTTGTGTCTGTAAACACACATTTTTTTGTGATATTTTCCTTTTTTTTTTTTTTTAAGATGGAGTCTCGCTCTGTCGCCTAGGCTGGAGTGCAGTGGCACTATCTCAGCTTACTGCAAGCTCCACCTCCCGGTTTCACGCCATTCTCCTGCCTCAGCCTCCCCAGTAGCTGGGACTACAGGCGCCTCCAACCATGCCTGGCTAACTTTTTGTATTTTTAGTAGAGATGGGGTTTCACCGTGTTAGCCAGGATGGTCTCGATTTCCTGACCTCGTGATCCGCCCGCCTCGGCCTCCCAAAGTGCTGGGATTACAGGCATGAGCCACCGCGCCCGGCCTTTTTGTGATATTTTCTAAGTTGAAAAACAACTAGAGCAATATTCATTACGGATTGAGTAGAACCGAACTAAAAATATGTATACATATGATTCTGTTTAAGTTAGCTGTGAAGAAACACAAGATGGCAAAAAAATAAAATAAAATAAAAAATTCTTTAAGCCTGCCCACTTACCAATATTTCAACATTTGCTTAATTATATTAACTTACCATCTTTTTTGAAGCACTGCTGCAAAGGATCAGAAATCAACTCCTGATCATTCTTTTGCCATTTGGTTATAAGTTCTTCTATGAATTGACCTTTTTTGCCTTCATTTCCCTGGAGGAGATCAGTAACATATTCTCGTATCTCTTCAGCACTCTCAATTGACAAAACATACCTCAGGAGGCAAAGATATAAGTTGTTGAAACAAGACTAACTTACACTGTTTCTCAGTAATCTTAACAGAGATCTAGGTAGTAAAAACCATTCATTAATCTATTAGAGTGTTTACTCTGAGCCAAGTACTATGCTAGATACTAGAAATACAATATGATCCTAACTGGTATGAATGTATACATACATACGCTTATGTGTAGGAAAAAAACAACATTATACACCAAAACGATTACTAGTGAGTGATGGAATTAAAGGTAGTTTTAATTTATTTTTATTTTCTTTTTTCCTACAATAAAGATGTTTTTAAAATGTATTACATTATAATATATATGGGAAAAAAGAGAAAGAAACAGTGCTTATTTCTGGGTTGTAATTATTATGGTAATTTTGGTTTACTTTTTTATCCTTTTCTGATTTTTTTAGTTTTCCACAGTGAACATCTTATCATTACAGGAGAAAGAAGTGATAAAAATTACTTATAAATTAACACATAAGTGGCCGGGCGCGGTGGCTCACGCCTGTAATCCCAGCACTTTGGGAGGCTGAGGTGGGTGGATCACCAGGTCCGGAGATGGAGACCATCCTGGCTAACATGGTGAAACCCTGTCTCTACTAAAAAAAAAATACAAAAAAAAAAAAAAATTAGGTGGGCATGGTAGCAGGCGCCTGTACTCCCAGCTACTCGGGAGGCTGAGGCAGGAGAATGGCGTGAACCCGGGAGACAGAGCTTGCAGTGAGCTGAGATCGCGCCACTGCACTCCAGCCTGGGCGAGCGAGACTCCCTCTCAAAAAAAAAAAAAATTAACATACAAGACACTGAAAACAGCGTAAAACCTGAAGAAACTGTAATTCAGACACAATGATATGGAATGCAAGAAAAATTATTACCATAGTGCTATATCTTTTAAAAAATTATGAAATTGTCCTATGATTGGTATCATATGTACTGCATTCTTTTCACAGTGTAATGGTGGAATTGCAGAATTATGCTCTAGAGGTAAACAAATTTGTGCCTTTGGGCCTCACTAAGAGAATATTCTGACTGGGTGCGGGAGCCCATGCCTGTAATCCCAACAATTTGGGAGGCTGAGGCTGGAGGATCACTTGGGCCCAGGAGTTAGAGACCAGCCTGGGCAACATAGGGAAACCTTGTCTCTAGAAGAAAGATTAAAATTAGCCAGGCATGGAGGCATGTGCCTGTAGTCCTAGCTACTTGGGAAGCTGAAGTGGAAGGATCCTTTGAGTCTCAGAGGTGAAGGCTGCAGAGCCATGATTGCGCCATTACATTCCAGCCTGAGCAACAGAATGAGACTCTGTCTCAAACAAGCAAAAACGGTGGGGCATGGTGGCTCCCAGCACTTTGGGAGGCTGAGGCGGGTGGATCACCTGAGGTTAGGAGTTAGAGACCAGCTTGGCCAACGTGGTGAAACCCCGTCTCTACTAAAAATACACACACACATACACACACACCCCCCAAAAACAGGCATCTTCTAATTACTATGGATTAGAAAAGACAATGGTTTTTCAGGACTTACACATTTTAATCATCTTGATCCCCAAACTTACCAGTCCCCACCAAAAGATTAACTGCTATCAAAGACTTGCAAAACTGTAAGGAATCCCAAGGGATCATTTAACCCTGGAGGGTTTTTTTGTTTTTTGAGACAGAGTCTCACTCAGTCTCCCAGGCTGGAGTGCAGTGGTGCGATCTCAGCTCACTGCAAACTCCATTTCCCAGGTTCAAGTGATTCTCCTACCTCAGCCTCCTGAGTAGCTGGGATTACAGGCGCGCACAACCACACCCGGCTAATTTTTGTTTTTGCTTTTTTTTTTTTTAGTAGAGACAGGGTTTCACTATGTTGGCCAGGCTGGTCTCGAAGTCCTGACCTCAAGTGATTCGCCCGCCTCAGCCTCCCAAAGTGCTGGAATTACAGGCTGAGCCACTGTACCTGGCTTTTTTTTTTTTTTTTTTTTTTTTGAGACAGAGTCTCACTCTGTCACCCAGGCTGGAGAGCAGTGGTGCTATCTCGGTTCACTGCAACCTATGGCTCCTAGGTTCAAGAAATTCTCCTGCCTCAGCCTCCTGAGTAGCTGGGACTGCAGGCGGGCACCACTGCGCCCGGCTAACTTTTTGAATTTTTAGTAGAGACAAGGTTTTGCCGTGTTGGGCAGGCTGGTCTTGAACTCCTGACCTCAAGTGATCAACCTGCCTCAGCCTCCCAAAGTGCTGGGATTACAGGTTGAGCCACTGCACCTGGCCAACCCTGGAGTATTTTTCAAACAACCAGGGAAGAGAGTTCCAGAACCATTTGAATAAATGTCATTTTAACTACTTAACAAGGTATAATAAAGAACAACATTCATCCAAATATGTTATATACCAAATCTTATCAAAATAATATGAACTCATCCAGATTGTGGACCAAAGTTTATTTTGTTAACTCTGTGTATAGCTATTTATGTCTTATAAATGTATCACTAATTAGAAAGTTAAGGCCAGGTGCAGTGGCTCACGCCTGTAATCCCAGCACTTTGGGAGGCTGAGGCGGGCAGATCACAAGGTCAGGAGACCCAGACCATCCTGGCCAACATGGTGAAATCCCATCTCCACTAAAAATACAAAAATTAGCTGGGCATGGTGTCACGAGCCTGTAGTCCAAGCTACTGGGGAGGCTGAGGCAGGAGAACTGCTTGAACCTGGGAGGTGGAGGTTGCAGTGAGCCGAGATCCTGCCACTGCACTCCAGCCTAGGCGACAGAGTGAGACTCCGTCTCAAAAAAGAACAAAAAAAAAAAAGTTAAGAGCTCTGTGCTATTTCAAAAATTCAGGCCACTCATATAAAATTGTTCAAGTTAGTACATTACTGTAGTACATACACCTGGGTAATTCTCAATTAAATGCCAGGCAAGCCACAGCAAATGCTTTCATCATGGCATAATAGCCTGTTGTGCAATACTAGTGAATACCTAACAAATGCTTCAAATAGTATCTTAGCATAATACATGCCGATGGGTGCTGACCCCCTTTCCCAGGGGGAAAATAATTTTTTTTTTTTTTTTTTTTTTGAGATGGAGTCTCGCTCTGTCACCCAGGCTGGAGTGCAGTGGTGAGATATCAGCTCACTGCAACACCTCTGCCTCCTGGGTTCAAGCGATTCTCCTGCGTCAGCCTCCCGAGTAGCTGGGATTAGAGGTGCCCGCCACCACACCTGGCTAATTTTTTTTTTGTATTTTTAGTAGAGATGGGGTTTCACCATGTTGGCCAGGCTGGTCTCGAACTCCTGACCTCAGGTGGTCCGCCTGCCTTGGCCTCCTAAAGTGCTAGGATTACAGGCGTGAGCCACCATGCCTGGCCTGAGAACGCATTTTCTTGATACTGTGTAATCCAAACAAAATACAACTGGATTCTAGACTGAGAAGACTACACCTATCATTCTTACCCTATTTCAAATTGTTAATTATCAAAAATAGCCTCAATCTTTATTTTTTCTTTTTTTTTTTGAGATGAGGTCTCACTCTGTCACCCAGGATGGAGTGCAGTGGTGCGATACCAGCTCACTGCAACCTCTGCCCCCGTGTTCAAGGGATTCTCCTGCCTCAGCCTTCCGAGTAACTGAGACAACCTGCACGCTCCACCACACCCGGCTAAGTTTTGTATTTTTAGTAGAGTGGGGGTTTCGCCATGTTGGCCAGGCTGGTCTGAAATTCCTGACTTCAAATGATCCGCCTGCCTCGGCCTCCCAAAGTGCTTAGATTACACGCATGAACCACTGCACCTGGCCACCTCAATCTTTTTTTTTAATACTGTATTTAATATAATACACATATTTAATATATTTAATATAATATTTGATATATTTAATATTTAATATATTTAATATTTAATATAATACACATATTTACAATAAATATGTGAAAATTGGGCCAGGCGTGGTGGCTCATGCCTGTAATCCCAGCACTTTGGGAGGCTGAGGCGGTTGGATCATCTGAGGTCAGGAGACCACCCTGGTCAACATGGTGAAACCCCATCTCTACTAAAAACACAAAAATTAGCCGGGCATGGTGGTGCGCACCTGTAATCCCGGCTGCTCGGCAGGCTGAGACAGGAGAATCGCTTGAACCTGGGAGGCGGAGGTTGCAGTGAGCTGAGATCGCACCACTGCACTCCAGCCTGGGCAACAGAGTAAGACTCTGCCTCAAAAAAAAAAAAAAAAAAAGTGAAAATTTTAAACTTATATTCGTAAAAAACACTTTTCTGTTTTATATATTGCAAAGTTTCATTATTTCATTTGATAGCATTCCACTGCTTTAAAAAATGCTTGAAAACTACTAAATACTTAATCTGACTGCGTTCAAGCAAGGGTAAAGCCAAACCATAAGATTTCGCTGTTTTGTTTTGTTGTCTATTCTAGTGTTCAAAAAAATCCTTTATCTTGTTGTTTACTTTTTTTATTTCTGTAGAGACAGGGCCTCGCTATGTTGCCCAGGCTGGTCTCCAACTCTCAGTCTCAAGCAATCCTCCCACCTCCACCTCCCAAAGTGCTGGGAATAAGGGCTTGAGCCATCTCCTAGGGCCTCAAAAAAATCCATTAAAATAACCTACTTTAACTGTCTCCTTGCCAGAAGTCTATTTTCTCCGAAACTCAGAAACTCATCTTACTTCCTACAAAAGCCCTAGAACTGCAATTTAGGTTTCAGCATCAGTGACCAAGGAATCAAATTATGGAACACTTTCAGTTCTTCGATCAAGTCCCATTTTTGTAGTTTTCTCCCCTGCCTGAACACTTTGGACCTCCACCTCTGTGTATTCCTTAGTTCTCGGGTGAAAGTCATCTTTTCCAATAAACCTTCCGAGTTTTTCAAATCTTAATAAGGATCCTTTATTTTGTGCTCCAATAAGCCCCTTCACTTCCCCAACCTCAGCACTCATCAACGAAGGGGAACCCAACTGTCTTGTCTTTGTTACCCCAGCACCTGGCGTGTAACAGTAGCGCAACAAATGTTCTTTAATCAGTTGAAAGTAGATATTAAGTCATGTTCACCATCTCCATTTCATAGGCGTCATAAAGCATGATAAGCTTTACTAATGATTCATCTTATAAATAAAGAAACCAGGGTACAGAGAGAAAAATTAAGTTGTCCTAGGTTCTAAAACAGATAAACGACAACAGAATATAGAATCTGAGACTCCAGAGTCAGAAGCTATTTGTACTCTACCACGCCGCTTCCACTTAAATTCTAGATCCTATTGACACAGCTGACCCTGTTGGCTCTACTGACACAACTCAGACTGGGCTGACTAAAATGTTCAGAGTATATCTGGGTGCGGTGGCTCATGCCTGTAACCCCAGCCTTCGGGAGGTCGGGGCGGGCGGATCACTTGAGGTCAGGAGCTGGAGACTAGTCTGGCCAACATGGTGAAACCCCGACTCTACTAAAAATTTAAAAAAATTAGCCGGGTGTGGTGGTGCGTGCCTGTAATCCCAGCTACTTGGGAGGCTGAGGCAGGTGAATCACCTGAACCCGGAAGGCGGAGGTTGCAGTGAGCCAATATCGCGCCACCGCACTCCAGCCTCGGCGACAGAGACTCCGTCTCAATAATAACAATAATAATAATAAATAAATAAAAGAGTAAGGAGTTCAAAGTTAGGAAATACAGTTTGACCTGCCCCTCCTCTCTAGAAAGGAAACTGGCTCCTGGGACAGCCTTGCAGTTCTAATTATTACAGATTGGGCGCCTTCCCAGGAAAAAAGCCCGACCGGCAGATTGTGGAGCCGGACACCCTATTCCAGAAACTAAACTACAAAGGTGGAGGCCAAAATTCGACGCCTACAGACTACAGACTGCAGCCCCTTTATCACATTTCTCTCTTAACTTTTCAGTCCTCCCCGCTTCCCGGTTCGCTCAGGCAGTGCACATCCCAGAGCTCCTTCCCCGCTTGGACCCGAACTGTTCTCACTGAATGATCTCCTCGCTGACATCCAGGCCGAAAGTCTTCCGCAACTGCTGGGTGCACCAATTCACCAGCGGCTCCCCGGACACCGCCCCAGCTACCGCCATCTTCCCCAGCCGGAACCAGCTGAGCTGCAAGAGCCCCACGTCCTGCACCGGACTAGTTCCCTTCGCAACACCAACCCCGCTCACGCGGGTTCCGCCAGCTTGCACCGCCCCGCAAGGTCGCACCGTCTCCAGTGCAGATCCCGCCCATCTGTGCGCCTCTTGCTTCTTCCTGCTTCCTTGCCTACTTCCTTGTGCCCACCGGAGTCGAGCTCCGTCAGTGCGTGATTCTTGCCAATCGCTAAACGTAGGACTCGAGGAAGGCCATTGGCAATTCTGCTGAGAAGACAGTGCAAGTGCCTATAAAAACGACAGTTTAGGGGGAAAACAAACCAATACCCGGAAAGCTGAGAGGCCAGCTTTTTAATCGTCATGGTTTTATGTAAAATAAAACAGCAAGTGGAAGGTATTGTAAGCCCTGTGTTTGCTCTGGTGGTGGTTTTAATTTTTTTTTAATTAATTAATTTTATTTTTTTTTTATTTTTATTTTTTGAGAAGGAGTCTCGCACTGTCGTCCAGGCTTGAGTGCAGTGGCAGGATCTCGGCTCACTGCAAGCTCCGCCTCCCGGGTTCACGCCATTCTCCTGCTTCAGCCTCCCTAGTAGCTGGGACTACAGGCACCCACCACCACGCCCGGCTAATTTTTTTTTGTATTTTTCGTAGAGACGCGGTTTCACGTGTTAGCCGGGATGGAGTGTTTATTTTTAATACCCCCTGTAGTCGACTACTAGATTCACACCGCTAAAACTTCTATTTTATTTTTTGAGCCATGTATTTTCCAGGAGAGCCAAGACAACTCAGCAAGCTCGAGGGGAAAAAACAGTAAAACAGGAGTTGGAATTTGGTTTTGAGGACTTTCCACATGAGTTCTCAACCAAAAATGACCATATTTAAGGGCCGTCTGCAATTCCCTACCCCGCTAAGACAATGGGCTGGGGAAAATTTAGCCAAACTTTTCTGGAGATCATAATGTCTTCCCATTCATTTCTGGCTTTTTGTTGCATTTACAGGTTAAAATTTCTTCATTTCTACTAGCCTGTTTAGACTAAGTGGTCACATTAAATTGGCAGCTGTTTTACCTTTTTACTAGTGTTTTCATTGGTGTAAATATTATAATTAAAATCATAAGTGTATTGGCCGGGTGCAGTGTCTCATGCCTGTAATCCCAGCGCTTTGGGAGGCCGAGGCGGGAGGATCACTCGAGCGCACACGGAGAGACACACACACACACACACACACACACGACACACACACACACACACACACACACACACACACACACACACCCGCAGTGGCTCATGCCTGTAATGCCAGCACTTTGGGAATCAGAGGCCAGAGGATCACTTGAGCCCAGGAGTTCCGGACCAGTCTGGGCAACATAAGGAGAATCCTCATCTCTACAAAAATGAAAAAAATTAGCCTGGCATGGTGGCACATGCCTGTAGTCTCAGCTACTTGAAAGGCTGAGGTGGGAGGATCACTTGGGCCTGGAAGGTCAAGCTTGGAGTGAGCCCTGATTGCACCACTGCACTCCAGCCTGGGCGACAGTGCAAGGCCTTGTTACAAAAACAAAACAAAACCTCATAAGTGTATTGATTTACATTCCATTTAAATTGTCGTAGATCTCATTAATTTGGAAAGCATATGATTTTCCAGGGTTGTTTTTTTTTTAAGAAAAAGACAAAATACTCTGTGAATGTTTATTAATTGTGGGTACAAGTTTTGTTTCTTTGTAAAACTCCACTACATTTAATAATAAGTGTAAGGTATCAAAGTCATTTACCTGTTTATTTATTCAGTCCTTGTGTTAGGGTTCTCCAGAGAGACAGAACCAATAGGATAGATAACAGATAGATATAGATACAGATCTATGAGGAGATTTATTAGGGAATTGGCTCAGGAAATTATGGAGACTGAAAAGACCCATCACAGGAGACCCTGGAATGCTGGTAGCTGGCTCAGTCCAAGTTGTGAAATCTTCAAGTCTCAAGGCGGAGGGCCTGGAGTTCTGAAGTCTGAGAGCAGAAGTCTGAGAAGAGTGTCTCAGCTCCAGAAGGAAGAAATATTTTTTTCTCACCTTTTTTGTTCTGGGTCCTCGGTCAATTGGATGGTGCCCACTCATATTGAGAGCAGATCTTCCCCACTCAGTCCACTGACTCACATGCCAGTCTCCTTTGGAAATACCCTCAAAGGCACCCAGAAGTAAAGCTTTACAAGTTATCTAGGCATTTCTTTTTCTTTTCTTTTCTTTTTTTTTCTTTTTTTGAGATGGAGTTTCCTCTTGTTGCCCAGGCTGTAGTGCAATAGTGCAATCTTGGCTCACCACAACCTCTGCCTCCCGGGTTCAAGCGATTTTCCTGCCTTAGCTTCCCGAGTAGCTGGGATTACAGGCATGTGCCACCACGCCCGGCTAATTTTGTATTTTTAGTAGAGACGGGGTTTCTCCATGTTGGTCAGGCTGGTCTCAAACTCCCGACTTTAGGTGATCCTCCCGCCTCGGCCTCCCAAAGTGCTGGGATTACAGGCCCTCTAGGTATTTCTTAATCTGGTCAAGTTGACACCTAAAATTAACCATAACAGTCTCCATGACTAAAACATTAAGTGTTTGAAGGCAGAGACTATGACTTAAGTTTTTTTCGTATAATATAATTTAGTATGTCATACATGTTATGATAAGTACGTCCTCCAGAATAACATAGGTGGCTGGGTACCATGGCCCACACCTGTAATCTCAGCATTTTGGGAGGCTGAGGTGGGAGGATTGGTTGAGCTCGGAAATTTGAGACCAGCCTGGGCAATATCGGGAGACCCTGTCTCTACAAAAAAACCTAAAAATTAGCTAGGTGTGGTGGCAAGCGCCTGTGTTCCCAGCTACTTGGAAGAGGATCACCTGAGCTCAGGAGGCGAGGCTGCAGTAAACTGTGATCACACCACTGCACTCTAGCCTGCGTGACAGAGTGAGACCCTGTCTCAAAAAAAAAAAGGCATTCTTTTCTCATAAGTCATATGTTAATTATGATGTAATTATAATGCAATTTATTATTACTATCATTTGTTAAATTACATTTCTGCCTGAGCAATGCAAGCACACCCATTTAGCAAGACTTAAAGATCTCTTTTTTCTTTTCTTTTTTTTTTTTTTTTGAGACATTCTTGCTCCGTCACCCAGGCTGGAGTGCAATGGCGTGATCTGGGCTCGCTGCAACCTCCACCTCCCAGGTTCAAGCGATTCTCCTGCCTCAGCCTCCCAAGTAGCTGGGATTACAGGCACCAGCCATCATGCCTGGCTAGTTTTTGTATTTTTGTAGAGATGGGGTTTCACCATTTTGGCCAGGCTGGTCTCGAACTCCTGACCTTAGTTGATCTACCTGCCTCTGCCTCCCAAAGTGCTGGGATTATAAGCATGAGCCACCGCGCCAGCCAAGATTTTCTTTGGTATAAATGTAGGCAGGCCAGTTGCAGTGGCTCACACCTGTAATCCCAGCACTTTGGGAGGCTGAGGCAGGCAGATGACCTGAGGTCAGGAGTTCAAGACCAGCCTGGCCAGCATGGTAAAACCCTGTCTCTACTGAAAATACAAAAGTTAGCTGGATGTGGTGGCACATACCTGTAATCCCAGCTACGTGGGCGGCTGAGGCATGAGAATTGCTTGAACTGGGAGACAGAGGTTGCAGTGAGCTGAGATCGTGCCACTGCATTCCAGCCTGGATGACAGAGTGAGACTCTGTCTCAAAATTAATAAATAAAATAAATAAATTTAGGCAGAAATTGTATTGATACATACTGTAACTTTTCTTAATGCCCTAGGCCTTTGAAATTTTCAGGTTCACTCCACACCACTCTCTGTGTTTTATTTCATTATAAAAATTGTGTTTAATTGCTTCTGCAAAGCAAATATTTCAATGAAGAACTTTTACTAGGCATCAGCACTTTTTTTCTTTTTTCTCTAACATGCATTCTTCATTATCATCATTGGTCTTGAAATGACGAACATGCAAACAAAAACAAACACACAACTATAGTAATATGTAGACTGCCCAGGGTGGAAATGTGTATTTGATACTCTTTCTGGCAACTTGCTTGGCAGGTGGGCAAGGAGAAAAGACTATCATATTCTTTCTGCAGGAATCTGGAATATGAGTTCAAATTAAGTAATTCAGACCTATGTAGAAGCCACTTAAAATGAAAAGGAAATAATGGCATTTAAGAACCACTGTGCTGGCCGGGTGTGATGGCTTACACTTGTAATCCCAGCACTTTGGGAGGCCGAGGCGGGCAGATCACTTGAGGTCAGGAGTTTGAGACCAGCCTGGCCAACATGGTGAAACCCTGTCTCTACTGAAAATACAAAAATTAGCTGAGTGTTTTGGCACATGTCTGTAATCCCAGCTACGTGGGAGGCTGAGGCAGGAGAATTGCTTGAACACGGGAGGCGGAGATTGCAGTGAGCCGAGAGCACGCCACTGCATTCCAACCTGGGCGAAGAAGCAAGACTCCGTCTCAAAAAAAAACAAAAACAAACAAACAAAAAAAACCACTGTGCAGTGAGATGGGCCATGAGGACAAAAAACAAAGGAATGCCCTGGGTCTGGTGGATTTTTCCGGTTGATTTGGCTGTAACCTTAGATACCAAGGTTAAGACAAAACTACAGGTAATTGCCAATACCTTTTCTATTATTGTGTTAATTTAACCTGTTGCCTAGATTCCTTAAATCTGTGTTACAGACTGCAGTTGTTGATTCTGTTAAAGTACTGAGTAGCCTAATTTTGTTTTAAGTTCAAGCAATTCATTGGAGAGAATTAATGCTGTGTTTACACTTCTAGGGTAGCCTTTCAAGTGAGCATTTAACAGAATACATCCCAAGGCAAGTTCATCTGATCCTGTTTTTTGTTGTTGTTTTTAGAGAGGGAGTCTCGCCCTGTTGCCCAGGCTGGAGTGCCATGGCGTGATCTCGGCTCACTGCAACATCCGCCTCCCAGGTTCAAGGAGTTCTTCTGCCTCAGCCTCCCGAGTAGCTGGGACTACAGGCACATGCCGCCACTCCCGGCTAATTTTTTATTTTTTATTTTTATTTTTATTTTAGTAGAGACTGGGTTGCACCATGTTGCCCAGGCTGGTCTCGAACTCCTGAGCTCAGGCAATCCGCCCGCCTCGGCCTCCCAGAGTGCTAGGATTACAGGCGTGAGCCACCACGCCTGACTGATTCTGTTTTATGTATAGTATTTAGATAGTGAAAATCACTCCCCAGGGGTGTTGTGAGTAATTAGAAGGTAAGCATAAAGATAGAAAAAAATTATGACCCTTTATCGTAGAGTTATGCTCACTGTGTGCCAGGGATGTGGTCTTACCACATTTGGCAGGGTCTTTTCGTTTCATTTCGTTTCGTTTCGTTTCATTGCCTTGCCTTGCCTTTCTTTTCTCTTTTCTTTTTTTCTTTTCTTCTTTTTTCTTTTCTTTTCTTTCCCTTCCTTCCTTCCTTCCTTCCTTCCTTCCTTCCTTCCTTCCTTCCTTCCTTCCTTCCTTCCTTCCTTCCTTCCTTCCTTCCTTCCTTCCTTCCTTCCTTCCTTCCTTCCTTCCTTCCTTCCTTCCTTCCTTCCTTCCTTCCTTCCTTCCTTCCTTCCTTCCTTCCTTCCTTCTTTCTCTCTCTCTCTGTCTCTCTCTCTCTTTCTTTTTTTGAGACAGGATCTCGCTCTGTCGCCCAGGCTGGAGTGCATGGTGTGATTATGGCTCACTGCAACCTCTCCCTCCTAGGCACAAGCAATCTCCCGTCTCCTGAACTCAAGCCATCCTCCCACCTCAGCCTCCCGAGTAGTTGGGATTACAGGAACATGCCACTGCACCCGGCTAATTTTTGTATATTTTTTGTAGAGACGGGTTTCACCATGTTGGTCAGGCTGGTCTCGAACTCCTGGGGTCAAGCCATCTGCCCGCCTCGGCCTCTCAAAGTGCTGGGATTACAGCCATGAGTCCCCGCTCCTGGCAGATTTGGCAGATTATTTAGGAGCTCTGAGACCATTCAGTTCTCAGGAAGACGTTTTATTAGTTTCTTTTTATGTGTGTATGTATATACAATCCTCCTAGTTTTTGTTTAGTCTCACATCATCCTAAAGACATTTTAAAAAACCCTTGTAAACAAGTTGTATTAGCTTCCTTTTCCCCATTCCATAGAATTGTTTTAGTATGGATGCTGTACAAAGAGTTCATGCCTGGGGTACTAAAGGAAAGTTCTTAAGTTCTTTTAATTTTGATTTGCATCAAAAAGTCCGCTTAATTTCAGGTTTCATCTCCAGGAGTCAATCATTATGGACTTAAGGCTATAGTAACTTTTGAAGATCGTTTGTACTTCGCTGCCTTTGCTGGGTTTTCTTTTCTAAGCAGGCTTATTTCTGTAGTTCAGAAACTTAGCACCCACTTATCGGGTACCCCTGGAGAGTCCTGGTACCGCCCACCTGGGGCGTCTACGAATCCTAGGCCTTTGCGTGTTGATGGACGGATTCGCGCTACAAGAAGCCTTGCCGCTGTCACCATTGGGCATTGGCAATTGGTCCAGGGGGAACGGCGCGGAACCAATGGGAGCGGTGGCTTGGGAGAGTCCTTGGAGCGCGCGGGAAAGAGACCAATATAAACTGTGGCGGGATAGTTTTCGGGTCCTTGTCCAGTGAAACACCCTCGGCTGGGAAGTCAGTTCGTTCTCTCCTCTCCTCTCGTCTTGTTTGAACATGGTGCGGACTAAAGCAGACAGCGTTCCAGGCACTTACAGAAAAGGTGAGGCGATCGAGTGTGGTACTCGAGGGCGGGGGGTCCTCCCGGCAGCCTGGCCTCGGGCGACAGACGCCAGAGGTCCCCCTGGGCCCTGTGCGCCAAACTCATCTAGCTAGCCAGGGAGCAGCCGCCCGGCCCCTTTACCTTGAAGAGGAAGTCGCAGGGGCAGGGTAAGGTTATCCTGCTATTCTGGATCGCCAGGCTCTCCTCTCCAAGCCGCTGGGTCCAGGACTCGGTGTCCGAACCCTCCTGCCCCGTCTGAACACCCTATTTTGCCTCTCTTCACAGTGGTGGCTGCTCGAGCCCCCAGGAAGGTGCTTGGTTCTTCCACCTCTGCCACTAATTCGACATCAGTTTCATCGAGGAAAGGTAAGAAGAGCCCTCCTAAAGTTAGGGGATCAGGCCTGGCACCTGCAAGCCCCTGGCTTGCCATGAATTTCTTTTTCTTGAGGTACTCACGCTCGAATTTCTTCCTTGTCCTGTGATATAATAAGAGAGGCTGGGCCTTTTGGCCGGCTAGGGTAGAGGTGAGGGGGAGGTCTCATGGAAGAGAATCTCAAACCTTGGAGTTAAGGACCGACACAGCTTATCTTCAAGCCTATTTTTCTTTTCTTTTCTTTTTTTAGACAGGGCCTCACTTTGTCGCTCGGGTTGGAGTGCAGTGGTGCAATCACTGGTCACTACAGCCTCCACTTATGGGGCTTAAGCAATCCTCCCACCTCAGCCTCCAAAGTAGCTGGGATTACAGGTGCATGCCACCACGCCGGGCTTTTTTTTTCTATTTTTTGTAGAGACGGGGGTCTCACTATGTTGCCTAAGCTGGTCTCAAACTCCTGGGCTCAAACAATCCTCCTACTGGGATTACAGGCATGAGCTACCACAACCAGCCTATCAATTTTTGTTTTTTGGTTTAGTATTTTCCTTTTCTTTCTTTCTTTCTTTTTTTGAGAGAGTCTTGCACTGTTGCACAGGCTGGAGTGCAATAGTGTGATCTTGGTTCACTGCAACCTCCGCCTCTCGGGTTCTCACGATTCTCCTGCCTCTGCCTCCTGAGTAGCTGGGATTACAGGTGCATGCCACCACACCCGGCTAATTTTTTTTGTATTTTTAGTAGAGATGGGGTTTCACTATGTTGGCCAGAGTGATCTCAAACTCCTGACCTCGTGATCTGCCTGCCTCAGCTTCCCAAAGTGATGGGAACACAGACGTGACCCACCACGCCTGGCTATTATTTTTCTTAATATTGACAGAGGCTATTTAAATATTGTTAGAGGCTATATTAAAGCCCCCTTATTAGATTAAGGGTTTGAACAATCGTTGACAGTGCTGAGTGCTCATTGCAATGTCTACTAAACTTTAATAAAAATGTTTTTGTTTTTGTTTGCTTGTTTTTCCTTTCTTCCTTACTCTTTTTTGTTTGTTTGTTTGTTTGAGTAGGATGTCTGTGGGTTTTCTCCAACTTTGCAGCTCCTAATACTGTCTTTGGGAGAGTAGGAGCGAAACCCAGCAAGGGAACTGGCTTCACGCTGCTCCTTCTGTGCGTGGAGTAGATGAGAAAATGCCCTGCCATCTGGTGCCTCATTCCTTTCAGTAGGAAATTTGGCAGACAGGGAGATTAACGCTACAAGATTTAATTAAGAATGTAAAGGGGAACACTGTTTAGGACTTCATGGGTTTTTAAGTCAATTCAAATTTCTCCCTATTTGAAACATTTCATTAGAAAACATTTACTATTTCTATCTCTTCAGATAAAAGGAAATAGAAGTTGATGAATTTTTTTTAGAGTAACTTATACCCTGTACCACTAGACTAAGTTTCTTTTTCTTTTCTTTTTTCTTTTTTTTTTTTTTTTTTGAGACAGGGTCTCACTCTGTTGTCCAGACTTGAGTGCAGTGGTGCAATCACAGCTTACTGCAGATTTGACCCCAGGGTTCAAATGATCCTCCCACTTCAGGCTCTTCCCAGGTAGCTGGGACTGCAGGCACATGCCACCACACACTCGCCTAATTTTTGTGTTTTTTGTAGAGACGGGGTTTCATCACATTGCCCAGGCTGGTCTCGAGCTCCTGGGCTGAAGCAATCCACCCGCCTCAGCCTACCAAAGTGCTGGGATTACAGACGTGAGCCACCATGCCTGGCCTGATGAAATTTCATTAGAGCCGCATCCCATTGTCTGGTCCACTGTTGAATCACCAGAGCCAACTAAATAGGCCCTTACTGAATATATGTTGAATAAATGCATCCTTTAAGGCATTTAAAAAATCTCTATTTTTAATCCAAATAATTGAACGTATGAAATGGATAATATCCTTATTTTAAAGATAGGGAAATTTAATCTCTGGTTATGTAACTTGATAAAGGTCACACAACTAAATCAGCGGAGTTGAATTGAATCTGTTGCTGCTGTATGTTTTGTTTTGTTTTGTTTTGTTTTTGAGACAGAGTCCCGCTCTGTCACCCAGGCTGGAGTGCAGCTGCATGATCTCGGCTCGCTGCAACCTCCGCCTCCCGGGTTCAAGCAATTCTTCTGCCTCAGCCTCCTAAGTAGCTGGGATTACAGGCATGCACCACCATGCCTGGCTAAATTTTGTATCTTTAGTGGAGACAGGATTTCACCATGTTGGCCAGGCTGCTCTTGAACGCCTGACCTCATGATCCAACTGCCTTGGCCTTACAAAGCGCTGGGATTACAGGCGTGAGCCACCGCATCCAGCTGCTGCTGTATGTTTTCTAGTAGTAAAAGCATTCCTGTAAGGTTCCTTTGGGAAAATTGTGAACCAAAAGATCACTATCTTTTATATGCCATTCCTTCTTTTGGAGGCGAAGGCGGGAGGGTTGCCTCAGCCAGGAGTTTGAGACCAGCCTGGACAACATGGCAAAACCCCATTGCTATTTTTATAAATGTAAATAAATAAGTACAAACAATGTAACTTCAGAGTCTATATGGAAACAACTTTTGTAAGCATTCTTTAACAACTAGAGTTGTTAAAGCAAATGTTTTAGCTTAAAGCAAAAGATTTGCAGTAACTGACTAATTTGTTCCTGGTCATTACTTTATAAAAAGGCAAGAATTTTCCCTCACTTTCTCTTTATATTACTGTTGAAAAATAACCAGGAATTGGCTGGGCAGGGTGGCTTACGCTTGTAATCCCAGCACTTTGGGAGGCCAAGGCGGGCGGATCACGAGGTCAGGAGATCGAGACCATCCTGGCTAGCATGGTGAAACCCTGTCTCTACTAAAAATACAAAAAATTAGCCAGGCGTGGTGGCAGGCGCCTGTAGTCCCAACTGCTAGGAAGGCTGAGGCAGGAGAATGGCGTGAACCCGGGAGGCGGAGCTTGCAGTGAGCCGAGATCGTGCCACTGCACTCCAGCCTGGGTGACAGAGCGAGACTCTGTCTGCCCCCCCAAAAAAAACAAAAACAAAACAAAAATTAGCTGGGCGTGGTGGCGGGCGCCTGTAATCCCTGCTACCTGGGAGGCTGAGGCAGGAGAATCACTTGAATCCGGGAGGCGGAGGTTACAGTAAGCCAAGATTGCGCCACTGCACTCCAGCCTGGGTGACAGAGCTAGACTCTGAAAAAAAAAAAAAAAAAAAAAAAAAACACCAGGAACTGGACTTCTCTTATGAACTGAAAAGGAGCCAGGTGCTTTGAAAAATGGAATCTACTTTTGTGGAGACTTTCACATTGCCTCTTATATGTGCTTTAACTAAATGACCTTAGTAAGTAAAATGTTGGCGCTTTATACTACATGGTCCTATCTTATAGTAGGAAAAAGTGTGTCAAACTTCAGTATGTCAGTACATACAAGAATATATATATATATATATTTTTTTTTATTTGAGACAGAATCTCACTCTGTTGCCAGACTGGAGTGTGCAGTGGTGGCGCAATCTCAGCTCACTGCAACCTCCGACTCTCTGGTTCAAGCGATTTTCCTGCCTCAGCCTCCCAAGTAGCTGGGAATACAGGCACCTGCCGCCACACCCAGCTAATTTTTGTATTTTTAGTAGAGACAGGGGTTTCACCATGTTGGCCAGGTTGGTCTTGAACTCCTGACCTTGTGATCCACCCTCTTCAGCCTCCCAAAGTGCTGGGATTACAGGCGTGAGCCACTGCGCCCGGCAACAGTATTTGAATAGCTCTGCTTGTGGACAAAATATAAAAATATTTTTCAGTTGTAAAAATTCTGTTACTACTGTTATTGCTAAGATAACCATCACACTGAGTTTATTGGTGGAATACAGCTTTATTGTGTCACATTTTCTAATTCTTTAAGTTGGATATCTTAAATATTGTTTAATACTTTTGAGAATTTGATGTTAAAGAAGGAATTAAGTTGTTTAAGGAATGGCAATTGTATTATTAGCACTTATCTAGTTCCATCTGTTTATATTTTACAGCTGAAAATAAATATGCAGGAGGGAATCCCGTTTGCGTGCGCCCAACTCCCAAGTGGCAAAAAGGAATTGGAGAATTCTTTAGGTTGTCCCCTAAAGATTCTGAAAAAGAGAATCAGATTCCTGAAGAGGCAGGAAGCAGTGGCTTAGGAAGAGCAAAGAGAAAGTAAGTTTTTATATTCTGGAATATAAAGAAAATATTCATCTCACGCCTGTAATCCCAGCACTTTGGGAGGCCGAGGCAGGAGGATCACTTGAGGCCAGGAGTTCGAAACCAGCCTGTCCAACATGGTGGAACCGTGTCTCTACTAAAAATACAAAATTAGATGGGCGTGGTGGTGCACACCTGTGGTCCTAGCTATTTGGGAGGCTCAAACAAAAGAATTGCTTGGTGCAGCAAACCATCATGCACACATATACCTATATAACAAACTTGCATGTTCTGCACGTGTATCTCATTTTCACGCCACTGCACTCCAGCCTGGGGGACAGAGTGAGACTCTGTCTCAAATAAAAAATTAATTAATTAATTAATTAATAAAATATCTTGAAAATAAAGGACAAATAGGATATTGAGTCAAGTTTCTCTTCGAGCTCACAAGAAAATGCAAAAAAAGTTTTTTAAAACTTCTTCTAATTTCTTATTATAACTCCCTCCCAAATTTCTTTTTTTTTTTTTTTTCTGAGACGGAGTCTTGCTCTGTTGCCCAGGCCAGAGGGCAGTGGCGCTATCTCAGCTCACTGCAACCTCTGCCTCCCAGGTTCAAGCAATTTTCCTGCCTCAGCCTCCCAAGTAGCTGGGATTACAGGCACGCGCCACCACACCCAGCTAATTTTTGTATTTTTAGTAGAGACAGGGTTTTCGCCTTGTTGGCCAGGCTGGTCTTGAACTCTTGACTTCGTGATCTACCCACCTTAGCCTCCCAAAGTACTGGGATTACAGGCCTGAGCCACTGCATCCAGCCAGCAAATTTCAAACATTAGTAAAAAGTATTCTTTTTACTCTTCCCAATCTCTCAAAGAGGATCAGTTCCCATTCACATAAGTGCTATGTCATTAACCATGAACTTAGTGTATTGAGTCTTTAATTTTTACTGTCTTTTTCCTTTAGGCTTTTCTTACAAGGCGATTTCCTTGTTGGCTTATATAGCTTGAATTCCGTTAATCCTGCCCCTTAAAAAACTACCAGTTCAACTTCCACAAGAAATATATAACCAGGCTGTGTGCGGTGGCTCATGCCTGTAATCCTAGCACTTTGGGAGGCTACAGTGGGCAGATCGCTTGAGCCCAGGAGTTCCAGACCAGCCTGGGCAACATGGTGAAACCCCTTCTCTACCAAAAGGGTGGTGGCGCCGCCTATAATCCCAGCCACTAGGGAGGCGGAGGTGGGAGAATCGCTTGACCCTAGGAGATGAAGGTTGCAGTGAGCCGAGATCCCGCCACTGTACTCCAGCATGGGTGGCAGAGTGAGGACCTGTCTCAAAAATAGGCCGGGCACAGTGGCTTACCCCTGTAATCCCAGCACTTTGGGAGTCCAAGGCAGGCAGATCACAAGATCAGGAGATCGAGACCATCCTGCAACATGGTGAAACCCCGTCTCTACTAAAAATACAAAAAATTAGCCGGGCGTGGTGGCACGTGCCTATAATCTCAGCTACTCGGGAGGCTGAGGCAGGAGAATTGCTTGAACCCGAGAGGTGTTGGTTGCAGTGAGCTGAGATCGCACCACTGCACTCCAGCCTGGGGGACAGAGCGAGACTCCATCTCAAAAAAAATCAAGTAAAATAAAAATAAAAAATGTGACCAATATGGAAAAGTTGGAAAATATAGAAATCCCCATCACCTAGAACCAACTAGGACTAATACCATGGTGTATTTTCTTTACAACTTCTCTGTAAGTACATGAGAATAGTGAAAAACAAAAAGTAGGGATAAAACTACACACATCAAACTTGGGGTGCAACCTTTAAAAAAAAAAAGTTTCCGAGTTTCATCTGTTGTATTTCATGAATATCTCATTCATTTTTTCCTTTTTTTCTTTCTTTTCTTTTTTTTTTTTTTTTTTTTTTTTTGTTATGGGGGTCTCACTCTGTCACCCAGGTTGTAATGCAGTCGTCCAATCTTCGCTCACTTCAACCTCTGCCTCCTGGATTCGATTGGTTCTCCCACCTCAGCCTTCCAAGTAGCTGGAATTACAGGCATGTGCCATGGAGTTCAGCTAATTTTTTGTGTTTTTGGTAGAAATGAGGTTTCGCCACGTTGCCTAGGCTGGTCTCGAACTCTTGAGCTCAAGTAATCCACTTGCCTTGGCCTCCCACTGTGCTGGGATTACAGGCATAAGCTGCCACACCTGGCCAGTGTGCAAACCTTTTTTTTTTTTGAGACAGAGTTTCGCTCTGTTGCCCAGGCTGGAGTGCAGTGGTGCAATCTTGGCTCACTGCAACCTCCACCTCCCGGGTTCACACCAGTCGCCTCCCTCAGCCTCCCAAGTAGCTGGGACTACAGGCGCCCGCCACCACGCCCGGCTAATTTTGTTGTATTTTTAGTAGAGACGGGGTTTCACCATGCTAGCCAGGATGGTCTCGATCTCCTGACCTTGTGATCTGCCCGCCTCGGCCTCCCAAAGTGCTGGGATTACAGGCAAGAGCAACCACACCAAGCCACAAACTTTTTAAGAAGCTAATTAAACCATACCTTTTACATTTTTAATGACAGGAAAATGCTCACAATAATTGTTAACCCAAAATTCTGGATACAAAAGTACAATCTTTACTGTGTAAATACATGTATATGTACTATATGAAAATATACCAAATATCAATAATGCTTATCTCTGGGTAAAAACCTCTTCTCATACTCTGTGCTAACAACTTTTAACAAAAAATATGCATCACTTTTAAGAATCAAGAAAAATTTCTGAAGGTCATATGACAGAAAAAAAAAACAAGGGAAAAATCATGCCACTTGGGAAAAAAGATTCGAAACTTGCCTTTTTATAGATTTGTAATTAATAAGGTCCAGGCTTTCTAAACAACTTAAATGTTTTATTTCAAAACAAAGTACTTGCCTGGGTGTAGGAGGAAAGGGAGTGATGTCACTGCCATTATGATGCCCCTTGAATATAAGACCCTACTTGCTATCTCCCCTGCACCAGCCAGGAGCCACCCATCCTCCAAGCACACTGAGCAGCAAGCTGGACACACCGCACACTGATCCAAATGGGTAAGGGGATGGTGGCAATGCTCATTCTGGGTCTTCTACTTCTGGCGCTGCTCCTACCCGTGCAGGTTTCTTCATTTGTTCCTTTAACCAGCACGCCGGAAGCTACTGCAGCCGAGACCACAAAGCCCTCCAACAGTGCCCTACAGCCTACAGCCAGTCTCCTTGTGGTCTTGCTTGCCCTTCTACATCTCTACCATTAAGAGGCAGGTCAAGAAACAGCTACAGTTCTCCAACTCATACTCTAAAACCGAATCCAAATGGTGCCTAGAAGTTCAGTGTGGCAAGGAAAAACAGGTCTTCATCAAATCTACTAATTTCACTCCTTATTAACAGAGAAATGCTTGAGAGTCTCAAACTGGACTGCTTTAAAGAGCATCTGAAGGATTTGACTAGATGATAAATGCCAATATTAAATCTGTTGGAGTTTCATGTATAAGACGGAGGAGAAAGACAACATCAAAAATTAATGAGCTATGGAATGGAGATTCAGTTTTCATTTTAGTTTGTTAAATCTACAAGGCTGTAAAATGATTAGGTAATAGAAAAAGCTTCCATGATTCTATTTATTATATATGTGCATTGAAAGAAACTACCAGATGTTACTATAAATATTCTATGTATTGTTTCAGCCATCCTAATTTAGTGCTGATATGCTCTAGATTCACATTGCTAAGTTTTCACTCTTCTCTTGGGCACTTAACTCTGTTTCTTTTGTTTGTTTGTTTTGAGAAGGAGTCTCACTCTGTCGCCCCAGCTGGCGTGCAGTGGTACCATCTTGACTTACTGCAACCTTCGCCTCCTGGGTTCAAGCGATTTTCGTGCCTTTCTTAAGTAACTGGGATTACAGGCATGTGATATCACACCCAGCTAATTTTTGTATTTTTAGTAGAGATGGGATTTCACCATGTTGGCCAGGATGGTCTTGATCTCCTGACCTCGTGATCCGCCCGCCTCGGCCTCCGAAAGTGCTGGGATTACAGGCATGAGCCACTGCGCCTGGCCAAGGGCACTTAACTCTTTAGGGTTTTGGATTTGCCATTGCATTTGACTTTCTTTTTTTTTTTTTTTTTTTTGAGACGGAGTCTCACTCTGTCGCCCAGGCTGGGGTGCAGTGGCGCAATCTCGGCTCACTGCAAGCTCCGCCTCCTGGGTTCACACCATTCTCCTGCCTCAGCCTCCCCAGCAGCTGGGACTACAGGCGCACGCCGCCATGCCCGGCTAATTTTTTGTATTTTTAGTAGAGATGGAGTTTCACCATGTTAGCCAGGATGGTCTCCATCTCTTGACCTTGTGATCCACCCACCTCGGCCTCCCAAAGTGCTGGGATTACAGGGGTGAGCCATCGCACCCGGCCCTGCATTTTACTTTCTATGTGGTAACTGAAGTGTGCCAGAGCAATGATAGACTGGAATCTACTCCAAACCCAAGCATGACTAATTCTTGCATATACACTTAAAAGTGAAATAGTAGGCATTTCCTATCACCCATTCCAATTCAACAAGAATGCCAGATTTAGTTACTATACTTAACTGGATTCCAAAAATTAGAAGTGTATTGACTTCAAGTAATTTTAAAATAGTGCCTTTTTATCTTTGTATATGTCAAATAATTTTCACAACTTAAAAACTGATTTTTTTGTGTGCAGGAGGTGGGTTAAAATTTGATCTCCTTTGAAGGCATATTTGATTAATCTTGAAATTAAGAGGTGACTCTGTACATGTTGAATAATTTTTACAACTTAATAATTGACCATTTTTTGTGCAGGAGGTGGGTTAAAAAAGTTGATCTGGGCCAGGAGCGGTGGTTAATGCCTGTAATCCCAGCACTTTGGGAGGCCAAGGTGGGCGGATCACTAGAGGCCAGGAGTTTGAGACCATCCTGGCGAACGTGGTGAAACTCGGTCTCTACTAAAAATACAAAAATTAGCTGGGTGTGGTGTCACACACCTGTAATGCCAGCTACTCAGGAGGCTGAGGCATGAGAATCACTTGAACCCAGGAGGTGGAGTGAGCCAAGATTGCACCACTGCACTCCAGCCTGGGTGACAGAGCAAGACTCTGTCTCAAAAAAAATTGATCTGTTTTGAAGTCATATTTGATTAATCTTGAAATTAAGCGGTGGGCTGGGCGCGGTGGCTCACGCCTGTAATCCCAGTACTTTGGGAGGCCTAGGCGGGCGGATCACCTGAGATCAGGAGTTCGAGACCAACCTGCCCAAAATGGTGAAACCCCATCTGTACTAAAAATACAAATATTAACTGGGCCTGGTGGTGAGTGCCTGTAATCCCAGCTACTCAGGTGGCTGAAGCAGGACAATCACTTGAACTCAGGAGGCAGAGGTTGCAGTGAGCCGAGATCGCGCTGCACTCTGGCCTAGCCTGGGCAACAGAGTGAGACTTCGTCTCAAAAAAAAAAAAAAGCCAAGTGCAGTGGCTCACACCTGTAATCCCAGCACTTTGGGAGGCCGAGGCGGGCAGATCACAAGGTCAGGAGATCAAGACCATCCTGGCTAACACAGTGAAACCCTGTCTCTACTAAAAATACAAAAAATTAGCCGGGCATGGTGGCAGGCGCCTGGAGTCCCAGCTACTCAGGAGGCTGAGGCAGGAGAATGTCGTGAACTCGGGAGGCGGAGCTTGCAGTGAGCCGAGATTGCGCTACTGCACTCCAGCCTGGGAGACAGAGTGAGACTCCGTCTCAAAAAAAAAAAAAAAAAAGAACATGAAATAAGCAAAATAACAAATCTGGTTCTGTATTTGCAAAGTGAAGACCAGAAATTTGTCTGCATTAAATTCACAATGCTTTGTGTTCTTTCTGTAAATACTTAAAAAAAAAAAAAAAAAACTTTATGAGTCTGATTATCTACATTTGGGACACTTTCTATAATTAGTCAATATTTTTAGATAGAGCCTGGGCCTAAGCATAAGTGGACTTGATTCTGGTAAGTAAAACTTTTACAACTGCCTTGATGTATAGAAGCCTTTTTAGAAATAGACATGCCAGCCTGGGTGTGGTGGCTTGTGCCTGTAATCCCAACATTTTGAAAGTCCAAGGCAGGTGGATCACGTGAGGTAAGGAGTTCGAGACCAGCCTGGCCAACACGGCGAAACCCCCGTCTCTACTAAAAATACAAAAATTAGCTGGGCTTGGTGGCAGGCGCCCGTAATCCCTGCTACTCTGGAGGCTGAGGCAGGAGAATCGCTTGAACTCGGGAGGCGGAGGTTGCAGTGAGCCAAGATCATGCCATTGCACTCCAGCCTGGGCAACAGAGCGATAATCCATCTCAAAATAAATTAAATAAATAAATAAATAAATAAATAAACACTCCATGAGGCCAGGCATGCCCAGCACTTTGGGAGACTGAAGGGGGAGGATTGCTTGAGCCCAGGAGTTTGAGACCAGCTTGGGCAACATAATGAGACCATGTCACTGCAAAAAAAAAAAAAAAAAAAAAAAAAATTAGGTGGGCATGGTGGTGTACACCTGTAGTCCTGACTACTCTGGAGGTTAAGGTGGAATTCGAGGCTGCAGTGAGTTATGATTGTGCCACTGAACTCCAGCCTGGGTGACAGAGCCACATTGTGTTTCTATTAAAAAAAAAAAAGGACACTCCATGAAATCTTTGGTTCACATGGTCACACACTGATGCTTAGTTGTTCCTGTATCCCATATGGCCATAGTAGCTTTAATAAGTCTTAAGGCAATATTTGCCATCTTTAGAAACCTACATGGGAACAAGCAGATCTAACAGATCTTGACCTATGGTATGTGTGACTGAACAGTCCCTTTTGCTTCTTATTTGTATATTCTATATCTGTTACATCTGTTTTGGATTGTACCTTATGTTTGGAATGGATTTTCATTGAACACAAACTAGGTGAAAATAGATGGCTGAAAGAGTAATTAAAACAAAGTATTTGACATATGAAAACATATAAAATATTAAGAATTATGCATTACAAAAATTAGCCGGGTATGGTGGCACATGCATGTGATCTCAGCTACTGGGGAGGCTGAGATAGGAGAATCACTTGAACCTGGGAGGCAGAGGTTGCAGTGAGCTGAGATCACTGCACTCCAGCCTTGGCAACAAAGTAAGACTCCATCTCAAAAAAAAGAAATTATTCAGTGCTGTTCATAAGCTCATTTAGTAAATGGTAATTGAGTGTCTATGATCCATGTTGTGAGATTAGCAGCAATTAAATCTTAGGCTTTGTTGTTATATCACTATCATGATTTCTGGTTTCCATAAAAATCAACAACCAAAGGGATACCCTTTTTTTTTTAGAGACAGGATTTTTTTTTTTTTTTTAAAGAGACAGGATTTTGCTCTGTTACTCAGGCTTGAGTGCGGTGGTGAGATCATAGCTCGCTGTAGCCTTGACCTCTTGTACTCAAGCAATTTTCCCACTTCAGCCTCCTGAATAGCTAGGACTATAGATGCATGCCATTGCTCCTGGCTAATTTTAAATTTTTAGTAGAGACCAGGCCTTGCTATGTTGCCTAGGCTGGTCTTGAACTCCTGGGCTCAAGTAATCCTAACACCTCAGCCTCCCAAAGTGTTGGGATTACGGGCCTGAGCCATGATGCCTGGCCCCAGAGGGATACATTTTGGATAAATCTTTTTAATAGGCTTGCTTTCCTGATCCAATAAATTTCTTCTAGTTCTCTGTCATTGTCTGGCACCATTCTTCGTTGTTCTTTTTTCCAATAGGAACAAGCTGATAGTCAAGCCTAGCTTTAGAATATATTTCAGACTTCTTGAATTACTTGTGACTTATATTAAGGAAAGAAAATATTTGGCAATATAGCCAAATGTGACTGGAACACTGATCATCACAGGAATAAAACCTATATTATAGCCTTCCCACCGTATGAAAAGAGATTACACATATATTCTCATAAAGAACTTTAATCCATGGTATTATAAAATCTGTGACATAAACCTAGGTAATAGAGGTTTGTATTATTTCTTTAGGTCCTGTTCTTAGATTTGCCATTGTTTAGGAGCATTGTAATTACCCCTTTATTGAAAAAATAAATGAGTTTATTAGAAGGATTTATGATACAAACTCTCTATGGAATATGGTTATTCCCATGGCCTTATTTTTCTCCCAAAGGCAGGGTAAACTCCCAGCAGTTGCGTGAGGGAAGAGTCAGAATCAAGAAAGACTATCTACTTAAACCTTTAACAGAGTTATGATGCCTAAAGTAAATCAGGCGCTTGCCCAAAGGAAGTCTGGGTTATGATAATGTTCATTTGTTAATTTGATTTAATTTCCAGGAAAATACAATGAAGATATCTTTGTTATCTAATACTGAATTAATGATAATTTTTTTTTGTTTTTGTTTTTGTTTTTGAGACAGAGTTTTTGCTCTTGTTGCCCAGGCTGGAGTCCACCTCCTGGGTTCAAGCGATTCTTCTGCCTCAGCCTCCTGAGTAGCTGGGATTACAGGCACGCATCACCATGCCCAGCTAATTTTTTTTGTATTTTTAGTAGAGACAGGGTTTCATTATGTTGGCTAGACTGGTCTCGAACTCCTGACCTCAGATGATCCACCTGCCTTGGCCTCCCAAAGTGCTGGGATTACAGGCGTGAGCCACCGCGCCGGGCCAACGATAATCTTATACCAAATCTGAGTGCCTTCATTTTCACTTCCTTCTTTCACTACCTGGTTCTGCCCATCAAGGATTGCTGGATCTAATTTGAAAACCAAGAATTTTAGAGTAGATCTCACAAATCTTTGTCAGCTCTAATAAACCAAAAAAAAAAAAGTAGTTTTTGATTAAGTTTTGAATTGACTTTTCCTCCATAAAAAGTGTAATGAGGCTGGGCACGGTGGCTCATGCCTGTAATCCCAGCACTATGAGAGGCCAAGACAGGCAGATTATGAAGTCAAGAGATCAAGACCACCCTTGCCAACATGGTGAAACCATGTCTCTACTAAAAATACAAAAAAATTAGGTGGGCGTGGTGGCACGTGCCTGTAGTCCCAGCTACTCGGGAGGCTAAGGCAGGAGAATCACTTGAACCTGGGAGGCAGAGGTTGCAGTGAGCTGAGATCGCACCACTGCACTCCAGCCTGGCGACAGAGCAACACCCCGTCTCAAAAAAAAAAACTATAAAGGGTACAAAATGACTTTGTTTTTTGTTTTGTTTTTTGGGGTTTTTTTGAGACGGAGTTTTGCTCTTGTTACCCAGGCTGGAGTGCAATGGTTCAGTTTTGGCTCATGGCAACCTCTGCCTCCTAGGTTCAAGTGATTCTCCTGGCTGAGCCTCCCAAGTAGCTGGGATTACAGGCACCTGCTACCATGCCCAGCTAATTTTTGTATTTTTAGTAGAGATGGGTTTCACCATGTTGGCCAGGCTGGTCTCGAACTTGGGACCTCAGATGATCCATCCGCCTCTGCCTCCCAAAGTGCTGAGATTAGAGGCATGAGCTACAGGGCCCTGCCTGACTTTGGGATAATGTAAATTATTTTTCAAAAGCTACAACTATTCTATGCTAACAATTTTGGGGTTTTTCTTTTTTCTTCTTCTTTTTTTGTTTTATTGACACAGAGACCTGCTCTGCTTCCCAGGCTGGAGTGCAGTGGCACAATCAATCATGGCTCACTGCAACCTTGAAGTGATCCTCCTGCCTCAGCCTCCTGAGTAGCTGGAACTGTAGGGATGTGCCACCACGACCAACTAATTTTTTTCTTTTTTTTTTAGACAGGGTCTCTGTCCCCCAGGCTGGAGTGCAATGGCACAGTCTCAGCTCACTTCAACCTCCACCCACCATGCTCAAGCGATTCTCCTGCCTTAGCCTCCCAAGTAGCTGGGATTACAGGCACACACCACCACTGCCTGGCTATTTTTGTATTTTTAGTAGAGATGGGGTTTCACCATATTGGCTAGGCTGGGCTCGAATTCCTGACCTCAAATGTTCCACCCAACTTGGCCTCCCAAAGTGCTGGGATTACAGGCGTGAGCCACTGACCCCAGCCTGATTTTTTATTTTTTGTAGAGATGGGGTGTCACTAAGTTGCCCAGGTTGGTCTCAAACTCTTGGGCTCAAGCAATCCTCCTTCCTCATCCTCCCAAAGTGCTGGGATTATGAGTGTAAGTCACTGTGTCTGGCCAATTTGGGGTTTTTCCTAATTAGTTAATGTAATCACATGGTTCAAAAGAGTATATATAGTCAAATGACAACTTGCTATATGTTTTCTCTGCTAAAGTGGATTGGTTAATTTTTTTACTTTTTGTAACCACAAAGTTCTTGCTGAAGGATTATATTGTTTATCAATCCATTTAATAACATGTTGAAATAATATGCTATATAAATAGATTCTTTTTTTAATAAAAATGACAACATAGTCTAAAGGAGAAACACTGATTCTGCAAATTAACAGGCAAATACATTGTTAAAAATTTTGTTGCATTAATACTTGAAATTTGTAGGTGTTTGTTAATTAATGAAGTTTAATTTTCTTTCATTTCTAGTCATTAGACCAGATCTACTGCACTATTAATTAATGTTCCTGATTTATATAGGTTTGTAACTATTTTTTTCAAACAGTTGATACTGGGATGGCTATTGATGTTCTCTCTTCTTTTCACAGAGCATGTCCTTTGCAACCTGATCACACAAATGATGAAAAAGAATAGAACTTTCTCATTCATCTTTGAATAACGTCTCCTTGTTTACCCTGGTATTCTAGAATGTAATGTGTTTGTTCCAATTAGCTTTGTTGAAAAGGCATTTAATTAAAAAATTTAGGTTTAAATTTAGATGTTCAAAAGTAGTTGTGAAATTTGAGAATTTGTAAGACTAATTATGGTAACTTAGCTTAGTATTCAATATAATGCATTGTTTGGTTTGTTTTACCAAATTAAGTGTCTTGTTCTTGCTAAAATCAAGTCATTGCATTGTGTTCTAATTACAAGTATGTTGTATTTGAGATTTGCTTAGATTGTTGTACTGCTGCCATTTTTATTGGTGTTTGATTTTTGGAATGGTGCCATATTGTCACTCCTTCTACTTGCTTTAAAAAGCAGAGTTAGATTTTTGCACATTAAAAAAATTCAGTATTAATTAAACATTACTTACTCTACCCTTTTTTTGGCAAGGAGGACAAATATGCAATGTTGGAAAACCTTGGATGGATATCTTCTCTTTAAAAAAATGTAAAGATAATTTGGTCTTGAGGGTTTAAACAGTTGATAATGTCTCTACAACAACAATAAGAAAAAAGATAAAATACTACGATAGAATCATGGTGGGCACAGTGGCTTCTCAGGAGGCTGAGGAGGGAGGTTTGCTTGAGTCCAGTAGTTGGAGACCAGCCCAGGCAACATAGCGAAACCCTATCTCTAAAAAAATTTTTAAAAAGGCCAAGTGCAGTGGCTCACACCTGTAATCCCAGCACTTTGGGAGGCCGAGGCAGGTGGATCACCTGAGATAGGAGTTCAAGACCAGCCTGGCCAACATGGTGAAACTCTGTCACTACTAAAAATGAAAAAATGAGCCAGGCATGGTGGCACATGCCTGTAATCCCAGCTACTCAGGAGGCTGAGACAGGAGAATTGCTTGAACCTGGGAGGCGGAGGTTGCAGTGAGCCGAGATTGTGCCACTGCGCTCCAGCCTGAACAACAGAGTAAGACAATGTCTTAAAAAAAAAAAAAAAGAAAGAAAAGAAAAAAATATATATTTATATATGAACAATAATAAAAAATTAGCCTGGCATGGTGGCACGCACAGTGGAACCAGATCCTGTCTCTTAAAAGAAATTTTCCTAGGATTTGCATTTGATTCGCTATCATAAAATATAATTTTAAAGTTGGAAGTCAATATAACATGAAAGGCAAATCATGCCATAAACCTATAGGCATAGCAAAACTCCTAAGAGCTACTATGACATTTTTCAACATAACCAGAGGTATAATTGAAGAAGTGGGTATAATATTCCTCATCACACTTTTTGCAGCAGCCTTTTGTCAAAATTAATCATATTTTAGTAGGCATATTTTTCTGAAATATGTTTGTAATAAATGCACACTTATTTTTACAATATACTATCCATTTGTGTGCTTCCTAAAATTATGTCCTATTTTATTCTTTCCAAATACAAATCAGAGCATTGACCTGATTTTAACACCTTCCAAACTGTTTGAGTCCTAATGATTGTAGATTATATTTTTTGCTTTGTCTTTTAGAGGTGGATATTACTAAACAGAATGTTACTGAATTGGGAGCTGAGTTTCTAAAATCCCAAGTACTTATTCAATAATTAGGTTTATTTTTAAGGAGTAGTTTAAACAAAATATCTTAAAGTCAAGTTTTAATGGGTCTGACACTTCATTTGCTATTTTTCTTTTCTTTTCTTTTTTAGATGGAGTCTCGCTCTGTCACCCAGGCCAGAGTGCAGTGGCATGATCTTGGCTCACAACAACTTCTGCCTCCCAGGTTCAAGCGATTCTCCTACCTCAGACTCTGGAGTAGCTGGGAATACAGGCGCTCGCCACCACGCCTGGCTAATTTTTGCATTTTTAGTAGAGGCGGGGTTTCACCATGTTGGCCAGGTTGGTCTCCAACTCCCAACTCCTGACCTCAGGTGATCTGCCTGACTGGGCCTCCCAAAGTGCTGGGATTTTTTTTTTTTTTTTTTTTTTTTTTTTTGAGACAGTCTCACTCTGTTGCCCAGGCTGGAGTGCAGTGGCGCAATCTTGGCTCACTACAAGCTCCACCTCCCGGGTTTACACCATTCTCCTGCCTCAGCCTCCCTAGTAGCTGGGACTATAGCTGCCCGCCACCATGCCCAGCTAATTGTTTTTGTATTTTTAGTAGAGACGGGGTTTCATCCTGTTAGCCAGGATGGTCTTGATCTCCTGACGTCGTGATCCGCCCGCCTCAGCCTCCCAAAATGCTGGGATTACAGGTGTGAGTCACTGCACCCGGCCAAGATTCAAATTTTTTAGAAACAATTACATGCCTAAATTCAACTTCAGTCTGGGAGCAGTGGCTCACGCCTATAATCCCAGCACTTTGGGAGGCCGAGGCAGGTGAATCACCTGAGGTCAGGAGTTCGAGACCAGCCTGGCCAACATGGTGAAACCCTGACTCTACTAAAAGTGCAAAAAAAGGCTGGGCATGGTGGCTCACGCCTATAATCCTAGCACTTTGGGAGGCCAAGGTGGGCAGATCACCTGAGGTCAGGGGTTCAAGACCAGCCTGGTCAACATGACAAAACCCCATTTCTACCAAAAATACAAAAATTAGCCAGGTGTGATGGCGGGCACCTATAATCCCAGCTACTCAGGAGGCTGAGGCAGGAGAATCACTTGAACCCAGGAGGCAGAGGTTGCAGTGAGCCGAGATCACGCCACTGCACTCCAGGCTGGGTGACAGAATGAGACTCTATCTCAAAAAATAAATAAATTAATTAATTAAATAAATAAATAATAAAAATGCAAAAATTAGCTGGGCATGGTGGTGCATGCCTGTAGTCCCAATTACTCGGGAGGCTGAGGCAGGAGAATCACTTGAACCTGGGAGGTGGAGGTTGTAGTGAGCCGAGATCATGCCGCTGCACTCCAGCCTGGGCCACAGAGTGGGACTCCGTCTCAAAAAAAAAAAAAAAAAAAAAATTTCAAATATATATCTGATGATGTCTCACTTTGATTAGGCAAATTTATACATAATGTTTCCTTTTCAAAGCATTTTCAAAATGTAGCATGGCAACTTAGCTTTTCTAAACAGAAGGGAAGTATAGACCCCTTCTTTTCATTGAAACTGAATTAAAAAGTAAAATCTACCCATTAAGAAGATAGTTAAACTAAGGTTGATTGATTGATTGATTGACTGATTTTGAGGCAGGGTCTTACTCTATTGCCTAGGCCAGAGTGCAGTGGTGTGATCTCAGCTCACTGCAGCCTCAATCTCCCTTGCTCAAATGATCCTCCTGCCTCAGCCTCCTGAGTAGCTGGGATTAAGGCACGCGCCACCACGCCCAGCTAATTTTTAATTCTTTTTTAGATATGTGGTCTTGTTCTGTCACAAGCTGGTCTTGAACCCCTGGGCTCAAGCGATCCTCCTGCCTCAACCTCCGAAACTGCTGGGGTTAAAGGTATGAGCCACCATGCCCAGCCAAAACCAAGGTTTTAATTTTGTACCCTTCTTCACAAAGTTAGTCTGGTTTTTTTTTTTGTTTATTTTTTTTTTGAGATGGAGTTTTGCTCTTGTTGCCCAGGCTGGAGTGCAATGGTGCGATCTCGGCTCACCGCAACCTCTGCCTCCCAGGTTCAAGTGATCCTTCTGCCTCAGCCTCCTGAGTAGCTGGGATTACAGGCATGTGCCACCATGCCAGGCTAATTTTGTATTTTTAGTAGAGATGAGGTTTTTCCATGTTGGTCAGGCTGGTCTCGAACTCCGGACCTCAGGTGATCCACCCGCCTCAGCCTCCCAAAGTGTTGGGATTATAGGCATGAACCACCGCGCACAGCTTGTTTTTTTTTCTTTTAATGCACTATTCAAATTATTAATGCTAGTGTTACTCCTGACCAGATAATGATTAAAACTACTCTGGAATTTTTGAATGCTAGAGCATTGTGAGCATCATATGTATTTTGTTTCCATAGTTTTACAAAGGAAGAGCAAATACTCAAGAGAAAATGATAAAGAGAGCTCAAAGACTTATTTAAAAGATGTCAAATGCTTATTATTTTTTCCCCCTCATCTCTCCCATGAGATTCTAAAAACAGTAGAATTTTGCCCAGGTGCAGTGACTCACACCTGTACTCCCAGCACTTTTGGAGGCTGAGGCGAGAGGATCGCTTGAACTCAGGAGTTTGAGACCAGCCTGGGCAACATAGACCTCATCTCTACAAATAATTAAAAAATTAGCTGGGCATGGTGGCACACATCTGTGGTCCCGGCTACTTTGTAGGCTGAGGTGGGAGAATTGCTTAAGTCCAGGTGGTTGAGGCTGCAGTGAGTCATGATCACATCACTGCACTCTAACCTGCTCAACAAAGGGAGACCCTGTCTCAACAGACAAAAACATGGAATATAAAGCCTAAACTAAATGCACTTTTCTCATGTGTACACTGCTTACAAATTCTACTGTACTTAGAATCTTCAAGCTAACTCACTTTCGGAAAAAAAATGTTCAACTGAGCCTTGGTTCAACCATCATTGTTATAATGGTTTCTTTTACCTTTGAGAATAGCATATGAAAGTGGGAGAGAGATTACAGGTATGAGCCACTGTGCCCGGCCACAGCCTTCAATTATTTAGATAATTGTTATATCTTTAGCCTTCCTAAGGCTGTTATGTCTTCAAGCTTTCTAAGCATTAACATTTGATGGTTTATATCATGTGTATCCTAAGTGACTTTCTCTGAGTCCCTTGTGTAAGGGACTATGTCTTTTATATTGTATATTGCCTAGGCACATAAATGGTAAGTTTGGCTAAATTTCTTCTTATTGACTCCACACATTCATTAATTGTTAGACTCTAGTTTTGGTATTTTATTTTATTTTATTTTTTATTTTTTGAGACAGAGTCTGGCTCTGTCACCCAGGCTGGAGTTCAGTGGTGTGATCTCGGCTCACTGCAACCTCCACCTCCCAGGTTCTCCTGCTTCAGCCTCCCAAGTAGCTGGGATTACAGACACCCACCACCACACCCGGCTAATTTTTTGTATTTTTTTTTAGTAGGGACAGGCTGGTCTGAAACTCCTGACCTCAAGTGATCCACCCACCTTGGCATGAGCCACTCTGCCTGGCCTAGTTCTGGTATTTTATGTTTGAAGATGCCAATGTAACTCTAACAATATTTAAATATTAATTCCTGTAGTAATATTTAAATATTAATAATTGTGTTACAGCATATTGGGTTTCCCCAATATACATTAGATATGTTAAGTTTTTAAATGATTACCAAGGGCAATAAAAAAAATGAAGACAGCTCAAGAGAGTGGGAGAAAAGTTTGGAAGTCCCATGTTGATCTGTAGGATGAAGGTACTGTACTGACTTAATGAGGGCTATTTGAGATCTGGCCCAGATCTGAGAACACTGCCTTATAGTTCATATTAAGAATATGGATTCATGGGCTGGGTGCGGTGGCTCACGCTTGTAATCCCAGCAATTTGGGAGGCCGAGGTGGGCCGATCAGGAGGTCAGAAGATCGAGACCATCCTGGCTAACACGGTGAAACCCCATCTCTACTAAAAATACAAAAAATTAGCCGGCCGTAGTGGTGGGCGCCTGTAGTCCCAGCTACTCAGGAGGCTGAGGCAGGAGAATGGTGTGAACCTGGGAGACGGAGCTTGCAGTGAGCCCACATCACGCCACTGCACTCCAGCCTGGGAGACAGAGTGAGACTCTGTCTCAAAAAAAAAAAAAAGAATACGGATTCATGGCCGGGTGTGGTAGTTCACGCCTGTAATCCAAGCACTTTGGGAGGCTAAGGCCTCCAGGAGTTCAAGATCAGCCTAGGCAACAAAATGAGACCCCTTCTCTACAAAAAATACAAAAATTAGCCAGGTGTGGTGGTTCACACCTATAATCCCAGCACTTTGGGAGGCTGAGGCAAGAGGATTGCTTGAGCTCAGGAGTTCAAGACCAGCCTGGGCAACATAGTGAGATCCCATCTCTACAAAAAATACAAAAATTAGCTGAGTGTGGTCGCACACTGCACGCCTGTAGTCCCAGCTATTTGGGAGGCTGAGGTAGAAGGATCGCTTGAGCCTACGAGGTGAAGGCTGCAGTAAGCCAAGATCGTGCCACTGCACTCCAGCCTGGGTGACAGAGTGAGACCCTGTCTAAAAAGAAAAAAAAAAGAGAGACTATGGATTCCCCACAAAAATTACAAAAGTGTAGTTAAACTCACATACCTAATTTTAGGTGGGGTTTGTATTATCTATCTTTAGAGATCTCAAAGCAATGAGTATGTTGAAAATAATAGAATAGAGGACATGTGATGAATTAGGAGTCAAGCCAGTTATTCATACACCTATACAAAAGTGCCTGGAGTTTTTAAAAAAAAGCTGTAGGAAGAGAGGATGTAAACAAATGCTGCTTATAAATCATTTTTCTTCAGGCAGTGGGTAAAATGAGTGATGCATAGGAATTTGCATTTCTACATTGGCTTACACTATCACATTTAATCGTAACTATTGATTTTTTTAATAAAATATTTCTTTCTATAGAACACATTTATTATTTACAATAATCATGTTTTAATTTTTTGAAACATCCTAGTCGATCATAGTTTTAGATATGTTGTTGTTCATTGAGCTCATTTTATTTACTATTTCAAAGTTTTTTGATATTTAAACCTGTTTGGCAATTGAAATACCAAGCTCTGTTTTGTCAGGGTAACATGTTTACTACTTGTCACTTTCAGCCAGGTTTTTTTTTTTTTTTTTTTCCTTGGAGACGGAGTCTTGCTCTGTCCCAGGCTGGAGTGCAATGGCACGATCTCGGCTCACTGCAACCTCTGCCTCCTGGGTTCAAGCGATTCTCCTGCCTCAGCCTCCCAAGTAGCTGGGATTATAGGCATCCGCCACCATGCCCGGCTAATTTTTTTTTTTTTTTTTTTTTGTATTTTTGTTAGAGATGGGGTTTCTCCATGTTGGCCAGGCTGGTCTCAAACTTCTGACCTCAGATGACCCACCCTCCTTGGCCTCCCAAAGTGCTGGGGTTACAGGTGTGAGCCACTGCATCCCGCCCAGGTTTTTAAAGGAACAATTAGTGGATGAGCTGAAATTCCATTTGAATTGTGCATGTGTGTATACTCCCACATGTATTCATGTCAATGGCAGAGGTGGAAATGTATTAAACATCCTATTGACCCATTTGAGTTTGAAGTGATTTCCTAAAGGTTTTGCTGAAGTGATTGCCTATGGTGAATCAATTTAACCCTGTCTCATGCATACAGGAAACCAATAGACGTGGTGTTTCGTTTAAGTGACCAAAGCTCATTTCCTCTCTTCCCCAGTTAAGGTGGATAACGGTTCAATTTTGGTGTCTATAAAGAGGTTATCATGACCAATAAAATTAGAGCCTGCCGTGGCAAGTATATTCACTGCCATGGAATAGAAAACAAATTTAGGAGCTACTGTTAAGCATTCTGCTTGTAAGAAGACCTATTTAAGATAGGAAAACCAAATGAAGATTTTTACTCATTTTTCTCTGAATGCCCAACTGCATTTCTCTGAATATTTACTTGCCATAACGATATGGGTTCTTTTCCTTTTTTTTTTCTTTTTTTTGAAACGGAGTCTCGCTCTGTTGCCCAGGCTGGAGTGCAATGGCGCAGTCTCGGCTCACTGCAACCTCCGCCTTCTGGGTTCAAATGATTCTCATGCCTCAGCCTCCCGAGTAGGTGGGATCACAGGTGCCCACCACCACGCCCAGCTAATTTTTGTATTTTTAGTAGAGACGGGGTTTCACCAGTTTGGCCAGGCTGGTCTTGAACTCCTTACCTCAGGTGATCCGCAGGCCTCGGCCTCCCAAAGTGCTGAGATTACAGGCGTGAGCCACCGCACCCGGCCCCCAGATACGAGTTGTTTTTCTCGAGTATTACTTTGTTGACTTTTACCCCAACCATTCATTTTACCAATAGTTTCAAACCCCAAATCACCCAGACACAGTAAATGAGGTCTCTTTTCTTATCCATAGTGTTGGTATGAAAGTTTATTTTAAAGGTTTTTTTTTGTTTTGTTTTGAGACGGAGTCTAGCTCTGTCGCCAGGCTGGAGTGCAGTGGTGCGGTCTCGGCTCACTGCAACCTCCGCCTCCCGCGTTCCCGCGATTCTCCTGCCTCAGCCTCCCGAGTAGCTGGGACTGCAGGCACACGCCACCACGCCCGGCTAATTATTGTTTGTTTGTTTGTTTATTTATTATTATTTTTGATATTATTTTGATATTTATTATTATTATTTATTTATTATTATATTTGAGCCTGGCTCTGTCGCCAGGCTGGAGTGCCATTGGAGTGCAATGGCAGGATCTCGGCTCACTGCAATCTCCGCCTCCCGGGTTCAAGCAATTCCCCTGCCTCAGCCTCCCGTGTAACTGGGACTGCAGGCACGTACCACCACCCCCAGCCAATTTTTTGTATTTTAGTAGAGACGGGGTTTCACCATGTTGGCCAGGATGGTCTCCATCTCCTGACCTCGTGATCTGCTCGCCACGGCCTCCCAAAGTGCTTACAGGAGGACTACAGGCGTGAGCCACCGCGCCCGGCCCATTTTCGTATTTTTAGTAGAGACGGAGTTTCACCATGTTGGCCAGGATGGTCTCCATCTCCTGACCTCGTGATCCGCTAGCCTCGACTTCCCAAAGTGTTGGGATTACAGGTGTGAGCCACCGCGCCCGGCAGATTTTGAGTTTTGAGTGGAGGATTAGACAGTCTTCTTCCTTCCCAAATTTGATTATGGGCTCCCTTTAGCCTTTTTCTTTGTTTTCTGTCTTTTTCTCCCTCCCCCCGCCCGCGCGAGGCGCAGTCTCAAGAGGTCCTGAGAACATGTGCCCTGCTCTCTGTTTTAAGGATTAAAATAACTGCCGAGTTACATTGAATCTTTTTTGCGTATTCCATTTGGCTAGGTTAATTCCAGACCTTACACAAACATGTGCAGCTCTTACAAAATGTAGGTGAAGACAACATTTTTCTAACCATTCAGCTTCATGGGCTGTCACAGGAGAACTAAGTGCATGAAAAACCTTTCACGACATTGAAAGAAATTTTTAAAATCTGGTTGAAACACAATTAAAAATCCACAAGAGGGAGATGCTTGCTAAACCGTCAGAAAATAATTCCCTCGAGGGACCTGAGAGAGGAGGCTTAGGAACAGCCACTGGGTCAGCCACGGGATTAAGGGTGGGAGGGAGCAGGAGTATATAGAGACGGGGGGCTTGGTGGAGGAGTACAGTTGAAGGGAAAAGCGAGATGGGTTTCGTGCCTCTGGAAGCGAAGCGTGTACTCGGTCTAAGATCTTGAGCAGAAGGTAAGAGCGTGTTGCCAAAGCAGAGCTCAGTGCTCCCGATATATCTTCTGGTAGTCCCAGAAGAAATGGGGGTGGGTTGCTTTGAAGGCACTTCCGCTTAGCAACCCCACGCGGTTGCTAAGGAGGGGGCAGCCGTCGGGATAACCCGGAAGTGATGGTGTCAGTTTATCGCTGCCTGCTCAAAGTTTGTCCTATTAGGCGCGCCAGGGTACTCTGCGGCTCCGGGACGAGGGCGGGGCCCCGCTAGTGGTTCCGGTTCGGCTCCAGCCGCCCCTCGGCTCCTCGTCTTCCCCCTCCCCTCCGCCTTCTCCCCTCCCTCCCGCTCCTGGGAAAGAGAGAAACCACCGCTGTGGGTGGGTAGAGAAGCACTTGGCGCCTAGGGGAAGGGACCGCGCCCGCCTCATTTGCGCCTTGCAGCACTGCTGGACCAGGTACCTGCCCCGGCTTCGTCGGGGTTCTGTAGGCTGAAGTCTGAGGGGGTGTGTGTGTGTCTGAGGGGGTTGGTGGGGGACCCTTTCCTGGGTGTGAGTGGGGGACGCCGGGATCCCGGGTGGGGCGCAGGCTGGCGTTTGTGTCTGTGGAGGGTTGCGGGGGCGGAATGGAGGGGCTGAGGGACACAGCGGGTGGAGAGTTTCGGTTAGCGGGGTAGAGGTAGGCGGAGGAGGTGCCCCTTCCGAGAAACTGACTCCGGCCGATGTGGACCGGGAGTTTGCTACCTGGAGGGCTTATTCTGAAAGGGGGAGCATCCTCCGGGAGCCAAAAGGAGGGCACAGATCTCCTCAGGGTGACTGGGGCAATCCCGTGCTTCCATTGCCCTCTTTCCCTACCCACCCCGCTGGGACAGAGCTGGACTTCGAGGGTTGTGGGGGTTCTGAGTCGACGGGGCATCGCGGGGAGCCGCCCTTGGCGGAGCTTAGGGCACAAGAGTGGGTAATGAGACTTTCCTGTACCCAACTTCCGTACGCTTCCCCCACTTCTTCCTTTACTGTTCCCTCGCCCCCCACGTCCTACAGGAGCAGTGTCCCCCAAGTGGGCAGGCATCACAATGTAAAAGAGAGTGGAACTGGGTTTGTTGCCCCTAAATGATACTTAAGATGTTTGGAAAGTGCCTGAATGACATATTCAACCAAGTCTCCCAGCTCGATATTAATTCCGGTATAAATTACCTTAGAAAAGTGGAATTCTGAAAAGCGTTTAACAATAGACTAGTCCAGGTGTAGTCTTGTGTAGTAGTTGTACGTGTTTACTTAAAAAAAATGGACTGGGGAAACCATATAGATGTATCAGAGGTCTAGGCAAGACATGTTAAGGCAAGGCTTTTCCAACCTCTTTCTTACCTGCCACTAAACCTGCCCTAATTTAAATGAAATAGAAAGATCATCTTCATTTTTGTTTCAATCAGTGACTGAATACTAGGTGCTGTGTAGTGATGTCTCAGAATAGATATGTGAATTTTCAGTGAGAGAATGAATGTTCTGCTGTTGAACCTGTGTCTTAATCTTTTAAGGAGATAATTGCGGTCAAGTGGAAGTATTGGCTTTCAGGCAGATAAATCTTGGGTTGAACCTAGACTATGCCAGTTGCTAGTTACTGACCTTGGGCAAGTCATGGAACCTACCAGAGCTTCTGTTTCTTCATAAGTAGTATGAGTTAAAATTTTTACCTGTATTATAAGTAACATCCCATTTTAAACGGAACCACCTTTGAATTAGAAGATAAATTATTACCATTAATCATACACAGTCAAGGCAGCCCAGTTTTGTGAAACGAGGTTTGAGATAGGAAGGCAACTGGATGATATTGAAAAAAAAATGTATACAATAGGACTTTCAGTGTCTTCTCGAAATTGATCGTAGGTAGCATGAAATTCAATTATCAGTAGTTTCTTAAAATTCAAAATAATACAGTAGAATATGGCCCGTGTATTGAAATGAGCAAAATATATTTTATAGATTTTTCTCAGCTACACCATATTGGTGTTTATAGTATGGATTAACACGAAATACATGAAAAAGTAATGTATGTAAATCTTAACATCACATGTCTCTTTAAAGAGAATTAAAATAGGGGTGTAAAATAGAAGGTACTTGTTTTTTTTTTTGTTTGTTTGAGACAGAGTCTTGCTCTGTCACCCAGGCTGGAGTGCAGTGGCACAATCTTGGCTCAGTGCAACCTCTGCCTCCAGGATTCAAGCGATTCTCCTGCCTCAGCCTCCTAAGTAGCTGGGATTACAGGCGCCTGCCACTACACCCAGCTAATTTTTTGTATTTTTAGTAGAGACAGGGTTTTACCATGTTGGTCAGGTTGGTCTTGAACTCCTGACCTTGTAATCCACCCGCCTCGGCCTCCCAAAGTGCTGGGATTACAGGTGTGAGCCACCGTGCCCGGCCTACTTGTAATTTTAAGATAAAAATCAGCAGCATCAGCAGCACCTCTCATCTCAATTAGATTTATGCTACTAGAAAAACTTATATAATATTCAGAAAACAAATGAAAATCGAATAAATTTCTGCCTTTAAATCATTCCTTATTATGATATAGAAATAAATCCAAGAAATATGAAGTCTGTTTTTTATTTATTTTTAGTGACAAGGTCTTTCTCTGTCACTTAGGCCAGAATGAATGCACTGGGGCAATTATACTCACTGCAGCCTCAAACTCCTGGGCTCAAGCAGTCCTCCTGCATTGCCCTCCCAGAGTGTTGAGATTACAGGTGTGAGCCACCTCACCCAGCCCATGAAGTCTTTTTCTTTTTTTTTTTTTTTTTGAAATGGAGTCTCACTCTGTCACCCAGGCTGGAGTGTGGTGGCACGATCTTGGCTCACTGAAACCTCCACCTCCCGGGTTCAAGTGATTCTCCTGCCTCAGCCTCCTGAGTAGCTGGGATTACAGGCACATGCCACCACACCCAGCTGATTTTTTTGTATTTTTAGTAGAGATGGGGTGTCATTGTGTTAGCCAGGATGGTGTCTATCTCCTGACCTCATGATCCACCCGCCTCGGCCTCCCAAAGTGCTGGGATTACAGGCATGAGCTACCGTGCCCGGCCGAAGTCTTTATACTCATTTGTTTTGTGGATTTAAAATAATATAGTTATGTGTCACCTATTATATGTCAGATTTTCAGCTAACATAGTTTGCTTTTTGAGGGGACTTATAGTTAGTTATTTTCAAATGTAATTTATACTCAGAGGACAAAAATCAAATAACTTGCTGTAATAATAGATGTTTGTGAGAATACAAAGTTTGTAATTCAGTTTGACCTTTTTTGAGAAGTTCATAAGTTTTGTGTAAATTTGTGAGAAATTTTCTTTTCTTTTTTTTTAAAGACAGATTCTCGCTCTGTCACCTAGGCTGGAGTGCAGCGGCACAATCTTTGCTCACTGCAACCTCCGCCTGCTAAGTTCAAGCAGTTCTCGCACCTCAGCTTCCTGAGTAGCTGGAACTACAGGCATGTGCCACCATGTCCAGTTAATTTTTGTGTTTTTAGTAGAGAAGGGGTTTTGCCATGTTGGCCAGGCAGGTCTCGAACTCCTGACCTCAAGTGATCCGCCAGCTTTGGCCTCCCAAAGTGCTGGGATTATAGGCATGAGCCAACACACCCAGTCCTGAGAAATTTTCAAATATATTTCTTCCCCATGTCTCTTTCTTTTATAAAGAATTGAAATTAGGCCGGGCATGGTGGCTCATGCCTGTAATCCCAGCACCTTGGGAGGCCGAGGCGGGCGGATCACCTGATCAACATGGAGAAACTCCATCTCTACTAAAAATACAACATTAGAGACCAGCCTGAGCAACATGGAGAAACCCCATCTCTACTAAAAATACAGCATTAGTCAGGCATGATGGCGCATGCCTGTAATCCCAGCTACTCGGGAGGCTGAGGCAAGAGAATCGCTTGAACCCGGGAGGCAGAGGTTGCGGTGAGCCGAGATTGTGCCATTCACTCCAGCCTGGGCAAGAGGAAAACTCCATCTCAAAAAAAAAAAAAAAAAAAGAATTGAAATTATGTTTTGTGATAGTTACAGAGTTTTGGTAAGGGTATTCAGCTTTCTAAATGGCTCTTCTGAGAGTGTAAGGTCTGTATATATCTAAGCTTTTTGCTGTGTTTTCTTTTTTCTTTTTCTTTTTATTTTTTGAGATGGAGTCTTGCTCTGTCACCCATGCTGGAGTGCAGTGGCACTATCTTGGGTCACTGCAACCTCCGCCTCCCGGGTTCAAGCAATTCTACTGCCTCAGCCTCCTGAGTAAGCTGGAACTATAGGCATGCGCCACCATGCTGGCTAATTTTTGTATTTTTAGTAGAAACGGTGTTGGCCATGTTGGCCAGGCTGCTCTCTAACTCGTGACCTCAGATGATCCACTCACCTTGGCCTCCCAAGCTGCTGGGATTACAGGTGTGAACTGCCCTGCCCGGCCTGCTGTGTTTTCTCGTATCATTTTTTATCATCCTGTAAATCTTAAAGTTGAGATCATATGCTTTGGTAAAGCTCTCAGAAGCTCCCACTTTTTCCCCTGTCTTCTTCTCAAACGATAATACTGTATTAATATTTTTTTAAATCTTTTTTGTTTTTGAGACAGAGTCTCTGTTGCCCAGGCTGGAGTGCAGTGGTGTGATCTCAGCTTCCTGTAGCCTCTGCCCGCCCCGGTTCAAGCGCCCCTCCTGCCTCAGTCTCCCGATTAGCTGGGATTACAGGTGTGCACCACCATACCCGGCTAATTTTTGTATTTTTAGTGGACATGGGGTTTTGCCATGTTGGCCACGCTGGTCTCAAACTTCTGGTCTTAAGTGATTGGCCCGCCTCAGCCTCCCAAAGTGCTGGGACTACAGGCGTGAGCCACCGTGCCTGGCCCAATAATCTATTAATTTTGATATAAGAGATAGTGTACTAGCTGCTAGAGTAAAAAATTCTGTCTTAATTGTGTGCAATGAATAGAGACGGTTAGAGATTTCTCAATCATCACTTCCTCTCAAAGTCTGTGGCTGTTCCAAGGATCTTTGCAGTTGTCAGTTATGGAATTTGCTTGTCAGGAAATCTAAAAACGACTAAACCTTTGTTTAATATCTATCTCTTGGATGATCTCAGAAAGTTTTAGGAAAGATTGGGAAGGTTTATATATGTACCATATACTAGAATTAGATAATGAACAAAATACAGCTAAATTTATTGGCGCTATACAATCAGGAGTGAGTTACTGTGAAAATGTTATTAAAAAGTCCAGGCAGTGCTTTCTTTTTACTCAAACCAAATGAGTATTCTTCCAGAGCTTATTTTTATTTTAAAGCATATTTCTTTTATGGAGCTGTGATTTAGTCTCTAATAAGGATAAATAATCATTATATGAAAAAAAAGGCTGGTGTCATAGATTTTAGTACTACGTATTGATAGAAACTGCTTCAGTGGTTTTAGATAAGTGTATTTTCCTGAAAGAACTTTTGAATTTGTGGAATGATAGTTTTTCTCTTTTTAACAGCTAACTTGTCTCTACTCATTTCTGCCCAATATAGAAGCTCTGAGAAGCTGGGAGGAAAAAAAAAAAGAAAAAGAATGAATTTACTTCAGAATTACCATTTTAAGTTGTGGAGATTACTTATTTGGAGAGCAAAATTGGATTTTGACATTATTGGGATTGTGTTCAAGATGGACTCAGGAAAAAAAATTTAGATGCCATCTGTTTCAGATTCCTTCTCTCCCAACCCCTTTTATGTTTTATGGCTTTGAGTTCATCAGATTATTTTGTAAAAATAAAAATCCTCAGTAGATTTAGGTTATATAATATCAGCTCTATCAGTGAACATGTAACCAAAGATCTTGCATTTTTATATTGAGTTATACAGGATGATGACAGATATTGTTTAAAGTTAATTGTTATTTCAAACTATATGAATGGTAGCTTCATGCATCTTTAATTCTCACTGTTCACTTGATAAACCAATTTTTTTTTTTTTTTGGAGACGGAGTCTCACTCTGTCGCCCACGCTGGAGTGCAGTGGCGCGGTCTTGGCTCACTGCAAGCTCCGCCTCCCGGGTTCACGCCGTTCTCTGCCTCAGCCTCCCGATTAGCTGGGACTACAGGTGCCTGCCACCACACCCGGCTAATTTTTTTTCTTTTTGTATTTTTAGTAGAGATGGTGTTTCACCATGTTAGCCAGGATGGTCTGGATCTCCTGACCTTGTGATCCGCCCGCTTTGGCCTCCCAAAGTGCTGGGATTACAAGTTTGAGCCACCGCGCCCAGCCGATAAAACCATTTTTATAAGTAGTATTTAACATAGTCCACTTGTTGATGGAAGTTGCTTAAAAAATTGATAAAAAGATATTTTAGATTAAATCTTTATTCACTTGGTGCCTTAAAACCAGAAGAGAAGCTTCTTCTGAGGATTTTTAACTTAAAACAAGCTTACTTAAATTTACTCTTTCAGTAGTGGATTTTATCTTACCCTCTGTGCCAGTTGCTTAGTTTTCGTCTAAATGTGTGCACATAGTTGGCACTTTTCATTTGGGATTTTTTTAAGTTTTAATTTTTTTTTTTAAATTTTTGGAGACGAGGGTCTCAGTGTGTTGCTCAGGGTGGTCTTGAACTCCTGAGCTCAAGTGATCCTTCCATCTCAGCCTCCTGAATAGCTGGGATTACAGGTGCTAACCACCATGCTAGGTTCATTTTGGATCTTAATAAATTCTGAGGGCAGGCTTTTGGGTTACTAAACTGTGAAAGACCAAACTTGCTGAGGTTATAACCTTAACTTAGTGGACCAGGAAGACTCAGTCATCTCAGAGAAACTGAAATAGCACTAGTGTGGTATCCCAGAAATGGCCTAAAGAGAGAGCCATCTGGATAGAAGAGAAGCCATGCTTTGTCTGCAGCAGGAATGTTCTGATGAGATAGAAAGACAGATGGACTGTCCCCACACTAATGTAGTCTGTCCCTCACCCAGAAGCTCCAAGTGGGCAGTGTAGTTATAGTGGGGGTTGGGGTGCTAGGGATGGGAATTATTCTTTAATAATCTCTCACCCATCACATTGGAGGTGTGGGTATACTGGGTAGAGGGATATTCTCTTAGTTTTTGCCTTGTCCAGAGATGTCAGGTGAACAGGTAGCTGTTGCCCTTGCCACGAAAGGGGAGAAGCCTGGGTGCCGAGTAAGTCTGTCAGAGAGCTGTAGTTTGATGTCTCCATCAAAATGCTACATAAATTTGCCAGGGAACAATAGCATTGGATCCCCGTGGATTTCTGCTGCTTATACATTCTAACTCCTTAGCCTATAAAAAGGGGTATTTACAACTTCCTGAATGAAAGTTATACGTTTACTTCTCTCGATACTGTTTTTTTTTTTTTTTGAGGTGGAGTTTCGCTCTTGTTGCCCAGGCTGGAGTACAGTGGCGCGATCTCGGCTCACTGCAACCTCCACATCCCGGGTTCAGGCGATTCTCTTGCCTCAGACTCCCAAGTAGCTGGGATTACAGGTGCCCGCCACCATGCCCAGCTAATTTTTTGTATTTTTAGTAGAGACGGGGTTTCACCACGTTGGCCAGGCTGGTCTCGAACTCCTGACCTCGGATGATCTGCCTGCCTCGGCCTCCCGAAGTGCTGGGATTACAGGCGTGAGCCACCGCGCCTTGCCAATATGTTTTAAAATACACTTTAATTTCTCTGTTGGCCATAATGAATGATGTGAAATTTTTTTCTTTTCTTCCTTTTTTTGGTGTTTGAGTGTCCATGATAATCACCAGATCTCATTTTAGCTTTAGGATAAATTGCTAACCACAGCTGTGATCAAGCCGCTTCCCAGCTGGAGTTCTTTTCCATTTCCTAGAGGTCACTCTCTGATGTGGGTGCTGGTGAGCAGAGAGAAATGACTAATGCCAGGAAAAGGCAAGGGGATTAAAATCTCTTAATTTTGTTTTCGCTTTGCTAGAAATTCTGTAGTCTACAGTGGCAATATTTACTCTTTGAGATTGTGTATGCCCTATTGTGTTTTTTTCATTAATTTTTTTTTTAGAATACTTTTAGATTTCTGGAATAAGAGAGCAGATAGTACATAGAGTTCAGTGTGCTTCTCTCCTCCATCCCCCAGTTTCCCCTATTATTAACATCTTGCATTAGTGTGGTACATTTGTTACAATTAATGAAATAATATTGATACATTATTGTTTACTATAGCATCTGGTTTACACTAAGGTTCAGTCTGCATTGTATATTCTGTGGGTTTTGACAAATGCATAATGACGTGTCTCCACCATTACAGTTTCCTACACATAGTTTTACCACCCTAAAAATCCTGTGTGCTTTACATCCCTCCTCTCCTGCCTGAATTACTGGCAGGCACTGACCATTTTACTGTCTCTATAGTATTGCCTTTTCCAAAATGTCATATAGTTAGAATCATATAACATAGAGCTTTTTAAGACTGTTTTTTTTTTTCACTTAGCAATATGCATTAAATGTTCTTCATGTCTGTTTTTTTTTTTTGACACGGGGTTTTGCTCTGTCGCCAGGCTGGAGTGCAGTGGCGGGATATCAGCTCACTGAAACCTCTGCCTCCCAGGTTCAAGCGATTCCCCTGCCTCAGCCTCCCAAGTAGCTGGGATTACAGGCACATGCCACCACTCCTGGCTAATTTTTTGTATTTTAGTAGAGACCAGGTTTCACCATGTTGGCCAAGATGGTCTCGATCTCCTGACCTCATGATCTGCTCGCCTCAGCCTCCCAAAGTGCTGGGATTACAGGCATGAGCCAGTGTGCCCGGCCTCTTCATGTTTTTTTGTGGCTTCATGGCTCATTTCTTTTTATTGCAGGATAATTTTTCTTTTCTCTTTTCTTTTCTTTACATTTTCCTTCCTTCCTTCCTTCCTTCCTTCCTTCCTTCCTTCTTTCCTTGTTTCTTTCTTTTTTTTTTTTAAGACGGGCTTTTGCTATGTTGACCAGGCTGGCCTTGAATTCCTGGGCTCAAGCGATCCTCCTGCTTCAGCCTCCCGAGTAGCTTGGACTACAGGTGCAAGCCAACATACCCAGTTGGTATTGCTGAATAATTTTCTGTTGTATAGATGTACCACAATTTGTTGATCCCTTCACCATTTGAAGGACATCTTGGTTGCTTCTAGTTTTTGATAATGGTGAATAAAGCTGGTATAAACATACATGTGTAGGTTTTTCTATCATTAAACGTTTTCAGCTCTTTTGAGTAAATACCCAGGAGTATGATTGCTGGATCATATGGTAAGACTATTTAATTTGGTAAGAAATTGTCAAACTGTTTCCCAAAGTGGCTGTACCATTTTGCATTCTTACGAGTAATGAATAATGAGAGTTCCTGTTGTTTCACATCCTCACTAGCATTTGGTATTGTCTTTTTTTTTGTATTTTACTCATTATCTAATAGATATGTAGTAGTATCTTGTTTTAATTTGCAGTTCTCTATGATGTTGGGCATCTTTTCGTATGTTTGACATTTCTATATCTTTTTGGATGAGGTATCTGTTCAGGTCTTTTGCCCATTTTAAAATAAGGTTGTTTGCTTCTTGTTGAGTTTTAAGTGGTCATTGTGTATTTGGATACAAATCCTTTATCAGATATATTTTTTGCAAATATTTTTTCCAGTCTATGGCTTGTCTTTTTATTCTCTTAATAGTGCCTTTCATAGTGTAAAAGTTTTTAATTTTAATAAGGTCCAAGTTAACATCTTCTCTTTCATTGATAATGCTTTTAGTGTTATATCTAAAAACTCATTTCCAGCCAGGTGTGGTGGCTCACACCTGTAATCTCAGCACTTTGGGGGGCCAAGGCAGGCAGATCACCTGAGGTCAGGGGTTCGAGACCAGCATGGCCAACGTGGTGAAACCTTGTTTCTACTAAAAATACAAAAATTAGCTAGGTGTGGTGGTGTGCGTCTGTAATCTCAGCTACTCAGGAGGCTGAGGCAGGAGAATCACTTGAACCTGGGAGGCGGAATTTGCAGTGAGCTGAGATCGCACCATTGTACTCCAGTCTGGGCAACAAGAGCAAACCTATGTCTCAAAATAAATAAATAAATAAATAAATAAATAAATAAATAAAATAACTCATTTCCAAACCGAAGGTCACTTACATTTTCTCCTATTTATCTTCAAAAATTTTTTTTATAGTTTTGTATTTTACATTTAGTTATAAGGTTTAAGTTAGTTTTTTTTTTGGAAAGGTGTAAGGAATATGTGTATATGCATGCACATGGGTGACCACTTGTTTTTTTATAATTTATTTTTTAATTAAAAAAATAAACAGAGATGCGGTCTCACTATATTGCCCAGTCTGGTCTTGAATTCCTGATCTGCCCACATTTGCATCCAAAAGTGCTGGGATTGTAAGTGTGAGCCACTGCATCCAGTTGTGACCAATTGGTTTATACAAATTTTTTCTGACGGGTGCAGTGGCTCACACCTGTAATTCCAGCACTTTGGGAGGCTGAGGTGGGCAGATCACGAGGTCAGGAGATCAAGACCATTCTGGCCAACAAGGTGAAACCCCGTTTCTACTAAAAATACAAAAATCAGCTGGGTGTGGTGGCACGTGCCTGTAGTCCTAGCTACTTGGGAGGCTGAGACAGGAGAATCGCTTAACCGGGGAGTAGGAGGTTGCAGTGAGCCGAGACCGTGCCACTGCACTCCAGCCTAGCGACAGAGTGAGACTCCATCTCAAAAAAAATAAGTTTTTTTCCTATTCTACAAGCATTAATAAGGATGTTCTTAAAAAAACTAAAACAAATGAAATAATTTGTGGGAGTTATTTTTAAATGAGAGTTTCCTAACGTTCTCGAATGTAATTAGAAGCATTGTTCAGAGTGTGGTTTTCCCTTTCAAGAAGATTGATTTTAGGTCATTAGGTCTTAATTGACAAGTGCTTAATTATTTCATACATGTATTAGAGTATTAGGAAGTATGAGCTAAATGTGGCACAGTCATGTGATAGTTTCAGGTTGTAAAGGGGCTTGATAGGAGATTTAAATGCAGAATTTTTCAACTGTCACTAAGGACAAGAGCCTTTGCCACTTGGGTTTTATTATTGTGAAGGGTTTCAACTATACAGATTTTGATCACCCTCTCTAGTGTTTGCTGCTGCTTATTACACTTGTTGAAGACTATCCAGAAGCTTGAGCTGGCAAAAACTGAGTAGGAAGCGCTTCCATGGGTACTGCTGTACTTTCCTGAATATTTTCAATTCTGCCTCAGGCTGAGAATCTTGATTCTAAAAGTAATAGAATGCTGTCCTGAGACATTTTATTCTCATGTAGCGTAAGTACTAATTGTTAGCTAGAATCCTCTTTCACTTGGCTTTATAACTGTCCTGTCCTGTACTTCTAGAATAGCTTCTATTTTCTAAAACATTTTAACCTTAATTGGTATAATGACATCTAAATATTCTGGTCATCTAGGGTATGATGCAAGAATTGTTTAATAACTCTGTGTTTGGTGAGTTTTGTTTGCTTTTTCACCTAGTTAAATAAGTCAACTAGGAACTGTCTGTGTGAAAGCACTTAGATTCTCTGGAGATACATTATCTCCAAATCAATCAATATGAAAGCTCACTTTGTCTTTAATGGGATCCATCTGGTTAATGCTGTGTTTCTTGAGTTTCATAGATTATGAAATCATAAAGCTAAAAGAAAATATGGAGATGGTCTAGTTAGACCCTTTCATTTTATAGCTGAGACTACTTAAGTGCAGAGAGGCTAAGTGACTTGCTCAAGATTGTACAGGTAATTAATGAGTCACACTGGAATTCAGGCCTGACTCCCAGTGTAGTCTTATTTCTGATATTAACTGTGCTAATTTTTTCATTGCAGTTAGTGAAGAAATTATGGATTTATAAGAAGTAAATTTTCTAGGAGGTTTAAGTGGACTTAAGTATTTCTTATAATTGAAATGTGTATATTTCTTTCAGGTACCAGGTGTCACTGGATTTTTATGAGCAAATTTGTTATGTTTCATGTTCCAGATAGAAATCAGCCAATTTAAAAATAGTGGTGAAGTTATTATACCCTATATTTAATGAGCACACATTTGGCTGCATTAAAATGAACCTTAATGTATTTTTTGCACAGCTGAGATAATCTGTTAATATTTAATGCCATAAAGCAACAATGGAATTCTGCTTTCATGTGGTGTATTTATAAAACTAGGGTAGAGTGTTATGTAAAAACTAAAAGTACAGATTAATTTAATATGCATCTGGTGAATTCAGGGCTTGAAGGATGCACATCTGTTGAGAAAACAAATCATAGAACTATTCAGAGTTTCAGCATCTTTAAGTATGTGTGCTTTGATTCTGTTTTAACTGTTTTGAAACAGTCTTTAATGGATTTAGAAAAGGCCATTTGGTCTAAGGAAGCAACTGTGAAGCCACTTACAATGCTATTATTCATTTTATTATTTTTTAAAGCATTTTTATACATTACTATTTTTCTTTCCAATTTATTTATTGGGGAAGGAAGGGGCTAAATGACTCACCATAACAAAATGAGTTTGTTGCAGAACCATATTTAAAAAGAAAGGAATATAATTTGCTGAATTCAATAGATTAGAAATATTTTAAGGCTTTGTCAAAATAATATGCCAAAAAATATTTTAAGGCTCTGAATTCTAATTTGAACTCACAATCAGTGAAGAAATAATCAGTTTCTACTGTGTATTCATCACCATACTAGAGCTGTGGTAATATAGAAATTGAAGATATAGACTATATCTTCAATTTCAAGTTGAAAGAAACAAGACTTAAAATCAAAGGTAGAGAATAACACAGATATGTAATGAAGCAAAAACTTGATCTAATCTGTCAACATTACAGTAATTTAGAGGGGAGAAAATCCAGTGAGTATTCACAATTCTGACAGGAAGGAGATTAAAGTTAAAGTAGTGGATCTCAACTCTGGCTGCTCCTTAGAATCACTTGGGAAAACTTAATCAAAAATCAGATGAATCAGAATCTTGGGTGAGGTGCATCTGCAGTTTTTAAAAGCTTTCCCAGATGTTTGTAATGTGCAGGCAGTGTTAAGAATCACAGGCTTAAAGGCTGGGTTTGATTAGGAAAAGCAAGAAAGTGTGCTAGGCCAGCACAGGGTGGGAGAATTGGCCACAGTCTGTGAAAAGATTAATCCAGTCAAAGCAGTGTGTGCTAGGTGGGGAGGAAGGAGAAATAAGCCTACGGAGGCAGAATGGGGTCTATTTTAGAAGAGTCCTTTTTTTTGGGTGTGTGTGTATGTGTGTGTGTGTGTGTGTGTGTGTGTGAGATGGAGTTTCGCTCTTGTTGCCCAGGCTGGAGTGCAATGGCACGATCTCAGCTCACTGCAACCTCTGCCTCCTGGGTTCAAGCGATTCTCCTGCCTTGGCCTCCCCAATAGCTGGGATTACAGGCATGCGCCACCACGCCCAGCTAATTTTGTATTTTTAGTAGAGATGGGGTTTCTCCATGTTGGTTAGGCTGGTCAAGATAGAATAGTACTTTTCAAAATGTACTATTGACCAGCAGCAGCAGCAGCAGCAGTGTCTCCTGGAAATTTATTATAAATGCAGATTTTAAGGCCCTGCTCCCATACCTACTGAACTGGAAACTCTAGACTGGGGTCCAGTAATCTGTATTTTAACAAGCATGCCAGATGATTCTGATGTACATTCAAAGTTTGGGAACTGCTGTTAAGAGAGGATAATGAAAGTTAGCCAGAGGAAATTAGATTTGATGTGCTCATAAGCAGGGATCCATAGAAGATTTTTAATTTTTATTTTTTAATCATTGACTTATTTTCCATGTATCCAAGGCACGAACCAGCCATGGGCACAGACCAAGAGCCAAGCTGGGATAAACAAGGGTTGCCTTATCCCTGGATGACATGAGATGGACATCACCACATTAGAGGTTCTTAAGCTAGAGAGTAACAGGAAGTATCTGTATGTATTCAAGGTAAATCTGATGGTGATCTGCACAATACTTTGGATTACTAAAAGATATGAATGAAGTGGGCTGGTTGAGGAAATGCAGACATAATCTAGTGGATGTAATCTAGCAGCAGTAAAGGCTTGTTCTAGGGAAGTATTAGTGAAAAAACATAATACTAATAATAGTGATGGCAATTTATTGAGAGTTTACGTAACAAGTGGCATGTCAAATGCATTTTATTCTCACAGCAAGCCACTGAAGTGTGGCTATTCCAGTTTTACAGATCAGCAGATGAGGCAGAGAAGGAAGGTTACTTCTGAAGTTCACACTGCTGGTATGTGGTGGAGCCAGGATGTCAAGCTCAAGAATCTCTGCCTCTAAAGCCTCTTGAAGAAACAGCTAATAATATCTGGAGAGCCACGAGAAAAAGGAAAATACTTGAGTCTGAAAAGTTTTAATCCTACTTGACAGAGAGCAAGGGGATGTCACTGTCGGAAGGGAAATAGTGCATACAGTGGGTAACAAGGGAAGTCATTTAGCCAGTTGGGAACAAACCATCTTGTAAAAGTGACCATGAGGAATAACCGATGGAAATTTTTGTATAGTGCTTTTTCAGTATAAAGTTCGAAGTAACTTTCAATAGTTGAGTTTATAGGTTTTGTTTGTTCTTGCTCATGCTGACTAAATTAGAAGAGTCACCTCATCCCGCTTTTAAGAAGGGTCTTTTAGATTTTAGAGTAAGTAGTCTGTGAGTAAGTCATGCCCAAGAAGCTTATTGTAATACCACTTTTCCCTCTCTAAGCATCTTAGTCTTAAGACAGTTTAAGCCGAGTGTGGTGGCTTATGGAGGATCACTTGAGGCCAGGAGTTCAAGATCAGCTTGGGCAACATAGCAAGACTCTGTTTCTATAAAAAATAAAAAAAAATTAGCTGGGTGTCATGGCATGAGCTGGTAGTCTCAGCTACTCAGGAGACTGAGGCAAGAGGATTGCTTGAGCCCAGGAGTTTAAGGCTGCAGTGAGATCTGATCATGCCACTACACTCCAGCCTGAGTGACAGGGCAAGATGTCTCTGAAACCAACAAACCAACCAACAAAATAAATAAATGACAGTTTAATAAATATTTCAGGCCAGGCACTGTGGCTCATGCCTGTAATCCCAGCACTTTGGGAGGCCGAGGCGGGTGGATCATGAGGTCAGGAGATTGAGACCATCCTGGCCAACGTGGTGAAACCCTGGCTCTACTAAAAATATAAAAATTAGCTGGACATGGTGGTGTATGCCTGTAATCCTAGCTACTCGGGAGGCTGAGGCGGGAGAATCACTTGAACCAAGGAGTCAGAGGTTGCAGTGAGCCGGGATCAGGCCACTGCACTCCAGCCTGGCAACAGAGAAAGTCTCCATCTCAAAAAAAAAAAAAAAAAAATTTCAGTGTTACTTTGTTTTAATTGGGAGGTAATAAGTAGTAAAATACTTAATGTTTAGGTAATTGCTTTCATAAGATGCTATCAGAGCATCCTCTTATTTATTGAGGTAAAATTTATATAACAGAAAATTAACCATTGTAAAGTGCACGATTTAGTTGCATTTGGTACATTTTCAATGTTTCAATGTTGTATAAACATAAACTCTCTCCAAAATATTTTCATCATCCCAAAAGGGAACTTCATACTTTTTTTTTTTTTCGAGACAGGGTCTTCCTCTGTCGCCCAGGCTGGAGTGTAGTGGTGTGATTTTGGCTCACTGCAACCTCTGCCTCCCAGTTCAGGCGATCCTTCCACCTCAACCCCCACAAGTAGCTGGGACTGTAGGCATACGCCACCACACCCCGCTAAAATTTTTTGTATTTTTAGTGAAGATGGGATTTCACCATGTTGGTCAGGCTGGTCTTGAACTCCTGACCTCAAATGATCTGTCCACTTTGGCCTCCCAAATTGCCATGGTTACAGGCATGAGTCACCGCACCCGGCTGTATTATTTTTCTGTAGTTTACTTACATTATTTACATTATTTATACAAACTGTGATATTATACAAAGCTAGTTATTTGAAGTTATTTCTGTGTTAACTGTTTTTATAGACTGTGAATATTAGATGTTTACTTAGGTAAGAACTTTAAGATTAAATAATTTTTTATTTGGCTGACAACTCAGGATTTAGCTGTTTTCATTAAATCAACAATATTACATGCCTTAGTTATCAAAAATTACACAAACAGCCAGGTGCAGTTACTCACGTCTGCAGTCCCAGCACTTTGGGAAATGAAAGCAGGAGGATTGCTTGAGCCCAGGAGTTCGGGACCAGTCTGGGTAACATAGTGAGACCCCATCTCTACAAAAAAATTAAAAAATTAGGCTGGGTACAGTGGCTCACGCCTGTAATCCCAGCCCTTTGGGAGTCTGAGGCAGGTGGGTCACATGAGACCAGCCTGGGTAACATGGCGAAACCTCGTCGCTACTGAAAATACAAAAATTAGCCAGGCGTGGTGATACACGTCTGTAATCCCAGCTACTCAGGAGATTGAGGCATGAGAATTGCTTCAACCTGGGAGGTAGAGATTGCAGTGAGCTGAGATCACACACTGCACTCCAGCCTGGGCAACAGAGCAAGACTCTGTTTCAAAAAAAAAAAAAAATTAGCCTGGCATGGTGGCACATGCCTGTAGTCCCAGCTACTCAAGGAGGCTGAGGCGAGAGGATTGCTTGAGCCCAGGAGGTCAAGGTTGCAGTGAGCCATGATCATGCCACTGCACTCCAGCCTGAGTGACAGAGTGAGATCTTATCTCAAAAGCAAAATAATAATAATACTGGGCTGGGCGTGGTGGCTCATGTCTGTAATCCCAGCAGTTTGGGAGGCCTAGGTGGGCGGATCACGAGGTCAAGAGTTCGAGACCAGCCTGGCCAACATGGTGAAACCCCGTCTCTACTAAAAATACAAAAATTAGCCAGGCGTGGTGGCACGTGCCTGTAATCCCAGCTACTCAGGAGGCTGAGGCAGGAGAATTGCTCGAACCTGGGAGGTGGAGGTTGCAGTGAGCCAAGAGTGCACCACTGCACTCCAGCCTGGGCGACAGAGCAAGACTCCGTCTTGGGGAAAAAAAAATCATAATGATACTACACAAAGATTATTCAGTTTTGGGCTGGGTTTATAGTTTTATAATCTTCATGCCAAACCTCAACATCATAAAATACCTAGCAGAGATAGATATGAAACTGTTTGATCAATAAGTTTAGACAAAAATGTATGCTGACAATTCTGAAGACATTTGAAATTTTATTTAACCAATAGTTTTAAGATGGTGTCTTGCTCTGTCGCCAGGTTGGAGTGCAGTGATGCGGTCTCGGCTCACTGCAACCTCTGCCTCTTGGGTTCAAGCAATTCTCCTGCCTCAGCCTCCCAAGTAGCTGGGATTACAGACATGAGACACCACGTCTGGCTGATTTTTGTATTTTTAGTAGAGATGGGGTTTCACCGTGTTGGCCAGGCTCATCTTGAACTCCTGACCTTGTGATCCGCCCGTCTCGGCCTCCCAAAGTGCTGGGATTACAGGCGTGAGCCACTGCGCCCGGCCTTAACCAATAATTTTAAAGCCAGTGTATTTATTAAAAACTTATGTCTTGTGAACTTGAAAATCAGTTGAGCTTATATACTTAATTTATGAGTTCCCCTTTACTGGTAAGACAGTTTGGTACCTTGTGGCCACAACACATAACAACATACATGTATATATACGTACACACATACATATACACAAAGATACTATAGCTGTTGCTTCAGAACTCTATCCTTGAGATATAAATACAAACTTACCAGCTTACAAAAAAAATGTTGGATCCAAACAGTGGTTTTTATCTCAACATCAGCAGAAAAATAACAGCAGATTTAAAGCCAGGCGGTAAAGAAAATAGAGAAATAGGCTGGTGGCTCATGCCTGTAATCATAACACTTTGGGAAGCTAAGGTGGGTGGATGCCTTGAGCCCAGGAGTTTGAGACCAGCCTTGGCAACATGGTGAAATCCCATCACTATAAAAAAAACACAAAAATTAGCTAGGTGTGGTGGTGCATGCCTATAGTCCCATCTACTCAGGAAGCTGAGTGAGAGGGTCCCCAGAGCCTGGGAAGTAGAAGCTGTGGTGAGCCAAGATGGCACCACTGCACTCCAGCCTGGGTGACAGATTGAGACCCTGTTTCAAAAAAAGAAAAAAGAGAACTTAGGAGCTCTGTAGTTGCAGATTGACCTTTGGGCTCTGAGTTTTTCTTTTCTTTTTTTTTTTGAGTTGGAGTCTCACTGTGACTTAATTTTTGTACACAGTGAAGATAAAGGTCCAAGGCCAGGTGTGGTGGCTCATGCCTGTAATTCTGGCACTTTGGGAGGCTAAGGTGGGCAGATCACTTGAGGTCAGGCTAAGGAGGGCAGATCACTTGAGACCAGCCTAGCAATATGGTGAAATTCTGTCTCTACTAAAAATACAAAACTTAGTTGGGCATGGTGGCGTTCACCTGTAATCCTAGCTACTCGGGAGGCTGAGGCATGAAAATCACTTGAACCCAGAGGTGGAGGTTGTAGTGAGCCGAGATCGCACCACTGCACTCCAGCCTGGGCAACAGAGTAAGACTCTGTCTCAAAAAAAAAGATAAAAGTCAATTTTTTTTTTCATGTGGGTTTCCATTTGTTGAAGAGACCATTCTTTCCCTACTGAATACTCTTGACACCCTGGTTGAAAATCATTTGATCATAGATGTATGGATTTCCTTCTGGACACTCAGTTCTGTTTCATTGATCTGTATGTCTGTCCTTATGCCAGCACCACACAATTGCAATTATTATAGCTTTGTAGTAATTTTGAAATCAGGAAGTGAATCTTCTAACTTTATTTTTCTTTTTGAAGATTGTTTTGGCTAATAAAATGTTATACTGATTGCTCTGTGGTTTGCAGTATTCATTGACAAGGAATTTATTTACATTTTCAAATGACACTGTACTGTGTGGTTTGTGTGGGTACCCTTTAACAGGATACCCAGTTTCTTCCTCCCGTCCCTTATGACATTTTTGTGATTCATTTCACTTACCCACAACCTATAATCATGCAATACATTGCTGCTATTATTTTGAAGAAATTGTTACCTAAACAATTTAAACTAAGAAAAGTAAGATTTGATTGTACCTTCATTTCTTCCTTCTCTAACATTCGTTGTTTATGTAGATTCAAATTTTTTATCTATACTTTCTTCCTCTGTGAGGAACTTCCTTTGACATTTCTTGTAAGGCAGGTCTACTGGCAACAAATTCTCACAGTTCTCGTTTATCTGAGAAGGTCTTTATTCTTCACTTTTGAAGGATAATGCCATTGGATACCAAATTCTAGTTTGGTGGGTTTTTTCTTTCTTTCAACACTTTATTTATTTTATTTTTTTGAGATAGAGTCTCACTCTGTCCCCCAGGCATGAGTGCAGTGGCGCGATCTCAGCACACTGCAACCTCCACCTCCCGAGTTCAAGCGATTTTCCTGCCTCAGCCTCTCGAGTAGCTGGGATTACAGGCGCCTGCCACCATGCCCGGCTAATTTTTGTATTTTTGATAGAGATGGGGTTTCTCCATATTGACCCGGCTGGTCTCGAACTCCTGGACTCAAGCGATCCACACCACTAGGCCTCCAAAGTGCTGGGATTACAAGCATGAGCCACCACAACTGGCCATCTTTCATCCGTTTAAATAGTTAATTCCACTCTCTTCTTGCTTGTAGGTTTTGTGAAAAGAAGTAAGGTCTCTAGCAGCAGGCTTTTGCTCCTGGGCTTTTTTTTTTTTTTTTTTTCTGGAAAGCTGTGATTTTTTGTGTGTGCTTCTCTGTCCAGTTTATAGGGCAATGGCTTGCCCTGTGACCTAAGTTCTCTGATGGATCTAAGAGGGTTCTTGTTTTTCAGCTTTTTCATTTTTGTTTGTTTTCCTTGTGAGGATGGTATTGACAGCTTCCAAGCCCTTTACATCTTGGAGCAGAAGTGTCCATATGAATTTTAGGAACAGCTTTTCCATTTCTGCAACAAAGACCATTGAGATTTTGAAAGGGATTGCATTGAATCTGTGGACCAGTTTGTGTAATATTGCTGTCTTAACAATACTGATTCCCCCAATCCATGAACATAGGGCATCTTTTTATTTAGATCTCATTTAATTTCTTTCACCAATGTTTGCTAGTTTTCAGTGTACAGTTCTTATCCCTCCTTGGATAAATTTATAACTAAGTATGTGGGCTGTATGTGGTGCCTCATACCTGTAATGTTATTCTTTTTGATGCTATCGTAAATGGAATTGTTTTGGTTTCATTTTCAGATTGTACATTACTAGTATATATGAAGATATACACAGACATAAAACTGATTCTGTACTGAATTTATATATTAGCTCTAATAGCTTGTGTTTGTGTTTTTAGGTTTTCTATATATAGGATGAAGTCATCTGCAAATAGAGAATTTTATAGTTTCCTTTCCAATTTGGATGGCTGTTACATCTTTTTCTCCCCTAATTGCTCTGGCTAGAACTTGCATTACAGTGTTGAATAGAAACGGCAAAAGAAGGCATCCTTGTTTTGTTCCTGATCTTATGAGGAAAGCTTTCAGTCTTTCAGGATTAAATATAGTGTTAACTGTGTGTTTTTTATAAAATCTTTTTGTCATGTTGAAGAAGTTCCTTTCTATATATAGTTTGGGTGATTTTTATCAGGAAAGGGTATTGAATTTTGTCAAATGCTTTTTTCTTTTTGCATCAATTGAGATGGCCATATGATTATGATTTTTCTCCTTCATTCAATTAGTGCAGTGGGCCAGGTGCAGTGGCTCACACCTGTAATCCTAGCATTTTAGGAGGCCAAGGCAGGAGGATCACTTGAGCCCAGGAATTTGAGACAAGCTTGGGCAGCAAGGTAAGATCCCATCTCATTAAAAAATAAAAACAAAAAAACCCAGTATTACTTGATTTTCATAAAGTGAGCCATCCTGGCATCCCTGGGATAATTCCCAGTTTGTTGTAATGTATAATCCTCTTAATATACGGTTGGATTGGATTTGCTAGTAGTTTGTTTAGGATCTTTTGCATCTGTGTTTGTAAGGCATATTCTGTCTTTAATTTTCTTGTGATGTTTTTGCCTGGTAGTAAGGTATTCCTGCCTTCATAGAATGAGTTAGTATTGTTGCCTCTTTTTTTTTTTTTTTTTTTTTTTAATACTTTGAGTTCTAGGGTACATGTGCACAACGTGCAGGTTTGATAGATAGGTATACATGTGCCATGTTGGTTTGCTACACCCATCAACTCGTCATTTACATTAGGTATTTCTCCTAATGCTATCCCTCCCCCAGCCCCCGACCACCGACAGGCCCCGGTGTGTGATGTTCCCCGCCCTGTGTCCAAGTGATCTCATTGTTCAATTCCTACCTATGAGTGAGAACATGTCTTGCCTCTTGTTTTTTGAAAGAGTTTGAGGATTGGTGTTAATTATTCTTTAAATGTTTGGTAAGGCTGAGTGTGGTGGCTCACTCCTGTAATACCAACACACAGGCAGAGGCAGGAGGATCACTTGGGGCCAGGAGTTTTGAGACTAGCCTGTGCCACATAGTGAGACCTTATCTCTACTAAAAAAATTATATATAAAAAAAAATTAGCTGGGCCTGGCAGCAGCATCTGTAGTTCCAACTACTCGGGAGGCTGAGGTGGGAGGATTGCTTGAGCCAGGAGGTTCAAGGTTGCAGTGATCTGTAATGGTGCCAGTGTACCCTAGCCTGGGTTACAGAGTGAAACCTTGTCTTAAAATAAAAATGTTTGGTAGAATTTACCTGTAAAGCCTTGTGCTCTTGGGCTTTTCTTTTTTTTTTTTTTAATTAAAAAAAATATGGAACGCTTCACAAGTTTACGTGTCATCCTTGCACAGAGGCCATGCTAATCTCTGTATTGTTCCAATTTTAATATATGTGCTGCCGAAGGGAGCGTGGGCTTTTCTTTTTGAGGAGGTTTTTGACTGTTGATTCAATCTAAGATTTGTTTAGATTTTCTCTCTTCTTGAATCAGTTTTGGTACTTTGTGTATTTCTAGGACCCTGTCTATATCACCTAGATTATCTAATCTGTTGGTGTACAAATTATTCTAATTCTTTTCATTTTTAAGGTATGCAGAATTGTCTCTACTTTCTGAAGTTAGTAATTTGAGTGCTTTTTTAAAATCCTGGTCAGTCTAGCTCAATGTTTATCAATTTTGTTGATCTTTTCAAAAAAACAGCTTTTGGTTTTACTGATTTTTTTCTCTTCTTCTCTAACGTGTCTTGTTCATCTCTGATCTGATCTTTATTTCCTTCCTTCTGCTAGCTTTGAATTTAGCTTGCTCTTCTTTTTCTGCTTACTTAAGGTATTGATCTGGGTTCTTTCTTCTTTTTCATTCATTCATTCACTCATTCATTTATATATTTATAGAGATGAGATCTTGCTGTGTTGCCCAGGCTAAAGTGCATTGGTGTGACCGTAGCTCACTACAACCTCAAACTCCTGGGCTCAAGTGCACCTCCTGCCTCAGCCTCTAAGTGCACTTAAAAAAAGTATATTCTGCTTTTGTGGGTTGGAGTGTTCATATTTGTTTAGCTCTAGTTGGTTTATGGTATTATGTAAGTACTCTGTTTCTTTATTGATCTTATGTCTACTTTATTATTCAAAGTGGGTTGTTAAAGTCTCTAACTGTTGTAGAACTGTCAGTTTCTCCAATTCTGTCAGTTTTTAGCTTTATGTATTTTGGTATGCTCTTATTAGGTTTGTTTATATTATTGTCTTCTTGAAGAACTATTATAGCAATATTTAGTGACCTTTGCCTCATAACTATTTTCTTATTAAATTTTTTTTTCTAGAAATGGGGTGTCTAGCTCTGTTCCTGAGACTGGAGTGTAGTGGTGTGATCACTGCTCACAGTAATCTTGAACTGTTGGGCTTCAGCAGTCCACCTATCTCAGCCTCCTGTCATCACAATTTTTATTGTAAATTTCATTTTGTCTGGTACAGGCTGAGTATCCTTTATCTGAAATGCTTAGGACCAGAAGTGTTTCAGATTTTGGATTTTTTTGGAATTTTGAATATTGCTAATACATAATAAGGTATCTTATGAATGAAAAGAAATTCATTTGTTTTGTATATATGATATGCATATAACCTGAAGGTAATTTTGTAGCATATTTTTAATAGTTTTGTGCATGAGACAAAGTTTGTGTATGTTGAACCAACTGAAAGCAAAAATGTCACTTTCTTCTCCTGTGAGCACTTTTTTTTTTTTTTTAAAGAGGCTGGATGTGGTGGCTCATACCTGTAATCTCAGCACTTTGGGAGGTTGCGGCAGGAGGATTGCTTGAGCCCAGGAGTTTGAGACTAGCCTAGGGAACATAGTGCGACTTCATCTCTAAAAAAAATTTTGTTTAATTAGCCAGTTGTGATGAAGTGCACCTGCAGTCTCAGCTACTCAGGAGGCTAAGGTGGGATGATCACTTGAGGCCAGGAGTTGGAGGCTGCAGTGAGTTATGATCATGCCACTGCACTCTACCCTGTCTAAAAAAAAGGAAAGAAGGAAAGAAAGGTGTCACTATCTCTGCCATCCATGTGGACAATCTGTGGTTGCTTGGCATCACCATCATTCCTGACTCTGAATTTATATGCTACCAGTAAGCATTCATTTTTGCCCAGGTAGTCCTATAGCATTTCCCTAATGTTTTCATCTGTAGTTTCATAGTTTTGGGTCGTATATTTAAGCCTTTAATCCGTTTTGAGTTGACTTTTGCATATGGTGAAAAACAGGGATATAATTTCATTCTTCTGCATGTGGATATCCAGTTTTCCCAGCACCATTTGTTTTATATTGATTGACTGATTTGTTTTTTGAGATGGGTTCTCACTCTGTTGCCCAGGCTGGAGTGCAGCGGTATGATCATAGCTCACTGCAGCCTCGACCTCCTAGGCTCAAGCGATCCTCTTGCCTTAGACAAAGTGCTGGGATTACAGATGTGAGCCACTATGCCTGGTCTATATTTATTTATTTATTGAGATGGAGTCTCACTCTGTTACCAGGCTGGAGTGCAGTGGTGCGATCTCGGCTCACTGCAACCTCCGCCTCCCGTATTCAAGCGATTCTCTTGCCTCAGCCTCCCAAGTAGCTGGGACTACAGGTGCACGCCACCACACCCAGCTAATTTTTGTATTTTTAGTAGAGATGGCGTTTCACCATGTTAGCCAGGATGGTCTCGATCTCCTGACCTCGTGATCTGCCCACCTCAGCCTCCCAAAGTGCTGGGATTACAGGCGTGAGCCACCACACCTGTCTGTTTTTGTTACATTTACCCTTTTGAAGTCTGAGAGTTTTTCCTAATTTTTTATCTAGGGCTTTTCTAGTTTCATGTCTTAAATTTAGGTCTTTAAACCATCTTGAATTATGTTTTGTATCTGGTGAGAAGCATGGGTCCAGTTTTATTCTTATGCATTTGGCTACCTGATTTTCCCAGTACCATTTATTGAATAGGGTGTTCTTTTCCTAGTGTGTATTTTTGTTGACTTTGTTGAAAATCAGTTGGATCTAGGTATGTGACTTTATTTCCGGATTCTTTATTCCATTTCTTTGAACTATATGCTTATTTTTATTCCAGTACCATGCTGTTTTGGTTACTATAGCCTTGAAGTATAATTTGAAGTCAGATAGTGTGATGCCTCCCAGCTTTGTTCTTTTTGCTTAGGATTGCTTTAGTTATTTGGGCTCTTTTTCAGTTTCATATGAATTTTAGGATATTTTTTCTAATTCTGCAAAAAATTATGGTAATTTGATAGGGAGTGTATTGAATCTGTTAATTGCTTTGGGAAGTGTAGTCATTTTAATGATATGATTCTTCCAGTCTATGAGCGTGGGATGTATTTCCATTTGTTTGTGTCATCTATGATTTATTTCATCAGTGTTTTCTAGTTGTCCTTATAGACATCTTTCACGTCCTTAGTTAAATGTATTCCTATGTATTTTATTGTTTTTGTAGCTATTGTAAATGGGATTGCCTTCTTGATTTTGTCCTCCACTAGGTTGTTATTGGTGTATAGAAATGCTACTGATTTCTGTACGTTAAATTTGTGTCCTGAAACTTTACCAAATTTATTTATCAAATCTAAAAGTGTTTTTTGTGGAGTCTTTAGAGATTTCTAGATACAAGATTATATCAGCGAACAGGGACAGCTTGACTTCCTCTTTTCCAATTTTGATGCTTTTTTTTTTCTTGCCTGATTTCTTACTGTGGTGAATAGAAGTGAAAATGGGCATCCTTGTCTTGTTTCAGTTCATACAGGAATTGCTTTCAACTTTTCCCCATTAAATATAATGTTGGCTGTGGGTTTGTCATATATGGCCTTTATTATGTTGAGGTGTGTTTTTTTTATGCCTAGCTTGTTGACTTTTATCATGAAGTGATGCTTACTTGTATTGATTGATTTTCTTTATCCCTTGAGATGATCAGGTGGGTTTTGTTCTTCATTCTGTTTATGTGATGTATCACATTTTATTGATGCATCCTTCCAGCACCCTTAAAAAAAAAAAAAAGACGGGTGACGTCACTTTGTTGCCGAGGCTGGAATGCAGTGCCATGATGATAGCTCACTCCAGCCTCTGAACTCCTGGGCTCAGAGGGATCCTCTTTCTTCAAACTCCCAAGTAGCCAAGACTACAGGGAATGGTCATATTAACCATGCCCAGCTAATTTAAAAAACTCTTTATACAGATGAGGGTCCCACTGTGTTACTCAGGCTGTTCTCAAACTCTTTTTTTTTTTTTTTTGAGACAGAGTCTCACTCTGTCGCCCAGGATGGAGTGCAGTGGCGCACTCTTGGCTCACTGCAACCTCCACCTCCTGGGTTCAAGCAATTCTCCTGTCTCAGCCTCCTAAGTAGCTGGGACCACAGGCATGTGCCACCATGCCTGGCTAATTTTTGTATTTTTAGTAGAGACAGGGTTTCACTATGCTGGCCAGGCTGGTCTCGAACTCCTGACCTCATGATCCACCCGCCTCGGCTTTCCAAAGTGCTAGGATTACAGGCGTGAGCCACCGTGCCTGGCTCGAACTCTTAACCTCAAGCAGTCCTCCTTGGCCTTCCAAAGTGTTGATATTACCGGTGTAAGCCACTGCACCCGGCCCTGGCATCTTTTTTTTTTTGAGATGGAGTTTCGCTCTGTCGCCCAGGTTGGAGTGTAGTGGTACAATCTCTGCTCACTGCAACCTCCACCCCCTCCAGGGAGAAATCAAGCAATTCTCATGCCTCAGCCTCCCAAGTAGCCAAGATTACAGGTGTGCACCACCAGATCCAGCTAATTTTTTAATTTTTTGTAGAGACGGGGTTTTGCCATGCTGATTAGGCTGATCTCAAACTCCTGGCCTCAAGTGATCTGCTCGCCTCTGCCTCCCAAAGTGCTAGGATTACAGGCATGAGCCATTGCGCCCAACCCCTGGCATAATTTGTTAAAAAGACTATCCTTTCCGGAACGTATGTTGCTCTTGGTGCCTTTGTCAAAAATGACTTGGCTGTAAATACGTGGATTTATTTCTGGGTTCTCTGTTTTGTTCCATTAGTCTATGTGTCTGTTTTCGTTTTTGTTTTTTAAAAATGTTTACATATGGCCAGGCACTGTGGCTCACGCCTGTAATCCCAGCCCTTTGGGAGGCCGACATGGGCAGATCATGAGGTCAAGAGATAAGACCATCCTGACCAACATGGTGAAACCCCATCTCTACTAAAAATACAAAAATTAGCTGGGCCTGGTGGCATGCACCTGTAGTCCCAGCTACTCAGGAGGTTGAGGCAGGAGAATCGCTTGAACCTGGGAGGTGGAGGTTGCAGTGAGCTGAGATTGCGCCACTGCACTCCAGCCTGGTGACAGAGTGAGACTCTGTCTCAAAAAAAAAAAAAAATTTTTTTTTAACATATTTATTTATATTGAGACTGGCCAAGTTTTGTATTTTTGGTAGACAAAGGATTTTGCCATGTTGCCCATTCTGGTCTCGAACTTCTGGGCTCAAGTGATCCACCCCCCTCAGCCTCCCAAAGTGCTGGGATTACAGGCATGAGCCACTGTGCCCAGCCCATGTGTCGGTTTTTATGCCAGTACCATGCTGTTTTGGTTGCTATAGCTTTGTAGTATAATTTGAAATCAGGTAATGGTGATGCCTCCAGCTTTGATCTTTTTTCTTTTTTTGTTCCTTTTTTTTTCTTTTCTTTTTTTGAGATGGAGTTTGACTCTTGTTGCCCAGGCTGGAGCGCAATGCCGTGATCTTGGCTCACCGCAACCCCCACCTCCTGGGTTCAAGCGATTCTCCTGCCTCAGCCTCCCAAATAGCTGGGATTACAGGCATGCACCACCACGCCTGGCTAATTTTGTGTTTTTAATAGTGACAGGGTTTCTCCATCTTGGTCAGGCTGATCTCGAACTGCCGACCTCAGGTGATCCACCCACCTTGGCCTCCCAAAATGTTGGGATCACAGGCGTGAGCCACCATGCCCGGCTTTTTGTTCTTTTTTCTTATTATTGCGTTAGCTGTCAGGTCTATTGTAGTTCCATATGAATTTTGGATTGTTTTTATATTTCTGTGAAGAATGTCATTGGTATTTTGATATGGATTGCATTGAATCTGTAGATTGTTTTGAGTAGTATAGATATTTAACAATATTAAGTCTTCTGATCCAGGATAATATCTTTCCATTTTTTGTGTCCTCTTCAGTTTCTTTCATCAGTGTTTTATAGTGTGTTTTTGTAGAGATCTTTCACTTCTTTGGTTAAATTTATTTCTAGGTATTTTATCTTTTGTTCTATAGCTCTTTTAATTGGGATTGTTTTCTTGATTTATTTTTCAGATCATTATGGTGTATAGAGATGCTACTGTTTTTTTTTTTTTTTTCTGTTGTTGTTGGGGAGACAGAGTCTTGCTCTGTCACCCAGGCTAGAGTGCAGTGGCCTGATCTTGGCTCACTGCAACCTCTGCTTCCCAGACTCAAGCAAGCCTCATGCCTCAGCCTCCCCAGTAGCTGGGATTACAGGTGTGCGCCACCACACCTGGCTAATTTTTGTGTTTTTAGTACAGACAGGGTTTTGCCATGTTGCCCAGGCTGATCTCAAACTCCTGGCCTCAAGTGATTCAGCCACCTCAGCCTCCCAAAGTATGGAGATTACAGACGTGATCCACTGTGTCTAGCTGGTACTGGTTTTTATATATTAATTTTATTGTGGTTTTAGTATGTTGACTTTACTCAATTTATTTATTCGTTTTTTTTTTTTTGAGACAGAGTCTCACTGTTGCCCAGGCTGAAGTGCAGTGGCGCGATCTCAGCTCACTGCAAGCTGTGCCTCCCGGGTTCACGCCATTCTCCTGCCTCAGTCTCCGGAGTAGCTGGGACTACAGGCGCCCGCCACCACACCCGGCTAATTTTTTGTATTTTTAGTAGAGATGGGGTTTCACCGTGTTAGCCAGGATGGTCTCGATCTCCTGACCTCATGATCTGCCTGCTTCGGCCTCCTAAGGTGCTGGGATTACAGGCGTGAGCCACCACGCCCGGCCTGTTTATTAGTTTTAATAGTTTTGTTTGTGTGGGGTCTTTAGGTTTTTCTAAATATAAGATCATGTTGTCTGCAAACAAGGATAATTTGGCTTCTTCTCTTCCAGGTTGTATGTCCTTTATTTCTTTCTCTTATCTAATTCTCTGGCTCGGAATTCCAGAATGTTGAATAAAAGTGGCAAAACTGAGCATCTTTGTAGTTTTCTGTATCCTGAATGTTTTATTTTTCCCTGTTTCATCTGATAATAGCTCTGAGTTTGTCTGTATAGCCTTTATTGCATTGAGGTATTTCATTTCTTTTTTTTTTTTTTTTTTTTTTTGAGATAGGGTCTCACTCTGTCACCCAGACTGGAGTGCGGTGGCGTGTTCTCAGCTTATGGCAACCTCCACCTCCCAGGTTCAAGCGATTCTCCTGCCTTAGCCTCCCAAGTAGCTGAGATTAGAGGCATGCATCACCATTCCCACTAATTTTTGTATTTTTAGTAGAGATGAGGTTTCACCATGTTGGCCAGGCTGATCTTGAACTCCTGACCTCAAATGATCTGCCCTCCTTGGTCTCACAAAGTACTGGGATTACAGGCATGAGCCACTGTGCCTGGCTGAATTATTTTGTTTCTATACCCAATTTGTTGAGAGTTTTTATTGTGAAAAAAATGTTCTGAATTTTATTGAACATATTTTCAGCATCTGTTAAAATGATTATATGGCTTCTGCCCTTTATTCTGCTCATGTGATATATCACATTTATTGATTTGCATATGTTGACTCCTCCTTGAATACCACTTAATCATAATGGTCTTATTTTTAATATAATTAATTAATTAATTAATTAATTTTGAGACGGATTCTCATTCTGTTGCCAGGCTGGAGTACAATGGCACCATCTCGGCTCACTACAACCTCTGCCTCCTGGGTTCAAGCGATTCCCCTGCCTCAGCCTCCTGAGAAGCTGGGACTATAAGCACGCACCACCATGCCTGGCTAATTTTTTTTTTTTTTTTTAGTATTTTAGTAGAGACGGGTTTTTACCATGTTGGCCGGGATGGTCTTGATCTCCTGACCTCGTGATCCAGCTGCCTCAGCCTCCCAAAGTGCTAGGATTACAGGCGTAAGCCACCGTGGCTGGCCTATGTATTTATTTTTTGAAGTAGATTCTCACTGTGTTGCTCAGGCTGGAGTACAGTGGCATGATCTTGGCTCGCTACTGCCTCAACATCCAGGGCTCAAGCAGTCCTTCTACCTCAGCCTCTTGAGTAGCTGGCCAGGATAATTTTTTTCTGTTTGTATTTTTTTTGTAGACATGGGATTTCATCATGTTGCTGAGGCTGGTCTCGAATTCTTGAGATCAAGCAATCCACCTGCCTCGGCCTCCCAAAGTGTTGAGATTACAAACGTGAACCACCATGCCCAGCTCATGATGATCTTTTTAATGTGTTGTTGAATTTGGCTTTCTAGTATCTTATTTTATTTTTATTTTTATTTATTTGTAGAGACAGGGTCTCACTGTGTTGTGCAGGCTGGATTGCAGTGGTGCCATCATAGCTGACTGCATTCTCAAAGTCCTATGCTCAGGCTATCCTCCCACGTAAGCCTCCTGAGTAGCTATGACTACAGGCACATGCTACCATGCTCAGCTAATTTTTAAAGTGTTTTGTGGATATGGGGTCTTGCTATGTTTCCCAGGCTGGTCTCAAACTCCTGGCCTCAAGAAGTCCTCCCACCTTGACTTCTCAAATTGATAGGATTATAGGTTGAGCCACTGCCCCTGGCCTGCATCTTTTCAAAGCAGTCAGCCTAATTTTTACAATGTTTTTCAAGAACTACAGCATACAGATAAAGAGTTCCGTGTAGTTTAAAGATCAAAAGGGAATACTGTATACCTGTCCTTCAGAGAAGTAGAACATGACCAGTGTCTGAGAAGGCCCTATGTCTGCCTACCTTTTTTCTGGCGTACTAGCAGGCTCTACTATACTTTATTTTGTGACAGCTAGATATGCGTACAAGTAGGAAAGTTTCACCCAGAAAAATCTGGTTCATTAGAAGAAAATCAGTCAACAGAAGCAGCTGTAAAAATGTTGAGATTAGGCCTGGTGCAGTAGTTCATGCTTGTAATCTCTGCACTTTGGGATGCCAAGGTGGGCGGATCACTTGAACTCACGAGTTTGAGACCAGCCAGGGCAACATGGTGAAACCCTGTCTCTACAAAAAATACAAAAATTAGCCAGGCATGGTAATGTGCACCTGTACTCCCAGCTACTCAGGAGGCTGAGGTGGGAGGATGGCTTGAGCCTGGGAGGTGGAGATGACAGTGAGCTGAGATTGCACCACTGCACTCCAACCTGGGTGATAGAGTCAGACCTTGTCTCAAAAAACAAAAACAAAAACAAACAAAAAAAAGTTGAGGTGATGGAATTTTAGTACACAAGGAGATGAAAACAGTAAAAGTAAGTTTAAGATTTTTTTTTTTTTTGAGACGGAGTCTCGCTCTGTAGCCGAGGCTGGAGTGCAGTGGCATGATCTCGGCTCATTGCAACCTCTGCCTTCTGGGTTCAAGTAGTTCTCTTGCCTCAGCCTTCCGAATAGCTGAGATTACAGGTGTGTGCCACCATGCCTGGCTAATTTTTGTATTTTTTGTGGAGATGGGGTTTCACCATATTAGCCAGGCTGGTCTCAAACTCCTGACCCCAAGTGATCTGCCCGCCTTGGCCTCCCAATGTGCTGGGATTACAGGTGTGAGCCACCGCCCCCAGCAGTAGGTTAAATAATTTAAAGCAAATATGAAAATACTGAAGAGAGAAATGGAAGATACAAGAACCAACTAAAACTTGTAGTGCTGAAAAATACCTGAATTGTTGCTTTTAAGTAAGCAATTTTCAATTTTTTTTTTTTTTTTTTTTTTGAGACGGACTCTCACTCTGTTGCCCAGGCTGGAGTACAGTGGCATGATCGCATGATCTCGGCTCACTGCATCCCCCGCCTCCAGGGGTCAAGCGATTTTCCTGCCTCAGCCTCCCAAGTAGCTGGGACTACAAGCACATTCCACCACACTCGGCTCATTTTTGTATTTTTAGTAGGGATGGGGTTTCACCATGCTGACCAGGCAGGTTTCAAACTCCTGACCTCGTGATCCGCCCTCCTCAGCCTCCCAAAGTGCTGGGATTACAGGCGTGAGTCACCACGCCCAGCCGCAGATTTCAACTTTTGGTTGACAGTGTATTTTGGTAATTGGCCATATTTCCAGAAATGAAAGTATAGATGCATTTTTTTCCTCCAGTTTTTTGTTTTTTTTTTTTTTTTTGGTATAGTGAATCCCAAAGAGCCTTGCTCTTTTCCAGTTTCATTATTTTATTTTTCATGTTAGTAACTTCACCCAATGTGGTAGTTTTTAAAAGTTGGAGATATAATTTCAGTTTAGCTTTAAGTTATCAAGTGAAGAATGTCAGTAATATTGCTTTGGTCAGATAATAAAAGATAAAAATTCTATGATTAAAAAACAGTCAGGTAACCAAGATGAGTAATGAGTGAATGAAATAAGGACTAATATCATTAAAGTAGGAGCTGAGTATTTACTATAGGAATATTGGAGAATGATTAAACAAATTGTGTTTCATGATGAACATCCACTTTTTAACTATATTTTTATATAATTAACCATTATCTTTTGATCTTGAAGTATACACCTAATCATTTCATAGGCAAGACTGTGCTACATCCTTAAAATTTACCATCCTGTTGTTAGGACAGTACTGAACCTCTTTATGCACTCAGCTATGATTAAACTAAAGTTACATCCTTGGTATAAACATACCAACTCCCAGTTACTAAACATACTTGAAAGCTTCTTAAGTTGCCACACTTACCAGTACTGATTTCAGGGCCATTGGGATTTATCTGTGCGTGGACCAGGTTAGGATGATGAATTATTTTTTTAATTAAGATTTTTAAGTTTTAATTCTTTTTTTCAAACATTATAGCTTATATTTGAATATTCATACCAATTTCTGGTTGAGAAAGTTAAGAGATACTGACTTGGGCTACTGTCTTATCTATGTTTAGAATTCAGAATTTTTAGCCTTTTGTTTAGTTTTTACATTCAGTTTCTCTATATGGGGCATTTTTCTCTATTCACCTTTGGGTTTCTTTTTTTTTTTTTTTTTTTTGTGAGACGGAGTCTCGCTCTGTCGCCCAGGCTGGAGTGCAGTGGCACGATCTCGGCTCACTGCAAGCTCTGCCTCCCGAGTTCACGCCATTCTCCTGCCTCAGGCTCCCAAGTAGCTGGGACTACAGGCGCCCGCCACCACGCCTGGCTAATTTTTTGTATTTTTTAGTAGAGACGGGGTTTCACTGTGTTAGCCAGGATGGTCTCTATCTCCTGACCTTGTGATCCACCCGCCTCAGCCTTCCAAAATGCTGGGATTACAGGCGTGAGCCACCACGCCCGGCCACCTTTGGGTTTCTTGTGTTGGTTTTCTTTTGATACTAAGATATATTAAGATGTTTAGTTGTTTATTCAGAATCAAGTACTTCTTATTTGAAAGGAGCTAAACATTGACTCCACTTAATCATTAAGAGTAAAATTATTTTGATTCTCCAGGATGACCAATTACTAAGAATAATTTAATTTTGTCTTTGACAAGAGTGACAAGAGGAGAGTTTAAACCTCTGCTTGTCTTGAGAATAGTCTCTGGCATGCTTAGTTATGAAGTAACATGTTGTGTACAGAAGTTTTAGTTTTAAAATAATAAAGCACTTCTCCTAGAAGCATGCCAGGCTGGAGTGCAGTGGCACGATCTCGGCTCACTGCAAGCTCCGCCTCCTGGGTTCACGCCATTCTCCTGCCTCACCCTCCCCAGTAGCTGGGGCTACAGGCACCCGCCACCATGCCCGGCTAATTATGTTTTTGTATTTTTAGTAGAGACGGGGTTTCACCGTGTTAGCCAGGATGGTCTCAATCTCCTGATCTCGTGATCCGCCCGCCTTGGCCTCCCAAAGTGCTGGGATTACAGGCGTGAGCGGCTTCTGGCTGAAACTTAATTTTTCAAGAGGTATATAGCATGTATAACCATAGCATACGTGATTGTTTTATAATATTCTGAATCCAGTGTGATTTAATTGCAATATCATTATAAGGCATAAAAGATAAAGTAGTATTAACTTTGGCATAATGCATACTTCAAACCCGTAACTACTTGGTGTTTTTGGTGGCAGTTTTTGTTAAACTTTGGGCTGATGTTTCCCTGCCAATGTCATTTTTAATTTAAACATTATTAGTAAGAGTTTTCACCATTGAGAGCTGCTTACAGAGGTAAAACTTCCCTTATAAAAAGTTCAAATGTATTATACATTCATAACAAAGTATAAATGCTTACAGTTTTACCTCCATTGAGAAATTCACCAGTTTGGTGTGTATTGCTTTAAATTCTGTTTCATTATATTTATTATTTTCTTGTTTAAAAAATCTTTTTCTTGGCCGGGCGCCATGGCTCACGCCTGTAATCCCAGCACTTTGGGAGGCCAAGGCGGGCGGATCATGAGGTCAGGAGTTGCCTGGCCAGGGTGGTGAAACCCCGTCTCTACTAAAAATACAAAAAATTAGCCAGGCATGGTGGTGCATGCCTGTAGTCCCAGCTACTCGGGAGGCAGAAGCAGGAGAATCGCTTGAACCCAGCAGGCGGAGGTTGCAGTAAGCCGAGATTGCACCACTGCACTCCAACCTGGGCGACAAGGCGAGACTCTATCTCAAAAAAAAAAAAGAAAAACTTTTTCTTAGCAATGTCTCAGTTTTTTTCAGTGTTTTGAGGATACAGACAAGACATTTGGTTTGATTTCTTTGTAAAAATAGTTTGTGTAATTATTTAATATGTGATCATTGTAAAAATTTGGACAAAATCAAAAAGTGATAAAGAACAAAAGAAAACCGTGTGAAATGCCTCCAAAAGAGTATTATTATTAGCAGTGCAATTTTCTTTCCAGTGTGTCTTATGATTATATGCATATGTCAATATTTTTAAGAAATTTGGATTATAGAGTTTTCCATTACATCAGATAGTTATTTAATGGTGTATTACACATAAATTATTTAGCTGCAACTCAATTGTTGGTTTTTAGGTTATTTTCAGATTTTTGCTCTTATAAATTCCTGATATAAACATCATCTTTTATGTTAATTTTTGATTATTTCCTTAGGAAACTCATTTCCTTAGGCTTATTAGATGAACATTATTATTTATTCCTTAGGGTTCAGTCAATGACCATTTTGCCAGATAGTCTCCCAAAGAGGTATGGTCCCCTCAGCAAGGCATGAGAGTGAGTGTATTTCTCTGGATTCTGGCAACATTCAGTGTCGTGATTTTCTGTCACATTTGCAAATTTTATTTTGTTTTCTTTTCTCCCTCCCTAACTCATTTGCCAGTTTTATAGATGAGAAACATTATCTTCTCTCTGTGTCACATCTTTTTTTTTTGAGATGAAGTCTGTCTCTTGTCCCCCAGGCTGGAGTGTGATGGTATGATCTCGGCTCACTGCAACCTCCGCCTCCTGGGTTCAAGTGATTCTCCTGCCTCAGCCCCCTGGGTAGCTGGGATTACAGGCGCCTGCCACCCGACCCGGCTAATTTTTGTATTTTCAGTTGAGACAAGGTTTCGCCATTTTGGCCAGGCTGGTCTTGAACTCCTGACCGTAGGTGATCCACCCACCTCGGCCTCCCAAAGTACTGGGATTACAGGCGTGAGCCACCGCGCTTGGCCTTTTTGTGTTACATCTTTGATGTGTACTTCATATATTTTATTTTGTTTGTTTGATTGAGACAGAGTCTTGCTCTGTTGCTCAGGCTGGAGTGCAGTGGTACATTCTCGGCTCACTGCAACCTCCACCTCCTGGGTTCAAGCGATTCTTGAGCCTCTGTCTCCCCAGTAGCTGGGACTACAGGCACCCACCACCGCGCTCAGCTAATTTTTTGTCTTTTTGGTAGAGACAGGGTTTCACACATTGCCCAGGCTGGTCTTGAACTCCTGGCCTCAAATGTCAGCCTCCCAAAGTGCTGGGATTATAGGCCTGAGCCATTGTGCCGACTGTACGTCTCATATATCTTTTTTTTTTTTTTTTTTTTGAGACAGAGTCTCGCTTTGTCGCCCAGGCTGGAGTGCACTGGCATGATCTCGGCTCACTGCAACCTCTGCCTCCCAGGTTCAAATGATTCTCCTGCCTCAGCCTCCTGAGTAGCTGGGATTACAGGCCGGCACCACCACACCTTGACCTCTTGGGCTCCAGTGATCCTCCTGCTTCAGCCTCCCAAGTGACTAGGACTACAGGTGTGTGCCACCACACCTGACTAATTTTTTTTTTTGAGACAGTCTCACTCTTGTCACTCAGGCTGGAGTGCATGGCGTGATCTTGGCTCCCTTCAACCTCCGCCTCCCAGGTTCTACCGATTCTCCTGGCTCAGCCTCCCTAGTAGCTGGGATTACAGGTGCCTGCCACCCCGCCTGGCTAATTTTTGTATTTTTAGTAGAGATGGGGTTTCGCCATGTTGGCCAGGCTGGTTTCAAACTCCTGACCTCCGGTAATCCACCCACCTCGGCCTCCCAGAGTGATGGGATTACAGGCGTGAGCTACTGCGCCTGGCCCACACCTGACTAATTTTTAAATTTGTTGTAGAGATGGGGGTCTCACTATGTAGACCAGGCTGGTCTCAAACTCTTGGCCACAAGTGATCCTCCTGCCTCAGCCTACCGAAGTGCCAAGATTACAGGTGTGAGCCACTGTTCTTGGCCTCAAGGGTGTACTTCTGAAATTTCCAGGAGCATTGTCACTTGACCTTTACAAAACTTTACCAATAGATTTGGTTATAACATATAGGAGAAAGAATACAAAACAGGAAAGGAAGGTGGCACCAGAACCAAACATACCAACAACAGCAAAAGGTGACTTTTGATACAAAGGAAAGGGAAAAAGTATCATCTTAAAATTCAGTAGCGGTCGGCACGCCTGTACTCCCAGCACTTTGAAAGGCTGATGCAGGTGGATTGTTTGAGGCCAGGAGGTCGAGACCAGCCTGGACAATATGGTGAAACCCTGTCTCTACTAAAAATATAAAAATTAGCCAAGCATGGTGGCACACGCCTGTAATGTCAGACACTCGGGAGGCTAAGGCACAAAAATCACTTGAACCCAGAAGGCGGAGGTTGCAATGAGCCAGGATCACACTAATGCACTTCAGCCTGGGCGACAGAGCGAGATGCTGTCTGAAAAAAAAGACAAAACTAAAAACTCAGTAGCAGAGGATTTTAGTATAGTAGCATTTGGCCTTACACACTTCATTAAGGCATAAGGACATCATTGTTTTTTTTCTTTTTAAATAGAACAAGACAGTGGTTTTCATCCCTTATCCAAGAAAGTTAAGTTTACATGTCATATATTTGGCTGCCTAAGAGTTCATGTGTGAGGAAAATGACCTAAAATTCTTTTTTTTTTTTGAGACAGAGTCTCGCTCTGTCGCCCAGGCTGGAGTGCAGTGGCGTGGTCTCAGCTCACTGCAAGCTCTGCCTCCTGGGTTCATGCCATTCTCCTCACTCAGCCTCCTGAGTAGCTGGGACTACAGGCGCTCACCACCACGTCTGGCTAATTTTTTTTTGTATTTTTAGTAGAGACGGGGTTTCACCGTGTTAGCCAGGATGGTCTCGATCTCCTGACCTCATGATCCACCTGCCTCGGCCTCCCAAAGTGCTGGGATTACAGGTGTGAGCCACCGCGCCTGGCCAAAACGACCTAAAATTCTTATCTCTTCCTTTCCAATATTTGTTGATCTCATTTCTTTTTCTTATTTTATTGAATTGGTTTGGACTGTTAGTTAAATTATTTTCATGGTGGCTCTCATTAAGTATAAAGTGTACTGTATCATAAACTTAGTTTTAGGGTTTATGGGCTCATGCGTGTAGTCACAGCACTTTGGGAGGCTGAGGTGGATGAATCACTTGAGCTCAGCCACACAGGCTGCGCAACATGGCAAAACCCTGTCCCTACCAAAAATACAAAAATTAGCCAGGTGTGGTGGCACACACTTGTAGTCCCAGCTACTCGAGAGGCTGAGGTGGGAGGATTGCTTGGGCTCAGGAAACGGAGGTTACAGTGAGCTGATATCGTGCCACTGTACTCCAGCCTGGGTGACAGAGTGAGACCCTGTCTCAAAAAACCAAAAAATAAAAAAAACCAAACTTTAATCTTCTAGTATATTCACTGATTTAAGACATAATTTTGTAATGATTAGACTAATGAGGGATTATTATACTTAGAGATATTTATGCACAGATAAAGTTTGGCATGTATGTCTACATATATATGTGTACATATATGTGTGTGTACATTATATATATATTTATTATTATTATTATTATTATTTTTGATGCAGAGTGTTACTCTGTCACCCAGGCTGGAGTGCAGTAGCATGATCCCGCCTCACTGCAACCTCTGCCTCCCAGGTTCAAGCGACTCTCCTGCCTCAGCGTCCTGAGTAGCTGGGATTACAGGCACCTGCCACCATGCCTGGCTAATTTTTGTATTTTTAGTAGAGACAGGGTTTCACCATGTTGGCCAGGCTGATCTCGAACTCCTGACCTCAAGTGATCCGCCCACCTCGGCCTCCCGAAGTGCTGGTGTTACAGATGTGAGCCACCGTACCTGGCCTACATATATAGTTTTTAAAAGTATTTGGTTATATGAATTGTGATTGGTAAAGGCATGAGTAGTTTAGAAGGTGGGACAAGATAAAAGCCAATTATAGCCTGCTGCATGTGTGTAATCCCAGCACTTTGGGAGGTTGAGGTGGGCAGATCAGTTGAGCCCAGGAGTTTGAGACCAGCCTGGGCAGCATGATGAAACCCTCTACAAAAAATATAAAAATATAAAAATTAACCAGGCAGTGTGGCATGCCACTGTAGTCCCAGCCGCTGGGGGCTGAGGTGGGAGGATCACTTGAGCCCAGGAGGCGGAGGTTGCAGTGAGCTGGATTCATGCCACTGCACTCCAGCCTAGGTGATGAGAATGAGACTCTGTCTCAAAAAGAAAGCTAATTATAGAAGAGTAGATGTTGGGGAAGAGAAAACAATATTTGTCTGAAAATCAGTATGCCATCAATATGCTAATACTTTTAATCTTGGTAATAGTTGTTAAAAGGGAGCTTTGCATTTTCTATTTTGATTATCTCCCGTGTATCCTAGCCATTTTATATATTAGATATTGTCCTCTCATCTTTAAAAGTGGAGATTTTATGTAGTTGATGATTAAAATTATTTATTTTATTATTATTTTTTGAGACAGAGTCTTACTTTGTTGCCCAGTCTAGAGTGCGGTGGCACAATTTTGGCTCACTACAAACTGCAGCCTCCACCTCCTGGTTTCAAATGATTCTTGTGTCTTAGCCTCCTGAGTAGCTGAGATTATACCACCATGCCTGGCTAATTTTTGTATTTTTAGTAGAGACAGAGTTTCGCCATGTTGGCCACGCTGGTCTCGAACTCCTGACCTCAGGTGATCTGCCTGCCTCAGCCTCTTAGTGTGTTGGTATTACAGGTGTGAGCCACCGTGCCTGGCATAAAATTATTTATTATTAGCAAGGGTATAAAAGGAAAACGGGTAAGTGAAACCCAGTTATCTTTTGAGTAACAGCATTTTTCCTATTCTAGAATTATAAAGCATTGATTCGGACATGGACTTTTATGCAGCCAAATGTACAAAATTATGTGAGTTTCATTACATTGTCTTTATAACTGAAGTTGGCCCAGGCTCATGGGAATCCTGTGGGTGTGTTAGGTGTTTTTGTCTCTGTATTTTTGGCTTCTGAGCAGGCTACTAGAGGAGAGTTGGTTTTAATTAATGCTTCACAGAGCAATGCTGAAATATGAGTTTTGGGCTTTTTGTTATTTTTTTTTTTTTTTTACGGTGGACTTTGTTGTGGTGGACCAACCAGTTATTTCCTTTTTCATTGTGCCTTTCTTGGCTTTAAAGAAGAAACACGTTTTTACTCAGTGCTTTTAATATTTTAAAGTGAAACTGATACTCAAGTCTCATTTTTGTCAACTGGTATTGAATACAGAGTTAGCAGTACTTTTCCCACGTTGAAGCCATTGGGGAGGCTATAGCTTCCTACTTGTCTCAAACATTATGTTTTTAGTTGTTCACTAGGTTTCAGTAGAGGGGCTATTTTCCAGTCAGAATCTTTTCATCTAGTGATCCTGGCAATCTGGTTCGGCAGCTAAAAGCAGATAATTTTTTTTTTTTTTTTGTACTTATTTGGAATGTTTGCCAGTTTGCCTTTATTTACTAGCGTCGTACATAGACCCAGAAGACTTAATAGTTCTTGTGAATTCAGTATGGAGTCACAGAAAGGAAAGGGGAAATTTCTGGGTCTGTTTGCAATGGTAATAAATAATGGTAAACTGGCAAACAAGCCAGAGAAATTCAAGTTCAGATTCAAACAAATTCAAGTTCTTTTCAGGATTCTCTTAGTTTGTGGAGGCACAAAAACAACAGTAGAAACTTTTTGGCCCTCTGTGTGAATATGAGGAGAGGTCCTTTTACAAAGGTTATGGGTGTCTCTTGTCTAATAGTTCACTTGCCTACTTACCTCTAACTTCCTATATGCTGCTTTGAAGCTGTTTATAGGAAGAGGAGGGATGAAAGGAAGAGGCACTCTTTATGGGTAGCTCCACATTTCTGATCAGATTTGTTCATTATGTGTGGTGGTCATTCTTATTTTACCAATGAAAAAATTGAGGCATAGTCAAAGATTACTATTTCCTTGGATTCTCTGCCCATTGCTTTATGTTTTCAACCTTTCTATTCAATTAGTATATTTTCCCCACCCTTGACCTTGTGAAACCATTCTAACTTCCTTCTGTACAGAGGAGATGAATCGAAATAGTAGTCATTTACTTGTTAGTGATTTCAGCCCAGTTCCCTTCATTGGTAGATTGCAGTATTGGAAGTGCATTGGTTCTGATCATAAAATAAACTTCTGATGGATTTCTGACACCCACAAAGAGTAGGGTGTCTTTCTATACCTTTGAAATAAGAAGGCAAGAGTAGATTAGAAGTCTGTAAACAGACTTTACAGTTACTGTTTCTTAGTTTGGCTGCCTATAGAAATTTACCAACACCCTGAAACAATGACTTGAGAGAATTGCTGATAGGGATAGAGTTAGGTAGCATATTTGTATGAATATTTTTTCAACCAAGGGTAGAAAGGGGAAGGTCGTGTTTTCACAGTTTAAAACAGTAGTGACATTCATTTTATTGCATAAGTAATATAATGAAAATAATTACAAATTAAAGGAAAAGTGAATTTCATCACCCTAACATGTACATTATTTTTATTTTCCATTCTTACTTCACTTTTGTTTGTCTATAAGTATACCTAATTTTTGTTATTTGGTAATCATAAATATATTTTTATAATTTAAAGCTGTATTTTAAGAATTAGGGATATTGAGAAAGTTTAGGGATATTGGAAATCAGTGGTGAAGACTAGAAAATAATCGTTCCTTAAAGTTTTTTGGTAGAGGAAACTCCTTTTTTCTTTTCTTTTTTTTTTTTTTTGAGATGGAGTTTCACTCTTGTTGCCCAAGCTAGAGTGCAATGGCGCAATCTTGGCTCAGTGCAACCTCCACTTCCCGGGTTCAAGCGATTCTCCTGCCTCAGCTACCCAAGTAGTTGGAATTACAGGCATGCGCCACCAAACCTGGCTAATTTTTTGTGTTTTTAATAGAAACAGGGTTTCACCATGTTAGCCAGACTGGTCTCGAACACCTGACCTCAGGTGATCCGCCCACTTTGGCCTCTCAAATTGCTGGGATTACAGGCATGAGCCACCGCGCCCAGCCTGGTAGAGGAAACTCTAGGATATTTGAAGGAGTGAAGGAAGAGAAGAGTAAGGAAATGAAATGTGCAGGTAGAGTATAATTCAGAACCACTGCATAACATAATGTTACATTTATTATCAGTTAAGGATAGGTACAATTTATTTCCTATGTTATGGGAAGCTATTCTTAGAAAAATGTCTTCCTACTATTAAACACCTAAATTTGTTGCAGCCACAATAGAAAGCTAATACAACATCTAATCAGAGTTCCACGTGCAGACTAATGAGAGAAGGATAAGAGACATTGACTAACTTTAAACTTTAAGTTAAATGTACATTTAAAAATTTCTAGAATAGCCCCTGAAAGAATAATAGTTGGAGTAGAAAGCAAATGGAGTGGGAGAGGGAGACCTCAAACATGGGGAAAAAAAAAAAAAAGGAGAGAGAAAAAAGGTGGGACAAAGATATGGTAGAAATAATATGGTAGAAATAAGGGCACATATATCATTGGTCATAATGAATATAAATGGATTAAATGCTCCAGTTAAAAGATAAAATTGGCTGGGTGTGGTGGCTCACGCCTGTAATCCCAGCACTTTGGGAGGTCGAGGCAGGTGGAGGTCAAGAGATCGAGACCATCTGGCCAACATGGTCAAACCCTGTCTCTACTAAAAATACAAAAATTAGCTGGGTGTAGTGGCACGTGCCTGTAGTCCCAGCTGCTCGGGAAGCTGAGGCAGGAGAATCGCTTGAACTCAGGAGGCGGAGGTTGCAGTGAGCCGAGATCGCGCCATTGCACTCCAGCCTGGCGACAGAGCAAGACTCTGTCTCAAAAAACAAAAACAAACAAAAGATAAAATTGTTGGCTGGGCGCGGTAATCCCAGCACTTTGGGAGGCCGAGGTGGGCGGATCGCCTGAGGTCAGGGGTTCGAGACCAGCCTGACCAACAGGGAGAAACCCTGTCTCTACTAAAAATACAAAATTAGCCGACGTGGTGACACATGCCTGTAATCCCAGCTATTCGGAAAGCTGAGGCAGGAGAATTGCCTGAACCCAGGAGGCGGAGGTTGTGGTGAGCCAAGATCATGCCATTGCACTCCAGCCTGGACAACAAGAGTGAAACTCCGTCTTAAAAAAAAAAAAAAAAAAGGAAAAGATAAAATTGTCAGGCTGTATGTAAAAATACAAGCCAACTATATGTGGTTTTTAGAAGATTAAAATATTAGCACAGAGACAAGTTGAAAGTAAAAGAATAGAAAATGATATATCTGGCAAAATGTCAACCAAAAGAAATTGGTATCATTATGTAATAAAATAGACTGCAGGGTAAGGAGCATTACTAGTAACAGTATCAGTGTTTCAGATGGGAATTGCTTTTTGCTGCTGGGTGGAGATGGAAATAACAGTGGCTTAAAGACAGATACTTATTTTTTCTCCCACATATGGGATTCTAGAGTTTGGCAGTTTAAGGCTGATATGAAGATTTCATTTTCTTATCAAGGTTCTAGTATACCTCTCTGTTTCTGTGCCACCATCTTTAACATGTGGCTAACGTTGTGGTCCAGGATGCTTGGAATACCAGCTCTCACAGATGGCTTGCTGGGCAGGTGGAGCACACACAAGCTATCAGTTCATTTCTTAAAGTCTTTTCTTTCTTTCTTTTTTTTTTTTTTTGTTTTTGAGACAGTGCCTCACTCTGTTGCCCAGGCTGGAGTGCCGTGGTGTGATCATGGCTCACTGCAGTACCAACTACCCAGGCTTTAAGTGATCCTCCCACCTCAGCCTCCTAAGTAGCTGAGACCACAGGCACACACCACCATGCCTGGCTAATTTTTAAAAAACTATCTGTAGAGACAGGATTTCACCATATTTCCCAGTCTGGTCTTGAGCTCCTGGGCTCAAGTGATCCTCTGGCCTCGGCCCCCCAAAGTGGTGGGATTACAGGCATGAGCCAACATACATGACCTTAAAGTGGTTTCACAGAAGTTCTACCTAGCAACTTCATTAGCCCTTTGCTGCAAGGTAATTAGGCTGCCCAGAATAAAATTGGACTTTACTGAGGGAGTGGTGATTCTGGGAAAGCCACCTGCAGTCTCTACCACATCATATAACAGTAAAAGGTTTAGTTTACCAGGAAGATACTAGAATTCTGTTATTTATACCAGATAATACAGGTTCAACATACATAAACCTACATAACAACTACAAGGAGAAATTTATAAATTCACCATTATATTAGAATAGATGTTTTTAACATTAAAACAATACTTCCTGCCAGCAGAGATGTGCTAAAGAAAAAAAAAAATCATTAAAACAACACAACAAGACAGAGCTATTGGGTGAATATAGAACATCGTACTCAAGTTTTAAAGAATTAGTTTCATACAGTTACTACTATTTGCAGATGTAGTTACTTTGTGGAGTCCAAAATTTCTGTAATGCGATAGGTAACAACCTTCAAAGTAGCCCTGAAAATCTCAACAAATTCAAAGAATATGTATTCTATAGACCAAACCTTCGATGACAGTGCAAGCTAAATTAGGACTCAGTTTTTTTAAAAGATGACCTTTAAAAATGTTTGGAAATTTAAAAGAACACATCTAAATAACTCTTGAGGTTACAAAAGAAATAATGATAGAGGTTTACCAATACGTAACACTGAATGTTAATTAAAAAAAAACATCAGAATTGATGGATGCAACTTAGTGGTTCTTGGGCATAGCATATAGTCAAGTTTCATAAATATTCTGTGAGAGTTTGAAAAGACCATTCTCTAGTTGAGGGCAGTGGTATTAATAGAGGAAAAGAGCCTCAGAAATTGAGAACTGTCTGTCGCTCCTCCTGATTTAATATTAGCATTTAAGGCCTTGTGCAATTTGTCCTCTGACAGTTGTCAGTGGGCACTACTGCTCCTCCTGTTTCTTTTGCTTTAATCTTAATTACATAATTACAGTTCTCTTATTAGACACTAGTGGTTCTAAAATGTTGGCATGTATTGGAATTTTCTGGAGGGTTTGTTAAAACACAGATTACTGGCTGGGCACTGTGGCTCATGTCTGTAATCCCAGCACTTTTGGAGGCCGAGGTGGGTGGATCACCTGAGGTCAGGAGTTTGAGACCAGCCTGGCCAACATGGCGAATCCCTGTCTCTACTAAAAATACAGAAATTAGTCGGGCGTGGTGGTGGGTGCCTGTAATCCCAGCTACTTGGGAGGCTGAGGCAGGAGAATCACTTGAACCTGGGAGGCAGAGGTTGCAGTGAGCCAAGATTGTGCCACTGCACTCCAGCCTGGGTGAGAGAGTGAGACTCTACCTCAAAACAACAACAACAAGAATAACAACAAAAAAACAAAAAAACACAGATTGCTGGGCCTCACCCCCTGAATTTCTGATTCAACTCATCTGGGGTAGGGCCCCCAAATTTCCATTTTCAGCAAATTTGCAGATGATGTTCATGCTGGTGACCTAGGGACAGTGCTTTGAGAATCACTGTACTAGAGATTACATTCACTTGACTGTATCCCTTGTAACTGCTAATTCTTTTCCTATAGCCCCTTTTCTCTCCTTCTTAACTTTTTCCCCTCAGATTCCTGCACTTTAACTCTCCCCTTTTCTTGGAAGTATTTTTTTTTTTGAGGTGGAGTTTCGCTCTTGTTGCCCAGGCTGGAGTGCAGTGGCGTGATCTTGGCTCACTGCTACCTCCACCTCCTGGGTTCAAGCCATTCTTCTGCCTCAGCCTCTCAAGTGGCTGTGATTACAGGCATGCAGCACCATGCTTGGCTAATTTTGTATTTTTAGTAGAGACGGGGTTTCACCATGTTGGTCAGGATGGTCTCGAACTCCCAACTTCAGGTGATCCACCAGCCTCCACCTCCCAAAGTGCTGGGATTACAGGTGTAAGCCACCGCGCCAGGCCAGAAGTGTTTTTTTTTTTTTTTTTTTTTTTTTTTGATACTGAGTTTCACTCTTGTTGCCCAGGCTGGAGTGCAATGACACGATCTCAGCTCACCGCAACCTTCACCTCCCAGGTTCAAGCGATTCTCCTGCCTCAGCTTCCCGAGTAGCTGGGATTATAGGCATGTACCACCACGCCCGGCTAATTTTGTATTTTTAGTAGAGATGGGAGTTTCTCTGTGTTGGTCAGGCTAGTCTCGAACTCCTGACCTCAGGTGATCTGCCTGTCTTGGCCTCCCAATGTGCTGGGATTACAGGTGTGAGCCACCGCGCCCGGCTCGGAAGTGTTTTTAACCATCAAGTTGTTAGATGTCTCATGCCTATGCTTACTTTAGAAAATGGTTCTTGCACATCTGTAAAAGTCCTAATCTTGCTATCATACTAAATATCACTTCACATCCGTTAAGATAGCTATTAAAATACACACACAGAAAGTAAAAAAGTAGTGAGGATGTGGAGAAATTAGAACTCTATTTATTGCTGGTGGGAATATAAAATGCCGCAGCCATTGTGGAAAACAGCTTGGCAGTTTCTCAAAAGGTTACACATAGGACTATCATATAGACCCAGCAGTCCTCTCTTAGGCATATATCGAAAAGAATAAAAAACAGGGTTTTAAACAGATGTTTGTACAGAACCTTTATAGCAGCATTCATAATAGCCAACTAAGTGCCTGTTGACAGATGAGTGGATAAACAATATGTGGTATATACATACAAAGGAAGGAAATTCTGACACATGCTATGACATGGGTGAACTTTGAAAACATGCTTAGTATATTAAGTCAGACACAGGACAAATATTGCATGATTTCACTTATGAGCTACCTAGGATAGACAAATTCAAAGACAAAGTAGAATAGAGGTTATCAGGGGCTGATGGGGCAGAGAAAAGCAGAGCTGTTGTTTAATGGGTTGAGGATAATGAGAATATTTTGGGTATAGATACTGGAGACTGTTACACAATATTGTGAATGTGTTTCATGCCACTGAATTGTACATTTACAAAAGGTTAAATTATAAATATTATGTTATATATATTTTATCACAGTTAAAAACAAAGCCAGGTGGGTTCACATCTGTAATCCCAGAGCTTTGGGAAGCTGAGGTGGGAGGATTACTTGAGGCTAGGAGTATGAGACCGGCCTAGGCAACATAATGAGACTCATTCTACAAAAAATAAAATAGGCATGGTGGTACCTGTAGTCCTGGCTGTTCAGGAGGCTGAAGTGGTAGAATAGCTTGAACCCAGGAATTCGAGGCTGCAGTGAGCTATCATGGTACGACTGCATTTCAGCCTGGGTGACAGAGCAAGATTCTGTCTCTTAAAACAGACAAAAATGTTAGTATATTACTGGAAAAACTTATTAGAAGTCTTTTTTGGTGATAAAGTTTCACTTTCTTTTTTTGTCATATGTTTCTATGAGTTCTGCTTGCTTTTGTTTTTTTGTTTTGTTTTGTTTTGTTTTGTTTGAGATGGAGTCTCACTCTGTTGCCCAGGCTGGCGTACAGTGGTAAGATCTCAGCTCACTGCAACCTCCACCTCCCAGGGTCAAACGATTCTCCTGCCTCAGCCTCCTGAGTAGCTGGGATTACAGGTGCCCGCCACCGCGCCTGGCTAATTTTTGTATTTTTAGTAGAGATGGGGTTTCACCATGTTGGCCAGGCTGGTCTTGAACTCCTGACCTCAGGTGATTTACCTGTCTTGGCCTCCCAAAGTGCTGGGATTACAGGTGTGAGCCACTGCGCCCAACCGAGTTCTGCTTTTTTCAAAATAACAAGCATGTGTTTCTGAATCAGAAAAAAATAAATATATGTTAAAAAGATATATGTGAATATTTATAAAATGTTTATGTGAAGGATTTTCTGTAATGTAAATCTCACTAGTTAAAATTTTTATATTACTTGAGTAGATGATTTTTCCATAGGATCGTGACTAAAACTGAGTTTTCCATAGAACTGTTACTAACCTGTAAACTTCCTCTCTAATAAAAGTTATATTTTCCTTGGTTATAGATGCTTTCTAGTTTGTTATATCTATGTCAGTTATTTGGAATCTCTTACATTTTCACATCAAAAATTACTATTATTTTTTTGTTTGAGATGGAGTCTTGCTAAGTTGCCCAGGCTGGTCATGAACTCCTAGGCTCAAAGTGATCCTCCCACCTCAGTCTCTTGAGTAGCTGGGATTATAGGCACATACCACAGGACCTGCCAAAATTATTATTTAAATTTGTCAATTAAGCATGTTCAGTGACATAGGTAAGTATTGAGTGCAGGTAGCATTTATGCTGACTTCAGTAGAATTCCTGGGCTTTAAAACAAATAAGAAAGGAAGAAAGGAAGTTTGTAGAGTGTGGCTTATACACTTTGAGGATATTGTGGTTTTGTTTTGTAATTTTCTTGTGAATAGAATAAGGAGTGAAATGAGAGAGATTGAATCTAGTTAATCAAGATAATTTGTCAAGTAAATTTCAGTTACTTGAAAACAGTCAATTCAATTTTACATTTGTTTACTCTGTTTTGGGCATGGTGCTTTGAACGGTTTAGGTACGTAAGAGAGCAGTCCCTAGTCCCATAGAGTTCCATAGAATAGTTTGGTAGGCAGATAGGTAAAAAATAGCCACATAAATCGATAGATGGATATATGAATTAAGATGAATATTATTCATTCATGCTCCATAAATTTATTGAGCAACTGTTATACTATGTGTTAGGCCTATTGTAGGTACTGGGGGTATAGTGACAAACAGGAAATATTTGTGCTTACATTGAAAAAGATTACTGGCATGTTGCAGGTAAATTTTATTTTCTCCTTATTCTTGGGTTTTTGAAATGAAATGACTAGGACAATACAGGAACAACAGCAAGAATTTGTTGACTTTCAGCCTTGGAGGAACCCAAGTGAGGATGTAGTTTGTATGACAGTCTAGTATTTTCTTGATCAACAGAAAAGGTTGAAATTCTAATTGTTTCCATCAACATTAGAAGGATTCTTTACTACTGAGCTTGTGATAGGGTTTTTAAAAAGTAATAATTGTTAAAGTTGGTTATTAAAGCTTAAAATTCAAATAGTCAATCACAAAGTAAATATTCATGAAAGAAATATACCGATTCTTTAGGAGGTAGATAGTGATGAGGCAGTTAATGGAAAAATCAAGTCAGTAATTTCTTGGGACAATCATCAAGGCTGCCTTTTTGTGTTCTATAGGCAGTCATGGTAACTGACTTTGTTACCAAAGTGCAGTTATCAAAGCCCTTATTTTTTTAAGAAAAAGTATAACAATTGAAAGAAAAATGAGGATTAGGACCTTTGTGGTACTTTATTTTTATGCCAGTAAGAAGTGTCTGTGGCTCCGCAATACTGGCTTCATCTTGATTGTTTTATTATTTATTTTCCTTGAGTAGGGAAGGAAAGCCATCTTGTCAGATAAGGTTATGTTTTTAGTTTTAGCCTAGCTTTGCTTAAAAAAATTTTTAGTGAGGTAGACAAAACTTTTTATCAGGTATTGAAATATGTTTTTCCTAAAAGCATGTATTAGGCTACCCTTCTCACACAGGATGTGTTCTGAAATGACAGGTAGATTTGCAGCAGATTCTCATTTTCTTTGTAGATTATGTGAACTGAGCAGTACTTGCAAAATAAGTCAATAATCTGAATCTTTGTAGTAACTCTTCTGGAGTTATTAGGGAAACCAAAAATGGAAATAATATTGTGGTCTCTAGGCTTACTCTAAATTAGGTAGTTATAGAAGTACACTTTTTGGTGAAGGTAAGTTTAACTGCTGTCATCTGTTAGATAAAACAGGGGTCCTGAAGCTCTGGGCCACAGACCAGTAGTGGTCCATGGCCTGTTAGGAACCGTGCTGCACAGCAGGAGGTGAGTGGCAGGGGAGTGCGTGAAGCTTCTTCTGTGTTTAAAGCCACTCCCCATCACTTGCATTACTGCCTGAGCTCCACCTCCTGTCAGATCAGTGGCAGCATTAGATTCTCATAGGAGCGGGAACCCTGTTGTGAACTGCACGTGAGAGGGATGTAGGTTATGCGCTTCTTATGAGAATCTAATGCCTGATGATTGGCCAGAGTCTCCCATCACTTGCAGAAGGGACCATCCAGTTGCAGGAAAACAAGCTCAGGGCTCCCACTGATTCTACATTATGGTGAGTTGAATAATTATTTCATTGTATAGTACAATGTAATAATAATGGAAATTAAATGCATAATAAATGTAGTGTGCTTGAATCATCCCTAAGCCATTCCCCCCTCCCCTCCACCCCCAGTCTGTGGAAAAATTGTCTTCTGTAAAACTGGTCCCTGTGCCAAAAAGGTTGAGGACTGCTGAGATAAAAGATTTTAGGCTGGGCGCAGTGGCTCACTCCTGTAATCCCAGCACTTTGGCAGGCCGAGGCGGGCATATCACTTAAGGTCAGGAGTTCAAGACCAGCCTGGCTAACATGGTGAAACACCATCTCTACTGAAATAAAAAAAAATTAGCTGGGCGTGGTGGTCAGTGCATGCCTGTAATGAATGATCCATGTGGTAATGAGAAGACTGTATATCCTGCAGTTCTTGGTTCAGTAAATATCTGTTAGGTCCGTTTGTTCTCAACTGCAGTTTAAGCCCAGTGTTTCTTTGTTGACTTTGTGCCTCTAAGATCCATCTAGTGCTCGAAGATCTATCTATCTAGTGCTATCAGTGGAGTGTTGAAGTCCCCCATTATTATTGTGTTGCTGTCTCTGTCTTTTCTTAGATCTAGTAGTAATTGTTCTATGAATCCAGGTGCTCCAGAATTAGGTACATATATGTTTAAGATTGTAAAATCTTGTTAAATTGATCCTTTTATCATTATATAATGACTTTCTTTGTCTTTTTAAACTGTTGTTTCTTTAAAGTCTGTTTTATCTGATTGAAGAACAGCTATTCCTTCTTGCTTTTGGTTTCCATTTGCATGTAGGAATCCTTAGGTGTTAGGTGAGCCTCTTGAAGACAGCAGATACTTGGTTTCCAATTTTTTATCCATTTTGCCAATTTGTACCTTTTAAGCGAGCATTTAAGACCATTTACATTCAGCATTAATATTGAGATGTGAGGTACTGTTTTAGTCATCATGTTGATTGTTACCTAGACACTTTGTTGTCCTCATTATGTTATTTTATAGACCTGGTGAGTTTTGTGCTTTCAGGAGCTTCTTTTCTGGTACATATTGACCTTTTGTTTCTTTCTTTCTTTTCTTTTTTTTTTTTTTGAGATGGCGTCTCACTGTGTTGCCCAGGCTGATCTTGAACTCCTGGGTTCAAGTAATCCTCCCAGCTCAGCCTCCCAAAGTGCTGGGATTACAGGCATGAGCCACTGTGCCCAGCCGTTGTTTCAAGATTTAGACCTCCTTTTAGCATTTCTTTTTTTTTTTTTTTTTTTTGAGATGGAGTCTCACTCTTGTTGCTCAGTCTGGAGTGCAGTGGCGCAATCTGGGCTGACTGCTACCTCGGCCTCCTGGGTTCAAGTGATTCACCTGTCTCAGCCTCCTGAGTAGCTGGCATTACAGGTGCCCGCCACCATACCTGGCTAATTTTTGTATTTTTAGTAGAGACAGGATTTCACCATGTTGGCCAGGCTGGTCTCGAACTCCTAACCTCAGGTGATCCATCTGCCTTGGCCTCCCAAGGTGCTGGGATTACAGGCGTGGGCCACTGCTCCCAGCTAGTCAGGGAAATTTTCTTCAATTATTCCCTCAAATCAGTTTTCCAAACTTTTTTGTTTTTCTTTTCCCTCAGGAACACCAGTGATTCTTAGGTTTGAACATTTTACATAATCTCATTTATCTTGTGGGCTTTGTTCATTTCTAAAAATTCTTTTAAAAACATTTTTAAACATAAAAGTAAGGTATTTTGCTTATATGAGCAAGAAAACTTTTAAATTATTTTTCAACTACTTTTTTTTTTTGATAGGGAGTTTCGCTCTGTCACCCAGGCTGGAGTGCAATGGCGTGATCTCAGCTCACTGCAACCTCCACCTCCCAGGTTCAAGCGATTCTCCTGCTTCGGCCTCCTGAGTGGCTGGGATTAAAGGCGCCTGCCACCATGCCCGGCTAATTGTTATATTTTTAGTAGAGATGGAGTTTCACCGTGTTGGCAAGGCTGATCTCGAACTCCTGACCTCAGATGATCTGCCCGCCTCAGTCTCTCAAAGTGCTGGGATTACAGGTGTGAACCACCATGCCTGGCCTAACCTACTTTTTTAAATGTTAAAAATATTTTCTTAGGCCAGGCATGGTGGCTCACACTTATAATTCCAGCACTTTGGGAGGCCGAGGTAGGTGGATCACTTGAGGCCAAGAGTTCGAGACCGGCCTGAGCAACATGGCAAAACCCTGTCTCTACTAAAAATACAAAAATTAGCTGGCATCATGGCACACACCTGTAGTTCCAGCCACTCAGGAAGCTGAGGCACAAGAATCACTTGAAACCTAGGAAGTCAAGGTTGCAATGAGCCAAGATAGTGCCACTTCACTCTAGCCTGGGTGACAGACCAAGACTCTGTTTCCAAAAAAGCTATTTCTTTTTGTAGTTCATGGCTTAAAACACTACAAAACTGAAAGCTGAGATGCAAAGGTTTTTATTCACATTTAATGAGGTAAAGTGTGATGTAATATAAGATATGACATGATGTGGGTAGCACCACTGGAATCAGGGCAGATATGAGCTTGAAGTAACTCACTGTCTCTCTCTCTGTCTCTGTCTCTGCCATTTCTTAGCTGTGTAGTATTAGGCCAGTTACTTATCCTCTCTAATCTTTTCTTTTATGTAAAGTGATAATAATCATACCTCTTTCATAGGATAGTTATTAAGATAGTCCAGGTGAAGTGTCTTGCATAGTGCTTGGTATGCAGTAGGCACTTAAAAGATGCTTGTCTTATTACTGTAAAAATTTAGAGATGTGATTTAAGGCCTAAAGTTATAATAGTTAAAGGTAGTTATAATTATGGAGCTTTTAAAACCTTTATTTAAAGTAGTTGTGAATCTACTTCTCTGCTATTTGAGTAAATTTGTTATAGAAATGATTATATAATCTTTTGTGATTCTGAGGCTATAAGAATTTCTCTTGGTATGAAGTAAGTAAGCCATTATAATATGAGAATAAGGCAGTACTAACAGCTATCAGGATATGTGCATTGTCTTTTAGACAAGCTTACCACCTATGTACCTTCTCCAATTAATAGAATTTGGAGTTGTTTTTAATGAAAATAATGAAAGATGAATCTGAAAGCCGAGCATATACATTTGTAGAATTCAAATGGATGCCTGCTATGCTGCTTATGAGTGAGATAATGTAACTGTAGCTATATCCCAGTGAAGGTAAAATATCACTAACAACCACTTGAAATTGTGTTGCTCCATTCTCCTTAAAATATACTTTTATTACTGTGTAGCTGTAGGGGATGATTATAGGAAAAAGTGTCCACTACCCAGATGTCACAAATACTGAAAACAGCAAAAGAATTCTTTATTAAATCCTGTATTAATCAAGTTCTCATGATTCAGATGCTTTTTACGTGTTCAATAGTTACCCTGCTAACACATATTACAGAGTATCAGACAGTATGGTAATAATTTCACTGTACAATACAAGCTAATTTAGTAGGATTCTATTGATGTATTCAAAACTTGAATATTTTACATGAAAATGTACTTATTCCCTAAAAGAATAAATTTTCTTATAATACTATGTGCATTTGTTGCATGGTCAGCAGTGACTCTTAAGAACCATTAAAGAAATTTCATGGAGTTCCTTTATAATTACACAACAAGAATATGTGGTCCTAGAGTATATTAGTCAGGGTTCTCTAGAAGGACAGAACTAATAGAATATATGTATATATGAAGGGGAGTTCATTAAGCTGAATTGACTCACACAGTCACAAGGTGAAGACTCACCATAGGCCATCTGCAAACTGAGGAGCAGGGAAGCCAGTCTGAGTCCCAAAACCTCAAAAGTAGGGAAGCAGACAGTGCAGCCTCCAGTCTGTGGCCGAAGGCCTGAGAGCCTGTGGCAAACCACTGGTTTAAGTCCAAGAGACCAAAAGCTGAAGAACTTGGAGTCAGATGTTCTTCGAGGGTAGGAAGCATCCAGCATGGGAGATAGATGAAGACTGAAAGACTCAGCAAGGCTGCTCTTTCTGTCTTCTTTTGCCTGCTTTATTCTAGCCATTTTGGCAGCTGATTAGATGGTACCACCCAGATTAAGGGTGGGTCTGCCTCTCCCAGGCCACTGACTCAAATGTTAATCTTCTTTGGCAATACCCTCACAGAAACACCCAGGAACATTACTTTGCATCCTTCAGTCCAATCAAGTTGACACTCAGTATTAACCATCACATAGGACAATCATATGCTTCGGTATTTATAGGTTTGGGTAATCAGTGTAGTGTTTATAAATACATAGTAGTGTAAGTCAGGGGCTTTTGAGTCAGGATGTCAAGTATCTACTTGGCAAAAGTGTCAAAGCCTCTACTGCTTTCTAGTTTTGTTACGCACCTTACTTGGTTTCCTCATCTGTGAAGTGAGAATTATAGTAACAGTATTACTATCCATAAGGTAGTGGAAGGATTTAATGAATTAATATATTTAAATCATTTAAAGTGTACCTGGTGCATAAAGGCCCAATAAGGTTTAGATGGTGTAGTTGTTACTATTCTACAACGTGACAGATGTCTTAAAGCGAACTATTTTTATGGAACAGTAAAATCAGCTGGGAAAAGAGAGGCTTTGTTTTAAGAACACTAGTATTCCTTTTGCATTTCCACATAGCTATAGAGTGAGAAGATAAGGGGATAATGGCCTTTTGAAGGAAGGAGGGGAGTAAATATAACTTTAAAGATTTTAATTGGATGGGTGAAATTGTTTATATGTTTTAAGTATAGTCAGTAATTGGCCAGGCGCAGTGGCTCATACCTGTAATCCCAGCATTTTGGGAGGCCGAGGCGGGCAGATCACCTGAGGTCAGGAGTTTGAGACCAGCCTGACCAACATGGAGAAACCCCATCTCTACTAAAAATACAAGATTAGCCGGGCGTGGTGGCACATGCCTGTAATCCCAGCTACTAGGGAGGCTGAGGCAGGAGTATCGCTTGTACCCAGGAGGCGGAGGTTGCGGTGAGCCGAGATCGTGCCATTGCACTCCAGTCTGGGCAACAAAAATGAAACTCCGTCTCAAAAAAAAAAAAAAATTATAGTCAGTAATTAAATAATTTTTTTGAGACTGGACAAAAGTTAAATAAAAGTAGAATAGTAATTATATTCAATGTCATAGCAGATTTTAAACCGCAGCTTTTCAGGTTGCCAGTAAATACCACACAAAAGCAAGAGGAGGCTGGTTGTGCTAGTTTACGCTTGTAATCCTAGCACTTTGCGAGGCCAAGGCAGGAGGATCACTTGAGGCCAGGAGTTCAAGACCAGCCTGGGCAACATACTGAGACTCCATTTTTTAAAAAGAAAAAAGGAAAAATTAGCCCAGCATAGTGGCGTGAGCCTGTAGTCCTAGGTACTCAGGGGGCTGAGACATGAGGATTGCTTGAGCCCAGGAGTTTGAAGCTACAGTGAGATGATTGTGCCACTGCACTCCAGCCTGGGCAACAGAGCGAGGAAAAAAACCAAAAACAAAACAAGAGGAATGTAAAAGCGCAATGCATTTTACAATGTTATGATTAAAGTGAACTCTATCTTAAATTTTATAATAACTGACTTTATTTTACTTATTTATTTATTTTTTGAGATAGGATCTTCTCTGTCACCCAGGCTGGAATGTAGTGGCACAGTCTCCTGCTCACTCCAGCCTCTGCCTCCTGGCCTTAAGTGATCCTCCCACTTCAGCCTCCTGAGTAGCTGGGACTATAGATGCACACTACCATGTCTGGCTAATTTTTGTATTGTTTAATTATTTTTTTTGCTAGAGACAGGGTTTCACCATGTTGCCCAGGCTGGTCTTGAACTACTGGGCTCAAGAGATCAACCCATCTTGGCCTCCCAAAGTGCTGGGATTACAGGCGTGAGCCACCGTGCCTGGCCTGTACTAAATGAGATTAAAAACTTGCTTTGGGCCAAACATGGCGGCTCATGCTGGTAATACCAGCACTTTGGGAAGTCAAGGCGGGAGGATTGCTTGAGCCCAGGAGTTCGAGACCAGCCTGGGCAATGTAGTAAGACCTTGTCTGTATTAAAAAAAAAAAAAAAGAGAGAGAGAGAAAAGAAAACTTGTTTTGCATGCATGTACCAATTGAGAGTATAGTATGTGCTTGAAAGGAAAAAGGTTTAACTGTTGAACAGCTTTAGGAGAAATAACCAAATTGCTTTGTGGGTATTTCATGCACAAAACTAGGAAAGAGAAATGAATATGGGAGGATTCAAGTTATAATAAGACTTTATGCTCTATGAGAGGAAGATATTACATATTACAGAATATTGATTTCAGAAGGCAAAAGATATTTACTACTTAGAGTAATTTAGTTAAGATAAAAGAAAAAATACAGTAAAATGTTAGCTAAGATCCAATTAGAGCCTACCAGGCACTCTTGTGAGGTTTGTTACTGCCTTCTGTGGTTTATCAGTAGCTTAGCGGGAACTATAGAAAAATAATTCAGGCTTTATGTCCAGAATCATAACTCTAACTCCCTCCGTTCTTTTCCACTTTCAATAGGTGGAGGAAAGTCTTGCTCAGGGAAAATTTAACAATATGGTCATTTCATAATTAGAAAACTTTATTAATACTGGTGTTAGGTCTTTGACCAGACACTTTTAAATTTACCGTGTTCATGGCCTCCTTAATTGAGTACAATATCAGAAGCAGCTGTCTTCATATTAGCCAATAGCTCATAGATTTTTGGTAATTTTGTGCATGATATATTATGGCCATTTCTCTTTATATTATAAAACTATCTGTCATAGAAATGCTTTAATTAGGCTGGGTGCGATGGCTTATGCCTGTAATCCCAGCCCTTTGGGAGGTTGAAGCAGGAGGATCGCTTGAGCCCAAGAGTTTGAAACCAGCCTGGGCAACATAGCACAACCTAGTCTCTTCCCCCACCAAAAAATAGAAAAATTAGCTGGGCATGGTGGTATGTGCCTGTGGTCCCGTCTGTGGGGAAAGCTGAGGTGGGAGGATTGCTTGAGCCCAGGAGGTTGAAGCTCCAGTGAGCCATGATTCCACTGCTGCACTCCAGCCTTGGCAACAGAGCAAGTCCCTATCTCCAAAAAAGAAAAAAAGAAAAAAAATGCTTTTTTTAATTTCAGTGGGTAATAAGCTATTATTTTGTGTGATGCTCATTTCCTTAAATAATACATTAAATTGTTATTTTTTGTATTTGAAATTGAAAAATGGGAATTTTTCTCTTGGATAAGAAACAGAAATGAATTAAACTTATTACCAATAGTAATCATACTATTCTGAATTTCTCTATAGAGAGCATTGTAAATATCTCATACTCTTGCTTTTATATTACGAATTTGTATTGTAGGGTGAACAAGATACTTTTTAATCTTAAACAGGATATTTTCCTTTGTGTTTTGTGAATTCCCACCCTTGTTTTTGGCAGTGTACATCACTTACGCTAAATATTTTAAAAGCCCTATTTCACTTTAAGAACTTGAGACCAGAGGTTACAAACTGGTGGTGTGGACAGTGTTTAAAAATTTTTAACAATTAATTGCCAACATATAAAAACTGGGAGATTTTATTAAAATTTCAGTGTTAAGCAACTTCTGAAAACTCAGAGCTGGCAACATTGCATGGGACCCATATTCTTTTTTTTTTTTTGAGACGGAGCCTTGTTCTCTCGCCCAGGCTGGAGTACATTGACACGATCTCAGCTCACTGCAACCTCCACCTCCTGGGCTCAAGTGATTCTCCTGCCTCAGCCTCCCAAGTAGCTGGGATTACAGGCACTTGCCACCACGCCTGGCTAATTTTTGTATTTTTGGTAGAGACAGGATTTCCCCATGTTGGCCAGGCTGGTCTTGAACTCCTGACCTCAAGTGATCCGCCCGTCTCAGCCTCCCAAAGTGCTAGGATTACAGGCGTGAGCCACCGTGCCCGGCCCCATATTTTTATATGGCAAAATTCAACAGGAGCAGAAATAGCTGTGCCCGTTAGGTGGGACACCCACTATTCACTTTGCCACTCTACACCTTCCCAGTAAAGAATCAATATCTGGTACTTCTGAGCGTTGTAACCTCTTCATTAATGCATTTGTTTTTTTGACGTGTGCCTGCTTCGGTGGAATTATCTAGAGAATAAGAAAAAGGGCCGGGTGCAGTGGCTCACTCCTGTAATCCCAGCACTTAGGGAGGCCAAGTATGTGGATCACTTGAGCCCAACCTGAGAAACATGGTGAGACTCCGTCTCTACAAAAACTAAACAAAAATTAGCCAGATGTCATGGTGCTCACTTGTTGTACCAGCTACTCAGGAGGCTGAGGTGGGAGGATTGCTTGAGCCCAGAAGGTTGAGGCATCACTGCACTCTAGCCTGGGTAGCAGAGTGAGACCCTGTCTCAAAAAAAAAAAAAAAAAAGCCCTGGTCTACTTAGGCAGTCATTTATTTTATACAAGCAGTATTTTTCTTTTATGCTTTATTCAAAATAAAGGTGTTACATTTTATGTCTGTAACACGAATACAGGGGGTGAAGCATGATAGCGGATTGCCTGAGCTCAGGAGTTTAAGACCAGCCTGGCAACATGGTGAAACCTCGTCTCTACTAAAACACACACACAAAAAATTAGCCGGGTGTGGCAGCATGTGCCTGTAATCCCAACTACTCAGGAGGCTAAGGCAGGAGGATTGCTTGAACCTGGGAGGCAGAGGTTGCAGTGAGCGAGATCGTGCCACTGCACTCCAGCCTGGGCAACAGAGGGAGACTCCATCTCAAAACAAAACAAAACAAATTCAGCGAACTGAAATAAGCTTATAATAATTTAAAATTCAGGCAAGTATTGCTCCCATAAAGCAATCACCTCAAGAAAGCACTTATTCTAAAAGTGCTACTCAAAGCATTTTTTGGGGAAAAAAAAGGTATATTTCCTTTGAATATTCTCAGGATGTCTGTTATCCTTTGAGAGTAGATGCATTTTGATAATAGTAATACATGTAATTTGACAAGAAAATCAAATGGGACAAATTTTATTAAGTAGTGAGAAACCAGCTCAAAGTCTAACATGTGATACTCTGGATGATACCAGGTTTTATCCAGCATCACAGTAAATTTGAAACTCTTTAGAAACATTTGTCCAAAGTAAATAATTCTCTGGAAAAGATGATATTATAAATGTAAGTTTAGGTCAGGCGCAGTAGCTGACGCCTGTTAATTCCAGCACTTTGGGAGTCTGAGGCAGGCGGATCACTTTGAGCCCAGGAGTTGGAGACCACCCTGAGCAACATGGCAAAACATTGTCTCTAAAAAAAAGTACAAAATTTAGCCAGGCATGGTGGTGTGTGCCTGTAGTTCCAGCTACTCAGGAGACTGAGCAAGAGATCACTTGAGCCCGGGAAGTAGAGGTTGCAGTGAGCCAAGATCATGTTGGCCAGGCACAGTGGCTCATGCCTGTAATCCCAACACTTTGGGAGGCCGAGATGGGCAGAACACCTGAGGTCAGGAGTTCAAGACCAGCCTGGCCAACATGGTGAAACCTCGTCTCTACTAAAAATACAAAAATTAGCCAGACTCGTTAGCATGTGCCTGTAATCCCAGCTACTTGGGAGGCTGAGGCAGGAAAATTGCTTGAACTTGGGAGGCGGAGGTTGCAGTGAGCTGGGATTGTACCACTGCATTCCAGCCTGGATGACAGGGCGAAACTTTGTCTCAAGAAAAAAAAAAAAAAGATCATGCCACCGCACTCCAGTCTGGGCAACAGAGTGAGAGCCTGTCTTTAAAAAAAGAAAGAAAGAAAGAAAGAAAGAAAGAAATACAAGTTTATACTCAGCAGCCCTTCAAACTTACCTCCCTCCCAAAATAATATGATATAATGAATTAACCAAAAAACAATAATACCAAAGCATCAGTAGCAAAGAAAACTTCAGAGTGATGAAAACCAGGTAATTGCCCTAATCTCATGCCACAACTTTCTAGAAATGTCTTTCAGAAACAGTATTATTTAGACCAGATGGAAAGAAAATCATTTGCAGCTATTTTTTTTGACCATACACTGTTGTTAGAACCACATAAAGTTTAGAAACCCCTACTGATACGTCACGGGAAGAAGTTAGTTAGTTGTTTATATAATTCAGTTGTGTCTTGAGGCCACAACAACAAAACCATTAAAATATATATATATGATTGATTTATTTGTAAAAATTTGTATATAAATATATATGTCCCTCCTCTTTGATAAAAGCTCTTAATATCACAGTTGGCTTACTTCTATCTGGAAGAACTCCCCACCTAAGTTGGATAAGGTTTAGAAGTGAGGTCATTAGGTGAGAAAATTGGCAGCAGTCTCGAAATCCTTTTCCCAGCTATATAGCAGTTGCTTAAGCCCCTAGCTTCCTGTCCATCTTTGTCAGGTGAAATGAATGAACCAGTTAGAGAAACTGATACTATTTACCAGGTAAACTCAAGAAAAATCAGTTGCACTAATTGTAGGCTAAAGATAGACCACGTTTGAAATCTCCCAGTTGAAAAATTATTTTAAAAACAGACATGAGGCTGAATGTGGTGGCTCACGCCTATAATCCCAGCACTTCGGGAGACTAAAGTGTAAGGATTGTTTGAAGCCAGGAGTTTGAGACCAGTCTGGGGGACATAGTGAGACCACGTTTCTGCAAAAGAATTTAAAAATTAGGTGGGTGATGGTATGCCCCTGTAGTCCCAGCCATCCTGGGCCATCGTGGCCAACACAACGAAACCCTGTTCCAAAACAAATAAGTAAAAACAGATGAAATGTAATTCACCACATTAAAAAAAAAAAAAAAAAGAGAAACCTTATCACCTTATCACTTTGATGGATACAAAAAAAGTATTTGATAATATTCACTAATAGTTTATAATAGGAAAACCTTCACAATAGGATTTAAAAGGAACTTAATCTGATAAAGACTACAAAAATTCTATAGAAAACTTTAGGCCGGGCACAGTGGCTCACGCCTGTAATCCCAGCACTTTGGGAGGCCGAGGCTGGCGGATCACCTGAGGTCAGGAGTTTGAGACCAGCCTGGCCAACATGGTGAAACACTGTCTCTACTAAAAATACAAAAATTAGCCGGGCGTGGTGGCGCACACCTGTAGTCCCAGCTACATGGGAGGCTGAGGCAGGAAAAGTGCTTGAACCTGGGAGGCGGAGGTTGCAGTGAGCCTAGATTATGCCACTGCACTCCAGCGTGGGCGACAGAGTGAGACTGCGTCTCAAAAAAAAAAAGTTCCATGTCCCTAAAGGCTGTGACATAATAATAGCAGCAATAATACGAATTATGATGTAGCAGGATGAGCTGTAGACAAAACCCCTCAGACACCAAAGGGCTTTATTCGGCCGGGAGCATCAGCAGACTTAGGTCTCAAAAAACCAAGCTCTCCAAGTGAGCAATTCCTGTCCCTTTTAAGGGCTTACAACTCTAAGGGGGTCCACGTAAGAGGGTCATGATCGATTGAGCAAGCAGGGGTATGTGACTGAGGGCTGTATGCATGGGTATTCAGAATGGAATGGAACAGGACAGAGATTTTCATGATGCTTTTCCATACAATGTCTGGAATCTATAGATAACACAAGCAGTTAAGTCAGGGCTTGATTTTTAACTACCAGGCCCAGGGCTCAGAGCTGGGCTGTCTGCCGGTGAATTTCATTTCTGCCTTTTAGTTTTTACTTCTTTTTTCTTTGGAGGCAGAAATTGGGCATAAGACTACATGAGGGGTGGTCTCCTCCCTTTATGATAGACAAGCTGTATTAACTTTTTTTCTTTTCTTTTTTTTTTTTTTGAGACAGAGTCTTGCTCTCTCGTCCAGGCTGGAGTACAGTAGCATGATCTCAGCTCACTGCAACCTCCGCCTCCTGAGTTCAAGTGATTCTCCTGCCTTAGCCTCCCAAATAGCTGGGACTACAGGCATGTGCCACCATGCCCGGCTAATTTTTGTAGTTTTAACAGAGACAGGTTTTGCCCTGTTTGCCAGGCTTGTCCTGAACTCCTGGCCTCAAGTGATGAGCTCGCCTTGGCCTCCCGAAGTGTTGGGATTACCGGCGTGAGCCACCGAGCCCAACCTGCATTAACTTTTTCTGTTTGTTTGTTTGTTTTAAAAAGCAAAGCTGAGTGCCAGTGGCTTATGTTTTTAATCCCAGTGCTTTGAGAGGCTGGGGTTGGAGGATTGCTAAAGGCCAGGAGTTCAAGGCTGCCGTGAGCTCTGATCATGCTACTGCACTCTGGCGTAGCTGACAGAGCGAGACCCTGTCTCTTAAAACAAACAAGCAACAACAACAACAAAACCCAAATGTGTGCTTTAAATAGATAAATTGTATGGTAGGTGAATTATATCTTAATAAAGCTGTTTTTAAAAAACACAGATTTGACCCATGGAGAAATTTTGCCCCAGAAAGGGGGCATAAATATAGTATTCAAGTGAGGAAGTGCATTCAGTGTGTTAGAAGAAATTTTAAGTCACTCGAGGGAGGGAGAATTAGCTCCTTTAAAAAAAATTTGTGGACATGTTAAAATCACTGCACAGATTTTTTTAAAAAAATTGTTTCAGGAGGGCAGTTGTGAGGCCAGTGCACTTTTGGCTCAATGGGAATGAATGGGTGAGTGAGTGGGCAAGCAGGATCATTTGGTTGGTGTGGCAGAAGGGAGGAGGGCTCAGGCTTTTTGGACTCCTTTGGCTGTGTTTGACAGTGTAACCTAGTCAGTGAACATAATTCTGTGAGTCTCAACGTCCTCTTTGAAAAGGAATAATTGCCTTTACTAAGGCGAGTAATTCCAGTTTGACTCCACTGAATAGGTCACACAGCACCTAGAGTCAATCGTTTAGAAAATGTAAATGCTTTTTGTAAAGCTAAATCCCTTTAAGCATAAATGTCAGTACCCTTCTTAAATGTCTTCTTATTGGACTATCAGTGACCTATAAAATCCTGAACAATGGACTCCTGCTACCTCTTTACTTTGCTCATTGTAATCCCCGGCGTTGCTGGTCTTCTTTCACCAAAAACCTTTCTTAATAGGCTGCTGCTTTTCCCTGTCTGGAAACTGTGTTCCCTAGCTCTTGACAAGGTTGGCTCCATCTCTTCCTTGAGGACAGTGTTTAAATGTGGCTTCTAATTTATGTTTTCACAACAGTGTACAAGGATTCCCTCTTCTTCTCATCCACACCAATACTTGTTATCTTTGGTCTTTTTTGTAATTGCCATCTGACAGTGTAAGAATGTAAGTTAGTATTCCTATTATGGAAAACTGTATGGAGGTTTGTCAAAAAACTAAAAATAGAATTACTACATGATCCAGCAATCCCACTTCTGGGTATTTACCCAAAAGATTTGAAATCAGTTTGTTGAAGAATGTCTGCTTTCTTATGTTCATTGCAGCATTATTCACAATAGCCAAGTTATGGAATCAACCTAAGTGTTCAACACATGAGTGAATAATGTACACACACACACACGCATACCCACATATACATATTCAGCCTTAAAGAAGGAATTATGTCATTTGTGGCAACTTGGATGGAATTGGAGAATATTTTATTATGCTGAGTAAAATAAGCCAGGCGCTGAAAAACAAACACCGCGTGTTCTCAGTTATGTGTGGAATCTAAAACAATTGAACTCATAGAAGCAGAGAATAGAATGGTGGTTAACAGAGACTGGAGGGTTGAGGAAGTGGTGAGACCATGGTTAAAGGGAACAAAATCTCAGCCGAGGGATATGTTTTTTTTTTTAAATTTTGTTGTACAGTGTGGTGAAGATAGTTTTTGTACATTTTAAAATTGCTGAGAGAATAAATTTCAAATATTCTTACCACAAAAATGTTAAGTATTTAAGGTAATGGATATGTTAACTAGCTTGATTTAATTATTATATATTATATTCATAAATTATAACATTACTTTTTACCCGTTATGTTTATATAATTATAAATTGTCAACATATAATTTTTAAAATTTTTAAAAATAAATGTGTCTTCTAATAAAAGGCTTCCCACCCCTCTATCTAAAACTCTTCCATGCTGTGCATGGTGACACATGCCTGTAATCCCAATTTCTCAGGAGGCTGAGGTGGGAGAATCTCTTGAACCCATGTGTTCAAGGCTGCATTGCACTGTGATCTCACCTGTGAACAGGCACTACACTCCAGCCTGGGCTACATAGCAAGAACACATCTCTAAATATGAGTAAAATAAAACTTTCCTCTTTGATTTCACCGTAATCCTTAGTTTAGCAGATCTTTGATATGTAGCATCGTCCCGATTTGTGTTTTTTTAATTCATGTGTTTGTGAGGCCCTCTCTACATTAGAAGTTCTATGAGCAGAGGAGCTGTATATGTCAAGTTCACTGTTATATCCTCAGTGGAATAACCCAGTTTTAGGCACATAGGAGGCACTCACTGAATATTTATTAATTTTTTTTTTTTTTACCATATAGCTACAACCTTCTTTTATTTTTAAGATTAAAAAAAAATTTCTTGTTTTTTGGGTTTTTTTTTTTCTCCCAGCAGGAAACAATTACTTTGAGATTTTTTTTCTTACTTTTAAAAAATTATTATTATACTTTAAGTTCTGGGGTACCTCTGCAGAACATGCAGTTTTGTTACATAGGTATACACGTGCCATGGTAGTTTGCTGCACTCATCAACTCGTCACCTACATTAGGTATTTCTCCTAATGCTATCCCTCCCCTAGCCCCGCACCCCCCAACAGGCCCCAGCGTGTGATGTTCCCCTCCCTGTGTCCATGTGTTCTCATTGTTCAACTCCCACTTATGAATGAGAACATGCAGTGTTTGATTTTCTGTTCTTGTGTTAGTTTGCTGAGAATGATGGTTTCCAGCTTCATCCATGTCCCTGCAAAGGACATGAACCCATCTTTTTTTATGGCTGCATAGTATTCCATGGTGTATATGTGCCACATTTTCTTTATGCAGTCTATCATTGATGGACATTTGGGTTGGTTCCAAGTCTTTGCTATTGTGAATAGTTCCACAATAAACATACGTGTGCATGTGTCTTCATAGTAGAATGATTTATAACCCTTTAGGTATATACCCAGTAATGGGATTGCTGGGTCAAATGGTATTTCTAGTTCTAGATCCTTAAGGAATTGCCACACTGTCTTCCACAATGGTTGAACTAATGTACACTCCCACCAACAGTGTAAAAGCATTCCTATTTCTCCACATCCTCTCCAGCATCTGTTTCCTGACTTTTTAATGATCACCATTCTAACTGGCGTGAGATGGTATCTCATTGTGGTTTTGATTTGCGTTTCTCTAATGACAGTGATGATGAGCATTTTTTCATGTTTGTTGGCTTGCATAAATGTCTTCTTTTGAGAAGTGTCTGTTTATATCCTTTGCCCACTTTTTGATGGGGTTGTTTGGTTTTTTCTTGTAAATTTGTTTAAGTTCTTTGTAGATTCTGGATATTAGCCCTTTGTCAGATGGATAGATTGCAAAAATTTTCTCCCATTCTGTAGGTTGCCTGTTCACTCTGATGATAGTTTCTTTTGCTATGCAGCAGCTATTTAGTTTAATTCGATCCCATTTGTCAGTTTTGGCTTTTGTTGCCATTGCTTTTGGCGTTTTAGACATGAAGTCTTTGCCCATGCTTATGTCCTGAATTTATATTGCCTGGGTTTTTATCTAGGATTTTTATGGTTTTAGGTCTTACATTTAAGTCTTTAATCCACCTTGAGTTAATTTTTGTATAAGGTGTAAGAAAGGGGTCCTATTTCAGTTTTCTGCATATGGCTAGCCAGTTTTCCCAACACCATTTATTAAATAGGGACTCCTTTCCCCATTTCTTGTTATTGTCAGGTTTGTCAAAGATCAGATGGTTGTAGATGTGTGGTGTTATTTCTGAGGCCACTGTTCTGTTCCATTGGTCTATATATCTGTTTTGGTCCCAGTACCATGCTGTTTTGGTAACTGTAGCCTTGTAGTATAGTTTGAAGTCAGGTAGTGTGATGCCTCCAGCTTTGTTCTTTTTGCTTAGGATTGCCTTGGCTATGCAGGCTCTTTTTTTGGTTCCATATGAAGTTTAAAGTAGTTTTTTCCAATTCTGTGAAGGAAGTCAATGGTAGCTTGATGGGGATAGCATTGAATCCATAAATTACTTTGGGCAATATGGCTATTTTCATGATATTGATTATTCCTCTCCATGAGCATGGAATATTTTTCCGTTTGTTTGTGTCCTCTCTTATTTCCTTGAGCAGTGGTTTGTAGTTCTCCTTGGAGAGGTCCTTCACATCCCTTGTAAGTTGTATTCCTAGGTATTTTATTCTCTTAGTAGCAATTGTAAATGGGAGTTTACTCATGATTTGACTCTCTTGTTATTGGTGTATTGGAATGCTTGTGATTTTTGCACATTGACTTTGTATCCTGAGACTTTGCTGAAGTTGCTTATCAGCTTAAGGAGATTTTGAGGCATGGTCTCACTCTGTCGCCCAGGCTGGAGTGCAGTGGTGCGATGTCAGCTCACTGCAACCACCACCTCCCAGGTTCAAGCGATTCCCGTGCCTCAGCCACCCGAGTAGCTGGGATTACATGCATGCACCACTGCACCTGACTAATTTTTATAGGCGTGAGCTACCAAACCCCGTGGCTTTTTTTTTTTTTTTTTTTTTTTTACTTTTTAAAAAAAAGACTGGCTCTCACTATGTTGTCCAGGCTGGAATGTAGTAGCTATTCACAGCCGTGATCATCATGCACATCAGCCTCGAATTCGTGGTCTCAAGTGAGCCTCTCACTACAGCCTCCTAAGTATCTGGGAATATATGTGTGTGACACCACACCTGGCTTCACAAAATATTTGTTGATTGAACTAGGAACACTTTGAATAAATGTAGTGGTTTGTATTTTTCCTTTTTGACACCTGGAAATTATCCAAACTCCTTCTGTAATTGCTATTATTCTTTAAGGTTCATTTATGTAGAAATAGTATTTTAAAAAGCGTGTGTAGGCTGGGCATGGTGGCTCACGCCTGTAATCCCAGCACTTTGGGAGGCTGAAGCAGGTGGATCACCTGAGGACAGGAGTTTGCGACTAACCTGGCCAACACAGTGAAACCCCGTCTCTACTAAAAATACCAAAATTAGCTGGGCATGGTGGTGCATGCCTGTAATCCCAGCTACTTGGGAGGCTGAGGCAGGAGAATCCCGGGAGAATCCTGGGAGGTTGCAGTGAGCTGAGATCATGCCGCTACACTCCAGCCTGGGTAACAGAGCGAGACTGTCTCAAAAAATAAAATAAAATAAAATGCATATGTATATATGTTTTTCTTTTTTCCTTTTTTTTTTTTTTTTTTTGAGATGGAGTCTAGCTCTCTTGCCAGGCTGGAGTGCAGTGGTGCGATCTCTGCTCACTGCAACTTCCGCCTCCAGGGCTCAAGAGATTCTCCTGCCTCGGCCTCCCGAGTAGCTGGGATTACAGGCACGCGCCACCACACCCAGCTAATTTTTGTATTTTTAGTAGAGACGGGGTTTCACCATATTGGCCAGAACGGTCTCGATCTCCTGACCTTGTGATCTGCCTGCTTCAGCCTCCCAAAGTGCTGGGATTACAGGTGTGAGCCGCCGTGCCCGGCCTCTTTTCCTTTTTTTTTGAGACAGAGTGTTTCTCTGTCACCCAGGCAGTAGCACAATCATAGCTCACTGCAACCTCGAACTCCTAGGCTCAAGGGATCCTTTCACCTCAGCCTCCCAAGTAGCTGGGACTACAGGTACACACCACCATGCCCAGTTAATTTTTTTTTTTTTTTTGTAGAGACATGGTCTCACCACATCACCCAGGTTGGTCTTGAACTCCTGGGCTCAAGCAGTCCTTCTGTCTTGGCCTTCCAAAGTGCTGGGATTATAGGTATGAACCACCGTGCCCAGGCTAACCTTTTTTTTTTTTTAAACAGTTATTTAAATCTTCTTTTCTTGCAGTACAAGATACAGTACATTTCACATATGTCCCTTTTCCTGTTGGAGAAGGTGAATCAAGTGGAGGGAAGTAAATTGATATTGAGGCTGAGAATAAAATTGCAAATTTCTAGCCTCGATTTTCTACCTCTCACCTACTTTGTGCCTATGTAAATAGGCTGTTTCTTCATGGCCAGGAAAAAATGAAATAGCTGACTATTGACAATTCCAGAAAGCACCCAGATAAGAATACTTAGAGTTGGATTTAAAACAAAACCTACTCACCCCTTTTTTGGGGAGAGACAGGGTCTCTCTGTCTCCCAGGCTGGAGGGTAGTGGTGTGATCACAGCTCACTACAGTCTTGACCTCCTGGGCTCAAGTGATCTTCCTGCTTCAGCCATCCAAGTAGCTGAGACTACAGGCATGTGCCACCCTGCTAATTTAAAAAAAAATGTCTGTTTGTAGAGATGGGGTCTCAGTATGTTGACCAAGCTGGTATTGAATTCTTCCGCTCAAGCGATCCTCTTGTCTTGGCCTCCCAAAGTTCTAGGATTATAGACGTGAGCCACCACACCAGGCCAAAATCAGTTTATTGGCCATAAGTTTTCATCTTTTGATGTTCTCTCATGCCATTTAAAATGGGTGAAAATTTGGGTTATAGTTTTCTAATGACTGTTGCCTTTTCACAATGATCACAGTGATAACACATGGCAGATAATTAGGGCAGGATATACCTTAAATGTCTGTTTCCCAAAACAAGCAATTACAATGCCCTTCTTATGTAGTCCTTTTAGCACCTCACCATAGCACTAATCACAGTGCATTGTAGTTGCTTATTTACTTGTGTAGTAGCTCTAGTAGCTCAGTGAAGGTTGTCACATTCACCATTTTATTTGCAGGGTACTTGTGACAGGTACTATAGTCATGGTACTTTTGATTACCTTTTTCTTTCTACTCAGAATGATGGCAAGAATTATGATATCTGGAGTTTGGATTTTTTTAGCCTTTTGAGATCTGTTCATTGGTTGAAAACCAAGATTGAGAACTCATTTATTTGTGTGTGTGTGTGTGTGTGTGTTTTATTCACTAAGTATTTGAGAACTTACCATGCTAGGCCCTGCAAATAAAATGGTGAATGTGACAACAGTTTTTACCTTCACAGAGCTAGTACATGAGTAAACAAGCAATTACAGTGCACTGTGATTACTGCTATGGTGAGTTACTAAAAGGACTACATAAGAGGGGCACTGTAATTGCTTGTTTTGGGAAATAGACATTTAAGGTGAAAACTAAATGTGAGCATAAGTTAACATAATGAAGAGCAGAGATAAAGGAGGACCCAGGTCCAGGGCCTTTTGGAAGTCTTGAAGTAAGTTTGATGTTCATTAACATAAAATGTAAGGGAACAGTTTAACAGAAATTAAGCGGAAGAGGTAAGCAAGTGCCAGATCGGAATGACCTCAAGCCATGTAAGGATTTTTTTTTCTTTTTTTTTTTGAGACAGAGTCTTACTCTGTCGCCGAGGTTGGAGTGCAGTGGCGTCATCTCGGCTCACTGCAAGCTCCGCCTCCCAGGTTCACGCCATTCTCCTGCCTCAGCCTCCGGAGTAGCTGGGACTACAGACGCCTGTCACCACGCCCGGCTAATTTTTTTGTATTTTTAGTAGAGATGGGGTTTCACCATGTTAGCCAGGATGGTCTCGATCTCCTGACCTCGTGATCCACCCGCCTCGGCCTCCCAAAGTGCTGGGATTACAGATGTGAGCCACTGCGCCTGGCCAGGATTTTGTTTTATCCTAAAGGAAGTCAGAAGACTGGAAGAGGCTGCTAGAGAGTTGAGGGTCCTCAGAGGTTGATGAAGTCATAGAATGAGTACAATGAGAGTAAATGAGTGAGAGAGCTGGAAGGCAAATAAAATCAAAGTGCCACTGTATTTTGCTTTGGCTCCCTTACTTTAATAATGAACAGCTGTTCTAAAAATGTGTATATAACTAGTGGGGCTGGGCATGGTAGCTCATGCCTGTAATCCCAGCACTGTGGGAGGCCAAGGCTGGAGGATCTCTTGAACCCAGGAGTTTGAGACCAACCTGGGCAATATAGTGAGACCTCGTCTCTACAAAAAAAATAATAAAAATGTACAACAGGTAGAACAGATGAATTTATGAAATTGAGATTAGTTGTTTTCACTGAAAAAAGTAAGGGATCTGAAGGTGTAAACCCAAAGACATAAATTTTATTTATAATTTACTTTTTAGTTGTAGGATCCAGTCATTTCCAGAGATCAACGTTATAAGAAATAAGATAAAAATAAGTATTATAGATTAAGTGGACAGTGTTTTCTGTGCCTTTTTGGCAAGTAGAATACAAAGAACATTTTTTTCCCTGACCACATAAGAGTAAGTTGCTGACAGGCAGGGCGTGGTGGCTCACGCCTCTAATCCCAGCACTTTGGGAGGCTGAGGCGGGTGGATCACGAAGTCAGGAGATTGAGACCATCCTGGCTAACACGGTGAAACCCCGTCTCTACTAAAAATACAAAAAATTAGCCAGGCGTGGTGGCGGGCACCTGTAGTCCCAGCTACTCGAGAGGCTGAGGCAGGAGAATGGCGTGAACCCAGGAGACGGAGCTTGCAGTGAGCCGAGATTGCACCACTGCACTCCAGCCTGGGTGACAGAGGGAGACTCTGTCTCAAAAAAAAAAAAAAAAAAAAAGTAAGTTGCTGACAAGATGTTTCATAAGTCCCTGTACTTTAGTATACTACTAAAATGTAGTCTGAAGATTAGATATACTGTGGTGTGTATGTATATATATATGTACGTGAAATATAGTAGTGTATACTAAATAGAGACAGGGTTTCACCACATTGTCCAGGCTGGTCTTGAACTCCTAGCCTCAAGTGATCCACCTGCCTCAGCCTCCCAAAGTGCTGGGACTACAGGCATGAGCCACCACGCCTGGCCAATATTTTGTAGTTTTGAGCATAGATTTTTGTACAGGTTTTGTAATATAGCTTCCTAAGTTTCTTGTTGCTTTTTTTGATAGAATTATTATTTTAATTAACAGGCTTTATTTTTAGATTTTTTTGGTACAGTTTTAGGTTTACAGAGAAATGGAGTGGAGAGTACAGAGTTCCCATATATCCCCTAACACTCCTCCACCCCCATTTTCCCCTATTATTAATGTCTTGCATTACTATGGTACATTTGTAATAGTTAATGAACCAATATTGACACATTATTAACTAAAGTTGGTAGTTTACATTAGATAGAATGTATTACACTATTTGTATTATGCATTCTATGGATTTGGACAAATGTATAATGACATGCCTCTACCATTATGGTATCATACAGAATAGTTTTCCTGCTCTAAAAATCCCCTGGGCTCCACGTGTTCACCCGCCCCCCTCCCCACCCAGAATATCTGGCAACCATTGATCTTTTTACCATCTCCATAGTTAGGATTTTTCTAGAATGTCATGAATTTGGAATGTAGTATTTAGCTTTTTCAAATGGATTTATTTCACTTAGCAATATGCATTTTAGGTTGTTCTATGTCTTTTTGTAGCTTTCAATAATTCATTTCGTTTTATTGCTGAGTGATATTCCATTGCATGGCTATACCACAAATTTGTTTATTCATTCACCTATTGAAGGAAATCTTAGTGTTTTCATTTTTTGACAATTACAAATGAAGCTGCTGTAAACATTTAGGTGGTGGTTTTTGTGTGGACTTAAGTTTTCATTTCATTTGGGTGAAAACCAAGAAATACGATTGCTGTGTCATAGGTAAGAGTATGTTTAGTTACATAAGAAACTGCCAAACTTTCTTCCAAAATAGCCGTACCATTTTGCATTCTCACCAGCAGTGAATGAGAGTTCCTATTGCTCCATATCTTCCTTAGCATTTGATGTTGTCAGTGTTTTGGATTTTCACTATTCTAATAAGTGTATAGTGGTATCATTGTTTTAATTTGCAATTCCCTTGTGACATATGGTATTGAGTATATTTTCATATATTTATTTGCCATCCGTATATCTTGTTTGAAGAGATGTCTGATTCAAATATTTTGCTCATATTTTAACTGGGTTGTTTTCTGATTGTTGAGTTTTAAGAGTGTTGTATATTTTAGATAACAGGCCTCTAACAAGTAAGTGTTTTGTAAATATTTTCTCCTAATCAGTGGCTTGTCTTTTCATTCTCTTAGCAGTGCCTTCCCCAGAGCAGAAGTTTTTAATTTTAGTGAAGTTAAACTTAACAATTTCTTCTTTCATTGATCATGTTTTTGTTGGTATATCTAAGAAGTCATTGTCAAACCCGAAGTCATTTAGATTTTTTCCTATGGCATATTGTAGGAGTTTTATCATTTTGTGTTTTACATTTGGGTTGTGATCCATTTTGATTTTATTTTTGTGAAAGATATAAGGTCTGTATCTAGATTATTTTTCTTTGTTTGCAAGTATATGTCTAATTGTTCCAGCACCATTTGTTAAAAAGACTATCCTTTCTCCATTGAATTGCCTTTGCTCGTTTGTCAAAGATTGGTATGAATATATTTGTGTGAATCTATTTCTGGGATTTCCATTCTGTTCCATTGATTTATTTGTGTATTTTTTTTTTTTTTTCCAATATCACACTGTCTTGAGTACTGTAGCTTTATAGTAAGTTGTTTTTTTTTTTGGAGACAGGGTCATACTGAAGTGGTGCAGTGGCCCTATCATAGTGCATTGCAACCTTGAACTCCTGGGCTCAAACAATCCTCCCAGTTCTGCCTCCTGAGTAGCTGGTTCCATAGGTGTACACCACCTTGCCCGGCCAATTTTTATTTTTATTTTGTAGAGACAGGATCTTGTTTTGTTGCCCAGGCTGGTCTTGAACTCCTGGGCTCAAGTGATTCTCCCACTGTGGTCTCCCAACGCACTGGGATTACAGATGTGAGTAATTGCACCTGGCCTTTTGTTTTGTTTTGTTTTAGCTTAAATGCATTTCAAGCCTTGTTTTGGTATTCAGATTGTCCTACAGTGTCTTTTAATTTGTCCTATAGTTATTGATAGTTTTATAAACACACATTCATGTGTGCACTGGAGCACACAGATATCATTTTTGCTTAATGTTTGCTAAATACTTATTCTGGGTATGATACTGCTCTTGAAACTTACCCCGTGTTTTAAAACATCAGGTTAGGCTTTTATCTCATTCTTTGAAAAGCTTACAATTGGAATGACAGATGTTGGTACAAAAACCATTGACAACCCAACATAAGGGGAAATTTGTTGGTGTGTTTCTTAGAAGAATTTTTATCGTTGACCAACATAATTAGAAAAAAAGACTTATAAGGAGAAAGATTTTTGTTTTTGCCCTATTATTTCTGTTTTGGACAGTAGGATGGGAAGTGATGCCTGAAGCTGAAACTTGTGACCAAGAAACAGCAAGCATGAGGACCAAAAGCAATATGTGGTGGATGAAGAAGTAGTAGATCAGAAAGAGCCTGGTTTGCTTTTGAGTTTCTCATACACTTACCATATGATCCTGCAGTCCTATACCTATAAACAATTTCATCATAAGTTGTGTAAGAAGAGAGATTTAGAAGTCTGGCAATCTCTCTTTTCATTATTAACAAAAACCCAGGGTGTTTTGACTTTGAAATTTAAATATTTATGTACCTCACTTTTGATAAAGCCAATATATGAGAATCTGAAATATACAAACAGTAAATTAGTGAAACTTTTTTTGGTGCTTTTATATGACTTAATTTTCTTTTAGACTTCATGTAACCTCCCATATACTGTTTTACATGAATTTAAGTAGAAAGTTCAAATGATAAGCCAAAGAGTTTGTAATTGAGCAGAGGGTAGTGATAAAAAAATAGGATTTTTAAAAACTTAGTAACTTTAATTTCTTAAATGAGAGATGCCACATAAAGTAGTATTGAATATTATTCATCTTTCTTTTTCTTTCTTTTTTTTTTTTTGAGGTGGAGTTTCGCTCTCATTGCCCAGGCTGGAGTTCAATGGCACATTCTCAGCCCACTGCCCCCTCCGCCTCCCAGGTTCAAGCGATTCTCCTGCCTCAGCCACCCAAGTAGCTGGGATTAGAGGCGCCTACCACCATGTGTGGCTAATTTTTTTTGTATTTTTAGTAGAGACGGTATCATCATGTTGGCCAGGCTGGTTTTGAACTCCTGACCTCAGGTGATCTGCCCGCCTCAGCCTCCCAAAGTACTGGGATTATAGGCGTGAGCCACTGCACCTGGCCTCACCTTTCATAATTATAGATTGAACAATGCTTATGTCCCATGCATAGATTAGAAAATTGACACAGCACCTTTAGTGTCAGTTTTTGTCATCGTTGTGGGAAGTAAAGTGATTGTTCTGTTCTACAAGTAGGTGTTATGAACATTTTTCCCCAGCTGAGTGAGATTTTTGGCTTTTTTTTTTTTTTTTTGACAGGGCCTTGCTCTGTCACCCATACTGGAGTACAGTGGCACGATCATGGCTCACTGCGTCCTTGAACCTCCCAGGCTCAAGCAATTCTCCAACTTTAGCCTCCCCAAGTCACTGGGACCACAGGTGTGCACCACCATGCCCAGCTAATTTTTTTTTTTTTCTTGAGACGGGGTTTTGCTCTTGTCACCCAGGCTGGAGTGCAATGGTGTGATCTCGGCTCACTGCAACCTCTGTCTCCTGGATTCAAGCAATTCTCCTGCCTCAGCCTCCTGAGTAGCTGGGATTACAGGCATGCACAAACACGCCTGGCTAATTTTTTTGTTTTTAGTAGAGACGGGGTTTCGTCATATTGGCCAGGCTGGTCTTGAACTCCTGACCTCAGGTGACCCACCCGCCTTGGCCTCCTAAAGTGCCAGGATTATAGGCATGAGCACTGTGCCCGGCCCTAATTTTTAAATTTTTTGTAGACATGGGGTCTCCCTATGTTGCCCAGGCTCATTTCAAACTTCTAGGCTCAAGTAGTACTTCTACCTTGGCCTCCTAAAGTGCTGGGATTACATGGATGAGCCACCATGCCCAGCCAATTTTTGGCTTTCTATGTGGTTTTTTTTTTACATTTAATTTTTAATATTTTTAAATTTAATTTTTAATTTTATTTATTATTATTATTATTTTTTTTTTTAGAGACAGGGTCTTTCTGTGTCGCCGAGGCTAGAGTTCAGTGGCTATTTACTGGCATGATAATAGCACATTCCAGCCTTGAACTCGTGGGCTTGAGCAGTACTCCCATCTCAGCCTCCCAAGTAAATGGAGACTATAGGCACATACCATTGCACCTGGCTTCTATGGATTTTTAACCTGACAAATACTGTGTGTTCTTCTAATACATACATGTAAGTAAACATAGATAATGCGGGCTATGTGTGATTATTCCATCTAATGTTATACTAGTCTAAGTGCAATGGAAGAAATTAATGCAAAGTATTATAAAAATAATATCCATCTGTTGGAAAAAACAGAGTGAGCAAAAATGAAAAATATGAAGAGAAATAGGCAATGTAATATAGTTTCCAAATCTTATAAATGAGGCTATTGTAGTGATAGTTTTTGAAAATGTGTGAGTTCGTTGAATACTTATAAATTGACTGAATTGGGCCAAGACACATTCTGCCTCTGTCCTCATATTAACTTATAATGGAAGGAAGTATAGTTGACAGTCTCACATATAGACATACTCCCAACAATTATGATGTTTTTTTCTCTTTCTTTCTAATATCATTTGAGGGATTTGGGCAAAAGACAAGGATAATCGGGATAGTGGATATACTTGGAAATAGGAGAAACAATGAGGAAATATGAATTCTTAATGTTGTTCATGTAGGAAGTTCACTAGTTGCTGACCTCCTTTCATCGCTTTGTTTTTTTTCCTTTACAGAATATACATTATAAATGTAAATCTATTGTAAAGCAAAGTAAACAAAAATGAAAAGCAGTTTATTTAAACTATAATAAAGCAAACAGAGGCCAGGCATGGTGGCTCACGCCTGTAATCCCAGCACTTTGGGAGGCTGAGGTGGGTGGATCACCTGAGGTCAGGAGTTCGAGACCAGCCTGTCCAACATGGTGAAAACCCCGTCTCTACTAAAAATACAAAAAATTAGCTGGGTGTGGTAGCAGGCACCTGTAATTCCAGCTACTTGGGAGGCTGAGGCAGGAGAATCGCGTGAACCTGGGAGGCAGAGGTTGCAGCTAGTCGAGATCTTGCCATTGCACTCCAGCCTGGGCAACAAGAGCGAAATTCCATCTCAAAAATAAATAAATAAATAAAGCAAACAGATTGTATTATTGGATTATGTGCCCACTTGTACAGTCAGCTGACTGCTTTTTACCTGTTACTTTAGTAGGGAATTACAGGTCCTCAGGAAGTTTAGAGTATAGGCATCTTTGCTCTATTGTATAATTGGTGATAATAACCAAACATTTGTTCTAATTCTCTTAAGTTTTCTTTCTTTCTTTCTTTTTTTTTTTTTTTTTTTTTGAGACGAAGTCTCACTCTGTCACTCAGATGGGAGAGCAGTAGCACGAGCTCGGCTCACTGCCACCTCCACCTCCTAGGTTCAAGCTGTTCTCCTGCCTCAGCCTCCCGAGTAGCTGGGATTACAGGTGCCTGCTACCACGTCCAGCTAATTTTTATATTTTTAGTAGAGACAGGGTTTTGCCATGTTGGCCAGGTGGTCTCAAACTCTTGACCTCAGGTGATCCACCTGCCTTGGCCTCCCAAAGTGCTGGGATTACAGGCGTGAGCCACCGCACCCGGCTTTCTCTTCCCTTAAGTTTTAAGATTTATGAAAGTGAAATACAAGTGTGTGTTTAGTATGTGATTGGTGATAACAGTATTTCTTTTTTGTTAAGAATACTCACATGGATAATCAAATATAGGATCAAAATTATCTCATTGCAAACATTTGTGTTGGGCTCAGTCCTGAATTTGGACACTGCAGAATTCTGGTAGAGATGAATGTTATGCTTAAGATTTTTTTTTTTTTTTTGCTTTATTTTCACTTTGGGGTTCTGCAAAGGATCTCTTTTTGGCGCTCTGTCATTGCATACTCAGCATACAGCAAAAACCACCAAAAGTTTGGCTTTTCAGAACTTTAGGACTGCTTAATAGCAATAGAGTTTTGGAAGTTCCTTCATAGAGGTTGTCTGTGTTGATTGGTAACTGAAGATTACATAATTCTTGCCAGTGCTTGGTAAATGGTGGGGATAGGCGAATGGGGGAGTGAATAGTCTAATTTCTTATAAGTTTTGGCAAAATTAAAAGGAAGAGCTTAAAATTAAATCATCCTCAGTTTCTTTAACTTGGTTTCAGCACTGCTATGTATTTCTGTTAGCCAGTGATGAAAAAAACAATTGTCTTTCCTTTTGGTCATAGGTACATTACTAGAAGAAAGCATTCTATATTAAAGGCTTGTGTGTTTCCTTAGCTTTTGTGGTTTGCAGCCTACTGAGCTTGTGATACCATGTGAATAACTAATCCAGATGGTTAAACTGTTGGAGGATAGAAAACCAAAACCCATTTCAGGAAGCTATGCATTTTGCTCACCTTTGGATAGGATTCATTCTAATTGGTAGTGACTTTCTGAATTTGTTTCAAAATTTAATTTTTAACTACATGTTTTCTTGATTTTTACCTAGGTTATAAGATGTTCACCTAAGCTTGAGACCTAGTGACTACATTTCCTACGGGAACAAATAAATGGTTTTTCATCTCCCGGAGATACATTAGAAACAAATATGGTGCTAAAAGAACTCCTTACCTTTCTCTGACTACAATTTATTTGGACATACTTTTGTATTGAAGAGAGGTATACACACTAAAGCTACTTGCTGTACGGAGACTCTGTCCTGTAGGATCATGGACCATCCTAGTAGGGAAAAGGATGAAAGACAACGGACAACTAAACCCATGGCACAAAGGAGTGCACACTGCTCTCGACCATCTGGCTCCTCATCATCCTCTGGAGTTCTTATGGTGGGACCCAACTTCAGGGTTGGCAAGAAGATAGGGTGTGGGAACTTCGGAGAGCTCAGATTAGGTAAGCACTTGGTTATGTCAGTGACTTCTACTAACAACAATACCTATGATAAGCTTTGGTGTGTTTCAAGACAAGCCGTTTATAGTTTTACAAGAAATTTTTCTTAAGGAAAACCTGTTGTTAAGAAATAATTTGTGAAGGGGCACTATGGTCATTATCAATTATTTGTTATCCAAGGCTCATCTTTCTTTATGTGTGTGCGATGGGCTTTTAAGTTTTCTACCAGTTCTGAGATTTTCTGATGAACATAGAGTTGCATACAGATATCAGTAAAACGCAGACTCTGATTTAGGAGGTCTGAGGTAGAGCCCCAAATTCTGCATATTTTTACAAATTCCAGATGATGCAGATGCTGTTGGTCCTTTAAGAAGGGCATAAGGCCTTGGTTTAATTAAGACTCTGCCCCTGAAAAGAAAAGAGTAAATCCTTAGTAATACCCAGGCTTAGTCTGCAAGGATATACAGTACATCCTGTTTGGAGAAGTTTTCCAACAGATAATTTGTTTGTATTTCTTCCTGGAGTTTCCAGCATTAGAATTAAGTTAGAACTCCAAAGAGAAGTTAGGCAATTTTATTTCCCAACTAAGGCAATGGATTTTCTATTTCAATTATGAATTTATGGGTGAGATGGAAAATAATGACAAAATTAATCTGTCTAAAGATGTGAGATTGGGAAAAAGGTACATTGGGTATTTATATATATATATATATAATTTTTTTTTTTTTTGAGACGGAGTCTCACTGTGTCACCCAGGCTGGAGTGCAGTGGCGTGATCTCGGCTCACTGCAAGCTCTGCCTCCCGGGTTCATGCCATTCTCCTGCCTCAACCTCCCAAGTAGCTGGGACTACAGGCGTCCGCCACCACGCCTGGCTAATTTTGTTTTTGTGTTTTTAGTAGAGATAGGGTTTCACCATGTTAGCCAGGATGGTCTTGATCCTCTGACTTTGTGATCTGCCCGCCTCAGCCTCCCAAAGTGCTGGGATTACAGGCGTGAGCTACCGCGCCCAGCCATTTATATACTTTTTAATGGCTCTCCCTTGATGAGTGGGATAGAGAAAATAAAAGGCCATATAAATATATGAAGTTGGAGATTAGCCTGGAGAATGTGGAAAGGTCATCTTTTAGGCTAAAGTGTTTTCTTTTTCTTCATAGCTCTTGAGACTGTGGATTAATATGAAGACTCATTGTAAGAAACTTTGGCCCTTTGTGGGGAATGGTGGGAGGGTGGAAACATAACATAATTACGTTTGTTACCTCTGCTACTTCTTTTTCTTTTTGAGATGGTGTTGCTCTGTCACCCAGGCTGGAGTGCAGTGGTGCGATCTCAGCTCACAGCAACTTCCTCCTCCCAGGTTCAAGTGATTCTTGTGCCTCATCCTCCAGAGTAGCTGGGACTACAGGCCTGTGCCACCATGCCCAGCTTATTTTTTTAAAAAATATTTTTGTGGAGATGGGCTCTTGCCATATTGGCCAGGCTGGTCTTGACCTCCTGGCCTCAAGTGATCCACCCACCTCGGCCTCCCAAAGTGCTGGGATTACAGGCCACTGCGCCTGACTACCTCTGCTTCTTGTGATGGTCCTGCATAGAGAACATGGACAAAATCTTACCTCTGATCCCCCATAGAGAGCCTTGGAGAAACATCACTATACTAGCCAGAGACCATTTGAATTTAAGAATGATGAGAATGGATTTATTTTTACTGTTAGAAGGCTGGCAGCCTGGAAATTCAGGACTTAATTAGGATAATGAAAGGATCTTTATATTTAGAATTGTGTTCGGGTTACCAAAGCCAGCAGATGCTACTTAGAATAGGAGTAAGATGTGTAATTACTGCTTTACTTTCTAGCAATTACAGAGTTGCTTTAACGAATAGTTCTGTGAATATTTATGTCATAGATTGACTGTAACATCACAGTACTACTTGGATGGATTAAATAATTATGACATAAACATCCACAAAATGATTGCTAAGAGGCAGTTTCTAATGCATCTAAATCTTTGAATTCTCATAACATCAGACAATTGTTTCATTTCTGTGAAAGTGAAGAAAAACCTTGGTGAATTAAAAGTGGAAATCTGTTTAATCACTTAAGTCTAGATTTGTATTATAAGTTTACATGGGAATGGAAAAATTCATTCAGTTAAAAGCATACATTTATAGCCCATATATATTTTCAGAGTAGTATTGTGTTTTGTTTCCTCTTTGAATCTGAGATAATTTTGATGTTTCTCATTTGGACTTGCCTGTAGTCAGAAGAACTTGTCTTTCTTTTCATGTGCTTTTACTCTTCTCTGCTTATCAAGTTTTCATTAGCCCTGGGACCATACTGTTATGGCCTTGTATCTAGAAAAGATACTTTCAGAATTATTTGGCATCTTGCTAACAATAGAGTGGGCTGCATACCCCATTCCGTCATTTTCTTGTTTTAATATTAGCAAGGAGAAGATTGTAAACTACAAAATTCCAAAGTCAAGGCAGGTGCAGTCAGGCCTCCATCATGGCTACCACCTACAAAGCTCTGCTTCTCTAAACTAATTTCCTTTCCTAGACACACAGTCTCTCAAACAGCCAAGTGCATTTCTTCTTATTCTTTTTTTTTTTTTTTTTTTTTGGGAGACAGGGTCTTGCTCTGTTACCCGCCCTGGAGTGCAGTGGCGTGATCATAGCTCACGCAGCCTCCAACTCGTGGGCTCAAGCGATCCTCCTACTTCAGCCTCTTAATAGCTAGTGCATAAGAACACGCCCAGCTAATTTTTTTATTTTTAAATGTTTTGTAGAGATGATGTTTTGCAGGCTGGTCGTGAACTCCTGGCCTCAAGCGATTCTTCTGCCTTGGCCTCCCAAAGTGTTGGGATTACAGATGTGAGCCGCCACACCTGACCAACCATGTGCATTTCTGCTTCAGAGCCTTTACGCTTGCAATTCCTTCTGCTTGCAGAATTATTTCCCTAAAATTTTGCATAGCGGGTTGTTTCTCATCCTTTAGGCCTCAGCTTATGTCTTACCTTCTCAGAGAAACATTCTATCACTTGTTCCTCATTCTCATTTAAAATAGCACGTTTCTTCTCTAGCACATCTTGTCTCGTCAAACTGCTTTATTTTATTCATTGCATTCATCACTATCTGAAATGACCATATGTATGTTTCCCTATTAATTGCCTCTCCTTACTTGAATATAAGCCCTTTAAAGGGCAGGGATTCTTTCTGTATTGTTTACTGTTATTTATGAGATGGAAGGATAAAAAGCTGATGAATAGGAAGGGGGGGAAAATAAAGCATACTTTCTTTGGGCTCCAGGTTTATGTGGGGGTGGTGGTAGATAGTAGACCTGTCGGTTCTAAACAGCAAAAAAAAAAAAAAAAAGTAACGATAGTGCATTTTGGTTCTCTGCAAATGTTTCCACCCCACTATACAGTTTTTTTTCTTTAGATGCAGTTTTCCTCTTTTTGCCCAGGCTAGAGTGCAGTGGCGCAATCTCGGCTCACTGCAACCTCTGCGTCCCGGGTTCAAGTGATTCACCTGTCTCAGCCTCCCAAGTAGCTGGGATTACAGGAGTGTGCCACCATGCCTGGCTAATTTTTTATTGTTAGTTGAGGCAGGGTTTCACCATGTTGGCCAGGCTGGTCTCGAACTCCTGAGCTCAGGTGATCTGTCCACGTCAGCCTCCCAAAGTGCTAGGATTACAGGCGTGAGCCACTGCACCCAGTCCTCATCATACATTTAACAACTATTTCTTGAATATTTACTGATACTAGACTCTGGGAAGGATAGAAATAACAAGATATAGTTTTTGTCCCTACAAATACCACAGTCTAGTGGTAGACAGAGAAAAACAAATTGCAATACAAAGTGATAATATAGCATATTGGGGGCTGGGTGTAGTGGCTTATACCTGTAATCCCAGCACTTTGGGAGGCCAAGGCAGGCAGATCACTTGAGCTTAGGATTTCTTTTTTTTATTATTTTATTTTATTTTATTATTATAATACTTTAAGTTTTAGGGTACATGTGCACAATGTGCAGGTTAGTTACATATGTATACATGTGCCATGCTGGTGTGCTGCACCCATTAACTCACCATTTAGCATTAGGTATATCGCCTAAAGCTATCCCTCCCCCCTCGCCCAACCCCACAACAGTCCCCAGAGTGTGATGTTCCCCTTCCTGTGTCCATGTGTTCTCAGAGCTTAGGATTTCAATACCAACATGAGCAACGTGGCAAAACCTCGTCTCTACAAAAAATACAAAAATTAGCTGGGTGTGGTGATATGCACCTGTAGTCCTAGCTACTTGGGAGGCTGAGATGGGAGGATGGCTTGAGCCTGGGAGCCTGATGCTACCATGAGCCAAGATCACATCACTGCACTCCAGCCTGGGCGACAGAGTGAGACCCTGTCTCAAACAAACAAAAAACCAGATTGTATAGAAACTACATTGGCAGAGAAGGTTAATAAAGGCTTCAAAGAGGAGGTATGATTTGATGATAGGACAGGATTTCTGCCGGGAGACATAAGGAAGAAGAGCTTGTGCAGGATACACAATCACTAGATACTGTGCAAGTGCCCAGCATATCACAGCAGCATTTAGTTATACATGACTGGGTCATAGGATGTGAAGTGAAAGAAAAGTAATAGAATGAAGCTTTTAGGTAAGTTGGGACGAAATTGTGAAGTGTTTGCATATATTAAAGCATTTGGACTTTATCCTGTAGGCAATGGGGTCGAATCATCGGGAGTTTTACAACAGAGTGACATAATCTAGTTTATATTCCAGAAACAGAATTCGGGTTGTATTGTAAGATTAGATCAAATAGGAAAGAAGTTGACATCTTGTAGATTTTGCTCTAATTGTAATACTTATTGTGTTGTACTTTATTGTTCCATTTCTCTCTCCCAAGATAGGTGTAAGGGAATTACTTTGCTTTATTAGTCCTCATATTCTAATTCCTTTCACTGTGTGTGGTATGTAATGGGTACTCAAGAAAGGCTTAATTGTCCAGGTCAAAAGTAGCAGGGCCTTTGATCTTAGCTCTGAAAATGGAAGTGAGATGGAGAGAGGACAGGGTAAATTAGAAATTTTAGACATAGACTATAGGCAGGATTTAGTCACTAATTATTTGATGGGAAGAAGTCAAAGATGACTAAATGTGCCAGCTTGAAGAGACCTTGTAAATGAGGAAGATGTAGACCCTTATGCTGGAGGCTGCAAATATTTTTGTGAAAAATCAGATCTTGGTGATGACCTTGAGCAGTGTATATAAATAACTCCCACCAGCCTAGCATTCCAATAATGGAACAGTAGGCATAAATGAGTTAATTGAGATAGTAAATATAGGACTAGGGAGAGTGGTTGGGAAGGCAGGTAAGATAGAGTTTGTGAATATTTGAGGACTGGGTGACACATATGCAGAAATGCATGTCTGAGACTTAGAAAGTTAAGCTTGAGATAGGGATTAAGAAATCACACCAGACCAGAGATGGGGTTTCACCGTGTTAGCCAGGATGGTCTCGATCTCCTGACCTTGTGATCCACCCACCTCGGCCTCCCAAAGTGCTGGGATTATAGGCGTGAGCCACCGCGCCTGGCCACCCCCCGACCCTCTTTTTTTTTTTTTGAGACGAAGTTTCACTCTTGTTGTCCAGGCTGGAGTGCAATGGCACGATCTTGGCTCACTGCAACCTCTGCCTCCTGGGTTCAAGCAATTCCCCTGCCTCAGTCTCCCAAGTAGCTGGGATTACAGGCACCCGCCACCACGCCCAGCTAATTTTTTGTATTTTTTGTAGAGACGGGGTTTCACCGTGTTGGCCAGGCTGGTCTTGAACTCCTGACCTCAGGTGATCTGCCTGCCTCGGCCTCCCAAAGTGCTGGGATTACAGGCATGAGCCACCGCTCCCGGCCCTTCCCTATCTTTTTAAAATGAGCCATGTGTATTTTGTAATCAGAAAAAAGTAGTAATCAAGGCAAAACAATTTCATTAATGCAAATTTTTTTAAAAAGAAAATACACTTATTGCTTAAAATTTTTTTTAAATTCTACTTTAGAGGTGTCTGTGGAGATAACCACTAATGATGGTTTTTCTATGGCTCAAAAATGTGTATTAGGACATATTTTAGAAATGCAATCAAATTGTGCTCTAAGCTTCCTTTTATGGCTGGGCGTGGTGCCTCATGCCTGCAATCTCAGCACTTTGAGAGGCTGAGGTGGGCGGATCACCTGAGGTCAGGAGTTTGAGACTAGCCTGGCCAACATGGTGAAACCCCATCTCTACTAAAAATACAAAGAATTAGCCGGGCTTGGTGACGGAGGCCTGTAATCCCAGCTACTCGAGAGGCTGAGACAGGAGAACCGGTTGAACCTGGGAGATGGAGGTTGCAGTGAGCTGAGATTGTACCACTGCACTCCAGCCTGGGAGACAGAGTGAGACTCCATCTCAAAAAAAAAAAAAAACCCTCTTTTTATTGCTTAATAGAACATGAACATCTTGTTTCAACTTAAATATATCTCATCAATTTTAAATATTTCTATAGTGTTCAATTTAGCCATTATCAATATACACACAAATTATTTTGTATTTTAGTATTATAATTAATACAGTACTCCTGCAGTCCCCAACTTTTTTGGCACCAGGGACCCATTTCATGGAAGACAATTTTTCCATGTACCAGAGGTGGAGGATGGTTTCAGGATGAAACTGTTCCACCCCAGATCATCAAGTATTAGATGTAGCCTAGATCGCTCACATGCACAGTAATAGGGTTTGCACTCCTGTGAGAATCTAATGCTGCCACTGATCTTTCAGGTGGCACTCAGGTGGTAATGCTTGCTTACCCACTGCTCACCTCCTGCCATGCAGCCTGGTTCCTAACAGGGCCATGGACTGGCACTGGTCTACTCGATCTCCTGGTAGTTTAAAGTTGGTTTAATTTCTTAGACTACATCCTGGAAGCCTACTTTTTGTGTCAAAGGATATGTACGTTTGCAATTTTGTTACACATTGTCAGTTTGTCCTCCAAAAAGATGTTTCAGTTTGTGTGTATGTGTGTCCTTGTGCTTATTTCCTCCAGTACTTCAGAAATCTTAAACAATATCAAGAATCTTTTCATCTATGACAGTCTGATAGGGGAAAATGGTATTACTTAAATGTGTATGTGTTCATAGGTGAAGTTAAACATACTTACACATATTTGCTTATTTTTTTAAAGAGTTATTTCTATGTGGCCTTTGTCCATTTTCAATGGAAAGATTATTTCTGTGGAGTCTTTTGTGTACTGCCTCAATGAAAGGAGAATTATGAAGATTTAAGACAGAAGGGAAAATTGATGGATAGTGACTGTGTAGGTAGGAGGACATGATGGGATGAAAACAGATTTTATAGATTGATACTAACTGAAAAACATGGGGAATCTTGTGAGAACTTTCTCATTTTTAAAGTTTTGAGCCTTCTGCTGAATCAGGCCTGGAAAGAATCATGTAAACATTAAAATAAGAAAATTATTTTCCTCTAGAGTTAAGAAAATATACATCCTCAATGTACAAATAATTGCTGGTATTTTTCTTAGTTGCAAGAATAAGTAGATAGATGATATTTATTTATTTATTTATTTATTTATTTACGAGGTGGAGTCTCGCTCTATCACCAGGCTGGAGTGCAGTGGCGAGATATTAGCTCACTGCAACCTCTGCCTTCCGGGTTCAAGCAGTTCTCCTGCCTCAGCCTCCTGAGTAGCTGGGATTACAGGTGCCCGCCACCATGCCCGGCTAATTATTTTTTGTATTTTTTTAATAGAGACAGGGTTCCACCATGTTGGCCAGGATGGTCTCGATCTCCTAACCTAGTGATCCAGCCACCTCCGCCTCCCAAAGTGCTAGGATTACAGGCATGGGCCACTGCCCCCGGCTGGTGATATTTCTTTCACATCTGCATAGGGGTACACGTGTGTTTATGGCAGACCTGTTGGACTAGAGAGGCAGGCATATGATTTTAATAATATTCATATTGTCCTTTTGAAGTAGGATAGGGTGAGAGGATGTTTTTACTTGCATACAAGAAAATGGAGGCACAACAAATTAACCTTTTTGATCTTTTCCATCTTTTGTGTCTGATGAAATATGCAAAAATGCGTTAGCACAGGGTACTTCTGGACAAAGGTAAATAAATTGGCTAAGGGTAGCAGCTTGTTCTGTGACACTCCTGCATGGCTTCTAAAGTAAGACACTTATTTCTGTGATTGATGTAGGGTTTATATGACAGGCTCTGCATATTGTTCTTTCCTTGTCTGAATTACTGAACTGTCACTTGTGAACTTAAATTGGAACTTTTTTTTTTGAGACGGAGTCTCCCTCTGTCACCCAGGCTGGAGTGCAGTGGCTCGATCTCGGCTGACTGCAAGCTCCGCCTCCCAGGTTCACACCATTCTCCTGCTTAAGCCTCCTGAGTAGCTGGGACTACAGGCGCCTGCCACCACGCCTGACTAATTTTTTTTTAATATGTATATTTTTAGTAGAGACGAAGTTTCACCATGTTAGCCAGGATGGTCTCGATCTCCTGACCTTGTGATCTGCCCACCTCTGCCTCCCAAAGTGCTGGGATTACAGGTGTGAGCCACTGCGCCCTGCTTATATTGGAACTTTTAACTTCTGCTACTAGCTATTCTTTTTTTGGCAGTTGTAATTATTAACAATTTACAGATGAGTACTATCTAAAGCAGTTCATTTCATATTCTATCCCACAGTCTTAGATCCATTATTTTCCACTCCAAGTCAATGGGAAAAGAAAAGTGAGCAGGCAGAACTCTCCATGTTATCTGTTTTATACATTTTATACATTTGAGTTTTCAATAAGATTTTGTTTGAAAGGTATGATTCTGCTGCTTTAAACATTTTTGAAAATCATCTGAGAGAATGCAGGCTTAAGATGAAACATAATTTTATTTTATTTTATTTTTGAGATGATGTTTCACTCTCATTGCCCAGGCTGGAGTACAGTGGCTCGATCTTGGCTCACTGCAACCTCCACCTCCTGGGTTCAAGCAATTCTCCTGCCTCAGGCTTCTGAGTAGCTGGGATTACAGGTGCCCACCACCACACCCAGCTAATTTTTTGTATTTTTAGTAAAGATGGGGTTTCACCATGTTGGCCAGGCTGGTCTCGAACTCCTGACTTCAAGTGATCTGTCCGCTTTGGCCTCCCAAAGTGCTGGGATTACAGGCGTGAACCACTGCACCCAGACCAAAATGTAACATAATTTAAAGGTATTTCTTGTCTAGTTCAAAATGAAGCCATTTTAAAATCAAATTTTTGCTTTTAAGTTAATAGTTTCTTAGAAAATCATGGTATTTTAAACAAATGAAAGTGTATCAGCGAAACACCTAATTAACCAGAAACATTGATATATTATATATTTGTAACCTTGTTAAAGTTTTCTTATAAATTTGCAAATTTTTAGGTTCTGTGGATGGAACAAACTAAAACAAGTTTTAGAAGTCATGTCATTATTCTTCTGCTTAAGTGATTAAAAATAGGAGTCTTGGCTGGGCATGGTGGCTCACGCCTGTAATCTCAGCACTTTGGGAGGCCATAGCAGACAGATCACCTGAGGTCAGGAGTTTGAGACCAGCCTGGCCAACGTGGTGAAACCCCGTCTCTACTAAAAATACAAAAATTAGCCAGGCATGGTTGTGGGTGCTTGTAATCCCAGCTACTCGGGAGGCTGAGGTGAGCTGAGATCGTGCCATTGCACTCTAGCCTGGGTGACAAGAACGAGACTCTGTCTCAAAAAAATAAATAAATAAAGTTAAATTAAATTAAATGATAACTTTAGATAAAATGCATTCTAATTTTTTTGTTGTTGTTATGTGGATATATTCCCTAATGGTGAAGTCTGGGTTTTTTGTGTAACTATCACCTGAATAATATGCATTGTATCCATTAAATAATTTCTCATTTCTCACCTCTCCCACCCTTTTAAGTCTTCAGTGTCTATTATTCCACACCCTGTGTCCATGTGTACTCATTATTTAGCTCCCACTTATAAGTGAGAGCATGCATTTTTTGATTTTCTGTTTCTGAGTTGTTTCACTTAAGTTAATGGCCTGCAGTTCTATCCATGTTGCTGCAAAAAATGTGAAATTTTATTATTTTTTTAAGGGCTGAGTAGTAGTTCATTGCCTGTCTGCCTGTGTGTGTGTGTGTGTGTTTATGTGTGTGTGTGTGTGTGTGTAAAATGTGTGTGTGTGTGTATATATATATATATAATCATCCATGAGGGACACTTAACTTGTTTCCATATCTTTGGCGATAAACATAACATGTGCAGGTGTCTTTTTGATGTAATGATTTCTTTTCCTTTGGGTAGGTACCCAGTAGTGAGATTGCAGGATCAAATGGTGGTTTTAGTTTTTTGAGAAACTTCCATACTGTTTTTCATAAAGGGTGCACTCATTTACATTCCCGCCAATAGTGTATAAGTGTTCTCTCTTCTCCGCACCCATGCCAACATCTTTTATTTTTTGACTTTTTAATAATAGCCATTCTTAAGAGTGTAAAAGGCTTATTGGAAAAACCAACCAAACAAAAAATAATAATAATAGCCATTCTGACTGGTATAAAATTATATCTTATTGTGGTTTTAATTTGCATCTGTCTGCTGATTAGTTCTCTTGAGCGTTTTTTCATATGCTTCTTGGTCATTTGTATGTCTTCATTTGAAAAATGTTCATGTCCTTTGCTCACTTTTAGATGACGTTATATGGTTTTTTGTTGTTGTTTGTTTGAGTTCCTTGTAAATTCTTACAATTAGTATTGTAAATACTATAATATCCTTGTAATTGGATATTAGTTTCCTGTTAGATGCAGAGTTTGCAAATATTTTCTCCCATTCAGCAGGTTGTCTGTTCATTCTCTTCTTTCTTTTGCTGTGTACATGCTTTTTAGTTTAATTAAGTCCCATTTGTCTATTTTTGTTGTTGTTGTGCATTTTAATTTTCTTGGAAGAATATCAAATGTATATGAGATTCTTGTTTGTAGTAGTATCATAGTTTAAATTTCTTTTGGAATTACACCCTAGTTTAACTTAAGCACAATTTGTTAAGTTTAAGCAGTTTTAACAGATCTTGGAGAAGAATTATTTCTGTCAATAGCATAATCCATCAAAATAAAGTAGAAGTGAAAAGTTCTAACCACATTAGCTGACACACAGTCTGCATTGCATTAATATGGTAATTTTAGAAGTGTCACAGATATAATACTTGCAAGATTATGCATTGACATCTTGACTGGTTAACCAGGAGAATGTAATGGTAAAATTTCCAGGCTTGCCAAACAATTCCGGAATTTTTTTTTTTTTTGATACAGAGTCTCACTCGGTCGCCCAGGCTGGAGTGCAGTGTTGCAATCTCGGCTTGCTGCAGCCTCCATCTCCTGGGTTCAAGTGATTCTCGTGCCTTGCCTCAGCCTCTGGAGTGGCTGGGGTTACAGGCGTGCGCCACCACGGCCGGCTAATTTTTGTATTTTTAGTGGAGATGGGGTTTCCCATGTTGGTCAGGCTGGTCTCAAACTCCTGACCTCAGGTGATCTGCCCACCTTAGCTTCCCAAAGTACTGGGATTACAGGCATGAGCCACCGTGTCTGGCCACAGTTTTTGAGGAGGACTATGAAGTAGGATGGTTATGGGCAACAGAAGTTTATAGAAAGATGTGTTTATGAGGGTGATTCAGAAGCAGTATTTACATGATGTCATCATGCATCCTAAGGAAAAAACTGTCTGAACTTATGGCCTACTTTTCCAGAAGAAGGCAAAGCTTTTGTCAAAGAAAGTGGAGCTTACTGCCAGCTGTTGTGGGCTTTCAAAGAGCAGGTGATGCTGGATTGATTCAAATTTTTTTTTTCTATGTTGGGGTTAGTAGGACAAGAGGAAATATATATATACACATGCACACAAACACACACACACATACACACATATATATATAACTTTATAAAGTATCATATGTAATATTTTTAATAATTTATCTTTAATTCCAATAACTAGGTTACATAGATTCTAAAGTCCTGAATCCTATAGGCAAGTGGTTCAATTCTTTTATCCATGTCGTCTAGATACCTCCTTATTTCTAAATATTATTTCGTAATTTTTTCAATATTAGATATTGTTATTGATTGTCTCACACATGCCATCCCTAATGACATACATACCTTGCCCATATTCTCCCAATATACTTATGTCATATTTTTTGGTTTAATAATTTTTTTACATTTACAGCTTTATGGCTGTGGAAGTATTGTTTACAACCGAGCTATGAGAGCACTGTTACTGTATTTCCTTTTTAGTATGACTCCATCATTCCTTCCCTCAGAATTAAAAATTGCTGATACTTGATTTTTTAAAAAAATTCTTAGTTATCTATATACCTTTCATTAATTTTTTTCCCTCAAGTCCAACAATTAAAAAATTTGTCATGATATTAGGTAATTCTGTGTTTAGATTCCTTTTCTGCTGGATGGCTTAGTTTTGCTAAGTCATTTACCATTTGTTTATTCAATTCTCATCTTCCAAAATGTTGACATCTCTAGTCTACTGTTTCCTCACCTATTCTCTTTGTCCTTTCTTGTTTCCTTTGTCCTTTCAGTGGGGTTTTGGAAATAAATAGAGCTAAATGCCTCAATTTTTTTCTGCCATGTTAAACTGGATGTCTATGTTATACATTTTTATTTCAGCAAGGCATTTATTTGACATACTTTTGTGTATTCTGGTAACGTATATAGAAATGTGCGGTGACTGATAAGATAATTAAGTAGATTTGTCATTCCTTTAACCATCTTCATAAAAGAGAATGAGTTAATAGATCATTGCCCTCATTGATGCCAAACAGTAGAATTCTGTATTTTGGTCTTATCCACTTCAACAGTGAATTGGATCAAACCTTTGAAGAACATACTGATGAAAGCTGTACACAACACAATGCTTTGGGTGGGGCAGCTAATATGTATTGCTGGTTAACAGAATCAAGATTCAGCATTATATTAAATAAAGAGTGGAACAAAAGTCCTGACCATGGTTCACAAACCAGTTCTACTGTACAATTTTGGATTTGACAACTAGATTAGCAACAATTAATATGAAAAAGATGACTGTAAGTTTAGAATGAGACAAGAATGGTCCCAGGCTTCCCAAAAGTTTATGGTAACTTTGAGTAACTTAATATGTGAAGTCCAGATCAACAAAAGTAGTGAAGTTTTAGACCTATAAGGAACTTTAGCATTGTCTAGTTCAACTGTCATCATTTTAAAGATGAGAGGAATTAAAAATTAAGTGACTTGGTCTAGGGAGAACAACCAGCTTGTCACAGAATTGGAACTACAGCCCAGATCCAAGACATCACAAATAGCTATTTCTATTATATGCCATGTAGTCTTACCAGTTACTGGTTAAGTGTATAGTTGAAATACCACATGCCAGAAAAAAATAGTTAAAAAGGAAATCAGAATAAATGTCTAATTATAATACAAAGATGATAGTCATTAGCATTTAATATAATTACATGTTACCAGAAAAAGAAATATAAATAAAGTATAAAATGATAACTAATGATCTTTTAAGTGACACCATCTAGTTTTTATGGTGGATCATCCCCAACATTAATCGTCAGAGATTTTCCAGGGGGTGAGGAGGAGAAACATTGGTAAATTAATTATTGCGAAGTTTAATATTATACTATTGCAAAGTAAATTTAGAGCAGAATCAAAGTGGAGGTTGTTATAAACACTATGCCTCTTCCAAATAAAAGGCTAGGGGTAGATTTCCATAATTACCTAGCCATTTATTCATTTAACAAATTGTATTGAGCATCTGGTTTTTTGGCAGGCATTTAGCTAGGCCCTGGTGGTACAAAGATCATAAATAAGACATGGACCCTGCTTTTGCCAAGATCGTTATTTGGGGATTCACACTTAGAAATTAGTAACTATACTGCAATGCAGTAAGTAAAATAATAGAAAATATATATAAGACGTAATGTAGCTTAGAAAGAGTGATATCTCTGCTGGAATTGGCAAATGGCAGAAAACCTGCACAAATAAGACACTCAGAGTTGAACCTTTAAGGCTCGAGTTGGACAGTAAGGAGAAAGGGCTGAGGTCAGGGGATGAGAATGTGAAAGAACATTCTCAAAAGAGGAAGCCGTACCATACAAAAGGCATGGAGGTGTGAAACACAAGAAAATGTAAAGAACCTCAGCACTACTGGAAAGCATGGGTGACTAAGATCCACAGGGGTTGTTCAGTGGAATTGGTATTAGGAAGTGAGGCCAGAGATGTGAGCAAAGCCTGTTCTTGACCATGATAGAGATTTTGGACTTTATTGTGTAGGCCATGATAAAAGGAGGAATTACAAGTCATCGTTTGTTTTTTTTTTTCCCTTCTTGGAGAATATAAATTAACTAGAGTGATCTCACTTCCCTTTCCTCCAAAATGTAGTTTTTCTGTGCTTTTAGAAAACATGGAGCAATCTGTTTTTATCCAGAGGTGTTCATATCTAAAGAATAGTAGGATTTTTTTCCAGTTTATCAGGGCAAAAAGCTGAAACAGTAAATGCTTTGTGATTTAAGTAATTCTAAGTGTTTTTTGATTAAAGGACTATTGCAGGTAGTTTGGGTTAATGTTTGTACTGTGAAACTAGAAGTTAACATGTTAACAATATCTCAGCAGAGTGGGGTCCTTTTTGAGGGTTGTAATGCTACTTTTTATACTTGTTAGTCTTCTTTATTTTATAAAGTACTTCAGCAAATGGATTAACCTAAATGATAAACAGTTTTTTTGGATTTGAACATCTAGACTGTAGACAGGTTTAGGATAATTCTAATTTATGGAGCTTTTTTGTTTTGTTGGTTTGAGCAATTTTTTTTGGTAGGCAATATTGCAATGTCATCACAAAAATTAGAACAAAGACTTTGTCCAGGTATGTGGGTACCTTGATATAAATGTTGGATATACTTTGGGATTCGGCTTTTTTATTAACTAAATTGCTATGTGGTTTTCATGATTATAATTTTAATGGCTACATTCTATTTCTTCAAGTGGAGTACTAGAACTGTTAACCATAAAATTGGGCTTCCAGTTAAATCTAGATTTTATTATAATAATAAATAACACAATAAACATTTTCATGAAAATAGAGGTTATTATAAGAAATATATCTTCCTCTGTAGCTTCTGGATAAATTTTATTTTGTATAGATTGCACAGAAAATTTATACATTGATGATACAACTATATTTTTCAATAGTTTTATTCTACTCTAAAATATTTGTATTGAGGAGTCAAGGCTAAATGTGGAATTTTTCACAAAACTTGTATACAGTATAAGTTAACAGCAATATGAATTAGAATTATAAATTATATTTGCTGAAATTTTTAGCTGTGTCTTAGTAAAACTTTCATATGATATCACTTGTGTTAATAAGCTCCAGCTGTCTGGAACAAGGCTGAGGACTAGGAAACAAATCAAAATAATAATAAAAATTAAAAATATCTTAGCCAAAATAGTTCCCTCGTAGACATTTAAGAGATAGTAATATTATTCTCATTAAAAGACATAATATGTTTCTGGGGATAGCTCATGAGAGAAGAGGTCTGAATCAATATTACACAAAAGTACATATATTTAAATCAAAAATTAAAAAAATTTTAAAATTTCACTTACATTAGCATCAAGAATAAAATACTTAGGAATAAATTTAACAAAATGAGTACAAAATTTATACTCTGAAAACTATAAAGTATTGTCATAGGGAATTTAAGATCTAACTACATGGTAAGACATTCCACATTCATGGATCTCAAGATTTAATATTGTTAAGATGGCAGCATTCCCCAAGTTGATGTACAGATTCAACACAGTCCTTATCAGAATCTCAGCTGGCTTCTTTGTGGAAACTGACAAGCTGATTCTAAAATTCATACGAATTTCAAGAAACCCAGAAGAGCCAAAACAATCTTGAAAAAAGAAGAACAAAGTTGGATGACTCATACTTTGGATTTCAAAATTTACTACAAAGCAGACAGTGTGGTGCTCCCATCAGGATAGACATATAGACTGGTGAAATAGATTTGACACCTACCCATGAATCTCTAGTCAATTGCTCTTGACAGGTGTGCGAAGACCATTCAATGGGGAAACAATAATTATTTCTACAAGTGGTATTGGGACAACTGGATAGCCACAATCAAAAGATTCAAGTTGAACCCTTACATCATACCATAAATAAAAAATTAACCCAAAGTAGATCAAAGGACTAAATGTAAGAGTCAAAACCATAAAAGTCTTTAAAAAAAACAAACATAAGGATGAATCTTACTGCCCTCATATTTGCCAGTGGATTCTTAGTTATGACACCAAAAGCATAAACAGTAGAAGAAAAAAACAGATAAATTGGATTTCATAAAAATTTAAAACTTTTGTGTTACAAAGAACACCATCAAGAAAGTTAAAAGTTGGCTAGGTGCAGTGGCTCATGGCTGTAATCCCAGCACTTTGGGAAGCAGAGGTGGGTGGATCACTTGAGGTCAGGAGTTTGAGACCAGCCCGGCCAACATGGTGAAACCCCGTCTCTACTAAAATACAAAAATTAGCTGGGTGTGTTGGTGCACTTATGTAATCCCAGCTACTCAGGAGGCTGAGGCAGAAGTGCATGAACCCGGGAGGCAGAGGTTGCAGTGAGCCAAGATCACACCACTGCAATCCAGCCTGGGTGACAGAGTGAGGCTCCATCTCAAAAAGAAAAAAAAAAAAGAAAGTTAAAAGTCAGTCTACATAATGGGAGAAAAATATTTGGAAATTATGTATCTAATAATGGGCTAGTATTCAGAATATATAGAAGACTCTTACAACTCATTCATAAAAAGACAAATAACCCAATTTAAGAATAGGCAAAGGATTTTTTTTTAATGGTCACTTTAGATACACTTTTTGTTTTTCCATAGGTTATTGGGGTACAGATGGTGTTTGGTTACATGAGTAAGTTCTTTAATGGTGATTTCTGAGATTTTGGTGTACCCATCACCTGAGCAGTGTACACTGCACCCTATCTGTAGTCTTTTATCCCTTGTCCCCCTCCCACCCTTCTGCCCAAAGTCCATTGTATCATTCTTACTATAGGCCAAAGATTTGAATAGACTTTTCTCCAGAAACAATGTAAGGATGACTAGTAAGCATATGACTTGATGCTAAACATTATTAGCCATTGGGGAAATGCATATCAAAACCACAGTTACCATTTCATACCCCTTAGGGTGACTAGAATCAGATAACAATTGTTGGCTAGGGAGGAAGTGTAGAAATCTGAGTCTTTATACACTGCTCTTGGGAATGTAAAATGCTATAACCACTTTGGAAAACAGTCTGACAATTTCTCAAAAAGTGGCAACACCCCAAATGTTTATCACCTGATGAAATAGGTCAACAAAATGTGGTATTATTAGCCCATAAAAATGAATAAAGATACATACTACCATAACATAGATGAATCTTGAAAACAAGTTAAATGAACAGATCCAGTAACAAAAAGACCATTGATTTTGTGATTCCATTTCATATGAAAAATTCATGGGAGACTGAGGCGAGTGGATCTCTTGAGGTCAGGAGTTTGAGACCAGCTTGGTCAACATGGTGAAACCCTGTCTCTACAAAAAGACATAAAAATTAACCAGGCATGGTGGCACACGCCTGTAATCCCAGCTACTTGGGTGGCTGAGGCACTAATTGCTTGAACCCGGGAGGCTGAGGTTGCAGTGAGCTGAGATCATACCACTGTACTCCAGCCTGGGCAACCAACTGAGACCCTGTCTCAAAAAAATAAAAAATAAAAAATTAGGTCAGGCAATTCTGTAGAGATAGAAAGTAGAGGCTGGGCATGATGGTTCATGCCTGTAATCCCAGCACTTTGGGAGGCCAAGGTAGGAGGATCACTTGAAGCCAGGCATTTGAGACCAACCTGGACGACACAGCAAGACCACATCTCCACAAAAAATGTTAAAAAAAAAAAAAATTAGCCAGGCTTGATGGTGCATGCCTGCAATCCCAGTTACTTGGGAGGCTAAAGTGAGAGGATTGCTTGAGCTCAGGAGGTTCAGGCTGCGCTGAGCCTAGATTGTGCCACTACACTCCAGGCTGGGCAACAGAATAGACACTGTGTTTAAAAAAAAAAAAAAAATTTCCATAAAATTATAAAATTTGCCATCTCAATCATTTTTAAGTGTACAATTCAGTAGTGTTTAGTATAGTTACATTATTGTGAAATACATCTCTAGAACTTTTTCTTTTCTTTTTTTTCTCGGCACAGTCTCGGCTTACTGCAACTTCTGCCTCTCAGGTTCAAGCAATTCTCCTGCCTCAGCTTCCTGAGTAGCTGGGATTACAGGCACCCGCCACCACGCCCAGCTAATTTTTGTATTTTTTAAATAGAGACGGGGTTTTGCCATGTAGGCCAGACTGGCCTTGAACTCCTGACCTCAGGTGATCCAACTGCCTTGGATTCCCAAAGTCCTGGGATTGCAGGCGTGAGCCACCACCCCCAGCCTAGAACTTTTTCATCTTGTGAATTGGAAACTCTATGCTCATTAAACAACTCCTACTTTCCCCTCTTCCCAGGTAACTACCACTCTACTTTCTCTTTTTATTTTTCTTATTTTTATAGAGATGGAGTCTCACTATGTTGCTCAGACTGGTCTGTAACTCCTGGCCTTAAGTGATCTTCCTGCCTCGCCCCTCCAAAGTTTTGGGATTGCAGGTGTGAGCTGCTGCACCCAGCCCCTACTTTCTGTCTGTATGTATTTGACTACTTCAGATATTTGATAAAAGTGGAATCATACGGTACTTGTCTTTTTGTGGCAAGTTTATTTTACTTAGTATAACGTCCTCAAGGATAATAGTGTGTATCAGAATTTCCTTCCTTTGGCCCAGCATGGTGGCTTAGGCCTGTAATCCCAGCACTTTGGGACGCCGAGGCGGGCGGATCACGAGGTCAGGAGATCGAGACCATCCTAGCTAACACGGTAAAACCGCGTCTCTACTAAAAATACAAAAAATTAGCCGGGCATGGTGGCGGGTGCCTGTAGTCCCAGCTACTGGGGAGGCTGAGGCAGGATAATGGTGTGAACCCAGGAGGCGGAGCTCACAGTGAGCCAAGATCGTGCCACTGCACTCCAGCCTGGGCAACAGAGCGAGACTCCGTCTCAAAAAAAAAAAAAAAAAAAGAATTTCCTTCCTTTTTCAAGTTGAGTAATCCATTGTATGTATATATCATATTGTGTTTAGCCATTCATTCATCAATGGACATTTGGGTTGCTTCTATCTTTGGGCTATTGTAAATGGAACTAAGTTGGCTGTTTCTGAATGCTTAGCATAAGACACCAACAGAATAGAATTTTGATTTGAAGGGAGAAGCAGCAGTTCTGAAGATAAAATATGAGAAAAGGGGCCGGGCGCGGTGGCTCACACCTGTAATCCTTAGCACTTTGGGAGGCCGAGCCGGGCAGATCATGAGGTCAGGAGATTGAGACCATCCTGGCTAACACAGTGAAATCCCGTCTCTACTAAAAATACAAAAAAATTAGCCAGGCTATTTTTATAGAATTGCTTGAACCCAGGAAGCTAAGGTTGCAGTGAGCCAAGATTGCGCTACTGCACTCCAGCCTGGGCAACAAAGCGAGACTGTCTCAAAACAAAACAAAACAAAACAATACAAACAAACAAAAAAAATGATAGGTCTGAGTGGAATGACTACCTATTTTGCCCTGGTTGTCCTGGGTGGTCAGTGACAATTGTTATATCAGCTCAACTCACAGCTTCCAAAGACTTCTTGAGAAGGGCTGTCTTTTTTCAACATGCTGCTTGGTGGAATGCAAAGTGAATTTGATAAGCTTATTACCCTTATTCAGAAAGAAAGGGCTTGAACAAGCTGAAACCTTTATGTGTGTGTGTGCGCACGTATATACGTGTACTTCTTTTTAATTAACAGTATGGTCCTCTAATGTAGGAGGACTTAATGCTTTCTTATTTATCATTTTAGTAAAACTAGGTCATGTCCTCATCCAGTGTATGAATATACCACATTTTGTTAATGCATTTATCAGTTGATGGGTATTTTATTTGTTTCTGTTTTGTTTTGTTTTGTTTGAGATGGAGTCTCGCTCTGTTGCCCAGGCTTGAGTGCAGTGGTGCGATCTCGGCATACCACAACCTCCGCCTCCTGGGTTCAAGGAATTCTCCTGCTTCAGCCTCCCGAGTAGCTGGGACTACAGGTGCGTGCCACCATGCCTGGCTAGTTTTTGTATTTTTAGTAGAGACGGGGTTTCACTATGTTGGCCAGGCTTGTCTCGAACTCCTGACCTCATGATCCGCCCACCTCGGCCTCCCAAAGTCCTGGGATTACAGGTGTGAGCCACTGTGCCTGGCCTGTTTGTTTCTGTGTATGAATACTCTATGATCCAGAAATTCCACTCTGGGTATTCACTTAAGAAAATGCATATATATGTGCACCAAGAAACATATTTAATAATATTCATAGCAGCATTATTCCTAATGGCCCAAACTGAAAACAGCCCAAATGTCCATCAACAGTAGGACAGATAAATAAATTGTGATATATTCATACAATGGAATACCATCTAGTAATGAAAAAGTATGAACTACTAATGCATGCAAGAAAGTGCATGAATCTCACGGACATAATCAAGGAAAAGAATGCAGACACATGAGAATGCTTATTAGATAATTCCATCCATATGATGTCAAAAATAAGCAAATGTGATTTCCTACAATAGCAGTCAAAACAGATTACCTTTGGTTGTGATAAGTAGGAGTTAGTCATTGAGAGGAGGTACCAGAAAACCTACTGGTATGCTGAAAATGTTCTCTTTCCAAATGGTAGTTACGTGGGTGTATGTATGGATATATAAAAATTCACTGAGCTCTACAGTTAATATTTGTGTGCTTTACTGCATGTAAGTTATACCTCAGTAAAAAAGAAAAACTAGGTGTAAACAAAATTACAAAAAAGGTAGATCATTTGTGCAAGAGGATTTACATTTGTTTTTTGATGTTAACAGTGTATGTCAGTGATCTTCGTACCACTTAGGTGGAGCTGCTTCACGATCACTGGATCTAAACAAAGCTGAAAATTATGTGCCAGACTCTTTAGGAAATTGTCCAAATAATTAACAGTAAAGCAAGACTTAAAAAAAAAAGTGAAACACGTAGGTTAACGTTGCTCCTTTTTACATACATACTTTCATAAAGATTAAAAATTTTTAGATGTGGGGTGTAGTTGCATCAGTGGGATCTATGAAGTTCTCATTATACTCTGGCTTCTCCTATATGTACATTAGTTGAGTGCCTAATTTTACATAAAAATCTACTTTTATGGCTGGGCATGGTGGCTCATGCCTGTAATCCCAGCACTTGGGAGGCCAAGGCGGGCAGATCACGAGGTCAGGAGTTCGGCACCAGCTTGGCCAACATGGTGAAACCCTGTCTCTACTAAAAATACAAAAATTAGCCGGGCGTGGTGGCCTGTGTCTGTAGTCCTGACTACTTGGAAGGCTAAGGCAGGCGAATCGCTTGAACCCGGGAGGCGGAGCTTGCAGTGAGCTGAAATTGTGCCACTGCACTCCAGCCTGGGTGACAGAATGAGACTCTGTGTCAAAAAAAAAAAAAAAAAATATATATATATATATATATACACACACACACACACACACACACGCATGCATATATACTTTTACCCCTGGGCTGGGTGTGGCGACTCACGCCTGCAATCCCGGCACTTTGGGAGGCCGAGATGGGTGGATTACCTGAGGTCAGGAGTTGGAGACAAGCCTGGCCAACATGGCAAAACCCCGTCTCTACTAGAAATACAAAAATTAGCCAAGAGTGGTGGTGGGCACCTGTAATCCCAGCTACTCGGGAGGCTGAGGTGGGAGAATTGCTTGAAACTGGGGGGAGGAGGTGGGCGGAGGTTGCAGTGAGCTGTGATTGCACCACTGCACTCCAGCCTGGGCAACAGAGTGAGACTCCATCTCAAAAAAATATATATTTTAATAGATAATAAAATAATATTAATATATTATTCAAATATATCAAAGTTAATATATTATTAAAATATATTAATATATTATTAAAATATATTAATATTAATATATTTTATTATATTAAATTTTATTTTAATATTAATAACAACATTAAAATTTGTAGCAGTGGTAAAAGTGTGTGCATATATATTATTTTATGTATGTACATATGAATGAATGAATGACAGGGTCTCACTCTGTTGCCCAGGCTGGAGTGCAGTGGTGCAATCACAGGTCACTGTAACCTTGAACTCATGGACTCAAAGGATCCTCCCATCTCAGCCTCCCAAGTAGCTAGGGCTGAAGGGTGTACCATAATGCCTGGCTAGTTATTTAATTTTTTTGTGGAGGCAGAGTCTCACTTTCTTGCCTAGGCTGATCTCAAACCCCTGGCCTCAAGTGATTCTCTTACCTTGACCTCCCAAAGTTTTCGGATTACAGTTTGCGCCACAGCACCCAGCCTACAACTTTATTAATAACATCTATATTTCCTCTCAAAACTTGCATCACTGTCTAGAATAGAGGTCTATATTCTTATTGGCAGGAAAATATATTTGACTATTTTGTCTAATGATCAAGTTCAAGTCACTGACGTTGCATGGTTTTAGTTCTTGTGGAATTGATTGCTTTACCTTGAACTCTCTTTATGATTGTTTTTTCACTTTCAACTCTTTTCTTTTTCTTTTTTTTTTTTTTTTGAGATGGAGTCTCGCTCTGTCACTCAGGCTGGAGTGCAGTGGTGCGATCTTGGCTCACTGCAAGCTCCGCCTCCCGGGTTCACGCCATTCTCCTGCCTCAGCCTCTCGAGTAGCTGGGACTACAGGTGCCCGCCACCACCCCCAGCTATTTTTTTTTTTATTTTTTAGTAGAGACAGAGTTTCACTGTGTTAGCCAGGATGGTCTCGATCTCCTGACCTCGTGATCCGCCCGCCTCGGCCTCCCAAAGTGCTGGGATTACAGGCGTGAGCCACCGTGCCCGGCCTCAACTCTTTTATTTTTCAAAGGACTGTTGGACCTTTTTTTTTTCTACCTGGGTGGCTGAAATGTCTCATTGGTACTTCACTCCTTTTCATTTTCATGGGTTCCCATTTGATCTTTTAATTTTCCACATTGATATTGTGGAGGTCTTCAAATAATAAATGATCCATCTGTTCTGACAAAGTACTTCAATTCTGTTTCAGACCCATAATGAAATATTTACTGATAAAATGATATAACATCTGAGATTTGTTTCAAAATAATAAAGTTACTGAAATTGGGTAGGTTACATGGGGGAAAATCATATGCCTTTGAAGTTATGCATAAAAATTTTAAAAATACAAAAATGCTTCAGTATTTCTCTACTGCAGAAAATCATACTTTCTAGAATGATTCATTCCAGTTTTTCTGCCCACCACTATAATATAGAACATTTTACAAATTTTCTTTGTAAAGCATAGGCCCTTGAAAGAACATAGACACTTTCTCAAAAATGGAGTATGACTCCTGCTTTGATGCTATTTATAAATGACTTTCAACTTCTCCCTTTCTTTTGGCCCTTGCTGCCTTTTACGTCACTCCACATAGCCTCACTTTAGACTTTCAGGTGTTAGAAGCACTCTCATTTTTCTTACTAACAGATTAATCAGAATATCATGTGTAATACCTTAGGAAAGTTATATAGAAACTAGTCCAGCCACTGACCAGCTTTTCATTGCAAAATGAAATAATCGAAACTGCTTTTTGGAAGATTTTTATTGATGGCTCTTATTATTCTTTGATCATAACTCACACTAAAAAAATGTGATTTAGTATACACATAGTTAATATCTGTGTATATGAAGTTTCATGAAATAATATTTTATCCTTACTAAGTATAATGTACTTTGATACTTTTTATTTTATATATTTTTTTCTTTAAAAAATTTCGTCAAGACATTCTTTAAAATCAATATTTGAATGTATTTACTTTATATCCCACTAATGGATCATGTTCTACAGTTTAGAAAACATTTGAGCATTGTCTGTCTTGTTAATAATAAACATGCTGTATATACCATCCCAGTGATATTAAGCTTTAATAAGATTTTCTTTTATTATAATGTACTTATTGATAGGTAAGCCCTTTAAAAAACTTGACACAAGAAAAAATTATTCTTGCTATTAACTGCTAATCATTTGGGAAATGTTTCTGCATAGTATACTAAAATCTTAATACTATTAAGTTAGTAAAAGTGAAAAAATCATCTGCTTTTTTTCTTTAGAGTTGTATTGCTATCGTTATCTTCTTACCCCTAATCATACTGCTCACTTAAAGAGATGCTCTTTGGGCCGGGCACGGTGGCTCATGCCTCCCAGCACTTTGGGAGGCCCAGATGGGAGGCTCACCTGAGGTCAGGAGTTTTAGACCAGCCTGGCAACAAGGTGAAACCCATCTCTACTAAAATACAAAAGTTGGCTGGGTGTGGTTGCCTGCACCTGTAATCCCAGTTACTTGGGAGGCAGAGGCAGGAGAATTGCTTGAACCTGGGAGGCAGAGTTTCAGTGAGCCGAGATCATGCCACTGCACTCCAGCCTGGGCAACATAGCAAGACTGTGTCTCCACAAAAAAAAGAGATGCTTTTTGGGTGGAGGTGGCAATAGGCCAACCTGTCCTCTTTGCCCTAAATAGACATGGTAATCTTCTGAGTTATATAAAAGTAGTTACTTGTTTTAACTACTAATTGCCTCAAGTTCATTTGGCTGGATTTTTTTTTACAAGTTCTAGGTAGTAATTATACTTGTACTATTTTCACTGAAGGGCAAGAAAAGCTCTAACTAAACAGACTGTATGTTCCTTTATCAGTATGGCTCTGAGAACTGAGAACTCCTGGTTCTTTGAAATAATGCAGTGTCTGATGAAGCTTACAGTAAATGTCGTCTCTGTAGGTGACTTACAGAAATAGGAAGTCTTCATGCAGAGGGTTTTATGGACAGCATCACATCCAGGACTGCTGCTTTGAAAGGGCTGAGTTTAAATATAAAGCTCCAAAAACTACTGTGTAATGCAGTTCCTTTTCTATTAAGAATAAAAGAACCAATAGCCAGGAAGTGAGCTTGGGAAGCATTGTGGATTTTGTGCAACAGATACTAAAAGCTTTCACTGCTTGGGATTGTGCCAGCTCATCAATGGTACTTTTCTGTCCATTAAACGGCCTTCCTTCCTCGTAGTTATTGGTATGCTTTTATTTTTATTTTTTTAGCTGAAGCAGTTATTTATTTTAAATGGGCGGGGTTTTAACACAATCTTTGTAATTAAATTCATCTGGAGCAAAATTTTTGAGTACTGTATATTATTTAGGATAGTGGCTGAGTGATTGTCTAAATTTCTGAAACATGGCTGCATTTTGCGTTGACCTGTAAAATTTTAATGATGCATTTGTGCCCTTGCAAAGAAATTCATTTGGGGCAATGCTTAGCTCAGGAGAATTATCAAGTCACCTCCAGTGCCTCTTAAGAAAAAGGATAATAAAAGGGTAACATGTATTTGATTCTTTTGGTGCCCTTAGAGAAATTAAGTAAACGCAAGCTAGCATTTTGTGATGTATCAGCCACTATGTTGGGTGTTACATAGGCTTGTCTCACTTATTATACTTCTGTGATTATACTCTTTTATATACATGTGAAATTAGAAGCTAAGAAGCATTTTATAATTTGTCTATCACTTTTAGGTTTCGTGAGAATTTGGAGGAATGCATCATAGTAGTGTGGAATGATATTGTTTACTCTCCTAACTCTGTTCTCCGCTAATTAAGAGCATCATTTTGACCAAGCTTGTCCAACCTGTGGCCTGTGGGCCACATGTGGCCCAGGACAGCTTTGAATGCAGCCCAACACAAAATTGCAAACTCTCTTAAAACATTATGTGATTTTTTTTTTTTTTTTTTTTTTAGCTCATCAGCTTTTGTTAGTGTTCATGTATTTTATGTGTGGCCCAAGACAATTCTTCCAGTGTGGCCCAGAGAAGCCAAAAGATTGGACACCCCTCATTTAGACCCTTCCGTTTTCCTTATCCCTCACATTACATGTAATCCAAACGTTGTTAGGTTTTCCTTCAAAATACCTTGCATGAAGATCCTATTCTAGTCCTCTCAGGAATTATTACCTCTTCTCTGCTATAATAATAGAAGTAATAAAAATTAGACTTATCTAGTACCTTGCAGTTTACAAAATATTTGTACATATTCTATCATCTTCATAAAGCTCTGTGAAATAGTTATTCTTTATATGTTCTGTTATAAAAACATCTTATTCATCTTCTTTCTAATTACCTCATTCACTGCTGTTTTATACATTGGGGCCAGATTAATATTTTTTATTTTGTTTATAATTGACACATAATAATTATACATGCATATGGGGTAGAGTGCGATGTTTCAATACATGTGTACATTATATAATAAAATAAGGGTAGTTAGCATGTTCATAGCCTTCAATCTTTATCCTTCCTTTGTGATAATAACTTTCAAGATTCTCTTGTCTAGCTATCTTGAAATATACAGTGCCGTAAGTCCTCACTTAACTTCATCAATAGGTTCTTGGACACTGTGATTCTTTATACTTAAACCATGTATAAAGAAACTAATTTTACAATGGGGTAATTGATAAAAACAAGAGCTAAGGCCAGGCACAGTGGCTCATGCCTGTAATTTCAGCACTTTGGGAAGCCGAGGTGGGTGGATCTCTTGAGCTCAGGAGTTTGAGACCAGCCTGGGCAACATGGCGAAACCCTGTCTCTACAAAAATTAGCTGGGTGTGGTGGTGCATTCCAAGATTTCTTGAGCCTAGGAGATTGAGACTGCAGTGAGCTGTGATTGCACCGCTGCACTCCAGCCTGGGCAACGGAGCAAGACCCCATTCCAAAACACCACCAGACCTGCCTTACAAGAGATCTTGAAAGGAGCAATAAATATAGAAAGGAAAGACTACTACCAGCTAATACAAAAACATACTTAAATATACAGACTAGTGAAACTATAAAGCAACCTCACAAACAAGCCAGCATAATAACCAGCTAACAACACAATGTCAGGATCAAATCCATATCTATCAATACTAGCCTTGAATGTAAACAGGCTAAATACCCCCATTTAAAAGTCACAGAGTGGGGCCAGGCGTGGTGGCTCACGCCTGTAATCCCAGCACTTTGGGAGGCCGAGGCGGGTGGATCACAAGGTCAGGAGATCGAGACCATTCTGGCTAACACAGTGAAACCCCGTCTTTACTAAAAAATACAAAAAAATTAGCCGGGCATAGTGGCGGACGCCTGTAATCCCAGCTACTGAGGAGGCTGAGGCAGGAGAATGGCGTGAACCCGGGAGGCGGAGCTTGCAGTGAGCTGAGATTGCGCCGCTGCACTCCAGCCTGGGCGACAGAGCAAGACTCCATCTCAAAAAAAAAAAGAAAAAAAAAAAAAAAGTCACAGAGTGGCAAGCTGGATAAAAAGCAAGACCCAGTAGTATATTGTCTTCAAGAGACCTATGTCATGTAATGACATCCATAGGCTCAAAATAAAAGGATGGAGGAAAATCTACCAAACAAATGGAAAATAGAAAAAGGCAGGGATTGCAGTTCTAATTTCAGACGAACAGACTTTAAACCAACAAAGATCAAAAAAGACAGAAGGACATTACATAGTGGTAAAAGGTTCAATTCAACAAGAAGACCTAACTATCCTAAGTATATATGCACCCGACACAGGAGCACCCAGATTCATAAAGCAAGTTTTTAGATACCTACAAAGAGACGTAGACTCCCACACAATAATAGCAGCATTCCACTGACAGTATCAAACAGATGATTGAGGCAGAAAATTAACAAAGGTATTCAGGACCTGAACTGAACATTGCACTAAATGGATCTTACAGACCTCTACAGAGCTCTGCACTCCAAAACAACAGATTATACATTCTTCTCATCACCACATGGCATATATACTCTAAAATCAACCACATATTTGGACATAAAACAATTCTCAGCAAATTCAAAAGAACGAAAATCATATCAAACACATTCTTGCACCACAGTACAATTAAAATGGAAGCCAAGGCTGGGCACAGTGGCTAACACCTGTAATCCCAGCACTTTGGGAGGCCAAGGTGGGCTGATTGCTTGAGCTCGGGAGTTGAAGACCAGCCTGGGCAACATGGCGAGACCCTGTCTCTACTAAAAATACCAGAAAAAAATGGGTGTGGTGATGTGCACCTGTGGTCTCAGCTACTTCGGAGGCTGAGGTGGAGGATTGCTTGAGCCTTGGGGAGGCGGAGGTTGCAGTGAGCTGAGATGGGGCCATTGTACTCCAGCCTGGGTGACAGAGTGAGACCCTGTCTCAAAATAAATAAATAAATTGGCCGAGTTCAGTGGCTCACACCTGTAATCCCAGTACTTTGGCAGGCTGAGACAGGTGGATCACTTGAGTTCAGGAGTTCAAGACCAGCCTGGCCAACACGGTGAAACCCTGTCTCTACCAAAAATACAAAAATTAGCCGGGTGTGGTGGTGCATGCCTGTAGTCCCAGCTACTCTGCTCAGGAGACTGAGTCAGGAGAATCACTTGAACCCAGGAGGCAGAGGTTGCAGTGAGCTGAGATCGCGCCGCTACACTCCAGCCTGAGAGACAGAGCGAGACTCTGTCTCAAAAATAAATAAATAAATAAAATACATACATACATACATACATACATACATACATACATAGTAAAATAAAATAGAAGTCAAGACTAAGAAAATCACTCAAAACCATGCAATTACATGGAAATTAAACAACCTGCTCCTGAATGACTTTTGGGTAAATAATGAAATAAAGACAGAAATCAAGAAGTCCTTTGAAATTAATGAGAACAAAGATACAACATACCAGAATCTCTGGGACACAGCTCAGGTAGTGTTTTTTTGTTTTTTTTTTGAGACAGAGTCTCGCTCTGTCACCCAGGCTGGAGTGCAGTGGCGCGATCTCAGCTCACTGCAAGGTTCACCTCCCGGGTTCACGCCATTCTCCTGCCTCAGCCTCTCGAGTAGCTGGGACTACAGGTGCCCGCCACCACACCCGGCTAATTTTTTTGTATTTTTAGTAGAGACGGGGTTTCACTGTGTTGGCCAGGATGGTCTCAATCTCCTGACCTCGTGATCCGCCCATCTCGGCCTCCCAAAGTGCTGAAATTACAGGCATGAGCCACTGCGCCCGGCCACAGCTCAGGTAGTGTTAACAGGGAAATTCATAGCACTAAATGTCCACATCAAAAAGTTAGAAAGATCTCAAATTAACAACCTAGTATCACAATGAAAATAATTAGAGAAACAAGAACAATTCAACCCCAAAGCTAGCAGAGAAGACAAAAAATAACCAAAATCAGAGATGAACCGAAGGAAATTAAGACACAAAAAACCATTCAAAAGATCAACAAATCTAGAAGTTGGTTTCTTGAAAAAAAAAAAATTGATAAATAGGCCACTAGCTAGACTAATAAAGAATAAAAGAGAGAAGATCCAAATAAACACAACTAGAAATGATGAAGGGGACGTTACCACTGACCCCACAGAAATACAAACAGCCATCAGAGGCTAGGTGTGGTGGCTCATGCCTATAATCCCAGCACTTAGGGAGGCCAAGGTGGGTGGATCACTTGAGGGTCAGGAGTTCAAGACCAGCCTGGCCAGTATGGCGAAACCCTGTCTCTACTAAAAATACAAAAAAAATTAGTCAGATCTGGTGGCGTGCACCTGTAATTTCAGCTGCTGGGGAGGCTGAGGTGGGAGAATCACTTGAGCCTGGGAGGTGGAGGTTGCAGTGAGCTGAGATTGCACCCCTGCACTCCAACGTGGGTGGCAGAGTGAGACTCCATGTCAAAAATAAAAATAAAAATAGCCATCAGAGGCCGGGCACGGTGGCTCACGCCTGTAATCCCAGCACTTTGGGAGGCTGAGGTGGGCGGATCACCTGAGGTCAGGAGTTCAAGACCAGTCTGGCCAACATGGCAAAACCCTGTCTCTACTAAAAATACAAAAATTAGCTGGACGTGGTGGTGTGCACCTGTAATCCCACCTACTCGGGAGGCTGAGGCAGGAGAATCGCTTGAACCCGGGAGGCAGAGGTTGCAGTGAGCTGAGATCACGCCACTGCACTCCAGCCTGGGCCACAGAGCAAGACTCCGTCTAAAAAAAAAAAAAAATAGCCATCAGAAACTACTACAAACACCTCTGTGCACACAAGCTAGAAAACCTAGAAGAGATACATAAATTCCTGGACACATACACCTGCCCAAGACTGAAGGAAGAAGTTGATTTCCTGAACACACCAAGAATGAGCTCAGAAGTCCAATCAGTAATAAATAGGCTACCAACCAAAGACCCAGGACCAGATGGATTCACAGCCTAATTCTACTGGATATATAAAGAAGAACTGGTGCCATTTCTACTGAAACTGTTTCAAAAAGTTGAGGAGGAGTGACCTATGGCATACTTCTGATCACAAAAACATCACCAACACCAAACTTCTAGATAAAGGCCCAAAACACTTGTAATGTTAAACATTGAAATAAATGTGGGCTATACATACATTTAAGACAGATTAATAAAAACAAGATAATTACCCATTTTTTTTGGTGAATCAGTGAGTGATGGCAGCACAATGGTAGTGGGTAAAATCAAGGAATAAATGTTTGCAAAGCAAAAATGGTAAGGAGAATATCCTACTACTGTGCAGTGCAAAAACAAATATAGCAGGCTCCTTGAGCACTTTTGTACTGCATTGTTGATTGTCTTGCAGATGTATGATTACCATAGATTAGAATTTTAATTTTACAATAATTTGTATTCATGCATTTTTCCAACCCACTTATCCCAGTTCAGGGTCTCAGGTTGCCAGACCGTATCCCAGCAGTTTAGGGCACAAGGTGGGAATCAACCCTGGAGGAATGTCATTCCGTGGCAGGATGCTGACACACACACCCACATTCACTCATCCTGGGACAATTTAAACACCCCAGTTAGCTCAAAAACAATTGAAATAAAAAGAATAAAAAATGAAATCCTGTATGTTCCCTAAAAAACAAACAAAACACCCCAGTTAACCTAAGGTACACATCTTTGGGATGTGGGAAGAAACTGGAGTACCCAGAGGAAACCTACACAGACATGAGGAGAACATGCAAGCTCTACACAGATGGTGGTTCTGGCTGGGAATTGATTTTTTTTCTCATCAGTGTTATAACATGAAATGATGTTATTTGAGGTCCTTTTGTTAGCTATAGTCATTCTACTACTTAATAGAACACCAGAACTTATTCTTAAAATCTCACTGTAACTTTGTACCCACTGACAAACCTTTCCTTATTCCTCTTCCTTCTCCCTCCCCAGCCTCTGATAACCACCATTCTGTTCTCTCCTATGAGATCAGCTTTCCTAGATTCCACATTTAAGTGAGATCATGCAGGATTTGTGTTTCTGTGCCTGGCTTATTTCACTTAACATGTTCTCCATGTTTATCCCTTTGCCACAAATGACAGCACTTCCTTTTTATAGCTGAATAGTATTCTATTGTATATATGTACATTTTCTTTTCATCTATTGATGTATACTTAGGTTGATTTCATATCTTGGCCATTGTGAATATGCTGCAGTAAACATGGGAGTGCAGATATCTTTTTGGCATACTGGTTTCCTCCCCTCCCCTCCCCAATTTTATTTAAAAAATAAAATTTATTTTATTTTATATTTTTGTAGAGATGGGTTTTGCCATGTTGCTCAGGCTGGTCTTGAACTCCTGGGCTTAAGTGATCCTCTCACCTTGGCTTCCCAGAGTGTTGGAACTACAGGCATGAGCCACCATGTCTGGCTGACATACTGGTTTCAATTCCTTTGAATACATACCCAGTAGTGGAATTGTTGGGTCATATGGTAGTTTTGTTTTTAATTTTTTGAGAACTCTTCATATTGTTTTCCATAATGGCTGTACTAATCTACATTCCTACCAACAGAGTATAAAAATTTCCCTCTCTTCACATTCTTGTCAGCATTTGTTTTTTTGATAATTGCCATTTTAACTGGGGTGAGGTGGTTTCTCATTGTGGTTTCGACGTGATTTCCCTGATGATTTGTAATGTTGAGCATTTTGTCATGTATCTGCTAGCCATTTGAATGTCTTCTTTTGAGAAATGTCCATTTTGGTTTTTTGCCCATTTTTAAATTGGATTATTTGGGGTTTTTTGTTAGTGAATTGTTCAAGTTCCTTATATGGTCTGGATATTAACCCTTTGTCAGATGAATAATTTGCAAATATTTTTTCCCTCTAGATTGTCTCTTCACTCTGTTGAGAAACTTTTAAATTTGATATAATCCCATTTGCCTGTTTTCACTTTTGTTGCCAGTGCTTTTTTTCTTTTTCTTTTCTTCTTTTTTTTTTTTTTTTTTTGAGACAAGGTCTCGCTTTGTCTCCCAGGCTGGAGTGCAGTGGCACAGTCTTGGCTCACTTCAAGCTCCTCCTCCTGGGTTCAAGTGATTCTCCTGCCTCAGCCTCCCAAGTAACTGGGATTACAGGCGTGCACCACCACGCCCAGCTAAATTTTTGTATTTTTAGTAGAGATGGAGTTTTGCCATGTTGACCAGGCTGATCTTGAACTCCTGTCCTCAAGTGATCCACCCACCTCGGCCTCCCAAATGCTGAGATTAGAGGCATGAGCCTGCCTTGCTTTTGAGGTCCCATCCAAAACATCTTTGCCTAGAGAATGTCATGAAGCATTTCCCTTGTGTTTTATTCTAGTAGTTTTATAGTTTTGGGTCTTACATTTAAGTCTTTAATTCATTTTGAGTTGATTTTTGCATAAGGTGAGAGAGAAGGGTCTACTTTCTTCCTTCTGTGTATGAATATCCAGTTTTCTTAGCACCATGTATTGAAGAGACTGTTTTCCCCAGTGTATATTCTTGGCACCTTTGTCGAAAATCAGTTACCTGTAAATGTGGAGATTTATTTCTGAGTTCTCTATTCTGTTTCACTTGTGTGTTTTTATGCCAGTGCCGTGCTGCTTTGGTTACTATAGTTTTCTAGGAGATTTTTGCATCGGGTAGAGCAATTCTTTTGGCTTTGTTCTTTTTGCCCAAGATTATTTTGGCTATTTGGAATCTTTTGTGGTTCCATATGAATTTTAGGATTTTTTTTTCTCTTTCTGTGTTGAATGTCATTGGTATTTTGATAGAGATTGCATTGAATCTTGTAGATTGCTTTGGGTAGAATGGACATTGTAACAATATTCTTCCAATTTTTTATTTTTATTTTTTTTAAGAGACAAGGTCAGGGGCTGGGCGTGGTGGCTTGTGCCTATAATCCCAGCACTTTGGGAGGCCAAGGCGGGTGGATCACGAGGCCAGTGGATCATGAGGTCAGGAGATCTAGATCATCCTGGCCAATATGGTGAAACCCTGTCTCTACTAAAAATTCAAAAATTAGCCGGGTGTGGTCCTCATGCCTATAGTCCCAGCTACTCAGGAGGCTGAGGCAGGAGAATTGCTTGAACCCAGGAGGCAGAGGTTGCATTGAGCCGAGATCGTGTTGCTGCACTGCAGCCTGGCGACAGAGTGAGACTCTGTCTCAAAAAAAAAAAAAGAGACAGTCTTGTTTTGTCACCTCGGCTGGAGTGTAGTGACATGATCTCAAAGATCCTGGACTCAAACATTCTTCCCATCTCAGTCTGCCTACTAGCTAGGATTATAGGCACTTACCCCTACACCTGACTAATTAAAAAAATTTTTTTGCAGATACAGTGTCTCACTATGTTGCCTAGCTGCTCTCAAACTCCTGGCCTGAAATGATCCTCCTGCCTTGGCCTCCTCCTAAAGTGCTGGCAGTAATAGGCATAAGCCACTGTGACTGGCCAATTTTCTTCCAGTGGATATATTTCATTTTTTGTGTGTGTGTTCTTCAGTTTCTTTTGTTAGTATTTTGTAGTTTCCCTTGTAGAGATCATTCACCCCTTTGGTTGAATTTATTCCTAGGTTTTTTTTTTTTTTAAAGCCATTGTAAATGGGATTGCCTTCTGTATTAGTCTGTTCTCATGCTGCTAATAAAGACATACCCAAGACTGGCTAATTTATAAAGGAAAGAGGTTTAATTGATTCACAGTTCCACATAGCTGGGAGGCCTCACAATCATGGCAGAAAGCAAAGGAGGAGCAAAGTCACATCTTACATGGCAGCAGGCAAAGAGAGCATGTGCAAGGGAACTCCCCTTTATGAAACCATCAGATCTTGTGAGACTTATTCGCTATCATGAGAACAGCATGTGAAAACCCCACCCCATGATTCAGTTACCTCCCTCTGGGTCTCTCCCACTATACATGGGACTTATGGGAGCTATGATTCAAGATGAGATTTGGGTGGGGACACAGCCAAACCATATTTCCTCCCACACACTGTGTGCTCCAATTATATTCTCAATTTCTTTTTCCACTGGTTTGTTTTTGGCATTAGAAATGCTACTAATTTTTGTATGTTAATTTCGTATCCTGTAACTTTACTGAATTCATTTATTCTAATAGTTTTTTGGTAGAGTCTTTGGGATTTTTTATATATATGATTATGTGGTCTACAAACAGGAACAGTTTGATTTCCTCCTTTCCTATTTGGATGCCCTTTCTTTTGCCTCATTGCTCTGGATAGGGCTTTGAATACTATGTTGTATAAAATTGGTGAAAGTGGGCATCCTTGTCTTGTTCTAGTCTTTTGAGGAAAAGCTTTTAATTTTTCCCCATTCAGTCTGATATTAGCTGTGAGTTTGTCATATATGGCCTTTATTATGTTGAAATGTGTTCCTTTTATGCCTAATTTATTGAGAGTTTTTATCATGAAGGGATGTTGAATTTATCAAATGTCTTTTCTGTGTCTGTTGAGATGATCATATGGTTTTTGTCTTTCATTCTGTTCATGGGACGTATCACATGTATTGATATGCATATGTTCAAGCATCCTTAACATCCCTGGGATACATCCCACTTGATCATGGTGAATCATCTTTTAGTGTGTTGTTGGATTTAGTTTGTTAGTATTTTGTTGAGGATTTGCGCCTCTGTTTTCATCAGGGATATTGGCCTGTAGTTTTATTTTGTTTTATCCTGGCCTGGTTTTTGTATCAGCATAATGCTGGACTCAGAATAAGTTTAGAAGTATTCCCCTCCTCTTTGGTTTTTTGAAATAGTTTGAAAAGAATTTATATTTGTTCTTTCAATGTTGGATAGAATTCAGCAGTGAAGCCATCAGGTCCTGGGCTTTTTCTTTGTTGGGGGAGTCTTTATCATTGCTTCAATCTTATTACATGTTATTCTGTTCAGGTTTTCTATTTATCCTGACTCAATCTTGGTAGGTTGTATGTGTGCTTCCAGGAGCTATTCCATTTCTTCAGATTTTTAAACATTTGTTCTCATATAGTTGTCAGATTAATATTGTAAAAATACAAGTTTCACCATTTGCTTTTCCCCTTCATTCACAGCAAACTGAAGAATGAAGTTAAAACTCCTATATTTGCATTTAGGATTATCCATAAACTAGCCTTTCTTTTTTATCACCCAAGAACTTTCTCACAAGAACTTTCTACATATATCAAGTCAAGTTGTTCACTTTAGCATCTCTTACCTACTGAATGTCAGATACTATGTTAGTTTCTAGGGATAAAAAGATGAATTAAACATTCCTGTCCTCTGGAAATTTACTGCCGAGTGGAAGTAAAAAGATATATGCATAAATAATTATAGGTGGAAGTTTATGAAATTGGGTGCTGGCTTAGTCTTAAGACTAGAAAGTATATTTAGAAAAGGGCTTTTTTTTTTTTTTGTAAACAAAAAGGCATAAAACCACAAGGAACCAAAAAAATGGAAGAGAAAGTGAAAACAGATTGAGAAATGTTAACAAAATTTTGGAAGCTGAAACACAGATGGTTAGGTGGTAACTGACTTAGCACTCCAGACAAGGCTGAGTGCCTGAAGGGGCAGTCCAGTTAATGCTATAAAATATACCAGATAGGCTTAGGAATTGGAGACACTAGGAACTTCACAAAGATGGGCTGCAGAAGGGGCTAAAAATGGAAAACTTCGTTGAAAGTCAACTGCACTGTGAAAAGCGGCTGCCCAGCTAAATGCAGGAAAAATAAGAAAAAGGTTGCACAGTGAGCCCGGGAGCGGTGGCTCACACCTGTAATCCCAGCACTTTGGGAGGCCAAGGCAGGCAGATCACGAAGTCAAGAGATCGAGCCCATCCTGGCCAATATGGTGAAACCCCGTCTCTACTAAAGATACAAAACCTAGTTGGTCATGTTGGCGCGCACCTGTAATCCTAGCCGCTCCAGAGGCTGAGGCAGGAGAATCGCTTGAACCATGGAGGCAGAGGTTGCAATGAGCTGAGATCGTGCCACTGCACTCCAGCCTGGGCAACCCAGAGCGAGACTCTGTCTCAAAAAAAAGAAACAATAAAAAGGTTGCACACTGAATGATGAGACTCCTCAAGACTTCTTGTGGAAGAAACAAATATGTAAGTGCCCAGGATTTCTTTGAACTCTTGCTTTTTTTTTTTTTTTTTTTTTTTGAGATGGCGTTTTGCTCTTGTTGCCCAGGCTGGAGTGCAGTCGTGCGATCTCGGCTCACTGCAACCTCTGCCTCCCAGGTTCAAGCTATTCTCCTGTCTCAGCCTCCCAATTAGGTGGGATTACAGGCATGCACCACCACACCTGGCTAATTTTGTATTTTTAGTAGAGACGGGGGTTTCTCCATGTTGGTCAGGCTGGTCTCGAACTCCTGACCTCAGGTGATCTGCCCACCTTGGTCTCCCAAAGTGCTGGGATTACAGGCATGAGCCATTGCGCCCGGCTGCATTTTTTTCTTCAAAAGAAATCTATGCACAATTTCTATAATATAGTAGGTTTGTTTTTATATAAAAAAAAGACTTTCTCCAAATCTTCAAATGAAAATGAGGATCCAAGAAAAATGTATCTTACTTGTCCTGTAGCTTAGTACATAAGGGCCTTGGCACACTTCCAAGTACCCACAGGTACATACCTCAGAGTGGAGACCTGGCATTGGATATTATTCATAACCTGTCCTTAGCTTAGTGGATGTTTATGGCTTTTCTTCTGTTTCTTCCCACACACTGTGTGCTCCGATTATATAGGTCTACCCACAGTATATCAAATCCTGTGCATTTTCTATCATTTATCCATATCATTGTTCAAATTAGTATTTTTTAAAAATAGAAAATGCCTTTTATTCTCTCCTCTGTTCATCCTTCAGGGCTCACTTCAAGTGCTGCTTGTGCCCAAATTCATTACCCTCCGTATCCAAGCTCTTCTACTGACTCGTTTGTATTTCTGTTTTAACACTTACTATATCATGTGATTTATTTGACACACTTTTGAGCCACCACATACAAGACCTTGTGTGAGGAGCTAGAATACAGTCTATGAAGGGTGAGAACTGAGGTTGCTCATCTTAGATGTCTGGTATCTGTGTAGATGGGCATTAAATATTCACGTGCTTTTCCCTACTTCTGTTCTCTTATTTTTCTAGTTAATCTTGTACTACCTCACAATGCTCATGCAAAATCACAGATCTTATCAGGTCATAAAACCTTTCATTTTAAACTTTAAGATAGCATTGATGTTCTGCAATTATACAGGAAGTAGGAACAGGGAAAAATGGTATTAATGGCTTTTTTTTTTTTTTTTGAGACGGAGTCTTGCTCTGTTGTCCAGGCTGGAGTGCAATGGTGCGATCTTGGCTCGCTGCAACCTCTGCCTCCCGGGTCAAGTGATTCTCCTGCCTCAGCCTCCTGAGTAGCTGGGATTACAGGCACACGCTACCACGCCTGCCTAATTTTTGTATTTTTAGCAGAGACAGGGTTTCACCGTGTTGGTCAGGCTGGTCTCCAACTCCTGACCTCTTGAGCCACCTGCCTCGCCCTCCCCAAGTGCTGGGATTACAGGTGTGAGCTGTAATTAAGTTCTTAGGGTTAAGCCTGTGCTAAAATTAGTTGGGGTTTTTTTGTTGTTGTTTTGGTTTTTTTGAGACAGAGTTTTACTCCTCTCTCCCATGCTGGAGTGCAATGGCATGATCTCAGCTCACCGCAACCTCTGCCTCCCAGGTTCAAGTGATTCTGTTGCCTCAGTCTGCTGAGTAGCTGGGATTACAGGTGCCCACCACCCCCCCAACTAATTTTTGTATTTTTAGTAGAGACAGGGTTTCACCATGTTGGCCAGGCTGTTCTCGAACTCCTGACCTCAGGTGTTCCACCCACCTCGGCCTCCCAAAGCGCTGAGATTACAGGCATGAGCCACTGCACCTGGCCCTAAAACTAGTTTTAAGTCACAGTAACAATACTCATTTCATTTCAGGAAGAGCTGTCCTGAAAAATCTTTGCGCAGAGTCACATCTGGTGTGCAAGAAGTCCTGGGCCAAATTAAAGTTTTAATCTGCCTGGGAATTGGCTATTTGTTACTGCCTCATCTGTTCCTCTCTTACTTATTACTATCCTTTTTATAATTTCATGAAATATATTTTAAAATGGCTTTGGTGGAACCATTAATCAGAAACATAAAGTAACCTTTAGAAGGTTAATGCAAACACTATGTATATGAGAGAAATGCCTATTTTCTACTTGTGTTCCCCTAAAAAAGAAGTTATTCATCTTATGGTTTCTTAGGTGTTTGACCTAAGAAACCAACCTGTTAGTCTTCTTTTTATCTTACTTGCAGACAAAAATGATTCCTAAATTAGTGTACTCTTTGACACATAAAGGTACTCGCAATCTGATGGCAGTATGAAAAGTTTAATGATGTAGTTATATTGCAGAGGGCCTTCTGTTGTCTAGAGGTTTGTAAATGAGAATTTGTATTGTAAACAGCTTTTTGTGTTTGTTTATTTATGAGATGGAGTGTCACTCTGTTGCCCAGGCTGGAGTACCCTGGTGTAATCTTGGCTTACTGTAGCCTACACCTCCTGGGTTCAAGCGATTTTCCCGCCTCAGCCTCCCAAGTAGCTGAGATTACAAGCGTTCACCACCACCCCTGGCTAATTTTTCTATTTTAGTAGAGACAGGGTTTCACCATGTTGGCCAGGCTGGTCTTGAACTCCTGACCTCAAGTGATCCACCTGCCTCAGCCTCCCAAAATGTTGGGATTACACCACACCTATCTTGTTTTTTTATTTATAAAAACAATGTGCATTATATAAAAATCAGAAAATACTAAAATAGTAAAACTATTTTATATTCCTTTTATATTCTTTTTCACGCACATATATTCAGCTATGTGTTACAGAAATATAACATTCACTGGTATATTTTAAAAATAGTTATACTATATGTACAGTACCAATAACTTTCAATCAGTCGAGATTTTGAGTGTTTCATATGGGCTGAACATGGTCTTAAGCACCATAGGGTATTGAGAAAACTTAAAATCCCTGTCCTCAAGATATTTACACTCTAGCTGGATAAGAAGGCAGACGTATAGGAAGAGATGTGAAGTTCAGTGCAGTGGCTGAACTACATGATATGTACTAAGCACTCAGGAGGAATTAAAGTTAAGGCTTCCAAGGATTAGTGAGGATGGGGAAGTGAGAGGAGCTGAGTATCCAGCATATATTACAGGTTCACTAAGTGAATGTTGTTGCTCTGGCCCTCATCATCATTCCAAGTTCTTAGTCTAAACGCCTGGGAATATTGATTACATTTGTAGAAATAGGAAGGTTTAAAGGAAAAACCGTTATTGCAGGAAGAACTTTGAGATGTGTAAGTGTTGTCTAGCTGAAGATCTGTTTCCTGTAAATAGTTAAAGATATAAGGCTATTGTTCTGGTGAACAGTCAAAACAGCTTTGAGAATCATCTGCTTACAAGCAGTAGATGAATTCTCCAAAAGTAGGTTTGGGCAATAACTGGTTTTATTCACACTATCCTTTATGCCATCCAAAGTTGACACGAAATACCATGACAAAATATATAGAATTCTATTTGCCAGTTAGTTCGAAGAATGAAGGTTTGTGTTTATTGTGCCAAGAGCTAAAATCTCTTTGAAATTCTGGCATTTCTTCTTGAATTGCCTTGTGGCTTAATAGTTGGGAAATATTAATATGCACGTGTGTGTGTGTGTGTGTGTGTGTGTGTGTGTGTGTGTGTATAAGAGAGATTTGTTTTCTCTTTTAGGAAAATTCTCAGGTGTAGCTTAAATTTCTAAATTTTCAAGCTGTTCTAGCCTTGCTAGATCTCGTTATCTCTGTCGCTTTTCACTTATAAATCAAGTTTCATTTATGTGAACAGCATTGGGAATATAACCTTTCTCATGACCCTGTAAGCTAATATTTTGCTTTGCTTTTCCCAGAATAAATGTCACTAAAACATATACATTCTGCTTTCCTCTTAGGTAAAAATCTCTACACCAATGAATATGTAGCAATCAAACTGGTGAGTAGAATCTATTTGTGGTAATTAATGTTTTGGTGCTCCCATTGCTTATATCTTTTTATAGGAAATAGTTTTAAGCATTCATTCACAAAAATGCTAATGGTTTGGGGTTTTTTTTGTATATGATCCCAAATTTTTCTTCAATTATAGTGTTACAGTGATGAATCACTGTATACTATATAACACTATATAGTTAAATGATACTAACTTTAGTGTTAGCAATGATGACTCAAAAATTAGTTGATTAAAAAAAGCTGGAAGAACTAGTAATTCTGTGAACTTAATCTTTCACAGAGGTATCTTAATTAAAAAGATAAAATCATTCAAAAATTTTACTGTTTTTTTCTCTAACTTAACTGATTTATTTTTTGTACTTAGAAGAAAATCATAACTGATCATCTAATCATGGCCTTAAAAATCTGTCAGGCATGGAAAACATACCATATGGTCATATTAGAAGCAAAGAAGTCAATTGGTGTATTAGTACTAACCTTGTGAATAATTAAACTAGTCATTGAAAATGATATCCTATTAAAAAAGTAATAATTTTATTATTTTTGAGGACTAATAATTTTAAAAGACAGAATTCTTTATCTTATATTTAAGGTTGATAACAAAACCATTTTTTCATGTGAAATGTTTCATATGACTAGTTTCACTGAAACTCTGTGTTTGTCCTTATAGTAAGTGTCCCAGGATTTACAGGTAGCTTTGTTTTATTAGTTGGAAGCCAGAGGAGTTAATGGTTGAAGGAAATTGAAGGAAATCTATGCTATTCTTTTCTTTTCTTTTTTTTTTTTTTTTTTTTTTTTTTTGGAGACAGGGTCTCACAGTGTTGCCCAGGCTGGAGTGCAGTGATGTGATCTTGGCTCACTGCAACCTCCACCTCCTGGGCTCAAGCGATCTTCCCACCTCAGTCTGCCTCCTAAGTAGCTGGGACTACAGACTACATGCCACCACACCTGGCTAATTTTGTATTTTTTGTAGAGATGGGATCATGTTGCCCAGCTCGGCCTCCCAAAAGTGCTGGGATTACAGGCGTGAGCCACCACGCCTGGCATTGTTATTTTCTAATGAATTGCACTTACCACATCCACACTTGTTCTGTGATTGGTTGTTCTTCTCATCCAGCTTGCTTGTGGAGGAGTTAGGGTTGTCTTGTGAGGAACTGACAGTTACCAGATTTGTTTCCCTACAAAGGGGTGGGCGAACAGGGAGCAGGGCTTAGAGCAGCAGGTACCTTCTAGGAAACCAAGTATTTTTGTATTTTGACTTGGAACTCTTGTTGGATAGATGGGAGCAGGAAGAGAGGTAATACATGTAACAATGCAGGTCAAATATCCTCTTAGATTGAATATTAGAGGATTAACCCAACAGACGCAGTGGCTCATGCCTGTAATCCAAGCACTTTAGGAAGCCAAAGCAGGCAGATCGCTTGAGCCCAGAAGTTCAAGACCAGCCTGGGCAACAAGGCGAAACCCTATCTCTACAAAAAAATACAAAAAATTAGTCGGGTATGCTGGCACACACCTATAGTCCCCACTACTTTGGAGGCTGATGTGGAAGAATCACCTGAGCCCAGGAAGTCGAGACTGCAGTGAGCCGAGATTGCTTGCACCTCTGCACTCAGCCTGGGTGACAGAGTGATACCCTGTCTCAAAAAAATAAGATTAACCATATTTTTTAATTTATAGGAATTTGGTTATTCTTAAAAGTGTTCTCTAGTACACCTGCTTTTTTTACTTTTTCTGTTTTATTATTCTGATAAGTTGGAATAATCTTTGATTATTTGGGACTACTAAGAGAACAAAGCACTTCCTAAAACACTTTAAAAATTTGCCACATTACTGCATATTTGTTAGGCTTTCTGTTAGGGACAGTTCTTTCATCTTGATTTCTTCTGCCAGGTTATACCAATCAACCTGTATAGATAAGCTTACATAACATATTGTTGACATGATTGATTGTTACATTTCATTTCCTTTTTAAAAACTTTTATTCTGCTTTGTATGGCCACTATTTAAAGCTAAAAATGGAACTCTTACAATCTAGTATGGTGTGACTCAGTACCGCATTTCTCTTTCAAATAAGTCTCAAAGGCATTTTAGAGGATAACAGTTTTGTCTACAGGCTTTCACTCTTGCTTTTGGGCTTCTGTTCTTCAAAGGGAGATATGAAGGCAGTAATTGAGCTCTTTGGATTGTAATGGTAAATTTGCCATAAGCACTACACTCCTATAAGGTAGCTGTCTGCTGTTTGTTTAGGATTTTAGGCAGGCATATGTTTTCCAGAATAACTGTGGCAAATATTCTGGCAAATGCACAGCCCTCTATGGAAATGTAATCAGCATCTGGCACAGAAATGCAAGGAAGCTCTGCTGCTGCTGTTTCAGTTGTACTTTGTTTGGATCTTCATTGTGGACTCTTTTTTCTTAGATTTCTTAGATTTCTAAAAACCTTTAAAAAAATCGTACACAAAGTAAACACAATAGTGTAATGAGCCCCTCCTTTATCCATCACCCACATTTCTAGGGTTCTTTTTAACAGAGGTTTTCTAACAGTTGGGTTTAAAAAAAAATCTCCTGTGCTGCTAATATTGCTGCCTTCTGTAGTCTGTAGACTGAGTTTTGCAATGCCTTCTACTTATAGTGCTTCCAGAAAAGCACCCTGAAGCCCAATTGGCTGAGCAGGCTATGGCCATGTGCTAAGGAGTTGGCTGAAGTGTGTAATTCTCTCAGTCTTCATAATAAGACCCTCATGTCTGAATATATGTGATGTGTATGCCTTTCAACCCTTGAACTCTATGGAGTTTTGCATTTTTAATTTACTAGCTTGGCTACCCAACGTCAGATTGAATATTTTCTATTATGCTTTCCAGCATGAAGATTGAGAGTATAATATTTGAGGAAGGAAGTGTGGTTTTTAAAATTCATTGCCTCTGTGGTTTGTTAGAATCCAAAAGCGATTTCTCTGGAAAGAATAGTCCCTTTTCTAGTGTTTTGATCAACTTCTTATTCCATGTTGATTTGTCATCACTGTTTCTGTTTGGTTCCTTGTGAATTCTTAGTTATTTTGCTAATGGAAAAATTTTATACCTGGCTGCTTTGATAGTGATTCAGTGGAATATCTGCAACCAAATGGAGACACAAGGGTGATATGACACCTCTCTACCTGAAGAGATAAATAAGAAAGGGACTCTACAGTATAATTAGTCTTATATACTTTTCTTTTTACTGAAAGTCTTGAGACACTTGAAGTCCAACTCTAATGATTGCTGATTTTATACTCAAACAAGGGTATGAGTTCTTTCTTCATAGCGCTTCCTACAGATATGAACATTCCAGTCTGGCCTGAATTGATTTAGAGAAAATCTTCCTAGAAGCAGAGGGATAGACTAGACAACTTCGGAGAAACTTCTGAATTCTTTGATTAATGGATTCTATATCTTAAGAAAAATGCAGAAAACTTCAAATGGATTCAGGAAAGAGCCTTCAAAGATGATCAAAGAATTTAAAACTAGGACCAATGAGGAAAGGTGAAAGAAATTTGAAATTACTTTGCCTGAGAAAAGAAAGTCTAGGAAATGATTGGATTGTTTTGTTATTTGAATAGAGCTACTTAATAGTATTCGAGGTTATTGAGGAGCTTTTTAATTTTTTTGCTGAGGACTTAAGAAAAATAGGCTTAAGTTTCAGTAATGAGATTTGAGTATAATATAAAAGTGTTCCAAACCATGAAACTTGTTCAACATCAGCATGAATTATCGAGGGAAGTTATGGAATCTCCTTCCTTGGAGTCTGTCTTAAACATAAGACAAATAGGCTGGGTGCGGTGGCTCATGCCTGTAATCTCAGCACTTTGGGAACCTGAGGTGGGTGGATTAAGAGGTCAGGAGTTTGCAATGAGCCTGGCCAATATGGTAAAACCTCGTCTCTACTAAAAATACAAAAATTAGCCAAGTGTGGTGGTGTGCATCTGTAGTCCCAGCTACTTGGGAGGCTGAGGCAGAAGAATTGCTTGAACCTGGGAGGTGGAGGTTGCAGTGAGCTGAGATTGTGCCATTGCATTCCAGCCTGAGTGACAGAGTAAGACTCCATCTCAAAAAAAAAAAGAAAAAAAGGACAAATAACTACTCATTGGGGGAAAGGACAGTCTTTTCAACAAATGATGCCAGAAAAACTGGATACCCACATAACAGTGAAGTTGGATTCTTACTTTACGTTGTATTCAACAGTTAATTCAGAGTGGATCAAAGACCTAAATGTAAGATTGAAACTGTAATACTTTTACTAGAATACACATGGAAAAAGCTTCATGACATTGGATTTGGCAGTGATTTCTTGGATATGACACCAAAATCACAGACAACAAAAGAAAAAAACTAGCTAAGTTGGACTTCAGCAAAATTTAAAACTTTTGCACACTGTCAACAGAATTCTAAAAAGGGCAACCCATGGAAAGGAATAGGAGAAAATAATATTATCTAATAAGAGATGATATCCAGAATTTACCATTATAACAATTTTTTAAAGTTCAGTGGCACTGGCCAGGTGCAGTGGCTCACACCTGTAATCCCAGCACTTTGGGAGGCCAAGGCAGGTGGATCACCTGAGGTGAGGGGTTTGATACCAGCCTGACCAACATGCAGAAACCCCATCTCTACTAAAAATACAAAAATTAGCCAGGCGTGGTGGCGCATACCTGTAATCCCAGCTACTTGGGAAGCTGAGGCAGGAAAATCGCTGAACCCAGGAGGCAGAGGTTGTGGTGAACCAATATCGTGCCATTGCACTCCAGCCTGGGCAACAAGAGTGAAACTCCGTCTCAAAAAAAAAAAAAAAAGTTCAATGGCATTAAGTACATTTACATTGGTGTACAACCATCACCACCATCCATCTCCAGAACTTTTTCATTTTCCCTAACTGAAATTTTGTATCTGTTAAACACTAACTCCTCATTCTCCCCTCCCCCCAATCCCTTGGCAACTACCATTCTGTCTGTCTCTATGAATTTGACTGCACTAGATACTTAATTTTTTTTGTTGTTTGTTTTTTTGGAGATGGAGTCTTGCTCTATCGCCCAGGCTGGAGTGCAGAGGTGCGATCTAGGCTCACTGAAATCTCCACCTGCTGGGTTCAAGCAACTCTCCTGCCTCAGCCTCCTGAGTAGCTGGGACTACAGGTGCACGCTGACACTCCTGGCTCATTTTTTGTATTTTAGTAGAGACGGGGTTTCACCGTGTTGCCCAGGCTGGTCTCGAACTCCTGAGCTCAGGCAATCCACCCGCCTCAGCCTCCCAAAGTGCTAGGATTACAGGCGTGAGCCACCACGCCTGGCTACTAGGTACTTAATATTAAGTGGACTCATGCAATATTTGTCCTTTGTAACTGGCTTATTTCACTGAGCATAATGTCCTCAAGGTTTGCCCATGTTGTAGCATGTGTCAGAATCTCCTTTTTAAGGTTGAATAATACTTCACCCTATGTATAAACCCAATTTTGTTTATCCATTCATCCAATTATGCACACTTAGGTTGCTTCCACCTTTTAGTTATTGTGAATAATAATGCTATAAACATGGATGTACAAATAAATCTGAGTTCCTGCTTTCACTTCTTTGGAGCATCTATCCAGAAATAGAATTGTAAATCATAATGATTCTGTGTTTAATTTTTTGAAAAATTGCCATGCCATTTTCCAGAGCAGTCACACCATTTTGCATTCCCATCAGCAGTGCACAAGGGTTCCAGTTTCTCCACATCCTCATCAACACTTGTTATTTTTTTGTTTTTGATAATAGCCATCCTAATGGGTGTGCAGATGTTGAGCTTTATTTTATTTATTGATTGATTGAGACAAGGTCTCACTCTGTCGCCCAGGCTGGAGTACAGTGGCACAATCACAGCTCCATGCAGTCTTGATCTCTGGGACTCAATCAATCCTCCCACCTCATCCTCCTGAGTAGCTGGGACTACAGGAGCGTGCCTCCCTGCCAGGCTAATTTTTTAATTTTTGGTAGAGACAGGGTCTGCCTATGTTGCCCAGGCTGGTCTCGAACTCCTGGGCTCAAACAGTTCTGTCTTCTCAGCCTCCCAAAGTGCTGGGATTACAGTCATGAGCCACCGTGCCCGTCCTATTTTAGTTATTTATTTGTAAAGATGAGGTTTTGCTGTGTTGCCCAGGCTGGTCTCAAACTCCTGGTCTCCAGTGATCCTCCTGCCTCAGCCTCTGAAAATGCTGGGTTGACAGACATGAGCTACCATGTCAGCTACTGTTGAGCTTTTAAAGAGAGATTATAATGTGTTTAGGGTAATGTTTGGTTTTCTTGTTAGCCAGTTGCCCAGTACACTGTCAGTTTAGAATAATCAACCAGCCAGTTGCTCAATCGGTATAGAGCAAAGTGTGGTTGTTTGGCTGTTTCATCTCTGAGGTTTTTAGAAAACTCCATTTTTGGAAACTTGAACACCACATTGATTGAAGTTACATACTTTAATTGCATTTACAGTCTTTAATTCTCAATAGTTTACAAAGAAATATACATAAGGATGTTCCTAAAAGCATTGTTCATAATATTGGAAAATGAAAACAGTTCACGTGTCCAAAAATTATGGGGAGGGTGTGTATACATACATACATAAATACATATCCACATACAGGGCAATACTTAAACCATTAAAAATAATATAAGCCAGGCTCAGTGGCTTATGCCTATAATCCCACAGCACTTTGGGTGGCTGAAGTGGGAGGATTGCTTGAGCCCAGGAATTTGGGACCAGCCTAGGCAGCATAGTAAGATCTTATCTCTACAAAAAATTAAAAATTAGCTGTGAGTGGTGGCACACACTTGTGGTCCCAGCCACTCGGGAGGCTAAGATACGAGGATGACTTGAGCCTGGGAGGTTTCAACTGCAGTGTGCGAGACCCTGTCTTAAAAAAAAAAAGAAATTATACATGTTTATTTACTGCCATGGGAAGATGTTATTACATTGTTGAGTTCAATAGCACATGAATGAACAGCAAATATATTATAATCTCATTTATATAAAATTAAGTTCATTAGTCTATGTTATATATATTAATACATATAGAGATACATAAATACTTTGAAAGACATTCACTAAAATGTTAATAGTGCCTCTCTTTAAAGTGACAGGATCACAGATGATTTTTACTTTCTTCCTAATTTTTGTATATTTGAGTTTTCTTCTGAGCATGCATTATTTTTCTAAAAATAATAAAACCACAAACCACCCAAAATTCAGAACAAAACAAGCAGGAAATACATTCTGGTATTTTTTTATTTAAAGGTTTGGCATCAAGTTTCCTGGCAGAATACATATCAGGAGAATATTTCGTTGCAAGAAAGATATCCTTGAATGATAGCTCATGCAAAGTCTATTTTTATTTAACTATCCATGGAAGGAGTTGTATGTAATTCACCTTCATCTTCTCTTAGCTATACTGTCTAAGACCAATTGTGGTTAGAAAAGGCTCTTATATATGGATATTATCTCTAAAACATTGGGTGATCTTAGCCCTCATTTACTCCAAAAATTTAAGAATGGAAAAATCCCATTTGTTTAAATCTGATCACAGTTTTTCTTTTTGGATTTCAGGAACCAATAAAATCACGTGCTCCACAGCTTCATTTAGAGTACAGATTTTATAAACAGCTTGGCAGTGCAGGTAAGTCAAGTCTTTTCTCTCCACTTACTTAGTATGTATCTTAGCTGGAAGCCCTAAAATATACAAATTTTTTTGTCTGGTTTACCGTTTTTACCAAACCATCTGTCTCCGCTGCTTGCCGGATAGGTAAATAAACATAGTCAACCACAAAGCTACTTACGCTCTGGTTCCTGGAGTTGAGTTGACAGGGGAACTGTATTGCTATGACTATGCCCACAGACCAACCTGCGGATGCCTTCCACTTGTCAAATACACATAGTGTGAAGGATTTGCCTTTCAGCAGTTCATTCTCTTTTCGTTTCTTTACTTATACCAAAAGAAAGGAGGAAATGTTGGTAATTTGCAAAATATACTTTACCACATTGAGATGGTTTATCTGTTTTGAAGACATACTAAAATATACATTCTGAAATACTACAGCACCGTCATTTTATCCATTGTTCTCATTAATTTGCAAGAGCTATCCATATGATTGTAATAACCTATGACCCTTGGCAATTTTTAAAAATTAAATTAATCACTTTTAAAAATGTTTGTTTTTACCTAAAAGCTCTAATTTCTCAAATATCTTACTGGCTTCCAGAAAAATGTTTTGCTAATGTTTACCTGTAGGGACAAGTCTCTAAGAAGATGAAATCTTTCAGAGCTATTTTCACTATCTGACATTAGTAGAATTTCCTCTGCTTTATGCCCCCTTCGCTGTGACAGGTTTTATGTGAATGACTAAAGCTCGGTTTCTATTTTTTCTTTCTTTCTTGTTTTGGAGACAGGGTCTCACTCCCATCACCCGGGCTGGAGTGCAGTGGCACGATCACGGCTCACTGCAGCCTTGACCTCCTAGGCTCAAGCAGTTCTCCTGCCTCAGCCTCCTGAGTAGCTGGTTCTGTAGGCATGCACCACCACACCAGGCTAATTTTCTGTATTTTTAGTAGAGATGGGGTTTTGCCATGTTGCCCAGGCTGGTCTTGAACTCCTGGGCTCAAGTGATCCTCCTACCTTCAGCCTCCCAAAATGCTGGGATTACAGGCATGAGCCATCATACTGTTGGTTTCTATTTCAAGTAACCCTATTGAAGGTACTACTGAAGGAATTTGAGTTCTACTTCCTAAAATATTTAGAATTATATGAGTCATTGTGTGTTATTCAAGTTTTATTATACCCTGACTATAGCAATAATCAGCTATAGTCATAACCCAGGGAGCCCACAATGGACTTGTCTTTCATTGAACTTAATATGAATTCTTGCTCACAGTAGCCTCTCAGTATATATTTGTTAATTGATTGGAGTGTTTTTGGTATGAGATTTAAGACTGGCAACTGAGTTCACAGGGTGTATACATAACTTGAGGCTTATCTTCCCAGATGCCCCAGGACTACATTTTAATTGTTGTTCCTCTTATATTCCTGGTTTTGTAATGTTGTTAAGTTATTCTAGGTTTCATAAGTTTTAGGGAAAAGACTGTCACAGCCCATTTATGATAAGCATGTTTGTATATGTCTCATAAATCTAAGGGTCAGGTAAAAACATGCTTAATCCAGTCCAGCTTAGAAGTTTAAGTGGGAAAGTGGACAGGCCAGTTTTCAGGATTTCCTCTGTAAGCCCTTTCAAATAGATCCACCAAATCAGACCAATCTTCCCTTTTCAATATAGAGCCAAAAAATCTAATGAATTTGTTAGGTAGGAATAACATCTGTGCTGCTGGGTTGGTACTCTTCCCACATACAGAAAATTGCAAGCTCTTGAAGTTTCAGCATTCTCTGTGCACTGAAAATGAGGAGTAAACAGGGAGGGCATTAGAGGAAGGGTGACTATACAAATTGCTTTTCACTTAAGCAGCAAGGAAAAACTGGAATCTCTGAGACTGGTACATCCATCATTGTCATGAGTGGGAATAGGAGGGCTCTGTTGCACTGGTTAGGCCAACTGTTGACTCATAGGTAGGCTGGCCATCGTTGGTCTGTCTCCCAGTACCTTTTCTAACAAACATGTAAAGGTCACAAAGCCTTCTAGGTCTTATATGCAGTTCAGTGGTGACTACTGGCCTCTTTTCTGCTTCTTGAGATCACCCACTACTCCTAAAACAGCTGCGGTGGGCATCATCTTAATAGCCTTGCCTGCGACTAACAAGGTAGCTACAGACTTTTCCAAGATAGGAAGTGCTTTAGTTATCTGTTTCAAATCCCCTCGCTACCCCTACCTGCTAGCGTAAGAATTGCTTTTAGGATTTTCTTATAGTCATCTAAATCGGCTTGACTACTTAGTCCTAATCATGGAGTTCACCACTCTTCAGGCTAATTTAATGTGGTAAAGTCCAGTGTATTTGAAGTTCTTCATATTAGGCCCAAGTTTGCCATTTATTTATTTATTTATTTATTTATTATTTTTTAAATTTAGATGGAGTCTTGCTCTTTCGCCAGGCTGGAGTGCAGTGGCACTATCTCGGCTCACTGCAACTTCCGCCTCCCAGGTTCAAGTGATTCCCTTGCCTCAGCCTCCCGAATAGCTGGGACTATAGGCATGCATGCCCACCATGCCCAGCTAATTTTGTGTGTGTATATATGTATATATACACATATATACATATGTATACATATACACATATATACATATAAAAACGTATATATATATATATATATATATATATTTTTTTTTTTTTTTTTTTTTTTTTTGAGACAGAGTCTCGCTCTGTCGCCCAGGTAAGAGTGCAGTGGCACGATCTCGGCTCACTGCAAACTCCACTTCCCAGGTTCATGCCATTCTCCTGCCTCAGCCTCCCGAGTAGCTGGGAATACAGGCACCTGCCACCATGCCCAGCTAGTTTTTTTTTGTATTTTTAGTAGAGACAGGGTTTCACCATGTTAGCCAGGATGGTCTCGATCTCCTGACCTCGTGATCCGCCTGGCTCGGCCTCCCAAAGTGCTGGAATTACAGGCGTGAGCCACCACGCCTGGCCAATTTTTTGTATTTTTTTAGTAGAGACGGGGTTTCACCACGTTGGCCAGGATGGTCTTGATCTCCTGACTTCGTGATCTGCCCGCCTCGGCCTCTCTAACTGCTGGGATTACAGACGTGAGCCACCGTGCCCAGCCGTATTTTTTATTTTATTTTTTCCAGAGTCCAGATGAGGAAGAACATTGGGATATGTTTTAAATCCTGATTATATTATCCTATTGATGATTAGGCGTTGACTGTTTTTTTATTGTAATTGCATATTGGTCCCACTCGCCCCACTCCCTGCCATAAGATTATAAGCTCCTTGAAAACAAGCCTTGTGTCTTCTTTACCCTTGTATCTCAAGCGTATCTTAAAGCCTGGTGTGATGTCATTCTGTCACATAGTAAGCAGTCAGCAAGTAGTTCAGTGGCAGAAAGAAGTTAGGAAGATTTAATAAGCTTGCCTTTTTAGATTTTTACCAATGTTATTAATAAAAATATTCCTTGTGATGGTTAAAAAAAGGAAATTTATTTTGGAAGAAGATCAATTGACAAGAAAATAGACAAGATTTCACCATGTGTCCTTGTAAATGTGAGCATGAACACCAGAGCTTGTTTTTAACTTACAGTTACAGCATTCCTCCCGCTATTTTTTTCATAGTTCTCAGCTGCAAGTATGACTCATTGGTAGTTAATATTTGAGCAGCCAGTGCACATATGCCACTCTTTTCATTACCAAGGTGATGTTGCCGCGTTGTAAATAAACAACCTTTTGTGCCAAAGCCACACAAAGACCACAGTAACATAATTAGTGTTTTTACTCACTAGTGTTTTGTCTGTCATTGTTCATTACTGTCCAATGAATTATAAAATATTTGGATTTCCTGACAACGAATACTTAAACAAAAGCCCATTGTGACTTAGGTTTGTTCAGTGAATTAATCATTGCTTATAAAATAAATGTATGAAATTATTTGGGAGAAATGATTGATTATGAATTTAAAGAATACCTATTGCTGTGATATCCAGAGTTTAAGACATTAAATTCCTAAAATAGGAACTTTTTTGTTGTCCTGGGACTATGACCATTTTCTTCAGTACCCAACTCTTGATCATTACCTTGGCCTTTTGGACCCCAGTTTCACATTGACGACCTGATCTAGAAATTCATACCAATTCTCTAATTATGTAGAGATAGAACAAAAATGACAGCACTGGATAATTGTGAACGTAGTTCTGGTTGGAGGTCTTCCACATTGTCTCTGCTTTTCCTTGTGTGACCTCTAACTCTTTACCTTCCATTCCACTTTGTTTTCTACTGAGTAGTCACACTTTTCAAGCTTTGTTTGTTGATTACAGTTTTACCACCAAGATTTTCAAGACTTAATGCTTAAGAATTGATATCTCCAAGATAATCAGGGAAGAAAGTAAAGGGAACCATGAGAACCTTGAAACTGAGGATAAGCATTTTATTTTCCTGTTAGCTATCATTTTTTCATTTCTTATAGAAACCAAATTGTAAAATCTTATAACTATTTTTCTTATTTTCTTCAATCATCAATGTTATGTTAATTGTATTATGGTCACCATAGGCAAGTTTTAATTTCTTTTCTTTTTATGGGAATGATTTTAGGTTTCAGTATTCCCTTAGGGTCTTTTACTTAGGAAGATACATACATTATCAATTTAAAAATTTTCCAATCCACAAATCTTTTTTCCAGCATAGCTCTCACTTTTGCTTGTATTCTAGCACACAGGAACAAGATTTGGTGGATGAGAGGTTTGGGGCAGAGATATGAAAGAGCCTGTGGCCGAAACAGATCCGTATTAGGAAGAGTGACAGTATGAGAATGACTCCATAGCTAGGTATGGGCTGACCACATGACAACAGCATGGTATATGTTCGGTAATTGAATAGAAGATGAATAAGTCAGAACCAAGCATGCAGCTGAAGTGGGAGGAAAAAGGGAGGGAGGGGATGAGTCAGCAAGGACCAGAGCAAATGAAAGAGGATTGAGGGTTTAGAGGGTAGGTAAACGGCAGGATAATAGGATTCTTTGCAGTAAATGACAGGAAAATGGAGGTCTCTGACATAACCTGAAGTTTCTAAGTCTAGGCTGCCGTATCCTGGCTTCCCAGCAGCTATTGTAATCTAGTGACTCTTCTGCTTTGGCTCTCTTATAAAGGAGAAGCTAATCCTCAAATTAAAAAATGACAAGATTCCCCCCTCCCTTTTTTTTTTTTTTTTTTTTTTTTAAGAAACAGACTCTTGCTCTGATTCTGAGGCTAGAGTATAGTGGTGCAATCGTAGCTCACTGCAGCCTCAAATTCTTTGGCTCTAGTGATCCTCCCGCCTCAGCCTCCCAAGTAGCTGGGACTACAGGTGCAATGCACCATAGCTGGCTAATATTTTTAGTTTTTTGTAGGGACAGAGTCTCACTATGTTGACCAGGCTGGTTTTGAACTCTTGGCCCCAGGTGATCCTCTCACCTTGGCTGCCCAAAGTGCTGGGATCACAGGCATGAACCACTGTGTCCAGCCTTAACAAGACCCTAATTGAAACTTCACAAATGCAGTAGTCAAAACAAAATCTCATTGGGCAGAGAAAGCCAGTTAACTTGTTAAATACCTAGTAGGAGGTTCATTTTTAAAATTGATACATAATATACCTATTTATGGGATATATGTGATATTTTGATACATGCATAACTATGTGTAATTATCAAGGCAGAGTGGTTAAGATACTCATTACCTCAAACATTTACCATTTCTTTGTGTTGGGAACATTTCAAATCTACTCTTCTGGCTATTTTGAAATATACAATAAATTATTGTTAACTATGTCACTGTGCTGTGCTATCAACACTAGAATTTATTGCTTCTAACTGTATGTTTGTACCCATTAACCAAGCTCTCTTCATCCTCCCCACACCCAACCATTCCCAGCCTCTGGTAACCATCATTCTATATGAGATCAACTTTTTAAGTTTTCACATGAGCAAGAACATGTGATATTTGTCTTTCCCTGCCTAGCTTATTTCAGTTATTATAAAGGCCGTCAGTTCCATCTGTGTTGCTGCAAATGACAGAATTTCATTCTTTTTTTGTGTGTGTGTCTTTTTTTTTTTTTTCCTTTTTGTGGAGAACGGGGTCTCGCTATACTGCCCAGTCAGGTCTCAAACTCCTGGGCTCAAACTATCCTCCCGCCTCGCCTCCCTGAGAGCTGGGATTACAGGTGTGAATTTCATTCTTCTTTATGGGTGAATAGTATTTCCTTGTGTATATGTACCAAATTTTCTTTATCCTTTATCTGTTAATGGACACTTAGGTTAATTGCATATCTTTGCTATTATGAATAGTGCTGTAATAAACATGGACGTACACACATGTTTTTGATAAACTGATTTTGATAATGGCTATGAAGATCATTTGCCCATTTTTAAATCAGATTATTATTGTTACTATTTTTTGCTATTGAGTTGTTTGAATTGCATATATATCCTGGCTATTAATTAATCCCTTATTAGATACATGGTTTGCATATATTATATTTTCTCTTATTCTACTGGTTGTCTCTTCACTCAATTGTTTCCTTTGCTGTGCAGAAGCTTCTTAGCTTGATGAAATTCCATGTGTTTATTTTTACTTCTGTTGCCTGTGTTTTTGAGGTCTTACCTGAAAGATTTTGCCCGGACCAATGTCATGAAGCATTTCCCCAATGTTTTCTTCTAGTAGTTTCATAGTTTCAGGTCTTACATCTAAGTCTTTAATCCATTTTGATTTGATTTTTTTTTTGTATAGTTAGAGATAGGGGTCTAATTTCATTTTTCTAAACAGACCATCCTTTCCCTACTGAATGTTCTTGGCACCTTTGTTGAAAATTAGCTGGTTCCAAATATGTGGGTTTATTTCTGGGTTTTCTCCTCTCTTGCCCTGGTCTGTTTGTCTATTTATGCCAGTAATATGCTGTTTGGTTACTGTAGCTTTGTAGTATATTTTGACATCAGGTAGTGTGTGATTAGTGGGTGATGCCTCCAGCTGTGTTGTTTTTTTTTCCCCACCTTGATACAGGGTCTTACTCTGTTACCCAGGCTGTAGTGCAGTGGTGTGATCACGGCTCACTACAGCCTCAGCCTCCCTCACCATGCCCTGCTAATTTTTTGTAGAGGCAGGGTTTTGCCATGTTACACAGGCAGGCATCAAACTCCTGGACTCCAGTGATCCACCTGCCTCAGCCTCCCAAAGTGCTGGGATTACAGGTGTGAGCCATTATGCCTGGCCTTGCTTTGTTCTTTTTGCTCAGGATTGCTTTGGCTATTCAGAGTCTTCTGTGATTTCATAAGAATTTTAGGGTTGTTTTTTCTTTTTCTGTGAAGAATGTCATTGGTATTTTGATACGGATTGTGTTGAAGCTATAGATTGCTTTTGGTATTATTAATATTTTTACAATATTCTTCCAATCTATGAACAAAGGATATCTCCCCCCCCAGCCCACACTGTTGTTTTTTTTTTTTTTTTTAATTTTTCAGTTTCCTTTACCAGTGTTTTATAGTTTCCCTTGTAGAGATCTTTCATATCCTTGGTTGAATTTATTCCTAGGTATTTTTTTTGTAGCTATTGTAAATGGAATTGCTTTCTTGATTTTTTTCCACTAGTTATTGGGATGTAGAGATGCTACTAATTTATTTATTTCTTATTTTTTGAGACAGAGTCTCGCTCTGTCTCCCAAGCTGGAGTGCAGTGGCGCGATCTCGGCTCACTGCAACCTCTGCCTCCCAGGTTCAAGCAATTCTCCTGCCTCAGCCTCCCAAGTAGCTGGGATTACAGGTGCCCACCACCACACCCAGCTAGTTTTTGTATTTTTAGTAGAGGCGTGGTTTCATCATGTTGGCCAGGCTGCTCTCGAAGTCCTGACCTCAGGTGATCCACCCGCCTAGGCCTTCCAAAGTGCTGGGATTGCAGGTGTGAGCCACCATGCCCGGCCTATTTATTTATTTTTTTGAAACAGGGTCTCACTCAGTCACCCAGGCTGGAGTGCAGTGGTATGATCTCGGCTCACTGCAACCTCCACTTCTCAGGCTCAGGTGATCCTCCTGCCTCAGCCTCCTGAGTAGATGGGACTACAGGCACATGGTCAGTAATTTTTGTATGTTGCTTTTGTATCTTGCAACTTGAGTAAATTTTTAAATTCATTTTGAGAATTTTTTTGGTGGCAGTTTTAGGATTTTCCACATATACAATTATATCACTTGCATATAGGGACAATTCGACTTCCTCCTTTTCAATTTGGATGCCCTTTGTGTCTTTTTCTTGCCTGTTTGCTCTGGATAGTACTTCTAGTACTATGTTGAATTAGAGTGGTGAGAGTGGGCATCCTGTCTTGTTCCAATTTTTTGAGGAGAAATTCAGCTTTTCCCTGTTTCGAATGATGTTAGCTGTACTTGTCCTATATGACCTTTGTTACATTGAGGTATGTTCCTTCTGTACCTAGTTTGTTGAGGGTTTTTTTTGTTTTGTTTTGTTTTGTTTTTCTTTGAGATGGAGTCTCGCTCTGTCTCCCAGGCTAGAGTGCAGTGGCGCAATCTTGGCTCACTGCAACCTCTGCCTCCCTGGTTCAAGGGATTCTCCTGCCTCAGCCTTCCAAATAGCTGGGATTACAGGCGCATGCCACCACACCTAGCTAATTTTTGTATTTTTAGTAGAGACAGGGTATCACCATGTTGGCCAGGATAGTCTCGATCTCTTGACCTCATGATCCGCCCTCCTTAAAGCCTCCCAAAGTGCTTGGATTACAGGCGAGAGCCACCGCGCCCAGCCGAGGATTTTTTTTTTTAATCATGAAAGGATGTTGAATTTTAGCAAATGCCTTTTCTGTGTCTATTGAGATGATCATATGGTTTTGTCCGTTCTATTCATGAGATATATCTCGTATATTAATTTATGTATGTTGAATCATTCTTGCATCCCTGGAATAAATCCCACTTGATCATGGTGAATTATCTTTTTTATACATTGTTGGATTTGGTTTGCTAGTATTTTGTTAAGAATTTTTGCATCTGTGTTCATGAGGAATATTGCTGTGTAGTTTTCTTTTGTTGTTGTGTCCTGGTCTGTTTTTGGCATCAGGGTAATCCTGGACTCAGAATGAGTTTGGAAGAATTTTCTCCTCTTCGCTTTTCTAATGTTTTAGAAGAATTTATATTAGTTCTTGATATAAATCTGGTAGAATTCAGCAGTGAAGCCATATTAGGCCATTCTTGCATTGCTATGAGGAAATACCTGAGACTGTATAAATTATAAAGAAAAGAGGTTTAATTGGCTCATGGTTCTGCAGTCTGCATAGGAAGTGTGGCCACCAGGCATCTGCTTGGCTTCTGATGAGGCTTCAGAAAGCTTACAGTCATAGCAGAAGGCAAAGTGGGGACTGGTACATCACAATACAAAAGCAGGAACAAGAGTGACTGGGAATGGGGGGAAAGTGGGGGGAAAATGACCAGATCTAATGAGAAGTCACTTATCATGAACACAGCACCGCCATGATTCAAACACCTCCCACCAAGCCCCACCCCCAGCATTGGAGATTACAATTCCACATGAAATTTGAGCAGGGACAAATATTTGAACTATATCAGAAGCCATCAGGTTCTGGCCTTTCCTTTGATGGAAGAAGTTACTGCTTCAGTCTTATTACTCAGAATTAGTTCAGGTTGTCTGTTTTTCATGGTTCAATTTTGGTTGGTGGTATATGTCCAGGAATTTATCCATTTCCATTAGATTTTCCAGTTTGTTAGCATATAGTTGTTCATAATAGTCTCTAATGATTCTTTGTATTTCTGTGGTATCAGTTGTAATGTCTCCTTTTTTGTTTCTGATTTTGAGTCTTCTCACTTTTTTCTTGGTTAGTCGAGCTAATGGTTTGTTGGTTTTGTCTATCTTTTTTTTAAAAAAAAACAACTTTTTGTTTCATTGATCTTTTGCAACTTTTGATCTTAATTTTGTTGATTTCTGCTCTTATCTTTATTATTTCTTTCCTTCTACTGAATTTAGACTTGTTTTTTTTTCTTTTCTAGTTTCTTGATATGCATCATTAGGTTGTTTATTTGAAATCTCTACTTTTTTGATGTGTTTATTGCTGTACCCTATCTTGATTTCTTCATTGACACTATAGTTATTCAGAAGCATGTTGTTAAATTTCCATGTATTTATACAGTTTCTAAAGTTCCTCTTGTTATTGATCTCTAGTTTTATTTCCTTATGGTCAGAAAAGATATTTGACATACCATTGATTTTAAATTTTTTGAAACTTGTTTTGAGGCCTAACACGTTGCCTGTCCTGGCTAATATTCCATGTGCTGATGAAAAGAATATACTCTGAAGCTGTTGGATGAAACGTTTTGTAAATGTCTGTTAGGTCTATTTGATCTAAAGTGATGTTTAAATCCAACGGGATGTTGAAGCCCCCAACAATTATCGTGTTGGAATCTATCTTTCCCATTAGATCCAATAATATTTTATCTTTCTGAGTGCTCTGACTTTGAGCACACATATATTTACAATTGGTTATATCCTATTGCTGGATTGTTCTCTTTGTCATTGTATAATTACCTTCTTTGTCCCTTTTTACAGCTTTGACTTAAGATCTTTTGATATATCTACTCCTCCTTGCTTTTGGTTTCCATTTGTATAGAATATCTTTTTCCATCCCTTCATTTTTAGTCTGTATATATCTTTATAGGTGAAGTGAGTTTCTTGTAGGCAGTATATAGTTGGGTCATGGTTTTTTATCTGTTCATCCAGTCTGCATCTTGTAAGTGGGGGAATATAATCGGTTTATATTCAAGGCTATTTTTCACAGGTGAGGAATTACTTCTCTCATTTTGTTAATCTTTTTCTGGTTGCTTTATATATTCTTCGTTCCTCTCTTCTCTTATTGTTAGTCATCGCAACTTGGTGGTTTTCTGTAGTGATACAGTTTGATTCTTTTTCTTTTTCTCTTTCTTCTTTGTGTATCTGCTTTATCAGTGAGTTTTATAGATTTACATATTTTTATGATGGTAATTATCATCTTTTGACCTCCAGATGCAGGATTCTCTTGAGCGTTTCTTGTAAGGCCAGTCTAGTGGTGACAGATTCCCTCAGTTTTTGCTTGTCTGGGAAAGACTTTATTGCTCTTTCATTTCTGAAGGATAGCTTTGCTATATGTAGTATTTTTGGCTGAGAGTTTTTTTTTTCCTTCCATTACTTTGCACATATCATTTCATTCTCTCCTGGCCTGTAAGGTTTCCACTGAGAAATCTGCTGTTATTCCCTTATAATTTTCTTGACTATTTTTTCTTGCTGTTTTTAGAGTACTCTCTTTGTGTTTGACTTTTCATAACTTAGGACTATAATATAAAGTGGACCTTTTTGGGTTAAATATATTTGGGAACCTTTGAGCTCTTGGACCCTGTACCTGGATGTTCATATCTCTCCTTAGACATGAAAAATTTTCAGTTGTTATTTCATTAAATAGGTTTTCTATGCCTTTTTTCATCTCTTCTTCTAGAAATCGTATAATATGCATATTTGTTCACTTAATGGTGTCCCATAAGTCTTGTAAGCTTTCTTCACTCTTTTTCATTATTTTTGTTTTGTTTTGTTTTGTTTTTTGAGATGGAGTCTTACTCTGTCGCCCAGGCTGGGGTACAGTGGCGCAATCTCAGCTCACTGCAGTCTCTGCCTCCAGGGTTCCAGCTGTTCTCCTGCCTCAGCCTCCCGGGTAGCTGGGATTACAGGCACGCGCCACCATGCCCAGCTAATTTTTGTATTTTTAGTAGAGACAAGGTTTTACCATGTTAGCCAGGCTGGTCTTGAACTCCTGACCTCAAGTGATCCACCCGCCTCAGCCTCCCAGAGTGCTAGGATAACAGGCATGAACCATTGCTCCCGCCTTATTTTGTTTTGTTCTGTTAACTGAGTAGTTTCAAATGACCTGTCATCAAGCTCAGAGACTTTCTTCTGCTTATGTCTGCTGTTGAAACTTTCTGTTGTACTTTTTATTTAATTCATCGAATTCTTCATCTGTGGGATATCTGTTTGGTTCTTTTTTATATCTGTCTCTTTGTTGAATTTCTAGTTTATATCATGAATTATTTGTCTGGTTTTGTTGACTTACCTGTGTGTATTTTCTGGTATCTCATTAAGTTTCCTTAAGATTATTATTTTAGGCCAGGCATGGGTGACTTACACCTGTAATCCCTTCACTTTGGGAGGCCAAGGCAAGTGGATTGATTGAGCTCAGGAGTTTGAGATCAGCCTAGGGAACATAGCAAGACCCCATCTCTACGAAAAAGACAAAAAAATTAGCCAGGTGTGGTGGTATGCACCTATAGTCCCAGCTACTTGTGGGGCTGAGGCAGGAGGATTGCTTGAGCCCAGGAAGTTGAGGTTGCGGTGAGCCATGTTTGCGCCACTGCACTCCAGCCTGAGTGACAGAGTGAGATCCTGTCTCAAAAAAACAAAAACAAAAACAAACAAAGAAAAAAAAACATACAACAACCAAAAAAAAGATCGTTGTTTGGAGTTCCTTTTCCAGCAGTTTTAAATTTTCTTTTCATTGGGGTCTATTACTAAGGAGTTATGTTTCTTTGGTGGTGTCATATTTTCTTGCTTTTTCATGTTTCTGTACCGCTATGTTGATGTTTGTGCATCTAATGGAACTGTTGACTCTCTTAAACTTTCTAGAGTGGCTTTGATAGACAAAGACTTTCACCTGCAGTTGGGTCTTAGTGTGCCAGTTGGGAAGAGTGTGATGAATTTGTGTGCAGGTAGGTTTAGTGATACAGTCTCTGTGCAACTTCTTTGGCTACATTAAACATCAGGAATAAGTGTGGATGCCTTAGTGGCCTAGGGTATAGAGTTTTTTGGTAGTGATGGCAGTAGGTTGTTAATATCCTTGTTAGAAAAGACTTTTGGGTCCTCCTGTTCTCATTTTCCCCACAATGGGGAGACTCTTGGTATCTGACATAGCCTACAAGCAGCTGTGAGACTAGGATCCTAGGCTCAGGGTCTTGAGGTACCTTTAGCAGCCCAGATCCAGGGGGTTGGGTTCCAGCTGTGAATCTCTATCCCTGGGGGGCATGGCACAGCCCTCGCCCAACTCCAGGGAAAAAATGGGTGCTCTGGAGGTTTGAATTCAGAATACACGCCATAGCTGTAATTCAGGAGCCCAAGTCAGTAGGGCTCAGTCTAGTAGGCACTTTATGTGGTTATTTCTTTTTTTCCCATTTTTGAGCACAGGAGCTTTAGTAACTTACCTAAAGTCACACAGTAAGCAAACCTGCACTAGGAATGTGGTTTTTTTTTCATATATATATATATATGTATATATATATATATATTTTTTTTTTTTTTTTTTTTTTTTTTAAAGGGACAGGGTCTTGCTCTGTCACCCAGGCTGGAGTGTAGTGGCTTGATCATAGCTTACTGCAGCCTCAAACTCCTGGGCTCAAGAGATCCTCTCACTTCAGCTTCCCAAGTAGAGTAGCTGGGAATACAGGTGCACACTACCATGCCTGGCTAATTTTTTATTTCTTGTAGAGATGGGATCTTGCTTTGCTGCCTAGGCTCTATGTTTTTGTACAGATTTTTTTTATGTGCATATATACCTATAAACCCAGCAGATTCCTAGAGCCATCCACACATTATCCCTTACCTAATTTTAAAACAGTGGCAGAAGACAGTCATAAAAGCTTTTAACTGGGGCAAAGATTGGAAATTTCCCCCAGTGAAAGAGCAGGATTTCCTGTTTCACATGATGCCACCTAATTTTGTGACTCAGAAGGCTACCTTCTTTACTTCCAAAACCTTTTATGGCCTTGAGCTTTTTAGGTTTTGAAATTTTTTTCCCACAGTAAATCAATCATTGATGTTGAATGCATGTGCCATGTATACAACTGAGAAGCTTAGCGCTCCTGTATTCAAACTGTTTCACCCACTGAAACCTTTGTGCTGTGAATAAAGTAAGTGTTAATAGAGGTTATCAGGCTTTGCAATTTTGAAGTCTCTTGGAGGGAAATGGTTTTATATGCCCTCATAAAAGATAAGCAGTACTGGTTGGTACCACAAAAGAGCTTTGAATCTAGGCAACTGTAAATTAACAGGAGCATGGTTCTGTTTCAACAGAGCAATTAACTACAGATCTGAAGAAGTCATAAGAAAGTGTAATATTGATAAGACCCTTTTATAATGTTGTGAACATCCTTAGGAGTACATTATAAATAAGCTGAGCAACACAGGAAACAGAATACAAGAATTCAAGAATACAAACTTCTGAAGACATACTAGAAAAAATGGGAATTTTACTTAAACAGGACTCTTTTAACACAGGTAGTTGTGAACAAAGAACATGCCTGAGCTTAGTTGTCCTCTAGGAGTGCTTAAGGAACTTAGAAGAAACCTTTTGATCTTCATTTGGGTAGAAAATTTACATAACCTGGGAAGAAAGGATGAAATAGTGAACTTGGTAAAAGAAAGTAAAATTTGGATCTTTTCTTGCCATGTATAAATTTTTCAGAGGTCTCTCTGCCAGAGGTATTACATATACTCCTAAATTCAGGGAAAAGTTATTCTGTTTTCCTGTTTCATTTGTACAAATTTTGAGGATACATGTGCAATTTTGTTACATGCATAGATTGCACAGTGGTCAAGTCAGGGTTTTTAGGGTATTCATCACCCAAATAACATACATTGTGTACCCACCAACCAATTTCTCATCTTCCTTCCCCCTCCCACTCCCTCACCATTCCAAGTTTCCATTCTCTATAATTCCACTCTCAACATCCATGTAAACCTATTTTTTAGCACTTACTTATGAATGATATCATACAGTATTTGTCTTTCTGTGCCTGGTTTGTTTTAACTTAGGTTCCATCCTTGTTGCTACAAATGACAGGATCTCACACTTTTTGTGACTAAATATTACTCTATTGTGTATGTATACCACATTTTCTTTATCTATTCATCCATTGATGGACACTTGGGTTAATTCCATATCTTTGCTGTTGTGCATAGTGCTGTGAAAAATACATGAGTACAGATATCTTTTTGATTATTGATTTCTTTTCCTTTGAGTAGATACCCAGTACTGGGATTGCTAGATCCAATAGTATTTCTATTTTTAGTTCTTTGGGAAATCTCCATATTGTCTTCCATAGAGACTGTACTAATTTACATTCCCACCAACAGTGTAAAAGAGTTCCCTTTCTCTGCATCTTTGCTAACATCTGTTATTTTCTTAATTTAATAGTGGCCGTTCTGACTGCAGTAAGATGATATGCCACTGTGGTTTTGATTTGCATTTCTTTAATGAGTACTAATGTTGAACATTTTTTAATAACCTCTTGGCCATGTGTGTGTTCTTTTGAAAAATATCTATTAATGTTCTTTTCCCACTTTTAAATGGGATTATTTGTGGCGGTTTTTGTTGTTTGAGTTCCTTGTATATTCTGGTTATTAGTCCCCTGTCAGATGAATAGTTGCAGTTATTTTCTCCCATTCAACAGGTTAACTCCTCTCCCTGCTGATTATTTCTTTTGCTGTGCAAAAGTATGAATGGATAGCCTTGCAATTACATTTTGAGGACTGAAGATTTAGACATTGTCATCTCCAATTCTAGATAGTGTGAATAAGTGGAGATAGCCATGAATTGAAGTGAGAAAAAGTTTAGCTCAAGTTTTCCTCACTATTTTCTTTTCTTTTCTTTCTTTTTTTTTTTTTTTTTTTTGAGATGGAGTCTCGCTCTGTCGCCCAGGCTGGAGTGTGGTGGCGCAATCTCAGCTCACTGCCGTCTCTGCCTCCCAGGTTCAAGCGATTCTCCTGCCTCAGCCTCCCGAGTAGTTGGGATTACAGGCATGTGCCACCACACCCAGCTAATTTTGTTGACGTGACGTATTTCCAGGACCATGTTAGCTGTTTACCTAACAGTTTTCTACCTGTTACGTTCCCTGTGGATAGAGTCGGTACCTTATTTATCTTTTTTCTCTTTCTTCCCTTAACTGTCTAGTATAGTATCTTGTACATAGTGAATATTTAAGAAATGTTTGAAATACAGAAAATAAATATATACAATACAAATGAGTTCAGTGTTTAAATCTTTCTCAGTCACCTCTCTTGGAGTTGCACAATCGTTGCCAAATATGTTCTCATTAACACAGTCCTTAAGTTACCATCCACTCAGGAGTTTAACTTCTACCTTGCGGGGAAGATAATCCAGAACCCCCTTTCCTTTACCCAAAAACTTTTTATGGGTTTTTAGACTTTTAGACTCTTTCTGCTTCTGCTATATTTATACAGAAGAGATTTAAGGTACATATATTTTGTTGATTTATAAAACCCAATGAGGCTTTTTTCCTTCTCAGTGTCTTTGGAAATACTAAGGCATCACTCTGGTTTGCCATGATTTCTCAGACACCCACTTTGGGGCTGAAATTTCATTTTACTGATACATGTGTTAAATTGCCATCAAACATTTTGTCATCTCATGTTTGGGTGTTTTTCCAGTTATCTATTGTGTGAAACAAGCCAATAAAAAATGTTGGTTTAAGAGGAGGTAGAGCAGTTATATATGTTCTTAGTCAACACTGTTTTGATTGCAAATAACAGCATCTATTTAAATTAGCTTAAACTCAAAAGGAATATTTACTGGAAGACCAGCAGGATATGTCATGGAACCGAGAAAGGAAATATACAGGCCTATCTAGGGATTAGAACAAAGCACTTGGATAATCCCTAGGAACCAAGACAACTACTCTTGGTCCCTGGCTTTCTTTTCAACTCTTCTTGTCTCTGACACTTTTTTTGACCCTCCTCCTGCTTAGGGCTGTAAAATCTCCTGCCTCAGCTTGCGTCTACCAGTATCATTTTCTCTATATTACCAGCCTTCTCTGCTTCTTATATTTTGTGGGAAAAGGCCTCCTGCACAGCCCTTCTCCTCGATTTAAGCCCTAGCAGAGATTGAGTAGAGCCCTTATGTCACAACTGCAAATTCCTAAGAAGAAGATTGGCTGACCCATCTTGGGTCAGCTTTTCAATCCTGGTCCAGGTAGCTTACTTGTGGGTACAGAACCACATGGGCCCACCACTCAAGAGAGAGCATATTCTCTAAGAATGAGGTTTAAGAGCTGGGAGAAAAAAAATGACAATATAACAAGGAAATGGAGAGCTTACAGACCATGCTTTTCTTTCTCTTCTAGTAACACTTGCTAAATAGCAAGCCATTTTGCCTTGAGACATTTTAACATCTTGAGATTGTCACAGTAGGGAGTAGAAACTGAGAGCTAGTGTGTGGTCCTGGCATAGGGCAATGAGTACTCCCAGAAACAGAACTATACCTTTCACAATGTATTGTACTCCCCACCTCTTGTGGGAAAATAATCATTTTGGAGAAAAACCTACTTTGAGCCTCTGTTAAGAGAGGCAGCCCTTCTCATACTTTGAGGGGGTCTGGAATGATGAGTTGAGGTTTAAAGCAACATCTGCCTAACTTTTACGCTCTGAGGACCTGCTCCTCTCTGTGTGAGTGGCCTATTTGAAATAAGTAAATATTAGGGCAACAGCAACCTAATTTTATTTTATATTTTATTTTTTATAATATTTTATATTTATTTTAACAGCCTCATGTTAAAAAGTTACAATCCTGTTCACTGGGTAAAGTGTGAGGGGAGTGTTTGAAAATATCTGAGCAGCTCTAATGTCACAGTTGTTCCTCTTAGGGAGCAGAACTTAAATATAAAAGTGTGCCTGATTTGGTGAGTTAGTAGCAAGAACCTGATCAGTATATGAAAACCAGCTCTATCTTATGGAACAAATGTCAGATAAGGAAAACTGTGGTGTGGTCATCTTTTCCTTTGAGAGAGGAAGCAGGAGGGAGAGAGAGATTTCAAATCTACCTACATTGTCAGGAAACATTTTAAAAGGATATTTAAATGCCTCCATTGATGTTGTAGCTTAAGTCCAGTCTGTGGCAAATGCTTAATTTTGTGAAGGAAAAAACAGGAAGAGTTGTTTCATTTATTGGACTTGGAGAGGTATAATTCACATACTCAGTACTAATAATTTCTAGTCTTAAATGGAGCTTACATAGTGATACTATGAATTTCCATCTCTTCTTCCAAAGGTGAAATATCAGGACCTCAGCCTTTAGCTATACTAGTTTGCAAAAAACAAAAACAAAACCCTGATATTTCTGAGGCCCGACTTCTGGACCACGACAAATTTTCCAGTTGTGTGTCCTTTGTAATTTCCGTAAAGTTTTAGGACATTTCTGATACTATGGCTAACAATGTACCCTACTGCGTGATGAAATATAAGCAAGAGATATTCATATATAATGCTATAAGAGATGTATTTATCTTTTAGGGCCAGACCTCCTGTGGTCCTTCCCTGCCTCTTTAAATTCTCAAATAGCTCTAAGTCACCTGAGCCACATAGAGTAATTGCCTTTAATTACATTTATAAAATTTTAGAGAATTTTGCACTGGGGAAAGGAAAATGTAAAAAAAAGAGAGAGAGAGAGAATCTGTCCTTTTCCCTCCTGCAAAAGAAAAACACTTCTATTTTACACATTTTGGACCATAATTTCCTTAATTGCAAATAGACTGTTGTGAGTTTATTATAGAAATTGTTTGGCCTTCATACATCCCACAGTAACACAAAGTACTGACACCTTTTCAGCGCATCATTTTGCAAAGTGCAGAACTGCTTGAGGTTATTTGCTCAGTGTGAAGGTAGAATTTGCTACTTAGATTTTGTTTTCTTTTAAAGGACTTCATGAAAAATAGAAGGTAAGGTTCTAGAAATACACCCATGTAACTTATGTATAAGTGAACTGGACTGAAGAGTTGTGATTAGTTATAGGAAATCGATATAGTGCTTATGCAGGCAGAGGTTTCAAAAAGGTGGACCACCAAAACCTGTCACTGGGAGCTTGCTTGGAAATAGACACAGGCCCTGAAGGTTCTGGTGCTATTTTCTCCCTTTAATTCTGTGTCATATTTTGACCTTTTTTTGGTCTTTACTCATATTTCTCTTACTGTATACCTGTATGTTTCTCTTCCATCCGTATTCTCACAGCCATTTTTCTGGCATTGAGTAGAGCTTTTAGTGGCTGCCCTTAGAGAATGCTTGTTTAAGGAGGTCAAAGACAAGGGAAGTCTCAGTCTAAAATAAGGACTAGAAGTAAGCTCAGTGACCCTCAAAGGACTGACCACAGCCCTTAGTCACTCTTCCTCCTAGCTCATAGTATGTCAAGGTTAAGCATTTAGAAGGGAGGTAACATTTAGCATTCCCAAAGCTGTGGAGTACTATGGAATGAAGAAGGTGAGTCATTGAAGAGAGTTATTCCTATGATTATGAGAAGGCAGAATTTTGTATCTACTGTATTATATTAAAACTTAACTAGTTCCTTTCCCGTATCTGTCAGTGTCATTGGTAAGAAAACATTTCCTTAAGTTCCAGTAACTATTTAAAGATAGAAAACTCCTTGTGCCTACTCTCATAATAGTAATCTAGCTGCTAGCTAAGCCCTTTTATATTTGTAGGATATAAGTTATTTATAAGTGTGCTTGGAACAAAAACCAATAAAAAGATCAATTTTTAACATTTGTGACCAATTATACGTCATTTTCTTTCTACAAAAGTAATTTATATTCCGTCCATTAAAAGAAGAGTTTGTCAGCTCTGCACGATTCTGCATTCTTGTGCTTTCAGCAGTCTAACACACTTTTAACATTTTTCTGCATTTTCTTTTCTTTATACTTCATATTGCCTTAAAGCCAGCCTGTAGGTAATCTCTTCTACATTAGTGATAATGCAAGGAGATGAAGTTTTCACTAACAAAACACTACACATCACTGTGTTTATAGCTAGCACTATGCTGGGTAATTTGAGGGCCAAAGAATTATAAATAAGATGATCTCTGCCCTTCAGGACACTAGAGTGTCATTGGAAGGAAAATGTAATATTTACTGAGCTTACAGTATGTTCATGGTAGGACAGTAAGGTTAATGGTAGGACAATAATGGTAAGTAACTGTAACACAAGCTAAAACAGTAGAATGTTATATATATTTTTAAAATGCATATAAAATGAGGAAGTTCTGAAAGAAAAAAATGGTTTCTAATTTTGGGAAAGAGAAAAGGTTTTATAGAGAGAGTGGCATGTATGGGGCTGAGCTTTAAAAAAGGACTATGATTTATTTGGACATATAAAAATGGAAGAGTAAGGAAAGCTTTCCAAGTACAAAAAATAAACCAAGGCCCAGAGGCTGCTATGTCTCTGTTCATGCATTTATTAAAGAGATATTCTTGAGCATCCCACTTGGGTTAAGTACTATTCTAAGCTAAGTCTTAGGGATACAGTAGTGAACAAGATAGGCACAGCACCTAATATATATATGTATATGTATATGTATATCCTAATATACATATACATATATATAAGAGCAAGACCTCATCTCCAAATATATATGTATTTATATTTATATAAATATAAAAATATAAAATATAAATTATATATATAATATATATATTTGGAGATGAGGTTTTGCTCTATCACCTAGGCTGAAGTGCAGTGGTGTCATCACAGCTCACTGTAGCCTCAACCTCCTGGGCTCAAGAGATTCTCCTACCCCAGCTTCCTGAGTAGCTGGGACCACAGGCATGCATCACACGCCCAACTAATTTTTTTATTTTTTGTAAACATGGGGTCTCCCTATGTTGCCCAGGCTAGTCTCGAACTTTTGGCCTCAAGCAATCCTCCTGCCTCAGCCTTCCAAAGTGCTGAGATTACAGGTGTGAGCCACCATGCCCAGGCTTAATTAATGTTCTAAAAGGAATATAACCTGCGATTTTATTTTATTATTATTATTTTTTTTTTTTTGAGACGGATTCTCGCTGTCACCCAGGCTGGAGTGCAGTGGCGCGATCTCGGCTCACTGCAAGCTCTGCCTCCTGGGTTCATGCCATTCTCCTGCCTCAGCCTCCTGAGTATTTGGGACTGCAGGCACCCACCACCACGCCTGGCTAATTTTTTTGTATTTTTTAGTAGAGACGGGGTTTCACCGTGTTAGCCAGGATGGTCTTGATCTTCTGACCTCGTGTTCCACCCGCCTTGGCCTCCCAAAGTGGCGGGATTACAGGTGTAAGCCACTGTGCCCGGCTGCCATTTTATTTTTAAATACCCCCACAGACCTGAGTACTCAACTACTGGGGACTTCGTGCTAAATGTTGAAAATAGGCCCAGGCCTAGAGTCAGAATAGGGACCAAAGAAGGTTTCGAACTCTGGCAGTTTGGGAAGGATGAGGTGGGAGAACTGCTCGAGCCCAGGAGTTCAAGACCAACCTGGGCAACCTAGTGGGACCCTGTCTCAACAAAAAATTAAAAACTAGCCAGGCGTGGTGTCACACGTCTATAAGTCCCAGCCACTCGAGAGGCTGAGGTGGGAATATTGCTTGAGCCTGGGAAGTCAAGGCTGCAGTGAGCCATGGTTTGTGCCACTGCACTATAGCCTGGGTGATAGAGTGAGACCCTGACTTAAAAAAACAAAAACCAAAACTGACAGTTTGGCACTACATACTAAAATGTTAACTATGCAAGCATTTGACTCAGCATTTCCTCTTTAAGGAATTAACATTCAAGATATGTTTACGGGGCAGGGCATGGTGGCTCACGCCTATAATCCCAGCACTTTGGGAGGCCCAGCCAGGTGATCTGCCTGGCCAACATGGTAAAACCCTGTCTCTACTAAAAATATAAAAATTAGCCGGGCATGGTGGCGCATGCCTGTAATCCCAGTTACTCCAGAGGCTGAGACAGGAGAATCCTTTGAACTCGGGAGGTGGAAGTTACAGTGAGCCGAGGTCGTGCCACTGCCCTCCAGCCTGGGCGACAGAGTGAGACTCTGTCTAAAAAAAAAAAAAAAATGCATTTACAAACATGCCCAAAAATATAGGCATAAGGTTTTTTTTTTTTTTTTTTTTGTAGTATTGCATGCCTATTTGTCTAGATACTTTTATTTGCAAAGAGTAGAATCCCAGTTCAAGCTCATTTGAGAGAGGGAGCCAATTTCTTGGCTCACAGAACTGAGAAGTCAAAAGCATTCTCACTTCAAGCCATCCAGATACAGGACTAATAATGTCCTTGGTCCATAGGTATGTGATACATTTGCCTTTCTTTTTTTCTCACCTCTTCTTTCTCTGCATTAGCTTCATTCTCAAATAGGCTTTCTCCATGTGGTGGTCCCTGGCAACTCCAGGCTGAGCTGCTTTCAGTTTAGCGATCGGAGAGAGAGAGAGAGAAAGAGAGAGAATACTCCTCTGTAGTTCCACAGAAGTCCTAGAGTTGACTCTTGTTACATGAGAGACATGACACCCATTCCTGAGCCAGTTTTCCCAGGCAGGCAGATAGAGTATTCTGATTAATTGGGCTTGTGGCATCCTCGGGATGGCGATGGGAGATGGGTTGCCCCCACTTTAACCACATGAAGTAACACTGGGGAAATGGTACTTTCCCACTGTAAGAACAAGGTGGTGGTATCAGAAGGAACAAAAGGATGCAGACCAGGCAAAAGCAATAGGTGTTCACTATAATATATATTTCTGATTAACACATGGAAACAGCATAAATGCCCATCAGTAAGGGGAAAGTTAAACAGACATGATACATGGTAGAATAATATTATACTACTATTGATATGTAGCTATTAAAATGAATAAGGTAGGTCCATATATTGATAAGAAAAAATATCCACTCTGTAGTATTTTTCTTTTTCTTTTTTTTTGAGACAGAGTCTCACTCTGTCACCCAGGCTGGTGTACAGCAGTGTGATCTCAGCTCATTGCCAACTGCTGCCCCTGAAGCTCAAGTGATCCTCTCGTCTCAGCCTCCCAATTAGCTGAGACCACAAACACGCACCACCACACCTGGCTAATTTTTTGTAGTTGTGGTAGAGACAGGGGTTTCACCATGTTGCCCAGGCTGGTGTTGAACTTCTGAGCACAACCAATCCACCTGCCTTGGCCTCCCAGAGTGTTCGGATTATGGGCGTGAGCCACCGTGTCTGGCCCATGCTATAGTATTAAATTAAAAATGAAGTTGCAGTACACTATTCTTAATCATGTGCCTTTGGGGTTGTGAATACTTTTTCTTTTTCTTTCCTTTTTTTGAGACGGAGTCTTGCTGTGTTGCCAGGCCAAAGTACGGTGGCATGATCTCGGCTCACCGCAACCTCCGCCTCCGGGGTTCAAGTGATTCCCCTGCCTCAGCTTCCCGAGTAGCTGGGAATACAGGTGTGCGCCATCATGCCCAACTAATTTTTTGTATTTTAGTGAGATGGGGTTTCACCAGGATGGTCTGGATCTCCTGACCTCGTGATCCACCTGCCTCGGCCTCCCAAAGTGCTGGGATTACAGGCGTGAGCCACCGTGCCCGGGTGTGAATACCTTTTCTTTATATGCTTTTTACTGCTTTTGGTTTGCTGTTATGTTTGGTTGTCTAAAAATGGGTAATATAGATATCCATGCTATATCTGTCTATCACTTTTATAATTTAAAAAAGTAATGCCCCAGGTGGTTCCTGTTCCAGACCAGGGACTGGAATTGACAAGGCTTGAGAACCACAGAGAGGTGGACAGGAAAGGTGAAAAGATAGTGTTTGTGGAGCTGATTTTAAAATAATGGGGGAGAGGGCAAGAAAATTTCTTAAAAATTAAAAATAAGGGAAGCCAAAAGGGTGAGTAGGACAAATCAAGCTGCCTGTGGAGCATAGTGGGGGATTTATGTACTGGAAAGGTGATAAAGAATTGGTGGAAAAAAAAAATGTTAACCAAAAGGGCAGGACATAGGGTTTGGAAGAATTGGGTTGGGGAGCATGGAGAATAATTTTGGCAACAACACAGATGAAAAAGAACATTAAGAGTAAGAGAATGCAGGCAGCTTAGTGTAGAGAAGAGAACAGTGAGTCTGGAATTGAGAGATTTGGTTGTGGTATTATTTGGGAACCTAGGAAAGTTCACACAATATTTCTCAGGGTTTTTATTTCATCTGTAAAATGGGGTCTTTAGTACTTCCCCTGTTTTTCCTTGCAGGATGACCATGAGATTCAAGTGTGGTAGGAAAAGACTACTTAGGTGAAGTAGTAATTTCCAGGTTAAACGGGACCAAAATAAAGAATTTGTTTACAAATTGAGAGGGAGAAGATAAGGATAGGAAGAAGTTACTGGACTTCCTTTCATATTAGATGATTTAGATGTCTAATTTTTTTGGTCATTTAATCTGTTTAGATGGGCAGGTGCTGTTTTGAGAGAGAAGAGAGAAGACATTTGTTTGTGTGTAGTTTTCAGTGCTGTTAACTGAAATAAGTAATTCTGCATAGCTGTTTACCTACATATGGGAACAGCAAGATAAACTGTAGATACCATTTACAATCATCATGGAAGATTTAAAATACACAGAAGTCAATGTAGAAATATTGCAACTCTGAATTTACTTGGAGTATTCATACTTGTGGCTTGCCCAGCAGAACTGTCTTTTAAAAGTATTCCCATGAAATGTAAGCAAGAACTCAGAAAAATCAATTGTGTTAGTATTCTGTGCACATTTTAAATCCACTGAATTTGCTTTGCTCTGTATGTATTGTGTGTATTTCAGCATTTTGAGGAAAGCATTAGGCATTCCAAATGGAAAACTCAAGTGCCATTGCATTGAGTTGTAGTTATTAATTTACTTAGTACTTATTTTAACCATATCTACCATATGCTTGGACCAGTGCTAGGTGCTGACATATAAAAAATTAACACACAGTAGCTGCTGCCTTCAAATAGCCTTCTGTTAGCAGGGAAGACAGACACATGGATAAAGAAAGTGTAATGGGACCGGGGCACAATTGTCAGGAAGGGGATCACTGTACTTTGGGTAACCTCATTTTTTCCTTTTCATTCCTTCTAGATGCTAGCTAGAACCTTCTTGACTTTTTAAGTTGTTAATTGTTCAAGTGTGTTTTAAGAAGAATCAAGTGTCTTTTCTTAGGTTTTGAGGCAGATTTTGAAATTCAATAGATATTCCATCTTTTTATCTTAAATCGCAGGAACTACAGTACTAAGGAAGGTGGGAAAATGTCAAATACTGGGTTTTTTAATCTCATGAATTTACCATCTGAGTAAAGTTAGTCTGTTAGGAACTGAGCTGAGTTGAGTTAGTCTCTTTTTTTTGAGACGGAGTCTTGCTGTGTCACCAGGCTGGAGTGCAGTGTTGCGATCTTGGCTCACTGCAGTCTCCACCTCTTGGGTTCAAGTGATTCCCCTGCCTCAGCCTCCCTAGTCTGGGACTACAGGCATGCACCACCACGCCCAGCTAATTTTTTATATTTTAGTAGAGATGGGGTTTCTCCATGTTGACCGAGATGATCTTGATCTCTTGACCTCATGATCCGCACATCTTGGCCTCCCAAAGTGCTGGGATTACAGGCATGAGCCACCACACCCAGCCGAGTTAGTCTTTTTGGAAAGGGAAAGGACTTTACTCCTCTGCCCCTACCCCACCTCCAATACACAACACACTTTTACCTGTTTTTATTTTGGGCCAGGCACAGTGGCTCATGTGCCCAGCACTTTGGGTGGCCAAGGTGTTACCAGATAGAAAGTCTTGACTGTGAGTTGTCCAAGTTCTTGGTGCCTTGAGCAAAGAATTGAACAAAACGCACAAAACAATGGAAGACGAATGCATAGATTTATTGAAGTGAAAGTACACTCCACAGAGTGGGAGCGGGCTTGAGCAGGTGGCTCAAGAGCCCTGATTGTAATGTTCCTTGGGGTTTTTATTGAATTAAAAAGTATGGTAGGCCAGGAGCAGTGTCTCACGCCTGTAATCCCAGCACTTCGGGAGGCCGAGGCAGGTGGATCACCTGAGGTCAGGAGTTTGAGATCAGCCTGGCCAACATGGTGAAACCCCGACTCTACTAAAAATATAAAAATCAGCTGGATGTGGTGACAGGCACCTGTAATCCCAGCTACTTGGGAGGCTGAGGCAGGAGAATCACTTGAACCTGGGAGGCAGAGGTTGCAGTGAGCCGAGATCATGCCATTGCACTCCAGCCTGGGCGACACGAGTGAAATTCTGTCTCAACAACAACAACAACAACAACAACAAAAGATCATGGTAACACATCTAAGTACCTTTAGAGGCTTCTGATAGGTTATGCCCTATGGAAATGAAGGATTCTGCCCTAGACCAATCAGAGGCAGGATTCTGTCCAGGACCAGTCAGAAGCAAGATTCTGCCCAGGACCAATCAGAGGCATCTCACCTATGGCATATATGCAGATGAAGGTCCCAGAATGGACCAAAACCAGACATTCCCATTCCTGACATAAGGGAGGGGAGGTTCGGAGAGGGACGGGCCTTTGGCCCCTTATGACTTGGTTGTGAACAGGTGGGGTTTTCCTCTTAGTCCAATTCCAAGAAGGCAGCCATGGGTTGGCCCTTAGGTTTACTGTTTCCAGACCCTATTCTCCTGCCTCAGAGGCAGGTGGACCACTTGAGGCCAGGAGTTTGAGACCAGCCTGGCTAACATGGTGAAACCCCAGCTCTGCTAAAAATGCAAAAATTAGCCAGGCATGGTGGTGCATGCCTGTAATCCCAGCTACTCGGTTGGCTGAGGCCAGATAATCACTTGAACCCGGGAGGTAGAGGTTGCAGTGACCCAAAATTGCACCACTGTGCTCCAGCCTGGGCAACAGAGCAAGACTCTGTCTCCAAAAAAAAAAAAAAAGAAAGAAAAGTGTATGATGAAAAGTGTATTTTGGATTCTATCTACTATAGAAGAAATCTGTCCTGTCTTGGGCTTTCTTTTCTGACTCCTTTTGGGTAAATAAAATGTTAAGCCTGCTTTAAGGCTCAAGGCATTCATAAATATGTGTATGTAATAGAGACACTGTTAAAGCTCAATGTCTGTGGCTCAGAAATGTGAAATTATTCCTCTTCTTTTGCCTTTCCTCACTGCCTCTTCCCCCACCACACAAGTTTGAGCTCGTGTTAGCAGCCTGTGTTTGGCAGTATTCCAGTTCCCAGGAGGACTTTAAACAAGATGATTGTAAAACATTTTTCATTATAGGACAGACAAAGTAATCCTGTTTTCTTAATTCTGGGCCTAGCTGTTTTTGTTATTAAACCAGCATTTTGAGTAAATTCATATGTTTAACTGGTTCATGTTGCAAAGAGACATTTTTCAGAGTCAGAGACATGAGAGGGATTGTTCTTTTTTAAAAAAGTAATACTACGTATTATCTCATATCTTTGTAATAATGCATTGTTTTATGGGTTTATTCTCTGAGTTTTAAAGGCTATGCTTCCATTTTTCCCTTTCATTACTTACAATGGAATAACATCTTGTTTATCTGCCTATTTCTGATTTCTTGCTAAGGGTACATGTTTAATATTATTTTCTTTAATGATAATTGCCCATGTATTATAATAATAATTGCCTGATCCCTCAGAAACATTACAGAGCATTTAGTAGTTGTGCTAGAAACTTTTACTATTGATGGGGCCGAGAAGAGAATTAATTTAATTTGGGAGAAAAATTATTCTATTTTCTTTAAACATTAAAAAGTAAACTATATAAACAAAGCAAAAGAATGGGCTTGCCAAGGTTGTTGTCCTTCAAAGTTAGGTAATTTAGTTTTTAAAAAAGAATGAAAGACTAATTATTAGGCAATAATAGGATCAAATTACCAGAACCTTTGAGGTGTTCTATTTCAGTTCTCAACCTGATGTGCATTTTAAAATATCTCTACTTAGAGTAGTTACAGTTCATAATGTGTTGTAGATTGTTTTTAGATAACAATTTGGATGATAAAAGAAACCATTTTCCTTGCATTGGTGTATTTAACTCAAGTTAAACTTCATACAGACTGAAAATTAGCTCTAGTGTTCTACATTCATTGCCTATTCTGTGCAGCTTGATGTATGTGTGAGCCATATGTCCGGCAGGGTTTATAACATCATGTTATTGATGATGGAAAGGCTGTTTCATAGTACTAAGAAAAATATATAAGATAACATATGTACTGTGTATGTAACGTTGCAGTTTGGTTTATAAGAGATTTAACCTGTAGTTAAAGGAAATATAATGAAATCTATTGGAAATCCTTCAGAAAAGGAAAATTCAGTAGTCACTTCTTTAGTTTCCAGGTTTCTATGCAGTTTACCAATTTAGGAGGGGGAGACCTCATTAGCGCATTATTTCCAGAGCAGATGAGAGATTATAAAACCATTAATACCTTAGTTTCCAATATACCATTGATCAAAGAATCCAGCACATATCTTCCTTGCCTGAGTCTCCCACTTCCTTTCCATTCCCTCATAATTATTTATAGAAAATACCTGTTTACCGCATGTGTACCTTATGTTGCACTTAAGGATCTGCCCTTCTCCCCAGTCTCATTAAAGGATTTCATAGCATAATGTTGATTGATTTAAAATTTCTTAAGCAGTGGATTAGAGATGGCTCTGCAAAAGAAGAATGAAATATACAGGATTTTTTTTTCATTTAAATGCAGCCCAGCTGTTAAGCCATTACTGTGTGGTAATCTCTGACCAAAAAGACAGACTTTCTTAGTGCGCCTGTGTTTGTGTCTTTTACCACCAGTACAGACTACTTTATGGGCACTCCTGCGAAAAACCAGGCTCAGAGTAGAACTTGCATGGGGAGCTTTCTGTACAGATAGTTCTAATAAATTACAGCTACATCTCCCAAAGAAACTTTTATGCTCAAAGGTATATTTTCTGTAAGAAAATAACTAAGAAACTTTAAACAGAGAAATCTTTTTAACTTGCCTTAAAATTCTTTCCTTCAAAAGGTATTGAGTCCAGTTGTTTTGATCTGAAATAACTTCTGAAAGAGGCCTGTCACTGTATTCTGAATCCTTATGATATATTAATCATAAAACAAAGCAAAACCCTTTATTTCTACTCTCTAGATATAGTGTTTTTCAGCTGAGGTTACACATCAGAATCACTTGTGGAGCAATGTTTGCTTCCACTCCTAGAAATTCTGACTCAGTAGGTAGGAGGTGAAGTCACTGCATCTCATTTTGGGTATTTTTTTTTTTAAGTTTTAAAGATATTTCTGATAGATACACTTCCAGTTGAGTTTCACTACCAGCTTATATTTGAATTGGTGCCACACATTATTTCATAAAATATGGAGGTGAGTTTCATTCATAGTTCTGTGGCTTTACAAAGAGGAACCCAGAAGGTAGCTAGAAGGAAATCCTGGCCATAAGAAGAATTTGGGTTTTAAAAGGAACCAGTCTAAACCCCCTCCTCTTTTTTTTTTTTTTTTTTTTTTTTTTTTGTTGTTGTTGTTGTTTCTTTATTTCTTCTAGGGAGAAAAAAACGGGATACATGTGCAGAATGTGCAGGTTTGTTACGTAGGTACACGTGTGCCATGGTGGTGTGCTGCACCTATTGACCCGTCCTCTAAGTTCCCTCCCCCCACCTCCCATCCACCAACAGGCCTTGGTGTGTGTTGTTCCCCTCTCTGTGTCCATGTGTTCTCAATGTTCAACTCCGACTTACGTGTGAGAACATGTGGTGTTTGGTTTTCTGTTCCTGTGGTAGTTTGCTGAGGATGATGGCTTCCAGCTTCATTCATGTCCCTGCAAAGGACATGATCTCATTCCTTTTTATGGCTGCATAGTATTCCACAGTGTATATGTACCACATTTTCTTTATCCAGTCTGTCATTGATGGTCATTTGGGTTGGTTCCATGTCTTTGCTATTGTAAATAGTGCTGCAGTAAACATATATGTGCATATGTCTGTATAGTAGAATGATTTATATTCCTTTGGGTATATACTCAGTAATGGGATTGCTGGGTCAAATGGTATTTCTGGTTCTAGATCCTTAAGGAATCACCATACTGTCTTCCACAATGGTTGAACTAATTTACATTCCTACCAACAGTGTAAAAGCGTTCCTATTTCTCCACAGCCTTGCCAGCATCTATTGTTTCCTGACTTTTTAATAATCAGCGTTCTGACTGGCGTGAGGTGGTATCTCATTGTGTAAACCCCCTCCTCTTTACAGATGAATAAGCTAACCCAGAGAGGCTAAGGAATGTGCCAGAGTTGAAAGCAGAAGCAAATACTAGATCTAAGACTCTGACTTGAGCTCTTTCTGCACTGGTATCTCGGACCTTGACCCTCTCCTAGAAATGCTTCAAAGCCACTCAGTGGTCTAGAAGTTGCTTTGAGCATCCCAAGGCCTGCCAGTGTGTTGTGAGGTCTCAGGGTACTTAATAAAAGCAATAATGCAGCGAGCAGGAACTCTTAATTCTTCCAAGTTCCTAGGTAGGAGTAATGGGTGACATTATAGTTAGAAATTGTAGATATTACTCAAAATCCTTTTGTGACTTCATTGTAAACATGGAAACTTCTGGCACAAGATAATCTAGATTTGATACTAAGGATTATTAAGAACAAGATCAGTTGTCTCATTTAAACTGAACCTTAAGTATTGGCAACAAGTGTAGGAAATTATGCCAATATTATATTTCTAAGCAAGCCTGACTTTTAGCTTGTACTTTAGAAAGAGGATATTATGCCCAGATTTGCAATTTAACCAATGAATGGAGTAATATGTTTATTAATTAGGATTAGAGTTGGCTGCTTTTTAAAAATCCAAATACAAGTAGCTCAGTCAAGGTGGAGATTGATTTTTCTTTTTGATAAAAAAAGTCCGAGAGAAGAAAAGTCCAACATTGGCATGGTTACTCCACAGCCGTCAGGGACTTAGGTTCTCTTTTTTGCTCCATCTATTCTTGGCACTACTTTACATCGTCAAGATGTCTGGTGATTCTAGATGGTTTCTGGACCTTTAGAAGGTCACACCTTTCACCTTTCATTCTAGCCATCTCTCTTGAAAGAATTTTTTTAGAATTATACACTCAGTGGCCAGGCGTGGTGGCTCATGCCTGTAATCCCAGCACTTTGGGAGGCCAAGGCAGGCAGATCACTTGAGGCCAGGAGTTTGAGACCAGCCTGGCCAACATGGTGAAATCTCATCTCTACCAAAAACTAAAAAAAAAAAATTAACCATAGTCTGTAGTCCCAGCTACTCAGGAGGCTGAGGCAAGACTAAAACTAGAAACAAAATTAGCTGAGTCTGTAGTCCCAGCTACTCAGGAGGCTGAGTCAAGAGAATGGCTTGAACCCAGGAGGCGGAGGTTGCACTGATCTAAGATCATGCAACTGCACTCCAGCCTGGGCAGCAGAGCAAGACTCTGAATTAAAAAAAAAAAAAAGAATTATACACTAATTTCTGCTTCCATCTCATTGGTCTTTCCTAATTGTCAAGGGAGACTGGAGTTATAACTGGGCAAGTTGCTATTTGCAACAATTAGAAGTTCTGGGCCAGGCGTGGTGGCTCATGCCTATAATACCAGCACTTTGGGAGGCTGAGTTGGGTGGATCACTTGAGGTCAGGAGTTCAAGACCAGCCTGACCAGCAAGATGAAACTTCATCTTTACTAAAAATACAAAAATTATCCAGGCATGGTGGCAGGTGCCTGTAATCTCAGCTACTCAGGAGGCTGAGGCAGGAGAATGGCTTGAACCCAAGAGGCTGAGGTTGCAGTGAGCTGAGACTATGCCACTGTATTCTGGCCTGAGCAACAGAGCAAGACTCTGTCTCAAAAAAAAAAAAAAAGTTACGTTATTTTAAAAGAAGGAGAGGCTGGGCGTGGTGGCTCACACCTGTAATCCCAGCACTTTGGGAGGCCAAGGCAGGCAGATCACGAGGTCAGGAGATCGAGACTATCCTGGCCAACATGGTGAAATCCCATCTCTACTAAAAATTAAAAAATTAGCTGGGTGTGGTGGCACGTGCCTGTAATCCCAGCTACTTGGGAGGCCGAGGCACGAGAATCACTTGAACTCAGGAGGTGGAGGTTGCATCGAGCCGAGATTGTGCCACTGCACTCCAGCCTGGCGACAGAGTGAGACTCTGTCTCAAAAAAAAAAAAAGAAAAAAAAAGAAAAGAAAAGAAAAAGAAAAAAAGAAGGGGAGAGGCATCCCTGTAATCTCAGCACTTTGGAGGCATCCCTGTAATCTCAGCACTTTGGGAGGTCAAAGCAGGAGGATCAGTTGAGCCCAGAAATTCACGACTAGCCTGGACAACATAGTGGGAGCTCATCTCTGGAAAAATTACAAAAACTAGCCCGATGTGGTGTCATGTGCCTGTGCTCCCAGCTGTTTGGGAGGCTGAGGCAGGAGGATTGCTTGGTCCCAGGAGGTCGAGGCTGCAGTGAGCCATGGTCATACCACTGCCCTCCAGCCTGGGTGACACAGTGAGACCCTGTCTCAAAAGAAAAAAAGAGAGGGAGAATGGATATTGGACATGCAAACAACAGGTGCTGCCACAACCTGCTTTGAAGAATATAATATTTATATTAGGAAAATAACATTTTAGGGCATTAAATCCTTATATAGGACATAAATTTAAAAGATCCCCAAACTGCATTTACCATGTGTCTGATTAATAAAAGCAGTAAATCTCTAGGACAGAGTGTTCTGCTTTGGATGTCTCAGCAGGAGTCATTGGAAACAACTATTAGGTTTTGTATATTTTTAAAAAACTGAAAAATGACTTCTTCAAAACAACTGAGAAAAAAAGACTCTTTGGGGCCTGGCGTGGTGGCTCACGCCTGTAATCCCAGCACTTTGGGAGGCCGAGGCGGGTGGATCACCTGAGGTCAGGAGTTTGAGGCCAGCCTGGCCAATATGGGGAAACCATGTCTCTACCAAAAATACAAAAATTAGCTGGGCGTGGTGGCGTGCACCTGTAATCCCAGCTACTCAGGAGGCTGAGCCAGGAGAATGGCTTGAACTCGGGAGGTGGAGGTTGCAGTGAGTCGAGATGGCGCCAGTGCACTCCAGCCTGGTCTACAGAGTGAAACTCCATGTCAAAAAAAAACCAAAAAAAAAAAAAAAAACCACTTCAAGTTAAATCCTTTTCTCTTTTGGAGATAGGGAGAATCAAGACAACCACAAAAACAATTGAGCAGGTATTTATTGAACTAGCAGGAGTAATGTATATTAGAGGATACTAGCTAGGAATAAACATATTTAAGGAAAATGTTCAAGTTGTTTAGGATTTAGGCCGGGCATGGTAGCTCACGCCTGTAATCCCAGTATTTTGGGAGGCTGAGGTGGACGGATCACTTGAGGTCGGGAGTTCGAGACCAGCCTGGCCAACATGGCAAAACCCTGTCTCTCCAAAAAATACAAAAAAAGTTGCTGGACACCATGACTGTAATCTCAGCTACTTGGGAGGCTGAGGCGCAAGAATTGCTTGAACCCAGGAGGCAGAGGTTACAGTGGGCCAAGATTGCGCCACGGCACTCCAGCCTGCGTGACAGAATGAGACTCTGTCTCAAAAAAAAAAAAAAAAAGTTGTTTAGGATTTAATGAATCAAGATAGACTAATACAATATATGAAATAGTTATTAATTCCAAATATGTGAGACCTACCCTCGAGAGAAGTATGTGTTAGATGTACATCTGCCTATATCCCACCCATAGAAATGAAAAGGGAATGGGGCCGGGCACAGTAGCTCATGCCTGTAATCCCAGCCTTTGGGAGGCCAGGGAGGGTGGATTGCTTGAGCTTGGGAGTTGTTCAGGACCAGCCTGAGTAACATAGTGAGACCCCATCTCTATAAAAAATCAAAAACTTAGTCTGGTGTGGTAGAGTGAGCCTACAGTCCCAGCTGCTACTTGGGAGGCTGAGCTGGGAAGATCGCGTTAGTCCGGGAGGCAGAGATTGCAGCGAGCCGAGATCTTACCACTGCACTCCAGCCTGGGTGACATTGAGACCTTGTTAGAGGGAGAAGCAAACAATAATCTACAACATATGCAACTGTAGACCACTATATACATAAATGTATAAGATGGGAATGTTTCTGCTCTATGAAACCAGATAATTTTTTAAGTGTTCTGTAATCTTTTTTTTTTTGAGATGGGAGTCTCCCTCTGTCACCCAGGCTGGAGTGCAGTGGCGCCATCTCAGCTCACTGCAACCTCCGCCTCCCGAGTTCAAACGATTCTCCTGCCTCAGCCTCCTGAGTAGCTGGGACTATAGGTGCACGCCACCACGCCCAGCTAATTTTTGTATTTTCAGTAGAGACAGGGTTTCACCATGTTGGCCAGGCTGGTCTCAAACTCTTGACCTTGTGATCCACTCACCTCAGCCTCCCAAAGTGCTGGACTTTACAGGCATGAGCCACTGCGCCTGGTGTCTGTAATCCTATTTAATATCTACTGTTCTCATGGTACCAGTTATATATTTAGTGAATGCCTCATATTTACAATGCACTTTATAAAGGAAATTTATTCACAATTTGCCACTTAGGTGAGAAAGTCTGGATTTTGGCTTCTTAATAGTTATGAATTTCAGATCTGGAGAAAACCCAGCCTTGTGTTTTTTCCCCCTTTTCCTTTCATCAGTATTTATCAGCAACCAAACACTAAGTGTCTGTTGACTTTTCTCCAGCTAATAGAAAACAAAAAACTATAGAGACTCCCTGTGAAAAGAGGACCAGTTGTGCTGGCCTGGGGCCAGGCTGCACTCTCTGTGACCTTGCCTCTTCAGTCTGAGTTGTCCATAGGGCAACAGTTCCAAATAGCCCATGTGGCTATGGCAGTAAGCATAGAGAGTGCTCATGAACCAGCTAATGTAACAAGTTCTCTTAGCCTGGCCTTTGAGCTCAGTGAGCCATCCTTTGAGCCTTTTATGATACTGCACTTTCAGGCATCCTTTTGGGAAGATCCAGTGGATCAGGGACCATTCTCTATCTTATAGCAATGGAAATGTTTTTGGCACTGTGGTATTAAATAGCTACTCATTTGAATGTATTGTGCAATGACTTAGCCTTTCTCATCATTATTAGTTCCCATTGAAGCTGTTGTGCTCAGTTTAAGTTTCCAGTAGGGACTATGAAAGAAAATGGAAATCTCACAAATTGTACTTTTAAAAATATTTTATTCAGTGCTAATACTGTTATCTCATATTTTGGCTTTTGTGTCTCCCACTCTATACCCCCATTTCCCCTCTGCTTTCAGGTGAAGGTCTCCCACAGGTGTATTACTTTGGACCATGTGGGAAATATAATGCCATGGTGCTGGAGCTCCTTGGCCCTAGCTTGGAGGACTTGTTTGACCTCTGTGACCGAACATTTACTTTGAAGACGGTGTTAATGATAGCCATCCAGTTGGTAAGTTGGAATTGCTATTCTAAAAGAGAGTAGGCTGGTTCCTCAGCCACATCCTTGTGGGCCTTTTGGTGATTTACTAGCCATAGCAACACATCAAGAATTAGTACTCACAGGCTTGATGGCATTCTGGGAAGCTGGCTGGGGCAAAAAGGGTAAATTCAGAGAAGTCACACTACATCTGCAATTTTCTCTATTTTAAGACTTTGCACCTTGGAGCAATGCTCTGCCCTTAACTGAAGAGGAAGTATATAATTTAGATTAGGGAGAAAGAAGACGATTAGATGGAGTTGTAAAAATGTGAATAATTTATTTGATTTTGTTTTGTTTTGTTTTTTGTTTTTGAGACAAGGTCTTTGTCACCCAGGCTAGAGTACAGTAGCTTGATCATAGCTCACTGCAACCTCAAACTCCTAGGCTCAAGCGATTCTCCTGCCTCAGCCTCTCCAGCAGCTAGGACTTCAGGTGCCATGCCAGCTCATTAAAAAAAAAAAAAAGAAAAAAAATGTTGTGGAGACAGACTCCCACTATGTTGCCCAGGCTTGCCTAACTGGTCTCAAGCAGTCCTCCCACCTCGGCCTCCCAGTGTGCTAGGATTACAGGCATGAACCACTGCACCCAGCCTATTTATGTGTTTTAAATATAGCTGTAAAGTTTTGTCATGTCCTATCTCTCCCTTCACTGTTGCAACCAAGAAAAGATTGATGTTATAACCCATTGCACTAACACTCAGATTCAAAATTGTGTGACTAGGAATTTGCTGTAGTTCTCATGCCTCCAGTTCTCTCAGAGACAAATTTCAGCTGAAGAGGCAGCTCTTGTAGCTCCTACCAAATTATACACCAATACCAGTTTAAGAAGCAGTTCCAGCAGTTCCTTCGAGAAGTTTGTCACAAGCCCTTTGGGGAAGGATGCAAATATATCTTCATTTGTTTGAAGTGGTAATGGTCTCTCCCACTGTCCTATAAAAATTTGGAAATGTTAGATAATTGACTTTGACTTTTGAGCCCCAAATTCAAATATCTGAGCTTCTCTTTCTCTACTAAAAGTTAGTAGAAAAGGGCTGGGCACGGTGGCCCACGCCTGTAATCCCAGCACTTTGGGAGGCCAAGGTGGGCGGATCATGAGGTCAGGAGATCAAGACCATCCTGGCTAACACGGTGAAACCCCGTCTCTACTAAAAATATAAAACATTAGCCGGGCTTGGTGGCAAGCGCCTGTAGTCCCAGCTACTCGGGAGGCTGAGGCAGGAGAATGGCGTGAACCCAGGAGGCGGAGCTTGCAGTGAGCCAAGATCATGCCACTGCACTCCAGCCTGGGCAACAGAGCAAGACTCCATCTCAAAAAAAAACAAAAACAAAAACAAAAAAGTTATATAGAAAAGCTTAGTAGGTAGAAATACTTAATAAAATTTGAAATACTTTTATGAGTATTATTTTTGGTTATATTTAACTTAACATAAAAACTGTAGTCCTGGCCAGGCATGGTGGCTCATGTCTATAATCCCAGCACTTTGTGAGGCTGAGGTGGGAGGGTCACTAGAGGCCAGGAGTTTGAGACCAGCCTAGGCAACATAGACCCCATCTCTACAAAAATAATCTTAAAATAAATTTAAAACAACAACAAAAATGAACTGCTTTGGCCAGGCATGGTGGCTCATGCCTGTAATCCTAGCACTTTGGGAAGCCGAGGAGGACGGATCACCCAAGGTCAGGAGTTTGAGACCAGCGTGGCCAACATGGTGAAACCCCATCTCTACTAAAAATACAAAAATTAGCCAGGCGTGGTGGCATGTGCCTGTAATCCCAGCTACCCGGGAGGCTGAGGCACGAGAATTACTGGAACCCAGGAGGCTGAGGCTGCACTCCACCCTGGGTGACAGAGCAAGACTCCGTCTCAAAAATAATAATAATAATAATAATAGTAATAATAATAATAATAATAATGAACTGTTTCCCTGTCTCTGCTGCTAATTAGCTATGTGATGTCAGGCCAGTATTAACGTCTCCGGGCGTCACAACATCAAAAACTGGGTTGGGTAGTCTTGTCCAACTAAGGATAGGAAGATGCGGGCAGAAGGTGAATGTAGCAGTGGCATTTGTCTCAAAGGTCACCAACAGTTTGATATCCTACCTGGGAATACTTCTTTTCTCTCAAATGCTTAATTTTCTGAAGTAGCATATAAACAACTGATTTCATTTGTCATTTGCAAATTGTGACATTATGAGGTAAAATTGAGCTATCATTTTAGCAGACCTGTACTATCCCACTTTCTTTTCCTAGTCTTGATATTTGTTATGTACATATTTATAGCAAAATTTTTTTTGTTTACAAGTCAGTGAAGTGACTCTGGGTGGTGAAAGGAGATGAATTTTACCGTTATTTCAATAATTAAAACCTTTCTCTGGTTAAAGAAACTGTTTTGATGTATTTTCCTGATATACTTCTTTAGAGTATTTCTATCATTTGTTTCTCTTTCAGCTTTCTCGAATGGAATACGTGCACTCAAAGAACCTCATTTACCGAGATGTCAAGCCAGAGAACTTCCTGATTGGTCGACAAGGCAATAAGAAAGAGCATGTTATACACATTATAGACTTTGGACTGGCCAAGGAATACATTGACCCCGAAACCAAAAAACACATACCTTACAGGGAACACAAAAGTTTAACTGGAACTGCAAGATATATGTCTATCAACACGCATCTTGGCAAAGGTGTGTTTTTTTCTGTTCCATGAAAGGGGCGAGTCATTAGAACAGTTTATTATTCCTGTAACACTTATATCCCCATTGTGCATTACAACTTGTGATTTTTATTGTTTCACAAGGTTAAGTGATTTTTATACATGAGAAGTTGAGATGATAAGTTAATGACTTTTCAAAGAATCCTACAGACTATGCATAGGTTCTTAATTCTTTACACTGTTTCCAAATGTTTAGTTTCTGAGCAGTGTGAGTACTTGAATTATTGTAAAAAGAGGATAGCATTTTAGTGAGTTTAGTAATGAACTTGGTATTTACTTATGTATGACCCCATATATGATAGTCCTGAAGAGGACGTCAGGCTGGGTCAGCAGTGGGGAAGAGTGCCTCACTAAAAATGGAGTAGACTTCTGTTCACTGCACATAGTTCTGCACAGAAGTCTTCAAGGAAGAGCTTCTATCTTATTCAGTGAAAATATACTTGGTTTACCATTAGTCTTGCAATTTACTCAGGATAAACAACCTGCACAAATATTGTTAAATGCTCTAATCAAGGCAGAAGACCTTACCTGTGAGGAACTAGCCCAAGGGGGAGAGTGTCAGAGAAGCCTAAGGAACAGTGGGGAGACCAAGCAGGCAGAGCCCTGGGCTTATCTGCTTCAAAAAAGCCTCCCTTTTTTATGTTTCATATATTGGGCTTCCATGGAAGATTCTATTTGAAGAAAAGACTCTTGGTGATTGAAAAAAACATGTTTGAAAATCAACATTCTAGACAGTAGACAAGCAGAATATTCTCAGATTCCATACTCCCTAGACAGAAATAATTATAAAATGTTCTTAAATATTAATGAACTATTGCACACTAAGATGTATTTTATTTTATTTATTTATTTATTTATTTATTTTTTTGAGATGGTGTCTTGCTCTATCACCCAGGTTGGAGTGCAGTGGCACGATTTTGGCTCACTGCAACCTCTGCCTCCCGGGTTCAAGCAATTCTCCTGCCTCAGCCTCCCGAGTAGCTGGGATTACAGGCATGCACCACTACACCTGGCTAATTTTTGTCTTTTTAATAGAGACGGGGTTTCACCATGTTGGCCAGGCTGGTCTTGAACCCCTGGCCTCAAGTGATCTGCCTGCCTCGGCCTCCCAAAGTGCTGGGATTACAGGTGTAAGCCACCATGCCCAGCATATTTATTTTATTTTTAGAGACAGAATCTCACTCTCACTCAGGCTGGAGTGCAGCAGTGTGATCATAGCTCACTATAACCTCAGTCACCTGAGCTGGAGAGATCTTTCTCAGCCTCAGTAGTTAGGGTTACAGGCGCATTCTGTCATGCCCAGCTAACTTTTAAATTTTTTTATAGAGACAAGAGTCTCACTATGTTCCCCAGGCGGGTCTCAAACTCCTGGTTTCAAGAGATCCTGTTGCCTCAGCCTCCCAACGCACTGGGATTATAGATGTGAGCCACCATGCCTGGCCTGCACATTAATAAGTATTTTAAAGACTAATGTAATATCTACTAAGTTGCCTCATTGAGTAAACTACACAGGTTATTCACCTGAGGAATTCAAGTGATAGTGAAGAGTAAAAAATGGCATTACAAAGTAGTATGATACAATTTGATTTGAAATTATGATGTTATCAAGATTTTTTCAGTAACCACGTGGAACTCTTCACTTAAATAAATGTAATACTTTAAAATTAGACTAGAAGTCCTCTGGTACTTATTATCAGCATTACTTTGGACAAGTTACTTAATCTCACTGAAACTCTTCTGTAAAATGAGGGTAATGCTTCACAGGGATATTTTGAGGGTTGAATGGATAATATATGTGAAAGCACCATGTCTGACATAGGTCTCTTGCATAGTGCTCAGCATCCCCTTCTTCCTTCACAATGACAAGTAATTTTCCATTTTACAAGGAAACAAAAACTGTATCTTAAATAATAAACTTAAGATTGTGTGGTTTAACTGACAAACTCTAGAAGTTGTTTTAATGCCCACTTCCTGGGCTCAGCCATTCGTATACTAATTTTATTGTTCTTAAGAGGAAAGACAAGAACAGACAAGGGATGGGTGTTCATGCTATGTTTGTATAATATACAGAGTAGTGGTTAAGAAAAAGGATGCAAATCCTGGCGCTCTTACTTAATAGCTGTGTAATTTTGATCCAATAACCTTCTTCCCTCAGCCTCGGTTATCTCATGTATAAAATGGGTATGATAATTATGCCTGTAATATATGGTTCTATGAGATAATGTATGTAAAATGTTTAGCATAATGCCTGATAATAGTAATATCAGTCCATATTGTAATTATCCTGATTATTATTTATTCAACAAAATCTGTTTTAAGCATCTACTGTGCATCAGACTGTTTGATCTCTTGGTGTACTGCCATTCCTGCCGGAACTTTTAAGTTTACCCCCAGACTTGCCTTACTGAGTACCAGAGTTTTTCAGGTCAAATCTAACCTGTCATCGTATTTTGTGCTCTCTACATTACAGAGAATACATACAGAAAGTTGTCACTGCTTTTTAAACTCTTTCCCATGCCTCAAACGATAGAGGTTTTTGTAGGAACTCTAATGCTGTTGGTTTTTAAATGTGTTGCATTTTTTGTGTTGCAAAGAAGAAGAAATGACTGGGATGTGTATTTTCAAATGGCTTTGAGAAAATCACTTCTTAATTTTACAGAGGAGGAGAACAAGAGAAGAAGCCTCCTAAATCTTTCATTAGTTGCCACATCAGAGTAGCCACACTTACTTAGTCCATTTTGTGTTCCTATAAAGGAATACCTGAGGCTGGGTCATTATATAAAGAAAAGACCTTTAAGTTTGGCTCAGAGTTCTGCAGGCTGTACAAGAAGCATGGCACTGGCATCTGCATCTGGTGAGGGCCTCAGGGGCCTCATGCTGCTTCCGCTCATGGTGTAAGAGGAAGGGGAGTAGCCAGCATGGGCAGATCACATGGGAAGGGGAGTGCTAGGTTCTTCTCACCAACCTGCTTTCTTGGGAACTCATCCCTAAGGGAAGTCATTAATCAATTAATGAGGGATATACCCCCATGACCCAAACACCTTCCATTTGGCCCAGCTTCGAACATTGGGATCAAATTTCAGCGTGAGGTTTGTGTGTGTTGGGGGGTCCAGGAGGAGGACAGAAATCCAGACCATAGTAGCCACCTTCCCACTGATTAAGCCTTTACTGAGAAGCCCAATTTATATTATGTAATGGTTGAAATTAGGGTGAGAACACTGGGTTACCTTGCCCCCTGCCTTCAACAAATCTATTTAACCTAAAATCAGGGATGTTATGCATGTAAACCAAGCACATCTTTCTGATTGGATGAAAGCACACCTTTCAACCAATCAGAAGAATTGAAGAATTTTGTGTCCTGCTGGTCTCACTGGTATTGGAAACCTTTCTTCTTTGAAAATGAAAATATTCTGCATGAAAAAATGAGGGCATGTAGAAATAATGAATTGGACAAGTGTGGAGTGTTCAAAGTCGTATGAAAATAAAGCATGCTCTGGTTTTCACTCTTATTTTTTTCCTAAAAGGCCCTAAAGGCTTAAAGTTATCAGATTTTTTTGGGATTTTAGAGCTGGAAAATGACTTTTTAAATTCTCCCCAGATTGAACACTTTATTTTCAGATGAGGAAACTGAGACCATGCTTAATTGACCATGCTTAATTTCTCTGGATTAAATTAGTGGAAAAGATAAACCAAGATCTAGATACCTAAATCATTGAGCTGATTTAGGTACCCTTATTTTAGGTACCTTATTTAGGTACCCTTCCTGATTTAGGAACCCTTATTTTTTTCCTATTGTCCCATATTCTACAGTTCTTTTTCATAGTTCTCAGGATTTGAAAAGTTACTTTATTACTTATTCCAGTGAGTTTTAAAAATATTTTAATCTCATAATTTATTTTGCTGTGAAATCTTTTTTCTGTAGGCCTGATCAGTATTGAAAATGTGGAGAGTTTCGCCCTCTAGTGCTCAACTATCTAAAATTCAAACATTTGTCCAGTGAATTTTTAATAACCACGGGGCCTCTTGTTACAGGAAGTGGATATAAAAATGGAGAGGCGATGAGTAGGTGTGATACAGTATGAGAAACTGCAGAGTCGTTTCTCTATCTGCCCTGCTTTGTGGGAGGCCTCCACTCAACTCTCCTTGTTCTTTTCTCTTTTTCATTTGTGCATCTTTAGGTTCTGTCAACAAACTTTTTGTATAACTGCTTTTTTGTTTTCAATTATGAATATTTTATTGCAAACTTCAGACAAGCCATGTAGACAAAGGATTCTGATGGTCATGCTGTTTTATTTCATTCTTTTTAAGATTGTTTCAATTGATATATACCAACTCAGTTTTATGTTATTTATCTCTGTCAGGGTACCTCTCCTTCCCATTAGTAACCATCTTTTTACAACCTCTATCAAATCATTATTTAAAAAGTTGCCTTTTCTTTCTTCATCTACCCTGTAGACTACTATTCTTTTTCGTGCAAATTCCCTATAATTTAAGGCAATAGTTAAACATGTTGCACTTCTGTATTTTGAGTTAGCTGAGTGGCTTTCTCTGGCTCTCTTGGGTTTTACTTTCTGTACAAAGAAAGCACAATCAAGTTGAAGGTAGCCTCTTAGTCTTGCTTCTGTAGTTTATTCAGATAAAGCCCTAAACTTGATTCTGAAAAATAAACACATAAAATGTCTGAGATGGGCCAGGTGTGGTGGCTCACACCTGTAGTCCCAGCACTTTGGGAGGCCAAGGCTGGTTGATTGCTTGATTGGCCCAGGAGTTCAAGACCAGCCTGGGCAACATGGCAAAACCCAGTAACTATAAAAAATACAAAAAGTAGCCAGGGGTGGTGGTGCATGCTTGTAGTCCCAGCTAGTGAGGAAGCTGAGGTGGGAGGATCACTTGAGCCCAGGAGGGCGAGGCTGCAGTGTCCAAGAACATGCTACTGTACTCTAGCCTAGGCAACAGAGCGAGACCTTGTCTCAAAAAAAAAAAAAAAAAAAAAAAAAAAAATCTGAGACTAAACCATAATCAGCAAATTCAAAATGAATGCATGGACTGGGTGCAATGGCTCACATGGGTAATCCCAACAGTTTGGGAGAATGATATGTTAGGTTTGCTTGAGGCCAGGAGTTTGAGACCAGCCTGAGCAACATAGCGAGACCCCATCTTCACAAAAAATAAAAATAAATAAATTAGCCAAGTGTGGTTCCACACACTTATATTCCTAGCTACTCAGCTGAGGCAGAAGGGTCCCTTGGGCTCAGGAATTTGAGGCTGCAGTGAGCCATGATCACAACACTGCACTCAAGCCTAGGCAACAGAGCAAGGACTCTGTCTGTAAAAAAGAAGAATAAAGAAACGAAGGCATGTACTACTTAGATTCTAACAATCAAAGAATGTGTAGGATGTTTTCTGAGATGAAGTTGCAGTTTTTTGTTAACTATTTTGCAATTCTTTGTCATCTTCACCTTCCCAATTAAAAGGAGAGAAAAACCCAGCAACTTGTTTTAGATACGCTTCCAGAATGCAGGAACTTTGATTTTTTGTTTTATTTTGTTTTGGGATGAGGTCTCATTATGTTGCCCAGGCTTATCTCGAACTCCTGGGCCGAAACGATCCTCTCACTTCAGCCTCTTAAGTAGCTGGGACTACAGATGTGTGTAGCCTTACCCATCTAATTTTGAGGGGACCTTAGTAATAAATTTTAAAATGTTTTTGAGGTTATAGGACATGGTACAAATTGAATGGGAGCCAAGAGAGTATGTACTGATGTTCATTGATACGAAACTTAATTTTAAGTGTTAATTTTTATGACGAATAAAAAGCACTTGGCATGTTTGCTAGGCATTTTGCAGCTTGTATCTTTGCAGGCCTAGCCAGAATGGACTGTTTTAACAGTTTGGGTTGCTTAATCTGCTGCTCACTCCCTGGTGGTAACTAAAGGGTAATTGTAGCCCATATACTGGAAGTAGCATTTCATTAAAATTTTATCACTTTCAGGAAGGTGACAGCATTGAGTGAGGGGTGGTAATTCACTGTTTAGTGATTTGGGCTTGGTTTTAATTCAGAATTTGCTCTTTTCTCTTCATATTTACTTAGCATCAACAGATCTAGACAAAGGAAGTACACATTGGTTTAGGGTTTTGATCTAAAATACTATCCTTGGTTTAAATATACAGGTAATTAGTAAGCAGAGCCTTTCCAGAGCCAAAGGGTTTCTGAAGGGATTACTTGGTTTTGAACCTCTTTCTGCTTTAATAACTGCAAACATAATGTGTGATCTGTCTTCCCTTTTAGAGCAAAGCCGGAGAGATGATTTGGAAGCCCTAGGCCATATGTTCATGTATTTCCTTCGAGGCAGCCTCCCCTGGCAAGGACTCAAGGTATCCTTGAAAGTGTTCAGTGGAGAGCTTTGTTTCAATGCTCAGTTGTTAATGAAGGGGCCTCTGGTTTCATGTTTTTAAGAAATGCATAGGGGGCTGGCCAGATGCGGTGGTTCATGCCTGTAATCCCAGCACTTTGGGAGGCTGAGGTGGGAGGATTGCTTGAGTCCAGGAGTTTGAGATCAGCAACATAGTGAGACCCCATCTCTATTTAAACATAAACAAATAAATATTTTTTAAAACAACACACAAAAAGGATTATTGGCTAATTGGCTATGGAGATAAGAAACAGGGACTAGTTACATTAGTCTACATTATAAATGCTCTCCTGGGCTTTGGAAACTGTTTTGTTCACATTTGTCTTCCCTTTCTTAATTTTTCCTTGTTTTTAGATTTTCCATGATCTTTTCCCTCATTTCCTCCCAGCCTTGACAGTGCTGCTTTTCTCTCTGTGTTGGTATTCCTCCTCCACTACCATTATGTAGCAGGAGGAGTGTTCCCAGTATGTAAGGGAATTTCTGGAACAAATTGTTGACAACAGCTGCTACACATTTTACCAGAAAGGCCAGCAGGGTGTACTCCTCAGGAAAACTTAGAAAATATTTGTTTATCCTATGTAGGCTAAGAAGTCACCTGAACTAAAATGAAAATCCAGGTTTAACATTGCTGTTCAAGTGTATTATTGAATAAATGCCTATTCAGACAATATCTATTCACTGCAAAATGTGTAGAGTTTAAATAGCCTTCCTTAGGTAGGTGTCAGTACAGTGGTTACATGTCAGTTTACTGTTATAATTATGAGCATTGTCATTACTCCGTGCCTTTGGCTGTTTGACTAGGAAATGGTGAGCTTCTAACCCATTGTAAGTCCCATTAGTATCTTGTGAGACTTTTTTTTTTTTTTTTTTTTTTTTTTTGAGACAGAGTTTCGCTCTGTTTCCCAGGCTGGAGTGCAGTGGTGCGATCTTGGCTCGCTGCAACCTCCACCTCCCAGGTTCCAGCGGTTCTCCTACCTCAGCCTCCTGAGTAGCTGGGATTACAGGTGCACACCACCACGCCCAGCTAATTTTTTGGTTTTTGTTTTGAGACGGACTCTCGCTTTGTTGCCCAGGCTGGAGTGCAGTGGTGCAATCTCGGCTCACTGCAACCTCCACCCCCTGGGTTCAAGCAATTCTCCTGCCTCAGCCTCCTGAGTAGCTGGGACTACAGGCACATGCCACCACACCCAGCTAATTTTTGTATTTTTATTAGAGACGGGGTTTCACCATATTGGCCAGGCTGGTCTCAAACTCCTGACCTCGTGATCCGCCTGCCTCGGCTTCCCAAAGTGCTGGGATTACAGGCGTGAGCCACTGCACCCAGCCAATTTTTTGTATTTTTAGTAGAGACGGGGTTTCACCGTGTTGGTCAGGCTGGTCTCGAGCTCCTGACCTCAAGTGATCACCCATCTAGGCCTCCCAAAGTGCTAGGATTACTCGCGCCTGGCCCAAGACATATTTTTTGGTTGTAATTTATTTCAACATATTAATATGGAAAGAAACTTAGTAGTTTGGGGTATTCCTACACCCCCTCTTCCAGAAAGGCAGGATGGTTCATTTTGCTGTAGGCTTTCTAGACTATTGTCCTAAAACGTAAGACTTCTATCCATTCCCTTTTAGATTTTATTTCTTTACTCTTAAATTACTCTCCTGTCATATACATCTTCTCATTGATTTTTATAGCTTTCAAATAGAGTTTCATGTCAAACTTGGTCATCATACAGCCAAACAATGCATTAGTGTATTATTAATTGCTTGAAACTCTCTCGTTGTCCATAAGTCATTTTAGTGGTAGTTGTAGATCTAAAATTTCTCCTACTTACTTCAGAACACTATTGCTTAAGTCTGAGTACAGCAAGCTAGGTAAAGCCTGACAAGAATTCCCTAGGAGCCCACTGTTGGTCCAGGGTTCAGAAGCACTCTGGCTATAGCTCTGAGCATACCAGACTTGAGCTGCTTTTGAGTTACTGACATACACCAAACCTGTTAGCCATGGCTGTACCATAGACAACTTCTTTCCCTCTGGAAGCACGTTGTTGAAAGACATTCTTCAGTTGTTTTTTTTTCTGTTCAAAGTCTCAATATATGTGTAGTAGAATTACTTATCTGTTTCCCCCACCTGGATTAGCAGTACTTTTAGAGCTGATCTAAGAGAGAATGCTGAGTCATATTGAATTATGGTGGCCTGGGAGATTACTAAGCTTCTGCAATTTTGAAAATATTGCCACATAATATTGTTGTTTTCTTATCCTAGCCACTCATCCATTATATTTGATGGTGTTTATCTGAGACAACTAAATATTTTCACAAGTAAAATTTTCCAAAACACAGCAGATGTTTGTATGTATCTAAATATATAATTTCTACTACATTTCTTATTTGTTAGTGTTAGAAAAAAAATCAAGACCAACAAATACTGCGAATTTGAGTGAAACAACCATTGTGTCCAAAAACGTATTGAATCTCCCATGCTTAGAACCTCTTTTAAAGTAACTTTCTCTCTTTACTCTCTACAGGCTGACACATTAAAAGAGAGATATCAAAAAATTGGTGACACCAAAAGGAATACTCCCATTGAAGCTCTCTGTGAGAACTTTCCAGGTGGGATGCTAAAAAGACATTCCAGTGTGACAGCTTTGAAAGTAGGTAGAGTCCATGACTGGGTATCTCTAGATAAGGGTGCTGTTTAGGTAATTAACATTTCTTTTTGTGATACACACCAAAGAAGGTTTTATCGCTTTTATTTTGTCAGTAAAGAAAACATCAGTGTCAAATTGTCTGTATAAATAAGCCCTTTGTGGCCCAACGCTTCCCCACAACTGCTATGGAAAGCATTCAGCTAATGAGCAGGGCCTTTCATCTCTTTCCTAACAGAGGAGATGGCAACCTACCTTCGATATGTCAGGCGATTGGACTTCTTTGAAAAACCTGATTATGAGTATTTACGGACCCTCTTCACAGACCTCTTTGAAAAGAAAGGCTACACCTTTGACTATGCCTATGATTGGGTTGGGAGACCTATTGTAAGTGTCCCTTTTTTTTTTTTTTTACCTCATTACCTCCTTTCTCCAACCAGCACTGCTTCATGCCTTTACTTGCCAGTCTTTCTGCTTGAATCTTTGGTGAAAATATTCCTTTGATCGTAGACTGTATATTTACCAGCCTTGTCTGGGTGTTGCCATAGGTTGCTCTTACTAGTTCAGAAGTAGGAAGGAGTTATGTATTTTTTCCTAGTAATATAGGAAGATAATAACTTGTGTGTCCTAAGATTACAGAATTTAAGCCTGGTTTTTAGGAGAAGTTTCATTTGAATGATTCAGAAGTTTGTTTGTTTGTTTTTTCCCAGGCTAGAGTGCAATGGTGCCAATCTCGGCTCACTGCAACCTCCGCCTCCTGAGTTCAAGCAATTCTTCTGCCTCAGCCTCCCAAGTAGCTGGGATTGTAGGCACGCACCACCACGCTCAGCTAATTTTTATATTTTTAGCAGAGATGGGGTTTTGCCATGTTGGCCAGGCTGATCTCAAACTCCTGACCTGAGGTGATCTGCCCTTCTTGGCCTCCGAAAGTGCTGGGATTATAGGTGTGAGCCACCACACCTGGCCCCATGATTCAGAAGTTGATGCCACATACGCTGTTAATGTACTTGACCTTTGTAGCAGTGGAACCCGGCATCATAGGAAGCTTTTGAATTTGTTGTTCTGGTCAGGGGTTCACAGGGCCAAACAGATATCACTGGAGGATTTTTTTTTTTTTTTTTTTTTTTTTTACGGAGTTTCACTCTTGTTGCCCAGGATGGAGTGCAATGGCATGAACTCGGCTCACCGCAACCTCCGCCTCCCAGGTTCAACTGATTCTCCTGCCTCAGCATCCTGAGTAGCTGGGATCACAGGCACGCGCTGCCACACCTGACTAATTTTGTATTTTTAGTGGAGATGGGATTTCTCCATGTTGGTCAGGCTGGTCTCAAACTCCTGACCTCAGGTGATCCACTCACCTCGGCCTCCCAAAGTGCTGAGATTACAGGTGTGAGCCACCGCGCCCGGCCCTGGTTTTTTATTTTTGAAGGTAAGCTACTCTCCAATGAACTATTAAGGACCAGGCTGCCTCCCTTTTGCAGATGGGCAAACTGAGAAGACAAGACAACTTGAAAGTGCTCTTGGTAGCTGAAAATAATTACTACTACTCTATTAGAATTAGAATGTTTCTGTCCTTTGCATATGCATCAAGTTGGACCTGTTTCCCCCATTTGACTTTTTGTTTCATTTTTCCAGCCTACTCCAGTAGGGTCAGTTCACGTAGATTCTGGTGCATCTGCAATAACTCGAGAAAGCCACACGCACAGGGATCGGCCATCACAACAGCAGCCTCTTCGAAATCAGGTATGTGTTGATCCTCCATTCTTTCAGACACTACCCTTCTTCATGGCTAATATTAAAACCCAAATTCTTCAGCTTCTCTGCTTTAGTGTATATACTGAAAATAAAGATCAAATGCTTGCCATTTCTTACAGGTGTGGTATGACTTTCAAGCAACCCTCAGGGCATGTATAGTTGCACTGAGATGTGGCCAGATGCCTTATACGAAGCATCCAGTCTAAAGAGTCGGCCTGGCCAAGTGCGGTGGCTCATGCCTGTAATCCCAGCACTTTGGGAGGCCAAGGCAGGTAGATCACTTGAGCCAGGAGTTCAAGACCAGCCTGGGCAACATGGCGAAACCCTATCTTTACATAAGATACAAAAAATTAGTTGGGCATGGTGGCACATGCCTATAGTCCCAGCTACTTTGGAGGCTGAGGTGGGAGAATCACCTGAGCCTGGGAAGTCGAGGCAGCAGTGAGCCAAGATTGCTTGCGCCTTTGCACTCCAGCCTGGGTGACAGAGTGAGACCCTGTCTCAAAAAAAAAAAAAAAAAAAAAAAGAGTGTGGGCCTGTCAGAGTCTGTTGGCTGTAAGGGGAACTAGCTATAAGTTAGGATCAGAGGCAGCTACCATAGGACCAAAAGAACTGTTGGAGGCTACTCTGGGCACAGTGCCTGTGGAGTAGCCCTACTCACCAAGGAGCATTTAAAAAAAAAAAAAAGACCTGTTGGACAGACAGGATGTACCAGGTAGCCCACTTTGGGTCTCATCTGTAGTCTAGTCTAGAGCTCTTGCCAGTTCTGGTTTTTCCTTGCTGGTTAAGAAGGGTAGGTAATTTGGACTTCCAACTGACTTGGGCATGAAATGGAACCTCCACACCACCCCTTGTTCTTCTACCCGGGCAAATGATAGAGCTGGTCAAGATTTGAGATGGACCTGCAGTGAAGAATCAGCTTAGGCCATGTCATCTGCCCTTCAGTGTTCGTTGTTTGGAAAACTAGTGGTCTAAATGAGGGACATCTCTCAGCCTAAAGACAGATAAGGCAAACACACACCAAAAAATCAACAAATTTGACATTTTTAAAAAGGGCTTATGTATTTGGGAAGTAAATATGACATAGGATTTTTATCTTTATATTAAATATATTGCTAAGAGAAAAACAGAGACCACAGTAGGTAAATAAGCAAAGCATAATAAACGGATTACATATTTTAAAAATAATTATGACGCATCAAATTAGCTTATTTCCTCTCCTTATGATCTCACTTTTTTGTATTAACATTTTTACAAGAAAATACAAAAACATTTATTTCATAGATGCACATGTGCAAGTATATAGGTTAAGAATAGTATATAAAAACACACACACAAACACACACACATATGTCCAATGGAGTACATCCACAAATATATTTTCTCACCAGTAAGTATATACTCTTGGCAAAATACGTGGTTTGGTGGGTAAGAAAAAAGTATGTAAAAGAAGGAAAGCCATTTACTAGAGAGTACATATAAACGAGAAAATAGGTGGGCAAAAAAGAAAGGGTTTAGCAAACTCTGGGCACTAATTAGGTCCATAGTCACATCCTTTAATTAAAGTCGTTGTTTAAGATTTATAATTTGACTGACTTCTGGTTTGACAACAAAGACTGTTGACTTCTACAGTTCTCTCCCATCCCTCCCTTTTTAAAAGCTAATAGCTAGTGCAGGTGAGGGCACAGTTAAACTGACATATTGCTGTTGAGTTTACAAATTGTACAAATTCTCTATAAAGTGATTTCTTTTTTTTTTCTTTTCTTTTTCTTTTTCTTTTTTTTTTTTTTTGAGACAGCGTCTTGCTCTGTCACCCAGGCTAGAGTGCAGTGGTGCAATCTCAGATTACCTCAACCTCTGTCTCCTGGATTCAAGCAATTCTCCTGTCTCAGCCTCCCGAGTAGCTGGGATTACAGGCACATACCACCATACCTGGCTAATTTTTGTATTTTTATTAGAGATGGGGTTTCGCCATGTTGGCCAGGCTGGTCTCGAACTCCTGACTTCAGGTCATCCACCTGCCTCCGCCTCCCAAAGTACTGGGATTATAGGCGTGAGCCACTGCACCTGTCTAGAAAGCAATTTGATCAAGTTATTTTCTTCTCTGATGAAGTACCTTACTTCTTGAAATCAATCAATAAAACCACTCAAAAGTATAGGTTATGTGCATAAAACTGTTGCATTGTCATTGGTAGCAGAGATATAGAAATGATCTGCCTATCCACCTATAAAGGCATGGTTATAAATCTACTTCACATCCTTTATTGAATAAACTGGGTTATAGTAAAGTGAGCTGGACGGGATGGGGAAATAAGCAGAATCAATGGAAGGAGATCAAAATTATTAACAGAAATAGGGTTGGAAGTGTAGTAATATATTCTAAAATATTTTAAATGAAGTTTTATTACTCTATAATGCGGCCAGGTGCAGTGGCTCACGCCTGTAATCCCAGCACTTTGGGAGGCCGAGGCGGGTCGATCACCTGAGGTCAGGAGTTCGAGACCAGCCTGGCCAACATGGCGAAACCCCATCTCTAATAAAAATACAAAAATTAGCCAGGTATGGTGGTATGTGCCTGTAATCCCAGCTACTCGGGAGGCTGAGACAGGAGAATTGCTTGAATCCAGGAGACAGAGGTTGAGGTAATCTGAGATTGCACCACTGCACTCTAGCCTGGGTGACAGAGCACTTTGTGAGGCTGAGGCAGGTGTCTCTTTTTTTTTTGAGACAGAGTTTCACTCATCACCAAGGCTAGAGCATGATCTTGGCTCACTGCAACCTCCGCCTCCTGAGTTCAAGCGATTCTTCTGCCTCAGCTTCCTGAGAAGCTGGGATTACAGGTGCCTGCCACCACACCCAGCTAATTTTTGTATTTTTAGTGGAGATGGGGTTTCGCCATGTTGGCCAGGCTAGTCTGGAACTCCTGACCTCAAGTGATTTGCTTGCCTTGGCCTCCCAAAGTGCTGTGATTACAGGCATGAGCCACACCTGGCCTGAAACACATTAATATATATTATTTCAGTTATAGGCTGAGCATCCCAAATCTGATCACCTCAGGTGATCCACCTGCCTCAGCCTCGCAAAGTGCTGCAATTACAGGCATGAACCACCATGCCCGGCCCCTTGTGCGTATTTTTTAGAATATTTTTTATTTTTTAAAATTCTTTTTCACCTCCATTCTCTTAAAATGTGATAGAATTTTTTTTTAATTTTTATTTATTTATTTATTTTGAGATGGAGTCTTGCTCTGTCGCCCAGGGTGGTGTGCAGTGGCGCGATCTCGCCTCACTGCAACCTCCACCTCCCGGGTTCAAGCAATTCTCCTGCCTCAGCCTCCCGAGTAGTTGGGACTACAGGCGCATGCCACCACACCCGCCTAATGTTTTGTATTTTAGTAGAGATGGGGTTTCACCGTGTCTCCGAGGCTGGTTGCGAACTCCTGAGCTCAGGCAATCCACCCGCCTCAGCCTCCCAAAGTGCTAGGATTACAGGCATGAGCCACAGCGCCCGTCCTAGAATATCTTAAAATATGTGTTTCCTTTACTTTCCTGCTTCAGTGAATTTATAACCAATGCTGTGATTTTGCATGGATTTTTAAAGTATGAGGAAAAGAGATGATTGAAAACTTCAGTTGTCAGGGTAAAAACTGAGTAGTGAATTTCAATGTACTTTTAAATGAAAAGTCTCTGACCACAGTATATAATTATTTAGGAAAATCTCATCAGTATTTAACTACTATGCTTATTTTTGAAAAGTTGAATCTTGAGTATCTCTTTGATATATATTTTTTTCTCTTTTTCTTTTTTTTTTTTTTTTTTTTTTTGAGAGAAAGGATTTCACTCTGTTGCCCAGGCTGGAGTACAGTGGCACAATCACAGCTCACTGCAGCCTCAACTTCCTGGGCTAAAGTGATCCTTCCACCTTAGCCTCCTGAGTAGCTGGGACTACAGGCACACGTCACCATGCCCAGCTAGTTTCTTTTTTCGTATTTTCTGTAGAGACAGTTTCACTGTGTTTCCCAGGCTGTTCTCAAATTCCTGGGTTCAAGCAATCTGCCCACCTCTGCCTCCCAAAATGCTGGGAGCCACCATGCCTGGCCCTATTTTTTTAATTTTAGAGTTTTTAGTATGCTATGGCTGCTAAGAGGTTGGAATTCCTCCACGTTCGTGTAAATGTTACAATGCCTTCCCACCAGGATTCTGAATCCTTGCTGGGTCAAATTCTTTCTGTGCTATGCACTGTGAGTAATGAATTTCTAGTGTCTGTTCAACCTTTACACCATCTTGGTCTGTGTTAATATTACATTTCTTCCATCTTTAGGGTTGTTTTCTTATGCTCTTTTTTTTTTTTTAAGAAAATTTGCAGCCAAATCTGTCTCTTATTACTCTAAGAATTGAAACAAGATGATTTTCTAGACTAATTCCTTTCAAGTTTTGAAATTAGCAAAAGAAAAATACAGTTTCTCCTTGAGCAAGATTGACAGGTATTGACTTTAGGAACAGCTAACCTTTCATCAGCAACTTTGACTCAGTAAATCTGAGCTGAGGACCTGCTATGTGAAACTGTATCCTGTGGGCCGGACAGGGTGGCTCACACCTGTAATCCCAGCACTTTGGAAGGCTGAGGCAGGTGGATAACTTGAGGTCAGGAGTTCGAGACCAGCCTGGCCAACATGGTTAAACCCCATCTCTACTAAAAATACAAAAATTAGCTGGGTGTGGTGGTGGGTGCCTGTAATCTCAGTTACTTGGGAGGCTGAGGCAGGAGAATTGCTTGAACCTGGGAGGCGGAGGTTGTGCAGTGAGCCCCAATGCACACGAGACTGTGCCACTACACTCCAGCCCGGGCAGCAGAGACTTTGTTTCAAAAAAAAAAAAAAAAAAAGTATATCCTGTGGATACCAAGATAAGTAGGGAGTCCTTGTCCTTAAAGAGCTGACAAGTAGATAAGCCAAATGGACAGATAACTATAACACAAGGCAGAACAGATAAGCATCCCAAGTTGCAAATTATTGTCATCTGGGTTTGGAAGAAGAAATTTCATCTAGTCTGAGCAAGACAAATAATTTGATGAGAGAAGCTGCATTTGACATGCTCGTAGCAGAATTAAATGAGATGGAAGAGGCATTCCAAGTGGAAGAATATATGATTAACAACAAATGTTGTATCTAGTTCAGTTTTCTAAAATATATGATGTGAGTAAAGGAGTCCTAGGAGACAAAGCTAGGAAAGTAGGTTGAAACCATTTGGTGAAGCTCCTGGAATGCTGGGCTGGCAAGTTGGTGCTTATTTTAAGTAGGAATAGGGACTAAAGATTTTTAAGCAAAGGAGTGATATGATTAAAACTCTGCTTTTGAAATCTTTTGGCATAGAATGTGGTACTAGTCTGGCAGCAAACATGGAAATCAATAAGCAGGCAGTGAATTCCCTTGAGATGTAGAGGGAGCCTAGATGGGTTATAGTAGGGCAAATGAAACAGAATTGAACAATGCTACAGTGATATAATCTACCAGAATTGGCAGCCCACATGAATGTCAGGATTAAGGGAGAAGGAAGAGTCAAAGCTGTTGTAGAGATCTTGAGCCTGGATAATTAGGAGGCATGTGGTACTATTACTGAGATGGCAAAGTTGGGGGAGGAACTTGTTTGGAATTTAAATTTGGGCATCTTGAGTTTGAAATACTAGCAATGTATTCCACCTGAAGAGGTCTAGCAGGCAGGGGATGGTTCTCCAGAGACAACTAGAGAGATATTTGGGAGTCAAGGCATAGAGATGACATTGATGATAATGCCTAAAGAGTCTCCTTATTCTGGGAAATCTGAGCCTAGGGCTCAACAAACTGTTTAGTCTCATATTTACAGTAGAACGAGAAAGAAGAGCTCAGACCTTGGTTTTATCTTATCCCAAAACTTTGGCCATAGGACATTTAACCTATTTAGGGTGTCAGCATTCTCAAATTGGAGCCTTGTAAGAGCAGAGGTTTTTGTTGTTTTGTTCACTGCTTTAACCCTAACACCCAAACCAATGTTTAGAATAATGGGCACTTGATGCATACTTGTTTGAATGAATGAGTGAATGAATGAATCTGCCAAATGAAGGGTGCAGATGTAAACAGATATTTGTTTATAGCATAGATTTTTATTTAACCTTTATTGAAAAATAAATTTTAAGCTTTTCTTCCTACTCGTTTTTGTTTCCACAAAGAGCCATTTTGCCTCTGCTTGGCAGCTAGAGTAGGGCTGGATTGTCTGCTCAAGGGGAGGGGTGTTTAAAAAAAAAAAAAACACACACACAGCAGTCTTTTGCGGCAAAGAAAGTTCAGGTGATTGCTGGGCCCGGTGGCTCCCGCCTGTAATCTCAACACTTTGGGAGGCCGGGCTGGTCTCAGGCGGATCACCTGAGGTCGAGAGTTCGAGACCAGCCTGACCAACATGGAGAAACCCCATCTCTACTAAAAAATACAAAATTAGCCGGGCATGGTGGTGCCTGCCTGTAATCCCAGCTACTTGGGAGGCTGAGGCAGGAGAATCACTTGAACCCGGGAGGCAGAGTTTGCGGTGAGCCGAGATTGTGCCATTGCACTCCAGCCTGGGCAACAAAAGTGAAACCCGTCTCAAAAGAAAAAAAAGTTCAGGTGATCTTATTAGTTCTTTTCCATCACAAGAATCCTATTTTCCTTGTATTCTGGGAAAATTTTGCTTTGCTCGTTTAGATTTTAGGTATATTGAATTGAGTACTGTTTGGTTTATCTATATACAATAATAGGTCCCAAATATGGTTCCTAAAGGACTGCATTTAAACTCACATATATTGGATCTACCTTTTAAAACTATCTTAATTCCAGATACTTAAGCACTTTTTTTTTTTTAAATAGAGATGGGATCTCGCTCCATCTCTCAGGATAGAATGCAGTGGCATGATCATAGCTCACAGCAACCTTGACCTCCTGGGCTCAAGCAATCCTCCCACCCCAGCCTCCCAAACAGCTGGGACTACGGGCGTGAGCCACCACACCTGACTAATGTTTATTTATTTTTTGTAGAGACAGGGCCTCACTGTCTCTACAGTGAGGAACTCCTGGGCTCAGGTGATCCTTCTGCCTCAGCCTCCCAAGTAACTGGGATTACAAGTGTGAGCTACCATGCCTGGCCAAGCACAATTTTTTTGAACATAAATTTTACCTAACTAGAGAACTATAATTAAACTATGAATTTGGGTAGAATAAATGTTCCTAAAAGCTAGATCCATTCAGAGAGATCCCAGTTGAGTTAGTCTTTCCCTCATTTTAATACTTCGTGTTTGTCCTTTCCCTGTACCAAAAGTTGTAAATCTTGCCATGGGTCTGATTCCTCTCTAAAGAACTCCATATTACCATCCAGCAGAAAGGGGATGAAAACCTTAATAGTTCTGCCTGCTTCTACCTGGCAAAACTTCCTTTGCATTATCTGATCAAATTCAATCAGGAAGTAAGTCCTGCCGGTATCCACAGATCTGATATTAGAGTACAACATATTCTACTGTCATAGGTTTTATTCAGTGTGCTTGTTCAACACACTAAATGTAGACTGTTGCATTGACTACTATGTGCATGCAGTAGCACTCTTCCTGCCCTTTCAGTACTTTAAATCCAAGCTTGTGACAATCCTTACGTAAATGCTACATAAACATTACACCGCAGTGGTTCAGGAGTTATGATAGCGTCTCCTTTTTCTCTGGCTGACCTCTCTTATTATGGTGGGTTTTGTTGTGGGCATGTGAAAAAGAAGGGCTACTTAGCCTAACCAGGCTAAGAAAGAGAGAGAGATCTGTTCTCTCTCTAACCAGAGAGAACAGATCCCATTCTAACATTGGAGAGAGTCATATTGACTATTAAAAGCTTTTAAATGGTAACAGACATGGTATCCTACCCCAAAATGTCACTTACTCTTTTTTGTGTTTTTGTATGTGTAGCATAGGTGTTTTGTTTTGTTTTGTTTTCATTCGCCATGTGAAAAGAGATGCGTAGCATATGTTTAAGGGAAAGAATTTATTCTTTGTAATTTTGTACTAGGTGGACTGTTCCCTTGCAAATTCTCCAATTTGACTAGGAAAATATGAATCAAAGATCAGTAAAGGTAATCTCTCATCCTTCCAAAAGAACCATATTTAAACTAACTCAATACCTTATAATACACAGAAAAATAAATGCAGAATTTAAAAGAGTCAAATCATGTGAGGTCTGAAGAAGATATGCCTCCAGTAAAAGAGTGTTTTGGATTTGTTTGTATCTAGACTGTAAGGGAATACATTTAAAGGACATACAGCCTTAGAAAAATATATTGTGGCTGGCTGGAGTCGGTGGCTCACGCCTGCACTTTGGGAAGCTGAGGCGGTGGATCACCTGAGGCCAGGAGTTCAAAACCAGCCTGACCAACATGGTGAAACCCTGTCTCTACTAAAAATACAAAATTAGCTGGGCATGGTGGCTCATGCCTGTAATCCCAGCTACTTGGGAGGCTGAGGTAGGAGAATCGCTTGACCCAGGAGTCGAAGGTTGCAGTGAGCCGAGATCGCACCATTGCACTCCAGCCTGGGCAATAAGAGCGAAACTCTGTCTCAAAAAAAAAGAAAAGAAGAGAAAAAGAAAAATATATTGTGGCTTAGTGCTGTCATGCTTACTGAATAAAGCTTGTTATGAGCATAATTTTTCTAAAGGAAACATTAGGCCAGATTGCTAAATAGCCAAGGTAGTCAGAGATCTTCATAAAATGAATACCTTAAAAAAAAAAAAAGCTGATATAGTTATCTGTTTCTGTCTTTTTACAGAGTACTGTTTAGTTCTGACCAAGGCTCAGGGTTTGCTAGTTGAAGGGGCTGAGTTTGCACAGAGATAATCTGCCTCCTTCTGACCTGTGTGCAGTTTCCTAACATGCTGCCTGCCATCTAGTAGGAGCACAGACAGAGATTGCACACTCCTCCTGGCCACAGGATGGCCACAGCTCCACATAGAGCTCAGCGCAGGAGAGGTCTGCCCCTCCTCATTTCTGGGACCTTTACTCTGAGAGGAGCTTTGAAACAAGCAAGTGCAAAACTGAAAATAGATTCCTTAGCGTCTTCTGTTCTATCACCTAGTCACTGCGGCTCACCTCTTCTCTTAATTCTACATTCCATATTAAAAGTTTTTTTCTTTCTGTATGCATTCTTAAGTGTTTTGTATTTCAGCAGACACCCTGTGTTCTAACCCAGCTCCTTGTAGGAGGAAACTTGGTGATTCTGAAGTAATCCTACCTAGATAAACCAACATTTCCTAGGGAGGTATCTTACACCATTGTAAGGATAGGGCAGAGTTTGAATACAGAATTGCAAACTTCTAGGGTGGTTTCCGTGATTTTTCTAAAAGCGTCACAGAATTGATACTCTCGTCTCTGGATAGTATTGAGCCTGGGAATAATCCCCTTTTCAGGTTGTTGTCAGTGATTTTTAAACTTCCCTCATATTTGATAAAGTTTATAGAATACAGGATATCTCTGCACAAATGACAGATTACATGGCATAACCCCTGTCTGGCATGGGAAAACCGGTTATGTTTCATGAGCTTAATAGAAGGAAGTTTTTAGTTTTGTTCAAGTATATACTTTTTTTTTTTTTTTTGAGACGGAGTTTCACTCTGTTGCCCAGGCTGGAGTGCAGTGGCGCGATCTCGGCTCACTGCAACCTCCGCCTCCCAGGTTCAAGCAATTCTCCTGCCTCAGCCTCCCGAGTAGCTGGGACTACAGGTGCACACCACCATACCCGGCTAATTTTTTTTTGTATTTTTAGTAGAGACGGGGTTTCACCGTGTTGGCCAGGATGGTCCCAATCTCCTGACCTTGTGATCCACCCACTTCGGCCTCCTAAAGTGCTGGGATTACAGGTGTGAGCCACCGCGCCTGGCTCCTGTTCCATTCTTTTCTTCTTCCATCTTACCCCCACCATATCATAAAAGAAAAAAAGAGAAATTTTAATATTGGAAGTGTGATAAAACCAGAATGTAATCCAGTATATTCTCTTTGCTAACCTTTTGGTACTATTCAGTCTCTATTCTTGTTAATTTATAGTTGAAGACAGTTAATGAGGCTAAGAAGACTTACATGAGAGGCCAAAACATTTCTTTATAAATGGCAGCTTTTAAGGTATTTTTTGAGCCATAAAGTGAAGTAGATAAAGTTGTTTGTATATGTAATCAAAAATAATTTTTTTAAATGAGTTTTTTATGAAGAATAGGATTTGGTGTTTTTTTTTTTTTTTTAAGGCAGATCTCACTCTGTCACTCAGGGTGGAGTGTGGTGGCACAATCTCAGCTCACTGCAACCTCTGCCTCCTGGGTTCTCAGCCTCCCAAGTAGCTGGGACTATAGGCATGTGCCAACACTCCCGGCTAATTTTTGGATTTTTAGTAGAGACAGGGTCTCACCACATTGGCGAGGCTGGTCTTGAATTCCTGGCCTTAGGTGATCTGCCCCCCTCAGCCTCCCAAAGTGCTGGGATTATGGCACTTTGTTAGTGTCACTCTTACATTAATCCCTGCCAAAGGAATGCTGGGAGATTTGTTTCCCCTGCCATAGGGCATAGGTGGGGGTTTTCACTTTTTCAACAGTCTTCTATGTTTTCTCAAGTATTTTTGTTACCTTTACCTTTCATTTATGCTATGCTGGATTGCTACTTTCTTGTTTCAAGATTTACGTACTACATAGTAAACCAATCATTTCCATGAAGGTGATGCAATCACGACCGAAAATTTTAAAGCGTTCCCCCAAGGAGTTACCACTACTTGAGATTCCTGCTTCCACTTTGGGGGACTTACACGCTCCATGTGGACCTCTGCTTTTCAAGTAATGCAGAGAAATTGACTTTGCTGAATGACTTTTCTACTCATGCACCTCTTGAGTGACATTTAATTAGATGTGTATGCATGAGTGATCTTTAAGAATGAAGGATTTACATGCTGATCTCTTCCACTAGTTTGCTTAATCTAACTAGCTACTCTGCTGATGAGGCCTAATCATAACTCCTGTGTACACAGTATTGCCTAGAATACCTTTCTTGGAGAGTTACACTAGTAGACTGCTGTAGTTGTCAACTTTCTTTGGTTTCATCTATTTCCTAGGCATTCTGTTGCTTTCTGAAACTGCAAATGGCCCTTTCTACTATCTTATCCTCTAGATACCCGTCCAAGCTCTTAAATTCCAGAAAACAGTAGCCCTAGAGTTTAACTTCTTACTGAAAACTTGTTCCCAAGGTAATAAACCGGCAACCCCTAGGTTCATGTCTGTACTTAGTTTTGATGCTTTCAACAGTTACAGAAGGCACTGGTGGGCAGTAGTATGGTATAGTGTGTTTTTCCTTCATCATAGTGGAAGCATTTATGAAGCAATCTAGAGTGTTAACATTAGTTTTCTGTTTATCTTTAAAAGATAAATAGCATATTGCTTTGAGAATGGAGATGGAATGTGATTTTTAGGCCTTTGAAAAATGTCTTGGTATTTTCATTTAAACAAAAATCTTAATCTTTCAACAAATTATTTATTGAACTAGAATGAATATAAAGAACCACATAGCCCTGTGAATCAGACAATAGTGTAAAACTACAGTTCTTGTGTGTAGTCAGTAAAAATGGAAATAATTATTGATCAGCTATCCAGGGTTTTCTTAACTTTAAAAGCCCATGAGTATACATGAACATACATTTCCAGCCATTTTCTATTTTATCTGCCTCAAAAACAAATGCAGGCTGGGCGCGGTGGCTCACGCCTGTAATCCCAGCACTTTGGGAGGCCGAGGCAGGCAGATCACGAGGTCAGGAAATAGAGACCATCCTGGCTAACACGGTGAAACTCCGTCTCTACTAAAAATATAAAAAATTAGCAACCTGGTGGCACGCGCCTGTAGTCCCAGCTACTCGGGAGGCTGAGGCAGGAGAATGGCGTGAACCCGGGAGGCAGAGCTTGCAGTGAGCCGAGATCATGCCACTGCACTCCAGCCTGGGCAACAGAGCAAGACTCCATCTCAAAAACACAAAACAAAACAAAAAACAAATGCAAAAACAGAGAGCATTCATGAGATGTAATTGCATTTAGTATGTATTATAGAACTCAACACTAAATGGCTTATCATTGTCTGGATTTTTTTAAGCACTTAAGTTTTTAGAAACCTGACAGTACTATATAATAATTTAAGAGCTTAAATATTCTATTTAAATATTACAAAAAATAAAAAGTTCTAGAGAACTGAAAAAGTCTATCACTGATAGGTTTAGTTATAGATATAACTTCTAATATTACAAGAATAGGTTTATTCTCAGATCTCCAGCAGTCAGAATAAATGAGACTCTGAATAAATAATAAATGAGACTCAGAATAAATAAGTGCTCTGAGGATATAGACAATGTCAGTAAGTTTATAAAATATGGCCGGCACGGTGGCTCACGCCTGTAATTCCAGCACTTTGGGAGGCTGAGGCGGGTGGATCACCTGAGGTCGGGAGTTCGAGACCAGCCTGACCAACCTGGAGAAACCCCGTCTCTACTAAAAATACAAAATTAGCCAGGCATGGTGGCACATACCTGTAATCCCAGCTACTTGGGAGGCTGAGGCAGGAGAATCACTTGAACCTGGGAGGCGGAGGTTGTGGTGAGCCGAGATCGCGCCATTGCACTTCAGCCTGGGCAACAAGAGCGAAACTCTATCTCAACCAAAAAAATAAAAATAAAAATAAGTTTATGATTATGTTGTACACCAGTCTTATTTTGGAAAATGAAACATTTGAACCTCTTTTGGCAGAAATAATTGTAGTAGGGGAATATTTTGGGTAGCTTTGATTCTCTCTAACATAACTAGCAGCATAAAATCAAACCCCTCATTTATAAGGTAATAGAGCAAGTTCATACAGCTGCCTTCTCATAGAATATGTTTATTCTCTGAGGAAGAGCAGAGAAAATATGAACAGGATCCTTTATAGTACTCTTGTCCATATGACTTCATATTCCATTAATAAAAAGGAGTAAATTGGCCGGGCGTGGTGGCTCACGCCTGTAATCCCACCACTTTGGGAGGCTGAGGCAGGTGGATCACGAGGTCAGGAGATCGAGACCATCCTGGCTAACATGGTGAAACCCCGTCTCTACTGAAAATACAAAAAAATTAGCCGGGCATGGTGCTGCACGCCTGTAGTCCCAACTACTCATGAGGCTGAGGCAGAAGAGTGGTGTGAACCTGGGAGGCGGAGCTTGCAGTGATCCGAGACTGCGCCACTGCACTCCAGCCTGGGCGACAGAGCGAGACTGCGTCTCAAAAAAAAAAAGAGTAAATTGTAGCTGGTGTACAAAGCTCTGATTTTTACGAGAAATGCCTTTTTGGTGACTTAGGGGTGAGCTTTAAGCAACTCTTGTCAACGAGATACTGAAATATGGGGAGTGAATATAGACCCTAAAACCATTACTTCCTTGCCCTTCCTTTTTTATAGAATACAACTTTTATAGCTGTGAACATTTGTGAGATGTATAGTCCTTTCTGGTTTTCATGCAGAGCAGCAATATCACATCCTAACCCCTGCAGCTGTTTATATCAGCAGCAATTAAAATTTGATTTACTAATCCCTCATTGCTGCCTCTCCAACTACTCATTTTTCATTTTTGTAGAGCCTTAGGACTGTTACAGCTGAGCATTATGATGTTAACAACTCAGCCATCTGGCACAGGGGAAGAGGCACCTAAACAGATTCTTCTGAACAAAAGTCACATATGAGCAAGATCAGAATAGTAGCAGATCTAAAAAGCAGGTAAAGAAGGAGGAGAGCCTGAATGATACTAAGGTGAAAGCAGAATCCAAAGAGGTTTTTATTTGAAGGTCGACCCTCCTTTTGCTTTCCAGAAGAAAATAATTCATAGTATCATATTAATAAGTAAACTTTTTCTAATTCCAGTCTAGAAGCTGTTAGCTAAAAGAATCAGGCAAACAATGTAGCTATTTTTTTTGTTATTATTATATATTTTTTTTGAAATGGAGTCTTGCTCTGTTGCACAGGCTGGAGTGCAGTGGCGCAATCTTGGCTCACTGCAACCTCCACCTCCCGGATTTAAGCAATTCTCCTGCTTCAGCCTCCCGAGTAGCTGGGATCACAGGTGTGCGCCACCATGCCCAGCTTATTTTTGTAATTTTAGTAGAGACAGGCTTTCACCATGTTGGTCAGGCTGGTCTCAAAACTCCAGACCTCGTGATCCACCCACCTCAGCCTCCCAAAGTGCTGAGATTATAGGCGTATGCCACCACCCCCAACAATCTTAACATTCTGAGTTTGATCTGCTTAGTGGCTACTGAAATTTTACCTCTATGGAAACTAAAAGATGATCCCAGCTTTGACTGTGTGTTTTTTCCCCCTCCCTCTTCTTTTGGTCATTATTGGTTTTCTGGTTCTGGGTAAGGAGGGTGTGCTATAGATTCATGTATTGACTCATTAAGGCTAAAATGAATGTAGACAAGCTTACTTTTCCTCAGTGCTTTCCAGTGGTTGTTAGTTTAAAATCCAAAACCAAAAGAAAAACCTACAGGGACACGAATGTACTTGATTTTGTTATTGCTTGCTGTTGCTTCACCTTTCCTTCCATATCTTGCTCTCATGCTTTCTAATGCCTAAGCAGAATGCATCATCAGAGCGCCGAGGAGAGTGGGAAATTCAGCCCAGCCGCCAGACCAATACCTCATACCTGACGTCTCACTTGGCTGCAGACCGCCATGGGGGATCAGTGCAGGTACTTACTGCCTTTATTGCCTTTTCCTGGCCTTTCCAGCTTGGCTGGTGAAATGTTGGCTTGCTTCTGAATCTTTGGCGGCTTTAGAAAGGAAGCTTATAGAAAGGGCTAATTGAGTATCTCTGTAGATTTTCTGTCTAGGTGGACTTGAGTAAGAGTCTCTTGTTAAGATGACTACTTCCTGTTGTCATTGACTAAGAAACATCTATATGATTTCTGATACTGATTTCTGGTTAACCTAGTCCTACCACCTTGATGCATTCATGATAAACCATAAAAATAACATCAAAGTAGGATTGTGTTAGTGTCAAGTCTGTGAATTGTAAAGACCTGAAACTTACAAGTATTTTTTGAATAGAGGACTAAAGGACTGCATGGGTTGCTCATTCCATGATATGTGCCTTAACGCGTAAGCTGAGAATGTTAATTTGTATAAGTCATCTGTTTCTGAGTGGGTACCCAGGAAGTTGGGCTGTTTCCTTTTTTCTCCCTGGAATCAATGTGATCTTAAGAAAATTATTTCTGATTTCATTTGGGCTATTCTGAGTCTCTTTTTTCTGTTTAGTACTAGAACATCTGGTATCTCTTAACTTGTCTTATATGTGAATGTTTTTAATAATCTTAGCCTCAATATTGTTCTCATACTGGTAAGTGACACCATCAGTTGGGACACACAGTGAACTCAGAGCTGTCAAACATAAATTCTTATAAAGGTGCAGACAGGTTTGTGCATGTAGAAATGCATCTTGGTAGCCTTGATCGTCTAGGATATGCTGTTACAAGGAGTGATTCATGGAACGATCTTAATCACAGCTTGAAAGACAGTTTTGGCCCTATAGAAAACCACATAGGATCATGTAGGTTAAAATGATGGATTGAGGCTGGGCGTGGTAGCTCCTGTAATCCCAGCACTTTGGGAGGCCAAAGCAGGTGGATCACTTGAGGTCAGGAGTTCAAGACTAGCCTGGCCAACATGGTGAAACCCCATCTCTACTATAAATACAAAAAAAAAAATTAGCCAGGCCTGTTGGCGCATACCTGTAATCCTAGCTACTCAGGAGGCTGAGGTGGGAGGATTGCCTGAATCTGGGAGGCAGAAGTTGCAGTGAGCCGAGATCATGCCACTGCACACTCTAGCCTGGGTGACAGAACGAGGCTCCATCCCAAAAAAAAACATGATGGATTGGACAAGACTGAGCAACAAAGGCTGAGAGCTCGTCTCTACAGAAAGTTAAAAAATTAGCTAGGATGGCCAGGTATGGTGGCTCGTGCCTGTAATCCCAGCACTTTGGGAGGCCAAGGTGGGCGGATCATGAGGTCAAGTGATTGAGACCATCCTGGCCAACGCGGTGAAACCCCGTCTCTACTAAAAATACAAAAATTAGCTGGGCATGGTGGCGCATGCCTATAGTTCCAGCTACTCAGGAGGCTGAGGCAGGAGAATCGCTTGAACCTGGGAGGCAGAGGTTGCAGTGAGCCGAGATCACACCATTGCACTCCAGCCTGGGTGATGGACTGAGACTCCGTCTCAAAAAAAAAAAAAAAAAAAAATCATTGCTCTTAGGAGCCAGGCACAGTGGCTTACACCTATAATTCCAGCATTTTGAGAGGCCTAGGCAGGAGGATCACTTGAGGCCAGGAGTTCTTGACCATCCTGGCAATATAGCAAGATCTTGTCTCTACACAAAACAGAAAAATTGGCTAGGTGTGGTGGTATGTGCCTATAGTCCTAGCTGCCAGGAAGGCTTAGGCGGGAGGATCGCTTGAGCCCAGGAGTTTGAGGCTGCAGTGAGCCATGATCGTACCACTGCATTTCAGCCTGGGTGACAGAGCAAGACCCTGTCTCTTCAAAACAAAACAAAACAAAACAAAAAACTCTCAATTTTATTTCTCAGGCACACTTTCTTATGAAGCCACATGAGGATGTGTGTTATCAGAATTAATAGAACAAGAAAGTAGCAGCCGTGTGCAATGGCTCATGCCTGTAATCCCAGCACTTTGGGAGGCCGAGGTGGGCAGATCACAAGGTCAGGAGTTCAAGACCAGCCTGGCCACCATAGTGAAACCCCGTCTCTACTAAAAAATAATTTTAAAAAATTAGCTGGGCATGGTGGTGGGTACCTGTTAGTCCCAGCTACTCGGGAGGCTGAGGCAGGAGAATCACTTAAACTCGGGAGGCAGAAGTTGCAGTGAGCTGAGATTGCGCCCCTGCACTCCAGCCTGGGCGACACAACAAGACTCTATCTCAAAAAAAATAAAAAGAAAGGAATATCTGGGATCCAGGAAACCAGAGATCCAGCACAGGAAAGAAACAAAGGGAATCCCTAGTATAATAATAAAGTGAGGAGATCTTGGGATCTGTACACCAATAGAAGAGGGCAGCTTATTCAAAACAGAGCTGCAAGAGCAGCTCGTTGGTGTTTTCCTTTTTAACATTATGGTTTATCCTTGTCTTTTTATAATTACAAAATAAGCATATTTCTTTTTTTTTTTTTTCCGAGATGGAGTCTTGCTCTGTCATCCAGGCTGGAGTACAGTGGCGCGATCTTGGCTCACTGCAACTGCTGTTTCCCGGGTTCAAGCGATTCTCCTGTCTTAGCCTCTAGAGCAGCTGGGATTACAGGCATGTGCCACTACACCCAGCTAATTTTTGGATATTTAGTAGAGATGGGTTTTTGCCATGTCGCCCAGGCTGGTCTCAAACTCCTGACCTCAAGTGATCCACCTGCCTCGGCCTCGCAAAGTCCTGGGACTACAGGTGTGAGCCACCGTGCCTGGCCTCGTAAAGTGTCCTTTAGAAATGGATCCAATTGAGGTGTCTTTGGCAGCTCTTTTGAAACATGCAACTTCCTCTATTCCCTATAAACTGAGTTTTACCAGCTTCCTTGGCACTTAGATAGAGGACAGGCAGTTACACCATTTACCTAATATTATGTTCAGCTCTGCTGCTCCTCATTACTTTGGCCTCTTTGGGCTTACACTGTTTTTAGCATACCTTTTGCAAACCAAATTAACAATACTTTCCTAACACAACAGATGTCCACATATTTCTGAGTTGTCTCACTTGCCAGAGGTAATGTAGTAAAATCATGTTTGGCCTAACCTGGGTGACTTGCAGACACCATGACCCTGGGAGGGAGTGCAGAATGCTAAGACAAGAAAAGTTTGCTCTGATAAGGCACATGGAGACTCCTGTTCCAACATATTTAATGCGCAGACCCCCATGGTTCTCATCCTTCCAGTATTTCCACAGATCTTTTATGTGTGGAAGGCCTAAATGCAAGAAGATAATATATTTTCCCTTTCAAAAAGATTCCTCTAAAGTTGTCTAAATTAAAATGTTTAGGGAGTTTTTAGAAATGTTCAGGACCAAGTAAGGACATAAGACTTAGAATGACACATGAGTTAAAGTACTGTTTCCTTTGGTACACAGCTCTGATTTCTCCTCACAGTGACATTTTGAGAAATGAAACTAATAACCCAAATTATTGAGACTCCTAAAAGAGATATTACCAGGTCTGAACGTCAAAACAGTCCTTCATCTTAGTCTTTCTCATGAGTAATGCTATAAGATATTAATTGGTCTTGTTTGGTATAGCCAGAGTAATGAGCGATTAATTTTAATAGTGATTAAAGCAAAATAAATGTCTATTTGAAGTATGCAAATTTTTTTTTTTTTTTTTTTGAGACAGTTTCGCATTGTTGTCCAGGCTGGGGTGCAGTGGCATGATCTTGGCTCACTACAACCTCTGCCTCCCAGGTTCAAGCAATTCTCGTGCCTCAGCCTCCTGAGTAGCTGGGATTACAGGTGCCCTCCACCACGCCCAGCTGATTTTTTGTATTTTAGCAGAGACGGGGTTTCACCATGTTGTCCAGGCTGGTTTCGAACTCCTGAGCTCAGGCAATCCGCCTGTTTCGGCCTCCCAAAGTGTTAGGATTACAGGCACGAGCCACCGTGCCCGGCTGCAAATAAAGCTTTTTATAATGAAGCTTATTTTTTATTATCTTTTATAATGAAGTTATACTAAAAATTTATTTATTTATTTATTTATTTATTTATTTATTTATTTATTGAGACGGAGTCTCGCTCTGTCGCCCAGGCTGGAGTGCAGTGGCATGATCTCTGCTCACTGCAAGCTACGCCTCCCAGGTTCACATCATTCTCCTGCCTCAGCCTCTCGAGTAGCTGGGACTACAGACGTGCGCCACCACACCTGGCTAATTTTTTGTATTTTTGGTAGAGACGAAGTTTCACTGTGTTAGTCAGGATGGTCTTAATCTCCTGACCTCGTGATCCACCCACTTCGGCCTCCCAAAATGCTGGGATTACAGGCGTGAGCCACTGCACCCAGCCATAAAGCTATACTAAAAATTTAACAGAAAAAAACATAACAGCCGGATCACTTGGGGTCAAGAGTTCAAGACCAGCCTGGCCAGTATGGTGAAACCCATCTCTACTAAAAAATACAAAAATTAGCCAGACGTGGTGGTGCATACCTGTAGTCGCAGCTACTCAGGAGGCTGAGGCAGGAGAATTGCTTGAACTCAGGAAGCAGAGGTTGCAGTGAGCCAAGATCACGCCACTGCACTGCAGCCTGGGCAACAGAGCGAGATTCCATCTCCAAAAAAAAAAAAAGAAAAACATTAAGATAATATTGTTTAAAATGTCAGTAATTTGTTATTCATAAGATTCTTTTTAATTTTTTAAAATTTATTTTCTAAACATCATTGTATTTAATTCCCTTCATATTTATGAAGTTGATAGGATCATGGTCATTTGCCTTGTCTTGTAGAATTAGAAAACAGGGCTCACAGAGGATGTTAATGGTAGAACAAGGCCTAGAATCCAACTCTTCCATCACTTACGCAGTGTTTGTTCCACTGCCTGCAGTTCAGTAGTTTGACAAACTAGACCTCCAACCTGAAATAATTAAGCGGATGCTGTGAAGGCCCAGATGTGTAGCCTTTAAGTCTTAGGTATGTTTTCGGTACAATTAAGTTTAAAAGTAGAGAATGGAGGCTCTGTTTACGTCTCATTCATTTGAGACCAGCTGCTCATTGATACAGACAAGATGTCTAGTCTGTAAAATGGGGATAACCTCTTATTCCTTAGATTGCCCAAGGACAGTGCTTATGGCCCAAATGGCAATTTGTAGCGAGGAGAATTTAGGAAGTATAAGCCATGTGAAACGCTGTGAGCAGGCCCCATGACCCAGAGTCACCAGGTAATTCTCAGTGGTGATGCTTACTAATGTTTCATTCGTGTGAGTAGAAGCCAAGACATTTTATTTAACATCTTGTCTAGTTCCTGAATTGTCCACTAGAAACTTACTATGTTTTCTCCTGTAACCCTTGTGCTCACAGAATGAGTTTACCAGTATTATCACTGGTATGCAGCCAGAATACGTCCACAAGAAGCAAATGAAGCACTGAGGAAATTAACAGGATAGCATTAGAGTGAGGAGCTGTGGTTTTCCAATCCATATACCCTCTTTCCTCAACTTTTTGGTTTTGCTGGTTTTTCCTCAACTTTTTGTATTGAAAATTTCAACTCTACAGAGAAATCGGGAGGGAAATGCAATGAACTATTGTATATCTTTAACCTTGCTGAATGAATTATTAAGATTTTGCCATATTTGCTTTAAATCTATGAGTGAAAGTGTGTGTGTGTGTTTGCTTGCTAAACCATATGAAAGTAAGTTGCAGACATCATTATCTCTTATCCCAAAGTACTTCAGCCTGTATCTTCTAAGAACGAAGACATTCTAAGAAAGTTAATTTCATAATATCTAATATACAGTTCATGTCACATTCCACCTAATTCCAGTTGTCCCCAGAATTAATATTGTAGTGTCCAGGATTTAATCAAGGTTCATGCCTCACATTAACCAATGCAATATGCCTCATCAGTCTTTTACAATGTCTTAGTCTCTTTTAATCTGTTTTAAAGTCTCCCTGTGTTTAAACAAATAAAAGTCTTTTATAAAGATTCAGCTGGAGGCTGGGCACAGTGGCTCATGCCTGTAATCCCAGCACTTTGGGAAGCCGAGGCGGGTGGACAGCCTGAGGTCAGGAGTTCGAGACTAGCCTGGCCAACATGGTGAAAACCCATCTCTACTAAAACAAAACAAAACAAAACAAACAAACAGCCAGGTGTGGTGGCACATACCTGTAATCTCAGCTACTTGGGAGACTGAGGCAGGAGAACCGCTTGAACCTGGGAGGTAGAGGTTGCAGTGAGCCGAGATCGTGCCGCTGCACGCCAGCCTGGGTGACAGAGCAAGACTCTCTCTCTCAAAAAAAAAAAAAAAAGTGTTATCAATGAGAACAATTATTTCTTGTTTAGAAATAATAGTGGATATAGCTTGCTAGTAAGTAGTATTCACCCTATCTGTCCCAAAGGCTACGTGTACTATATATTTCCTCCCACTCTCTTCTTTATGACTATTCAGGAAATTTTTGTGGATTAACTGCTGGTGAGGACCCCTGAGCTAGAGGCAGATAAGAATAAACAGTTACAGAGAGAGAGTAACAGTAATGACCACTTACTGAGCTGTTACCATGTCTCATGCCACTCAGCTAAGCACTTTCTGTGGGTTGTCTGCACAGTAAACACCATTAGGTAAGCAGCATTGTTCTCCCATTTTAGAGATTAGGAAGCTTAGGCATAGATTGAGGATCTTGCCCAAAGACCCACAGCAAATAACTGGTGGAACTGGGGTTCAAACTTAGGGCTGATTAGGGCAATTTCTACATTATGCTGCTTCCCTTATTTATACTAGGTATTATACTAGACAGTCTCATACATTTTCTTGTGTAATTCTCTCATCAACCTATAAGAAACAATCTCAAATAGATGGAAGTACTTATCCAAGGGCATATGATATCCAAATTGTTTATCCTATTTTGTGTTCTCTCCCATGTTTCAGCCAAGGTCTTTAACAAGCAGAGTGTTTTGTCCAGCAGTGAGGCCCCTTTTCCCACTTCCCAGCACCCACATAAACAGGAATAATGTGCTGGAAATGAAACCAGGTGGCAGAAGCAGCTACACATGCAAGAGAAGCCTGATCGGGTCCACATTAACCAGATGACAGGAGTGAGAGCCTTCACTTACATTTCGGGGACCATCAGTGAGAAGTGGGATGACAGTGAACCTGAAATAAAGATCGTTGAAATAAGACTGGCTTTCCAAGGGAGAGTGTTTTTTTACCACCTTCCCTCTTGTCGGAGAGGATGTGACAATCTTGTTATTTGTGTAACTTCGAACCAATGCTGAAAGCCATGAGGAAATTTCTGAAGGAAAGTGTGATTATTTATAGTTTCTGGTACCCACTGTTGACTTCCTTTTTAGAACTTTTTCTTTCAACATCAGCACTAAGTCTATATAATTATAGCATAATAAACTGAGAGAAGTAGACCTCACCCATCACATTCAAGGGAGCCTGATTTTACCTTTAGAAGTCAGCCATGCAGTTATTTTTAACTTAAAGTAATGTGTGTGTTTTTGCAATATGAAAGAATCTGTGTTTAGAACAAATTTTTCTCATGGAAATTCACAGATATTAACTCTAAATCTTAGTTAAGTCATTTGTTAGTGTTTCCATCTGTAAAAAGACCTGTTTCATAAGATTTTTGTAAGGATTAAATTTACACACACAATGTAGCAGAGTGTCAGACACGGAGTAGGCACTCAGTATGTAAGTTATTATCATCATTATATGATTACATCATTGATATTAGTGTTCTCGCATGATATAGGCTGGGGAACCTTCCCTAAATTGATCCCTTAACCCAGGAAAACAAACATTCCAGACACTGCCTGTTTAGTGACCCTGTCTGGCGCTGGCAAGAGATTTTTGTTGCCATGGTGCCTGTCACACACTCTGTCTTTCTGTTTCAGGTGGTTAGCTCAACCAATGGAGAGCTGAATGTTGATGATCCCACGGGAGCCCACTCCAATGCACCAATCACAGCTCATGCCGAGGTGGAGGTAGTGGAGGAAGCTAAGTACGTACATCTTTCAAGGGGGCTCTTAAGTCATGGGTTGAAAAATCTTTTCTGTCTCTTCCTCTCTGTGTGCTGCTCATCTCAGACTGGATTTCTCATGCTTGTAACCACAGCTTTCTTCCTTAACTGTTTTAATTTTTGCATGGTACCTTAAGGCTGCTACTGCCCTTCTTTAGCTGTGATTTCGGGGAAGACAGTCACATTTTTCTAGTTCACATGAAAAAGACATAGTGAACTGAAAGAATCATGTTATCAGGGCTACAATAGATAGTAGCCATGAGCTTCTTGGGGCTGTGGAGCTTCTTGCTCTGTATGGGATATAGAGAAAAATCTGCTGTTAAACCATGGGCCATGCTGAATAGCATTCGATTTCTGATTGTGGGCTAGCAACTGGATGTACAATCATGGAACAAGGAGTTCAGGGCCATTTTGTTCACTCTCAAATGATTCTGGCTTCAGAGAGACTAAGTCAGGCAAGAAAAATATTATAGTCTGCATCTGTGAATGAGAGTGTGGGAAAAGAATGGAAGTCATACTCATCTCAGGAGGGTAAGGAGGTTGCCCCACACCCTTTTCTGCTTCTCTTGCATGTGTATGTCTTGCCCCACCCATACCACCAGCCCCTTGGTGCGCTGCATGGTCTGTGTTTAAACTCTTAAAATCTGGGGTGGAAGGTGAGATAACTGCCAATTCTGCTGCAAAAGCAGCATTTCTACCACTTTTTTCCCTTTTTTCCCCATCCCAATTTTATATCCAGATTTAGACTTCAAGAAGATACCAGGTAGGGAGAGATAGAGACACCATGAGTCAGTAATTGCTGCTATCCCTGATATGGAGGACCTTTCTTGTGAGCCCTTTGAGAACCTTCAGGATATCCCAGGGTCTTGTTTTCTGAAGCAGACAACATATTTATAGTGATATTGTACCTAAGTAGTCTCATGAGTCCCCAGGTAGCTTAATACAAGCCAGAACACTCTTATACCTCTAAATGTAAGTTAGTGAGATGCCACTGAGACCTGCATTCTTCCACCTTCAAGATGCACTTTGTATTGTTGTCTTTCCTGCCTATTCCCCTGGTCTCCTGCCCATCTTTTTAATTTATTTATTTTTTGAGACAGGGTCTCTCTCTGTTGCCAAAGCTGGAGTGCAGTGGCACAGTCATGGCTAACTGCAGCCTCTATTCCCCAAGCTCAAGCGATCCTCCTGCCTCAGTCTCCCAAAGTCATGAAATTACAGGCATGAACCACCGTGCCCAGCCCTGCCAATCTATTTGATGAACTCATTTTACCTTCAAGAAGTCCTTTCTAGCCAGGTGTGGTGGTTCATGCCTGTAATCTTAGCACTTTGGGAGGCTGAGGCAGGAGGATCACTTGAGTCTAGGGGTTTGAGACCAGCCTGGGCAACATAATGAGACCCCATCTCTATAAAAAAATTAAAAATTAGCTGGGCATGGTGGTATGCACCTGTAGTCCCAGGTACTTGGAAGGTTCATGCTGCAGTGAGCTATGCTCATGTCACTGTACTCCAACCTGGGTGACAGGTGCAACCCTCTCTCACACACACACACACACACACAAAAGTTTTTGGCCAAATGCGGTGGCTCACATGTGTAATCCCAGCACTTTGGGAAGCTGAGGTAGGAGGATCACAAGGTCAAGAGATTGAGACCATCCTGGCCAACATGGTGAAACCCCGTCTCTACTAAAAATATAAAAATTAGCTGGGTGTGGTGGCGTGCACCTGTAGTCCCAGCTACTCAGGAGGCTAAGGCAGGAGAATCGCTTGAACCCGGGAGGTTGTGGTGAGCCAAGATTATGCCACTGTACTCCATCTTGGCAACAGAGCGAGACTCCATCTCAAAAAAAAAAAAAAGGAAAAGTTTTTGCTTGAAAAACCAGGGCGTGAGGATTCCTACCCAATACATCAAAAGTAAATGAGGATGACTTGACTGTCTCTTGTTGAGCCCCTGCTAACTGTAGGCAGCTTCAGAGCTCTTCTCCCAGCTTGTATAAGGCACTGATATATAAGGGGGTGAGGGTTATGCTGGTTATGCCAGGAAAAGACCATTTTAGTAAGGAAACATGCTCCTATTCTCAGGGACTTTGGAGATATTAATGGTACTCACAGTTTTTCGATTTCCATACAAAATGACATTATCTTAAATAAACAATATGTCACTCCCACCCTCTGGGCTCTCAACTGGCTGCACTTTGGAGTCATCTGGGACACGGTAGAAAATACAAATGTCTGAGTCTGGCCTCAGGCATTCTGATTTAATTTATTGAAATGTGGGCTGAGCATCAAAAATTTTAAAAGTTCAGGTCATTCTAACATGTAGCCAATGTTGAGAACCACTGTACTAAGCGTGGTCTGATCCAAACATTGTCAGAGCTTGAAGGATGGCCGTACCTGTTCCCAGCTCCCACCCCATTCTCAATTCACCTTTGTGGCTACTACTTTGAAGGCTAGAAGTTTAGCTTTGGATTTAATAGTATACTTTGAATGCAATAATCAAATAGGCTTTAGTTTTATGTTATGCCCTATACAGGTTTATCTTTTGAACCCATTCATCTCATCTCATTTTGGTAAATGTGTATACTAATTGTGTATGTGAGTGTGGTATTTGTGTTCTGTGTGTAAGATATGGGCTCATTCACACAGAGATTTCAATCTGATGTATTCTGTATTGGTATAATCTAACCTCTAGAATGTAAGGAGAGTTTAAAGTCTTGTCATTTAGCAAAAAGGACAAGTGTGCCTCTTTGCCACCACCTTCAGGTTTGGACCTTCTAAAAGATGTAGAAAGCATAGGGGAGCAATTATATTTGACCAGATGTCATCCCGAAGCTCATGGCTTAAGGCATTTAGTGATTTCATGGGCTATCAATCCATCTTGCCCAGAGAACTGTCAGGGCCCAGCCATGTGTTATTTTTCTTGGCCTTTGTGTATGGGGGCAAGGAATGGGTAGCCCTGTGTCCACCTGGTTGATCATTTTCATGGGAAGAAGTCACAGCTAGAGAAGCACGAGGTGTTCCAAACAGCCCCTCATTGCACGCAGCCGTGATGCCATTTGTTCATGCAGCCTGCTTGTGGGGTAGAGGGGGCTGATGCTTATATTGAGACACACTTCAGTACTGGGGAGACCATGTGAAACCTTCATTTTCAGGCTTTTGATTTTGGGTTCCTCACCCAGCTTGTTTAGTGTAAAGGTGGAAAGAAATAACAGGGTCTTAGGTTTTGTTCTGTGTACAAAATGAACATGTGAATTCCCTTTTTCTATAGCTCCAGGACATATATCCTTGTTTATGGTTTAAAGGGGGGTGAGGGCAGGCAGCTTTTTGGTTGATTTTTGTTACAGTAAGAATACAGGAATTTTTGGTTATCCAGACTTTAGCTACAATTTAACAAATGTGAACCTCATTTCTCCTGAGCATTAATAAGAGTAGAATTTAGGTACTTCTCTGGTAGTTATACCTTAATACAGAGCAGTGACCCTCCTCCCTCTGATTCATCTTCTAATAAGATAAAGTAAGTGTTGCTTAAACCTTTTCTCCCTCTCTAGAGGAAGAGCTAACTGCTAGCTGCTTTGATCAGGCATGTTGGACTTCTACAAAGGCTAGGGACTTTCTTTTTCCCTCAGAATATTTGAGAGGCTAGCTTAATATTGCACAGTAAGACTTCATATGGGAACCAAAATGGTTCACCCCTGGTGCTTGATTGAGTTCTTACAGGCAGGGTCATTTGCTCTTTCCCCTGCTGCCTTCCTAGAAGTTGCCCAGGAAAGCCCACCCTGGAGCTCCCACCAACTCTTTCTGTTTTGCCTTACCCCTGAGATCCAGCTCCCACCTTGATGCTTCTGTCAGGCTCCTGTCTGAACCCTCCACTTTAACGTGGGGACCAAGTGGCCTGGGCCTACTCACCCTACCTTGACAGAAGAAGAAACTAAACACAGACACATACTGCATGTTTGCATGGCTCACAGGGAGTCGCTTCCATTTCACCTCTGTGGACTAATATCTCTCTCTTTCTCTCTCTCTCTTCCTTTCTGTGTTTTTCTCTTTATATACTCTGTAGCTGCCTGAAAATGCTCAACCTGTGGTGAGTCCCTCTCTCCAGTCCATTGCAAGGGGAGTGGACCAGACTAGGCTGGGACTGGCAAAGCCAAACAAAATGCCTTAGGAACATTAAATAGCTTCCATAGGACTCCTTGTGTCATAACCACCCTGACTGGGGATCTAGATCCATAAGGTGGGGATGGGGCAGGCCTGTACCCAGGAATTAATCTATTCCTTCTTTCAAACCCACCTTATCGCTGTCTCCTCCTGCCATAACAGTATCCCACAGTATCCAAAATTATCTATTTTTAGCTGAGTAAATTTTCTCCCAAATTAATACAACCAGATATGGAGAGGGACAGAGGTAAAAGGGCAAGGTTACTGTATCAGTTTTTACGTAGCAGTTGTGTTTGCTCACAGCCACAAGGATAGTGAGTTGTTGCTGGATAGTCTCACATTCTGCAGTGTGGTCTCTAACCTGGAAATTGGCTGCTTTGGGAAAATCTGACTTTTTTTGATCCAGCTGGCTCTTCCCTCTGTAGAGTAGGAACCTCAAAAAAGGGGGAGCTCCTTCAGGGAGAGGTGGATGTTTTGTTGTTATTGTTTCGAGAGTTGATCTGTTTTTGTTTATTGTCTTTTTCTTTATTCCTATGTGAGAGTTTAGTAGGCTAAGTACTGACTCAGCTAGTTGATATATTGGAGCCTGTCTTTTCCACTCCTGGAAAAGGTTCCTGGAATGTATTTTTAGGAATAACATGGAGTTTATGGAAGGAGAAGCCCTCAAGAATCCATGTGTGGTGAGGAACATTCTTGCTACAAGACATAGCCCCTTACCCTGCTCTCTTGCCTGTGACCTTCCAGGTACTCCTGAACTTGTTGGTCTGTTGCAGTCTGGAATTGTAACTCTCCCACATTGTCCGCATGCGTAAAGTCACGTTCTATATGGACGTGACAGCCTGCTAGTTTCATGACTGCCATGTTTCTATTTGTCTTCAGTGACTGGGTTGGGCACTGGTTTCTGAACTCTAACTATCTAAGCCAGATTGCCTACAGGGGCTTCCTTAGGGACAGGAATGTATTAAAGAAAACAACTGGGTTTTGTGGAGGTCAGATTTATAGTCTTAGGGGATCAAAGAATACCTTTGGCTATTTGTTTTGCAAATATGTGTCTGTGTAATCTGACATTGTGGTGGTCTATTTTTTCCTGTGAGGTGTCAGTCACATGATCCTTACTGCAGATACTTGAGGGCCTGCTATATGCTTATCCAACCCTGTGCTTGGAACTCTAGTGGGGTAGGGGGCGGGTTACAAAATTTGCCCCAAAGAGCTTGGGTACCATCTAGCTGAAGAGATCAGACATACACATGAAAGGATAAGGAGTTCCGCAGGACATTGAGATTATTGCCCTTGAGAGGCTGAGGGGCCAAGAGGTCACCATGGACAGGATGGTCAAAGAAATCCTTGTAAACACTGTAGGACTTGAGTTAAGTATTAGAAGAAAGGAAGAATGTGCATATATGGCAGAGAAAAGGAACATAGCAAGGGAATAGCTGAAGAGAGAGGGCCAGGACATAGTAAGAATGCCGTATGGAAAAGGTAGTGGGTCAGAGGCCTGGGGTAAGAGCACTAGATGGCTTCAGAGTAGGGAGATTTGGATCGATTTTGACTCCAGCATGTTGAGAACTTCTTGTCATCTAAACAGTCAAAAGAATCAACTGAAAGGAAACCTAAGCCATGAGGGGTCCACCACCTGCCTTCATTCTCTTCTGAGAGGAACACATCTGAAAGTCAATCAGTGGACTTGGTCTAGAGTCTGACCCAGTTTAATAGATCCTGTTGCTGGTAGTCACCACAGACACCAAAGAGTCGAAGAACAGATTGTGGGGCCTGCTTTCTTGTAGGTAGAATCATTAAAAGCCTTTGCCACTGCTGAAGCTTTAACTACAATAACTAGCAAAGATAAATCTAGGGCTCTAAATTTGAAATATTCCAACTCCTTTGAACCATAGCTCACACTCCCTTTTAGTTAGGTGGGTTCAGCATTGCACATCCAGTTATGATATGCTTGTAAGCAGACATTAATTCTCATGGCTTGCCTTGGAGGAGGTAAAAGAGAAGTCATTGTACAGTTTGAAATGGACCTAAACAGTATTTTAAACTTTTTTTATTGCTTTCTTAAAAACACAAAATCATCATCTTAGCATCCTCCAAAAAGATTAAGAATAGAAGTTGACTTAAAAGTTAGTAATACCTCTGAAAATCATGATTCAGAAGAAAAGAGGTAAGTCTATTGAAATAGAGATTTAATTTGCCTCTTTTATTATTAATTTCAGGACATTCAACTTGGAAAATGTCCATTTCTAAAGCATACGTATAGAAAAACACCATTTGGGCCGGGCATAGTGGCTTACACCTGTAATCCCAGCACTTTGGGAGGCCGAGGCAGGTGGATCATTTGAGGTCAGGAGTTCCAGACCAGCCCGGCCAACATGGTGAAACCCCGTTTCTACTAAAAATACAAAAATTAGCCGAGCGTGCTGGTGGGCACCTGTAATCCCAGCTACTCAGGAGGCTGAGGCAGGAGAATCGCTTGAGCCCAGTAGGCGGAGGTTGCAGTGAGCAGAGATGGCGCCATTGCACTCCAGCCTGAGCGACAGAGTGAGACTCAGTCTCAAAAAGAAAAAAAAAAAAAGAAAGAAAAGGAAAGAAAGAAAAACACCAAAAAACACCATTTGTTCTTGAATTCTTATCCAGGGTTTCCATTGAGGATTATTTTTAACAATCAAAAATGTTGGTCACTTTTATTTAAAAGAATTTAGTTTCCAAATACATATGACACTTTGCTTAGTGATTATATTTGCACCCATTAATAGTACCTCACAAATGTCATTGATACTTTCAGAGAAAATCTTTCCAAAGACCCTCTTAAGAAACTCCTATTTCTAAAATTTTCATGTTTGATTCATTCAGATATGATTAAAGCCCATCATGGTCTGTGTAAATGTTTGTTTCTGCATTCTTAGAAACTTTCTCCAGTTTTTGGTAACTAGTCCATTGGATGTAGGAATACCAAGGAGTCTAACTAAAAAGAGAGGGAATCTTGGCTACAATGGCATACCTAGGGGTATGGGAAGTAAGTAACAGTCTTTATTTCCATATGAATATTGCTGGCATTATACCTGCAATGATTAGGCAAGAGACTCAAAGATGGTTTTTTCAGAAAAGTTTTCTTTCAAGGATCTAGCAAGTCTGAGCTATGCTTCCAACTTTACTGCCCTCCATCATCCAGCATCTTTGACTCATCCACCACCTTCTGTCCCTTTCATTCTCATTCCCCATGTGTCAGCTCCCCAGAAAGGACATACCTTGTTCACCTTGCCACAGCACTCATCACCCGCTTCTGGACTGCCTGAGCAAGAGTGATACTTCCTGTTCTAAAGACAGGAGTGAGGAGGGGGGATACTCAGACTTAGGGATGTGCCAGAACTGTGGCTAGTCCCCAGGGAGCAGAACTTGGAGGACTTGTAAAGGAGGCAATCCCACCTCCATTCTAAACAGGGCCAGTTCATAAACCCCTTCTGGCACAGCAGCAGTCTCAGGAAGCTAAATTAGGGAGTGCCCTGTATCTCACTCCCTAAATTGGGGAGTGAGAGCATCCCGATGATCAGCTCTTGGGCTGTGACAGTGGTCCCCTCCAAATGAAAAGGGGAGCTTTACTGATGTCAGGAGATGTGGCTCACAGTCCTTATTAGAGTCAAGGCCTCTCCTGCCTACTTCGGTGGGTGAGGGCAGAGAGGGGGATGGAGAGAATCCTTAATCCTTCATTGGTAACATCCTGAGATCCTCCTAGAGTTCCAGACATCATACTTATCATGGGATTTGTTTGCCTTACTTTAGCCTCCCTGCCCTCTGGCCAGTGAGTTGCATTAAATAATTGTGCCCTCAGTATCAAGGAGTAGACAATGTAGACTATTTTTATGCAGCCCTGAGGACTCCCAGTCTTGGCTCTTGATAAGGTGAGGCATCTGGGCTGGGTGCTAAACTATGAGCCTTCTTTATCCTCCTTCCAGCAATGCCTATTTCAGCCCTGCCTAGCCTGCACCATCTTGATAATTAGGTAGGATGACTGCAGATTGAAATCAAGCAGCTATTTCCTTTGGCTTTTCTGGCAGACACTGCCCACTGCCTCCAGTGCGTGCACTGTAGATGGTGGGTGGTCCCTATGGGTGGGTGCCAGGGGGAAAGTTCCACCCCCTGCAGTAAGCAGAAGCAGGCAGAAGTCTGCTGGAAGCTGCAGGCCTCCCGCACTGACTTGCAATGTTCCTTGTGCTCCAGGTGCTGCTGTTTCTTTAAGAGGAAAAGGAAGAAGACTGCTCAGCGCCACAAGTGACCAGTGCCTCCCAGGAGTCCTCAGGCCCTGGGGACTCTGACTCAATTGTACCTGCAGCTCCTGCCATTTCTCATTGGAAGGGACTCCTCTTTGGGGGAGGGTGGATATCCAAACCAAAAAGAAGAAAACAGATGCCCCCAGAAGGAGCCAGTGCGGGCAGCCAGGGCCTAGTGGGTCATTGGCCATCTCCGCCTGCCTAAGGCTCTGAGCAGGTCCCAGAGCTGCTGTTCCTCCACTGCTTGCCCATAGGGCTGCCTGGTTGACTCTCCTTCCCATTGTTTACAGTGAAGGTGTCATTCACAAAAACTCAAGGACTACTATTCTCCTTCTTCCCCTTAGTTTACTCCTGGTTTTTACCCCACCCTCAACCCTCTCCAGCATAAAACCTAGTGAGCTAAAGGCTTTGTCTGTAGAAGGAGATCAAGAGGCTGGGGGTAAGGCCAAGAAGGTAGGAGGAAAATGGCAGACCTGGGCTGGAGAAGAACCTTCTCCGTATCCCAGGTGTGCCTGGCAGTATGGTTTCCTCTTCCTGTGTGCCTGTGCAGCATTCATCCCAGCTGGCCTTGGGGTTCAGGTTCCTTCTTCCCTCCCTCCTGTGAAGTTACACTGTAGGACACAAGCTGTGAGCAATCTGCAGTCTACTGTCCCTGTGTGTTGGCGTTCTTAGCTTTTTTGACAAACTCTTTTCTCCAGGTAGTAGGACAATGAAAATTGTTCTGAGCAAAGGAAAGAAAACTGACTTTGTTGCACTTTTAGTTTTTTTAAAAAAACAAAAACAAAAACATGGCAGATGCATATTGTGTCTGGTTATATTGGGGATTTTACTTTTACCTGTTTTGAGGGGGATGGGGCCAGCCAAGCCATTCAGAGAGAACATGGGTCCAGAGGACATTCTCAGTGGAAAGAGTTTGATCTGCAGCACCCAGAAGAGAAGCCAAACTCGGTGTCATTCTGAGTGAACACTCAGGTTGGCAAGAAAACATACTTGAATTTTCATTCGTCTTCTCAGCAGCTGAAGAATGTCCCTACCAGAGCATCTTGACCTAATCAGCGTACAGTTTGAAAACCTAGCTCTCCAGAACATGAGATGAGCCAGCCGAGCCAGACTGTGACCAGGAAACAGCTCATCCCAGAGAAGGAGATGCTTAACAAAAAAAACTGAAATTGTTTCCTCTGCTGCCAGGGACTTCCAACTAGATAGCCATGTGACTTCCTGGTGACTTGGGGGGAAAATTAGTGATGAAACAGCCACTACCATATTGCCATTAGTGGAAAAAAAGAGGAGGACAGTGAACCTGCCTTCCACCTGCCAGAGGGACCTCAGGGTGTGGCATTATAGGGCCAGGAAAAGAAAATCGGTGTATCCTATCTGCCCCAATAGCTGAGCTGTAGCATTTGGGCTGGCCTGCCTTATCAGAAACCAAGCTTATGAAGATCTTCTCCCAGCAGGCCCATAGCAGTAGGCTTAGGATGCAGTATATGGGGCCGCATTTAAAAGGAAGGAAAGATTGTTTGGTGCTGGAACATTCCAGGGAAAAGGAGACTGGAATGAAAGGTCTGAAATTATCTTTTCAATTGGACATAGACTCCTTCCAGAAAGGTGGCCATGCCTCTAAGCATGTTTTTCCCAGTATGCCCTCGGCCTCCCCCCATGGTGTTTTCATATGAGGTACTACTGTGAAGGATCTTGGTTCCTCATTCACTGTTTGACAAGTCTTTCATGTGTGGAGTTACTCTTCTCATGCCCAATATTATTTGAGTTTAGTGGCTTAACCAAACAATGACTCCTCATTCCAGAGGTGACAGAAGAGAAAGAGTCATTTACATTAGGAAAGAGGTCTTGTATCTGGGAGTAGAGAGCTAACCGTGGAGCACAGTGGCTGGTGGGTGACTTAGTCTGATGGTTTGTGGGGCATAGAAGTCTTCACCTCTGGCTTGAGGTGCAGGGCTGTCTTTTGGACTGAAGGGTGTGGGGATATTTTCTGGTAGTTGCCATTTCTTGAAAAATTCCCTTGATGTACCTTACACAGAGCAGAAATAACATTAACATGGATCAGAGGTACTGGGCTTCATCTGTTCCATTGGACCTTGGCTAGGGAATATCATTTCACTGGCATCAAACCTGCTTAGCTTATGAAAAGATGGTAATATGTCATTTCTATAAATGTTTCTATATATGAAACATAGAGTGGCAGGGAGATGCAGTATCACACCCCTTCCACACAAGGACTGTGAATATTGGGATTTATGTCCTTGCCATTACCTAGTGGTTACAGCCCTGTCACTAAAATTTACATCGTTTCTCAGTTGGGATTTGGGCAATGCTAACTTACTGTATAGAAAGTTTAACTTTTCCTCACCCCTGTATAGAAAATGCCTTTCCTCTCAAGAGAGGGCAGGGGGGGCCAGGCGCAGTGGCTCACGCCTGTAATCCTAGCACTTTGGGAGGCCAAGGCAAGTGGATCATGTGAGGTCAAGAGTTCGAGACCAGCCTGGCCAACATGGTGAAACCCCGTCTCTACAAAAAATACAAAAATTAGCTGGGCATGGTGGCATGCACCCGTAGTCCCAGCTACTCGGGAGGCTGAGGCAGGAGAATCACTTGAGCCTGGGAGGCAGAAGTTGCAGTGAGCCGAGATCACACCACTGCACTCCAGCCTGGGCAACAGAGTGAGACTCTGTCTAAAAAGAAAAAAAAAAGGGCAGAGGGAAATGGTGGGAATGCCTGGAGCATCCTGGCACTCTATATTCTACTGAGTGCCTCTCTTCAGCCCCTCACCCTGCTTCCACACACACACACACACACAAAAGCAAAGGCACTGACCAGCTTGGCTGCAGGGCAAGCTGCCTTGCAGCTGGATTTGCGACTTTTTTTTTTGTCTTAAAATTTTTACTGGATCAGTTGTAGGGGACTGTCCTTCCTAAGACACTGTTCTCACCTTCCAACCTCCACAAATCTCTTACTAGATATTTGGTTTTCATAACAAAGGTAAAGAATCCCAGGTCCCTTTAGCATGCAGGGTAATGGTGATCCCTCCAGGGCCACTGGCACTTCAAAGTGGTCCCAGACCTGGGAGATTCTGATGGGATCTTCCTTAAAATTAAGCAAAAAACCTGAGTACCCTAGACGCAATTGGCCATCAGTTTCAGCCCCATCAGCAAATCAGGGCTCCCTCCTCAGCCCTACTACTACAGTTCCTTACCTGTATGCCTCAGCCAGATCCTTGGGGTTAGGGCATGTACTCTCTGATTGTCCCCACCCATCCACTTGCTCTGTAGTTTCTGAGCTTTCTCCATTTCACAAGTATGGTGCCTAAGGATCTTTTTCTTTGGGATTGATGCAATTGTTTTTCCTGAAAGCTAACTCAGCATCTATTCATAAAAACCCTTAATAGTATACATTAGGAGTTTTCCCAAGCTCTACAGTCCCTCAGACATCCTAAACAGATTTGAGGCACACAGGCCAAGACTCCACCAAGACATAAATGCTCCCCCCTACTCCCTTTTGACCAGAGTATCACTTGTGTCTCTGCAGTAAGAGTTGGTCAAGTTGCTCTACTCACCTTGGTGCTTTCCAGAGATCTCACTCCAGACTGCCCCGAAGGGTGGATAGAGCATCCTGACAGCCAGTGTGCACTCATGACTGCCTTAATTGACATTCTTCTGCTATTATGGGGCCTGTCTGGCAATAAACAGGGTATAGGAAGGTAAAGGATTAGCTTCCAGTTAAAATCGCATTTTATATTGGAATGCATGAGCTACAGATGACAGCAGAGATCCTGAGGTTTCTAGACGTGTTGATTGTCTCTTTTTTTCTAAATGAACTCCAAGTACTTAGAAAACAGTCCCTGCCCATTAGCCAGAAAAGGTGACCATCACCCCTAAAGTAATTTCCAAACTTAGTTCAGTGGAAAGATATGCTGGTAGTGCATATTCAGTGTTGATTTTCAGTGCTAGTAACCACTTTTAATGCCAGAAATACGTAACAATGATAATGTAATGTCAAAGTGGTTACTAAAGATTATAGCCTTAACTTTTTTATGTAAAAGATAAAATCCATTCCTCCTCCCGGTGAGCAAGCATGGCTTGTATTTCTCAAAAATGAGAACTTCCATGGCAGCCAAGAAAACGTCTTCTCAGAGGAACTTCCATGTGATGCATCTCCCAAGCCCACATGCCTCCTGTGTCCCAGCCACCTCTTCCATTTCACATTTAAACCAGCTCTCCATTCCCATTGAGTTGCCCTAACAACATTGTCTCCAGTGTCAGAACCATATTAGGGTTCGTTTCTCAGATTGGGAGCCTGCAACACCATACAGCCAACATTGCCTTTGCCACGCCACTGCCACCATCCCCACCATTGCCCTATGGTGGGCAGATGAATTCCAGAAACCCTCAGGGAGCCGGGATAATTAGGCAACCCATCTGAATTGGCCACGTGAGTGACAGGCACTTATCTCTTGGGTTCTTGCATTTGCAGACTCCAGGGATGTCCTATCTAGAGGTCGATGGCAGAGACTCCTAGTCTTTCCCGTGAGGGGTTGATAGGAATCAAATTGGGATTCCTTTGGCTTTGGGTTTTGTTGTTTTGTTGTTGTTCTTGGTTTTCAGTTTGTTTTTTGGTGTATGGGGGGTGATTTTGTTTCTGAATAAGAAAAAGAAGAGGCAACCATGGCCCTTACGTGGGTTTATAAAGTTTTGAGCAATGTTTTAGCCACAAGTAAGGAATCTTGAAACTCTTTTATCCAGCAAGCAGTCTTAAAAATGTTTTTCCTAACTCCTTTTGCAGGTGACTAAGTACAAAAAAATAGGTTTCTCATTGTATTCAAAATAGTGAGTAGGTTCCCTGGATAATACACAGTGGTAGTTGACATATTTTCTCAAAACACAACCAGAAAATCCACTTCCAATATTTGTAAATCACCTTTCAAGGGAAAAAGTGAACATGTATTCCTTGTATTTCTAGTTTGATTATCAAACTTGATGTTACAAAGAAACCTCAGTTCTGTAGACAGAATTTCTCTTATTTTTCTTCTTTTACTCCTCACAATCACTTTCCCGGTGCCATCACCATCTATAAGGTCTCAGAGCAGAGGATTATTCAGGTAATAAGTGGGGGTGTGGTGCAGCCATTCCAGTAACACCCACAAGAGGACAGCTGTTCTGAATGTCCCCACCCACCCTTCTTTCAGTACAGGTGAGACATTTTCAGTTCATGAGCTCCAGACCAAATCCCAGGCCAGCCCTTGCACCAAAAGCCTTTTTTAGAAGGCTTATCAGTCTATTAGGAATGTCTCAGGAAAGATGAGCCATTTCTTTGGGGAGAAATATATTTACAGATGGAAGTGTGTGATTGCGTGTCTGTGTGTGTGGTGTGTGTGCGCACATGAGTGCGTGTGTTCATCTATGTGCATTTCACTTCCATAAAGACCCAGCCCAAGCTGCTGGGAACCATGTGTTCCTGAGTATTCTCAGAGGTAAACAAGTGACAAGTGAGCTTCTGAAATTAGTGTCTCAGCAAGCTGGCTTTAGGAATGAGCCCCATTTTATCAAGCAGAGAAAAAAAGTAACAGCAGAAAAGATAAACCAAAAATATATACCCCCAATGGAAAATAATGTTGATTCAGCAATTCCCATTGGATGTATTACATTCTCTAATTTATTATATTATTATTTATCTGTCTTTGATCTTTGCCCATTGTACTCTTAAAAAGATGTTGGGATGTTGATTGCGATTTTTAAACAACTAGATAGTATAAATCAGCAGTGGAAATCAGTTTTAATGTGTGGATGTGTCTGATTATTGTTAAATGCCTCTTTTTTTACTTTTTTTTTTTTAGATGTATAATATTTCATAAACCCTGGCACTGGTCACAAAGCTCAGCTGTGAAAATGAAATTTGTAGTATTTTTAAACATGAATGTCAATTTCAAGTGTATTTGAAATGGTTCCTCCAGGAGAGATATTTGTGCACCATTAGGAAAATCTTCTCTGCAGAGGAAGTAGCCTTCTTTGGAGAAAATGGAAAATGGGTTCTGATATGTGATCTCAGAGTAGCCCATTTCCTAGGGCACCATGGAAAACACAAATGTGATCTTTAAGTATACCTCTTCCCCAGTTTGGGGAGGAAAGGACTCAGTTTGCACCCTTTTTGTATGTAAAATAAAATGTCTTACCTTTCTTGGCTACTTCTGCTTGTTTGGTTGGTTGATTGGTTTGTCTGTTTTTAATCTCCCTCGGCTCATTTGTAATTAACAATCTAGCTAGGACTAACTTTGATGCGATTCAAGGCTCCTGTGAACAAAAATAAATGCCTGATAATTTGGCATTCTTGTTTCATTCCTTGGATTAAATATTGTCTTCTCCTGTGAGTCACTTCAAAAATAAATATTGCTGTCTCTCTTCAAGTGCTGAAGAAGAAAATTATTTTTTAATTAAAAATTAAATATTGGCCGGGCGCAGTGGCTCTCGCCTGTAATCCCAGCACTCTGGGAGGCCAAGGTGGGTGGATCACTTGAGGTTAGGAGTTCGAGGCCAGCCTGGCCAACATGGTGAAACCCTGTCTCTACTAAAAATACAAAAATTAGTTGGGCATGGTGGTGCACACCTGTAATCCTAGCTACTCAGGAGGCTGAGGCAGGCCAGTTGCTTGAACCTGGGAGGTGGAGTTTGCATTGAGCCAAGATCGCACCACTGTACTCCAGCATGGACGTCAGAGCAAGACTCCATCTCAATAAATATTCCTGGAAGAATTTGGACATTATCACTCATATGTTAGTTCCTGGGTCCCTGTTCTCAGGTGGTAGAACACAGGAAATCAGGATCTGCTCTGTGGAACAACTTTAGTAGCTTTATAATTCTGCTCTATAAATGCGGAATATGTGTCCAAACAGAAGATAGAACTATGATGAGCAATGTAAAACCATACTGCATATGTAGCCAACAGAACAACTGTCAATCTGGGCATGATTGACTCCTTCCAGTTTGTTACTACTCTTTAATTACTTTTTCACAGGCAAGTAGCAGCGGAAGAATCATGAGAGAAAAGTTTCACATTGAGAGCATTTTATCCATCAACCTGATTTCTTTTGAAGGTGGGAATGGGAGAAAGGCTGCTGTGATGCCATTTTAGCCTTAGCTCCTCATGTGCAGGAGGCTACTTGGGTTTTTTTAGTGTTTCCTTGTTTTTGAGACAGGGTGGAGTGCAGTTTCACGATCATAATACACTGCAGCTTTGACCTTCTGGGCTCAGGTGATTTCCCCACCTCAGCCTCTGGGGTAGCTGCGACTACAGATGCACACCACCACGCCCTGCTAATTTTTGTATTTTTTGTAGAGACAGGTTTCACCATGTTGCCCAGGCTCAAACTCCTGTTCTCAAGTCATCTGCCTGCCACAGCCTCTCAAAGTGCTGGGGTTACAGGTATGAGCTACTGTGCCCAGCTGGAGGCTACTTTGAAAACATGATTTAATAAACATTTTTTCTCTGGCTATGGCAGCCTGAGGCCAGTGAAGAAAGAGCCTTAACAAAATAGGAAAAAAAAAAAAAAAAAAAAAAAGGGATGAGAGATGGATCTGGAAGATCATCTTTGTCAGTGTAACAATGTTTAAAACTTCCTCCTGATTGGGGTTGTCTGAATTGAGGTGCAAGGATGGGAAATAAGAGAACTGTCTTGAAGCTCTACAACCTGTGTAAGGCCGCTGTAATGAACAACAAAGTTAATGCCAGTGGCCTTGCATGACTTCAGTCTCAGGTCAGCGCCTCATGAAGACCACATTGCATAATTTATGTAAATGGAGCCCTGCCTATAATCTGTGCTGTGACGACCTGGAATTTCTACGAAGTTAATCTTTGAAAATTAGTTTTAAAGACATTTTAACGCCATAGGTCCAAATTTTGGAAGTTGGTGTTTTGGTTTGTTTTGGTATGTAAGACTCCCAGTACCAAAGTATCTATGTTGTAGAGCGGGACAACACTAAGTGTGTGAAGACCGAAAACAGCCCTGGGGGGACATCTAGTAACTATCCCTGACCTCTGGAAAAAAGGCATTGTATCCTCAGGCCGTGGCATAAATTATTTTTCATGCCAGTGCGGATGTGAAGCTATCCCAACCAGGACTTGTTGGGCACTCAGTACTGCAGCGCTGTGAGGGAGCTGTGGACAGAGTAAATGCAACACAGTCCCTTGCGCAGAAAAAAATATATATATATCGTCTATTGGAAAAGGTAAAGAAAGTTAAGAACAGCGTATACAATAAGATGTCCATTGATATACACATCAGTAAGCACAGCAAGATTACAGAAGGGAGAGAAAAATGGGTAGTAACTTGACGGCCTCAGTAAAAAAGGAAGTGGGTTGTGCAGCAAGTTTTGCAAGACAAGTGGAAGAAGCCGTACAAGGTCACGCTCGTAAGGATAAATATCCCTGAAGTGTTTGGAAGCCACAACGTTAAGAGCCAATTTGGCGGTGACAAACACTTGATTGGCTCAAAACAGTGACAAGCGTCCCGAGCCCCTGTCCAGGCCCACGTATTTGCTAACCTCAAGCGCCAGCTACCGCAGGCCAGTGGAACAGCGCTCCGGGCGGGGCGGGGCGGGGCGGGGCGGGGCGGGGCGGGCCGCGGAGCATGCCGGAGCTTGTGGTCTTCTCGGAGCCCGGGCCCGTGCTCGGCGGGGCCGCCTTCCGTCGGTGGCCTTCCTGTGGGCGGGAGAGGGCGGCCGGGAGCCCAATGAGGGAGCAATAACGTGGCAACCACCCACGAGCCCGCGTCGGTGCCCGCCCCGCAGGGGGACCTACTATCCGGCGCCGAGCCGGAGGGGGGAAACGGCGCCCGCCGCCCGCCCGGAGCCCGCGAGCAGCCGCAGTACCCCCCCCACCCGCGCGTGGCGGCGCCGGCTCCCTAGCCACCGCGGCCCCACCCTCTTCCGGCCTCAGCTGTCCGGGCCGCTTTCGCCTCCGCCTGTGGATGCTGCGCCTCTCCGAACGGAACATGAAGGTGCTTCTTGCCGCCGCCCTCATCGCGGGGTCCGTCTTCTTCCTGCTGCTGCCGGGACCTTCTGCGGCCGATGAGAAGAAGAAGGGGCCCAAAGTCACCGTCAAGGTCCGGTGGAGTCTGCGGCATTTACGGTGCCGGAGCTCGGGCCCGGGCGGCCTTGGCTTGGCCTTGGCTCAGCCCCTCCTCCCTCGGCTTCTGTCTGTGGCCTCGTGGCGTCTGGGCCGTCCTGCCCATTCAGTCCAGAGAATGACCCGGACCCACCCCGACACCCCCGGCCCCTGCCCTGACCCAGGGAGTTAGTTGGATCCCCGGATACCCATCTGGGGCCGGCACTGGCAGTCTCAGAGCAGACTTTTTGCAAACACCCCTCGGTGCTGGGGAGATGGTGAAAGATCACGCCTGCCAGATTCCGAATCCTTTCTCTCCTTAAGCCAAATTTTAGCCACTTCCAATTACAAAGCACAGTATGTATACTTCAAACTTAAAGTGGTGAACTTAGGCTCCGCTCCTTATGGGTTTTCTAATGTTAATTTTTAGAATCTGGGTCCATTAGCTGTTTAGAGCAAATACTGTTATCCTGTAGTCCAAGGAGGGTATAGATAAGCATGTTTTCCAAGAAAAGGGTCTGGAGCTTTCATTAGATTCTCACAGGATTTTTACCGTCACCAAAATCAGATTCAGAACCACTTCTCTAAAAATATGGCTCTATTCTCTCTCCCATCCTCAGGTTAGCTTCTTGTACCTTCCCTCCCCTAGCAACGCCCCTTTAAAGAAGCTAAGTTGGAAATGGTCTCTTTCCTCAGGTGTATTTTGACCTACGAATTGGAGATGAAGATGTAGGCCGGGTGATCTTTGGTCTCTTCGGAAAGACTGTTCCAAAAACAGTGGATAATTTTGTGGCCTTAGCTACAGGAGAGGTAAGTCGCTGGAGCGGGGTAGTCAACTCAAATGAAGTGAAATTGGCACTGGGGATGGCAGCAAACTGACCTGCAGAGTTCAGCCGATCTGTAGCGTGGACCTCACTGAGCACCGGCTGCCTGTTGCCCTGGGAACACAGTATTGCCCTTTCTTAAGAGTAAGGGGACCCTGACCAGGCACAGTGGCTCACACTTACAATCCCAGCACTTTTGGAGGCCAAGGTAGGATTGCTTGAGCCCAGGAGTTCAAGGTCAACCTGGGCAACATAGCAAGACCCTGTCTTTACCCCCGCAAAATTTTTTTTGAGACAGAGTTTCACTCTTGTCGCCCGGGCTGGAGTGCAGTGGTGCGGCCTCAGCTCACTGTAACCTCCACCTCCTGGGTTCAAGTGATTCTCCTGCCTCAGCCTCCCGAGTAGCCGGGATTACAGGCATGCGCCACCACGCTTGGCTAATTTTGTATTTTTAGTAGTGACAGGGTTTCACCATGTTGGCCAAGCTGATCTCAAACTCCTGACCTCAGGTGATCCACCTGCCTTGGCCTCCCAAAGTGCTGGGATTAGAGGTGTGAGCCACTGTGCCTGGCCAAAAAAAATTTTTCTTTAATTAGCTGGGTATGACAGGGTGCACCTGTGGTCCCAGCTACAGCTACTCAGGAGGCTGAAGTGAAATGGAGGTTGCAGTGAGCCATGATCACGCCACTGCACTCCAGTCTGAGCGATAGAGTGAGACCCTGTCTCAAAAAAAAAAAAAAAAAATTAATTAAAAATAAAAGGCCGGGCACAGTAACTCACGCCTATAATCCCAGCACTTTGGGAGGCTGAGGCGGGTAGATCACCTGAGGTCAGGAGTTCGAGACCAGCCTGGCCAACATGGCGAAACCCTGTCTCTATTAAAAATACAAAAAATTAGCCAGACGTGGTTGTAGCGCCTGTAATTCCAGCTACTTGGGAGGCTGAGGCAGGAGAATTGGTTGAACCCAGGAGGTGGAGATTGCCCCACTGCACTCTAGCCTGGGCAACAAGAGGGAAACTCCATCTCAAAAATAAAAAAACAGGCCGGGCGTGGTGGCTCACGCCTGTAATCCCAGCACTTTGGGAGGCCGAGGAGGGCAGATCACTTGAGTTCAGGAGTTCGAGAGCAGCCTGGGCAACATGGTGAAACCCCATCTGTACTAAAAATACAGAAATTAGCTCGGCATTGTGGTGGTATGTGCCTGTAATCCCAGCTACTCAGGAGGCTGAGCTGGAGAATCGCTTGAACCCGGGAGGCAGAGGCTGCAGTGAGTGGAGATTGTGCCATTGCACTCCAGCCTGGGTGACAAGAGAGAAACTCCGTCTCAAAAAAATAATAATAAAATTTTTAAAATGAGATAAAAAAGAGTAAGGGGTCCAGAGCTTCCTGGGGAGACTTCACCTAGGGTGAGGGCAATGGGTTTTAAGGAAACAACAGTGCCCTATTTCAGTTTATATTAACTTTCCATTGAGCCAGCAAGTGACCCTTCTTCTCAGTTTTCTTGTATCTGTTCTTATGATTGGAAGAAATGAGGGGAAAAGCATTATGTGATGTAGAATTGTATAAAGCTTGGGAATTGTATGGAGGCAGAGGGATTTCCACATCTGTGTGTACCATGCCTGTCCTGTGGTGCCTGCCCGCTCACTTAGTAGCACACCGAACAGTGAAAGTGGTCAGCAGTGGTGTCTCTTCTGCGAGCAGGAGTTGTGGACTTGTTCCTGTGGGGCCTATTTCATGTAATGTCTTCCTGCTGTCCCATACCACCTCCTTACCTTCTCTTCCCTTTTTCTAGAAAGGATTTGGCTACAAAAACAGCAAATTCCATCGTGTAATCAAGGACTTCATGATCCAGGGCGGAGACTTCACCAGGGGAGATGGCACAGGAGGTAACCACAGGTCCTCTGGGCCAAGGAGTATGTCAATGTAACCTCCACAGTGGGAGGGCCAGGTTCTGCTGGGGAGACAAGGCCTCTTTCTTCCCCAGCTCTAGAGGCAGGCCTACTTATTACTTACCTACTTTGAGACCAGCGGCACCCTTCTTTGAAGAGGGAACCCAGTACAAAGGAGAGAGAATAATGGGGTGGACCTGATGGTAGATCTAAGAGAATCTCTCCCAGGTGGCCATCCTGCTGATCCAGGCCTATAGCCTGGTGACCTTTCCTGATACCTCTTCAGAATGGGGACTGGGGAGAGAGGCGTGTGGAAGCAAAGTGAAGACATGTGGATATGCGATTCTAGGTCAGGTGCCCAAAGCCTGTCCAGGCTACCCTGGAAGCCCCAGCAAGAGTGGGAGGGCCAGGCGTGGTGACTCTGTGATCCCAGCACTTTGGAAGGCCAAGGTGGCTGGATCACTTGAGGCCAGGAGTTCAAGACCAGCCTGGCCAACATGTTGAAACCCCATCTCTACTAAAAATACAAAAGATTAGCCGGGTGTGGTGGGACACGCCTATAATCCCAGTTACTCGGGAGGCTGAGGCAGGAAAATTGCTTGAACCCGGGAGGTGGAGGTTGCAGTGAGCTGAAATCATGCCACTGCACTCCAGCCTGGGTGACAGAGCGAGACTCCATCTCAAAAAAAAAAAAAAGAGTGGGAGCAGTTACTTTCCTTGACAGTCTTTCACCAGAGACCACTCTGTGAGGGCCGACCCTCACCTTGGCATTAACTTGCACACGTAGGACAGAAAGACTCCCGGACGCCTGCATGAGTCTCACTGAGCTCAGGTACAGCCTGCTGCTCCCTTAGAACACAGCTCACTCCTCAATGAGTGTCTGTGGGGCTTTGTGGTGGGGGTTGAGGATGTAAGGACCCATGGGGCAGTGGCTCCCTTTTACTTCCAACAACTGAAAATGTACAAGTGGGCCATGATGCAGCGTTTAGGACTCGGGCTCACAAAGGAGACCAAAGAACTGTATTTGTGGAGTCATACGCAGTTGGGCTCGATCCAGCGTCTGCCACCTTCTTGTTTTGTGACCTAGGCATGTGAGTCCTTGGAGCTTCAGTTTCCTGTTCTGCACAGTGAAGGTGGAGAGAGTTGTGGGGCCATGAGGATTGGGCTAGATCTGGAGTGTGAACTGCCTGGCATGCAGTGAGTGCTTAGTAAGTCAGCCATTGTTGAAGTGCTGACAAGCAGAGGGATCCCCTCAGGCCAGAGAACGGGGAATGACCTTGCGGATGTGAGGAAAGATTTCAGTGGGGTCCTCAATGAGGAGAATTTGAATGGGCAGAAAAGAGGCAGGGTTAGGGTATGAGCCCGGTGCTGTTCTGTGGCAGGAGCTTGGCCAAAGGTGGGGTGAGGGCATCTGTACCCGGAGTGCAGAGAGGTGGGTGATGGCCTGCAGCCTGGGCTTCAGTCTGCAGGGAGTCAGGGCCACAGAGCTGAGTAAGAGGATGACCCCTCACTTGGGGTGCCAGGGGAGTCATGTGGTGGCAGATCCGGGATGTGGAGGCCAGGGCAGGCAGGCTGCTGGGGGCATTGGTGCCACTGACCCTGGGCAGGGAGATTTGGACCTGATCCTGAGGTGGCTGAGAGCAGAGATTCGAGAGCAGACCACCTTGGTCTGAACTCTAGTTCTGCTGCTGCTCTGCTGGGGCTCCTTTTATTCTCTGTGCCTCAGTTTCTTCATCTTTGAAGTGGAGTTAGCTCCTCCTCATAGGGTGGATTGTTAAATATGTAAGATGCTTTGGAACAGTCTCTGGCACACACTATGAGCACCCTAAGCACTCGCCTACTGCAGCGGTGGTGGCGGGAATGGAAAGAAAGAGTAAGTACATGGGGAGTGGGTAGGGACAACCTGAACCACGTGCAGAGGAAAAGGGGTCAAAAGAATAACTGAGGTCTGGAGAAAAAGATGACAAGGTATGTTGAGTTTAAATAGAAATGTCCATTTGAGTTTGGAACCCCTGTATCTTGGGAGAGTGGTTGGAGCTAAGGATGGAGATTTGGGGGTTTTCTGGATAACAACTATAATCAAAATCCCACAGTTGGCTCAAACGGGGGAGGCTTTTAGCCAGCACTCCAGCCAGGACTCACTGCACATGTGGCAGAGTCCAGTCTCCCCAGCATGGGAGTGAGAGGTGGAGCACAGGCAGAAGCACCCCTGTCCCCACCAGCCAGAGTCTGGTCTGTCTTGGTTTTCAGTCATCCTACCTGCTGCCCAATCAGAAACATCTTCCTTGTTGGCATCGGTCTAGGACAGTTTCCCAGCTCAGTTCCATTCTGTGGAACCACAGGATGAAGGTAGGTGCAGTGAGAAGGAAAAAAGAGTTTTGCACACAAATACGTTTGAAAGGTGTTAGATAAAACAAAATGAAAAGGACCCCGTTTTGGCTGAGTTTCTTGGGGCCTAATGCACAGTGTCAGTCTCCAAGGGGTGATAGGGAAAAAGAAGGGTTTCGGTGTTCCTCCTGGAAGCAGCTTTGGAACCAGGATCTCTGAAATGGCATACAGATCACTCCGGATTGCCCTTATCATATCCCCAAGCCCCACGTGGACAGACGCGTCACACACACTCACAGCTGTCCTTTATTCCTGTTCATTCCTTGTTAAGAGGCTTTGACTCTTCAGAACCCAAGGGGCAGCCCCTCTTTTCTGCCCCTCCCCACTCATCTTTGGCTGCTTTCTCCTCTGCAGCTATGCCTGTGTCTTTTGTGCTCATAGGAAAACAGGCTGGTCAGCCACAGCAGTCCTCCTTTTCTGGAGAGTTCCGACCCTGTTGACTCCCCTGCATCCTGCACGGCACCTCCCTCCATCAAAGTCCCTCCGTGGCAGGCCTGGGCCATAGCTAAGGGGAGCTGATAATATGCGCCTTATTTAAAAGCCACAAAACTATCCTCTCGAAGTAATCCTTCTGTGAGCTGTTCACCACATCAGCCTGGCCTGATGCCCCGCTTGGCCTCAGTGAGCATGGCTTGGCTCTGAGGCCAGAAGATAGGAGGGACGCGGCTTTTCTGTCCTTGTATTCCACTCAAGCCTAGCCTGGCACAGAGGACAGGTTAAGCCCCCTCAGTCCTGGCCCCGAATGTCTGCTTGCTTTGGCCCAATCCAGCGCCCCAGACCTGCTCTGTCTTTTTTCCCAGGAAAGAGCATCTACGGTGAGCGCTTCCCCGATGAGAACTTCAAACTGAAGCACTACGGGCCTGGCTGGGTGAGCATGGCCAACGCAGGCAAAGACACCAATGGCTCCCAGTTCTTCATCACAACAGTCAAGACAGCCTGGCTAGATGGCAAGCATGTGGTGTTTGGCAAAGTTCTAGAGGGCATGGTGAGTTCTGGAATCAAGGGCTACTACTGGGCAATCCTCACCAGGGATTCAACACAGACCCTGGGGCAGGAGCTCCATGTGTCCATCCCTTTCCCAAAAGGACCCAACCCACAGATGCGGCCTAGTGCTCCTGTCCAGAATAAACCCTGTGCCTCCATGCCTCCAAGGTTCTAAATTCTTCCAGCCCCCTCAGAGCCCAGTCAGGAAGGCTGCACAACTGCTGGAGCCTCCCTCCCCTCATTCACTCAGTGATGTGCTGGTCCCACCCCTGAGGTATACAGAGTGCAGCTGAACGCAGTGTCCCTGAGAAGCTACATTCCCTGGTCACCCTCTTCCTCCTCCTCACCCTTGGCCCAACCTGGGTCTTACTTCAAAGGAACAAAATTCCTGCACCCCCTTGTCAAATCTGCATTCTCCCTGCTCTGGCCAGGAGTCTGTTAGAATTTTGGTGCCTCCAGTTTTGTGTGCTGTTGATCACTTGTGGGTCTCAGCCCTCCTGAGCCATATGCTGGGGCCTTTCTCCTGAGCGGTGGACCTCCTGACCCACCGTGCCCTCCTACTTCCACCTTTCTTTTCCAGGAGGTGGTGCGAAAGGTGGAGAGCACCAAGACAGACAGCCGGGATAAACCCCTGAAGGATGTGATCATCGCAGACTGCGGCAAGATCGAGGTGGAGAAGCCCTTTGCCATCGCCAAGGAGTAGGGCACAGGGATGTCTTTCTTTGAGTGACCATCTGTGCAGGCCCTGTAGTCCGCCACAGGGCTCTGAGCTGCACTGGCCCCGGTGCTGGCATCTGGTGGAGCGGACCCACTCCCCTCACATTCCACAGGCCCATGGACTCAGTTTTGTAACAAACTCCTACCAACACTGACCAATAAAAAAAAAATGTGGGTTTTTTTTTTTTTTTTTAAATATATAACGTGTGGGCCTGGTTCTTGAGCCTGCAGCACCTCCCCTAGGCCTACATCCCAACATGCCTGCAACTCTCCTGTGGCAATGGGTGCCTGCCCCTTCCCTGGGATCCTGCCTGAAACTTTGACCCAGGAGCTACCCAGGAAAAGTCAGGCAGGAGCTTTTGCCCCCTGCTTCTAAACTTTGCCAGCTACTGGGCCTCCACATTTGCTCCCCTTGCCACCACCCTCCAGTCTATGTTAAGGGATGTATCTGTACTTTTTCATAGCCTACCTCTAAATTGATTTTTTTTTTTAATAGAGACAGGTCTCACTATGTTGTGCAGGTTGGTCTCAAACTTCCAGACTCAAGCATCCTCCTGCCTTGGCCTCCTAAAGTGTTGGGATTACATGCATGAGCCTCTGCACCCAGCTGACTTCTTCCTTTATTATTTATTTGTTTATTTTGAGACGGAGTTTCACTCTTGTTGCCCAGGCTGGAGTGCAGTGGCGCGATCTTGGCTCACCACAACTTCCGCCTCCCGGGTTCAAGAGATTCTCCTGCCTCAGCTTCCTGAGTAGCTGGGATTACAGGCATGCACCACCACGATGCCCGGCTAATTTTGTATTTTTAGTAGAGACGGGGTTTCTCCATGGTGGTGAGGCTGGTCTTGAACTCCTGACCTCAGGTGATCCACCCACCCTGGCCTCCCAAAGTGCTGGGATTACAGGCGTGAGCCACCGAACCTGGCTGACTTCTTCCTTTATTACTTATCTTCTTGACCCTGCCTTGGCTGTTGGGCTCTAAGAGCGTGCAGATTCTACCACCTCCAGCTACCAATGCGAGCCAAGTTCTGAGCCTTGAGTGGGAATGTGGCACAACTGGGCACTGGGTAGTTAAGTCCTGGGTCCAGGCCAAAGGAGGACCTAGCCTTATATGGAGCTCATAGGACAGAGGCACATGACTTTCTTAGGAGGCAGCCAAAGGCCTCTGGACTGATCAGGGCATCGGTGGCAGAGGAGCAGGGTGACAGGCCGCCTCTGGCTGGGCTTTATCTGGGCTGATGCTGAAGCTGTAGAGGCCCTGGAGCACACCATTCACCACCACGTTGGGCAGCGACTCTGTGGGATAGAATTAAACGGGTCTGGTCTCAGGCCTGCAGCTCCTTGAGCTCCTGCTCATGGGCTCAGCCCCCACTTAGGAGTAGGAGCCCCTGCCAAGGCAGCAGACAGCAGCTGTCCACCCCAAATGAAGCCTCTGCATTCCCAGGTCACATTCTGTTCACATCAGCTTGGTAAAGAAGTCAGGCTGCTGAGGAAATGGAGACCAGGGAAGCCAAACTTGTTTTCCTTGTGTCTACAAAGCAGGCTCCAGGGCACAGGAGCAAGGAGGTAGTGGCTCCAGAGGTGGGCAGCAGGAAGGAGATGCTGCCTGAGGGTCCCAGGAGCTGAGAAATGCAAAGCCCACAACCCAGCCCTGTAGCCCCGTATCTAGGCACCTCCTCACCTGGGGAGGGGTTGCAAACATAGGGATCCACATGGAAGCTCAGGACAGGCCGCTGGTGCTGCTGGGAGCTGGGAGGAAAGAGGATCATGAACCATGGGTGCAGGAGGCAGGGCAGAATCCCACAGAGGGGTGGAGACGGGGTTGAGATCACCAGGGACCCATGAAGGAAAAGGTGAGTGGGAAATGGGCGCAGGAGGCACCAAAGGGAAAGACTTCAGGGCCCAGGCCAGACAGGCCCAGGCAGCAGGCCCGCCTCCTAGCATATGACCACTAGGGGGCGGCAGGGGCCAGGCGCGGGCTAGGGCTTTGACTTGCCTGCTGTCGCCAGGCAGGAACTCCCCCAGGGTGCTGAAGAGAAGAGAAACACTGTAAGCTGCCTGGGGATGCCGGGGAGCGTCAGGAAGGGGTGGAGACACAAGAGCCCAGAAGTGCACCTCCCAGGGGACCACTGCTTCTATTTGTAACAAACCCCAGTTCCGGAGTTGGCGGGGGTAACCAAGTCTGTCCAAAAAAAAGCCCCTCCACCCAGGTCAAGAGAGCTTGTGAGGGCGCTCATGCTGGATCCTGGCAGATGTGAGAAGAAAGGGCTGCCCTCCCACACCTTTCCTCACCTGCTCACTGCTGACAGCCCCTGGCCCCCGCCACCGGCCCCCCTTACCCCCAGTTGCTAGCCTTGGGGTCTGTGGGGAAGTGCCGAAGTCTCAGGAATTCCAGTAACTCCTTGGGCACCTCCTGGTTCAGGTACAGGATGCCCTGAAGAGGACAGAGGAGACCTGCAATCAGACCCAGCTACTAATTTGCATAGCGCAGTGCCAATGAAAATGCAGGGCTCTTTGTTCCAAAAAAAGAATTTCACGACAATGACAGCAGAGCATTGACCTATATTACTCTCAGAAAATTGATGCTTGAGGTGGTGAATAACATCCCCAAGTTGTGGGTTCCCTCCCTGCCGTGCCCCCACACCTCTCTGTCTGGGCCACACCCCTGGCACAGCAGGCTGGGGGGCAACCAACTGTGCTCTCTCATACCTGGATGTAGGCCTCCAAGCCCTGCCGGCGCTGTTCCAACCCTCTGGTCCTCCAGTTGGGCAGGCGTTTCGAGGGGAAGTCGGGCACTTTGTACAGCTTCTTGATCTACTGGAGGTTTACCGCGTGCGATCACAGCATCCCGACTGAGCCCTCAAGCCCTCTTCGCCTGAGCCAGAAGCCCTCCCGCGCCCCCGCCTTCGGGCTCTACCCTGGGTAAGACCCTGGTGAGTGGTGGACCGGCCGAGGGCGAGGAAGGCCCCAACCCACCCACAGAGGCTCGGGGGCTGACCGGCCGCGCAGGGACTGAGGCAGTAATGGGGATGGCGGAGGCTGGGGCTGGAGCTCGCCCGCCCGCCTCACAGGGACTGGGCAGGGGCTGGGCAGGGGCTGGACAGAGGCTGGGCCGGGGCCGGTGGGAGGTCGGCGCCGCCTCACCCGCTTGTGCAGGGCGTGGAACTCGCTGTAGCGCCTCGGCACCATGTGTCTGCGCCCGCTGCACAGCACCTCCACTCGGAACACCTGGCGGCGCGGGCGGGCAGTGGGTCTGCGCGTGAGGCCCCGCGGGAGGACGCCGCAGGACCTGCGCCTGGCGACGTGCCCACCCTCCCGCGCTCAAAGGCACAAAGCGGCCTTGCGGCGCCGCGGCTCCCCGGGGACTCTCCGCTCCCGCACACCTGGGAGAATGGGCTGGCGGTCCTGCCCCTCGGAGACCTGGGGTCCCTCAAGAGCTCGAACCACGGTCCGCGAGGCTGGCAAATCCAAGCGGCCCCCAAACCCTCGACAAGGTTTCCCCCGACGGTCCAGCACGCAGCGCTCGTTCACCCGGGCCCGGGCTCCGGGTCCCCACTGAGCGCAGCGCGGGGAAATCCTGCGGGTCCCGGCGCCCCTCCCCATCCAGGGGCCGCGCTCACCATGTGGCTTTTCTCCGGGCTCTGCCTGGGCCCCTCGGCCTCGGGCCCCACCGACGGGATGTGAACTTCCAGCATCCGCGTCCCGGCCCCAGCCGTTCCGCGCGCTAGGCTGGGAGCCCTAACTCTCCGGGGCGGACTGAGGACCCCGGCGCGGCCGGCCCCGCCCCCTCGGCCCGCAGGCCCCACCCCAGGCCCCGCCCCCAGGCGACCCCGCCCCGGGCGTTCCCTTGCGCCGCGGGTCCTGAGCCTAGAAGATTAGGCGGGACCCGGACGCCGCCCCCCAAGTCTAGTGCGCCCACAGCTCGGGGCAGTGGAGTCACCCGTTTGTCAAACATTGACGGAGCACTCACTGATGCCAGGAACTGGCGAGCGAAAATGCCACCCATCCTGAGTTAAGCGCCTACTATGGACTAAGGACAGCCTGTGGCTCTAGGCGCGGACGGAGGCCGGGCCCAGGCCTCAGCGCCGGTCCTGGGGCCAACCAGGGACCTGACTTGCGTTCTTCAGTCCCTTCCCGAGCCTTTCCCTCCTTTCAGCCTGGTCCCTGGAATTGTGATCTGGATTCCCCGGCTGAGGCCACACCTGAGCAAGGCTTGGATCCAATCCAGCTTTGATGCCCCCTTCCCCAGCATCCACAGGCCCCCCCCCCCTCTTCATTCATTGTTTTCATCCATCCATTCACTCATATCTTCCAACCCTAAGGGGCTCCAGGCTGTTTGTGGGGAAGAGGCAGTTTAGGGACCTAGGCTCCGATTTGGGCGTCAGACTGCCTGGATTTCAGGAGCTCTGTAGACCTTTGCTCATCTGCAAAATAGGGATAACGTGGCTCCTTCAGGCAAGTGTATAAAGTGAGATGATTTGGCCGGGCGCGGTGGCTCACGCCTGTAATCCCAGCACTTTGGGAGGCCAAGGCAGGCGGATCGATCACCTGAGGTCAGGAGTTCGAGACCAGTCTGACCAACATGGTGAAACCCCGTATCTACTAAAAATACAAAAATCAACCAGGCGTGGTGGCGCATGCCTGTAATCCCAGCTACTCAGGAGGCTGAGGCGGGAGAATCGCTTAAACCTGAGAGGCGGAGGCTGCAGTGAGCCGAGATCAAGCCATTGCACTCCAGACTGGGCAACAGCAAGACTCTGTCTAAAAAAAAAAAAAAAAAAAAAAAAAACAAAGTGAGATGATTCATGTTAGGCCCTTAACAGAAGCGTTGAGTAGCAGCTTGACTGTGGGCTTGTCCTGGATGACTAGGATAAGTGGGCACAGGGCAGTGGATGGGAAGAGGGACTTTGGGGGGTGGCACCGGGTTGCTCTTGTCCACCCCTCTGGGCAGGTTCTTCCTGGATATGTGGCAGGACTTTGATCCAGAACTCTCTCAGGCCATGTGCTGGAAAGGACCTCTGCTCCCACCTCTCAGCCCTGCACCCTTCAGCTGTCGGAGAGCTGCTATCAGCAGCACCATGGCAGGTCCTCTACTCCCCTGACTTCCCCTAGAAAGGCCCCGTGACATGCAGAGAGGCGAGGCCCTGCCTTCCAAAGCTCATACGTAGTGGGAGGTCTTGGGGTAGGCAGGAGGAAGCAGAGTGCCTGTCTTCGGGGCTGTGGTTGAGGGGACTAACCCCTCCCCTGCTTCTGCAGAGATGCCTCTGAGCTGGAGCAAAAAATCTCCTTCCCCAGCCCTGTCCCCAGAGAAGGGCTGAGATGACAACCCCAAAATGGGGCAAACAGGTCTCACCAATATCATGTCCCACATTCTCTTTTTCCAAATTGCATCACACAAGGACCACAGAATCAGGAAGCTGAAAATTCCCAGATTCTAGTGGGGTCCCCTAGAAGAAAAGCAGCCCAGAGTGAGAAGTGCTGTGCTTTCATTTCCTCCCTACGGCCCCATCATTCAGGGACCCAGCTTTCCCTGGCCTACAGGGCCTCCCCAACTCCTACTGTCCAGGGAGGCCTCTCCTAGGATCCTCAGACTTCTTGGTCTTCATTCTAATGACTGTCTGCCCCTCTGTCAGTGAGTCTTCATTTTTTCCTGCCTTCATCCCCAATAGAACGTCCATTCTCTACCCTGCAGCACAAACTGTTATCAAGGCATGTGCTTAAAACCTTCCAATGTTTCCCACTGCACTTAGAATAAAACCCACTCTCCCTATGCAATCCACAAAGCTGTAAACAACCCAGCCCAACCTCCATCTTCCACCTCCTTTCCTCTCCTTTCCCCATCATGCACCAGGCTCTTCCAACCTGACAAGCTCTTTCCTGCCTCAGGGCCTTTGCATTAGGCTGTTTGCTCCACCTGGGGACACTCTTCCTTGACTCTTCAAGGATTGGGCTCATCCTCCAATTCTTAGCCTAAAACTCAACTCAAAAAGGTTTGTTTGTTTGTTTGTTTGTTTTTTTGAGACAGGGCCTCACTCCAGTCACCCAGGCTGGAGTGCAGTGACGCAACCACAGGGCTCACTGCAGATTAGGTGATTTTCCCACCTCAGCCTCCTGAGTAACTGGGACTACAGGTGCGCACCACCACACCCAGCTAATTTTTGTATTTTTTGTAGAGACGGAGTTTGGCAACATTGGCTAGGCTGGTCTCAAACTCCTGGGCTAAAGCTATGCACCCACCTTGACCTCACAAAGTGCTGGGATAACAGGCGTGAGCCACCTCAGCTGGCTGAGGCTTCCTGCTTGACCACTCTACCATATGACCCTTTCTATGCACATATTACAGTCTGCAATTATTGTTTGGTTACTGTGTGTCTCAAAAACATTTGGGTTGAAAGACTATATGAATAATATTTGTGATTGAAAGACCATATGAATGAATGGGCAGTGGGGGTATGTTGAGAAAAAACTAGGTTGGGGAAGGAGCAGCGGCTGCTGAAGGGTTAAAGGCCGCCTGCAACGTGGGACAACAAGAATCTTCTTCCTACCTCCAGAGTTAAACACACCTCTCCTCTCTTCTCTCTTGGCAGATCATTGTCTACTTTATCCATTTACTTAATTTTCAGGTGTTCCAGGAAGCCTCAGATCAGTGGATTTTCATCACCAGTTGTGGAAAGAGATTCCATGCAACTGACTTGTCAAACATGTGATAGTGAACCTGCAGCTCCTAATTGCACAGTGTTCCACCGCATAAGAGTGCAGGTACAAAAGAAGAAAAACAAGATCCTTCACACAGAGGCATTTAAGATGTCTTTGGGGAGATAAAACAAGGTATGGAGAATATTTTCTAATTTTTAAAAATCAATTATGTATTAATTTATTGAGACGGGTCTCACTCGTTTGCTGAGGCTGGAGTGCAGTGGCACAATCATGGCTCACTGCAGCCTTGACGTGCCAGGCTCAAGCGCTCAGCCTCCCAAGTAGCTGAGACTACAGGTATGCACTATTAAGCCTGGCTAATTTTTGTTTAGTTTTGTTTCATAGAGACAGGGTCTCACTATGCTGCCCAAGCTGGTCTCCAACTCCTGGGCTCAACTGATCCTCCTGCCTTGGCCTCCCAAAGTGCTGGGATAATAGGTGTGAGCCACAGTGCCCAGCCAAATATTTTCCTATAAAGAGGAAAGCATGACATGATGTAAATACCACAGCAGTTACTACAACGAAAGAAAAGTTTGCTTTCTGTACGCTTTCAGTGCTGGCCAGCTCAGCATATGAACACCACGTTCCAGACTCTATATGATGGGTGTGCAGACCTCAAAGTAACTTGTTTTTAGAATGAGCTGTTTTATGATACAAGCTTTTGTCTTTTCTCCACCACGATCTAGCACATGGATAGTATTTCCATATTAGATTATAGTAGTTCTCAGACTTTAGCAATCATCACCACCACTTGTAGGGCTGTGAAATCTCAGATTTGAGTGCCCTGGCCCTGGATTTTCTTTCTTTCTTTTTTTTTTTTTTTTGAGACGGAGTCTGGCTCTGTCGCCCAGGCTGGAGTGCAGTGGCGTGATCTCGGCTCACTGCAAGCTCTGCCTCCCGGTTTCACGCCATTCTCCCTCAGCCTCCTAGTAGCTGGGACTACAGGTGCCCGCCACCACGCCCGGCTAATTTTTTGTATTTTTAGTAGAGACGGGGTTTCACCGTGTTAGCCAGGATGGTCTCGATCTCCTGACCTCGTGATCCGCCCGCCTCGGCCTCCCAAAGTGCTGGGGTTACAGGCGTGAGCCACTGCGCCCGGCCGCCCTGGCCCTGGATTTTCTAATTGCTGGGCTGGGGTGGAGCCTGAAGCAGTCATCTTCAACAAGCTCCCTGGTGGTGCTGAAGCTCCTGGTTGGAGATCACACTAAGCAAGCACCGGTCTCCTGATTACCGCAGCAGCCCCGCCAGGGGCCGGGCTCCACTCGCTCCTCTATGCAGGCATAGAGTCGGCAGTTTGCCACTTGGAAATAGAACCAAGGAGCAGAGGGCAGGAAGGGCTGGGGAGTGAAGATGTACCCCGACTCGCCCCATTCCTGCGCACGGGTAGGCTGGCCCACAGCCCCTGCCTTAGCTCAGGCCCTGGCTTCCACTGCAGTCACACAAAGCCCCCTTTCACCGGCAAGGCTTCTGCTGCGCCACAAAGGCTGCTCAGGAGGTTTGGATAACCTCGTTAAGAAAACAAACAGCCCCTGGGCCACGAGCTTGTGGGCGCCACGGGGCACAGAGGCTGGATTCTTTTCTGGGCCCGGGCTGGGCGGGTGGCAGCGGAGGGGTGGACTGGCCAGGAGGGGCCCAGCCACTGGGGGCTGTCTGAGCCATTATGAACCTTGCCTGCTCCACCCCAGCCAGCTCTGGTCACCGGTATCACCTTGGACAACCCCCCTGAGGCTCAGGGTCCTTATCTGTCCTTATCTCAGGGTCCTCACACAACAGAGTGGTGTGTGGATTAAATGACAGCAGCTTCCACAGTGTTTGGCATGGGGCCCAGCACACAGCAGAGAGATGTTAGCTATTATTGACTGAATTATGTGAATTTGCCGTTTTTGTAGGCAAAAAACGGCAGGGTCTTACCAATGACATGGTTCATCCTGATGGATACTGACTCACTGACAACAAAAGCAGATTCTACTATTTCTTCTATACCCTGAGACTGCAAGGTTAGCTTAAAAAAAAAATTAACAATTTCAACTACTAACACTGCAATAAGGATTTTTCTGATTTCCTCCATATTGTGCAACCAAAAATAGTAAAGAAATTAGAAACAGAGGTTGATATAAATCACCAACTATGCTGTTCATCAAAACAGCCTCCTGCTGTTTACAGAATTCCTACTGATTACCTTGTTAATAAGTACATTTTATAAACTGAAATAATAAATATAACATTTAAAAACATCATTTTTATGTTTATTAGATTTTGGTGTAATGTGTCTTTTAAAAAGAGTGCCACTAAAAAGCGTTGTTACTGAGTTGGTCCAAACTCTTCACTTCTGCCAACGGGGGGAAGCGAGGCATGAGGGAGGGGTGGGTACTGGAAGCAGCTGTGTTAGAAGGCACCTCTGACAAGCATGTCCTGTCCAAGTCCTTAGAGCAAAAATTGGTCCAGGACAGGCAGGCCCCAGACCCGGGGCTCCAGCCAGCAATGTCACTTCTAGGAGTCTCCTGTCCCCTGCCCAGATAGGACAGCGGCAGCTCAGCTGCTTCAGACAACACGACTCAGGTCTTGGCACACGGAGAGCCGGCAAAGGCCACCCCAGTACTTTGACGGCACAGCTCTCCAGGCTGCGTGTGTGATACAGCAACTCCCAGCGCCTTTCAGAGCTGTGTCAGCCAATCAACCAAGGGGCCCCTCTGGTGTGCCAAGCACTGGGGTTCAAGAAACAAAGACACGCTTGGGTCCCTCAAGTAACGGGTTCATTGTGAAGAGAGCTGAGGGACCAAGAATTGGGGACAACAGGCAGAAGCCAGGATGGGCAGGAGCTCCAGACCTCGAGGTCTGGAAGGGAGGCAGCCCTGCCTCATATGCTAGCTGTCCCCAGGGTGCTGCCGGTGGCTTCTCAGCAAGTGGAGTTTTTCACGTCTGCCATTAAGGTCCCCAGCTACTCACCAAAGCTGCTTCTGTCTTCTAGCCTCTGCTACTACTCCACTGGGCAACCCCTGCCCGTCTGGGGAAAGAGTGTCTTGCAGGGGTCAGAGACGCTCCAGTGCTTACCAGGCCAGGTGGGTATCCAAATGGGACTTGTCCTTAACAGGCCTACTGTGTGGATGCCTTCAGGTCTTTAAGAAAACAACTTAGGGCCGGGTGTGGTGCCTGTAATCCCAGCACTTTGGGAGGCCGAGGTGGGCGGATCACGTGAGGTTGGGAGTTCGAGACCAGCCTGGCCAAAATAGAGAAACCCCGTCTCTACTAATAATACAAAATTTGCCAGGCATGGTGGCACGTGCTTGTAATCTCAGCTACTTGGGAGGCTGAGTCAGGAGAATTGCTTGAACCGGGAGGCGGAGGTTGCGGTAAGCTGAGATGGCACCATTGCACTCCAGCCTGGGCAACAAGAGCAAAACTCCACCTCAAAAAACAAAACAAAACAACAAAAAAAAACTTAGTGGGTTGATTTCCAGGTTCCTCTTGTCTGTCCCCGTCTAGATGTCTACAGTGTGTGGGATAGGGTGTGGCAGAGAGGCCATGCTAAGAGCTTGAGTTCATCTTAGCTCTGGGGTGCGACCTGGGCCAGCTGCTTCAGCTCCCCAAACCTGTCCTTAGTGTGGGTCATGAGTGCACCCTGCAGGGTGACAGTGCTGGATGTGAGCTATCTCAGGGCCCAGAGGCAGTTCTTACTATAGTTAATAATTAGACCCGAGAGTGGGAGGGGCGGTCATGGGCAGTCTGTCCCCTGCTGCGGAACATGCTCCTGGCCACAGGAGCCTCGTCTATTTTTCTTGAGAGGCTGCCAGTGAAACCTGCATGTTGGGCCCCTGTGGCTATCGCCACTGCAGCTCATAATGGAAGAGGAAGCAGCGAGCTCTGAAGCCCCGAGGGGGCAGTCATTTGGAAACAGTCACATCTCTTTATGGAAAGGTCCTGTCTCGGATTGGACAGGGTTTTTCTGTTTCTTTTCTGGACCCAGACAAAGAGCATCCTGTGGAGGGCAAGCAGCTGGCTTCCTCTGAGCAGCCTTGGGTGGGTGAAGTTTTCTGCCCCGAGGTCTGGTCATCAGAGCCAGAGGAGCATTTCCATAACAGACAAGGGCCAAAGGGGTAAAAGGCCTGTCTGGGGCAAGCCTTGTGGGGCCTGCAGACTTCCCCAGCACACTGAGCACCAGTCTTACCAACCACAGTGAGGCCTATTAAACCTCAAATTAGGCCAGATTTCCGGATCTCTTGAAAAATCCCCAGATCTGGCCTCAGTGACCCACAGGTTTGTACGGCAATGATCTTGAGCCGAGGAGCAGCCATTGCCCCGGAGGCTCCTCTGCAGGTGGTGGAGGACACCGGGATGAGCAGAGACAGTGCAGCCCAGGACCCCAGGGAGTCCAGGGCTCAGGAGGCTACAGAGACCGCCTCAGAGCTGACACCACACAGGAGAGGAAGACCAGAGGCTGAAGAGGACGACAGACGCAGGGCGGATTGGGGAAGCTGCCCGAAGAACAGATATGTGACGCGGGCCTCAAAGGATGCACTGGATTGCTTTCCCATAATGAAAATAGCTTTATTTGATTTTTCTTATTTTAACGATAATACATAGAAATTTTAAGCAATACAAAATGGTATTAAAAATTAAAGGTAATGCAAACTTCCATCTCTAGAGGTGACCATAGTTATTAACAATTCAATCAACATCCTTCCCATATATAAAGTTTTATATAAATGTGACTATCATGCAATTCTATAACCTGCTTTTTTCACTCAAAAATATGAGTTTTCCTTGTCAATGAATATAGCTATATATCATCTTCAATGGCTGTAAAATATTCAATGGTGTAACTGTACCATAATTCATTTAATCCCCTCCTGATGGACATTTCAATTGGCTTCAGTTTTTGCAACTGTAAACAGTGCTATGACGGGCATTTCTGGTTAGTCATCTTCAAGGACTTGGTTTCTAGAAGTGCCTGTGAGGATCCTCAGTGAATGTTCTGACACACAGGCAAATGCTCCACATCTCCTTACACTTATATTCCCATCTAGGGCATTGGAAAATGCCTGCTTCAGACAGGTGTAATTCTGAGACTGAAGACGGGGAAGGGAGAAAGGGTGCTTAAGGTACCAAGCCCAGCATTAACCCAGCCTCCTCGGGCCACAAAGAAGTGAGAATTAGCACATTTGCAGTTTCCATGAGGTGTCGGCACTGTTGGGAAGGACTGGGAGATAAAGAGGGAAAGGTGAGCTGGGTCCTTTCACAGACAGTATGAATGCCAGGTGGCAGGGCCTGCAACTGGGCAACAATCATTCAACAGTTAACTATTTGACACCTGTTTTGAGCCTGAACCTTTGCTGGGGCCCATGGAGTTATAAAGGCATAAGACCCCAGAGTTTACCATTTGGTAGAGACTGTAAATCACCCAACTTTATCACAAGATGCAGTATCAGCAGGTGACACATGCACCAGAAGACAGGCTTCAGTTGTTCTTGCCCATTTATCTCAGATCAGGCATGACCCTGTCCAAACATGGAGCAGAGACTCTTAGCCAGTGTCTCCAAAGACAGAGTGTACATCCAGGCATGTGCGCACTGTAGCACAGATGTGTCCTCCTATGTTTGAAGCCAGGGATCCCCATTATCTTCTCCCGCCCTCCCCTTCCCCCCAGGCTGCCAAGTACTGGTGGAGAAAATCCCACCACCTTGGGGCTTGATGTCCTTTAAGTCTATGGGCTTCCTGTGGGCCCTGAGTGTGCTCGGCAAAGGACACGCCCTCCATCACCACACACTCTCCAGCCACATCTTGGCCCCATCCTGAGATTTCCAGGAGTTCCTCTCCTTTTTTAAAACGTGAGTTGCTTCAAAAACTTTTTTTTTTTTTTTTTTTTTTTTTAGGGTTCCCAGCTACAGGAGCATTCAGAATGAAAATCTTCTGGGAAGAGTTAACAGTTGCTAGTATTTTTGTGTAAGCGACAATTCTTATTCCCGTTTCTCTCATTTATTTTGTCACTGAGTACTGACACTGAATACTGGGATCACACCAGCTCGAAGTCCAGTCCTCATCTTCAGCACTCCAGAGCCCAAACGCTGAACTAGCCAAGGGGAAAGCAGGTTCCATACCTTTTATCTAAAAAAACTTGGCTTAAATAGGGAAATATGACATTCCTATCTCAGAAAATTTTAATTATCAAGCATGAAACTTCCCCTCTTCGGCCTCCCCTCCACCTACAGATTCTTTCCTGTGGCCTCAGCAGTGAGGCACTCTCTGAACACAGGTCCCCTTCCTGAGCTCTGGACCCCATTTTCTTCCAAACATAGCTCTGATAGTCATTCTCTTTCTCTTCTCTGATTTTTATTAACATGCTTAAGTTTGTCCCACCTTTAAGTAAAACAAAGCCTCCTTTAACTCTGTCTCCCCTACTTAAAGCACCTGGCCTCCCTTCCCATCCAGAGCTGCTTTTTTTTTTTTGAGACAAGATCTTGCTCTGTCACCTAGGCTGGAGTGCAGTGGCGCAATTGGAGCTCACTGCAACCTCAACCTCCTGGGCTCAGGTGATGTTCCCGCGTAGCTGGGGCTACAGGCATGCACCACCACACACCCAGCTAGTTGTTTTTATTTTTGTAGGGACAGGGTCTCACTATATTCCCCAGGCTGGTCTCAAATTCTTGGGCTCAAGTGATCCTCCCACCTCGGCTTCCCAAAATGCTAGGAATACAGGTGTAAGCCACTGTGCCTGGCCCAGAGCCGCTTCTTAAAACACCTTCAGCACTCACTGCCCCCACCACTGCTTCCCCTCCCATCTGCCCCAAACCTATTGCCTCATGTGTTACAAAGGGCTTCACTGTCTGCCCAGTGTCTGGGCCAGAAGCCTGCGGGGCATGCTAGCTACCTCCCTCTCCCCTCAGGCCTCTCATCAAATCAAGGACCGATCTCAGTGGTTCCGAAACTCTCCTGAGATCTGGCCCCACCATACCTGCCCTTTTCAGCTCTCCTGAGGGTAAGGATGAGCCTGGCTGCTCTTCCTGCCTCCAGTCTCACGCCTTCTGGTGTGTCCAGATCACGAAGCGACAACAGAAATGTGGAAAGTGCCTCCCAGGTCCTATCAGGCACCCATGTGATGTGGCTCCTGCTCGTTTTTCTCCATGGGCCTCACTGACTTTACCCCACACCAAAGCCACTTGACATTCCCCTAGATGCGCCTACCTCACACTGCCAGACAGACAGGGAGGCAGAAGCAACAAACACTTTTACACCTTTTAGACTCAGTTCAAGCATCAGGTTCTCCACAAAGTTCTCCCTCCTGGGTCCCCAGCTGGAATACCACCTTCTTCCTTTGTGCTCCTGTTATTCCTTGTAGAGGCTTCTGGCTCAGTACCCCTAACCCACTACTGGCCTACTTGATTTCCACACGTGCAAGCTCTTTACAAAAATACACAAGCCCTAAAGACAACTGGCCCCGCCAGCCTCAGGATACAGGAAGCAGAGGAGGAAGTTCTGAAACCAGAGGAGATGTCATTCCAAGGAAATAAGAAAAACAGACTTATGTCAGAATGATCATTAGATGGAACTTAACAAAGCAACCTGAAATCTTTGTCTCTCTGGAGGAAAGAGTTAACAACATGGAAAAGGGGGCAGACTGGAATAAACCTACAGGGCTGGTCTCAAAGCATCAGTGTGAATTCATGATTTTTAGTATCTATTTATGTCAGGTATCTCTACCCTATCTTGTTTCTATAAATCTATCTATCTATATATCTTTGCACTGTATGGTGAGAGCCTAGAGGCAATGACATTCCAGTAACAAGAAGTACATTTGGCACCCAGATCTTGGTTTCTAAATAACATTCTCTGGCTGGGTACGGTGGCTCACACCTGTAATCCCAGCACTTTGGGAGGCTCAGGTGGGCAGATCACCTGAGGTCAGGAGTTCGAGACCAGCCTCGCCAACATGGTAAAACCTCCATTTCTACCAAAAATGCAAAAATTAGCCAGGTGTGGGGGCAGGCACCTGTAATCCCAGCTACTTGGCAGGCTGAGGCAGGAGAATTGCTTGAACCCGGTAGGTGGAGGTTGCAGTGAGCTGAGATTGTGCCATTGCAATCCAGCCTGGGCGACAAGAGCGAGACTCTGTCTCAAAAATAGTAATAATAATCAAATCAAATAAAAATAAATAAATACCATTCTCCATTATAAGGAACCAAGACTCCCTGGAGAAATGGCTGATTCCAGGGCTAGGGCAGGGAACATTCAAGACGAGCCTGGAACATCTTGTTATGCCAGAAGGTAAGAAAGTACTCAAAACCTGCTGGGGGCAAGCTACAAACACATGAGAGGCTGCTATAAATCTGGGACAATTTGAGAATCAAGATAAAATCAAAGCAATGGCTTGCAACTCTGAGTAAAATAGGAATCCCTGCATCCATATTGATAAACAAGTGAATAAATAAATGGTGAGAAAGGATGTTTTTCTTTCTATGTAGAATGTCAACCAATAAATGTAGAAGGCATTATGGAGTTAGGAAATCATGTTGGTCAATCATGACAGTAATAACTCAGACAAGACTAATCAACTGGTACTATATAACTAGTGAATGAGGAACAAAATACTTAGTCTCAAAGTATCTCCCCACAAATTACTTGTAAATTACAAAGGGGAAATCGTAAATTTAAAATGAAATCTGGCAGACACCAACCTAAGCGGTGAACAGAGTTAACAACATTAATGGGACCAACTGACATTATACGCTGATTACGATGCACTGACGACACACTGCTTCTGTGATATTCCCACCCAGAATGCAAAACCCTCACCTAGTCATGCGGAACCATCACACAAATCCAAACTGAGGAACATTCGACAAAATAGCCTGTATTCTTCAAAAATGTCATGGTAATGAAAGACAAAAGAAAGCTGAGGAATCTGCAGTATTGAGAGACACACATTTACAAATGTAACACACGATACTGCACAAGGAAAAAGAATGGCTTATAGGACATTATTGGGATAAATGGCAAAATTTAAATATGAATCATGGGTTAGATAACAGTATTAAATCACTGTTAAACTTCCTGATTTTGATAATAATACTTAAAAAAACCCTGAATAATGCTTAAAATAATTCTCTTCTTCTCTTAGAAGAGAATGTCCTGTTCTTAGGGAAATGCATACTGTTTTGGGCATAATGGGGTATCTGTGCAAATTACTCTCAAATGATTAAGAAAATACAACATGAAATATAAATAAGGCAAATGGGATAAAATGTAAACACTCAGTCAATCTGGATAAAAGATATATAGGAGTTCTTTGTGATAGTCCTGCAACTTTTCTGTAAATCTGAAATTGTATTCAAAATTTTAAAGTTACCAACAAAACAAAACAAACAACCCCTGACCAAGAATCCAACAAGGGATGAATCAAAATTATGGTACAGTCACCCTATGGAAGCCTTCAAATTACACAGCTTTACAAATCAACTTTGTGAAGATATATAACAATATAGGAAAATGTTTATAACATGTACAATGTTGAATGATAAAAGCAGGATACAAAATATTTTATGTGTATATTATTACAACTATGTAAAAGCAAGCATATAATAAAGACTGGAAGGATAAAACCAAAGTTGATGATAAGGATACTGAGGGGTAGGGAGAGTGACTTTTTCCAAAAACTTCACCTGTTAAAAAGAAATACTTGCACCACTGGCCCTTCCCTTGGTGCTGCGTCTGTGTACAGGGAATCAGAATATTTACTGCGTTCTCTTGCCTCAGGTTGCCTCGCCCCAAACCTTAGCCCCCCACCAAAGAGAACTGATACAGTAGGACCTGGGGCCCCAGTGGCGGGAGCGTCTTTGGGATGGAGGGGCTGGAGGTGGCAAGGCTCCCATAGTGGCAGTCAGCAGCTCGAGCTCACAAAGAAGCTTCAAAGCCCACTCCGACCAGTACAGCTTGAGCAGCTGTGGACACAGCTAAGGGGGAAGCCCAGCCTTGACCGACCTGAGACTCTGGCCTCCCCTGGCTAGACCGGCAGAGATCTATGTGAACACCCTTTGGCTGTGTGTGCAACTCCTGGGGGCTCTTGCTGGCAGGCTGCCTCCTGGGCACAGACAGTAGAGCTTCTTTGAACCTCCTAAGGTTCAGGAGCTCTTGGATCACCCTATCTAGAGGCAGAGGGCATGGCTTTCATGTCTATGGAGATAAAGCATCAAGTCCTTATCAGACCTTCACACCTTCACACAGTCTACTGAGGATGTGTTTTGATGGGTGACAAAAATAGGTTTAGTTATATATAAGACTTGCCATCAGAAGGCAAGACTCAGAGAACCCTGAGCAGCTTAGGGAAGCAGGAAGAATAAAAGAGAAAGGCTCTTGCTTAATGATAGGGATACCAAAAAAAAAAAAAAAAAAAGAGAGAGAGAGAAAGTCTCCGCCTCCATTGCAGGAGAATAGGTTTTGATAGATATTGCTCCTCTTATTTTAAGAGATGTTTTTAAAACTCCTTCCCTAAAGAAGTGGGAATACGAAACAGATTGAGACCCTCAGAACAGGTAGCTGAGGTAGGCAGAGAGAAAGAAACGCCATTTCCAGAGGGAAGCAGCAGCAAAAAACTTGTGAACGGTAGAGAAAAACTTACTATACCTGGGCAACTTCTTGGTTAGGAGTATTCCAGACCTGATTCCCAACTGCTCCCCAGCCTAAGCAAAAACCACCAACATTCTGAGTCATGTGACCTGATTTTAAAATATTTTATTACATAACCTTTTCATGGCACCATCAGGAGTAACAGAAAACGTTATTCCCAGTTCCTAAACCACATCCTGAAAAATATACATTTGTATTTATATATTTATATCAATACTCCACCCCATCCCATAATTCCACCACCTATTGTAGGTCTTTTGCTTAAAGCAGGAAACTATTCTCTTAGGTAAGAAAATATATATGGAAGCTAAATGAAATAACGGTTAGAGTAACTGGGGACAGTTGGTCGTGGGGACAGGGAGGAAGGGGTTAAGTCCAGCCTAGGCAGGATGCATCACTGGGGGTCCAGCAAGGTGGAGGAGGACAGTGTATAAAAAGGCAGCGTCACACAGGTGGGCTCTGGGGTCCTTGGTCCATTAGGAGATGGCCTTTGCCTCAGGAAGGAAGGCTTCCCAGTACTTTGCCAGCTGCAAAGAAGTGGGGACATTAAGCAAGTGCCCCCACCTAGTGGCAGAGCCTAAGCCAGCCTGGGAGGAATCAAGCACAGTACCCTGGCGCTCCCCAACCGCCTGCCACACAAAGCCAGGCTCCGAGCAGCTGCACAGGCCACATGACCTTCACACCTCCCTCTCGACAGGGAAGGCAGCAGTTCCTGAGCCCCAAGTGCAAGGACAGTCTCTGAAGACAGTCTTGGCTCCACCCCAGAGGGAGCACCCCTGTGGTGGCCACAGCTTTGCCTGGCTCAGTTAGTTCCTCACAGTGGGGCCACTGTTTCACATACTGACGAGGCCTCAGCCTCAGGAGGGCCAGGTGGTACCATGGGGTGGCTCCTCGAAGGGTAAGCAGTTACAGGGAGATGGGGTTTGTCCTCAAAAACTAACTCACCTCAGAATGAGGGCAGCAGACCTGGGCCCTCCTGCTTGGTAAAAGACCCTGTTGGATGCTCCATGTCAGAGCAGCAGGGCCTATTTTCAATGATGGACTATAGGAGGGCCCAGCCCCTCAGAAGCAGGGCCTGCACATCTCGTCGCAGAAGCCCCAAGGAGGCAGCTGGCCTTTGGAGCGGGCAGTAGAGGATGAAGGTCACGCACAACTTACATACCTGCTGCTGTGAGTAAAGGAGTGTCTCAAGGTACTTGATCACGTGGTTCTTGAAGTCCTTGGATTTCTCTTTCTAGGAGACAAGATTCTACACTGACCATCCAGTTTTTGCTTTCCCTTTCGATGGGATGGTGGTGTTTATTGCTGACCAAGGCCAAACACAGTCTCAGAAAGTAGAGGCAGCAGGTGGAACAGCTGTAATTTCCAGCCAAAGAGGGTCTGCCAAGGCCTTGAAAGGCTTTTTTGGAGGGCAGGAGATGGGAAGTGGAGGAGAAACGACAGGGGACCGAGGGTATGTGGCAGCTGCAAGATTTGTGTTTAACTGCTGTGGTCCCGCCACAAGTGTAAGATTTCCACTGTGCCTAGGATCAAGCATACACCCCGCAAAGAAGGCCACGCCTGCTCACGAGAACTGCCAAGTCACTGGCACCTCTCTCTTTACCCAATAGAGTTGGACAACACCAAGAGTATTCCTAAAACAAGCACTGCATGCTAAGTGAGAAGCAGGATCTTCTACCTCACCTCAAACCGTATCACTTCTTTTCGGACCACTGTTGAAATCCTCTCGAAGTCCCTTTCATATTGAGTCACCCGAGACTCCCACTGGGAAGAAAGAGGAAAGAAAGGATCACCTCATATTATAGCATCATTATTAAGCCTTCACATTTGGACAGCAATTTTACATATGAGGCCTCAATTGATCATTATGTCTGTCTGTCCCTGTGGGTAAGATGAGGTGTCACAGAGGATTTCACATGTAAGTCAGAGTCCAGCAGAAGGCTACTTTAGGGGCTGACTGGAAAAAGAGATGCCTGTGTTTCAGGCATCTGGGACCAACTGTGGTCCTTCAAGAAGGCTCTGATATGCCAGCAGCCTCCAGTTTAGGTACTCACCAGCAGGGCTGAAAGGCCTGGAAAACTTAATTTAGTTCTCACGAGAAGGCATATCTGAATCAGCTAGGTAGCTTTTCAAACACCCAGCCAGGACCCCTCCTGCCGAGATTCTTTTTTTTTTTTTTGAGATGGAGTCTCGCTCTGTCATCCAGGCTGGAGTGCAGTGGTGCGATCTTGGCTCACTGCAACCTCTGCCTCTCAGGTTCAAGCAGTTCTCGTGCCACAGCCTCCTGAGTAGCTAGGACTACAGGCGTGTGCCATCACGCCTAATTTTTTTTTTTTTGAGACAGAGTCTTGCTCTGTTGCCAGGCTGGAGTGCAGTGGCTTGATCTCGGCTCACTGCAACCTTCGCCTCCTAGGTTCAAGCGATTCTCCTGCCTCAGCCTCCTGAGTATCTGAGACTACAGGTGGGTGCTACCACGCCCAGCTAATTTTTGTATTTTTTTTAGTAGAGATGGGGTTTCACCATGTTGGCCAAGATGGTCTCAATCTCTTGACCTCGTGATCGGCTCACCTTGGCCTCCCAAAGTGCTGGGATTACAGGGGTGAGCCACCGTGCCCAGCCCCGGCTAATTTTTTGTATTTTTAGTAGAGATGGGGTTTTACCATGTTGGCCAGGCTGGTCTAGAACTCCTGACCTCGGCCGGGCGCGGTGGCTCACACCTGTAATCCCAGCACTTTGGGAGGCCGAGGCAGGTGTATCACAAGGTCAGGAGATCGAGACCATCTTGGCTGCTAACACGGTGAAACCCCGTCTCTACTAAAAGTACAAAAAATTAGCCAGGTGTGGTGGCAGGAGCCTGTAGTCCCAGCTACTTGGGAAGCTGAGGCAGGAGAATGGCGTGAACCCAGGAGGCAGAGCTTGCAGTGAGCCGAGATCGCGCCACTGCACTCCAGCCTGGTGACAGAGCGAGACTCCATCTAAAACAACAACAACAACAAAAAAACTCTGACCTCAAGTGATACGCCCACCTTGGCCTCCCAAAGTGCTAGGATTACAGGCGTGAGCCACCATGCCGGCCCAGAGATTCTGATTTGACAAGTCTGGGTAGAGTAGAAAAAGAACAGGGGGACTAGGCCTCAGGAAGGCCTGGAGTCATTCTCAGAGGCTTCCTCAGCAGCCACGGCCCTTTAGACTCAATCAGCGCTCTTCCCCCTGGGGGGTTCCAAACCTCTGGGTGGGATGGGCCCTGGGTTCATTTGGAACCAGCAGAACACCCCTGGCTGGGCTGCCTCAGGGGACTCACCTCGAGGATCTCGTCCTTGGCCTGCTGCAGCTTATCAGGCTTGTTGGCCCACAGCAGCCGAGCCTCGGCCTCCCGCTTCTTCTGCAGTGTGGCTTGGGCATCCTGCCAGCGCTGCCATGTCTTCATGCGCTGGTCAAAGGCAGCCTGTGGGGGTGGGGTTGAGGAGGAGCACAACCAGCTCTTCAACAGCTCTGCTGGCTCTGCCTCGAGGCAGGCTCTCCCAGCAGCTGCACCAGGGACGGACTGAGCAAGGGCAGGTTCTGCAGCCACGTTAGTGCCCAGCTGGGAAGTTTAATGTCTAGGAGCAAAGCTTGGGTAAGACTCCTCTCCAAGCTTCCAGGAGGCCAGTGCCATGCTGCTTCATGCTACTCCCAGGGCTGGATGGCAGGGAGCCAGTAGGTGGCCTCATGCCAGTGACCAATACTATGGCTTACAAAAGTACCTCCCTCAGATCAGTCAGTTCATAAGGCTACATACTTTCCCTGAGTGCCTGCCATGTGCCAGGAGCTAAGAATACAGTGGATGAAACTCATGGTCCCATTTTCATGGAACTTCCATCTAATGGAAAAGGCCAACATTACATTCACAATTACAAATAGATACAAGTATGCAGACTACTGGGAAAGCAGCAGGGTACTATAACATGAAACCAGGGGCCTAGCTTAGCCTGGGAAATATGTCAGGGAAGTCCACCCTAAGGACCCAGCCTTTAAACTGACACCCAAAAAATGCACAAGGTTAGCTTAACAAATCTTTAAATCAACACCTAAAACCACCATAGGGCCACACTGCTTTTTCCCAACCACACACTCACCTGCTCTAGGCTACCAAGGCCTCCAAGAAGCTCCCCAAAATCTATTTGCTAGTTTTCCTTGTTTCCAGTTCCTTGACCACAATCAACATTTCCAGGAAAGGAAGCTGCTGGCCTGACTAACCACGCCCACCCGGACTTGCTTAATAGGCTCCAAGCAGCAGCCTGGATCAAGGATCTGTGCCTGGGGCCAGCCGCCCAGCCAGGTTCCAGCGGCTCCCTCACTGCCCTGCAAAAGTTCCCCGAATATTTTCTTTTTAGACGGAGTTTCACTCTTGTCACCCAGGCTGGAGTGCAATGGCGTGATCTTGGCTCACTGCAACCTCCACCTCCTGGTTTCAAGTGATTCTCCTGCCTCAGCCTCCTGAGTAGCTGGGATTACAGGCGCCCACCACCACGCACGGATAATTTTTGTATTTTTAGTAGAGATGGGGTTTCGCCACACTGGCCAGGCTGGTCTTGAACTCCTGACCTCAGGTGATCCACCTGCCTCAGCCTCCCAAAGTGCTGGGATTACAGGCATAAGCCACCACGCCCCACCTTCCCTGAATATTGTCTATGCCTCCTTAGCGCAGGCTTTTGCCAAAACTTGAACCTTAGGGAATGCAACTGCCCCAGCATTGTCACTGCTGCTCCCCTGCAGCATCTTAACACCTCAATGTCAAAAGATTAGGTAAAGGGCAACCTCATATCTGAGTTAGACTCAAGCCCAACCCACTGGCCTAACAGCGGTCCGGCTCCACGCTCAGGGAAGAGCAGAAAAGAAACCTTTGCTCTTCTCTCCAATCCCACCACCAGGCTCATAAGCATGAGGTAGGCAGATGGAGGGTCTCTGAGAAAAGACCATTCGCAATTCTGTACCATGAGGCACACTTCCCCAGCCCCAGCCCATGTAGCTCTAAGCAAGGCCCTCACCCCTGTGGTACAAGCTCACTCTGCCTGGGGGCCATATCCAAGAACTGTGCTCTCCAGAGACCCCAAACAATGCTCCTCATAGAAAGCTTCCCCCAGAGGGTGCCCTTCCTGCAGCTGGCTCTCCAGTCTAAGTAGCCTGCCCAGTTCTAAGAATTACATAGCAGGTTATTTTTCAAGCCTCTTATCACTCTGGAGTTAGCAGCAAACCAAACAGCAATGGGAGAGGACAATGAGCAACCTCCCAGGCTCTATGAGGCATCTCTACCATGGGGGAAGCGACAGCCTGGGAGCAGCTCAGCTCCTGACACAATGCACAAGCTCCCTAATGGGAGATATGCTGGGGATGGGGAACGAGCGGTGGGCACTGTTCTAACTCTGAGGCTCACACATCCTGATCCCAAGCCAAATCAGGGACAGACTTAGGCCCTTAGAGTGTAGGCTTCCGAATCTTGGTTCTTTCCTCTGTCTTAGGGAGGCCATGTGACAGCTAATACCACTGTCAAAATTCCTTAACCTTAATCACTAGGAGTGCTCACGGGGAAACCACACTGCTTGATCACCAGGAGAAAGAGTGAGGTGCTCGACGAGGGGCAGGCTGGAATGTTACCAGTGTGGGGTGGCACAGCACAAGAAGGCTCTGGTGACAAGCTCTCTCAGTCCCCTGGCCGCACTCCTCCATGCAATGCCAAGCCAGTTCCATGTAGTTACCTGACTGCCCATACTGGAAGGACAAGTGGAAGTCAGCAAGAGCTCTTAACCAGGGCAAAGCCACCAGTTACTGTTAAGGAGGCAAAGACCAAAGGACTGAGGAAGTCACTGTTCCAGGGGACCAAGAGAGCAGGTCTGTAAGCAACCTTGCTTCAAGAAAAGACCACAGAAGACACTGTCTGGCCTCAACAATAAAGGGCAAGCTATTTGGAAATTCAAGAGTGGTCTTTTCTCCAAATGCCATCTAGGAATCTTGGCTGTGGGGCTCAAAATGATTCAGTGATAACTGGCTAAAAGGTGAATAGATTGCTTGGTTTATAGTAAACCTTTCCTCTTAAAAGTAGAAAAAGTGACACCTATTTACAAGCTATAATGGGATGGGGAAGCTATCTTGGGAAGGGGACCAGCAAAGGAAAAACAAATCAAATCAAGGGAAGGAGGAGAAAAGGAAACAGAAGCTTACTCGGACTATGGCCAGGAGGCGAATGTAGTCACTCAGAAGCTCAGCAAGAAGGAAGAAGTCATTGTTGGCCTGTTCCTGGTGGAGCTGCTCAATTTTTTCTTCCACCTCAGCCAGCTGGGAGAGTGCCCGTGACAATGCCGTGTTGTCCTCAGAGCTCCCAAGCATGGCTAGACTCTTTGCAAACTGGGCTGTGTTCAGCGCTAGCTCTGGAAGGAGGAAAAGACAGCAGAGGCCTCTCTGATCTCACAAGGAAAAGGGACAAATCAGCTGACACTGCATGGCATGTCTTAGCAATGCCGCCCACTGCATATCTGGGAATTGAGGGCTCTGCAACCCAGTCACTGACACCACAGTTAACTGTATTCAGAGAGTAAAGAGAATGTGGCCTGGTCACAGGAGCAGGAGGGAGAGGCACCAGCTGTCCTGAGTTTCACTGGGTTAGGCCTACCTGAAGCAAGCAGCTCCAATATCCCTGGAGAACCAAAGCCCAGTTGTTAAATAACAAACAGGCCAAAGAAACTATTCTTATATTTATGTTAAAGCTCATAAGTGGTAGCCTCTCTGTACAAGAGAGAAGAGTGAATATATGTGCATACCGTACAGTCTTGCACGTTCTAGAGTAGGGCAAACTTTGTGCAAAGGAGTGCAGTGGCGCCATCTCAGCTCACTGTAACCTCCACCTCCCGGGTTCAAGCAATTCTCTGCCTCAGCCTCCCAAGTAGATGAGATTACAGATGCCCACCACCACACCTGGCTAATTTTTTGTATTTTTAGTAGAGACAGGGGTTCACCATCTTGGCCAGGCTGGCCTTGAACTCCTGACCTCGTGACCCACCTGCCTCGGCCTCCCAAAGTGCTGGGATTACGGGCGTGAGCCACCGTGACTGGCTGATAATAAATTTTTTAGACTTTGGAGGCTACACATAGTCTGCTCCAGATTCTTTTCTCCCCTCATTCATTCCTTTAAAAATGTAAAAACCTAAATTTGTAGCTCATGGCAATAGGAACCAGGGTCAGATTTGGCCCATGGGCCAGATTATACTTTGCCAACCCTTACTTACCCTGGCCTCATGCTATGGGTCTTCTCTCTGTTTTGATTTCTAATTATCAGCATGTTTAAGGCAGAGAGGGAAAAGATTCAAACTGGGAAAATTTCACAAGCTCTTAAGCAAATTTCACTAAAGAAAGATGCAGAAGGATTAGGAGACAGGTGGTTTCCTTGCATTTATGCATCGCTGGTTTGACCATGTAGCTCAAGCATGTATTACATCATTTTGGATGTAAGCCATCAACTCAAAACCAACAGAAGCCCACATCCCAGGTCATGCTATATCTGGGATGGCTTCCCTGCACCCCTCCCAGGTAGAAAGTACAATGCCCACAGTGGTTGAATCATGTTTTCTGCCAGGAGACGCAGGGCATACCTTTTTTTATCAGAACATCAAGGACCAGGTGGGCTGAGAATTTCAACTTGGATGGCTGAGAGGATTGGAACAGCATGCCCTCCCATCTCCAGTTCACTAGAGACAACAATTTCCCCTAGCTCCAAGTGCATTTCAGAGCTTGTTACCTTTCCTATGGTTGACTAGAGTTTCTACAACAGCATGCAGTTTCCGTAAGCGCTGCTCCTCACACTCTACCTCCTGGAGCTTCTCCTCAAACCACTGAAACACAAAAGCCCAGAACTTTAATGAGATTACTTTTATAGGTGCAGTACAGTCTTTTTTAGCAGTTGTTTTTCAAAAAGGGACTGAAAAATCTTATAAAAAATTTCTTATCTCAGAAATTTCAGGACTCCTTAGGGGTTCTGACCCATAAGCCTGAGGTGTAGGTGGAGGTAAGAGGCACAGGGCTACTCACAATGTCTGATTCATTCATCTTGATGGTCATTTTGCTGACGGCATCTGTGGCTTTGTTGAACATCTTGAGGAGACCAGCACCACTCAATGTCTGGGTACCCACGGCACGTGGCAGCTACAAGACCAAGAAGGCAGGGATGGCAAGTTATCTGCTGCCCCTATGTTAGGTTCAGAAGAATTAGTATCCATCAGATGGCATGCCAAAACTTGCCAGACAAATTATTTGAACTGTAAATTGTTTCCAAAGGCAGTCTGAGGAATCCACAACTAACATGTCCATACAAAAAAATCAAAGAACCATGTTAAAAAGAATCAGCAACATTTTCAGCTTTTGATATTTTATAAAGAAAAAAAGTAGACTGGGGTGTTATGTGGCCAGGTGACCTCAAATTGAGATTGTCTGCCTACCCAGGCATGAACTGCTTAAGTACCAAGCATACTCTTGTTAAAAGTCAAAAGTTCCTTTGGATTAGCATACTTTGTACAAAACCGGACTTAAAAGTCTTAAGACACTGAAATCGTGCTGTGTTCGAATTTTCTTCAGTGAGCAAATATCCAAGGACAAGAAAATTATTGATGCAGATCAAGGCTACTTTCAGGGATAACCTAGTAGTCAAGCAGGCCAAATATTTAGAAACAATCTGATTGCTGTTCAGTCTCCCCAGTACTCTCCTAGGGCATGGAAAGGACGCTGAAAAATCTATAGCATATACAGCATACTATGCTAAAAAGTCAGATTTTAGTGTTCAGGACTCTATGGCAGTAGTTCTTTTTTTTTTTTTTTTTTTTTGAGACGGAGTCTTGCTCTTGTCGCCCAGGCTGGCGTGCAGTGGCACGATCTCAGCTCACTGCAACCTCTGCCTCCAGGGTTCAAGTGATTATCCTGCCTCAGCCTCCCAAGTAGCTGGGATTATAGGTGCCTGCCACCACGACCAGCTAATTTTTGTATTTTTAGTAGAGACAGGATTTTGCCATGTTGGCCAGGCTGGTCTCGAACTCCTGACCTCAGGTGATCCTCCTGCCTCAGCCTCCCAAAGTGCTGGGATTACAGGCATGAGCCACCGTGCCTGGCCTGGCAGTAGTTCTAAACTTGGGGCCACTTTGCTTCCTAGGGGACATTTGGCAATGTCTGGAGATGATTGTGGTTGTTATAACTGGGGAGGGGGTGCTACCTGGATCTAGTGGGTGGGTACCAGGAATGCTGCTAAAACCCCCTATAACGCATACGACAACCCCTACGACAAAGAACTATCTGACCCGAAGTGTCCACAGTGCTGCTACAGACATACCCTGCTTAGAGGTATGGAGTAAAGACGAGAGGGTGAAAAGGAAGAAGGGATTTAAGAATATCCACAAGAAAAGAATAAAAGATTTGAAGCATTTGACAGGGAATTTTTAATGAAAACATTTCATTTTAGAGGAAAAAACCCCCTCATTTATTTAGTATCATTTTCTTCACTGGAGTAACACATACTATATACAAATGAAAGAAAAATTTAAAAATAAAAATTAAAGCAAAATGATAGCACTACCCAGTCAATTACTTCCTTCTAGTTTGCTTTCCTGTGAGATAAAACATTTCACTCCAGTGTTTCTTTTGATCTTAATGACTTACATGTTTCTACAGCTGTATTTATATGCTATTTCATGTTTCACATTTTGTAATTCTTTTAACGTACATGTCCATGTACTAACATTTCTGTATACTTTGTTTATGATGAGAATCAAATATTTGGTTATACTGATATATTTTACTTAACTCTTCCACTGTTAGCAATTGGGCTGTTTTCAATTTTTGACAATCATGACTAGCCTACGCATAGCCTGTGAAAGAGACTGTCTACTTCAATCAACACTTTTCCTACATGGCAGTTCTGTGGTTTGCGGTAACTGTTAACCAGTGACCCGCCTGGCATAAAATATGCATTCAATCTGAGCCAAGAAGTAACCTACAACATGCCAAGGACCTGCCAAATAGATCACTGTGTTGATCCAGTAAGACAATACTAGGCTGCTATTTGACCCTTACAACCAACTGCTTTTGACTTCGGGCAGAGCTTCTTTTATTTCAAAGGCTGAAAAATACTTGTCACTCTCAGGGGTTCACACAAAACTAGGATACAGTCTAGTACTAGGCATGTTAAGTGCTCACATATTTTTGGAATGAACTAGTTTCATTTCACTAGGGGCAGATATAAATTATGAAATTCAGTTTGCACTGAATACTAACCTCTTCTTTTTCCAAGAACTCTCTGACATCAGGGTCCTGTAACATGGTAGGATGATTTACAATCCTCTGAAGGTACCTAAAAGGTAAGCAGTTATCATCTGGTTAGTTGAGCCGGCCTCAGAAGGTTCTGGGCGTCACACAGTGCTGGCAGTGATACCATGTCTTTTGTACTTTTTGTACTTAAAGTACCCTGAGATAAGGTACTTAAGTAGGACTCTCCTCGTAAGCATATTCAAGTTCACATTCCTGACATTTCCAAAAAGGGAGAGAAAAATAACTGGTCAGAAAGAAACCTCAGAGCCATTCATATTTGATTGTCTAAGAATATGACTGCCTGCTCACTCAGGATGGGGAAAAAACAGAAGATGGTCTATTCCTAAGGTGGGAAAATAAGCGACTCAGGAAAAGTTAAGAGATAATAAGGAGGTGTGCAACTTCAATTCATTCATGTTTCATCTCTAACTCAATGGACTGTCTCATCATTTAGACTCACTTTTCAGCTTTTCATTTGTCCTCACATTATTCAGGAAAATGGCTGTATGGTACTTACCTTTCTAAAGCAGCTCTCCGTTTTTCAAGAAATTCTGCAGAAGAAGAATCTTCCTTCCCAACTTTCACTTTTGTCATCCCTAGAATGGAATTTAAAAAGCAAAATAACCATAAATCATCATGAAGAGGATAAATCTTTTTTTTTTTTTTAAGTGTCAACAGAAGGAAAGGCAGTGAGGCTAGCACACAGCCTAAGGCCACTTCTATGTTATGTGCAGGGATGAACAAAAGGTTCTTTACATGACAGCCACTTTTGAAAACTAGTCTCTAAGTGCTGAAGGTTCTAAACTCTAGGACTTGCAGAGTAAACATTTTCTTAAAAAGGCGGCCATGGAACCCTGAGTACAAACATCAACTGATGTTAACGAAGAGGCTCCTGGCCAGGCACAGTGGCACACCCGTAATCCCAGCACTTTGGGAGGCCAAGGTGGGTGGATCACGAGGTCGAGAGATCAAGACCATCCTGGCCAACGTGGTAAAACCCTGTTTCTACCAGAAATACAAAAATTAGCTGGGCATGGTGGCGGGCACCTGTAGTCCCAGCTACGCGGGAGGCTGAGGCAGGAGAATCTCTTGAACCTGGGAGGCGGAGGTTTCAGTGAGCCGAGATCGCACCACTGCACTCCAGCCTGGTGACAGAGCGAGACTCCACCTCAAAAATAAACAAACAAACAAACAAACAAAAACCAAAAAACCAAAAAAACAAACAAAAAAAAAATGAAGAGGTTTCTTCCTCTGACCCCTAATCCAATGTAGTCTATTTCAATCTGGAGGCAACCGCAATCATTTAAGACTCCTGAAGACCAACAGAAAACAAACGAACATGACAACTCTGGAGGCTAAACCCAGAGCTCCTACTGCACCCAAGGAGAACATGCCAAAATATGCTATTTTTCTCCAGACCTCCAGTGTAGGAAAACACTGGAAATGTCTCTCTTCTAACCACAAGACTGTTAATAGAAGTAGTCTCATATACTAAACAGTAAGTGAATTTTGGAGAGAATGCAAAGGAAAACAATGCAAGTGGAATGAAAGACCACAGGCTTACCTATGAGGCTCTTCTCCGGTGGAGGAGGGACAATGAAGCCATTCTGAGAGTGCTTCTCGGAAAGCTTCTCATAAAGACCCAGAAAGTCACTAAATCTTCTTTTTACTGCAAACTGTTTGCTTCTGAACAATGGTAAGCTCGTCTTGGGGACAGGAAAAAACACAAGGCAATTTCATTCCAAATAGGGGATGTTATCTTGAAAGTCATCCTATTCACATTAAAGAAACCCATTTCCCAGATCTCTGCCCTTCAGTCACCTGGCAAATAACTTTCTCCAAGGCAGAGAGTCTTAAACTTTTTAAAACTATAGTTCCCCCTTTGGGAGTCTGGGAGCCTAAGGAGCTCTTCTCAGAATAATGATTTTAAATGCAAAAAATATATAGGATTATAAAGGCAATCAATTAAAATTCAAATACATCTGAAGCCATGGTGACCTTTGAGAAAAAAAAAGTCAAATACAGTTTCATTCCCAGGTTAAGAACTCTTGTTCTAAAGAAAGAAATGTTCAGTTCTAGTTTAAAGCTAAAATTCTACAGTAACCAGTAACCCATTCATCTTTCACTGACTTTTTTTTTTTGGAGACAGGATCTCACTTTGTTGCCCAGGCTGGAGTGCATTGGTACGATCACAGCTTACTGCAGCCTCAAACTCCTGGGCTTAAGCGATCCTCCCACCTCAGCCTCCCAAGTAGCTAGGAATACAGGCACACGCTACCATGCCCAGCTCATTCTTCACTGCCTTTTTTTTTTTTTTTTTTGAGATGGAGTCTCACTCTGCCACCCAGGCTGGAGTGCAGTGGTGCAATATCGGCTCACTGCAACCTCCACCTCCTGGGTTCAAGCAATTCTCTTGTCTCAGCCTCCTGAGTGGCTGGGATTACAGGCTCCTGCCACCACGCCCAGCTAATTTTTATAGTTTTTTAGTAGAGATGGGGTTTCACCATGTTGGCCAGGCTGGTCTCGAACTCCTGACCTCAGGTGATCCACCTGCCTCAGCCTCCCAAAGTGCTGGGATTGCAGGCGTGAGCCACTGCGACAAGCCTCATTGACTTATTTAAGGGTATTAGCTGCTGGAATTACAGCAGCCAAACTAAAGACAGACAAAAAGTGCTTCTAAGAAGGGAAAGCAGGTGATGAGCAGGGCGGGAATTGGATGAAATGTGTAAGCTGTAGACAGTAACCTCTAAAGTATCATAATCTAGAGCTCACAGGACTCAGGCCAACAAGTAGTAGAGAGACAATACAAAGCAGATTTCTACCAAAAAAGTTACGCCTACATCACAATGAGAGTTCACTTTAAACTCACCAGATAGGCAAAATTTAAGGAGACTGGCCTCACCAATTGCTGGCAAGGAAGTGAATCAATGGGAACTTTTATACACTGCTGATGGGGTATAAATTGGTACAAAGACTTTAAAAAACAGTTTGTATTCCTTGTGTCCAATATTTGCAGTACCTGTGACCCACGCGAATTACTCCTGGTTACATACTCTAGAGAAACCCTTCCACGTGTGCACTAGAGACGTGCAAGAAAGTTCCCAGTTACAAAAACCAGAAACATGTTGACAGCAGAAAATGGTCACAACAGGAAAACATAAATATTTCGTGGTATATGAACTAACTACAGCCACGACCATCAAGGATGGGTGAGAGAAACAATGCTAAATAAAGCAAGCACAATTATCAGCATGATACTATTTTTTTCTTTTTTTTTTTGAGACAGAGTCTCGCTCTGTCGCCCAGGCTGGAGTGCAGTGGCGCGATCTCGGCTCACTGCAAGCTCCGCCTCCCGGGTTCATGCCATTCTCCTGCCTCAGCCTCCCCAGCAGCTGGGGCTACAGGTGCCCGCCACCACGCCCAGCTAATTTTTTTGTATTTTTAGTAGAGACAGGGTTTCACTGTGTTAGCCAGGATGGTCTCGATCTCCTGACCTCATGATCTGCCCGTCTCGGCCTCCCAAAGTGCTGGAATTACAGGTGTGGGCCACCACGTTAGGCCCATATATATATATATATAAAGATTTCTTATAAAGGAAATGAGAGACAACTCAGGAGAAAGGACACCTCTAAGGTATGAGGCAGGGGATATGATGGAAAAACACGCAAGTGGATCCAATGGTACTCAACTTAAGACTAGTGGTAAGTTTAGGGCTTCATTTATTATGCTTCATAACTTGTGTACAACATTGTGTACATTTTGTATGCATTAATATTATATACAAAAGAAGAGCAGACTAGAGGGGCAAAAGGTTAAGTATTAAAAAAAGCTCTCTGAAACCTCAGAAGCATTGAAGATTTTAAAAGATGGTTTAGGGCAATCTGTGAATCTAGCTCCAAACCACATGGTTCTCTAAGAGGGATGGGGCTGTATCAGATATACCACGACTTAATAGAATCACACTGAAATGTTAGCTTTCTGGAAGAGTATTAAAAAGAATCAGTCTGGAGTACCCAGATGAGATTACCAAGGGGATGCAGGCATGCTCCATCTTGAGTAAACATGAAGATGTTGGCAAAGAAACAAAGGAGATACCCAGAAATAATCTGAATGATGACCTTGGTATAAGCACCAAAGTCTATGAAGATGGTCATCAGCAGGGTCACCTGGACTCACCTGTGTTGTAACTTTGTAGGCTACATATGCATTCATACCATCCCCTGTGGGAGAACAAGAAAGCAGAAGATTATCTTGTAAACCAAAGCAGTGCCAATCCAGCTAACATTTAACCAGGAATCACAAAAGCCATAGGAACCCTGGATAAGAAGGGATGCTTGTTTCATCTCCAAGCTTTATATGCAATCTTAGAATCCAGTTCCTACTTTGCCTCAGGGCCTCTGTGGCACATAGCAAGCCCCCATGGATGCTGGCTGGGCCCCAGTTTGAGTTACACAAGAGAGTCAGCCCTCTGTTCCAAAGCCAGGCCAGGCTCCATTTATACCCTCCACAAAGCAGCACTGGATACTGACAATCCATCAGTTGTTACCATGCCAATATTTGGGCTGGTTACACACATCTGTCCAAAACCAAACAATTCTCTTGCTGTATAAAGCAGGAGGAGAAGGAAGCAACTGATATAAAAGGAAACAAGTAGTTCTACCCTAGGCTAGCTCTGGGCTCGATTTGCTCTTTCAGAAATAACGTCACAATCCCCTCCATTGGTGCTGGGGGGGACACTGACCTCTCTGATCTAGCATGTTCACCAAGAGCAAAGGGTCTGGCAGGAAGACACTTTGGCTGCCTAATGTCACACAAATCTCCCTTTCCTGGAGCAATTATTTTTGTGAAAAAGTCTTTGACTGTTAAATAATTTGGGATTCAAGCTATTGTTTTTCTCTGTGGTGATGTCCTGACCTAGACCACTTAAGGAGATAAAGATGCCATTGATACCCTGAGCACTGAAAAGACATGTTCTGGAATCCAAACAGACACAGCTCCAGTGCTGGACTATGGTGTTTGGGGTTGGTTTTGCTCCCTGCCTCCCCCACCCTTGATTCCTTCCCACATCAAACAGGAAAATCTAGGTCAACAGTTACCAGCTGCTTAAGCCCCTGAACTGGTTCTGGGGTGAGGGGTGAGGGGCCAAGGGAAGGAAGAGCAGGCAGTACTGGATCAGCAGCTCCACACATTACAACTTGGTTTCAATAAGATGGCTGGAAATGCCTGGTTTTTGAAAAATTTACCAAGAATTTGAAGATTACACAGGAATACAGGGCTTGTCTGCTATATTTCCCCAGCCTCTACCAAAAGGGTGTATATAAAACAGAAACCATAAGCTAAACTTTAGAAGTTATTTTATACTGATTACCAACTTTAGTTCTCTTCTAAACCACCTTACTAACATTACCCAATACTACTAAGGATGTTTACTACTGATAAAAGAAAAAAAAAAGAAATCTAAGTTTATTTTATAGAAGTAATATTCAAAATTTCATTCACAGCAGAATAGTTATGGTCAAATGTCCAAGAAGTCAATTCCATAATTTAGTGCCTGCAATTAAGAAAGTCTAAATGCAAACACAGAGAAAACAGAAAAGCAGGATCTTCAGATATTTTGTTTCTCAGCTGCTTTTACTTAGGCAATGTACATGAAAAGAGACATGCTGCATGTACATAGAGAGCACACAGATCTGCAAATGAGCTAGTAATACAAGGTTTTAAATTTACGTAAATTTCCAGAATAATTTCAGAGTTGAAGATAACATATGCAAATTACCAAGGCTCTAAAAAGCATATCCTGGTAAAAGTTAAATTCTAAATTATTTAGATGTGTGCAGGAACAAGAAGCACATGTTGAATAAACAGCCCACACAAACAGAATGTGTTGTTATAAAGATCAGGCCTTAAAAAAAAAAAAAAAAGATCAGGCCTTGAATATGAAAATATTTTAATTAGCTGGTTTCTTGGCATCAACATGACTAAGAATCTAGACTACAGTGCAAGGAGATGAAAACTTATCACCAAGAGTGATTTGTGTTTAAATGCATCTGATCCATGGGCTGTTTAAATTACTCTCTGTAATGGGATAAATTGTGTCCCCTTCAAAATAGGTACGTTTTACGTTCTAACTCCCAGTTCCTCAGAATGTGATCTTACAGGGTCTTTACCGATGTAATTGAGTTAAAATGAAGACATTAGGGTGGGCCCTACTCCATTCGGGTTGGTGTCCTTATTTGTTAAAGAGGGAATGTGTACACAGAGATAGACATGCATAGAGGGAAGGCAATGTGGAGACGCTTAGGAAGGATGCCACATGACAGCAAAGGCAGAGACTGAAGTGATGCATCGACAAGCCGAGGAAGGCCTGAGACTGCCAGAAGCTGGGAGAGAGGCATGAACAGTCCTTCCCTGGTGCCTTCACAGGGAGAGTGGCCTGCCGACACCAGGATTTGAGATTTCTGGCCTCCAAAACTGTGAGAAATTTCTGTTGTTTTAACCAGTTTGTGGTACTTTGCTACAGCAGCCTTAGGAAACCAGTATGTTCCCTCTCCTGGTTCAGACATCATGACTTATTACATTTTAAGAGAATAACTGCCACTCATTCATCTTATTCCACCAAGGATTTAAAGCAGTGAATAACTAGCTTAAAATTAATGTGTTTATAGACTATCCATAAATATTAGAGAAGCAAGAGAGAATCTAGACATGTAATCCAAAGTCCTGGTCCAGGATCTATCATGGGCCACACTGTGCCCTAACAGGAAAGCTACTTCCTTTTTGGTCCTCAATTTCCTTTTCTGTCAGATGACAGAACTGTGTAAGATGCTCAAAAACATCCTACCAGTCCAACAGTCTGGGAAAAGTAAAACTCAACAGTTCAAATCAAAAAAAAAAATTTTTCTTTTTGAGACAGGATCTCACTCTGTTACCCAAGCTGGAGTGCAATAGTGTTACCTCAGCTCACTGCAGCCTTGACCTTCCAGCCTCAAGTGATCCTCCCACCTCGGTCTCCCAAGTACGTGGGACTACAGGCATGTACCGCCATGCCTCTGTAATTTTTTATTTTTTTGTAGAGACAGGGCTAATTTTTTACTTTTTGTAGAGTCATGGTCTTTCCATGTTGGGCAGGCTGGTCCTGAATTCCTGGGTTCGAGTGATCCTCCTGCCTTGGTCTTCCAAACTGCTGGGATTACACATGTGAGCCACTGCAGCTGGCCTAAAATCAATAGTTTAATGACAACCATTTTGGCCGGAGACCAGGTTAGGCAACATGGTGAAACCCTGTCTCTACAAAACATACAAAAAAATTAGCCAGGCATGGTGATGCACACCTGTAGTCCCAGCTACTCAGGAGGCTGAGGTGGAAGAATCACCTGAGCCTGGGGAGGTCGAGGCTGCAGTGAGCTGTGATCGTACCACTGCACTCCAGCCTGGGTGACAGAGTGAGACCCCATCTCAAAAAAAAAAAAAAAAAAAAAAAAAAAAAAAAAAAAAAGACAACCATTTTGGCATAAAGTCTAACAAGTTCCTGTCCCTAGTTCCAAATAGACCAAGAGTTGAGAATTACATTTGTCCTCTTAACTGTATAAACACCACCCTGTTTAGGAAGACAGGCTCTGTATAGCCTCTTCCGTAAGGGACTACAGCTAGAACAAGGAAAGATCAGGCCTATTGTTCTCCACTCAGCGATAACTCTTGCAAGCTTGGGAGAGGGGAAAGCCATCCTAAAAATCCAAGTCCAGACAAAGTTAAGTGTTATGCTTTTTGAAGATCTAACTTCAATTTTGAGTACAATTCAACTTGGATCCCACAGATAGACTTCCCCACCTCATAAGGTTATCAAAAGTATGTGTCTCAATGAGAGTTTCAAACTTCTTGAGGGAAAAAATAAGTTCAGTGTCCCTCAATTTTAGAACATGTATTTTTTAGGGTGCTTACATGGAATTTACTATCTCAAAAGACAGTAAAATGGTCTTATCAACTCTGAAGGAGAAGATAATGTGTTTTTTTTTTGTTTTTTTTTTTTTTTTTTTAAGACACAGTCTTGCTCTGTTGCCCAGGATGGAGTGCAGTGGCATGATCTCAGGTCACTGCAGCCTCCACCTCCCAGGTTCAAGCAATTCTCTGGCCTCAGCCTCCTGAGTAGGTGAGATTATACGTGCACACCACCATGCCTGGCCAATTTTTGCATTTTTAGTATAGATGGGGTTTCACCATGCTGGCCTGGCTGAACTCCTGACCTCAAGTGATCTGCCTGCCTTGGCCTCCCAAAGTGCTGGGATTACAGGTGTGAGCCACCATGGCTGGCCTGTTGGGGTTTTTAAAAAGAGACTCTAGCTGGGTGCGGTGGCTCATGCCTGTAATCTCGGTGGTTTAAGAGGCTAAGGCAGGAGGATCACTTGAGGCCAGGAGTTTGAGACCAGCCTGGGCAACATAGCAAGACCCCATCTCTTAAAAAAAAATTAGTCGGCATGGTAGCAAGTGCCTGTAGTCCCAGCTACTTGGGCAGCTGGGGTGGCTGAGGTGGGAGGACTGCTTGAGTCCAGGAGCTGGAGGTGATAGTGAGCTATGATAGTGCTACTGTGCTCCATTCTGAGTGACAAAATGAGGCCTTGTCTCTAAAAAACAAAAAACCAAAAGAATAAAAATAAAAAGGGATTCTAGTAGTATTTGATGACTCTGATTTTTCTTCCTGAAGCCAAGAAAAGACTGACTAACACATTGAGTAACTGCAGTCTCTGGCTTTAGAAACATAGCGAGGGGTCTACTTTTACAGAAAAGATACTAATGAAGTACATCACATTGGCTAGTTCAACTCTGGGGGTAGCCATCCTGAAATTAGCTACCTATGCTTTCCACAGCCACATCCTAACATCACAAGGAGTCCTAAGAACCACTTACCTATTTTCTCAGGATCAGTTATACCGACTGTCAAATCAAATTGATCCTCCTGTTCTTCTTCCTCTAGCTTTTTCAAGAAAAGACAAATCATGAGAGTTGATATGAAAAAAAAGCTATCAATTTTACCCTGTAATAACCTTATACCAATCTAATAAAATCAAGATGTATCCTTCATTGTTCAGCTTTTGTCCATTCCCAACAATCCCAATGAAACAACTCTCAAAATTTTAAATTAGGAGCCAGCTTACAAGTCTTTGTTACATGTATCCCCTTAAAATCTTATTTTGATGACAATGAATAACTGCCAGATTTAGAAAGACTTGCCTCTTGCAGACTAGGAAGGGAGTGAGGAGAAACTATACTCCTGAATATGGAAGCTTCACACACTAAGTATCTTTAGTAACCATTGAAAGCCTTTGTGCTCGGGGCAATAGATACTCTGCCCAAGAAAGACTCCTATATTGGATTCTGGTTGTCCATTAACCATAAAGATCTCCTTCAAGAGTCATAAATATTTTCTCAAGGTTCATACTCAACTACACTTCAGACTGGCAGTACACAGTCCTAAATATCTAAAAGCGATAAGACCAAGAGCACAGATTCTCACCTCCTCATAGGTTGGCTGGGGCTTTGAAGAATTTGTGGCTTCCTGCGGAGGAAGAGAAATGAGTGTTTTGGCTGGCATCTTCTTCTGATTATTTTGTGTGCTGTCCAAGGATAGCTCCACCGTGGCATCTAAAATGAAGTTGATATTTTAAAATGAAGGTCAGTAATGAGTCTTTGAAGGCTAAACTTGTATAGGCTAAGAACTTACAAGAACAATAGCAAGCACTCTCAATACATAGAGGCTCTTAGACTGAGAGTCATAAAATGTTTACAAGGAGAAAAGGAGAGGAAGGTAAGCGAAGTGTTCTTCTAGCACAGGCTTAGTAGAACCACCTCTACTTCTTTCCAAATACAACCACTTGGCTACCCTCTCCTACCTAGAATTTAGGCAAGAACCAAGGATAAGCAAAAAGACAACACAGCCAAAATAAATTTATCAATTTTATTTTTTTAAATTTTATTTATTTTTTAGACAGAGTCTCACTCTGTCACCCAGGTTGGAGTGCAGTGGCATGATCTGGGCTCACTGCAACCTCCACCTCGCAGGTTCAAGTGATTCTCCTGCCTCAGACTCCTGAATAGCTGGTACTACAGGTGCACACCACCACAGCCAGCTAATTTAGTTCGTCAGTTTTAATCTTAGGAGTATTCCTTTAGAACATTATATGAGCCCTATTTATTCTTGTTATAATTGTTTGTAAAAGGCTGGGCGTGGCGGCTCATGCTTGTAATCCTAGCACTTTGGGAGGCCAAGGTGGGCGGACTGCCTGAGCTCAGGAGTTTGAAACCAGCCTGGGCAACATGGCGAAACCACGTCACTACTAAAAATACAAAAAAAACAGTAGCCGGGTGTGGTGGCCTGAGCCTGTAGTCCTAGCTACCGGCTAGGACTCCAATTCTCCTGAGGCAGGAGAATTGTTTGAACTGGGGAGGCAGAGGTTGCAGTGGGCCGAGATCGCGCCACTGCACTTCAGCCTGGGCGACAGAGGGAGACTCCGTCTCCAAAAAAAAAAAATTGTTTGTAAAAGAAGTTCAGATGTTTGCTTTACACAGCAATATGATAGAAGAGGCAGGCATACCGACAGGAAAAAAAAAAAATGATGTCAAAGGAAGTGTCAGGAAAACTATAAGCTAGAAAAAAATGGAGCCAAGATACAAGCACAGTAACATTTGGGAAAGGGCACTTTTCCACACACCTGATGACAGCACTGTTATTTTGTCATGGTTTAAGAATTTTTCCTAATGGTTTAGATCTCCTTGTAAGGGTTAAATTATACTTACTATATGCTATCCAATTTGCGAAAAAAGACATGTAATATCTGAAAATCTTTCTACTCAAAACAGTTTAAAAAACAGTGCTTAAGGGCTGCCTTTGTCTATCTGGGGAGAACTCAGTTGAAGAGAACGACTCATTCCCTCAGTGTTCCAGAGAAGGGACTTTAAAAATAGCATTATGTACCATTTTTAGGCATTAAAATTTTTTATGCAAATAAAAAGAATGCACTTTCAACTTGGAGCAATGGAACTAGATGCTCTAAGCCTAAACAGTCCAAACTTTTTTTCTTTTTTAGTAACAGAAAACATAAATATCAATTTGGGTTTGGTCTGATCAGTAAGTATTCTATTTTAATCTTAGGAAATTCAAAGAATGCTGTTTCTTCTTCTTTTTCATTTGGGGCTAAACGAAACCAGAGATGATGGTTTATGCATATATGCCTATAGCATAATCAAGTCCCAGATCAGTATTCTAATCATTAAATGTGAATCAAGTCTGCAAACAGGGTTGCCACACTGTTAGAAATGAAATCTGATCCCTATCAGGACAGCGAGAAAGGTGGTAACATAATCTGACTCTGGGGTGGGAGTATAAAACGAACAAGCAAAAAAGTACAGTTGACCCTTGAACAACACAGGTTTGAACCGCATGGGTCCATTTATACATGAATTTTCCTCTGTCTCTGCCACCCTGAGGCAGCAAGACCAACCCCTCCTCTGCCTCAGCCTACTTACTCAATGTGAGGATGCAAGAATGAAAACCTTTATGATGAACCACTTCCATTTAATGAAAGGTAAATATATTTCCCTTCCTATGGTTTTCTTAATAACTTTCTTTTCTCTAGCTTACTTTATTGTAGAATACAGTATATAATACATGTAACATACAAAAGACATGTTAATTGATTATCTTATCAGTAAGGCTTCCAGTCAACAGTAGGCTATTAGAAAAGTTTTGGGGAAGTTATAAACAAATTTTTGACTGCACCTGCATTGTTCAAGGACTAACTATACATATAATGAACATGTTAGGATATTAGGAGTCTCTGAAACAAGCAACCAGTTGAAGTATGTGTAGGATATTCACATCATGCAGGTCCCACACAAACAATTCAGTTAACAAACATGTTTGGAAATGAAACAGGAAGTATCACTCATCTAAAATATTTGGCCCTTTAGAATGCTACTAAAAACCTTTTGCCAGCTTGGGCAACATGACAAAATCCTGTCTCTACAAAAAATAAAAAACAAACACGCAAATATTAACAGGCGTGGTTGTGCCCACCTGTGGTCCTAGCTACTCAGAAGGTTGAGGTGGGAAGATCACTTGAGCCTGGGAGGTCGGGGCTGCAGTGAGCCATGACCACACCACTGCACTCCAGCCTGGGCAACAGAGTGAGAACCTGTCTCAAAAAAAAAAAAAAAAAAAAAAAAAAAAAAAAGCCTTTTGAAGAGCTGTGCATCTTCTACTGAAATTCATGTGATAAAGATGCCAAACTTTTATTAAAACATGCTCTTCTCTTTGAACTCCTGTTAAGAGTACTGGAAAAGCATTCAGGCTCCATGAGAGACTCTGATCATCACTGGATTTATTATTTAAAAATGAAATCAGAATATTTAAGTGTCCACAGTCAAATATCTAAAACAACTGAGAAGCTACTGAAGTCCTAAACTAAATGTCTCATTGTAGACATTCCATTCTAGAGATATCTTATGTTCCTTTCTTAGAAGTGAGGCAGGTACTGGCTACTTAAAAAACTAGTAGGGGAATGAAGTAAATCAGAATCCTCACTATGAACAAATATGACCCTAATAAAGATCTACATGTTCATGTGTATAAAACCCAATCACTGGGTAACTATCACACTAAACTGTCAGGTCAGATCTTCTTATAATGAAAGATCATATAAATATTAAGGTCCCAAAGATAGAAAATTCACTTTATTTTCAATCTGCCATATAACCAAAGACAATTCATTATTTGCCTTCATATCACTTCTCCTCCAGAAATTTATTTTTATTTTTTAATAGAGATGACATTTTGCTATGTTGCCCAGGCTGGTCTTAAATCCTGGGCTCAAGGAATCTTCCCACCTTGGCTTCCCAAAGTGCTGGAATTACAGGCCTGAGCCACCGTGCCTGGCCTCCTCCAGAAATTTTATCCAAAAAACAATCAGTATCAGAATAAATACTGTATATTTAAATTTCAGGGATGAAGGGAAGTGGAAAATCTCAATTTTTCTATTCCTTCTTCTAATCTCTTCTTTCCTTGTATGTCTTTTAAATTTCCTACCAAGGTTCTAACGTAAGAGTCGTCCCAAGATCTTATCCTCCACCCTCGTCTTTCTCCCTCCTCACCATTCACTCTTTTGAGGATCTCGTTCACATGGAAGTTTCAACTACCACCTCTAGAAAGATGATTCCCATATGTCCAGCTCTTGTCTTTCCTCAGGTAGGAAAGAAAAGTTCAAGTCACCTCCTGGGTATTTCCCTTTGCATTTCAAATTTAAAGTCTCTAAAACCAAAGCTAACTTTTTTCCCAAAGCCAGTTTCTTCTTTAGAATGGGGTTCTATAATGATACCATTTTCTTCTCAACCCTTGGACTTGAAACCTTTTGACTTTGTCTTCAATCCCCACTTTTTTTTGATACCCATTATATTCAATCACTAAAATCAGATTTTGTTGATTTCTCTTTTGAAAAGTTTTCACCTTTCCTTTCCTGCTTTTATTACCTTATGTTCAGTCTTTGCTATTTCATTCTTGAACTAGTTTGTGATTGCCTTCTAAAAATTATCTGGTCTCTGCCCACTGCAACTAATTTAAAATAATTCCAATTCCACTAGGTCAGTCTTCCTAAAACATTACTTTGCCCATACCACATTCCTTACACAAAGCTGCCAATGGCTTTTAATTGGCATTAAGATGAAAATCCAGACTCGAATTATTAATGTCTAAGGTCCTCCCAAATCCGTTTCCAAACTACATTTCCAGCCTTATCTTCCATGACTTCTCCAAGAACGTCCTGCTGTGGTCCACCAACCTTACTGACTGCCGCTCAAACATACCTTATACTTCCTGCCCAACCATGGGGCCCTTTTCCTTTTCTCCTGCATAAATCCTGCTTCTTCCAAGATCACTTTCTCTCTCTCTCTCTCTCCTCTCTCTTTCTTAAGATGGAGTCTTGCTCTGTCACCCAGGCTGCAGTGTAGTAGCACAATCTCAGCTCACTGCAACCTCCACCTCCAGGGTTTAAGCAATTCTCCTGCCTCAGCCTCCTGAGTAGCTGGGAGCACAAGTGTGCGCCATGGAACCCAGCTAATTTTTTATATTTTTAGTAGAGATGGGGTTTCACTATGTTGGCCAGGCTGGTCTCAAACTCCTGACCTCAAGTGATCCACCCACCCTGACCACCCAAAGTGCTGGGATTACGGGTGTGAGCCACTGTGCCTGGCCCAAGATCACTTTAGACAGGGTTTCTTCAACAATAGCACTACTGACATTTTGGGCTAAACAATTCCTTGTTGTGAGGGCCTGTCCTGTGTATAGACTGCTTAGCAGCATCCATGGCCTCTACCCACTAGATAACAGTAGTACTCCCAGCTGTGACAACCAAAAATGTCTCCAACCATTTCCAAATGTCTTCTGGGGGGCAAAAGCACCCCCTCTGTTGAGAAGAGTGAAGCACCCCTCAACAAAGAATTATCCAGCCCAAAATGTTAATAGTGCCAAGGTTGAGAAACTGTCCTATACTAGTGTTTTTCAAACTGGAGGTTACAGCTTGTTGGTGGATTGTGAAATCAATTCAATGTGTTAAAAAAGGAAACAATAGAAAGTTTCAGGCTGTATTAGAAGTAGTAAGGGCAAGACATTTAATGAAACTTTTGTTTCTGTTTTGTAGCAGTATGCACATTTTTGGATTATGACACCAAATGCATTTCTTACTCCTAGTCTTGGTCACACAAGGCTACAGGCACTGCTTTAGTCACTGGTCTCACACTCCTCTGAGCTCCTGTGACTTAGTATTTCTATCATTCCTCCAGCTGCATTTCTGTTATTGTTTAACAGTTTAACTCACCTTCTTAAACAATTGTGTATTTATATCTTACTCCCTAAATCTGAAAGAATCTTGATGGCAGGGCCTGTATTTCATGTACTTTGGAATCCTCCACAAAAGTACTTTACATAAAGTTATGTTCCCAATACTTTTTTTTTTTTTTTTTTTGGTTTTAACTTTAACTCAGCAACTTAACAAAGCCATTTAGGAGGTTCCTAGAGTAACTTTTGAGTCCAAACTTGCCTGCAAAGAGATCCTGTGGCTCTTGGTCTTGTTCTTCATGGATCCCATTTTCTTTGGAGCCATTGTTGATGGGAAGAAGGGATGTAGCTCTCTTTGGAGACTGGTGTTTACTCTGAAAACAAAGAGACACTCTGAATAAAACATTACCATGAAAAACAAACCCAACTTGCCTAGAAAGTAACTTTTAATGCCTCCCTCAGTTGCCACCAGTCAGCCAGTTCAATAAGCAGCAAATCGTTATTAGTAAAGTAAGTGCTGCCCAAGGCATGACAGAGCAAAAATAAGTCCATACATTTTAGGGTTAATTTCTAACAGCATAGCCTCGCTCAAATGCCCTACCCCAAAGCACATGATACCAACATGGGTATGTGTACATACAGATAATCTTCAAAAGAACATGTCCAAATGTATTTCTCTTTCTCAGTTGATGACCTTTATTCTTTCAAATGCTGACTGTGCACATTCTAGTGACCAGGATACTACACTGGAGTCCAGAACTCAAGCTCTGACCCATGCTTACTTTGTAGCCTCAGCTAAACTGTTAACTGAAGCCCTGTTGTGTGGATATTACTGACCCATCTGACACGCAAAGGAAGGTATAACACTATGTTCTAATGCTGTTAAAAGTAAAATGTATCTTTTCATCCTTAACTCATGCAAATACAATTTTCAGTAACAGCCTGTGTCAAGCTAGGAGAATAAAAACTAATCATGCTTAGCCTAGTGAGCACATGGTGAAAATACAGTCAGTCCATAGCCTTTATTCAAAGCTCAGTGATCAGCCGCAAACAAGGGTGGGGTGGGTCCCCAGACCGGTACGAGAGTGAACAAAGCTGGATTGTGCAGAACATGAACTGAAAGTTGAGAATCTGGCTTCAAAAGCCATGGTATGATATTTCAGTGTTTTGAAGTCAGACCCTAAGGGCAAATCAGTTAAAAGACCTGGCTTAAGGAACCTTTTATGACACATTTCCTTAACAAATCTGAGGGAATTTGTTTCTTGGAGACAGATCTTTTCTGACCCAACAGAACAAAGTGAAACGACAATCTATTTGGGTACTCTAAATTTGCAAATAGCTTCATCTAAATATTGGGGACAGATTTCAGAAAAGAAATTGTTAGCAGGTCCGAAGGTAGTGAGTTATCTCAATTGACTGTTCACAGTCAGTTACAGATCAAAACCCTTGTTTGATATTTCCCCACTTCTCACTACTGCACTTGACTAGTCTTAAAAAATATTTTTTGAAGAAAAAAGAACAAGAAAAGAAACATACCAATATTTAGACTTATATGAGCAAACAATCTTTCTACTGGAACTATTCCCTGCTAATGAAGTTTCATGAACACTTAGTTGTACAGCTTAAATGTTATTCCAAGTCTGTTAGAGACAGTGGTCCTGTCCTCTAGCTGCTTTAACAATCTTAAAAACAAAACTAAAAAATCACTGCAGAAAGACAGAGACAGGATAAATACAAAAGCAGCATTTCCCTTTTGCTTCACACATCACCAATAACCAACCACCTTCTTCCACAACTACTTCCTTCCTACACTCTTGTACAGTACATTGATCTCATATGAAGCCACCTGATTTCATTCACTTCCTACTGACACCAGTCATCTCCAAATGGAGATCTATGAGAGATTAAAATCCAGTATACATTAAGGATACATGTATACAAATGTAATTTACTAGTAGCTCACAGGGGAGACTAAAACAACAGAAAAGGCATAGGTTAGAATTTAGCCATTTAAAAAATGCCTAGAAGGACCCATTCCTGTGATATAAAGATGAATAAAGCCAACTTTCCATTTCTGATCCACCACTTAACTTGGAAGGTTAATGACTAAGAACATTTTCCGGAGCAGTGTTAGAACAGTAGTCTATCTTTCCCTCAAGAGATAGACCCACACGAATGGGATACTGCAGTGAAAACTAGAGTACTAATACCTCTCTTCCTCCACCTAACTTTTTTCAAAAGCCCAAACTGTGGCCACGTGTGGTGGCTCACACCTATAATCCCACCACTTTGGGAGGCCAAGGTGGGAGGATTGCTTAAGCCCAGGAGTTGGGAGACCAGCCTCAGCAACACAGTGAGGCCCTGTCTCTAGAAAAAAATTTTTTAAAAAGTAGCCTGGCCTGATGGTGTGCACCTGTAGCCCCAGCTACTCTGGAGGCTGAGGTGGGAGGATCACTTGAGCCCAGGAGGTCGAGGTTGCAGTGAGCCATGATCACACCACTACACTCCAGCCTGGGTGACAGAGCAAAACCCTGTCTCAAAAACAAAACAAACCCAAACTGTGATTAAAACAGACTTATGTTCCCTTAGTAAGCTAGATAACAACCACCTGTGAGAACAGAAAACTGCTCTCAGATATCCTCTGGGACTCCATTCCAAAAATCACACATGGCTGAGTTCTAAGAGAGCTGAAGATAGACATGACCATACTTACTATCCTAATTTTTTTCTGTAGTTCTCTTACAAAATTAATCTTCTACCTATGTAAAACTCTGTATCCTGTTTTTTCCCCTCTACTGCCTGAGCATTTTCTCATGTCATTAAAAAGTATACAAAAATCCCACTTTTAGTTACTGAACTCTCCATTATATGGATATATGACATAATCATTCCCCTAATGCTGGACAGTTTCCAGGTTCCACCAAATACTACTGTGAGACCCATCCTATATATAAATCCACATCTGATTATTTTCTTGGGATAGATTCTTAAGTAGAATTATGGTATCAAAGGCTCTGCTAAGCTCCCTTCCAGAAAGACCAACAATTTACATTCCCCCAGAAGTGTATGAGTGCGGCATCCACAGCAACACTAAGCATTCTTTTAAAAAATCTTTGTGCTGGGTGCAGTTGCTCACATCTGTAATCCTAGCATTTTGGGAGGCAGAGGTGGGCAGATAACCTTTGGGAGGCAGAGGTGCCTACATAACCTGAGGTCAGGAGTTTGAGACCAGCCTGGCCAACATGGTGAAACCCTGTCTCTACTAAAAATACAAAAATTACCCAGGTGTGTTGGCAGGTACCTGTAATCCCAGCTACTTGGGACGTTGAGGCAGGGATAATTGCTTGAACCCAGGAGGCAGAGGCAGAGGTTGCAGTGAGCTATCGAGCCACTGCACTCCAGCCTGGACGACAGAGCGAGACTCTGTCTCAAAAAAAAAAAAAAAAAAAATCTTTGCCAGGTTGAGTAGCAAAAATTTCTTTCCACTCACTTGCTGGTCATTTGAACCTGTGACTTGTCTTTATGTTCTTCACCTATTTTTCTATGCTAAGCTGGCATTACTTAGGTATGCATTTTTCTTTTTCTTTCTTTAATTGTGCAGTGGCGTGGTCTTGGCTCACTGCAACCTCTGTTACCCGGGTTCAAGCAATCTCGTGCCTCAGCCTCCCAAGTAGCTGGGACTACAGGCGCGTGCCACCACACCCAACTAACTTTTTTGCATTCTTAGTAGAGACGGGGTTTCATCATGTCGGCCAGGCTAGTCTGAAACTCCTAACCTCAAGTGATCTGCCCACCATGGCCTCCCAAAGTGCTGGGATTACAGACATGAGCCACTGCGCCCACCCTAGGTCTGCATTTTTCTTACACAAAAGTATGTTAACCCTTTCTCTCGCATATTGTACAGTACCCCTCCCCAACTTTCTCTTTTGATTTTTTTTTTTTTTTTTTTTGAGATGGAATCTCACTCTGTCGCCTAGCCTGGAATGCAATGGCGCGATCTCGGCTCACTGCAACCTCTACCTCTGAGGTTCAAGCAATTCTCCTTCCTCAGCCTCCTGAGTAGCTGGGATTATGGGCACCCACCACCACGCCTGGCTCATTTTTGTATTATTAGTGGAGACGGGGTTTCATCATGTTGGCCAGGCTGGTCTCGAACTCCTGACCTGAGGTCATCTGTCCACCTCAGCCTCCCAAAGTGCTGGGATTACAGGTGTGAGCCACTGTGCCCAACTCTTTTGATATTTTATTTTTGTCCTTATCAAATTTATTTCCAGCACTGGAAAAATTAAGTTTTTTTAGGCTGAAGAGTACCTTGCACACAGTTGGCCTTTGAGGCATAATAACATTATCAAGTTTTACTTAAAATCAGATTTTTAAAAAAACTGAGCAGAACCACTTTTAAAGAAGAAATGGACTCACGTTCATGGTATCCTATATTCACATGCAGCAGTTAAAAGAAAACAAGTCTTCCATGAGATTTGAGTCCATAGTAATAGCACGTTATCAAAATACAAAGCCACCTGGACATTATAACACACTTCATATGCTATGTCTAAGATTAAGGCTGATTTTTATTAGTATTATTATAGAAAGCTAATTTTAAATCAACAGTTAAAATTTTATAAAAAATTTACTGTGGGGGAAGGGGAAAACACACTGATTACATTCAATGGCAAAACCAATACTAAAAATAAGCATTGCTTTATAACCTTTTTTTTTTTGAGATGGAGTCTTACTCTATTACCCAGGCTGGAGTGCAGTGGCACTATCTTGGCTCACTGCAAGCTCCACCTCCCAGGTTCATGCCATTCTCCTGCCTCAGCCTCCCGAGTAGCTGGGACTACAGGCGCCCACCACTACGCCCGGCTAATTTTTTGTATTTTTAGTAGAGACAGGGTTTCACTGTGTTAGCCAGGATGGTCTTGATCTCCTGACCTCCTGATCCGCCCACCTCGGCTTCCCAAAGTGCTGGGATTACAGGCGTGAGCTACCGCGCCTGGCCAATAACTCATATTTTTAAAAAACTCCTTAGCAGTCAGTAAGTCACATAACTATTCACCTGTGTGAAAGGGGCTAAATTTCTAGGCAAGAAACTATTCTCTGTGATGAAAATACTGTTTGTGACACAGTAAATAACGCCAAAGAACTGCCCTTGCTTTTTTTTTTTTTTTTTTTTCTTTTCGCAGCTAAAATCCTAGCTGGGATATCCAACACTTGCTTACTCCCTTTGGCTGTTAATTCTAGCCAGTGGTTCTACTGATCAGCCTGTTTAAGAGTTCAACTGTTTCTGTTTATAATTAAAAGAGCATACAGACAGACCAATACTAATTCGCAGAGAGGTACTAGAAAGGTGTGCCAGAAAGAGCACTTTTGTTAAGAGCAGGTATTTCTCCACAATTACCAGCCTCAAGCCATTCTAGGCCACTAGCACAATTTTCGTAGCTCAGAGAAGGACAGACATGGGCTTGCTGCCCCTCAGAGCTGACGCAGCCATTCGCTACTTTAAGTACTGCTATGATTCTGGGCAACTTCCCTTTAGGTTGTCCAGTTGTGATTCTTCCTCATGTTGCTTAACTACTCTTTGCTCCACACAGAACCCTTACATTACAGTCAAAGGATCTCAAAAGCGTAGGTACTGTTAAAACTCAACTGTATTTAGAGGTCAAATCCAAATTAAATGGTAAGGTAACATGGTTCTTGGAGGATAAGATAACTCATTTTTTGAGGGAAAATTAGTGTACTTTATAGTAAGGCAAGATAGAGCTAAGGAGTTGTGTGATCACACTAATGTAACAGGACAAGGACAATTAGGAGTAAATCTATCCCAGGAGCTATACCCAGATCATAAACAGGCAGCCATGGAGTCTTTAAAAATTACCCTGGAAGAACTTAGCATGAAATAATGTTGGTTTTGCCACCTTTACTTCTAGGGAGAAATGAGTGAGGCGGGACAGCCTATTAGTTTTTATTGCTGCTGCAACAAATCATCACAAATTTAACAGTTTAAACAACGCAAATTATCTTACAGTTCTGAAAAAGTCCAATGGGTTTTGCTGGGCTAAAATCAAGGTGTCAGTAGGGCTGTGTTCCTTTCTGGAGGTTCTAGGAAAGAATCTGTTTCCTTGCCCTTTCTGGCTTCTAGGGTTCTTTGCCTCATGGCCCACTTCTTCCATCTTCAAAGCCAGCAACGTTGCATCTCTTTGCGCCTCTTCCATATCGTCTTTCATAGCCTGTCTTACATTTTTAAGGATCCTTGTGATTACACTGTCCCGCCCAGATAATCCAGGATAACTTCCATATCTTAAGGTCTGCTGATTAGCAATCTTAATTCCATCTTCAACCTTAACTCCCCTTGCCACATAACCTAACATACTCACTGGTTGTAGGATTAAGATTGGACTTCTTTGGGAAAAGGAAGGGGGGTATTTTTCAGCCTACAGCAGACAGTGACTCCTCTCCCACCACGTTTCAAAACTGGCACGGATGCACTAAAAGTATTTGTGCTTGGGAGAATGGACATTCAATGTCCATTGGATTTCAGAATAGGGTGTATCTAACTCTACAAACTAGAGTTTAACTCCATAGCTTAAGGAGTTAAACTAGGGGTTCTTATCTTGGGGTCCATTAGCCACATACTTCAGGGGGTAATCTATGAACTTGGATGGGAATAAAATTATTATAATTTCATTTTCATTAACCTTGAACTGAAACTTGGCATTTACATTAATCATAAAGATAGGCAACAAACCATAATAGTAATAGAAGTACCTGAGACTGTAACTGATATTAGATATTTTATGAGATTATGGTTTTTATAGATCTCAAAGTCTCATTTATGCTCATCTCTATTTAAGTATGTTATTAATGTAAAATCATTTTAATGTATTAAAACTGAATTTCAATATAATTGGTTTCCTTCACAATTTAATGTATTTTATTTTATACATTTAAAAACATTATTCTGGGGATGTGTCCACAGGCTTTACTAGCCTGCCAATTGGCCCACAGCACAAAAAAGGTAAAGAACTTCTGAGATACAGAGTAGAGGGACTAATGAAAATGGAAAAGGGAGAGCTGGAAGGATGGAGAAAATAGCATGAAGCTGACCACTGAGCTAGTTAAGGAAAATCATGAGCAAGGCCATTAGAGACCTCATGAGACCCCAAATTTAGCCTCAGACATTCTACTGAATTCTCTGGTTTAATTTCCCAACTAAACTTTTTGAGTCTCAACCTAACAAAACTTAGAAAGGGACCAGAAAACCACAGAAGAATCACAGTATTAATGGGTGGATTATCTTCTAAATTGAAAAAGCAAACCCAGTTCAAATCTGCTCTGAAAGCAGAATGAAGCTCCAGCTGTCCACGTGACGAAGCAAAAGAATAAGCCAGAAAAAGCTGAGTAACAGCTTTTCCTGGAGATGAGATATTTATGGCTACTTGCTCTAGTAACTATCAACTACTCATGATTTATTTATGTCAAAAGTTACTTGAGCGCTGAGAAGCTTGAGAACCAAGGAACAGATAACAGATTTTTTTTTTCTTTTCTCCAATCCAACCTAATGAACTACAAATGGCCAAGTTGTCAGAGTGGCCTTACCACCTAAGTAAACAATGGGTTGGCAACCCCTTACAAAAACCAGAAGTCTGACGGTAACCTTTATTGTTTCTCTCATAAGCCCCAAACCCTAATTTTTTTTTTTTTTTTGAGACAGAGTCTCACTGTATCCCCCAGGCTGGAGTGCAGTGGTGCAACCTCCACTTCGCGGGTTCAAGCGATTCTCATGCCTCAGCCACCTGAGTAGCTGGGATTACAGGCATGCATCACCACACCTGGCTAATTTTTGTATTTTTAGTAGAGACAGGGTTTCGCCATGTTAGCCAGGCTGGTCTCGAACTCCTGACCTCAAGTGATCCACCCACCTCGGCCTCCCAAAGTGCTGGGATCACAGACGTGAGCCACAGCGCCCGGCCTATTAGCCATCTTTAAAAGTCTTCTCCCTGGGCCAGATGCGGTGGCTCATGCCTGTAATCCCAGCACTTTGGGAGACTGAGGCGGGTGGATCACGAGGTCAGGAGATTGAGACCATCCTGGCTAACACGGTGAAACCCCGTCTCTACTAAAAATACAAAAGAAGTAGCCGGGCATGGTGGCGGGTGCCTGTAGTCCCAGCTACTCGGGAGGCTGAGGCAGGAGAATGGCATGAACCCGGGAGGCAGAGCTTGCAGTGAGCCGAAATCATGCCACTGCACTCCAGCCTGGGCGACAGAGCGAGACTCTGTCTCAAAAAAAAAAAAAAAAAAAAAAAAAAAATTCTTCTCCCTTTACTCCAAAACTAGTGTTTTATAATTACTTTTATTAGTCTTTCTTCCATAATTCTGAAAGCTAAGTTAAATGCTAGTACAATACAATGATCAAGAAATTAATGAGTTTATGTACTTCAGGGAAATCTAAACTTGTGAGAAGTAAAACTTTACTATTTGAGCTGAGCACTAAAATGAGTCTTTGCATATACCTATCACTTTTTTCAAGAATATATTTACCATAAGGTAGAACTTCAACTTCTGATCATTTGACCAGATGTGACCACTTGATGTAATGTTAACTCCAAAAACAAGTGTTTGAGGCAATATCCCTGTAGAAAACACTACACACTAGAATTTTTACCAATATTAGCTGTAAATGACTAAACTAGTAACTAAACAAACTAAGTGATATACCTTTGTTTAAAGATACTGTTATATAGATTCACTTTCAAAAGTCTGATTAAGACCAGAGAAGGGCTAATATCAAGAAACTTAATGAGGATGTGTTATATCTTTGGGAACAACCACCATGCATGTATCACAGAACAGAGAATTAAAGCATTAGCCAGATTAACCATCAATTTTCTTATGGCTTTTAATAAAACTACCGAACTCTGTAAACACTCAGAGAAATAAACTGTTTATAGTTAACAATCTTTCCATAAAGCATAAACAAAAATACCAAGCCCGAACAGTTTTATAGGTGAGTACCACCAATTTTTAAGAAACAGATCATTCCAATGGTATAAACATTCTTGAAAGAATAGAAAAAGAAAGTACCATATAATCTTAATTCCCCAAACCATACAATTTTCATGAGAAAGAAACTACAGGTTTATCTTACAAACATAGATGTAAAAGAATATATAATAGCAATCCAAACCCAGCAATGTATTAAAAAAGACAATATATTATTAAAAATACAAAAAACAACAAATGCTGGCAAGGATATGGAGAAAGGGGAACACTCATACACTGTGGGTGGGAATGCGAAGTAGCACAGCCATTATGGAAAACAGTATGGAGATTACTAAAAGAACTAAAAATATAACTACCATAGCATCCAGCAACCCCACTACTCGGTATGTATCCAAAAGAAAGGAAATATATCAAAGTATATATATTTCTTCTGCATGCCCATGTTTATTCCAGCACACTATTCACAACAGTCAATACATGGAATCAACCTAAATGTCCATGAATGGATGAATGGATAAAGAATATGTGGTGTAGGCCAGGTATGGTGGCTCACACCTGTAATCCCAACACTTTGGGAGGCCAAGGAGTGCGCATCACTTGAGCCCAGGAGTTTGAGACCAGCCTGGGCAACGTGGCAAAACCCCGTCTCTACAAAAAATACAAAAATTAGCTGGGCATGGTGGCATGCACCTGTAGCCCCAGCTACTTGGGAGGCTATGATGGGAGGATCACTGGAGCACAGGAGGTCAAGGGAAGTGGGCCATGATTGCGCCATTGCACTCCCGCCTGGGAGACAGAGCAAGACCCTGTGTCAAAAAAAAAAAAAAAAAAAAGAATGTGTGGTATATATACAAAACGGACTATTATTCAGGCATAAAAAAGAATGAACTCCTGTTTTTTAGAGCAACATGGATGGAACTGGAGGTCATTATGTTAAGTGAAAGAAGTCAGGCACACAAAGACAAATGTCAAGTGTTCTCACTCATCTGTGGGAGCCAAAAACATGGATCTCATGGAGGTAGAGGGTACAAATGGTGATTCCCAGAAGCTGAGAAGGGAAGGCAGGGCAGGATGAGGAGAAGTTGGTTAATGGGTACAAAAATACAGTTAGAAGGAATAAGTTCTAGTATTTGATAGAAGGAAGATTATAGTTAGCAATAATTTATCGTATATTTCAAAAGAGCTAGAAGAATTCTAACGTTCTCAACAAAAAGATAAATGTTTGAGGTGATGAATATCCCAAATTCCTTGATTTGGTCATTATACTTTGTATACAGGTATCAAAATACCATGTGTATCCCAAAAATATGTACAACTATATCAATAAAAAATACAAAAAAGACAATATACCATAACCATGTTGAGTCCACTCCAGTAAAGCAGCTCACCATATAACAGATTTAAGACAGAAACCCCATGACCAAGGGATGTCAAAAAATAATAAAATTCAACAGATATTTTAAAATTCTTATCAAAACAGCAATAGAAGGAAACTTTTAAAAAAACTTGGTATCTACAAAAAATCTTCAACAAGCATCATTCTTTAAATTTTTTTTCTTTTTATGTTTAGTTGACAATTGTACATGTTTATGGGATTCTGAGTGATATTTCAATATATGCATACAATGTGCAATGATCAAATCAGGATAATTAGTATATCCAGCATCTCAAACATTTATCATTTCTTTGTGCCGTAAACATTCAAAATCCTCTCTTTCAGAAAGCTTTTTGAAAATATACAATAAATATAGTTAACCACATTCACTCTACAGTGCTGCAGAACAAGAGAGCTCATTCCTCCTATCTAGCTGTAATTTGGTATCTGTTACCAGAGGTTGGTTAGGATTCAAAATTAAACAGGTTTTAAAAAGCTGAGGTGGGACCATAAAATGGTGCAACTACCATGGAAAGCAGTATGGAGGTTCTTCAAACAATTGAAAATAGAACTACCACAAGATCCAGGAATCCTACTTCTGGATATATATCCAAAAGAATTAAAATCAGGATTTTGAGGAGATGTTTGCACACTCATGTTGACATCAGCACTATTTACAATTGCCAAGAGGAGAAAGCAAACCCAAATGTCCACTGGCAGATAAATAAAATGTGCTATATACATTCAATGCAATACTATTCAGCCTTAAAAAAGAAGAAAATCTTGTCACATGTTATAACATGGATGAACCTTGAGGACACTGTGCTAAGTAAAATAAGCCAGTCACAAAACAAATACCGTTTGACTCCAACTTATATGAGGTATCAAAAATAGACAAATCGACAGAAACAAAGTTAGAATGGTGATTGATTACCAGGGACTGTGGGAACTGTTTAATAAGTATAGAGTTTCAGATTTGCAAAATGAGGAAGTTTTGGATCTCTGTTTCACAACAATGTGAATATACTTAGCGTACTAAACTATACACTTAAAAATGATTAAGATGGTAAATTTTGTTATGTGAATTTTACCCCAATTTTTTCAACAAGATTTTTTTTGGGCCAAGCGTGGTGACTCACGCATATAATTCTAGCACTTTGGGAGGCCAAGGTAGGAGGATCACTTGAGCCCAGTAGTCAAGAGACCAGTCTGGGCAACATAGGGAGACCCCCATCTCTACAAAAAAATAAATAAATGAAAAATTAGCTGGGCATGGTGGCACACGCTACTCAGGAGGCTGAGGTGAGAGGATCACTTAGCCCAAGAGGTAGAGGCTGCAGTGAGCCATGATCGTGCCACTGCACTCTAGCCTGGGAGACAGACAGAAACCTTGTATTTATTTATCAACAAACAAATAAAAAGCTTTTGCCTCCTCTCGCAAGGCGTTATAGTGATCACAGATTTAGGAGTAGTTTCTGAAAAGACCATGTCCTTTCCTGCCTAAATGCTAATACATAACTTATATAACTCTCTAAACTATTTGTAGTTTTAAAGCAATGACTTCACATTTATTTCAGTAATTTTTTTGAGTCTCTTTTTTTTTTTTGAGATGGAGTTTTGCTCTGTTACCCAGGCTGGAGGGCCCTGGCATGATCTCGGCTCACAGCAACCTCCAACTCCGGGGTTCAAGCCAAGTGATTCTCTTGCCTCAGCCTCCCCAGCAGCTGGGATTACAGGCGCGTGCCACCACGCCCGGCTAATTTTTGTGTTTTTAGTAGAAACAGGGTTTCACCATGTTGGCCAGGCTGGTCTAGAACTCCTGACCCTGTGATCCGCCCGCCTCGGCCTGTCAAAATGCTGGGATTACAAGCATGAGCCACTGCGCCTGGCCAAGTCTCTCCCATTTAAGTAACTGGTTTACAGATTCTGAGATGCATGTCTAAGGCTGCTCTTTCAAGTATAAATTAAACCACATTTTAATTACTGAACTAACAAAGCCTCTTGGGCGGTAAAGGAGAGCAGATGGGATGATTAACAGCAGCAGCTGTTGTATCAATGCCCAGGAAATTACGGGCATACCATAAATTAGTTTTAACTTTACATGCCTCAACTTCAAAATTCTTCAATGCTCCTCTCTGTCTCCAACATGAAACAAAATAAAAGATGAAGATTAACTTAAATTAGTAAAATGCTATTGAAGTCGGTCGGGCATGGTGGCTCATGCCTGTAATCCCAGCACTTTGGGATACCAAGGCGGGCAGATCCCTTGAGGTCAGGAGTTCCTGACCAGCCTGGCCAACATGGTAAAACCCCATCTCTACTAAAAATACAAAAATTGGCCAGGCATGGTAGTACGTGCCTGTAATCCCAGCTACTCAGGAGGCTGAGGCAGGAGAATCGCTTGAACCCAGGAGGCAGAGGCTGCAGTGAGCTGAGATCGTGCCACTGCACTCCAGCCTGAACAAAAAGAGTGAGACTATGTCTCAAAAAAATGAAGTCATTAAGTGTCTATTTGACGGCTTTTAGCTAATCAAATAAATATTACTAGTTTTGTTGTTGTTTTGAGATGGGGTTTCACTTTTTCACCCAGGCTAGAGTACAGTGGTGCAATCCCGGCTCACTACAGCCTCAAGCTCCTGGGCTCAAGTGATCCTCCCACCTCAGCTTTACAAGTATGTGGGACTACAGGCTTATGCCACCATGCCAGGCTAATAATAGTTTTGACTTTGATCAACTATATTACCCATTTTTAAGGTTAACTTTTCTAATCCATTATTAGATTTTGTGGGTTTTTTTAGAGTAATTCCAGTTTACAAAATGCTCACCAACAAATACAGCTCATGCCCTCAAAAAGTAAGCACTCTTTAAATGTTTATTATGGAGGGAACTTTCTAAGCACTTTACAGGCATTTTAATTTAATCTTCACAATAGTGGTGGAGGTAAATACTAGTATTATTCACTTTTTACAGGTCAGGAAACTGTAGAGAGTAATTAAGTACCATGTCCAGGGATAAGCTAGCCAGCCATAGAGCCTAGATTTAAATCAGACTTCAAAGCCCACACTCTTAATTACTTAATTCTTCGATGTTGTTCTTTAAAATACCACAAGTGCTGCAATCCTCTATCTTCTTTGGCTCACAACTAAAGCATTTATTGGATTATAATTTTGTTCTTTATGGCTATTTAACAAGACAGTTAAACTAGCGAGCTATCTTGGGGTCTTGGCATCCTGAAGATTAACATCAAGATGGGCAGCTTGAAAAATGGCTTATAGGTGGCATTTTAGTTTCCTTAGCAACTCAATTTTCCTAGATCATATCTAAATAAAAATAATTATGCTTTCTGCAGTAGAACAAGGTCATTCTGACCTCCTCAACTCCCTTTTAGCTGGAAATTAGGCAAAGGATTTTTACAGTCTTACAAAAAAGAGGTATTGATAACTCCATAAAGTATGGTAAGATGAATCAAACTGAAGCCTCCTACATTTCTTTTTTAAATTTCTACTTTTTTTTTTTTTTGAGAGAGAGTCTTGCTCTGTCACCTAGGCTGGAGCACAGTGGCACAATCTCGGCTCCCTGCAACCTCTGCCTCCCGAGTTCAAGTGATTCTTGTGCCTCAGCCTCCCTAGCTGGGATTACAGGCACGTGCCACCATGCCCGGATAATTTTTGTATTTTTAGTAGAGATGGGGTTTTGCCATGTTGGCCAGCCTGGTCTCGAACTCCTGGCCTCAAGTGATCCTCCTGCCTCGGCCTCCCAAAGTGCTGGGATTACAGGCATGAGCCATGGCACTCGGCCACTGCTTTAGGTAACTCTAGAAAATAACTCCTCACCCTTCCAGTTTCCTTTTTGGAAAATAAATCAACATTTGCCTATGTGACCAATCACTTTCAGTGTCAGAGTTTCTGTTTTCATATTCTCAGTCTGCACATCGTTCCAGCAGTTACCAACAGTAGCTGTCTTCCATGACTTATAGAAGAATTACTAAAGGAACAGACTAAATATTTATTTTAAATAACATACAGAAAGACTAAATTAGCGGCAAGAATTATTATTTCTCAGGCATGCACCTGCAATCCCAGCTACTTAGGAGGAAGGGAGGATCCATTGAGCCCTTAAGTTCAAGACAAGCCTGGGCAACACAGGGAGACTATGTCTCTAAAAACAAACAAAAATTGTTTCCTGTTTTATGACAATCACAAAGACTTATTATTTCTCAGAATAACAGACTTCATTTGACAGTTTTAGTTGTTATATTAGAATTATCAAGCACCTTATGAGCTGAGATTATGGACTCAACTTCTGAATACAGGACAGGGAAAATCTGACATAAATGAGGAAAGCCTCAAACTTTTTCAGACCACATGTTGCATAAAGAATTTATAGCTGTTTTATTTAGTTGGTTACACACTGAGTAGCTACTACGAAGAGAACCATTATGCCAAATAGATAAATTCACAGACCCAGCATTGAATTTTACAGCCTGGAACAACCTATACCAAGTGGTATGAGTAAATATTCCCATAAAACAGCTCAAAACATCTCTACTGGTTCCATAACTGATTACTGATTTCCACATTACAAAGATTAGTTTTTTCTAATACCTAACTCTTATTAGAGACCCGGATATTTATTACTGAGGCAGGAGAATAGGGTCGGGAGGCAGGGAACTTAAGGGCAATTCATGCTGAATCAAGGAAAAACACCAAGTTTTGGGGGCAGGGAATCTGAGGTCAATTTATGTTAACTTTCTAAAAGAGAAAACACCAAGGTCTGGGGGCAAGGAATCTAAGGCCAATTCATGCTGACTTCCCAAAGCTGAATTCCCAAGAGGAACCCCCTGTGTTTGGGGGCAGGGAACCTAAGGCCAATTAAGGCCAACTTCCTAAAGCTAAACCAAAAGGAAAAAACCCATCTCCCCACGCCCGAGTGGCAAAGGATTACTATCCCTGCAACCCTCCCCATCCACCACGTCTCACATGGAAAGGGAGAGTGCCTTAGACTGGCCGCAGGCCAAGCAGGGACCATCCGTTCATCTGTACAGGATGCCAATTCACCTTGGCCTTTAATTAGCCACAGACCAAATCCTTCATCCAGATAAGGGGTAACCCATAGGAACCATAAAAGGAGCACTTAAAACCCAGAAAACTTTGTAAGTGGGCTCTTGAGCCCCTTGCTCCGGCCCACTCACACCCTGTGGGGTGCTTTCTCGCTTTAATAAATTCCTGCTTTCGCTGCTTCGTTTGTGTTTTATTCCTTTGTTACTTTGTGCGTTTTGTCCAATTATTTGTTCAAAATGCCAAGAACCTCGACAACTTAAACTCAAGGGCCTCCTACCGGTAACATTACGGGAAACACCATTTCCTCCTCACATTTCAGATTTGCTCCCAGTGAGGTACTTGGGCACTTGAACACATCCCTTTAAAAAGGAGAAAGCTTTCTGATCTATGTAGTGATTTATCTGGCAGTGCCTTCTCTCCACCAGCCTCTGGCCTGATTTTTCTAGAGATCAGAAGAATCAACATAACTTTTGTAAACTAAGATCCAGAAAGGGCCTTTGGTTATTATCGGTAAATGCTGAGCTAAAGAAAGAACTGGTGGGCGGGTCACCACCCCAGGCTACTCTACACAACGCTATTCATCTTAGAAGCAGTAAGACGGGGGAAAGGTCTGCATCCCATTCGCTTATTGGGTCCTACATAATCTGCCTTGGCAGGACACGACCTGCAAAATAACCCCGTGGATCCGTGGAGTGTCACTACACTGCAGGGTCAAAGGACGGCGTCGGCGGTTCTCGGCTGTTAGGGACCTAGCCGACGAAGGCACCACAACCCTCATTCTTTACTCTTCCCGCCTGGGGGCCGGGAAGCCAAGCCCTACCACTCTGAGCACATCCAGGGTCCCCAGGCCCGGACTGCTGACACCGAGGCAAGGTCTCACCGGGCCCACTCTGCCCAACCTCTCCGATTCTCGCTTAGCCTCTCTTCCCTTTCGCGGTGCCCTCCCGCCTGCTACCCCGAGGGGTGCAAACTCACGACCACCGCGGCGCCGGTGAAAATGTCCTCCCCCTCGGTGTCGCTGTCCCCAGCCTCGGGTTCTGATCCCCCGGCCGCCCCCTCGGACTCCGGCTCCAGGCCGGGGAAGGGCGGAGGGAGTCTCTCCGAAGCGCTACAGCCACCACCACCCGACGCCATCTTCCTCCACCCGCGGCGGAAGCCGCAACAACAACTTTATCGAGAGATAGCGCCGTGAGCAAAGCGATCCAACGGTGAGAGGAGTGGGAGGGCCGCAAGGGACCCCGTGGGATCCGAGGGGCGGAGGCGTAGGGGCGGGGCCTAGGCGCTGGGGGCGGGGCGGCACCCGGCCAGCTGAGGCTGCCCAGCAAATCCGAGGCCTGGTTCGCGATGCTGAGATATTTACGAGTGGGGCCAAAGGGGCAGAAAAGTAGGAGTTAGGGACTGCTCAGGTTCCTAGGGCCCTTTGTGCTCTGGATAGCTTTATCCTAAACAGGCTTCTAAGAGTTCGTCTGAATGAAGGAGTGTGACTAAAATGTTTGAAAACCTCTACATGCCATCTACCCATGCCAAGCACAATGCCCTCACAGAGAGTCAATAAATATTTCGATTGAGATATCTGCACAAGACTAGAAGAAAGCTTCACCACTTATTCCTTGAGCAACATTCAGTTAATTCATTAAGAAATACAGATATTGAGCATCTACTGTATGCCTGGCATCTTGCTGTGAGTTTCAGATACAGAAATCAGGTATTTAATCGACAGTTCGACATGTTCAATGCTATGGTGTCCTGTGGGAGCACAGGGAAAGAGATAATCAATTCTGCTTGGAGAAGTCGGGAGGCCTCACAGATGAAGTGAGACCTCAGTGTCCTAGATTTGGCTGGAAAAATGTTAGGATTATCCTCTCAATTGCTATGGAGTAAGTGGAGTGGAATAGACGGCAGAAAAATTATTGAACCCTGACCAAAATTTCCCTGGGACCTAAGCAATTCATTGTCTGGTGATCCTAAGGCCTACATTAACTAGACAAACAAGACTGGAGTTTAAAGATAAATGGGCATGTTAGCATGGGACAATTCTGCAAGATAATCCTATCTTCTCAATAGAGATGGCATTTGTCACCAACTTTGACAAGAGGTTTAGTTAGTTTGGTTGTAACTGCAAATTCAGGGATGGATTCCCTCACAGGTCATGTGAGCTGTTTGAAGGCAGGGGCAGCGTTTTATCTTTGTATCTTCCATGCCTATGGATCACCTACGGCAAATTAGTACCTATAAATTTGATCGGAGGGATGGATAGAGAAAATAAAATCGATTTTGTTACTGGCATCCATCACACCCACGAACACCAGAGGGCTTAAGATACACTTTTTTTTTTTTTTTTTTGAGGGAAGTCTCGCTCTCCCCCAGGCTTGAGTGCAATGGCTCGATCTCGGTTCACTGCAACCTCTGCCTCCTGGGTTTAAACGATTCTCCTGCCTCTGCCTCCCAAGTAGCTGGATTCAGGCCCCTGCGACCACGCCCAGCTAATTTTTGTATTTTTTAGTAGAGACGGGGTTTGCCCATGTTGGCCAGGCTGGTCTCGAACTCCTGACCTCAGGTGATCCGCCCGCCTCGGCCTCCCAAAGTGCTGGGATTATAGGCGTGAGCCATCGCGCCCGGCCAAGATACACTTTTAAGGATGACGATCTCCATTATGTCACCACTGTACACATTAGACACAGGAAAACTTATGTTCTAAGTTGTCTTTGGAGGCCATTAGCAGAAATATTCGTTCAAAGGTGGGAAGCTGTGCTGGACTGAGTCCCTTAGGAGACGAGAAAGCCAAAAAGCCCTCCCCATGCCATGCCTGACTACCTTACTGGCTTCCCATGACATCCCTTTTCACAGCAACTGAAATCTACTTCCTGTCCTATCAGGAAGTAAGAAAGACTTCGGCTGTTAGCGGCTCCCGCGGAGAAATAACTGTAAAGAGTCTCCGTGCTGGAAACCTCCTCTAGCACTAGAACTCAAGATCTCCTTTCCCCTACCTCTTCGGGATTCATCTTTAACTTATCACGGATACTGAGTGAGTCAGTCGCGGTTAACAGACCGTTACATCCACTTCTACCAGGCGGACACTACAAGTCCCAGAATACAATTCGCTGCCTTCCGAAGAAAATAGCTCACGCATCCCAGCATGCAATGTGCTGACGAGCCGCGAAGATTGTTTTTGTCCCGCCGAAATAGAGCAAAGCTCGCTGGAACTTGTAGTCCTTGATGCCCCTTCCCTAGGTCCTTCGAGCTACTCCGTCCGGCCCCGCCTATTCTCTGCTCTTCTGAACCTTTAGGCTCGTCTCGGCCCATTTGAAGACCAGGAAGTTGATCAATCCCGAGGCCGCTGAGAGACGGTGGCGCGATTGGGACAGTCGCCAGGGATGGCTGAGCGTGAAGATGCAGCGGGTGTCCGGGCTGCTCTCCTGGACGCTGAGCAGAGTCCTGTGGCTCTCCGGCCTCTCTGAGCCGGGAGCTGCCCGGCAGCCCCGGATCATGGAAGAGAAAGCGCTAGAGGTTTATGGTAATTAATTTTACCCTGCACAGCATTTGGCGTTATAGGTGCAGGCCGGAGCTGAGGGGTGCGGGGATGATGGCCTCACCTGAGGGCTGGGAGGGGAGACCTGTTTTTTTTTTTTTTTTTTTTTTTTGCCAGATCTTGTCCGGGGCGTAGCAGGCGCTTTCTTCGGGGTCCTAAGTCACGTGGGGGTGTGGGTCTTTCTGGGAACTGGGCTCTTCGTAAACCTGGGGCAAGCCGACCCCGGAGGTCTTAAAAGTTTCATTCTCCACGTGTGGCCTACGTCTTAGTGACCATTCCAAGACTTGTGGGAAGACCACAAGTCTAGGGTGCCTGGTTAGGAAGCAAAGCTGGCCTGATTGCACTACTACAGCCTCGTTCTCTAGCTCCTGGACACGCACTCTTGCTACCGCTGAGGGCGCTTGTGGGTGACAGTCGAGTTGGGGACTGGCCCAAGGTCACAGCCACTCTATCCGGCAAAGTCAGTAAGCAGAGGTCCCCGAAAGAAGAGAAAGAGATTGGCTTCTTGTAGCGAGGCCTTGTGTACACACACATACGCACACACACACATACACACTCTTCCATGTTGCATATTAAATATTTTCTGTTTAACCCTTGGGGCCATCTTTATTGTACAAATGAGGAAACAAAGTTAAAGAACTACCTGGAGGTCACACTGCCAGTAAGGAACAGAGCCAAAAAGCAAAGGCTGTGCCTACTGGTTCTAACCGTAATGCACTTTCCACCACTTCACAATTGCCTTACAACTTTTTTTTGTTTGTTTTTTTAATTATGTTGTATTGTTTTTGAAAACCGAAAAGACTGGATATAATATTGAGAGATCTAACCATAGGATACAAATATAATTCAAGTAAGGATTATAGGCCAGTAGAAGGAAGCCAGGGTTAGGAAATACTTTGGGAGCTAATCTGGTTGACCTCTCTTACTAGAGGCAGGACTTACCTAATCAGCCCCCAGGCAGATGATAATTATGAGTGAAATGATCTCCACAAAGCAGACCACATCCCTGTCCTGCCAGATCTCTGTCCACGTAATCTAGGGATGGTAGGGCACTGGAGATATAACTTTGGAAGAGAGTGACTCTAGTCTTCAAACTGATATTGAAGGAAACCCATATATGCAAAAATAGAGTATGTAATAGAAGGCCGTACACTGAATAAGAGATACAGAAATTCAGAGAAGGGGAGATACTAGTCTCTGACTGAGGGGATCTAGAAAGACTTTGAAATAAAGAGAAGGAGTCACTTGAGTTGGGCCTCAAAGAATAATTAGGATCTAGATACGTAGAGGGTCAGAGGGCATACTAAGAGGAAACTTAAAAGCATGGAGGTAAGAAGATAGGAAATGACAGATAGACGGGGCTACAGGATAGGGTTTGTGGTTAAAGATGGAGATGTGGTTGAACATTGTTCTAGGTAGTGGGATGCAATTGGATACTGAAGGTTTTAAATATAAATGAAGAATTTTAATAGTGCAGGGCTGTGGAAGAATGTTAGTGTGGGGAGGAATATGAGGAGAACTTTCTTTTAATTTTTTTTTTTTTTTTTTGAGACAGGGTCTCACTCTGGTAATCAGGCTGGAGTGCAGTGGTGCAGTCGCTGCTCACTGCAGCCTCCACCTCCAGGGCTCAAGCCAGCCTCCCACCTTAGCCTCCTGACTGACTGGGACTATAGGCATGCATCACCATGCCCAGCTAATTTTTGTATTTTTTTGTAAAGACGAGGTTTTGCTATGTTACCCAGGCTGGTCTTGGACTCCTGAGCTCAAGTGATCTGCCTGTCTCGGCCTCCCAAAGGCGGGGATTACAGGCATGAGCCACCACACCCAGCCCTTCTTTCTTTTTAAAGAAGTAAAGCCAAACCTCTCAAATCTAGAAACTAGAAAACTAGAGAAATTTAATAAGGATGATATTTAATTTCAGGGTTTAGTGGCATATAAAGAATATAATACAATTAAATGAGCCTTATGGGAAGAAAGCCTAGTATGAGAGGCAGAAAATTCCTTTTCGGAAAACTCTGTTTCCCTAAGTCCCATGATAACACAGCTCTGTGAAAGAGAAGCTTTGTCCACTTTCTTGCCTATGTTTTCCAATTCTGTTTCTTTTTTTTTTTGAGACAGAGTCTCTTCTGTCACCCAGGCTAGAGTGCAGTGACACAATTTTGGCCCACTGCAGCCTCAGCCTCCTGGGTTCAAGTGATTCTCCTACCTCAGCCTCCTGAGTAGCTGTGATTACAGGCACATGCCACCACACCCGGCTCATTTATATATTTTTAGTAGAGACGGGTTTTTGCCATGTTGGCCAGGCTGGTCTTGAACTCCTGAACTTAGGTGGGTGATCCGCTTGCCTCAGCCTCCCAAAGTGCTGGGATTACAGGCATGAGCCATCATGCTTGGCAAAATTCGGTTTCTAATCAAGTGACAAGCCCAGGAGCAAATTAAAGAGAAAATAGAATTTGTTCTTGTTTTTCCCAGTTGCATTTCTGATTACATATAATTTTGTGTGATAAATAATAGAACAAAACTTCAGATTTGAGAACCTCACGTACATTCTATGTAAAATTCTGCTTCTTTCCTTTCTGCCTCACCATTTCTCCTTATTGTTCTCCTTTCCTTCATCTCTTTCTCTAGCCTCAGAGTAAGAAAGAAATCTTGTCTTCTCCAAGGCCAACTGAGACTTCTAAATATTTGATCCCACTCCCTTCTGCTTATTTTACCAGTCTCCCCTCCTCCCCATTATATTTTCAGTTTCTCTTCTCAAAGTTGCCCTTATCCTTGTCATTGTTCTAGCTTCCTTGTAAAGTCACTGTCCTTTTCCTGTCCCTCCCTTCCCAGCTAAGGCCCTAGGAAGACATTTTCAGTTCCTGCTTGCTTCCCCTTTTGCAAGCTGGCTTCAGCCCACCACCTCTCTACCGAAACTGCTTTCTTACAGTTGGCTGGGGTGACAAATGAAAGACCTGTTTTAGCTCTCATGAGCCTGAATTTTTCTGCAGCATTTAATGTTATTAACCATCCCTCTCTTCCCTTCTCTAGTTCTTTTTGCTTTTATTTCTCATTCTGATCCCTAAGTTAGGTGCTTCGCATGGATGTGTTGGGTCTCTTTTTTTGTTTATACCACTGATTCTCATACTGGGTTGTACCTAAGAACAACCTGAGAAATTTTTAAAACTCAAAGGCCAGCAAACCAATTAAATCAGAGTCTCTGGAATGGGGGCCCAGGCATCAGTTTTTTTTGTTTGTTTTTGTTTTTGAGACGGAGTTTTTACTCTGTTGCCCAGGTTGGAGTGCAATGGCGGGATCTCGGCTCACTACAACCTTTGCCTTCTGGTTTCAAGTGATTCTCCTGCCTCAGTCTCCTAAGTAGCTGGGAATACAGGCGCCCGGCACCACGCCTGGGTAATTTTTGTATTTTTAGTAGAGATGAGGTTTTACCATGTTCACCAGGCTGGTCTCGAACTCTTGACCTCAGGTGATCCACCCGCCTCAGCCTCCCAAAGTGCTAGGATTATAGGCCTGAGCCACTGCGCCCGGCCTTGGTGTTTGTTTTGAAACATTCTTGGTAATTCCAATGTTCAGCCAAGGTTCTACTTATTCTTTGTGAATCCTGTGGGTTTGACAACCACTCTAGCTTTGGTGCTGTTTTAAACCCTATGCTACAGTTCACTGCTTGCTAGAAAACTCCATTGGATAACCCCTTAAGCACAGAATGATCACAAAATCATTCTGTGTGAAATTGAACTCATTTGCCCTCCAACCACTCTAGCTTTGGTGCTGTTTTAAACCCTATGCTACAGTTCACCGCTTGCTAGAAAACTCCATTGGATAACCGCTTAAGTACCTCAAAATCATTCTGTGTGAAATTGAACTCATCTGCCCTATGCCCCACCCAAATTTCTTCCTTGTTCTGTTTCTTTTAGTTCTGCCAGTGTTGTCCTAGATACTATTTTAGGTCTGGTGTTTTTAGCTGGTATCATTGGTTCTGCTTTTTAGTCTGAGTCTAGCAGCTGATGATGAATTACCAGCTGACAGCACAGTGTTGTCCATGTCACTTGTCTCAGACCTCTTGAGGACTTGCTATTGCTGGTAGCTGGCTGTAAAAGACACTTGATGGTCAGACCCAAATCTCATACTCTAAAACACCTTTCACTTATGTCTGCTTCCAGGCAAACTAGGGTTCTTCTTCTTTACTTTACTTTCCTTCACTTTTTTTTTTTTTTTGAGACAGGGTCTCGCTTTGTTGCCCAGGCTAGAGTACGGTGACATGATCTCCGCTCTCACCGCAACCTCTGCCTCCTAGGCTCAAGCGATCCTCCTGAGTGGCTGGGACCACAGGCCTGCACCACCACACCCGGCTAATTTTTGTGTGTATTTTTTGTAGAGACGGGGATCTCACTATGTTGCTGAGGCTGGTCTCGAATTCTGAGCTCAAGTGATCCTCCCGCCTTTGCCTCTCAAAGTGTTTGGTTTACAGGTGTGAGCCACCATGCCCAGCTACTTTCCTTCACTTTAAATGTCAAATATTGAAATGTTACCTATTTTTCAAGGCTTAATTCAGATTCCACTCCTATAAAGCCTGATGATACCACATTCTTTCAAGCTGAAAGTTATTTCTTCCTCTTGAGCTTCCATGACACTGTTTCCATTCTTATTATATTTTCTCTGCTATGTCCGATTAGAGAAACTGGATATGGTCTTATAATAATCCAAGAAAACAGTTTTCTCAAGAGGAAACCAGTAGTGAAAATTTCTGTCAGAAACTTGGGAGTTGCTGTAGTATTTGCTTAAACATAAGAGAAGTCAGTGCTTAAATTAGGCCTGGCAAAATCATCTTTATTTAGAATAGTCATGTTTTAATAGAATATCTTATCTCTGATGATTCTTTAGATTTGATTAGAACTATCCGGGACCCAGAAAAGCCCAATACTTTAGAAGAACTGGAAGTGGTCTCGGAAAGTTGTGTGGAAGTTCAGGAGATAAATGAAGAAGAATATCTGGTTACTATCAGGTTCACGCCAACAGTACCTCATTGCTCTTTGGCGACTCTTATTGGTAAGTTTTTACGTACATACATGTATATTTATATAAATTCTAAATTATTCTTGCTGATGTTGACCCATAATAACAATTTGCATCATTGTTGAGAAACTATACAGTGTATGTATTGCACTTTATGGTTTACAGAGTATGTTCGTGTATTCATCTTCTGTAGTCCTCACAATTAGCTTGTTGAGTTAAAATATTATTATCTTCATTTTGCAGATGAGGAACCTGAAGCTCAGAAAGTTTAAGTGACTTGCACAGAATCAGGTAGCCAGGAAATGGTGAAACTGAGGCTCATACCCAGGTCTCCTGACTCCAAATCTGCTTCTCCTTTAGTTAGGTCAGGCTGCCCCTCCCAGGTATACATGCCCACAATTAATGAAGAGTGCATGAGGGCCAGTGCTTTTCCTCAGTTCTGGAGGTTGGAGTGGGTGGTGTCAGACTAGCATTGCTTCCATCACCATCTCCTTTCAGTGACTCTTCTGGCTTCTACATAGTATGGGTAGAAGTCCTGGTAGGAGGTTGGATTCCCAGTATTTTGGATTTGTTAGCAGGTACAATAAATGTCTTTGAATATATGCTTTGTTATAAAGGGATTTTATTTCCAACCAAATGTTCATGAGTAGCGGATTGATTAAATAATCATTGATGGTGAATATAAACAGTGGAATACTATGCAGCTATAAAAAAGAATGAAGAAGCTCTGCATGTACTGATATGGAGAGATCTCTGTGACATAGTGTTAAGAAATAAAAGCAAGTATCATTTTGCTATCATTTGTGTAAAAAAGCAAAAATATACATTTGTATTTGATTGCATATGCCTGAATAATATTAATACATAAATGAATAGCTATAAGGGTGTTAGCGGGTAATAGTGGTGGTGGGAGCTGGGCAGATGGGGGAAAGGGTGGGAGGGAGACTTTATACCTTTTTATGTTTTTACATTTTCGAACCATGGGATTATCTCACCTATTAACAAGCAACAAGTTTATAAAAAAGATTGAAAAGGTCGCTATTTCGTTGTTATTTCCACTATTGTGATTTCTGTCTTTTCTTACTGGTTGACCTGGGTTCCCTCTATTAGAGGTTTCCACCATATAGGCCACATCTTGAGGGACTGGAGGTCTGAATCCATAGGTATTATTGTGGTTATTAAAATCCCATTGCTGACCGGGCGTAGTGGCTCACACCTGTAATCCCAGCACTTTGGGAGGCCAAGGTGGGTAGATCACTTGGGGTCAGGAGTTTGAGACCAGCCTGACCAACATGGTGAAACCCCGTCTCTACTAAAAAAATACAAAATTAGGCCGGGCGCAGTGGCTCACGCCTGTAATCCCAGCACTTTGGGTGGCCGAGGCGGGCAGATCACGAGGTCAGGAGATGGAGACCATCCTGGGTAACATGGTGAAACCCTGTCTCTACTAAAACTACAAAAAATTAGCCAGGAATGGTGGCGGGTGCCTGTAGTCCCAGCTACTCGGGAGGCTGAGGCAGGAGAATGGCGTGAACCCGGGAAGTGGAGTTTGCAGTGAGCCAAGATTGCGCCACTGCACTCCAGCCTGGGTGTCAGAGCGAGACTCTATCTCCAAAAAAAAAAAAAAAAAAAGCAAAATTAGCCAGGCATGGTGGCACACACCTGTAATCCCAGCTACTTGAGAGGCTGAGGCAGGAGAATCACTTGAACCTGGGAGGCACAGAGGTTGCAGTGAGCTGAGATCATGCCATTGCACACCAACCTGGGCAACAAGAGCAAAAACTTCATCTCAAAAAAAAAAAAAAATTCCCATTGGCATGGCGGCTCACGCCTGTAATCCCAGCACTTTGGGAGGTCAAGGCAGTGGATCACTTGAGGTCAGAAGTTCAAGACCAGCCTGGCCAACATGGTGAAACCCCATCTCTACTAAAAATACAAAAATTAGCTGGGCATGGTGGCACGCACCTGTAATCCCGGCTACTCGGGAGGCTGAGGCAGGAGAATCGCTTGAACATGGGAGGTGGAGGTTGCAGTGAGCTGAGATTGCACCACTGCACTCCAGCCTAAGCAACAGAGTAAGACTGTCTCAAAAAAAAAAAAAAAAAAAAAAAAAATCCCATTGCTAGAAAAAGCATTACTGAATGTTGAATGCATGGTTATTTTTGGTCATTGGACAATTTGTGAGCAAACAGATACTGAAAGTACTGCTGTGGGTGTTGTGGAGGGGGTGTCTTAAAATATTTTGACATATAAGAAAGAGTTCTTAAATGGAGAGTTCAAGAACCTATAGCAATTTATTTATTTATTTTTTTTTTGAGATGGAGTTTAACTCTTGTCACCCAGGCTGGAGTGCAATGATGCAATCTTGGCTCACTGCAACCTCTGCCTGCCGGGTTCAAGTGATTCTCCTGCCTCAGCCTCCCAAGTAGCTGGAATTACAGGCGCCTGCCACAATGCCTGGCTAATTTTTTTTGTATTTTTAGTAGAGATGGGGTTTCACTATGTTGGCCAGGCTGGTCTCAAACTTCCGATATCAGGTGATCCGCCCACCTCGGCCTCCCAAAGTGCTGGGATTACAGGTGTGAGCCACCACTCCCAGCCAGCAAATTCATTTTTTAAATTAACATTTATTTAAATTATATGAGTAACATGTTTATTGGCAGTAATTTTGATACCCCACAAAAACATAAAGAAAAAAAACCAGCTATTATGAAAGAATGTCACTGGGTGCGGTGGCTCACTCTTATAATCCCAGCACTTTGGGAGGCCGAGGCGGGCGGATCACGAGGTCAGGAGTTTGAGACCAGCCTGGCCAACATAGTGAAACCCTGTCTCTACCAAAAATGCAAAAAATTAGCTGGGCATGGTGGTGGGCGCCTGTAATCCCAGCGACATGGGAGGCTGAGGCAGGAGAATTGCTTGAACCCGGGAGGTGGAGGTTGCAGTGAGCCAAGGTCACGCCACTGCACTCCAGCCCAGGCTACAGTGCGAGACTCCGTCTCAAAAAAAAAAAAAAAGAATATATGCTCTGGGCTAAAATTCCAGGTCTGTTGGCTGTACCGTATTGTGGGCTTGGGCAAGTTACTTGACCTTTCTAAGACCCAGTTTCCTTATCTGTAAAATGGGAATAATAAGGATATCTATAGAGTTGTAAGAGTTAAATAATAGCATGAAATATATGAACTATTTTTCTCATTAAATATTTCTTTTTTTAAACTTTTTTTGTTGTCGAGACAGGGTCTCACTCTGTCGCCCAGGCTGGAATGCAATGACACGATCTCGGCTCACTGCAGAGCCTCCACCTCCCAGGCTCAAGTGATCCTCCCACCTCAGTCTCCTGAAAAGTTAGAACTTCAGGCAGGCGCCTGGCTAGTTTTGCCTGGCTAGTTTTGCCATGTTGCCCAGGCTGGTCTCAAATTCCTGGGCTCTAGCAATACACATGCCTCAGCCTCCCCAAGTGCTGGGATTACAGGCATGAGCCACCATACCCAGCCATCATTAAATATTCTTTAATTGTATAGTTATAGGTTACATGCTAATCATATTGATACATCATAAGTTTTGTAACCATTTGGACTACTTCTAGCCTTCTGCAATTATAAATAATACTATGATGAGCAACTTTATTTTATTTTATTTTATTTTTTGAGACGGAGTCTCACTTTATTGGCCAGGCTGGAGTGTAGTGGCGCAATGTTGGCTCACTGGAGCTTCCACCTCCCAGGTTCAAGTGATTCTCGGCCTCAGCTTCCCGAGTAGCTAGGATTATAGGCATCCTCCACCATGCCCGGCTAATTTTTGTATTTTAGTAGAGACGGGGTTTCACCATGTTGGCCAGGCTGGTCTCGAACTCGTGACCTCAAGTGATCTGCCCTCTTTGGCCTCCCAAAGTGCTGGGATTACAGGTGTGAGCCACCGCGCCTGACCAAACAACTTTATATATAAATATTTTTATTTATTTATTTTTTCAAGACGCAATTTTGCTCTTGTTGCCCAGGCTGGAGTGCAATGGCACGATCTTGGCTCATCACATCCTCCACCTCCCAGGTTCAAGCAATTCTCCTGCCTCATCCTCCCAAGCAGCTGGGATTACAGACATGCGCCACCACACCTGGCTAATTTTGTATTTTTAATAGAGATGTGGTTTCTCCATGTTGGTCAGGCTGGTCTCTAACTCCCAACCTCAGGTAATCTGCCCGCCTTGGCCTCCCAAAGTGCTGGAATTACAGGGGTGAGCCTCTGTGCCTGGCCTTATATAAATATTTTTATATATCTCATTATTGCCTCAGGATAAATTCCTATACGTGGAATAATTGGGTTAGATTATGTAAGTATTTTGAAGCCTCATGGTATATATTGGTAAATCCCTATTTGGAAGTTTATACTCTTTGATGCAGGAGTTAAGGAACTAATTTTATAGAAGAAAATGTTCGCCAGACATGGTGGCCCACACCTGTAATTGTAACACTTCGGGAGGCTGAGGCGAGAGGATCACTGGAGCCTAGGAGTTTGAAACCAGCAATCTCTTAAAAAAGAAAAAAAACATGAAAAAACTTGAATAAGTTCAAATTGCATCGTGATTGCAGTTATAGAAAAATGTGTATGTGGACAAATATCAGGAGAGTGCATGAAATAAAAATAACTTCTGTAAGAGTGCTAACATTAGACTATAGTTGATATTTCAGATCTGTACACTTCCTCAAGAAAGTTTTGTCTTAGCCCTTTTGTTAAACATTTCAGCTAAGACCGTTGGCTTTTTATTTTTTTATTTTATTTTATTATTATTTTTTTTTGAGACAGTCTTGCTCTGTTGCCCAGGTTGGAATGCAGTGGTGCTGTCTTGGCTTACTGCAACCTCCGCCTCCTGGGTTCAAGCGATTCTCGTGCCTTGGCCTCCAAGTAGCTGGGATTATAGGCGCGTGCCACCATGCCCAACTAATTTTTTGTATTTTCAATAGAGACGGGGTTTCTCCATGTTACCCAGGCTAGTCTCAAACTCCTGGCTTCAAGTGATCCGCCCACCTCGGCCTCCCAAAGTGCTGGGATTACAGGTGTGAACTACCACGCCCGGCCTATTGGCTTTTTAGAGAATTGTATAATAGTGTATCATAGTAGTTTTGTTCAGTCAACACAGCTGGAAAACTTGAGAGAGCCCTTTGTCTGTCTGATGTGTTAACAGATATTCCTCCCGAGCAAGTAGTCCTAGCCCGGAAAGGTGCCTGAGTAAGAGTATCACCTACTCAATGTTACCTTGGTAAGTGATTGACAAGGAAGACTCCAAGGGAACAAGAGGGTAAGGCAGGGAAACAAGTTGATAATCATTTGTGGTGACTTATTCCAGATAAGAATGGCTGAAGGCAGCTGTGGTCCAATGGGAAGGGTCTTAGGGTTTGGAGGTCAGAAGGTGTAGGTTTGGGTTCTACCTCTACCACTTGTTAGCTAAGTAATGTTAAATCACTTACCTTGGTTTCTTGGCTGTAAAATGAAAATTATAAAATAGTATAAAATAGTAATATTTTATACTATTATTTTTTACTATTTATAGTAATTATTTTTATACTATTATTGTACACTTATGTGTCAGGTACTGTTTTAAACACATTGCATAACAGGTTATTCCTCATAGCAACCCTATATATTGTGATATTATTATATATTTTTTAATGTTTTATTATTATTATTATTACTTTTAGAGATGGGGTCTTGCTATGTTGCCCAGGCTGGTCTTGAACTCCTGGGCTCAAGCAATCCTCCCGCCTTGGCTTCCCAAAGTGCTAGGATTACAGGCATGAGCCACCTTGCCCAGCTGATAGTATAATACCTGTTTTGCAGATAGGGAAACTGAAGCTCAGAGAGGTTAAGTAACTTATGCAGGATCACAGCGAGTATGTAGTGAAGCTACTTTTGAAACCCAAAGTATCTCAGTTATGCTGTACTACCTCTCTTGAGGATAATGATGCTCAAAAAAGCACTTTGTGAATTGTAAAACACCTATCAATAGTGACTAAAATACATGAGGATATTCAGACAGTACACAGATAACAAATTAAGGAGACAATGGTGGGGCCAGGGGAAGAGGAACTCTCCCAGATATGCTTTAAGGCAGATCCTCTGAAGAGAGACCCTCTTAAGGAAATGATATATTTTCTTTAGAATTCTCTAATATTTATTATAGAACTACTGTGTTCAAGACTCTATAAGGCCGGGTGTGGTGGCTCACGCCTCTAATACCAGCACTTTGGGAGGCCGAGGCGGGCAGATCACTTGAGGTCAGAAGTTCAAGACCAGCCTGGCCAACATGATGAAACCTTGTCTCTACTAAAAATACAAAAATTAGTGGGTGTGGTAGCGTGCTTCTGTAGTCTCAGCTACTCAGGAGACTGAGACAGGAGAATCTCTTGAACCCAGGAGGTGGAGGTTGCAGTGAGCCGAGATCTCGCCATTGCACTCCAGCCTGGGCGACAGAGCAAGACTCTGTCTCAAAAAAATAAATAAGTAAATAATGCCCCTGTGACAGGCACCACCTCATTATATTTCATCTAATCCTTTTCCCTGTTTTGGGATTTTTCAAAAAATTCTCTTAGAAAACCAAATGGTACTTAGAAAACCAAAACCAAGTTATTACCTCCCTAAAAGATAGGTAGTCTAACAATTATATCTTGCTGTATTGCTGTATGGTTTGAGGTTTTGTTGATGTGTCTTAGCATGGGATGATAAACTGAACTTCAGTGGAACTTGTTGTTAAAGAAGTTACTGTATTTGTATCTTGTAGGCATAAAGGATTACAAATTTGAGAGGTTTTATGTGGCCCTTTTAAAATGGCTTTGACTTGTTTTATTTTTTTGCATGTCCTGGCCTGTTGTGGGGCATTTTAAAAAGTTAATTGAATTGGCCTGGTGGGGTGGCTCATGCCTGTAATCCCAGCACTTCGGAAGGCTGAGGCAGGCGGATCACTTGAGGTAAGGAGTTTGAGACCAGCCTGGCCAACATGGCGAAACCCCATCTCTACCAAAAATATATAAAAATTAACTGGGTGTGGTGGTGTGTGCCTGTAATCCCAGCTACTTGGGAGGCTGAGGCAGGAGAATTGCTTGAACCAAGAGGCAGAAGTTGCAGTGAGCCGAGATCATGCCACTGCACTCCAGCCTGGGCGACAGTTCCAGACTCCGTCTCAAAAAAAAAAAAAAAAAAAAAAAAAAGCTTAATGAGTTAATTGACTTTTGCTGGAAGACCAACTGATGTAGTAAAAATGGCCTGGGCTTTCCAGTGGTCATAGGTTCCAGTCCCAATTCTGCCACTATTGTAACTCAGTGACCTTGAGGAAGTTACGTTGTGACTTTGGTTTAATAATTTGTAGAAGGGGGTTAGTAATAGCTTATTGGATTATCCTAAGGAATATGTAAGATTGTATATTAAATTTCCTAGTGTGGTGCCAGCCTCAAAGGAGCTCTGCTCTGGATTGAGCCAAAGCTGTTTTCAGCAACTGTGTTGTATGGGGGCATATAAACGCAGCTGTATGCTTTTTCAAGAACCAATAAGAAGCAATAAAGAGATAATTGGAGGTGTTTTTTTTTTTCCCTCCACAGGGCTGTGCTTAAGAGTAAAACTTCAGCGATGTTTACCATTTAAACATAAGGTAAGAAAGATGTATTTTTGTTGTTGTTGTTGTTGTAAAACAGCTTTGTTGAGATATAATTCACATACCACACAATTCACATATTTAAAGTGTACCAATTCAGTGGTTTTTGCTTATCTGTTACTCAGTTGCCTATCTGTTATTCAGTTGATGGACATTTAGGTTGTTTCTACTTTTTGTCTATTATGAGTAATGCTGCTGTGAACATTCATGTATAAGTTTTTGTGTAGGCATATGTTTTCATTTCTTTTCCACCTGTGAGTGGAATCGCCTGGTTCTATGGTAACTCTGTGTTTAACATTTTGAAGAATTGTTTGTTTTCTACAGTTGCTGCACAATTCTGCGTTCCCACCAACGGTGTGTGAGGGTTCCCCCTTCTCCACATCCTTGCTAACATTTATTATTATCTTTGATTATAGCCATTCTAGTGGGTGTAAAGTGATGGTTTTTTGTTTTTGTTTTTTGAGTCAGAGTCTCACTGTCACTCAGGCTGGAGTTCAGTGGCGCCATCTCAGCTCACTGCAACCTCTGCCTCCCAGGTTCAAGCGATTCTTCTGCCTCAGCCTCCCGAGTAGCTGGGACTACAGGCGCCCACCACCACGCCCAGCTAATTTTTTGTATTTTTAGTAGAAACGGGGTTTTACCATATTGGCCAGGCTGGTCTCGAACTCCTGACCTCATGATCCGCCCTCCTCGGCCTCTCAAAGTGCTGGGATTACAGGGTGAGCCACTGCACCCGGCCTTGTTTTTGTTTTTGAGACAGAGTCTTGCTCTGTCGCCAGGCTGGAATGCAGTGGCGCAATCTCAGCTCACTGCAACCTCCGCCTCCAGGGTTCAAGCGATTCTCGTGCTTCAGCCTCCTAGGCAGCTTGGATTATAGGCATGTACCACCATTCCTGGCTAATTTTTTTTAATTTTTAGTAGAGACAGGGTTTCACCATGTTGGCCAGGCTGGTCTTGAACTCTTGGCCTCAGGTGATCCACTGCCTCGGCCTCCCAAAGTGCTGGGATTATAGACATGAGCCACTGCACCCTACTGTCATGGTGGTTGTGATTTTTTTTTTTTTTTGAATTAAGTATATATTGATGATTCTTGGGTGTTTCTCGGAGAGGGGGATATGGGAGGGTCATAGGATAATAGTGGAGAGAAGGTCAGGAGATAAACACATGAACAAAGGTCTCTGGTTTTCCTAGGCAGAGGTCCCTGCAGCCTTCTGCTGTGTTTGTGCCCCTGGGTACTTGAGATTAGGGAGTGGTGATGACTCTTAAAGAGCATGCTGCCTTCAAGCATGTGTTTAACAAAGCACATCTTGCACCGCCCTTAATCTATTTAACCCTGAGTTGACACAGCACATGTTTCAGAGAGCACGGGGCTGGGGGCAAGGCCATAGATCAACAGCATCCCAAGGCAGAAGAATTTCTCCTAGTCAGAACAAAATGGAGTCTCCTATGCCCACCTCTTTCTACACAGACACAGCAACAATCTGATCTCTCCTTCCTTTCCCCACACTTCCCCCCCTTCTTTTCAACAAAACCATCATCGTCCTCATGGCCCGCTCCCCATGGTCGCTGTCTCTTCGGAGCTGTTGGGTACACCTCCCAGACAGGGCGGCCGGTCAGAGGCGCTCCTCACCTCCCAGACAGGGCGGCCTGGCAGAGGCGCTCCTCACTTCCCAGACGGGGTGGCCGGGCAGAGGCGCTCCTCACTTCCCAGACGGGGCGGCCGGGCAGAGGCGCTCCTCACTTCCCAGACGGGGCGGCCGGGCAGAGGCGCTCCTCACATCCCAGACGGGGCGGCCGGGTAGAGGCGCTCCTCACATCCCAGACAATGGGCGGCCGGGTAGAGGCGCTCCTCACATCCCAGACGGGGCGGCCGGGCAGAGGCGCTCCTCACATCCCAGACGGGGCGGCCGGGTAGAGGCGCTCCTCACATCCCAGACAATGGGCGGCCGGGTAGAGGCGCTCCTCACATCCCAGACGGGGCGGCCGGGCAGAGGCGCTCCTCACCTCCCAGACGGGGCGGCCGGGCAGAGGCGCTCCTCACTTCCTCCCAGACGGGGTGGCAGCCGGGCAGAGGCGCTCCTCACCTCCCAGACGGGGCGGCCGGGCAGAGGCGCTCCTCACTTCCCAGAGGGGGCGGCCGGGCAGAGGCGCTCCTCACTTCCCAGACGGGGCGGCCGGGCAGAGGCGCTCCTCACTTCCCAGACGGGGCGGCCGGGCAGAGGTGCTCCTCACTTCCCAGACAGGGCGGCCGGGCAGAGACGCTCCTCACCTCCCAGACGGGGCGGCTGGGCAGAGGCGCTCCTCACTTCCTCCCAGACGGGGTGGCAGCAGAGGCACTCCTCACATCCCAGACGGGGCGGCCGGGCAGAGGCACTCCTCACCTCCCAGACGATGGACGGCCGGGCAGAGGCGCTCCTCACTTCCCAGACGGGGCGGCCGGGCAGAGGCGCTCATTTCCCAGAGGGGGCGGCCGGGCAGAGGCGCTCCTCACTTCCCAGACAGGGTGGCGGCCGGGCAGAGGCGCTCCTCACTTCCCAGATGGGGCAGCCGGGCAGAGGCGCTCCTCACTTCCCAGATGGGGCAGCCGGGCAGAGGCGCTCCTCACTTCCCAGACAGGGTGGCGGCCGGGCAGAGGCGCTCCTCACTTCCCAGACGGGGCGGCCGGGCAGAGGCGCTCCTCACTTCCCAGACGGGGTGGCGGCCAGGCAGAGGCGCTCCTCACTTCCCAGACGGGGCGGCCGGGCAGAGGCGCTCCTCACTTCCCAGACGGGGTGGCGGCCAGGCAGAGGCGCTCCTCACTTCCCAGACGGGGCGGCCGGGTAGAGGCGCTCCTCTCTTCCCAGATGGGGCGGCTGGGCAGAGGTGCTCCTCATCTCCCAGATGGGGCGGCCGGGCAGAGGCGCTCCTCACTTCCTCCCAGACGGGGTGGCGGCCGGGCAGAGGCGCTCCTCATCTCCCAGACGGGGCAGCCAGGCAGAGGCGCTCCTCACTTCCCAGACGGGGCGGCCGGGCAGAGGCGCTCCTCACTTCCCAGACTGGGCGGCCAGGTAGAGGCGCTCCTCACTTCCCAGATGGGGCGGCTGGGCAGAGGCGCTCCTTGCTTCCTCCCAGACGGGGTGGCGGCCGGGCAGAGGCGCTCCTCACCTCCCAGACGGGGCGGCCGGGCAGAGGTGCTCCTCACCTCCCAGATGGGGCGACCGGGCAGAGGCGCTCCTCACCTCCCAGACGATGGGCGGCTGGGCAGAGATGCTCCTCACTTCCTATACGGGATGGCTGCCAGGCAGAGGCGCTCCTCACTTCCCAGACGGGGCGGCCGGGCAGAGGGGCTCCTCACATCCCAGACGATGGGTGGCCAGGCAGAGACGCTCCTCACTTCCTAGATGGGGTGGCGGCGGGGCAGAGGCTGTAATCTTAGCACTTTAGGAAGCCAAGGCAGGCGGCTGGGAGGTGGAGGTTGTAGCGAGCCGAGATCACGCCACTGCACTCCAGCCTGAGCAACATTGAGCATTGAGTGAGCGAGACTCCGTCTGCAATCCCAGCACCTCGGGAGGCCGAGGCGGGCAGATCACTCGAGGCCAGGAGCTGGAGACCAGCCCGGTCAACACGGCGAAACCCCGTCTCCACCAAAAATACAAAAGCCATTCAGGCGTGGCGGCGCACTCCTGCAATCCCAGGCACTCGGCAGGCCGAGGCAGGAGAATCACAGGAGCCCGAGGCAGGGAGGTTGCAGCAAGCCGAGATCACGGCAGTACAGTCCAGCTTCGGCAACAGAGGGAGACCGAAAAAAGAAGGAGAGGGAGGCAGAGGCAGGGGCAGGGGCAGGGGCAGGGGCAGGGGCAGGGGCAGGTGGTTGTGATTTTTATTTCTCTGATGGCTAATAATGTTGAGAACCTTTTCGTGTGCTTTTTGGCCATTTGTATGTCTTCGGAGAGCTGTCTATTCAGATCCTTTGCCCATTTTAAAATAAGGATGTCTTTTCATTATTGAATTATAACAGTTCTTTGTATATTCTAAATACAAGTCCCTTATCAGATATGATTGGAAAATATATTCTCCCATTCTGTGGGTTGTCTTTTCACTTTCTTGATGGTGTCCTTTACAGTACAAGAGTTTTAAATTTTCATGAAGTCTAATTTGTTTTTAATTTTTTAACTTGTGCTTTTGGTGTGATAATCTGAGGAAGATGTTTTTAACCCTACTATGGAGCAAGAATATGGATATCACAGTTAATTCATAGTAATTGGTTATAGCTCATGAATGATTCGACCTTGTCTCTTACTGCCTCTTGTAATTGCTGGGCAATTATGCCTTCTCTACCTGGCTGCTACCTAGCCTTTACACAGAGTACACTGTCTACTTGGAGTTCCCTTCCTCCCGTCTCATATGTTCAAATCCTACACATCTTTTTTGTTTGCTGTTGAGACAGGGTCTTGCTCTGTCTCCCAGGCTGGAGTGCAGTGGTGTGATTACTGCTTACTGCAGCCTCTATCTCCCAGGCTCAGCCTCCCAAGTAGCTAGGACTACAGGCACGCACTGCCATGCCTGGCTCATTTTTTCTTAATTTTTGGTAGAGATGAGGTCTCTCTTTGTTGCCCAAGCTAGTCTCAAACTCCTGGGCTCAAGTGATCATCTTGCCTTGGCCTCCCAAAGTGTTGGGATTATAGGCATGAACCACTGGGCCTGGCCAAATCCTACCCACGTTTTAAGGCCCAGTGAAATACTTTTTTATTTTCCATGATGTCAGTACTGATTTTTCTTTTTTAAGATGAATTTTTATTTATCTTTTTAAATTTTTTTTTTTTATTTTTCGTATTCACCTTTCCATACTACTAGTCCTGATTTCCATAACTAAAGTTATTTCTTTTTTTGAATTGTCATAGCTCTTTCTTTTTTCTTTCTTTTTGTTTTTTTTTAAAGACAGGGTCTCACCCTGTTGCCCAAGCTGGAATATAGTGGTATGATTACAGCTCACTGAACCTTTGATCTCCCAGGCTCAAGTGAGCCTCCCTCCTTACCCTCCCAAGTAGCTGGAACCACAGGTATACGCCACCATGCCCAGCTAATTTTATTTTTTGTAGTGACAGAGTCTCACTATGTTGCCCAAGCTGTTCTTGAACTCCTGGGCTCAAGCAGTCCTCCCACCTTGGTTTCCCAAAGTGTTTCGGATTACAGGCGTGAGCCACTGCACCCAGCCCCATGGCTCACTCTTTGTCTTCTGATGTAGAGAGTGCCCTTTTCTAACTTGTGTTCTATTTGTTTTTCATCTTCCCTCCTGGACTGTCAGCTTCTCTCTCTCTTTTTTTTTTTTTTTTTTTGCGATGGAATCTTGCTCTGTCACCCAGGCTGGAGGGCAGTGGTGCGATCTCGGCTCAGTGCAGCCTCTGACTACTGGGTTCAAGCGATTATCCTGCCTCAGCCTCCCAAATAGCTGGGATCACAGGCGCACACCACCACACCCAGCTAAATTTTTGTATTTTTAGTAGAGACAGGGTTTCACCATGTTGGCCAGTTTGGTCTCAAACTCCTGATTTCAGGTGATACACCTGCCTCAGCCCCCTAAAGTGCTGGGATCACAGGCATGAGCCACCACCCCTGACCAGCTGTCAGCTTCTTGAAGTCAAGATTCATATATGATACATCTGTGTGTTCCTGCTATGATCTTATACATATTTGGAGCTCAATAAATATGTCTTAAATTGAGTAAATAAATAAATATTATACTAGTGGTTTATGATGCCCTGTAAATTTTATTTTATTTTGCATTTTTAACTGTTTTAATTACAATGTTTAACTTTTTATTTGAAATGAAAATAATGAAAGAAAAGAAATAAAATAGTGAAGAATAGTACAAAGAAATTCCATATATCCTTCACCCAGATTCAGATTCACTAATTGTTAACATTTTGCCACATTTGGTTTATCATTGATTTCTCTCTATATATGTACACACACACACACACACACACATATTTTTTGAAAACATTTGAGTGCATTTTTAACGCCCCCTTACTCTAAATACTATAGGATGTATTTCCTGAAAACAAGGACATTCTCTTACATTACCACAGTACAAATTTCAAAACCAGGACATTGATACAGTACTGTCATCTAATCTATAGCACGTATTCAAATTTCCCCTGTTGTCCGGTAACATCCTTTATGGCGGTCCCTCCTCCTGGCTCTGCTCCTCTCCCCCATCATACATTGCATTAGTTGTCATGTCTCTTTAGTCTCATTTAATTTGGAGTAGTTCCTTAGCCTTTATTTCATGATCTTGATATTTTTGAAGAATGTAAACCAGATATTTTATAGATTGTCCCTCAAATTGAGTTTTCTGATGTTTCCTGGTTAGATTCAGTTTGTGCATTTTTGGCAAGAATACTGAATAAATGTGTTCTCATTGCATCACATCAGAGGCCTATAAATTCAGTTTGTCCCATTATTGGTGACAGCTCCCCTCATCAATTGTTTGGTTACCCTGAAGTATAGTTCATATAAGAATAGCTGCGTAAATGCTGCCTCTTCCCCTTTATCACTTTTAGAATAATGAGTCCTGCATAATTTTAAACTGAAGTAAATCAGTATAGAGTGATTCTATACCTGTTGCTTTGAGGTCTAGAATAAGAGTGTTTTGCTACTAGGAAAAAGGTGTTTGGTTTGGTTTTTTTTGAGATGGAGTCTCACTCTGTCACCCAGGCTGGAGTGCAGTGGCGCAATCTCAGCTCACTGTAACCTCCACCTCCCGGGTTCAAGGGATTCTCCTGCCTCAGCCTCCTGAGTAGCTGGGAATACACATCCGGCTAATTTTTTGTATTTTTAGTAGAGTTGGGGTTCTACTGTGTTAGCCAGGATGGTCTCGATCTCCTGACCTCATGATCCACCTGCCTCGGCCTCCCAAAGTGCTGGGGTTACAGTCATGAGCCACCGTGCCCGGCTTGTTTTGTTTTTTTAAAGCGATTGGGGCCAGGTGCAGTGGCTTACACCTATAATCTCTGTACTTTGGGAGGCCTAGGTGGGCAGATCACTTAACCTCAGGAATTCAAGACCAGCTTGGGCAATATGGCGAAACCCTATCTCTACAAAAAAATAGAGACGGGGGAGGAGAGGGGTGGGAGTGTGGGAGCTGAGGTGGGAGTATCACCTGAGCCCAGGAAGTCGAGGCTGTAGTGAGACATGATCGCACCACTGCACTCCAGCCTAGGCGACAGAGTAAGACCTGTCTCAAAAAAAATAAATAAAGATTGGACTAGATGACCTTTAAGGGCCCTTTTAACTATAATAAGTTATGATTTTTCTCACTCATGAGAAATGTTTATCTCAGTAGTAAATAAGTAAATAAAAATTAGTTCATATGTTCCAGTGTTTTCTGGAAAGTAGACGTCTTTATTACAGCATACTCTCTTTACCACAGGATTTGCAATAATTTTGTAGGTTGTCTTAAAAGCTCTGGGTCTTGGAGGGTAGCTCATGTCTATGGGTGCAGCAGGGCCAGGAGGGATAGCTTAACCAGTATTATACTTGAGAATAAATTTAGCAAGATAATAATGAATGAGAAAAGAAGGATGCTGAAAACTGTATGTTGTGATCCCATTTTTGTAAAACAAGCAATGTGAAGAAATATCCAACCCTGATATGTGGGTGTGTGTATGTGTAAAATCTGTGTAAGATTATGTGGGTATAGAGAAGAATATGGAAGAAACCACACTAGATTGTTATTGTAGATTTCCCGAGTCAGTGGCAGGGCAGGAGGAAGTTTAGATACTGAGTTGGGAAGAAGTAGAGTGCAGAAGAGAGATATTCTTAAGTAAAACCACACATATGAGATCTCATTTGTTTAAAATGATATTTTTGTGTATTCATAAAAAAATTAATGGAAGTACCACCTGCAGGCCTTTCCCAGGTGACCAAAATAAAAAATCCTACTCATTTCAGTCCTTATTTTTTAGAGAAGGATGTGGGGGATTTGTCCCTATGTCTCTGATGTTAGAAACAGGATTTGGGGGGCGCTGGGCGCAGTGGCTCACGCCTGTAATCCCAACACTTTGGGAAGCCAAGGTGGGTGGATCACCTGAGGTCAGGAGTTTGAGACCAGTCTGGCCAACATGGCGAAACCCCATCTCTACTAAAAAAAATAATAATAATACAAAAATTAGCTGGGTGTGGTGGTGTGTGCCTGTAATTCCAGCTACTTGGGATGCTGAGGTAGGAGAATTGCTTGAACCCAGGAGGCGGAGGTTGCAGTGAGCCGAGATTATGCCACTGCACTCCAGCCTGGGCAACAGGGTGAGACTCCATCTCAAAAAAAAAAAAAAAAAAAGAAACAGGATTTGGGCCCTCATCCCTAGACGTTTGAATTTACTGTACGTTCCACTTCACTCTCTTATCTTAGAATGCGTTAATGTTTTTTCTTTTACTTTTTTTTCACTTTCCAGTTGGAAATCTACATTTCTGAAGGAACCCACTCAACAGAAGAAGACAGTAAGTGAATGTTGAAACATAATTGAAAAACAACTTCAGATAGTATTTTATCTTGGATTGGATTCTTCCGCCAGCCAAGAATATACTGGGTTACTTTAAAAAAAGTACACAATTAGTTATTGGCTCTTCCTTCCTAGGTGAGGAAACCTAGGCATTTCAAAGAAGTAATTTTTGCAGTGGACTCCAAATGCACTAGAGCCCACGGATGTTGACTGGTTTAGGCCAGTGGCTACACATCTGTAAAGAATATCCAGCGCCAGGGACCTTGACTTATGAGCTCTAAGTAGGCTTCTTTTCTTTGGTGACAGGATAGAGAGCTGTGTACTTGAAATTGAAGGTCTAGCAAGTAGAACTTTAGTGAATCTTGGGGTAGGTGCTGTCTCTCTGGGTTAGTATATTAGAATGGGAGTGGGGAACCTTTTTTATATAGAGGACCTCTGGCCTACAGAGAGAAATCAATCAGTAGCTACTTAAAAATAGCAGAAGTGGGGTTTGGGAAAAGCAAAAGACAAAATGTTCTGTATGATCCCTGTGTTACATTAAAAACAGAATTTTAATGTTTTTAATCTACAAATGATAGAGTACAAATAATGAGAAATACATTTAAAAGGCATGTTGTACTTAAGTTTCATCACTGAGTAAATTCAGAAGGTGGGAAAAAATCGCAGAGGAATGGAAGGAAGAGATAATAGAGGAAGAGCAACAGTGAGATAGATACCCAGAAGACTCAGAAAGGCATACACAGGGCTGGAGAGAGACACACAAAATCTCCTACATAAAAGAGAGCTATAGAGAGGGAAGCCTGCTGCTTCCAGAGGAACAGCCCATCCAGGAAACTTTTTAGGTACTGTCATGAAAACTGTTAAAAGCCATGCCCTATCTATAGTGCTAGACATGTAGATTATTATACTCTTTGTGGGCTGAATTTCTTTAAACCCCACGAGCTGAGGGCTTCTACCTGTAATTTAGAAAATAAGAGTTTAGGTACCCTAAATTCACTCAGGTTATCCTTTTGAAATTCCTTGAATGATAGGATTTTACAGCAGCAATAGTATTAAGTCTTATGATTCTTGTTTTTCATTTAGTAAGTATTTATTAAGTGCCTTGTATGTGTGGGTACAGTTCGGCCTTTGAGATACATTCCTGCCTTTGTGGAGCCTACATTGTAGTAGGAAGAAACTAAATTGAAAATATTTTCACAGGAATATGTGTATGTTTGTGTGTCTTCTACATGAGACATTTTAGCAGCATCCCAGAAAACTCAATCCACATTAAGAATATAATCATCTGTCTTTTGAACTCTTCTATTAAGAGTGCTGTTAGCTAATTACAGAAAACGTAATGGGCCAATACCTTTATTATATGAAGATCCATTCAAACTAATTTTAAAAAAAGATCTAGTAGATTAATAGAAAGAGACATGAACAGGAAATTAATGCAAGAAGAACTAATATATGCACATGGAAAATGTTCTATTTTCCTATTACTCAAGGAAATGCAAATTATAACAATAATATTGAGCCGTTTTCCATCTCCTGTTTTATGTATGTATATGTGTGTATTTGTTTTTATTAAATAATACCAGCTATTGCCCGGGCATGGTGGTTCACACCTGTAACCCTAGCACTTTGGGAGGCCAAGGTGAGAGAATGCCTTGAGGCAAGGAGTTTGAGGCCAGGATTTCAAGACTAGCCTGGGCAACATAGTGAGACCCTGTCTCTACAAAAATACTTGAAAATTAGCCAGGTGTGGTGGCTCATGCCTATGGGAGGCTGAGGCAGGAGGATCTCTTGAGCCCAGGAGTTGGAGGTTACAGTGAGCTATGATTGCACCATTGCACTCCAGCCTGGATGACAGAGCAGGACCCTGTCTCAAAGAATAATAATAACAATGATAATAATACCAGGTATTGTTGCCAAACTGATAGCTCATGTATTGGTGTTGACAATATAAACTGGTGAGTAATTTTGGGAAGTAAATCAGTGATATGAATCACACCATAAAAATATTCATACTCTTAAAAATAATCCCATTTTTGAGAATATTTCCAAAAAGAAGGCTATATGTTTAAAGGTATTCATTGTAGCATAGTCTTCATAATTACTTTAGAACACTTAAGACTTTTGCCATGTTAAATAACCCTGTAGTTTAAAATATAGGCTTATGGGGGAAAAAATAGCAATTTTCAAAATTGTATTTACTCTGAATGTAACTGTATAAAAATATGTATATGGACAAAGACTAGAAAGAAAAAAATAGATGCGGTAAGTGGTAGAATTCTAGTAGATATTTTTCTCTTAAGTCTGCCTTCTAGATGGGAAATTACATTATGAGTAATTAGCCAAAAACAGGTTTAAGTTCTCAAGGAGTTAAAGTTTTTGTTTCAGCAGGCTAATAAAAATACTGTCTGGCTCTGTATATTGACACAGTTCTTCTGCTAACTTTTGTCTGTGTATTTTTCAGTCAATAAGCAGATAAATGACAAAGAGCGAGTGGCAGCTGCAATGGAAAACCCCAACTTACGGGAAATTGTGGAACAGTGTGTCCTTGAACCTGACTGATAGCTGTTTTAAGAGCCACTGGCCTGTAATTGTTTGATATATTTGTTTAAACTCTTTGTATAATGTCAGAGACTCATGTTTAATACATAGGTGATTTGTACCTCAGAGCATTTTTTAAAGGATTCTTTCCAAGCGAGATTTAATTATAAGGTAGTACCTAATTTGTTCAATGTATAACATTCTCAGGATTTGTAACACTTAAATGATCAGACAGAATAATATTTTCTAGTTATTATGTGTAAGATGAGTTGCTATTTTTCTGATCCTCATTCTGATACAACTACTTTTTGTGTCAAATATCTACTGTGCCCAAATGTACTCAATTTAAATCATTACTCTGTAAAATAAATAAGCAGATGATTCTTGTAATGACTCGCTGTTTTTTATTGAATTGTAAATTCCAGTGTAAATGTCAGCTCCTAAAAGATATCTTCAAAGCTTTATTTTTGCTGATTATTTTGTAGAATCAGAGATCTGAGAACCAAAAGGAACCCTTAAGATTGGGCCTACCTTCCTTCCAAGGAGAGTCCTGGACCCCTTCATAGATAAGGAACAAATGTGGAGAAGGCTAGATGGCATACACAATTTTGAAGATCAAGAAGTCCACCAAAGAAGTTTTGATTAAACCAACCTAAACGTATGGTCCGCACTTTATCTGTACTTCATTTTGTTTGTTTTAGGGGTTATGGTCATGTGAAGTATAGTTGCCTCCAACATGGCCCCCATGATCCTCACTTCCTGGTATTCATGCCCTTGTATAGTTAACTTCCATATTGAATTGAAGCTGATGGGTGTACTAATAAAGAATGGCAGAGTGACAGTGGGTGACTTCTGAGGCTAGATCATAAAAGGTATTGCTGTTTTCACCTTAGGCTCTTGGATTGCTCATTGTGTAGGAATCCAGCTGCTATGTCACGAGAACTCAAGCCACCCTGTGGAGAATTCCACACGGAGTGCAACTGAGTCCTCCCAACAACAACCAGCGCCAATTTGCAAACCATGTGAGTGAACTCCTGAGCCAGAACTGCCTAGCTCCCAAAGTCTGGACCCAGGCACTGTCTTGGGTGCCAAGGACACAAAGATAAATCAGCCATTGTCTGTCCTCCTGGAGTTCATACTTATCAACCTGGACCTTCAGCTTCTCTCTGCTCCAGGCAGTGAGTGATTCAGGCTCAGTCTTATCTAGTGCCTGAGCTAGTCCTGGCCAAGTAGAAACAGAAGCTAGGCAGCAGGTCCAAAGACAAAACCATGCCTTAGGGACTGTCTGGTGAGGACGCTACTGACATGCAACTCCAAGTGGATCGTTGCTACAGGAGTCACCTGAACTGCTGGCCCTGCTACTCCTGGAAGCTAGATGTGACTTCTGTTGTCTCTGCTACTGCCAGAGTGATTTCTCATTTTTGTGTGACTCACTCTGGCTTCCTAGTCCTAGCTGAGATCTCTAGTCGGCTGATCTCAAGTCACATGTCCATGTCCTGGCTGCCAAGGAGGCAGGAGAAAAGAAAATCTGACCTTTGGTATGGGGAGGTGGACTCTGTCCCCCTAGCAAGACTCACATGGTGGGAATTCTATAGTAGAGTGAGAGGGGTCAAAAAACTAACATCTACTGCATTAATTATATTAGAAAATGAATTTAAACTTTATTAATCATAATGGTATCTACATAGAAGTGAAAAATAGAGGTACATATATAGTCAGAAGTAGTGTTATCTAGTCCATGTTTGGCAAGGGTTAGGAAACGTTTTTGGAAAAGGGCCACATAGGCAATATTTTAGGCTTTTCAAGCCATATGCTCTGCTGTAACTATTCAACTCTGCCCTTGTAGCACAAAAGCAGCTGATAGTCTGTAAACAAATAAGCATGATTGCACTCCAAGAAAACTTTATGGACACAAATTTGAATTTCATATAATTTTCATGTGTCATGAATTACTATTTTCCTTTTTAATTTTTTCAACCGTTTAAAAATATAAAAACCATCTTAGCTTGTGGGTTGTACAAAATTCCAGCTTTGGGCTGGATTTGGCCTGTGTGCCATTAGCAAACTCCTGATTTACAAGAATGACTATCCTTTCTGAAAAGTCAGACCAATTGGAAAGTCAGATAAAAGATGTGGAATGGGCCCTCTCCCTAGGGGGAAAAAGGCACTCACATGAAACTTTGCATGTGACTCCAGGACATTCACAGACTTGCTGAGGAGCCAGCGGACCCCGGGTTAATAACTCTGCTTTACAAGTAATGCTAGCTGAGCATTGGGCTTCCCCCTCCTTTAATAACCCCTCAGAGCCCTGAGGGTTCACAACTTTGGCTGAGAGTATAGGGGTAGAAAGGTGTGATACCTTTCCTCACCCATCATAAAGGTCATGGCCAACACCCCCATGACAAAAGACAGGGTAACAACAGAAAAGCATAACAAATGTGGTCAATCCAAGTTTTATGTGACACAGCAGGCTTCAGATAGGAAGAATCCAAAGACCCAGGGAAAACTCTTATTTTTCTGCTTAGGTTTGATGAAGAGTGGACAATTGTGTAGAAATGTGATTGGACAAAAAGAGTGCAGTCTAATGGTAATGGACTAAGTGGGGAAACCCAGCAAGGCCTATCTCTTCAGATTCTTCTTGGCCTTTCTGTGTAGCATTCCTTCCTCCTAGGTATGGGGCAGTCTTATGACCTACTGTTAGATAAGGTAGGTCAGAGAATTTCTTTATGGCCAGCTCATGCACAGAAAGGCGGGGGAAAGTTAGAGTAATATTTCTAGGTTTTATGGCTTGCTTTTTGTTGTTGTTGTTACTGTTTTTGTTTTTGAGATGGTCTTGCTCTGTTGCCCAGGCTGGAGTGCAGTGGCACAATCACGGCTCACTGCAGCCTCAAGCTCTCAGGCTCAAGTGATCCTCCCACCCCAACTTCCCAAGTAGCTGGGACCACAGGTGCACGCCACTATGCCCAGCTAATTTTTTTTTTTTTGTATTTTTTTGTAGAGATGGGATTTTGCCATGTTTCCCAGACTGGTATGGTTTGCTTTGAAAAGAGGTTCTGGTTTCTATTACCTCCCTTGGGGAGGAGAGATTCTGTTTTCTATGACTCCCTTTGGAGGAGGAAGGGGCAGGAGACAGGAGGGCAGGATATGGTCAGAGAGAGTCTTTGCTTTTGAGGCTGCTTCTGAGGCTTTCTATTCTCCTTTAATTCCCAGCACACCAAGGAGCCATATTTTGGGTTATTGCTTTCTGAGCCCCAGTAGGAGCCACTACCTTCTTGTTTTTGTTTTTGAGACAGGGTCTCTCTCTGTTGCCCTTGCTGGAGTGCAAAGGCACCATCAGGGCTCACTGCAGCCTCAAACTACTGGGCTCAAGCAATTGTCCCACCTCAGCCTCCCAAGAAGCTGGGACTACAGATGAGAGCTACCACGCTCAACTAATTATTTATCCACTACTTTCTTAGACCGTTACAAATAAGAAGCTTATGGCCGGGCATGGTGGCTTAGGCTGAGTGCGGCAGCTCACACCTGTAATCCAAGCACTTTGGGAGCCGAGGCGGGTGGATCACGAGGTCAGGAGTTCAAGACCAGCCTGGCCAAGATGGTGAAACCCCATCTCTACTAAAAATACAAAAATTAGCTGGACATGGTGGCACGTGCCTGTAATCCCAGCTACTCAGGAGGCTGAGGCAGAGAATTGCTTAAACCTGGGGGGCGGAAGTTGAAGTGAGCCAAGATTGCGCCACTGCACTCCAGCCTTGGCAACAGAGCGAGACGCTGTCTCAAAAAAAAAAAGGAAGAAAAAAAGAAAGGAAAAAAAAAGCAGCTTTCCCAGCTCCACCATGAAGCAACTGCTACCAAAACTGCAGATGTGTCCAGCAGGACATAATTAACTGTAGTTAGTGGCGGACAGTTTACTAGGAAGGGGAAGGATTGCTATAAAAGTCTCATTGCACTCATATCCCAGGTGGTTTTCCGCATGTGTTAATACCATGGTAGAAAACAAGCCAGTGAACTGTCGGGGTTCAAACTCATTACTGATGCACCACTACTGTTAATACTCTTTTTTTGTTTTCTGGGACATGGTCTCACTCTGTCACTGGGGCTGGAGTACAGTGACACAATCATGGCTCTATCTCCCAGGCTCAAGCTATCCACCCACCCCAGCCTCCCGGTTAGCTGGGACTACAGATGCATGCCACCAAAGCTGGCTAATTTTTAAATTTCTTGTAGAGATGAGGTCTCACTATATTGCCTAGGGAGTCTCATACTCCTGGGCTCAAGCGATCCTCCCACTTCGGTCTCCCAAAGTGCTGGGATTAAAGGCATGAGTCACTGCGCTCAGCCACGTTATTTCTGATATCTTTTTGTATATATGAAATACAAGTAAAGATTTTTCCAAAAAACTCCATTGGATTTAGCCTGAACTGGTGGTTGTCCATGACTCAGGTTAGACTGCCTATAGGGCATGAGCGAACCCAGTTCTGGTATGGACTTATTTGGGGCAGATGTACTGGATGTGGAGAGGATGTTGCTGTATGGGCTGTCAGCTTCTCTCCAAGTGCTGTTAGCACCACACAGACCCTGTATTCTCTTCACAAAGGATGTGGTCAAGAGCACAGACACTGGTGCCAAACTGCCATCTTGTTCTAATTCAATACTCAGTCACTTAGTAGCTGTGTGACTTTGGGCAAGTTACCTAGCTTCTCTGTATTTTAGTTCCCTCATTTGTAAAATGGGGATGATAAAATTACCTATTTCATGGGGCCCTTATGAGGACTTAAAAAAGGGAATGCTTGTAAAGTGCTGAGCACAATGCCTGGAACCTAGTAAATGCTTTATTAGGGTTTGTTAAAAATAGAGAAGGCCAGATGCAGTGACTCATGCCTGTGATCCCAACATTTGGGAGGCCAAGGTGGGCGGATGGCTAGAGCTCAAGAGTTTGAGACCAGCCTAGGCAACATAGCAGGACCCTGTCTGTACAAAAAATCAAAAAATTAGCATGGCGTGGTGGTGTACACCTGTAGTTCCAGCTACTTGGGGGGCTGAGATGGGAGGATCGCTTGAGGCCAGGATATTGAGACTGCAGTGAACCCTGATTGTGCCACTGCACTCCCTCCTGGGTGACAGAGCGAGACCCCCATCTTCCGGGGTAGGGGAGAATAGAGGAAAGGGCTGCTTGGTGCTAACTTGGAGAGTTTTTCCTCTGGGGTGGGTGCGATTACCTGGGAGAACACCAGATGGCAGCAAAGCATTATTTCTTAGTGATAGAGCATACCCACTTTGCATCAGCTGCCCTGGGTTTTCCCAAAGGCCCTAAGGGCACACTCACTCCCCCTCTAACCCGGCCGCGCTAAATGGTACCAGACCACCATGGACTCATTGCAGCCTGCGCCTTTGTTCTGACCGGAGTGATTATCACCGAAGACTTTTTTTTTTTTTTGAGAGGGAGTCTTGCTCTGTCACCCAGGCTGGAGTGCAGTGGTGTGATCTCAGCCCACTGCAACCTTCACCTCCCAGGTTCAACCGATTCTCCTGCCTCAGCCTCCTGAGTAGCTGGGATCACAGGTTCATGCCACCACATCCGGCTAATTTTTTGTATTTTTAGCAGAGACGGGGTTTCACCATGTTAGCCAGGATGGCCTCCATCTCCTGACCTAATGATCTGCCCGCCTGGGCCTCTCAAAGTGCTGGGATTACAGGTGTGAGCCTCCCTGCATGGCCAATCACTGAAGACTTTCTTAGATGTGGAACTCTTTGCCAAAGATTATGAATGATTTTGAGGCTTTGATACATATTGTTGAATTGGCCTCTGGAGAAATTGTACCAATTGATACCCAACCAAGAGTGGGGTAGGTGTTCCTGTGCTACGCTAATATTGGGTATTATTATTTAAAAAAATATTTGCCCAAGGTGGAGGATTTTAAAAAGGTTTTTCATTAGCATCTATTTGTAAGGTTAAACATGTAGAATTTTTTTTTTTTTTTTTTTTTTTTTTGAGATAAGAGTCTTGCTCTGTCATCCAGGCTGGAGTGCGGTGGTGCTTTCATACTCACTGCAGCCTCAAACTCCTAGGCTCAAGCAATCCTCCAGCTTCAGCCTCCCAAAGCGCTGGGATAGCAGGTGTGAGCCACTGTGCCTGGCCTCTACTGGAATGTTCATGTTTTAAAAAGCTAATTATACAATACAAATATTAGCATTTTCTGTCACATATACTGCAAATATATTTCCTATTTTCTTGTTGTGTGAACATGTTTGACCCTATTCAGGTTTTTTGTTTGTTTAAGATACCAGGATCTCGCTCTGTTGCCCAGGCTGGGGTGCAGTGGCAAGATAATAGCTCACTGCAGCCTCTAACTCTTGGGCTCAAGCAATCCTCCTGTCTCAGCCTCCTGACTAGCTGGGACTACAGGTGCAAGCCACCACACCCAGCTAATTTTTGTGTGTTTGTTTTTTGTAGAGATCAGGTCTTGCTATGTTGCCCACGCTGGTCTTGAACTCCAGGGCTCAAGTGGTTCTCCCATTTCAGCCTCCCAAGTAGCTGAGATTTTTATATTTTTATTCATTTCTTTCTTTTTTTTTTTGAGATGGAGTCTTGCTCTGTCGCCCAGGCTGGAATGCAGTGGTGCAATCTCCACTAACTGCAATATTCGCCTCCTGGGTTCAAGCAATTCTCCTGCTTCAGCCTCCCAAGTAGCTGGGATGACAGCTGCGTGCCACCATGCCTGGCTTTTATTCAGTTTTTGAATGAGTAATACCACAGGTATCAAAAAGCATTCAGCATCAAAAAGCATTCAAAGGTATACAGTGAAAAGACTCCTTCCCGATTTAGTTCACATCCTTTTCCAGTAGGTTTCATGATTAATCACTCTTTACTTGTAGCTTCAGAGTTTTTTATGCCTGTAAAAGCCAGTACAAACACATATGCCCCTTTTTTGCTTACATTTTAGCATATGTTGTGTTAGAGTGCAGTGGCGCAATCACCAGGCTCAAGCAATCCCCCCACCTCAGCCTCCCAAGTAGCTGGGACTACAGGCATGGGCCACCATGCCTGGCTAATTTTTACATTTTTTGTAGAGGCAGGGTTTTGCTGTGTTGTCCAGACTCTTAAACTTCTGGCCTCAAACAATCCTCCTGCCTCAGCCTCCCAAAGTGTTGGGATTACTGGTATGAGCCACCATGCCTATCCAGTTTGTCCTTTTTTACTTTTTCTCTTTTTTAATTGCCATAAATGTACTTCTATGGGATTTAATTTGTCATTCCTTAATTTTATGTATCCTGGATTTTTTTGGTCATAATTAGAAAGGTCTTTCCTTCTCCTAGGGGAATATTTTTCCTATCCTTCCCTTTAATAGTTTTATGATTTTATTTTTAAACATTTCAATCTTTGAGCCATTTGGAATTTACACTGGCATAAATACTCAGTATAATTTACTAAATACTCAGTATAAATTCTCAGTACAGACTACTGAGAATTTATACTGGTATAAATACTGAACCAACTCAGTTTTGTATCCAGATGACTAGTTATTGTCTTGACATCACTTATTGAATAGTTTATCTTATCCATGACCATTATTTTCACACCCTACGTTATGAATCATATGATGATCACAGCATTATTTTTTATCACGAAAAATGTGCAACTTAATGACTAACAATATGTAAGGCATTAAATAATTGATACTACACTTATTTAATGGAATCTTGATGTTTTCAAAGACTCTTTAATTACATGGGAAATTCTCAAGACAAAATTAAGACAGAAAGTCAAGATACAAAATAATATATGCCAAGTGATCCCAATTAAAAACAAGAGTGCATTTATGTATAAAAATAGTTAGAAGAAATATCAACATTTCAAGAGTATTTATTTCTGTCTTTTAAAAAGTTTATCTGCAATGAATGTTTCCTTTTGATAGGTTGATAACCCCTAATAAATATTATTTAAAACACCAAAAAAGACTCATGTGGTAGGCGGGGCACAGTGGCTCATGTCTGTAATCCCAACACTTTGGGAGGACAAGGTGGGAGGATCGATTAAGGCTAGGAGTTTGAGACCAGCCTGGGCAACATAGCAAGACCCTGTCTCTACAAAAATAAAATAAAAACAAAGTTAGTTGGGCATAGTGGCATGTGCCTGCCATCCTAGCTACTAGGGAAGCTAAGGCGGAGGGTCACGTGAACTCAGGAGGTCGAGGCTGCAGTGTGCTGTGATCGCACCACCGTACTCCCACCTTGGTGACACAGCAAGGCCTCGTCTTTCAAACAAAACCAAAACACCTCTTGCGGTATATGTGTCTTTTCTAAAACCATTTTTAAAAATATATTTTGAAGGTGGGAAATACATATGTATTTTCTCTCTTGGGAAAGTTTCCCTTGATTTTATCCAAACTCCTGGGGGCTGGAGCTGCAGCCCACTGCTCACATTCTTGGTTATCTCGAATGTGTTTTCTATTTCATGTCTCCTTAGGTGTCTCCTACAGTGACTGGTGCGTTGTTTGCATATTGGCCTTCCAACATGTCTTGTTGAATTATTTCAGGCTCACCTTGGTCATAATGAGTGGATCTGGCTTTACCCAGGGCTTCAGCCTTTGGCATTTCACTTGAGGAATATCCACTGAGCTGGGGGTCAAGAGGCCTGAATTTTAATCTTGTCTCTGCCCCAGACAAGTGTGAACTTGGGTAAGTCCCTCTTGCTCTGGTGGGCCTCCTTCTGTCTTCTATAAAGTTAATGTGTTAGGTGATCTCTAAAGTTCCTTCTGGTTTTGAATGTCTAACTATAGAAGTCACAGTGAATGTTGGCTTTCTAGGGGTTCCGAGGATCCTTTAGCATCATTAACAACAAACGAGATTAATACTGAGCTTGGTCTACAGTTGCTAATCCACTGATTCATGCAGAATTAAAAATGATCATGACCTTTTACCAAAACTTATTAGCTTAATAAATCTCTGTGTGTGTGTGTGTTTGCTTTTTTTTTTTTTTTCTGCAACCTCCACCTCCTGGGTTCAAGCAATTCTCCTGCCTCAGCCTCCCGAGTAGCTGGGATTACAGGTGCCCACCACCACGCCCAGCTAATTTTTTGTGTTTTTAGTAGAGATGGGGTTTCACCATGTTGGCTAGCCTGGTCTCAAACTCCTGACCTCGTGATTCGCCTGCCTAGGCCTCCCAAAGTGCTGGAATTATAGGCGTGAGCCACCGCTACCGACCTGCTTTTTGTTTTTTAAGGAGTGTTATGGTTCCTAGGCTTTTTGTTGTTGTTCTGATTAAGCAAATTTAGCTAAACTGGGTCCTGTCAACTGAGTTGCCTTGTAGCTGGATTCCTCAGGCTGTCACAACTGTGGGTGGTTTTTTTTTTTTTTTTTGGCTACATTAAGCTGAGTCCATTCAGATGAGACAGAATGTAAAGTGAATATGTGTGCAAGATTGCCTTGCAAGGTGAAACTTACCAAATTGCAGAGCCTTGTGAGAACTACATTTCTCCCATTGAAAAACGTGGCTACCATCAGGGACAGTGAGGGCTAATTTTGTGTTAATCTAATTCTACAACTTCATTTTACAGGTAAGAACACTGAGGCCAGGAAATGTTGAGTGACCTGTCCATACTCACATAGTATGGAAGAATCAGAGGCCATGGGGTTAGGACTTATGGGCTTAGGATATACCGGAAGAGCCTGATTTCCAGTTGAGCATTTGCCAAAAATCAGCAGTGTGATTTGGGCAAGTCATTTTCCCTACTGATTAAAGTGAATTAACAGAACACAATACAAAATTTTCTAGGTTCTTTATCTATTTTGGGGATTGAAAATAGGGTCCAGGTAGATTGACAGACATAGAACTTCCTGGTGAAATAAATGGGATGTAACTGGACACAATAATCAAGATATGATTTTACTCATTTTCCCATTTTCATCATTTTCTGAAGGATATTTACAGCTTAATGTGTCTTCACATTAGCAATGTTTGATGCTCTTGGCAATTATTTTCCTCTTAGCAAGATTTCGCAAAAGAATACATTACCCTTTACTAAGCGCTGTTGTTGAACAGAAATGAAGCCGAGGAAATCTGCATGAGCTCCAAGGACCTCAGCACTCACTAATAGGTCTAAAAACTTAACGAGCATTAATGGGCATTAAATGCAATGCTTATTCATTTTTTTTCTGGAATGAAGAGACCCCCATGGATATAAGCTTACCATCCTCAGAACAGCTTCTGTTGTAGATATTTTGTTTATTAATTAACCTAGTTTTCTTTAATCATAGAAGTAATATAGAAATATAGCAAAACCAAAAAAGTTCAAAATATATAAGATGAAAACTAGAAGTACCCCTTTTGGCCCAACCCAGTGATACTCACTACTGTGGTCTGAATGTTTATGTACCCTCCAAATTCATATGTTGAAATTCTAACCCCCAAAGTGATGGTATTAGGAGGTGGGAACTTATTAATTAATGAGTATTAGGAGGTAGGTGTTGATTAGGTCATGAGAGCAAAGCACACCCCCTCTTCCCACCCCCTGCTTTCCTTTTTCTTTTTGAGACAGGGTCTCACTCTGCCTCCTAGGCCAGAGTGCAGTAGCACAATCATAGCTCACTGAAACCACACACTCCTGGGCTCAAGCCATCCTCCAGCCTCAGCCTCTCAAGTAGCTAGGACTATGGGTGCACACCACTATGCTCAGCTAATTTTAATTTTTTGGTAGAGAGGGTCTCTCTATGTTGCCCAGGCTGGTCTCAAACTTCTGCCTCAAGCAATCCTCCTGTGTCCGGAATTGGTGGGTTCTTGGTCTCACAGACTTCAAGAATGAAGCCGCGGACCCTGGCGGTGAGTGTTACAGTTCTTAAACGCGGTGTGTCCGGAGTTTGTTCCTTCTGATGTTCGGATGTTCAGATGTGTTCGGAGTTTCTTCCTTCTGGTGGGTTCATGGTCTCGCTGGCTCAGGAGTGAAGCTGCAGACCTTCACGGTGAGTGTTACAGCTCATAAAGGCAGTGTTGACCCAAAGAGGGAGCAGCAGCAAGACTTATTGCAAAGAGGGAAAGAACAATGCTTCCACAGCGTGGAAGGGGACCCAAGCGGATTGCCACTGCTGGCTCGGACAGCCTGCTTTTATTCTCTTATCTGGCCCCACCCACATCCTGCTGATTGGTCCATTTTACAGAGAGCCTGAGTGGTCTGTTTTGACAGGGTGCTGATTGGTGGGTTTACAATCCCTGAGCTAGACACGAAGGTTCTCCACGTCCCCACTAGATTAGCTAGATACAGAGTGTGGACACAAAGGTTCTCCAAGTCCCCACCAGAGTAGCTAGAAACAGAGTGTCCATTGGTGCATTCACAAACCCTGAGCTAGACACAGGGTGCCGATTGGTGTGTTTACAAACCTTGCCCTGGATACAGAGTGCCGATTGGTGTATTTACAATCCCTTTAGCTAGACATAAAGGTTCTCCAAGTCCCCACCAGAGTAGCTAGATACAGAGTGTCCATTGGTGCATTTGCAATCCCTTAGCTAGACATAAAGGTTCTCCAAGTCCCCACCAGACTCAGGAGCACAGCTGGCTTCACCCAGTGGATCCCACACCGGGGCCACAGGTGGAGCTGCCTGCCAGTCCCGGCCGTGCGCCCGCACTCCTCAGCCCTTGGGTGGTCCATGGGACCGGGCGCTTGTCGGGGAGGCTAGGGTGGCACAGGAGCCCAAGGAGGGAGGGGGGAGGCTCAGGCATGGCGGGCTGCAGGTCCCAAGCCCTGCCCCTCGTGGGGGCAGCTAAGGCACAGCGAGAAATCCAGCACAGAGCCGGTGGGCTGGCACAGCTGGGGAAGCCAGCACACCCTCCGCAGCCGCTGGCCCGGGTGCTAAGCCCCTCATTGCCTGGGGCCAGCAGGGTTGGACGGCCGCTCCGAGTGCGGGGCCCGTGGAGCCCACACCCACCCGGAACTCGCGCTGGCCCGCAAGTACCAGCCGCAGCCCCGGTTCCTGCCGGGGCCTCTCCCTCCATACCTCCCTGCAAGCTGAGGGAGCCGTCTCTGGCCTCAGCCAGCCCAGGAAGGGGCTCCCACAGTGCAGCGGTGGGCTGAAGGGCTCCTCAAGTGCCGCCAAAGTGGGAGCCCAGGCAGAAGGAGGTGCTGAGAGCAAGCGAGGGCTGTGAGGGCTGCTAGCACGCTGTCACTTCTCACTCCCACCTCAGCCTCCCAAAGCTCTGGGATTACAGACATGAGCCACTATGCCTGTCCCAGAGCCCTTTTAAAAGATTAGTGGCCTTATAAAAGAGGCCTGGGACAGCTGCCTTGCCCCTAGCATCATGTGAAGACACAATGAGAAGGCTCCATCTATGAGCCAGAGAGTTGGCCCTCACCAGACCAATTTGCCAGTGCCTTGAACTTGGACTTCCCAGCCTCCAGAACTGTAAGAAATACATTTCTGTTGTTTATAAACTACTCAGTTTATGGTATTTTGTTATGGCAGTCCAAATAGACTAAGACATCCCTAGAGACAACCACTTTCAAAAATTTTTAGTTTTGCTGTTTCTGCTAATTACTGTTAGTAAAATTTTTGTTTGTTTGTGTGTTTGTTTTTTTTGAGATGCAGTCTTGCTCTGTCGCCCAGGCTGGAGTGCAGTGGTGCGATCTTGGTTCACTGCAGCCTCTGCCTCCTGGGTTCCAGCGATTCTCCTGCCTCATCCTCCTGGGTAGCTGGGATTATAGGTACATGCCACCACTCCTGGCTAATTTTTGTATTTTTAGTAGAGACAGGGTTTCACCATGTTGGCCAGGCTGGTCTTGAATGCCTGACCTCAGGTGATCCGCCTGCCTTCACTTCCCAAAGTGCTGGGAGTACAGGTGTGAGCCACCATGCCCAGCCTACTGTAGTAAATTTTATGTTTTATTTTCCCCCACTTTTTTTTTTTTTTTTTTTTTTTTTTTTAGTAGCGATGAGATCTCAGTATGTTGCCCAGGCTGATCTCAAACTCCTGGCTTCAAGCAGTCCTCCTCCCTCAGCCTCCCAAAGTGCTGGGATTACAGACATGAGCCACCACACCTGGCCTGTTCTTTTGTTCAGAGAAAAAGCATACAAATTTTATTAACATATACATGGGGGTGACCACAGAGTGATTACCCTTATGTTCTCCAACTTTTGATTTAAAAAAATTTCTACCTGGCCGGGCATGGTGGCTCATGCCTGTAATCTCAGCACTTTGGGAGGCTGAGGAGGGTGGATCATGAGGTCAGGAGTTCAAGAACAGCCTGGCCAAGATGGTGAAACTCCGTCTCTACTAAAAATACAAAAATTAGCCAGGCGTGGTGGCGGGCACCTGTAATCCCAGCTACTCAGGAGGCTGAGGCAGAGAATTGCTTGAACCCGGCAGGCAGAGGTTGCAGTGAGCCAAGATTGCACCATTGCACTCTAGCCTGGGCGACAGAGCGGGACTCTGTCTCAACAACCACCACCACCACAACAACAAAAATTCAAACTTACAGGGAAGTTGCAAAAATTTACCAAGATTCACTTATCAACTGTTAACAATTTGCCATATTTGGCTTTCACTATACATATATACAAATTTTCTTTTTTGCTGAATTATTTGAGGAACAGATGTAGACATAGAGCCATTTTTCCTCAAATATGCATGCTCCAAGAATTAAGGATATTTGGCTAGGAGTGGTGGCTCATGCCTGTAAGCCCAGCACTTTGGGAGGCCAAAGCAGGTGGATTGCTTGAGGCCAGGAGTTTGAGATCAGCCTGGCCAATATGACGAAATCTCATCTCTACTAAAAATAAAAACATTAGCCAGGCATGGTGGAAGGTGCCTGTAATCCCAGTCACTAGGAAGGCTGAGGCACGAGAATCGCTTGAACCTGGAATGTGGAGGTTGTAGTGAGCTGAGTTCATGCCACTGTATTCCAGCCTGGGTGACAGAGTGAGACTCTGTCTCAAAAAAAAAAAAAAAAAAAAAAAGAGGATTAAGGACATTCTCCCCTATAACCACAGTATACTTCTCCCACTTAGAAAATGTTATCACTGATATGATTATCTAATAAAATGTCCATATTCAGATTTCTATAATTGTCCAATAATGTCTGTTTCAACATTATTGAAATAATTTGTTTCAATCCAGGATCCAATCACTCATCACACATGACACTGAATTTGTTATGTCTCTTCAGCCATATTTTTCTTTCATGACACTGATATTTTTGAAGTATACGGGTCAGTTGTTTTTTAGAATATTCCTCAATCTGGACTTGTCTGATTGTGTCCTCATGATTAGATTCAGAGTCTACATTTTTGGCAGGAGAACTACAGAGATGATGTGATATCTTGGTCCTGCACACCAGTAGACACATGGTGTCAGTTTGTCTTATTATAATTGATGCTAAGTTAGTTTGGTCATTTCCTTAAGGAAGTATATGTCAGATTCCTCCCAAATTACTCACAAATGAGTAATATGTGAGGTGATACCTGGAGACCAGATGAGTACCCTGTTCCCCAACAATCGTTCACTCAGTGTTGTTGTTTTTTATTGAGACAGAGTCTTACTCTGTCACCCAGGCTGGAGTGCTGTTTTTTATTGAGACAGAGTCTTACTTTGTCACCCAGGCTGGAGTGCAGTGGCATGATCTTGGCTCACTGCAACCTCCACCTCTTGGGTTCAAGCAATTCTCCTGCCTCAGCCTCCCAAGTAGCTGGGATTACAGGCACCTGCCACCACGCCCGGCTAAAGTTTTGTACTTTTAGTAGAGACAGGGTTTCACTATGTTGACCAGGCTGGTCTCGAACTCCTGACCTCAGGTAATCCACCCACCTCAGCTTCTCAAAGTGCTGGGATTACAGGCATGAGCCACCGTGCCTGGCCTCAGTGGTTTTATTATCCAGTGATGCTCCTTGCCTGAATCACTTATTACTATGTGCTGCTTAAGTGGTGATTTTTAAAATTCCATTACTTCTTCTATACTTATTGGTTGGCATGTTTCTTGAAAATATCATTTTCCTTTCTTTCCCTCTCCTTTAAAAAATTTAAACATTTTTTATTTTATTATTTATTTTTATTTTTTATAGAGACAGCGTCTTGCTTTGTCACCCAGGTTGGTGTGCAGTGCTGTGATCATAGCTCATTGCAACCTTGAAATCGTGGGCTCAAGTGATCCTCCTGGCTCAACCTCCCACGTAGCTGAGACCACAAGCATGCACTACCGTTCCCAACTAAGTTTTTCTATTTTTTAGAGACAGAGTCTTGCTATGTTGCCCAGGCAAGGCTCAAACTGCTGGCCTCAAGCAATTCTCCTGCCTTGGCCTCCCAAAGTGCTGGTATTACAGATGTAAGCCACTGCACTTGGCCAAACATTTTTATTTTTAAATAGATTGGAACACATAGATTCTTTTTTTTTTTTTGAGAGATGGAGTTTCACTGTTGTTGCCCAGGCTGGAGTGCAACAGTGCAATTTCGGCTCACTGCAACCTCTGCCTCCCAGGTTCAAGCAATTCTCCTGCCTCAGCCTCCCGAGTAGCTGGGATTACAGGCGTCCACCACCATGCCTGGCTAATTTTTTGTATTTTTAGTAGAGATGGGGTTTCACCAGGTTGGCCAGGTTGGCCTTGAACTCCTCACTTCAGGTAATCCACCCACCTCAGACTCCCAAAGTGCTGGGATTACAGGCGTGAGCCACCGCGCCCGGCCGGAACACATAGATTCTTTTAAAATTATCTGATGTGTTCTAATCTGGTCCTGTCATTATTTATTTCAATACTGAAGTAATTCCTAATCCGGCCAGTGAGAGCCCTTTCAAGTTGGCTTCCTTGCCCTCTTGGCATGTTACTGTCATTTTTGAGCACTTTCTTACTCTGTGGCACAAGATGCTCTAGGTTACTTTGTACTCTTCCTGCTCCAGCCCTGGTATCAGCCATTTCCCTTAGTAAACTTCCATTATAATTTAGATTCATTTATTTATTTATTTTTGAGAAGGAGTCTCACTCTGTCGCCCAGGCTGGAGTGCAGTGGTGTGATCTCGGCTTACTGTGACCTCCACCTCCTGGGCTGAAGTGATCCTCCCACCTCAGCCTCCCAAGTAGCTGGAGCTACAGGCACACCGCCACACCCGGCTACTATTAATAATTTAAAATTACATAAGCTGGAGCAAATTCCCTTCCTTCTATTGCTTTTTCCCTTTCCACTTCCCAAATTTGCTATACATTTTTTTCATTGTCAAGATTAATAACATGACATTTTGATGTGTGCCTATAAACTAGTCAATCCTTTATGCTCATAGGTTGATTCTGAAAAATTAAAAACCAATAAATGACTCATTTTATGATTTTATATATACAGTATAATATTCCCTCTAGAACCAAATACACATTGGGTCTCAAATTTTTGTAGATATGCATCTCCTTCAGGGCCTGTTGAAGATTCACATTTCTCAGCCCCAGAAGTTCTGAATCAATTTTAAGGGGCCCAGTGATTCTAGTACGTTCTGAAGAGTTGTTATTGGGTATATAAAAAAAGAAGGAAATATAATTTCATGCTGTTAAACTTTGGCAACTTGTCTAAGAGTCCTCCAAATGTCATCCCCTGTTTTCTTTCTAGCTGTATTTTCTTGAGTCTTATTTGGCCCAAATTATTTCTTATATCCCATATCACCCTCTTTCTTTGATTCTTCTTTTTTTCTTAATATACATTCCTTCTTTCTTGGATTCTTTAAACTTTTTTTTACACTTTCTAGAGTAATTTTTTTATATCTGTTTTGTATGTTAAAATTTCTGGGCCATTTTATAAAAATTGCTTCATTTTGCTGTCATACTTAGAAGACAGTTTGGCTTGACTAAAGTCTGTTGTTCTGATATGTATTCTTGAGGCAAGAAGCCTTTCCCTCTTTTTCATTTTTATTTTTATTTATTTTCATTAGAGATGAGGTCTCACTATGTTGCCAAGGCTGGTCTTGAACTCCTGGGATCAAGCGACTTTTCCCCTCTTAATTCTTGTTTTTTTCTACATTCTTGGAATTCTGAAAGTTCAACATGATGTGCCTTGGTATAGACATTTTTTAACCCTTCTAAACCCTACTTGGCACTTGGTAGGGTCCTTTAATCTGAAGATTTTTATCTTTTTTTTTTTTTTTTTTTAGCTAAAGACAATTTTCTCTTGGTATTTTTTTTGTTATTTCTTTCAATATTCTCTCTTCTGTCCTAGTATTCATTTTAAACAAATACTGGACTTGCTAGATATATTCTCCATGCTTTAAAAATTTTCTCAGTATTTTTCATCTTCTTATTATGTTCTGGTAGAGTTCTTTATTTTTTGATTTTTACAAATTAATTAATTATTTAATTATTTTTAGACAGGGTCTTGGTCTGTTGCCCAGGCCAGAGTGCAGTAGTGCAATCATACCTCACTGCAGTCTTGACCTCCCAGGCTCAAGCAATCCTCCTGCCTCAACTTCCTGAGTAGCTGGGATTACAGGCATATGCCACCTTGCCCAACTAATTTGTTTTTTAAATCTTTATTAAAGACAGGGTCTCACTATGTTTCCTAGGCTGGTCTTGCACTCTTAGGCTCAAGCAATGCTCCCACCTTAGATTCCCAAAGTGCTGGGATTACAGGCATGAGCCATTGCACCTGGCCTGAGACTTCTTTATTTTCCAGTTTACAAACTGCGTAAGTGGGTTGGGAGTGGATTGGGCATGTTAGACTAGCTTTCTTGTTGGGGACTGGGTGGGGAGCATACAGCTTGGGGACAAACTGCCAAAAAAGTAGAGCTTTACTCTGAGTAAAGTGCCCTGTGGTGTATCTCCCTTCTAGATGAAACTGTCTGTTTTTTCCCCCTCTGTCCCTCATGGAGGACCGGAGTTACCTCTGTTTTGCTTTTCCCTGTGGCTCTTACGGCCACCCTATTTGTTGTTTCCCTAGTCAAGTTGTTCTCCCCTTCATGGAGTTATTCTCATTCAGCTTTTCCCCAAATCCAAAGCTGTATCCTCTAGCCACTGTTAGGTGGAAACAAGGGAGAGGAGCCTACTGACCCTGCTGTGCCTAGTATGGCAATTCATGCGTTATTCTGATGGTCACCACCCAGTCCTGGTCTTCTGCTCTTCCTAATGTTTACTGCAGAGTTTGGAGCTTCAGTGTATGCTGTCATTGGGGCTCTAAGTCAGACTGCCTGGGTTTAAATCCTGTCTCTGTTATATGTTAACTACCTGAGTCTCACTAGATTTCATCTATAAAGTGGGGATTATAATGCAGTGATTTGTGTACAGTAAATGCTCAATTATTATTAGTGACTATGAAGATTATTAACTCTGCTATCTTTTTTTTTTTTTTTTTTGAGACGGAGTCTTGCTCTGCTGCCCAGGATGAAGTGCAGTGGCACAATTTTGGCTCACTGCAACCTCCGCCTCCCAGGTTCAAGTGATTCTCCTGCCTCAGCCTCCAGAGTAGCTGGGATTACAGGCATGCACCACCATGCCTGGCTAATTTTTTTTGTATTTTTAGTAGAGACCGGGTTTTTCCATGTTGGCCAGGCTGGTCTCGAACTCCTGACCTCAGGTGATCTGCCTGGCTCTGCCTCCCAAAGGGCTGGGATTACAGGCGTGAGCCACTGTGCCCGGCTCAACTCTGATATCTTGAGTAGTGATTTTTATCTCCTTTTAAAAAAATCAATCTGATCCTACCCATTTTTTATCTTTTTCTTTTATTTTTTATCTAAGTAATATATTTATATTGTTTTAAAGAGCAAAAACTTTGTCTTATAACTAAGAACCATTATTCCCTGCCCATCTTGTTCCACACTTGAGCCCTAAGACCACCAGTTTCAACACTGAAAACTCCTTCTTTTATTTCCAAGAAACATTATTATAAAACTGCTTCATGACTTCAGTTTCATGTATCTATTGACTTCCTATTACGACAGACGAGGACTTAATTTTTTTTTTTTTTTGAGACAGACTCTCACTCTGTTGCCCAAGCTGGAGTGCAGTGGCATGATCTTGGCTCACTGCAGACTCTGCCTCCACCTCCTGGGTTCAAACAATTCTTCTGCTACAGCCTTCTGAGTAGCTGGGACTACAGGCGCACCATGCCCAGCTAACTTTTGTATTTTTAGTAGAGATGGGGTTTCACCATATTGGCCAGGCTGGTCTCGAACTCCTGACCTCATGATCTGCCCACCTTGGCCTCCCAAAGTGCTGGGATTACAGGCGTGAGCCACCGCGCCCGGCCACTTAATTCTTATACTTTTCCCCAACCCCATCCTTCTCTCTATTGAGACAAGACAAAAATCCATTGTTCACATGATGATGACATGTAAATATTATTCACTGCTCAAAGCTGAGCCATAGTGTATTACGATGACATTTCCTTATACACCTTTTTGTTTTTTTCTAGAAATAATGATCACTTTATTTATTCATTTAATTTTTCTATGTACTTAGAATAAATTCATCCCCAAACTTTCCTCTCAAAGAGTGCCGCTCAGTAGGTGAAAACAGATTGCCTGATATATGAGGTTCACTTTTTTCCTGGAGACATTGCCCCTGGAGCCTGCTGTGCCCCTGGGCTGTCGGGTCTGATTGCTCTCTAGGCCTGCTGTACGCCAGGCTTCCCTTCCCCGGGAGCCTGGGGATTCTGTCCACCTTTCTCATATGTTGGAAGCTCTATGATGAGGTGGATTACTCTGGGTGTGAAAGAAGATGTATGGTTCCCGGCCCATCAGCATTGAGCACATTCTTGTGTCTCCCAGTATCATTGAGGTTCTTGCCAACTCAGCACAAAAGGTGTGCTGGAGGGTGAGAGGGACACAGCATCAATGAAGCTGAAGCGGCAGGAACCAAAGGGGCTCCAGAAGCTGGAAAAATCATCTGTCCAGGAGGCCTCGACTGCTGCTGACCCCACTGTGAACATCTTGGCATTACTTATTTGGGATTCAAAGTGCTGGGCAGAAGTATCTGATTGGCCATCCCTAAGTCTCACGGACACGAGGAAGGAAGATTTACTCTCTTCAACTTTTTTTTTAGAGACAGGGTGTTGCCGCTGTGTCACCCAGGCTGGAGTGCAGTGGAGCAATCTTAGCTCACTGCAGCCTCGACCTCCCGGGTTTAAGCGATCCCGCTGCCTCAGCATGCCACCAGGCCTGGATAATTTTTGTATTTTCTTTTATAGAGATGGGGTTTCACTCTGTTGCCCAGACTGGTCTTGACATCCTACATGCAAGCAGTCTGCCTGTCTTGGCCTCCCAAAGTGCCACCATGCCTGGCCTCCCTTCAACTTTGGTGGTGAGGGATGGTGCATTATATCCACTTACACAGCCACCGTAGTTGTTTCCTCCCAGATAGGAAGTGGGGATTGGAAATTGGGCAGCAAAACTAAATGTAAATATCCATCATGCTCTTTGATTGAATCTGTTTCCCCATCTATATAATTTTAAAAAATTCATATTGGTCTCAAAAATGCATTCAGCTTGAGGATTAAATGAGATAATTAGAAAACAGCACAGTGCCTTGGCTCATGATAAATTCTCTACAAATTTTGATTTGATCTGGGTGGAAGGATGAAAATATTTTATGTAGTTGGAGTGATGGAAACCAAGGCTAAGAGGCCAAAAAAATCTCATGAAAGAGAAGGACTGAGGAAGCCTGGAGTCCTTTATCTTGGAGAACAGATCCGGAGGGGGCAGAGCAGGGCCTAGTCCTGTTTGGGGCAGAGGCCACTGTAGATGGTTGAACTTGGCCTCCTGTGTCTTTATTTTCCTGGATGCAGCTGTTCATAACTGGGTTAGGACCTGGGCTCAGCTGAGATGGAGTCACCATGCAGGTCAGGGAGGGCAGAGCAGGACCCCAGGCAGAGCAGGGCCCCAAGTGGGAGGACCAGCCCACACAGAGGTCACGGCTCAGGCGGGGGTGTGGAAGGAGCTGCTGTCGTATCCATCCTTCCTGCATGGATCCACCAAAGGCCCCTGATGACTCCGACTACATCCCTGGCACAGAGTGGGGAGGGTGACAGGGGTCACTCAGGGGACCCATTAGCAAACACAGAAAGGTGAAATCATATCTTCAGCTCAGCAGATATGGCTGTGAATTCTTAACTAATGAGATCTAGGAAGAGGTCCTTTCCTCTGAGGAGTCTCCCTGCCCCCTGCCCACCTTCCAGGCACTCAGGGTCCACCCCTCCCATGTCTGGGCTCCTTCTGGGATCTGCCTAGCCCCTGATCTGGCCTCATATCACAGGATTCCAGGCATTTTGTTCCCAGAGTATTTCCTCTGCTTGGCTCTGAGTTCCTGCAGGGCAGGGCCGGTTCCTCATTTCTCTCAGGGCCCAGCCCAGAGTCTGGCCCAATGGGCACCGAGAAAGGATTGAAGAATGAATGAAGTTGGAATTGAGCTGAACCTTGGATAGATAAAGGAGAAAAGAAGAAAGCATTTTAGAGACAAAGGCAGGAACAACATGGCTGGAAAGATAGGGCACACGTGACCGACTGTCTTGAGGGACAGAAGGATCTGGTTTGGCAGGGAGGTTGACATTTGTGCCAGTTCTCTCTCTCCGTCTTTATCTCTATCTCTCTCAAACCTTTCCTACGATGCTGAGCCAGTGCTCTCTCAAACATCTGCCACAGTGTGTGTGAGTCTGGTCCTCACATCAGCCCTGAGAAAAAGATGTAATTATTCCCATTTTATTGATGAGATAACAGAGGCTCAGAAAGTGGATGAGCAGGAATAGAAATAGGCCTGTCTGATTCCCGAGCCTAAAGAAGGAGGTGGTTGGAATTTGTAGCCCTAAAGGTGGGTATAGTTTGAGGGGTCCTGGCCACACAATATGTCACCAGCCTCTGTCCTAAATAGAAGGCAATGGCATATGCATGGGTCATGATCCCATAGCGTAGGCCCTGTGCTGGCTCAGGTGGAAATAGAGGCGGTGAATGACAAGTGGTTTCACACTCGCAGCCCTTTACATGCACAGCTGCTCACACCCCATGTGCCCTGCCTCCCTTGCCCCACTGTGGACTTTTCTGGTCCTCCCGGTGATCCCTACTCTTCTTTCAAGCTTGAATCAAGCTTTCCTTTTCTCTGGAGGCTCCTTCTGGAGTAGATCTGACCTTTCATGGCATTGGGTCTTTATTTGCCCCTACTCCAGCACATAACCCCAGGAGGTACTATTGAATGTTTGCGGAGTAAATGAGTGTGTACACATGTCCAGGAAATCCCCATCCCCCAGGTTCTCTAGAGAGAGGCAAGGCCTCCCATCCCCCAGCTCCTTCCTCTCTTCTCTCCTCCCCTTCCCTGCCCCATCCCTGTGGTGCTGAGTCCAGCAAGGCTAGAGGCTGAAGCAGCTGCCTCTGGCTGCAAGAACCAGTGGGCCCAGGGGGTGGGGAGGAAGCAGGAAAGGTTGCCAAGCCAAGCCTGCTCCACACCTCCCATCTAGGAGGGCAGATGGCACAGGGCAGAGTGGGCATGGCTGGGAAGGGCTGAGAAGCCAGGCCACCAGGTCAGTTTGGGAAGAAGCAGCTTCCTGCCGGCCTTCCACCCAGTAGGCAAACCCTCTGGGGAGGAATCACCTGTGCACTCCCTTGGCCGAGAGCCTGAGAGTCAGGACTTGACCCGTTGTCAAGAAGACTGCATTTCAGACTGCATTTGGCAATTCTCTGGGCTAGGCTAGGGGTGGGATGGGATGCAGAGATGAATAAGGTCCATTTCCTCCCCAGAGGAGCTTACTGCCAGACATTTAGAGAATAACAGTTAATAATCATTGAGCACTTTACCAAGTGCCAGACACTGATCAAATTGAAAAGTAACTGCATGCTCACAACAGCCCAAGAGATAAATGCTACCCTAAGCTCCATTTGACCTATGGGGATAATGAGGCACAGAGAGATCAAATAGCCTGCCCCAGACCACATGGCACGTAAGTTGCATGCTGGGATGCCTGAGTGTGGGCCCAGGCAGTCTGGCGTCAGAGTCTCTGCATTTAGCCATCACACTACACATGCTCTAAGCCAACCCAGGTGCCATCTGCCATGGCCAACACATGCTGCATCTTAATCCCCACCTTGCCCCCTTGTCAGGAGGTTTTTAGGCTCTGTAAACTTGCCAGGCACCGAAGTATGCTTTAGGATATCACCATGACTAGTGCCCTTTGCTGCCTGCCATGGTTACATCTTTATCTATGGGCTTGTATTCTCATCCCTGGGAAGCACAGCTCCTGTGACTCTACCATCTCACCATCCCTTGGAATGTCTTGTACAATGCAGGTACTCAGATGTGTTTGTCGTTGAGGGGGTTGAGAATTTCCCCAGGTCTCTGTGACATGAACAGACTGGGTCTCAACCTGTGCACTGGGAATCACCTGGGGAGTTTAACAAAAGCTGATACCCAGAACCCATCCTCAGAGGTTCTGATGTAATTGACATAAGGTGCAGTCTGAACATGGGGGATTTTAAGCACCCCATGTTATTCACAGTTATTCGGATGTACTGCCTGGACTGAAAAGTTCCATATTAACACTGTTTTAGAAATCTTGGAAGTTTCAGTTGAGGGAAGGCAGCAGAGGGAACAGCTTCAGAGACCAGTAGGCAAGATTCATGTCACAGCTTAGCCACTTACAAATTGGATGAGTTTGAGCAAGTCAAATTTCCCAAGCCTCAGTTACATCATCTGTAAAAGAGGATAATGACCTCCCCCTAGAAGTGAAGCACTTGAAGTAAGATTATTGAGCATCTACTAAGTGCCAGGTGCTTGGGTGCTCTTAGGGGACAATAGAAAACAAGACAGCTATGGCCCCTTGTGATATTTACCTTCCTTAGTTCAGTTTAAGAAACCTTTACTGGGTTTGGGATATCAAGCACTGTATGCATTCAAAGATGGACAAGAAATTGTACTTGCCCTTGAGAAAAAGAGAAGTAGACACTAATTAAAATAGAGGAAGGAAGATGACAAGAGAGGTACCAACAAAGAGTGGTGGGGTTCAAAGGAGAGAGGTATTTAGAGGGCAGACCAGGGAAGTTTCAGTGGAAGACATGATACTTTAGAAGGCTCTTAGAGGATAGATAAGATTTTGTAGAATGGGATGAGGGGAGTGGTAGTGGAAATGAACAAAAGCATGGAGGCAGGAACAGCCAATAATCCAACCTGGCAAAAGAGCTGGATGTGCATGCAGAGGAGGGAAGGGAATGTGCATACACAGCCGAAAAATAAGGGTTGGAGCCTTAAATGCTAGGGTGAGGCATTTACACTCGATTTGGTCAGCCATGGGAACCATGCAGGGACTGGAGCTGAGTTGGATAATTCTTAGCTCTTAATACCTGGACTGCCTCTGGCTTCATTCTGGAGTGTGTGTCTTCATTGCCACTGTCCTTGGGGCCTCCTCTTTTCTGCCGATGGCCACCTTGGTCCTGTGTTCAGTGCCCTGTCGCTGCCGTCAGGTGAGGGTCTGATGAACTCACACAACCTTAAGCATAAGATGCATCTCCAGATGGTACCTTGGCAGGTACAGTGGAAGGGACACCAGACTGAGAATCTGGAGGAGGCCTGGTTCTAATCCTAGCTCTGTCTCTCACCAGCTGTGTGATGTTGGGCAAGTCACTTCCCTTCTCCGAGCCTCAGTTTCCTCATCTGAAAAGTGGCCAGGCTGGATGGGTCAATTGACAATGACCCTTCCAGCTGCAATGGACTCTGAGAAACTTGTCAATTGCTAAACCCAAGAATGTCTCTTTTGACTCATGCAAGGGGCTGCTGCTGCTGAAAATGAGGTATTAAGCATGAGGCTCAAGGGAAAGAGATGGAGAGGCCACATGTAGGTGATCAGCAGAGTCAGCTGAGCCCAGCCTTGGATTCATCACAGCCCAGGCACTGGGTATGGGAATGGAGAAGCCTCCAGATGATTTCAACCCCCAGCTATTCAGGTGTTCCCAGTTGAAATCCCAGACACTGCAGAGCAGAAATAAGCATGCACACTGTGCTGTCTGAACTTCTGTCCCTCAGAATGCATGAACATAATGAAACTGTCGTCCTATGCCACCAAGGCTGGTAATGGTTTGTCACCAGTGATAGGTAAATGGAAATGGAGGAAGAGGTGTTTAGGGATAGTTTGGTGGGGGACTCCTCATGTTGGTGAAACTTCACCAGTGGGTGTCCTTCCCTTAGGTCCATCGACATCAGAAGCCACCTCTGGTCTTGGATATCACTCTATATATCATGCTGTTCTTAGGAGAGGAGGCTCGCTGGCTGCGCTGTTCTGGATTATTGTGAAGTTTATAAACAAGGAACTCTTTGCCGAGGATATCCTGGACGCGGAGGCACTGCTCAGCTGGGGGGCAGGGTCCGTCTGTATTTGTCCCAATGTCCAAAAGGCTGAAGGGTGTGTGTGTGTTCACACTGGTAGAGGTCCTCTAGGTGCATCTTACACACTCCATCTCATCTCAGCCCCACCATAGCTTCATTCCCACCTTACTGATGAAGAAAGAGCCATGCCCAAGAACACACATGCGGAGTGGCAGGGCAGGGCTTTGAACCTGGTGGTAGGACTCTGAATCTAAGGCCCTTTTGAGGAGCCCCATGGGTGACTTAGGGATGGAAATTCCAGGGGTTGGAGGGGTCCTCATTTGCTTCCTCTAAACAGCCTCTTGTTTTGAAATAAGACAAATGAGCTTGGCTTAAGTTCTGTTTTCCCTTCCTTCCTTCACCCCCTCACTCTCATTCCTTTTTTCCTCCGGGATTTTTTGGCAGAGGGCAGAGAGAGGAACCCACTCCCAAGTCCTCTATTAGAGAAGGCGTGATGGCGAGATGGGGGCTTCACTCACCAACCGTGCCAGGACAAAGGGCAAACGAAGGCGGGCCGTTCCCAGGCTGGGTCGGGGGCAGTGAGGAGCAGAGCGGCCCTTCTCATCGCAGCCCCCACCTTGCTGTGCGCTGTGGGCGTGAGGTTTCCAGGAGAGTCTGCGGTGTAGGGAGCCCTCTGGCTGGGAGGGAGGAGACGGCCTATTCCTCAGTGGGGCTTCCTCGCTCACGATGTGTATGGTGGGGAGAGGAGCACACAAGTGCCATTTTCTGAGGATTGTGCCAGACCATATCATACGTATAAACTCATTCAAATCGATTTCCAGATAAGGCCGGGGAGGGTAGCCGACTTGCCCAAGGCCACGCAGCATGTGCGCGGTAGAGCCGGTAGGGACGCGCAGAGGGTCTTGCAACCGACTCTCCCTGCTCTCCCAGGGGTCTGGGAGCCCTGAGGTGTCCCCTACCTGGCCGGGAAGCTGGGCTCTCGCCCCGGGACTGTCCGGAGGGGGCTCCAGCAGGGGGCGCCCCGAGCCCCGTCCCGGGCAGCCGGGCGCGCCTCCAGCCGGCGCCTGGGACGGGGCTGGCCGCTCCGCCCCCTCGGCTCCTCGGCTGCTCGGCGGGCGGGCGCCGGGCGCTCTGGGAGGAGAGAACTGCAGGGCCGAGCCCAGCGCACCCCGCCGCGTCCCCCGTGCCCGCCGTGCCCGCCGCGCCTGCCGCGGCCGCGGCAGCGCAGCCTCCCGCCGTGAGTAGCACCCGTCTGCGGGCTCGACGGGCGGGACGGGGCGCGCGGCCTGACGGCGGCAGCGCCTGGGTCTGGGGCTGGCGGGGCGAAGAGATCCGGGGCACTCGCTCGCAGATCCCGGGCCCGCCGCCTCAGTGCCTGACGCCGTGGCCCGGGGCATTGTGGCCGGCACCCGAGCGCGGGAGCTGCCCGCTGCTGCTCTGGGGCGCCCTCCGGAGCCTGGCACTTTGACCTGGGAGACAGGGTGGAGGCGGCGGGCAGAGCCAAGCACCCAGCAGGGAGATGGGAGACAGACGTCCATCGAGTTAGGCCCCCTGGAACGGGCAGAGCACGCCCGGCTCCCGGCCAAGTCTTCTCAGTTTGGGCCGACACTCTCACCGCTTGCTCCCGCCTGGCACAAGGAGGTGATGCGAGGAGGGTGCTCAGATGTCTGAGCTTCCTCTGGGGCTGAATGAAGCTGGGGTCCCCGCCGTCAGGCGCCCCGGCCTGGGGTAGAGCTAGGGTGGGCGCGGGGGCGGCCAGCAGGTGTGCTGCAGGTTGGGGTGGAAGGGCTTGGAAGGGCGTTGCCAACAGTTGACTAGAACTCTGGGCTAGGCATTTTGGAGGTCCCAAGGCCTGCATAGGTCTGGCTAACCCTCACCGTAACTCTGCACGGTGGAAATTGGTATTCTTACTTTACAAAAGAGAAAACAAAGCCCAGAGAGGTGAGCCTCGTTGAGGCCGTGCAGGTAATGGTAAGGTAGTGGTGCACACTGGAGGAGAGGGCACCATAGCTGGCTGCCTCGGGGGCAAGTGGGCAGGTGCAGGTACAGTGCCTGACATCTTGTATCCTGGAATCCAGTGGAGGGCAGGTTCAGGTACAGTGCCTGACATCTTGTATCCTGGAATCCAGTGGAGGGCAGCCGCTCTGGTTTCTGACACTGCGATTCCCAACTGCCTCTGTGGAAGATATTCCTGGGAGAGTCCTGTTGACCTAAGAGGCCCTGGTGCCTTGGCCTCTTCACAGCTAACTTCACAGCCCTGTCCTTCCCCAAACCACTCATCTCCCAAGATGTTTTTTGAGCACCCTCAAGTGGCACCACTGATGATTCAGCACCTTCAGAGGAGACTTGGGCAGAGGGGTCAGGGGTGTGTGGATGTGGCTGGAGGTCTGCTCCTCTGGGGTAAGTTCCTGGCTGGCAGGAATGAGACCCGCATTGACCCTGCCCACCTCCCTGAGGCCTCCCGATTTGTTAGCTGTGGGGTGAACAAGCAGGCTTCCCAAGGGTGCTGGATCTTTGCCAGAGAGACCAAATTTTTCTTGTGCCAACTCAGGCAGGTGGCTGACCTTCTGTGGGCCCCAGCTTCCTCATTGGAGACCGTGATGGGTCAAAGCCTGGAATGCAGAGAGGAGCTCTGTAATGCATGAGCCCCATCCCTTCTGTTGGCAGCCTCTCCAGAGTCTGAGTGTGATGATTCCTAATGGGGCTGTGTGTAATGAGACAGTCGTGTGTGTTTGGCCCAGCCATTGCCTGCCCTCTTGCTGTGGTCCCGTTTCACTCGCTTGCACTTGGTGAGGTGGTATGAGGAACTAAGAGAGTTCACTTTGCAGAGTGAGCTGGGCCAGTGGTGGAGAGGGCTTCTTCAGTGTTGAGAGTTTCCTATGAGGTGATCTTCCAGCCCTAGACACCTCCTTCTAGCTTCTCCCTCAGGAGGCCACTGACTTTGCCAACCCTGGTGACATCTTGGAGGAGTTGGGGTGGCTATCAACAGAAGAAGCCCTGGGAAGAGGAGCGGGATGGGTCACCTGTGTGATGTTCAGCGAGTCCCTTCCCCTGTCTGGATCTCAGCTTCCTCTTGTAAAAACAAGTGGGTTAGACCAGACAGCAGTGGTTTTCAAACTTCTGTTTCACAGTGAATTCTTACCCAGAACCCCAACATATAGTATGGATAACATGGAACTGCTCTGGCTTCCCCTTCTCACCCTGGTGATCCTGAAGCAGGTCTAAAAATCCCTAAATAGATGATCTGTGGGGTTCTAGGAAATCTGTGGTAGCCCCCTGAAGTGTTGCCTGGTATTAGAGTTCTAGGCAGGAGTTTGAATTCTCAGGACTCCATCAGGAGAAACGTGGCCATTAAGGTGGGTATCATCCTGGAGCATCTGGAGCTGATGGCCTGTGCCTCTGGCCAAAAGTTGTAACTGTGTCCCTCCCCTCTGCCATGTGATTTCAGCTTTTCGAGGCTGGAAAGGTCCTTGTGCCTCTGGCTACTTATATGGGTCCTAGCTGGTGACTATAATTCCACTTCAGTTTCACCCCTTTAGTTTGTTTCTAAACTGGTAAAATGCAAATTCACCTTAGGAGAGGTGTTAGGAAAGTGCTTGAAGTGGCTATCAGTTGTTTTACCTGATGAGCATCTGAGCAGCGGCCTTGAGAAAGGAACTAAGTTAAAATCAGCCAACACTTATATAGTGCCTACTGTGTATTAGCCTACTACAAGGGGACGGAGGTGAGAATGTCACAATTCTTACCCTTTTGGGGCTCCAAGACACAAAGAGGAGGGAAGGAATTCACGTTATCCAGGGACCGTTTAAAACATTACACATGGGTTATCTCATTTGTCTCACATTAGTCTCATTTTAAAAAATTATGTAAAATTTTGATCACATACAAAATCATCCCATATATCCATCTAACTACCACCCAGATCAGGAAACAACGTTGCTGGCACTTTGAAGCCTCCGAAGCTCCCCTTCCAAATATCCCCTGAGTGAGGGGATAACCACTCTTCTGACATCTAGCACCATGCATTAATTTTACCTAAATGGGATCACACAGTATGCAGTCTTTTGTGTCTGGCTACTTCCATTCAACATTATGTTTCTGAGATTCGTCCATGTTGTTGTAGGTAGCAGTAGTTTGTTAATTCTTATTGCTGTATAATGATTCCATTGTATGGGTATATAGTACCTCAACAATTTGTTTATCCAGTCTTTTATTGATAACCATTTGGTTGTTTCCAATTTTTAGTTATTGCTAATAGTATTGCAGTGACCATTCTAACGTGGATCATTTGGGAAAACATCTGCATGCATTTCTCTTAGGTATGTCCAAAGAAATTGCCGAACAAGTTTCCAAAGTGGTGGTCCCACTGTATAACCCTTCCAGCAGTGTTTGAGAGCTCTAGTTGCCGCACATACTCACCAACACTAGACATTGTCTTACGTTCACTTTCCATGGAGGGAATGTGAAACTCAAAAGTTATCCTGTGCTCAGCTAAGCACAATGTGCCGGTAAATGACGGAGCTGGGATTTGAACCCAGGTCTGTGTGATGACTATGGAATCTATTCTCTCCCTCTGGGTTAGACATAAACATAAGCCAGAATATGATCAACTTGAACCCTAAAAATGTATGAAGAGCACTCTGGGGGAACTTGAAGAGGTGGAGAATTGTCATCTGTTTTGGGAGGGCAAGGATCGTGGAACCGCACTGAGATGGTAGCATTTGGCTGGGTCTTGTGGGAAGTGGGTGGTTATGCCCACTCTCCAGGGCTTTCCAGCTGGGCCTCCCCGGCAAGGGCCCCACTTCAGCCGAGATATAGCAGGGATGAAAGTTTTACGGGAATGGGAAAGGTCAACTTTGGCTGGAATATAGGATATGTAAGGGAGGGGGCAAAGGCTGGAAAGATGAGCTAAAGCCTAACTGGTGGGTCTAGTTTGTCCCTAAGGGGCTCACCTGCCCCCCAACCCTGGCCACCCAGGATATAGAGCCCAAGGCAGAGGCTTACTATTTTGCTGGGAACTGGGGCTTCTTTGAATTCTGCTCCCAGCAAATGGAGCTGGCCTCTCACCAAATGGGAGATCTTAGCTGTTCCTGGGACCACTCTCAGGGTTTCTGCCAACAGAATTTTTTTGGAGTTTCCTGCTTGCTTCTAGCTGTGTGAAATTGGTAACCCCACTCCGCAGGACCTGACCAGGAATTTTTTTTTTTTTTTTTTTTTTTTTTTTTTTCAGTGAAAAGAAGATGGTAGATAGCACTCCCTTTACTCCCTGGGCCAGTCTCGGGAGATTTGCCAGGATGTTGGGGATGAGGGGCATCGAGCTTCTGATTATGGTCAAGCTAAACTTGCTAGAGGGCTCCCTGGCATGGGTTAAATCACAGTAATAATCATCTTTCTTATTTGTACAGTAGTTTATATCCTTATCCCCACATGGATGTGTGAAGTATGTGATATAGATAGTACGACTCTGTTTACAGGTGAGGGGATGAGTCCCAGAGAGGGTACCCACCTGCTGTGGGTCACAGGGCTAATATACACTCACGCTAGTCTGGAACTGAGGCTCCTGGAGCCTACTCTTCACTATTTCATGCTTGCTCCAGCCCTGGCCAAGCATGGAGGATGCATGAGGGAGCCTGGACACCCACAGGCAGGTGACCATAAGAGTAAGCCCTGGGAACCAGGCCAGCTCTGCCTGAGGGTCTTCAGGCTCTATGTGCCTCGGTGGAAGGGAGAGAGGCAGGTGGCATCTTGGTAATGAAGCTCTGGTTTGCAGGGGGCTAAAGTGGTGGAAAGAGGGTGAAATGTATACACCCGCTGAGAGTTAGGACAGCTCCAGCCACTTGGCGTTGATGAGATGTGCCCTTATGTAATGATGCCTCCACCCAGCCTGGTGAAAATAGTCTTTTGGGGTTCGTGGAGCCCATGTGTGGTTGGGATCTGATTGGCAGTCAGCAGAAAAGCTGCCAGTGCTAACCAAAATGAGCTCCAACAGGCCTTTGCTAAAGACCCTTGGAAGATACATCCACAGGCAGCTGGTTTTATTCTTGTGATTTGCAGACTGTGCCTGGGCCCTGCTCTTGGGGTGTTGTCCAGAGTGGCACATGGCTGTCCCAGGAATGGGTAAGCCTCTTGGGGCAGAGGGATCCCAGGAGAGAATGCAGACAGTCTTCTGGTGGAGTGGTAAGTGCTCCCCATGGCTCAGAGTTGGCCTATGGCTTTCAGTGAGATGCCTGGGGCAGGCAGAGTTGGCTCAGTTTTACAGATGAGGACACTGAGGCCCTTCTGACAAGAAAGGAGATCACAGGGCTAGTTGTAGGCAAAGCTGGAACTGGCACCTCAGGCTCCTGACTCCTGGTGCCTGTTGGAATTTGCCTCACTCCTCCTGCCCATCTTTCCTTTGGGGGTGACGAGTGAGAGAGTTTACAGATTAGTTCAGACACGCAGTTGGGTGGTACAACACCTGAGGGAGCTGAGGTCATGATAATCCTTTACCTTTTAACATCATTTTCTAGCTTACAAAATAATGTCATGACTTGAAGTTGATTTTACAGTATTAGCTCCATTTTACAGATGATGAAGCTAAGTCTCTGGCAGCTTAGGTGGCTTACCCAAGCAAGACTGGAGCTTGTACCTAGGACTTCTGACTTTAAAGCTAGTGCTTTTTTTTTTTTTTTTTCTGTCGCCCAGGCTGGAGTGCAGTGGTGCGATCTCGGCTCACTGCAGCCTCTGCCTCTCGGGTTCAAGTGATTCTTGTGCCTCAGCCTCCTCCTGAGTAGCTGGGATTACAGGTGCGTGCCACTATACCCGGCTAATTTTTGTATTTTTGGTAGAGATGGAGTTTCACCATGTTGACCAGGCTGGTCTCGAACTCCTGACCTCAAGTGATCCACCCACCTCGGCCTCCCAAAGTGCTGGGATTACAGTTGTGAGCACCGTGCCTGGCCATTTTTTTTTAAACTGTACAAGGCTGCCTCTTTTTGCAGTAGTTTTGAATTTAATGAAAACAAATAGCTGAAGTTTACCATGGATGTTTCTCTGAACTTCTTCAGACAGATCTGAAGACCTGAAGAGCTCTCCTTTCCTGTCTCCTTAACAAATTTGAATTCATATAAATCAAATAAGAACCATACATCATCAGCTGCAGGTGAGAAAAGGCTTGAGCAGGGCAGTTCTTGAGGAACCAAGGCTGTGGATTATTACTAAATTATTAGCTCCCTTGCAGCCAATTACGTTTAGGCCTTAGACTCTTAGGCTTGTGCTAATTTGGATGGCTGTCCTAACCACAGGTTTCTTCCCGTTTCAGGGTTGTATGTTCCAGGCCTCAATGAGGAGTCCAAGCATGGAGCCATTCAAGCAGCAGAAGGTGGAGGACTTTTATGACATTGGAGAGGAGCTGGGGAGGTAGGAGACTGTGTGAGAGGTGGGGGGATGCCGAGGGAGTCAAAGTCATGCTTCTTCTGGCACAGTTGTCAGTTGGTGTTGGAAGGCAGGGCCACAGGACCAGTGGGAAGCTTTAAAAATGAGCCTGAGGATTATTCACCTGCCTGGGTGACTTTGCACATAGTCATTGCTCTGGAAATAATGACTTGCCAGTAAAAGGGATGAGAATTGTTGAGTTCTGTGTTTTCAGCATAATCTAGCTGGCAGGGACAACCTTCATGATTCTTGTTTGATCTGTTACTTTTTTCATAAAGCTCCCCCAGGCTCTGGATGGAGACCTGACTTGTTGGTTTTCTTCTGAGTCTCACTTGGGATTCTCCATGGTTCCCAGGGTTTTGTTTTAAGCTCAGAACCTGAATGGGAGGTGAGGTAATACTCCTGAGAATGGATTTATGTTGAGTAACCAGCCACACGAACCCCATCATGAAGTTTTCCTGGGATCTTTGTTACTGGTGCATTTTCAGGTTTGCTGAGCCCAGAACACAGCCAGGGTGAAAATCAGATCTGAAAGTACTATTGTTACGATTTGGATAGAAATTAAGATTTTCTGAAGCTCTTTTCTTGCCTTCCATTTCTACCAGCTGCTAATATTTAGGTGGTAGTGTAGTGATTGCAAAACACCAGTCCTGAAGTTTGAGTCTCACAACAATGCATGAAATAGGCATTATTTTTACTCTCCTTTTCCAGATGAGGAAACTGTGGTCCAGCGTCTGGGCAAGTTGCCCAAAGTTGCTGAGCCAGTGAGTGACATAGCCAAGGTTCTGACCAGTCCATTTTGCACCTGCACACCTGTTATGCCCTCTCCCATGAGCTTGGCACTTGTACATTCACACATGCTCATCAGAGCACCTAGCCTCACCCCTTCACACACAGCACAGCGTGAAAACATGGGAATTTAGAGTGTGTAGACCCAGAAAATCTGAGACAGGTCTTAGTTAATTTAGAAAATTTATTTTGTCAAGGTTGAGGATGCACACCCATGACAGCCTCAGGAGGTCCTGACGACCTGTGCCCAAGGTTGTCACAGCACAGTTTGGTTTTATACGTTCTAGGGAGACACGAGACATCAATCAAATATGCAAGATGAACATTGGTTTGGTCTGGAAGGGCAGGACAACTCCAACTCTAAGCAAAGATGGGAAGGCTCTAATGGGGAGGGGGCTTCCAGGTCATAGGTAGATAAGAGACAGATGGTTGCATTCTTTTGAGTATCTAATTAGCCTTTCTAAAGGAGGCAATCAGATATGCATTTATCTCAGTGAACAGTGGGGTGACTTTGAGTAGAATGGGAGGCAGGTTTGCCCTAAGCGGTTCCCACCTTGACTTTTCCCTTTAGCTTAGGGATGTGGGGGCCCCAAGATTTATTTTCCTTTCACAAGTATCTACTGTATCCAACAGACAAAACAGGAGTTCTTTTCTCTTTATAGAACTCTTATGTCAGGACTAATTGTCTTACCTTTTTTTTTTTTTTTTTTAAACTTTCAAAGATAAAACAGAGCTTCAAAGCCAGAAGAGCTTCACTCCAAAGAGAATGAAAGGCAGCAGGTGCTTCAAGATCAGGGAGTTAGTCCTGGCTGGCTGGAGGGTTGGTGGGGGAGCAAATAACTGCAGAGACCCCAGAGGGGGATGACTTTTCCCAGTCTTGGGCCTGGTGAAGGGGTAGGAAGAGGACATAGGACCAGAGGCTGGGGTTGGTCAGCTGGAGCCTGCCTCTGGATGGGAAGCCAGGTTCTCTTTGCCTCAGGTTCTTCTCCTGCCCTTGGTGGCACCAGCAGAAAGGTGGCATTCTCAGCAACAAACCACGGCCAGCCCTGCCAATGGTGCTTGATTCAGTGCCCTCACTTGGCCATGTCCTGCATGTAGGGGTCTGTGCTGAGTACTGTGGGTACAAAGACGAGCAAGATGAGACAGTCTCTGCCCTCCTGGAGCTTCATCCTGGCAGCTACACACATGCTAACAAGGGCATTCTTGGATTGGACTAGAGTCTGGGTGGGCAGAGAAACTGAGAAGTTGTGGGGAGTGGGACTCTGAAGAAGGAAGTAGAAGCAGTTTCCTGGGGATTGCATTTGTGATTCCTTCTTAGTCTTGTCTCTCCCCGACTCCATATATCAAGGACATGTGCTATTAGACCCAGAAGAGACCTCATGTTTCCTGGTCCTCCACTTGCAACAGGGTGTGGAGATCCCATGCACCTCATAGCCTGGGGTGTCTTGGGGTGATTCTCACCTCCCCTACTCTTCTAAAGTGCTAATGGGGCAAAAGGTGAGTAAGCAGCAGGGGAGGCCCAGGGACTAGGGGCCAGGGGCCTTTGGAGTGGCCAGATGTCCTAGGATTTGTGGTCTAGGTCAGCTGACCTAGAAGGCCTTTAGAGGTCCTCTCTTCCAGGCCTCTCACTTGACAGTTGAGGAAATGGAGGATCAGAGAGGGGAAGGGTCTTGCCTGGGGCCACAGACCAGGCTAGAACAAGAGCTGCCTTTGAATGACCACTCAGCTTCTGAAGGGACAGTCCTATTCTTCTCTCCTGCCCTCCTGTTCTTCACTTAACATATTCTTGAGGACCTACTGTGTGCCACGCACCGTCCGAGCAGTGGAAAACAAAACAGACACAGTCCTGTCCTCTGGCAGTTTATGCTCCCCAGGCTGGTGGAGAAAGGCACTAGACAAGTGGACACTAAAGGATAAATCACCATAAGGTGTGTTAAGGGCTAAGAAATGAGAGAAAAGGATGCCCTGCAAGGGAATGATGGGGGATGGAGATGTAGTTCCATCTGGGTGGTTAGAGAAGATTGCTCTGAGGAAGTGACTGTTCATTTGAGAACTAAAGGGTAAATACAGAAGCAAAGTCAGCGGCATGGAAGAGCCCTGAAGTGGGGAAGTGCCTGGGACCTGGGGAGCCGGCAGGAGGCCAGTGTGGCCTTGGAAAGCGGGCCAGGGGCAAGCAGCGTTACATGAGGCTGGGGGCATGGGTGGGGACCAGATCCAGTTGGTGAATTCCTGCCAACACAGAGTGGTGGAGAGGTTTGGCCTTTGGGGTCACGTGGGTTGGGGTTTGGGTTCCTGTCCTAGCTGTGCAACATTAGGACAACCTGCCCTCTCTGAGCCTCAGCTTTTTTACCTGTAAGACAGAAATAGTGCCATTACCTAGCTCATGGTTGTGGGGATGAAATGAGATGCTGAGTCAGGAATCCCTCTCAGAGCTGGGCATGGGGTAAGTGTTCATGATCAAGAGCTTCTGGCCTTCAACAGTGAACAGATCGAGCCTTTGAAGTAGGTTTGGGGTGTCAAGGCCCCACCTTCTGCCTCTGCAGCCTTCTAGGAGGAAGGCATGGGACTGCAGGAAGAAGAGCAGGGGGATCATCCTGATGTCTAGAGAGCTCAATGTAAACCTCTTTACTTGGCTGTCAGTGAGCACCCTAGTGTAGACTCAGGGCTCTCTCATTGATTTTAGCTCTTCATTAAGTCTTAACTATGCAAAAATGAAAATGAACAACAGTTTGTTACATGTAACAATGGATGAAGCTCAGACATGTAATGTTGAGCAAAGGAAGGCAGACTCAAAAGGGTCTGTACTGCTTTATTCCATTTGCGAAAGTTCAAAACGGCAAAAGGAATCAGTGGTGCCAGAAGTCTGAATGGTGGTTATCCTTTGGGGACTAGTGACTGGAAGGGGGCACAAAAGGGATTTCTGGGGTGCTGTATTCTGTTTCTTGATCTGGGTGTCTGTTTCACAGATGTGTTCATTTTGTGAGTATTTATATGAAGACATGCATGCATATGGGCATTTTCCTGTTTATTAGACCTTAACTAAAATAGTATATATGTATGTATACATGTATGTATAGATGTATATGTATACATGTATGTATAGATGTATATGTATACATGTATGTATACACGTGTACATGTATATATGTGCATATACACGTGTGTATACACACACACACACACATATTTTTTTTTTTGAGATGGAGTTTCACTCTGTCACCAGGTTGGAGTGCAGTGGTGAGATCTCGGCTCACTGCAACCTCCGTCTCCCGGGTTCAAGCTATTCTCCTGCCTCAGCCTCCTGAGTAGCTGGGACTACAGGTGCGTGCTACCACGCCTGGCTAATTTTTGTATTTTTAGTAGATATGGGGTTTCACCATGCTGGCCAGGATGGTCTCGATCTCTTGACCTTGTGATCCACCCCCCAAAAAATAAATAACCTTTAACTCTACTTCTTGCCCTGGACTGGTCCACATGTTTCTGATTCCTTTAAAGGCTTTGTCTATCCTTATCCTATGAGTAAGAGCATCTCTGTAGGAAAAGCTTTGGATGGAAACAGGATACCCTGGCTGGAGCATCCTGCACTCTGCTGGGACCCTCCCTGGCCCTGCATATTTTGCCTGATTTCTAGCTTCCAGTGCTGAGTGCAGGCAGTTGGCTGTGCTCACACTTTTGGCACCAGCCTGCTTGGGATGCTGGAGGTTGTCTGCTGTTTCTGGGAGTGTTTGGAGAAATATTGGCTTGCAGAAATGTTTGGCATCTCCCAGCCTTGGTAGCAATCAGTAGAGCAGAACAGGGAAATATTAGAGCAGGGCTCATAAAGAGAAACTCACCCAACTCCTCATTTTTTAGATGAGGCTAAGGCCATAGAGGAGAAGAGGTGAACTGGTGATAGAACCAGGGTGGGGTCTGGTGGTCTGACTCCTAGCCCAGGACTCTGGCTACTGCATCATAAAGACCCACAAGACACAAAGTCATTACTTCCTTTAATCGGAATGTTTCTGAGGAGTGGGAGAGAATATAAGGGAAGGAAGTCTTTTCTGTTTGTACTCGAGGGTAGTGTAGCATGGTCAAAGTTAGGAGGATGAGCCTTTGGGAAGGATTGATGTTTCCCAGGAGGAGGGTGCTAGTAGGTAGGCCCAGTGATGGTTTTGTGAACTTCCGCATAGACAACTACTGCATGCACAATGTTATAAAGTAATTTAACGTAAGCAGCATATAATGAAGAGTGATTCCTTGTTTCCCATCCTTTGATTACTTTCCTTTACTTAGATGATTTTTTTTTTTTTTTTTGAGATGGAGCCTCATTCTGTTGCCCAGGCTGGAGTGCAGTCGCATGATATCGCTCACTGCAACCTCTGCCTCCCGGGTTCAAGCGATTCTCCTGCCTCAGCCTCCCGAGTAGCTGAGACTACAGTCACATGCCACAATGCCTGGCTAATTTGTGTATTTTTAGTAGAGACGGGGTTTCACCATGTTGGCCAGGTTCATCTCAAACTCATGACCTTAGGTGATCTGCCTGCCTCAGCCTCCTGAAGTGCTGGGATTACAGGAGTGAGCTATCGCACCCGGCCAGATTTTCTTTACTTATATTATATTAACATAAAATCATAAGATGTTTTTGTTGAGCTGGATTTCAACAAAAATTTAATCAAAATCTACCATTTCTATAGATGAGGAAAGTGAGGCCCAGAGAGGGGAGGTGATTTGTTTAAGGTCATAAACAAGCATTGGAGGAAGTGGAACTCAAAGGCAGAACCTTCTAGACTACTGTGCTGGTTTAAACAAACAAACAAACAGATAAGAACTTATTTAAATCTACATCCAACCTTTATCTATAGCCCCCACTTCTCTTAAGGATCTTACCTTACCATTACCCCACATATCACCCTTGCCCTGAAGAAGACAGCAAGCATATAATTGCTACCACTTAGAGGAGGCTCATGTATGCAAGACACCCTGCCAGACACCCAACCTGCAGTCTCCTTGTGTGGGGATGAGAGACTTCGGCAGGGGAAGGAGCCTCTGCACTAAAGCCTCAGCCTTCCTGAATGTGGACAAAGATTCCCTGGGGCAGCCATGTTGATGGGGGCAGGGGGTAGCCAGACTGGAGTCTCCCAGTGGGATCATCTGTGGTTAAGATCAGCCACCATACATTCAGCTTAGCCAGGACAACTTCTTTGGGGAAAGAAACAACATCCTCTAGGAAATGTGTGAAGTTTAAATGTACCCAGGCTGGGTTCAATAGTCCAGTCTAGCCACACTGGGCACTATAGAAAACAACAAACATAGGTGTTCGATTTACTCATCTCAGCCCTTGGCAAAAGAGCTCCTAAGACTAACCTTGAAGCAAGGGGGCTTTTATGATCCTTTTAAATTAAAAAGATGTTTGTTTGTTATAGAAGTTATTCAAGGTGAATGTCATAAAGTTATGAACTCCCTCTGCCCTCTCGCTGAGTCTCACACCCCACAGGTAGACTTTGATGGTCTAATGGTCATTTTCTTTTTTTTTTTTTTTTTTTGAGTCTTGCTCTGTCGCCCAGGCTGGAGTGCAGCGGCACCATCTCGGCTCACTGCAAGCTCCGCCTCCCGGGTTCACGCCATTCTCCTGCCTCAGCCTCCAGAGTAGCTGGGACTACAGGCGCCCGCCACCACGCCCACCTAATTTTTTGTATTTTTAGTAGAGACGGGGTTTCACCGTGTTAGCCAGGATGGTCTCGATCTCCTGACCTCGTGATCCACCCGCCTCGGCCTCCCAAAGTGCTGGGATTACAGGTGTGAGCCACCGCGCCCGGCGATGGTCATTTTCTTCTGTCACCATTCAGAACCTTTCTAAGTTAAGCAAGTGTGTGTGTGGACAGAGGGGACCACACGACCATAACCGTCAACAACTTGCTTTTCTCACTTAATGAAATCTGTTGAATATCTTTTTATAGCAGTGCAGGTAGATCTGTGAGACTTATTTTGGATGAATGGTTTTTTTAAATTAATAAATTTAAGGCTGGGCGCCATGGCTCATGCCTGTAATCCCAGCACTTTGGGAGGCCGAGGCGGGTGGATCACCAGGTCAGGAGTTAACCCAGCAGCTTTTTTTTTTTTCTTCCTTCCTTCCTTCCTTCCTTCCTTCCTTCCTACCTTCCTTCCTTCCTACCTTCCTTCCTTCCTTCCTTCCCTCCTTCCTTCCCTCCTTTCCCCTTCCCCCTTCCCCCTCCCCCTCCCCCTCCCCAGGGGTCTCTCTGTTACTCAGGCTAGAGTGCAGTGGTTCAGTCATGGCTCATTGCAGCCTCGACCTCCTGGGCTCAAGCAATCGTCCCACCTCAGCCTTCCAAGTAGCTGGAACCACAGGCATGTGCCACCATGCCCAGCTAATTTATTTATTTACTTATGTATTTTTGAGATGGAGTCTCGCTCTGTTGCCCAGGCTGGAGTGCAGTGGTGCCATCTTGGCTCACTGCAACCTCCACCTCCTGGGTTCAAGCAATTCTCATGCCTCCGCCTCCCAAGTAGCTGGGTTACAGGTGTGCACCACCATGCCCGGCTACTTTTTTTATTTTTAGTAGAGATGGGGTTTCACCATGTTGGCCACGCTGGTCTTGAACTCCTGACCTCAGGTGATCCGCCCACCTCAGCCTTCCAAAGTGCTGGGATTACAGTCATGAACCACCACGGCCACCTAATTTTTAAATTTTTTGTAGGGACAGAGTTTCTCGCCATGTTACCCAGGCTGGTCTTGAACTCCTGGGTTCAAGCAATCCTCCTGTTTTGGCCTCCCAAAGTGCTGAGATTATAGGTGTAAGCCACCACGCCTGGCTATTTTTATTTCTGAATCTTGCATATTAATCTTTGCAGGGGTATTTTTCATACCCACAGACCTCCTGCCCTTTGCAACTACTGTGGCACACATATTTGCATGTAGTTCACATTCCCCCAAGTGCTAAGCAGGGGCAGGTTGGAGAGGCTGGGGCGAGCAGCACTAATGGCCGTATGAGAGCCAGTGATGAGATGAGGCTTATCTGGCACTTGTTTATCAACTCTTTGAAAGCAGGTTCAGAGCTGTTCTCCTATTTGGAATATCACTGCAGCACTGAGACAGAGGCCAGGGGCCCACAAAACGTGTATGACTTATTTTTGCTCTTGCTGTTTCCTCACTCTTGGAAAAATTACACTTTTTCTTCAAGGTCCAGATCAAACACAGTGACTCTGACAAAATCTGCCATGCCCCGCCCCATCCACCCCACTCCCTTCTGTCAGATTTAATTACCTCTTATTCTGGACCACGTCTCTGATCATACCTCATGTTACACATAGGGTTTTCCTGGTCATCCTCCCTGCTGGACTAAAGGTTTCCAGGCTGGGCTCCTGTGTACATCAGCTTTTATCCGTCCATCTCCTCTGCTGTGGTGTCCACCCCAGGCCTTTTATACTTGATAAGTGCTTAACACCTACAGATACCCATAAGTTAACTGCAGAGCATCTGGGATCTGCCTTGAGTTAAATTTAAACCTAAGGCAGAAAACCTCAGCCAAGCAAGCTCACAGCCCCCATAAGCCCTGGAATTCATGAATGCCCAAGATTCCCCAAACACAAAGTGGGAAACAAAACACAAAAATTACTTCCATTTACTGGACATACATTATTGTGTTTAATTCTCATAACACCCTGTGAAGTAGTTATTCCCATTTTATAGATGAAAAAACTCAGTCTCCAAAATTTTAGGCAACTGGTTCAAGAAATACAAACCTACCTTATCAAGGAGATGCCAAGTGGGAAATTCTACTCTGTGTGACACAGAAAATCTCAAAGAATGTCGGAAATAAAAGCCAGAAACTTCCTCTGGGCAAAGCCCTGTTCACTACCCTGTCCTGGGATTTTTGTGCCTCTCTGATCACACACATGCTTGCTTGTATTTCCTGCTGCTGGGAAAGTGAAAACAATTGACATATGTTAAGAATCTACTGTTGGGACAGGCATGGTGGCTCACGCTTGTAATCTGAACACTTTGGGAGGACGAGGTGGGAGGATTACTTGAGCCCAGGAGTTTGAGACCAGTCAGGGCAACGTATGTGAAACTCCATCTCTACAAAACATAAAGAATTAGCCAAGCATGGTGGCACATGCCTGTAGTCCCAGCTGCTTGGGAGGATGAGATGGGAGGATTGCTTGAGCATGGGAAGTTGAAGCTGCAGTGAGCTGTGATTGCACCACTACACTCCAGCCTGGGCGACAGAGCAAGACCCTGTCTCAAAAAAAAAAAAAAAAAAAAAAAAAAATCTGCCCTCCTGTGAGTGTCTGTGCTGAGTACTTCCTCCCTTTCAGAACAATTGGACTTGGATCACATTCCCATTTCCCAGGTGAGGACAGTGAGGCTCAGAGAAGTTAAATAACTTATCTGTAGTCACACACTTTTAACAAGGCAGTCAGGATTCCATCCTAGGTCTGTCAGATTACAAAGCTCATACTGTTTCTATTATACTATGCAAATTCTGTGTGTGTGTGTGTGTGTGTGTGTGTGTGTGTGTGTGTGTGTGTGTGTATTTTGAGACAGGGTCTTGCTCTGTTGCCCAGGCTGGAATGCAATGGCACAACCACAGCTCACTGCAGCTTCAAGCTCCCTGGCTCCAGCAATCCTCCCGCTTCAGCTTCCTGAGTAGCTAGGGCTATAGTCATGTGCCCTAGACTTTGATAATTTTAAAATTTTTTGTAGAGATGGGTGTCTCACTGTATTGCTCAGGCTGATCTTGACCTACTGGCCTCAAGCGATCTTCTCACCTCCGCCTAATTATATAATTTAATAAAAATCAATCCAGGAGATTCTTCAGAGGTCATCTATTCTAGTAAAGGCCCAGGGCTCAGGGTGGTTGAGGGCAAGTAGGGGTGGGGGGTCAAAGAGTTTGTCAGTAAAAGGGGCTGGAAGGGGAGGAAGGGAGACAGGGCAGATATATCCATTCTCTGCATAGGGCAGCAGTGAGGACCATACCAGGCCACCAAATTCCCTTGGTGGGATTCCATCCTGCAGCCTTGATGAGGTTCTTAAACCCATGAGACTTGTAGCCACAGGACTATGGCCCAGTTCAGGGTTGGAGAGTGGCCACAAACAGGAGAGGCAGGTGAGGGGAACCAGCAGCCCCGTCAACATCTAGGTACAAGGGTATCGTATTTACATCATCTTTGATCTTGTCAACACCACAACAGACTTTGGTTTTTGGTTTTTGTTTTTTGAGATGGATTTTTGCTCTGTCACCCAGGATGGAGTGCAGTGGCGTCATCTCGGCTCACTGCAACCTCTGCCTCCTGGGTTCAAGCGATTCTCCTGCCTCAGCCTCCCCAGTAGCTGGGGCTATAGGCACCCGCTACGCACAGCCAATATTTGTATTTTTAATAGAGACCAGGTTCCACCATGTTGGCCAGGCTGGTTTCCAACTCCTGACCTCATGTGATCTGGCCTCCTCGGCCTCCCAAAGTGCTGGAATTACAGGCATGAGCCATTGCGTGCGGCCATACAGCAGACTTTAGAGAGAGGGGTGTCAGAGAGGGGCTCTCTACACCAGTTCTCCTGAGGGGTGTAGGGAACTGTGAGCTGGCCAGATCCAAAATGGTATAGTACAGTGGTCTCTTGTTACTCAGGCTGTAGACTGAGAGCAAAACGAACTTGGTTAAAAGCAAGGAAGCCTCCTCCACCACAGCAGCACCCTAGGCAAGCTGGTGGTTTCTAAAAGGTTAGTGGGTATGTGTGGATGTGTATGTGTGAAGGAGCTTATGAGTATGTGCACATCTGCACTGTATGTAGGTCACTATCACAGTCAACAATAAATATTCTTGGGCACCCACTGTGTGTTGGGGAAGGCCTTGCCCCAGAAGAGCTGAGGCTCAGTTGGGGCACAGGAGTACTCTCCTCCTTAGCAAATGAAATGAGATGTACTAGACTATGTGCTAATAGTGGGACCCAAAAACACGTGCCAGGAGATCAGAGGAGGAAGCTATCACCCTGGGTGGGGCAGGTTCTAATCCAGGAGACAGGCCGGTAACTACCTCAAGGGTGAGGGCTCTGCCATGACCAAGGAGCAGAGGCCCAGGCTTGGGCAAGAGGGCACGTGGAGGGGGTGAAGGGATGGGGCTGCCAGGAGGACTGACGACTACAAGGGGCCCTGGGTGGCAGAGGGTGTGGATGAGAGAGGGAGGCACTTTCATCACCCATTGTTAGGAAAACAAAGCACAAAGCCACTCAGACAAAGTGGCTGCATTGCACACGCTTGAGTTAGAAGCTCAGCACACAGTGCAAATCGCTTGCCCTAAGGGTAGGTCTCACTGAGCTCTCTCTGCATTATGGAAACTGTAAGAGCTGGGGGCGGGGAGCAGTACTTATGTGGGGAAAATGGAAACCACCATGGGCCTGTGTCTCCTGGATATCCTTGCTTTTCTACTTATTTATTGCTAGTGTGTACATTTTGTGTTGGATTGTTGTTTTTTGACTCCATGTTGTTTTTAAGTATGTACCTTTCCACATATCCAGAGTTCACATACTTAAAAATATTTTTGTTTTGAAATAATTTGAAATGTGATAAAAAAGTTGTAGGAATAACAAAACTCCCATATACCCTTGACCTATATATACCAGTTTTTAACATTTCGTCATTTCTCTCTCTCTCTTTCCCCTTCTCTACCTGCCTCCTTTCCTCCTTCCTTCTTTTCGTCTGTGGGTTATCTGTCTGTCTGTCTACCTACCTGCCTACCTACCTACCTACCTACGTATCCATCCATCCTAGTTTCTGAACCATTTGAGAATAGGTTGCAGACATTATGCCTCTTCACCCCTTAATACTTCACTATGGATTTCCTAGTGAAGCATTAAATACATGGATGTTCTCTTTCATAACCACTATAGAGTTACAAATTCAGGACATTTAATACCGATATAATATTTTTACCTAAGCTATCACTCTTGCTCTAATTTTGTCAATTTTCTTATTAGTGTTCTTTATAGCAGTTTTTCTCCCTACAGTGAAAGACACAGGGCAGGATCATGTGTTGCATCTTGTTGTTGTATCTCTCCAGTCTCCTTTAACTGGGAACAGTCTTTCTTTGACTTTCATGACACTAACATTTTTGAAGACTACTGGACAATTAAAAAATAAATAGGGTCGGGTGCAGTGGTTCATGCCTGTAATCCCAGCACTTTGGGAGGCTAAGGCAGGCAGATCACTTGAGGTCAGGAGTTCTAGACAAGTATGGCCAACATGGCAAAACCCCATCTCTACTAAAAATACAAAAATTAGCCAGATGTGGTGGCGCACACCTGTAGTCCCAGCTACCTGGGAGGCTGAGGCCAGAGAATCACTTGAACCGCAGAGGTGGAGGTTGCAGTGAGCTGAGATGGCACCACTGCACTCCAGCCTGGGCAACACAGTGAGCCTCCATCTCAAAAAATATAAATAGATAGATAGATAGATAGATAGATAGATAGATAGATAGATAGATGGGTAGATACAGTTTATGTACTTCTGTTAACTTCATAATATTCTATCCAGGCATGCCCAATTTAGGTAACTTTCCCCTGTTGTTTCTCACTGCTAAAAATATTGGTGTTTCGGTGAACATATTTGTTTAATTTCCTGTCTGCATTATTTTGGTTGGGTGTATTCCCAGAGGTTGCATACCAGGTCAAAGGTTATGACTGATTTGCTTAATGGTTTAAACTGGAAATAGTGAATCACTTTACAGTGTCATCAGCATGTACTTATTTCCTTGTGGCTTTGCCAATACTCTTTTATTGTTTTTGTGTATTTTTGGTAGTTTATGAATTTTGTAAAGATACATTAACATTTTCACTGTGGGAAAATTTAAAGTAGTTCAAGTTTTCTGTACTTTCCCCTTAATTTCAAACCTTTTTCTCTCCTGCACTTTACTTTTCTTCATGGTGTTTGCATTTCATTTTTATCTTTTCTTTTTTTGAGACAGGGTCTTGCTCTGTCACCCAGGCTGGAGGGCAGTGGCATGATCACGGCTCAGTGCAGCCTCCGACCTCCTTGGGTTCAGGCGATCTTCCCACCTCAACCTCTTGAGCTGGGACTACAGGCATGTGCCACCACACCTGGCTAATTTTTGGTTTTGTTTTGTTTTGTTTTGTTTTGTTTTGAGACAGAGTCTCGCTCTGTTGCCCAATCTGGAGTGCAGTGGCATGATCTCAGCTCACTGCAGCCTCCATCTCCCAGGTTCAAGTGATTCTCCTGTCTCAGCCTCCCGAGTAGCTGAGATTACAGGCACACACCACCATGCCTGGTTAGTTTTTTTGTATTTTTAGTAGAGATAGGGTTTCACCATGTTGGCCAGGCTGGTCTCGAACTCCTGACCTCAGATGACCCACCTGCCTTGGCCTCCCAAAGTGCTGGGATTACAGGCATGAGCCACCGCACCTAGCCTCATGTTTTGTATTTTTTATAGAGACAGGGTTTTGTCATGTTGCCCAGGCTGGTCGTGAACTCCTGGGCTCAAGTGATGTGCCTGCCTTGGTCTCCCAAAGTGCTGGGATTACAGGTGGTGAGCTACTATGTAAGTCATCATTATATTTTCATGGATATTTTGAAGTTCCAATGGCAACATAAGGTAGGTAAGGCAAACATAATAGTTCCCATTTTGTAAGTGATGAAAAGGAGGCTCAGAGACTCTATCCGACCCAGGCCAGTTGGGACTAAATGCAGAGCTCTTCCTATAGACTGATGGTTTCACTTTCCTTCTCTGAGAAGTAGAGTATACATGTCCTTAAGGGACCTAGAACTCCTGCCAAGGGGTCTGCTCCTTTGTCTCTGCTTTTAGAAGCTGGCTCACAGGATTTTCTTAGGAAGTTTTCTGAGAGAGTACCATTGGGAGAAGCAGGTGCTTGGGATGGTGAGTGCTTTCGAGAGGGCAAAAGGGAGAGTTTCTGTCCTCCACCTTGCTGGGGAAACCAAAGTGAGGCTTAAGAGGTACCCTATCAGGCCGGGTGCGGTGGCTCACTCCTGTAATCCCAGCACTTTGGGAGGTGGAGGTGGGTAGATAGCTTGAGCCCAGGAGTTTGAGACCAGCCTGGCCAACATGGTGAAACCCTGACTCTACGAAAAATACAAAAATTAGCCTGGTGTGGTGGCATGCGCCTGTAGTCCCAGCTACCTGAGGGGCTGAGGTGGGAGGATCGCTTGAGCCTGGAAGGCAGATGTTGTAGTGAACGGAGTTCATGCCACTGCACTCCAGCCTGGGCAACAGAATGAGAAACTGTCTCAAAAAATAAATAAATAAATAAAAAGAGGTACCCTATCAGCTCAGCTGTAGCAAAGCACCCCAGGGCTCTGGTAGGGCAGGTGGGAGGCTGTGTGAGACCCCGGCAGCTTCCAGGGTCTTCCAGAGAGGGGATGGCTCAGCTGCCAGCCTCTCTTCTCAAGATTGCCCCTCACCCCCAGTCAGCCATCCACAGGGTCTAGAACCAGGAACTCACCTGCAAGGGCTCCTACATTGTTGAGTGTGGGGCACAGAAAACTATAGCCCCACAGCCAAAATCTGGCCTGCGCCCTGTGTGTGAGTGGCCCTGGAGCTAAGATTGGCTTTTACAGAGGAACGTTTCCAGTAGATTTGATGATAGAGAACGCTAACTTTAGACCCCAATTAAGCAAAATGTTATCCATCCCCCACAATGTCCATATGTCCATTCTTCTCATTGGACTACTTGTATTATAAAAACAAAATAAAACTCAATTATTATTATATTTTGAATTTCATTAATTAATTAATTAATTAAAAACTTAAAAACTTGTGGAAATTCGATTTTCTCCTTTGTTATATAGGTGCCTACATAATATCCTACATTTTGCTTCTTGGCTTGCAATACCTCAAATATTTACCATCTGGTCCTTTGTAGAAAAGGTAGGCTACTCCTGATCTACTCCAGTAAGGTTTACCATCGAAGCAGCAAAACTGTAAAAGTAATTTATGATGGAATTGGGGTGCAGATGAAAGTGAAGGTGCAGTGTTGGGAAAGGAGGATGCAGTGGTGAGCAGAGGCCACCTGCCCCTTGCCCTGACATCCTTCCAGGGACTCAGGGCCCTGGGAAGCCCAGAAGCACTGTCTACCTAGGTCAATCCTGCCCTCTTCGGAGTGTGGCTGGGGTAGGAAGAAGGGAAGGGAGCTCTGGATGTTGAGGATCGAGTGTCTCCTCGATACCTAGCCCTGCACTAAGCTCTGAGGTCTGTTACCTGGCTTCATCCTCTTGCAGTCCTATGGGATTATAGGTATTTTTCCCTTTTTACAGATGAGGAAGCTGAATCTTAGAGACTGAATTAACTTACACTTGGTAAGTGTCTGAGCTGGGATTTAAACCTATGACTTCTGACTCCTGGTCCAGGGCTCTCTTTGAAGTACCAAGTTGCCTAGAATTTTCTTTCTGTCTGTGACCCTGGGATCCCCTCCAGAGAACAAGGAAGGTGGTTGATAATAGTGTCTGGGTCTCTTGGTGGTTTACTGGGGAGCCTGCTGAAAGTCCAGTTGTCCTGTGTCTAATCCATTTCCAGGGCTGGCACTGCCTCCCTGCTCACCTCCACCTCCTTGCTGGCAGCTTCTAACCCTGAGGCCTTAGGACCCTGATCTTGAATCCTGAAACACTGGCCCCTGGTGGCCTGGCCACAGGGCTTGAAGGGTGATGAAATATCCTTCCCTCATTGGGGTGAGGTTTATTTAGCACCCTGGGGGCAGGGCCCACTAGTTGAACTTGACTGCTCAGGGCTGTGGTGTGGCTCTAGTTGGTGAAGCATTCCTCCCTATGTTTTGCAGGCTAAGAGACAAGATGGACTGGGCAGAGGGGAGAAGGGCAGTGGAGAGACCCAGGCAGAAGGATAGGCTCAGGGTGGGACAGCCTGGCAGTGACTGTTCTTGGCACTGGAATCACCAGGTCCAAGGATCCTGGCTCTGCCACTATGAGCTCCTTGGTGCTTTGTACTCATAGGCTCTGTTTCTTCGTCGTAAGATGGTTGCTGTCTCACGGGGTTGTTGAAATACCACATGTGGAATCTGAGTCTCTACTTTTCCCGCTTTCTGGGGTCTCTGTCCTTTAATGTCCGAATAAGAATGAGCATTCCATTCCAAGCAACAGGAAGTCCTGTTCCCCAACCCAGGCTTTCTGAGCCTCCCCAGGGCATGCTCACATCTTCCTCCATGCCTTAGGCACTTGCAACTCGAGGATCACTTTCCTCCTTCGAGACAAGGCTGCACCTCCTCTGTGACCTTGGAGTCTCAGGCAAGGACCCTGGCCCATTTCTGAATCCCTCCCTTGCCACTGAGACTGGTTGAAGGATGAATTGATTTTCACCTAAGGCTTGGGGTTGATGAGAGGAATTGCTGCACAGAGAAGGAAATGGCTTAAAGTTGGGTAACAAAACCTCTGCTTCTTTGACTTCTGACCTCTGCCATGATACCAGGGTCTTCCAGGACCCCAGCCTAGGCCCCAAGTCTGCTACCATTCTTTTTACTTACTGCACAAGGTAGACTCCCCTTTTCTTTCAGATAGGCAGTTAAACTCCTTGTTGCAGCACCTCCCTGATTGGACCCCAGGCCTCTCTTTTGCAGAACCAAAGGTCCTTTAAAGTTTTTCTTAAACAAAAAGCCATCTCTGACCCCCGCACAATGCAGTCTTCTGCCTCCTGTAGCAGATGGTAACTTTGAGCAGCTTTTTAAAATAGCACCTTTTCCATTCCTGCCACAGATGTAAGGGACATAGCGTGGCACGTGGGAAGTGCCCAGCAAATGGCCGCAGATAGCAACATCATTTCCTTAAAGGCCCAGTCGTCGTCAGTTGTTTTGAAGAGTTCACAGGGAGGACTTGCCGTGAGGCCCTGGTGTCGGTATTTTTTATATGCCCCAGTTTGAGCAGAACATACAACTGGATCCACCATCAGTTCTTCAAAATGGTACTTGAGACACATCAGAGGCTCTCAGAGATGTTAGTTTATTCCTTTCCTCCCTTGATTGAGTGAGTCGGTTTATTATCCTCTGTCCCAGCTCTGTTAATTCTCTCTCTTTGCCTTTGCTCACGTTAGACTCCTGCTGGGATCTGCCCTTCCCCCACTATGTGTGTGTGTACCACACCCAACAGTGACTCCGCAAGCCAATTCCTTTATGGCTTCTAGGTTTACTTCCCACTAATAAGTGTATCCTTTCAGTGGCCACCTTTTCCTTAGAGTCCTATGCTCATCTAGGTCTCACCCATGCATTGAGCCCTACTCAAGTTCTGCTTCCTCCTGGAAGCGTGCCCTGACTACTGCAGGCAGGGTTGGGCGAGCCTGTTCTGTGTTCCCACAGCACATTGTGGATATCCCTGTTGTCATTCTTTGCCTGAGAGTCAGCTTCCACCGTCCTCCACATCGCCCCTTGACAAAGAGAAGAGACTCTGTAAACCCTTGCTGAATGAAGGATGAGTAAGTTAAGATGGCAGCAACTAAGAGAAGATAAAGAGATGGTGAGGATTGTATACTGGTACCTACAGTGAGTCTCCTAGCACTTTTGCCAGAAAATTTCTGGCAGAGATACCCTAAGGGGGTTTAGAAAGAGTCATTTCTCATCATGATATCTTAGAATTTAGACTGGAAGGGCCCCAAGATATCATCTGTCTAACCCCCTTTGAGGGACTGTGAACTCTTTTAGGGCTTGAGCTAGAGTACACACAAGTATTCTTCACTCGGTCTCACTCTGTCACCCAGGCTGGAGTGCAACGATGCGATCTTGGCTCACTGCAACCTCTGCCTCCTGGGCTCAAGAGATCCTCCCCCTTCAGCCTCCTGAGTAGCTGGAACTATAGATGCACATGACCACACCCAGCTAATTTTTTGTTATTTTTTTGCAGAGACGGCATCTCGCCGTATTGCCTAGGCTGGTCTTAACCTTCTGGGCTCAAGTGTTCACCTACCTCAGCCTCCCAAAGTGCTGAGATTACAGGTTTGAGCCACCATGCCCATGGGGCTGTGAACTCTTTAGGATCATTGAAACATTTTAGGTAGTCAATTCTTTACAGAAGTAGTCACCATGCACAAGGGAACTTCTCTATTGGGTGAAGTGAAGAATACTTGTATGTATCCTAGCTCAAGCCTTAATTCTGGCTAATGCTCTCTTTAGAGCTCTATTTAGCTCTTCTCAGAAATAAGTCTAGGAAACCTTTGCCTAATGCTTTGAAGAAAATGACTGTTAACAGAGAAAATAACCTAAACTATTTAAATGTTAATAATTGTAGGTGCTCTTTTAGTAGTAACAGTGTTGTACATTTCCTTTTGTCTCTGTGAGATCACCCAATAGCCACCACCTGTAGCATTGCCAAGATTAGCTCCCTTGTTGATACTAACCAGCATTTGGATGGTTACCCTAGGAAAATTGTACTCTATGCCTGTGGTTTGTGTTTCTAATATGTTTCCCTTCCCTTTTTGTTACCCTGTTTTCCTCTTTGCAGGGTAAGTGCTTCCAGACCAACGTTTAGGCCATCTCCACCCTATCCAGTGTCTGATACAGAGTCAGGAAAGTGGCTGGCAGATTAAACTGAATGATGTGACCAACTTAGTCTCATTGCTTTGCCCACTCTGCTGTCCAAACTTACCTCCCAGTACTTCCAAGCTTTCTCCTCTCTAGCTGCTTAGTCCAAGCCTTTTTATGAGATGTTCTTTTCCTCCTTCCTGTCTCTTCTTGTCTTCCACTTAACTAATTATACTTAGCTCTCAAGTCCAGTGAAAATACTTCCTCTCCCTCTGAGTTCTTCCCATGGGTTCTTCCTTCCAGCCCCATCTATCCCTCCAGCTTTGAGCATCCATAGCCCTTAGTATCTGTGCCTCTTACACAATTACTCCAAAGTAGAAGGTTTTCTGGGGATTCATTCTGTATTTCAAGCCAGATTGTGAGACCATTGAGGACAGGGCCACATTTTATCCTTCTTTGTGTCCCTTCCACCTCTAGCATATGGCTGGATCCACAGTAGGCACTCAATGAGCACAGGGGCTGGTAAAGCCATCAGCTGTGCTTAGCCAGCTTTGAGGCCCCAAGGGCGCTGAGCTTGTGTCCACAAGCCCAGGAGAAGGTAGAAATTCAGCAGCAACATTTTCATCAAGGCCCTGTTCACATGAGCTTCTTTGTTTTCTTGCCTGGAGGGGGTGGGGCAGGGGAACAGACCAAGTGTGCAGAGCTAGCTGCTTGACATCCCAGCAACTGTACGGAATGCTCACTCGCACTCCCTTTCATGTGCCAGAATCGCCCCACATCGCAGTATCATCCTGTGCTGATGTGAGCCTGGGGGCCGCTGTCCTGTTCCTCCCAAAAGTGACTGAGGCTGAACCCCACTGAAGTGCCTACTCCCAGGAGAAGATGCCAGGGCTTCCACTTGTGGGTAGGGTCTGATCTCTACTGAGGGGAAAGATGAAGAGAAATTCTGTTGCCATGGATGTTCTAGATCAGGGTTGTGGCTTTCTTTAAGGCTAATGATAAGAGGGGTAGAAAGACTCATCTGTGGCATCTGGCCCATCGCCATGGACTTGGAGTAAAGAACTTGTTTCATATCCCACTTTGGCTACCAATATGTTAATGCACTTGGGCAAGGCACTTTCTGTCTCTGGGTCACAAGGCATTTTGGTGGCAGAAGTGAGACCTGAATGTGGGTCTTTGCACTCCAGGTCCTTTGCCCTTTCCATTACTCCACAGAAACACTATAGGCATTTGGTATCACACCAAGTTATCTATCCTTTCCCTTTTGATATATTCCTTCTAGTACCTGAGGTGCTTTTGGGAACAGGGACTTTCTTTAGAGGCCTGTTGTCAAGGGGCTACCCTGACATCATTCCATGATTCTCCTACATTTCCTTTTTATAAATATTTTTCTTTAAGCCTAGATTTCTTTTTGCTATCAAATGAGTGTGTCTCTTTTGTCAACTATAAATCCTTCCCAGAGGAGATGGGCAAAGTAGTGCTGCTTTGGTGAAGCAAGCGATACCTTTCCATAGCTGGTGCTTAATAAAAATATGTGATATGAATGAATAAATGATAGCAAGAGGCAAGAGAATTGGTGATGCCATGGTATCACCTTAATCATTACTGCAAGACAACATGCCACTCTTGGGGAAGACCCCTGTGAAATTGACCATTTCAGAGCAAGTGCCGAGTTTCCAGTCCTGATGAAATGGGTTCTATCCCCCACTGCCTTCTCAGCTGTTTCTTCGTGTTGATGCATTCAACAAGGCAGTGCAATAAGAGTGTGCTGGTGTGGGAGAGAAAGGGGTCCTGGCTTTGGCTCTGGAGCTGCATGTGCTTAGGCAAGTCCTCAGTTTCCTTTCCCCATCTCTAGCATATAAGTGCCTTCTGGCGCTTAGCGTCCTGCAACTTCATGATTACGTGAAGTGTTCTTACTGGGCCATGGGCTGTCTACTCAGCTGGGGCAGGAATCACTCATCTAGAGCCATGGCTTATGGCACAGTAAAGCCTGCGGGTGCCACTGAGACTGCTTCTGCTGAGATTAGACACAGTGGTTTGGCACCAAGTCTGTGACCAATGCCTGTTTTTAGCAACACGGCTAGTAAATATTGACTCTGTGGCATGAAAATTGAAAGCAGAGATGACTATGTCAACTCACTCAGAGGATAGAAGTTCACCAACCTCTGATAAGATGTAGTTATACAACACATAGGTGTGTCACTAATAAATAAGTTGTTTGGGGGCAGGGAGAATGGAAAACAAGACAAGGAAGCATTCCATGGGCAATTAACAGCTACTTTCCTGTCTGCACTGTCTGGCTGGCTTATTTATTTATTCTCTTTAAAATGAATGGATACTTACATACACACTGGCATGCAGGAAAAAAAAGGCTAGAAAGAAATACACCGAAGCATTCACTGTGGCATTCTCTAGAAACAGTGAAATTGCCACAGATTTGTACTTTCATATACTTTTTCTGTTTTCCTCATGGTCTACAATGAGCACATATTACTTTTATTATCTGACAAGGACAATGTATTAGACATAAGATAATTCTTTCTGAAGAGTCTGAAGGAACTTTCAGAATCATGCAAGTACCTCAGACCTTTGTGTTTTGCCTACTGGACACTGGGTAGTACCGTAGTTATCAAAAGAGAAAAGTCCATGTAAGAAGCTACTCTTCCGAATAAATCCTGATCTAAGTGTGTTCACTGATTTATGTCCATAAAAGCAGATGTGGTGGGAAAATATTGCAATCATGTAAGATTTCAGAATTTTTTTCTGTGTAAACAGACACTTAACTGCTTTGAGTGCATTCTGTACTTCACAGCAGCTAGCTCCGCTTGGCCCAGAGGTGGACAGGTCTGAGACAGGGCACTCTGGTAAATGGTTGCATGTGACCTGAAGGTGGGAGCGATCAGTTCTGGAGGATTGACTAGACCTCAGGATTTGGAGTGTTGGGGTAGGGATGGGGGTGAGAATGGCGTTATAATAGTAATTACCACTGGTTAAGCACCAACTGTACACCAGGCACCATCCACATATTGTTATAACCTTACAAAGCCTTATTGGACAGGCATTAGCCACCTTTTAGGGAGGAGGAAACCAAGGCCAGGAGGAGTCACTTCTCTAAATCCTTAGAGGCAGTCAGCAGCAGGCCCCGGACTTAAACCTGGCCTCAAAGCATTTGCTCTCTCTACCATGCTAGGGTGTCTCTCAAAGGATTCAGAGTTTTGTAACAGAGAACAGAAACTGCTAAAGGGAGCCTGAGCTAACAAATAAGGTGCATGCATCTCCATCCAGGACTGAGGACCTTTGGAGTAAGAGGCAGCCCCAGGTGTAAAGGCTGGGCGAGTAGCTACAGGTAGGATCCTGGCCTTGTTAGCCCTGAACCCAGTACTGGGCGTGTCTGCCTTCCTCAGCCTGGTACAACCTAGAGGGGCCAGGTGGCCTGGGTTGTGGGACCCAGAGAACCATGGGACAGGTGGCCATTTCCAGTCTGGGAGGAACTTTCATCTGCCGGCTGCCTGTGTGATGGGGGAGGCCATTTTTTGGGGGCAGGGAGTTGGAGTGTGGGGTTGTGGCATCCAGGCCTGCGGGTGAAGAGGAGTTGGTCTCTCACCTTCTTCATACCTGGTTGATTAAAACAACCAGTAAAAGAGTCTTAAGGCTGTTTAACTTTTTCGCTGGGTTAGTAGAGCTAATTGCTGAGTCTGAGGCAGCAGTTGCTTCCTTGGGCTCACAGGTCCTGTCCTCACAGCCCTTGGGACTGGCCAAGTGCTGATTTCTTCCACCTCCACTGGAGATCTGTCTACCTGCAAACTGTCATTTGAGAATGCTTGTCTGCCCGCCTCACCAGGAAACGAGGGTCCTGCTCTCTGAGAATGAATGCCTCAGAGTTGGATTTCATCAAAGTTGGATTTCACTTAATTTCTTAAGAGAAAGGATGTATGTTTTGGGGGACAGGCCAAATTGTGTTGTGTGATGTTTTTGAAAAATGATTTTTTGGCCCAGGCAGCTGAGTTGATTGAAGCCCAGCAGTACCCATTATAGAAACGGCTCATCTTGTGGTTCTCTAGAGTCGTGGCTTGAATATTTTTGGTCTCCTGGCAAAGGCATATAGGATTTTGCAATTTTATGGAACGGGTTTCAAAGTTACAGGAATTGCAAGGAGCAGTGATGTTTGTCCTCTCCTCCTTCTCCAGGAGTCTGTATTCCTCTGAGGCTTAGGCCAGTGTGGCTGCTTTTCAACACAATGGGAATCATTGTAATAATCACCTGAATTTGTACAGAACTGTACAGTTGACAAAGCACATTGACATGCATTGTCTGTTTCAATGCTCATGGCTACATTTCTAGTTAGGCAGGGATAATTGACTATTTTTTACAAAAGAGAAAACTGAGGCTTGGAGACGTTAAGTGGCCTGGAGACACAGCTAGGAAGAGTCAGCATCAGAGTTGAGTCAAGGCTTTCTGACTCCAGACCAGGGAAAGCAGGGAGGTTTGCACCTGTTAAGGTGCGGACCTGCCCGTGTCCTGGAATGCGGCTCTCTAGGCACAGGGAGAGGCAAGCACCTTGAGACCTGACTGTGACTGTCCTAGGTCCAGCAGAGCCACCTTGGTGGAGGGTGGGACAGCCTTTGAGGTGCAGGTGGGGCTTCGTGTAGTGCTTTGCTGTCTTCCTATGCCTTCCTTGGCTGTTGTCTATTTGGTCTTTACAACTGCCCTGTGAGGCAGCAGGGTAGGTAGACACTATTAGCTGTATTTTATAGGTGAGGGAACTGATGTTTCAAGAGGTTAGGTGACTCACTCAACATCATGTATTCATTAGTCACAAAACAAATATGTATTAGGTGCCTACTGAAGGTACCTAGGGGACTGAGGTCACAGCCGGTGTCTGGGGAAGAAGAGACTTGAAGGCAAGTAAGAAAAGGGAACACAGTAGGTCCCTAGAACTCCCTGCTGAGTGAGAGCCCCCAAGGACAGCCCCCACATTGGGATCTCTTTGTATCCACAACAGCAATGAGAACAAGTTGGGCTTAGGCCAGTGTTCTAGAAAAACTTTGTTATGATGTAAATAATGGTGATGAAAATTCCTGCCATTTATTGTGCGCCTGTTGTATAGCAGACCATATACTGGGCATTTTACATGTCCTTCCTTCCTTCCTTCCTTCCTTCCTTCCTTCCTTCCTTCCTTCCTTCCCTCCTTCCCCTTCCCCTTCCCTTCTTTCTTTCCTCCTTTCTTTCTTCTCTGCCACCCAGACTAGAACTCAGTGGTATAGTCATGGCTCATTGTGGCCTTGACCTCCTGGGCTCAAGCGATCTTCCCGCTTCAGCCTCTGAAGTGGCTAGGACTACAAACATGAACAAACATGCCCAGCTAATTTTTAAATATTTTGTAGAGACAGGGTCTTGCTACTTGCCTAGGCTGGTCTTGAACTCCTGGCCTGAATCAATCCTCCTACCTCAGCCTTCCAAAGTGCTCGGATTAGAGGCTCGAGACATTGCACCCAGCCTACGCTATTCTAACTGTCACAATAACCTTGTAAGGCAGCGATTATTTACCCCACTTTACAGATGAGAACACTGAGGCTCACTGAGGTCAAATCACTCATATCCCAAGTCACCCTGGAATTAAAATCCATGTCTCTTTGGCTCCAAAGCCAGAACAATTTCCAATGAACTACACTGCCTCTCTGTGATAATGGACTCTAAGAAACTTGCTGGAGAAGGATAGTGCCAGTTACTTTGGGAAACTCATGGATAAGGGGGGTCAGGTGTGGAAGGTGCTGGAGAGATGGACAGGACCATGGCTCTGGGCAGAGAATCTGTAAGAGGCCATGTGTCCTGCTGGTGGCGGCAGTACCTGAGAGAGAGGAGGACTTTCCTGCTTATGGCCATGCTGACCTGCAGTCCCCAGGAGCCAGCCCTCCCTGCACTGTGTGGGCCCTGAAGAGCAGAGGCTGCTTTGTCCTCTCGGATGCTTTCCTGAAGAACCCAAGCCTTCCTCCCTATGCCCCCTTTCCCTGCTGTGTTAGTTTGCTGGGGCCTCCATAACAAATGACCACAAACTGGGTGGCTTCAAACAACATAAATTTATTCTCTCCCAGTTGTAGAGGTCAGAAGTCTAAAATCAAGGTGTCAGCAGGGTAGATTCCTTGGGGAGGCTCTGAGACAGAATCGGTTCCATACCTGTCTCCTAGCGTCTGGTGGCTGCTGGTGATCCTTGGTGTTCTTGGCTTGTAGACACATCACTCCAATCTCTGCCTCCATCTTCATGTTGCTTTCTCCCTGTGTGTCTCTGTGAGTTCTCCTCTGTCTAATCTCTGCCTGCCTCACTCTTATGGCATCTGTCATTGGATTTGGGGCCCACTCGGGTAATCCAGAATGATCTCATCATAAGATCCTTAAATTAATTACATCTGCAAAGGCCCTTTTTCCAAATAAGGTCATGGTCACATGTGCCAGGGGTTAGGATATGGACACATATTTTGGGGAGCCACTGTTCAACCCACTATGACTGCCCACCCCTGTTTCTTCTTGGAGTTGCATGAGAACTTTGGGGGTCAGTCCACTCACTGCAGGCTGGGCCCTGAGCTGATAGCAGCTGCCTCTGCTCTGCCTATAGCAGTGCACTGAGTGTTATGATCAAGTGGTCTCGACTCCTTTAGACCGGCAATGGGAAGACCTTATATAAAGAGCTCACAGAGCTCTGGGATTAGCTACTTTTGAACGTCAGAGTGGTAATTCCCACCTTGAACATGCTGTCGTTGTCTTGTGTGGCATAAGCGAGAGAGAGGATGTCCTTGGCATGGCGGGGCCCTGTGGGTCGGCCAGGCTGTTTGTTCTCCTGCCAGACTGCAGCTGGCACAGATTCCTGACCACACGGTACCCTTTCCTGCTGCCTTACATTTACTTAACACTGCAGAATCTGTTCTTCTCTCCTCTTCTGTCCAGATCTCCCTCCCCATCATTCCCTGCCCACTTCCTCTTAGCATTGTTCCTTACTGCACGCCTCTTGGCTGTCAACGCATCTGGTAATTTATCTGTCCTCCTTCAACAATGTCAGATTTTTTTTTTTTTTTTTTTTTTTTTGAGACGGAGTCTCGCTCTTTCACCCAGGCTGGAGTGAAGTGGCATGATTTCAGCTCACTGCAACCTCCACCTCCCAAGTTCAAGTGATTCTCCTGTCTCAGCCTCCCAAGTAGCTGGGATTACAGGCGCCCGCCACCATGCCCAGCTAATTTTTGTATTTTTAGTAGAGACGGGGTTTCACCATGTTGACCAGGCTGGTCTCGAACTTCTGACCTCAGGTGATCCACCTGCCTTGGCCTCTCAAAGTGTTAGGATTATAGGCGTGCGCCACCACGCCCAGCCAGGTCTTATTTTTATGTAATAATATTAACTCTTCTGAGGGATCAGGCCTTGTTTTTCCGGTTAGACGTAAGCCCCCCTGCAGTACCATGCAGTCGTTGGTAAACACCTGTCAATGCCTCCTTGGCTGCTCAACTGGCATAGGAAAGTGTTTGGTCTCGTCTCCTCTCTGTTCCTAAATCGTTGGGTGATTTTGAACAAGTGACCTACTCCCAGGGTTTTCATTTCTTCCTGTGGAAAGCCAGAATGTTGGACTATTGGATACTATCAAAGGTCCTTTTCAGGCAGAACACTGTGTGATTGTCCCAACAGCTCTCAGGTCTCTGAAGGCTCATGTCTGATAAGGCCAGGGCCTGGACCAACATAAATGTTCTCCCTGTGGCCAACGTAGGGTCAGAGATCCCATTCCCTCATCCTGGCCCCAGCAGTGCTGCCTGCACAGGTAGTATTCCTAAAAACCCAAACTGCAGGATGGACCACGCTTTTCCTTGTAAAGCATTCTCTGTGATAACCCCATTTCCCAAGGATCAGGTTCTCTGTGGGTAGGTGAAGTCCCTCTGGGAGCCTAGTTAGAGGAAAACCAAGTAAATAAACACTTGACCTGTGTTGGTGCAACCTCAGCAAGGCCTCTGGCAGCCTAGCTTCCTGGCCAGAACCCTGGCTAGAAGGTGTTCCTTTCTGGCACAGCTGCCAACCACACCTAGAGAAGGTTGGGGCCTCTCCCATTTGCTAAGTGAAATGACTAATTAGTCCTGAAGCAGGAGATTTCTATCTGCTCATAATGGCATCATGATTTATTCATGTGAGGCTGGACCACTTACAGGGACTGGGCCCATGTTTCCTGTGGCTTTGATGTGGTATGCAGCCAACTGTAGTTTTCCAGAATGAATAATTTCTCAAATCCAGCTTACTTTCTCAGTCACCGCTGCCAGGAAACCTATAACTCTGTTCACTTAATAGCACCCTCCTTCCCAGGTCTGCAATCATTTTAGAAGAAATGCATTCTTATCTGGGGCTCAGTTCCTTCTCTGGCAATGTAGGGGTTAGGCTAGATGGTATCTCACGGCCTTTCTAGCCCTTAGGTTTTTTTACTTTTAAAATTCTTGCCCCTTCTCCTCATGTTTTCTTAAGGTATTTGCTTCCATAGGACTGAATGCAAGGTAATCAGAGACATAACTGTTGAAAGCTTCTCTCCTGGTTTCACTTTTCTGCCCAATTACTAAGTCTTAAAGGCACGTAGTGTAGTTTAAGCTGTTAGTTCCTGGCCTCTTGAGACTGCCTACATTCACTTAATGTCTTGTGACTTGCAGCCTCCCAGCTTAAAATCTCAGTAATGAAGAACAAGATCTTAACCCTTGTATAAAGATAATGGCAGGTTACCCCATTTCCATAATCCCGTGCAGAACAAGGGAGTTAGACTGGTCTCATTTTACAGAACAACCGAAATGTTATTGTGACTGCTTTGTGCACGTGAACTGTGGAATGAGTCGGCTCTTTAATGATTTGGTTGCCACCTTATGGATTGTCTGGGGGTCTGGGGTGGCAGGGGTCTCAGGCCTCCTTTCAGGGACTAGGCTGGTAGGGACTGTCATAGTTTTGCTTCTGTGAATTCTTTCTTGTCTGTTTGACATTATGATCATATTGAAGATACAATTTATATACCATTTCCCTATTTATGTTGTAGTGTAAACATTTTACTGTCATTCCCTATATAAATATATTCATTGGCTATGCAGTGCCCCAGATAGAATGATTAACATGATCATATTTAACTTGTATAGTTAAGAAAGAAAATCAGTTAATAACAAAATTAAATAGTGCATTTAAAAGTTCCCTCCCACCATCCTCCTGAACCTCTCTAGTCCTATTCCTCATAAGTGATCATTAAGTTTCTTGTATATCCTTCCAGAAATTGTCAATGCATATATGAACTTACATACACATAGTCTATATTTTCAAAAAGGTAGAACAGACTGTATACACAGATGGGATCAGAATGTTGTTCTGTAACTTTGTATTTTAATCTTATGTATTTTCCCAGATCAGGGTATGTGTATCTTTTTAAAAGCTGCATAGACCACCTATTATGGATGGACCATAATTAATTTAAGCAGCACCCTCTTGATAGACATTTAGGTTGTTGCTGAAATGCACATCTTTTTACATACATCTGCATACCTCATTTACTCATCCGCTGTCTGCCAAGCATGGTTCCAGGCACTAAGGATTTAACTGTAAACAAGACAAACTCTTGTGTCACCCTTGTACTGGTAAAATTGTCAGATAAATTCTGGAAAATGGAATTGTTAGTGCATCAATTTATCACATTTCTTGAATGCATGTGGCATATAAGCCATGTAGACTATTTTACTGAATGTTTGATAAATCAGTGGATGTTCTCCCATCCCGCAGTATGGTCACCTCTTTCCAGCCTCTCAGTGGTTAATGGGTCATGTATTGAGGCTTCAGGAAGGTTGCTGCAGCAGTGAGGGGTAGTGACAATCAGTAATGTATGTTTGCCAGGACTTTTAAGGTTCCTTATGGTACAGCTTTGCAGTGTGTTCTCGCAACTGTGTGAGGAAATCAGAGTGGCTGGTCTGCACTTTACAGAAGGAACTGACACACAGAGAGATCAAGGCTGGGGGGCTGGAAGAGACTCATCACTTTCCATGAAGGTGGCTGGTGGCCAAGCTGGGCTGAGGGCGCAAGAAGAGGGGTTTTGCTTCCTGGGACTTCTTTAAGGGGTCCTTGGAATTTCTCCCACTTAGAGTAAAGCATGTGCAAACTGGAGGAGCAGTTTTATTTTTTCACTTACTATATGGAGACAAAGTTCTCAAGGACTTGGATTTCATGAATTCAGTTAGAGCTGCATTGTCCAATGTGGTAGTCACCAATAACATCTGACTGCTTAAATTTAAATGTAATTTAAAATAAGTAAAATTGCAAATTAGTTTCTCAGTTGTACTATCCACATTTCGAGTGTTCAGTAGCCACACGTGGCTAGCAGCTACCACATTAGACAGCACAGATACAGAACATTTTCATTATCCAAGCATCAACCTAGAGTGTATAAGGCTGTAGTGTTGTTTTTCTCCTAAACACTTCCACAAACACTTGAGTGTTTTGAATCTTGGCTCACTGCAGCTTCCGCCTCCTGGGTTTAAGCGATTCTCCTGCCTCAGCCTCCTGAGTAGCTTGGATTACAGGCGCCCGGCACCATGCCCGGCTAATTTTTGTATTTTTAGTTAGAGATGGGGTTTCATCATGTTGGCCAGGCTGGTCTTGAACTCCTGACCTCCAGTGATCCACCTGCCTCGGCCTCCTAAAATGCTGGGATTACAGGCATGAGCCACTGTGCCCAGCCTGAGATCATCTTTACTCTCTAACTTTTAGGGAAAGGAGGCTCACAGTCAAGAGGTGACTTGGTGCCAGAAGTCACATAGTTGGGGGTGCAAAGCCACAAGCACAGCCGATCCTCCACCTGTGTTTTTTCCACTCCAACCTGTGCTGTTGATCCTGATCCTTTGCATATGGCTTTATCTGTTCCATTGTCCTGCCTTTATGCTAATCTGGAGGGTTCAGATTGGGCGCCTGCCATGAGTGGGGCCCTCTGCCAAGTAGCTCTGGGTCTGTGTTGTTGCTGTGTCCCCAGACAGAAGACCACAGAATGAGTCAGCCACCTCCACGTGGGGTTGCTGGTGCCCTGCAGATTCTGCCCCAAGACTGAAGGCTTCCCTGTGAACCCTCTTCTGATGCAGTCAGGACATGCATCAACAGTTTATAAACAAGATTACAGGAAGCTTGCCTGCTGTTCTACACACAAACCCACCCCACCCACTGACCTGCAGAGCTGGGACAGGTGCTGAAGAATGAGTCCATAGGAAGCTTGTCTTCATGGGTGGGATAAAACCCAAGCTGGTAGCAGACTGACCCAATGTTTTCCAAAGTGGGGATGGGTAGACAAATGAGAGACCAAAACTGCAGTAGGGGCTCAGAACAATTATAGTGCCAACTGTGAAAATCAAGACATTAAGGCAGGCGGGTGGGGACTTTGCCTGAAGTGGTCAGCTGGGGTTTGGGAGTGATGAGAAATAACTGGTTTGAGGCTGAGAGACAAATGTGGGGATCATCATTCCATTGAAAAAGCCAAGAATGCAGATCCCCATGCCTATACCTATGCTGATAACCTCTTGCTCCTGAAAACTGTAGTTGGGAAAGTTGGCAGAGGACACTAAGCAGTCAATACTGTTGTTATATTATTACTATTATTATTGGGAGGAGTAGTAAATAGAAAGACCTAAGTTAAAAATGATATTTATAGGCCGTCTTTAGAGATAGAAGAAACTGAACCTTCTGGCATACCAGGATATTCCTGTTGTGTGAGAACTCGTGGTTCTCAAACTTTGGTGGGCATTAGAATCCTCAGAGGGCTTATCAAACCACAGATGCTGGGCCCCACCCCCAGAGTTCCTGACTCTGTAGATCTGAGCTTAGGGCTTGATAATTTGCATTTCTGACAGGTTCCCAGATGATCCTGATCTTACTGGTCTGGGGGTCACACTTTGAGAACCACTGGTTTATACCATCAGGTGCTATGGAGAACTCAGTTTGTTTCAGTGGCATAGGTTTACAATTCTAAGGCCCTTGGACAAACCCTCTTACCCACGGCCCAACTGTGCTGGCTGCCTAGAACAAGCCTTTGTGCCACTGGAAACTGCTTTTGTTGTTACTCATCATGACTGTGTTTCAGATTTTTAGTGCTAACCACCTCGAAGTCTTGAGCTGCTGTGAGGTGCCTCTCTTACAGTGGGTGTGGTGGGTCACACAGATGAAGTATAAGACATTGCCCTGCCCTTAAGCAGATTAACCTAGTTCAGGGGCGGGGGAGGGGGGGGGCGGGAAAGGCAAACACAGTAAAGAAAAGGGCACAAACGGATAATTAAGTGTACTGAACTTTAGAAGCTGATGCATTCCAAGGTGAGGGTTTCTGGGGGGTGCTATGGTCAGGGAAGACTTCCAGGAGGAGTTGGAACTTGAGCTTAAAACAGGAGTAGCATTTGGGTAGGCAGACGACCTCCTAGTTTAGGCAAATAGGGCTAGCAGAAGCCCAGAGGTGGGAATGAGTGTGTTGGGGTGTGTCTGCTGGGAAGCAGAGTACATTTGGGCAAGTAGAATGGGGCTAGGTGGTGAAAGGCCCCTGGGGCCCGGCCAAGGAGCTCAGGCTTGATGGGAAGGAGAAAATAATCTTGAGCAGGGAACATGATGATGTCTGCATTTTAGGAAAATATACTGGGGGATGTGGGGTGTGGATTGGGAGTGTGGGTGGAGGGCTGAAGACAGGAACACTGATCAGGAAGCTGTACTAAGTGTTGGTCTGTAAAAGTCTAGCTCAAGAGGATGGCAGGTAATGAAGAGACACTAGCCCAAGTCCATTCAGAAAACATGCACTGCACATCTACTGTGTATCCACTGTAGTTGGTGCCTGGGGGTACAAGGCTGGACAATTAGAGTCTAGTGAGGAAGAATAATATATAGAGAATTTCAGTAAAATGGGCTGAATCCCATGATGGAGGTGTGCACATGAGGTGAAAATAGAGGAGGGCCTCATGTCCAGGACACATAGAACATCTTGAGGGCAGGATCAGTTGTGACAATAAATTCTGGCCAACTTTCCTATGCCTCCTTTTAACAAAGAGGTCTTATGTTTGCAGACTGAAAAGGGGATCCTACCCTTTCCTCCCCTGTCATCTGTAAGGCCCTTGGTGATGCTGCAGCTCTGTGGCCTGTCCCTCAAGTACACCCTTGATTGGATGACAGCAGTGCACTGCTGTGTTGGTTAGGGATGTCTATGCAGGTGTTTCTTCTCATTTTCTTACTTTTAAAACACAGGAAATTTTAAAAGGAAAAGTTTCACTCAACTATTTGTTATCCTCATGCACTTTTGCATCTGTGTTCTCTAATACAAAAATTGAATCAAACCATACATATCATTTGTGCATGTTCACTTACTATTTTATAAACATGTCCCTCATGATGCTCATACTTGCTATTTTAATGTTTATATAATTGTCTATTGCAGCCAGAACATCTGATTGCCACAGCTGTTCCTTAGTGGAGAATGCTTAGCCTGTTTCCAGCTTTTTCTTGTCTATGAAACTATGTTCCTTCATTTGAAGTCCCTCTAGAAGCCAAATTCCCAGAATACAATGCACTTGGACTCAGATAATCTGATTTTAAGTTCTAGATCTGTGGCAAATTGGCTCTGTGACTGTAACTCTCTGAGTCTCAACTTCCTGATCTCTATAATGGGGATAGCACTGACTGTGCAGGGTGTTGAGATACGGTCTGAGGCCAATATATGAGAAGTGCTTCATAAAGAACCTGCATGTAGGGTAGAGTTGATATCACCTGATGAAAGCATGTGAGTATTTTTATGGTTCTTATTTTTTAAAAAAACAGAGATATAATTTATATACAATTCACCCATTTATAGTGTACTAAGGCCATTAGTACATTAGCATATAGTGTATTAAAGCCACTAATTGGCTTTAATATATTCAGAGTTGTGTGACCATCATCATCATCAATTTTAGAACATTTCTTTGCCACTCAAAAAACCCCCTTACCTATTAGCAGTCACTCCCCACTTCTCCCAAACCCACTAGCCCTAGGCAACCACTAATCTTCCTTCTGTCTATGGATTTGCCTATTCTAGACATTTTGTAGAAGTGCAATCATACAACATGCGGTCCTTTGTGACTGGCTTCTTTCACTTAGCATAGTGTTTTCAAGGTTCATCCATGATACAGCATGGATCATTACTTTTTTCCTTTTAATTGCCAAATAATATCCAGTTGTATGGCTACACCACCTTTTGTTCATCTATTCACTAGATGATGAACATTTGGACTGTATGGTCTTGACATTTAGTGCTAAATGGCACACAGCAAACATAGTCGTATGCTCCACGCTATTTGATGTGCGAAAAAAGTAGGACTCTTAGTCCCTTATGCAGAATTTTATAGTTAAACAAACTGTAGACATCAGGTAACTGTTAGGAGAAGCATCATAGAGCTACCCAAGGGGGTTTTGGGAAACTCCCGTGCAGAGTAAGCCTGTCCCCTCTAGGAGGGGACCTGTGCCTGCCTTCCCAGCATTGACTTTCTCTGAGGCTGGAAGATTAGGAGGCAGGAGAGGCTTCCAACTGGCCCTTGGAGGATGGAGAGCTCTGGATGGAGCTAAGATGAAATGTGAGCAGGGGACAAGTTGCCATGATAGGGGAGAGGAAGGAAGACTGGGGGGAACTGGAAACTGAGTGGGGGCCAGAAAACAGGCTGAGGAGACCCTGTATCTTCTGGTCATTTTGGGGAGAGTGAGAAAGGATTGTGTGAAAGAGAATAAGAAAGGTTGGCTGGGCATGGTTGTGCGTGCCTGTAATCCCAGCTACTCGAGAGGCTGAGGTGGGAGGATCACTGGAGACCAGGAGTTCAGGACCAGCCAGGGCAACATAGTGAGACCCTGTCTCTAAAAAAAAAAAAAAATTTTTTTTAATTAGCTAGGCGTGTTGGCACACATTTGTAGTCCTAGCTACTTGGGAGGCTGAGGTGGAAAGATCACTTGTAAAGTGAAAAAGCACAGTAAAGTGAGGGTGGGCCCACCACTGCCTTTAGCTCCCCTCCCCTGCAGCCCGTGCAGGTTTTTCCGAGTTAAGGTTTTAGCCTCCCTGTATTTCAGTGGCTTCCTGGAGTCGGGCTCCCTATGGGTGGGAGGGAAGAATAATGTCTGCTTCCTTCTTGGCTACCTGCTAGATTGATGTAATCTGTACTTGGCCTCACCTCCTCCAGCTGCCAGGCCTTCCCTTGGCAGCCACCAAGGCTGAGTTGTCTGACACATGAGGCAGGGTGAGAAGGGAAGAGAATGGGGCCACCTGACAGGAGACCTGTCTGGTCCTGCATCTATCACTGCCTGGGAGAATAGGTGATGCGGGCAATTCCTTTCCTTTGCTGGGCCTCAGTTTCCCCATCTATAAAGTGAGGTGATGGTGAGAAATTTCTTTTATTTCCATGGTTCCATGAGATTTTCCAAGTTTTATTGTATACTGGGGGATCTCTGACATCTTTCTTGGTTGGTTCTGCCCTGCTTTGGTGAAGTGGGAATGGAGTTGAGGGAGTTTCTTGCTTTTCTTGAGCGTCCTAATGTAGGTGATGATGTTGTACGTCCTTAGCGGGTGGTTGCCAAGGGCTGACATATACTGTATAAACCAGGACATGATATAAGGAGAAAAAAGTCATTTTTGCTCTCTGACTGGTCAGTCTGGGGGCCTATGGCCTCTGATGGTAAGGGCTGACACTCTGCCTCCTGGCTGTTTTTTGGTAAATTGGCAAAAGCTACGTGTCAGAACTTAGGTGGGTACACATCTTGGTGGCAGGTGCTGCTTTGGTGGCAGAGGGGTCAGGTTGGCCTGGGAAAGCTGGATGGACCAGTGTGGTGAACGGAGACCACTCAGTGTGGGTTGGTCCTGACACCCTCTCAGGAGTGATGGGATGCCAGGAGATGCTGTAGGGAGAACCATGCTCAGCTGGCTGGGTTTGTACGTATTGCAGAGGGTTTTCTGTTGTTTTTTGTTGTTGTTGTTTGTTTGTTTTTTTTTTTTTTTTTGAGACAGGGTCTGGCTCTGTCACCCAGGCTAGATTGCAATAATGCAATCATAGCTCACTGCAGCAGCCTTAAACTTCTGGGCTCAAGTGATCTTTCCACCTCAGCCTCCCAAGTAGCTAGGACTACAAATATGTGCCAACATGCCTAGCTAATTAAAAAAAAAATTTTTTTTTAGAGATAGGGTCTCACTGTGTTGCCCTGGCTGGTCCTGAACTCCTGGTCTCCAGTGATCCTCCCACCTCAGCCTCTTGAGTAGCTGGGATTACAGGCACACACCGCCATGCCCAGCCATGTTGCAGAGTTTTACGTGGGTTGAATCTGGTTCTTCTCCCAGATCTAGTCTTTGTGTTGACTTCTTCTCCTTTGTGGGCAAGATGGGTTTTTGTTTTCCTCCCCTGCCCACCCCTGCCTTGGCTATCTGTTTCCCCGTATTTGCTGTTGGCCTTAGGCATGAGGGACTCTGGGCAGATTCGTACAAGCCCATTCCCATGTTGGGAGGGCACATGGCTGTCTTCCCACCCTCTGAGTTGTTTCAGACATTCCCTTTCCACATCTTCTCCAGCACCTGCACATCTTTCCGGAACGGCACATGATATTCCTGGGCTGGCATCTGTGACTTAGGTCAAGGAAAGGTAAGTTTCTGCTCTTGTATCTAGTATCTGTGGTGGCTGAACTTACCAAACCCTTGATCAAACACACAACCTCACACACAGAGCCTGAAAGTGAATCAAAGGGTTTGAAATTACTGCTCTTTGGGAAAATCTAAGTAGGATGACTTGCCCTGAGCTAACTGGATACCCCTCCTGAGAAGAGCCTCTTGGCTTCCCTGAGACCACAGGACAGACCACCACTCAAGGATGGGTATTGGATTCACTCAGAAGACATGTCTTTGTCTTGTCAAACCCACAATCTTGCACCCTGAAGTGCAGGCCTGAGGCCAGAGCACAATAGCAGGTGGATCAGTTAAGCTTTGGGCTCAGTTTCCCTGTTTCGGAAGTGGGGTCTCTTGGCTAGTCGTCTTTCATCCTTACTTAAGTGCTAGGAGGATTAGGTAAGAGAGTGTTTTGAAAGCTCATGAAAACCCTCATCTCAAAGGAACTCTGGGAGTAGAAGGAATTAACGTTTCAAAGGAAAGACAAGTCATCACTGATTTTGGCACTGAAGCCAAGAGTGTGAGGTCAGAGAACAACCTGTGGCTGCTGAAAGGGAGGGTGTGGCTCTCAGAGTTATAGGATCATTGGGTTGTGTCCTTGGATGACTCAGGAGTGGTGCTGCACGTGCTTAGTGCTTTTGTATGTGTGCCCTGGAGCCTGTGTGAAAGCCCGCTGCCAAACCAAGGGGCCCACTGTGGAATTATTGTTATGCAAGCTGAGAGGAAAGACCCCACCAAACCAGCCAGCAGTTTCCATTGAGGCCTAGTAGAGACCCCCTACCTCCACCCTTGAAGAGGGGCAGTAATGTCTTTGAAAGTCTCTATCCCACTAAGGTGCTCAAAGTCCTCAGAACACTCGTCTAAACCAAACTGCCCCATCCAGGCAAAGGTATCAGCATGAGGCAAGCCATAGATTATGATGAGGATTTTTTTAAAAAGTGAGGGTCCCCTTGTTGTATTAATGGATCTAGGCATTGATCATCAGAAGCTGGTAATATCACAAAGAGAGATAGCCAACGTTAGGCACCTCCTGATGGGAACGCACAGCACCACCAATGAAGGAGTCTTGCAAGAAACTCAAACCTGAATCTGATCAAGCCTCTAGATCCAGCTACTCATTTACAGGAAATACAGGGGACAGAGGAACATGTAAACAATACTATGAGGAAGTGGCCAATAAAATCCAGACAGAAATGCTATAGGTCAAAAGACCTGGTATTTTTGACAAATGAAGTATAAGAAAAAGAGAAAAATGGAGGGATGGAGGGGAGCTCTGGGAAGGGAGAGAGAGAGAGAGAGAGAAGAACCTAAAGATTAAAAGAGGCTTAAGAGACAAATCATTTGCAATATGTGACCTTCCTTGGGTTTTGATTTGATGGAACAAACTGTAAAAAAAAGTTTAAGTCACATGGGGGAAATATGAACACCAAATGGATATTGATGACAATAAAGAATTATGGTTAATTTTAAAAGGTGTGATAGGCCAGGTGCCATGGCCCATGCCTATAATTCCAGCACTTTGGGAGGCTGAGGCAGGCAGACACTTGAGGTCAGGAGTTTGAGACCAGCCTGACCAACATGGTGAAACCTCGTCTCTACTAAAAATACAAAAAATAGCCTAGTGCGATGGCACACACCTGTAATCCCAGCTACTTGGGAGGCTAAGGCAAGAGAATCACTTGAGCCTGGGAGGCAGAGGTTGCAGTGAGCTGAGATTGTGCCACTGCACTCTGGCCTGGGTGACAGAGCAAGACTCTGTCAGAAAGAAAAGAAAAGTAAAGAAAAGAAAAGAAGGAAGGAAAAGAAAAGAAAAGAAAGAAAAGAAACTTAAGACCCAAGAGAGGATGACTGATTTGCTCTTGATCACTCAGCTGATTAAACCCAGGTAATGCCACCATGGGTCAGCAAAGAAGTAGGCGAATCCTGGTGATGCTGGAAGCATTGGATGCCCTGTAAGGACATGATTTTGATTTTGCAGTCTGCAAAGTGTGTCTAGGTCTCTGCCAGAGCAATGCACTGCCTATGATAGAGTGCTATTGCTAAACCTTCCCACTAATGTAGATTAATTTCACACCCTTTGCAAGTGTTGCTATTCCAAGTTTTTCCTCACTCGGCCACTGAAGAGGAACAGAATCTAGCGATGTGCTCTGGACCGAAGTCCAGCCTTCAGAGTTAGAAGAGAAGAGCCAGTAGGGAGTTGCCTGTCCATTCTATCCTCAAGGAGTCTCCCCTGAGGTCAGTTCTTCCCCACCTTACCTCGTGGCCTCATTGCATCCACCCACCTTCCTCAGCCTCCAAGCCTGGGTCCCATTCCTGCTAATTCCTGCTTTGGGTAAATTAATAAAAGAGTCAGCCTTAACACTACCCCACCACCTCTGGTCCCACCACACACACACACACACACACACACACACACACACACACACACACACACACACACACACAGTGTCTCAGTCGTTCTCTCTCTCTCTCACACACACACACACACACACACACACACACACACACACAGTGTCTCAGTCTTTCCCTTCCTCTCTCCTCCTGCCTCTGCTGGTTTCATTAATTAGGCGATTCTCTGTTTAAAAGACCCAAGACTCTAAGGAATGATACTTTACAGATGAGATATCAGTGAGTTTATTGGGTGAGTTGGGAGCACAAAGGCCCCCTGAACTCTTACCAAATAGCTGCCTACTGTATCTGTGTGTGAGACTGACGGGAGTTCATACTATCATCCCTTGCATGTGTGTGGCCTTTTGCAGTTTACAAAGCATATTCACTTGCATTGCTATGTGAGCCTCATAGAAGCCTGACATAGGTAGATATTAGCCTCATTTTACAGAAGAGGAAACTGGAGCTGGGAGAGTTTAGTATGTGTTCTGCCAAGTCCTCCAGTTGGTCATCTATCCATCCATCCGTTAATTATGAAATATTTTTTACTATTATGTACAAATTATGTTGATAGATGCTATGGAAGACACAGGGACAACAGAAGAAACTGTTAAAACCTTTCAAAATGTGTTCATCTTCAAAACATATTTTATTGAAGGACATATATTGTTTATTGCTAGAGCATGTAGAGCTCATTTGTGTTTCCAATAAGAAGACTTACATAAAAAAAGGAATTTCTGATGAACTCTGTTAATAAAAATGTTTTAAAGTAGTCCATCCTTTCCTCTCAACACTATGGTTGATCTGCGTTGAGCTGGGACATTTCCACCAGATGGGGATCAGAGGTGCCACCTTGGAGGTTGACTGTGCCACTCTCCCCAGGGCCCTGAGCTTGGCTCTTCTGTAGTAGGAGTTGGCAATACCTGTCCCCATGAGCCTCCCAAGGATTTGAGAGTGTAAAATGAGAGGATTCATGTGAAACTACTTTGCAAATCATGAAGTTACTCTTCAAGAGCTACTTTTATTCACAGAAGGAGTCACTCAAGAGATATTTATTAATTTGTGTTTGCTCATAATACTGCCTTTACCAAAGTAGGAAAGCAAATTTTCAGCAGAGGGTCAGAACCAAAGGACATGTGGCATGAATATTGGGGTGCCTAGGATTCTGTTAAGCAGTGGATTGGGGCCTTGCCATAATATTTTCTAAAACAGCACTTCTCAAACTTTAATGTGTATGTGGATCACCTGGGAGTCATGTTAACACACAGATTCTGATTCAGTAGTGCTAAGATGAGATCTAGGATTCCACTTTTCTGACAAGCTTCCAGGTGGAGTCAATGCCGCTGGTCCAACATTTAGGAGAAATGTTCTTAAGGGTGCAATTGAGAGGAGAGGAGGGGAAGTACAGCCCGGGGCTCCTAGAGTGGGGAGGGGGGCACACTGCTGACCTATTTGTGCTATAAGGGGAGATTTCCAGAAAGGTCTTGGGAGCTCTGATCACTGCTTAGTAGCCCCACTTCCTTCCCATCCTCCTCAAGTGGGAAGAGACTGTTGTCTTCTTAGGCTGTGTATTTGCTCTGAATTTTGGAGAGAGAAAATATATATTGTGAGTGCTTGAGCCCCATCTCGGGGTAGGAGGAGGAAGGAGATTACACCATCACATATGGTAACTGTTCTTTGTCGGGCCAAGCTGCTTGGGGAAGCATGGCTGTACCATGATCTAGAGATAGCAGATTCAGCCAGTGCCCGCCTTCAGCATCTGATGGCGCAGCACAGTAGAATCCAGTGCAGACTAGATTTTTTTTTTTTTTTTTTTTTTTTTTGGCAGGTAGTGGAGGTGGTTAAAGAGTGTTGACTCTGGCTGGGTGTGGTGGCTCATGCTTGCACTTGCAGCACTTTGGGAGGCTGAGGCAGGATCACCTGAGGTCAGGAGTTCTAGACCAGCCTGGCCAACATGGTGAAACCCTGTCTCTACTAAAAATACAAAAATTAGCTGGGTGTGGTGGCACACACCTGTAATCCCACCTACTTGGGAGGCTGAGGCAGGAGAATCACTTGAACCTGGGAGGCAGAAGTTGCAGCAAGCCAAGATCACACCATTGCACTCCAGCCTCAGCGACAAGAGCGAGACTCTGTCTCAAAAAAAAAAAAAAAAAGTGTTGACTCAAGTGTTTTGAAGAAGGGAGGGATTGGGGTGTAAGCAGTCAGAGGGTGCTCCCACCACCTTCATTTTACATTCATCAGATACTTTTTGTCATCACCTATTCCCAGCTTGCCAGGCTCTGGGTGCCCTCATGTGGCTCTCCAGCACCCCAAAGACCTCCACTGTGCAGCCATCTTGATCTGCCTTCCCCCTAATTACCACGGTTCTCCCCACCCCCAGCATCATGCCTTCTTCCATTACATCGAAATTTCATTTTTTTCCCCCTGCATACCTGAATTCTTCCAACTAGTAGGAAAGTAGTGTAATTCAGTCATGTTAAGGAATACATGGCTACTGATCCAACCAGCTATTAGTTGCATTTTTGTGAGTCATGACACACAGGAGTTCCTCCCTAGTTCTCTCCTCCCATTCAGAGCCTACACTTTAGGGAAAACCAGAGGCTTTGTAGAGGTCTCTTTTGCTGTAGGTGGTGACACCTCAGGAGTCTGGGTGTGGGGACAAAGTCCAGGTGTGCTTGGTGCAGGTGTTTGTTCAGGGAGAAAGGTTTCTTCTGCCCCATAGCAAGCAGGCCCCAGTAAAAGTGGGATGCTGTGATATAAGGGGGAGTTTGCTGTAGCGGGGTGGTTTTTACACAAAGTCCTGTGGAGCAGACCTATGGGCTGTGTGTGTGTGTGTGTGTGTGTGTGTGTGTGTGTGTAGTAGTAGTAGTCAGGCAAGTGCTTTGTATCATCCCCCTTTCAACCAAAGCAAAGATGCTTTGATCTATTCTGTACATTAAACATCTATGTAAGGCTTATTTGAAAATGTTCTTGATCGGGCGTGGTGGCTCATGCCTGTAATGCTAGTACTTTGGGAGGCCGAGGTGGGTGGATAGTTTGAGCCCAGGAGTTCGAGACCAGCCTGGGCAACATGGCGAAACCCCATCTCTACAGAAAATATAAAAATTAGCCAGGCATGGCGGTTGTGTGACTGTGGTTTTATCTACTCAGGAGGCTGAGGTGGGAGGATAGCTTCAGCCTAGGAGTTTGAGGCTGCAGTGAACTGTAATTGCACCTCTGCACTCCAGCTGGGGCAACAGAGTAAGACCCTGTCTTAAAAAAAATAAAAAAATAAAAGCAGGAAAAAAAGCATTCTTAAATACAAGAAGACTTAAAAATGGTGCCTCTGGCAAGCAGAACTAGGGCAGGAGAGGAATGGAGCAGGGGACTCTTGTTTCCATTATAAGGCTTTCTATGCAATCTCATTTTTACTTAGCCATGTTTGTGTATATTATTCTGCTAAAAAGTTTTTAAATAATGAAAAGGAAAAGACCCCTACTGATGGAGCAAGTTTGGAAATCCTAGCTGTTGTAGAAAGTCACAGGAATAGGAGTAAGAGACCTGGGGTCCTGGGTTGTGTGACTGTGAACTGCTTTGTGACCTTGGGCAAGCTGCTGTGAGTGTTTCCTCAGTTATGAGATGGGAGGGGAGATGATCCTTCCTCTCCCCGGTGGTTTGACCCTGCAGTTCCATGAGAAACAGCTGTTGGCAGCTGTGGGGGCAGAACTGTCCTCCCAGTCCCCACATGCCCTGGAAAGGCTCGGGTCTGATGCCTGGCCCATGGATAGTCCTGACTCCCAGCCCCAGCTTGGTCAGATCATTCCTGGGCTGGAGAGGAAGAGAGGTTTTGACCAAATTAGTTTGCTTGTTACTGGCCTCTGGGATCCATGGGAAAACTCCTCTCAGAACAGAGATTGATTGCTAAAGAGTGAATGGGCGAGTTTCCAGCATAGTGTCCATGCCATGCTCCCGAGCTGAGTTTAGTTTGTGTCAAAGTGCCTACTGTGTACTTTGTGGGGGATTGGGAGGTAGAAAATTTCACAAAACAGCTCTGCCCTCCAAGAGCACAGGAGAGTCAATACATAGAATATTTCCTTTGGGAAAGAGAAGATTTGTGAGGAAGCTGCCTTCTTCCAATATTTGGTGGTTCTTCCGTGGATGGGCACTGCGTCTTGTTCATCTTTGTGTTCCCGGTGTTTACTCTCAAGACTCATTATTCAACTTATCCTCATCAAGCACAAACGCACAACAGTGAACAAGCAGCACTGTCCCTTCCTTTCAGGAGACCACACCCATGGTAAGATTTGGGGAAGGAGACAGAACAGTGCAGGGCAGGACGAGCTGCAAGGGGGAGGATGCCAAGCTGTGCACATGGAAAGCACCTACTGTTACGGCCATGGCAACCTCAGCTTCTCCTGCCTGGGCTTCCTGGCGATTCCCCTGGGTCTCCTCTGGGCATAGGTCCACCCTGCAGAGACCCAGGGAGCCAGAGAGCCTGGCATATGTGGGGACCCTTCTCTGTGTATAGAGGAGGCTTGCCAGCCAGGCCCAGCCTCTGGCAGGAGAGACCCTGCAGAGTCCCCAGCCTGGAGGAACAGTGTGGTGGCAGGTGGCCCGAGGGAGACAGTCCATCCTTTGGCTGTCCGGGGCCCTGACATATTGAGACATAACCTGGCTTCTCCCTCTGTCCCAGAGGGAAAGCCTGGACCTGCCACCTCTCAAGATAAGGCAGGAATGTGCTTGTGTGGCCAGCCCACATCCATGTGGGAGCCCATGACTGCTCTGTCGGCCTGTTTCCCTGAGGACAGAGGTGATTTTCTGGGGTACTGAGGGGCAGGAAAGGGCAGCCTGCACCCATGGGTAAGAATGTCTGCTCTGACCCATGACACTCACTGTCTGACTGCTTCATCCTTCATCAATCAGAAACCATTTCCTAAGCACCAAGGATATGTCAGGCTCTGTGCTGTGTTCTCCCAATTCTCAAATTCCTTTTTCTTAACTGACTGTGAGATAAGTGTATTACTTTCATTTCACAGGTGGGAAAACTGAAGCCCAGAGCGCCAAGGATAAAATCCTATTTGTTGGTGTTTACCACGTGCTGGATGCCATCGTGGGCACTCGTGTGGATCAGCACATGAAATCATCATAGCTTATGAGGCGGTTTTCATTTCTGTCTCACTGATGATGAAATTCGCCCAGGGTCTCACAGCCAGCTTGTAACAGAACTGGACTGGAGTTATCCTGGAGTCCTTTCCAGAGACCCCCGTGCCCTCAGAGCACTGCTGGTTAACCTCTGCCCCTCTGTGACTCCAGTGTGGGCCATGTGGGTGAGGACAAGGGCAATTGGAGGCAGTTAGTGTGGGATACTTGATGGGTGGGTTTTCTAGAGGAAAGAGACCATTTTAGAGGCTAGGGTCCATTTTAAATTGCAGCTAAGGCCGGGCATGGTGGCTTACACATGTAATCCCAGCACTTTGGAAAGCTAAGGTGGGCAGATCACCTGAAGTCAGGAGTTTGAGACCAGCCTGGCCAACATTGTGAAACCCCGTGTCTACTAAAAATACAAAAATTAGTTAGGCATGGTGGCGGGCACCTGTAGTCCCAGCTACTTGGGAGGCTGAGGCAGCAGGAGAATTGCTTGAACCCGGGAGGTGGAAGTTGCAGGGAGCCAAGATCGTGCCACTGCACTCCAGCCTGGGTGACAGAGCGAGAATCTGTCTCAAAAATAAAATAAAATAAATTGCAGCTGGGGTAGACAAAGGACAAATAAATCATGTTGGATTTGACACATACCTTTCCTGCACCCTGACAATTAGGCTTGAAGGAAACCTGTCAGGCAGTGCCAAAGCCTGTAATGGCTTAGAGCAGAGTTGGAGGAGTTGGGCAGGAGTGGCAACCCTGAAGGCACCTGGGAGTTGCTAATTGGGGGTGGTGATGACAGAGGAGATGGCACAGCTGCACTCTGAGCTGCTTGCCTGACAGAGGCTCTGGCGTCTGCTGGGGAGTAGGGCTGGATGGGAGAGGTGTAGAGGAAGATGTGCTTCTAAGAGGACTTGGAACTGTTCCTTCTGTCCCCACCCAGCCCTCCAGGCTTGTGGGCATAGAGAGGCTGGGTGTGGACCTAAAGCCAAATCTTTTGAGGGTGGGGATGAGGGAATAGGCCACCTGCAAGCATGAGGGCAGAGGGGGATAGGGTGGCACCATTTTATTCCTGTGATAAATGCTTTTTGCTCTACAATCAACTTGGCCATTAGGATCGGCTGTACATGATTGCTTGAGTAGTCCTCCCTTGGGCAAAGCCTTTCACACTTTGGGACTCCCTTTAGCCGTCTGTGAAATGGGCTAAGCTCTGTTTTGGAAGGCATGCTCTGCTGCCCACTGTATTTCTCCATGCTCATGTCCTGGAGTGAACGCTGCAGTGATGGCAGCACAGAACCACTTATGGTTCCTCTTGCTCATGCATGTTAAGAATTTGAGGCAACCTATGATGAAAGGCACATGGATAGAAAGCAAACATAAAAGTGGAAGATCAAAAGCCAGATGCCCTCCAGAAGAGTATGATTTGGCAAATGTGTGATAAGGCCCGGGTGTCTCATTTATTTTTATTTATTTTTAATATTTTTGTGTTTAGAGCCAGGGTCTTGCTCTGTTGTCAGGCTGGAGTGCAGTGGCACCATCACAGCTCACTGCAGTCTCCTGTTCCTAAGCTGAAATGATCCTCCCACCTCAGCCTGCTGAGTAGCTGGGACTACAGGCACATGCCACCATGCCCAGCTAATTAAAACAATTTTTGGAGGCAGGGTAGAGATGGGATCTCACTATGTTGCCCTGGCTGGTCTTCAACTCCCGGCCTCAAGTGATCCTCCTGTCTCAGCCTCGCAAAGTGCTGGCATTATAGGTGTGAGCCACGGCATCTGGCTGTGCCTGAATTTTTAACCAGCTCCCCAAATGATTCTGATATGCCCCCAAGTTTGAGAATCCATGGTGCAAAGGAAGAAGGAGGAAATACACCCAACATCTAGGTCATCACAGTATGTCACACACTGACCTGTCATTCGGTACCAAGATAACAAAAAGGAAATAAGATAGAGGATGTCATTTTCATTATCTGAAATGAGGTAGACAAGCATCTTTATAGTAATTTCTGAAAGAAAGCCAACATGTGAGTCCTACTGTAAAGGACACTACACACATGCTGCATAATTTGGGGTCAGGAGAGATGCTTTGCCTCTCTAAAGGGGTCTTGTGCTAGTTGCCTCACAGCTGTGGCCCACCCTGGGGGCACCAGGCACACTCTGCAGCAGGACCTGCTCGCCCTTCAATGCCATGCCTTCCTTTAGTCAGCTAACAGGAGGGACATTGCCCGGAGCAAGAGTGCAGTGACTTTGAGGAAAGGACCAGGTCAGGGGGACAAGGGATGGCAGTGGGTCCCCTGGGCCGTGCAGCAAGTTTGAAGGTACACCCTGCATGGAGTGACCAACAATGTGACCAGCAATGGCAAGAGTCACTGAGGTACAGAATTGCTCCCTTCAGAGTAGCCCTAAGACACAGCAGTTGGGTGATTGAAGTAACAGGCAGGAGAAGTGAAGGGAAAAAACTTGTTAACACCTTCTGATGCTGAGAAAGACCTATAGCTCCTTTAGACAATAAACCTATAACCACTCTGGCCTATAAGAAAATCAGTTAGGCCTAATCAGTTAGGCCGAGGCAGGAGAATCGCTTGAACCCGGGAGGCGGAGGTTGCAGTGAGCCGAGATGGAGCCGTTGCACTCCAGCCTGGGCGACAGAGGGAGACTACGTCTCAAAAAAAAAAAAAAAGTAAAAAGGATTTTAGTATGTGCTGAAAAACATCTGAGGGGGCGGACACCAAGATGATAATGATGGTTATCTCAGAAAGGTGGGACTAAGGAACATTTTTTAGCTTCCTTTTTGTGCTTTTCCTTCCTTCCTTCCTTTTTCAACATATTTGACAAAAGGTTAAATATCACAAATACATAAAGAGCTTTTACAAGTAATAAGAAAAAGGAATAGCCAGGTGTGGTGGCGGGTACCTGTAGTCCTAGCTACTCGGGAGGCTGAGGCTGCAATGAGCTATGATTGTGCCACTGTATTCCAGCCTGGGTTACAGAGTGAGACCCTGTCTCAAAAAGAAAACAACAACAACGACAACAACCAGGGATGTATGCAGAGATTTATACATGTGGGTATTTATAACAGTATCATAATGATATTAAAAATTGGAAATGATATAAATGTCCAAAATTGAGAATTTGCTTTAAAAACCATGGTTTACCTGTATAATATGATATTATACAGCCATTTAAAATTAGATATTAAAATAATTTTTAATTATATGAGGAGATGTTAATGATCTATTGTTAAGGGGAGAATTTTTAAAAAGCAGGCTTCAAAATAATATCTACAGTACCATCTCACTTACATTAAAAAATGAAAAAAACAGGCCAGGCACAGTGGCTCACGCCTGTAATCCTAGCACTTTGGGAGGCCGAGGTGGGCAGATCACCTGAGATCAGGAGTTCGAAACCAGCCTGGCCAATGTGGTGAAACCTGGTCTCTACTAAAAATACAAAAATTAGCCAGGCATGGTGGCGGGTGCCTGTAATCCCAGCTACTCAGGAGGCCGAGGCAGGAGAATCACTTGAACCCGGGAGGCGGAGGTTGCAGTGAGCCGAGATGGAGCCATTGCACTCCAGCCTGGGCAACAGAGGGAGACTACATCTCAAAAAAAAAAAAAAAAAGAGTAAAAAAGATTTTAGTATGTGCTGAAAAACATCTGAGGGGGCAGACACCAAGATGATAAAGATGGTTATCTCAGAAAGGTGGGACTAAGGAACATTTTTTAGCTTCCTTTTTGTGCTTTTCCTTCCTTGCTTCCTTCTTTCCTTCCTTTTCTTTTAACATTCTTCTTTTTCTAATCAAAAACAATCAAGAATGTTTTATTTGTAAGTGAGTCTGCCAGTGAAGGGCTCCTGCTGCATTGGGGGCCAGCCAAGGGTGACAAGGCCCTTTATCACACTTCCCGGTTCTTCAGCTTAGATCATCATTTCTACAAACACTGGCTGAATACCTGTTTTGTGCCAGGTGCTGAGGTGGGCCCTGTGAGAGTTATGAAGATAACACCTCTTACTCTCCAGGCTCTTACAGGCTGGCTGATAGTTGAGTGCCAAGATGAATGCCCAGGTCATTTCTTATGGAAATACTTTTGTGGTGTTTGGAGAGTTCAGCATTTTCCTGGCCATGAAGATAGTCCCTGAGATCTGCTCTCCTTGCCTGAAGCCCTGGTGCTCCTTTGTCTTTGAAAATTTAGTTGGCTGACACGTGACAGATCAATGTCAGTAGCCTGGACCCATGGCTGGGCCCTGTGCGGTAGGAAACCCAGAAACCACCCTGTGTGTCTGTGGAATGTTTCATATGTATCAATATGAAACATATGATACCTGTGATACAGTGTGTCACACACTGACCTGCATCAGAGACTCTAACAGGGATTGGGATGAGGACCTGAAAGAGATATCTTGGCCCAATCCTTCATTTTTGGATGAGAAAACTGAGGCCCCAAGGGAAAAGGAAGCTTGGAAGTTGGTGGTAGAGCCAGGACCCCTAACCCTGTACTTTGCCCATGATATGTAGTCTTCCCCATTCACAGCCCTGCATGTCTGGGAGAGGCAAGCAGTCTTGGGCATTTTCAAGTCATGGTGAAGAAATAAACATGGGATTAAAAATTCACAAACATTTTGAGAAACAGAGACCATCCATCCTAGATGGCTAAGAGTTGACTATATCAGTGAAAAACAAGATTCTTGCATCAAGAATCTCTCAGGCCTTAAGATCCTGGTGGACAGAAAAAAAAATGGGCAAGAAATAACTGGTTATGATGTGTACACCATCCGTATTCACATACACAGACACACATAGCCCTCTGCAGAGCCACCTATTTAATGTGAATCTTGGGAAAGTAAAAAGACCTTTCTATCTCCAAGTCATCTTACCACTTGCCCCATGTGTGCCTAAACTTGCCACTATTAAAGCCCCTTCTTGGTCACAGATGGTGTTAAACTGTGAAGGTGTTACTTTGGAGGGAGGTCAGGATAACCCTTAGGGATCCTTTGTCACCTTACATGAATTATGGGAAGGATCACAGGGGGTTGTGGGCCAGGAAGAGGTGGAAAGTTCACAGGAGGCAGGCTGGATGCAGGAAAGGGGAGGGCAAGTGGGGAGGGGGGTATCCTAGAACATGAATGGTTCACTTTACCATTCTATGAGGGGTAATCCTGTACCCCCACAGTAACAGGACAGCCTCAAACCATCCTGGATTTTCCCATCTTCTTTCTGCACTCTTTTTCCTGCGTGGCAGCACAAGCTTGTTTTTAAGATATTATCCTTTGGTTCTGTCTCCTGGGCTTTGCCCAGGCTATGGGCCTGGCTGGCATTTCTAGAAGGGAGCAAACTGACCTGCTCTGTTGAAGTTCTTTTGTTAATCAAACATACATCTGACTGTCAGGAACTCAGATGGTGGGAAGGGTGCCTGACCCAACTGAGCACAACTGGCCCCTTGACTGCTTGTTCTCTCCTTCCCTGTGCTCCCATGAGGAGGAAAGGAAAGGGAAGGTTCAGCTTCCTGATGTATTTCCTTGAGAAAGCAGCCACAGCCTGATAGGGAGGGAGTGAAGGTGAGAGGTTAGTTGGGGCCTTCACAGAATGAAGCGTTTGTGTATCACTCTCTGCCTCTCCAGCTGTTGCAGATATTTCTTTCACGCCCAGGCTATATTTCCTTTTCATCTGCATTTGTCTAATCTCTGCAATAGACTATATAAGCCTTTCAAGTTGTGAGGTGTGTCTTGTTTACAGCACTTAGGACAATGATCAGTAAGTGAGAGACAGATGGATAGGTGAGTGGACAGTTAGGAGGATGCATGGGTGGATGGTTGGGTGAGTAAATGGGCAGGTGGGTGGGTAGTGGGTGGTACCTTCCAAGCCCAGCATTTCCTCAGTAATCTACATGATGTTTAGTGTCTAGAATCTAGACTCTAGACTAAGGGAAATATCAGAGGATACTGAACTATATTTTTAGTGAAAATCTTTCTTTACGTAGCCAAGTCAAACTTTAATTGAGCCTAACTTATTTCAGGTCCTAGACTTGCAGGCTTGAGCTCATTTGACAACAGCATCAAAATGTACTTAAGTTAAAAAATAGTTGTCATACTTTAGCCCGACTTGGCCCTGCTAAGTGATTCCTTCCTTTTTGTGCTTTAGTTTTTTTGACTCCCTGTCCCCCGCAACAACAACAACAAAATGTCTAGAGGAAGGAAGTTAGTCTGTAGGACCTGGGAATGAAACAAGCCAGCCTCTAAAGGCAGCTGCTGCAGGCCCATACAGAGCAGCCACCTGTGACTTTGTGGACAGGGGCCATTTATAGGTCAGGAGTCAGTTCCCTGGAGACTCTGGCTTCTGGTACTTAGCCTACATGTGCTCCTCACCGCTGACCCTGAGTTTGGCTTGGTTGGAGTGACTTCCTAAAAGACTAGATAATAATACTGAGAAGCATCTGCATGTTCTGTTTTTCATTTTCATTTATGATTTGAAACTTCTTTGGGATCCTCTAGAGCATGCTATGCTTCCATGCTATAGAGCAGTACTTCTCAAACTGTGTTCCCTGGAGCTTTTGGGGTTCCCTGAAGCCCTTTTAGGCCTCATGGGTGGGGGCGGTCAGTGGGTGGGCTCTGGATGCCTCTCCAAAAGAAGCACAGCTTTTAATCTGTTTTACATATTGGACTTTGGTGAAAGATTTGAGAGAGGGTTCCACACCTCAAATTTCAAAGCCATCGTCAAAGGACTAGAAAGACAGTAGCAACGAGGTCAGGGAGGGGAAACAGGCTCGTGAAACGGGGGGCCTGGGTCATTAGCTGGGAGAAGAGTCATATTGGGCAGCCCTGTGCCCTCTTCTGTTTGCAGGTTCTTGGCTGGTGTTTCTGTTGTTCCAGACTCTCCACCTGCCACTGACTTAGCTGCTGCTCCCTGCGTGTTTCTCACTCCTGTCATGCCCATCTAATTCCCAGCGCACTGCCCACCTGGCTTTGGTAAACTTTTCCTCCCTACCCTTGTCTCTCTGGCCTAAAACCCTGACCTGTTTCCTGCTCTGACCTCAGATAACGTTATGTTTCTTCACTCTGTTTTGGTTTCCTGAATATCTGGTCCCTTGCTTGCTCTGACCTTGGGGAATGTGTCCCCACGTGTTTTCTGCCTCTTGTTCATTGGATTTGGAGTGGCCTGGCTGGAAGATGGATGTGTTGGGAAAGGGTGGGAAATAAGGACAGGGTCAGCCACAGAGGCTCCACAGTGGAGCCTGGCCAGGCAGAGGAGTAGGGAGGGGGCTCAGTGACACCATCCCCAGGCAGGCTGTGGCTGTGGGATGTGGGTGTGGGTCCTCCGGGATCAGGCTGACCTGGTTCTTGTGGACTACAGCTTTGAGCTGCTCCTGCCTTTGAGACATATTGGCTGAAGGTCCTTGGCTGGAAGTTCCTAAGCATTATCCCTGCACCTATGGCCCTCAAACCTTGCAGGGTAATTCCAGAGGAATCACAGCTCATTGTTCTCCAGAGTGGAAAGAGGAACTGCAGTGTCTGCGGTGGGGAAGCAGGAGGAGGAAGCCAGTCTCTGCGACCCTCTGCTTTGGAACACTTCCCATTTGGTACCTCTCATCTCTGGTGGCATCTTGTCCCTCGGCTGGGGCCGTGCGTTCTATGCAGCTCTGCCTCATTTCCACCTTGATAGACTGGCGACTTAGGGGCACATCACTCAATTTGTGGACACTTTAGAGTTGACTAAGAGAGGGAATGAGGTAGACCCACTCAATCCATAGACCTTTCTTTTTCTTTTTTTTTTCTTTTTTTTTTGAGATAGAGTCTTGCTCTGTCACCCAGGCTGGAGTGCAGTAGTGCGATCTCAGCTCACTGCACCCTCCACCTCCCAGGTTCAAATGATTATTGTGCTTCACCCTTCGAGTAGCTGGGACTATAGGTGTGCACCACCACGCCCAGCTAATTTTTGTATTTTTAGGAGAGATGGGGTTTTGTCCTGTTGGCCCAGGCTGGTCTCAAACTCCTGACCTCTGGTGATCCTCCCACCTCCCAAAGTGCTGGAATTAACAACAACCACACCCAGCCCATAGACCTTTCAAAGCCTTTAGCAGCTTGGCCCTGGTAGTTGACAGAACAAGTCTGGTTGGCTGTGGCTTACCACAGAGGGTGAGGGTGGGTGGCAGTGGGAGTGGTCTACCTTGATGCAGGCCGTGAGGGGTGTATTGCCTTTTGAGAATTTAAAACCAATAATAGGCCCGGCGCAGTGGCTCATGCCTGTAATCCCAGCACTTTGGGAGGCCGAGGCGGGAAGATCACTGGAGACCAAGAGTTCAAGACCAGTCTGGCCAACATGGTGAAACCTCATCTCTACTAAAAATACAAAAATTAGCCAGGCATAATGGTGTGCACCTGTAATCCCAGCTACTTGGGAGACTGAGGCAGGAGAACTGCTTGAACTCAGGAGGTGGAGGTTGCAGTGAGCTGAGATTGCACCACTGCACTCCAGCCTGGGCAACAGAGCAAGACTATGTATGTATGTGTGTGTGTGTATGTATGTATGTATGGATGGATGGATGGATGGATGGATGGATGTATAAATAAATCAAACAAGCAAACCGATAATAAAATTGAGTAAAAATCAGTCTGCTTTTTACTATCACCACATGCCAGCAATTCAAAACAATGTCGAATACTGTTCTCTTCTGGGATGGGTCCCTCTCCTTACTACTTGGTACACACTACTGGTCAGTTACCTTGAGAGCCTCACTGTAGCCGGAGTCAGTGACATGGATCTGTGCCCTAGCCCTGTTCCCTGGCCTAACTGCCAGTCACTTTACTTCTCTAAGCCCAGTTTTTTCTCTCTTTTTTTTAATTGGCTTTTTTTTAGAGACAGAGTCTTGCTTGTCGCCCAGGCTGAAGTGTAGTGGTATGATCATAGCTCACTGTAGCCTCAAACTCCTGGGCTGGAAACCATCCTCGCACCTCAGCATCCTGAGTAGCTGGGACTGCAGGTTGTGCCCCCTTGCCTGGCTTTTTTTTTTCTTTTTTTTTTTGGAGACAAAGTCTCACCCTGTCACCCAGGCTGCAGTGCAGTGGCATGATCTCGGCTCACTGGCACCTCTGCCTCCTGAGTTCAAGTGATTCTCGTGCCTCAGCCTCCCAAGTAGCTGGGATTACAGGCTTGCACCACCATGCCTGGCTAATTTTTGTATTTTTAGTAGAGACAGGGTTTCACCATGTTGGCCAGGCTGGTCTCATACTCCTGGCCTCAAATGATCCCCCCGCCTCAGCCTCCTAAAGAACTGGGATGACAGGTGTGAGCCACCATACCTGTCCAGTTTTCTTATCTGTGAAATGGAACTAAAAATGATACTTGCAAATATTGAAAAAGAGAAGGAATATGAAGTTAGCTCATTAAGAGAAAAGCTGGCCGGGCGTTGTGGCTCATACCTGTAATCCCAGCACTTTGGGAGGCTGAGGCAGGCAGATCGCTTGAGGTCAGGAGTTCAAGACCAGCCTGGCCAACATGGTGAAATCCCGTCTCTACTAAAAATACAAAAAAAATTAGCCAGCCATGGTGGTGGGTGCCTGTAATCCAAGCTACTCAGGAGGCTGAGGCAGGAGAATCACTTAAACCCAGGAGGTGGAGCTTGCAGTGAGCCGAGATTGTGCCACTGTACTCCATCCTGGGCAACAGAGCGAGACTCCATCTCCAAAAAAAAAAAAAAAAGGAAAAGCTGGATGTAAATGTTGTAATGTTCACATTGCTATACAAAATCTATCCCATGGTGTGACATTTGGGTCATGCCCTGTTTATTCACCCTTGACAGTGAAGACTTTGGGGGGTGGGGATTAAGCCAGGCTCCTCCATGAACCTTAAGAGCTGAGGTTGGGGACATTTCTGAGCACTGAGAAGCTGTTCTAGGTATACCCCTTTTCATGTGAGTCCTGGGCAGACAACTAGAGAGCCCTTATGAGGTGGCACCTGGGGGCCTGACAAGTTTGGAAATGAGGCCCATCTGCCAGTGACACTGATCTTGACACAGCCCACTTGTCCTCCCAGGTGCTGAGTGAGTGAGGAGCTGAGTCCTCTGCCTGGGAAGAGGGGTGTGTTTCTGACAGAACTGCAGGAGAGTGTGCTGGCAGAAGCGGGGTGTTTTCTGTATCTTGAGGATTTACTGTCCCTCACGAAACCATCCTACGTGACTTTTGCAAGCCAGTCTCAGGCACAGAGTTCCCACCCACCCATGCCTCATGCTCTTCTGCAAGGCTGGATGGTAAAGTCCTATCTCAGACATTACCTCATGATTTCCCAAACAACCCTGGGAAGTGGGCAGGGCAGGTGTTTTCGTCCCCATGTGACAAAGAAGGAAACTGAGTCCCGGGGAGTTGAACAGGCTGCCCAGGGTCCTGGCTTGTTAGTGGTAGGGCTCTGACTAGACTCCCAGTCTCCTGACACCAGCCCAGAGTTAGGAATTTGGAGAGTGAAGAGAAAGGGCTTCATTCCTGTTTAGTGTTGTCCCAGGCTCTTTGGAGCTTTCCGACAGGAAGCTTTCTAAGATGAGACCTGAGGTGGCAGATGGAGAAACATGAACTGAAAAGGCAGCTCCCTGTCAAGCCCATGAAACTTTGATAGCAGATTAGGACCAGGAATCAGGCCTCCTACCAGCCCCGTGCTGCAGTAGACCATGCATAGGTATTGATTGTTGCTACGGGGGCAGAGATACTGGAATATGTGTGCTTTGCATATGTATACCAGATTCCAGTATTCCCATCATTTTTGATTTAGTGTTAGCAATGACCTTCATTAGAGGTTGAATTGCTCCCTTCTGCTCCCTTCCTGGATGACATTCTGGGTGGCTCTTTCCCAAAGTAGACAGACCCTCGCCTCCCACCCATCATCCCTGTACCCTAGCTGGCGACTTCTGCACTGTGGGGCCTCAACTTCTGGCTGCAGAGCCTTCTGTGTGCAGAAAAAGGCCTGTTGCTGTCACTGTCTTCACCTGCCCTTGGGTTGGCTGGGCCCTCTGCTGGGCATACTAGAGCCACCTCAGGTTCTGCTTTTGTGCATCTGCTGAGTACAGTGGCCAGGGAGTGCCTGACTGCAAATTTTCACTCCTGTTATCCTCCAAAAGCTAGAGTAATCTTCGGTCTTGATTTGCATATTCATAACACAGCAGTTAGACTGGTGAACCCCTCAAGCAAAAATCATGCTGATGGGAGAGACAACCCCTCCCCTCTGATTCCCTTTCTTTACTCCTTTCCTGAAATGATCAGATCAGAGAACTATGGGGAAGTGTAATACAGAAAAGGAGGAACTTTGTATGAGTAACAGTGGTATAGTTTCTTCATTTGTGAAATGGAGATAATCAGAAAGCTGTTGTAAGTTAGTGGTTCTCAGCCCTGGCTGCGTGTCAGTTACCCAGCGGGCTTTTAAATAGCCCCATCTTCAGGCCCAAACCCAGGAGATCAGAATCTCTCAGGGTGAGACTTAAACACCAGGAGTTTTAAAATTCCCCAGGCAATATCAATGTGTGGCCTGGGTTGAGAACCACTGCTCTAGGATTTAAAGAGTTGGCTACTTGCTTGGAATAGAGATATTTTCACATCTGGCTGTGTGTGGGAATCATTAGGGTGGGTAGGGTGGTACTTTTAAAATTAAACTGAAGCTGGGTGGTGTGGCACGCACCTGTGGTCCCAGCTACTCAGGAGGCTGAGGTTGGGAGGATTGCTTGAGCCCAGGAGTTTGAGGCTGCAGTGAGTTATGATCACACCACTGCCCTCCAGCCAGGGCAGCAGAGCCAGACCCCATCTCTAAAAATAAATAAAATTAAACCAATTCCTTGGTTTCACATTCCAGACCATTTGAATCAGTGACTTATGTCTCTGGATGTCTCTTGCTCAGCCTTCACATGAACCACTTTTGAGTACCACGGGCCAACATTACAAATATTTCCAGTCTTCACAATTCTCTAGCAGGGAACCCTGATTCCCATTTGACAGATGAGCAAATCTATGTTCAGAGCAGGTGAAAGCATAAGTCTCTGAGGCCAGGCCTGTCTGACCTTGAAGCCTGGGGGCTGGGTCTGGTGGAGGGTGTTCTCTACTCTTCTGGAAACAGCCCAAGGAATGGGGGACACCAGCCAGTGGCCTTGGCTCCCTCTGAGACTCCCCTCCACAGATTGAGCAGAGGGCTGTGCCTGAGTGAAGACAGGTGAGATGAGTGGTGGTGTGTGGTATTTGGCACCATCTTAGTTACCCACTCTCAAAATACCTCCATTTGGGGAAGGGAAGATGCCTGTGCAGTGGGCCTGCCCCAGTCACCACTCATTGCCACAGCTGTCTCGCAAAGAGAAAACTCAGGCAGGAAAAGCAAACACTCATTTGGTTTTTGACAGTTTGAGGAATTTTTCAGGCATGTGATATAGAAAAAAAATGCCTCTGTTTCCTTCATAAGACGAAGGGGAAACAACGTCAAGGTGGCCTGAAATGTTTAGCTCTAGTTTACAAAAGCTCTTCTGCCCCTTCCCAAGTCCTAAGGCTGTCTGTCAACAAAGTGCGGGGCTGGGAGCTGGGGGATTTGGATGCCAAGCCAAGCCCTGCGCCACTACCTATGTGCTCTGTAAACCTAAATGTATCCCTTACCACCCTTAAGCTTTGCTTTCCCCACCGGTCAAGTAGGAACTCAGGGCTTCTGTGACAAGGTCACAGGGACTCTGAAATGCCAGGCCCTGCCAGCGGCCGCTTGAGGTGTCGGAGAGGAGAGGCGTGTGGCTGCCTTGACACTGAGACTCAGAACCACCAGGGCCTGGAAGCTCGGTCAAGTGTTTGTTGGCACCTACCAAGGCACCCGCTGTCCTCGAGGCCCAGAGTGGCTCCAAGAAACCATATGTGTTAGAGATCACACTGAATGTGTTCACTCTGGCTCTGGGAGGCCTGGCTCCACTCCACCTGCGTCAGCTCTTAGTGTGTGGACAGCTCAGAGCCAATATTTGGAACTGAAATAGCTAAAAATTTAGAGTCAGTGGACGATGTAAGATAAATTTGGCTCCACAAAGCCTTCTCTGCCCACTCCAGCCCCCAGGGTCTTCTCTTTCCCTAGAGCTCCATCTGTACCTGTTGTCTGTGCCTTTGGTCCCTGCCCCGTAGTGCCCAGCACAGATCCTGGTGCAGAGTGGATGCCCAGAGAGTGTTGAGTGAATGGAGGTTAAAGCAATGGAGAGATGCATGAGTTTGTGTTTGGAAACGTCTCTGAAGTGGCTGCCATAGAATGCTATCTAAGTGTTGGCCCGTCTATCTGTTGCTTGATCAACTTGACTTTGTTGTTGTTATTGGCACTCCGGGTATTTTGAAGACTGTCTCACTGAGGATGATTCTAATGATGGAGTGGTTCAGATGCAATGCTATTTTGCTATTTTCTGCAGTTGGGGCAAATATCCCAGGCATTTCCTTGTATGTAGCTTTTAACCCAGAGCCACTAAGAGTGTACCTTGTAAGTCTGGAGTCTGCTGGCCCCTCATTAAGCCATTAAGCTGAACCAGAAAACTTTCTGAGTTACTCAAGCAGTGGGTATTTTGGGTGGCAAGAAAACATGGGGCAATGATGGCAAATGGCAGTAAGGGGATGGGAGGACCCCCTGGGCAAGATGGCCACTGGGAAGTCTCTGAGGACTTAGATCTGCTCCTGCTGGTCACTGAACTGAGGTGCAGAAGCAGGTGGTTGGTACCCTTCCCTGTGGGGAGGGCCCCTGGAGCACTCAGGGAAGCTGGCTCAGGGCTGCCTGCCACTCTGCCATGGGCTCCATTTCATGGTTGCTGTCTCTGTCCCTGGAGTGAAGGGTTTCTGAGCCCAGCCTTGGGTGCTAGTGCCTGAAGGGGACTAATAATGGTCTAGACTGCTCTGTCTCAGAGGCTTTGTGGACAGCCGATTGGGTATCTGACTTTGAGGCTTGGCTTTGCCATTAACTCTGCGATGACCTCAGGCGAGTCACATGACCTATCCTTATGCCTCAGTTTCCTAATTTTACAACTTTCTGTTTATACCAAGTCCTCTGACTGTGATGCTCCCCCACTGTGATGATTAACCTTGTTAGGCTGCCTCCTCCCCAAACTCTACCCAAACCTGGATTCCCACCAGCCCAGTCTGCTTATGGACATTGTGATTTCATCTGGTGGATCCTAGACTTGGGTTCTAGCTGAGACTTTGCAGTGACAAGGCTATGTCATCCTGATCAATAACCTTTCTGGGCCTCAGTGCTCACCTCTGTACACTGGGACTAACAATACTAACATTCATTCCTCATAGAAGGAATGGACAGAAGGGAAGCCCAGTCCCTGCCCCATCTCAGCCACAGGTTGTCATCAGGTGGGGATGCAGACTGGTTGCGTGATTTATCCTGTCCTGGCAGAATCACTCTGAATTTGTGTGACCTGGTAGCTGACAGTGGGGTCACTTCCCCAGTGACCACAGTGATGACCTAATCTTGTGGGTCTGTGTCCCCACAGTGGCCAGTTTGCCATCGTGAAGAAGTGCCGGGAGAAGAGCACAGGGCTTGAGTATGCAGCCAAGTTCATCAAGAAGCGGCAGAGCCGGGCGAGCCGGCGCGGTGTGAGCCGGGAGGAGATCGAGCGGGAGGTGAGCATCCTGCGGCAGGTGCTGCACCACAACGTCATCACGCTGCACGACGTCTACGAGAACCGCACCGACGTGGTGCTCATCCTTGAGCTGTGAGTGGGGTCCCCAGGACCCACAGGGTTGGGGGGCAGGCAGGGCAGTGGAAGCTCCAGCCACAGGCCCCAGGGGGCAGCAGCAACCAGGCCTAAGCTCAGCCTGGAGGAGGTGAAGTCAGTGGTGGGCAGATCCCTTCTGTCTCAGTTACCCCCTTCCTCCTCCTGAAACTGAGCCAAAGGAGGGCAAGCTTGCTGAATAGCAGGCGCAGAGGGCAATGGCCTAAGTCTGGCTTTCACTGGATCCTGGAGATCAAAGGGAAGAAATGACTGCACTGGGGTCTTTTCCTGGCTGGAGAAGCATGTGGGAGGGTGAGGGGGACAGAGGGTGGGGCGGGGCCAGGGGAGGCTGTCAGGGAGGGATGTGTACTATGAGGAGGGGAAGTACAAACATTTCCGGGCTCTGCGAAGCCCTTCTCCAGCCCTTTCCTGGGGAAAGTCCACTACATTTGTGCTGTGATTGACACCTTTATTGTTATAATAATAGCTATTATTTAGAGAATCCTACTGTAAGCTAAGAATTTGCTAGGTGCTTTGTATCTGTCGTCTTGTTCAATCTTTAAAGACTGTGATGAGGGAAATGTCTTACTAGTGCAGACAGGTTATTTTGTATTCATTGTGCAAGCCAAGTACTTCTGTACCTTATTTAATCCTCGTAACAATGCCGTCACACAGACACTCTTATTATCCCCATTTTACAGACAAGAACACTGAGAGGCCAGGTCACTCACAAGATCTTATAGCCAGGAAGTGGCAGGACCAGGACTTGAGTCCACACGGCCTGTGCAGACAGCTATGAGTGTGAGGTGGGTTGGCCTTATGCTGGCTTAGCAGAGGAAGACCTCACAGTTCATGATGGAATTTGGATAGACGACCTCAAGACTCTTGGGGTTGGCTGGCCACCCTGGCATCCTCCTGGGCAGGTGGGGCTCTGATAAACAATAGAGTTTGAGTTGGGTCGTGGACAAGTTATAGTGGCTGTGTCCAGTCAAGCAGCAAGGCCTATATAAAGAATGTTCTGGCCTGGTGCAGTGGCTCACGCCTGTAATCCTAGCACTTTGGGAGGCCAAGGGGGGCAGATCACAAGGTCGGAGTTTGAGACCAGCCTGGCTAACATGGTGAAACCCCATCTCTACTGAAAATACAAAAATTAGCCTGGTGTGGTGGCAGGTGTCTGTAATCCTAGCTACTCGGGAGGCTGAAGCGGGAGAATTGCTTGAACCCGGGAGGCGGAGGTTGCAGTAAGCCGAGATTGCATCACTGCACTCCAGCCTGGGTGACAGAGCAAAACTCCATCTCGGACAAAAAAAAAAAACAACAAAAAAAGAATGTTCTGAGGCTCATAAGCATGTATACACCTGCCTGGTAGCGGGAGTGATAGAATCTCTCAGGAATCCCTGATTTTGTGCCCTTGGACAAGTCACCTCAATTCCCTGAGCTTTAGTTCTCATCTGTAAAGCAGGCAGCCATCCTTAACCTGCCTACAGACTGGGTGGACCACCTGACATTTGAGATCATTCTAATTTGAGAACTATGCTCTGGTATTGGCAGGATATAGATTTAAGTAGCAGATGGACATTTGCATACTCTTGCATTTGATTCTTAAATTATCCATCTCAGTGTTTAAATGTATAGAATTGCCTGTGCTCTTCCCTTCGCTAGCTCCCAGTGTCCTCCATGTTTCTCCCACGGGCCTCCCAGCTGGTTGGACTACTGGATGCCTGCCCTGCCTGACCCAGAGAGAAGCTGAGGGTCAGCAGTCAGCATCCTGATTCCCAGCAGAGAGTGACATGTGCACCTTGCTGGAAAGGCCGAGCCACTTCTTAAAAAGTTTATTATGGGGAGGAAAAAAAAAAAAACTAAGCAGGAATGGAAAAGAAATTACATTTATAATCCTACAACCCAAACACAGCTATTTATGTTTTTCTGTGGTTCCTCTCAATCTTTATATATTTGTATACAATCATTGTACTTGTATAATTTCCTGCTCTACTTTTTTCCCCAATTAACATAATTCTAAAAATTGGCTTTTCTCTTTTAACTGACTATATATTTCACTGAATTGCATACCAGTATTTCCCTTGTCTTAGTCCATTTTCTATTGCTTATAATAGAATATCTATCTAAAACTGGTTAATTTATGAGGAAAAGGTATTTATTTCTTACAGTTATGGAGGCTGAGGAGTCCAAGGTTGAGGGGCCACATTTGATTAGGTCCTTCTTGCTAATGGGGACTCTCTACAGAGTCCCCCAAGGCAGCCCAGTGCATCACACGGTGAGGGGGCAGAGCGGGATATCTCAGGTCTCTCTTCTTATATAGCTACCAGTCCCACCCATGGAACCTGTTAATCCACTAATGCATGAATGGATTAATCCATTCATAAGGACAGAGCCCTCATAACCCAATCACCTCTTTTTTTTTTTTTTTGAGATGGAGTCTTTCTCTGTTGTCTAGGCTAGAGTGCAATGACGCGATCCTGGCTCACTACAACCTCCACCTCCTGGGTTCAAGCTATTCTCCTGCCTCAGCCTCCCAAGTAGCTGGAATTACAGGCACCCACCACCACACCCAGCTAATTTTTGTATTTTTAGTAGAGATGGGGTTTCTCCATGTTGACCAGGCTGGTCTCGAATTCCTGACCTTAGATGATCCGCCTGCCTTGGCCTCCCAAAGTGTTGGGATTACAGGCATGAGCCACTGCACCCCGACCCAATCACGTCTTAAAGGTCCCACTGCCTAATACGGCCACATTGGGGATTAAATTTCAATGCGAGTTTGTAGGGCACAAATAGTCAAACCATAGCATCCTTATTGTTGGACACATGGTTTTTATTTCCTAGCTTTTAACCATTACAAATTTTACTGATAAAACAACTTTCTTCTCATGATTTTCCTCTTTTCTTCTTAATTAATTCTTTCAGCAAAGTCCTGAGGATTTAGCTAACATCCCCAGGAATGGGATGACTAAGCCAAAGGCTGACATTTTTGGGATTCAATATCCTCACTTTTCAAAGATGGTGCTGGTTGACCATTACTACCACAACATAGGAGTGTTGCTGTGTGCCTGCAGCCCTGCCAGCCCTGGGTCATTTGTTTTGAAACGTGTTTCATTATTTATTGATCTTTATAGCTATAAACTGATACTTTCTTACTGTAATTGGTGTGCCTTTAATTGCTGGAGAAATTGCCTGCTTCTTCCTGTTTGTGGAACCCTAGGAGTCGGTGGCGGGGTTGTGGCAGGTAAATGCTCTTGAGATGTCCATGTTTTTCCCAACAGGGCTCATGGTCAGCCAGTTATGTGCCGGCTTCTTGTGAGCTCAGGTGCACCATCCATAACATCAGTTGTCACGCTGGTGCTCCCATGACTTGCTTGGGCCTCTGTGCTTGTTAAGTTCTGTCCCGTTTCTGTCTCCCCCTTCACTTCCAAGCGGTCTCATTGTTCTCAGGGTGCCTGTCTATGGACTGCTAAGAATTTATGAGATTGGAGAAGACCCAAGCATTCTAAGACTGTCCCTAACCCATGTATGGCCAGGGTCTGAGAGGGAGGACCTCCCAGGAGAGGAGTTCCTGGGCTTTTGTTTTTGTTTGTTTGTTTTTTGAGATGGAGTCTTGCTCTGTCACCCAGGCTGGAGTGCAGTGGTGTGATCTCGGCTCACTGCAATCTCCACCTCCCGGGTTCCAGTGATCCTGGTGCCTTAGCCTCCTGTGTAGCTGGGACTACCTGCATGAGCCCCCACGCCTGGCTAATTTTTTTTGTATTTTTAGTAGAGGTGGGGTTTCACTCTGTTGGCCAGACTGGTCTTGAACTCCTGGCCTCCAGTGATCCACTTGCCTTGGCCTCCAAAAGTGCTGGGATTATAGGCATGAGCCATCACACCCGGCCTCATGGGCTTCTGTTGCTTAGACTTAGTGACTCTTGTTAGGCTGGTCAGAAGTCTTGGCCTCCTTGTCCTCACTGTGCCCTAATAGGTTAGTGGGTTTGCCCAGTGAGTGTTAGTATCCACCTACTCAGTTGAAAGCTGCCCAGTTGCAGGTTTTATGAATGAGCCTACCCTAATCCCACTGCCCCTCTCAGCAACTGTTGCCTGGTGCAGGGCTTCCTCCTGCTTTCTGCTCAAGTGGCCAGCACTAGGAGGACATGCCTGGCCCTGATCTAAATCCCTTTCAGCTGTTATTATCCCATCTGTGACTTCCCTAGAAGCAGCTGCCTCTGGTCATGACTACTGAAGGCAGGACTGGGAAGGATTTAATTGTCCATATAGGTTGACTTCTGTGTGGGGTATAGAATATATTCAAAATCTCAGTAGCTTAATTCATGTCACATGTGGAACTAGCCCTGAAAAATGTAAGTCTCCCTGTGAAGGTTGGGCTGGCCTCCCATCTCAGGCCCCTGACTGCTCTGGGGCCTCCTGGATTCCAACTCTGTGGAAAGCGATACCGCGGTGGTGTCATACCAGAGAACTGCCTGGCAGAGTGCTCCAGGGTGGCAGTGATGTTTCCCAGGTTCCTGAATTGAGCCCAGCTTCTTGGGCCCAGCAGCTCTGGCAGCATTTTTCCCCTATCGCTGCCTGTGCAGGTCATTCATGTATACATTCCCGGAAGAGTCTGAAAAGCTTTTCCAGCAGGCATGCCACCCTGCAGGGAGGAAGGAGGCAAAGGTCAGATTTGCAGGAAGGGGATGATCCTGGGAACACTAGGAGAAGAGATGAGGCCAGGTCGTTAGACTTTGTTTTTCATCTTAAAGCTAAAGAGATGTGGGATGTAAGAGGAAAGAAACTTAGAAGGAGATGGGGGGTGGCTCCAGGGCAGAGGTCTTAGAGGCTAAAGAAACAACACCCAGGCTCCTTGATTAGGCTTTGAAAAGAGGTGACTGAGTGTTAATGTGAATGTCCCAGCCTGGGTATCCAGGGCCTAGAAAGTGGCAGGTCATCAGCCTCCCACCTTTCTGAGTTTCTGGGGGAGATTCTAGGGGTCACAGTGGCTGTTCCCTTCTTCATCCCAAGGAGACCATGTCCTACCAGGTCTCCTGCCCAGATCCCACCTTCAAACAGATGACTGATTACCACGCCCCAAAGTCCTCATTCAACCCGAGCCTTCATGTCAGTGGCTTTTGGGAACAGGATACATCTCCATTATAAGAAGCTTTTACATTGATGCAGCATTTTATTTAAAGTAGGAATTGCAGGGTTATTTATTTAGATATTCGCCCAAGGTTACAGGCCCACACAACCTGGCAGGGGCTGGCAGACTAAGGGTAGAGCTGGGTTCTGTGTGTTTCAGAGGGGGTACTGCAGATGTGAAAATTTGCAGAGGGCTCTGGACAGGTCTTTAACAAATACCAAGGCTTCACTGTCTATATGATACAGAATATTCTATATCATGTTATTATTTTTAATGTTTTATTTCTTTCCTTTGTTCTTTTATTCACCAAACTTCTATTGAATGTCTTTCTTGCACTAGGTGCTGTGGAAGCAAAAATAATCTAGCTGGGAAGAGAGAAAGATAGATAGTGAAGCCCACTGTGATGAGAGCGTGGATGCAGCAGAACAGGGATATCAGAGGACTGTCCAGTGCCTGGGGCTGCTTTGAGCCTTTCCATTTTGCATCAGCACCTCAGGCTTTGTAATATGGAAGGATTGTGGTGAGAGGGACACCTGGTGAACTGGGGCTGAGAAAATCTGGGTCTAAATCCTGGTCCTGCCACTTACTAGCTATGTGATCTTGGGCAAGTCGCTTGCTCTCCTGAGACCTCAGTTTTTTCATCTGAGAATGAGGATGCCCTCTGAGTGGATATCAAGCTCAAGTGAGGGAATGTTTGGGAAAGCACATTGCACTGGTGGCAAACTTCAAATAAACTCTAAATCAAGCCCCCTTCCACCACTGCCACCGCTGATGATGACACCATGTATGGTGTTTATGTCAAGGACTTTATCAAGAATCTCATGGAGATTCCTCTCACTCCCACCCTCACCTGCAAAGCTGGTAATGAAAGCATTTTTTTTTTCACTTGTTTCACAAGAAGAAAAGCTGAGCCCTAGAACTCTCACATGTCCCACCCCAAAGTGAAGGTTGTATCTTTGCTGCTGAAGGATTGGAACCATCATCTTGGCCCTTTGACCCCAGCCTGCAGAGCAGACCCAGGGTTACTCCAGCAGCTGGGAGGGTGCTCCAGCTTCCAGCACCTGCCCAAGGTGGGGGCAAGGGTCAGAGTGGGGCACAGGACGGCCTTACCCATGAGACACTGAGAAAATAGTGCACCAGCCTGGTCCCCAACACCAAGGCAGCTACCTTAGGCCACACCCTGCTCACCCTGAGCAGAGGGGCGCTGCAGCTATGGCAGATGGTACATATGCTCAAATGTGCCATCTTATCTCAGTCTCTCTTCACCCTTTCACCTTCCCCCTTCCCCCTTCCTTTTTTTGCCGCTTTTTTGATGCCATTGATATGTTGGAAAACTAGGCCACTTGTCCTGTCTCACAGTCTGGATTAGACTTGTTCCTTCCTCGTGGTGTTCTTTAACTCATTCCTCTGTTCCCTGTATTTCCTGTAACTAGTAGTTAGATCTAGAGGAGATACCCTGCCTATTGGCGCTGTCCAATAGAAATGTAATGTGAACCACATACGTAATTTTAAATTTCCTAGTTGCCACACTGACTAAACAAAAAGAAATAAGTGAATTGATTTTAATAATATTTTTATTTAAAATTATTAATGAGATAGTTTACATTCTATTTTTCAAACTAAGTCTTCAAAATCCAGTGTGAATTTTATACTTACAGCACATCTCATCTCAACCTCTTTTTTTCTTTTTTTTTTTTTGAGACTGGCTCTCACTCTGTTGCCCAGGGTGGAGTGCTATGGCACAAGCACGGCTCACTGCAGCCTCGACCTCAGGTGATCCTCTCACCTCAACTTCCTAAGTAGTTGGAACTACAGGTGCACATCACCATGCCCGGCTAATTTTTGTATTTTTTGTAGAGACGGTGTCTCACTATGTTGCCCAGGCTGGTCTTGAACTCCTGGGCTCAAGTGATCTGCCTGCCTCAGCCTCCCAAAGTGCTGAGATTACAGGTGTGAGCCACTGTGTCCAGCCCACATTTCAATTCTTATGCAAAGCAATGCAACGGTTAAAGTGAAATGCAATTCTACTGAAACAATAAAGTTGTATTTAATGGAAAATATTTTATACCACTTTGGTTTTTAAATTAGAATTAATTAAAATTAAATAAAAGTTAAAATTCAGTTCCTCTATTACACTAGCCACATTTCAAGTGCTCAGTAACCACATGTGACTAGTGGCTACTCTATTGGACAGCACATATCTAGAACATTTTCATCATTACAGAAAGTTCTGTTGATAGTGCCAAACAAGAGGCTTAAGCAGATTTAGGTTCCATTTTTTAAGTCATAGCGTATCATAGGTGTTGCTTTGTACTTCCTATTACACTATTTTATGTCCGGTTATTCTACTTTTAATGATGATGAGATTATTGAGTGGGTCCAGGTGTGCTTCTGGAAATGTTTAAAGAAAGAAGAAAAGAAGATTTTGATGCTCTTTATTTAGGGTGGACTGGGGACAGGGAATGATCCCCAAAGTTGGGTCAGAGCCATTTTAGCCATATAAGAATCATCTGGAGCTGGGCGCAATGGCTAACATCTGTAATCCCAATACTTTGGGAGACTGAGGTGGATGGATTGCTTGAGGTCAGGAGTTCCAGCTTAGCCAATATGGTGAAACCCCATTTCTACTAAAAATACAAAAATTAGCTGGGCTTGGTGGCATGCACCTGTAACTCCAGCTACTTGGGAGGCTGAGGCATGAGAAATCAGTTGAACCTGGGAGGCGGAGGTTGCAGTGAGCTGAGATCACATCACTGCACTCCAGCCTGGGCAACAGAATGAGACCCTGTCTCAAAAAAAAAAAAAAAGAAAAGAAAATCATCTGCAATACTCAGTATGCTGTAGTGGTTGAGAGCTGTTCTGTTGGGTTTGAATCCTGACTCTGTTTACTAGCTATGGGACTGTGGGCAAGTTGCTTAACCTCTCTGAGCCTTTGTTTCTTTAAGTGTGAAATAGAAAAATGTTAGTCCTTAGATCATAGGATATTGTGATGATTAAATGAGATAATGTACATAAGGCATGTAACGTAGAATATGTGTTCAATGAATATTAATTACTGTTATTATGTTGTTACAGTAAAAATACAGGTTTTAAGGCCTCACTGCTGGAGAATCTAATTTGTTAAAGTCTATGGTGGGATCTGGAAATCTGCATTTTAAAACAAGTTCTCCAAGTGATCCTAAGGTCCTGGATCCCTTGGCCTAGAACCCTTCCTGAGATCTTTCCCTTTGGACCCTTGGCTTTATTTCAGCCCCAGCGGAGCACATGCTGGCTGGATACCCCAGCTTCTGTCAGAGGATTGTAAACCAAAAATTAAATTCTAAGCCCCCCAACCAACTGAATAGACCCCTCTCTCAGCCAAGGGGATTCCAAAGTAAACCTGAAAAACTTTCAGGCCATGATGGGAAGAGGGGTTGGACATGCCTCACTATACTCTCCGCCCATTGAAATTCGGGCACAAGTGACCAGCATTAATATGAAAACAGTGAACTTAAGACTAACAAAACAGACTCTTTGCAGCAATAAGATAACAAATTCCAACCTGACTCTATTATAACATCACATGACAAATAGCAGGCCCTGAAAGAAATAGAAGTATTTTACCCTAATAAATCTTTTGACATATTTTGAAATGGCCCTGCAAAGCTGACTCTTGTGGGAAAAATCTGTATTCTGTGGAGAATCTCTGTGCCTTTCCATGACTTTTTCTGATCCTGAAGAGATTAGCTGAGCGTCTACCACCTTTTAAGAATGTGAATAGTAAACATTTGCCATCTATTGCCTCCAAGGGCAGCCACCTGTGAGACTTCATCTACATAATAAAAACCTCGGTCCATAACCCTTGTCTTAACTCAGACACTCTTTTCTATTGATTCCAGGTCTTTTGATAATAACCAATTGCCAATCAGAAAATCCACCTGTGACCTAGAAGCCCTCCCAACCCCCTATCCCCACCGTCAAGTTGTTCCACTTTTCCAGATGGAACCAATGTACACATTACATTTACTGATTGATTCTGCCTGTAACTTCTGTCCCCCTAAAATGTATAAAATCAAGCCCAACTACCTTGGGCACATGTTCTGAGGACCTTCTGGGACTGTGTCACGGGTCTTGGGCACTCATATTTGGCTCAGAATAAACATCTTTAAATATTTTACAGAGTTTGACTCTTTTTGTTGACAGGATAAACAAGCCCAAGTAGAGTTGCCAGATTTAGCAAGTAAAAACCTATTTTATCTGGCAATCCTAAATCTCAGGGGAGATTTTTTTTGCTCTGTCACATCAACTGTAGGAAGCAAGAATGTAGAGTGTGAAAAAGTAGTATCAAACATCAAAAATAGTATTCTAGAGTCTTTAAAGATGAATATAATTAATGGGGTCTTATGCTTAAGTTAGGGGCCATATTTAGATTCTTTTGAGCCCCATAAAGGGGCCATCTTTTATAAAGTTAAAGAAAGGGGGCTTTGGGGGCTGTCTTGCCCAATCTGCTTCTTTTGTAGGTAATGAAACCAGGGCCTGCCTGGAGAAGGGAAATGAGTTGTCCAAGGTCAGTGGCAAGGCTGAAATGGAACCTAGGTCTTTAGTTTCTGGCACAGCATTTGTTCCTCTTTGTCATCTGTCTTAGTCCATTCAGACTCTGGCATTCTGTCTTTGCCCCCCACCCCAATTAATGTCCTTCTCAAATGTAAAATACATTCCTTCCATTCCAATAGTCCCAAAGGTCTTAATTAATTCCAGCATCAACTCCAAAGTTTAAAGTCCAAAGTCTCATCTAAATATCTAAATCAGATGTGGGTGAGACTCAAGGTATGATTCATTCTGAGGCAAGTTGCTCTCCAGCTGTGAACTAATGACATCAAACATGTCGTGTTACAAAATATGATTGTGGGACAGGCAGAGGATACACATTCCCATTCTAAAAGGAAGAATAGGAAAGAATAAAGGAGTGACCTGTTCTGAGCCAGTACAAAACATTGAGAATAATCTTTGGCTCAATGCTCTGCCCTCCAGGCCCATGGGGGCGGAATGGAGGTCTTGCCCCTGCAGCTTTGGGCAACCCTGCCCATAAAGCTTTGCTCTCCAAACATTAGCCCCCACACCAAAGGCAGTTCTCTGCCCAGGGGCCCACCAGCTCTCTAAGGTATCTTTTGAAATCCAGATGAAGGCAGCCACCCACCCACCAGCTTTGCTTGGCACAGAGCATGCCACACTGTTGCCCTCCAGGAGCCACACCTGGTATGTCTGAGGAGTGTGGCAACAGAGTTTGGAGAGCAAAGCCCACAATGTGAGGCAGCACTGGGCAGTGGAGGCCCCTCCTTTGATATCATTCTGCCCTCTAGGCTCTGGCACTATGAATCTGTGATGGGAGGGACAACCCTCTTCACCCCCATGATCTCTGAAATGACTTCAGGGTTATTCTTCCATTGTCTTGGACAGTAGGTCTTGGCTTCTGTTTGGATGGCTGACTAATCCCCTTATTGTCTTGATGAATAGCACCCGGCTTCCCTGGAGAGCCATATTAATCTTTTTATCAAATGGTTGCTTGGTCACACCTTTTTTTCTTTCCCAAACAGGTTTTCTTATGTTTTCCAATATGAGGAGGCTGAGAATTTTGCATACTTTTAAGCTTTCTTCCCTTTGAGTAACAATTTTGTCTTTAAACCATTTCTTTTCACATCTTACTTTAAGTAGTCAAGAGGAACCAGGACACTCTTCCAACACTTTGCTTAGAAATTTCCTCAGCCAAATATTCCATTTTTATTGCTTACAAGTTCTGCCTCCTGTAAAACACTAGGGAACACACACAATTCAGCCACGTTCTCTGCTACTTTATAACAAGGATGCCCTTTCCTCCATTGACCAGACCAGTAACATGTTCCTCATATCCATCTGAGACATTATCAGAATGGCCTTTCCATCTGTATTTCTACAAATATTTTGTTGATGGCCACTTAGGTATTCCCTAAGAAGATTGAGAATCTCCTCTCTTTGTGATCCCTCACCAGAACCACCCTTACAGTCCATTCATTCATGGCAATGTAGGCTTTTTCTAGTTGGCACCCCAAACCTCTTCCAGCCTCTACTTGTTAGCTGATTTCAAAGCAGCTTCCACATTTTTAGGTATCTGTTACAGTAGCACTCCACACTTGGTACCCATTTCCTCTCTCAGTTCATTCAGGCTGCTGTATAACAAAATAACCATAAACTGGGTGGCTGACAAACAACATAAATTTATTTCTCACAGTCCTGGAGTCTGGGAAGTCTAAGATCAAGATGAAGGTTCACTTCCTCATAGATGGCTGTCTTTTGACTGTAACTTCACATAGTGCAAGAGAAAAGTGAGCCCTCTGGGTTCTCTTTTTTATAAGGGCACTAATCTCATTTGTGAGGGCTCTAACTTCATGACTTAATTGGTTCCCAAAGGCCCTATCTCCTAATACCATCACCTTGGGGGTTGGAATTTCAAAATATGAATTTGAAGGAACGCAAACATTCAGGCTAAATAATCTGCTTGTTTTTGTCCCCTGCCATCTCAGGCATATGGAGAGGAGAGGGCATCCTCCAGGGTGACTGGGACCAGGGCCTGGAGTGGGAGCAGAGGCTCTCCTGACAACACCTCCAGGGTGATTCCTGTCCTTGTGATCCAAAAGAAAGAACAAAGCAAATAGGAGTAAAGTCAGTCCCTGGCACTGGACAGACAAAGCCCCAGACATAAGCAAGGGGGATTCTGCCATACAAGGTCCCTGGGGGGTCAGGATCAGGGCTTGCACCCATCAGCCCAGCCTCATGACATGTAGAGCTGACTGGGCCTGGGCCTCCCCTCCCCTCGCTGGTGTTTTACAGAGTGTCTGGAGGAGAGCTCTTCGATTTCCTGGCCCAGAAGGAGTCACTGAGTGAGGAGGAGGCCACCAGCTTCATTAAGCAGATCCTGGATGGGGTGAACTACCTTCACACAAAGAAAATTGCTCACTTTGATCTCAAGGTCAGTAAGGGGAGAAAGTGAAAAGAATCAAATTTCAGAAGAAGAGGCTTAGTCCCTCCTGGTGTCTTTCCCAGGATGGGCCCAGTGCCCACCAGCCCTTCTTTCTCATCTTACAATGAAAAACCCTGAGCTCCTGGGAAAGAGATGATGCCACGGAAATGTCCACTTTCTCAGTTTCATTTTTCATAACAGGTTTTCTGCACACAGGAGCTGACTGCAGGGAGCTGCTTAAATCAGACTTCAGGCACCTTATTTATTTCAGGGAGCAGGGGGGAACACTTTCTAAATAAGTAGACCAGTGACAGGAAACTTGAAACCAAACACCTTTCACAAGGCTGAACTTTTCAGTAACAAAGAACTAGAAACGTTTGGAGGATTGCTGAAGTTGGCTGGCTCGCCAGACCCATTCACAGTGCAGCCTCCATCATCCCTTGACCAGAGCTTGTAAATCCTGGAGCCCAGGGACTGCTGGCTGCGCTCCCCCATTCACCACCCCTACTGTGCTCCAAACTGTGGCCATAAAACTGCTTGTAGGGGCCACTGATCATTTGTGGTAACTGGTATTCAGGATTGAGAAAGTTCACTGTGACCACATAGGACTTCATAAAGCAAGAATGTGGTCAAAGTAGAAGGATCAGTCCCTTAGTAAGTGAGCTCAGTTGCATAGACCGATGAGCCTATACAGATACTTAAAGTGTAAAGGTCCTCTAACTTTGATCAATTCTATGACCTGTTTGCTGGGGAGATCCCTTCATTTTTCTATCCAGAAATCCCTGTGGTCTTTCAAGCATGGTGCTGGGTGCTTGGGTATTGCTGCAGATACAAAATTCACTGAGGCCCTGTCTGAGATTACTTCACCTTTTCCAGGAACCTTAGTGTAGGAGATAGAAAAACCAGCAACTCTAAGTACTATGCTAGAAGGAAGCCCAGGGTGGGTGGGGAGGCTAAAGGAGGGGACATCTAAGTCCAACTGGGGTATCAGAGAGGGCTCCCTGGAAGAAGTGCTATTTAGTTGAGTTCTGAAGGATTGGCAGGAAATAGAAGAAGGGAAGGGCCTTATAAGGAAGAAAGGCCAGCGGAATACATGGTCACAAAACAGCGCAATGCATTCAGGGAAGTACAGGCACGGGAAGTGTGTGCTGAGTGGCTGGGGAAGAAGCCAGGAACAGTGCAGGAAGCAGACACAAGAGTCTGGGAGCTAAGCCAAGGAGCTTGCACTTTACCCTGAGAGATAAGGGTTCAGGTGAGCAGAGAAGTGAAGTGAGCATGTACATGTTTCAGAATGATCCCTCTGGCTGGGAGGTTAGATAGGCTGGAGACAGACTGGAGGCTTGGGCTCAGCTAGGAGGCTAAAGCAATAATCTAGGTAAGATGTGAGGAGAAGACAGAGTCAAGATCTTTTGCAGAAGTCAGTCTGAGGATTGATTAGGTGCCTAATTAGAGGTAGAGATGAAAGAGGGGACAGGGTTCTGGATGACACCCAAGTTCTGGCTTGTGCCCCTGGCCCAGAGAGGGTCTGGCATGTCCATTGTCTCACAGTGGCTATGCCAGGGCATGGGCTCAGTTCCCATATGAGTCCCTACCCCAGCTCTTACTCTACTCTGCCTGATAGGGTGACCTTCTGTGAGTCCCCTTAACATGGTCCCCCTTCCTTATGCTCACTGTCACTTTTTTTTTTTTTTTTTAATAGAGACAGTCTCACTCTGTCACCCAACTGGAGCACAGTGGTGTGATCACAGCTCACTGCAGCCTCGACTTCCTGGGCTCAGTCTATCCACTTGCCTTAGCCTCCTGAATAGCTGGGACTAAAGGCGTGTGCCACCATACCTGGCTAATTTTTGTATTTTTTGTAGAGGAGGGGTCTTGCCATGTTTGCCCAGGCTGGTCTTGAGCTCCTGGGCTCAAGTGGTCCACCCGCCTCAGCCTCTCAAAAGTGTTGGGATTACAGGCATGAGCCACTGCATCTGGCCATGATTGTCACAGTTTGTTTTTGGTGTTTCTTTCTGGGGGGGACAGGGTCTCACTCTGTCACCCAGGCTGGAGTACAGTGGTGTGATCTCAGCTCACTGCAGACTTGACCTCTCAGGCTCAGGTAATCCTCCCACCTCAGCCTCTCAAGTAGCTGGGACTACAGGAACATGCCACCACGACCAGCTAATTTTTGTAGTTTTTGTATAAATGGGTTTTCGCCATTTTGCCCAGGCTGGTCTGCAACTCCTAGGCTCAAGCAATCTGCCCACTTCAGCCTCCCAAAGTGTTGGGACTACAGGCATGAGCCACTGCTCCTGGCTGTCACGGTATTTTTTAATACCTCCAACAGAAGTCTTCCAGAGTTTTACTGAGGCATCACAGGGTAAAAATGGGGGTCACCGAGGATGGTGAGGCCTGGGCAGGCCTTTGGACCTCAGGGTGGTAACAGCAGGAAATGGTCTGCCTTGATTGCACCTGTGTGCCTTCCTGGTACTGCTATGGACAATTAACTTGTTGTTTTCTTGTGTCTTTGCTGACTCCAGGAGAGCAGCTTCAAAATTGGCTCCTTTATCTTTTCTTGAATGGGTCTGGTAGGAGGAGTGGCTGTAGCCCCGCAGGCACCAATGACTGTAGCAGGTTCGTGATGTTTGGCTTGCCTTTATGGCAGCTCGCTGTGGTGGGGAGAGCACTGGCTTGGAGTTAGCCAGGCTGGGTTACCATGTACCATGATACACCAGAACCTCAGCTTTTCAGCTTCAATGCAAATAATAATACCTACCTAGCAGAGCTGTAAGGATTAGAGAGAAGAAGTATTAAGTGCCAAATATGGAATAGGTGCTCTTTAATAGTAGCTGTTATTGTTATTCCCCTTCTCAGAATAGAGGAAAAGGAAATAGAACTTTTGTTACAGTGTTTTGGGCCCCATAGACTAGGAAAACAAACCCTGCGAGTACAGTTCTGTTAGTAAATTGCCCAGCAGAGAGCTGAGTTGGTTGCTAGGTAGAACTGCTGGCAAGGTCTGGTGAGGCTCCGGGGCTAACCTGGACATTTTCCATGACCTGGAAACAGTCTGGGTTTTCCCTGGATGCATGTGAGGTAAGGATGCTGCCAGTTCCCACCATGGCCAGGTATCCTTAGAGTTGTGAGGACCTGAGCTTTCTGATTCTTCCACCCATGGGTCCCTTGGCCCAGGCCCACCTGGGCAACTTCAGGAAGTGATGAATAGCTGGAACTCAGAAGGATTACCTCATGATTAGGTAGATGTTTCCTGGAGCCAGAATGTGGCTATGCATGCCTCCTGGCTGGAACATTCTGTCTCCTAGAAGGGATCATGCAATTAAGATCCAGCTGGTAGCTTAGAGGAGGCTTCTTGGTTCTGTGTTGTTTCCCACCATATAAAATCCACATTTTTCTTCCTGATTTTCATTCTCCATGATGGATTTTCACTTTCCTCTCCTGCTTATATTCTGTTAACTCCTTGCCAAGCTCAGGGTCCTTACTGCCCCAGGAACACAGCCAGCATGTTGTCTCCACACCCTTACCCATAACCTGTTCTCCATGCACACCTTCCAGCTTGAAGGGGCAGGTAATAGAAGAGGGTTCGCTCTCTTGCCTACCTTTGGAATGTGAACAACCTCTCTTCAGGCTGGTATTTAATCAGCTTCTCCTATGTTCAGCCATTGTGCAATGGACAGTCAGGCTCTGTCCCCGCCTACCACATGCTCCTAGCCTGGTTTCAGGGAGCAGACAAACGGACATTTTTTTTTTCTTTTTGAGACAGGGTCTCGCTCTGTTGCCCAGGTTGGAGTGCAGTGGCACAATCTCGGCTCCCTGCAGCCTCCGCCTCCTGGGTTCAAGTGATTCTCCTGCCTCAGCCTCCTGAGTAGCTGGGATTGTAGGCGCCCGCCACCACGCCCAGCTAATTTTTGTATTTTTAGTAGATACAGGGTTTCACCATGTTGGCCAGGCTGGTCTTGAACTGCTGACCTCAGGTGATCCCCACTACCCACCTTGGTCTCCCAAAGTGCTGGGATCATAGGCATGAGCCACCATACCCAGTCCGAATGGACAAATTAATATGAGATAAGCAGTATTGGTAAAAACAAGAGACAGAGCAAGATGACCAAATAGAAGCCTTCACTGATCACCCTCCCTGCAAGAACACCAAATTGAACAACTATCCATACACAAAAAAAGCACCTTTATAAGAACCAAAAATCAGGTGAGAGGTCACAGTACCTGGTTTTATTTATTGTTTTATTTTATTTTATTTATTTATTTTTTTGAGACTGAATCTTGCACTGTCACCCAGGCTGGAGTGCAGTGGCGCAATCTCGGCTCACTGCAAACTCCACCTACCAGGTTCATGCCATTCTCCTGCCTCAGCCTCCTGAGTAGCTGGGACTATAGGCACCCACCGCCATGCCCGGCTAATTTTTTTGTATTTTTAGTACAGACGGGGTTTCACCATGTTAGCCAGGATGGTCTCCATCTCCTGACTCGTGATCTGCCCGCCTTGGCCTCCCAAAGTGCTGGGATTACAGGTGTGAGCCACTGTGCCTGGCCCACAGTACCTGGTTTTAATTTCATATCACAGAAAGAGGCACTGAAGAGGGTAGGAAAGACAGTCTTGAATCACCTATACCACCCCTTCCCCATCTTCTGGCAGCAGCCATGTTGCATGGAGAAATAACCTGTGCACTTGGGGGAGGGAGAGTGCAGCAATTGCGGGACTTTGCATTGAAACTCAGTGCTGCCCTGTCACAGCAGAAAGCAATACCAGGCAGAACCCCGCTGGAACCCATGGAAGGAGCATTTAGATTAGCCCTAGACAGGGGAGAATCGCTCATCCTAGTGGTCAGAACCTGAGTTCCGGCAAGCCTCACCACTGCAGACTAAAGTGCTCTGGGTTTCTAAGTAAACTTGAAAGGAAGTCTAGGCCACAAGCACTGCAATTCCTGGACAAGTCCTGGTCCTGTGCTGTGCTTGGAGCCAGTGGACTTGGAGGGTACACCTAGTGAGACATCAGTTGGGATGGCCAAGGAAGTGCTTGTACCACACCTCCCTCATCCCCAGGCAGCACAGCTTGCAACTTCAGGAGAGAATCTTTCCCTCCACTTGAGGAGAAAAGAGGGAAGAGTGAAGAGGACTTTGTCTTGCAATTTGGATACCAGCTCAGCCACAGTAAGATGGGGCACAAGGCAGAGTCTCGAGGCCCCCATTCCAGGCCCTAGATCTCAGACAGCATTTCTAGACACTCCCTGGGCCAGAAGGGAAACCACTGCCTTGAAGGGAAGGACCCAGTCCTGGCAGGATTCATCACCTGCTGACTAAAGAGGCCCTGGGCCCTGAATAGTCAGCAGTGACATCCAGTGTATCACTCAGAGATGTGCACTCAGAGACATGCTGGCTTCAGATGTGACCCAGCACATTCCCAGCTGTGGTGGCTATGGAAAGAGGAAAGGGAATGATAAAGGGGACTTTGTCTTGCAATGTAGGTATTAGCCTGGCCACAGTGGGGTAGAAAATCAAGTGGGCTCTTCGGATTTCCAATTTCAGGCCTTGGCTCTTGGACAGCATTTCTGGACCTACCCTTGGCCAAAGGGGAGCCCACTGCCCTGAAGGGAGAGTCCCAGGCCTGGCAGCATTCACCACAAGCTGACGGAAGAGTCTTGGGGCCTCGAATGTACACTGGCAGTAGTCAGGAAGTACTTGCCATAGGCCTGGGGCAGTGGGGGCCATGGGGAGAGATGCCTCCACTTGTGGAAAGGGGAGGGAAGAGTGGGAAGGACTTTGTCTTCTGGCTTAGATACTGGCGGGGCCACATTAGAATAGAGCACCAGGTAGATTCCCAAGGTTTCCAACTCCAGGCCCTGGCTCCCAGATGGCATCTCTGGACCACCCAAGGCGGGGGGAAGCTCACCACCCTGAGGGAAGGACACAAGCCTGGCTGGCTTTGCCACCTGCCTATTATAGAGCCCTAGGGCCTTGAGCAAACATAGCCACTAGCCAGGCAGCTGTTATAAGCCTTGGGCAAGACCCAGGGCCATGCTGGCTTCAGGTCTGACCCAGCACAATCCCAGTGGTAATGGCCACAGGAGTGCTTGTGTTACCCCTCCCCTAGCCCCAGGCAGGTCAGTGCAGAGAGAGACTTCATTTGTTTGGAAGAAAGTAAGGGAAGAGAACAAGAGTCTCTGCCTCATAAACCAGATAATTTTTCTGGATCTTATCCAAAACTACCAAGGCAGTACCTTTACAAGTCTGCAAGAACCACGGCATTACTGGGCTTGGGGTGTCGTCTAATACAGATATGGCTGGAGTGACCAAAAACTTAGATTACAACACTCAAGTCCGTTCAAATATCTGGAAAGCCTTCCCAAATAGATGGGTACAAACAAACTGAGACTGAAGACTAGAATAAATACCTAACTCTTCAATGTCCAGACATCAATAAACATCCACAAGCATCAAAACCAACCAGGAAAACATGTCTTCACCAAATGAAATAATAAGGCACCAGGGACCAATCCTGCAGAGACAGAGATATGTGACCTTTGAGACAGAGAATTCAAAATAGCTGTTTGGAGGAAACTCAGTGAAAATCAAGATAACGCAGAGAAGGAATTCAGAATTATATCAGATAAATTTAACAAAGAGATTGAAATAATTAAAAAGAATCAAACAGAAATTCTGGAAGTGAAAAATGCAATTGATGTGCTGAAGAATGTGTCAGAGTCTCTTAGCAGCAGAATTGATCAAGCAGAGTAAAGAATTAGTGAGCTTGAAGACAGACTATTTGAAAATACACAGAGGAGACAAAAGAAAAAAAATGAAGCATTCCTATAAGATCTAGAAAATAGCCTCAAAAAGGCAAATTTAGGAGTTATTGGCCCTAATGAGGAGGTAGAGAGATAGAGGTAGAAAGTTTATTCAAAGGGATAATAACAGAACTTCCCAAAGCTAGAGAAAGATATCAATATTCAAGTACAGGAAGGTTATAGAACACAAAGCAGGTTAAACCCAAATAATAATCAAACTCCCAAAAATTAAAGACATTCAATAATCAAACTCCCAAAAGTCAAGAGTAAAGGAAGGATCCTAAAAGCAAGAGAAAAGAAACTAATAACATATGATGAAACTCCAATATGTCTGGCAGCAGACTTTGTAGTGGAAACCTTATAGGCCAGGAGAGGGTGGCGTGACATATTTAAAGTGCTGAGGAAAAAACCTTTATTGTAGAATAGTATATCCAGCAAAAATATCCTTCAAACATAAAGGAGAAATAAAGACTTTCCCAGAAAAAGAAAATCTGAGGATGTCATCAATACCAGACCTGTCCTATAAGAAATGCTAAAGGGAATTCTTCAATCTAAAGGAAAAGGACATTAATGAGCAATAAGAAACCATCTGAAGGTGTAGAACTTACTGGTAATATTAAGTACACAGAAAAACACAGAATATCATAACACTGTAATTGTGTGTAAACTACTCATATCTTGAGTAGAAAGACTAAATGATGAACTGATCAAAAATAACTACAACATTTCAAGACAGACAGTACAGTAAGATATAATTAGAAACAAAAAGTTAAAAAGTGAGGGGAGAAAGTTAAAGTGTAGAGTTTTTATTAGTTTTCTCTTTGCTTGTTAGCTTGTTTATGCAATCAGCATTAAGTTGTCATTAGTTTAAAATAATGAATTATGTGACAGTATTTGCAAGCCTCATGGTAACCTCAAATCAAAAATCCTACAGCAGAGACATAAAAAAATAAAAAGCAAGAAATTAAAACTTACCACCAGAGAAAATTACCTTCACTAAAAGGAAGACAGGAAGGATGGAAAGAAGGAAAAGAAGACCACAAAACAACCAGAAATAAAAAAGCCAAGTGGCAGGAGTAAGTCCTTACTTATCAGTAATAACATTGAATGTAAATGGACTAAATTCTCCAATCAAAAGACATAGATTGGCTGAATGGATTAAAAAACAAAAAACAGTTAAAAGTTTTCAAGGTGGCCGAATAGGAACAGCTCCAGTCTGCAGCTCTCAGCGTGAGCGACGCAGAAGATGGGTGATTTCTGCATTTCCAACTGAGGTACCAGGTTCCTCTCACTGGGGCTTGTCAGAAAGTGGGTGCAGCCCATGGAGCAGGGCGGGGTATCACCTCCCCTGGGAAGCGCAAGGGGTCAGGGAATTCCCTTTCCTAGCAAAGGGAAGCCGTGACAGATGGTACCTGGAAAATTGGGACACTCCCATCCTAATACTGCGCTTTTCCAATGACCTTAGCAAACGGCACACCAGGAGATTATATCCTGTGCCTGGCTCGGAGGGTTCCATGCCCACAGAGCCTCGCTCACTGCTAGCACAGCAGTCTGAGATTGAACTGCAAGGCAGCAGCGAGGCTGGGGGAGGGGCATCTGCCATTGCTGAGGCTTGAGTAGGTAAACAAAGTGGCTGGGAAGCTTGAAGTGGGTGGAGCCCACTGCAGCTCGAGGCCTGCCTGCCTCTGTAGACTCCACCTCTGGGGACAGGGCATAGCTGAACAAAAGGCAGCAGAAACTTCTGCAGACTTAAATGTCCTTGTCTGACAGCTTTGAAGAGAGTAGTGGTTCTCCCAGCATGGAGTTTGAGATCTGAGAACGGACAGACTGCCTCTTCAAGTGGGTCCCTGACCCCTGAGTAGCCTAACTGGGAGACACCTCCCAGTAGGGGCTGACTGACACCTCATTCAGCCAGGTGCCCCTCTGAGACAAAGCTTCCAGAAGAGGGATCAGGCAGCAACATCTACCATTCTGCAATATTTGCTGTTCTGCAGCCTCCACTGGTGATACCCAGGAAAACAGGGTCTGGAGTGGACCTCCAGCAAACTCCAAAAGACTTGCAGATGAAGGTCCTGACTGTTAGAAGGAAAACTAACAAACAGAAAGAACATCCACACCAAAACCCCATTTGTACGTCACCATCATCAAAGACCAAAGGTACATAAAACCACAAAGATGGGGAGAAACCAGAGCAGAAAAGCTGAACATTCTAGAAATCAGAGGGCCTCTTCTCCTTCAAAGGAACACAGCTCCTCGCCAGCAACAGAACAAAGCTGGACTGAGAATGACTTTGATGAGTTGAGAGAAGAAAGCTTCAGACGATCGGTAATAATAAACTTCTCTGAACTAAAGGAGGATGTTTGAACCCATGGCAAATAAGCTAAAAACCTTGAAAAAAGATTAGACAAATGGCTGACTAGAATAAACAGTGTAGAGAAGTCCTTAAATGACCTGATGGAGCTGAAAACCCTGGCACGAGAACTATGTGACACATGCACAAGCTTCAATAGCTGATTTGATCAAGTGGAGGAAAGGGTATCAGTGATTGAAGATCAAATGAATGAAATGAAGGGAGAAGAGAAGTTTAGGGGAAAAAGAGTAAAAAGAAATGACAAAAGCCTCCGAGAGATGGGACTATGTGAAAAGACCAAATCTACGTCTGATTAGTGTACCTGAAAGTGACAGGGAGAGTGGAACCAAGTTGGAAAACACTCTTCAGGATATTATCCAGGAGAACTTCCCCAACCTACTGAGGCAGGCCAACATTCAAATTCAGGAAATAAAGAGAACACCACAAAGATACTCCTCAAGAAGAGCAACTCCAAGACACAAAATTGTCAGATTCACCAAAGTTGAAATAAAGCAAAAAAAATGTTAAGGGCAGCCAGAGAGAAAGGCCGGGTTACCCACAAATGGAAGCCCATCAGACAAATAGCAGATCTCTCGGCAGAAACTCTGCAAGCCAGAAGAGAGTGGGGGCCAATATTCAACATTCTTAAAGAAAAGAATTTTCAACCCAAAATCTCACATCTAGCCAAACTAAGCTTCATAAGTGAAGGAAAAATAAAATCCTTTACAGACAAACAAATGCTGAGAGATTTTGTCACCACCAGGCCTGCCTTACAAGAGCTCCTGAAGGAAGCACTAAACATGGAAAGGAACAACTGGTACCAGCCACTGCAAAAACATGCCAAATTGTAAAGACCATCAGTGCTAGGAAGAAACTGCATCAACTAACGAGCAAAATAGCCAGCCGACATCATAATGACAGGATCAAATTCACACATAGCAATATTAACCTTAAATGTAAATGGGCTAAATGCTCCAATTAAAAGACACAGACTGGCAAATTGGATAAAGAGTCAAGACCCATCAGTGTGCTGTATTCAGGAGATCCATCTCAAGTACAGAGACACACAGGCTCAAAATAAAGGGATGGAGGAAGATCTACCAAGCAAATGGAAAACAAAAAAAAAAAAAGCAAGGGTTGCAATCCTAGTCTCTGATAAAACAACTTTAAACCAACAAAGATCAAAAGAGACAAAGAAGGCCATTACATAATGGTAAAGGGATCAATTCACCAAGAAGTGCTAATGATCCTAAATATATATGCACCCAATACAGGAGCACCCAGATTCATAAAGCAAGTCCAGAGAGACCTACAAAGAGACTTAGATTTCCACACAATAATAATGGGAGATTTTAACACCCCACTGTCAACATTAGACAGATCAATGAGACAGAAAGTTAACAAGGATATCCAGGAATTGAACTCAGCTCTGCACCAAGCAGACCTAATAGTAGACATCTACAGAACTCTCCACCCCACATCAACAGAATGTACATTCTTCCCAGCACCACATCACACTTATTTCAAAATTGACCACATAGTTTGAAGTAAAGCACTCCTCAGCAAATGTAAAAGAACAGATATTATAACAAACTGTCTCTCAGACCACAGTGCAATCAAACTAGAACTTAGGATTAAGAAACTCACTCAAAACTACTCAACTACATGGAAACTGAACAACTTGCTCCTGAATGACTACTGGGTACATAACGAAATGAAGACAGAAATAAAGATGTTCTTTGAGACCAATGAGAACAAAGACACAACCCACCAGAATCTCTGGGACACATTTAAAGCAGTGTGTAGAGGGAAATTTATAGCACTAAATGCCCACAAGAGAAAGCAGGAAAGATCTAAAATTGACACCCTAACATCACAATTAAAAGAACTAGAGAAGCAAGAGCAAACACATTCAAAAGCTAGCAAAAGGCAATAAATAACTAAGATCAGAGCAGAACTGAAGGAGATAGAGACACAAAAAACCCTTCAAAAAATCAATGAATCCAGGAGCTTGTTTTTTTAAAGATCAACAAAATTGATAGACCGCTATCAAGACTAATAAGAAAAGAAGAATCAAATAGACGCAATAAAAAATGATAAAGGGGATATCACCACCAATCCCACAGAAATACAAACTACCATCAGAGAATACTATAAACACCTCTACGCAAATAAACTAGAAAATCTAGAAGAAGTGGATAAATTCCTGGACACATCCAGCCTCCCAAGACTAAACCAGGAAGAAGTTGAATCCCTGAATAGACCAATAATAGGCTCTGAAATTTAGGCAATAATTAATAGCCTACCAACCAAAAAAAGTCCAGGACCAGACGGATTCACAGCCAAATTCTACCAGAGGTACAAAGGGGAGCTGGTACCATTCCTTCTGAAACTGTTCCAATCAATAGAAAAAGAGGGAATCCTCCCTGATTCATTTTATGAGGCCAACATCATCCTGATACCAAAGACTGGCAGACACACAACAAAAAAGAGAATTTTAGACCAATATCCCTGATGAACATCGATGCAAAACTCTTCAATAAAATACTGGCAAACTGAATCCAGCAGCATGTCACAAAGCTTATCCACCACAATCAAGTTGGCTTCATCCCTGGGATGCAAGGCTGGTTCAACATACACAAATCAATAAACATAATCCATCATCTAAACAGAACCAAAGACAAAAACCACATGATTATCTCAATAGATGCAGAAAAGGCCCTCAACAAAATTCAACAGCCCTTCATGCTAAAAACTCTCAATAAACTAGGTATTGATGGGACGTGTCTCAAAGTAATAAGAGCTATTTATGACAAATCCACAGTCAATATCATACTGAATGGGCAAAAACTGGAAGCATTCCCTTTGAAAACTGGCACAAGACAGGAATGCCCTCTCTCACCACTCCTATTCAATATAGTGTTGGAAGTTCTGGCCAGGGCAATCAGGCAAGAGAAAGAAATAAAGGGTATTCAATTAGGAAAGGAGGAAATCAAATTGTCCCTGTTGGCAGATGATATGATTGTATATTTAGAAAGCCCTATCATCTCAGCCCAAAATCTCCTTAAGCTGATAAGCAACTTCAGCAATGTCTCAGGATGCAAAATCAAGGTGCAAAAATCACAAGCATTCTTATACACCAATAACAGACAAACAGAGGACCAAATCACGAGTGAACTCCCATTCACAATTGCTTCAAAGAGAGTGAAATACCTAGGAATCCAACTTACAAGGGATGTGAAGGACCTCTTCAAGGAGAACTACAAACCACTGCTCAATGAAATAAAAGAGGACACAAACAAATGGAAGAACATTCCATGCTCATGGATAGGAAGAATCAATATTGTGAAAATGGCCATAATGTCCAAGATAATTTATAGATTCAATGCCATCCCCATCAAGCTACCAATGACTTTCTTCACAGAATTGGAAAAAACTACTTTAAAGTTCATCTGGAACCAAAAAAGACCCCGCATTGTCAAGACAATCCTAAGCCAACAGAACAAAGCTGGAGGCATCACGCTACCTGACTTCAAACTATACTACAAGGCTACAGTAACCAAAACAGTATGGTACTGGTACCAAAACAGACATATAGACCAATGGAACAGAATAGAGCCCTCGGAAATAATACCACACATCTACAACCATCTGATCTTTGACAAACCTGACAAAAACAAGAAATGGGGAAAGGATTCCCTATTTAATAAATGGTGCTGCGAAATCTGGCTAGCTATATGTAGAAAGCTGAAACTGGATCCCTTCCTTGCACCTTATACAAAATTAATTCAAGATGGATTAAAGACTTAAATGTTAGACCTAAAACCATAAAAACCCTAGAAGAAAACCTAGGCAATATCATTCAGGCCATAGGCATGGGCAAAGACTTCATGACTAAAACACCAAAAGCAATGGCAACAAAAGCCAAAATTGACAAATGGGAGCTAATTAAATTAAAGAGCTTCTGCACAGCAAAAGAAACTACCATCAGAGTGAATAGGCAACCTACAGAATGGGAGAAAATTTTTACAATCTACCCATGTGACAAAGGGCTAATATCCAGAATCTACAAAGAATTTAAAACAAATTTACAAGGAAAAAAAACAAGACCAACAAAAAGTGGGCAAAGGATATGAACAGACACTTCTCAGAAGAAGACATTTATGCAGCCAACAGACATATGAAAAAATGCTCATTATCACTGGCCATCAGAGAAATGCAAATCAAAACCACAATGAGATACCATCTCACACCAGTTAGAATGGCAATCATTAAAAAGTCAGGAAACAACAGGTTCTGGAGAGGATGTGGAGAAATAAGAATGCTTTTACACTGTTGGTGGAACTGTAAACTGGTTCAACCATTGTGGAAGACAGTGTGACGATTCGTCAAGGATCTAGAACTAGAAATACCATTTGACCCAGCCATCCCATTACTGGGCATATGCCCAAAGGATTATAAATCATGCTGCTATAAAGACACATGCACACGTATGTTTATTGCGGCACTATTCACAATAGCAAAGACTTGGAACCAACCCAAATGTCCATCAATGATAGACTGGATTAAGAAAATGTGGCACATATACACCATGGAATACTATGCAGCCATAAAAAATGATGAGTTCATGTCCTTTGTAGGGACATGGATGAAGCTAGAAACCATCATTCTGAGCAAACTATCGCAAGGACAAAAAACCAAACACCACATGTTCTCACTCACAGGTGGGAATTGAACAATGAGAACACTTGGACATAGGGTGGGGAACATCACACACCGGGGCCTGTAGTGGGGTGGGGGGATGGGGGAGGGATAGCATTAGGAGATATACCTAATGTAAATGACAAGTTAATGGGTGCAGCACACCAACATGGCACATGTATACATATGTAACAAACCTGCACGTTGTACACATGTACCCTAGAACTTGATGTATAATAATAAAAAAAACAAAAAACAGACCCAATGATATGTTGCCTACAAGAAATGCATTTCACCTACAAAGGCACACATAGACTAAAAATAAAGGGATGAAAAAAGATTTTCCAGGCCAATGGAAACTAAAAAAGAGCAGGAGTAGCTATATTTACATCAGACAAAATAGATTTCAGGATAAAAACTTTAGAGAGACAAAGCCATTATATAATGATAAAAGGGTCAGTTCAGCCAGAAGATATAACAACTGTAAATGTATATGCATCCAACATTGGAGGACCCTGCTTTCAGCATTGGACAGATCATCCAGACAGAAAATCAACAAAGAAACATAGGACTTAATATGCATTATAGACCAAATGGACCTAATAGATATTTACAGAACGTTTCATCTAATAGTTGCAGAATACACATTCTGCTCAGCACATGGATCATTCTCAAGGATGGACCATATGTTAGGCCACAATACAAGTCTTTAAAAAATTTTTGGCCAGGCGCAGTGGCTCATGCCTGTAATCCCAGCACTTTGGGAGGCCAAGGCGGGTGGATCACGAAGTCAGGAGATTGAGACCATCCTGGCTAACATGGTGAAACCCCGTCTCTACTAAAAATACAAAAAAATTAGCCAGGCGTGGTGGTGGGTGCCTGTACTCCCAGCTACTTGGAAGGCTGAGGCAAGAGAATGGTGTGAACCCAGGAGGCGGAGCTTGCAGTGAGCCAGGATTGTGCCACTGCACTCCAGCCTGGGCGACAGAGCGAGACTCTGTCTAAAAAAAAAAAAAAAAAAATTAAATTTAAATCATATCAAGTATCTTCTCTGACCACAATGGAATAAAACTAAAAAATAATAAGAGGAATTTTGGAAACTATACAAACACATGGGAATTAAATAATATGCTTCTGAATGACCAGTGGGCTATGGAAGAAATTAAGAAGGAAATTGAAAAATTTCTTGAAACAAATGATAATGGGAATACAACATACCAAAACCTATGGAATATGTTGAAAGCAGTATTAAGAGGGCTTTTGCAAACCAAACCCAAAATTAGTAGAAGAAAAGAAATAATAAAGATCAGAAGAGAAATAAATAAAAGTGAAATGAAGAAAACAATACAAAAGATCAGTGAAACAAAAAGTTGGTTTTTTGAAAAGATAAAATTAACAAACTTTTAACCAGACCTAATAAGAGGAAAAAAGACCCAAATAAATAAAATCAGAGACGAAAAAGGAGACATTACAACTGATACTACAGAAACTCAAAGGATCATTAGTGGCTACTGTGAGCAACTATATGATTTCCAATAGGCTGGAAAACCTAGAAGAAATGGATACATTTCTAGACATGTACAACCTACCAGGATTGAACCATGAAGAAATCTAAAACCTGTACACCAATAACAAGTAAGAAGATCAAAGCTGTAATATGAAGTTTCCTGGCAAAGAAAAGCCTGGGGCCCTATGGCTTTACTGCTAAATTCTATCAAACATTTAAATGAGAACTAATGCCAGGCCAGGTGCTGTGGCTCATGCCTATAATCCCAGCACTTTGGGAGGCTGAGGTGGAGAGAGCACTTGAGCTCAGGAGTTCAAGACCAACCTGGGCAACATGGAGAAGCCCCGTCTCTACTGAAAATACAAAAATTAGCTGTGTGTGCTGGTGCATGCCTGTAGTCCCAGTTAGTTGGGAGGCTGAGATGGGAGGATCACCTAAGCCCTGGAGGCAGAGGCCACGTGAGCCATGATCACCCCATTTCACTCCAGCCCAGGTGACAGAGCAAGACCCTGTCGCAAACAATGACAACAACAACAACAAAGAACTAATACCAATCCTACTCAAACTATGCTGAAAAATGGAGGAGGGAATACTTCCAGACTCGTTCTAAGAGGCCAGTATTATCCTCATACCAAAACCAGACAAAAACACATCAAAGAAAACTATGGACCACATCCTTGATGAACACTGATGCATTATAACAACAGAGTTAAGGAAAAAACATATAATCATTTCAATTGATGCTGAAAAAGCATTTGATAGAATTCAACATCCCTGCATGATAAATATCTCAACACAATAAAAGCTGTATATAACAGACCCGCTGCTAGTATCATACTGACTGGGTAAAACCTGAAAGCCTTTCCTCTAAAATCTGGAACACAACAAGGATGTCCACTTTCACCACTGTTATTCAACATAGTACTGGAAGTCCTAGCTAGAGCAATCAGACAAGAGAAAGAAAGGGCATCCAAATTGGACAGGAAGAGGTAAAATTATCCTTGTTTGCAGATATAATCTCATATTTGGAAAAACCTGAAGACTCCACCAAAAAATTGTTAGAACTGATAAACAAATTCAGTAAAGCCGCAGGATACAAAATCAACATATAAAAATCAGTAGTATTTCTATATGCCAACAGCGAACTATCTGAAAAAGAAATCAAGAAAGTAATCTCACTTACAATAGCTAAAAATAAACCTAGGATTAACTTAACCAAAGAACAAAATATGTGAAAGATCTCTATAATGAAAACTATAAAACATTGATGAAAGAAATTGAAGAGGACACACAAAAAAATGGAAAGATATTCTATGTTCATGGATTGGAAGAATTAATATTGTTAAAATGTCCATACTACCTAAAGCAATCTATAGATTCAATGCAATCACTATCAAAATACCAATGACGTTCTTAACAGAAATAGAAAAAACAAAACCTAAAATTTATATGGAACCACGAAAGACACAGAATAGCCAAAGCTATCCTGAGAAAAAAGAACAAAAGTGGAGGAATCACAATTATCTGACTTCAAATTATACTACAAAGCTATATAGTAACCAAAACAGCATCATACTGGTATAAAAACAGACACATAGACCAATGAAACAGAGTAGAGAACTCAGAAACAAATACATACATCTGCAGTTAACTCATTTTCGACAAAGGTGCCAACAACATAACTGGGGAAAGGACAGTCTCTTCAATAAATGGTATTGGGAAAACTACATATCCACATGCAGAAAAATGAAACTAGACCCCTGTTTCTTACCATATAGAAAAATTCAAAATGGATTAAAGACTTAAATCTAAGACTTCAAACTATGAAACTACTAAAAGAAAACATTGGAGAAACTTTCCAAAACATTGGATTAGGCAAAGATTTCTTGAGTAATACCCCACAAGCACAGGTAACCAAGAAACATAGACAAATGGGATCACATCAAGTTAAAAAGCTTCTGCACAGCAAAGAAAACAATCAACAAAGTAGAGACAACCCACAGAATGGGAGAAAATATTTACAAACAACCCATGTGACAAGGGATTAATAACCAGAATATATAAGGAGCTCAAACAAGTCTGTAGGAAAAAATCTAATAATCTGATTTAAAAATGGGCAAAATCAGCACCACAGGAAAGGTTAAAAAATGGGCAAAAGATCTGAATAGACATTTCTAAAAAGAAGACATACAAATGGCAAACAGGTGTATGAAAAGGTGCTCAACACCATTGATCATCAGAGAAATGCAAATCAGAACTACAGTGAGACATCATCTCACCCCAGTTAAAATGGCTTTTATCCAAAAGACAGTCAGTAACATGCTGGTAACAATGCTGAGAAAGGGGAACCCTCGTACACTGTTGGTGGGAATGTAAGTTAATACAACCACTGTGGAGAACATTTGGAGGTTCCTCAAAAAACTAAAAATAGAACTAACATACGATCCAGCAATCCCACTGCTAGATATATACCCAAAAGAAAGGAAATCAGTATATTGGAGAAATATCTGCACTTGTGTGTTTGTTGCAGCACTGTTCACAATTGCCAAGAATTGGAAGCCACCAAAGTGTCCCTCAGCAGACAAATGGATAAAGAAAATATGGTAAATATACACAAATAAGTACTATTCAGCCATAAAAAGAATGAAATCCTGTCATATGCAACAACTTGGATGGAACTGAAGGTCATTATGTTAAGTGAAATAAGCCAGGTACAGAAAGACAAACTTTGTATGTTCTCATTTATGGGAGCTAAAAATTAAAACAGTTGAACTCATGAGAGATTGAGAGTAGAAAAATGGTTGCCAGAACTTGGATGGAGCTGGAGACTATTATCCTAAGTGAAGAAACTCAGGAATGGAAAACCAAAAATTGTATGTTCTCACTCATAAGTAGAAGCTAATCTATGAAGATGCAAAGGCACAAGAATGATACAGTGGACTTTGGGGACTCGGGGGAAGGGTGGGAGGGGGGTGAGGTATAAAAGACTGCAAATTGGGTTCGTTGTATACTACTCAGGTGATGGGAACACCAAAATCTCACAAATTACCACTAAAGAACTTATGTAACCAAACACCACCTGTTCCCCCACAGCCCATGGAAATAAAATTTCTGGTTGCCAGAGCCTCAGAAGGGTAGAGGGGCCAGGCCGTGGTGGGGGGAAGGGAGACTGGTTAATGGGTACAAATATATAGTTAGATAAATGAAGATGATCTAGTATTTGATAGCACAATAGAGTATAGCCAACAATAAGTTATTGTATATTTAAAAATTACTAAAAGAGCATAACTGCATTGTTTGTAACACAAAGGGCAAATGCTTGAGATGATGGATACCCTGTTTATCCTGATATGATTATTACATTGTATGCCTGTGTCAAAATATCTCACATACCCCATAAATACATACACCTACTATGTACCCACAAAAATTTTAAAAAATTAAAAAAAAAAACAGATCATGGCATGCTCTTGCCCAAAAATCTGTGATGAGTCCTTGTTAGCCATAGGATGAATGAACCCACTCTTAGCATGGCATTCTCGGGCCTTTCTTGTACTGCCTTAGCCCTATTTCTGGCCTCATCCACTGTTCCTCTCTCCAAAACCTAGCCCCGGGCAACAAGATACAGATACACATCCTGGCCTCTCTTCTCTGTTTGTGCTATTCTCATCCCGGATGCTGCTGCTCTTCCTTTTTTCTGCTCATGGATTTCCTGCTAATCGCTCAAGGCCCAACAGAAGTGCCATTTCCTCCGAAACACTTTCACCATCCTTACCACCTCTGAAAAGTGTAACTAAGAACTAATCTGCCTTTCTGCTTCCATTGTTCTTTGTACAAACTTTTTTTTTTTTTCTTGAGATGGAATCTCGCTCTGTCTCCCAGGCTGGAATGCAGTGGCAGGATCTCGGTTTACTGCAACCTCTGCCTCCCAGGTTCAAGCCATTCTCCTCCCTCAGCCTCCTGAGTAGCTGAGATTACAGGCGTCTGTCACCACACCCGACTAATGTTTGTATTTTTAGTAGAGATGGGTTTTCACCACTTTGGCCAGGCTGGTCTCGAACTCCTGACCTCAAGTGATCCGCCCACCTCAGCCTCCCAAAGTACCGAGATTACAGGCATGAGCCAGCACGCCTGGCCCTGTGTACAAACTTCTGCTGAGCATTGATCACAATGAGTCACTTTCTGCTACGTAGTGCCCAACACATGCTGAGTTACTCAGTGTTGAACAAATGAGTGAATGGGTGAATGAATAAGTGAATGCGTTAGTGAAAACCAGGCACACACACGGATGGCCAAGGCCCTTTCATGTCTTACCTGGAAAATACAGAAGAGATTGCAGGTGGATTTCAATTTACTGATATGAATATTTGTTGAAGGTCTACTGTATGCCAGGGGGTAGAGTGACAAACATCAATGTGCTATGGTACCAGCCTTCCAGGAGCCCATTATCTACTAGGAGCTGGCCGTAGTGAGACTCGATTGGGATGCCATCGGAAATAAAAGGTAACCATTTCTCACCAACAAACGCTCGCTGCCAAGGAGTGCGCTCTCTGTCTCTGCAGAGTGGAGATCATCCTGGTGTGTGTTGTACATCCACCACAGAAAGCCCGCTGATGTGGGTAGGTGGAGGTGATGTGCATAGATGATGTCACCTATCTTGACATAGATGGAAGGGACACTGGGGCTGACTGCCCTTTGGTACCTGGTAGCACTAGATGTACCTTCCACGGGATGGATCACCAGGAAACAGGGCTCAGTTTCACCCAGGAACCTCACCCCCATGCATGATTCCAACACAAAGGCCTTGTAGAGGGCGTTTTTATGTGGTTTTGTCTTTGTTTTGGATTTGGGAGCTTCCCCTCTGAGTAATGGTATGTCCTTCCTCCACCCCCAATCTGCACCCAAGCCTGATCCAACTTGAGAACTCAGAAATGGAAGGTGAAGTTTTCAGGTCTGATGGTATTTTATGCCAAAATAACAAGTCATGAGAATTGATGAAAATTCTATGCAGGCCAGGAATCCAGAACCCCAGGGAGGGGGGAATTGTTTTATATAAACAGTGTTAAGAGGTATGAATCCTCGAGTAAGATATTCCAAAAAATCCAAATTCCTCTATGCCCTGAGTCATTCTGCGAGCTGTCCTTTAATAATGTGCGATGAAGTCTGCTGGCCAAGCTGTCATGAGGATGTTAATACTTCAAATGTGTGTGGAACTTTCTAGAACATGGTGTGTTTACATGTCTGTTTTCTCATTTGATCCTCACTGAAGTACAGGATCTTGTTACTTTTTTACATATAGGCAATGGAGATTCAGAGAGGTTAAGTAACTTACCCAAGATTACACAGTATTAAGTGACAGGGCTGAGACTTGAACTTAGCCAGTGAGGAAACACTAAACAAAGCTGCAGGTCACCAAGTTTTATTTTACCAGATTCTAACATTACAGATTTCTTACTTCCTTAGGTTATGCCTTTTACACACAGTTAATCCAAAACAAAAAACAAAAAACAAAACAAAAAAAAAACTGTTTTTTTTCTTTCTAATAGCTGTTTTTTTCTTTCTAATAGTTGTTTTCTCTTTCTGGCTGGGCACTGTGGCTCATGGCTGTAATCCCAGCACTTTGGGAGGCTGAGGCAGGAGGATTGCTTGAGCCCAGGAGTTTGAGACCAGCCTGGGCAACAGAGTGAGTCTCTACAAAAAAAAAAATGTTTTTTAATTAGCCAGATGTGGTGGTACATGCCTGTAGTCCCAGCTATTCAAGAGGCTGAGATGGGAGGATTACTTGAGCCCAGGAAGTTGAGGCTGCAATGAGCTGTGATCGCACCACCACACTCCAGCTTGGGTGATAGAGTGAGACTATGTCTCAAAAAAAATTGTTTTCTCTTTCTAATAAGTTATCCCTCATACTTAAAAATTTAATTTGTATTTTATTAATTGCTATAGAATGTGCATACATTTGAAAGTAGAACTTATGCCTGGAGCTGTTTCCATACTAAAACCTGAAGGCATGGAGTGGAGGTGAGACTTGGTAGAAATCTAACTGGCAAGATCTGTTAGGATGAGACTGTAAAAGTTCAGGGCCAGACCAAAGAGTTTCTATCGGCAGTCACAGCATGGAAGTGTTTTTCCCTCAAAACTTTATTGGGAAAAAAATTTCAGAACATTTGAAGAAATTGGGAGAATAAAATAGACATCATTAAACCCTCTCCTTACATTCAACATTCAGCCATATTTGCTTTACCTATTAACATTCCCATTTTGCAAGTGAGGGACCCAAGGCTCAAAGAGATGAGTGACTTGCCAAGGTCACAGAGCCAGGATGGGTAGAAGTGGAATCGAATCTCTGTCTACCTAAGGATGGGGCCCTCTTTAGCATTGGTTTTCTAAACACTGGACCCCAGCTGATTTTGACTTCCTTGCAGGCTTGCTTCGAAGTCATGACTCTTGGAGCCAACTCCTGGTGAGTTGGATTTAGTTGGTTTGGGAATTCTGATAGGCAATTAGCACAGATAGGGGGCCCCCTAAAGCACAGCTAGGTGCTCAGAATGCCTGAATCCAGGCCCAGGTTCCTCACTGGTTAGATGGGAGCAACATCCATCCCAGCCTCACCCGTTGGCTTTGAGGGTCTGATAAAGGAAAGGGAAGGGAGAGCCCACGGCAAATGGTGGTGTGTGGCACAGACCATAAAGCCAGTGTGCTGCTTAGCCCAGGACTGAAAGCCAGTGGTCCTGGAATGGCCTTGAAAGTGAATTTTTATTTCTTTCCCTCTATCCCATGAGAGTATAGAGACAGAGCAGCTAGTGGTTTTCTTTCCTGCTTTACCCAGTAGGGCAACAGGAGGTCAGAGCCACACAGTGGCCTACCCCAGAGGAGGAGGCAGTCATGGGTGAGTAGCCAGAGGCTGTGGTTTAACAAATGCAAGTGCAACTGAGTTCAGGCCCTTTCCTAAGCCACAACTGTGGGTTTTCTGGGAAAAACATGGAGCTGCACAGCAAACTGATGAGGCACCAGAGCTAGGTTGGAAATGGCAAACCAGCAGGCAAGAGTGATCTCAGAAGGCACGCCAGCATCAGCTAGAGGAGGGGAGGCCATGTGGAAGAGTGGAAAGCACACAGGATTGGGGGTCAGCCTGCGCTTGAATCTCAGCTCCATTACCTATTAGCTGAGGCAGTGTGGGCAAACGATCTCTTGTGCCTTAGTTTCTTCATCTGTAAAACTGGGGTCAGTTTTACAGGGGTCAGAAGCAAGACAGCACTTGCTTCACAGGGTGAGGACCAAATGAGACACATGTGACTACTTTGTAAACTGTGAAGTGCTACAAGTTTTGTTCTACACGGACCTCTAGGTTGGGTGTGTGGAGGGACACAGGAGGAGTGTGAGAAGCAGGCCCTGCCTTCAGCCAGTGTGCAGTCTAGCGGTGATATGGTTTGGATCTGTGTCCCCACCCAAATCTCGTGTTGAATTGTGATCCTCAGTGTTGGAGATGGGGCCTGTTGGGAGGTGACTGGATCTTGGGGGCGGATTTTCCCCTTAGTGCCTTGGTGCTGTTCTCATGATAGTGAATTCTCACAAGATCAGGTTGTTTAAAAGTGTGAGGCACCCTCCCCTCTCTCTCCCTCTTGCTCCTTCTCTGGCCAGGTAAGATGTGCCTGCTTTCCCTTCACCTTCTGCCATGAGTGTAAGCTTCTTGAGGCCTCTCCAGAAGCAAAAGCTGCTATGCTTCCTGTACAGCCTATGGAACCATGAACCAGTTAAATCTTTTTTTTTTTTTTTTTTCAGATGGAGTCTCACTCCATCATGCAGGCTGGAGCGCGGTGGTGCGATCTCCACTCACTGCAACCTCTGCCTCCCAGGTTCAAGCGATTCTCCTACCTCAGCCTCTGAAGTAGCTGGGATTACAGTTGTGTGCCATCACACCCAGCTAATTTTTTTGCATTTTTTCTTAGAGATGGGGTTTCGCTATGTTGGCCAGGCTGGTCTCGAACTCCTGACCTCAGGTGATTTGCCCACCTCGGCCTCCCAAAGTACTGGGATTACAGGCGTGAGCCACTGCGCCCATCAGGTATTTCATTACAGCAATTCGAGAATGGACTAATACAAGTGGAGAAGGCAAGACTCGCTCACAGAGCTTTTGGTGGTGGTTGGTGCTATGGATCAAGCTTGTTGCATGAATGGAGATGGGAGAAGGAAGAAGAGCTGGGCTGCATATCCAAATGATGCTTCTGGAGGAAAGAAGATTTGGGCAGGGCCTGGAAATGTGGTTAGGGGTTCAATAGGCAGATGATAAAGATTCTCATTCTGGGAGGGAGGGAGAGACATCATGAAGGAAATAGTCACAGAGATTATGATAACACCTATAGGCCACTTTATACGCCTTGTTTGATCCTCCTAGTAACCCTCTTGAGGTAGGTTTTATGATTGTTATTCCTAATTTATAGGTGAGAAACCTATGCTGAGAGAGGTTCAATAACTTGCCCAGTGTCAGGCTGCTGGTAAATAACTTGTCAGGCTGCTGATAAATGGCAGAGCTGGGATCCGAACCCAGATTCCAAGGCATGCATGCTTAGCCATTATCTATATACTCCAAAAGCAGGATGTGTGAGAGATGCATATGTGACTGCATTGGTCCATTTCTTTATTTGTCCAGTAAACAATAACTGGGCCCTGCTATAATGCCAGCCATCCTTGGGTGCTGGGGGTGGAAATTAAAGGCAAGGCCCTTGTCCTCTCTCATGGGGCTTTAGTATAGCGGGGACAGGACAAGTAAGGAAGGAATTGTAGTGCAGCTGGCTCTCTGCCAGAGGTGTGTGCAAGCTGGGGACAACTAGCTGTGTGTTGGAGGGGAGGGAGATTGTAGAAGAAGTTCCAGCGTGTGTGGGAACTGGGTAGGGAGGGGGAGAAGGAGCTTGTCAGGAAGGCTGTTCCAGCAGAGTGATCTGCAGGGTGGGATGGAGTGATGAAAAGGTAGCAGGGAGGTAGCAGAGGGAAAGCGGGCAGGGAGTAGGAGGTGAAGCAGCAGGGCCTTGAATGCCACACAGAGGCACGTATTGGGCATGGGCCACACTGGAGACTTGTGGGGAGGGGCTGCCTGTGGTCCCATCGACAGTGTGCGAGGAGAGGGAGCTGAGCACCCTCGAAACCTGTCCACAGAGGCCTAGCATGGAGCGGCCGGCCTTTCTCAGGTTGCCCAGCACTGCCTGAATAATCTGGGGCTGTGCTTGACATGGCCGGTGAAGATTGGTAGGTAGCTTCCTTGTCCCCACAGCACAGCCCTGGCTGGGCCTCTGCTTTGCTGAGCAGAGCAGCCTCACTCAGCAGCAGGCAGGCCACACGGACATCTGGAGAGGGCACCGGGCTGGAGGTCCTTGCTCAATGACCTTGGTGGTTTCTTGATGTCTCTGGGCTACTCTGACATGAAGGGACTAAATGATCTCTGAGGTCCCTTGCAGCCCCAACATTGTAAGCTCCCAGGGATGACTGTTCATGCTGCATCCCAGAAAAGAATGAGCAAACATAGTCGCTGTTCTCTGACATCTCACTGGGTGCTGCTCCTTACATAAACCATCTCTCTCAATCACAGAGCAACCCCATGGCTCAGTAGGTTTTGCCCCCATTTTATAGATGGGAAACTGAGCCTCTAAGAGCTCCAGTGTCTTTGTCCAATTTTCATATTGTGAATAGCAGGATTTGAACCCAGATTTGCCTTTGTGTTTTGTACTTTACAACATAGCCCCCCAAGGGTGTCTTCATCCTGCTCAGACTTCAGGACATGCTGTGCTGGGCCCACAGGCCATGGGTGCCCCACCGGACGACCACCACCTTCTGGTCGGCACCACTGCAGGCACCTCTGGCCAGATCCCCCAGGACACAAAGGAGCACGTTGGCCTCTCCCATGAGTGCCTCCCTGGCAGGATGAGCTGGGTGGGTTTGTTTTGACAAGGGCATTTCTGCCTCCTGGTGGCAGGCAGGCCCTGGGCTGGGCAGTGGTGGCACCTGTGGGAATGTGACCCCTCCCTCCAGCCGTGCTTTGGAGGTGATGTCAGGTATGGGGGTGAAGTATTTGGTTGAAGTAAATAAAGCTGGAGGAGAATGACAGGAGTGGGGAGTATGGCTAGGATCGGACTGCCCCAGAGGGCACTCTGGCTTGGACCCAGCAGTGTGTGGTTGCAGCAGCCTGTTCTTACTTCCTGACCGGGGGCCAGGAGACCTGCGCCTTTACACGTCCTGCCTTAGAGCCCAAAGCAGTAGGAATTTTCCCAGCCAGCTTGGGAGGTTGTGCCATCTTGAAACTGCAGAGCCTAGAACTTGAAGGGGCTTTGGATACCATCCACTGCCTGACTTAGAGTTGGGGGGCTGAGGCCCAGAGAAAGGACGTGGCCTGCTTAAGCTCACATGGCCTTAGGTGGTGGAGCTGGATCTGCAGTTTTCCAATCCGCAGGCCTGGGCTCTTTTGCACCACCCTGTTCTGTTTGGGGAGGGAGGAAGCAGAGAAGCTTAGACCAAATTCCTGGGGAACTGCCACTTTGCTGACCCTCAGCTTCCTTTTGGACCCTGCCTTAGTCCCGTTCCCTCCTGCTCCATCCCCATCACAGCCCTATGGGAGGAATGCACTCTGGAGCCCCTAGTGGTGGCCTGGCAGAAAAGGAGGAGCCTCTGGCCCTGGATTCTTTCAATTCATTTCCTCAAATATTAATGGAATATGCAGGATGCAAGATGCCACAGGGGATGCCAGGAACCCTAAAACCAATTAGAATTTTCCCAGGGAAAAGGCTGCCACCTAGGAAAGTGGCATCACCTGTGAGAGACAGCCTACAGCTTAGGACTGCCAGCAGGCCAGTATCATCAACACGGAGGGGTTAGAGCACAGGGTGGGGGGTAGCTCAGTGAGGAGTAAGGGAGTTAGCTGGGTGGTCAGGGTGGCTCACGTCTGTAATCCCAACTACTCAGGAGGCTGAGCGAGGAGGATCACTTGAGCTCAGGAGTTTAAATCCAGTCTGGGCAACATCTCATCTCTTTTTTTAAAAAAAGTTCTCTCTCTTTTAAGTAAGGGAGTAAGAGGAGGCAGGGTTGCAGGGGAAGAGGCTCTGAAAATGAAGAGGAGTAGGACAGGCATTCCAAGCCAGAGCAAAGGATGGAATTGAGATGTCGTTGTGGAGTGGTAGTGCCCACCCTGCGGGGATATAGAGCAGGTACAGGCAAGGGATGGGTGGTGAGGCTGGAAAGAGAGCATGGGGCAGTCAGTGCCTTGACTACCTCAAATATCAGGCGGGGCATTTGGACTTTCTCCGGTGGCCGGTGGGACCACTGAAGATATTTAACCAGATTCAGTTGTTGGGGAGAAAGGGATTGGACTGCCAGGGAAGCCCCCACCCCACTGCTCCCCACTGACTGTGACATTACGAGCTGTTGCACCTTGGCAAATCATTTAGCCCTGTGTGAGCCCCGTTTTCTTATCTGTGAAATGGAGTTGATAATAGTACCTATCACTCAGGGTGGCTGCAAGGATCACATAGAGCACTAGCATCAAATTTGGCTTAGTAAACATGCTGTAAATGTTAGTCCCTACCCTCTGTCCTGGCTGTCATCAGGCTAGTAGTGGAGCTTGGGACAGCAAGAAGGAAGCCTGTCTGAAAGCAGGTAGAGCTTCAGGCTTGGGGGTCCAAATTCCCTGGCCAGCCTATAGGTACCTTGGTGGCCTAGGAAGGAAGCAGAAACATGGTTGGATGGCAGGGAGCCATGGCCTCTGTTTACTCCCAAACAGGGCAGGTCTGAGTCTATGGGTATGTCTGGTCCAAATGGCCCAATAAGTGAGTGGTGAAGGTAGGGACGAGAACCTGGGTCCTGACCACCCAACAGAGCATTCCTACTGCCCCACGGCCACCTTCCAGCCTGAAACCCCCAGGCTTCATCCCTTTATCCAGACCCAGCTTGGGTGTTCGCCCTGCCAGGACCTCCATTTTCTCATCTGACTTGAGGACCTCCTGCTCAGGAGCTCCTGAGGCCAGGGATGGGGTCTGGGGCTACTCACTTGCATGGAAGCATCACCAGAAGAAAAGGCACCCTGGGGTGGGACGCAGGTGCCAGAGGAGGAAAACAGCTGTGTCTGAGCCAGGCACGAGGTTGCCCCAGGTTGCCAGGCCAGAGTGGCATTGCTGCTTCTCTCTGGGATAGATTTTTTTTTTTTTTTTTTTTGAGACAGAGTCCCTCTCTGTCACCCAGACTGGAGTACAGTGGTACGATCTCAGCTCACTGCAGCCTCTGCTTCCCGGATTCAAGCAATTCTCCTGCCTCAGCCTCCTGAGTAGTGGCGGCTACAGGCGTGTGCCACCACGCCCAGCTAATTTTTGTATTTTTTTAGTAGAATCGGGGGTTTCACCATGTTGACCAGGCTGGTCTTGAACTCCTGACGTCAAGTGATCCACCTACTTTGGCCTCCCAAAGTGCTGGGATTACAGGCATGAGCCACTGCACCCAGCCCCCTGGGCTAGATTAATAAGACCCCTGAGAAGCAAGGAAGGGGAATCATTTAGTCTAGTGGTTAGGAGCACAAACTTTGGGGCCTGAGAGATAAAGGTTAAAATTCCTAATGAGGGATAATACAAACTAATGTTATAGTCTTGGTTTCTTTTCTTTTCTTTTCTCTTTTCTTTTTGACAGGGTCTCACTCTGTTGCCAAGTCTGGAGTATAGTGGCACAATCATAACTTATTGCAGCCTCAACCTCCTGGGCTCAGGTGATCCTCCCACCTCAGCCTCCTGAGTAGCTGGGACTACAAGTGTGTGCCACCATGCTGGGCTAATTTAAAAAATTTTTTTTTGTAGAGACAGGGTTTCTCCAAGTTGCCCTGGCTGGTCTTGAACTCCTGGGCTTAAGCAATCCTCCTGCCTCTGCCACCCAAAGTTCTGGGGTTACAGGCATTAGCCACCACACCTGGCTAGTCTTGGTTTCTTCTTTTTTTTTTTTTTTTTGCAAAAGGAATGATAACACCCACCATGTTAGGTAGTTGAGAGTTCAATGAAGTATAAAGTATGTTGCATGTTTGCTTAGCACGGGGTCCGGTATATTGCAGGGGCTTAATCAGTGGCACCTGTCTTCACTTAGGGCACATATATTGAGCAGCTGCTGGATATCAGGCTCTATCCCAGCCTATGGGGAGATGACAGGAACAAAACCCTTGGGCAACCCAGTAGAGGGAGACAAGCAGACAAGCTCATCAGAGTAAGAAGCACTGTGTTTGGGTATTACAGGGTACTTTGGGAACTGGGGAGGGTGGCAGGCAGGGAGAGAGCAGAGAAGGCCTTCTGGAGGAGGAACTACCTTTGCTGAAATGTGAATAGGAACTAGCCAGGTTTGGGGTTGGGGCAGTGCAGGGAGAGTGTTCCAGGCAGGAGAGAAGTCACCTGCTGTGTGTTAGGTGCTTGGGGTGGGGCTGAGGACAGATGGGACTCGAGCGGGGGAAACATGGCCTTGCCCTGAGGTTCTTTTTTGTTTTTTTATTTTTGTTTTTTTTGTTGTTGTTTTTTTGAGATGGAGTCTCACTTTGTCGCCCAGGCTGGAGTGTAGCGGTGTGTTCTCAGCTCACTGCAGCCTCCACCTCCCGGGTTCAAGTGATTCTCCCATCTCAGTCCCCCGAGTAGCTAGGATTACAGGTGCATGCCACCACGCCCAGCTAATTTTTATATTTGTAGTAGAGATGGGGTTTCACCATGTTGGCCAGGCTGGTCTCGAACTCCTGACCTCAGGTGATACCCACCCCCCGGCCCCGCCTCGGCCTCCCAAAGTGCTAGGATTACACGTGTGAGCCACTGTGCCCGGCCTGCCCTGAGGTTCTTATAGGCCAGTGAAGAAACCATCTCTCCTGGACTGTATGCCACAGAGGTGAGCCTATGTGAGGAAGGAGACTCCCATCTTATTTCAGCCTCAATTCTTCCCCTCTACCACCTCATCCCTGCTGCTCCATAGTCCTGGGGATCACCAGGTCTGGTGTTTCCACCTCTGCCCACTGTGGCTCCCACCCCCATTCAGCGTGTGGTGTGAGATGGTGTCCTGGGCTCTCAGCTATGGTGGTCGGGAGGCCTGGGCCATGGCTCTTCAGCACCAGAGAGATGTCTCAGGGTCTTTTCCCTGGAGGAGAGGAGACGTTCCTAAGAGGGTGAAACTGCCCGCCTGGGAGATAATTGGCAGTTGGGAGGTTGCAGCTGACTGCATAGGGTGCCAGGACACTTGGGTCCATGGGCAACCCCCAGTGAGCTGGTCAGGGGTGCTGGAGTGGGGCCACTTTCCTGGATCCTCTCCAGGTCATAAGCTGACCTCACCCACCCTCATGCTCCTTTCTGTACAGCCTTGGGGAAATTTGCGGTGCCTTGGGGAAAGACTTGGACACATTTTCAAAACAGTGTTGAGAGTAATCTCCAGAGGGGAAGAAGAATAAAAAAGCAAAAAAATGCAAAAGGAAATGTGTTATTTATTTTTTTCAAAAAAAGGAAAAAAAGCTTGGGGAAGGCCTCAGCCACCTCCCTTGAGTGGAAGTTTCCAGCTGGAGGGTCACAGAGAGCATAGGCAGCCGGGGGACCTGGGAGAAGGCATCTGTCCAGATTCACTATCAGTTCAGCTAACAGCTAGGGTCACCCTCAGCGTGCCAGCTGCTGTGCTCTGCATTGCAGGGGCAAAGATGCAAAGATCTGAGTCCTCCTTCCGGCTGAGGACAGCTCTGGTAGGGGAGCTATGATAAAAACAGCAAAGGACCGCTGGACAAGAGAAAGCATGCCAAATGTCATCACAGAAAGGTTCAAATAAGCCTGGTGGGGCCTGGAGGGGGGGTGGGGCTCACTCCTGGGGGTGGTGGAGGGTGCTCAGGGTTGCTGAGGAAAGTCTGCAAGAACACAGTGGGTTGAGTTAGACTTTGAAGCTCAGCTAGGATTTCAATGGACAGAGACTGAACAGAAGGCTTTCCAGGCAGAGCAGATGGTGTGAACAAAGGTGCAAGCTGTGGAAACCCTTCAGTGCTTTAAGAAACAGGGATGTTCGATTTTCTTAAATATTTATTTATTTAATAGCTTTATGGAGATATAATTCACATACTATACAATTTATTCACTTAATGTGTACCGTTTACAAAGTTATATAACCAACACCACCATCATTTATAGAAAATAGAAAAGAAACCTTGTACTCCCCATCTCTCCATTCCCCCAATCCTAGGGGACTACTAATCTACTTTCTGTCTCTGGATTTGCCTATGCTGGGTATTTTGTATCAATGGAATATTTTTTGTCTTTTGTGACTGGTTCTTTCCCTTAGCATAAATGTTTTCAAGGTTCATTGCTGCTGTAGCAGGTATCAGTACTTCATTCCTTTTTATATTTCATTTTATTTATTTATTTATTTATTGAGACAGAGACTCACTCTGTTGCCCAGGCTGGAGTGCAGTGGCACGATCTTGGTTCACTGCAACCTGCACCTCCCGGGTTCAAGTGATTCTGCTGCCTCAGCCTCCCGAGTAGCTGGGACTACAGGCGTGCACCACCACACCCACCTAACTTTTGTATTTTTAGTAGAGACAGGGGTTTTGCCATGTTGGCCAGGCTGGTCTCAAACTCCTGACCTCAAGTAATCCACCCGCCTCGACCTCCCAAAGTGCTGGGATTACAGGCATGAGCCACCGCGCCCAGCAGTACTTCATTCCTTTTTATTTTTTTCTTTGGCTTCATTCCTTTTTATGGCCAAATCGAATTCACATGTGGATACTAGATGTGCTATGGGTGTTCACATCTTGTTTATCCATTCATTCACTGTTTCCCCTTCAGGGCTATTGGGAATATGCTGCTGTGAACATTTGTATACATATTTTGTGTGGATGTGTGTTTTCAGGACATTTCCTTTAGAGTGGAGTGAAGGAAAGTTGTGTGGAGTGGGAGAAAGTGGGTGAGGCAGAGGGGACCGTAGTCTGAGTGGTTGGGTGGGAATGAGAAGGGAGAGCTCAGGATTCCATTGCAGCCTCACTAGGAGTCTGGGGTGTGCGAGGGCCAGGCCCATAGGTGTGTGAGGGGCTGTCCCCTACCCTGCACCCACCTGCATTGTTGTGTCAGACCTGGCAGCTGCTTGCTGGTCTGGAAATAGCCTGAGCAGCTGGTATTTTCCCTGGAAATCGGGTGCATTTTTCCTGTGTCCTGCTGAGGACCAAAATTAGTTAAACACAGAGAGAAATGTGGTCTACACGGTTAGTCTAGAGGAGGGGAATGTTGTCAACAGGAAGTTGGCTGGCCAGGGGAAGGAGGCGGTCAGGAAGACCAAGGTCAGTAAGCCAAGTATAAACAGAGGCTAAGCTGGGATGTCCCCGTCCCTTTCACACTCACACAGCAGTGCTGGGTTTGTTTACAGGAAATGCTGCAAGTATCTCATTGACCCCATTTGACAGATGGGAAAACAGAGGCACTGCATTAAAGGGATCTGCCACTCAGAGACAGAATGGAGATGAAGGCTGGAGTCTTCAGTTCTGCTGTGAGCAGAAGGTTTGGTAAAACCCAGGCCTTGCCCTCAATGCTTTGCTTGTCTTTGGGTTCACAGAGAAGACTGAGGACCAGAAACAAGGAAGAGTTTATGCTGTTTCAGTCTCCTAAAAAGAACACCAAGTCCCACCCCAAACCCCAAAGCCAAAACACAAACCAACCAGCCTTTAATTACCGTCTTTTTTTTTCTTTTCTTCCTTCCTTTTTTTTTTCTACTTTTTGTTGTCCAGCCAGAAAACATTATGTTGTTAGACAAGAATATTCCCATTCCACACATCAAGCTGATTGACTTTGGTCTGGCTCACGAAATAGAAGATGGAGTTGAATTTAAGAATATTTTTGGGACGCCGGAATTTGTTGGTGAGTTGTAGGCCTGTTTCTCTCTCAGCTAAGAATCTGGCATCAAAGGTAGGGATCCTGGGAAGAAACCTGTGTCTGGGGCTATGGCCTCTGGGCAAAGAGATGATGCATTGGAACATCTCTAGCAACCTAATGGGTGGGGAAGGAAATGTCTTATTGGGCCTGGGGGTGAGGGCCCAGGTGTAGGCTTTGAGTGCTCAGTGGGGCAAGGGCTGAGTGGGGCCCAGTGGCTCTCAGTGGGGCTACAGCCTGTAAGGTTAAACCCTCGCAGCGCTGGCCCCACCTCGTGCTCTTAGATGAGTTTATTCTTGTGAAGATTTAAAATTACCTTGCCCTCTTGAATTCCCATAAACTCAACCTTCTCTGAACTAGCTTTTGATTTCCTGAAAAGGAAAAAGGAAATCATCTGCCAAATACCACATCCACCCACTCGCCTCTCCTCTATGCCTGGCTTTATTCATGCATGGGGGTTCCCAGCTCCAGTGGGGCCCTGGCTGCTTTCTCTTCCCTCTGTTTCTCTCACCCTTGGCCCAGGCCCCTGCCCATTCTGTACCCCAGAAGCCCCCTTGTAGGGCTTGGGCCGGAGATTGGGGTCATGGAGAAACAGCCTGTAGAGGGGGAAGGAATGAGCGCTGAGAACCACCATCTGTTTATCTGCTTTGGGAGTTGGAGTGGTCTTGGAGATAGGGAGGGCATGATGTCCTCAAAATCTGAGTGCTAAAACTTTGACCACAGTCAAATAAAAAAGAAAGAATGTGTCAGACCAACCACCTGGTGGATTTTCAGGCTCTGCAGCCACCGTAGAATGCTGCTCAGAGACCCCACAGATGCCAGGTCAGGAAGCCCTTGCTGTGTGCCAGGCACTATGTCTCATGCTCTACAAACATTGTCTTAATTATCCTCAAATGGCTTCATGAAGCAGAGTTAATTATTTTCTCCAACAAGTGCCTTGTTCAAGGCAACACAACCAGTAGGCGGTGGAGCTGAGATTCAAATACAGATACAGTCAACAGCAAAGCCTGTGCTCTTCCCATTATGCCGGGTTGTCTCTCTAAGAAAACCCTGCCCTCAAAGAGCTTACAATTTAGTTGTAGAAACAAGGCATCAAACCATCAAAAAAGAGTGCCAGAAGGATCTTTTTAGATTTTCTGGTCCAGTTTAACAAATGTGGAGATGGCAGGCTGGGGGATTTTAGTTAAGGTCAACTCAGGTTATTTGTCGCCTACTGTATGACAGATATTAGGTGATGTATGGGGGACACAGTGATGTTAAGGAGCCATACTCAGAATGGCACACCCAAGGTCACCAGTTCGTGGCAGAGCCAACTTAAACTTGGGGCACAGACATCTAGACTCGAGCTTTGTCTGAAAGAGCAGTTGCTACCCACCATTCACATATGTGGTAAAAATGCATGTCTATTAAATTTATTCTAATTGTTAAATAACAATAAACAACTAGAAACTGAGAGCAATAAGGAAGAGGTGTCACAAGACAGGATGTGATTAAGTGTAAAGCAAGTAAAATAGATGTTCTGAAAAGACTGTTCATATGAGATACCCACTCTGGCAATGGGATCAGTCATGGCCTTGAGTGAGTGAGGGAAAAAGGGCTGGTGTTGGGGTGGGAGAGGTCTCTGAAGAGGGGTAGGGAGGGAGCCAGAGGAGAGGAGGAACACCTCCCAGCTTCACTGATACCCTAGCAGGAGGTAAGGCCAGAGTAAGGCATTTATCAGGGACAAGTCACTGTCCACTCCAAATGGAGCTGAGAGTTCACACTAGACTGTTAGTGTGAGTGGGTTATTGATGGATGAGGCTATACTATGGAGAGTTTTGCCCAGTGGTATGCTGATAAATATCTAATAACCAGGTCTCAAAAAAATAATTCCCTAATTTAAAGCATTGGCCAATTTCAAAGTACTGGCATGTTGTCACTCAATACAGAGTTGGAAAGACATATACCTCATTGGCTTTTGTGAGCCAGTATGGTTTTGTTTGCACTGGTTTTGTTTTACCTTAAAATATATAAGATGACTTCTCCAAACCCTTGGCTAAATTATGATGACTTTCTTTTCCAAGACCCCTGAGAAACAGGTTATAACCATTTTCCCCTGCTCCCACCATTCCTTTGATATTTTAACCTGAGACCCAGGGTTAAAAAATTAGTGTCAGCTTTTAGTACTAGGGTGGATTAGGTGTTCTAAAAAGCCCTTCTCCTACAAAACTGGATTTTTTTTTTTTTTTGAGACAGGGTCTCTGTCACCCAGGCTAGAGTGCAGTGATGCAATCATACCTCACTGCAGATTCAATGTCCTGGGCTCAAGTAATCCTCCCACCTCAGCCTCCCGAGTAGCTTGGTCTACAGGCATGCACCATTATGCCTGGCAATTTTTAAAAAATTTTTGTAGAGGTGGGGTCTCACTATATTGCCCAGGCTGATCTCAAACTCCTGGACTCAAGTGATCCTCCCACCTCAGCCTCCCAAAGTGCTGGGTGACAGGCGTGAACCACCATGCCTGGCTTACAAAACTGGATTCTTGAGAAAAATTTTCTTTCTCATGAAATTCTGGTCTCACGGGAAATAAGGTAAATCTTTATTTTTATTTATTTATTGAGACAGAGTCTCACTCTGTCACCCATGGAGTGCGGTGGCGTGATCTCAGCTCACTGCAACCTCCACCTCCCGGGTTCAAGTGATTCTTGTTCCTCAGCCTCCCTAGTAGCTGGGATTACAGGCACCCACCACCACGCCCAGCTAATTTTTGTATTTTTAGTAGAGACAGGGTTTCATCATGTTGGCCAGGCAGGTCTCGAACTCCTGACCTCAAGTGATCCCCCTGCCTTGGCCTCCCAAAGTGCTGGGATTACTGACATGAGCCAGTGAGCCAGTGAGCCACCGCTCCTGGCCAGAGAAATCTTTAAACATAGTAACTCCTTCAGCACCACCTGTCCCACCCCCAAAAGCTGATGAGCTGAACCTAGAGCTAGAGCAGTGAGCAGCAAGAAAATTCAACAGAAGGAACTCCCCTAGAGGCAAGTGCACTTGTCACCACTTCAGTTAGAGACTAGCAAAATTTAGATGTTCAAGGACATAAGATATTGAAATTATCAGATGTTGACTGTAACATCTGATGGATGGAATATATACACTAGTGGAATATAAACATTAAAGTACATTTTATATACATAGAAATAAAAGGTAGACTCACAAGAATGAGCAAGCAACAAGAGGTGTCAAAAATGACCAGATGAATTTTAAAAAGAACTGGATAATAGAACTTTAAAGAATTTAATTGTTGAAATTTAAAACTCTGTGAATGGGTTATACATCAGATTGTATACAGCTAAGGAGAGAGTTGAAGAATTGAAAGAGCTGAAACAAATTAGCTAGAGCACCGTAGAGTGACAAAGACATAGAAATATGAAAGAGAGGATAAGCAAAAGAGAATAAAAAGAGAAAACTTATCATAGGTCTCTTTGGAATTCTAAAAGGAGGAAATAGATACCAAAAAAAAGGAGAAGCACTATTTGAAGAGAATGGCTGAGAATTTTCAGAACTGCATCCATGCATCCACAGACACAGAAAGGACAATATATACCAGGCAGAAAAAAACAAAAATCTTACCTAGACACATTATAGTGAAACTAAAGGGTACCAAGACAAAGCAGTCAGAGAAGACAAATACCTACAAAAGAACAATAATTAGATCTACAGCATACTTCTCAAAACAACAATGGAAGCCAGTATCCAGTGGAATATTATCTTCAAAGAGCTGAGGAAAAATAAAAAGTAAACCCATAATTGTGTGCCCAGAAAAAATATATCTCAAGAATGAGGCCGGGCATGGTGGCTCATGCCTATAATCCCAGGAATTTGGGAGGCCAAGGTGGGTGGATCATTTGAGGTCCGGAGCTCAAGACCAGCCTGACCAACATGGTGAAACCCTGTCTCTACTAAAAATACAAAAATTAGCCAGACATGGTGGCACACACTTCTAATCCCAGCAACTTGGGAGGCTAAGGCGGGAGGATCACTTCAACCCAGGAGGCAGAGATTGTCGTGAACTGAGATCTCGCCATTGCACTCTAGCCTGGACGACAGAGTGAGACCATGTATCAGAAAAAAAAAAAAAAAGAATGAGGGCAAAGATTTAAGAAAAACAAAAAAGAACAATTTTTAAAAAACCCCCAAAACATTGATATAGAGTTTACCACCAATACACCATCATTAGCGGAACTTCTAAAAGATGTACTTCTGAATTAAAGAAATGAACTCTGAAGGGAGGCCTCAAAGCAAGAAGTAATAGAAGCAAAGAAATCAGTAAATATTAAGCAAATATAAACATTTTTCTGCTTAAAATTGTGATGATAGCTGGGTGTAGTGGCTCATGCCTGTAATCCCAGCATTTTTGGGAGGCCAAGACGGGCAGATCACTCGAGGCCAGGAGTTTGAGACCAACCTGGGCAACATGGTGAAACCACACCTCTACTAAAAATACAAAAAATTAGCCAGGCATTGTGTCTCACACTTGTAGTCCCAGCTACACTGGAAGCGGAGGCAGGAGAATTGCTTGAACCTGGAAGGCGGAGGTTGCAGAGAGCCAAGATAATACCACTGTACTCCAGCTTGGGCAACAGTGAGAGTCTGTCTCAAAACACAAAACAAAACAATAGGCTGGGTGCCATGGCTCACACCTGTAATCTCAGCACTTTGGGAGGCCAAGGCAGGCGGATCACCTGAGGTCAGGAGTTCAAGACCTGCCTGGCCAACATGGTGAAACCCCATCTCTACTAAAAATACAAAAATTAGCTGGATGTGTTGGTGGGTGCCTGTAATCCCGGCTACTCAGGAGGCTGAGGCAGAAGAATCGCTTGAACCCAGGAGGCAGAGGTTGCAGTGACCCAAGATGGCACCATTGTACTCCAGCCTGGGTGATGAGCAAGACTCGGTCTCAAAAAAAAAAAAAAAAAAAAAAAAAAAAACCAGGATAAAACTAAAACATGAGAAAATGTTAAATGGAACAGTGTTTAAAATTAATGTTCTGAGGTTTTTAGGTTGTTAGAGGAGCATCAAAATGTTGATTTATATTAGAATTTGTTAGATATCCACAGTTATGTCTCAAAGATAGCTGTTAAAAAAAAAGAAGTTGGGGAAAAACAATAAAACCAAAAGTCTTCATTTTTTAAAGAAGGCAAGAAAGGAAAAGAAAGGCACAGAAAAAAATAAAACAGACAAATAAAAGCATGTTGATGACAGAAATAAAAGTGTATATATCTCAGATCAATGGCACGAGAAAGTGAGTTTTGCTTCTCAATCTATGATGAAAGCTTTAAAAAAAAAAAAATTCAGCTGGACGTGGTGGCTCATGCCTGTAATCCCAGCACTTTGGGAGGCTGAGGCCAGAGGCTTGAGCCTAGAAATTGAAGACCAGCCTGGGCAACGTAGTGAGACCTCATCTCTACAAAAAAATTTAAAAATTACGTGGTATAGTGGCACATGCCTGTGGTCCCAGCTACTTGGGAGGCTGAGGTGGGAGGATCGCTTAACCCCAGGGGGTTGAGTCAGCAGTGAGCTGTGATCATGCCACTGGACTCCAGCCTGGGTGACTAAGCAAGACCCTGTCTCAAAAAAAAAAAAAAAAAAAAAAAATCAATCTGTCCTGAACTGCTACTTCAGTAAGATACAATAAAAAATAAATTCTTAGGCCAGGCGCTGTGGCTCACACCTGTAATCCCAGCACTTTGGGAGGCTGAGAGGGGTGGATCACCTGAGGTCAGGAGTTTGAGACCAGCCTGGCCAACATGGTGGAACCCCATCTCTACTAAAAATATAAAATTAGCTTGTTGTGGTGGCGCACACCTATAATCCCACCTACTTGGGAGGCTGAGGCAGGAGAATCACTTGAACCCAGGAGGTGGAGGTTGCGATGAGCCGAGATGGCATCATTGCACTCCAGCCTGGGAAAAAAGAGTGAAACTCTGTCTCAAAAAATAAAAATAAAAACAAATAAATTATTAGAAAAATGATCATAGTTTGGATGTCACAACACTGTCACACTGCTATCAGAGTCTCTAAATGCATAGTCCAAATTTCTGTGCCTATCTTGTTGGACCAGTGACAGTCTGTGGACTATTCGTCTGCAGACCACACTTTGAATTATCACTGACCTAAAGAAAGTCTTTCGTGTGCACATTAGGAAACACATGCAAAAAAAAAAGTTCATAGCAATGTCGTTTCAATAATTGTTTAAAATGGAAGCCATTTAAATGAACTCTGAGAGGAGAATGACTAAAAAATGATACACATTCACACAATGGATTACTGCATAGCAGTGAAAATGTAAAAAGCATGGATGAACAATCAGTGAACACTAGAAGCATAAATGTTGAGTGAAAAAATAAAGTAACTATAAATCACATGCAGTATGACAGCATTTTTATAAAGCTAAAACAGCAGCAAAACCAGGAGCATAGTTCCCTGAGTCTTAAAGTAGCAGGATGCAAGAGGACAGGAGGGCAGACACAGGCTGTGGATGCAATGGTTTTGATATTGTTTTAGATAAACTCACACTTTCCCACTCTCCACCTTTTCCATTCGCAGTTGAATGGGCTCAGTCCTTCCTCCTTCTCAAGCTACTGTCCTCTCTTTTGCCTCCATGATCTCCAAGCTTTGAAAAAGTGTCATCTATGCTCTTACCTCCACTTCTTTGGAGCGTCTTTTTTTTTTTGAGACGGAGTTTCGTTCGTGTTGCCCAGGCTGGAGTGCGATGGTGTGATCTTGGCTCACTGCAACCTCCGTCTCCTGGGTTCAAGCAGTTCTCCTGCCTCAGCCTCCTGAGTAGCTGGGATTACAGGCATGTGCCACCATGCTCAGCTAATTTTGTATTTTTGGTTAAGACAGGGTTTCTCCATGTTGGTCAGGCTGGTCTCAAACTCCCAAACTCAGGTGATCTGCCCGCCTTGGCCTCCCAAAGTGCCAGGATTACAGGCGTGAGCCACTGCACCCGGCATTTTTTTTTTTTTTTTTTTTTTTTTTATACAGGGTCTCACTCTGTCACCCAGGCTGGAGTGCAGTGGCATGATCTCAGCTCACTGCAACCTCCACCTCCCAGGTTCAAGCAATTCTCATGCCTCAGCCTCCCAAGTAGCTGGGATTACAAGCACCTGCCACCATACCCAGTTAATTTTTTTGTATTTTTAGTAGAGATGGGGTTTCACCATGTTGGCCAGGCTGGTCTCGAACTCTTGACATCAAGTGATCCACCCACCTTGGCTCCCAAAGTGCTGGGATTACAGGTGTGAGCCACTGTGCCCAGCGTGTACCTTCTTGACACTCTGGGCACTGCGGGGCTGTGAAATTCAGCACACACTTTCCAGGGATTATCTGCTTGATCTCTGGGGAGCATTTCGTCTTCTTCTCTCCTTGGCAGAGCCTTCTCTCCTAGTCTCTGCACCCTCTCCTCGTTGGCTCAGCTCCTGCTCCTTCCTGTACATGGATAGCTCCAAACGTGATGGCTCTGGCCCACTCCCCTGGAGCCTGCCCCTGGACATCTTCCCCTGGCTGCCCCTCAGGCACCTCAAGCTCATTGTCTCAGGGGCCCCCAGGAATGTCCTCCTGCTCATCAGGTGGGAGGTACCCTCTTTCAGACCAGACTCAGGAAGATGGGGTTCTTCTCTGCCTTCTTCTTCATCACTTTCTAGCACTGACATGACTGGTCTTTACCAGAGAGTTCTAAAGCAGGCTGCGTAGCCGAGGCCCCATTTCTCCTTCCTGTACCTTCCTCTCCCTGCCCTTCTCTTCCTTTTTCAGGTGTTCTGTGTACTTTTCCTCTTCCTATCAAGGCCTGTTTGCAAAAGGTTTCTACCAGGATAACAGACAACTCTTTTCTTAGTCCTTTTGGGCTGCTTTAATGAAATACCTTAAAGTGGGTCATTTATAAACAACAGAAATTTATTGCTCACAGTTTTGAAGGATGGGAAGTCCAAGGTGAAGGTGCCAGCAAGTTTGGAATCTGGTGAGAGCTCACCCTGTTGCATAGATGGCGCCTTCTTGCTAAGTTGTCAAATGACCAAAGGGGCAAACAAGTTCTCTCAGGCCTCTTTTTCTATTTCTTTCTCTTTTTTTTTAAGATGGGTCTCACTCTGTCACCCAGGCTGGAGTGTAGTGGTGCAGTGATGACTCACTGCAGCGTCAACCTTCCCAGGCTCAAGCAATCCTCCCACCTCAGCCTCTTCCCAAGTACCTGGGACTTGTGCCACCATGCCCAGCTAATTTTTAAAATTTTTTGTGGAGATGGGGTCTCACTGTGTTGCCCAGGCTGGTCTCCAACTTTTGGGCTCCAGCAGTCCTCCTGCCTCAGCCTCCCAAAGTGCTGGGATTATAGGTGTGAGCCACCACAGCCAGCCCTCAGGCCTCTTTATAAGGGTACTAGTCCCACTTGTGAGGTTTCCATTCTCATGACCTAATCACCTCCTAAAGACTCTACCTCTTAATACTATTGCATTGGGGATTTGCTTTCAATATATGAATTTGGGGACACACAAACATTTGGGCCGTGGCAACTCCTTTCCTCAGAATTCTTAGATGCAGATTACCTTTATCTGCTGCTCTAATTTTCCTGGAGATTCAGGATGGAGACATTTGGCACCAAATTCCCTAAAATTCCCTACAACCACCTCTCCTCTCATTTTCATACTCATGTTGACTATTTAATATGACTTCTTTCAGCTCCAGAAATTGTGAACTACGAGCCCCTGGGTCTGGAGGCTGACATGTGGTAAGTTGGATAGGCCACTCAGGTGACCTAGCGATCCTTCCAAGGGCAGAAGGCCTCAGATCCTGCTCCAGGTGACATCTGCTTAACCATGAAAGCCCCTTACTCCACACTCACTGTTCAGAGCCTCTGGCTGCTCCCCCGATGTGTTAGACCTGTGGCCAGGGCAGCTGGAAATCTCTAGGCCTGGACCTGAGGCCAGTTAGCTCCTGGCCAGGTCACAGCTTTGTCAGGAATGGAGGAGCAAGAAGAGAGGCAAGGTGGAGGCGCAGGCTCACCCGTGGGCCTGCCCCTGCCGGGTTAAATATAATAGTAACAGTAGCTCGCTCAGTCAGCCAACCAAGTGGTCACTGAAAATCCATGAGTTCTGGGCACTGTGCTGGGCCTGCAGATACTGCAGGGATTAGTTCTCTGCACAGATGGGACTCTTTTCATTTGGACGCAGCTTTACAGTTGGCCAAGCACCTCTGTTACCTGGTTTTCTAAAATCCTGCTAACAGTCCTGTGAGGTAGTTATCATTATCCTCATTTTATAAGGGGAAAAGGGCTCCGAGGTGGTAAGGGACTTACCGAAATCACACAGCCTGCAAGTGCGAGAGTCTGATCTTGAACTCGGGTCTTCAGACTCAGGATTCAGAGCTCGATGACTCCAAACACACCCTGGGCTGCTGCTGAAGAGCGGGATGGAGAGGGGTGTGGAGCATGAGACGGCATCCAGGGTCTGCTGTGGAGGAGGCAAGTGACCTCTTCCCCTTAGATCCATGAGGGTGTCCCTTGCTGGTCGGGGATTGGACCCAGGCGGCCCTGACTTGACTGTTCTTTATTTTGCAGGAGCATAGGCGTCATCACCTACATCCTGTGAGTATCCCTGATCCAGGGGCTCTGGTTCAGCTTAGATCTGGGGGAACCAGAAGGAATGAGACAGGGGCAGGCTGACAGACTGACATTTACTAAGCACCCACCATAATCCAGATGCATTAAGTCCACACAGCAAGCCTGAGGCTAAGTGCTGTAGGTCCATTTCATCCATCTGACCCTGGCATTGAGGTTAAGTAGGCATCCAGGGGAGCAGCCTCAGGCTCTCCACTCTGCACAACCTGTGTCTGCATTCCTCCTGTGGAATGCCAGGGCTCCCCTGCTCACCCTCCCCCAGACTGAGGTATACTGGAGAATGTCACTTTTCACTCAGAACTCTTTTTTTTTTTTGAGACAGAGTCTTGCTGTGTCACCCAGTCTGGAGTGCAGTGGCACGATCTCGGCTCACTGCAACCTCCACCTCCCAGGTTCAAGCAATTCTCCTGCCTCAGCCTCCCGAGTAGCCGGGATTACACGCACCCACCACCATGCCCCATGCCCGGCTAATTTTGTATTTTTAGTAGAGACAGGGTTTCACCATGTTGGCCAGACTGGTCTTGAATTCCTAACCTCATGGTCCACCCACCTCAGTCTCCCAAAGTGCTGGGATTACAGGTGTGAGCCACCGTGCCCAGCCCTTCACTCAGAGCTCTTGGGACAGCCCTGTGAAACTACTTATGCCCTCCCCAATCTTGCCTCTTCTTTCTTTCCCCTTTTCCCCAGATCCCCTTTTCTTCCTCTCACTGTCTCTCTCTTCCTTTCTCCTTCCTCTTTGCCTGTCCCTGAAGTACTCAGTTGCTTAGACAGAGATTTCCTGCATAGCTCCATTGTGTAGTGAGTTACCTCTGGGGCTGGAGTCCCATGATACTATCACTTTCCATCTCTGTGGCCTTGGGTAGGGACTTAACCTCTGGGCTTGTTTTTCTCATGAGAAAAATAGGAATCACAAACTTCCTGCCATGGGTGTGTTGTGAAAGCTAAGTAAGTCAACATGCGCAAGTCTCCTAGCCCTGACTCTGGCACATGCACAGTAGGCTAGTGAGTATTCATTCCATCAGCCCTTCCCAACCATTTTGCCTTCATGGCACACATGGAAAATGCTATTTTTATAGCACACTGGAGTAAGAGTCAACCAGATGGGGCAGGGGGCACCAGTGCTCAGCAGCTGAGGGGATCATTCTCTCAATGATCCCTATGAGCCAGGTCCCTGACTCTCCCAGCAGCACTTGGACTAGGAGCCCTGTGTGACATGGTGGATCCCCCCGAGCTGCAGCTGAAGATCTCAACCCTGGCTGCACAGCAGAGCTTTTAATACCCACCATGGCCCAGGCCCCACCCCAGATCTATTATATCACAATTGCTAGGGGTAGGGCCTTAGTATCTGTATCTTTTAAAACTCCAGCTGAACTTGGTGCAGAGAAGGCTGAGAACCATGGATCTATAGTTTCAGATCAGAGCCAGAACAGTCTGATGTTGGCTCTTGAAACTTTGATTTCTTCAGGACTCTGATTTGAACTATGAAGGGATCCCACGTAATCCCAGCATTTTGGAAGGCTGAGGTGGGCAGATGCTTAAGTCTAGGAGTTCGAGACCAGCTTGGGCAACATGACAAAACCCCATCTCTACAAAAAACAAAACAAAAAACTAGCTAGGTGTGGTGGCACACATCTATAGTCCCAGCTACTTGGGAGGCTGAGGCAGGAGGATCGCTGGAGGATCGCTTGAGCCCAGAAGTTGCAGTGAGCTGTAGTCGCACTACTGCACTCCATCCTGGGCAACAGAGCAAAACCCTGTCTCAAAAAAAAAAAAAAAAAGAAAGAAATGGAATCCCAGTGTCTACTGAGCATATAGTCTTCTTGTGGATCATTTGAATTTAACAGCTTTGTTGAGGTCTGCTCCATGGCAGGCACTGTACCAGGCACCAGGATACTGACATGAAGGAGGGTCTTCCCTGTTTGCTGGGGCTTCCTGTCTGTGGGAGACACACCATACACCTAACTCGCACCCAGTGGAACCAAGGTTAGGCTGGAGGAATGAACATGCCTCTTTGAGACACAGATGGGGAGCCAGTGGTTTGCTGGACTGCTGAAGGTTTATTGAGAGAGAAATAGAGACAGCACATGACTGATGGATCAATTTGAACTGGGATTTAGGGAATGAAGTTAATTCTGTGGGTGGAGGAGGGAAGGGCTGTGCTGGCTGAGGAAATGGCGTAAGAAAAGGAACGGTAAACCTTAAGTGTGGCTGAAATGTACCAAGCGTGGGATAAGGACCAACTCTTTATGCCTTGCTCAAGAGTTTAGATGTGATCCTATAGAAGATGGGAAGTCATAGAGGGCTTTTGTGTTCTCACAATGGCAATAATAATGGCCATTAATTCCAGAGCCCTTAGTGTGGGCCAGGATTGCATGAAGGCTTTTGTATGTATTTATTCTTCACAACAATCATATGAGGTGGGAATTTTATTTTCTTCATTTTGCAGATGAAGAAACTACACAAGGGGTTCTAGCTTCACACAGCTAATGAGTGGCTGAGCTGGGATTCAAACCCAGGATTGCAACATCAAAATTTTTACAGTGTACCTTGCTGCCACCATGCTAAGAAAGTGGCTGTGGAAATGGGGATGACTTTCAAGAGATATTTAGTACATGGAACCCACAAGGAAGCTTTTGGCCAGTCAGATGTGGCAAGGGAATAGAAAGAAGAGTCCAAGGTGACTCCTGTGCTTCTAGCTTGGGTACATTCGCGAAGTACCCGTGATGAATGACAATTCATCAAGGGAGTGCTTGGAATGGGTTTGGACACAATGAGTTTGGGACAATGGCACGTCTGATCCAGACACTGCTGGATCATGCCTCTACCAAGGCATCCCATGAACAACTGAAATCTGAGTCAGGAGATAGTAGATGTAGGAGTCATTATTTGTATGATATCCTTGACAAACCCTGTTGGGGAACCACACAGACCCTTCTTGTCCCTAATGGTCCGTCTATTTCCAAACTTTGTGGGCTCTGCTCAAGTTGCTCCTGTAACCCAGAAGGCCTTTCCGTCTCCTTCTCTGACTGCTGACAACCTCTTTATTCTTGAAGACACAAACGATGCAAATATCTGTGCCACTGTGAAGCTGCACTGGGCCTCCCTCTTTCCTGTGCTCCCCTGTCCTTTGGCTGGCCTTCCATTATATTCTGCTTTGTCCTGCTTGGGATCACAAAAAGACATGTCTCTGTGTTTCTCTCCCCTCTGCTTTTGAGTCCCTTGAAGACACAATTTCTCTCTGTCAGGTGCTTAGGAGGAGCTCCGTGAACATGTATTGAATTGGACTCAGCTGAACAGGCTGCTGGTTGGCTGCCCAGAGGGGGCAGGCTGTGTTGCTGGGAGCCTTCCAGCTCCCTGCAGCAGTCATGGGGCAGGGTTCCCCGAGTCCATCATCCCCATTTCCACCTACTTTCCCTTAGTTATGTGATTCCCTCTCTGTTGTACTCAGCTTAAGTGGAGCATCCCCTTTCCTGGGAGACACGAAGCAGGAAACACTGGCAAATATCACAGCAGTGAGTTACGACTTTGATGAGGAATTCTTCAGCCAGACGAGCGAGCTGGCCAAGGACTTCATTCGGAAGCTTCTGGTTAAAGAGACCCGGTAAGAGGACAGAGAAGCCACTGGTTTCTCAGGTACTGATCCCTTCCTGTCGCCTCTGTCAAAGACCTGTCAGTGTGTCCCCGCTTTGACATAGCTGTCATCTGCACTGTTGTGGTCTAATCCGGGCAGGTGCTGGAAAGTGTGGCCTAGCCAAGATGTGGCATTTGTCTTGTTTGCTCAAGTCTTTCTGCTTTCTTCTCCTGTTGAAATGTAAATTGTGTGTGTGTGTGTGTGTGTGTGTGTGTGTGCTGCAAGTCAGCCTGGGTTTCTTTAGGGCTCATTACCTTGTGCAGTCTGTCCCAAAGGCACCTGGAATTCAGATTTGAAAAGGTTAAGTGGCAGGGTTTTCAAGCCAGTTCAGGTTGGGAGTAGGAGCTGGTAGGCTCAGAGAGGTCAGTATGGTGCGATGGTGGAAGACATGCTAACCGTATCCCTTCTCCAGGGGCCAGGGTGAACCCCGTGGCTGTGGGGTCAAAGAAGGAAATAGGCAGGGAATTGCAGAGTGCTCGGTACCCAGAGCATGCCCTGGATGGGGCAGGAAGAAAGGTCCACAGACTAGAACACCATGTCCTCTCCATCCCACAGACTTCAGAGAGGGCCAGAGTGGGGTTGTCTGGAGTGCAAGGGCCCTGATTTTCCTGTCTAAGAGCAGTGCTAGGGAGAGTTGCTTACCTGGGTACAGAGCAGCGAAAGGCAGAGAACAGATCCAGGAGGCAAACAGAAAAACAGACCAGGGATTTAGCAATGGAGAGTTGGCTTTCGGAAGATTCTGGAAGCTCATTGGAGCATTTATGACTCTTCTTAGGCCTTTCAGCTTTGGGACTAATAGTATGGGTTTAGGTAACAAGGCCACTCTATTGAGGGGTCTGCCTGGACTGCTTCCTTCCCCTGGAGTGCAGGATTTGCAGCCAGTTCCCATCCATTTCTGCATCCTCCATTCCACTGGTTTGATGGCAGTAAAGCCAAATAATGCCAAAATACAGGTCTAAAAAGAGTGAGAACGGAGATGGTTGCTCCCAACTTCTGTCCTCATGGATCATCACTGTTTCCCAATCCTCATTGCAGGAAACGGCTCACAATCCAAGAGGCTCTCAGACACCCCTGGATCACGGTAAGGGCACAGCCATGAGTTCCAATGGACAAAGGGTCCCTGCTCTGTCGCCAGGGTTGGCCTGGGCAGCCAGATGCAGAGGGCCCATGGAGAGGCCTTTGCTTTAAACACTGACCCTGGGCACAGATGAAAGCTAGCCAGGGGCCCCAGAGGGCCTGGGCTTGTTCGAATAGGTTTATTTGCTTGCTATTTTAAGTTTGTGTGTCTCAAATTCAGGTAACTTATGAAATGAAACCCTCACAAACCGCAGTTGAAACTCTTTTTCTTTGGGGCTAACTTACACAGTGTTCTTTGTTGAAGGGTATGTCACTGCCACTTCTCCAAGTGGAAATCAGGACTCCCCAGGTGTAGAGAGATCGATGACAATTGAAAACCCCAACTTTGTGACCAGGCCTCCTTCCTTCTGATTTTTGGGGCTCTAAGTCAAGGATGATACTTAAATCAGCCACCCACCTCCTCAGGCCCTGAGGAATGGGGCCTGAGACAGAGGCCTGGTGGAGAAGAGAGACAGCCACTGTTAGGGCAATTCTGTTCCCTCTGGGGAGAGTCAGGGCAAAAAAAATGAATCCCTGCCTAACTCGCCTTGCAGTCAGGCTTCTTGCTGGCTTTCCAGTCAGCTGCTGGCTTTCCAGAGGCTCTTGCGGTCTGGTGTAATGACGAACACTTTGAGAGGGTGAGACTCAGCAGGATTCAGGCCCTGATTCTGCTGACTGACGAGCTATGCACACCCAGGGACGTCACCAGACTTCCCATTCACCTTAACTGTTATGTGAGAAGGCCAGCAAGGATGAAATGACCATAAGAAAGGTGGAGATAAGAGAGGATGAGGCAGGCCAGGTGCAGTGGCTCATGCCTGTAATCCCAGCACTTTGGGAGGCTGAGGCAGCAGAAGGATGACTTGAGCCCAGGAGTTCAAGACCAACTTGAGCAACATGCCGAGACCCCATCTCTCTAAAAAATAATAATCAATCAATCAATACAAAGAGAAGGTGAGGCCTGTGGAAGACAGAACAGGGAGGGCTGGAGTCGTCTGGGAGGAGGTCAGCTTCATCTGCTCAGCTTCATCAGCTCATTGAAGTATGGGGAAGGCCCAAGGAGCCCTGAAAGAGAGATGCTCCTCAGCCCCGCTGTGTGAGCCCTGGCCTTGTGCGCTCCAGCCCTGCGCAGATGCCTGCGGAGTCCTGGCTGCAGCCTGCTTGTCTGCCTGAGCACCCCTTAAATGCTATGTGTGTGGAGCTCTCTCTAATGGCTGTGGACCCTTCCGCCCTGAATGAGCATGCAGACAGCACCCCCACACTCCTTGACCTCACTTATGGTCTAAGGGGGTGCTTATCCCACCCTGGTTCTCCCCGTGGCCTGACGCATGCAGTGAACGCCAGAGGCCGCTTGTGTGCCTTCCGCCTGCCCCTTGGACTGCCCTCTGGGGTGGGCGGCAAATTAACACTCTGGTTCTTCTGTCTGAACACCCACCAGTCAAAAGGAGAAGGCAGAGCCCCCGAACAGCGGAAGACAGAGCCCACCCAGCTGAAGACCAAGCACTTGAGAGAGTACACTCTCAAATGCCACTCAAGCATGCCTCCCAACAACTCCTATGTCAACTTTGAGCGTTTTGCCTGTGTGGTGGAAGACGTGGCTCGGATGGACCTGGGATGCCGTGCCCTGGTGGAGGCCCACGATACCATCCAGGACGATGTGGAGGCCCTGGTCTCCATCTTCAATGAGAAGGAAGCTTGGTACCGAGAGGAGAATGAGAGCGCCCGGCACGACCTGTCCCAGCTCAGGTATGAGTTCCGCAAGGTAGAGTCATTGAAGAAGCTCCTGCGAGAAGACATCCAGGCCACGGGATCTAGCCTCGGAAGCGTGGCCAGGAAACTGGACCATCTGCAAGCCCAGTTTGAGATTCTGAGGCAGGAGCTCTCCGCAGACTTGCAGTGGATCCAGGAGCTGGTGGGCAGCTTCCAGCTGGAGAGTGGGAGCTCCGAGGGCCCAGGCTCCACATTCCACCAGGACACCAGTGAATCCCTGTCAGAGCTGCTCAGCAGATCATGCACTGAGGAAGTTCTGGCCGGCTGGAAGCTCTGATCGCCAGAATCCAGTCAGTGATGCATCCCAAGAGGTTTGCAGAAGCATGTTCTCATCCGCCCTGCTGCAGCATCCAGCTAGAATTATCCTGCAGGGGTGTGTGTCTGTAGTATAGCCTTCCATCCTCTCCACAGAATCCAGAATCGCTGAGGTGCCAGTTAATTCTTCATTCTGCACCTCCCCTCACCAATCTGGTTTTCTGGGAGGGCGCTGGCAGGGCAGCCAAGCTGTTAAAACAATTAGAGAGTGAGTACCCCTCAGGGTCCCTTTCTCCAGAGGGAGGATGGCTGGCCCTGGGGAGTTGCTTGAGAATTGATTTGTGATGAAGGATTTGTTCACATTTCACTTTCTGCCTACATACCTTAGGGACTGTAGATCTTGGGTAATATTTGAGTTAATTAGGAATAACTAAGTCAGCGTGGTGCTTTCCTGCTACAGAAGCAGGGATTTAAAATGCATAGAGAAAATAATATTGCCTTTCGTTTGCATTGATTTTTCACTTACCAAGCACTTATGTCTGACAAATGACCTCACTTGGTCCTTAAGAGAACTCAGTGAGATAGAAAGGTGGGTGGCATTATTATTATTATTATTATTTCCATGTAACTAATGAGAAAATTGACTCAGAGAGGGAAAATGATATAGTCAATCAATACAGATGAAACAGAAACCCAGGATGCCCATCTCTAAGATGAGGTATATGGGAGAAAGTAGTAAGGCTTTGCTGTAAATATCTACCTTAATATTAAAGTCCAGGTCCCAGAGGCAAAGTAAGCAACTTCATGCATTCTGCCAGGTGTAGGTGGAACGCATACACCTGCAGATGATTGTCCCAGGAGCTCTGTCCCAGAAGGCACAGTCATTGTCCCTACCCAGCCCTGTCTCTGTCTGAAGACCAGCCTGCAAGCAGGAGAGAAGGAAAGAAGGAGTCTTCCCATTCTCCACCCTTTCCCCTCTTCTGGCTAACGGCCCCATCTCTGTGTCGAGAATAAAGGCCAGAAGGTCCTCAACAGGAGATTCCTTTTCTTAGGTACCTAGGCCATTGGGCCTTGAAGGCCTAAGAAGTTCCATGAGGGTTTTTGAAAAGGGCAAATGTAAAGATGGGGAAGTGCAAGGCCACATGGTCGTTTCATGACCCAAAGCTTTGAGCACCCCTCCCCAAGGATTATAAGATCTCATCTCCCTTTCTCTGGGGGAGGGGACAGTCAACCAACTCATGTCAACAGAGCGTGGCATATGAGCCTAGTGCTGAGCTAGAAGCTTATGGGTAGGGGCATAACTTGTATAGTTCAAACTTGTATAGTTCTTCATGGCCTCACAAAACATCCCTATCTTAGAGGCAGACTAAATGATATTCCCAATTTAGAGATGAGGAAACAGGGAGAGGATGGGATTTTCCCAAGGTCATATCATTATGGCAAAAGTAGAGACCTTCTAATGACAAGACTGTTGCTCTTTCTGCTTCCCCTGGCTGCGCCAGGCTCCAGAAGTTTACTCCCTGCTTGTGGGGGCAGCTCACACCTGGATTCATCCATCCATTTACGAATTATACTTAGGCACCAACCAACCTCCAAATGCCCGGCTTGACTCTGGGGATACAATGTTAAGTAAAAACAGGCCTGATTCCTGCCTCACGGAGTGCTCAGTCCAGTGAAGGATTTGAACATTGATCAAGAATCACAGAGAGATAGAGCTGCAGCTTGTGTTCATGCTGAGAGAGAAGCACATAGCACTGCAGGGGCCTGCCGTCGGGGTCTGACAGCGTTGGGGGAAGTGTCCTGAAGCAGTGACACTGGAATGGAGGTCAGCTAAGCCAACCAGGGAGAGAGAAGTTTCCCAACAGAGCCATCATACCAGGGCTCTGTGATGAGAGGCAGTGTGGAAGGTTGAGAATGCGAGGACTGAAAGCTGGAGGGGAGAGAATAGGAATACAGTGTGGAAATGACCAGAGAACAGGCAGGACCAGCAGGGCTTTGGCCATGTAGAAGAGCTCTGCCCTTATCCCAAAAGTCATGGGAAGCCAACGGGTTCCAGGTGCTGGGGAGGGAATGCCCCGTGAACAGCTCAGACAGGAAGTGGTTTAGGACAAGACAGGAAAGCTTCATCTCATGAAACTATTTCTTCAGAATCCTGTCTCCTTTTCTATATGCATGAAGGATCATTTCAAATATCATATACAATATTTGTAACAGAAACTTTCTTCATCAGCTATGAGAAACCATGGTGATAAGATGCATCATCATTTTATGGACCACTAAGAAAAAAAGCCCAAGATGGGGAGTCTAATAGGAAACTCTCTCTACCCCCACCACATAAAGCTGTGATGCCCTCAGTGAGAGGGTAAATGAGAAATAGAACCACCATGCAGAAAGGGGGAGCAAGGAAACCCGTGCATCTCAACCTTGACACTAAGTGGGGGTGAAAAATCCTTCCCTGAGAACAGGAGTCCCAAGCCGGTGGTACTCATGCAGGTTTGCTTTCTGAATTTGCACAATCAGTGTGATCCAAAAGAACATCAAGCAGAGTGTAATGTCCAACAGTCTGAGGCTGGGTGGCCCTGGATGGCTGGCAAAAACAGTACTATCCTCTCCCGGAGCACCTGCCTTCTGTCCGGGCCAACAGTAGGAATATGATACCATCATCTGGGAGATGCCTCCTGACTTCAGAGATCCAAAAATGTACATCTTGGCACCAGTGAAAGATGGTAAAAGCTCCGTTTCCTACATCTTACCCTAGAGAATTGGTTCAAATGACCTGTCTACAGTCTCTCCAAGGTCTTACCTGCCCTGTCACGGGAAGTTGTATACTTGTTTGGTGCTGAGACACTGCAAATATTAAATGTCCCTTTGGCCATGTTAACAGACCTTGACCTTCACACAGCCAGGTTTCTAAGGAGAGGAAGCCACTGATGGGGCAACACAGGGCAAGCTTTTTAGTGAGGGTCAAAATAGAATGCAGGCCCAGTGTGGTGGCTCACGCCTGTAATCCCAGCACTTTGGGACGCTGAGGTGGGTGGATCTCTTGAGGTCAGGAGTGCGAGACCAGCCTGGCCAACATGGAGTAATCCTGTCTCTACTAAAGATATAAAAATTAGCTGGGCATGGTGGTGGGTGCCTGTAGTCCCAGCTACTCAGGACACTCGGGAAGCTGAGGCAGGAGAATCGCTTGAACCTGGAAGGCAGAGGTTGCAGTGAGCCAAGATCATGCCATTGCACTCCAGCCTGGGCGACAGAGTGAGACTCTGTCTCAAAAAAATAAAAAATAGAATACAGTAAAAGAGTAAAATGTCGGCAATGATTTGAATGGGAGAAATTGGGAAAAGGGAGGGAGAAGTGGTTATTTTAGAATCATGATCAGCTATACACAGTGCTGAGAGTCACCCATTTAGTTGGCCCCGAGCTGGACTCTGAACTCTAAGTGGTTTTCCTTACAGCAGTGACATCGTCCTCTCTATGCTCATGTCCAGTCATAGTAACTGTTTCTCACTTAGATGTGTCGTAAACAGACCTTTTTCTGTACAAAGAGCTTCTAAAGACAAATGAAAGAGAGTTGAGAAATGCCCCCAAGTCTTTTGGGGAAAGCAGAGGAGACCATGACCTTCCTCTGTGTCCTGGCCAGCTGAAGTCCCGTCCTTCCATGGCATTGGAACCTAATGCTGGGGGAGCCCGGGGGCCTGTGGGATGCAGCCACAGGACCTGCTTATCTCTGCTCCCCACATGCCCTCAGCTGACTTTTTACAACAGTGTGGAGGGCTAACAATGGTGGGAAGGGCTGTGGGAATGGACTGTTTCGCTGGTGCCTAGAGGAAGGAAGTCTTGTGGGTGCTGCTCTGTGGGCAGCCATTGAGGATTTTTAATTCACCAAATTGCAATTTTTTTTGGAGGGGGGCACACAGAGTCTCACTCTGCCACCCAGGCTGGAGTGCAGTGGCATGATCTCGGCTCACTCCAACCTCTGCCTCCCAGGTTCAAGCAATTCTCCTGCCTCAGTCTCTTGAGTAGCTGGGACTACAGGTACGCAGCACCATGCCTGGCTAATTTTTGTATTTTTAGTAGAGATGGGGGTTTCACCACATTGCTCAGGCTGGTCTCGAACTCCTGACCTCAGGTGATCCACCCACCTCTGCCTTCCAAAGTGCTGGAATTACAGGCGTGAGCCACTGCGCCCAGCCCAGACTGCAAATTAAAGGTCGGCTTCTGTGCTCTGTTCAAACACCATCCTGGGCCATTTGGGAGGAGAAAGTGAGTGTATGACATTGCCCTGAATAACAATTCTCAAGGAAGCTGGCAAGCTGGCCCTTGGGGAAGGGAGCTGCCTGTCCCTGCTGTGAGGCAGGTGCTCACAGCCTAGCATTGCCTGACTGTATGTCAGAAGGTGGGGTGATGGTTTGGTAATCGATGATTCCACAGCTGTGGGAACCTGGCAGTGAAGGGATGGAGCAGAGGAATAATGGCAGAAAGAGCCGGAGTCTCCCCCATGGGCCCCCTCCCCTCCCCTGCAGGTGATCATGAAGATGGTGGCTTCCTACCTCACTCCATCACGCAGCACAAGCGGCCCAGCCCATGCTGGAGGTGGCTGTGTGCCCAGCTGTCACCCCTACTGTCAATCTTCTATAAATGTCTGTGGGACTAGATGCCTTTTTTCCTTGGTCTGTGAAATTCTTGACCCCGCAGTGGGCATGTTCACGTTGCAAAAGGGTCCAGTGCCATTGAACAAACACTGATTGTGCTCTGGCTCAGGGGGAGGTGACAGACAAGGACAAGACAACCTCAAATAAAAGACTCAGTGTCTGGGGCAGATGGGGATGCAGCCAACTAGATTGGAAAAGCTATGGTGAGTGATAAAATAGAGCTTCCTCATCTCCTAGAAATCAAAGGAGAGAGGAATCTGATTGAGAAAGGGTAAGAGGGTGGCAGAGAACAGAGGCCTTCCCAGGGACGCTGTCCCCACCAGTGACCCCCCTCCTCCACCCCCAAGCTGTGTCCCTTGAGGAAGGCATGAGTAAAGTCTGGAAGGTCGGGGGGCTGAGCCAAGATTGGGGTTGGAAACTTGGAACAGTTGAATGGAGATTAAAGAGAGGGAGATTACACAGATTTAAAAGAGTGTTTTAAACTTTTCGTTACGGTCCCCTCAGCAGGAAAATTGCCAAAAGTTGCACAGAAGTATAAGGAATGGGATAGTGGATTCCAGGACCTATGACCCCGCTCCAGCAGGAATGAAGTCATGTGGGTCCTCTTTCATTCATCTCTCCCATTACTTTTCTTCTGGGGTATTTTAAAGCAAACTTCAGACTTATTTAACTCATAAATTCTCCAGCATAAATCTCTGCTAAGGATTTTCTTCTTCTTCTTCTTCTTTTTTCTTTTTTTCTTTTTTTTTTTTTTTTTTTTTGAGACAGAGTTTCACTCTTGTTGCCCAGGCTGGAGTGCAATGGCGCGATCCTGGCTCACTGCAACCTCCATCTCCCAGGTTCAAGCAATTCTCCTGCCTCAGCCTCCCGAGTAGCTGAGATTACAGGTACCCACCACCACACCCAACTAGTTTTTGTATTTTTAGTAGAGACGGGGTTTCACCATGTTGGCCAGGCTAGTCTTGAACTCCTGACCTCAGGTGATCTGCCTGCCTCGGCCTCCCGAAGTGCTGGGATTACAAGCATGAGCCACCACGGCCAGCCAGGACTTTCTTTTTAATGCAACTCCGTGCCATTATCACACTTGACAAAATCAGCAATAATTCCTTCATCTCATCTGGATTCCCATTCCATACTCACATGTCCCCCCAACTCCCAACAGTGTCCCCTTAAATCAGGATCCAAACAGTCCACATGTGGCATTTGGTTGCTACGTCTCTCAAGTCTCTTGGGTTTTATAATAGTACAAAAGGAAGAACCTTTGAAGCTTTTCCTGGGGACAAAAAATTGCTCAGAAAACTGATGGTCCCATAGAAGAACAAAAAACAGAGCGTATCCACGTTGAGACCTAACTCAGAAATGTGAGACCAGGCCAAGCAAGGAAAGGAACGTTTCTGCCTCCTTCCACTGGCTTGTTCACTATAGGGGACAGCCTGCAGGCTCACAGCCTTTCTGCAACTCCCCCTCCCACTTAGGAGGAGGCAGAGCCTCAAGCCTCCCACAAGCCCCATGTGCTCCTTTCCTGGGAAAACAGGTGGGTGAAGGCAGCAGAGCTCAGGCTTCAGCCATCAGAACATCCACCGAAGGGGAGGGGTGGAGGAGTGCCACCTATAAAATTCCATTGAGGGAAGGGCAGTGGGGAGGGGTCCTGGGCAGGAGAGAAGTGGGTATGAGAGTGCCCTGGCTTTCACTGGAGTAAGGGGCTGGAGAGATGGCACAGATGGGGGTTGGAGGTGCAATCTGCTTGCAGTTCCTAAACAGGCCTAGTATCTAGAGAAAATCGTTGTGTGGGGGGTGGAGTTGAGGGAGTCGCCTCTTCAGTAAAGCCGGGATTCCTTTTTCATGCCTTAGCAGCGGCTGCTGCTTCCTGCCCCTGCCTGTGGATGTTGGTACTGACCTGGCACACCCCACTGGACTTTTTCAAAGGCATTTGCAGCTGCATAAACAAAACTTGACTACCCCACAGTTTTCTGTCTTCTTGCTTCCCTTTTGGACATTTTTCCAAGACACCAAACACACTTCTAGGAGCCTGGTCAGAATCGCCCAGGGCTCCCTGGTATCACGGATGGACCACAAGGCCAGAAGGCGGGCACTTTCTGTTTGCAGGGAGGGGCGGGTAAGGAGAAGGCAGGACACAGTTCCATCTCCCCCTCACACCCCCAGTTGAATCAGAAGTGTTTGTGCCACATTCCCTCTGGGAACAATTTTGCTGCAGAATTTTCACCTCTGCTGCAGAATTTACATCTTTCCAGGCTGAGATGTCAGCATCAGTGTTTGGTGGGGCTCTTAACAACCAGGAAGGCCCATTGATTAGGAAAGGCCAGCCTGACAGAATGATAGCCCCGTGGCCGCCTCCTCAGGGTTGGTGCTGTTGTGTGTAGCTATAAACAGGGCCCTCAAAAGAATTGCATCACCTCCCATTAATAGCCTCTGGGAATGATCTCACCTGACATTTTAGCTGGGCCCCTCTGCTCAGTGGCTGGCACTGCTGGGCCAGGAGGAGGGTGGGATTCTCATTAACAAGATTCCCCACACATGCAAGTTGACCTTCCAGCCATGGGCTTAGCTCTTCCTCCCCTGGGTGAGGGTGCCAGTCAGTAAGTGGGCAAAAAGAAATCTCTTCTCCCCCAGAGTCTACTAATCCCATCTGAGCAAACTCTCCTTGTGAGGTGTACGTGCCTCTGTGAGGGTTAGGCTCAAAGGTCATTCATGCCCAGGGGAATTGCAGACATCAGTGAAGTTAGACTTAGACATGGTTGATGGGTTGGGGAGGGTGCTAAGCACCTTGGAAAGGAGATTCTAGGAGCTTGGAGGTGTGAGGGAGAGAGGACTAACAAAAAACAAGCAGTCAGCCCTCCCTACCTGCAAGTTCCACATTCTCAGATTCAGTCAACCACAGATCAAAAATATGCAAAAAGTAAAAATAAAAATAACATTACAATAATAAATGCAAATAATACAGTGTGACAACTATTTAAATAGCATGTACATCATATATGCTATTACAAGTAATCTAGAGATGATTTAAAGCATTAGGGGAGGGTATGTGTAAGTTATATGCAAATACCACACTATTTTATAATAAGGGACTTGAGCATCCGTGGATTTTGGTATCTGCGGCAGTCCTAGAACCAACCCTCCAACGATTGAATGTGAATCCCTCAATGAGGATTCACATGAGGAGTGAATGTGAATAAATTCACATGAGGAATGAGGAGTGAATGTGAATAAATACAGAATAGAATATTGGGTAGCACCACGTGTAATGAAGATTTAGTGCCCCGGCATAGTGAATCATGGGGGAAGTTGAGTTGCTACTTTATATAGGGTGGTCAAGGAAGGCTTCCCTTAGGAGGTAACATTTGAGCAAAGACTTGAACAAAGTGATAAAGTGAGTATAGGAGAGAGCAAGGGCAAAGACCCGGAGGCTTTGGATTCACAGACCAGCAAGTGGACCTGTGCGATGGGAGCCAAATGGATAGGAAGGAGAGAGGTAGAAAATCAGGGTGGAGGGTGCAGGCCTTGAGGGTCTCCATGAGCTCGTGGAGATGTACAGAGGGCACAGGGAAGCCACTGGAAGGCTTGGAGAAGGGAAAAGGCAAGGTCTTCAGCACAGATAGGTCACCCTCCATCCACTTTTGTGCCTCCCTTCCAGGGGGGACTAGACCCAGGGCTGGGCTTGCAGGTGCACAGAGTGGGTGACAGACAGTTAAAGACAGGATCTAGAGGGCTGGACATGGCCTGGTGGTTCCTCCGGCAGCCTTGTCCTTTTCTCTTCCCATTCCTTGTCTTTCTCCTTCCCCTCCTTTCTTTCCTTCTGTACTCTTTGGCCCAAAAGCACTGTGCTTCAGTTTCAGAGGGTGAATAGCCCCTGGTTTTCTCATCTCCCATCCACTTCCAGGTTGCATGCACTCCCCCTCCAGCTCCGGGTCACCCCACCCCCTGCCCCTGGAGCTCTACATCCTACTGACTCCTGGGCAAAGCCATGGGGAGCCTTTGTGCCCTGACACCCTTTCAAGGTGGTGTGACTTGGCTGACCAGGTGACCTGGGCCCCTCATCAGTGGGAGTGAGTAGGTCCCAGGTCCTGGGATTTCATTCCAACTTGTCTCTCCAACAGCTCAGGGAAATGACTTAACCATACAACTATTAAGCACTCACTGTTGTAGGTCCCGGGTTGGGAGGAGAGTGGGGTGGGGCGTTGACGTAGACAGGAAGAAAGTCTGTGCCCTCCAGTCATTTTCCAGGAGTGGGGTGATTCCTCAGCAAGGCTGGCTCTGAGAGGTGCTGGACTTCATAAAGGAGCACACATGTGCTTTGTTCATGTCAGGGAGGGAGACATGATTTTCTGGAATTTGTCTTGGAGGAGATCATGTCTCAATTGGGCTTTGAAATACTTGAAGGCCTTCCAGGGGGATGGGCAGCAGGGGCTGCCACGGGATGGACCTCCTGCCAGAGGCTGCCAGCTCCAGAGCAGCGTGGCCAGCAGTGTGCACTGGCTTTCTTCTGGTCCCTGATGCCATGATGAAAAATCAAGCTTGGAGGTGTGCTCCAAGCATGGTTAGGAGAGAAGACCCACGCTTGGGAATCAATAGGCTCCCTCGCTTAGCGTTCACCAGGTGAGTGAGGCGTTGCGGCAGGAAGGCTGTCAGAGCAGAGAGAAAACCAGAGCTGCCCGGGACCTTTGGAATCATTCTAGGCAGTTCATTTTCTTGAGGTCATGGGGGCCTTTGAGAATCGATAAAAGCTATCGACTCTCCTCCAAAGAAATGCATGTCTGTACATACACACTAAATTTTAAAAATTAAGTTATAATTTATAGATCATAAAATTCACCATTTTAAAATGTACAATTCAGTGGTTTTTAGTATACTCACGAGGTTGTGTAACCATTATCACTATCTAATTCCAGAACGTTTACATTACCCCAGGAAGAAATGTCATACCCTTTAGTAGCCATTCCCTGTTCTCCCCTTTCCCTAGCCCCTGGCAGCTACCCATCTGCTTTGTTTCTATGGATATGTCTGTTCTGGACATTCTATATAAATTGAATCATACAGCAGGTAGCCTTTTGTGTCTGGCTTTTTTCATTTAACATAATGTTTTTAAGTTTCATCCGTGTTGTAAAATGTATTGGACTCAATTTTTTATGAATAGTATTTCTGACTAATATTCCTTTGTATGGATATATAGGCACATTTTGTTCACAGAACCCCTGAAACCTATCTCTTGATTTCAGAAAACCTTACTTTACAAAAGGGGGGTGTTGAAGAGGGAATGGAGAAGGCAGGAAAGCTCACAATAACTTATTACTATTTATTGAGTGGTGCTGGGCTAAGCACTTTATATATGCATGATCATATAATCCTTAACAACCCTGTGACATGATATTATTATCCCCATATTACAGATGGGGAAACTGAGGCTCAGAGAAGCCATCCCAAGCTTCTTGGAGAAGTCAAAATTTAAGCTGAGCTTTGACTGCCAGGCTGTGAAAAGCAACTGCACATCCTGTCGCCTCTTGACCTTCATCAAAGCCCTTATTTCCTTCCATTTATTTTTTAATGGAGTATGAATTCCCTGTCTACCAACAAGGCATTTGTTTTGCTAAGCCCAGAATCGCCCCAGTGCCCAGAGGGCATCCCAGACTGCTGTAAAATGACCCTCTCCCCAGAGTGATGTGCGATTGGGGATCCTGCCGCCTGCTGTTCCCCTTCAGGAGCTGCTGAGCCTCCAGCCAAGGCTGCGTGTGTGTCAGTCTGTGGTAATAATAGCTGAGAGGCATCTCCTGAACAGCTGAGACATGTGTAGCTGTTGCCCTGACTGTGATGCTCCCACGGTGTGCCCCGCCTGGCGGGGAGATGCCTGGGTCAAGCCAAGGGCGGTGGGCATGCAGTGGGTGGGGGGTTCTGTGGCGAGGAGGGTGGCTGCTGTCTGAAGCCCAGCATCAGCTGCCATGCTCTGCTTTGTCTCTCAGCCAGTGGACAACCAGCAAGCCATGGTGCGCAGGGAGTCTGTGGTCAATCTGGAGAACTTCAGGAAGCAGTATGTCCGCAGGCGGTGGAAGGTGTGTCCAGGGTTGGGGCCGCGGGGGACAGAGCGGGGGCTTGGGTGGGGTTTCTGGCTCTCCAGGGTCTCCATGCATGTTCTCACCTGGGCGTTCCTTTCCTCTGCCTCCCTCAGCTTTCCTTCAGCATCGTGTCCCTGTGCAACCACCTCACCCGCTCGCTGATGAAGAAGGTGCACCTGAGGCCAGATGAGGACCTGGTGGGTAAATGCATGCCCTCTTCTTGGGCAGAATTCTGGGGTAGCCTGGAACTCAGGGATGGGTGAGTTTCCTTTCCCCTCACAAGGCAGGTGGGTGTTCACTGTTTCCAGCCAGTTCTGCTGGCCCAGTCCTCCTGTTCACTGAAGGCTGAAGTGTGATCTTCAGAGGAGTGTGTTCTGGGGACCTCTGGGTGGTGCCAGGAGGGGAGTGCCAATGCGGCAGCGTGAACTCCTGGAGGATCTCCCATCCTTTCCTGGTGGGCATTCAGAGGGACCGCTGCTGCCGGCTGACCGCAGACAACCCAAAATGTATTTCTGACAACCCAAAAGCTGCTTTAGAATGGGAGCTTTACATTCTTTTTTCCATATTTCTATTTCTGCTTTGTTTCAGATTACCATCATCATAATATTTAGACAATATCTTATATTTGATTACTTTATTGCCATTTTGTATACATTTAAAAGGAGTAGCTTATAACAGAATAATATACTGGTGAAGAGGGTGGCCTCTGGAGTCAGACTACCAGGATTCAAATCTGCCACTTACTGCTTACTGTGTGACCTTGAGGAAATTACTTAACTTCTCTGTGCTGAGATTTCATCATTTGTAAAATACAGTTAATAGTAGTTCCTAAAGATTAAATAATGACATCTTCTTCCTTTTTTTTTTTTTTTTTTTTTTAGACGGAGTTTCGCTCTTGTTGCCCAGGCTGGAGTGCAATGGTGTGATCTCAGCTCACCACAACCTCTGCCTCCTGGGTTCAAGCGGTTCTCCTGCCTCAGCCTCCCAAGTAGTTGGGATTACAGTCATGCGCCACCACACCCAGCTAACTTTGTATTTTTAGTATAGATGGGGTTTCTCCATGTTGGTCAGGCTAGTCTCAAACTCCGGACTTCAGGTAATCTGCCCGCCTCGGCCTCCCAAAGTGCTGGGATTACAGGCATGAGCCACCATGCCCGGCCAATAATGACATATTCTGAAAGCCTGGTATGTGAGTGCTCAGTAAGTGTTAGCAATTATTGTTGTTTAAAACCCCTGTAGGCTGGCAGTAGTGGTTCATGCCTATAATCCCAGCACTTTGGGTGGCTGAGGTGGGAGGTTCATTTGAGGCCAGGAGTTAAAGACCAGCCTAGGCAACATAGTGAGACCCTGACTCTACAAAACAAAAACAAGCAAACAAACAAAAAAATTAGCCAGGTATGGTAACATGCACCTATAGTCCTAGCTACTCAGGGAGCTGAGGTGGGAGGATCACTTGAGCCCAGGAGTTAAAGGTTACAGTGAATTATGATCACACCACTGCATTGCATCCTGGGCGACAGAGCATGACCCTAACTCTAAAGAAAATTAAATTTAAAAATTAAAAAAATAAAATCCTCCTGTAGACTTTAAAATGCAGTTGGTAGGGGTTCCCTGGACAGCCCCACCCCCGGCTTATGGAGTGTGATGTAGGGTGCTCAGGAGTGTCTGGGATGGCACAGGTCAGGACAGAAGGGGACACCCTGTTCAGGGAGCGACTGGGAGGTGGGTGCCTAAGAAGGCTGAGCAGCCTCATGGTGCACGGCTAGACCCAGGACAGCCCTGCTGTCCCCACTCCCTCCACACAGCCTGGGTTCTTCTCTCTTCAGCATGATCTGTTGCCAGCACTTGAGGATTTATGGCCCAGAGGCCCCAAACAACTGTGTGGCTTTGGCCAAGCCCTGTGCCTGCCCTGGCTGCTTTCCTCATCTCCTATACAGGGGATTGGACCGCTCTCCCTCTGAGAATCCCTGATAATGGCAAGCAGACTTTACCCAGCTTATTTTTTTACTGTTTGGCTCTGACTCAAGCTAAAAAGTTGCTATTCAGCAGAGCTTGAGTTATTTTTATTGTTATAGCCGGGCTTGGTCTAGGATGTATTTGGCTAAAGTTGATCTTGACCTTGGATTTCCAGCTGGCTCAGGCTGGAGGAAGGGGAAAAGGCCCTGGGAGGATGAGTGGCAGATGGTGGGCATGCCTTGCAGGCTGAGCCACTGGCCCTGCTTCCCTGACAGATACAATCTGTGGGGAGAGAAGACCAGAGTAATTGAGAGGAATGTCAATTTTTTTTTTTTTTTTTTTTTGAGACAGAGTCTCACTCTGTCTCCCAGGCTGCAGTGCAGTGGCACCATCTCAGCTCACTGCAACCTCTGCCTCCTGGGTTCAAGCGATTCTCCTGCCTTAGCCTCCTGACTAGCTGGGATTACAGGCCTGCACCACCATGCCTGGCTAATTTTTGTATTTTTAGTGAAGATGGGATTTTGCCATGTTGGCCAGGCTGGTCTCGAACCCCTGACCTCAGGTGATCCACCCGCCTTGGCCTCCCAAAGTGCTGGGATTACAGGTGTGAGCCACTGCGCCCAGCCAAAAAGAATGTCAGTTTCTTTCCAAACTTTTGTTCTTGTACAAATATTCTTAAATAGTACTCTTTTTACTCAAATAGCAAGCACCATCAGCTCAAAGGTTCATCCTAGAAGTGGAAAAAGGTTGGGTCCCAGATATCTGTTATGCAGTTTTCCCAAATGGACTTTCCTTAAAAAAAAAAAAAAGAGTAATGATAGGTCCTTTTGTTTAGGAAGCAACAGGAATTGAACATTGGACAACAGATATTTTAGGAATGAAGTCATTGTGGAATAGTACTTCTTTTAATAATTTTATAATTACATTAGATCATCATGACTTGGATGAAAAGACATTATGGCCTCGGGGTGGCTGCCTCAGCTCTGGTTTGCCATGTAGGAACTGACAGACAGTACTTTACACTCATTTCCTCTTTTATAAAAATGGAGCTCAGAAGTCATTTACCTGGAAACACTGGTGGGCAAGGTGGCTGAAGGTGCAGCCCATCAAAGAAGAAGGGGCATGGGATGGTGGCTGTCAGAGCATAGGGAGGACCCTGTGGCTTATGCCATCCTCCAGTCTCTCTAGGCCGAGCTCAGGAGACCCAGCAGCCACAGACCACCCAGCCAAGTGGCCTCGATTATGTGGCAGCCACAAGGGGAACTAGATGTAATTTTCTGTATTATAATTTGGCCTCTCCTGATGTCTGGTTTCCCTTAGATGCCCGGCTGCTTTCCTTCCTCCTGGTAGTGTCCTTCCTCAAAGCAGTTGGTCTGGCCTCATTTCAGATCCCTCCCCTCCCCCAGCCTCTGGATGGATCAACAGGCTTGCTTTCACCACCCACCTCCCTGGCTTGCAGTCCCCTGATCCAGGTGAATCAACCCAGGTTGCCCAGCACAGCCCCATTCCTGGCATCTCATGATCCTCCTGCCCTTTTTTCTCCAGAGGAACTGTGAGAGTGACACTGAGGAGGACATCGCCAGGAGGAAAGCCCTCCACCCGCGGAGAAGGAGCAGCACCTCCTAACTGGCCCGACCTGCAGTGGCCACCAGGGAGGTCTGGGCCCAGCGGGGCTCCCTTCTGTGCAGACTCTTGGACCCAGCTCAGCACCAGCACCCAGGCGTCCTGAGCACTTTGCAAGAGAGATGGGCCCACAGAATTCAGAAGAGCTTGCAGGCGAGCCAGGAGACCCTGGGAGCTGTGGCTGTCTCCTGTGGAGGAGGCTCCGGCATTCCCAAAGCTCTTAATTCTCCATAAAATGGGCTTTCCTCTGTCTGCCATCCTCAGAACCTGGGGTGGGGATGTGGACTTAGGAAAACAATATAAAGGACATCCTCATCATCACGGGGTGAAGGTCAGACTCAGGCAGCCTTCCTCACGGGCTGAGGGGGTTCAGAACCAGCCTGGCCAAAAATTACACCAAAGAGACAGAGTCCTCCCCATTGGGAACAGGGTGATTGAGGAAAGTGAACCTTGGGTGTGAGGGACCAATCCTGTGACCCTCCCAGAACCACGGAAGCCAGGATGTCAGGCTGACCAACACCTCAGACCTTCTGAAGCAGCCCATTGCTGGCCCACCATGTTGTCATTTTGCTCATTTTTATTAAACTTCTGGTTTACCTGATGCTTGGCTTCTTTTAGGGCTACCCCCATCTGATTTCCTTTAGCCCGTGTGCCTGTGACTCTTGGGGGGGCACCCAGTGGGGTGCTGAGTGGGCAGAATCTCAGAAGGTCCTTCTGAACCGTCCGCACAGGCCTGCAGTGGGCCTGCCTCCTCCTTGCTTCCCTAACAGGAAGGTGTCCAGTTCAAGAGAATCCACCCAGAGACTGGGAGTGGTGGCTCACGCCTATAATCCCTGTGCTTTGGCAGTCCGAGGCAGGGGAATTGCTTGAGCTCAGGAGTTGGAGACCAGCCTGGGCAACATGGCAAAACGCAGTCTCTACAAAAAATACAAAAAATTAGCCAGGTGTAGTGGTAGGCACCTGGCGTCCCAGCTACTCCAGGGGCTGAGGCGACAGCATTGCTTAAACCCAGAAGGTCGAGGCTGCAGTGAGCTGAGATCACGCCACTGCACTCCAGCCTGGGTGACAGAGAGAGATCGTATCCAAAAAAAAAAAAAAAAAACTTGCCAGAGACGAGTATGCCCATGCTCCCTCTACCTCACTGCCACCACTCCTGCTGTTAGGGGCTGAGCGTGTGTCCCTAAAATTCCTATGTTGAAGTCTTAACCCTCGGTACCACAGAATATCACTCTATTTGGAGATGGGGTCTTTAGAAAGGTACTTAAATTAAAATGAGCTCACTGATGTGGGCCCCGATGCAACATAATTGGTGTCCTTATAAGAAGGGGAGGTTAGGACACACAGGAAAGACCACATGAAGGCCCAGGAGTGGGAGGGGGAATAGCCATCGACAAACTAAGGAGGGGGCCTCAGAGGAAACCAACCCTGCTGACACCTCAATCTTAGACTCTGGCCTCAAAAATTGTAAGAAAATAAACTTCTGTCTTTTAAGCCACCCAGTCTGTGGTACTTTTTTAGGGTGGCCCTAGCAAAATACACACCTGCCAACTACAGACAAGATGGGAGCAGGAGAATTCCTAATGATGTGGGCGGAGAAGGGCGAAGAAGGATCCACGGCGAGAAGGGAGAGGAAAAAGAGACGGATGACCTGGCCCCTCCGGTGGAAATGGCAAGGGAAGCTCACTCAATGGCATCGAAATGTGGGCCCTGTTTTTCAGGCCAAAAGAACAGTGTTGCTGAGCAGCATTCAAGAGATGACCCATGGAAGTCAGAAATAAAGTCAGGGCGAGGCCAGGAGGTTGGGAAAGTACATGGAAAGAGGCTGAAAGAGAAGTTTTGGAAGGTGAGGATACTGAGCTGAGGAAGGGAGCCAGGAAGGAGAGAGGGGGAAAACTATTATTAAAAGGAAAGGGCGCTGGTGAAAGAGGTCCCAGTTCCCTTTGTCAGCAGCCAGTTGATGGGCCCAGAGCAAAATGGCCCCACAGGAACGGCAAAGCAACCTAGTTTCAGAAAAGTGTCCGGCCAGAAATGGAGTGAGCCCGCAAGCTGGTTGCAGAAAGCTTAGCAGCTGACCTGGACTTCTTGAGCTTCCCCAGATCTCAGGCAGAAACAGTCCTGTGCCTCCCTCCACCCTGGGAGGATAGCAGAGGCCGAGAACTGCCGACTGCGGGCAAGCGCCCTGGGCCTGCGAGGGGCTCTTGGCTATGGTTGGTTACATAAATCAGCAGGGCGTGTTCTGGAACAGGGCTCACTGGGAGCTCCTAGAAAGTCAGTTATGGTAAACAGGGGGCTGCCCTCCTGCTAGGAAGAAGAGCAGGGAAGACCTTTGACAGACCCAGTCTTGATCAGAGAGCCTTTTACAACTTGTCTAGCCCAACCACTATGTTTCACTGAAGAGGAAACCGATGCCTAGAGAGAGGAGGTGACTAGTGCTTCACACAACAAATTTGTGAAAATATCTAATGACAGCCCAGACTTTCTGGCCCCTAGTAACAGTGCTCATTTCTTCAGCTGATAAACTGCAGTGGGCCTTTCAGGAAAGGATGAACCGTTCGCTTTGCCTCATTGTTAACGAGTCTCATCTATTCTTGACTGGCCTGCCTCATCCTTCATTCTTCGAAATGGAAGAAATTGACACACTTGCTTCTGCCCATCTTTCACAGTAAAGGACACTGCCCCTGGATGGGGGCATCTCAGCGGCCCACCCCCACAGGCTGCAAGGCTGTCAGGGAACCAGTATTCATCAGGCTCCTGCTGTATGCTTGGCACTGTTCCAGATGCTGGGTTGGAACAGAGCAGGACAGACACAGACCCTGTCCTAAAGTGGTCCACGTTCTCTAAGCCCTGGGAAACCAGGACTCCATCATGCCCATATCTCCTCCTGGCCCTCTTCTCATCCGGGTTATATAAAGCACTGCTAGCTGAGTCTTCTTAGCCCAGCTTTCTGGTGTTGGATGGCACCTGCTGTGTTTCCCAGAAGCCCTTGGGAAGCACAGGGCCAGGCAGTGGGCAGAGGGGAGACTTTGAGAATGCACAATCCTTTGAGGATGACTTTGAGGACCAGCAGCCAGAAGCCAGGCACCCATGCGCCTCCCAGACAGGGGCCCAGTCCCTGTGGCCTCTGCTAGCAGACGACTGCAGCCCCCAGGTGTGAGGATGAGCACAGCAGCTGGTCCAGGGCGCCACGTGTGTTCTGTTGGCTCTGAAGAAGGATGTGTTGACCAGCTGACACTTACAGGGCTGAAAGAGACCACAGCATTCTCAGAGGCAAATGGAACATTCCAGTGACGAAAGCCATGCCGGTTCAAATGCAATTCTTTCAAGAGGTCTGGAGGGTTCCTGCCCCAGAGTGTGTGCTTATGTGAGTGTTGGATGCTGCATTAATATTTCACAAATATCTATATAAATATTTTAGTGTGTTGCATTTCGATGTCAATCTCACTAGCTTTCCTGACTCCAAATCTTAGATTGCATTTGCCTTTTCCCTTCTCATATTTATTTGCTGAAAACCTTATTTTGGAAGCAAACGAAGGCCATACTATAGGAGTATGAGGTGAACTACAACATCTCTATGAAGGAAAAGTCAGGCCCTGGACTCCACAGACAATCAAAGTAAGTACATGTGAAAGAGCTAACTTGAGGACTCGTATCTCACAGGGAATTTTATCTGGCACAGGATTGGAGAACTTTCCTTCCATAGAGTCCCCAACTTGATTTCATCCTGACATTGTTCTGTTCACTGTAGCTGCACCCCAAAGGAAAATATCTTCCTTGGTGGTTTGCTGAGAGGATCCCATTCTAAGCAAACATCAATAGGCTTAGGGATTGAGCAGTTGAAGATCTGTGAACAATGGTTAATTGACATTTCAAAAAGCAGACACACCATTGGTGAGCTCCCCTTAACAGTTTCTCTCCTCCGGTTTTTCCCTCTCCGTTCTTTTTCTCTCCCTCTTCGTCCATTAGCAATTCATAATATATAGCTGAAGTATATATTTTAGTCTTTTATTTACTTATTGAATAAAATTCATGTTCCCAGTTCTTAATCTAAAAAGCAGTTGATTATATCATCTAGGGAGAAATATTTTTTTAAGTATTTTTTCCTCTATGGGTCAGTGATCCTCCACCCCTAAGCTAGAGGAAGAGTGAAAGAAAAGAAAATGAAGCTCATAATAATTGTTTAAAATCTGCTCTGCAATAGGAACATTTTGCATAAATTTCATTTAGTCCTCTTCCTAATCTTGTAAGGGAAATGAGAGACCCATTTATATGATACAGCTGAGATTCAGCGGAGTTAGGAAATTTGCATGCAGTCACACAGCTGGAGTACTTAGAATCGGGATTCCAGCCCAGTTTTGCCTACCCTCAAATCCACATTCTTCTCTACTTTTCCTAGAGAAGTACAGTGTTCAATGAAAAAGTAATCCCGGAGAACTATGTACACTATTCTTTTTTTTAAAGCTCACAAACTATGCCATAAGTTGTTTAGGGATACAAGTGAATGTGATAAAATTTGATTAATTAATTTATTTATTTTTGAGACACAGTTTCGCTCTTGTTGCCCAGGCTGAAGTGCAATGGCGTGATCTCAGCTCACTGCAACCTCCGCCTCCCAGGTTCAAGTGATTCTCCTGCCTCAGCCTCCCGAGTAGGGATTACAGGTGCATGCCACCATGTCCAGCTGATTTTGTGTTTTTAGTAGAGACAGGGTTTCAGCATGTTAGCCAGGCTGGGCTCGAACTCCTGACCTCAGGTGATCCGTCTGCCTCGGCCTCCCAAAGTGTTGGGATTACGGGTGTGAGCCACTGCACCCGGCCTAAAATTGAATTTTAAAAGCAAGGGAATGACCACTCTCAAAATTCTGGATGAAACTTACATCTGTGTGGCTGAGATGGGAAGGAAGACAAGGTGGGCACTGGGCTGTTGGCAGTGTTCCAGCCAACACTAAGTTCACGGTGGGCTCCTGCGAGTTCTATTTATTATAATGCTTTCTAACTTACATATTAGTTGTTTATGCTTTTGCATGTATCAAATATTATGTTAAAGGGAGAAATGAGGTGAAAAAAGTCCATCCTAATGGTCACCAGTTGCCGCAGCGGCCTCTGTTAGGGACAGGACGTAATGCCCCTCCCTGCAGTGTTTTTCCCACATGACTTGATGGTGGGCTTTTTTTATGTTCTTCTACTGGCATCTAGATCAGAGGTCATCACACCACTCAGTGTGAGAATACCTGGCTGGAATTTTCATTTCCCTTTTATTTATTTATTTATTTTAAAATTTATTATATGTATATTTTTTAGATGGAGTCTCGCTCTGTTGCCCAGGCTGGAGTGCAATGGGGCAATCTCGGCTCACTGCAACCTCCGCCTCTTGGGTTCAAGTGATTCCCCTGCCTCAGCCTCCCTAGTAGCTGGGACTACAGGCGTGCACCGCCATGCCCAGCTAATTTTTGTATTTCTAGAAGAGACAGGGTTTCACCATGTTGGCCAGGATGGTCTCGATCTCTTGACCTCGTGTTCTGCCCGCCTCGGCCTCCCAAGGTGCTGGGACCACAGGTGTGAGCCACGGCACCCGGCCTTTATTCCCCTGTTAAAGAGAAGGGGTAGGAAATACCCTCTGCCCCTCCCAGCCCTGCCTCCTCAAACATCGCCTCCCCTGGGAGCTTGCATAAGGACTTGGGTCTGAGGACAACTTCCAAGGCCGATAAGGCTGAGTTTGCCAGCTCATGCTCTGGTGCCTTCACGTCTCTTTGGATTTAAACCCAGAGGCCAGAACAGCATTTGAAAAGTCAGCTGGGCCATTATCCCGCTCTAGATGGGACTGCACTTGGGTTTCTTTGTCTCATTTTGGAATTGAGCCAGGGAGATCCTATATCATCCCTCAATTCCCTTTTCCAGTTCTTAACAGTCTTTATTATATTTTACCACTCAAATCCAAAAAGCCTGGGCTAAGTCCTGCCACTTTGCAGCTGTTGGAACTAAGCCTTGTCATTCAACCTTTCTGGGCCTCAGTTTTCTAATCTGTGAAATGGTGATATCAGTGTTACTTGTCATGAGTGCCTTGTTGAAACCAATTTTGTAAACTAGCTTTGTCAACTTTGAAGGACTTGGCAAGCATAAGGAATTTGTTTTTACACAATTTAGTTACACTCTGGGACCACAGGCATAAAGAGTGTAAGGAAGCTCCAACTTCCTCTGAAGATTCCATAACAGTCACTTCTGAAATAAATTGACAATAGACAGATTTACAGGAGAAAAACCATTTTAATTTTGTGGCTGTACACAGGAGCCTCATAGAAGAATGAGCCTCATAGAAGAATGAAGAATGAGCCTCATAGAAGAATGAGAGGGACCCAATAGTTGAAGTTTTTACAGCATAAAGGAATAGAGCCTTGAGGCTTTTGGGGGAGGTGGTGATAAGTTATGCGAAGGAAAGGGGAAGAACTGCACAGAGAATGGTGTCTTATGCAAATACAAGTCCCTCAGGTAATCAAAGTTGTTTTGGAACTCCCTCCAGAATAGGCAATAGCCTGTCTGGGGGTGGTGATGACTTTTAATCTCCTTGTGGTTATTAATATTGCCTGGTTGTTTGATGAGCTTCCTAGGGAAGGGGTTCAAGACAATTCCATTCCTTTTGGAAGACCATTCCTCAGTCAAGAGGTGGGAACTTCAGAGGGAGCTCTTCCCTGCCCTAGGGAGGAAACTGAGGGGAGGGAAGGAAAAGGTCAGAGAGAGACCTTAGTTTTCCTCTGGGGCCTTTCAGTCTCCTTTGTTCAAAGCAGTCAGCATAGCACCCCAATAAGAGCAACTCTGAGAAATGTAGACGTTAGTCAACCATGGCCAATAGTGAGACTCAACACTGCTTACCTAGACTCTGGGCGGAGGGCTCCTGGAGATCAGTGAACCTCTTACCTCTCAGACTCTCAGCAGTGGTTTAAACAGGAGAAAGCATCACATTGATGCTGGAGGCTCTCAGCGAGGGGCCTCTCAGCTGGCTGTCTTCCTTCCACCCCTCCGAGAGGGCCTGCTGGGAGTCAGGGAGCTGAAAGGACAGTATACTGCTCCTTTGTCTTTTCATTTAGCACCCTAACACAGGTTCTGAATGAAAAGACAAAGCGTGTAACAACTCTTTTTTTTGAGACTGAGTCTTACACCCAGGCTGGAGTGCAATGGCGTGATCTCAGCTCACTGCAAGCTTCTCCTCCCAGGTTCACGCCATTCTCCTGCCTCAGCCTCCCGAGTAGCTGGGAGTACAGGTGCCCGCTACTACGCCCAGCTAATTTTTTGTATTTTTATTAGATATGCGGTTTCACCATGTTAACCAGGATGGTCTCCATCTCCTGACCTCGTGATCCGCCCACCTCGACCTCCCAAAGTTCTGGGATTACAGGCGTGAGCCGCTGCACCCGGCCTGCTCTTTGTCTTTTCATTCAGCACCCAACACAGGTTCTGAATGAAAAGACAAAGACTGTAACAACTCTTTAAAGAACTAAGTGTGGGACTTGACTATTTGCCCCTACTCCGTTTTCTTATTTTGAGTGTTGTATTAGTTTGTTAAGGATGCCATAACCAAATATCACAGACTGGGTAGCTTAAACAACAGAAGTTAATTTTCTCACAGTTGTGGAGACTAGAAGTCCAAGACCAAGGTGTCAGCAAGATCAGTTTCTCCTGAGGCCTCTTTCCTTGGCTGGCAGACGGCCGCCTCCTTGCTGCTTCTTCACATGGTGGTCCCTCAGTGGTTGTGTGTCCCTGGTGCCCCCGTGTGTCCACATTTCCTCTTCTTAGAAGGACCCTTGTCAGATTGGATTAGGGCCCTTACAGCCTCATTTTAACTTAATCACCTCTTCGAAGTCTGTCTCTATAAATACAGTCACATTCAGAGGTACTGAGGGTTAGGGCTTCCACATGTGAATTTGGTGGGGACCTAATTCAGCCCATACACTGATGTGAATCTATCTAATTCTTCATTTAAAAAAAAGTAAGTACTTTGCCTTCCTGTTTTACATCCAGCTTCTGACTACCCCTGGGAGATGGAGCTATGGGCCCAGCCTGACACAGACTATCTTTGGTTTATGAGGTCAGGTGTGCCAAACCACCAGCAGGGCAGGAACAAGCATCTTTGTAGGCTTTATATTCCAGGCACCCTTGGGCATTGGACACCCTGCCTCTTTTCTTACTCAGGAGTTGATTGTCTGTGGAGTCCAGGGCCTGACTTTTCCTTCATAGAGATGTTGTAGTTCACCTCTTATGCATGGTGGCATGTGCCTGTAAGCCCAGCTACTCAGGAGGCTGAGGCAGGAGAATTGCTTGAACCCGGGAGGTGGGGGATGAAGTGAGCCAAGATCATGCCACTGCACTCCAGCCTGGGTGACAGAGTGAGACTCCGTCTCAAAAAAAAAAAAAAAATTGCCACACTGTAACTCTGCTGTGGTTGGTGTATATCTGCCTTTTTCACTCCAGTTTTTATAGATGAAATACTATTTTATGATGCATCCCAACAAGTATTCGTTAATTTCAAGACAGTAGTGGATAAAAGTGAGGTGCATAGGGGGTTAAGGTAAGAAAGAAGCTGCAAAGGCCGGGCACAGTGGCTCACGCCTGTAATCCCAGCACTTTGGGAGGCTGAGGTGAACAGATCACCTGAGGTCAGAAGTTCGAGACCAGCCTGGCCAACATGGTGAAACCCCGTCTCTATTAAAAATACAAAAATTATCCAGGCATGGTGGCAGGCACCTGTCATCCCAGCTACTCAGGAGGCTGAAGCAGAAGAATCGCTTGAACTTGGGAGGTAGAGGTTGCAGGGAGCTGAGATTGCACCACTGCACTCTAGCCTGGGCAAGAAGAGCGAAACTCTGCCTCAAAAAGAAAAAAAAAAAAGAAGAAGAAGCTGGGAAGAATTATGTTTCCATTGAAACTTAGAAATATACTTCAAATAGCCAAAGAGTTTCATTGTTTTGGCTGCTTCACTTATTTACACACTTTGCCCCTGTGAGCAGGCACTGAGTGTTTGTCTCTGGACTGGCTGGCAAGACAGAGGGTGGTGGAGGTGCTTGGAAGATCTGTCCAGAAGGGCTGGGCAGCCTGACGGAAGGTCGTGCAAGCTTCCCGTCTGTGGGTGCGAGAGGAAGCTCTGGATGGGAGCTCTTTGAAGGGAAGGACTGTCAGTTCATTTATGAGGCTCCACAATGTGTTGGTGCCTGGCAGATGGTATGAAGATCTGAGGAGGAAATATGGAGTGGGAGGGAATGAAGGAGGGAACAAGGGAAGGAGGGAAAGGGATAAGAAGTGTGGCCGCCCCGGAAGTGCCTTCAAGAGAGAACCCGCAGCAAGGAGGGCTGTTCACTGCTGGCCCCCAGCTGCCACCCCTTCAGGGTGTTGTATTAGTTTGCTAAGTGCCAGCTGACTTTTCAAATGCTGTTCTAGTCTCTGGGTTTAAGTCCAAAGAGACATGAAGGCACCTGGAGCGTGAGCTGGCAAACTCAGCCTCGTTGGCTTTGGAAGTTGTCCTCAGACCCACGTCCTTACGCAAACTCCAAGAGGAGGCGATGTTTGAGGAGGCAGGGCTGGGAGGGGCAGGGGTATGTTCTACCCCTTCTCCTTAAAAGGGGAATAAAAATCCCAGCCCAGGTATTCTCAGAGCATTCTCGGAGTAGTCACAGGGCCTTCGCTCTTTGTAGGCTGCTTTCGGCCAGCGATTGAGCATGGTGGGATGGGAGACAGGTGGCGGGTACTCGAACCAGGCCATTCCTGCCCAGCGTGGGACCCTTCTAATCTTTGCCCCTGGACTGCTCATCACCTGGCTGAGCCGTTCTCTGGGTTGCTCTGCCATCAGAGGCACTTCCTAGCCAGCCCTCCTTCCTTCCCACCCTCCTTTCTTAGGTGTCACACCGACATCATGGCCTGAAAGCTCTCCCTTGCCTACTCCTGCTTCCTTTCCCCTTTATCCTTCATAGGCGTTCCTCATCCCCCACCCCAGGTGTCCAGCACTTCTCATCCCATCTTGGCATCTGCTTCCTGAAGAACCTGAACCCACACAGGAGAGAGGGCAAAAGGAGGAAAGTTTGAATTTGCTCCTTTTTGTCTCCACTGATTCCTTTGGCAGGCATGGACTGACAGAGCCACCGCACTACCTTAAAGCTGTCAGCTGGGGACAGTGATGCACCTGTAGTCCCAGCCACTTGGGAGGCTGAGGCGAGAGGACTGCTTGAGTCCAGGAGTTGGAAGCTACATTGCAAACTATGATTGTATCTGTGAATAGTCACTGCAGTGAGACCTGTCTCTTAAAGAAAGACAAAAAGGAAAGGAAAGCTGTGAACAGAGCAGTGGGTACTCAGTTAGTCTTTAAAAAAAAAAAAAAATCAATGGTGGGCCCGGTGCGGTGGCTCACACCTGTAATCCCATCACTTTGGGAGGCTGAGGCGGGCGGATCAACTGAGGTCAGGAGTTCGAGACCAGCCTGGCCAATATGGTGAAACCCTGTTTCTAATGAAAATACAAAAATTAGCTGGGCATGGTGGCGGGCACCTGTAATCCCGGCTACTTGGGAAGCTGAGGCAGGTGAATCGCTTGAACCCGGGAGGCAGAGGTTGCAGTGAGCCAAGATGGCACCATTGCACTCCAGCCTGGGAAACAATAGTGAAACTCCATCTCAAAAAAAAAAAAAAAAAAAAGAGAGAGAGACCAAGAAGCATGGTATGAGGGGCGCATGGGAGAAGCTGCGGTTTCTAACTCTGGGAATCTGGAGGACTATATGAACAAGGTGGACTTTAATTTGGCCTTAAAGGATGGGTGCTAAGAGAAAGGACAGGAAGTTATGGGTTAGTATTCTGATTGCTTGTCCTTACGCCTTCTCGTGGCTGAACTTTGGAAAGCTCCCAATTAAATGAAAGAATGAGACTTCTTTTCTGGGGGTTAACTGCACAGTGGTGAATTGGTAGTTCTACCATTTTCCCCTGTCTATTGTGACCCTGGTTCTTGGTCAGAGAACAGAAGGCCCTGTCGGAGAGCCAGTGGCCATCTGTTGGGGTTGGCAGAAGCACTCAAGGTCAGGCATACAGGACAGATCTGATTCTTCCTGAGTCCTCTGGAGGAGTCTGTGTGTGTGTGTGTGTGTGTATGTCTGGCTGTATTTGGGTAACTGTGTTTCTGGGCATACCTAGGCGCCCGTTGTGGACATGTCTCTGTGGGGGGTGTGGACGTGTGTAGATGTGTCTGGGTGTTTGTGTGTGTAGATGTCTTTGTGTGTGTATCTGACTGTCTGGGGGCCTGTGTGTGCATGTGTGTGTTGGGTGTCTGGGTGTCTCTGTGTATGTGGGTGTCTGTGCATGTCTGTGTGTCTGTGTTTGGGGTATGTTTGGTTATCAGTGTGTGCACATCTGTCTCTGTAGTGGATGTGTCTGTGTGTGTGTGTGTGCATCTGAGTGTGTGTCTGGGTGAATGTATATTGTCCAAAAGGACTCGTGGAGAAAGTGCCTTCTGGGCCCAGGCTTTGCAGAATCTATTCTGCTGTCAGACCTCTGAGGCAGGTCAGAGTGACATTCTGGGCGATGTGGTTGAGGACAGCCGCATCTGCTGAGTCATAAGGATGTGGGCCTTGTGTGTTCACAGTTGGACGTATCGCCTTTCACACCCACGGAGGGGAAATTTCAGCCAGGCTGGCTGACCCTGCATTCTTTCAGAAGGTCATGACCTCAAGCATCCCAGGGAAGGAGCGGAAACAGGAATGCTCGTAAGACCTAGAGGTTGGCAGAAGGTGAACTGAGACCCAGGTGTTCCCCAGCTGGGTCCGCTGGGTCGTGGCTTTCTCAGGCCTTTCCAATAACTAAGCTGAGGGCTTTGGAACGGATGGGACACTTCCTGGTGGGGGAGGAAGCCCGGGCAGATTTTCTTAAATGATACAAACTGCTAAGCTCACCAAACTTTCACAATCAATGCTGACCCTGGAAAGCCCCACAAAGCCATAAGAGTCTAGACTCTGGAAAATGCTTCTCCTTCCTCTCCAAACCAGCCAACCAACCAACGAATAAACACTACCACTACACATAGTATGCTTAGCTGCCATGCAATCAAGCGAGGCTTTCACGCTTATCAGATTTAAACAGTAACGTTTCCCCCAGGGATGGCAGGGGCAGAAAGCTTCAGTCCCAGCCTTCTTGGTTGAAATGGGTTTCATGGGTTCTTTCCTAAGATCAGATGGGGAGGGGTGAGGAGGGCATTTGCCCGCTGGAGCACACCTGGGAGAGCACCACATGTGAGGGAAGGGTTCCAACAGGACATCGAAGGGAAATGCACATCTGAGCATTTACATGCACCCAGCATGGCGCAAGGCACTGGAGAATATTCTACAGGAGGATATTCCTGTTCCTAAGGAGCCTGAGCTGGGAGTGCACCTGTAGATATTCAGCCTGCCCATAGATGAGCTGCTTCCCCTGGCCACGTGAGGTATGGATGAGGTAAGGAAAGGCGATGTGAGTACATTGAGGTGGGGTTGGTCCTTCTGGGGAGGCAGTGATCAGAGGAAGGCAGGGAGGCTGGCCTGGAGCAGGAGGGTGTCACCACTGGTCACTCCTTGTATTCAGACAGTGAAGGCCACTGACAAAATGTCACACTTGCTGTGATCACTGGTCTCCAGTAAGGTCCATCCAGCCTGTGGGGCCTTGTGGGTCTGGCATGCTGGGCAGCGGGTTTGGTGGGGGGTCAGGTTCTCCTGGGGAGAGAGGGGCCCAGGAGGGACATTGAGGTAGTCAGTACTTGGTCTAAGCAGGGGTTTCAGAGACTTTGTAGATGCTCATCCAACACCACTGAAGATGCCCAGGGGTGACAGGGAGCTCAGGATCTCTTGGCAGGACCCTTAGGGGCTGGTATCAAACTGTTCATTTTGTTACAAGTTCTTTCTCGGGTTGAGCTCAAGTCTGCCTCCCTGCAGATCCATCCATTGTCCTGGTTCTGTCTTCTGGGGTCATATCTGTTTGGCAAATATATAGACAAAGATGGGAAAAGATAGTTCACATCCTCAAGGAATCCACAATGCAGTGACAAGGATGAAATAGGCGCTAAGCTGGGAGCTGAGGAAGGAGTCCTTTGTTCCGAGGGATGGGGGCCCAGGAAGGCCTCCAGAGGAAGTAGCATTTGAGTGGGCTTCACAGAGAAGAGGATTCACATGGGTGGAGGGGGCTACAGAGTCCAGGCCAGGAACAGCTTGAGCAAAGACACAGAGGCGGGAGAGAGCAAGGCATCCCCTGGGGACACGGGGCACCCTGTTGGGGTGGGGCCTGCTGTGGTGGGGAAGGGGGCTAGATAAAGAGGGGCTTCAACCAGGCTTAGGCCTTTATTCAGCAAGCTATGGGGAGGGTTTGGAGGTTTTGTGAGACTTTATCAGAGCTGTGGTTAAGATCGGTGGTTCTCAAAGTGTGGTCCCTGGCCAGCAGCATTAGGGTCACCTGGGAACTTAGAAATGCAAATTCTCCAGCTGCCTCCCAGACCTCCTGGATCAGAAACTCTGAGGGTGCTTTAATAGGCCCTCCAGGTGATTCTGATGTGCTGCTTTAGAAAAACAACCCTGAGAGCTGAGGGAGAGAGAGGGGAGGTGGGGGGAGCCTGGAAGAGGCCGCAGGTGCTGCTGCAGCCTCAAAAAGCAATCACAGCTGGAGGATGGACCCGAGCATGGGAGGAGATATCACTAACAACGCTCCCAACTACAGTAACTAACTGTCCCAGCTTGCCTGGGACCTGAGAGGTTTCATGGGACGTGGGACTTTCAGTGCTAAAACCAGGAGAGTCCAGGGCAAACTGGGATGGTCGGCCACCCTGCCCTAACACTGCCCAGGAAGACGTACTGCTCAGGTTGTTTATGAAGGGAACGGGTGAAGGGTGGAGTTCCCAACATCCCTGAAGCCCATCCTCGAGGACTTTGTAGTAGCTAAAGTTGCCTGTCCCTCTTGTCACCCGTTTCTGGTGCCTGCTGTGCCTGGCAGGAGCCCTTCCCACAGGCCTCTGCTGTGGCCAGGCTCTGGAGACCAGAGCAGAAAGGGAGGTGGAGCCCAGGCCAGTGACAAGAATACAAGGCTGGCTCTCCATGGCCATGTCGCTGGCCAGGCGCCTCGGTCACATGAAATACAATATGGCTGAGGCCTCTCCGACCTTGCTGATGCTGCTGGAAGCTGAAAATACCCAGGGTCCTGGCCTGGGCACCTGGGTGGCTCCTCTGGGCCAGGAATTGGAGGAGAGACTGTGGTGACTCAGCCAGGCTCTGGCCTCTGTGGGGTGATTTCAGGGCACTGCAGCCTCCTACCTTTCCTACAGGTGGAGGTTTTTAAAACAGGAGCCTTTTTATTACCCCAGCTGCCTTCAACACATACAGGGGATGGTGGGGAGAGTGACTTTACCATGTTCACTGAGCTGTTAAACACCAGACAGGAAGCCTGCCTATGGAAGCTTGCTCAGAAAAGTGGGGCAGCTGCTTTCTGAAGACCCCAGTGAGTCCCTCCCTGTGTCTTGTTGATCCACACGCCCTATCCGTGGACCAGTCATGGAGGCTGAGGGATGGATGAGGGTGATTTGTTTAGGCCTGAGACCCAAGGCCTTAGTGCCTGGGGTGGAGTTAGCTTCCCCGAAACTGGAAGGAGGAAAACTGGTCATTGCTAAGAGAAGGGGAACGGCTGCTGGGAGGTGAACCTCATGTCTCCTTCAATTCTCTTCCTCTGCTTCTCTGTGGTGCTCTCTACTTTTTCAGGACTGCCTCGTGAGCAAACTTTCTGGGGTTCAAATGAGGCTCCCTACTCCCAACACACCTGCCCAGGAGTTGGTCCTGCTACAGCCTTCAAAACCTTCAGGCAGGAGGATTTCTTGAGCCCAGGAGTTTGAGGCTGCAGTGAGCTATGATCATGCCACTGCACTTAGCCTGGGCAACAGAGCAAGACACCCATCTTTAAAACAACGACAACAACAATAATAAATAATAATGATAACCTGTAGGCCCTGCCTCTATCAACCTCCCTTCCCTGGAAAGAAGCATCATACCTGGGCAGGAGGTGCTGGCATGGAAACCCTGGCTTTGGAGTTAGACTGGACCTCAGGGTCTGAATCCCAGTTCTGGCACCTTCTTGGCTGGGTAACCGTTAGCAAGGAACTGAGCCTCAGTTCTCCCTCTTGTAAAATGGGAATGACAGTATGCTCCTGCAGGGCTTCTGTGAGGGTGAAATGGAATGAGCTGATGCATGTGAAGTTCCCATTCCATTGCACTCGGAATGTGGTTGCTGCTGTAACAACCATGCTTCTTATTGACAGCATATAGTACAGGGTAAAAATAGACATGTAAGTGAGGAGCCTGGAGCAAAAGGGGAAGGAAGATCCCCTGTAGTGGTTCTGCCTCTGGCAACCACTCTGGCGACTGCAAAGCATGTGATCGGTAGGGCCCTTCATATGAATAAGGGGTCATGCCTCTTGCTTCTGCATGCCATGGGCTGGGTGTATGGCTCCCACGGCCTGCATACTCTGCAACTCTGGGGTTAGTGAAGAAGCCTCACTACCCAGCCACAAGGCACATTCTACTTTCCACACATCTGACTCCTTCAACCAGAACCCCATGCCCCTGCCATGACCACCACCGAGTGCAAAGCTGCTGTGCCTGAGAGCTGCAGCTGCCAGCCCTCTTCCTGCCTGTCGGTGGCTGGTGTGGTTTGCGTAGGAGAAGCAATAATCGTAGCATCCCCACTTACCATGTGCCGAGTGGCTTGCACATATTATCTTTAGTCCTGACAACACTCCTGAGCAAGAGCTCTGCTCTGTTTTACAAAGGCAGGAAACCAAGGCTCAGAGAGGTAGATGACTTTTCTAAAACCAAACGGCTAGCAAAGTAGCAGAGGAGTTTGGGTTCAAATTCAGTTCTACTTGGCTCCAAAGACTGAGTGCTTTGTACCATGCAATGGGGCTCAGGAGACTTGAAGTCCAGGTCGGGGTCATCCATTAATCACATGGGACTGAGGCAAGTACCTCCCCTTGCTGGTCCTCAGTTTCCTTACCTGTGAATTGGGTAATGCCTAAGGTTAGGACTCTGTTCTCCCAGCATCTGACTTCTTGGAGGTCCTCTGCTGTCATGGGTACAAAGAGCAGAATTGTGACTCAGGTGATCTCAGTATCTCCCAGTTTCCCTTTGGGAGGCTTTCCTCTGGCCAGGCTGGTGTCTTCCCACTGCCAGGGGGTCTGGAACCCAGCAGTCACCCCTTCTAGGAGTGCTCTGCTCTGTCCTCTGAACATTCCTTTCTACAGCTTCGAAGAAAAATGTTTCAATGTCTTGTCTATGTTTTTATAATGTCTCATCTCTCTTGGGTTCTGCCATCTTCCAGAAGACCTAGGAGGGAAGCAGAGATGCTAATCTGAACTAAAGGGTGAGGGAATCATGGGCCCCTAGTTGCATTTTTATCAGGAGCTTCTAGAAATAGTGTCACAACCTGAAAGAGCAGATGGTCAATTTAGTAACTTCATCAGTGCCTCTGAGTCCCCTTAGTCCCCTGCACATTCACTGTGATTTGTGTTCTATTTGGCTCTCCCTGAGTATAATGCACTCCCCGAGGGAGGGCAGGGACTGGGCCTTGCTCCCAGGCCAAAAGACTCGATTGATTGATGGAGCACCCAGGCCTATAGCACAGGACTGGAACCCCACCTGACTCTGCTTGTGGGAACTGCAGCCACTTCCTGAACTCCCCTCCCCACCTCAGCCAGGCCTGAAATGTATTCCTTGCTAGCTAAAGAAGGGGCAAAGAGGAGGGAGAGAGTTTACAAAGACAAGAAGCATATGGATTTCTTCTTCCTCAATCTCTCCAATGCTTGAACCCTCCCAGGCCACAGGAAGCTCCCATGAGCCCAGCTAGGCTCTTTAGGGCCAGGGAGTAAAGCTATCTAGAAGTAACAAAAGGGAAGAGAATGAGCATTAATCAAGTTCCTGTTGAGCACAGGCATTATACTAGATGTGTCTACAGACTTATACTTGTCTCCATTTTGCAGATGAGAATACAGAGGACCTGAGAAGTTATGCTGCATGAGATAATGAGGCTAGTAGTTGGTGGAGCCGAGGTTTGAACTCAGGTCCGTAGGTGTGTGCTCTTGCAGGCTGCCTCTGGGTGGCTCCTTGGGACAGAGGCTGTAGAACTTTAGGACCTGTGCCTCATTTCCCTCAGGACCCACACAGGCAGTCCTGGAGGTCGACATTGTGTCCGCTGGGGCCAGCCCCACCCAGCCTGTGGACACAGTGCCATGTTACCCTTTGTCCTGGTCTGTGTTCGCTGGCCATCCACACGCATTTTTCTGAGGGATGCTTGGTAACTAAGGCCACCAGGTGGCGCTGCAAGGGCTGGGACCTTGACTGCTGGATCTAAGGCTCAGTAGGTTCTTAGGGATCTTCCATGACAGGCCAGGATTCCCCTAAGAGATTCCTAGGAAACTTTTTAAAAAATATATGGGCCCAGAGTGTCTGGTTTGATATTTTGGATTGGATTCTTGGAAACTTATTATTTTAAAATGGTGTTCATTTTCTATATTGGTAAAATATCATTCACATGGTTCAAAAAATTTAAAGTATAAAAAGGTATATAAGGCCAGGTGCCATGGCTCATACCTGTAATCCCAGCAGTTTGGGAGGCTGAGGCAAGTGGATCACATGAGGTCAGGAGTTCGAGACCAGCCTGGCCAACACAGTGAAACTCTGTCCTACTAAAAATGCAAAAATTAGCTAGCGTGGTGGTGCACACCTGTAGTCCCGGCTACTTGGGAGGCTGAGGCATGAGAATTGCTTGAACCCAGCAGGCTGGGAGGGGGAGGCTGCAGTGAGCTGAGATCACGCCATTGCACTGCAGCCTAGGCAACAAAGCGAGACCCTGTCTTTAAAAAAACAAAAACAAAACAAAAACCTTATTGTTCAAGGGTCAATTGTATATTTAACAAAAGAAGCAAAATAAACAGATTTTAATCAAAGTAACAAAATATGAACAGTATATTCATTTGCTTTCCATCAAAACATAGATAAAACAAAAAATATTAACAAGCAATAGCTATTGATTTGGTAGGAATATGAATATCCTAGCCATGACCCTTACTTGACAAATTCACTTGATTTTTGATTAGGCAATCTCCAATTGTGGTTTTAGGAATGTTTCACAGTCTAAGGCGCCAGGTTTGTGTGCCTCGTGTGTTTCGTCCTTCAGTGTTAATGATAAACGCTTGCATGGCATTCTTAATTCTTGCTTGCACAAGGCTGTCTCAATACCTTTGGTCATTAGGCTGATCCCATTCAGCTTTCAAGTGACCCTGCTTATCGGACTATATAGAAGTCAAAATAGCATGATGCTTCTGAAGGCTGTGGCAGATTCTTTCCAGGTGTTGCTCTCAGTTTGACCTTTGGGAGCCTTGGCTGTAATGATTGTCACTCTGGGAGGGGGGCCCTTAACCTCCTGCTATAGGATGATGCCAAACTGCCGGCTGCTCAAGCCTCCTTGAGATGGGGGCAACAGCTGCCACTGTCCCCCAACCATGGTGACCTGTAGGACCTGATTCCACAACCCAGAGGTCTGGTTGCCACAGTGCGCCTCACGGGGTAAGACAATTGCCTGTTATACATACTGTCCTGCACTTTGCTTTTTTCACTTAAGGGTATAGAGATATTTTTTCCATATCAGTTCAGAAAAGCTTCCTTATTCTTTGTTACAAATGTATAGTGGTTCATTGTATGGATGAAACATATTTTTACCAGTTCCCTAATGATGGTTGTTTCCTTTGCTGTTATAAACAATGCTATAATGAATAACCTTGTGCATATGTCATTTCATACATCTGTAATATCTGAGGATAAATTCCTAGATGTGGTCTTGCTAGATCAAATGGTATGTATGTTTGTAATTTTTACAAATATAGCCAAATTGCTCTTGATCAGAGTTCTACAAATGTATACATCTACCAGCAAAGAGCGAGAGTGCTTGTTCCTCATCAGTTTCACCAACACAGTGTGTTAGCAAACTTTACAACTTCCGTTAATCTGACAATGTGAAATGGCATCTTAAAATTTCTCTTATTATGTGAGTTTTTAAAAATATTTTCAAGATCATTTTCTATTTTCTGTGATTTGTCTGGGGAATTTGTCCTTTTTTTTTTTTTTTAATGTTCCTCACTTATAACCTTTGGCAAGACACAAAAACAAAAAAACTTAAAGGAAAAGATGAATAAATTTAACAACATTCAAATCACAAACTTCTATATGATAAATAATACCATGAAATGTTAAAAGATATAACAGGAAAAAAAATATGTGCAACCTATATCCCAATACAACTTGCAGCTGAACTTTCAAAAGAAGGGAAAAGGCCAGAATTCTGACTGTCCACTAGCTCTCACCATCTTTATAGCTTGTAAGGAGGTGCTTGTATCACATGACTCCCTGGATCCTCACGGAAGCCCTCTGAAGTGGGTGTTATCATCTCACAGATGCAGACTCTAGGCTCAGAGAAGTTAAGTGACCTGCCCCAGGTCACACAGCTGGGGGAGAGGAGATTAGGTGGTGTGCTTCCACCACACCACAGCTGCCTGAGCGCCCACTCTGGCTCTGCCTATACCCGTGTAACCTTGGGCAGGTCTCTTGTCCCTCCACTTCAGGCATCTTATCTGTACAGTGGGTGTGTTTTTTTCCATTGCTGCCAGCTCTAGACCGCTGCTGTGGAGATGGTGGCAGAAGGTGGATTAAAGTGTGGGTTGGGATTCATAGGGGCACACTGTGGAGGTGTGTCCACAGGAGAGGTGGTGAGTGCAGAAAGAACATTTCTGCAGGCTGGGAGTCCTTTCTGGAGAGCTCCTGGGCTCTCCCAACAAGTCACTTCCATTCAAGAGCCCTCTTGTGGCACCTTCATCCTCGTGAGGCCCTGCAGGGAGGGGATGATGCTCAGCCCTAAAGGAAGATGGCCATTTGCAGCAGCTCTCAATGAGGCTGATATTCTGGGGCAAGTGGGGACTCATATCTCATAGAGACTAACCCCTGAGGCCTGCCCTGTCAGGAGTCACCTTTCCACTCAGTCAGCCCTGGGGACAATCTGAGCAATTGACCTCATCATGGACTGGAGGGCAGTGAACTGTAGTGGGACCCATGTGATCCAGCCACATAGGCCTGTTGGGCAGATGTCCCCAGGGCCAGGCTGAGGCTGGGCAGGAATAGGGAAAATGCCAGCTCCACACCCATTCTTCCCACACAGCATGACAAAGGAGCCTAGTGTGCCCAGCATGGGCACAGTACTTGACTAATGGTCACCAACATTGGCCATCTTTGAGAAAGAGAGACAGAAAAAAAGCCGTGGATAAACAAATGTTGCAAGTTAAAATCTAAAACAAAACATAATCAAATAAAGATAGTATTCTATAAATACAATATAAGATTCCAGAGTTTTAAGCAGACAGAAGGGTCTCCATTGTTGGCATTAGTCCTGGGTTCTGTGCATGTATGTGTGGGCATACACATGTTGGTTGGGGCTCCTCAGAGCATCTGCATCCCTCGAGGCATCATGTAGTCAGGGGTAGAGTCAGGAGGAAGGACTTCAGGGGCCTGTCCCAGGCCTTGTGGCTTTCTGAATGATAAGGGCTGAGCTCAGAGCAGGACTAGAGGCCCTATCCACCCACTTCCCCATGTTGAAACCAACTCCAAAGCAGAATTCCCCAGGCCTAGCCCCAGCACTGGAAGAGGAGCTGGGGGCAGCTTTCCCAGGCCTCCAGCCCAGGGCCTGGCCCTCAGAGGAAGTGTCGGCAGAAGGGTTAACAGAAGCCTGGCTGGAAGAGGAGGAAGTCCTCCAAAGGACGGAAGTGGAGAGCAGGGGTCAAAAAGAGAGAGGAAAGGGGGACACATCCTTTGGAAAACTGCCGTGGCTTACATGGCCTTGTTTCAATGGCCCAGGCAGAGAAGAAAGACACATTCATAAGCATAGATTCCCATAGCACAGATGGACCTTGAAAATAGAATGCTACGTGAAAAAGGCCAGACACAAAAGACCATGTATGTGATTCCATTTATATGAAATGTCCGGGATGGGGAAATCTATAGAGACAGAAAGTAGATCAGTGTTGACTTTGGGACTAGGGGACCTGGGAATAGGGGAGTGATAGCTAAAGGGTGTGGGGTTTCTCTTTATGGCTATAAAAATGTTCTAAAATTGACTACGATGATGGTTACACATATTGTTGAATATACTAAAACCTATTGAATCATTCACTTTAAATGGGTGAATTGTATGGTGTGTGAATTATATTTCAATAACCCTGTTAAAAAGAGGGAGCAGGGGCCGGGCGTGGTGGCTCACACCTGTTAAATCCCAGAACTTTGGGAGGCCGAGGTGGGCGGATCATGAGGTCAGGAGATCAAGACCATCCTGGCTAACACGGTGAAACCCCGTCTCTACTAAAAATATAAAAAATTAGCCGGGCGTGGTGGAGGGCGCCTGTAGTCCCAGCTACTCAGGAGGCTGAGGCAGGAGAATGGCATGAACCCTGCAGGCGGAGCTTGCAGTGAGCCGAGATCGTGCCACTACACTCCAGCCTGGGTGACAGAGTGAGTCTCCATCTCAAAAAAAAACAAAAAACAAAACAAAAACAAAAAAGGAGCAATTCCCATGGAGAGTGAAGGACATTGGGAGCAGTTGGAACAGGTCCTATTGGGGAGTGGGCAGAAGGGTACAGAAAGTCTAGTGGGGCAGGGAAGACCAAAGAAAAGAACAACTTCCATTGGTCCCTGAGGATGGGCAGTGTTTCTGTTGCCTTTCCAAGAAGAAATGGAGGCCTCCTTCTCCCCCTTGCTCCCTCTCAAGCCATGGGCATCATGTTAAGAGAACTGTAAATTCAGACCATCGAGAAAAATCCAGAAACCCAACTCAGGGGCTGGAGAGGTCCTAGGATCTGACACTGGTGAGAGTGGAGAGGCAGCGCTTCCCACGACCATAAAAATGATTAAAATGGTAAATTTTATGTTATCTATATTTTACTACAATAAAAAAATTAATGAACTCAGACTTCAAGGAGATTAGGATGATATATCCTCTCTTGTGGCCTGGCTGGGATTAGAAGAATAATAGTAAATGTTTATTAAATCCATACTGTGTTCTAAGCCTTTTGCCTTACGTTATCTCGGTTAATCCCCCAACAAGCCTACAAAGTGGGCTTCCTTATCGTTGCCACTCTACAAACCATTAAGCTGAGGCTCAGCAAATTTAGGGGCCTGTATCCTTCAGCCCTTGCTTTAGTCAGCAAGCAAGGGAAGACTCAATTCAATAGATCTGAAGCAATTAAAGGATTTATCTGCCTTGACAAAAAGTTAAAATGGAGCAGCTTGGGGGAGGTGGTCTATTCTGCATCTCTCAATGAAATGCAATTAGAAGGTTATTTCTTATTTCTTTCTAAAAGCAAAGAGTCTTTGGCTGGTGTGGTGGCTCACTCCTGTAATCTCAACACTTTGGGTAGACCGAAGCAGGAGGATTGCTTAAGGCCAGGAGTTCAAAATCAGCCTGAGCAACAAAGCAAGGCCCCCCCCCCCACAACTCTACAAAAAAATAGAAAAATTAGCCAAGTGGAGGCTGAGGCAGGAGGATCACTTGAGCCCAGGAGGTCAAGGCTGCAGTGAGCCATGATCACAGCACTGCACTCTGGCCTGGGTAAATGACCAGAGCTTGTCTCCAAAAAAAAAAAAAAAGTCTTTTTGAAAATAAAGAAAAGTGGCAATCCAGAGACAATAGAGATATTTCCTGTGGTCCTGGGGCAACCTGTTCTGAGTGGGAATGTAGACAGGAAGAGGAGGGCACAGCAGGAGACATGCAGGGCTCTTGTCGCCTACAACCTGACACCTTTGAGATAACAGACCCTCCAACTCCTGGAGTGGAAATTGCAACCTGTTGGGAGTGGAGACACCTGTGGTTAAGCCCTGGTTCAGCAAGTCAAGGCGGTCCTTTCACCTGTGGGCCTTGGTTTCTCTAGCTCTAGAATGATAACCTCAAGGCTTCTTCTAGGTTTCAACCTTAGGCGTTTTGGCCTACACCTGGCAAGTGGGAATTGTTTGTTCAGAGCCAAATTACTCTGTCTTGTTTTCTTGAGTAAAAAGTGAAGGGAAACACAATCAAACCCCCATCCCTCTCAGACAACAGTCGTATTCTCCCCACGCTGTCGTCCCCACTGGCTCTGGGGCAGCCCTGGGCAGTGGGAAGATGGTGGAGCTGACTCCCACAATCCTGGTCCTGATGACTTGGAAACTGGAGGCACATCTGCTTCTGAGGACTCACAGCAAATGCTAGGAAAGTGCTGAGTGAACCTGGCGCGCGACCCACGCTCAGTAGTGGGTAGCAGTTGTTGTGATGGTCCTGCCAAACCCCCGATCCTGGTGGGAATTCTCTGCATGCCGGACTGCCTTCTGGAGGCCTAGGAGCTCTGGCCCTGTCTGCCCTTTCCTCATTCCGGGGGATCTCCCCAAAAGGACATATAGTAGCCCTAGAGGAGAGTAATGTCAGAGGGGGCCAACCCAGGGCAAAAAAACCCAGGATACTGGATCCCTGGCTGTCCCTGGATGGTGTGAGGCCAGCCCTGCCAGCCACCCTGCCCTGGCCTTTCCTGGCCTCAGGCAGAGCACAGGCCACTCCTCACAGGCTCAGGTCTCACACCTCCTGATTCACTCCTCTGCTCAGGGCATCTTGCCTTGACCCCTCAGGGCCGACCACCATGAGGAGGTCTGTGAACTATAACTTGAGGGTACAACTGTCCTCTTCACAGCCCTGCCCTGCTTCCTGACTCCTGCAATCGCAGAGCTAGAAATTTTTCTCTTTGATGCTTCCCTGAACATAAAAACATTTTAAGCCTTCTCCGTCACAGGGAGTAGGATGGGAATGATTCAGGGAGACTCTTTCCCAAGAGCAAGCTTCCGTGGGGCAAGCAAAGAAGGACACGTATCCAGGAAGTGCCCGGAGGTGGGTGGGAAGGGAACACAAGGCACAGAAAGGGTTCCTGAGACCCGTCTGCCTCACAGTTGTGCCCAGGGCCAGATCTGAATCTGCTCTTCCGACTTCCAGAGTGAAAAAATAGAATGCTCTTCAACGCTTCTCTTTTGTCACCTAAAAAATCAGCAAAGTGCCAAAGGAAGGTGCCTCAGATATCGGGGAGAGCGTGAACTTTGTGATGAGACAATCTTGGTTCTCTTAGGACCTGGTTCTGTCACCAACTCCATATGCGATAGACAAGTGACTTCACTCCGTTAAGCCTCAGTTTCCTCCTCTGTTAGACTGGGCCTAACGAAACCTACCTTGAAATGCTGTTATCAGAATAAGTTGAGAGAATGTATGGGGGGTACCTAGCCCAATGCCTGTACATAGTAGGCCTGCACTAAAAGCTGGCTTCCTTTCTTCATTCATCTCTCTTGTTCTCCAATCTGTTTGAATGGTGAAACAGATGGTTCTTCAGTTGAAAGCAGCAGGAACTGACTGGGGCTATAACGTAAAGAAGAAAAAGACATGTGTTAGGAAATTACCAGGTAATTCACCAAAGCAAAAGAAATTAATAAACTAGCCTTGGAAAGGACAGTAACTAGGAGATCATAGGCAGGACAAGCTGGTGATTTGGAGACCAGCTCCTCACCTGCCAGTGGGCTCTGGCCATAGGCCTGTGTGCTTTGCAGGGTGCACCCGGGGGCTGATGCTTGCTCTCGGGGAAGGCTTGTCCTCTTTAGCTCTCCAAGGTCTTGTCAATCCCAGGAGCCTGGGCTCTGAAGGCCCTCGGGGATAAGGAGAGCTTTCACTAGTCTTAGGCTGACCACAAATAAAACCCAAACCCTGCTTTCCAGCCCTGGACTCTGACCACTCAGCGCACGCTAATTCAGCCTGAAGGTTATGGGTGCCAGAGACCAAGGAGAAAGTTTGTTCTGAAAATATGTTTATTTATTTTTTATGGAGAATTTTTTCTCATTATAAAAGACAAGATACTCAAAGAAAATTTGGAAAACAGAAAAACACACAAAATCCCCCAAATCTCCACAATTAACACTACTCAGACCTAACCATTAGTAACATTTTAGAACATGTTCTTTATTTTTTCAACACAGACACACAGACACACACACACTTTCTAGCAACATGAGCTCATACTATCATAATGTTTCAGTACATTTTCATTTTTAAATTTTATTTTATTATATATATTTTTTTGAGACAGAGTCTCATTCTGTCACCCAGGCTGGAGTGCAATGGTGTAATCTTGGCTCACTGTAACCTCTGCCTCCCAGGTTCAAGTGATTCTCCTACCTCAGCCTCCTGAGTAGCTGGGACTACAGACGTGTATGCCACCATGCCCGGCTAATTTTTGTATTTTTAGTAGAGACAGGGTTTCACCATGTTGGCCAGGCTGTGTAAATCGAACTCCTGTTTAGTCAGATTTATTGATCTGTAAGGTGGAGGGGCCGTTCTGCCCACTTTCGCTTGGTGCCTGACAAGCTTTCATTTATATGATCTGAGCCTCTCATATTTGTTTCCGAAAACCAGTTGGGATGTCTCTGCCTCCTCTGGGTAAAGGATGTTTCTTGAGCTATAGGGCAGGGCCCAGAGTATAGTCCTAGCTGTCCATCCATGGGGCACAGCCAGGTGAAGAACCCTCTCCCCACACTGCCTGGGGTCACTGACCTCAAGTTCAAACCCTGCTTGGTGAAGATGATTCTGCTGATGAAGCCAACGTTCAGGTCAGCCTCAGCTGTTCAGAACATGTCTACCCACTGGCCATGCTGGAGCCAATGTGGTCAAGGCCAGCCCCAGATAACCTTCTGGGAACCCTGCTCTGGGCTCCAGCTTTGGTATTAGCCAGGGTGCTCAGAGCTTGGCCCAAGGCTCTCGGTGCAGTGGCTGCTCTCTAGGCCTTGCTGTGGAGCAGCTATGGCAGGGGCAGCCTCCCTCAGCCTGCCAGGCCTGAGGAAGGGAGGAAGGAAGGGAGGAAGGAAGAAAGGAAGGAAGGGAGGGACAAAAAAAAAAAACCCCAAGCAAATATTGGGGCTCAGAACACAATATCCCAAAATATGGCACTCTAGCACTCTGAGTTATTTGAACTGGAAGGGATGGGAAGGGCCTCAGAAACCAAGTCTTCCTGATCCTCTCCTGCCTTCCTTTTTCTTTCCCTCCTTTCTCCTTACCCCGTGTTGCCCCTGAAAGAGGTCATCGAAACTAGAACTCCTCTCCCCAGTGCAAGCCACAAAACCTGAAAGGTCACTCTCTAACCTTTTCCCATCTCCCTGGAAGACCCTCATATGACAGGGGTCCTGCCCCTTACTCAGGAAGGAAAGAATGCTACACAGAGGCCTTAGAGAAGCTGAACAAGAGGCCTCGCTGTGTTCCGCCTTCAGTCTATCACCATTAGAGCACACCCTCTTTCCAATCACATTTCTACATGGCTGTCTGTTCTTTATTGGACCTAACCTTAAAAATACACAGTTTTCCCTTTGTCTCTGGATCTTCATTTCTGAAGCCTCTCGCATCACGTAAAACTTAGATTAAATAAATGTGTTATGCTTTTCTCTTGTTAATCTGTTTTTTGTCATGGGGGGTATTGGCCATGGACCTTGGAATGGGTGAGGAAAAGGTACTACACCTCTTTGCCCTACAAAAGCAGGCTGGCAAGTAGGATGGCGCAGCGCCTATTGCATGCCAAGTGTCTTCACTCAGGCAGTTCCATCCGTGGTCTAAACAACCTCCCACTTTTCACTTCCCCACTTTGGGGATGAGGAAGCTGAGACTCAAAGGGGCAGGTTATTCGTCTTAAATCACTCAGTTGGCAATTGGAAGAAATAGTGTTTGAAACCACAATCTGTTGCAGCCTCCCAGATGGGTACCTGCCCACCAGAAGGTCTTATGCCTAGTGTTCCATTATTGGAATGCTAAGCAGGTGGGAGTTATTTATATCCTGCGGCTCAAGGTCATCACCAAGGCCTAATTTTTCACACATGTCTGCAATTCAAATTGTAACCTCTGGGCCGGGCACAGTGGCTCATGCCTGTAATCCCAGCACTTTGGAAGGCTGAGGCAGGTGGATCATTTGAGGTCAGGAGTTTGAGACCAGCCTGGTCAACATGGTGAAACCCTGTCTCTACTAAAAATACAGAAATTAGCCGGGCACGGCAGCCTGTAATCCCAGCTACTCGGGAGGCTGAGGTGGGAGAATCACTTGAGCCTGGCAGGTGGAGGTTGCGGCAGTGAGCTGAGACCACGCCACTGCCCTCCTGTGGTGGGCAACAGAGTAAGACTCTGCCTTAAAAAAAAAAAAAAAAAAAAAAAAAAGTAACCTCTTAAGCTCTCTCCTTAGCTTCTGGGAAAAATGAGTAGGGGAACTCATTCACACTAGAATTCAAATATAGGTTAATAATATCCTCTTTCCCAGGGGGCTCCAAGATATGGACCCAAGTCTCACCTTTCTCTATCTCCCTCACAGCCAGTCATGACCATGCGATGGCCTCGGACCGTAGAAGTAGTTGAACCGAACTGTTTCTCTTGGGAATTTCCCCTAAAGCTGAGGCATTTCCTTCTAAGTCTCACTGGAAAGTTCCCAAGAGCCTCCTTCCCTACGCCTTCTACCTGGTTGGCTCCAGGTCAGACCAGAGGTCAAGGCAAGGATGCGGCAGTAGTCTGCCTTAGTAGTCTGCCTCTCCCAACTCCAACTTGTCTCTGTGGCATCTGCAGGATTTCTATGATCCTTGAGAGCAGGAGATCGGCCGGGGAGGTGGGGGGGATGGGGGGGATGGTTGGTGTGAGGTGGGGGCGGGGAGACTCTTTGCCAGCCTTGTTCTATGGAGCAGGAGTTAAAGGTACCTTATCCCCCAGCCAGGCCCTGGTGTTGATTCTAGTGGTAGGAATGGGAATAGAAACGAGATTCTTCCAAAAGCACTGTGGATCTCCCAGGGGCCGCTGCCATGGAACGCATCCCAGATCTCCAGGCTTGAGCAGGCAGAGGGAATTCAGGCTTTGGATTCTGGCAGACTGGATTTGAATCCTGGCACTGCCACTTACCACTGAGTGCTTTAGGGGAGGTGACTTAATCTCTCTGAGCCTCGGCTTCCTCATCGTAAAAGGAGAACACTATCCCAAAGGGGCAAGAAACTGAGAGATTCCAGCAACTCAGTGGCAACTTCAATAACTGGTGCTGTCTGCCCAGAGTGGTGTCAACCAGCTGTCTCTACTGGGTGAGAGGGGTGAGTGGACACTTAGGTGTGACCAGTTAGCCATCTCTGACGTGGCGCATAGTAGATGTTCAATAACTAGGAATTCCCTTTTCCCCCTGCTTCTGGGAGGTCACCTTCTCCATTTGTCACTCCCTTTCCCATGTGTTCCTGGATGTCCCCTGTTCTTCTCTGCCCCCAGCCACAAACTCATCTGGTCGCTAAGGGTCTGAGGTTTGCACCCCAGGGGAGCCTGGATTCCTAATTGCAGAAACCTCCCTTTCTTCTGTGTTTGCCTCAGGAGGCATGCCACTAAGAGCCTCAGGATGGCTGAGAGATAACTCACTTCCGATCGAGGAACATGTCTAAATGTACATTTAAAATACCATACTTGGGCCAGGCTCGGTGGCTCAGGCCTGTAATCCCAGCACTTTGGGAGGCCGAGGCGGACATATCACGAGGTCAGGAGATCGTGACCACGGTGAAACTCCGTCTCTACTAAAAATACAAAAAAATTAGCCGGGCGTGGTGGCGGGTGCCTGTAGTCCCAGCTACTCCGGAGGCTGAGGCAGGAGAATGGCGTGAACCCGGGAGGCGGAGCTTGCAGTGAGCCGAGATTGCACCACTGCACTCCAGCCTGGGCAACAGAGCAAGACTCCATCTCGAAAAACAACAACAACAACAACAACAACAACAAAAAAAACCACACTTGGCGGGCGCAGTGCCTCACTCCTATAATCCCAGCACTTTGGGAGGCTGAGGCAGGTGGATTGCCTGAGGTCAGGAGTTCGAGACCAGACTGGCCAACATGGCGAAACCCTGTCTCTACTAAAAATACAAAAAATCAGCTGAGTGTAATGGCAGGCGCCTGTAATCCTCGCTACCAGGGAGGGTGAGGCAGGAGAATCACTTGAACCTGGGAGGTAGAGGTTGCAGTGAGCTGAGATCGCGCCACTGTACTCCAGCCCGGGTGACAGAGTGACACTCCGTATCAAAAAAAAAAAAAAAAAAAAAAATAGGCCAGGCACAGTGGCTCATGCCTGTAATCCCAGTACTTTGAGAGGTTGAGACGGGAGGGTCGCTTGAGCTCAGGAGTTTGAGACCAGCCTGGGCAACCTGGCAAAACCTCATCTCTACCAAAAATACAAAAAATTAGCTGGGCGTAGTGGCACACACTTGTAGTACCAGCTACTCAGGAGGCAGAGGTAGGAGAATCATTTGAGCCCGGGAAGTTGAGGCTGCAGTGAGCCCGGGAAGATGAGGCTGCAGTGAGCTGAGATCGTGCCACTGCACTCCAGCCTGTGTGATGGAAGTGAGACCCTGTCTCAAAAAAAGTAAATAAATAAATAAAAATAAATTAAAAACCATACTTAGCAAATAACTGCAAGTCTACATGCTGAAATAGTAACAGTGGCATTGCATGTATGCTATGGCTCCATAAAAATATATACTGTATATACATATATATGCAGGACTTTATTGCCTTTATATACATTAATGTATTTTTCAATGAACATGTATTATATATTTATAATAAAAAATAAAATAGCCGGGTGCAGTGGCTCACGCTTGTAATCCCAGCACTTTGGGAGTCAGAGGCAGGCAGATCACTTGAGGTCAGGAGTTCAAGACCAGCCTGGCCAACATGGTGAAACCCCATCTCTACTAAAAATACAAAAATTAGACAGGCGTGGTGTCGCATGCCTGTAGTCCCAGCTACACAGGAGGCTGAGATGGGAGGATCACTTGAGCCCACGAGGTCAAGGCTACAGTGAGTGATATTTGCACCACAGTACTCCAGCTTGGGTGACAGAACAAGACCCTGTCTCAATAAATAGATTAATAAATAAATAAATAAAGTACTGAAATCTGTATTGGCAGGTGCATCAAGATGTAGAAACTCTCCTTGCTCATTTTGGTTCTGTGAACTTCCAAGTACATTTGAGAACCCCCAAGGAATCTGACTCGGTTTCTTTCCTTTCAACTTAACCCATTTTCTAAATACTGTGCATCTCGGCTCTGTGCTAAGGTGCTTGGATTGTGCTGAAGAAGTCATAATCACCATCCTTAAGTGGTTGGACAAACTAAGGAAATAAAAGCCTCTCAGTGGATGGTATTTAGAGATGAAAGAATTATATACAGGAAGGAAAAATGTAGAGCGAGGCTTCTCAACTGGGCAAGGGACCCTCACAGGCTGTTACTTGGGTCCCCCAGTGTCCTCTCAAGTTTTGCCTAGGATTGGGGTCCCCAGGTGTGCTGTTGGGGGCTCAGGCCCCACAAGGGCAGCTCTCTGAAGAGGTCCACTTGTCCCTGCTGACTCTGAGGGCACAGCTGTTGAGATCTGGGTCCCTGGGATGAGCATTTTGGGAGCTGCCTCTAGGCTAGCCTTCTCTTGGTGTACTCCCTCAGTATTCCTGGAGCCTGGTCGGGGGCTGGCCCTAGGGAGCCCGCCCCTGCCTGTGCAGAGTTGCTCCTGGCCCAGGGGAGAGTGAATGCATCGTGCTCAGGCCTCAGTAAGAGGCAGCCTTGGCAACCAGAATCCTGAGGGAGGGTGTGCCTGGCAGGTCCCCTATGGACTCAACCAGCAGCTGTCCTCATCACCAAGCATTAGTTTGGGCACTAGCTGCTCCCTGCTACCAACAAGAGATCAAAGAATCATGTCTGGGACATAGAGTCCAGAGACCTGGGCTCTAGTCCTGGCCCTGTCACTAATTCTCGGGGCAAACTTGGTCATATTTGTTACCTCATATGTGCCAGACTCTGTGCAAGATACTTCACACACTTAAGGCCAGGCACAGTGGCTCACGCCTGTAACCCCAGGACTTTGGGAGGCCGAAGCAAGTGGATCACCTGAGGTCAGGAGTTCAAGATCAGCCTGACCAACATAGTGAAACCCCGTCTCTACTAAAAATACAAAAATTAGCTGGGCCTGGTGGCACGCGCCTGTAAACCCAGCTACTCGGGAGGCTGAAGGAGGAAAATTGCTTGAACTCAGGAGGTGGAGGTTGCAGTGAGCTGAGATTGCACCGCTGCACTCCAGCCTGGATGACAGAGGGAGACCATCTCAAAAAAAAAAAAAAAGATACTTTACACACTTTTTTAAAAAAGCATTTTCTCTCTTATCACATCTTCTGTCTCTGGACCTCCCATCTCTTCATCCTGCAGAGAGGCTGGACTTGGTGAAAGGAGAAGGCAGGAGGAGGCCCTTTGGCTGAACAAGCCTGCCCCGTGCCCCACCCCCACCCTAGAGGCATACAATCATTGCCAGCTGAGCCACCGGGCCCAGGATTTCCCCACTCTTTATGGTTGGGTTTGCATTGAGGCTTCTGGTTCCTGGGGGAGTCTGGCTGCAGAGTGGCCCCATCGGATGCTCTCAGATGTCCCCTCTCACCCACCTGCAATGGCCCCAGTCCACACACTGTAGGATGTTTATTCTTTCCTGCTCTCCTCTTCTCTCATCTTCTCCCCTCCCTTCCTCTCTCTTTTTTCCTGTCTTTCTCTCTCTTTCCCTTTCACCAGCTGGGGCTAGAATATCAACTTAAGGAGGAAAATACAAATAAAGGGCCTTCCTCAGGGAAAACCCTGATCAGAGGAGACTCTGTGCCTGGAGGCTGTTTTCTGCCAGCTGTCAGGGATTCTGTAAGATTGGCCTCTCCCAATCCAGAGCTCCCTAAAGCCAGGTTCCTTCTCCCTGCTGCTGTCCTTTGGCTTGGAGAGTGGGGACCTACATGTCCTGTCTCCTCCGCTTGACCAGGAGAACACGGCCTCTTGGGATTCTGAGGGTGAGCGCTCCCTGCAGTGCCATCGCTCTTTCCTGCTTATTACTTCACCATCCTCACAACAACCCTATGTCGGAAGAGAGCGTTCAATGGGCACACAGTTCCATGACCATTTTACCGATGAGAAAACTGAGGCCACACAACTACTAAAAGACAGGACTTCCATCTCTGAGTCCTGCACTTTGCTTAGGTGAGTAACTTCAGCCATTGAACAGGTCGTTCTGTGCCCCTCTCTCCAGCCTCCCTGGGGTTCTCTTGCTGAAGCTGTCTGAATTGGGAATGCAGCTTGGCTCCACGGGCTTCCCAGGTTCCTGCCAGAAGCACACCCAGGCTAGCTTTACTGCAGGAATGGAAGCTACCCTCTGCTCCATTTCTGCTAACAAGAATGCCTCAGATAGGCTGGGCACGGTGGCTCATGCCTATAATCCCAGCACTTTGGGTGGCCGAGGAAGGCAGATCACTTGAGGTCAGGAGTTTGAGACCAGCCTGGCCAACATGGCAAAACCCCGTCTCTACTAAAAATACAAAAATTAGCCGGGCGTGGTGGCATGCACTTGTAATCCCAGCTACTCGGGAGGCTGAGGCAGGAGAATCGCTTGAACCCAGGAGGTGGAGGTTGCAGTGAGCCGGGATTGTGCCACTGTACTCCAGCCTGGGCAACAGAGCGAGACTCCATCTCAAAAAAAAAAAAAAAAAAAAGCCTCAGCTGAAACTAGAAACCTGTGGGCATCAGAAAATACTTATCAACCACTTGCTCATGCTCCACTACACCCTAAGGCAGAAACAAGTGTTCCCCTGGATGCTTGTGGTGAGAGGTTGGCAGTAGGTCCCTGGAGCTGGGGCCTGTTGCAGCCCCTGGGATCAGGTGAATCAAGGGAATCAAACGCTTCTGTTCCACTTCCAGATAGGATAAAGGTTTCACTTTCTTCTCACTGGGGAAAGAGCTGACCTTGCCAGGTGACAGAAATGCTAATGAGGCCCCAAGAGAACACCTGCCTGGTAGAAAGGGTACTGAGCTTGGAGTCACAGTGTGCTCTGCTCATTTCTAGAGGAGTGAACTTGGGCAAACAAGGTTGCCACTGAGCCTGTCTTGTAAGTTGCTGGGGGGGGTGATGAGGCAATGCTGCAATGCTTATAGCCTTAGAAAGATGCTCATGATATGTTGGTATGAAAAAGCAGATTACAAAAAGGTATATGCAGTAGGCCCCCATTGCTGTGAAATATGGAAAAAGAGCCAAGAACCATATTCCACTATGCTAACAGTACTTATTCTGGTTGATAGGATCATGGGTGTATTATTTTCCCTGTTTACTTATCTATATTTTTAATTTTTTCTACAGTAAATATATATTATATAATTATTAGCTATTGCCACAATAATACTGCATAACAGACCAGCCCCAAATCTCAGTAGATTACAACACAAGGATTTATTCTGAAGCTCACAGTTCTGCAGATCAACTGCAATTTGATTGACTTAGGTTAGGCGTGGAAGGGCTGCTCTGTCTCAGCCCTGCCCTGCTAAATCAGTCAAATTGCAGTTGGACTAGGTCTGGCTCCTCACTGCAGGTCAGGCTGTATGCCCCACATGCCTTCATTCTGGGGCTCTGGCTGAAGGGGCAACAGCTATAAAAGCTTGCTTCGCTTCACCTTCCAGCTTGTCAGAGCCTAAGAGACAAGCCAAAATGCACAAGCATGTATAAAGCCTCTGTTTACCTCATTTCCTAACATTTCATTGGCTAAAGCAAGTCCCATGGCCAAGCCCAACACCAAGGGGGCAGGGAAGTATATGCCACCCACAGTGGGAGTGGGAGGGGAGTGGGTATATTCTGAGTACTAACCCAGTTTATTGCTTATTACTTGTATAATAAAGCAAACATGATGTGCTTTGTGACATGTTTTTATGTTATCCACTAGAGAGTATCCTATGGGGCTCCCCAAGGTTAAGAAAGTGGAGCCATTGTAGAATTTTATAGTTAGAGGATAGAATTAATGTGTTTTTGTTGTTTGTTTGTTTGTTTGTTTGAAACAGGGTCTCACTCTGTCACCCAGGCTGGAGTGCAGTGGCACAATCCTGGCTCACTGCAACCTCCACTTCCCAGACTCAAATGATCCTCCCATCTCAGCCTGCCGAGTAGCTGGGACTACAGTGTGTGCCCCCACATCCGGCTATGTTTTTGTGTTGTTGGTAGAGACTGGGTTTTGCCATGATGCCCAGGCTGGTCTCGAACTCCTGAGCTCAGAGCTCCACCCACTTTGGCCTCCCAAAGTGCTGGGATTATAGGCATGAGCCACCGCGCCCGGCCCTGAGGATAGAAATAATGTGAAAGGGGTAGGCTGACCCTCTCTTCCTTCTCCTCCGTCCCTTTAAGATAACCAGACACGACCATTTATGGCACCTACAGGCTCATAAAGGAAGGCAGAAAACACCCACACAGCCTCATGGGCCATTCTCGCCAGAGGCCCAGGACCTTGCTAGTTCCCATCCAGATCTGTCTGAATTGACTTCCTGCTGACTTCCTTTCTCTTGATTTCTCTCAGTTCATCCAGTCATTCATTCAAGTTCTATTTATTGAGCACCTACTATGTGCTGGCACTCTTCTAGCCCTGGGGTTATGTTGGTGAACAAGGCAAGTGTTGATGAACAAGGAAGTCTTTCCTCACAGGGATTACATTCTAGTGGGGAGGTGGGGTGGGGGCCCGGTAGGGGAGAAATGCTAATATCAAGTAGTATGAATGCTAAGAAGTAAGTAAGATGGGAGAGTGCAACAGAGAGTGACAAGGCGAGGGATGGCTACTTTGGATAGTGAGGTCAGGAAAGGCTTCGCTGAAGAGGTGCTGTTAGAAGTTACTGGAAGATGCTTCTTAGGAACTGATGTTTAGGTCTGGGCTCTCCAGACCTTGACTCTTAGTCCCTCTCAAGAATTTGGCTTCGGTTCTCCCTACTGTTTGCTCTCCACTTTGGCCTGCTGTAGGGAGCTCTCCTGTCCTAGCTATCTTCCAACCAGCTTCCCACTGGGTCTGGTGCCCAACTGGCTTAGCCGGTCCTCAACAAAGAGGAGACTCAAAAAACCCTAGTAGATCAAGCCAGTCACTTACTGAACTCCTATTGTGTACCAAGCTAGTAGGCGTTTATTGAGCACTTTCTATAAACCAAACCAATAGGCATTTATTGAGCATTTATTGGATGCCAGATCAACAGTCATTGAGTGCTCACTGCATATCCAAACCAACAAGTGTTGATTTACTTTGTTTCTGGAACTGAGAAGAAAACAAAACTATTGCTCTCTAGAGACTTGCAATCAAGTTGTGAAGGCAAATGTTACACAAATGCAGACCATTAGCTATAAAAGGCAGGACTTACAACTATAAGTGCCATGTTGTCTAGAACAGCATCCTGGGAAGCTAGAGACAGCCTAGAGGTCATTGTGCAGTGGAGTAGCCACAGAAGTCTTCATGGAGGAGGTGAAAATTGAACTGGGCTTTAAGGAATGGACAGAATTTAGATAGAAAAGAAAAATAGGGGCGGACCACAGTGGCTCACTCCTGTAATCCCAGCACTTCGGGAGGCTGAGGTGGGCAGATCGCTTGAGTCCGGGAGTTTGAGACCAGCCTGGGCAACATGGCGAGACCCCGTTTCTACAAAAACTATACAAATTAGCTGGGTGTGGTGGCATGTGCCTGTAACGACAACTACTCAGGAGGTTCAGTTGGGAGGATCACCTGAGCTCAGGAGGCTAAGGCTACAGTGAGCCATGTTTGCACCACTGCACTCCAGCCTGGGCAACAGAGTAAGACACCATCTCGCAAAAAAAAAAAAAAAAAAAAGAAAAGAAAGAAAAGAAAAATAGGGACTAGGGTAGCATGGCCCAGGCCTGGGGGCAGTTGTGTTTTGGAACCCTTGGATAGAATTCTGAACATTCATCATTTGGGCCTGGTGTCTTCTCTTTTCTGGTTTGTCAGCATTCCTGTAACAGCCAGTTACGCTATGACCCCTTTCTTCTAGGCCATGGCTAGATTCCTTGGCAGTCATAATTTGTCTGAGCAATCCAGGGCTGACATAATCTGGCTAATGTCAGAATGGGCCAACCCTGCAGAAAGGTGTTTGTGATGCTCTAGCTGGATAAGAGCATAAAAACCATGAAGGTTGGCCTCAGGATATCCAAGTGCAGTACATTTTTAGTCCAGGTGTCCTCTCCTCTCCTCCCAGGAGTCCTTAAAAACCCTCATGTTCGGCCGGGCATGGTGGCTCATGCCTGTAATCCCAGCACTTTGGGAGGCCAAGGTGGGCAGATCACCTGAGGTCAGGAGTTCAAGACCAGCCTGACTAACATGGAGAAACCTCATCTCTACTAAAAATATAAAAAATTAACCAGGCATGGTGGCGCACGCCCATAATCCCAGCTACTAGGGAGGCTGAGGCAGGAGAATCGCTTGAACCCGGGAGGCAGAGGTTGCAGTGAGCCGAAATTGCACCACTGCACTCCAGCCTGGGTGACAGAGTGAGCCTCCTACTCAAAACAAAACAAAACAAAACAAAATTCATGTTCATTTCTTCAGCCTGGAGCCTTGAGACTACAGCCAGGACTATTTAGAATTTATAGATTCAAGATATGGGCTCAGTGGCCTCTTTATATATTTCTGAAATCAGGAAGAATTTTATATCATTATTTTATTACTTTGATGATTAATAATATTCATATTATTAACCATGTTACAAGTTCGGATTTTCTGCTTTCCAGAAACCGGTCATGAGAAAATCTGAACTTGTAAAATGACTCCATTAAAGATAATCATTTCTTCACATTAAAAATATTTATCCAGTACCACTCTGTATAGTCTGGGTCTGGGGAAAAAAGGGAATAAGCCATAGATTCAGGGTTCTTTGACATAGGGAGTCCCTCTACCCCTTAACTATAAAGGTTAATATAATTTTTGGAAAGAGCTGTTTATACAGCTTTTCAGGAAGCTTGCTCTTGCTCCTAGTTGGGGGTGTCTGTACCATCTGTAGGATTACTTTCTATTTCATTTATTTTCACGTCACAAAGTCTGTGCAGCACTCAGGAAGCTTGGAACATTGTCATTGTGGAGGGAATTGTTCAGACCTGAGGCAAAATAAAAACCGAAACTGAAGGCCAGGTATGGTGGCTCACGCCTGTAATCCCAGCACTTTTGGAGGCCAAGGTGGGTGGGTCACTTGAGGTCAGTTCAAGACCAGCCTGGCCAACATGGTGAAACCCCGTCTCTACCAAAAATACAAAAATTAACCAGGTGTAGTGGTGTGTGCCTGTAATCCCAGCTACTCAGGAGGCTGAGGCAAGAGAATCGCTTGAACCCGGGAGGCGGAGGTTGCAGCGAGTGGAGATCACGCCACTGCATTCCAGCCTGGGCAACAGAGTGAGACTCTGTCTAAACAAAACAAAACAAAAATAACCTGAAACTGAGAGGTAGGTGTAAAACAGGCTGGAAGATTCATTTCAAGATATAAATAAACCCACGTAGACTTTCTTCCCCACTGGAGTCCCAGGGAAAAGTGAGAAGCAGCCAGGCAGGCACAAAGAGATCCCTGAGATTCCAGAGGCAGCCAGTCACTCCATCTGGAAGGAAGCAAGGAAGCTGTGGGAGGGGGGAGGGCTAAGGAGTTCTGTCCTGTGCTGTTTAAAGAAAACCAGGCAGCAGCTCACATTAGTCCCCAGTGTTTCCATTTCATGGCAGGTGGTACATGGTGCAGAAGAAGGATTATATAGGTCAGTCTAAGCCCAGCCAGCTACCATTAGCTGTGTGGCTGTGTTAGCCCAGGTCTTCCAAGTAGCAGACACCAAGACAGGTTATTATTCGGTAAGTGTGCAAAACTGGAGGGGGAGCTGGCAAGGCTGAGAGAGGCGTCAGACTTCAATGCAGGTCTGACCCATGTGATAGAGAGAGGGAAGGAAGGAAGGTTACATCAAAGTATCTTACACTGCAGTGCAGTTCTAAGAAAGGTCAACAAGGCCAGTGGATTAGGGGGGTCCTTGAGCTAAAGATTTCCTTCAGAGCAGTGCTGTCAATCTCAACTTCCAGGTCGGCCTTAGTATCCCCATAGGCAGATACTAGTGGGAAGTATGGCCTCAGGGGAAACACCTCAGGCAACTTATCTTACCTCTCTGAGTTTTGGTTTCCTCAATTATAAAGTGAAGGTTTTTGAGAGGATTAAATAAAATAGCATATTTAAATTAAAGTGTTTACGACCAGGGTGTGGTGGCTTATGCCTGTAATCCCAGCACTTTGGGAGGCTGACGTGGGCGGATCACAAGGTCAGGAGATTGAGACCATCCTGGCTAACACGGTGAAACCCTGTCTCTACTAAAAATACAAAAAAATTAGCCGGGCGTGGTGGCGGGTGCCTGTAGTCCCAGCTACTCGGGAGGCTGAGGCAGGAGAATGGCATGAACCCTGGAGGTAGAGCTTACAGTGAGCCGAGATCGCGCCACTGCACTTCAGCCTGGGTGACAGAGACTCTGTCTCAAAAAAAAAAAAAAAAAGTGTTTAGAATGGAATCAACTGCCTAATAAATGTTCAATGAACATAAATTCCGTTCCTTGTCTTCTTGTACCCCATCTTGAGGCAAGTTTGGCACAGCAGTATGACTCCTCTCCCCAGCCTGTCCTTCAGTCATCCTTCTTCCCTCTCCCCAGCCAGACACAGAGGAGGCAAGTAAGTGGCCCTAAAGGCCAGGACCTGAGTGCTTGTGTTTTTGTGTTTTGGTAGCCAGGCCTTGAGCCTTTATCCTAGATGACATGGGGCTTCAGCCCACAGCTAGGCTGGGATGGAGGAGGGAGACCCCAGAAGGAGAGATACCACTTTTTTTTTTTTTTTTTTGAGAGATAGTCTCTTTCTGTCACCCATGCTGGAGTACATTGGCGTGATATCGGCTCACTGCAACATCCACCTCCTGGGTTCAAGCAATTCTCATGCCTCGGCCTCCCGAGTAGCTAGACTTACAGAAGTGCACCACCACACCCAGCTAATTTTTGTATTTTTAGTAGAGACGGGGTTTTGCCATGTTGGCCAGGCTGGTCTTGAACTCCTGGCCTTAAGTGATCTGCCTGCCTCGGCCTCCCAAAGTGCTGGGATTACAGACATGAGTCACTGAGTCTGGCCAGATACTATTCTTACTTGGGAGAGGTTACTGCATAGTTGGAAGGATGAGCCACACCCCTTGGGAATACCGTCAGGGAAAACACTTAGGGAAGCTCTGCTCCAAAATTTTTCAGGCTGGGGTCCAGAGAGTCTGCTGCCCCGGGACTAATGCACATGTTCCCTCAGAGAGAGCCTTTAGGGATGGGTGTGTAAGACAGTCCCCAGCCCCACCCTGCCCACTGTCTCCACCGCACCCTCTATCATCCTCCGCATGCCTCATGCTCCTGCAGTGCTCTTCTCTCTCTGCCTCTGTCTCTCTCTCCCCAACCTCATAAATCTAGGCTTTGTTCCTGCTGGTCCCTCTCCCTACAATGTCTTTCCCTTCCTTTACCCTCCTAGTGAACACCTGCTTCTCTATCCAGCTCAGATGTCCCCTCTTCTGGGCAGCCTTCCCTGACGCACTGCTCTCACAACTGACTCCAGTCCCCAAGTCTGGCACCCCACCTCTCTGTGCCTCAGTTTCTGTAGCTGGAAAATACGATGATGATGACGGTACTACCATAGCTAAACACAGGGTAGTGGTAAGAATTAAATGAGATGATAAAAGCACCTTGTGAAGGGGCTGTATCACTGAGTGTCATGGTCAGTGGTAGGTATGTGTCAACAGATGCATACCTCATTGGTGAGCATATAATACTGTATGTTGCTGGGGGAAGCCCACAATGTGAGGACATGAGAGAAGCACTGGACTGAGGGTCAGAAGGCCTGAGTGTCTCTGCTGCAGATGGGCTCTCTGTCCCTGAGCCAAGCTTTGTCCTCCCTGGGCCTCAGTTTCCTCCTTTGTTTATTTGGGCATGGCCTCCAGGGCCCCTCCTGGCTATCCTAGCTTTGCTCAGAAGCTCTGGGTCCTGGGCTCTGAGCTCCGAGGCACTCCCTGCCCAGCTCCTGTTCTCAGTGCTGGCTCCCTAAGCTGGACAGCTCCCATGCTATTAATATTCCTGGAGACAGCAAAGGCTCTCAACTCTCAGCATCTGGACAGCACCTCAGGCCAGGAGCATGGAGGCCCAGGCACACATCAGACCCAGAGCTCCAGAGTGGGGCATGGGAGAGTGGGGAGCTCCTTCCTGGAAGAGGAGGTTTTCACCGGCAGCGAGGAGCTCCAGTGCTTCAGAGGGGAAGCAGGAGGGGGTTGGGCACACCCTTAATGGAGGAGCTCAGAGACTGTGGCTTTTGGGTTTTGGCTGCAATCCTTAGGGCCAAGATCACCAAAATCATTTAGACCCTGACATCCTAATTGGTCCTAATCCACATTATAGAATATAGGATTCTCACTTGATCCTATGGAAGAGCAAAATTTTCCACTGTGAATGTTCAGAATCTTCTTAGCAATCAAGGGCTCTATCCCACACATAGCAATTTTGTCACATCCTAGACTATGGGACTTTTTTTTTTTAAGTGCTTCAGTGTGTCTTTGATGCTGGATTTGGTAATTGGTTCTTGGGTTTTAAAGACTTGGTATTTCCACGGTGAGTCATAATTGTTCATTGACATACCTCATTGCCTAATGCCATTTATAGCCCCAAAAGATAACATACATCACATGAAGATTTTTTAAGCTCACTTCTTTAAACAGATTCTATATTGTACTGTTTGCTGGGTCATTCATCCATCCAGTATTCTCTCTGCTTCCTCATTTCTCCTGTGTGCTGGAGACTGTGCTCTCACCTTCGCACCCCTCATTTTATTTAATCCTCACAACCATCTCAGCGAGGCAAGAATTATCTCCTTTTGAAAAATGAGAAAAATATGACTCAGAGAGGTTAAGTGATATGCCCCGGGCCACACAGTAAGCGACTGGAATTAGGATTTCAACTTAGGGCACTGAACTTTTCATCATAGCAAATTGGCCTCCTCTCTCCTCCTAAGCTCCCCACTTCTCATAGCATTCAAGTCCTCCTTACTAGTGTGTGTGTGTGTGTGTGTGTGTGTGTTTTAGAGACAAGGTCTTGCTCTGTCATCCAGGCTGGAGTGCAGTGGTGAGATTATAGCTCACTGCAGCCTCAAACTCCTGGGCTCAAATCACCCTCCCACCCCAGCCTCTCAAGTAGCTGGGACTATAGGCACATACCACCACACCTGGATAATTTTTAAAAAAATTATTTTAAAGATGGGGTCTTGCTGTGTTGCCCAGGCTGGTCTCAAACTCCTGGCCTCAGGGGATCCTCCCACCTCAGCCTCCTGAGTACCTCCCCATTATTTTGAAGCAGAGAACACTGGGGATAATTATGAGTTTTTTGTTTGATGAGAAGAATATTGTCTAGGTTTATTTTATTTTTATTCTTGATGAGAAGAATATTGTCTAGGTTGATTTTGTATTATTATTCTTGATGAGAAGAATATCGTCTAGGTTGATTTTTTTTTTTTCAGGAGCTTATTTATTAATTCAATACATTTCAATGAGAACTGGCTAAACAGGGACACTTGGTGTTAGCCCAGAGACCTACAAGTCATGGCCACTTATTACATGCCAGGACCCATGGTCATTCCATAACCACCCTGCTCCCACCCTGAAAAAGAGTCACAAACAATTAGGACCCAGACTGGTGGGTGGTCTTGTAGGAGAGGGTCTTGTAGGAGAGGGTCCAAAGAAGCGAGGACAAAACGCTACCAATTAGAAGTCAAGTCTGAATGAACTCCAGGCAGGAAAAAAGAAAAAAAACCCATCAACTCAAAAAACCCTCTGTTCCCGTTAAGAGCATAAGCTTTAGATTACAAAGTCTTACATAGTGGCGAGATATCCTTGGGAAGGAGGTGTTGTGAGGTGGAGAAATAGAGGCACTGATGTTGGCACCCAGAAAATCCTGGGCCATCTCTCAGGCAAGTGGCTTGATCTCTCTGGCCTATGTTTCTTTATCTGCAAAACAGAAAGATGCTTTCCGTTTCTCAGGGTGAGGGGAGTAAATGAGCTAACATGTGCAAAGTCCTCCATTCCTGAAATGTGGCAGCTACTTTAAAATTGTTATTTCAATGCCATGAGTTATGTGTGGAGCAGTTGGTCCAGAATAGAGGGGGACCAAAATTTGGATCAAAGAACAGCCCCTGAGGGATTAAGCATATAAGATAGACATGAATCATTGCAAAGGCACACCCTTTTTCCCAATGTGCCAATGAGACTTCTTCATCCTATCAAGGAGTTAGGCTAAATGGAAGTGAGGTGGACTCTAATTCAAGACCTATAATAGACCAGGCATGTGCCATTGATAGATGCTAATGATGACTGCAAACAAAGGGGGGTGGCTGCATAAATGTAGCTTCCTCTACATGCTCTGGAGGAATGGTAACATCTATCTGAGACCCCTGGTTGGGGACTATAGGCTTAAGAAGGCCAATATAATAGGGAGGACAGCGTGGTAGCAAGAAAGAAGCTGGACTTAAAGCCAGAAGAGCCAGGCTCAAGTCCCAGCTCTACTTTCCAACAAGCTTTGAGACCCTGGGCCAGCCACCAAGTGTCCTGTCTGGTTTATGAGAACAGTTGTCTTAGTATCTGCCTTACCTTGGTCATAAAACTGTTGTCAGAAAGACAAAGTAGGTCCCTCAAAAAATTAAACATAAAATTACTAGATGATCCAGCAATTCCACTTCTAGGTATAAAAAAAATTGAGGCTGGGCTCAGTGGCTCACACTTGCAATCCTAGAACTTTGGGAGGCTAAAGGGGGAGGACTGCTTGAGGCAGGAGTTCAAGACCAGTCTGGGGCAACATAGTGAGACCCCCCCTTCTCTACAGAAAAAAAATTAAATTAGCTGGGCATGGTGGCATGCACCTGTGGTCTTGCCTACTAAGGGGGCTGAGGTGGGAGGATGGCTTGAGCCTGGAAGGTTGAGGCTGCAGGGAGCTGTGATCACACCACTGCACTCCAGCCTGACTGATGAAGTAAGATCTTGTCTCAATGAATGAATGAATGAATGAATGAATTGAAAGCAGGGACTTCAACAGATATTTTTACCCTCATGTTCATAGCAGCGTTGTTCACAAGAGCCAAATAGTGGAAACAACCCAAGTGTCCATTAATGGATGAATGGATAAGCAAAGTATGATACATACACAACGGAATACCATTTAGCCTGAAGAAGGAATGTAATTCTGATACATGTTTCAATATGATGATCCTTGAAAACACTATGTGAAGTGAAAGAAGCCAGACACAAAAGGAGGACAAATGTATGATTCCAGGTAGATGAGGTTCATAGAGGAATCAAACTCATAGAGAAAGAAAGTAGAATAGTCATTATCAGGAGCTGGAGGAGGAAGCAATGGGGAGTTATTGTTTAATGGGTACAGAGTTTCAGTTTAAGGTGGTGAAAAAGTTTTAAGATGGATGGTGGTGATGGCTGCACAACATGAATATACTTAATGCCAAAGAATTGTACAGTCAAAAATTGTTAAAATGCCTAACTACTCTGGAGGCTAAGGCAGGAAGACCACTCAAGTCCAGGAGTACAAGGCTGAGGTGAGCTATGATTGTGCCACTGTACTCCAGCCTGGGTGACAGAGTGAGACCCTGTTTCAAAGAAAAAATGTAAAAAAGATAAATTTTATATTATGTATATTTTAACACAATAAAAATTACCTTTTTTAAAAAAAGAAAGATACAGGCCAGGTGCAGTGGCTCACGCCTGTAATCCCAACACTGTGGGAGGCCGAGGCGGGCAGATTACAAGGTAGGAGATTGAGACCATCCTGGCTAACACGGTGAAACCCCGTCTCTACTAAAAATACAGAAAAAAAAAAAAAAAATTAGCCCGGCATGGTGGCGGGTGCCTGTACTCAGGAGGCTGAGGCGGGAGAATGGCGTGAACCCATGAGGCGGAGGTTGCAGTGAGCTGAGATCGTGCCACTGCATTCCAGCATGGGAGACAGAGCAAGACTCCATCTCAAAAAAAAAAAAAAAAAAAAAAGATATACTGTAGAGGAGAGTCCTTTGCAATCTGTACAGCAACATGAAATAATTAGCTGTGGTAGAGGGGTTAGGATGCAATAGTTACATTATTATACATTATTTTAACTACCCTCTACCACAGCTAATTACTATTGCTCTACAAGATTTCATATTGCTTTACAGCTTCTCTTAGAGCAATTGTCAAAATTGAGACCCTCATCTAGGACTTCTACAAACTGTTTTCCAATCTGAAAAATAGCAGGAAGGAGTAGATTTTTTTTTTTAAGACACTGTAAGAGCTGAACATGGTTTCCCTGGAAAGTGGGAAATGGGAATGGTAGGGACTGATGTTTTTCCTAACAGGTTTGTAGAACTGGAATCTTAAAAAAAAAATGTTCCTGATTCATTATTTTCTAATGCTCTTTATTTGCTATCTGCTCTGATCATTGACTTCTATCCCACAATAAAGTTGAACCAGCCAGTGAAAACCATGGTTGTTATTGCTAGGAAGAGGGTGCTGAAGAACACTGAGCATCCTGTGTTCCTCCTTTCTGCTGGGTGCGCAGTGATGGGGAGGGCCCTTCCCCAGGACTGCTCAGTGTGTCCCCATCGGTAAAAGGATCCATTGGCCTTCCTGTTTATCAGCCTCTCAAGCATCTGCATCAGAGGCCTGGATTCTCCAGAGCTTGGTTACCCCAGAGTGAGCTTTGCAGGTGGAGTTTGACAACTTCTGAGATGAAGATCAGACTCAGGGTCTAGGAGACATGGACAAGGTTCTTAACCTGGAGCAGCCCAGAGGTCTGGGCCCCTTTAATGACTGTACACCACTTAGGGTGAAAATTAAATTGTAAACTGTGAGTATATGGGTTAATATATACCAACAAATAAAACTTAACATGGGCAGTAAGTTGGCACAATTCCTATAAACAACACTTTATAGGAAATAAATAAGCAAATTAATATGCCCATTCATGTTTTTTAACAGATTTACTGAGATATAATTCACATACCATACAATATACCCATTTAAGGTGTACGATTCAGCCAGGCACAGTTGGTCATGCCTGTAATCCCAGCACTTTGGGAGGCCAAGGTGGGCAGATCATTTGAGGTCAGGAGTTTGAGACCAGCCTGTCTAACATGGTGAAACCCGTCTCTACTAAAAATATATATATAAAAATAATAGCCAGGTGTGATGGCGAGGGCCTGTAATCCCAGCTACCTTGGAGGCTGAGGCAGGAGAATCTCTGGAACCTGGGAGGCGGAGGCTTCAGTGAGCCGAGATCGCACCGCTACACTCCAGCCTGGGCGACAGAGCGAGACTCCGTCTCAAAAAAAAAAAGTGTACAATTCAATGGCTTTTGGCACATTAATTTATTAATCTTAACATTGTGAGAAAATATATATAACATAAAATTTGTCATTGTAACTTTTTTTTTTTTTTTGAGATGGAGTCTCACTCTGTCGCCCAGGCTGGAGTGCAGTGGCGCAAAGTCAGCTCACTGCAAGCTCTGCCTCCCAGGTTCACGCCATTCTCCTGCCTCAGCCTCCCACGTAGCTGGGACTACAGGTGCCTGCCATCACCCTTGGCTAATTTTTTTGTATTTTTTAGTAGAGACAGGGTTTCACCATGTTAGCCAGGATGGTCTCGATCTCCTGACCTCATGATCCGCCCGCCTAGGCCTCCCAAAGTGCTGGGATTACAGGTGTGAGCCACCACGCCTGGCCCATTGTAACCATTTTTAAGTCCATAGTTAAGTTGATTATATTCACAATGTTCTTTTATTTAATCCCTGTGAAGATGCCATTTTACAGATGAGAAAACTGAGGCTAAGTTAATGAATTTACCTATAGCTACTCAACTAGGAAGCAGCCAAGTAGAGTTGCAAACTCAAGCTGAAGGCTAGGTGCTTCCCAGCAGGCCAGGTTGCCTTCTATGAGGTGGAGAGGCTCCTGGCAGATCAACCATCCAGAGTAGCTGGAAGGCGGGCTTGTCATTGCCTAAAGGAGCCAGGGGAAACCGCACAGCATGCTTTGGCCCCTCGTGGCTCCTCACTGACCCTCCTAACTCGACTTTGAACCACAGTGACATGTACTCTCCTTTGTGCCCTGATACTTGTTCTCCCTAGAGGGCACAGATGGGCTACCTCCTCCTCCTCCTCCTGGCCAAACTTTTTGAAAGAAGGACCCACAACTCTCTCTGATTACTCATTCCTTGTTATTCCTCAGTCCACTGAGATCCAATCCCATCATTCCTCTGATACTACCTTCCCCCATCGGCGTCACTGAGTGGCCTGGAGAGCAAATCTAATGGATCCCTCTCCCGGAGCTGTACTGGCTTTCCTAGTGGCTCAATGGCACCCCACTCTCCTGGTTCTCCCAACTCTCACCACTCCTCTGCTTCCCTCACTCCTCCCTTCCCTAAAGGGAGGGCATAGAAGGCCAAGGGAGCCCTAAGCTAGGCCAGCATCTGTTTCCTCAGAGTACGGTCTCTCTTTGGACTGCACTTGCTTGCCTGGTCAGTCCCCTATCTCCCTTAGATTCAGAACCATCCATGTGTGGCCACTACCAAATCTCTACCTCCTGCTAGGCCAGACCTCTCATCTGAGCTCCAGCCTCAAGTCCTGCCCGGCCACCCTCCCTTGTCATCCCACAGGCACCTCAAGCGAACCATGTCTAATGGACCTCAGCACCTCTCCCCTTCCAAACCAGCTTCTCTTTCCATGTCCCTATCTCAGTGACACGCACCATCATCTACCCAGTCATAAGAAGCAGAAACCTGGGAGTCACTCTCTGGAATGTGAACTCACGGGGCAGGGGTTTTTTTCTTACTTGTTTAAAGCCTATATTCCAAGCAAGTGGAACTGGCTTAGGAGGTGCCTAATAAGTATTTGTTGAATGAAAACCTTTTTTTTTTTTTTTTTTTTTTTTTAAATAGAGATGGCGTCTCACTATGTTGCCCAGGCTGGTCTTGAACTCCCGGCCTCAACTGATCCTCCCACCTCAGCCTCCCAGTGTGCTGGGATTACAGGCGTGAGCAACCACACCTGGCATTGAATGAATTGTTGCCTTCTCCCACATACCAAAACCATCTCCAAGACCTGTCCATTTTGCCCTTTAAACATTCTCTTTCCTGGGATGGTGAGGCACACTTGTAGTCCCAGCTACTCCAGAGGCTGAGGCAAGAGGATTACTTAATCCCAGGAGTTCAAGGCCAGCCTATAGAACATAGTGAGACCCATCTTATAAAAAGAATAAAATGAAAACATTCTCTCACATACTTCTACATCCTCCAACAACGTTGCTGCTCCCCTTGCCTAAGTCCCCCTCATCTCTTGCTAGGACGACTGCAACAAACTCCTCACTGGTCTTTCTGCTTTTGCTCTCCCGTTCCCTGGGGCACCAGCTGGCGGATGCTTTCTACAACCCCAGCATCACCTTGCCCTCACCTGCTTAAAACCCTGCAAAAAGTCCCTGTTGATATCAGGATAAACTTTTTTGGCATTGAGGGGTTTAGAGAATAGTTTCGAATAAATGTTTTTCTACTCCCTGTAGCAGACCGAGGACCAGAGCCCTTGGCACGCCCAGCCCCAAACTTTTTTTCCTGAGGGTTGGGGAGTATCGAAGAGCCCTCTAACATCAGAGATTCTCCCAAGGGGAGTGGTGTCGAGCTAACACCAGGGAGCTCTGCCAGCTCTTTGCCAAGATGCTGGCCTAGCTTAGGACTCCCTTGGCCTTCTATTCCCTCCCTTTCCCTTTGCTCCTCCCATTTACTGTAGAGTCCATTCAGGGCACATGACCTGGGTGTTGCTACCAGCAGAGGTGAGAGAAAGAGAAAAACGGGAGAAAGAGAGAGCTGCCAGGGAGACTCAGTCCCCTTCTCTCCTGGGATCCTTCTTTCTCACCATCCTGAGTCTGCACCCTGATCTACCTGTGGCCACCACTGAGGGTCTCCTAGGGGCTTGGCAGATGGGGACACTAGGCTGCCAGCAAGGGGCAGAGGCCTTTGTCAGAGTAAGCAGGACAGAGAGACAGAGAGAGAGAGACAGAGAGAGAGAGACCTAGTGTCCTCTCTTCCCTGAAGGAAAAGACTCCTGGTTTCACGTGCCTTCCTGGCCTTGGGCCTTGGTAACTTAGAGCCTGAGGATGAGCCTGGAGTGATGGGGACTGGAGGCACAGGGGTTTCCTGGGGGTAGGACATAGAGGGATTCAGCCTGCAGGGGGGTCAGAATGCTTTGAACTCAGGCTGCAGGAACCTTTGAGAAGTGCTCAGAACTCAGATTCTAAGGACACCCTAGCAAAGTGACTGAACTGAGGCTGTGGGACCTTTTCGGGAAATGCACTAAATTTAGGCTGCAGGGGCTCACTGAATTCAGGCAGGGGGTTCTTAGGAAATGTACTGACTCTAACTGTGAGGCTGTCTGGGGAGGCTGATAAACTCAGGTCCAACAGGACATTCTTGAGGACTGCATTGAACTCAAGTTGTAGGGGCTTCTTGGAAAGACCCATGAACTGAGTTTATAGACCCTTTTTGGGGAGGTCACTGAACTTTCACTGCATGCCTGGAACTTTGCTTGCAGACTCAAAGTCCACGTGGCTGTCCTCTGCTACACAAACTCAGAGGTACAAGACATACAGACAGACATGGCCATGGACTGCAGTCACCCAAGGATCATTCACAGTCTCTCCTCTCTCCTCGCTCCACACACACACACACACCCTGTCTCTTCAGTCCCCTCTCCTGGTTCTTCCATATTTTCCTAACCTCTGAACACAGGAATGTTCAGAGTTCAGTCCGCAAACCTCCCCGTTTGTTTATACTCACTTTTTTCTTTCTTTTTTTTTTGAGACAGGGTCTTGCTCTGCTGCCCAGGCTAGAGCGCAGTGGCCTAATCTCGGCTCCCTGCAATCTCTGCCTCCCGGGTTCAAGCGATTCTCATGCCTCAGCCTCCCAAGTAGCTGGGACTACAGGCACATGACACCTTGCCCAGTTAATTTTTGTATTTTTAGTAGAGACTGGGTTTAACCATGTTGCCCAGGCTGGTCTTGAACTCTTGACCTCAAGCGATCCCAGCATTGTCTATCTGGGCACTCTTCATTCCTTTACCCAGCTTTGTATTTTCTCTGTAGCTCTTATCACAGTCTGATATACTGAGATTTATTTGTTATTTGTTCATTGTCCGTCTCTTCCCACTTAAATATAAACTCCATTAAGGCAAAGACTTTGTCTTGTTCACTGCTGTATCCCTCCAATTACAACAGTGCTTGGAAAATAGCAGTGCTCAATAGATATTTGTCGAATGAATGAATGAATGCTGGGAACCAAGTGAATATTTGTCGAATTGAGGGGAACTGGACCCCACTCTTTTTTTTTCTTTGAGACAGTTTCGCTCTGTGCCCAGGCTGGAGTGCAGTGGTGCAATCTTGGCTCACTGCAACCTCTGCCTCCCAGGTTCAAGCAATTCTCCTGCCTCAGCCTCCCAAGCAGCTGGGACTACAGGCACAAGCCACTAATTTTTGTATTTTTAGTAGAGACAGGGTTTCACCATGTTGGCCAGGCTGGTCTCAAACTCTTGACCTCAGGTGATCCACCCACCTCGGCCTCCCAGAGTGCTGGGTTCACAGGCATGAGCCACTGCACCCAGCCTGGACCCCACTCTTGATCTTTGTGGATCACACAGACCTGTATCTTCCTTTTCAGAGATTCTTTAAAAAAAAAAGAGATTTTTTCTAAATCAGTTACCAAGGCTGTTAAATGGGAAAATGAATAGCTAGTCTAAAGGAGGAAATTTAGCACTTCTAGAACAGCATGGGGTGCTTGAAGCATGACAGCTGAAGGTAACATATATAGGTAATGTAATACAGGTAACATAGCCTACATGAGTAATGTCTAGTCTGAAAACGAATACCACTTTGAGTATTTAAAACAGAAAGATGTTAATAGACATCACACAAGCAATGGAAGAATCAAGAAAGCACTGGAGAGTATGATGCAACTCAGATCAGCAGCAGCAGGAAACCATCTCTACTCCTAGGCCAGAGAGTGAGGAGAAGGTTTTCAGGGCACAGGGACCAGGGACATCAACAGATGCTTTCTTATAATTCTGACAGCTGCTATAAGGAGAGGAGTCTGGGGCATCTGGCCGGGTTTCCAAATCTGCTCGGCCCTTTTCTTCCAAGGATGATCTGGTTCTGCTCTTTGATCCAGGGCACTGCTTTAAAGAGCCTGTTCGTTTGTGGCAGGCACCAGACTAGTATTTTCCACTGGTGCATGGACTCTGAAAGTACCCAGAGGATCCACTGTTCCTGTGGCAGTGGATGATGGCAGAACACACCCTAGGTGCAGCTGGTGTCTTTGATTTAGTACAAGCACCTTTCAAAGATTTCATTACACTTGAAAACCTCACCTCCGGAAGGCAGTGGGTGGGGGAGCAGCTGTTCAGCCTCTGTAGAGATAGGACCAATGGGTGCATTTCTGAGGAAGTAGGCTTCAACTAAGGAAGAAGTTTTTAACACAGCTGCCAGCAATGGCCTTGGCTCTCTTGTGAAGGAGTGAGCTTTCTGCTCCAGAAGGTATTCTAGCAGTCTGTCAACAATCTTGCAGTGAGGAAAGCCTACAGTGGCCTATAAAAGCCTGCTAAATGCCTTCTCCATTGCTTCTAATTTTGCCCAACTCTGAATTCTGTTTGTGAACAACTAGCTCCTTTCGTTCTGGCCCTCTATTCTTTCTTTTTTTTTTGAGACGTATCACTGGTGTCACCGAGGCTGGAGTGCAGTGGGGCCATCTTAGCTCACTGCAACCTCTACTTCCTGGGTTCAAGTGATTCTCCTGCCTCAGCCTCCTGAGTAGCTGGGATTACAGGCATGCACCACGATACCTGGCTAATTCTTTTGGTATTTTTAGTAGAGATGGGGTTTCACCATGTTGGCCAGGCTGGTCTCGAACTCCTGACCTCAAGTGATCTGCCCGCCTCAGCCTCCCAAAGTGTTGAGATTACAGGCATGAGCTACCACGCCCAGCCTGGCCCTCTATTCTTGACACATCCTTCTGCAGACCAACCCCATGTCTGCAAGTTTCATAACCCCAGTGAGAGAGCATCTGAGGGCAGGGTAGGCATGTGCCACTCAATGGGACTTCCCTCCTGTCTCGCTTCTCACTCCCACGGCCAACTCATAGCCTGGCTTTTGGTTGAGGAAACTGGCACTTGGTGAATAGAGTAGATCGAATAACAGCCCCTCAAAGATGTCCACATCTTAATTCCTGAACCTACGTTAATTTATATAGCAAAAAGAGGTCTTGCAGATGTGATTAAATTAGAAATCATGGAATGGGGAGATGATCCCGGTTAGCCAGGTGAGCCCAATGCAATCACTAGAGTCCTTATAAAAGAAAGGCAGAGCAGAGAAAAAGACAAGCAGGGGTTGGAGTGATGTTCTTTGTAAAAATGGAGGAAGCAGCCATAAGCCAAAGAATGCAGATGACGTCAGAAGCTGGAAAAGGCAAGGGAATGGATCTCCCCTAGAGCCTCCAGAAAGAATGCAGCCCTGCTAACACCTTGCTTTTAGCCCCATAAGACCCATTTTTTTTTCAGGCTTCTGACCTCCAGAACTGCAAGATAATAAACTTGTATTGTTTTAAGCTCATACATTTGTCATAATTCATTTTCAAAACAGGAAACTAATATAGAGGACTTATGATCCATTCCCATGACAACCAACACAACAGCCTGGTAGTTGACCAAAAAAAAAGGCCAGGCATGGTGGCTCACACCTGTAATCTCAGCACTTTGGGAGGCCCAGGAGGGTGGGTCACTTGAGGTCAGGAGTTCAAGACCAGCCTGGCCAACATGGTGAAACCCCATCTCTACTAAAAATACAAAATTAACTGGGCATAGTGGCAGGCACCTGTAGTCCCAGCTACTCAGAAGGCTGAGGCACGAGAATCACCTGAACCCAAACCCAGGAGGCAGAGGCTGCGGTGAGTCAAGATTGCACCACTGCACTCCAGCCTGGGCAACAGAGCAAGACCCTGTCTCAAAAAAACAAACAAAAAACATTTTCCATAAGAAGGAAGCAAACATGGTAGTTAAAAGTGTGGGCCTCGCAGGCAGACAGACCTGATTCAAATCCAAGCTCTGCTAGGTTGCATGATAGCTCAGAGCTTCACTGCCTCATCTGTAAAATGGGAGTGTTATGGCCACCTTGCCCAAGACGGTTGTGAAGATGAAATAAAATAATGCAGTTAAAGCACTCAGCATAGGTCCTAGAACACAGGAAAGGCTCAGTAAATAGTAGTGGTAGCTATTATTACTGCTACCACCATCTCCACCATTGCTACCACTGTTACTACCAATACTACTGCAGTTGCTGCTGCTGCTGCTACTATTACTGCTGCTGCTATTGCTAATATTACTATTGCTATTTACAACAATATCTATGCCTGGGGTCAGACACAGTGAATCACTCCTGTAATCTCAGAACTTTGGGAGGCTGAGGCAGGAGGATCGCTCAAGCACAAGAATTGGAGACTCGCCTAGGTGACACGGCAAGACCCCATCTCTACAAAAAAATAAAAACGAAAAAATTAGTCAGGCATAGTAGCACATATCTGTAGGCCTAGCTACTTGAGAAACTGAGGTGGGAGGATTGCTTGAGCCCAGGAGTTTCAGGTTGCTGTGAGCTATGATTGTGCCACTGCCCTCCAGCCTGGGCGACAGAGAGAGACGCTGTCTCTAAACAAATCTATCCCTGAAGAGCAGGGGCGATGTCACAAAAAGGATGAATAGAGACAGCGGCAACAGTAAGGGAGGATGTGCTTAGAAGGGGTCAAAGTCTGGAAGTCACAACTTCACACTGCTATTTGGGATTGAATTTTCAGTCTGAAGCCTGGTCTGAGGGCTCTTGAGGCTGAGGAGGTTAACATCTGCATCCACCCACTCAACATCTCTGCTGGAGTGTCTGTGTCTGGGGTGCAGCCTCCTGGCTAAGAGACTCTGACTCAGGATCACCAACCAAGGCCTTCCATCTGTGCTTCTGTCTGGCCCAGTGCCCTTAGGCCAGGCCTGGAATTATGGGATGCTGTGGAAATGCAGACATGTGACATAGCCCAGAATTCAAGGTGCTGACCTTTTGATCTTAGAGACAAACCAGGATCCTGAACCCAGTTACACATCCATGTCCTCATTGTATTTCCCAGTTGAGAAGGCAAATCAGACAGCAAAAGAATGTGTGGACAAGGTACTAACGTTTCTTCGTTATTTCTGTGATTCTTTTCCAAGGCCTCACTGTTGTTTAGGGGCCTACCCTGCTGCCTTTCTTTGAATGTACAGAAAGGCACCAGGTTGCTTTTCCCGAAGACTCTGGGTTTTGATGAGTGACACACTAAGACAATATGCTGCAGATATTTTTTAGCAGCAACAGCACCTAACATGTTGTTAAGAATTCTCCTCTGGAGTCAGATAGCATCTGGCCTCACATCCTGGTTTTGCTACTTGTTAGCTGTGTGGCCTTGGGCAAATTCCTTAACTTTTCTGAGGCTCAATTTCCTCATTTTAAAATGGTTTTATAGTAGATACCTTCTAGAGTTCTTGTAAGGAGAAATGAGATGATCCATATAATCATACCGAGCACAATGCCTGTACTTTAGCCATTACTCAGTAGATGTGGGTCATTGCTGTTAGCGCTATTGTGATGTTACCATTTTCAGAGCATAGCTTTAACTTAGGACCAGAGGCAGCCACAAGTCTAGATGCTAATGTGGCTTTACCTCTCTATGTTGTCATAGTTGGCCTGAGGCTGCATGCTTGGCAAGGTCTGGGAAGTTAGAACTCTTTCCCTTTCAGAGTTCAGGAGGGTGAGCAGCTTAAGGATCCACCAGGTGGGTTCAGCTGGGCACAGTTCTACAAACAAGGAAGACATGTTGACATGTTCCAGGTGTGCTCCACAGCTGTTGTGGCAGGGATTGGTGCTGTTTATTATACTAAACCATAAAAGAGGCCAGGCACAGTGGCTCATGCCTGTAATCCCAGCATTTTCGGAGGCCAAGGCAGGCAGATCACCTGAGGTCAGGAGTTCAAAACCAGCCTGGCCGACATGGTGAAACCCCATCTCTACTAAAAATACAAAAATTAGCCAGGTGTAGTGGCAGGCACCTGTAATTTCAGCTACTCAGGAGGCTGAGACAGGAGAATCACTTGAACCCGGGAGGCGGAGGTTGCAGGGAGCTGAGATTGCACCATTGCACTCCAGCCTGAGCAACAAGAGCAAAACTCTGTCTCAAAAAATAAATAAATAAATAAAATTAAAAGAAATAAAAGAGGCCAGGTGTGATGGTTCACACCTGTAATCCCAGCACTTTGGGAGGCCAAGGTGGGCAGATCACGAGGTCAGGAGTTCGAGACCAGCCTGGCCAACATGGTGAAACCCCATCTCCACTAAAAAACACAAAAATGGCTAGGCATGGTGGTGCGCATCTGTAGTCCCAGCTACTCGGGGAGGCTGAGGAAGGAGAATCGCTTGAACCCGGGAGGTGGATGTTGCAGTGAGCTGAGATCGCACCACTACACTCCAGCCTGGGCGACAGAGCGAGACTCTGTCTCAAAATTAAAAAAATAAATAAATAAATAAAATAAATCAAAATCACTGCTGGAAAGTTGGTTTCTAACTTTACATATCTTTGGATGAAATGTTGACTTAGTTGACTGGCTAATTCACTTCTGAGTGATGAAAACATACCTGAGAAATCATGACACTTCAGGTTTACCGTAAATGTCATAACTCGGGACAAGATGCCTGAGTACAAACAAGATATAGAGAATGAGTCAAATGACATTTGGCAAGGGCTTTGAATTCACTCGCCTGGAGTGACAACAACTGATGGGGGGTAGTGAATTAGGCATGCTCGTTTATCACAGGTGGCAGTGAAATCACTGCAATCTTTGGGGATGTAATTTGGCTGTTCACATCAAACTGTTTATTTCTTTAGGCTTGGTAAAAGCCTAAAACACCTCTGATAATCTATTCTAAAGAAATAATCCACAAATTTAGAAAGAGCTGTATGCATATATTTGTTCGTTGGCTCATTATGTATAAGAGTGAAAAGATGGAAACCTACATGTCAACCTAAAGGTCTAACAACAGGGAGTTGGTTAAATAAGTGACAACATACCCACTCAGTGGCATATTATGCAGCCATTGCTAATGAGTGTCATAAAGGCATAGGAAATGGTGTGTGGTATATATCAAGTGAGAAAGTTAAATACAAAATAGTATAATTGTAACTGTGTGAACAACTGTAAATAGAAAAAGATTGGAAAGACTCAAGAAAGATACTATTAGTGATTGTGTTTAGGGTGATGGAGAAATTGTGGGTAACGTTTTTGTACATGTTCCAAGTCTTAAATTTTGTAGTTATATAACTTGTGTGGGAGGCAGAATGATGACCTTTCAAAGATCACCTTGTCTTAATCCCTGGCCCCTGTGAATATGTTACCTTGCATGGCAAAGAGGGCTTTGCAGATATGATTAAGTTAAGGATTTTCAGATGGGGAGAGTATTCTGGATTATCCAGGTGGGCTGAGCAGGATCACAAAGGTCCTTATAAAAGGCAGGTTAGGAGAGTCAGGGTGAGAGAGAGGTTTGAAAATGCTGTGCTCCTGGCTTTGAAGATGGAGGAATGGGCTATGAGCCAAGAAATGGAGACAACTTTTAGAAATTGAAAAGGAAACAGTGTCCCCTAGATCCTCCAGAAGGAACACAGCTCAGCCAACACCTTGACTTTAGTCCATATAGACCTATTTCAAACTTCTGACTTCCCAGAAATGTAAGATAAAAAATGTTTGTTGTTATAAGCCATTAAGTTTGTTATGACAGGGTATGGTGATTGTCCAGGCCTGTGTCACATGCCCACTCCTGCAATCGGGGACTAGGAGGAATAGTGTCACACAGCCAGAAAGAGGGCAATTCCTTAAAGGCATGCAAAAGCAGGAGCTATCCTCAATCCATTTTTATTTTATTTAACATTTATGACGTTTTAATTGAATAAAAGTCATATGTATTTATAAACACAATTTTGTAAAAATAATTTCAACTATTTTATTTTATTTTTTGAGATGGAGTCTTGCTCTGTCACCCAGGCTGGAGGGCAGTGGCGCAATCTTGGCTCATTGCAACCTCCGCCTCCCGAGTAGCTGGGATTACAGGTGCACGCCACCATACCCAGCTAATTTTTGTATTTTTAGCAGAGATGGGATTTTGCCATGTTGGCCAGACTGGTCTCGAACTCCTGACCTCAAGTGATCCGCCCACCTTGGCCTCCTAAAGTGCTGGGATTACAGGCATAAGCCACCGTGCCCGGCCCACAACTTTTATTTTAGATTCACAGGGTACATGTGCAGATTTGTTACATGGGTATATTGCATGATGCTGAGATTAGGCATATGAATGATCTCATCACCCAGGTAGCCAGCATAGTACCCAACAGGTAGTTTTTCCATCCTCATTCCTCTCCCATTTACCCCCTCTAGTAGCCCCAGTGTCTATGTTCCCATTTTTATGTCCATATGTACCCAATGTTTAGCTCCCACTTATAAGTGAGAACATGTGATATTTGGTTTTCTGTTCCTGCATTAATTCCTTTAGGATAATGGCCTCCAGCCCCATCCATGTTGCTGCAAAAGACATGATTTCATTCTTTTTATGGCTGTGTAGTATTCCATGGTGTATATGTACCACATTTTCTTTCCTTTTTGGAGACAGGGTCTTGCTGTGTTACCCAGGTTGGAGTGTTGTGGCCTGATTACAGCTCACCACAGTCTCAAACTCCTGGGCTCAAGGGGTTCTTCGGCCTTGGCCTCTCAAGTAGCTGGGACTACAGGTGTGTGCCACCACACTTGGCTAATTAATTTTTTTTTTTTTTTTGTAGAGACAGGGTCTCATCACCTTGCCCAGGCTGGTCTTGGACTCCTGAGCTCAAGCAATCCTCCCACCTCAACCTCCCCAAAGCCTAGAGTACAGGCATGAACCACTGCACCTGCTGGCACATTTTCTTTGTCCAGTCCACTGTCGATGTGCACCTAGGTTGATTCCATATCTCTGCTATTGTGAATTGTACTGTGATGAACATATGAGTGCATGTATATTTTTTGTAGAACAATCTGGATATTAGTCCTTTGTTGGATGCATAATTTGCAAATATTTTCTCAATTTTTGCAAATATTTTGTCAATTTTTGTTTTTGTTGCTATTGCTTTTGAGGACTTAGCCATAAATTATTTGCCAAGGCTGATGTCCAGAATTGTATTTCCTAGGTTTTCTTCTAGGATTTTTATAGTTTGAGATCTTACATTTAAAAATTTAATCCGTCTTCATTTAATTTTTGTATACAGTGAAACACAGGGGTCCAGCTTTATTTTTCTGCGTATGGCTAGCCAGTTATCACAGCATCATTTATTAAATAGGGAATCCCTTTCCCATTGCTTATTTTTGTCAACTTTTGTCAAAGATCAGATGCTGTCAGTGTATGGCTTTATTTCTGGGTCCTCTATTCTGTTTGGCCTATGTGTCTGTTTTTCTACCAGTATCATGCTGTTTTGATTATTGTAGCTTTATAGTTTGAAGTTGGGTAATGTGATGCCTTTGGCTTTGTTCTTTTTGCTTAGGATTGCTTTGGCTATTCAGGCTCCTTTTTTGGTTCCATATGAATTTTAGAAGAGTTTTTCCTAATTCTGTGAAAAATGACATTGGTAGTTTGATAGGAATAGCGTTGAATTTGTAGATTGCTTTAGGCAGTATGGCCATTTTAATGATATTAACTCTTCCGGTCCATGAGTATGGAATGTTTTTCCATTTGTTTGTGTCATCTTTGATTTCTTTCAGAACTGTTTTGTAGTTCTCCTTGTAGAGATCTTTCAGCTCCTTGGTTAGATGTATTCCTAGGTACTTTTTGTTTTTAATGCTCTTGTAAATGGCATTGCATTCTTGATGTGGCTCTCAGCATGAATGTTATTGATGTATAAAAATGATAAGATTTTTGTACATCAAGTTTGTATCCTGTAACTTTACTGAAGTTGTCTATCAGATCTAGGAGCCTTTTGGCAGAGTCTTTAAGGTTTTCTAGGTATAGAATGACATTGTCAGCAAAGAGAGGTCATTTCTCTTCTTTTTTATTTGGATGCCATTGATTTCTTTTTTGCCTGATTGCTCTGACTAGGACTTCCAGTATTATTTTGCATAGGAATGATGAGATTGGGCATCCTTGTCTTGTTCTTGTTTTTATTTTTTAATTAATTAATTTTTTTTTATTTTTTCAGACGGAGTTTCGCTCTTGTCACCCAGGCTGGAGTGCAATGGCGCGATCTCGGCTCACTGCAACCTCCGCCTCCCAGGTTCAAGTGATTATCCTCCCTCAGCCTCCTGAGTAGCTGGGATTACAGGCATGCACCACCACACCCTGGTAATTTTGTGTTTTTAGTAGAGACGGGGTTTCACCATGTTGGTCAGGTTGGTCTCGAACTCCTGACCTCAGATGATCTGCCCACCTCAGCCTCCCAAAGTGCCATTTCTTTCTTTTTTTTTTTTTTTTTTTTTTAATGAGACAGAGTCTTGCTTTATTCCAGGCTGGTGTATGGTAGGCTCGCTGCAACCTCTGCCTCCAGGATGCAAGAGATTCTTATGTCAGCCTCCCGAGTAGCTAGGATTACGTGCATGTGCGAACACACCTGACTAATTGTTAGTAGTAGCGACGGGGTTTTGCCAGGTTGGCCAGGCTAGTCTCAAACTCCTGGCCTCAAGTGATCTGGCCACCTCAGCCTCCCAAAGTGCTGGGATTACAGGCATGAGCCACAGTACCCGGCCTTGTTTCTGTTTTTAAAAGGGGTGCTTCCAGCTTTTGTCTATTCATGATGTTGGCTGTGGGTTTGCCATAGATATTTTGAGGTACAACATGATGTTTTGAAATATATATACATTTTGATATGGCTAAATCAAGTTAATTAACATATGCATACCTTATCTATCCATATTTTATATCACGATTAATTTGCATATTACTCCATAGTCTTCATAATTACCATTTTAATGGATTTAGGATTGCATCATACCATAGCTTGACTAACCCTTGTGTAATATTGCTGGCTACTTAGATTGCTTTTAAAATTCTTCTGTTATAAATAATGCTGTAATGAACATCTTTGTGCATATAGTTTTCTCTATAAGTTAGATTATTTCTGTCAGATAGATTTCCAGAAGAGGCGTCACTGAACTAAAGATGAGAACAATGATTTATTTTGGCAAATTGTTTTCCAGAAGGGCTTTATTAGTGCATAGAGAGTGGTGCAGCTGCTGAGGCAAAGGTGGAATTGTGCTGTCAGGCTTTGCAAACTGAGGTGGGTTGAAGACATATTATAGATTGGTGTGTCCTGAGCCCATGACTAAAGCAACAAACAGGAAACATGTTTATCCTGCAAACTGACTTGTAGTTAGGTAATGCATACCTTTTTCATCTTTCAGATTGGTAAAACTTTAAAGACTGATAGATAACATACAATGCTTGTAAGACTGAGAAAACAGATGCCACATCTTACTGGCTATCAAATACAGAAAAAAAAAGGTTATTCTGGAGGGCTCTACCTCATTCTGTTGTCAAAGGACCAAACCTGAGTTTAATCCAGTCCTTGGATACAGCTGCAGATTGTAGGAAATATGGGAGACAGAAAAACCCGTTGAACTGCGCCAAGTAAAACAGATGCCAGGTGATAGAAACGGAAATTACTACAACCTTGTGGGAAAATAATCGGCCATATGAATTAAAATTTAAAATACACATAATCTTTGACTTGGGAATCCCATTTTTGTGAATTTAACCTATAAAAAGACGGTATCAGGTCTGTTTCTTGTTGGTGTCAGTTCCTCTCTCTTTATAGCTTACAGCTCCCAGCATGGGTTGAGGCTATCATCAGTCTTTGGCCTTATCTCTAAGGGATGCCATATTCTTTGTCTTAAACAATTAAGCATTTGATATGGACTGTGGCAGAGGCAGCTGTCTCCAGCAGCCATTTTACCTTTCTTCCTTTTAGGAAGAGCCACAGAGCCTGTGATCATCCAGTTAGAGGCCATGAAACCTAGCCTCACTTACAGCTAGACGTAGCCACGTGAATAAGTTCTGGCCAACAGGACTTGAGTGCAAGGGATATCTGCAACCTCTGGGGGTGAAACAATCAGATTTATCCATCTGGAAATTTTGGCCTTGAGAAATACTAGTGAATATCCGCTGTCTCTTGAACTGAAAGACAGAATTGAGAGCTACAGGATGGCTATTTTCTGCCAGGGGAAAAGAGAAACGAGAAGAAATGTTTTGCAGAGAAAGGAGAATGGAGCGCATACAAAACAGAAGAGTTGAGGCTGGGATCCCATAAGGTCCCAGGGTGCTCAGAGTAGCTATTCCAGTCTTGTCCTTGGGTCCTTATTTTATTTTATTTTATTTTATTTTGAGACAGAATTTCTGTTGCTCAGGCTGGAAGGTAATGACATAATCATAGCTCACTGCAGCCTCGACCTCCTGGGCTCAAGCAATCTTCCCACTCCAGCCTCCCGGGCGTGTACCACCACACCCAGCTAATTTTTAAAATTGTTAGTAAACACAGGATCTCACCACATTGCCCAGCCTAGTCTTGAACTCCTGGACTCAAGCAGTCCTCCCACATCAGCCTGCCAAAGTCATGGGATTACAGGTGAGAACCACTGCGCCCTGCCTTTTTGGTCCTTTTAATAGTTGTCCTGTTTTTCCTTCAGCTAATTTAAATGATATTTCTTTCATGTGCAAGAAAAGTGGCCTTCATAAAGATAAAGCCCTCAAGAATAACCTTTTTTTCTGTATATGATAGCCAATAAGATGTGGCAGGAAACTGAGATGTTGTGTTTTGCTTTGCTGTTGTGGAAGAATTAGAAGAGGCCGGGCACAGTGGCTCACGCCTGTAATCCCAGCACTTTGGGAGGCTGAGGCAGGCAGATCACTTGAGGTCAGGAGTTCGAGACCAGCCTGGCCAACATGGTGAAGCCTCGTCTTTACTAAAAATACAAAAATTAGCCAGGTATGGTGGCGTGCACCTGTAATCCCAGCTACTGGGGAGGCTGAAGCATGGGAATCACTTGAACCCAGGAGGCGGAGGTTACAGTGAATCAAGATCATGCCACTGCACTCCAGCCTGGGTGACAGAGCAAGACTCAGTCTCAAAAGAAAAAAAAAAAAGAATTACAAAGGATAACAGCCATTTATTTAGTTAGTTATTCTTGGGGTTCCCCCTTGTTTTCTGAAAAGGTATGCAAGCTTTTAAGTTTCCTGCCTCAGAGGAAGTTTGAACTGTAGGGCTGAGAGAAGAGGTCACCTAAGGTGGCTTGCTCTCCTGGGTTAGGTTTCCAAAAGTTTGAGCTCTTTGAGGGGATTATTCTGGGGGAAGGGGGAGAGGTTAGATGTCTAAGATAGGGTAGGCACAAGCCATGAAAGTAAAGGGAGAGTCCTTGAGACAAGAGGGGATAGAAGTCTGTAGATTCTGTGACTTTGGGGTCCTGTACTCTAACCTGACTAGTCCCAGGGAGATGGCATGAACTCAGAGGGGACCAGCAGCCTGGTGTTTCCAGAGACTAGACCTTAGATCTTGGCTTTCCATGCCTGACTGTTGCTTCCTGACCACAACATTTTACTTATAGAAACAGGGGAAATTTGACAGATTTGGCCTGCAGGCCATAGTTTGCCAACCCTTGAATGAGAATATCATCATTTAACAACCCTCAGTGAATTAAATAGATATGGGCATTAGGCACTATAACATGTTAACATGGCTGTTATCATAAAAAGGGAGACAACCAGGCATGTGTGTTTGCTATGGACTTACCTAATATCTCTTACTCTGCTGTCAAAGGACCAAACCTGAGTTTAATCCAGTCCTTGGATACAGCTGCAGATGGCAGGAAATATGGGTGACAGAAAAACCGGTTGAACTGCACCAAGAATATGCAATCAGCAAAATCTAGACCATGGGAAGCTGTGCAGGTCAAAAGGATTCTTTAACAGATTGGGTAAAGAAAAGGGACAGAGGGTGTGTTAGTCTGTTTTCACACTGCTGGTAAAGACATACCTGAGACTGGGAAGAAAAAGAGGTTTAATTTGACTTACAGTTCCACGTGGCTAGGGAGGCCTCAGAATCATGGCGGGAGGCAAAAGGCACTTTTTTTTTTTAGACAGAGTCTTGCTCTTCATCAGGCTGGAGTGCAGTGACACAAACTTGGCTCACTGCGACCTCCACCTCCCAGGTTCAAGCGATTCTCCAGCCTCAGCCTCCTGAGTAGCTGGAACTACAGGCATGTGCCACCACACCCAGCTAATTTTTGTATTTTTAGTAGAGACAGGGTTTCACCATGTTGGCCAGGCTGACTTTGTGATCCGCCTGCCTTGGCCTCCCAAAGTGCTGGGATTACAGGCGTGAGCCACTGCACCCGGTCAAAAGGCACTTCTTACATGGTGGCAGCAAGTGAGAATGAGAAAGATGCAAAAGCGGAAACCCCTGATAAAAGCATCAGATCTCATGAGACTTATTCACTACCATGAGAACAGTATGGGGGAAACCGCGCCCATGATTCAAATTATCTCCCACAGGGTCCCTCCCACAACATGTGGGAATCATAAGAGTACAATTCAAGATGAGATTTGGGTGGGGACACAGAGCCAAACCATATCATTCCACTCCTGGCCCCTCCAAATTTCATGTCTTCACATTTCAAAACCAATCATACCTTCCCAACAGTCCCCTAAAGTCTTAACTAATTTCAGCATTAACCAAGAAGTCCACATTCCCAAGTCCATCTGAGACAAGGCAAGTCCCTTCTGCCTATGAGCCTGTAAAATCAAAAGCAAGCTAGTTACTTCCTAGATACAATGGAAGTACAGGTATTGGGTAAACACAGCCATTCCAAATGGAGAAATTAGCCAAAACAAAGGGGTTACAGAGCCCATGCAAGTCCAAAATCCAGCAGGGCAGTCAAATTCTAAAGCTCCAAAATGATCTCCTTTGACTCCATGTCTCACATCCAGGTCACACTGATGCAAGAGGTAGATTCCCACAGTCTTGGGCAGCTCCACCCCTGTGACTTTGCAGGGTATATCTCCCCTCCTGGCTGCTTTCACAGGCTGGTGTTGAGTGTCTGTGGCTTTCCCTGGCACACGGTGCAAGCTGTCAGTGGATCTACCATTCTGGGGTCTGGAGGATGTTGGCCCTCTTCTCACAGCTCCACTAGGCAGTGCCCCAGTAGGGACTCTGTGTCGGGGCTCCGACCCCACATTTCCCTTGTGCACTGCCCTATCAGAGGTTCTCCATGAGGGCCCCGCCCCTGCAGCAAACCTCTACCTGGGCATCCAGGCATTTCCATACATCTTCTGAAACCTAGGTGGAGGTTCCCAAACCTCAATTCTTGACTTCTGTGCACTCACAGACTCAACATCATGTTGAAGCTGCCAAGGTTTGGGGCTTGCACCCTCTGAAACCATGGGCCGAGCTGTATCCTGCCCCCTTTTAGCAATAGCTAGAGTGGCTGGGACTCAGGGCACCAAGTCCCTCGGCTGCACACAGCATGGGGACTTTGGGGCTGGCCCACAAAACCATTTTTTCCTCTTAGGCTTCTGAGTCTGTGATGGGAGGGGCTGCCATGGAGATGCCATGGAAACATTTACCCATTGTCTTGGGGATTAACATTCGGCTCCTTGTTACTTATGCAAATTTCTGTAGCCAGCTTGAATTTCTCTTCAAAAAATGGGTTTTTCTTTTCTACTGCGTCATCAGGCTGCAAATTTTCTGAACTTTTATTCTGTTTCCCTTATAAAATGGAATGCCTTTAACAGCACTCAAGTCACCTCTTGAATGTTTTGCTGCTTAGAAATTTCTTCTGCCAGATACCCTAAATCATCTCTCTCAAGTTCAAAGTTCCACAATCTCTAGGGCAGGGGCAAAATGCTGCCAGTCTCTTTGCTAAAAACGTAACAAGAGTCACCTTTGCTCCAGTTCCCAAGTTTCTCATCTGCATCTGAGACCACCTCAGCCTGGACCTGATTGTTCATATCACTATCAGCATTTTTGTCAAAGCCATTCAACAAGTCTCTAGGAGATTCCAAACTTTCCCACATTTTCCTGTCTTCTTCTGAGCCCTCCAAACTGTTCCACCCTCTCCCTGATACCCAGTTTCAAAGTCACTTCCACATTTTTGGGTATCTTTTCAGCAACATCCCACTATACTCGTACCAACTTACTGTATTAGTCTGCTTTCACACTGCTGATAAAGACATACCCGAGTCTGGGAAGAAAAAGAGGTTTAACTGGACTTTCAATTCCACATGGCTGCAGAGGCCTCAGAATCATGGTGAGAGGTTAAAGGCACTTCTTACATGGCAGTGGCAAGAGAAAATGAGGAAGATGCAAAAACAAAAACTCTTTATAGAACCATCAGATCTTGTGCGACTTATTCACTACCATGAGAACAGTATGGGGGAAACCACCCCCACAATTCGAATTATCTCCCACCAGGTCCCTCCCACAACAAGTGGGAATTATGGGAGTACAATTCAAGGTGATATTTGGGTGGGGACACAGAACCAATTAGAGGGGAAACCATATTAGAGGGGAAGATATGAGTTGAAAGAAGCTTAGAGACATATTAGCTTGGAGAAGAATGGGAAAGACTAAACCTTAGTTTAATAATGCACATTTGGGTGATTAATACAAAAATCAGGATATGAGGAGGGTTGCAATGGGGAAGGGGCTCATGGATGGAACTTCTGGGGTAGGTTGCAAGGTATTCTATTTCTCGGCCTGGTGGTGACAAGAATCCTCACTTTAGATTGAGCTATGCATTTGTTTTGGGTGGGCTTGTTTATTTATTTTTGAGACAGAGTGTCCCTCTGTTGTGCAGGCTGGAGTGCAGTGCTGTGAACTCGGCTCACCGCAATCTCTGCCTCCTGGGTTCAAGCGATTCTCCTGCCTCAGCCTCCAGAGTAGCTGAGATTACAGGCACCCACCACCACATCTGGCTAATTTTTGTATTTATCAGCAGCGTGAAAATAGACTAATACAGTAAATTGGTAATTTAGTAGAGACAAGGTTTCACCATGTTGGCCAGGCTGGTCTCGAACTCCTGACTTCAGGCAATCTGCCCACCTTGGCCTCCCAAAGTGCTGGGATTATAGGCATGGGCTACCACGGTCCTGTTTTGGGTGGGCTTTTAAAAAATTAGTTAATTAATTTTTTGATACAGGGGCTTGGTCTGTCTCCCAGGCTGGAGTGCAGTGGTACGATCATGGCCCACTGCAGCTCGACCTACTGGGCTCAAGTGATCCTTCCACCTCAGCCTCCCAAGTAGCTGTGACTGGAGGCACATGCCACCATGTCTGGCTGATATTTTATTTTTTGTAGAGACAGGGTCTCACTATGTTGCCCAGGGTGGTCTTGAACTCCTGGGCTGAAGCAATCCTCCCACCTCTCCCTCCTGAAGTCCTGGGATTACAGGTATGAGCCACTGTGCCCAGCCTGTTTTTTTTTTTTTTTTGAAATTGTGTTTTATTTTATAGTTTTTTAAAAATATTTTTATTATACTTTAAGTTCTAGGGTACATGTGCACAACCTGCAGGTTTGTTACATATGCATACATGTGCCATGTTGGTGTGCTGCACCCATTAACTTGTCATTTACATTAGGTATATCTCCTAATGCTATCCGTCCCCCCTCCCCCCCCACCCCACAATAGGCCCCGGTGTGTGATGTTCTCCTTCCTGTGTCCAAGTGTTCTCATTGTTCAATTCCCACTTATGAGTGAGAACATGCGTTGTTTGTTTTTTTGTCCTTGCGATAGTTTGCTGAGAATGGTTTCCAGCTTCATCCATGTCCCTACAAAGGATGTGAACTCATCATTTTTTATGCCTCCATAGTATTCCATGGTGTATATGTGCCACATTTTCTTAATCCAGTCTAACGTTGTTGGACATTTGGGTTGGTTCCAAGAATTCTTTTTTTTTTTTTCTGACACAGAGTCTCGCTCTGTCGCCCAGGCTGGAGTGCAGTGGTGCGATCTCAGCTCACTGCAAGCTCTGCCTCCCAGGTTCATGCCATTCTCCTGCCTCAGCCTCCCAAGTACCTGGGACTGCAGGCGCCCACCACCACGCCTGGCTAATTTTTCGTATTTTTAGTAGAGACGGGGTTTCACCTTGTTAGCCAAGATGGTCTCGATCTCCTGACCTCGTGATCCTCCCGCCTCGGCCTCCCAAAGTGCTGGGATTACAGGTGTGAGCCACCGCGCCCAGCAAAAAAAAAGAATTCTAATGACAACATAAGCCTAGAGCTGCTAGGTGCCATGATCCTTCTCTATGCAAAGAGAGAGAGAGCTGCTAGGGAATGAAGCCATTCCAAAGGAATGCAGTGCCTAGAGATACAGTGTGAGACATAAAGTCCATGATGATCTCTGATTGTCTGCATCCAGCCTTTTCTGAAGCTGGATATATCATGGAATTTCCAGTGATGTGAACCAGTAGTGTTCCCCCTTTGCAACCAAGAGAGTCTATCTACATTTCTGTAGATCCTTATAAGGCTAGTGAATGTTTCTCAAGGAACTGCTGGTTTTGCTGGGTTTTTGGTGATTGCTTTAACTGTCTGCAGTAACTCACATTCACCACCACACACAGGCAAACCTGTTCGTCTTCATTCTCAGTGCTCTTGAAAGCTTTATTCCATATTTCACAATGATGGGGGTCATTGTCATTCACTGAGGCTTGGTTCTTTCTGACCTTTTTGGAGGGTCAGCAGGGCTCACTAAGAGAGGGGATAGGAAGGGGTGTTTTGCTAAAGATGAATACAAATCCTGTCACCTGGAACAATTGGCCCATGTGCTGGGTTAGTGTGAGGCCCAGGGAAAATAAAGTGCAGTTGTGTATTTCAGATATCATTGATTCATCATATATTTATTGATTTCCAGGCACTGAACAAGACATCCCCAGGTTCAGCTCTCAGGGAACTCACAGCTGGGTGTGTGTGTGTGTATGTTTGTGAAGATCTACATGGTACAACCTAGTGAACTCTCAGAGGCCTACTTCTCTGTAAACAGCTTTGATTTTATTCATGTCCCTTTTCCAGGTTCTGAAATTCCATCTTTTGAATTATTTCTTAATATTGTTCAATACTCCCAGGAAGTCCAACTTAGAATGCAAAAATGTGTGGACTAGAGGGAAGGGCACATCAATTCTTTACAATGCAATATCACTATGGTGAAGAGTAGAACAGGACAGATACATTTTGATGAGAAGATAGTCCTTGGGGAAAGTCTCCAGACCTGGGCAGCCAGGAGGTAGTGTGTAAGGGGGATGAACACAGGAGAAAGGGTAAGAGAAAGACAGGTTAGGAAGGACCTATTCTTTCATCAGTTTTCTCAGATTTTGGTAGTACTCATGCCTTGAATATCTCTCTCTGGTAAGAAAGTAGGACTTACTTTGTATTCTAGGCTTTGAAGTGAGACAGACCTGTGTTTGAATCCCAGCCTTGCTACTTACTAGCTGGTGACCTGCAGAAAGTCATTTATTTTTTCTTTCTTTTTTTTTTAGAGACAGAGTGTCACTCTGTCACCCAGGCTAGAGTGCAGTGGTGCAATCATAGCTCACTACAGCCTCAAACTCCTGGGCTCAAGCAATCCTCCCGCCTCAGCCTCCCGAGTAGCTGGGACTATAGGTGTGTGCCACCACACTCAGCTAATTTTTAAATTTTTTTGTAAAGTCATTGTCTGGCTATGCTGCCTAGACTGGTCTTGAATTCTTGGCCTCAAGTGATCCCCTGTCCCAGCCCCACAAAGTGCTGGGATTACAGATGTGAGCTACTGTGCCCAGCCTCCTTATGATTATCTTTATCATGTTTTCTTTTCTCTAGCTTGCTTCATTGTAAGAATACAGTATATAATACACATAACATATAAAATACATATTAATAGACTGTTTAACGTTATTAGTAGGGCTTCTGGTCAACAGTAGGATATTAGTAGTTAAGTTTTGGGGGAATCAAAAGTTATACATTAATTTCTGACTGCAGGGGTGGGGTGTGGTTAGTCCCCCAGCCCTTGTATTGTTCAAGGGTCAGCTGTGTATAAAAGGCTCAGCACAGAGCCCAAACACAATGGATTTTGCCAATGAGTGTTAGTTCCTGTCCTTGGTTGAATAATCTGAGTTGTTTGATGGCATTCAGGTCAAAGACAAGAGAACTTTAAATGGCTCAGCTTTACAGATGGGCATTTTTTGGAAAGTTCTATCTCGCAAGAAAAAAGAACCAAAAACGTAGGCCACTCTCATTTGCTTGACATTCTACTATCACACTTCTCAATTTCCTACTTTCTGTTTGTTTTTTAGTAGCTCTCCTCATGACTTATTTTAGTCCCTGTTAAGTCCTATCCTATCTACCCCCTTCTATGTCAGAGATAAGGAGTTACAGAGTCTAGAGTCTTTTCCTTCCATTTGTTGTTTTTGGTTTTTCAAAGCTTTTGGTTCCCGAGGCAATCAGGAAATGCAGAGAGTTTCCTTTTTTGGACAACAGATCATTACAAATTATGATGTATTCAGGGCTGGCTGTGCGCCAGGCAATTGGTCTATGCATCTGGTTTTTTTTGTTTGTTTGTTTTGTTTTGTTTTTTTGAGATAAAGTTTCACCATTGCTGCTCAGGCTAGAGTGCAATGGCACGATCTCGGCTCACTGCAACTTCCACCTCCTGGGTTCAAGCGATTCTCCTGCCTCAGCCTCCTGAGTAGCTGGGATTACAGGGGCCTGCCACCATGCCTGGCTTTTTGTATTTTTAGTAGAGACAGGGTTTCACCATGTTGGCCAGGATGGTCTCGAACTCCTGATCTCAAGTGATCCACCTGCCTCAGCCTCCCAAAGTGCTGGGATTACAGGCGTGAACCACCACGCCCAGCCCAGGCCATGCACCTTATGTGGGTTTTAATCTTTACAATAACCTTATGAATGGGGATTATTGTATCAGATTTATAGAGCCTTATAGGTTTGTTTTGAAGATTAGATATTTGAAAAGTGCTTAGAACACCAAGATTCAATAGATGTTAGCTATAATTATTAGTATTATTTTTCAATGAGGAAATTGAGGCTCAGGTTGGTTAAGATGTTCACCTAAAGTCATCTGGCAAGATAATTGAAGGATTCCAGGTCCTGTTGTCATTAAGCCAGTGTGAAAGATCCACTATGTTTCATATCTTGACTGATATGACAAAACATTAATAATTTGAACAATGCCATAAAATTTTCAACCTCATTTTAACCTGGTAGTGCAGCAAATGTTACCATAATTTTGGGCCAACATGTTTCCTCCCCTGTTGATATGCTTCTTGTAAAGTTGCGATCTTTCAGTCCTTATCAATTCTCTGAACACAGCCTCACAAGACTGCTTTCCAGACCCCATCACCCACTTTCTCTTTTACTATGCTCTGCCCCTCCCTTGGGCCCCCTGGGATTGGTCTAAGGATGGGCACTGATCCAAGCCTGGCCAATTAGCATTCTTCCCACAGGATTTTTTTCAAACTTAAGAATGTTATTGCCATTCTAGGGGTGGAAATGGTAAGACGTAAAGCTAAGAGGTGCCATATATCCAGCTATATGAAGGAAGCCAGTCTGTGTTAAGATAAATTGAAGCCAAGGCAGCAAGGTGAGCAAAGAAGCAAGAGAGTTCCTGGCTCCAGAAGTTCCTGAAGCCTTGGCTCATTGCCCTATCCTAGCTTGACATTTAAATGCTTTTTTGGATCTCTTGAGCTGATTCTTCTTCACTTTAGCCTAAGCAAGTTCAGGTTGGGTTTCTGTCACTTGCAACCAAGAGTCTTGGAAAACATAAGCACCACAGAGCTACAACTAAACTGGACTGCCTGCTGATCCTGAGAACACTTTTGCTTATCCTGTTTCTTGTGCCTAGAATGTGCCCTATTCCCACTATCCAAATTTAACCACTCAACCTTTAAGAACCCATTTCTGGCTGGGTGCACACCTGTAATCCCAGCATTTTGGGAGGCCGAGACAAGTGGATCATTTGAGGTCAGGAGCTCAAGACCAGGCTGGCCAACATGGTGAAACCCCGTCTCTACTAAAAATACAAAAAAAAATTAGCCGGGCCTGGTGGTGCATTACTGTAATCTCAGCTACTCGGGAGGCTGAGGCAGGAGAATCACTTGAACTTGGGAGGCGAAGGTTGCAGTGGGCCAAGATAGCGCCACTGCACTCCAGGCTGGGTAACAGAGCGAGACTCTGTCTCAAAAAAAAGCCAAAAACAAACAAACAAAAAAACCCATTTCTCATTAACTGTCCCTGATCCAACCTGCTATAATTTAACTATATCTCGTCTAAGCCCCCCAGTCCTTTTTTGAAAGGAGAAAAAGGGATACATACTTCATGTTGTGCTCACAGCTTTCTAACTTGTGTTATGATTATTTATATATCCTGAGGCTTGACAGAGTGTGGAAAAAAGGTAAAATTATTTGTATAAGCTTCTTATTATTTTCTTTCCAGAACAAAGATGTGCCTAGTTCATCTTCTCAATGTGCTACCACAGTGTCTGGCATGGATAGCACTCTGTAATTGTTAGTTCCCTTCTTCTTTCCCTTCTCTCTACATAGTAGGCTTTTCCTCCTGTAGCTTCATTTTCTTTCCCCAGCATCAACATTCCATTCCCTGCTGCTGAATGAGAAAATGTTCGTCTGTGTCTGCCCCAGGGTATTGTGTTTTGATGAAACAACACTAACTGTTGTAAAAATAATTTATCTAAAAATGGTTATTGCATTGTAGGTCTAAGAAACAGCTAGAAAGGGAAGTCTTTAACACTGTTTAGATGGTGGGTTGTCCTAGTGTATGTAATATTTGATTTTAGGATATGGATTTCAAATAGAAACCCTAGAAGGTTTGCATTTAGCAAGAAAGAACTCTGTTTCCAAAAGAACCAACTGCCAATCTTATGATCCTATTTTTAGTATCCCTACTTCCCTTCAAACCTCTTTGGCAGATCAATTATCTGTTAGTGAGATAAGAGGCAATGAATGTGTTTTCATATGTAGATACATTTTAAGAAAAATTCTAGGCAACTTTTGTGGCTTGGAGGTTGGTGTTCTGAGAATACCTTATTATCAGAATATGTAAGTTTTTGTATTTAGCTGTCAGCTACCCTCTCAAATTCTACCACCTGGATGAAATTCTCTCCAGGAGTCTCTTCTGAGTTCTGGGGAATATTTATTTTCTTTCTGTACTTTCTTTTACCTTGTATCATATTGCTTTTTATCAAAGGCTATTTTTTTGTGCAAGTCTTTGTCTTCCAGAATTAATTTAAATTAGTCTTTAGGTTTAGCCAATTTCAAATTTTACCTGTACCAGGAGAAAATTGTCATGGTTGTGCTCTGTTTAAAGGATGAGGTATTCAAGAAGACCTACTAAAATACCTATTATAGATCTATAAATATCAAGTTAAAATCTTGCCCTTCTTTGATATCCTGCTCCTCTGGAAAAGCAGCAGTGTAGAGTGAACAAGTTTCAGAAGTTGGGCACCTAACTTTATAATTTTGCTCATACAACCAATAGGAAATATAAAGAGATAGAATAGACTATAAGGATAAAGGGATAGAGTTGTTTATTATTTAGCTATATTTTCATGGATATATATCTCCATCCATAGTTTTCAGACCTCTAAAGGGCACGGACACTCTTCATACAGCTTATAGTTCTAGCATAATGTCTTACACATGGAAGGCACTCAATAATTGTGAGAAATGATGAACTGATACACTCTCTTGGAGTTTCTTTGTAGGGAATATGATTATGAATAAAGTGTTAATAGCTATCTCAAAGCCTTTTGTAAAGAAGCAGAGTATGTGGAGATGCTCCTCCACATACGATGGGGTTATATCCCAATAAACCCGTCATAAATCAAGTCAGGCCAGGCGTGGTGGCTCATGCTTGCGATCCCAGCATTTTGGGAGGCTGAGGCGGGAGAATTTCTTGAGTCCAAGAATTCAAGACCATCCTGGACAACATAGCAGACCTCATCTCTACTAAAAATAAAAAAATATAAAAAATTAGCTGGGCCTGATGGCATGTGCCTGTAGTCCCAGCTATTTGGGAGGATGGGGTGGGAGGATTGCTTGAGCCTGGGTGGGTAGAGGCTTCAGTGAACTGTGACTGCAACAACAACAACAACAACAACAACAAAAGTCTGTCTCAACAACAACAAAAAAGTCAAAAATGCATTTAATACAATTAACCTATTGAACATCATAGCTTAGCCCACCCTAATTTGAAGTGCTCACAACACTTACATTAGCCTACAGCTGGACAAAATCATCTGGCAAAACAGGACACTGTAGTGTTGGTGATTGCGTGGCTGACTGGGAGCTGCAGCTTGCTGCCACTGCGCAAGACTGTAGGAGAATATCCATATTGCCCGGGAAAAGATAAAAATTCAAAATTTGAAGTACAGTTTCTACTGAATGCATATTGCTTTCACACCATCGTAAGGTTGAAAAATCAGAAGTCAGAGACCATCTGTATAAATAAACCATAAGTGAAAATAAGGTATGTGTTATCGTATTTTGGAAATGCCTCTTAGGCTCTGATCTGCAATATTACCTGGATCAAAAGAGTGGCTGAAGGGAACTATTGGGGACCAAGTACGTGAGGTGGAATGAATTCTTTTTCTGGTGTTTAAAACACAAGCTGTAAGAACAAAATGTTTCTAATTAAGATGCCACTAATTTTTCCCTCCATTAATTCCATATTTCTTCAAAGGTAAGGGTGTATATAATGACTCCACATCAAAGACTCTTTTCTAATGGTTTAGGAGATACTATTTTTATTAGAACCAAGGAGAATTCACAGCCCACAACAGAGCAATTTGTTGAAGTTATTTTGGAGTTGATTTAGGAATCGCTCTTCATGAAATGTGCTGAATCTTCATTATGGATGCTTTTTTTTTGAGACAGAATCTCACTCTGTCACCCAGGCTGGAGTTCAGTGGTGCGATTTCCTCTCACTGCAACCTCCGCTTCCTGGGTTCAAGCAATTCTCCCTGCCTCAGACTCCTGAGTAGCTGAGATTACAGGTGCCCGCCACCACGCCTGGCTAATTTTTGTATTTTTTAAATAGAGACGGGCTTTTGCCATGTTGGCCAGACTGGTCTTGAACTCCTGACCTCAGGTAATCTGCCCGCTTCAGCCTCTCAAAGTGCTGTGATTACAGGTGTGAGCCACCGTGCCTGGCCCATTATGTATGTTTTCTAAACCTCCTCTAAAAAGGCTTTCAGCTCTTTTTGCACTTCTTCTGATTTGCTTGCTCCCTCCCACTGTACCTTTATCACTTGCACTCTCCTCATGTTACATTATAACGATCTATTTTCTTCCCTCTCTCCTCCCATTAGACCATAAGCTCCTTGAGGGCAGGTATTTAAGCTTGTTCAATAGTATATTTAGTGCCTTGCACAATGCCTGACTTATGATAGGCATTCCACAAAGATCTGTTAAATGAATGAATGAATAATCATACCTCACATTTAAATAGTGCTACGAATATGGTTACAAAGTACTTATGTTATTTGACTCCCATGATACTCTCTGGCAGGCAGTGGGTTTTATTATTACCACTATTTACAGATGTGAGACTAGGCTCAGAAAGACTGTGTAATGGCAGGGCAACTAGGCTGCGATTTCTGGAGCTACCAGAACTCATGTCCATGGATTCCTGCTCTGGAGCTCTTTTCTGTTTTCAGAGTGATATGTTTCCTGAGCCAAGTGCCAAGGGCAACACAAACTTACTCCCAGTGTCCGTTTACCCCTGCTGCTCTGCCTCCATACTTTACTGCTCTGCTGGATTTCTTCACTTCCAACTTAGCCCTAATTTTTATTTAGGAGCTGCACATTTCCTATATGCAGATTAAAGATGAAAAATATATATTCTACTGTTGATTCTTCAGTTCCTTTGCCTGGGAACTCTGAGCTGTGGTGTGGTACTGTGAAATATGAGGCATGAAGTGGGGGTGACATATGTGAGGGGAGGAAGATGTGGCTGACTGGTATGGCCAGGGTGTACTGCTCAGAGGGCTATCAGACCAAGGGCTTGTGATGCTGAGGACTTGGCCGTGGCTCTGAGATCCCTCTATCCACTCTTCCCATCTCCAACATTTTTCTTTAGGGAAATCTGAATAAAATGAACTGGTGGAGTTGGGAGAATAATGCTGACAACAAGGTTCCACGATATGCTGATTTGAGTATGAAACAGTGTTTTGGCATGGTGCGGTGGCTCACGCCTGTAATCCCAGCACTTTGGGAGGCTGAGGCAGGCAGATCATTTGAGGTCAGGAGTTCAAGAGCAGCCTGGGCAACATGGTGAAACCCTGTCTCTACTAAAATACAAAAAAATTAGCCGGGTGTGGTGCAGCAAAAAGGAAGACTGAGGCAGGAGAATCACTTGAACCCGGGAGACAGAGGTTGAAGTGAGCCAAGATCATGCCACTGCACTCTAGCCTGAGCAGCAGAGTGAGACTCCACCTCAAAAAGAAAAAAGAAAGAAAGAAAGAAACAGTGTTTTGGGAAAGAGTGGTGTGGTCAAGGTGAGGGTGGCTAGTAGTTAGGGCTCACTTGCTGACACCAACAGTATTTGCTAATTGTATGCAACTGAACACAATTGTATTCAATTCTCTTTTACATACAGCTCTGAGGGTGGAAGCTAAGGAGATGGTAAGAGGGAGTCTCTTGATTGGTGTTTAAAGTAAGCAGTCCTTTTCTTGAAATAGAATGGGCAAAACCAGGCTGGGCACGGTGGCTCACCCCTGTAATCCCAGCACTGTGGGAGGCCAAGGCGGGCGGATCACGAGGTCAGGAGTTCGAGACCAGCCTGGCCAACATGGTGAAACCCCATCTCTACGAAAAATACAAAAATTAGCCAGGCATGGTGGCACACGCCTGTAATCCCAGCTACTTGGGAGGCTGAGGCAGGAGAATCGCTTAAACCTGGGAGGCGGAGGTTGCAGTGAGCCAAGATGGTGCCATTGCACTCCAGCCTGGGCAACAAGAGCAAAACTCCATCTCAAAAAAAAAGAAAAAGTGAAAAGTGGGCAAAAACCAGTACAATTTTACAAATTCAAGAAAGACAGAATATCATATTTGTGAGTGACGTAGATGACTACATCAACAAGTTAAAAGGATGACGAAAAGCTTGTTGCTTTTGAGTGCGCTTCACACACAATACCCAGATCATAAAGCACTAGCAACAATGACATCACTCCTCATGTAGCTACTCCCTTACATCGTTTATCAGAAATACACATTTTATACATAGAAACTTAAAAGCTACACACATAAGACTCATCATTTAATGAGTACTTAATATGTGCCATATGTGAGCTTTACATATATTTTACTCCTCAGAGGAACCTTGTGATAATAACTGGTATTATAAATTGACACATAAGGAACTGAGGTTCAGAGAGGTCAAGCAACTTGCCCAAGGTCACACACCTGGGGTAAGTGGGATTCCAGAATTCCCACCAGTGTCTGACAGTGAAGCACATGGCTCCTAACTCTTGGACTAAACTGCCTCATGTGACACACAAACATTTATCTAATTTAACCATGGGAAAGCACTCCCTCGTCTGTCTATACCGTAATTTCTTACATTAGTGACACATTCATGGCTCGTTTGTTTGTGTGCTTCTCCTACGCCTCCAATTGGATTGCAAACTTCTGGAACACAGAGGCCAACTCTATTTTTTGTCCCCAAGTCATCGGTCAGTTTAATTGGTGCTCGTTAGAATATCTGGAAGGAAAGACACCATGAAGGTGGCTGCAAAGGCACGAGTCCAGGAGTAAAACCAGGTACAGAAGGAGGAAGATGGAGATGGGGTATTCACTCAACAATTTAATGTCCACTTGGACCAATGTTAGGCGGTGGAGATATGGTGAGGACTGAGCCAGTCTGTGTCGTTCCCCTCATGGGGTTTCACGTGGAGGTCGAGGTCATGATCAAGGATGTAAGTCACCCAAAGGACACTTTACTGTGTTCCCAGGCAGAAAAGAAAACCGAGGAGCCAGGCCCTGGCATCTGCGGGGTTCTGGCAGTCCCGTAAGGCGCAAAGACATGAACAAGGTGGAAGAGTAGGTCAACGCTTTTATGTGATTGAATTTGGCCGGTCGGAGGGCCGGGGCCGCTGCGATGAGAGATAAAGAGCGTGGGGCGCCGGGTGCGCGGCGGAGATAAAGGGGTGTGGCCCGGGCCCTGCCGCCGGCCGTAACACGTGTCCCTTCGCCCGGCGGCTCAGGGACGCCGGGCGGCGGGGTCTTCCCTGCCCACCACGAGGAAAAGGGAGCGCACCGCATGGCCCCCGACTCCTCACCACCCTTTGTGAAACGCCCCCAATTGTGCTTCATCTGTGAAGTCAGGTCCCCGCAGGCGGTCGGGGCTGCCCGGATTCCGCGACGGCTGAAAGGTGAGGGCCGCGCGGTGGCAAAGTGTCCCCAGCACCTAGCTTGGCTCCCCCTCGCTCCCAAATCCCCTTCCCCTTTTCGCTCAACCCCCGGCTCCACCTCAGCCGCCTTCCTCTCCGTTCCCCTTTCACCTCCCGCGCTGGGCCTGCTGGGCGGGGCGAGGGCTCCCGGTTGCGCGAGAGTTCCGCCCAAATCTCGTGAGACTCGCCTGCCGCCGCCGCTGCCGCCGCCTCTTACGTCTTTCCCTTTGACAAGTCGCTGCTGCTGCAGCAAAAATAAAGGACGCGACCGCCGCAGCCTCTGCGGAGCCGGGCTCGGGTCGCCGGAGCCGCGCCCCACCCCGCCAGCTCCAGAGCCACGTACGGTAACGCATCATTTTCTGTCCTCCTGGTCCTGTGTGTGTGTGTGCTTTGCCGGCCGCGCAGGGCCGGCCGGGGCCGTTTCGGGACTGCCGCCGAGCGAGGCTGCTGGGGTCCTGGGTGGGCGGCAGACGAGCTGGGGGAGCCCTCCCGGCGCTCCGCGGCCCCCCCGGGTCCCCGGCTCTAGAGGCCTCCTGCCGCCCGGGCGCCTCGGAGCAGCGTAGAAGCCGAGGCGCCCGCGGAGAGGGCCGAGAGACCCGCCCCTCCAGCGGCTTACAATGTCTGTGCCCCGGCCCCGCGGTGGTCGCGTCTCTTTCTGCCTCATTCCTTTATCCGCTGACCAGCTCCTCTGCCCCGGCTGGGGCTCGGTCCGCGGGCGGCGGCCAACTCCCTCTCAGGGTCCGGGGAGTGCCGCGACCCCGGTGTCCCCAGGCGCCGGCCGCCTTTAGCGGGGTGGAGGCTGGGACGACGTATCTTCCTCCTCTCCTCTGCCTTTGGGTGGGGGCAGCTCATCTGCTAAACCTTTCTCCAATCTCCCGCCCCAATAAAACAACAAATTATAAAGACTTTGCAACCGGGAGGCGAGGCGGGGCGCATTGTTTAGTCTTCAGCGTGAGATGAGGATGATGATGGTGATGACAGGAGCTACCCCCCGGGGAACATGGTGAATCTGTTATGTGATGGGTGGCAGGTTACTGGGAGACACGAGGAGGACAGGAGCTTGTACCACCTCTCCCAGGAGGTTATGTAAAAGACATGTTATCTTAGAGAGCTATGAAACACAGGGACAGATTTGTCTTAGTTTAAGAAATGTCTGTAATACTTAGAATTTAGAGATAATTAAATGATAGGAATAACAAATCTGAACAAACTAACCCATCTTTGTAATTCCATCTCCAGAGGTGGCATTTCATGGTTAACATTTTGGTGTATTTCCTAACAGACACTTTTTTTTTTTTTTAATCCTTGCTTGGGACTTCCTCATTCTATATTTGTTCCAAAAATGATTTGTTTTATTTGAATCAGTTCTCTGGCCTGCTTGATTAAAACTGGCTACTAGTTCATTATCACTGGCTGAACTCTGCCGTCACTATCTTTTTCATTGGGCCCTTTTCCAAAATGATTGTTAGCTAAGTGGTTTGAAAAATCAAACGTTAAAACATTGTCTGTTTGGATCTAGTACCTATGTATGTATTATATTTTTACAATTCTGCTAGTGGTGGTTGCTCAAAATGGGGCAGTATTTGTAGAAGGCAAAGAAACTATGATTATTCATAGTGGGAAGAAACCTATTTACCTCAGGTTTTATGAAATTGATTTCTACTGGATATTTTTAGACCAAAATTGTTCTGTGACATTGTTAGTTTCATAGTGCCTGTTGTGATTAGTGTGGGATGAGTATGTCCCTTTGATATATGTGTTTCCATAGCCTGCGTTTATACAAGCAAAATTGAGTGTCCTAGGTGCCTGTCTTATGCATTAATGTACGTATATATGTATATATACACACACACACACACACGTATTCTGCACCTATACACATTTATATATCTTGGAAGTGAGTTAAGATGTATTGCTATATTATTTGAGAAAAGATAGCATTAGGAGGGCAAAGAACAGTCATCATATTTCCCCCAAATCACTTGACGAGGTTGTATGGCAGAATGAGATATCTAGGGAGATTGGAAATCTGGAGCCTTTTAGAAATAGGATAGATTGTCGTCTGGGGTTGTTGTTATTGGAATGGATTAAATGTCCTATTAAGGCCTCTTGTAATTCTAAACTTTTATGAATTTTGCTTTCCCTAAGGTTATCATTTTGCTTCTTAAATTTCCAGTCATGCCGTTTGCATGTGACACATCCATTCATTTGCTGGTCATGTATTCCATTTCCAACGCAGGCACCCTGATGTTGCATGGAAGAGAAAGCAAATGTAAATGCGTCACTTAATCTGCTTATTAATATAAACATCTCTTGAAAATCTCACTTAATTTAAAGGAATTTTGGAGGATGTGTTGGTGATTGGACTGGATTGGGTTAGTAGAGGGTGCAAATAATAAATAGTAATACAATTCCAACATTCCAAGCATTTTTTCTCCCAAAAAAGTCATACTGAATACTCCCTAATATTTGAAATAGAAAAAAAAAGGGCTGGGTATATTGAAGGAGCTGATCTTTTAAAATTTTTAAAATTCAGATTTTCAGATCTTAAAGTGATGATAATGATGACATTGTGGGTTGGAGAGTGAGAAGTTTGTGTTAGAATAAAAAGAAACTTCTGAAACAAAACTTGAATGTTATAGTTGGATAACTATATAATAGCAAGTAACAACCTTACTATAATCCGTTGAAGATAGTTTAAAAAATTGTAAATAGAACTTTTGGCCAGGCAGAGTAGCTCACGCTTGTAATCTCAGCACTTGGGGAGGCCGAGGTGGGAGGATGGCTTGAGCCCAGGAGTTTAAGATCAGTCTGGGCAACATGGTGAAACCGTGTCTCTACGGTAAATACAAAAATTTGCTGGACATGGTGGTGCATACCTGCAGTTCCTGCTATTAGGGAGGCTGAGATGGGAGGATCAATTGAGCCTGGGAGATTGAGGCTGCAGTGATCTGTGATTGCACCACTCTACTCCAGCCTGGGAGACACAGTGAGACTCTATCTCAAAAGCAAAACAAAACAAAACAGACAACAAAGCTCTACACAACTTTGGCTTAACATACACATAAAATACAATGTTATGAGCCCGTATTGCAGATTATCATGATGTTGAAAACATAAAAAGTTGGTCAAATCATTTACAGAGAAGTTTGCAAAGCCAGGAAAGTCACATCTGTTAACATTTTCTTTAACTACAAAAAGTGAAAAAGAGCATAAAGTAGTTATTTACTTACTAGATGCCAGATCCGATTTTCATGATTTTAGTTTGTTCTGATGTCGCCTACTGGGCTCTCTAAATTAATGGGACTGTTAAATTTCAGATGAGATCTTTCAGCAAGAAGATATGACAGTTGTATCAGATGATTGGTTGATGGATTTTAGTTATTTTTAATGGTTTATTTAGAAATAATGTTAGACTTACAGAAAAGTTACAGAGAGAGTACAGAGTTCTTACATACTCTTCACCCAGCACCCCCTAATGTTAACAACTTACATAACCGTAATACAGTGATCAAAACCAGGAAGTTAGCATTGGTGTAATTCTATTAGCTAGACTACAGATTTTACTTAATTTCACTGGTTTTTCCCATTAATGCCTTTTTTTTTTTGTTCTAGGGTCTAATCTAGGTTCCCATGTTGCATTCAGTTGTTGTGTCTTCTTCATTTCCTCCAATCTCTGACAGTTCCTCAGTTTTTGTTTTTTACGACCTTGACATTTTTGATGAGTACTGTTATTTTTTAGAACTTCTTTCATTTTGAGTTTGTCTGACGTTTTTTCTCATGATTTGATTGAGGTTAAGCATGTTTTGCAAGAAAACTACAGAAGTGATGTTGTGTCCTTCTCAATGCATCACATTGGGGGTACATGGTGTTGACATGTCTTTTTGCTAGTGGTATTTTAACTTTGAACCCTTAGCGGTATTCTTCACGGTAAAGTTACTATTCTTCCCTTTATTGTTCATACATATCTTGGGGGAGATACTTTGAGACTGTGGATGTACACTTTCTCCTCAAACTTCCTCCCATTGATTTTTAACATCCATTGGTAGATCTTGTCTGCAACAGTTATTACTGTGGTGTTTGGCTAATCATGATTTTGTATTTCCCTCATTCCTTCTGCATTTATTAATTGGAATTCTTTAAGGGAGAGATGTCCCCTTTCCGTCACTTATTTATTCAATTATTTGTTTATATTAGTGTGTTCTTATGGGATCTCTATTTTCTATGGATTATAATCCAATACTATCATTATTTATTTTGTTGTTCAAATTGTTCCAGCTTTGGCCATTGGAAGCTCTTTCAGTTTGGCCTCTACCCTTTTTCAAGCACTTCCTTATATTCCGGGGCCACAGGCTGTTCCATGCTCATCTTATTTTTTCTTGCACCAGTCCTGGAGTCGACTGCTTCTCCAAGGAGCTCTGGTTTCTTTTATTGGAGAATAGTATTTAAAATCAAAATCTGTATACTCAGTATGTTTATTGGAGTTTTATTGGTCCCAGGACTTCAGTTGACAGAACTAGGAAATATATCAGTATATTATATATATATTTATATATATATATAAACATATATGTGCACACACATATTATATATATATAAACATATATATGCACACACACATTTTATATATATATATATAAACATATATGTGCACACACACACACATACTGACATTTCTTTCTTTTTTGAGACAGGGCCTCACTCTGTCACCCAGGCTGCAGTGCCGTGGCGTGATCATAGCTTACTGCAGCCTTGAACTCCTGGGCTTAAGCCATCCTTCCACCTCAGCCTCCCAAGTAGCTGGGACTACAGACGTGCACCCACCATGCCCCACTGATTTTTTTAAAAATTTTTAGTAGAGACGAGGTCCTGCTATTTTGCCCAGGTTGGCCTTGAGCTCCTGAGCTCAAGTGATCCTCCCACCTTGGCCTCTCAGAGTGTTGGGATTCCATGCGTGAGCCACAGTACCCTGCCTGTATTCTATATATATTTAAAACCATGGGTTCATATTGACACCTATTCTAATCCAGTACCACAAAGTTCGTTCTAACCTTCTCCCATTCCTTATTTGTAGCTTCTGTCTCTGTCAGAAACCTGGCTTTCATGATGTAGAGTATACTCACTTATTTGTTGACTTCTAGAATACACATGAAGTGGTTACAGATTGCTAACCTGTACCCTAGTGAAAAACAGGTTTACTAATTAGTGTATTTGTATGTAGTTATTTTTGTCTTTAGCCTTATAGTATCTAGTCAAAATAGTTTTCCAAAGTTACTTAGATTAGTTATTTTTTTTCCCACTCCCTAAAGTTTAATCTTATTCATCCCTAATGCATTACGTTCATTTGTTATTGTTACTATTCCATTTTGGGTTCCCTCCAACCCTAGTTGATTTTAATTATTATTATTTTTTGGCATATGAAACAGTACAGTTACTAAACACTGCTACTACTAAACACTACTGTATAAAAAGGTGTACTAGGCTGGGCGCGGTGGCTCATGCCTGTAATGCCAGCACTTTGGGAGGCCGAGGAGGGCGGATCACCTGAGGTTGGGAGTTTGAGACCAGCCTGGCCAACATGGAGAAACCCCATCTCTACTAAAAATACAAAATTAGTTTGGCGTGGTGGCGCTTGCCTGTAATCCCAGCTACCCGAGAGTCTGAGGCAGGAGAATCACTTGAACCTGGGAGGCGGAGGTTGCGGTATGCCAAGATCACGCCGTTGTACTCCAGCCTGGGCAACAAGAGCGAAACTTTGTCTTAAAAAAAAAAAAGGAAAAAAGTTGTGCTCAAAAGTGTCACTCTCTCCTTGTTTTTACTATCTCATTTCCATCACCCCATCCTTGTTTCTACCTCTTGCCCATGCCCTGTGGGTACACAGTCTCTTTAGTTTCTGGTTTGTCCCTTACTTTATTTCTGTTACACAAATGAAAATATATGTGAGTGTTCTCTTATATTCCTTTTCTTCTGATACAGTTTCTTATTGCCATACAATTCACATACCATACAACTCACCCTTTTAAAGTGTACAATTCAGTGGTTTCTAGTATATTCACAAGATGGTGCAACCATCACAACTATCTAATTCTGGAACACTTTCATCACCCCCAAAGGAAACTCTGTATCCATTAGCAGTCACTTCCCAGGTCCCCTTCCCAGTCTACTTTCTGTCTGTGTGTGTTTGCCTGTTCTGGATGTTTTGTGTTAATGGATCATATAATATGTGGCATTTTGTGCCTGGCTTCTTTCACTTAGCATAATTTTGTCAAGGTTCATCCATGTCGTAGCATGTATCAGTACTTCATTCCTTTTGATAACTGAATGTTATTCCGTTGTATGAATATACTACATTTTGTTCATGCGTCAGTTGAGGTACATTTGGTTTTCTACTTATTAGCTGTTATGAATAATGCTGTTTTGTACATTCATGTACAATTTTTTGTGTGGACATATATTTTTAATTCTCATGGGTATATATATACCTAGGAGTGGAATTGCTGGGTCATATGATTACTGTATGTTTAACTTTTTGAGCAACTGCCAGATTGTTTCCTGTTCCCTTCTTTTTTATGTGAAGAGTATACTATACTCTTTTGCACTTTACTTTTTTCACTCAATAGTATATCCTGGAAATGACTCCAAATCAAGTCATTCTTTTGAAGAGATATTCCTTTCATTTTCTTCGGTCTTTTTTTTTTTTTTTAGACAGAGTCTCACTCTGTTGCTCAGGCTGGAGTGCAGTGGTACAATCATGGCTCAAACTGTGGCCTTAATCCCCTGGGCCTAAGCGATCCTTCTTCCTCAGCCACCCGAGTAGCTGGGACTACAAGTGTGCACCACTATACCTGGCTAATTTGTTGGTTTTTTGAGATGGGGATTTGTCATGTTGCCCAGGCTGGTCTCGAATTCCTGGGCTCAAGTGATCCTCTCACATTGGCCTTCCAAAGTGTTGGGATTATGGGCGTGAGCCACTGTACCCAGCCTATTCTTTTTTACAGCTGTGACTTGACTGTGTAGATGTTTCTTAACCTCTTCAACTATTCATCTATGTATGGGCATTTAGGTTGTTTCTTATGTAAATAGCCTTGTGCGTAGTATTTTGGTATCGTTAGAACCGTATCTTCAAGGTAGATTTCTGTAAGTGTGATTGCTGGTTCAAAAGTTAAGTGCACATGTAGTTTTGTTAGATATTCCCAAATTCCCAGATTTTCTTCCACAAGTGTACCAATTTGCATTCTCACCAGTAATGTGTGAAAGCACCAACAGAATACGTTGTCATACTTTATATATATGTATATATAATTTTTTTTTTTTTTTTGCCAGAGATAAGTGATTAAAAAAATAGTAGTCATTCTGGTGACCCCTTGTGGATGAGTGCTTAATGCTTGCAGATGGTTGGTTCTTATAGCTTGAAAATGAAATACATTGTCCACTAATATTGCATTCATACATGTAGCTTATTATGTGCAGGTAAAGTCCATTAGTTCTGGCCTAGTCAGGATTGCTCATTTTAACATTTTGCATTTAATGGAAGTGCTGCATTGATTCATAGTACCTGTGCTCTAAAATACTTGTGGGGTTTAACAAAGGATAACTGAAATTCTAAGAATATTTCTTCCTCTAGAATATGTGATACGGTAGTTATTGGTTCACATTGTACATAGTTATTTTGAACAGTATGTACAGTACGTATTGATACCCATGGTATGGTAGTTATTTGGACCAGTAATGGCAGTATCTTGGAACCTGTCATAGTTCCATAAGGAAGAAGGGCAGTTGTAATGAAAATTAAACCGCGAGTTTAAAGTTCTGGGTTAGGGCAATCCTATTAGATTTTAGCGGTGCCAAAAAACCAAGACAACATGAAGAAATCCCCATCTTTTAGGGTAACAAGTGCTGCCCAGCAAGACTGGAAATTTAGGTTCATTCCTAGAAAGAGTACTGCTCCAGGTGCTTGGAACACATTAATTGAAAATCAAAGATTCTGGCACTTGATGAGTTTATATTCCATTCGTTTTCTTTTTAAGAAATTATTATTTGGTCGGGCGTGGTGGCTCACACCTGTAATTGCAGCACTTTGGGAGGCTGAGTTGGGTGGATCACCTGACGTCAGGAGTTCCAGACCAGCCTGGCCAACATGGTGAAACCCTGTCTCTACTAAAAAAACAAAAATTAACTGAGCATGGTGGCGGGTGCCTGTAATCCCAGCTACTCGGGAGGCTGAGGCAGGAGAATCACTTGAACCCAGGAGGTGGAGGTTGCAGTGAGCTGAGACCCACCGCTATACTCAGCCTGGGGGAAAAGAGTGAGATTCCGTCTCAAAAAAAAAAAAAAAATTATTATTTTTCTTTTTTTTTAGTGGTTTTCTAATGAACTGATGTTCCCAGGAAAATAGATACTGAGTGCTGATTGTGAATGGAACCAGTAAAGGCCTGGGATAGTCTTAAAATACAATCACCTTTGCTGCTATAAAAACTTCAAATAATACTTCATTTTACTGATTACAAAATAAGCCCACAAAAAGTCACAGGATGGTAACATATTGTTCACCAGTCTCTTCTCTCTCATTTTATTTGTTTATTTCAGGCATACTTACTTATTTATTGTATAAATTTAATGTGTACACATGATGTTTTGATATACGTAGTGAAATGATTGCTATATAAGCAATTTAACATACCCATCATCTCACATAGTTACTTTTTTGTGTGTGTGCTAGGAACATTTAAAATCTACTTTTAGAAAACTTCTGGTATATAATATGCTAATATTAATTATAGTGCTCTTGCTAACTTTATTTATTTTTTGAGACAGAGTCTTGCTCTGTCACCCAGGCTGGGGTGCAGTGGTATGATCTCCGTTCACTATAACCTCCACCTTGGGTTCAGGTGATTCTCATGCCTTAGCCATCGAAGTAGCTGGGTGTGTGCTGCCACACCTGGCTAATTTTTTGTATTTTTGAAGATGGGGTTTTGCCAAGTTGGCTAGGTTGCTCTTGAACTCCCGGCCTCAAGTGATCTCCCTGCCTCGGCCTCCCACAGTGCTGGGATTGATTACAGGCATTAGCCATCGTGCCCAGCCCTCATGCTATACTTTAGATCTCTAGATTTATTCATCCTACATAACTGCAACTTTGTTCCCTTGACCTACATCTCCCCCACTCTCCCAGCCACTGTTCTAGTCTCTGCTTCTATGTATTTGACTTTTTTTTTTAAGATTCCACATATAGAAAAGATCATTTAGTTGTTTTTTTTTTTTCTTACGTCTGGCTTATGTCACTTAAGACAATGTCCTCCAGGTTCATTTGTTTTGTTGTAAATGGCAGGATCTCCTTTTTGAAAGCTGAATACTATTCCAGAGTGTGTTTGTATCACAATTTCTTTATCGAGCCATCCACTGACAGATGTGTAGGTTGGTTGCATATCTCAGTTAGTGTGAATAATGCTGCAGTGAACATGGGAGTGCAGCTCTCTCTCAGAGGTGCTGCTTTTATTTCTTTTGGGTTAAAACCCAGAAGAGAGATTGCTGGATCATATGGTTGTTTTCTTTTTAATTTTTTTTTTTTTTTTTGAGATGGAGTCTCGCTCTGTTGCCCAGGCTGGAGTGCAGTGGCATAATCTCAGCTCAGTGCAACCTCTGTCTCCCAGGTTCAAGTGATTCTCCTGCCTCAGCCTCCTAAGTAGCTGGGACTACAGGTGCCTGCCACCACACCCGGCTAATTTTTTTGTATTTTTAGTAGAGATGGGGTTTCACTGTGTTAGCCAGGATGGTCTCCATCTCCTGACCTCGTGATCTGCCCACCTCAGCCTCCCAAAGTGCTGGGATTATAGGCGTGAGCAACTGCGCCCGGCCCTTTTTAATTTTTTGAGAAACCTACATACTGTTTTCCATAATGGCGGTTCCAATTTACATTTCCACCAACAGTGTTCAAATATTCCCTTTTCTCCACTCCCTCATCAACACTTATCTCTTGTCTCTTTGATAATTGCCATCCTGACAGGTGTGAGGTGATACCTCATTGTGGTTTTGATTTGTGTTTCCCTGATGATTAGTGATGTTGAGGCATTTTTATGTCCTGTTTGGAGAAATATCTATTCAAGTCATTTGCCCATCTTAAAATCAGGTTATTCATTTTTGTTTTTTGTTATTGAGTTGTGTGAGTTCCTTACATATTTTGGATATTAACAGATACATAATTTGCAAATATTTTCTCCAAATCCCTAGGCTACGTTTTCATTTTGTTAATTGTTCTTTTGCTATGCAAAAATGTCTCTCATTTTAAATTATTCCTAATAGTAGTAATGGAATAATAATAATGGAATAATAGTAGTATAGTATAGTTTCCTTTTTTCTTTCAACTGGGTTTCATAAGAGAATTAAACCCAAATGCCCAAAGACATTTGGACATTTGTTATATGTAAAGAATTAACTTTTCTCCAATGTAGGATGGCACTAGTTATGTACCATCCTTGTGAGAATTGAGAAAGTATCCACTCCGACCATTGTTGATGTTCTGAGGTTCAGATAACAAGCCCCAGTTGAGAAAGGTCATGGGCATTGTCGTCAGTTAGATCTGTTCTTTTCCCCCACCTCCTTCTTCCTTCTACCAGTTAGGTAGAATGATGTTAGGCAAGTCTTAATCTCTTAGTCTCAGTTTTCTGATCTATAAAATGGGAATAATTACAGTTGCTACGTCATAGGGCTGATGTGAGGATGAAATAAACAAAATCTTCTACATCTATATTTATTTAGTTCCATGACTTTAAATACTATCTGTATGCCAGTTGACTCACATTTGTGTCTTCAGCCTAAACCTCCTCCCCAAGATCGAGTGTCATAGTTCATCTGCTTGTTCTCACTTATACGCGGGAGCTAAATGATGAGAAAACGTGGACACACAGGGAGAGCAACAGTCACTGGGGCCTATTGGAGAGTGGAAAATGGGAGGAGGGAGAGGATCAGGAAAAATAACTAATGGGTACTAGGCTTAATACCTGGGTGACGAAATAATCTGTACAACAAACCCCATGACACGAGTTTACTTATATAACAAACTATCTAATAGACATCTCAAACTAAATTTGTACAACACAGAAGGTATTAATAAATGGCAGGACCATGCAACTAGTTGCTCAGGCCAGAATCCTAAGTGATCTATGATTCTTCTTTTTTCTTTATACCCTTTAACCAGTCTATTAGCAAATCATCTTGGCTCTATTTTCTGAATACATTTCTAATCTGATCACGTTTTGTCATCTCTGCCTTATTCTGGTTTAAACCACCACCATCTCCTGTGTGGGTAATTATAATAGTCTCTTATCTGGTTTCCTTGTTTTCTCACTTGACCTCTTATAGGCTGTTTTCTACTTCATAACTAGAATGACCTTTTCAAATGTTAATCACTCCTTAATACTTTAGATGACATCTAAATTAAATTACAATTTATTATTTAAAATTACAATTATTATTAAAAATTTTTTTTTTTTTTTGAGATGGAGTCTTGCTCTGTTGCCCAGGCTAGAGTGCAGTGGCATGATCTTGGCTCACCTGCAACCTCTGCCTCCCGAGTTCAAGCGATTATCCTGCCTCAGCCTCCCGAGTTGCTGGGATTACAGGCACATGCCACCAGGCCCGGCTAATTTTTGTCTTTTTAGTAGAGACGGGGGTTCACCATGTTGGTCAGGCTGGTCTCGAACTCCTGGCCTTAAGTGATCTGCCCGCCTTGGCTTCCCAAAGTGCTGGGATTACAGGCATGAGCCACAGCACCTGGCTATTTTAAAGTAATTTAAAATACTGAAATTAAAAGAACAGCCACATTCCTAGCCATGACCTGCAAAGTCCTACATGATGTAGTCCCTGCCTCCCTCTCCTTGTTTATTCCACTTCTGCTACATTGAACTATCCGTATTCCTTGACCGGGCCAGGCACACTCCCAGGGTTTAAAACTTGTTCATCCCTTTCCTCAAGTTTTTGCACTGCTGGCTCGCTCACATAATTCAGGCTTCTGTTTAAAGAGAGTGCCTCAGACTTCACCCCTGTAGAGAGATCTTCACTGAATACAGTATAAAATAGTGGCCACTCCCTACATCCCCTATCTCTCTTGCTTTTTTTTTTTTTTTATGGCACTTATGCTTCCTTAAATTGAATTACTTGCCTACCTGGTTGTTATTTGTCTTCCTTACTAGAATGTAAACTCCATGAAAGCAGGAACCTTGGATATGTTGTTTATTCCACTGCCTAGAAAAGTGCCTAGCATGTAGTAAACTAGGAGTCCAACTTCAGGAAGTTGTCTGTGAAGTAAAACTGTCTCTAAATTAGATTAACTGATTTTTTTTTTTTTTTTTTTTTTTGAGACAGGGTATCACTCTGTCTCCCAGGCTGGAGTGCAATGGTGGGATCATGGCTCATTGCAGCCTTGACCTCCCAAGACTCAGGTGATCCTCCCACCTCAGCCTCCAGGGTAGCTGTGACTGCAGACGTGCACGACCACACCCTGCTAAATTTTTTTTTTTTTTTTTTTGTTTGAGATGGAGTCTCACTCTGTTACCAGGCTGGAGTGCAGTGGTACGATCTCGGCTCATTGCAACCTCTGCCTCGTTGGTTCAAGCGATTCCCCTGCCTCAGCTTCCCAAGTAGCTGGAACTACAGGTGCATGCCACCACGCCTGGCTAATTTTTTGTATTTTTTTTAGTAGAGACGGGGTTTTGCTATGTTGGTCAGGGTGGTTTCCATCTCCTGACCTCGTGATCTGCCCGCCTCAGCCTCCTAAAGTTCTGGGATTACAGGTGTGAGCCACTGCACCTGGCCCTCTGCTAATTTTTTTAGGGATGAGGTCTCACTCTGTTGCCTAGGCTGGTCTCAAACTCCTGGGCTCAAGTGATTCTCTCACCCCAGCCTCCCAAAGTGCTGGAATTATAGGCATGAGCTAGTGCACCTGGCTAGTTCAAGTAATTCTTAAGCTAAAGGAGGACTGTTGCGTCAGTTAAACAATGCTGTGAATTCTTTGCATTGAGTACTTACATGCGAAATGTTAGAATTTAGAATTTATAACATTATCAAGAGCATGTAATTGTTCATCGAGTGTGCTAAGTAATATGTAAAAACAAAACTTGAATTTTTAGCTCTTGTTCTGGTTGCAAGTGTTTAAGCTATTTGGTTGTCCCCTAATGATAATGGTAGTAATGTTAATGTAGTAGTAATATTTCCTCTTGTTTCTGGTAAGTTATTTTTCCCACCCTAAACTCCTGATTTAAAGTCTCTGTTAAGCTGGGCATGGTGGCATGCCTATAGTCCTAGCTACTTGAGAAGCCAAGGCCAGAGAACTGCTTGAGCACAGGAGTTCCAACACTAGCCTAGGCAGCATAGCAAGACCTTGTCTCAAAAGCAAAAAAAAAAAAAGGATAACGTCTCTGTTGCTTTTGATTTTTTTGAGATACATTGTTGTTTTTAAGCAAATACAGTAGTATTTGTGGAAGGCTTTTTAAAGTTTTGCCGTATTTTAAGACCTTAGTCCCTATACCATAGAACTCTTTGGTGATGGCCACTTTTATGTGATATAATTCAAGTAAGCAGCCTTGATAACTGATAGCATTGGAAATAAGTGGTTAACCTAATTTAGAACTAGGAAGATTATATTTCAGTGTTAATATAATTTAGAAGCATTGTGGGCCGTTATCTTTTTTTATGAAGTATCATTGAACTCTGTTATAAAACCAAGTATTCAGTCATGTATAATGAAATTTAGTCAGTAATATGATCATAGTATCTGCTTTCTCAAAATTTGCTCATTCTTTTGGAAAGAATGAGGGATGGAGAATGATGGAAAGATTTGTGTAATTAATGATGGTGGTGTGGTAGGGGAGTAGACAGATGCACATATAAAGGAATAACACTAGCACATTGAACGTTTACTGTGCAGTCACTGTTCTAAGCAGTTTCATGTTTTTTTTTATTTTTAAATTGGCAGATAAAATTGTATGTATTTCTTGTGTGGTACATGAAGTTTTGAAGTATATATACATTGTGGAATGACTACATCTAGCTAATTTACATATACATTACTTCATTTAGTCATCATTTTTGTGGTGAGAACTCTTAACATCCACTCTCTTAGCGTTTTTCCATGTATTATTTAACGCACGTTTAAACTTATGAGGTAAAACCTTATTTGCAGATAAGGAATTTGAAGCACAGAGAGGTTAAGTAACTTGCCTAAGATCATACAGCTAGGAAGTGATGCAGACTGGATGAGAATTCAGAAATGAAAAAGTGTTGGTGGAGACTAGCGGGGGCAGAGCGTAGACATGGCCAGCCTCAATGACATAGTTTTGGCTGATATAAAACCCCATCCAAATAGTGTCATGTGGGCAGGACTATGATATATGGGTGTTCAGGAATTCATGGTGACAATGAGACGGAACTTTAGAGACTACCTATTGCTTTGATTTCTTATAGCATGTTTCTAGTTCTGTTTTGCCAAGGAGAGGAATAGATGTTAGAAGAGAACAGTAATTGGTGTAAGGACTGGACTTCACTATTAAAAGTGAATATTAGTGAATCTTTATACCTTGAAATACAAAGTTTTTCTTGGTAGACCTTGAAACCCAATGATATTAAGGAGCAAGATTAAGCAAACTGTCTAGAGTGCAAACAAATAGAGGATAACAACTTACATTTATTTATAGTTTTTTAGTTTATAAAATACTTTGGTAAACATTTTCTCAATTGATGTAAATAACACCTCTGTGAGACAGGCAGGCAGATGTTATTCTCCCATTTGACAAACTTCCATGGAAGAGACAGCGAGCTGCCTTGGGAATGAGCCCCTGAATAATCTCAACCTCTAGTTGTTCTTTTTTTATGATGCAACCAGAAATGAACTGGTTCTGGTTCTGCAACCAAAGCCTAGAAATTGCTATTTCTTTGTAAAATTGCCAGAGTATGAGTAGTGGTCTTCTATGTTGTATGGTACTGCAGGTTTGATCTCCCAAATAAGTGATTGGAAAGCTACTTAATCTGGAAGCAGAAGTGCTTGGCATTACGAATGGGCCAAGATGGCTTATGGTAATTGGCATGTTCTTAAATAATGTTTCTTATACCAAAAGCCTAGGCATTTTACATAAATTTAGATTAAAACTATAATGGCAACACTATAATATCTTTTAAAGCAATATTTTAATTAAAACCTACTAGTAGGCTGCAGTAATACTGAAGTGGTTTTGATTGTATCATGGATTAGCATGGAGGTGGGGCACTTTACTCTTTAGAAGTTGAAAAAGAAAGTCTGGTAGCTTCTAAAAAGGCAGATGTGTGGCAGTAGTGAAATGTTGATAAAAGTTTAGTATGTCCCATTTCTGTTGTTCTTTTGAGAATAGTTTGAAATACTTTGGTTAATTTAAATTGGTCTAAGATATTAAGAAGGATTTTTCAAAACTCTCAAAGCTATGCCATATAAAGGAATAAAATCCAATACGAATTCACAGAATCACTTAGCTTTAAAGTAATTGAGTGACAAAATGTGACTTAGTTTTGCAAAAATCTAAGAAATTGGTGAATATTTTATATTTTTATATTCATATTTAAGATGTCTTTCAGTTCTTTCTGTTATTTTTTCCTGGTGCTGTCTTGTACTGCCTCCTTATCACCTCCCTCTTCCTTTTCGTCTGCCATCTGTCGGTTTGGCTCCTTATTTCAGAGTAGGCAGGCAGGAAAGGGTTTTTGTACACAAGATAAAACTAGTCCTGTTTGGGAGCTCAGTGAGCTGGAGTGCTTAGGCAGTAACTCTGCTGACAATAAATTCCAGAAGTACCAAAGGCCCGTATGACTAGAAAGACACCAATGATTCTGCAATATTGTCTGCAGTTTTTTTCTGTGACTGTTGCTTTATTTAATACAAAAATTTAAAAATAAATAATACTTAAACACTTTTTTTCACAGAGAGCTATAAATTGGTTAGATACTGTTAACAGACTTGCAAATAAGAGTAATTATTACATAGGAGAGCTTAGCATGTTGATTACTTGTGAAGTTCATGTCAAATGATTCCTTATGGTATTCTAGAAATATAATTTGATCTTAGTAAATTATGCTAAAGGCACTTACTTGTGCCTGACTCTGGGTTAATCTATTATGGGAATAGGTAGATACTATGATAATTCAATTCCCATACAGCATTTTTTCTTATCATTTTATTATAGTGTATTTTAAATATATATCAATATAAAAGTAGAGGGAATACTATAAAGAGCTCCCATATACCCAACATTGAACTTCAAGAATTATCGACTCATAGGCAGTCTTGTTTCATCTATATTTCTATCTAGCACCCCTCATCCCCAATCCTTGGATTGTTGTTGTTATTATTATTTGAGACAGAGTCTCGCTGTGTCACCCACACTGGAGTGCAGTGGCGCGAACTTGGCTGACTGCAACCTCCACCACCTGGGTTCAAGCGACTGTCGTGCCTCAGCCTCCCAAGTAGCTGGGATTACAGGCATGTGCTGCCCTGCCCAGCTAATTTTTGTATTTTTAGTAGAGATGGGGTTTTGCCATGTTGGCCAGGTTGGTCTTGAACTCCTTGCCTCAGGTGATCCACCTGCCTCAGCCACCCAAAGTGTTTGGATTACAGGTGTGAGCCACCACACCCGGCCTCTGGATTTTTTTAAATCAAATCCTTGACATACGTAATGTTTACCTTTCAGATATTTCAGTATTGATTTTTAAAAGATGGAGTCTCTTTCTTTTTTTATAGCATAACCATAGTAACATTATCATACCAAAAAATGTATAGCAAGTTCTTAATATCAAATATGAATCAGGCTTCATATTTCTCTGATTTATAGATAGCTATAGATCTATAGTTTATTTGCTTGAAGTGACATCCAAATAAGGTTCATACTTTACAACAGTTTGGCATGTTTATTACATCGTTTTAAATCTTTAGACTCTCTTCATCTCTTTTTTTTCTTAATTTTTAAAAGAAACCAGGTTGTTTGCCCTGATAAATTTCCCTTAGTCTCATTGCATCTCTGTAATGTCACTTAACATGTTCTTCCTGTCTCCTGAATTTCCTGTAAATTGATAGGTTGGTTTGTATTTTTTTTTTCTCTCAGTAAGAGTACTTCATAGGAGTGATTTGTGTTTCCATCAGGAGATATGTAAGGTCTTATGTCTCTTAGCAGCTGTTGATGATAATTGCTTAGACTTCTTAATTCATCAGGGATTGCAAAATTGTGAAATTCTATTGTTCCTTCTTCATTCATGTGTTAGATGGCATTTTCTTTTTTCAGTATTTCTTCAACCCTGTAAGTTGTATGTTTAGGACACTGTGTGCCAGCACTGGTACTGGGATGATTGGCAAGGTTCTGTGGTGGAATTCCTTTAAAGGAAGAGTGCAAGTCCTCATTATTGATAATTTGAGAATGTTGAATAAATAGACTTTATTTAAAGGATGTTGGTAAATAAATAGGTTAAAATCTCATCATGAAATAAATAGCTTGTGACTTACAGTATGGAGCTGGTCAATGATGTTTGTTCTTTTTAAGAGGACAATGTTGATATTCAGAAATTTCAAGAGTAATTTGTGCAGGGCAGTAGTTATTAGTTTCTTGAGCCAGATTTCTCAGCATGAACTTGAGAACAGACCTTTTGTGTGAATCAGATTAATAAAATATTGAGTTTACATAAGACAGCATATTTTTATTAAAGGCTGTCAAAGAACTGGAGCAGCAGCATTTCCCAATGTGGCTCCTTGACAAAAGGGCTCTGGAGTCGAATAAACTTGGGAAACAATGTGTACTTTATTTTCTCTTGGAATGTCAAGTACATATTAACATGTAAAAGACTTACAGTAAAGAAGCCTGTTTAACATTAAACTCAGTATTTTCCAAATTTATTTGATCTCTGAACCTTTTTTCCTCCTTATAACATCTTGAGGAACTAGTGAACAAATTTTGGGAAATGTTAGGTGATATGGTTTGGCTGTGTCCCCACCCAAATCTCATCTTGAATTTTAGTTCCCATAATCCCTACGTGTGGGGGGAGGGACCCGGTGGGAGGTAAATGAATCATGGGGATGGTTACCCTCATGCTGTTCTCCTGATAGTGAGTTCTCATGAGATCTGATGGTTTTAAAAGGGGCTTTCACCCCTTTTGCTAGGCACTTCTCCTCTTGCCCCCATGTGAAGAAGGATGTGTTTGCTAACCCCTTCTGCCATGATTGTAAGTTTTCTGGGCCTCTCCAGCCCTGTGGAACTGTGAGGAAATTAAACCTCTTTCCTTTATGAATTACCCAGTCTTGGGTATTTCTTCACAGCAGCATGAGACTGGACTAACATGTTAGGTTAGAGGATTTGAACAGAGTAAAAAAAAAATATATCCAGCCATGAAGAGTGTGTTTGACTTCACTACAGTGATGTGGAGAAACTTTTGATAGGTAAATAATAAGACATTTTTCAGTGAGAAAAAGCCAGAGGCAAATGTTGGTTCATTGTTTCATCTTAGCCTGTAAGCATTACACTTTTAGAGAAGCAAGGTTAGAAAAGGACTTCATCAGTCACTATGTAACATTTACTACATCCAGGCACGGTTTTCATTACTTTACACAACCTTCTGCAGTAGGCATACTCTTGTTATACCTATTTTACAGATGAGGAAACTGAGGCACAGAAAGATTAAGTAAATTGTGCAAGGTTACGTTGCAGAGTTAGTGACATAGCAAAGCCAGGATCTAAACCTACGTAGCCTGGCTCCAGGTTTCATGTGCATAGCCACTACTCTACGTTGCAAGATATAGAAGGTGGAGAGCATGAAATATAAATTAGATTAAGAGGGGATTTAAAGTCTTTTTGAAGGGAACAGACATATTTTCTTTAACTTTTAGACAATCAGAGCCGTAAGAGAAGAATGCAGAGAGTTGGCTATGTCCTAGTGAAGATAGAAAGCATGAAGACCTGGGAACCATTATCCATAAAAAAAAGATATACTTCTAGGGGAGGTAGGTTAGATGCAGGTAGAAGGCTGAGTTAAGAGGACACCGTTAATACAGAATTTCAGGTTTAGAAATGCGTTGGAACTCATTTAGGACCCCACTTATTTTATACATGAGATCTGAGGTTATACAGTTTTATTCATGGACTTGTCATAATCATAGCTCACATTAGTACATTGCATTAAAGTACTTTCATATGAATTCTTATTTGATCCTCTTAACAACTTTGAAACGTAGACAGGTAGGTTTCATATTTTCCATAGCAGAGCTGATTCTTGGATTTAAATTTTCTGCATCTTGAAAGCTAATGTTGGCCGTGTGTGGTGGCTCACGCCTGTAATCCCAGCACTTTGGGAGGCCGAGGCGGGCAGATAACTTGAGGCCAGGAGTTCAAGACCAGCCTGGCCAACATGGCAAAACCCTGTCTCTACTAAAAGTACAAAAACTAGTACAAAAAGTAGCCAGATGTGATGGTGCACGCCTGTAATCCCAGCTACTTGGGTGGCTAAGGTATGAGAATTGCTAGAAACTGGGAGGTGGAAGTTGCAGTGAGCTATCGTGCCATTGCACTCCAGCATGGGCAGCAGAGCCAGACTGTATCTCAAAAAAACAAAAACAAAAACAAAAACCTCCAATCCCCTCCCCCACCCACAAAGCTAATGTTGTCTATACTAAATCACATTGCCTTAGTTCTTGGCAAATAACATATATTAAAGAAGAGTAGTGTGTGCTCTTGAGATGAGGATTTGGGTCACAAAGAAAAGTTGCATTTTAACAAATGGAAATAACTCCCTTCTAAGTGTGAAAAGTAATATATTTGTTGTAAAAAATGATTTTTAGGTAGTGGAAAAAGTGAAAACCATCTGTAATCCCACGACACAGAATAATCATTGTTAAATTATGATGTATAATTGTCCAGATTTTTCATAGGTCTATTTATATACAGAAATACTCTTTTCCAAATTCTGTACGTATTGTTTTATAACTTAAAATACTGTACTCTTTTTTTGTTATTGTTTGTTTTTTGAGATGGAGTTTTGCTCTTGTCGCCCAGGCTGGAGTGCAATGGTGCTGTCTCAGCTCACTGCAACCTCTGTCTCCTGGGTTCAAGCCATTGTCCTGTCTCAGCCTCCCAAGTAGCTGGGATTACAGGCACCCGCCACCACGCCCAGCTAATTTTTGCATTTTTTGTAGAGACGGGGTTTCACCATGTTGACCAGGCTGGTCTCAAACTCCTGACCTCAGGTGATTCGCCCGCCTCGGCCTCCCAAAGTGCTGGGATTACAGGTGCGAGCCACCACACCTGGACAAAATGCTGTATTCTTAAAAGAGGACGTTGATAGGCATTTGATCTTCTGCCTCTGCCACAGTAAAATGGTACACGCAGAAACACAGGCATACAATGGTAATGTCCTGGGCAAACTGGGATGGATAGTTTCCTCTCCTCTTCTTCCCACACTAATAGCTGACCTGTTAGTTAAGGCTAGGTGAGTAGGTAAAAAATTATTTGGGGTTAAGTTAATTTAAGGAGACAATGAGTAGTGTAAATCTTCATTTTACTGTTTTTTCTTTAGACTTTGGGGTTATTGATTATTTTTTGGGTTGATATTAAAAAAAAAACCCTTTCACACTGTCCTAGATTAAAAGATAAGTAACTCAGGTTTTGTAAACATTAAGAAGAATAAAGTGTGGCTCTTTTGGACCACTCTATGTATGGGCTCTTTTAGTGCATGTACTTATGAGTGTGTGTGTGTGTGTGTGTGTGTGTGTGTGTGTGTGTGTCCATCTCTGATTATCAGTACTGTTGCAGTGGTGGGAGGGAAAAGAGCCTGTTGTGTTGTGAAATGGATTTTTGTACTTGAAGTCAATTCTTTAGGAACCACCTATATATTCTTTAGCAAATCTTCCTGATTTATTGACAATATCTAGTAATTTGCTTTGTTAATCATTCTCTCTGCCCAAGCAGATTTTTATGAAGGTCTTATTTTGAAAATCTTTTTGAGGGTTGGCAATATGTTTTATTTATGTATCTCAATATCGTTGATTGTAAGTTGATGGTAAGGTGTATGTTTTTAGCTATTCTAGTTCCTTAATCTTTCCATATAAAATTTTAAAATAAGGTTGCTTATAAAACCAAAAAAATCTTTCTGGTATTTTGTTAAGTATTACATTCAATTTATAGATCAATTTGGGGGACAATTGACATTTTATAATATTTAGTCTTCAAATCTAGGAATGTGGCATGTCTTTCCATCTATTTTATCTTTGATTTCTTTCCTTAATAATTTTTTCCTTTATTATTTTTATTTTTTTCTTTATAATTTTTAGCATGTAGATCCTGCTCATTTTGTTAAATTTGTACCTATGTGTTTTATTTAAAAATGTTTAAAAACCTTTTTTAATCAAAATATAATATACATTCATAGAAGTGTGTATATAGTAAGTGTGCAGCTTCATGAGTTCCACAGGGATGGATTTATTTTCATATTCTGCTTATTTTTTGTCACCCTGAGAGATTCTCAGGAGGGAGTTAGATACAGTTCAAGATGAGGAAACAAGAAAAACTTCCCATTTCCTTTTGAATCAGATCTTTATAGTGTGACTTCAGTGTGTTGTATGAAAGTGAATTCTCAAGGCAATAGATGTATTCAAAGAAAAGTAAGCACATACACATTTCCAAATCAGTTTGGCCTTTTAGATTTTCCCTGCTAAAACTTACCTCCAGTCATGTTACAATACAGATTTGCCTAGATATTTTCTAACATAGGAATTCCTACTGTTTTGAAACAATGAAAATGTGGGTTGAAGATTTAAGAGATGGAAGGTTGTGTCTTCCTATAATTTTTGGTGAACCAGGCTATTCGCTGCCCTTTAGCTTCCTTCTGTGTAATTTGTAAAAGCATAAGCCTGAGTAAACTTGTCATCTTGCTGTCTGGCTTTTCTCTTACTTGTAGGAAGGGTAGGCAACTTAGTGTCTATGTTTATGGGAACAGTGTTTTTCTGCCAGCTCGTTTTTGAGCAAGAGTTACAAATCTAGCTCTAAATTTATAGAGGTGGATTCACTGTAATTACTTAAAGAAAAATGATTATGTTGTAAGGAAATTAAAAGTAAGATTTGTTTAATACAGATACTCCAGGGAATGAATCAGTTTATTATGTATGCCCCGTCAGGAAGAACATGGTTAATAATGGAAAAACCATGTCTGTCATGTAATTCCTATGTATACTTTTATTGTCAAAGATAACCTTTGTTTTTTCCTTTCCGTTTTTTTTTTTTTTTTTGAGAGTCTCACTGAGTCGCCCAGGCTGGAGTACAGTGGCGCGATCTCGGCTCACTGCAAGCTCTGCCTCCTGGGTTCACGCCATTCTCCTGCCTCAGCCTCCCGAGTAGCTGGGACTACAGGCACCTGCCACCACGCCCGGCTAATTTTTTATATTTTTAGTAGAGACGGGCTTTCACCATGTTAGCCAGGATGGTCTCGATCTCCTGACCTCGGGATCGGGATCCGCCCGTCTCGGCCTCGGAAAGTGCTGGGATTACAGGCTTGAGCCACTGTGCCTGGCCCCTTTCCTCTTTTATGTTACGGGGGCTCAGCTGTGCCTGATTCAGCTGTTTGTATACTCCTCCCCAAATTCTGATTTTGAAAATTTCTCAAATTTATAGAAAAAATGAAGAATAGTGCTTTTCACCTAGATTCACAAATTGCAACATTTTGCTGCAACTGCTTTTTTCCTCTGCTCTAAACATACATACATTTTGCTTTAAGTGAGACTAAGTTGTAGTCATCATGATCCTCCCTATCCTCTCCCAGTACATTGGCATGTATCTCCTAAGAAGAAGGACATTCTCCAACTTAACCACAATACTTTTATCACACCGAAGGAAAATAACATTAATTCATTATCACCTAATATGCAACATTTGTGTTTAAATCTTTCTCGTTTCCCACATATCTTTTATAGTTGCTTTTTGTTTTTTTCGGGTCCAGGATCCAATCACATTCACATACTGCTTTTGGTGTTTATGTTTCTTTAACTCTAGAGTAATCCCCAGCCTTTTTTTCCCCAAATGATGTTAACTTTATTGAAGAATCTAGGCCAGTTGTCTTATACAATGTCCTACAATGTGAATTTGCCTCTTGGTTCTTTAATATTATATATTCAAGTTAAACATTTGCTGCATTAACACTATGTAGGTGATGTTATGTACTCCTTAAATCACCTCAGGAGGCACTTAATGCCATTTTCCTTCTTTATAGGTGATGCTAAATTTGATTGCTTAAGGTGGTGACTATCACCAAATTATTTCTTTGCAAATGTACTTTTTTCCCCTTTGTAATTAATGAACAATTAGGCGGTGGTATTTTGAGATCACGTGAAAATTGTCTCTCCTACAACCCTTTCCCATTGGTTTTAGCGTCCATAGAAAACTATCCTTGCCCTTTTTTTTAAATTAAAAAAAATTAAGCAATATATATAAATGATAAACTTACATAGTATAAAAAAGGTTGTAGCAAAAGATATATCTCCCTTTCATTCATTCTTGCTGTGTCTTCATTTTCCTAGTTTTTCCCAGAGTTAACTGTCATTGGTTTCTTATGTGTCTTCCAGAGATTTTCAACCACTCTAGTAATGCTTTCATATATATAGCCCCTCTTTTTTTTATTTTTACACAAATGGCTTATTTCATGAAACATAATAGTTTAAAGATCTACTCATAGTATATATCAAAATTTCATTTCTTTTTATGGCTGAGTACTATTTCAGTGTATGTATATACACCACATTTTGTTTATCCATTCATCTGTTGATGGACAGTTGGTCTATTTCTGCCTTTTGATTATTATGAATAATGCTGCTATTAACATTGGTGTACAAATATCTGTTTGAGTCTCTGCTTTTAATTCTTTTGTGTATATACCTTGATGTGGGTGCTTGGTCTGCATCTTAATGTATTTTTAACTTAGTATATCATAGTAATCATTTTCAACTTAATACATCCCAAATAACTGTAGATCTTCCTCATTCATTTTAATGATTGCCTTGAATTCTAGTATATGTGTATAATTTATTTAACCAGTTTATTATTTGTGGACTTTAGATTGTTTCCTGGCTGGGTGCAGTAGCTCACACCTGTAATCACAGCACTTTGGGAGGCTGAGGCAGGAGGATTGCTTGAACCTAGGGGTTCGAGACCAGTCTGGGCAACATAGTGAGACCTTATCTCTATTTTAAAAAAACAAAAAACAAAAAACATTGTTTCCCCTTTTCATTGCATTTATTACTCTTTTTTTTTTTTTTTGCTATTCTAAACAAGGCTGCAATGAATAGGATATTTCTTAGCTTAAACAGTACTTTGTTTCTTGATTAAAACTACACTAAGAAAATGTTGACTGAGCCTAGTCCTGCTGAGTATACCTTCTAAATGTCCTTAAAATTAATCTCTGTACAAGTTCAATATATTGTTCCTCTTTTATTTTAGGCCCATATTTCTCAACTCAACTTTTGCAGTGGCCCAGGATTGGTCTGTTGTGTCCTGGCCATTCTTTCTCTTCATTATGTTAGTGTTATCCACAGATCCTGATGTGTAGCCTTGTATGGGAACGTTATCATATTGTACTGTAATTGCTTATATATCTTTATATGCTTTGAGGTTCTGAGTCTTTTAGGAGCACTGCTTTGTATGCAGTGGAATTTACTATGGATAAATTTTGCACATTCTTGTTAAGTTGTTTGTAGTGGTAAGTCAGAATGCCTTTATTAAAATTAACACATAATTACAGATTTAGAAAAATGCACAAATAGGACTGACCCTTGGTTCATTAGAATATACTAGGGGTTCATGCCTTTATTTTTGTTTATTTTTTGATGAAGAAGTTAAAGGTAACTTCGAAGCCAGTCAGTGGTTGATACTATTGTGTCTTCCCCCTCCATCCCTATTTCTTTTGATACCATTAACTCTTTCAGATAATCTTTTGAATTTTATTTTTTTCTCCTTAAAATCTTACTCATATATAACTATTCTGTGACTATTTGAGGAGCTAGCCAGAGTATTTACTTCTGATATTTTTGCTATTTCTTCATTTTTTGTTTTAGGGAGGCCATAAGAATGAGTTCTTGAAGTATCAATTGGATATAACATTGGGAGTTCTGTGAGGATAAATTTACTAAAAATGTTGATTGTCATGATGTAGGCTTTCCTTTATAGTTGCTAACAGATTGATGGTTCTAAAGACGTGGAAGGTGATTTTTTTCTACAGACAATATGATAAGGACCCTCAGGATCTTCATTCCTCTAGAAAGTATACTTCTGTTGACATCTAGTGTCTGCTTCATGGCCACTGGTCAGCTGCAAATTAAGGTATTTGCATGTGCTGACATTTCTGTTTGCATTTCTGGATTAATTGCATCTATTACCATAACAGACTGTTGAACTTGACAAATGGATAACTTACTTTACTCTTTTTTTTCCCCAAAGATTCTTTCATTAAAAAGTACATTGATGAGCAGTGTACAGTGGGTCATGCCTGTAATTCCAGCACTTTGGAAGGCTGAGACAGAAGGATTACTTGAGGCCAGGAGTTTGAAACCAGCCTTGGCAACATAGTGAGACCTTGTCTCTGGAAAAAAGAAAAAAATTAGCTGAGTGGTAGCATGTGCTTGTAGTCCTAGCTACTCAGGATGCTGAGGCAGGAGGATCACTTGGACCCAGGAGTTCAAGGCTCCAGTGAGCTGTGATTGTGCCACTGCAGTCTAATCTAGGCAACAGAGCAAGACCCTGTTTCTTTGAGGAAAAAAAAAGTACATTGATGTTCTAAAAAAGAAACCACCCAAGTTTGATAGCAGCCGTTATTCAGAATCACTACATTGAAAACAAAATCATTAAAAACATAATAAATTTGCTTATAGCTGCTTGTCACAAACTTTTTGTACTCGGACATTGTAGTGATGTATTTTTTTTTTTTTTTTGGTCAACTAGAGTTACTATAATGTTATGCTAAACTTCCATAAAGGAATACAAAAGAAGAAACTTAAAATGGCTGATGTTACTTACCTTTAGGGGATATATGATGAACAATTAGAGACCATATAGGGTAACAACTAATATTTATTTTCATAGTTTTCAAAGTAGTTCCTTGTGACAGATACAGAAATTCCAAGATAAGAAAGATAATTGAGGGTTAAGGTTGTTCAGGCAGGTTTAATTTGGGCGGGGGGCGGGGGAGGTAGGATTTGAATTAGTAACTGTAGAAAGTATAAGTGGAAAGGAAGGGGTGGGCATTACAGAGGACAACAGCATGAATAGAGGCACAAAGGTAGGAGTGAACATATCTCAACTGAGTGATGTAGGAATTGGTAGGAATTCCTACCTGACTAGAGCAGAGACAGTTGGGGAGCATGGTGTGGTAAAATTTATTAGGTTGGTGGGGACAGTTGATTGTGAGCCTTAAGCAGACTAAGTGATTTTAATCCTGGGGAGCTATCTATATCAGTGAGGGTCCTGGCAGGAAATAAATGGACTAGTTGTAGAGGTTTGAATAGGGTTAAGGAGAGCAGCAGAGTATTGTCATGTTCCCAAGACCTAACCCTATTGGGAAGCCGTTAATATACTTTTAAGTCTGAGGGGAAAAGAAAAGGAACACTGGAAACTGATGAGAACTGGAGCAATGGAAGCCAAGCTAGTGGTCAGGACCTGTAGCCCTAGAGGAAATGGCTTTGTGAGATGGGAAGGGAGCTAGAGAAATAAAAACCCCAATTTCTTTTACTTCTCATCCTCTCATTTCCTCCTATGTGTGCCTCTCAATGGCCCAGTGCAACTGGAAGTAAGAAGAGAACTTGGGCAGTGTAATCCCAGAGGACAGCCTCACAGGGTACAGAGCAGAGCTTGGAAGGGTAGAGAATAGGCTTGATTTGAGGAGGTTGGGGGCAAATAGAGAATGCCTAGTCCAGAGCCCATTTTAAATTATTGCAGATTTATAAAGTAGGGGAGTGTTATAATGAAAATGCTCTTGGGGGAAGATTTGGTTTAGTGGATTTTGAGCCTTAAAAAAATCTCTCAGGCTGGGTATGGTGGCTCACGCCTGTAATCCCAGCACTTTGGGAGGCCAAGGTGGGTGGATCACCAGGTCAGGAGTTCGAGACCTGTCTGGCCAACATGGTGAAAACCCTGTCTCTACTAAAAATATAAAATTTAGTTGGGCGCGGTGGCGCATGCCTGTAATCCCAGCTGTTTGGGAGGCTGAGGCAGGAGAATTGAAGAGTGAGCTGACATCACACCACTGCACTCCAGCCTGGGTGACAGAGCAAGACTCTGTCTTGGAGTGGGTGGGGGCAGTCTCTCTCTGGGCAGAGTTCCAACTTACAACAACAAAGGCAGAATGCAATCTATTATCTGATTTATCCTTATAGCCCCCACTGTAGCTTATTTTGTTATTTCTCCGTAGACTTGTTAGACCAGAATTAATTCCTCTTCCCAGTGTTCTGAGCCCTTGCAGTGAGAAAGCTAGGGTGCCAGTGGCTGAAAGGGACAAAAGAGTAGGGCAGAGTACCAGCCTTGTAAAGCATGAGTCTGGTTGTGGGGTGGATGGAGCAGTAGTGATGAAGACAGGTACACAAATAATAACAAACCAGGCAGAGTATGATAAATGTACATGTGTGTAAGCAAAAGTAAGAGAGTTAGAGGAGGAAGTGATTAAATCTGTGTTGGTGAGCGTAGGGTGATTACAACGTGAAAAGCTTCATGGAAGAAGTCACCTTTGAGATAGGCCTTTGAAGGAGAAGTGTGGATTTTGACAGGTAAAGATTATGTAGGTGAGATGGGAAGATTGCTTGAGCCTAGAAGCTTGAGGGTGCACTGAGCTATGACTGCACCCGTGAATAGCCACTGCACTCTATCTAGCCTGGGCAACAGAGCAAGACGCTATCTCAAAGAAAAAAAAAAAAACAGTTGTGTTCTGCAGAAATGCTCATCAGAGGTGATTTGGGAGGTATCTGTAGTGATGATGAGTTAAGCTTTAGCAATGAACAGGAAGTGGTGGATGTTAAGAAAAAAAATATACTGAGAAGAAAAAGGAGGTTCTAGAACTTTTGGGAATACCAGCATTGGGTGGACAAGAGGCAGGGCCTGCAAGTAATTGGGTTTTGTTTGTTTTTTTGTTTTGAGACAGGGTCTTGCTCTGTTGCCCAGGCTGTAGTGCAGTGGCATGATCATGGCTTGCTGCAGCTTTGACCTCCCAGGCTCAGGCAATCCTCCTGCCTCAGCTTTCCAAGTAGCTAGGACCACAGAAGCGTACCACTATACATGGCTAACTTATTTTTTGTAGAAATGGGGTCTCCCTGTGTTACCCAGGGTGGTCTTGAACTCCTGGCCTCAAGCAATCCTCCTGCCTCAGCCTCCAAAAGTACTGGGATTATAGGCCTCAGCCATAGTGTCTGACCTTTTTGTTTGTTTTTGGTCAGCTTTGATGAGGTATAATTAACATACCATAAATTCACCATTTTAAGTCAACAGTTTGATAAATGTTAATACAGTTATGTAACTGCCTCCACAATCATCATATAGTCTCTTTTCATCATACCCAGAAAGTTCCCTTTTATCTCTTGGCTGTAATCTTCTCCACCTGTTCATTAGCCACTAGCAACAGCTGATGTGCTTTTTATCACTGTGGTTTTTACTCTAGAATTTCATGTAGCTAGAACCATAGTTATGTAGTCTTTGTGTCTGGCTTATTTCGCTTAGCATAATGCTTTTGAGAGTCATCCATGTTGAATCTCCAAATAATGAATAATAATGCTTATTATTATTTATTTTGCTTGTAATGAATAAGCATTATGTTGTTTGAATCAGTAGTTCATTCCTTTTTATTACTGAATAGTATGCCATTGTATGCATATATTATGATGTACCTATTCATTCATCAGATGATGGACAGTCGAGTTTCCAGTTTTTGGCTGTTATGAATAAAGACACTATAAATACTCATGACCAAGTCTTTATGTAATCATGTATTCTCATTTTTCTGGGCAAATACCTAAGGAGTAGAATTGTTGCATATGTGGTAAGTACAGTGTGTGTTTATAATAAACTGCCAAGCAGTTTCCCATGTCACATTTCTACCAGCAGTGTATGAGAGTTCTACACACTGGTGGTGACATCCTCACCAATACCTAGTATTATCTGTGTCTTTAAATTGAGCCATTTATTGAATTTGTAATAGTATCTTGTTGTGGTTTTAATTTCCATTTCCCTAATGACTAATGGCGTTGAACATCCTTTCATGTGCTTATTTGGCTGTTTATATATCTTCAGTGAAGTGTCCAGATATTTTGCTCATTTTAAAAATTGTGTTTTCTTATTGAGTTGTAAGGGTTCTTTTTATATTTTTTTGATACATGTCTCATTGGATATGTTTTACAAAATAGTTTCTTTCATCTTGGGGCTTGCCTTTTCATTTTCTTATTTGTGTATGTGTTCATCATATCTAAGTCTTTTCATTTTCTTAACAGTGGTTTTTTTTTTTTTTTTTTTTTTTTGAGACAGAGTTTTGCTCTTGTTGCCCAGGCTGGAGTGCAATGGTATGATCTCGGCTCACTGCAACTTCCACTTCCTGGGTTCAAGTGATTGTCCTGCCTCAGTCTCCCAAGTAGCTGGAATTACAGGCGCCCGCCACCATGCCCGGCTAATTTTTTGTATTTTTAGTAGAGACAGGGGTTTCACCATGTTGGCCAGGCTGGTTTCGAACTCCTGACCTCAGGTGATCCACCCGCCTCAGCCTCCCAAAGTGCTGGGATTACAGGCGTGAGCCACTGTGCCCAGCCAGCAGTACTTTTTGAAGGACAAAAGTTTTTAATTTAGATCAGGTCTAGCTTATCAATTTATTGTGTACTATTTAAGAAATCTTACCCAGGATTGCTAAGATTTTCTCCTGTTTTCTTCTAGAGATTTTCTAGTTTTAGCTCTTATGTTTAGGTCTATGAATCAATTTGAGTTGATTTTTGTATATGGTATAAAATTAGGGTCAAGGTTTATTTTTCCTGTTTGCATATTCAGTTGGTCCAGCACCTTTTGTTGAAAAGATTATCCGTTCCCTATTAAACTGCCTTGACACCTTAGATAAGCATCAGTTGGCCATGTATATGTGGGTCTATTTCTGTACCCTCAGTTCTGTTCTGTTGATCTATCTTGATGAAAGTACCACTATCTTTTTGCCACTACCACGTCTTGATTACTAGTTACTAGTTTTGGATTAATAATGAGCTTTAAAGTCAGATAATGTACATCTTTGATGTTTTCTCTATCAGAATTGTTTTGCTATTCTCAGTCCATTGCCTTTCTGCCTTGCAAGTTTCTGTGAAGACTGAAAAGTGTTTTGCTTCTTTTGTTATCCAATTGAGATCATTTAATAATCTTGAAAGAGTGGTTAGGAGGAATGTATTTTATCATAGCAACAAGACTTTTAAGAAGGAACTGAATTGGCAATTGGTCCATTAAAACCTTCTGAGGTTTTAATTTTTAAAAAGTTAGTATGGGGCTGGGCGTGTTGGCTCATGCCTATAATCCTAGCACTTAGGAGGCAGAGGTGGGAGGATAGCTTGAGCCCAGCAGTTCAAGGCTTCAGTGAATTATGATTGTGTCGCTGCCACTCAAGCCTGAGTGTTAGAACCAGACCCTGTCTCCAAAAAAAAAAAAAAAAAGAGAGGAAAAAAAGAGCATGATATACACCACAATGTTGATAAGAAGCAGCATGATTTAGTGGTTAAGGGGTCACCTGGCAGACTAGTCTGGTTTGAATCCTTACTCTATCAATTACTGGCAGTTGTGACCTTGGGCTATTTAGCCTCTCTGTACCTCCATTTCCTTTCCTGGAAAATGGGGATAATACAAGTACTTACTTTTTTCTTTTTATTAGTTTTTTAAATTTAAATTTTATTTTATTTTTTGAGACAGGGTTGCTCACTTTGTTGCCCAGGGGCAAAATTATGGCTCACTACAGCCTCCTAGGCTTAAGCAATCCTCCCATCTCAGCCTCCCAAGTAGCTGAGACTATAGAGGTGCACCACTATGCCTGGCGAATTATTTTTTGTAGAGACGGGGTCTCATTATGTCACCCAGGCTAGTCTCAAACTCCTGGGCTCAAGTGAGCCTCCCACCTTGGCCTCCCAAAGTGGTGGGATTACAGGCATGAGCTACCGTACCCAGCCCCTATTTTATAGAGTTGCTCTGAAGAGTAAATAATACATGTACTTTCTGCCACATAGAAAGTGCTTCAGTGAATGTTAACTGCTATTATTGCTTTGTTCACCTAGAGAATGCTAAAAGCTTCAGAATTTGATAAACTCACTTATAGGAACTTAAACTTACTTGCAGTAACTCGTTTATTTCAGTTTTAGAAAGATAGTTGTAGTGCTGATTGGTTTTTTCCCAGTTCCTTGGTAGTTTTCTAACCTTTCTTTTCATTGGTGAATTTTGGTAATTTATGTATGTATATCAGTTTGGATTTGTGCATTGTACCAGGAGTGGAAAAAAGAACAATTGGCTTTTAGTGTTATAAATTTTTACTGTAAATTAATAAAACTGCAGTTTTTCCTTTGCCAATATTTAGCTGGTTCATCAGGATTGTGAACTGGTGGTTCTAGAATGCAAGTGAAAACGCATTAGTTTGATTTGATTTTGTCTGTAGTTCTTTACTCACTGAATAGGCACGTCTGTTTCCAGGTTTATTTGACTAGTTCTCATTATTGATGTAGCAAAAACAATTTGCCAGCAAACTCAGCAAATCTTTTCCTTTTCTAAGTGTACTTTCTTAAATAGCAATAATAACAATGAAAAAGTTTTTTCTTTTTTAGCAGGAGTTTAATTTTGCACAGCTAACCATTGATAATTTGTGTGGTTTAATGAATAAGAGTGCCAACATCAATCATTCAGCTGAATGAAGCCTTCTAGAAGTACATGTGGCAGGAGTGGGGAGACCTGGACCACAGTGTACATTTAAGTTTTAGTTATAGAACTTTGCAAATGGGCTCTTCCTCCTGCACTTTCAGAAATGCCCTTGAGAAGTCTTTATTGACACTTTCTCTTATGATTCTCTAAGCACTGTGTATGGGGGGAGACATGGGATAGTAGATGTCGAGAGTTCAGTTTTAAACATGATGTGTTAGAGATTGCTTTGGTACATCTCAGTGGGTATATCATGCTGGCAGTGGATGTCCAGGTCTGGAGCTCAGGAGAAGTTTTGACTGGAGTCATTAGCATATGAGATAGGTAAAAGCCTTGGGAGTTGCTGGGATCCAAAAATGTATGTACATGAAGAGGAGGAGACTGAAGTGGACTGCAGATAGAATCCCTAGGATATATCCACTGTGGTACCACCACGCTTGCACTTGCTCACATTAGGTCAGTTCAGAGTAAGATAATAAGTGAGATTAAATTATATTCAATATGCATAATGGACTACCTGGATTCAGATTGCTCAGCTTAATTCAGGAAATATTTATTGAGCTCCCTCTATGTGCTTTACCTATGCTAATGAACACTAGGGATATGAGCAAAATCGACACTGCCTCTGCCCTGATAGTCTTTATAGACTAGTGTGAAAGTTTGTCTTTGCTGTTTTTACTCACAGCACTTCTGACAACAAGTGTGTGAGTTTTTTGCTCACACCAATCAATTCTTCAACTTTCCAGATACCAACTGGCTGTCCCTGCAGTTCGTTTCCATTCTGACACTATCCAGGGTTAGCATCAGACTATACAGGTTTAAGGGCTCAGTCCCACAAGACTACTCATACTTCAGATGCCAGTTGCATGTATTGAGTCCCACACTTCAGAATTGCCTACAGATGGGGGAGTTCCTACAACTACCCCCTCACCTTTGAGTGATTTGCTGGAATGGCTCACAGAACACAGGTAAACATCTTATTTACAATGACTGGTTTATTATAAATGATACAACTCAGGAATAACCAAATGGGAGAGATGCATAGGGCAAGATACAGGGGGTAGGGGCATGGAGTTTCTGTGTCTTTTCCTGACATGCCACCCTCCCAGCATCTTGATGTGTTCATCAACCTGAAAGCTTTGTGAACCCTGTCTAGGGGTTCTTATGGAAGCTCCATTATGTAGGCTTGATTGATTAAATCATTGACCATTGGTGATTAACTTGATCTCCACCCCTTTTCCTCTCCCTTAAGGTCTGGTGGTGGAACTGAAAGTTCCAACGCTTTTATCGCTTGGTTGGTTTCTCTGGCAACCAGCCTTCATCCTGAAGCTATCTAAGGGCCCACTAAAAGTCACCTCATTAGCATAAACTCAGGTATGGTTGAAAGGGGCTTGTTATGAATAACAAAAGATGCTCCTATTCCCCCATCACAAAGGAAATTACAAACACCAAGTATGTATTTCTTATGCCACAAATGGACATTAAACAAATCGCACAAATTATATATAATTGCAAGGTGCTATGAAGGTAAAGTACTGGATGCTGTGTGAACATTTTGGGAGAGACCTAATCTCACATGGGTACAGTCAGGGATACCTTCCCAGAGGAAGTGACATTGAATTCAGCTAGTGATACTGTTACTGAGTACCTAATTAATATCTCTGGTACTGTACTGTTTAAACTGATACCTTGTGACTAAACATTAACTGGGTGAAAGAGGATGGAATGGAGAAGGCAGGCTCTAAATAAAGAGAACTGCCTGTGCAAAGTTCCTGAAATACAAAGGAGCATAGTGCCTTCCAGGAGTTAAGGATCTCAGGCGTCTATAGAAGAGAGAGCAAGAGGAGAGGTCAGTTCTTGGCCTTCTTGTCAGAGGAGAGATTTTGTTCTTTAGAGTAAACCTATTCTTCAGAAAAATTTTAAACTCTTCCCCTTGAAATAGACTTCATTAACTTTTTATTACAGAAAAATATTAACAGATGTGTTAGTGGAGAGAATATTTCCCCATACCCCAGTTTCTTTCTTCTTCTTTTTTTCTTAAGAGACAAGGTCTCACTGTCACCCAGGCTGAAGTGCAGTGGCACGATCACAGCTCACTGTAGCCTTGACCTCCTGTGGCTCAAGGGGTCCTCCTGCCTCAGCTTCCCCAGTAGCTAGGACTACAGGCACATACCACCACATCTGGCTAATTAAAAATATTTTTTTTCTGTAAAGATGGAGTCTCACACTGTTGTGCAGGCTCAGGCTGGTCTCAAACTCCTAGCCTCAAGTGATCCTCCCAAAATGCTGGGATTATGGGTGGTAGCCACCGCACCTGGCCATGTTTTAGAGTACCTTGAGTCTGATTTAGGAATGGCTCCTGAAACCTGCTTACAGAATTTCTCTGACTCCTTTCTGGGTTCTCTGCAATTTTAGTTTTGCTTGCAGCTATCCTTGTTAAGTGTTTGCCATTGTTTTTTGGCATTTTATTGTCCTGTCATTTTCCATCTTCTGTCTTTTCCTCAAATTCTGTATTTTTCTTTGCTTTCAAAGCCTAGTTCCTTAATAACTGATCTCCATTACTACCCATGGAGATCATAATTTTCTTCCAGGAGTTTTGTAGATCATTGCCTCCTTTGGATACTGGCAGAAAGGATCAATATTTTTATTTTTATTTTTCATTTTTTTTTTAGAGGCAGAGTCTTGCTCTGTCACCCAGGCTAGAGTGCAATGGCACGATCATAGCTCACTGCAGCCTTGACCTCCTGGGCTCAAGTGATCCTCCCACCTCAGCCTCCTGAGTAGCTGGGACTACAGGTGCAAGCCACCATGCCTGGCTAATTTTTTAATTTTTTGAGAGACAGGGTTTTGCTATATTTCCCAGGCTGGTCTCAAACTCCTGGGCTCAACTGATCCTTCTACCTCAGCCTCCCAAAATGCTGTGATTACAGACGTGAGCCACTGTGCCTGGCCAATAGCTACTTTTTGTTAAAGCCTTAAGTATCAGAACTGAACTGAGGAAAGAGATAGGCAGAAGAGGCTGTCTCTGCTAAGCTACAGAGTTTACAATTTTGTTGAACAACTCCATGTCATTGGCTGGTTTGAAGTTAACTTGTCTGAAAATGTGCAATTATAACCTAGTTCTGAAACGTATCTTAAAAAGTAAGCTCAGAGATGATGCTTTAAAAAAGTCAACTTCTTTTTTAAAAAAGAAATTATTTGTGCCCTTTTTGCTTTGAGTTTGGAATTGGGACACCCCCAAACCTGATGGTAAAATATTTTATTTATAAATCTACTGAAGTAAGAAATAGTATGCAACCACTAAATGCTTAGGGCTTATAAAAAAACTGACATTAATATACCTATGAGTTACCATTTTGGTAGCCAAAAATATTTAAATGTAGAAACTGTAGTAATTAATTAGTTAATTTAACAAACACTATGATGGTCTAGGTTGTATGGCAGAGAATTAAAATAAGGTGGAATCCATCCCTAACAGTGAGGAATGAGTGCATTATCTATTAGGGGAGTAACAATCCTAAATAATCGTAGTTCAAAGTGAGAGGTATCCTGTTAGAGAATTAGAAAGTGCTAGTTTTCAAGTTCTGAAAAGCCCTGTAAAGTTTTTTTTTTGTGTAAAGTTTGAAGATTGAAGAGGAAGGACTTTAGTAAGTGAAGGAGAAGAGGATAGAAGCAGTGGTTTGAAGGCTCGGAATGACTTGGTAGTTTTAAGAACTTGTAAGATTTTCTTAAGTGGTTGTTATGTAGGTGGGAGAGGGTAGAAGAAAATTACCTGGAAAACACTTTAATTCCTGATTGTAAAGAGGCAGTTGTTGATTCAAAGTAATTAGTCTTTACCTGGTTAAGCACTGCGTAGTCATTCGGGGCTTTCACTAAGGGAGTAACATCAGATTTTGGTTTGTAGAAAGATGGAGGATACACTAGAATTGGGGAGAACCTGCTATCAGGGAGCTGAATAAGGAAGCTACAGCAAGGAGAGAATTTTCAGTTAAATTTTATCCTAAAGCACTGATTCTGGGGTTGAAGGGAGAAGTAGCAGGTGGTAGTGTCACACTTCTCTAAAATAAGTGCTTTAGTGAGATTGGGTGGGGCTGGGGACTTGGACATGTGTGTTTTGACAAGTTCTAACACTTGATTCTCATTCACATCCACTCAGCATTTAGAGTTAATTTTTCCAGGGAGTGATATTATGGGGCAGTGAAAATAGCACTGGACTTCAGAATCTGGAGACTTATATTCAAATCCTGACTCTGCCATTCACCTGTCATGTAATCTTGTTGTACTGTTTAATTTTTTGAAAATTGTTTTATGTTATTAATAACTATCTTACGGATTTTTGTGATAATTCAGTTGAAGTTCTGAAATCTCATAGGTATACAGTAAACATTTTGTAATCTGACAGGTTTTCCCTGCCTGCTGCACAGACAAAATCAATTAACAGATCACTGCATTGCAGTAAAGGAAGAGTTTAATTGACAGGAGGCTGGCCATGCCATGCATGAGAAAGAGTTATTATTCAAATTGATGTATTTCCCCAAAGGCTTGGAGTTTAGGGTTTTCAAGGATAATTTGATGGGTAGGGGACTAGGGAATGGGGAATGTTGATTGGTCAGGGAAAAAAAATGATTGGAGTGTGAAAAACAGTCCTGGTGTGATGAATCTGCCTCTGCATGGGGCCACAGGATGTTAAGTCTTGATGCAGGAGTCCAGGTGGGGTCATTCTGAAAGATAACACAAAAAAACCAGTCTTAGTTTCTATTATAATGATTTTCTCTATGAGAGTAATTGAGGAAGTCACAAATATTGTGACCCCTGGCCACATGACTCCTGAACAGTCATGTGGAATGATAGAAGCTATACCTGTCTTGTGACCTCTAGCCATGACTCCTGAGCAGTAAGGAATGATAGAAACTATGCCTACATCTTAGCAGAGTTCAGTCCCCTCTCATAATCCTAACCTTGTGGCCTTTTATTAGTTTTAGGAAGGTGGTTTAGTTTTGGGAAAGGTTATTATCATCCTTGCTTTAAGGTCAAACTATCAATTTCTCTGAAAATCAGCTTGGTCTTGTAAACCAAAAATAAAATTCTAAGCTCTCTAACCATCTGAATGGCCCCCTCCTCTCAGCAAGCATTCCAAAGTTAACCTGATAAACTAGTTCTGGCCATGATGGAAAGGGGGAGCCGGATATGCCTCATAATACCCTCCTGTCTTTTGGAATTACAGATAGAACAAGACTCTTTAAGTCTGATAAGAAACATTTACATCTGTTCTCTGAAGCCTGTTACCTGGAGGCCTCATCTGCATGATAAAACCTTGGTCTCCGTAACCCTTTATTGTAACACAGACATTTCTTTCTTTACATAATAATTCTTTCAACCAATTGCCAATCTGAAAACCTTTCAATGTATCTATGACTTGAAAGCTTCTGCTTCAAGTTGTCCCACCTTTCTGGACTGAACCAATGGACATTTTACAAGTATTGATTGATATCCCATGTCTCCCTAAAATGTATAAAATCAAGCTGTCCCCGACCACCTTGGGTACATGTCATCAGGACCTCCTGAGTCTGTATCACAGGCACGTCCTTAACCTTGGCAAAATAAACTTTCTAAATTGATTGAGACCTATCTCAGCTATTTTTGATTTACAGTCTACACCCAGGAATGATCGAGGATAGCTTGGAGGTTAGAAGCAAAATGGACTTAACTGTGTCAAATTTCTCTTACTGTCATAATTTGCAAAGATGGTTTCAGTTTTGTGAGTTTGTTTTAATTTAGAATTTACATTAGAAACGACTGAATTTAGTCACATTTCAGTACCCTTATCCACATATTAAATGAAATAGAAACTTATTAAAAGTTGCAGAAGATGTAACTGTTGGAAAATATGTTTGTTGGCATATGGACTTAAGGGATGATACCCTTTAGTAGTGGACTAAATTTAGTTTAAAAAATATAATTAATTTATTCTACTTGTAAAAAATAAAGGTTCCCCTTCAAAGATTTTCCTCCCTATTTAACTAGGAATAAATAGTAACTTCTCTTAGAAGCAAAATTTATTTAAAGACCTTTGCTAACATTCTTAAAAATCTGCAAGCTGTGATAAAGAAATCAATGTACTTTATGTTCTTAGCTCCCACAATTTAGCCTAAATATTTGCCCTGGCATGCTTATACTGGTTCAAGCAAGCATTAGGTCGTAGCCTGTTCCTCTTCCTTATTTAAAGGTATTTTTACCTTTCTCAGCATTCCACAAGTTAACTTCCTGCTTCCTTTATTCCCCTCTACCTTTGCCTCTTTTAAAAAGTTCTGAGTTGCTAGCCAGTTGGGACAAGTACAGAATGTGAAGTCCTGTTCCAGCCAGTGGAAACCGGACACAGCAGTAGGGCGGACACGTCAGGTTATAAATGACCCTGTCTCCTTTGTTTGGTGTACTCTCGTGGCAGAACTGCTGGCGAGTGTACCCTTTCTGCAGAAAGTATAAAAATGACCTTGCTGAGTAAATTAAATTTATGTTCAAGTGCTATTTCTTTACGGCACCAGGGAACAAGCATTTCAAACATACTGCTGGTTCAAATGGGCAAACATGAAATATCTTCAGATTGATTCAAAATAGGAACCTTTTGTATCAGAGCTTTTCTATTTGATTGAAAATAAAATCAACCCACTTTAAATTCCAATTAAATGTTAATTTTCTTACATTAAACTGATATTTTTTCCTCTCAATTTTATCTCTACTTCTATAATCTTAGGTGCTATCAACATCTCTCATACACATTTTCTGAAATCTGTTTTTATTGCTTATTTTATTTTAAAATTATCACTACTCTTTATCTACTTTGAACTTTTATTTCCAAAATGATAAATGCAAGCAGAATATTTTAATAAAACCATTGTAAAAGGCAAGCTTTAGTAACTAAGACAATTGACCCAGTTTTTCCTTCCTCAAAACTTTAAGATCTTTAAAGCAGAAACTTGTGCTTTAAAACCGTATTGATACATTTTAAAATGATATAATTTGTATGTCATTTAAATGTTTAAGTAGGAAAAAGGATGATTATTCCTTTACTTTTTTTTTTTTTTTTTTGAGACAGAGTCTTGCTCTGTTGCCCAGGCTGGAATGCAGTGGTGCCATCTTGGCTCACTGCAACCCCCGCCTCCTGGGTTCAAGCAATTCTCCTGCCTCAGCAGCCTGAGCAGCTGGGACTACAGGTACGCGCCACCATGCTTGGCTAATTTTTGTATTTTTAGTAGAGATAGGATTTTGCCATTTTGGCTAGGATGGACTTGAACTCCTGACCTCAGGTGATCCGCCCTCCTCGGCCTCCCAAAGTGCTGGGATTACAGGTGTGAGCCACTGTACCCTTTACGTGTTTTTCTTAAACTGCTGGGTATGGGGAGTGGGAAAGTAGGGATCTTAGCTGTTCTAAGATGAAAGAGTGGCATCTCCTGCTAGAGTCCCAGTTTTAATGGATGGTAGGTGAGATATTGTAAAATATATATTTGGTCTTCCCCTCATGTCTCCTGGAATGTAACTCCTAAAATCCTTGGAATCTCCAAAGTGATCTGTGTCTTTTTGTGTGCTGTGTGCTGTGTCTTTTTTTGGCTGATGCCTGGTCACCTCTGGTTAGCTTCAGGATTGGGGCTGGTCACTGGAAAGACTGAGCTATGATTAGAGGGTTAGTACTTTCAGCCCCATCCCCAACCTCTGGGGAGGGGAGGAAAGAAGGGCCAAAGATTGACTTGATCACTCAGTGATTCGACCAGTAATACCTAGTAATGAAGCTTCCATAGAACCACAAAAAGACTGGGTTCAGGTGTCACAGGAAAGGGGTTCTGATCCAGACCCCAAGAGAGGGTTCTTAGATCTCATGCAAGAAAGAATTCAGGGCGAGTCTATAGAGTAAAGTGAAAACAAGTTTATTAAGAAAGTAAAGGAATAAAAGAATGGCTACTCCATAGACAGAGCAGCCCCCAAGGGGCTGCTGGTTGCTTATTTTTATGGTTATATCTTGATGATATGCTAAACAAGGGGTGGATTATGCACGCCTCCCCTTTTTAGACCATATAGGGTGACTTCCTGACATTGCCATGGCATTTGTAAACTGTCAGGGTGCTGATGGGAGTGTAGCAGTGAGGACAACCAGAGGTCACTCTCATGGCCATCGCGGTTTTGGTGAGTTTTAGCCAGCTCCTTTACTGTAACCTGTTTTATTAGAAGGTCTTTATGACCTGTATTTTGTGCTGACCTCCTATCTCATCCTGTGAATTAGAATGCCTTAACCATCTGGGAATGCAGCCCAGTAGGTCTCAGCCTCATTTTACCCAGCTCCTACTCAAGATGGAGTTGCTTTGGTTCACACGCCTCTAACACAGGGAACTTCCAGATAGCTGAACCCATAGAGGTTCTGTACTGGAAAGGGGTCCCTATCCAGACCCCAAGAGAGGGTTCTTGGATCTCGTGCAAGAAAGAATTCGGGGCGAGTCCACAGAGTCAAGTGAAAGCGAGTTTATTAAGAAAGTAAAGGAATAAAGAATGTCTGCTCCATAGGCAGAGCAGCAGCATGGGCTGCTCCACTAAGGATAGTTATAGTTATTTCTTGATTATATACTAAACAAGGGGTGAATTATTTATGAGTTTTCCGGGAGAGGGGTGGGCAATTCCCGAAACTGAGGGTTCCTCCCCCTTTTGGACCATATAGGGTAACTTCCTGACATTGCTAGGGCATTTGTAAACTGTCATGGCACTGTTAGGAGTGTCTTTTAGCATGCTAATGCATTATAATTAGTGTATAATGAGCAGTACGGACTACCAGAGGCCACTTTCGTGGCCATCTTGGTTTTGGTGGATTTGGGCCAGCTTCTTTACTGCAAACGGTTTTATTAGCGTGGTCTTTATGACCTGTGTCTTGTGCCAACCTCCTATCTCATCCTGTGATTTAGAATGCCTAACCTCCTGGGAATTCAGCCTGGTAGGTCTCAGCCTTATTTTACACAGCCCCTACTCAAGATGGAGTTGCTCCGGTTCAGACGCCTCTGGCAGTTCCTGGAGGGTGGCATCCCCAGAGAGGGCATGAAAGCCCTGGGCCCTTTGCCCCATATCCTGCCCTATCCTCTTCATCGGTGTTCATTGATACCCTTTGTAATAGCCTTTATTATAAACCCTTAAATGTAAGTATAAGTGTTTCTCTGAGTTCTGTGAACTGCTCTAGAAAATAATCAAACCCAAGGAGTGCGGTGTGGGAACCCTGCTTTATAGCTAGTTGGTCAGAAGCACAGATGAAACAACCTGGGGCTTGTGATTGGAATCAGAAGTGGGAGACAGTTTTCTAGGACTGAGCCCTCAACCTGTGAGATCTGTTGCTGTCTCCTGTAAGTAGTGTCATAACTGAGTTGAATTAGAAGACACCCAGCTAGCGTCTGCTGCAAGATTGCTTGCTTGGTGTGTGGAGAAAATCTCCCACACATTTGGTCACAGAAGTGTTCTGTGTTGTGAGAGTGTAATAGGAAGAAACTGAGTTCTTTCATTCTATATCATCCAAGAAGGTAATATTAAATATTATTTTACATTAAAACCACACCATATATTATGAAGAAAAATGCCAAAATTGTAGGAGTTTAAAGTAATTTCTTGCTTAAAAGGGAATTAGTTGGGGATACTCCAAACTCCTGGAAGCACGCATTCATTCTGCTTTGCTGATAGGGTTATATCTGGAAAGGGTTTTGAAAAGTCAGTAATATCTTCTGCACTTGAAGTTATTTTTATTCTTTTTGTATTCCTTCCAGAGGTGGATAGAATGTAGTAAGAACCAATTTTGTGTGTTGAACATTTGGGTTTCATTTTCATATTATTTTAGATGTGGAAAGGACTTTGGAGATTATTTTATTCACATCCCTTATTTTTAGATGAGGCCTGGAGAAGAGGGTAAGTGTTCTTGCCCAAGATCATTTCTTGGGTATTAGAACCTTTATTTCCTGATACCATCTAATATTTATTGAATTGCGCTGGTCTGTTTGTAGCTAAGGTAGGAGATTAGAAACTGGTTTAAGACATTAAGGTTGGAGAATATTGGTCAGTTGAATATAAAGCTATCTATCAGTGAACCTACTATATACTTTATTGGAGTTTTAGGAAAAGTGAAAAATTAAATCAGTTATCAATTACACTTTGCCCCCAACTCAGACAGTTGCTGATAACAAGAATTACACTGGAAAGTAGTTGATTAAATCAATGATTTTGTTTTTTGAACAGTTGTGTGAGGCATCAATATAAGAGATGTTACTGCCAACAGATAATTATTTAGCTTTGAAATAAATGGTTTGAAAACTTGCTTTTATAAAATATTTGAAGGAATATCAACTTCTTTATTCTTAGTAAGGAAAAAATTCATTCTAAATTTTCACATTTAGAGAGGGACTGCTGATTATAGTTGATGTGAATGGGCTTACAGCTTAAAACATTTAGACATCGAATTGATTTTGAGTGTTTTAGAACTGAAGGAACCTGGATTTGCAATTTGAACTCCCTCGATGAATTGTTTTTTACTTTCATTTGCCACAACATAATCTGTTAAAGAACTAGGCAGAATTTATCCAGTAACTGAAAGTTTTATTGGAAATGTTACTAGTTGGATGTTCTGTTTTGTTCTTTGAACTTCCCTCTGCTGATCTTGTTTTGCAAAAGATCATCCCTTATCTTTGGCAAATCTTGCTGCATTGATGATTCATCTTTCTGTTTGTACAAGGCATCTTCAGAATATACACAGAGCTCATATTTGTAATATATGTGTACAGTACATATGTACATATAATTCTGAAAATTTTTGAGTCCCAACATAATATTCCAAGGAGATGCGCATTGGAACATTTCAGATTTTGGATTTTCAGATCAGAGATGCTCAACCAGCAACAATGCAAATATTCCAAAATATGAAAAAATTCAAAATTTGAAATGCTTCTGGTTTTAAGCATTTTGGATAAGGGATACTTAATCTGTACATACACACAATGAGAAGTTATAAGTAAAACTATCTCAGAGTGTCTGGGGGAGAAGGTTGATAGATATGGTCATCTCTCAGGTATTTATCCCCAAACTGCAAATTTCTGTATGTCCGAGGAAAGGACAAACCCATTAAACCTACTTTATTTTTTATTTTCCTAACTTTCTGTGTTCTAGTTAGAAGTGTGGTAGATACAATCAACCCTTTGAAAAACTTTTTTAGGATTTTTGGTTGTTAAAATGATGTTTGTAAAGATATCTTTTATAAAGATATCCTTCAGTTTTTATATACCCAAATTAAAAGAATAATAGGATAGGGATTATAACTTTTGATTATATTGCAATTGAAAACAATATGGTCATACAAACTTTTTTTGTTTTTCCTTTTCTTGAGAAAAATTTAAGACTGAAGAGAAGTACAGAGAATCAAAAAAAAAAGGAAAACCCTCCTGTTTCTTCTGCCAGCATTTAACAAGTGTTTATGCAGTCATTTTTAAACTTAAAAAAAGGGAAACATAACACACAAAGTTGATGTCCTGTTTGATACCCGCCAACCCCCTGGGCAATCACTATCCTGAGTTTGGGTGTCTATTATTCTAGTATTTAAAAAGTACTTTTTAAAAAAAAATTTTTTTTTTGAGATGGAGTCTTGCTCTGTCGCCCAGGCTGGGGTGCAGTGGTGCGATCTCGGCTCACTGCAAGCTCCGCCTCCTGGGTTCATGACATTCTCCTGCCTCAGCTTCCCAAGTAGCTGGGACTACAGGCGCCCACCACTACCCCTGGCTAATTTTTTGTATTTTTAGTAGAGACGGGGTTTCACCGTGTTAGCCAGGATGGTCTCGATCTCCTGACCTTGTGATCCGCCTGCCTCGGCCTCCTAAAGTGCTGGGATTACAGGCGTGAGCCACCGTGCCCAGCCTAAAAAGTACTTTTATATACACCTCCATTTCTACAACCAATATTGGTGGTAGAGATAGCAATAATAAAATGATAATGATCATAATAGCAGCTTACGTTTATTGAGTATGTACTGAGTTCCAGGCGATGAGTCCAAGAACTTTATATGCGTTATATCATGTAGCCCTCATGGCAATGATAGAGGTTCTTTTATTATCCATTATATTACAGATAAGGAAATTTTACAGATAAGGAAATTGAGCCATGGGGAAATTAAGCAGCTTGCCCCAGTCAGCTAGTAAATGGTATAGCCTAGATTCAAACCTAGATGTTCTGACAGACTTTTTGGGGTTTTCCTTTTAACTTACGTAGTTTGGTTCCTCTAATATTGTTTGTGTGATCTTGATCTTCTTTCTAGCATTTAGCTGATTCTTCTGATGGGTTTTTGAGGTATTCAGTATCATGTAAATAATAAAAATGTCTAGAATATATAATACTTTTATTTATTTATTTATTTAGAGACAGGGTTCGCTTGGTTGCCCAGGCTGGAGCGACCTGGGTGGCATCATCTTGGCTCACTGCAACTTTCACCTCCTGGGTTCAGGCGATTCTCCTGCCTCAGCCTTCCAAATACCTGGGATTACAGGTGCCCGCCACAACGCCTAGCTAATTTTTGTATTTTTAGTTGAGATGGGGTTTCACCATGTTGGCCAGGCTGGTCTCGAACTCCTGACCTTGGGTGATCTGCCTGCCTTGGCCTTCTGAAGTGCTGGGATTACAGGCGTAAGCCACCATGCCGGTCCTCAATTTCATTATTGATAATAGTGGTGACAAGTGGGCACTCTTATCTTCTACTTGACTCTAGAGTCAGTACTGCTAATGGTGGTTTTGTTTTGTGATATGTAATTTTAAATCATTTTAAAAAATCTTTTATTCCTGCTTTATTAGTAGATTTTTTATTAGGAATGGATTTTGCATTTTATCAAGTTTATTTTTAACATCTCAACATAACATGAAATTGGTTAATGTTAATAGATTTGCCTATGTTGAGCCATCATTATATTCCTGGAATGAACTCCTATTAATGTACTTTCTCATTTTCCTTGCTAATTTTTTTTTTTTTTTTTGAGGCGAAGTCTTGCTCTGTTGCCCAGGCTGGAGTGCAATGGCGCGATCTCCTGCCCTAGCCTCCAAGTAGCTGGGATTACAGGCACTTGCCACCACGCCCAGCTAATTTTTGTATTTTTAGTAGAGACGGGGCTTCACCATGTTGGTCAGGCCAGTCTCGAACTCCTGACTTCAGGTGATCCACCTGCCTCAGCCTCCCAAAGTGCTGGGATTGCAGGCGTGAGCCACTGTGCCCAGCTGCTAATATTTTTAATTGCAGATTTTTATTAATTATAGATTATGAAATCCACAACTGTGGTAGTATTACAGCTGTACTTTTTGTGCTTCATTAAGTTTTGCTATTGTTACTTTATTGACTGCTTAAAAAGAACTAAGACTCTGCTCCATGCCCTAAAACATTTAAAGTAGCTTAGGAATTGTCTGTTGAAGTCATGATAGAATTCTTCCTTAAAACAATCAGGGCTTTATTTTGTTGTGATTATAGTTTCTTTAAATCTCATTACTGATTTATTTCGGTAGTATCCCAACTATATTATCCCAATTCTCCAATTTACAGTGAATAACTGTTAAATTGGTTTTTTTGAAATGCATCCTTCGTTGAGGGCATATGGGTATAAGATGCTGTGTTAGGTGCAGATAACACTTTTGTTCCCCAAATCATCAGTCTGACTTGTACTAGATTATAGAATAAAAATCCAAATTCATTTGTTCGTTAACTGTCTTTTTCACATTCTGTACTGCTTTTCATTTTCCTACAATTTTATATGAATGTCTTTATGTATTCTAGCTATTCTGATCTACTTCCTGTTCTTTAAATGCACTTGAACTTTCTTTCCTTTGAATTCATTTTGATGAAACTGGCTTGTAAGGTTTTTTGTTTTGTTTTGTCTTTTTTTTTTTTTTTTTTTTTTTTTGAGACAGGGTCTCACTCTGTCACCAAGACTGGAGTACAGTGGCACAATCTTGGCTCACTGCAGCCTTGACCTTCTGGGCTCAGGCGGCCTCCCTAGTAGCTGGGACCACAGGCATACACCACCACGCCCGGTTAATTTTTTGTATTATTTGTAGAGTCGGGGTTTTGCCATATTGTCCAGGTTAGTAAGTTTTTTAAAAAGAGATAGAGTCTTGCTATATTATCCAGGAGTGATCATACTGCACTACAGCCTTGAAATCCTGGCCTCAAGTGATCCTTCTGCCTCAGCCTCCCAAGTAGCTAGGACTGTAGATGTGTGCCACCAAGTCTGGCTTTATAATATTTTGACCCATCAAAGTCATTCTTGATGTAGCGAACTTTTTTTGAGCATTTGGTTGCCCACCATTGGTTCTGTCTTTTAGTAACATACCCTCAGTTCATTTTGGGGAAGCATTATCTGCCATATATATTTTTTTAATTTAAATAATTTATTGGTCAGCCATGGTGGCTCATGCCTGTAATTCCAGCACTTTGGGAGGCTGAGGCAGGTGGATCTCCTGAGGTCAGGCGTTTGAGACCAGCCTAGCCAACATTGTGAAACCCTGCCTCTACTAAAAATACAAAAATTAGCTGGATGTGGTGGCACGTGCCTGTAGTCCCAGCTACTCGGGAGGCTGAGGCAGGAGAATCGCTTGAATCCTGGCGGCGGAGGTTGCAGTGAGCTGAGATCGCACCACTGCACTCCAACCATGGTGACAGAGTGAGACTCCATCTCAAAAATAATAATATGATAATAATAATTTATTGAGACTGGGGATGGTGGCTCATGCCTGTAATCCCAGCACTTTGGGAGGCCGAGGCAGGCAGATCACTTGAGGTCAGGACTTCAAGACCAGCCTGGCCAACATGGTGAAACTCCGTCTCTACTAAAAATGCAAAAATTAGCCGGGCATGGTGAGACCATGCTATTGCACTACAGACTGGGCAACAAGAGTGAAACTCCATCTCAAAAAATAAATAAATAAATAATAATTTATTGAGTTGAAATTCACATCACGTACAATTAACCATCTTAACGTGAGCGATTTAGTGGCATTTAGTACTTTCACAGTATTGTGCAACTACCGTCTCTAGTTCTAAAACATTTTCATAATTCCAAAGTAAAATCTTAGTTTCTCTATTTTCCCTTCCTCTCCAGCCTCTGGCAGCTACCAATCTACTTTCTATCTCTATGCATTTGGCCATCCTGTACATTTCTTATAAATAGAATCATACAGTATATAGCCTTTTATATCTGGCATCTTTCAATTGGCAGAATGTTTACAAGGCTCAAATTATAGCATGTATCAGTATTTCATTCCTATTTATGGCTGAATAATATTCCACTGTGTAGATAATATGACATTTTGTTTATTCATTCATATCTTGATGGTCGTTGGTGTTGTTTCCACTTTTTGGCTATAACGACTAATGCTCCAGTGAATGTTTGTGTACAAGTTTTCATATGAACATGTGTTTTCAGTTCACTTGGGTATAGATCTAGGAGTCGAATTGTTGGGCCATAAGGAAACACTGTTTTTAACTTTTTGAGATACCACCACCAAACTGCTCTTCACAGCTGTCTTTCCATTCTTCTTCTTCTTCTTCTTCTTTTTTTTTTTAATAGAAACAGGATCTTGCTGTGTTGTCTAGCCTGGAGTATAGTGGCTATTCTCAGGCACAATCATAGCATACTACAGCCTCGAACTCCGGGCCTCCAGCAATCCTCCCACTTTAACCTGCTAAGTAGCTGGGACTACAGGCACACTGCAGTGCATCTAGCTTGTCTTTCCATTCTTATTTATAATATTGAGTACCTTATGTTTTTTTTTTTCTTAATTTTGTTAGCTGATTGTTTTCATTTTTTTCCACTAAAGAATTATCTCTTGGGTTGGGCATGGTGGCTCACACCTGTAATCCCAGCACTTTGGGAGACCAAAGTGGGAAGATTGCCTGAGTCCAGGAGTTTGAGACCAGCCTGGACAACACGGTGAGACCTCTGTCTCTAAAAAAGAAAAAGAAGAATCATCTCTCTGAGATATCAATCCTGTTGTTTTTGAATTTTTCTAATTTACCAATTTCTCTTCCCTTCCCCTTCCTTCCTTCCCTTCCTTCCTTCCTTCCTTCCTTCCTTCCTTCCTTCCGTCCGTCCGTCCGTCCGTCCGTCCGTCCGTCCGTCCGTCCTTCCTTCCTTCCTTCCTTCCTTCCTTCCTTCCGTCCTTCCTTCCTTCCGTCCTTCCGTCCTTCCGTCCTTCCTTCCGAGACAGGGTCTCTGTTGACCAGGCTGTAGTGTAGTAGCATGATCTTGACTCACTGCAGGTCTCTGTTGACCAGGCTGTAGTGTAGTAGCATGATCTTGACTCACTGCAGCCTTGACCTCCTGAGTGCAAGGGATCATCCCACCTCATCCTGCTGAGTAGCTGGGACCACATCATGCGCCACCATGCCTGGCTAATTTTTTGTATTTTTTGTAGAGACGGGGTTTCTCCATGTTGTGCAGGCTGGTCTTGAACTCCTGAGCTCAAGTGATCCGCCCACCTTGGCCTCCCAAAGCGTTGGGATTACAGGTGTTAGCCAGCGTGCCCAGCCTAATATTCTTAAAGTTTATTTTGTTTTTCTAATTTTGAATTGAATTATTAATATATTTAATTTTTTTTAAGAGACTTTGTCTCACCTTATTGCCCAGGCTGGAGTGCAGTGGTGCAATCATAGCTCACAGCTTTGAACTTCTGAGCTCAAGCGATCCTCCCACCCAAGCCTAAATTGCTGGGACCACAGTCGTGTACCACCATGCCCAGATAATTTTTAAACATTTTGTCAAGACAGTGTCTTGCTATGTTCCTCAGGCTGGTCTTGAACTCCCGGCCTAAAGCTTCCTCCCACCTTGGCCTCTTAAAATGTTGGGATTATAGGAGTGAGCCACCACACCTAGCTTTCATTTAATTCTTACTTAGAAATGGAGCATTTAAGTCTTATATATTTATTTGAGTCAACTTTGACTACATTCCCTTGATTTTGATATATTTTTTTTTATGTAACTTTCTAGATAATTTGTAACTCCTTTCCCCTTCCTCTCTTTGTCTAAGAAACTTAGTTTCCAAAAATTTAGGTTTTGCCTTGTTTTGGATTTCTTTAAAAATGCTTTTTGCAAATTTGCACTGATAGGCCAGGCGCAGAGGCTCACGCCTGTAATCCCAGCACTTTGGGAGGCCGAGGTGGGCTGATCACCTGAGGTCAGGAAAGCGAGACCATCCTGGCCAACACAGTGAAACCCCGACTGTACTAAAAATACAAAAAAAATTAGCTGGATGTGGTGGCAGCCACCTGTAGTCCCAGTTACTTGGGAGGCTGAGGCAGGCGAGTTGCTTGAACCTGGGAGGCAGAGGTTGCAGTGAGCTGAGTTTGCGCCACTGCACTCCAGCCTGGGTGAAGAGTGAGACTCTGTCTCAAAAAGAAAAAAAAAAATTTGCACTGATAATACATGCACATATAAGAAATTCAAATTTATGCAGTGAAGAGCAAATATCTTTCCTACCCCAGCTCCTGGTAACCCAGTTCTCCTTCTCCCAGAGGCAGCTAGTGTTCCTAGGTTTTAAAAAAATGTTTTCAGCATTTATTCCATGCATCTATCAACATGCTATATGAATATATAAACCCTTTTTAATATAGTTATGTTACTGTATATGAACTATTACAGTATACACAAATACTTTACATATTTTTCTTTTTTAACGGTGTATCTTGGAGATTGTTCCATTTTAGTTATTTTGTAAATACTTTTTGGTTTCACTACTTTCTGACTAGAACTGTGGTCTATAATTATGTGTATATTTTTGAATTATTTGTTGGATAATAGTCAATTTGAAAATATTTTCCACTGGTACTTAAAAAGAACATATTTTAGGATATGCATAATATTTTAGATTAGATTTATCATCTTGGATTACATAGATGACTTCAGGACATCCATGAAACCTTTGGAAATTTGCTCATATTTTTATAAGTATGAGCGTAAGTTTTATTCTTTTTTTTTTTTTTTTTTGAGATGGGGTCTTCCTCTGTCACCAGGCTGGAGTGCAGTGGCATGGTCTTGGCTCACTGTAACCTCTGCCTCCCGGGTTCAAGCCATTCTCCTGGCTCAGCCTCCCGAGTAGCTGGGATTACAGGCACCCACCACCACGCCCAGCTAATTTTTGTATTTTTATTAGATACTATAAAATAAAATAATATTATTTTATTATTCTGTTGCTTCACCATGTTGGCCAGGATGGTCTTGATCTCCTGACCTTGAGATCCGCCCGCTTCAGCCTCCCAAAGTGCTGGGATTACAGGCGTGAGCCACCGCGCCCAGCCCAAGCATGAATTTTATTCTTTGGGGAGTCAGGGTCCACAGCTTTTATCAGATTCTCAAAGGAATTCATGGTCTACCAATAGATTTAAGGACTGGTGGTTTATATACTGTTGTACTTTGCCTTATTTGTCAAGTACTGGCATATACCTTAGAGATACTGTGGTTTGGTTCCAGACCACTGCAATAAAACGAAAAGTACAGTAAAGCAGATAAATCACAGTAAAGCCAATGTCATAGTAAAGCAAGTCACACAGTTTTTTTGGTTTCTCAGTGTATATAAAGGGTATGTGTACCATATACTGTAGTCTGTTAAGTGTACAGTAGCATTATGTCTAAAAAAAAAGTGTACGCAGCTTAATTAAAAAATACTTTTTTTTGCTAAAAAATGCTGAGAGTCCTCTGAGCCTTCAAAGAGTTGTAATCTTTTTGCTCATGGAGGGTCTTGCCTTGATGTTAATGGCTGCTGACTGATCAGGATGGAGGTTGCTGAAAGGTTGGGATTACTTTGGCAATTTATTAAAATAAGACAACAGTGAAGTTTGCTGCATTGATTGGCTTCTCCTTTCATGAATGATTTGTCTGTAGCATGCAATGTTGTTTGATAGCATTTTACCCACAATAGGACTTCAAAATTCAAAAGGAGTCAGTCCTCTCTAACTCTGCTACTGCATTATCAATTAAATTTAGGTAATATTCTAATCCTTTGTTGTCATTTCAGTAATATTCACAGCGTCTTCACCAGGAATATCTTTCATTTCAATAAACTACTTTCTTTGCTCATCCATAAGAAGCAACTCCTCATCCGTTAAAATTTTATCATGAGATTGCTGCATTCAGTCACATCTTCGGGCTCCACTTCTAATTCTACTTCTCTTGCTATTTCCACCACGTCTGCAGTACTTCTTCCACTGAAGTCTTGAACCTCTCAAAGTCATCCGTAGGGGTTAGAATCAACTTCTTCCAAACTCTTGTTAATATTGATACTTTGGCCTTTTCCCCATGAACTCTTAATGGCATCTACGATGGTGAATCCTTTCCAGAACATTTTCTATTGAATTTACCCAGATCTCAGAGGAGTCACTATCTGTGGCAGCTATAGCCTTACAAAATGTATTTCTTAAATACTAAGACTTGAAAATCGAAATGACTTCTTTATCCATATGCTGCAGAATGGATGTTGTGTTTAGTAGGCATGAACACAACATGAATCTCCTTGTACATCTCCAGTAGAGCTCTTGAGTGACTAGGTGCATTGTCAGTGAACAGTAATGTTTTGAAAGGAAACTTTTTTCTGAGCTGTAGGTCTTAACAGTGGGCTTAAAATATTTAGTAAACTGTGTAGTAAACAGATGTGCTGTCATCCAGGCTTCGTTGTTGCATTAGTAGAGCACAGGGAGGGTAGATTTATAATAATTCTTAGGTGCCCTAGGTTTTTCAGAATGTAAAAGAGCATTGGCTTCAACTTTAAGTCCACCAGCTTCATTAGCCCTTAGCAAGAGACTCAACCTGTCCTTTGAAGGCAGGTATTGAATTATTTCTAGCTATGAAAGTCCTAGATGGCATCTTCCAATAGAAGGCTGTTTTGTCTACATTGAAAATCTGTTGTTTAATGTAACTACTTTCATCAGTTACTTTAGGTAGATATTCTGGATAACTTTCTGCAGCTTCTACATCAGCACTTGCTACTTCACCTTGCACTTTTATGTTGTGGAGACAGGTTCTTTCCTTAAGCCTCATGAGTGAACCTCTGCTAGCTTCAAACTCTTTCTGCATCTTCCTTACCTCTCTCAGCCTTCATAGAATTGAAGAGAGGGCCTTGGTCTGGCTTAGGCTTTGGTTTAAGGGAATGTTGTGGCTGGTTTGATATTCTATCCAGACAACTTAAACTTTCCCCATATCAGGAAAAAGGCGATTTCACTTCTTTATCATTTATGTATTCATTGGAGTGGCTCTCTTGGTTTCTTTAAGAACTTTCCCTTTGCATTGCAACTTGGCTAACTGGCGCAAGAGGCTTAGCTTTTGGCCTGCCTTCCTCACTAAACTTAATCGTTTCTGGCTTTTGATTTAAAGTGAGGGACATGGTGTCTTCCTTTGTCTTGAACACTTAGAGGCAATTGTAGGGTTATTAGTTGGCCTAATTTCAATGTTGTGTCTTAGGCAATAGGGAGTCCCAAGGGTAGGGAGACTGGGGAATGGTTGGTTGGTGGAGCAGTCAGAACACGTACAATTTATCGATTAAGTTTGCTGTCTTACATGGGTGTGCTTTGTGGCACCCCCAAACAATTACAATAGTAACAATCAAAGCTTACTGATTACAGGTTACCATAACAGTTATAATAATAATGAAAAGTTTGAAATATTGTAAGAATTACCAAAATGTGACACAGATACATGAAGTGAACACATACTTTTGGAAAAATGGCACCAATACACTTGCTCAAATCAGGGTTGTCATAAACCTTCAATTTGTAAAAAAGATGCAGTATCTGTACAGCACAGTAAAATCAAGTGCAATAAATGAGGTATGGCTGTATTTAAGTCTCTATTACTGTGGTTACCATTCTTCCTATATTTTCTGTGGTTTCCGCTTCACTGTTTTATAACTCTGCTTGTAGTAAAGGTTTGTGACAGTTTTATTAGTGATTATACTGTTCATCATTACCAAGTAACCCTTTTTGTCCCATTTATTACCTAACAGATGATACTTTTTTGTTTGCATTTGTTTGTTATATCATTACCCTACATTTTATCTTTAACATTTTGAAATCACTTGTTTTAGATCCATCACTTATAGATAGGATATACATTTAAAAAATGATTTACTTATTAGATTTATAGTTATATACATTTAATTTATAGCAGAGATTATAAATTTTGGGCCATAACTACTTTCATATATGTTTTGTTCAGTTAGCATATAGGTTATTATTATTTCACATCAGGCTTTGTCTTTTGGTTTTAATAGGTGAATTTTACAGATGTTGATGTAGTAGCTGTGCTCGGTCTTACAGCTAACCTTTAGTCTCTGTTTTACCTTTTTTTTTTTTTTTTTTGAAACGGAGTTTCATTGTATTGCCCAGGCTGGAGTGCAGTGGCACGATCTTGGCTCACCGTAACCTCCGCCTCCCGGGTTCACACCATTCTCCTGCCTCAGCCTCCCGAGTAGCTGGGACTACAGGTGCCCGCCACCACGCCTGGCTAATTTTTTTGTATTTTTAGTAGAAATGGGGTTTCACTGTGTTAGCCAGGATGGTCTCAGTCTCCTGACCTTGTGATCCACCCGCCTCGACCTCCCAAAGTGCTGGGATTACAGGCATGAGCCACCGCGCCCGGCCTTCTGTTTTACCTTTTTAATACTTGCTTGTTTTCTTCCTTTATTTCCTGTTGTTAGATGGCCTCTGTTTCTTTGATTCATTTCTTGTTCTATCTTTGTATAATTTTGGAAAATATATGGATTTACCGAGATTACTAGACAGCAGTAATTAACCAGAAATGGAAATGAGGAAATTCCATTCATAGTAATCACAAAATCAAAAATACTTAAGAATCAACAGAAAAGCACAGGATTTATATGAAGAAAATCTAAAATAGGATAGGAACAAATAGAAAGGCACACTTTGTCCTTGGATGAACAAATTTCATAAAAATGTCTATTTTCTGAAAGTATATAAATCTAATGCAATTCAGATTGGAACCTCAATAGTGTGTTGGAAGGGATGGCATATAATTGAATAAAATAATTTTTTTTTTTTTTTTTTTTTGAGACGGAGTCTCCCTCTGTCGCCAGGCTGGAGTGCAGTCGTGTGATCTCGGCTCACTGCAACCTCCACCTCCCAGGTTCGAGCGATTCTCCTGCCTTTCCCTCCCGAGTAGGACTACAGGCGCGCACCACCATGACTGGCTAATTTTTGTATTTTTATTAGAGATGGGGTTTCACCATGTTGGCAAGGATTGTCTCCATCTCTTGACCTCGTGATCCGCCCACCTCGACCTCCAAAAGTGCTGGGATTACAGGCGTGAGCCACCGTGCCTGGCCTGAATAAAATCATCTTAAACTTTTGGGACTTGCCTTACCAGTCATCAGAACATTTATACATTTATAAGGCTATTGTAATCAAGTCACTGTTGTAAGAATAGACAAGTGGACCGGAATAGAGAATCCAGAAATAGATCCTATTAGTGGAAAAGTGAATTATTTTGTTGTTTAGATCTTCTGTTTTCTTATTTTTGTTCACTTGATCCGTCTTGTACTAAGAGTGGTATATTCATGTCTCATGTTATTAGTGTTTCTATTTATGTTTCCTTGTATCTCGTGTAGTTTTTGCTTTATAAAAGCTGTGGCTGTGCTATTTTGTTTTAAAATAATGCCTGGCTAATTCTTTTGCTTTTTAAAGTAATTTCATCTCTTTGCTCGGAGGTCTTTAGGATTTTATCTTTATCTTTGAAATATAATAGTTTTACTAGGCTATTTCTTGGAGTTGATTGTCTGGGTTAATTTTCTCAAGTACCTTGTATATTGATTCAGATATTTTTTCTATTTTAGAAAGTTTTCTTGCATTGTAGCTATAAAACCAGCTCTGTTTTTGTTTTGTGTTTTTCTTCCTCACGTAATCCAATAATATGAATATTATTCTTTTTTCTTATCTTTTTCCAATTATTTCTCTCTGACCCTTTTTATTTTTCTTTATGTCATTGAGTCTACTCTTCCTTGAACACTTTTATAATTCATTCTTCATTGCTGGGATAATTTTGCCTTTTTCTTCATATTTCTTTCCTGAGTTCACTTACCTCTTTCCTTTTCTTTCTTCCTTTCCTTTTCTTCTTTTTCTTTCTTTTTGTCTATTTCTGCTTTCAGTTTTTGGATTTTTGATTCAGGATTTTTCACATCATCATATGTTTCAGTTTATTTAATTTTGTTTGGATTGTTAACTTACACTTTCCTTTGCTTTGTTGTTATCAGGGAATTTCCCTCAATTGATAAGTGTAAAATTTAATTTTGTTTTGCTTTCTGCAATAGCTCTGTATGCACTTGAGTTTTCTCATGTTCATTTTTGTGGTATTGAGTATTTTATAATATTCTTAATTTAATTGCATTCTCTTCAGTCAATATAGCAAAGTCCAAATACAATAGCAGAAATTTTGTTTGTTTTACTTGAGGAAAGTGTTCTGTCTTCAATTTTATGGGTCTATTTTGCCTTGCAGGACACTAAATATTTCCCCTTTTTCTTCTTTTACCCTTCACCACTCAGTTCTTAAAGCATGCTTCTCTCTTCCTTTTTGCTTTTTCTTTCCTCTGCATTTCAACAAATGCTTATTTAACACTTGTCTTTTTTAATTGCACCTGATCTTTTAAACCGTGCCTTCTGCTTTAAATTAAATGTACTTTGAAATCTCTTCCCTGTAGTCTGTGCTCTGATCTGCCCAGATACTTTTCCAGTGTTTTCAGATATGGTGTGGATTTAATCTCTCTGGGAGTCACTCCAAATCATTTTTAGCCCCCTTCACTAGCCTTTCTCCTCTGTCTTTCCTGCAGTTTTTCTTAGTCTGCCTTTGCTTGCCACAAAGCCTTGTGGCTGGATGGAGGTGAAGGCATGTACCCTGGATTGGTTGACTTTTTGTCTTTTTTATTTACAATTATTTGCAATTTTGGCATTCTGTATCTTCAAGTTATGCTACAGGTGTGGTTTGGTATAGAATTTAATTTTTCCTTCTTGTTTTTCTTAAATTTTGGGCAGATAGCTATGCAGCTGCCATTGTCTTCAACTATGTAGAAGTCTTGGATTACTTAATAAATGGTAGTGGCATAACTAGCCTTCTACCTGGAAACAATAAAATTGGACTCAGCTTGTCCTATATAGAGTGTTTTAAACTTCCAGATAAATGTACAATTTATTTTAATTCCAGATGGACTAAAGACTCAGGTGTTTTTTTAAAAATCTCTCAAGAATATCAAGGTGCTTTTGTATAGGTGATTACCTATATAATCTAGAATTCATGTGGAATCTGGGTGTGAGAGTGGGGCAGGGATACTCTTTTGACCAAGAATGGAAAACAGAAGCTATAAAATAAAAGATGTGTGTGTATGTAAAAGATAGATTTAGAAGAAATATTTGCAATGTTGAGGACCGACTGTGATAAAATACAAAAAACTTTTACAAGTTGACAAGATAACAAAATAGGAGAATGCATGAATAAGTATTTCCCAGAAGAACATATCCAGATGACCAACAAACATAAGATGTTCAGATTTATTAGTAATCAGGGAAATACAAATTAGAGTAACAACATATCCCTCTACAGCTATCAAACTGGCCAAATTTAAAACAGCAAAATTACATATGGCTTATGTGGGAAGGGATGGAGGTAAATAAGGCACTTTTATGTCCTCTGCACAATGCTGGTGTTTAATACCAAATGAAGTCAGGGTGGGATGGAGGATCATGATTTTCCCCCCTCTAAAGTGCATACTTTACAAGTATCTTAGGAAGATGAATTAAGCATAGTAATCATAAACTTGTGAAGGCAAGTGTCATCAGATTTTATATTTAGAATTTACCAGGGCATAATGAGATATAAGAAACTCCTTTTAATTACTGTAGTCTGGGATCTTTATCGTTGGAGTGCTTTCTTGAAGATCTGCCTATGTCATGAAAATTAAATTCCCTTCAGTGATTGAGGTTTTTCTCTATTACCAGCTATTATAAGTGACATTCTGAGGACTTGCTTGAGAGACACCTTCCCTGCAATATTTTGTAATTAAAAATTTTGTGTGTATATAAAAAATATATGTCAATGTGTCTTATTTCTGATGCATTTCAAAATAAATTACAGATGTCTGTTTACTTCCCTCAAATATACTTCAGCTTGCATATCATTATTCAGTATTTGTTGAGGCAAAATTTACATGCAATGAAATGTAAAAATCTCAAGTGCACTTTCACTGAGTTTTTTTATTTTTATTTTTTTATGTAGAGACGAGATCTCACTATGTTGTCCAGGCTGGCCTCAAACTCCTGAGCTCAAGCAGTCCTCCTGCCTTGGCGTCCCTGAGTTGTTAGGATTACAGGCGTGAGCCACCGTGCCCAGCCCACTAGGTTTTAACAAATGCGCAATCTGTGTATTCCACACCAGTATTGAGACATAGAATATTATCTCAAGAAGTGTCCTCATGCTCCTCACAGTCAGTTCATGGTGTCACCCTCTAGAGGCAACCACTATTTTGATTGAAGTATTTTTATGGACTTATGTTTTCTTTTGGATAAATCTTTAGAAGAGGAATTGTTGGGTCATAGGGTTAGATATGCGTTTCGTTTTATGAGAAACTGCCAGCCACCTTTCCAAAGTGGGTGTTCCATTCTACAATTATGAGTCCCAAAGTTTTTGGCTCAGGGAACTAGAAGGATGGAGTTACCATTTATTGAAAGAAAGAAGTCTACAGGAGGGACAGGTTTGGTTGGGGTGGTGGTACTGGTAGATTAGGAGCTCAGTTTTGGATATGTTAATTTTGAGATATCCAACCATAACCAAAACTGTTAGATAGCCATGTGGAGGGGCCAAGTAGGCAATTGTGTATATGAATTTGGATTTAGGGAGAAGGCCCGGGTTGGAGATAAAAAGTTGGGAGTCATCAGCATGTAGAACCCACTGTTATACTGATAGTGGAATCAGAACTGAATGGAAAAGGTACATCTGAAGAAATTAGTGTTTTTTAAAATAAACTTTTTTTTTTTGAGACGGAGTCTCACTCTGTCACCCAGGCTGGAGTGCAGTGGCGTGATCTTGGCTCACTGCAACCTCCGCCTCCCAGGTTCAAGCAATTCTCCTGCCTCAGCCTCCCAAGTAGCTGGGACTAGAGGTATGTGCCACCATGCCTGGCTAATTTTTGTATTTTTAGTAGAGATGGGGTTTCATCATGTTGGCCAGGCTCGTCTTGAACTCCTGGCCTCAAGTGATCTGCCCACTTCGGCCTCCCAAAGTGTTGGGATTACAGGCGTGAGCCACCGCACCCGGCTGCATTTCACCAGTTTGAAATCATTAATTGTAATGTAAGATGAAATTTTAGAAACATTTTATGAGTCCTCTGTATGTTTTTGACTGTTTTCTCTTCTCCCTTTGCAGGACTAATGGCTGAAGGATAAATCAACATGGCAACTATGATTCCACCAGTGAAGCTGAAATGGCTTGAACACTTGAACAGCTCCTGGATTACAGAGGACAGTGAATCTATTGCTACAAGAGAGGGAGTTGCTGTTCTGTATTCTAAACTGGTTAGCAATAAGGAAGTAGTACCTTTGCCCCAACAAGTTTTATGCCTCAAAGGACCACAGTTGCCAGACTTTGAACGTGAGTCTCTTTCAAGTGATGAGCAGGACCACTATTTGGATGCCCTTCTTAGCAGCCAGCTAGCATTGGCAAAGATGGTATGTTCAGATTCCCCATTTGCTGGGGCACTTAGAAAACGACTGCTTGTACTCCAGCGTGTCTTTTATGCACTTTCTAATAAATACCATGACAAAGGCAAGGTGAAGCAGCAGCAGCATTCTCCGGAGAGCAGTTCTGGTTCAGCAGATGTCCATTCTGTTAGTGAACGCCCCCGGTCAAGCACTGATGCACTTATAGAAATGGGTGTTCGAACTGGTCTAAGTTTATTATTTGCGCTTCTCAGACAAAGTTGGATGATGCCTGTGTCAGGACCTGGTCTCAGTCTTTGCAACGATGTCATCCATACTGCAATTGAAGTTGTGAGCTCTTTGCCACCATTATCATTAGCAAATGAAAGCAAGATTCCTCCTATGGGCTTGGACTGCTTATCGCAAGTAACAACATTTCTTAAAGGAGTCACTATTCCTAATTCTGGGGCAGACACTTTAGGTCGTAGATTAGCTTCTGAGTTGCTGCTTGGTTTGGCAGCTCAACGAGGCTCATTGCGATATCTTCTTGAATGGATAGAAATGGCTTTGGGGGCTTCGGCAGTTGTACACACCATGGAGAAAAGCAAACTACTCTCAAGCCAGGAAGGAATGATCAGCTTTGACTGCTTTATGACCATATTAATGCAGATGAGGCGTTCTTTGGTATGTACTATAAATCTCAACTTTAAAGTTCATAATAGTTTTTGGGAAAGTCAATGCAGTTTTTAATGAATTGGTGGTAATAGTGAATGATTTGAGACTTTTGGTGATTTTTGAGTTAATTAAATATTTCGTATACTTGGAGTGAAGAAACTTTTATGCATATTGATAATATGTGGTTGGTACAGTGTTAAGACTACTGCATCAGGAGTCAGGTTTATAGTTTTAGCTTTGTGGATTCTCATGTGAACTAGGGAAATTCATCTAACTTTGTGTTTTAGCAAACTTATGAAAAATGAGAGATTTTGGCTAGTGATCAGTAGGTCTTTAGAAAAAAAACCCTCTGATTTTCATCTTTCCCAATTTATATTAAACATTTACTATATGCGAAGTACTATTCTAGGCCTTGGGGCAACAGCCTTGAGGATACAGTTTCTGCCCCCATGGAGCTAACAGCCTAGTAGAGGAGTCAGATAATAAATATATAATATCAGGTAGTGAAAATTTCTAAGAAGAAAAATAAAAGAGGGAAAGGGAATAGAGACTGGTAGACTTAGGACAGAGGTTGGGAGGTGAAAAGTTGCTGTTTTAGTTAATGTGGTCAGGGAATGACTCTCTGAGTTGTGACATTAGAGACCAGAATGAAGGGAAGTGATGAGCTAAGGAAAGATCTGTGAAGAGCATGTTGTCAGAGGAAATTAATTATTTGACTGTCATAACCTTGGATACTATATTAAAGAATAAACAATAAAATAGTGTAGTATAATCACTTTCAAGAATTTGTAAGACTGAAATATACCTTTGTGAAAACAAAGAATAAAAATTCAAATGTTAAAATACAAATTTAGGCTGGGTGTGGTGTCTCATGCCTGTATTCCTAGCACTTTGGGAAGCTGAGGAGGGTGGATCACTTGAGGCCAGGAGTTCGAAACCAGCCTGGCCAGCATGGTGAAACCCCGTCTCTACTAAAAATACAAAAATTATCCAGGTGTGGTGGTGCGTGACTGTAATCCTAGCTACTTGGGAGGCTGAGGCAGGAGAATCGCTTGAACCCAGGAGACGGAGGTTGCAGTGAGCAGAGATCGTGCCATAGCACTTCTGGGCAACAGAGCAAGAATCTGTCTCAAAAATAAAATAAAATAAAAAATAAAATACAAATTTAAAATATTAAGACTCAAACACTTAAAAGCTGACTTAATTTTCATTAGGTTACACTGATCAAGTCTTTTTTTTTTTTTTTTTTTTTTTGAGACGGAGTCTAGCTCTGTTGCCCAGGCGGGAGTACAGTGGTGTGATCTCTGCTCACTGCAACCTCTGCCTCCTGGGTTCAAGCGATTCTCCTGCCTCAGCCTCCCGAGTAGCTGGGATTACAGGCGTGCACTACCATGCCTGGCTAATTTTTATACTTTTAGTAGAGCCGGGTTTCACCATGTTGGCCATAGCTGGTCTGGAACTCCTGACCTCAGGTGATCTGCCCACCTTGGCTTCCCAAACTGCTGGGATTACAGGTGTGAGCCACCGCACCCAGCCTACATTGATTAGTCTTTTCAGTATCCTTTGTTACCAGATGTCAACCAACAAATCTATTTAGTTAAAATAACTAAAAATGTCACTTATAAATGATATATGTATATTTCAAGTCTCCCCCTACCCCCAACAAGTAGAAAGCTTTTGGACAGGAGTGTCTCATAAAAACCAGTTATGTTGAATTTATTTTCAAACCAGGGACATTTAAGTTTTCACCTACTTTACTTTTTGCATTTATGAACTAAATGGTAAATATTGGGTCATTTTTTACAGTTTTATCATAGGTAAGTACTTGGGGATTTTAGATCATAAGATCTATGAAAATTTGAATTTCTTACTGTTACATAAAAATAAATAAGAAAAGCATGCCGTGCTTTGTTTGGGTTATGGAATGTTGTCATGGGTTCTGTGCTCTTCACTTGAGGTGCCCAGGGATGCAATGATGTAATAATTAGGAAGGGCTTTAGGGACCAGCTGTGGGAGGCGTGTAGGCCTCTTTGTGTTTTCTTATTCAATATTCAAATCCTCTCACTTGCACATGCTTTTCTAACTTTGTTTTCTGATTCTTAATACTTTCTGGTAACATCCTCTTAGGTTATACTCCTTTCAAGTCTGTAAAGTGATTTATTGACCTAAAATAATGTATCTAATATATAAATAAAATAATGTATTTATGGTCACATGTTAATATTTCTGTAAGAAGTCACTTAATTCCTTATTTTACGGGCTATTTATTTTGCATTACCTTTGTTACAAAAAAGATATTAATCATTGCACGATATAGTTATGTGATTAAATGGTTGCCAATGGTGTGTTTGAACAAAATGCTAGTTACCTTGAGGCAGAAGCCTCTTCCTCGAGGATCTTACCTTCTAAGGCCTTATTCTACAATATTGCTCCTTAATGGGAAGAGGGTACCCCAGAAAATAGATTTCTTTCCTCAGTGTCCATTTAGCCTCATTGTCTAGGCTTGTATGCATATTTGATAATTGACTGGATAGTTTAAATATTTTTCCTTTTTCCCTTTTTTTTTTTTTTTTGAGACGGAGTTTTACTCTTGTCGCCCAGGCTGGAGTGCGGTGGCGTGATCTTGGCTCACTGCAACCTCCACCTCCTGGGTTCAAGTGATTCTCCTGCCTTAGCCTCCCAAGTAACTGGGACTACAGGCACCTGCCACCATGCCCAGCTAATTTTGTTTTTGTATTTTTAGTAGAGACGGGGTTTCCATGAAGGCCTACCTTAAAGTAGATCTAAAATAATTTTTTTTTTTAACTGCTGGATTTCCAGTTTTCTTTCTACTTGGCCTCTCATTCCCAGACAAAATAGCAAATTCACTAGTCAGGGAGGTGCCTCCCTCCTTCCTCTCTAAGGCCATACCCTATAATATAGCTCCTTATTGGGACAGAGATGCCTCTAAAAAACTAGATTGCTGGCCAGGCGTGGTGGCTTACACCTGTCATCCCAGCACTTTGGGAGGCCGAGGCGGGCAGATCACCTGAGGTCAGGAGTTTTGAGACAAGCCTGGCCGACATGGTGAAACCCTGTCTCTATTAAAAATAAAAAAATTAGCTGGGTGTGGTGGCAAGTGCCTGTAATCCCAGCTACTCGGGAGGCTGAGGCAGGGAGAATCGCTTGAACCTGGGAGGTGGAGGTTGTAGTGAGCTGAGATCGTGCCATTGCACTCCAGCCTGGGTGACAGACCAAGACTGTCTCAAAAACAACAACAACAACAACAAAACAACAAAACTAGATTGCTTTTCTCAGAATTCTGGATCTATCCTGGGGAAGAATATGTGTTTGACTTAATTTAGCTCTCTCAAAGCCACCTCAGGCCTACATTAGATTGAATTTTAATTAAATCTCAGATTGGTTTTAGGGGAAAGGAATGGTTATTAAACTGAATTATATATTTGTTATTTCTTCTTGCACAGTCAGTGACAGTATCTGATGCTTTTGGTTTCCAGAACCTGTGTTTCTTTTCTTTTCTTTTTTTTTTTTTTTGAGGTAGAGTCTTGCTCTGCCACCCAGGCTGGAGTGCAGTGGTGTGAACTTGGCTCACTGCAACCTCCGCCTCCTGGGTTCAAGCTATTCTCGTGCCTCAGCCTCCCCAGTAGCTGGATTTACAGGCACTCGCTACCATGTCTGGCTAATTTTTGTATTTTTAGTAGAGACGAGGTTTCACCATGTTGGCCAGGCTGGTCTCGAACTCCTAACCTCAGGTGATCTACCTGCCTCGGCCTCCCACAGTGCTGAGATTACAGGCGTGAGCCACTGTGCCCAGCCTAGAACCCATGTTTCTTACACTTTACTGTTGTCTGAGAACTAGGAAATTTGTAGAGTCTCTTCTGATACACTAGACCCCAACCTGACCTGATCCTCCCCGTCTTGAATTTCTCTATCCTTGGGTAACTGGGCCAGAACTTATCTCCAAGCTATAAGTTAGAGGGAGAGGCACATAACCATCTATTGAGTATCTGGTACAAGACCTAACAAAAATAAGTTCAATCTGTAAATTATATTTACTTGTGTGATTCTTAATCTCTGCTGCCCACACATATGTAATCAGTTTGGTGGGAACACACAATATATTCATTAACTTATATGAGAATAGGGAAGTAATCTCAGTGTACATCTTCAAATTATAAAAAATAACCATATGTACGCCATTCGCCTTTGATGCCACTAGGTGTTTACTGCGCATAGTATGCCAGATACTGCTAGGCACTGGGTTAAAAAGATGAATAAGCTTTGTAGCACCGTGTCTTTAGACAGCCCACAGTGTGATGAAAGAGGGATGCACAGACATTTCAAATTAATGATAATGGACTATAGTAGAAGTCTGTACTGGGAGGAGATGAAGGGATGCACAGACATTTCAAATTAATGATAATGGGCTATAGTAGAAGTCTGTACTGGGAGGAGATGATGGGATGAAAGAAGAGGGCGGGAGGCAGAGGGACAGAAAATGTCTTATGGAGGAAGTATCCCTGAAGTTAGTTGAAAAGTAGGAGGATTTTTCCAGCAATTGTGAGGTGTGTGTGTCAGGGGAGCTGGAGAAGTTTTCAAATGAGGGGCTCACAAAGCGATTGAGGTGTGGGAGAGCAAGCCCCAGGATGTATGGAATGGAATGAGATGAGATTGAGGCTGCAAGCTAGGCAGGGCCCTGTATCCCATGCTATAGGCTTTGGGGACTTGATCCCATATGCAATGTGGAGTTATTGAAGCAATTTTGAGTAAAAACAGCCAGAGTGGAAGGAAATGTACTCCATCTAATCTTATGTCTTTGAATATCTTAAGCAGACAAATGTGAGGGGGAAAAATTGTTATTTTGTATGGTAGATAAGAGGAAGGTAACTAAAGACCTGTGAAACAAAAACATTTATTTTATTTATTTTTTAAGACAGAGAGTCTCGCTCTGATGCCCAGGCTGGAGTGCAGTGGCATAATCTTGGCTCACTGCAACTTCCACCTCCTAGGTTCAAGTGATTCTCCTGCCTCAGCTTCCCAAGTAGCTGGGATTACAGGTGCCTGCCACCATGCTCGGCTAATTTTTTTATATTTTTAGTAGAGATGGTGCTTCACCATGTTGGCCAGGCTGGTCTCGAACTCCTGACCTCAGATGATCTGCCTGCCTCGGTCTCCCAAAGTGCTGAGATTACAGGCGTGAGCCACCGCGCCTGGTTTATTTATTTTTTTTGAGACGAAGTTTAGTTCTTGTTGCCCAGGCTGGAGTGCAATGGTGTGATCTCGGCTCACTGCAACCTCAGCCTCTGAGGTTCAAGCAGTCCTCCTGCCTCAGACTCCTGAGTAGCTGGGACTACAGACGTGCACCACCACGCCCAGCTAATTTTTGTATTTTTAGTAGGGATGGGGTTTCACCATGTTGGCCACGCTGGTCTCGAACTCCTGACCTCAGGTGATCTGCTTGCCTCAGCCTCCCAAAGTGCTGGGATTACAGTCATGAGCCACCACACCTGGCCCTAAAATTTATTTTAATTTCAACTTTATTTTTGGACCATTGAACTTTCTATCATGTTGAGAATGCGAACAAATGGAGTTATACATTTAATGGGCTATATTTTTCAAAATTTATTTTCTCTAAAAATGCCCAGCTTTAGCCATGTTTTTTTTTGGAAACAGTCTCACTCTGTCACCCAGTCTGGAGTGTAGTGGCAAGATCTCGGCTGACTGCAGCTCCCGCCTCCCAGGTTCAAGCAGTTGTCCCTGCCTCAGCCTCATGAGTAGCTGGGGTTACAGGTGCCCGCCACCACACCTGGCTGATTTTTGTATTTTTTAATAGAGACGGGGTTTTGCCATGTTGGCCAGGCTGGTTTTGAACTCCTGACCTCAGGTGATCCACCTGCATAGGCCTCCCAAAGTGCTGGGATTACAGGCGTGAACCACTGTGCCCGGCCTCTGTAGAATGAGTTTTAGGTGTGTCTTTAATCGTAACTGACTGAAGCTGGAGTAGACTTATCCTTAAATACTGACTTTTTTGGGAAGAAATTAACAACAGTCATTACAGTGTTTGTAGGATATTTTGTTGGTTTGGTATTGTTAAATTTGGCAGTAATTTATTAAAGGCTCCCGGTATTTTCTCTTCCTTCTCAATATATATATATACATAATGCAAAATAATAATTATTGCTCTCAGTTTTGAGATCTTACTATGTAGTGGGAACTGTGCTAAGCATGTTTTACACATAATTTCAGTTAATTATGTAACAGCTCTAAATGTTGTGGGCATCATTCCCATCTCAGGATGAGACCCTTTCAGTAAGAGCCAGTAAGTGATGGAGCCTAGATTTAAACCCAAGTTTATCACTAAAAACTTTATGCTGTTTTCAACATTTTTCTCCATACTGTAGAAAGGCATAAAAGAGGGATCATGATGGCGCTGGTGCCAGCTCCTAGAAAGGTGCATCAGCCTACTCCTTATCTGTTTTTGTTTTGGTGATCACTAGAGTTGGCTTTTAGTTAACGAAGCCACAGATCACAATTGCATTTTTTCTCAGAAATGCTTCACAGCTAACTAGGGAATTTGGAGATGTTGCAACCAAGTATTTGTTGGTGTAGCAACACATTGTATGTCTAGGGACTAGTTACTTTTAAACACTTAGCTTCCGGTATGATTCCGTACCTGAGTCTGGACTCTGAAGCCTTACTACTCAAAGTGTGAGCCACAGACAATAGCATTGGCATCACCTACATTTGTTAGAAATGCAGAATCTTAGGCTTCTTCTATACTTACTGATTAGGATCTGTATTTTAACAAGATCACCAGGTAATTCGTGTCAACACTGAAATTTGCGAAGCAACATCCTAAATAATTAAAAAGAAAAACTGACTTGGCAGCAGCAGGTTAATAGATGACCCAGCAATAAGAGAAACAGTCAAATAGAATCAGAGATCTGAAGACGATGAGCAATGTGCTATGATTGGAAGGCTCTGATTAGCTATCATAGTTATTGAAAGCTATCTGAGAAGTGAGAGATTTGGAACAGCTGAAGAGAATAATGAAGAATAATGATTATTAATGCGGTGGGGCGATAACAGAGACTATGACAACAGGAAGCTTTACATAGTAGATTTATAAAGATCTTGGAGAAAAGGAAGCTATATGAAGAGACTGAAGATTAAACGTCTCTGCAGCGTTGCTGGGGTGAGGAGAGTGGTGTGAAAGTCATTCACATGGACTTCATCATAGCAGCTTTTGATGGCAGAGGGGGAACTTGTTAGATGGCAAAAAAGTTCTGCCATGTAATACTCAGCTCTTCGGAGAACTCTCCAAAGTGATTGACATTTCATTGATTTGAGGGTAGCAAGATATTTGCTGTTTTGTTTTGTTTTTGAGACGGAGCCTCGCTCTTGTTTCCCAGCCTGGAGTGCAGTGGGGCGATCTCGGCTGACTGCAACCTCCGCCTCCTGGGTTCAAGTGATTCTCCTGCCCCAGCCTCCCCAGTAGCCGGGACTACAGGTGCCCGCCACCACGCCCAGCTAATTTTTTGTATTTTTGGTAGAGATGGGGTTTCACCATGGTCAGGCTGGTCTCTAACTCCTGACCTCAGATGATCTACCCGCCTCGGCCTCCCGAAGTGCTGGGGATATTTGCTGTTTTTATTTAGAAGTATTATTTATTGTTTATCTGCCCAGTAGATACAGATTGATGAAAATTTCACCGTTGTTTTATTTACCTGATGGAATAGAAAGAGGACAGATGAATATATAGAGCAACCTAAAACCTATAGGCCAGGCGTGGTGGCTCATGCCTGTAATCCCAGCACTTTGGGAGGCCCAGGCGAGTGGATTGCCTGAGGTCAGTAGTTCGAGACCAGTGTGGCCAACATGGTGAAACCCTGTCTCTACTAAAAATACAAAAAAATTAGCTGAGCGTGGTGGCGTGCACTTGTAATCCAGCTACTTGGGAGGCTGAGGCAGGAGAATTGCTTAAACCCGGGAGGTGGAGGTTGCAGTGAGCCGAGACTGTGCCACTGCACTCCAGCCTGGGCAACAGAGCAAGACTCCATCTTAAAAAAAACAAATGAAAAACCTATAAAACTTTAGTGTAGGCTGGGCATGGTGGCTCATGCCTGTAATCCCAGCACTTTGGGAGGCCCAGGTGGGCAGATCACCTAGGGTCGGGAGTTTGAGACCAGCCTGAACCAACATGGAGAAACCTCGTCTCTGCTAAAAATACAAAATTAGCTGGGCATGGTGGCTCATGCCTGTAATCCCAGCTACTTGGGAGACTGAGGCAGGATAATCACTTGAACCTGGGAGGTGGAGGTTATAGTGAGCCGAAATCGTGCCATTGCACTCCAGCCTGGGCAACAAGAGCGAAGCTCCGTCTTAAAAACAAAACAAAACAAAAAAACAAAAAAAACCCTAACCTTTAGTGTATTACGAAACTTAAAAAATTCTAAGCTTCGTTAATAGTTAATAAGCTTTATTAATGTGCTGTTTTTTATTTTGAGACGGAGTCTCATTCTGTCACCTAGGCTGGAGTGCAGTGGTGCGATCTGCAACCTCCGCCTCCTGGGTTCAAGTGATTTTCGTGCCTCAGCCTCTCAAGTAGCTAGGATTACAGGCACATGCCACCATACCTTGAGAGTTTTTGTATTTTTAGTAGAGACAAGGTTTTACCATGTTGGCCAGGCTGGTCTCGAACTCCTGACCTCAAGTGATCTGCCCACCTCAGCCTCCCAAAATGCTGGGATTACAGGTGTGAGCCACTGTGCCTGGCCAATGTGCTTTTAATGATATTAATTTTAATTAATTACTAATATATAATGTAATATAACATAAATAGTATTAATCAAATTAATTAGTCGGATTAATATTGATGAAGTTAATGTTTGACCTATATGATTATATTAATAGTATAAATACATTTTAATATTTATTAATAGTTAATAAGCCTTAATAATAAGCTTTGTTAATAGATCCTGAGGTGGGAGGATCACTTGAGCCTGGGAGGTTGAGGCTATAGTGAGTTATGTAAACCAAAAACTATCTGAGACAGGTCGCAAATCAATTTAGGTTTATTTTGTCAAGGTTAAGGACAATGCCTGGGAGATGAGTGTAAACCAAGAAGTGTCTGAGACAAGAAATTGATCTTTCTCTATCAGTTTAGAAAGCCATTGCACTCCAGCCTGGGTGACAAGAGCGAAATTGTCTCAAAAAAATAAAGTTTATTTTGCCAAGGTTAAGGACATGCCTGTGACAGCCTCAGGAAATCCTGGTGGCAGGTACCCAAGGCGGTTGGGGTACAGCTTGCTTTTATACATTTTAGGGAGACATAATATATCAATCAGTACATGTAAGATCTTATTGGTTTGATCTGAAAGGATGGGATAACTCGAGGCCGGGGGGCTTCCAGGTCATAGGTAGATTTAAGCATATTCTGATTGGCCGTTCGTTGAAAGAGTTAGTAGAAAGGAATGTGTGGGTTACAATAAGGGGTTGTGGGAGAGGTAGGTTTTATCATGCAGATGAAGCCTCCAAGTAGCAGGCTTAGAGAGAATAGACTGTAAATGTTTCTTTTTAGACTTAAGGTCTGTGTTGATGTTAACGCTGGATGGATATAAAGAGGCATGTCCGATCTCCCACTTCCCGTCCTGGCCTAATCAGTTCTTCAGGTTAAATTTTAGAATGCCCTCCCATAGGAGGGAGTCCATTCAGATGGTTGCTGGGGGCCTTTGAATTTTATTTTTGGTTTACACAGATCTGTGCCTTTCTCCAAAGGTGATATTGAGGGCTTCACTACTTAAAGGGGGTAAGCAGGCTGGAGGGGAACAAAGGAGGGTATGGTCACATTACTGAATCCACAAATTGCAAGAGAAAAGGAGCAGAATAGTGGAATTATGTATTTCTCTGGCACTCAGTAGATAGGCATTTTATATAAGATAAGGTGAACATAGAGTAGTTACCTGTGAGGATATTCACCCTTTCATCTGTAGCTATCTGCTTCGGAACAAAAGGAAAAGGCAGCTTCCTGCATAAGTCAGCCTTCAGCTTAATTTTTTTCTTTCGTCAGGGTGAATTGGAGTCTCCAGTTTTTATTTCCTTTTCACAGCAATAATCTTTGCCACTGAATTCCAGTCTTGGCAACAGAGCAAGACCCTGTCTCAGAAATAAATAAATAAATCCACAAATAAATAAATATTTTAAAAAATAGGGTTAGGCTGGGCATGGTGGCTCACGCCTGTAATCCCAGCACTTTGGGAGGCTGAGGCGGGCAGATCACCTGAGGTCAGGGGTTCGAGAGCAGCCTGGCCAACATGGCAAAACCCATCTCTACTAAAAATACAAAAATTAGCTGGGCGTGGTTGTGCAGGCTTGTAATCCCAGCTACTAGGAGGCTGAGGCACAAGAATCACTTGAACCCGGGAGGTGGAGGTTGCAGTGAGCCGAGGTTGTGCCAGTGCACTCCAGCCTGGGCGACAGAGTGAGACAACGTCTCAAAAAAAAAAAAAAAACATTAGAGTTAGGTATAAATACTGTGGGCATTTGAAGACGTTGATTGGAATTTTGTACTTGGTCCAAAATATTCATTTTTTAATTATTATTTCGGAATCATGTTACTTAAAATAGCCTGATTTGAAAATCAGAGAATCTTAGAGTTGGATGAGATCTTGTGGGTCATCTAAGTCAATTTTTCTTCCCCTGTAGAGGATATACTTTTCTGTGGTGTATCTGCTAAGAGATAATTTAGAATACAATTATTTTTACAATATAGTATCCTTTGAAATAAAGCCACTGATGAAAATTTCACAATTATATGATGGATAAATTATAGAAAGAATTTGACATTTGTGCTCTAAAGACTTAAGGATATGGAAATTTGAGGGACAATGGATATTGAGTTCACTTTCTGATTTGTCTTTTTTTTTGAGACAGAGTCTCACTCTGTTGCCCAGGCTGAAATGCAGTGGCGTGATTTTGGCTCACTGCAACCTCCGCCTCCTGGGTTCGAGTGATCCTCCTGCCTTAGCCTCTCGAGTAGCTAGAATTACAGGCATGTGCCCCCACACCTGGCTAATGTTTTGTATTTTTAGTAGAGACGACAGGGTTTTGCCATGTTGGCCAGGCTGGTCTTGAACTCCTGAGCTCAAATGATCTGCCTGTCTCCTCCTCCCAAAGTGCTGGGATTACAGACATGAGCCACCGTGCGTGTCCTATCATTTTTTAATGAGATAATGATTTCTCCCATTGGGTCCTATTGTGGAGAGTAAGTCTCAGAGAGGTGCTGTGATTCCTCAGCTGTGCTAGGAAAAGGATGAACTGACTTCCTGGTGTTAGCAGTGGCAAATCCTTATGAACCTGCAGCAACCTTAATTCTTGCCTCCTCAGAAAAAGAATTCGACTGAGGGGCATAAAGAGACAGGCAAATTTTAGAGCAGGAGTGTAAGTTTATTTAAAAAGCTTTAGAGCAGGAAGGAAAAGAAGTGAAGTACACTTGGAAGAGGGCCAAGCAGGTGACTTGAGAGATCAAGTGCCCAGGTTGACTTTTGACTTAGGCTTTTATATGTTAGCATACTTCCCGGGTCTTGTGTTTCTTCCCTTGGGGTGGGCTATTCACATGCACAGTGGCCTGCCAGCCCTTGAGAGGGGAGCATGCGCAGTATGTTTACCAGAGTTGTACTCATGCTCACTTGAGGTGTTCTTCCCTTACCCGTTGAATGTCCCTAGAAGGTCATATACCAGTTAAACTCCTCCATTTTGCCTCTTAATGTGCATGCTTGATCCCACTCACCCAGCTCCTGAGATCTTATTAGCAAGTTGCTGATCACAAGTTTCAGGTTTTTTTCTGTTTGTTGGGAGACTGCCTTTCCCTGGTGCTGGCTGCAATCAGTTATTGTTTAGAGAGACAGTTAACCACTGCCTGACCATCACTTGATGGTCCCGTGACATACCTGGTGGTAGGGGTTGTAACATTGTAACACTGGGACCTTGATTGTGGTGAAACTAAGAAGGGAGGGACAGACTTTCTGCTGCTTTGGTCAAGTCATTACTAAAGCTGGCTATATTCTGTCAGGTGGGCAATATACCCATGGGGAGTGTTTCCTGAGACCACATTTTCTGGATACTGGTCACCCAAAGAGTGTGTAACTGGCAAAATTCCACTTCCTTGATTGTTTCTAGAGCCCTGTGTCCCTTGGAATAAATCACTTTTTAATAAGGTAATCAGTGAGGGATTGGCACTTAATTTATCATGTGATGCGGTAGCCACCTCGTTTAATAAAACTTCCTTGCAAAAGTTAGTTTCATGACCTAATGTTAGGATTTGGTTTCAGTGCACATAATTATATAAACAGGTCTTCAAATAGGTGTTGTTTTTGTAGACTGTTTAAGTAATTTTAATGCATATGTCTCTCCCCTTCCTACACTGTGTCCCACAATGTTTTAATTATAGGGTTCATCTGCTGATCGGAGTCAGTGGAGAGAACCAACCAGAACATCGGATGGCTTGTGCTCCCTTTACGAGGCAGCATTATGTCTCTTTGAAGAGGTATGTAATAATCATGGCTTTTGTATTAAAAACTTTGTGTTAAAATGCTATGGCATGTATTTATCCCTTAAAAATAATCCATTTTCTCTGGAAAAGCTACAAAAGGAAGTGGCACCAGTTGTTACCTCTAGAGAGAGGAACTGGGGTATCTAGGGTGGGGGTGGGGTGAGTAGGAGACATACTTTTCAATGTATACCCTTTCATTTATTTTGATTTTTGAATTATGTGCTGGTAACTTTAATTGAAAAAATTTTGTGTCAAGTAAAACACATAGAAAAATGTACACATATATTGCTTAATGAATTATTATAAAATAAATACCCTTCTAATATGTACCTAGGTAAAGAGAGAATTTTCTTAGTCATTGCAGAAGGCCTTTCACAGCCTTGTCATAACCTCTTTTCTCCTCCCCAGAGTAACCACTATTGTGACTTTGACCACTTCCTTGCATTTCTTTATAGTTCTGTCAACCAGATGTGCATCCTTAGACACTATAGTCTTGCCCATTAAAAAAAAAAAAAAAGGAAAGTCTTTTAAATATTTTAATCTCTAGGTTCTCTCCTCCATTTTTCTTTTCCTTCAATATGTTTGTTCAGGAATCTAGGTTTTGTAGGCTGTAGCATTTCCCACAGTCTGGGTTTTGCTGATAGATTACTCATGATGCAGTTCCATACGTTTCTTTATTCTCTGTATTTCCTATAAATTGGCAGCTGGATCCAGAGGCTTGATCAGTCTCAGGTGTTATGTATTTAGCAAGGCTATATACATGTTGTGTTCTTCCATTAGGTTCCATCTGGTTGTCTCTCTTTGTGGTATTAGCAGCCCTTGATGCTTAATGACTATTAATTCATTTGTGCTTGGTTGCAAAAATATGATATTCTAATTCTATCATTTCTTTTTATTAGTGTTGGGGTGATCAGACCCAACACCAGGTCGTGGGGGTGACAAAGTCCGGTGGAGTCAAAGGATTGAGAAAAAGACAGTTTGAGAGAGAAAGGTGGGACACCAGGAGGCCATCGCTATTGTGGAGCCCACAAAGGCCCTGAGCTCTGGGAGCCCACAGTATTTATTGGTAATCCAACAAAGAAATAGGTGGTGAGAATGTGGAGGTCAAAAGGGCAGGTGCATGGTCTACAGCTGTGATGGTGTAGCATTTATATGGAACATGTTCTGCTACTTGAGATAATGGGAATAGGAGCCTAGGAGAGCTAGAAGCAAGGAGCCAGCAAGTCTAGACACATTCGAGAGGAGATTAGGCAAGCCCTGCCTCAGTTTCCCTCCCAACACTCAGCTTTTTCCCAACAATTAGTTGCAATATTTTTATGAAGAGATTCCCTTATTGACTGATTACTCTGCTATGGTTTATATAGGAAGAGCAGAATAAATGCTTGATTCTTTCTATCTGCTCTTTATTTACCAGTTTTCAATTTAATGAATTGTCCTCCTACCATCCTCCAAACTTGGCCAGTTAACTTCATTTAAAAAATATCATGGGCTGGGCGTAGTGGCTCACGCCTGTAATCCCAGCACTTTGGGAGGCCGAGGCGGGTGGATTACCTGAGGTCAGGAGTTCGAGACTAGCCTGGCCAATATGGTGAAATCTCGTCTCTATTAAAAATACAAAAAATTAGCCGGGTGGGGTGGCAGACGTCTGTAATCCCAGCTACTCAGGAGGCTGAGGCAGGAGATTGCTTGAACCTGGAGGCGGAGGTTGCAGTCAGTCCAGATCATGCCACTGCGCTCCAGCCTGGGAAATAAGAGCGAAACTTCATTTCAATAAATAAATAAATAAAAAATAAATCATTATGAACCCACAGATTTAAGCCTATTTGACTTTCAGCACATTGAATTATTATCTGCAGTGAAGGTCATATTGTTTCATTTTTGGCTATTAGTCTCTTCAGGGTGGTTCCTAAGTTATTTTAACATAAGCCTAATAATCTTTTATAGCCTCCTTGCTTTCTGATATGTTTCATTGTTTCTGGCTGATCTTACACATTTCTTTCCCCCAATCTGGAATCATCTGGCTAGTTTTCTGAAAAAAGTCCTGGTTTCTTTTATTGGAAAATGATATTTCAAGACCACAATCAGGGTGCTAGAAATGCTTACTGCTACTGAGTTGGTCTTATTTCTAGGCTTTTATATTTATAGTAGACAGAGCTAGGATGTGTATACATGTGTATTTAAAGCTAAGATACCTAATGAGTTCATACTGATACTTTCAAATTCACAGCTATAGAATTTTTACTTAACCCTTACATTTATATCTTCTTCCTTTTAAACTAAGATTGTTGATTCCCAAAGATACAAGGATGAGAATTAGAATATGCCATTATTACTCATTTGTTTTAATTACATGTTACACACATATACACATAAACAGCAGTACTAAAATTAGACAAATAACTACTGCTGTATGATTACTGAAAAAAATAATTTCTAAAGTATGCTTTCCCTGTTTTTTAATAATTGTGTTACATGTATATAGGGCATATAGTTATTACATACTCTCTGCATTTTTTTTTTTTGACACAGTCTTGCTCTGTTGCCCAGGCTAGATTGTGCAGTGGTGTGATCATAGTGCCCTGCAGCTTCTATCTCCTGGGCTCAAGTGATCTTCCAGCCTCAGCCTCCCAAGTAGCTGGGACTACAGGCCATGTGCCATCACACCTGGCTAATTTTTTTTTTATTTTTAGTAGAGATGAGGTATTGCTATGGTTGCCCAGACTGGTCTTAAACTCCTTAGCTCAAGCGATCCTTCTACCTCGGGCTCCCAAAAGTACTGGTATTACAGATGTGAGCCATGGCGCCCAGCCTGTCTCTGTGTTTTAACCTTCATTTAGTATTAGTTCTACAAATGATTACATATTTAATGCTCAGTACTAGTCTCTGTGTCAATGTCTATTCTTTTTGATAGTTTGAGGGTCATTCTCTAGTAGATTTCTTAATAAAGACTCATCAGAACAAGATTTGAGTTTTTGCATGTTGATAATTGCTGGGCTCTTTATTCTTGAATGTCAGTGTTGATAATATTCTTTAGTTCATCTTTTCTTTAGTTCACATTTTCTTTTCTTCTTGTCTATCTTAAATATGTTACTCCATTCTTTTCTGGCATAAACTGTTACTGTCAAAGTCCAAAGGTAATCTGATTTTCTTTCCTATGTGAGCCATGCATATTTGCTGAGAAGCCCAAAGGATTTTTTTTTCCCTTTAAAGATCAGTAATTTTACTATAGAATATGTCTTGATATTATTCATTCTGGGTTGATATTCTTAGAGATGTGATAATTCAATATGTAGTTTCAAATCTTTTTTATTTCAGGAAAATGTCCCTAAATTACAGTTTCTTATTTTTATTCCTTTGATTGGGTTCTATTCTTTAGGGATTTCTATTATGTGCATGTTGGGTCTTTGCCTGATTTTAATATTTGTCAGTTTTTCTTGAATACTTTTTTAAATTTTTTAATTTCTAAAAATGCTTTTTGTCTTTCATTACTCTTAGGGCATTATCTACTGTATTTATTTACTTTTGGGTTTCTTCTAGTTTAGTTTTCAGTTCCAAAATGATTTTTTTCTCTTATTTCTAATTCTTGAGTTATGTTACCTCATTTTTGAGGGTTTGTAATTCAGATTTCTGTTTTTCCTTTGTGTCTTTTTTTTTTTTGGGGTGGGAGGGGGATGGTGTCTCTGCTGCCCGGGCTGGAGTACAGTGGCATGATCTTGGCTCACTGCAACTTTATAATAACTTCATATGGGATTTGACCTCAATACTTTTCTGTTGCTTATTTCTGCGTAGGATTAGTTTTCCTGAACTCTTAGAATGAGGTGAGATTTAAGATGGCTTTTTAAACTCCATAGACTCCCTCCCTCTGTTTTTTTTGTGTGTAATGTTAAAAAAAGTGGTTTTCCAGTTTGTGCCCCTTCCCAACTTTTGTCTTGGTATTCTCTTTCCTTTCCATCTTTCCTTTCTATTGTCCCTATCCAGTTCAATTTTTTTTCTGCTCCCAATAGTTTTTCTCAGTGTAGGGGCTTTGTTCTGGAAAGGAATCCTGGCTGGCCAGTATCAAGAGGCGTGAGCCACCACACTGGCTGTGATAGACCTGTAGGTGAACGATTCTGACTCTCTTGGCCCCACTATCCTCCTTTATCTCCAGCAAAATTCCAGACCTTTTATTAGGGACTGACAGCTGTCCTCAGATACTGTCCTCATGTTCACTGGAAAATATTTGTCTAACACACATATTATTCTATTGTTTTGGATACTATTTAAAGTATCTGACCAAGATGACCCTATCCTCTCCCATTTCATGTGCTGGCAAACTAATATGTTGACTTCTTAAATTTCTTTTATTGTTTTGCTTGATTCAGCAAAACCAAAAAACTAAAAGGCAGAAAACAAATTGATGGTCACTGTAGTCAGTTAATATCTTTATTGTATTGAGTTCATACAAGTCAATTTAAAAATCTATTAAGTTCTAATAAATAAGTGAACAGAAGTTCACATCACAAAATATAGTAAATAGATGGAAAAATTTTAGTTTTGCTAACAATAAAGAAATGTGAAATTAAGATAAGGGCATCTTCCTTTTTCCTCATTCATGTTTGCAAAAAAATTTAAAAGCATAATACTTATTATGAGTATGGATTCAGTGAAATTGGTACTGGGATGGCCATCCTGGGTCCTATGCTTTTGGCAGGCAGCCTGGATTTTTAAAAAGGCTTATGAATGGCAACAGACTTTACCATTATATTCTACAGAAATGGTAAATAAGCCATGATTTTTATTTTATATATTCAGATATATGTGTGAATGTTAATTGCTTTGTGCCTTCGCTGTTTTTAGAACAGCCTTCTTTCGTACATTACTAGTGACGTATTAATAGCACCATTTTGGAAGGTAGTTTGGTATAGTATGTTTCAAGAATCATAGGATTGTCTTTTTTCGAATATTGAGTCCCATTTCTGAGGTTCTCTACTAAGGAAGTAATAAAAAGTATAGTAACAACTATATCCTTAAAAATGGCCTATATAACAAATAAATAGACTCTAAATGCCCTATTAAAGGAAAGTGGAGCCAGGTATGATTACTTGCGTGCCTGTAATCTCAGCTACTTGGGGGGCTGAGGTGGGAGGATTGCTTGAACCCAGGAATTTGAGTCTAGTCTGTGTAAGATAGTGAGACCCCATCTATTTAAAAAAGAAGTTGGGGGTGGGGAAGTGGTTGAGTACATTGTAATGTTTTTTACTAGATGGAATATTATCTATTCAATCATGAAGACTAGGTAGGCATGGATTTGCATGACTCTTTTGTGCAATTTGTCACTTTTATGTATCCTCTGTGGTGACTGTGTTAAAGAATTTGCATATGAACAATTCTGGAAGGACATATATTTAAAAGGTAAAATTTATTGTATTAAGGTGTTAAGATTATCCATGGTGATTTTTTCTACTTTATTTCTTAAGCTTTGTTTTTCTACAGTGTTTTGTATGCAGTAATAAAATGTTTAGCTAAAGGATTGTGTGCCTCCCCTTTCCCACTTTTGCCACTTTATTAGTGTCTTTCAGTGGTTTATTCCATATGAGTAAATAGTCTAGTTATCTTTATTTAATAGGTTCTTTGAGCATTTGAGAGTGTTGGAAGGAAAGGCAACAGTAATTTCAGAGGATATATATAAAAAATGCCCAGACTAAAACTGTCTTGACTATTTGTTGCATATTTTAAATTTTTAATAGGTTTGCAGAATGGCTTCTGATTATTCGAGAACATGTGCTAGCCCAGATAGCATTCAGACTGGTGATGCTCCCATTGTCTCCGAAACCTGTGAGGTTTATGTTTGGGGGAGCAATAGCAGCCATCAGTTGGTAGAAGGTACACAGGAGAAAATACTGCAACCCAAACTGGCTCCTAGTTTCTCTGATGCACAGACCGTAAGTTTTCTAAATAGCTTACAAACTGGTAGATAATCTGGTGTATATTCTTGCTTATTTGCATTAAATAATATTGAGTATTTTTTAAATGAGTGAAAATTATCGATGGTTATTTCTGATCTATATACTGCATTAGTTTTTTTCATTTTAATAGAAAAATACATTTTGGCCGGGCGCAGTGGCTCACGCCTGTAATCCCAGCACTTTGGGAGGCTGAGGCAGGTGGATCATGAGGTCAGGAGTTCGAGACCAGCCTGGCCAATATGGTGAAATCCATCTCTACTAAAAATACAAAAATTAGCCAGGCATGGTGGCGCATGCCTGTAGTCCCAGCTACTTGGGAGGCTGAGGCAGAAGAATAGCTTGAACCTGGGAGGTGGAGGTTGCAGTGAGCCGAGAACACGCCACTGCATTCCAGCCTGGGTGACAGAGTGAGCCTCCGTCTCAAAATAAATACATAAATAAATAAATAAAAAATACATTTTTAGTCCCCAGTATCCCTGACAGCATTTCCAACTTTCAGATAACTAAATTGGGATCTCGATTTTTAAAAAGTGTTAAGAATAGCAACAGACTTTACTGTTATGTTCACCACAAATGGCAATTAAGAGTAAATAAAGGCCCGGTATGGTGGCTCACACCTGTAATCCCAGCACTTTGGGAGGCCAAGGCCGGGTGGATCATTTGAGGTCATGAGTTCGAGACTAGCTTGACCAACATGGTGAAACCCTGTCTCTACTAAAAATATTTACAAAAATTAGCCAGGCATGATGGCGCATGCCTATAATCTCATCTACTCGGGGGGGCTGAGGCAGGAATTGCTTGAACGTGGTAAGTGGAGGTTATAGTGAAACGAAATTGCACCACTGCATTCTAGCCCAGGTGACAGAGCGAGACTCTCAAAATAAATAAATAAATAAATAAATAAAAACTGGAATTTCTTTTTGCTAGATTAGCATTTCATTTTCTTATGATCACTTTTTCTTTTACATTTATAGCCCACCTAGAACTTTCTATTTATTACTTTCATTAAAATGTATTTTTTTCAAATAGGTTTAGAATACATTTTATATGGTTCTTGCCATAATGTACCCTAAGGAATTTATAGGAAGGAAAATTTTATGTCTTGCCATTCTCAGTTATAAGAGGATATTAAGCGTTTTACTTTGTTTTCATTCAATCATAACCTGGACAATAACCTGGAAAGATAACATATACATGAAGAATTTGAACTCAGCAACAAAGTCATGAGCATGAAAAGGCCATTCATGTTCTCTTAAATTTCTGTATATTCCTTAATCTCTCTGGAGAATCATGCCATATTCTGCTAAAAGACTTCCTTTGAGGCTCTTTGATAAAACCAGCCTTAAATATTATACTTTGATACTCACAGAAGTATTTTATATTTATGATTCTTTGTTTATAGATTGAAGCTGGACAGTACTGCACTTTTGTCATTTCTACGGATGGCTCTGTTAGAGCTTGCGGGAAAGGCAGCTATGGGAGACTGGGCCTTGGAGACTCCAATAATCAGTCAACTTTAAAAAAGTTAACATTCGAGCCTCACAGATCCATTAAAAAGGTTTCATCTTCTAAAGGATCTGATGGTCACACTTTAGCTTTTACGACAGAAGGAGAAGTCTTCAGTTGGGGAGATGGTGATTATGGGAAACTGGGGCATGGAAATAGTTCAACACAGAAATATCCCAAGCTTATTCAGGGACCTCTACAAGGAAAGGTATGTGCATTCTTTTTGGTTGTAAAAATAATTAGATGCATTGGTGTTGTAATTGACAATATCTTTCAGATTTTGATGTGTTCTTTCAGCAGTTGCCCCTTCAACCCTTTGGCTTAATCTTTTGTATATCTGCTTTACAGTTTACAGAACACCTTTGTATACATTATTGAATTTTAATTCTTATATTCTTATAACTATTCTTGTAAGGTAGTTATTATCCCTATTTCACAGATAAGCAAACTGAGAGTCATTCATTTAACAAACATTTAGCACTTTTCAAGTGTCAGGCAGTATTTTAGGCATTAGACGTGTAGTAGTGAACAAGACAGATAAGGTCTCTACTTTAATCCTTTAGTCTTCAGGATAGAGATAATAAGTTAACAAGCATATAAAATAATTTCAGATAATATTAAAAAAAAGAGCAATAAAGATTACCTTGGGTAGGGTGTGGTATTAGGTAATGAGGTAGGTCAGAGAGTGCTCTTAGAAGAGGTGGCATCTTAATAGAGACCTGAATGGTGAGGCATTTAGAGTACCTAAGTAATTGCCAAGGACCCACACAAATAATTGGAACCATAAGAAACTGAGCTCATATCTTCTCTTTTTATTAATCTCCCCTCCCCTCCCGTCCTCTCTTTTCTTTCTTTCTTTTTTTGATAGGGTCTCACTTTGTCACCCAGGTTGGAGTGCAGTGGCGCTATCTCAGCCAACTGCATCCTTGATTTCCTGGGGCTCAGGTGGTCCTCCCAACTCAGCTTTCTGAGTAGCTGGGACTGTAGACATGCGCCACCATGCCTGGCTAATTTTCGTATTTTTTAAAAGAAACAGGGTTTTGCCATGTTGCCCAGGCTGAACTCGAACTCCTGAGCTCAAGCAATCTGCCTGCCTTGGCCTCCCAAGTGCTGGGATTACAGGCATGTATTTCAGCACTTGCGGGAACTCTTAGCTAGTCATCCTTGGCCTGAACACAGCCTCCACAACAGTACATGGAAATTCCTGGATGGGTTGTGAATATTAGTATCTGTGAAGTCTCTGTGTATAGGATCAAATACGGACTATATGTTTTAACATGTGCATGCTCATCGTATTTACTTGTGTGCAATGCAGGTAGTTGTTTGTGTGTCAGCTGGATACAGACATAGTGCTGCTGTCACAGAGGATGGGGAATTATACACATGGGGTGAAGGAGACTTTGGAAGATTAGGTAAGATTTTTTAAAAATGGAAGTTATTCTTCTAGAAAATTAGAAATGATTAAGTTACTGAGAAGCCGTGAGAGTGGATTTACTAGGCCAAAGACTGTCATTTATTTTGTTAGTTTAAGCTCAGAGGAAGATAATTTTATATAGGTAAGACCTATATTTTAGTGCTGATATTTAAGATGCAATTAAATCTAGCAAGCATTTACTGAGTGTGCCCTATTATGACCAGGCACTGTAGGGTTTCTGGAATAAAAGCAATACCATCATTATCCTGAAGTTTATAATCTAGTGGGTAATGAAAACAAGTCAACATGAGCATGAAACAGGACAACATAAGGTAAGTGCTGTGAGGGGAGCATGAAAAGAATATTCTAGTGGTTCACTGAAGTGACTCTATGACCCAGTTTAGGAGCACCTTAGAAGATTGAGAAGATGTTAGAAATGATTGTCTTTTTCATATTGCATTGCATTAAAAGAAATCTCAATTCTATTTTAAAGTTGTAACATTTATTCTACTTGTGAAGTCGAGGCCTAGAGAAAAAGAGTTAACGTTGTTTCTTTGTTGTTGTGTGTGTTTTATCCAAGGTCATGGTGACAGCAATAGTCGTAACATTCCAACATTAGTAAAAGACATTAGCAATGTAGGAGAGGTTTCTTGTGGCAGTTCACATACTATTGCTCTGTCTAAAGATGGGAGAACTGTATGGTCTTTTGGAGGAGGAGACAATGGTATGTAAAAAATTATTTATCAGTAGCTTTGGCTTTTTTCTTGAGTTTTTTAAAAATTTATTTTTCAGTTATATATGCCATGTAGAATGACTCAAATACAGATGAGCAGAAATTAAAAAATGAACTGAGCTTTTACAAATGTTACTTTAACCATTGTTAACATTTTGGAAATAGACTTCTAAATAAATACACATTTATACAAATATTTACATATATTTCTACTTAGATGTGTTTTTAAAAACCAAAGTATACCTACATGTGTATGTTTTATATAAGTTTATATATGTTTTGACATATATATATTTTACTCTAATAGTTTTTTTTTTTTTTTTTTTGAGACAGGGTCTTGCTTTGTTACCCAGGCTAGAGTGCAGTAATGCAAACCTGGCTCACTGCAGCCTCAACCTCCTGGGCTCAAGCAATCCTCCTGCCTCAGCCCCCCAAGTAGCTGGGACTACAGGCACGCACCACCATGCCTGACTAAGTTTTGTATTTTTTTTAGAGACAGGATTTTGCTTTATTGCCCAGGCTGGCCTCGAACTTCTGGGCTCAAGTGATCTGCCAGATTTAGTCTTCCAAAGTGCTTGTATTACAGGCATGAACCTCTGTGCCCGGCATAAGTATCTTTTTTATATCAACAAGTATGACTCTACATCATTCTTTTAAATGGCTCAAAGTGTCCTTTTATTTGATGGTGGCACAATTTATAAAACCAGTTTCTTATTGTTGAGTATCTAGATGGTTTCAATTTTTTTCAGTGTTAACAACAACACAATGAATGACTAAATCTTTGTCCACTTTAATTAGTCACTCCTACTAGCAGTGTGAATGCTTACTTCCCCATAGTCTTCAACAACAGCATGTATTAAATTTAATTAAATAATTTCAATAGTGCAAATGGTATCATTTAATTTATACTTTTTTTATTCCTGGTGTGGTTGGATTTGTAGATGGTTGGCCATTTGTTTTTCTTCTTTAATGATTTGTCAAGTTTTCAATTTCATGAGCTATTGATTTTTTTAAAAGTTTATGAAAAATTATATGCATATACATTCTTTTTAAGTTTATGAAAAATTATATGCATATAGTACCTGTGTATTTTGTCAGCAAATTTGAAGTTAGAAATATAGCCATTAAAGGGGGAGAAAGAGAGAAAAATAGTTTTCTATGTTTCTTTTAAAGTGATTTAAAGTGATTTTAAATTGCTCGATTTTAATTGCTTGAAATTAAGATATAAAAGGCTATCAGTGATTGTTAACTTTCTTGTAATAAAAATGCTCATTTGTTAACATCCTCAGCTATCAGAAACATAGCTTTTCATATCTGTCAGGTTAGTGATGGAAACATTAGAGCTCTTTATCAACTTTAGTAGTGTTAAAAAGAGTAGAGGTTCTTTAAAACAAGTAAATTGTTTAATGTGTTTGTTTTTATAGGTAAACTTGGTCATGGTGATACCAACAGAGTGTATAAACCTAAAGTTATTGAAGCTTTACAAGGAATGTTCATTCGCAAAGTTTGTGCTGGGAGCCAGTCTTCACTTGCTTTGACATCAACAGGGCAGGTAGGACTAAGGGATGAGTACAGAAGACTTAGAGTATTTCAGAGGATTAGGTGACTAAAAAGTAATAATTGTATTTAAATTTTAAAGTTCAAATAAATACATTTTTAGGCAACATACTGAAATGAAATATTTTCTTCTGTTTGAAGTAGAGTATCTGAGAAGGAACCAGGTTTTCTAACCTGGCATATGTGACCCAGATAAACCTTAGTGGAGCCTCTGTTCTTTGTATTAAACTGACTTTCTAAAATGTTTTAGCATTTAGCTTCCCTTAAACCTTTTCTAAAACATGGATAGTTGGGGAAAGCTGAACTAAATCTTGATGGAGCCAGTGATATGAACTAAGAAGGCAAGAGGGTGATCAAAAAGGAGGGTAAAGAGAACACTTAGGTATGGAAAATATCCTGAGAGAGTTAGGTGTTTCTGAGAAACACTGTGAAGTCAGGCTTAGGATGGTCGGAATTTTATGAGCCTTTATAAAGGCTCATAAGCTTTGTACTTTCATAGCTTATAAGCTTCGAACTTTTACATGCGTATTTTCACTCTTGCCCTATTTGTTTGTTGAGGATAGGGAGGAGCCAGGTATAGTTATAGACTGACAATATTTGTCCCTGTGTATCCATCAGTGATGGCAGTAAAAAAGTGAGCTGGCCACTTACTCTGTCATGTATAGGAGGCCACCTTGTGTCAGGCAGTGGTATAAAAGTGTTTTATGACTAATTCACAAGGCAGAGGAGCAGAAAAGCTGAAATCAGCATATAATTTGATTATTCATTGAGAAACTAGAATGCCTTGTGTTCTAAAAATCTTCAAGCTATTCATCATTACATTAGCTAGTTGCTGCCTTAAGAATATCTCTTCTATGTATTTCTCACTATGGTTTTTGTAGTAAGAATCCATGAATTGAAGTTAGAAGATGCTTATGTATTTGATGTATACACACAGGCAAATAACAGACATCCCTTGAGCATCATGTGCTTCTTTTTTTATGAAGGAGTAATAATTTCTGCTTTGCATACAAGTGATCATATAAGATAATCATTAGAACTGAGAGTTTCTATAGATTATCCAGTACTATTCAACTATTAGTTGGTGGTGGTAGTAATAATAGTAATAATAATAATAAATCCATTACATTGAATTCCAAGAGAACTTGTGAATTGTTTGCTGTATAGAATAGTTGTATTATGAGTACCTTAAGTTATATGAAATCAAATATATATGCATGGAAAAAAACAAAGTCAGAAATACTTTTAAGGGGTAGGAGTAGTTCTGTTTACCATTAAACTTGAGCATGAAATGATGATCAACATTTGCTTTTCCCTCAGTCTGTCTCAGCCCTTTCAGGCCTCTTCTGTACTGACTTCCCACCATACTATACAGTATGGTCCAGTCCCTAAAGGCAAGCCAAGTATTTCTCATCTGGTGCTCAACCGAAGGAACGCTGCAAGAGAAAACTCTATGTAGGCCTTACTGAGTGACAGTATTACAATGATGTGTCACTTAATGGGATGTGTTCTGAGAAATCTGTTATTAGGCCATTTTGTTATTGTGAGAACATTGTAGAGAGTACCACACAAACCTAGATGGTGTAGCCTACTACGCTCCTAGACTATATGGTGTAGCCTATTGCTTCTAGGTTACAAACCTGTACTGCATGTTACTGTACTGAATACCTTCAGAAATTGTAATATAATGGTAAGTATGTATCTAAACATATCTAAACATAGAAAAGGTACAGTAAAAATACTGGCATCAAAGCTCCATTAGATCTTAAGGGACCACTGTTGTATAATGTGGTCTGCTATTGACCGAATGGTGCATGAATGTGTATGATACTTTATGAGTGATTTAGGAAATCTTTGTGATGATTTTGAGTATACATTATTTCACTGTCGTTATCTTTAGTTCCTAACATCTCCTAAAATATGCCTTATATACTGGAATTTTGTTGCATTCTATACTTAAGTAAGTTATCTGGGAACAAGTACAAATATATGTTCTCATTTTATTTTATTTTGAACTCAGGGTCTCACTCTTTTGCTCAGGCTGGAGTACAGTGGCACAAACATGGCTCACTGCAGCCTTGACCTACCTCCTGGGCTCAAGAGATCTTCCCCATCCCAGCTCCCAAGTAGCTGGGACCACAGGCCTGTGCCACAATGCTTGGCCAATTTTTAAAATTTTTGTGGAGATCGGGTCTTGCCACATTGTCCAGGCTGGTATTGAACTCCTGAGCTTGGGTGATCCTCCTGCCATAGCCTCCCAAAGTGCTGGAATTACAGGCTTAAGCCACTACACCTGGACAGTGCTCTTTATTTTTAATTGAAGTGGTTTAATCTCTCAGCAGCAGTCTTTCCTAAAATAATTGCAAGACAAAAACAAATTCTCAAATTTGATGGCATGAAGATAAGAATCTATATAATCTTACCAAAATCTATTGAAGATAAAGAAAAAAAATCATTCAGATTGCTGATTGTTTTGATTTTGTTGATTCTGGGTTGCCAAATTGTCAGTCACTCACCTATTTGTCTTGCCAAAGACAAAAATTTTTTTTCCCACCTAACCGTTTCCCCAAGCATCTTAAATCAGTTAGTGATTATTTTCGTATTCATTAGTCAAAAATGAAGATGTTTAAGGGGAACTATCTTGTTACTGCTTCACATGGCCCTCTTTGTAAGTGATAATTATTGTAACAATGAGGTGAGGTATTTCTAAAACTAAATAATAAACATCAGTTTTGTGATTTATATAATCCATTTTATATGATCATACCTTGTTAAATCTCACCGGAATAGTGAGAAACACATAAAGGAGAAGTTTTAAGACAGTATTTTCAAAGCTGGTAAGATGGGGCAAATATAACAAATTGCAAGCCAATTAGTAGTTTAGCAGACCCTCTCCGAAGACCTTTCTGTTTTTTCTATGACCAGTTATTTTTATTTTCAGATCAGCTGTTTTTCTGCCTATACAGTGAATGCCTAAAGGCAGCATGATAAATCGCTATAACAATCTTTAAAATGATCAAAATGATTTTAACATCAGAAAGTTATTTACTATCAAACCACACTTTAGTTTCATAGATTTCATTTATCCCTAAAGCCAACAATCTAATCATCTCAGGAAGTTATGTGTAGCGTATTTCTGTTTTTTTTCAGGTCTATGCTTGGGGCTGTGGAGCTTGTCTGGGTTGTGGTTCTTCAGAAGCTACTGCTTTGAGACCCAAGCTTATTGAAGAACTTGCTGCCACAAGAATAGTTGATGTTTCTATTGGAGACAGTCATTGTTTGGCTCTTTCTCATGGTAAAGTCATTTGTTTTTAAGGAAATAGTATTAACTGTTGTCTTGTGTAAATATATTACACTTGAATTTGGCTTTTCTTTTATATAATACTTTATATTTTGTTTTTAGATAATGAAGTTTATGCCTGGGGCAATAACTCAATGGGGCAGTGTGGTCAGGGAAATTCCACAGGTCCTATTACTAAACCAAAGAAAGTGAGTGGCTTAGATGGCATAGCTATTCAGCAGATTTCAGCTGGAACATCACATAGTCTGGCATGGACTGCTCTTCCTAGGGACAGGTAAGAGTTATATTTATGTTTAAAAATTCTTGTGTGTTTTAACACAAGAAACACCAATAAAAAGTAGAAACACTAATAAAAACAGAAATAATTGTGCTTTGTTCATAAAATACTCTTCTGAACATATATAGTATTGCTTTTTCTCTATCATAGAAATGACATTAGATTTCTTGTGATTTGAATGTTGAGGTTAGACATGTTTCAGAAGCAAGAAGTCATACCCAGTATTTAAGACATTGTCTTTTAAACATTTTGAATTCTCTCTCATCTCTATATGCTGATTTAAAAAAATTAATTGTCTGCATATCAAGAGGAAATTAAAATAATTAAAATCAGAACTAGTCTTTATTGATTTAATGTTTAACCTCAGTGCTCTTTATCTGGTTGGTTTTTGAAATTTTTTTTTTTTTTTTTTGAAAAAAAAAAAAGATTGTCATACTTAAATCAAGGAGGTTACTTTTTGCAGAAACTTAGCTTTTTCCTAAAGTGCTAACTGTATATGTTTAGTCAATCAGGTAGGTGAGTTTCAGTCACTATTAGGAGATTGAATTTTAAAGAATGTTTGGGTTATTTCAGATATTTTCAGATACACATGGGCTAATTTATAGCTCAGAATGTATTTTATTTGCATTCTATGCCTTTGACTCAGGGTTTTAAAATGATATTCTAACCAATTAAAAATATTTATCGATAGTTATTCCTCTAACACAAAAGCCAAAATAAATAAGTTGAATATAAATAATTTGCTATTAGCATTAAATCTCCAGCTTCCCACTTCATATGTAGATGGTTGGGTCCCAGGAGCTTAAAAGTATTCACAAGAAATTTCAGGATTTTGTCTTTTAATAGATTTCAGTATATCACTCTATAGAGTCAGGATATTTTTCTTAATATGAAATATATATTTTCTGGACTCTTCGAACCAGAGGGCTTTAGTAGATCATGTGACTCAGCCCTCTGCTTTCAGGTGAGTGGACATCCAAACCTTCCAAAACAGGTGGTGGTTGTATGTTTTCTTCTTAAAGATGGCAAATTCTTGGTTTTCCTTAGTCGCTAAAATGAAAGGTTTTATCACTTTGATAATCAATAGTGTCTTCTTTGTATCTTGTTGAAATCATTCAGCTTTAATGTATATATGTATATATATATTTTTTGAGATGGAGTCTCACTCTGTCGCCCAGGCTGGAGTGCAGTGGTACAATCTCTGCTCACTGCAGTGTCTGCTTCCCAGGTTCAAGCGATTCCCCTGCCTTAGCCTCCCAGGTAGCTGGGACTACAGGTATACACCACCATGCCCGACTAATTTTTATATTTTCAGTGGAGATGGGGTTTCACCATGTTGGCCAGGCTGGTCTTGAACTCCTCACCTCAGGTGATCTGCATTCCTTGGCCTCCCAAAGTACCAGGATTACAGGCATGAGCCACCATGCCCGGCCAATATATGTTTTAATTTTCGTTTTTGATCATGCATAAAAATTTCATTTTAAGACTGTTTTATTATTTTCTTGTGTGTCCTTCTAGACAAGTTGTTGCATGGCACCGACCTTATTGTGTAGATCTTGAAGAGAGTACCTTCTCACATCTGCGTTCTTTTCTTGAGAGATACTGTGATAAAATAAACAGTGAGATTCCCCCACTCCCTTTCCCATCATCAAGGTATGTTATATGTACGTTTTGTATGTGTGTGTGTGTGTGTGTGTGTGTGTGTGTGTGTGTGCATGTGTATAAATTATTCCTTTTGAGTTTTGACTTACTGTTCTTTCTTGTTTGTCTTCCCAAATTATATGAAACTTTTTTATAATCTAGAAAAGAGCTAAACTTAGATACTTATTGATAATAACTTCTAGGAAAAAGTTATTTGTAATTTCACAAATCATGTTTTAAAAATTACTGTTGTTCATGACTTGACAAAAATTTTTTTTTTTTTTTTTTTAAGATGGAGTCTTGCTCTGTCACCCAGGCTAGAGTGCAGTGACATGATCTCAGTTCACTGCAGCCTCTGCCTCCCGGGTTCAACCGATTCTCTTTCCTCAGCCTCCTTAGTAGCTGGGATTACAGGCATCCGCCATCATGCGCAGCTAATTTTTGTATTTTTAGTAGAGATGGGGTTTTGCCATGTTGGCCAGGCTAGTCTCTAACTCCTGACTTCAGGTGATCCACCCACCTCGGCCTCCCAAAGTGCTGGGATTACAGGCATGAGCCACCGCACCTGGCCAACAAAATTTTTAAAGATATAAAAATGTTACCCAAACTGGATAGCACAGGCACTTTTATGTTCCAAGAATTCATAGACGTTTATTTGGTTTCAGAGAACACCACAGTTTTCTCAAGCTGTGCCTGAAGCTACTTTCAAATCACCTTGCTCTTGCACTTGCGGGAGGGGTGGCTACCAGCATTCTCGGGAGGCAGGCAGGTCCACTTCGAAATTTGCTCTTCAGACTGATGGACTCAACTGTCCCAGATGAAATCCAAGAGGTAAGAGAATAGGACTTGTGAATCTGTATCTCAAACCACATCTTTCTCTGAGATTTTAGCTATACAATATATTCAACTGTACATTGGACAATTTCAATTGGATGTTGTTTCCCTTACTCCTGTTTTCTTGGTGAGAGTATTTTTGGTTAACTCATCCTTGAGACAAAGGTCAGATACCATCTCTGAGAAACTTTTTATTCCTGCCCTCCCACCAGATTTGGTTTTTCTTGTGTATGTTCTCATTATATCACATTGTATTCTAGTTGCTTATTTACAAACGTGTCACTCTTTTTTCACCAGAAGATGAGTTCCTGAGGGCAAGGACCTAGTGCATGGCTTGGTCAGTAGTAGTAACTGAATAAGTGGACTGGATCATCTATTAGAACTGTAACCAGAGCTAAGGAGAGAAAGGTCAGCTTAAGGAGGAAGAAGTGGCCTAGAATAGAATACTGATTATAAATAAGGAGAGTATAGTTTAAAAAAACTATTTAGTATTATAATACAATATTAAATTTGGGGGAAACTTAAAAATATCTATATATTTTTAATACAAAATACAGAAAATAAACTCTTTTGGCAGGTAATAATAGAAAGTACAGTAATTTTTAAACCAGTGCACTCCTAAATTATCAATGGATCAAAGAAAGAAATTACAAGATAAATTTAATACTTAAGATTAATGAAAACAAAAACTTAACATACCAAAACTCATGAAATGCAGCTAAAGCTGTGCTTGGAGGAAAATTTATAGCTTATAAACATCTATATTAAAAAATATATATATATCGAATCAGTAATTTAACCTTCTACCTTAAGAAATTAGAAAAAGAAGAGTCAACCCAAAGCAAGTAGAAAAAAGGAACTAATGTAGATTAGAGTGAAATTAAAAAAATAAAGAACGGAAAAACAATTGAGGAGATCCAGGAAACTAAATGTTCGTTCTTTGAAAAGACAAAATCAACAAACCTCTGGCTGGACTGACCAAGAAAAATGAGAGAGGACTTAAATTACTCAAATCAGGAATGAAAGACAAGATACTACCACTGACCCTACAGAAATCAAAAGGGAAATTGAGAGGCAGAGCAAGATGGTGGAATGGAAGGCTCCACTGATCATTCCCCCTGCCAAGGACACCAGTTTAACAACTCTACACAGAAAAAAGCACCTTAATGAGAACCAAAAATCAGATGAGCACTTACAGTACCTAGTTTTAACTTCATATCACTGAAAGAGGCACTGAAGAGGTAGAAAGAACAGTCCTGAATAGGCAGTGCCACTCCTCTCCCTGCAGCAGTGGCAGTATGGTGCAGAGAGTGTCTTTGGGTGCTTGGGGAGGGAGAACACAGCAATCGTGAGGCATTGAACTCAGTGCTATCCTGTTAGAGCAGAAAGGAGAACTGGACCAAACTCAGCTGACACCTGTCCACAGAAGGAGCATTTAAACCAACCCTAGCCAGAGGGGAATTGCTGATCCCAGTGATCCAAATTTGAATTCCTGCAAGGCTTGCCACTGAGGGCTATAGTGCTCTGTGTCTCCAAGTAAACTTGAAAGGCAGTCTAGGCCAAAAGGACTGCAACTCTTAGGCGAGTCCTAGTGCTGAACTGGTCCCAGAGACAGTGGACAGAGGGGTACATGACATACTGAGACACCAGCTGGGGTAACTAAGGGAGTGCTGGCTAACACCCCACCGCCCCGACCCCAATGCCAGGCTACACAGCTCGTGGCTCCAAGAGAGACCCCTTTCTTCCACTTGAGAGGGAAGAGTGGGCAGGACTTTGTCTTGTGTCTTAGATACCATCTTGGTCACAGCAGGATAGGGAACCAGTCAGAGTCGCAAAGCTCCCTGTTCCAGGTGCCAGCTCTCAGATGACATTTCTAGACATACCCTGGGCCAGAAGGGAACCCACTGCCTTGAAGAAAAGGACTCAGTACTGGCAACATTCATCACCTGCTAACCGAAGAGCCCGTGGGCTGTGAATAACCAGCATTGATACCCAGCTGCTACGTCAAGGGCTTTGGGTGAGCCTCTGAGACTTTCTGGCTTCAGGTACCAGCACAGCCACGGAGGGATAGAGTACCAAATACACTCTTGGGATCCCTGATTCCAGGACTTAATTCTTGGATGGCATTTCTAGACCTGCCCTGGGCTACAGGAGAACCCATTACTCTGAAGGGTGAGTCCCAGGCCAGGCAGTATTCACCATAAGGTAACTTAAGAATCCCTGGGCCTTAAGCTTGAGGGAACATTGGTGCTTGTCTGGCAATACTCCTTGTGGCCTGGGGTGGTGGTAGCTATGGGGTGAGGCTCCTCTAGCTTTGAAAAGGGGAGGCACAAGTGAAAAAGACTGTGTCTTGTGGTTTGAGTGCCAGCTCAGCCATAGTACAATAGAACATTGGGTAGACCTCTAAGGTTTTTGACTCTAGTCCCTGACTCCCAGATGGCACCTCTAGACCCACCTGAGGCTTGGGGGACCTCACTCCCCCTGAAGGGAAGGACACGGCCTGGCTGTCTTTGCCACTGGCTGATTGTGGAACCACAGAGCCTTGAGCTAACATAGGCAATAGCCAGGGAGTGGTTACGGCAAGCTCGGGTGAGACCCAGTGCTGTGCTGGTGCTGTGCTAGCTTTAGGTCTGACCCAGTGCAGTCATAGTGATGTTGGCCACAGGGGTGCTTGTGTCACTCCACCCCCAGCTTTAGGTGGCTGAGGAGAGGGGGAGAGAGAGAGAGAGACACAGACACACACACAGACACACACACACACACACACACACACACAGTGGTGTTGGCCACAGGGGTGCTTGTGTCACTCCACCCCCAGCTTTAGGTGGCTGAGGAGCGGGAGAAACACACACACACACACACACACACACACACACACACACACACACACACACACACACACACACACACACACACACACACACTCTGGGAGAAAGTAAGGGAACAGAACAAGAGTCTCTGGCTGATAAGACCATCAAGGTGGTAACACACACACACACACACACACACACACACACACACACACACACACACACACACACACACACTCTGTTTGGGAGAAAGTAAGGGAACAGAACAAGAGTCTGATAAGACCATCAAGGTGGTACCTCTACGAGGCTGCAAGAACCACAGCGTTACTAAAGCAGATACAGTTTAGATCACAGTACCCAAGTCCTTTAAAATATCTGGAAAGCCCAAGATATATATGGAAAGCCCACGAAGGATGGGTACAGATAAGCCCAGACAGTGAAGACTACAATAAATACCTAACTCTTCAATATCTACTAGCATCCGCGCCATCCATGACCTGACCAAATGAACCGAAGAAGGCACCAAGGACCAATCCCGGAGAAACAGATTTGTGACCTTTCAGACAGAGAATTCAAAATAGCTTTGTTGAGGAAAGTCAAAGAAATTCAAGATAGCACAGAGAAGGAATTCAGAATCCTATCAGATAAATTTAACAGAGATTAAAATAATTTGAAAGGATCAAGTAGAAATTCTGCAGCTGATAAATGCAATTGACATTTTGAAGAATGCCTCAGAGTCCTTTAATACCAGAATTGATGGCAGAAGAAAGAATTAGTGAGCTGGGCATGGTGGCACACGCCTGTAATCCCAGCACTTTTGGAGGCCAAGGTGGGTGGATCACAAGGTCAAGAGATAGAGACGTTCCTAGCCAACATGGTGAAACCCCTTCTCTACTAAAAATACAAAAAAAATTAGCTGGATGTGGTGGCACATGCCTGTAGTCCCAGCTACTCGGGAGGCTGAGGCAGGAGAATCGCTTGAACCTGGGAGGTGGAGGTTTCAGTGAGCCCAGATTGCGCCACTGCACTTCAGCCTGATGACAGAGTGAGACTCCATCTCAAAAAAAAAAAAAAAAAAGAGAAAAAGAAAAAAAAAAAGAAAATGCACAGAGGAGACAAAAGAAAAAGAATAAAAAAGGTAGAAGCACACCTACAGGATCTAGAAAATAGTCTCAAAAGGGCAAGTCAAAGAGTTATTGGCCTTAAAGAAAAATCTCATGAAGAAAAGCCCAGGACCAAATGGCTTCACTTGTAAATTCCACAAAATATTTAAAGAAGGATTAAGACTAGTTCTTCACAAACTCTTCCAGAATGTAGAAGAGAAGCTAATACTTCCCAACTATATTTTGTGAGGCCAGTATTACCCTAATTGTGGACCAAGACATTGCAAGAAAAGAAAAACTATAGACCTGCTATTAAAGTACTCTGATGCATTCTTCAATATCCATTATGAAGATAGATGTAAAAATTCTCAACAAACTACTAACAAACCAAATCCAGCAACTTACCTAAAAGATTGTACACCATGACCAAATGGGATGTATCCCATTTTCAAAGTATGAAAATCAATCAATATAATACACCATATTAATAGAAAAAATGAACAAAACAATGTGATTGTCTGGATGCTGAAAAAGCATCTGACAAAATTCAACATCCTTTCATGATAAAAATATTCAACAAACTAGGAATAGAAGGGAACTTTCTTAACCTGATAAAGGGCATCTGTGAAAAAGTTATAGTTAATATCATATTCAATGGAGAAAGACGGAAAACCTTCCCCCTAAGATCGGGAATAAAATAAAGACTTCCACTCCTGCCATTTCTATTCTAGCTGGGGCAATTATATAAGATAATGAAATAAAACTCATGTAGATTGAAAAGGAAGTTGTAAAACTATTTCTGTTTGCGGATGACATGATTTTGTGTGTAGAAAATCCTAAGGAACACACACACACTCATACACAACTATTTGGGCTAATAAACGAGTTCAGCAGAGCTTCAGGGTAAAAGATAAATGTACAAAAATTGTTGCTATACACCAACAATGTACAATCAAAAAATGAAATTAAGGAAACAAGTTTATGTACAAAAGCATCAAAAAGAATAGGATACTTAGGAATACATTTAACAAAAGAAGTGTAAGACTTGTACACTGAAAGAACAAAACATTATTGAAAGAAATTAAAGAAGACCGAAATAAATGGAAACACACCTCGTGTTTATGGATTGCAAGACTTAATATTGTGAAGATGTCAATACTTTGCAAATTGGTTCACAGATTGAGTGCAATCACTATCAAAATTCTTGCTGGCTTTGTTTGGCAGAAATTGATAAGCTGATCTTAAAATCATATGGAAATTCAAGGATCCAGAGTAGCCAAAACAGTCTTGAAAAAGAAGAGGAAAGTTAGAAGACTCACACTTTCCAACTTCAAAGCATACTACTTTATAGTTACAGTAATAAAAATAGAGTGGCTGTGTCAGAAGGATAGATATATAGATCAGTGGAATAGAATTAAGAGTCTAGAAATAAACTCATACATCTGTGGCTTACTGATTTTCTACAAGAGTGCCAAAACAATTTCATGAGAGAGTAGTGTCTCATGGTACTTGGACAACTGTATACCCACATGCAAAAGAATGAAGTTGGCCCCTTACATCATATACAAAAAAATTAAAGTGGATTAAAAACCTAAATATAAGAGCTACAACTGTAAAACTCACAAAAGAAAACATAGGGCCAGGCGCACGCCTGTAATCCCAGCACTTTGGAATGCCGAGGCAGGTGGATCACCTGAGGTCAGGAGTTCAAGACTAGCCTAACATGGTGAAACCCCGTATGTACTAAATACAAAAAATTGGCTGGGTGTAGTGGCGAGTGCCTGTAATCCCAGCTGAGGCAGGAGAATTGCTTGAACCCAGGAAGCGGAGGTTGCAGTGAGCTGAGATCACACCATTGCACTCCAGCCTGGGAGACAAGAATGAAACTCTGTCTCAAAAAAAAAAAAGATGGGCCCGGCGCGGTGGCTCACGCCTGTAATCCCAGCACTTTGGGAGGCTAAGGCGGGTGGATCACGAGGTCAGGAGTTCGAGACCAGCCTGACCAACATGGTGAAACCCCATCTCTACTAAAAATACAAAAATTAGCCAGGTGTGGAGGTGCACGCCTGTAATCCCAGCTACTTGGGAGGCTGGGACAGGAGAATCGCTTGAACCTGGGAGGCAGAGGTTGCAGTGAGTGGAGACCGCGCCACTGCACTCCAGCCTGGGTGACAGGGCAAGAGTCTGTCTCACAAAAAAATAAAGAAAAAAAAAACCATAGATGTAAATCTTTATCACCTTGGATTAGGCAATGGTTTCTTAGCTATGACATCAAAAGCACAAACAACCAAAGGAAAAATAAATTGGACATCATCAAAATTAAAAACATTTGTGCTTCAAAGGATACTTTCAAGAAAATGAGGACAGCACACAGAATGGGAGAGATACTTGTAAGTCATATATCTGATGAGGTTCTAGTTTCTAGAATGTATAAAGAATTCTTACAACTCAACGATAAAAAAGACAGATACCCCAGTTTTAAAAATGAACAAAGAATCTGAGTGGAAATATCTCTAGAGAAGAGATACAAATAGCCAGTAAACACATGAAAAAATGTTCAACATCATTAATTATTAGGGAAATACAAATCAAAACCACATTGAGATACCACTTCACACCCACTAAGTGACAGTAATCAAAAAGGCTGACTAATAGCAAACATTGGAGGAGGTGGAGAAATTAGAACCTTCATGCATTGCATGAGAATGTAAAATGGCGCAGCTGCTTTGGAAAACAGGCAGTTCCTTAAATAGTTAAACATAGAATTACTGTATGATCCAGCAGTTCCACTACTAGGTCTGTACCCAAGAGCATTGAAAACGTGTCCACACAAAAACTTGTACATGAATGTTCATAGCAGCATTATTTATAATAGTCAAAAGGTGAAAACAACACGTGTCTGTCAACTGATAAACAAATGAACAAAATTTGGTATATTCATACAATGTAATATTATTTAGCCATAAAAAGGAGTGAAGTAGTGATACATACTACAACCTAACTGAACCTTCTAAATATTATCCTAAGTGGCTGAATACAGTGGCCCACACCTGTAATCTGCACACTTTGGGAGGCTAAGGTGGGCAGATCACTTGAGTCCAGGAGTTCGAGACCAGCCTGGCCAACATGGTGAAACCCTGTCTCTACTAAAAATACAAAAATTAGTTGGGTGTAGTGGCGCATGCCTGTAGTCCCAGATACTTGGGAGGCTGAGGCACAAGAATTGCTTGAAACCGGGAGGCAGAGGTTGCAGTGAGCTGACATCATACCACTGTATGCTAGCCTGGGCAACAGAGTGAGACTCTGTCTCAAAAAAAAAAATTATGGTAGGTGAAGAAGCCAGACACAAAGGGCCATATATTGTATAAGTCCATTTATTTATTTATTTGTTTGTTTGACAGAGTCTTGCTCTGTCACCCAAGCTGGAGTGCAGTGGCTCGATCTCGGCTCACTGTAACCTCCACCTCCTGGGTTCAAGTGATTATCCTGCCTCGCCTCCCGAGTAGCTGGGACTGCAGGTGCACACCACCATGCCCAGCTAGTTTTTGTATTTTTGGTAGAGACAGGGTTTCACCATGTTGGCCAGGCTGGTCTTGAACTCCTGACCTCAGGTGATCTGCCTGCCTCGACCTCCCAAAGTGCTGGGATTAGAGGCATGAGCCACCGCTCCTGGCCTATATAACTCCATTTATATGAAATGTGCAGAGTAAGCAAGTCCATAGCAATGCCTTAGTGGGCTGGGTGCAATGGCTCACGCCTGTAATCCCAGCACTTTGGGATGCTGAGGAATGTAGATCACTTGAGATAAATAGTTCGAGACCAGCCTGACCAACATGGTAAAACCCTTTTTTACTAAAAATACAAAAATTAGCCTGGCGTTGTGGCGCGTGCTTGTAGTCCTAGCTGCTTGGGAGGCTGAGGCAGGAGAATCGCCTGAACCTTTGAGATGGAGGTTGCAGTGAGCCGAGATCACACCACTGCACTCCAGCCTGGGCAACAGAACAAGACTCCATCTAAAAAAAAAAAAAAGTAAATTAGTGGTTGTTGGAGGTCTTGAGCAGGGATAGGGAATGACTGGTAATGGGCACAGGGCTTTTTTTTTTGGTAGTAATGAAGATATTCTAAATTGGATAGTGGTGATGGTTGCACAACTCTGAATAGACTAAAAACCATTGAATTTTATACTTTCAAGGGGTGAATTCTGTGGCATGTGGATTATATGTCAATTTCAAAAAAAAAAAAAAAAATTAATAATCTGACTTTTCAAGTAGAGGGACGTATCCCCTCAAATGGGGTTGGAGGAATATCCTGGTGGTGAGTAGGAACTGTAATGATTTAATATTTATCAGAAATGGGATAGTGTAAGAGTTTGAAAAGGATAAAAGTACTAGAATAAAATAAGGAAAAGTAAACTTAAAAAATTATATTTTGGATTATCTTTTTATTCTTTGGGTCTCTTTGATAGCCTTTGCATCTTAGAAGAGTACTTGGAGATAGATTGTTCCAGGATGTTATACACAGGCTGTTTCTGTTTACAGCTATTTGTGTTCCTCTTTTCTTATTTCTGAAACTTCTGGTAATTTATCTATTTGCAGTAACCACATTGCTGCTGTTTCTTGTATGCTTTCCCACCATTTTCCTTTGACCCTCTCTGAATTTTCTTTTTAAAAAAATTTTTTTATTTGAACTACCTGTAGACTTAAGGAAATATTGCATAAATAATAGTTTTCATATGTCTGTCACCCAGCTTCCCATTATGTTAATGTCTTACATAACCATTATATAATTATCAGAACAAAGAAATTAGTATTGGTTTAATACTATTAAGTAAACATCTTATTAGAAATTTTATCAGTTTTCTACTGATGTCCTTGTTTCGTTGCAGGATCCTATTTGGGATCCCATATTGCTTTTAATTGTTATTTCTCTTGTGTAACAATTTAGTGTCCTGCAACAATTCCTCAGTCTTTCCTTGTCTTTCACGAGCTTGACGTTTCATGAGTATTATTTAATTATTTTATTGAATATCTCTGTCATTTTTTCCATGATGGGATTGAGTTATGTATTTTGGGCAAGAATACCACAGAAATAATGTGTCCTTGGTATGTTATTACATGAGGTTAATGATGTCCATATATCTTATTACTGACAATGTCGGCCTCAATCACATGGTTAAGGTGATTTCTGCTGGGTTAAGGTGATTTCTGCTGGGTTTCTTCATCAGTAGCTTCTGAGAGAGGACTGATAGAAAATACATTAAATGAAAATATGCTCACACTTAAATAGTTTGACAATTGAATATCTTCTTGAATGGTTTAGGCATAAAATTCTAAATTGGAAATCATTTTTCAGTAAGACTTGTGAAGTCATTGCTTCATTGTCTTCTAGTTTTCAATGGTGTTACTTAGAAAATCAGTGCGCTTCAAATTTTTGATCCTTTGTATGGAAATCTGTTTTTCTCTTTAGATGCTATATAGCAAGTTCTTCTTGTCCTTTGTGTTCTCACATTTCAAAGTGATATGAACTGATGTGGGGAAAGTCATAGCCTTCAATATTAAAAAATTATCTTGGCCAGGCACAGTGGCTAACGCCTGTAATCCCAGCACTTTTGGAGGCCGAGGCAGGTGGGTCACTTGAGGCCAGGAATTGAAGACCAGCTGGCCAATATGCAAAACCCCTTCTCTACTTAAAAAAAAAAAAAATATATATATATATATATATATATATGTATATATATATATGTATATATATATATATATATCTGGAAGTGTTTTGTTGATTTCCTCTTCATTGTTTTCTGTGTTCTTTCTTTCTCTCTGGAACTCCTTATTATTGGGATACTTGACCTCCTGAGCCAGTCCTCTTAATTTTCTTATGTTTTCCTTCCTGTTTTCCATCTTTTCCCCCCTCTACTTTATAAGAAATTTAATTATATATTCTAGCCCTTCTATTGAGATTTTCTGTTTCTTTTATCGTCTTTTTAATTTATAAGAGCTCTTTTCTTCATTCTCGAAGTGTTCCTTTTTTAGTAGCTTCCCGTTCTGACTTACACTTTTTGAAGATACTAATTTTTGTTCTTGTTTCTATGTACTTTTTTTTTTTTTAAATTAGACCATTTCTGTTAGTTTTAGTCTCTGTCATAATAAAGGCTTTCCTCAAATTTCTAATAACCTTTGGCTTCGAAGCCAATCATGGGTAAGAGTGTGATGCTATGGCCGGGCGTGGTGGCTCACGACTGTAATCCCAGCACTTCAGGAGGCTGAGGTGGGTTAGTTACATATGTATACATGTGCCATGTTGGTGTGCTGCACCCATCAACTCGTCGTTTAACATTAGGTATATCTCCTAATGCTATCCCTTCCCCCTCCCCCAACCCCACAACAGGCCCCGGTGTGTGATGTTCCCCTTCCTGTGTCCATGTGTTCTAATTCTGTAATTCTTAAATGCCTAATCCTCAGGGAGATCTTCCATGAGCCCATAGACCATGTTAATTGCCATGTTTGTGTGCTCATGCAAGTTCCTGCACCCTTTTACTTTCCCTATGTGACTCTTTTCACATTTATACTTTCTTGCTCAGGGTCTTTCTTTCCCATTAGACTGCAGGTTCATGAAAGCAGAGATTTTGTCTGTCTTATTCATTTCTCCACCCAAATCACTTTGCACAGAGCCTTACCAAGGTGAATGCTATAGAATCAACACTAAATATTTGTTAGGTGATGATTAGCTATTTAGTGGCAAATCCAAAATATGTATTCATAGTCTTCTTAAAGACATCTGAAGGACGACTTGCATGCTTTCTTTTTTATCATGCCATCTTTTTTAGACTTATGTGATCCTAGTAGTCAGTGAGTTCGCTTTAAGTGTGTTTTTATTAAAAACTAAGAACCAGGCCAATCAGTACACTTTTCTCTTTTGATATTAGGTGGTAATTGAAACTTTGTCAGTGGGGGCAACCATGCTGTTACCTCCATTACGAGAACGGATGGAATTACTTCATTCTCTTTTACCTCAAGGACCTGATAGATGGGAAAGCTTATCTAAAGGACAGGTAGGCCTTTGCTTGCTATGTAAGTAAACCAGTAGTATCATAAAAATTTGGACTGAGAAGGAAGTAAAACTAATCAATTGCCATGTGTTCATGGAGCATAAGTAATTGATGGGTCTAGTAAATCCTGGTTATTTAATGTTGTATGCTGGAAGAATTCCCAGCTGTCTAACAACCTTAGGTGAAGCAAGTGATAATTTATTAAGTTATTTGGGGCTAATTATTAAAATAAGGACTAATTTTTCCAGTGTTTCTTATGGTACTAAGCCAGACACTCTGTGGTTTATTTGTAGTATGCTGAGTTGAAATCAAGTGCATGTGCTACTGTTGGTTCCATGCTGAGAACTTTGTCTCAAATCGTTTGTATAAAGAGTATAGATGACTATTAGGAAAAAGTATTTGGTAATATGAGTATACTTATTCTTTCCATTTTTATCTTATGTACCTTAAAATAGTACATTTTGCTCAACCAAGTAGAAGTTATCAGATTCAGAGATACAGATTTGAGGAAAAAAAATTGGTACTTATTTGCAGTATAATATTTACTGATACTTTTCTTTCTTTTTAAATCTTTTTTTGGAGACAGAGTCTTGCTCTGTCACCCACGCTGGAGTAGGGTGGTGCAATCATAGCTCATTCTAACCTTAAACTCCTAAGCTCGAGGGATCCTACTGCCTTGGCCTCTGGAGTAGCTAAGACTGCTGGCACGTGCCACCACACCCGGCTAATTTTTTTGTTCTTATTTTTATAGCAGTGGGGTCTTGTTGTATTTCCCAGGCTGTTCTTGAACTCCTGGCCTCAAATGATCCTCCTGCTTTGGCCTCCCAAAGTGCTGAGATTATAGGCATGAGACCCCTGTGCCTGGTCCACAGGTGATTTTTTTTTTTTTTTTTTCCAGACAGGGTTTTGCTCTGTCACCCAGGCTGGAGTGCAGTGGCACGATCACGGCTTACTGTAGCCTCAACCTCTTGGGCTCAAGTGATTCTCCCACCTCAGCCTTCTGAGTAGCTGAAACTACAGGTGTGCACCACCATGCTCAGCTAATTTTTGTATTTTTTGTAGAGGGGGTTTCGCTGTGTTGCCCAGGCTGGTCTTGAATTCCTGGACTCAGGCGGATCCACCTGTCTTGGCCTTCCAAAGTGCTCTGATTACAGGTGTGAGCCACTGCGCCTAGCCCACAGATGATTTTTAATGAGTATTTTGCATTAGTTTAGATTTCAAGTGATTTATTTTAAACATTAGAATAAGTAATTGTCATTGGTAATGTCACACTGTAGAATCATGTGTCATATTATTTATCTATTGGCATTTCGTACTCCTCTCTACTTACAGTACTAAAATCATTATGCATAGTATGCCATGTTAGCTTAGAGATTTAGGCATCATAATGAAGGCTGAAATAAAAACCTGTAAGTTGCATTTTCCTAAATCCCATTTCCTAAATGGGATTAATTGGGTAGTTTTTATAATTATGTACTTCCTGAAGATGATTGTTGATTAAGCTAGTAAGTGGATTAGTATAGTTTTTTTCTGGAATCCTTTTGTGTTCTTTTCTAGTGCATATTACGCTGGTTACTTGTTCCTATTTTATTGTTCTTTAGAGAATGCAACTGGATATCATCCTGACAAGTTTGCAAGATCATACCCACGTAGCCTCCCTGCTTGGCTATAGTTCACCCTCTGATGCTGCTGACCTATCTTCTGTGTGTACTGGCTACGGAAATCTGTCAGATCAACCTTATGGCACTCAGAGCTGCCATCCAGATACCCACCTGGCTGAAATTTTGATGAAGACCCTCTTAAGAAATTTAGGATTTTATACGGTAAGTTGTTCTTTTATTGTAGTAAAAAAAGAATAAAGGGGTAGGGATCTCTTTAGTCAAGGTATTTTGACATTTAAACACCTATGATAGAAATCAAACTCTAGACCCCTCTCCCCCAAGGGGAAAAACATGTCAGGTTTTCTGAAATATTGTGGGGACCAAATAACATGTAATTGAGAATTTCAAAGGGATTTATTTTAGAATTTTACCAGATTTTTCTGATACTGTAGGATAATAAAGAGAATAAAATAGTCAGGAACATTTTTAGAGAGAAGAATAATGAGCAAGGGATTAACCTTGCCAGACATAATCTTATAATGAAACAATGTACTTGGTACTGAATGAGAATAGGTTGGTCAGTAGGATAGAGGACAGTGGACCCTATAGCTTTCCCTGTATTAGTATGCCATTAATTCTAAATCTTTAGTGTTTCTTAAATTCATCTTTTTTTCCTGCCATTTCTTTGAGTTCTAAGCCAGATCATTATGATTCAGTGCTAATAATGTTATAGCTATTGCCACTATTGCTGGTTTCTTCTCAGCATCTTACTGCTGGAATAACTTTGTATTAAATAACTTATAAAATTAAAGAATATAACTTCTTTGTATTAAATTTAAACCCCTTCAGGCCAGGCGCAGTGTCTTATGCCTGTAATCTCAGCACTTTGGGAGGCCGAGGTGGGTGGATCACCTGAGGTCAGGAGTTTGAGACCAGCCTGGCCAATATGGTGAAACCCCGTCTCTACTAAAAATGCAAAAATTAGCCAGGCGTCTTGGCTGGCGTCTATAATCCCAGCTACTCAGGAGGCCGAGGTGGGAGAGTTGCTTGAACCAGGGAGGCAGAGGCTGCAGTGAGCTGAGATGGCGCCACTGCACTCCAGCCTGGGTGACAGAGCGAGACCCCATCTCAAAACAGCGCCACCACCACCACCCTTCAGACCCTTTATCGTCGGCTCACACACCATTCTTATCTGAAATCATCCCTTTCCAGAATTGTACATTGTACACGTATTCCTGTTGTTTTTCTCTACCAATCTGTGATGTGAGACTTGACTATTCTAGGAAACCTTGCCCAAATAACCCCATCTAGCCAGAGATGTGTATAGATACACATCTCTATACTCATCAGCACTTACAGGATCAGAGTGTACTGTGCAACTTAACTTTGAATTGTTTGTGTATCAATTCATATTGTTTCCTGTGGCTCTTCAGGGCCTGGTCTGTGTACTCTTTTTCTTCCAATACAAGTCTTAGCGCTCTATCCCACCCACATTGAAAGGCTGATCACTAAGTCAGAGTGAAAATTCTTCCTACAAAATTCTTTGCTTTCAGGTTTAAGAATGTAAATTTAATCTGATGTTAAGGAGTAATGGCTGCAAATGGATAAGAACAATATTGTGTATATAGCCATTTGTTAATGACCGAAAATTTTTCCCAAAGTTATAAGGAATGTTACAACAAAGTTGTAAGGAATATTAGGGCTAAGGCAGATTTATATATTATATGGAAATGGAAATAAAATACTAACTGCTTTTGGGTAGAAATAATAAATTGTTGTCTCTTTCTGATGTGATTTAAACCAAATTTGTTCTAAGATTTTAAAATAATGGTCCTAATTAACAACTTAGAGGAAGGGCCCTACAGTGTTCCCATATTCTATCTTGTATATTGTACACATAAACCAAATTTTCTGCCTAAAGATATTCAGCACGTGATTATTTCAGGAAAAAAAGTTGGAAATAACAGAAATATCTTAAAATAGGGGAGTGGTTAAGTAATTTATGGTGTATGTGTTCACTGGAATATTTTATTATATTTTATGTACACTTGGTTTATGAAAATGTGTAAAACATTTATGATTCCGTTGGAAAAGAGCAGACCAAAAATAGAATATGCAGTACAATATTATGAAAAATGTTTTAAAAGGACAAAATCAGGAAAGAAATAAACCAAAAAATATTATAGTAGCAGTCATTTTCTTTGAGTAGTTGTTTAAATGGTGCTTTTAACTTTTTAAAATAGAGTTTTGATATTTTCTAAATATACAAAGCATCTCTTTTAAAAAAATATTTTTAACTTGAAGTAATTTAAAACTCACAGAGGAGTTACAGGAATCATTCAAAGAATTCCCCTGTGCCCTTCAGCCAAATTTGTTCTCTGTCTCTAAATCATTTGAGAGTAAATTGCAGATGGCTGGCTGCCCCTAAGTATTTAAGCATATATTAAGTATGTATTTTTTAAAAACCAGGACATTTTCTTATGTAACAAGAGAATAATTATTGAATTCAGAAAATTTAACATTGATACAGAACTGTTATTTAATATATAGTCTACATTTACATTTCTACAGTTGCCCCAATAATGTCCTTTATAGCAGTTTCTGACCCCAGCCCTTCCTCTTCATGATCTAGTCCAGAATCACACATTGTATTTAGTTGTCATATCTCTTTTTTAATTTTAATTTTAATTTTATTAGAGAAAGGCTTTCTGTTGCCCAGGCTGGAGTGCAGTGGCACCATCATAGCTCACTACAGCTTTGAACTCCTGGGGCTCAAGTGGTCCTCCCACCTCAGCCTCCCAAGTAGCTGGGACTAGAGGTGTGCACCACCGTGCTCAGCTAATTAAAAAAAAAAAAAAAAATTGTAGAGATGAAGTCTTGCTGTGTTGCCCACACTGGTCTTGAACTCCTGGCCTCAGGCAGTCTTTCCACCTCGGCCTCCCAAAGTGTTGGGACTATAGGTGTGAGCTGCCGCACCCAGCTGCTTTTTTTTTTAATGGAAAAAACAAATAGAAGTAGCTTGATGAATTTTACCATCTAATAGCTAGTATCATAAGGATTATAGCAAATACTTAAAAATTGGTAATGGGAGAAAGGATATAATGCTTTTTTTTTGAGACATAGTTTCACTCTTGTCGCCCAGGCTGGAGTGCAATGGCGTGATCTTGGTTCACTGCAACTTCGCCTCCTGGGGTTCAAGCGATTCTCCTGCCTCAGCCTCCCCGGTAGCTGGGATTACAGGTGCCCGCCACCATGCCTAGCTAATTTTTGTATTTTTTAGTAGAGACCAGGGTTTCACCATGTTGGCCAGGCTGGTCTCAACCTCCTGACTTCAGGTGATCTACCTGCCTCGGACTCCCAAAGTGCTGGGATTACAGGTGTGAGTCACCGCACCCAGCCCATATAATGCTGCTTAAATTGGATTTATGGTAGGTTGTTACTTTCAATTTCAAGCACTTCAAATATAAACTTCCTTTGTGTGTCATTTTAGGATCAAGCATTTGGAGAGCTAGAAAAGAATAGTGATAAATTTTTACTTGGAACATCATCATCAGAAAACAGTCAGCCTGCTCATCTTCATGAACTGCTATGTTCACTACAGAAACAGCTGCTGGCATTTTGCCATATCAATAACATTAGTGAGGTATGTGATTATTTGTCTTTTATGGTGATCTATCAGGGACCTTGAAACTCAGATATTTGGATAGGCCATGATATTTTTGCACCTTGAATCTTCCAAAGTAGTAATTTAGGAACTTTATTTCTTCTTAGAACTCAAGCAGTGTGGCATTGCTTCATAAACATCTTCAGCTTTTGTTGCCTCATGCCACAGATATTTATTCACGTTCTGCAAATTTGCTGAAAGAAAGTCCTTGGAATGGCAGTGTTGGAGAAAAATTAAGAGGTGAGTTTGGTATTTCATTTCAAATTTAATCAGTCGTTAAGTAGCAAAAACAGTATTCCATGGTGTATATATGCCACATTTTCTTAATCCAGTCTATCATTGTTGGACATTTGGGTTGGTTCCAAGTCTTTGCTATTGTGAATAGTGCCGCAATAAACATACGTGTGCATGTGTCTTTATAGCAGCATAATTTATAGTCCTTTGGGTATATACCCAGTAATGGGATGGCTGGGTCAAATGGTATTTCTAGTTCTAGATCCCTGAGGAATCGCCACACTGACTTCCACAATGGTTGAACTAGTTTACAGTCCCACCAACAGTGTAAAAGTGTTCCTATTTCTTCACATTCTCTCTAGCACCTGTTGTTTCCTGACTTTTTAATGATGGCCATTCTAACTGGTGTGAGATGGTATCTCATTGTGGTTTTGATTTGCATTTCTCTGATGGCCAGTGATGATGAGCATTTTTTCATGTGTCTTTTGGCTGCATAAATGTCTTCTTTTGAGAAGTGTCTGTTCATATCCTTTGCCCACTTTTTGATGGGGTTGTTTGTTTTTTTCTTGTAAATTTGTTGGAGTTCATTGTAGATTCTGGATATTAGCCCTTTGTCAGATGAGTAGGTTGCAAAAATTTTCTCCCATTTTGTAGGTTGCCTGTTCACTCTGATGGTAGTTTCTTTTGCTGTGCAGAAGCTCTTTAGTTTAATTAGATCCCATTTGTCAATTTTGGCATGTTCTCACTCATAGATGGGAATTGAACAATGAGAACACATGGACACAGGAAGGGGAACATCACACTCTGGGGACTGTTGTGGGGTGGGGGGAGGGGGAAGGGATAGCATTAGGAGATATACCTAATGCTAAATGATGAGTTAATGGGTGCAGCACACCAGCATGGCACATGTATACATATGTAACTAACCTGCACATTGTGCACATGTACCCTAAAACTTAAAGTATAATAATAATAAAAAAAAATAAAGGCTTTAAGTTAAAAAGTGGCTGCGGCAGAGTACAAAGGATGGGAAAGACTGGTCAAGAAAGCAGACTTAGCAAGTGATGAGAGTAAAAGGATTTTCTAGCATTTTGGAATTTTCTAAATGTAAAAATGCAATATACAAATAAACTATGCTTCATGTAAAAAAAAAAAAAAAAAAAGCAAGAACACTTGCCTTTCCAAAGTCTTAAGAGGGCCAGAAGCCTCTGACTGGAATAGGAATGGTCTTGAATTTCCTTCTATTGAAGATTCCTTTAGTCTTGGTTTGGGGGTAGTGTTAGCAGTGATTGATCTTAGAAAGAGTCTACTTGGCATGACAGAGGCCTAATTTAAAGGCACTGGATGATATAAACTCAAAAATATTAATTTTAAATGGCAGAAAGTGAGATTTTTTAATCTGCTCTTTTTTTTTTTTTTTTTTTAAACCTGCTCTTTCTTTACCTTTCTCTTCAGCATTTACCATTTTTTCACTTTCCTTCTTGAAATTATTTCTTTGGGCTTCTATGTAGTCACAGTCCTTTTTTCTCTCCTCTTTCTCTGACTCCTGTTTTTCAGTAGGTTCCTATAGGCTCCTCTTCCTTGGACATGCCCTCTAATGTTGAGGATCCTCCGAATTTTGCCTTCTATCCTCTTTCCTCCCCCAATGGTCTTATCTAGTCTCAGTGTCTTTAACAACCATATACATATTAATGACTCCTATATTTCCTTCTAGCTGAGAACACCTTTCCTGAGTCCTAGAGCCTTTCTTTAATTGCCTACTCGGTGTCTTTTCTTGGTTATCCAAAAGACAACCAAAATTTAATGTTTATCTAAAACCAGCTGCCTCTGAAGTTACCCCACTAAAAAAAGAAAGAAGGGAACATTGTGAAACTGAAACCATTCCTCGTTAGATTACCTCCATTTGGCTGTTCCACAGCAACTAAAATATGTTCAAACTGAGCTCATTTCTGAATGGCCCTCTCTGCCCTGATATACAATGAAATATTGAAACAAAATTGATTTAAAACCAGTATGGATTATAAAAACACATGATTTAAGGTGATCTCGATTTTTAAAAAAGTAAATTTTGTTTAAAAAATATGAAAGCATTCCCTCACTAGCAGGTAAGCACCAAGGGGCAGGAATTTTTAACCACTTTCTTCAAGGCTGTATACCTTTCACCTAGAACTGTGCCTGGTATGTCAATAAATATTTCTTGAGTAAATTATAAAATGAAGATAAATTAATGAATGAGAAATTCATAATGAATTTTAAGGAAAACAGTTTTAATCCTTTGGATTTGTTGGTATGGAGGATACATATGCTTTCCTATAAAGTGTTTGTTGGTCGTACTTTCTGAAAGTGGATAAACACTGATACTACATCAGTCACCATGTAGGTGTTCAACAGAGAGTTATTGAATGAGTCTACTCTATTTCCAAGCTAAAATAATATTTCTTAGGTTCTTTTTTTTAAAGTTCATTTGAAACAATTGTCCCTTGTTTAATTTCTTGCCCTTCATAGATGTGATATACGTCTCAGCTGCTGGCAGTATGCTCTGCCAGATTGTTAACTCCCTGCTGTTACTCCCTGTGTCAGTGGCTCGGCCTTTATTGAGTTACCTCCTCGACTTGTTGCCACCTCTTGATTGCCTTAATAGACTCCTGCCAGCTGCTGATCTTTTAGAAGACCAGGAGTTACAGTGGCCTCTTCATGGTAAGTAAAGACAATAAAAGAGCAAATAATGCCTTTGAGAAAAGTTGTTCCTCTTGCACACATCACTGTGTTTTTCCATTGGAGTCTGTCTATCCTAAGGCTATCAAAGGAATTTCGTCACTGAAATCTTAAAAACTTTTCAAATTTAAGTAAGTTCTCTTATTTTATTGGACAGAATCCTGGGCTGGAGCATAAAAGGAAAAGCATTGGGGTTGGAAAGATGACCTTGAGGGCCTATCTTATTTTAACATTATACAGTTCAGTGATCAAGTGTCACTTAGTCCAAGTGTCAAATTTACAACCATATCAGGATATTGATTAGGCTTTATATGGAGTTGTTCCAAGTTTATTCTTTCCTTTTTTCTTTTTTTGAGATGGAGTCTCACTCTGTCACCCAGGCTGGAGTGCAGTGGCACGATCTTGCCTCATTGCAACCTCTGCCTCTCGGGTTCAAGCGGTTCTCCTGCCTCAGCCTCCTGAGTAGCTGGGATTACAGGCATGCACCACCACGTCCAGCTAATTTTTGTATTTTTAGTAGAGACGGGGTTTCACTATGTTGGCCAGGCTGTTCTTGAACTCCTGACCTTGTGATCCGCCCACCTCAGCCTCCCAAAGTGCTGGGATTACAGACGGGAGCCACCGCGCCCGGCCAGTTTATTCTTTTCTAAAGTGTCTCAGAACTTGCTAAGATTCAGTCTATTTCTATCAGGTGAGTAAGGTGTCATTTTATTTTTTCATCTGTGTTTATAACTGATATTTTTCTATAATTTTATTTTTTCATGCTATCCTTTCCTAGTTTTTACTACCAAAATTATACTAATCTCATAGCATGAACGCAGAACTTCCTTTTATTCTTGTTCACTGAAATAATTTGTGTAAGATAGGAGTTATCTCTTCCTGAAGTTTTAGAAGAATTTATCTGTGAAACTATCTGGCCCTGGTGTTTTGTTTGTAGACAGACTCTGGCAATTCTCATTCTTTAGTGATTAGTATTCTCTTCCATCTTATGTTTCTTCTCAAGTCCATTTTGGAAATATATATATTTCCAGGAATGTTATTTTGTTGTTTTTCAAATTTATTGGCATAAAGTTGTTTATAATACTCATGGTTTTAAAAAATCTCTAGTGTATCTATGGTTATATCCTCTTTATTCCTATTTTTTGAATTTGTGCCATCTTTTTTTCTTGAGTAATTTTATTAATCATTTATCCATTTTCCTTTTAGATAACTTATCCATTATCATTTCAAATAACCACTTTTTGGATTTTTCAATCTCTATTTTTATTTCATTGGTATGTGTTCCTTATAGCTGTCATTTTGTGAAGTCAAGAACTTTTAAAAACAAATGTACAATAAGAAACCATGGATCTGGGCCCGGCATGATGGCTCACGCCTATAATCCCAGCACTTTGGGAGGTTGGGGCCGCCGGATCACCTGAGGTCAGGAGTTCAAGACTAGCCTGGCCAACATGGTGAAACCCCATCTCTACTAAAAATACAAAAATTATCCAGGCACTGTGGTGCACACCTATACTCCCAGCTACTTGGGAGGCTGAGACAGGAGAATCGCTTGAACCTGGGAGGCAGAAGTTTCAGTGACCCAAGATCATGCCACTGCACTCCAGCCTGGGTGACAGAATGAGACTCTGTCCGTTCCCCCCACCTCTGCCCCCCAGAAAAAAAGAAAGCATGGGTCTGGATCTTGGTATTAAGACAATTCTGAATTCAAGCCTTAAAAAGCATTAAACAATCTTGAATGGCATTTTAATGGATAAATTTGTGTGTTGATTTTGGAGGAATAAACTCAGAATACTCCCTAAAGATAGTGAATTTTGGTCTGGATAATGAAAAGTAGGAATATAATTGATTGGAATAATGTTGTCATATGTTGTTTTAATGTTTATCTTAAAATTAGTAACTTTACCAAGGAAAATTTTATTTGATAGCATAACTTCTCTGGATATTATTTTATATCAGTCTGGTAAAGAGAAAAAATACAGAAAGTATTATAATTTTTGTTTTCATCATAAAATATTTTGCATCAGTATCTTATTTCAGTACGGTAGGAGACTATGAGAAATACTTTGAATCTTAAAAGTACCAGATAAAGACACAATAACTAATGATTTTGTCTTTAGGAGGGCCAGAACTAATCGATCCTGCTGGTCTGCCATTACCTCAGCCAGCTCAGTCCTGGGTATGGCTTGTGGATCTAGAAAGAACAATTGCTCTGCTTATTGGGCGGTGTCTTGGTGGCATGCTTCAGGGCTCCCCTGTGTCTCCAGAGGAACAGGACACTGCATATTGGATGAAAACGCCACTGTTCAGTGACGGTGTAGAAATGGACACTCCTCAATTGGGTAATGTGCTTCTCTGCAGCATTTAAAATACATGCTTGTTTGTACCTCAGTTGGAGATTTCTCTACTCTGATTTGCTAAACAGAGAACTGACAGGCACCAATTGCAACATTAGCAGTGTAGGGAATCTGGGGCTATGACTTGGAGCGCTAAGAAAAATGGTTAAATCCTGCAGCACGGTATGGTGAAAGAGCCCCCAAAGGAAATAGAAATTGTAGGTCTGGTCCTACTCTGTCATATTTATCACTCATTTTGAGCAAGTCATCAAACTCAATGCTTCATCACTTATCTTCCGAGGCTTGGAGGTTATGAAACTGCTTCCCAAAGTGTAAAGCACTGTAAGAGTACTTAACCATGATTTATCAGTGCAGCACCCCTCAGATGTGAGTGGCAGCCTCTTTTCCTCCCAGCCTGTCTTGCTTTCATGCTGACATTATATTATGTCCTAATTTTTTCTTCGCCACTTAAAGTTCCTTTAGGATTTCCCTTCTGCATCATCTTCCATTTGTATATATTGCTGGCAGGCTAGTTCCTAGACTGAACATGAAGACTTATCAGGTACCCCAGATAATCCAGTTGTTTTATCTAGAATTGGTCCTTTAATCTCTCTAGGCTTCTAATTTTGATTCTATAAAATAATGATTTGGATTAGACAGGCTACATGATATTATTAGATCTAAAATTTATTATTTCTCTGATAAGGCAAAGAGACTCAACATGTCCCTGAAGGAAAGTCTAAGAGAGACTGAGAGGAAAGAAGGAAAGAAGGAGAGCTGAAAAGAAAAGAAAAAACAAAATGAGAAAGATTATGCTTTGGGATTTGGAGGGTTGGAGAGTGGGAGTGAGGGAAGCAGTTGAGGATTTTCCTCCATTTCCAAATATGAGTGTACATTCATCATTTCATTTATGAACCAGAAAGTGATTTTGGCCATGGCTGGTGAATGTTGGACTGGTGTTTATGAAACATTTTGTTAAAGAAAGTAAAATCGTGGTTTTTCAAGGGGTATTTAACATGATAAAGATAGTTCCACTGCTGTCAATGTTTAACCTTGTGACAGTCCTAAAGGACCTCCTGAGAACAAAAGTGTCTCTATCTCTACCCTCTTCATATTTCTGTTATATTAACTCAATTAAACTGGCCTTTAATATGAAGAAAATCAATTTCTGTTTAATGTTATTTTTCACTTTTTAAGTTATAAAATCGTGAAACTATTAAAATTTTATTTTGTTTCCTTGTATGTATTAGAAAAAGGTATTGTCCTTTGTAAAATTATAAAAATAGAATAATTCAGTTATATTATGGGTTAAATTGATTTTTGATACTAGCCCAAGAACCTCATCATCACTTAGAACATGGTTTTGTTTGTTTTTTAAATGTGAAATGAATTCTGAATGTCAAATGTCCTACTGAAAAGTTAGGAACCACCTGTACAAATATAAATATCAATTGAGAAATTGTTCGTGGTATCTTTTACGTGGATCACTTTTAACTGATTATTTTTACTTAAGTCTATTAAAAAAATGGTCTAGTCGCTTTTCCAATGGTTCCTTGTTTCTCAAAGAGGATATCATTCCATTTTGAATGAGATGGTTTTTTGTTATACAAGACTGTTGCATGTGTAGGACATTTAATTTATCTGGCCTCTGCCTGCCAAAATGCCAGAGTTTTAGGGTACAGCTCAGAGGTAAAGCATTTGACTGCAAAATGCCAGAGTTTTTTTTGGAGTGTCACAATTGGTAGAGTGTTACATCCTTTTGGAGAATGTAAAACGGTTGATACTACCTCCAACTGAAAAACATTAAAGGACTTTACCTTGGTAGCATCTACTTAAAATGGTTTGAAGTTTATCATTTCATAATCATCAAATAAATGTGGTAAGATTTTATCTGTAGCACCAAAATTTATGATGTTAAAATTGGTAACGTGAGTATTTTTTTTTAGATAAATGTATGAGTTGCCTGTTAGAAGTAGCACTTTCTGGAAATGAAGAACAGAAGCCTTTTGATTATAAATTGCGGCCTGAAATTGCTGTCTATGTAGACTTGGCATTGGGTTGTTCTAAAGAGCCTGCCCGAAGCCTTTGGATCAGCATGCAGGACTATGCTGTTAGTAAAGGTAAGATAAAAAAGATAAAGGGAGTAAATTTGTAGTTAGCTCATAATGCTCACAAATATATATGCAGTATATGTAAGTGAAAATCATAGGGATCACCCTTTTTTTTTTTTAATAGGAAAAAGTATTTTATTAACATTTTTAAACAATTTGTTTTTCCCTTTGTGGAAAATAGTGTAACTATTTTTTATATACATGTATTCCACTTAAGCCTACTGTGTGAAAATTGAGATTTATATAATACATTTGTAGGTAATCATTTTACTAAAGTATAGTAGTCTCCGCATATCCGTGGGTGATGTGTTCCAAGACTCCTAGTAAATTGCCTGAAACCACAGGTAGTACCGTACCCTATCTAAATTACGTTTTTTCCTGTGTGTACATACTTGCCCATGGAAAAGTTTAATTTATAAATTAGGCATAGTAAGACATTAACAATAACAATAATAAAATAGAACAATTACAATAACATGCTAACTGAATCACTACTCTTGCATTTTGGGGCCAGTATTAAGTAAAATAAGGGTTACTTGAACACAAGCACTGTGATACTACAGCAGTAGATCGTATAACCAAGAGGGTTACTAAGTAACTTCGTGAGATTTCATCATACTACTCAGAAGGGCATGCAATTTAAAAGTTATGAATTGTTTATTTCTGGAATTTTCCATTTAATATTTTTGGACCACAGTTGACCGCAAGTAACTGAAACCATGAAAAGCAAGATCATGGATAAGGGAGACTGTTGTATTCCATGCTATGTAAATGGATCTATTTTAAGAGTCTGTTTAATGATTATCTTCCTTTTTTTTTTTTTTTCTTTTTTTTTTTTTTGAGACGGAGTCTCGCTCTGTCACCTAGCCTGGAGTGCAGTGGCGCCACCTCGGCTCACTGCAAGCTCTGCCTCCCGGGTTCTCGCCATTCTCCTGCCTCGTCTTCCCGAGTAGCTGGGACTACAGGCGCTCGCCACCACGCCCGGCTAATTTTTTTGTATTTTTAGTAGAGACGGGGTTTCACCGTGTTAGCCAGGATGGTCTCGATCTCCTGACCTCGTGATCCGCCCACCTCGGCCTCCCAAAGTGCTGGGATTACAGGCGTGAGCCACCGCACCCGGCCAACGATTATCTTCCCTTTGCAAGCCCTGGTTTAATGACTGAAAAGATGTGTACTTAGAAGTCTAAGCTATAGGTGCGGTCAGTATTTGTTCATCTATAAAACATTTTGCCTACTCTAGAGTGCTGGTGAAGATTCCAGTTTGAGATAAGATATACTATTAAGTACCATGGTAAAGTACTATGCAAGTTTGTGGTGGTATTTCATTTTCTAATATTATTTGATTGAGAAAATTAATTTTATAGGCTGGGCACAGTGGCTCACGCCTGGAATCTCAGCACTTTGGGAGGCTGAGGTGGGAGGTATCACTTGAGGCCAGGAGTTTGAGACCAGCCTGGCCAACATGGTGAAACCCTGTCTCTACTAAAAATACAAAAAAAATTAGCTGGTCATGGTGGCGTGTGCCTGTAATCCCAGCTACTCGGGAGGCTAAAGCACAACAATCACTTGAACCCAGGAGGCGGAGGTTGCAGTGAGTCGAGATTGCACCACTGCATTCCAGCCTGAGTGACAGAGTGAGACTCTGTCTCAAAAACAAGCAACAACAACAAAGAAAATTAATTTTATGTACATATTTTCAAAGACTGTACCTGATTTCTTTTTAGCTCCTTTGTTTTTTTAACAATGATCGGGATTGTTCAGAATCACCTATCTCTAGTTTTCTTTCTCTGTGTCATTCTCTTATCCTGTCATTAGTTTTGTCCATTTTTTTTGGATTTTCTTTCTTGTGTGATCAAAGTGGCAAAAATAAATACATTTTTACTTTTTATTGGCCTTTATTTTTTATAAAGAAAATGAAATGAGATACATATTATTCAGCTCTATCAATAAGATGACACCTTTGAACGTTTAATCTCATCTGTTTTTTGTTTTTGTTTTTTTTTTTTGAGGCAGAGTCTCCTCTTGTCGCCCAGGCTGGAGTGCAGTGGCATGATCCCAGCTCACTGCAACCTCCGCCTTCTGAGTTCAAGCGATTCTCCTGCCTGAGCCTCCCGAGTAGCTGGGATTACAGGCCTGCATCACCACACCCAGCTAATTTTTGTATTTTTAGTAGAGATGGGGTTTATGCCATGTTGGCCATGGCTGGTCTCGAACTCGTGACCTCAGGTGATCCATCCGCCTTGGCCTCCCAAAGTGCTGGGATTACAGGTGTGAGCCAAGGTGCCTGGTCCCATTTTGTTTCTTAATCATTTATTCATTCATTCTGTTGTGGTGACTCCTACCAGAGGTGAAATAGTAATGAGGAGGAAAAAAGTTTACTTTCTAAGATGTATTTTCTGATATTTCATATTTGTAACATTTGCTTGGGATATGTAGTTAGGTTTTCTATACCACATTATCACTTATTACCTTGCAATGAGAACTAAAAAAAAAACTAGATATAAGGTGAATAGAAACTTGTTGTATGGGTCTGTTTGTTGTATTGCTTATACACTGTAAGCATAGACTTTATTCTTGAGTAGTGGAAACATTCTTTGTTGTTTGGTATGAAATGAACATAACTTTAATGAAGGTGTTTTAAAGGAACCCATTATTTTTAAAATGGCATAGGAGAGTAATACCTGCTAAATTTAAAACACAACAAAGAGTGTTATTTTAGTTTGCTTTTAAAATTGAATATTAGGTTCCTCGAAATGGAGTCTTGTTGGATTTTTTAGTCATAGCAGTTCTCAGAATAGCAAACAATTCCATGGAACGGATGATTTCTTAAGAGCCTGATGAGGAAAAAATTTGTACCTAATACAGACTGTCATTCTAAGATTCTCTGTGGGCTGTAAGATTTTCTTAAAATCTGGCATATTTGTCCTTGTCAATTTTTTTTACTGATAAAGCAGGATAAGTCTGAACTTAAATTTCTGACTTAGGCATACTGAAATGAAAACCAGCATACAACATTTTTATCTCTGGAGATGAGAGTTTTAAGAAGGAATTAAGAACCAAAATTAATTTGAGGCTAAAAATTTTTCAAGCACATTTTTTGTTGGTTTTGTTTTGTTTATAAGTAGCCCAGACATTTAGCAAATCTGTCAAATGAGCAGAGACTAGCAGTCCCTCTGGGAGCAGAGTGGACAATAACTCTCCCACCCCCATTTGAAATCTACTGAATATACTACATTGTTAAAGTACAATACTGGTGTGCCAACATAGAATTAAAGAATGGGAAGAGGCCAAGTGTGGTAGCTCATGCCTGTAGCTCCAGCTACTTAGGAGGCTGAGGCGGGAGGATCGCTTGAACCCAGGGGTTTGAGACTGCAGTGAGCTATGTAGCCACCACTGCACTCCAGCCTGGACAACAGACGCTGTCTTTAAAAAAAAAAAAAAAAAAAAAGAATGGGAAGAAAAAGCACCTGACTAGTCCTCATCATCTAATGTGATTTGGGTTTTCAACTACATGTCTTCATTTCTGTTTGAAGAAATGTTGTTTCATTTCTTACCCACTTAAATGTACTTGTATTCACAGTGTATACTTTTATGGCGTCCAATACCAGATACATGTATACGTGACTAGTTTACTCACTATCTCCTCTAGAATGTCTAATGGAGAGTATTCAAAACTAGTCTCCTGATTCCAGCTCCCTACCCTCAAAACTGTTCCTGTGGTCTTCCTTTCTCAGTAAATGCCAACTACATTTTAAATACATTTAGAATCACCTTTGACTTCTCTCATATTCTCACATCACAGATCTGATCTATCAACAAATCCTGTCAATTCTACCTTCAAAATGCTTGTGGACTCTCCAGCCACTTGTCATTACCTTCGCTGCTCTTACCTTTTTCTGAGCCATCATCATTTCTCACTTGAATTACTGCAATAATTACTTCTGCTGTTGCTGTCCCTAAGTCAGTTCTCAGCAGAGCGAGCTTTCAAAAATACATGTCAGATCATGTTGTATCTCTGTTCAAAGCCTTCTAATGCTGCTTCTCGTTTTTCTCAGAGTAAAACCTGGAGGACTTTTACTGGCCTGCAAGGCCATTGGGATCTGGTCCCCAGCGAGCTCTCTGATGTCTTCTACCCACTCCGTGCATGCACGGTTTGTCCCAGCCACACTGGCCTCCTTGAACCCATCCCAGATCGTCTGCACTAGCTTTTTCTGAGGGGACCCATTTTCACAAGCTTCTTCCCCCGCTTCATTTAGATCTCCGCTCAAATGTAACCTTATCAGAAACTTTCCCAGACCACCTTAAATAGTAATCCCACATATACAGTACTCCCTGTTCTTACTCTGCTTTATTTTCCCTCGTAGCACTTACCTGTCATATTAATGTTTTCTTTTTAATTTTCTCTCCCGCCCCCCTCCTCCTAACAAGAATATAAGCTCTGTTAGATCAGGGATTTAGTTTTGTTCACTGCTATATCCACAGCGCTTGGAACAGTAAGTGGGATCTAATGAGGTGCATTTGTTAAGTAACTGTTTAGAAAGATGATAAAATTCAGGTGTTGGATGACTAAAGCTATAAAAATTACCTCTGAACTGTTTTCTGAGCCCTTTTAAATGTCAATGCATCATTTTTATTTTCAGATTGGGACAGTGCAACTTTAAGTAATGAGTCACTCTTGGACACTGTGTCTAGATTTGTTCTTGCAGCTCTTCTGAAACACACAAATTTACTTAGTCAAGCATGTGGAGAAAGCCGGCAAGTAACTTAAAACTATCCTCAGACAAATATTTGCTCTCATGATGTTAGAAATTAGGTAACTTTTCTATTTTGGTTCTTCATTTAGATATCAACCTGGTAAACACTTATCAGAAGTGTACCGTTGTGTATACAAAGTTCGAAGTCGTTTACTTGCTTGCAAGAACCTTGAACTTATTCAAACAAGGTCATCATCACGGGACAGATGGGTAAAGTTTGAAATCAATTAATTTCTATGTTTTTCTGCAAGCTGTGAGAGCTAGCTCTAAATTGGTTTATGTGAGAAAAAAATGTGCCTTCGTTATTGCATATGTTCAATACATGTTGAGTAGTTCTTTTTCTAGTAGAAAAAAAAAGGAAAAGATTTGAGATTTACTTAACCTCACATTTACCAAGTGTGATATTGGTTCTAAGAAAGTTTAGTTGGCTGCGTAAATATTAATAACAAATTGAATGATTCAAATCATAGGAATTATTATTCCTCTCTTTGTGCTGATCAGGCCACATTTGAATTATCCTGTTTAATTTGGGGTGCCATAATTTATGAGGGACATTAAGAAATACCTTGGCTTGATAAAGTCCAAAAATTATGTCATGCAAGGACTAGAAAGTATCAAAAATGTGCAGCTTAGAGAAGTGAAAACCAAGGAGGGGGTTGTATGTGTGTGTGAGTCACATAATAGCCGCCTTAAAAATACTTAAAGAGCTTCTCTGTAAGAGAGGAAATAAATGTGTTCCTTGTTCTGGAGGACACAACTAGAACCAAAGGGTAACAATCAAATGGGGAATCATTTTAGCTGAATATTAGGAAAATAGGCCTTCTGATGATTGGAGTTGTCTACCATTGGAAATGAAGATTGAAACTACTTATTTTTTATTTTATTTTTGAGACAGTCTCTCTCTGTCGCCCAGGCTGGAGTGCAGTGGCACGATCTTGGCTCACTGCAACCTCCACCACCCAGGTTCAAGTGATTCTCCTGCCTCAGCCTCCTGAGTAGCTGGGATTACAGGCATGCACCACCACGCCCTGCTAATTTTTTATATTTTTAGTAGACACGGGGTTTCACTGTGTTGACCAGGCTGGTTTTGAACTCCTCGAGTGAGGAGTTTGAACACCTCAAGTGATCCACCCGCCTCGGCCTCCCAAAGTGCTAGGATTATAGGCGTGAGCCACCTCACCTGGCTGAAACTACTTATTAAGAACAGTCCAGAAGTAATTCTTGCAGCAAAAAGGAGATAATTTCTAAAGTGCTTGGTAATCTTGATAACATGATCGTAAAATTATAAATGCAAGCCTGGATAATAAAACATTATCTTTGTAGTGCTTACTTTGAAACTTAACTAATCAGATGCTTTGCACTCCATTATTTAGTCCTTAGATTTAAAAAACCAAACTCTGTCTCTCCATTTGTAGACTTTTGGCATATACTGACTTAGTATTTGTGGATCTGTTTGTTGGTGACCTTGAAAGTCCACGAAATGTATTAATTTGCCATTTTGTTGAGGCTCAGATTTCAAACTCATATATGGGGATAAATGACATGTACTGTGTGTGTCTGACTACTCAGTATTCCCATCTCTGTAAAACTCTTAAGTTATTTAATGGTCACGAGTCACAGGTAACTTTTATGATGGATCTGGTGATATAATTAAAATTTTTCATTTGTGCTTTATATTAAATGGTATTCATGACTGTCTGAGTATCTGTTTTAAGGATTCTTTCCTTTGTCTAGATGACTGCTAGGTAGTAACCACTGTGGGAAATCAAGTCAACATTGTCCTTAGCAGATTTCTAATTTTTGGTTTGTTCAGGGGCAAAGTTAAAGAAAAAAAATTAAAACCAATACTGTTTTAAATTTAGAATCATTAAACACTTATGCAGAGTAATAGTAACATAAACAACTTGAAGAAAATGGAATGGAGTCAAAATTCTTTGCTTTAATTACCTTTTATGCTTGGTATCGTGTTTATCACTACTTACTAAGTTGCAGCTCTGTAGGAATTTATAGCTGAATAGCAATATAGATATGAATAAATTTACAGCATGACGTTTTAATTAAAATAATGAGGAAGGAAGAGCATATATGTGTCTGTATATATTTTGTATACATACATTATTTCTAATCTTTAAGATTTATCTAGTGTGTCTTTTGGGTTTTTGTAGTAAAGTTCATGTGTTATTACTGATATCAACAATATTTTCCATGATAAAAAATTAAAGGTTTTTTAAAGTTTTAAAAAGATTTTGGAAAAAATGTATTTAGTGTAGTTTCTGATAATTTCTTTAAGATATCAGAAAACCAGGATTCTGCAGATGTTGATCCTCAAGAGCATTCATTTACTCGAACTATTGATGAAGAAGCTGAAATGGAAGAACAGGCTGAGAGAGACCGGGAAGAGGGGCATCCGGAGCCAGAAGATGAAGAGGAAGAACGGGAGCATGAAGTGATGACGGCTGGCAGTGAGTATACCCTTCTTACTTTCTAGATACAAACTGTGGCATGCTTTTTGATAGGGGAACTAACTTGAAAGAGAAAGGCAAAGTTTCTCCATAGTTTTTTTAAAAGGACTTTATATTCTGCTGGTGATCTCAATTTGTATTAGCTGACATTTCAGGGGCTCCTACAACTGTGCTAGTACTATTCTGATGCTTTTGGATTGCATATTCAGGGCTGAGAAGCTCTGGAAGCAGGAATTTCAGTACCTGCTTCACTGAGCCTCATGCATGAAATGAAACTCATGAGTCATCGGATAGGGCCATTCAAAATATATCCTCTGGGGCAACAAGTTGTCCACCAGCCTTGAAGACCTCTGAGCGGTGAGGAAGAGAGCCCCTTTCTATGCCTATTAGGAGAGCCATATTGTTTTCCATGTGTGGAACTTTTAAAATTACAAATTTCAGCCACTGACTACACTGCTGTTTTGATAGGGAGCAAGAATATACATGAGACTGCTATTGACTGGGTGCATAAAACTTTTCATACCTTTATATTCCAAGGCTCAGATAGTTTTTAAAGGTAATTATTTATATGTTTAAAGAGAAGTGTTAAAGCTTTAAAAACATTTATTAGTATCTTTTGAGTGGTTTTGGCTATTTCCAGTTAAAGTGCGCATTCAGTCTGTACCCTAAAACATTATGATCAGCAATGCCTTTGGTTTTGAGATTGTCTGTATCTGTCAATTAACTTGGCACTTATTTTATTATCAACTTATTTGTGTTCTGCATACTTCTAAAAATGATTTTTGAGGGGGCTTGAAACAAGACTAAACATGATTTAAACAAAAGGAAAAAGATCCAAATGGAGTAAAGGGAGTTGGAGATGGGGAAGGAAAATAATTGTATTATAAAAACCTAGGCTGAGGGAACTTTTGCAGTTGAATATAAACTTAGTTTAGAAATTCCTGGAAGCAGACCGAAGGTGAAAATATAGTAAAGTATAACCCTCAATTACAATAAAAGAATGATAGTCATCTGGGAACTAATACTTTTTAAACTAGCTATGCTTTTAGAGCATCTATATATGCCAGGCACTGGTCAAGTTCTTTACATAGATTAGCTCATTATCATAACTGTCTAAAGTTCTAGTACTACCTCATTCTAAAGATGGATGAACTAAGGTTTAAGGATGCAAAATTGTATGACTTAGGCCACAGTTAGTAGCAGCTAGAATTAGAACCAGGTCTGCCCCAAACACCAATGACCATTCTCTTAACCACTTTAATTGATTTCTAGCTCTGGACTCTGAGAAGGCTTATTGCTTTGATTTTTGTGGAAATAAGGGACTTTTAATAGCTTAACGAAAATATTGTCACAATTTTATAAAAGATACAGATCAATTTTTAAAGTTTGTACTTCCATATTAACTGATGAATTTAGTATTTTACCAACTTTTTTGGCCTGGTTTCCCATTAAGAATACCGTCTTTGGGCCAGGCGCGGTGGCTCACGCCTGTAATCCCAGCACTTTGGGAGGCCGAGGCAGGCGGATCACGAGGTCAGGAGTTCGAGACCAGACTGGCCAACATGGTAAAACCCCGTCTCTGCTAAAGATACAAAAAATTAGCCGGGCGTGGTGGCATGCATCTGTAATACCAGCTACTCAGGAGGCTGAGGCAGGAGAATTGCTTGAACCTGGGGCAGAGGTTGCAGTGAGCCGAGATCGTGCCACTGTACTCCAGCCTGGGCAACAGAGTGAGACTCCATCTCCAAAAAAAAAAAACAAAAACAGAAAAAGGAAGAATACTGTCTTTACTCCAAATTTGTGCAAAAAATTTCTTTTCTAATGTGAAATATCTACCACTGCATCAGAACGTTGTTAACTCCATTGATGGAAAGGCTGGCATCAGATGGGTATTCCTGGTGATGCCATCTCACTCTGGAGGCAATCTTGCCCCGTATATTAAAACTAAATTCTGTTTCAGCAAAGACCTTTAGTGACAGTGCTTATTTAATGTGTTTAAGATACAGCAAAGTGTAGATGTTAGGGATTATATGGACTTTGGAAGGGGAAAGGGAATTTTTTGTTTTAACTAATATAACTTAAATTTTGTCCGGTTTTTTTTCTTTTGAAACCTCATATTTTTCATACCAAGCTTGTGAACGTTTTGGAAATAAGCAGTTATTTTTACCTAACCTTGTGCTTCACAGGCTTTTGTGGGCTTCAAAATCAGCTGAAGGGCCTTTAAAACAGAGATTGCTGGGTCCCCCTCCTAGAGGTTCTGATTCAGAAGGTCTGGGGTGGGCCTGATAATTTGCATTTCTAACAAGCGCCCAGGTGATGTGGGTACTGCTGGTCTGGGACCATATGTTGAAAATAACTGATCTAATTCATTAATAACATTTGAATTGTGATTACATTAAAATTCTATAAAGGCAGATTAGTATTTCCTAATGAAATTTTTATGAAAATATAGTATTTTAATATATTTTAAATGTAATTTTAACTAAGTTAACTATGTTGTATATAATGTCTAAAAAATAATTTTTCCCTCTTTCAGTAAGTTTTTGGTCCAAACTTTTTGACTATTTTTATTGTTATTTTCTTTGCTCTTCTCTCCCCATGTGTTAAGACCTTGTTTTTGTGTTGCATGTTACAGAAATCTTTCAGTGTTTCCTCTCAGCCCGTGAAGTAGCTCGTAGCCGAGACCGAGATAGAATGAACAGTGGGGCAGGGTCTGGGGCTCGAGCTGATGATCCACCTCCTCAGTCTCAGCAAGAGCGAAGGGTCAGCACAGACCTTCCTGAGGGTCAGGATGTGTACACTGCTGCATGCAACTCCGTGATCCATCGGTGTGCCCTGTTAATATTAGGAGTAAGTCCTGTGATAGATGAGCTTCAGAAGCGAAGAGAAGAAGGACAGTTGCAGCAACCTTCAACAAGTGCCTCTGAAGGGGGTGGACTTATGACCAGGTGGGACTGACTAGACACTGAAAACATGACCTACTCACTTCCCTTTGTTACTTTATGCACTGAAATGGTTTGTTTCCAAAGTTAACAGTGTTCTGATGTTAACATAAACATGAAAGAAGAAATGCAAATTGACTAGGATGAATTTAAAGTAAAGTAAATACTGATACTGATTCAGCATGGGCTATAAATTTCTGATTAAATGAGGAGGCACAATTTTTCATATATATAAACAACAGCAGTGAAAAAGCATGTGAAGTTACTTGCATCACTCTGTAGTTTAGTGACATGCAAATTATTTTGAGAAGGGCTTTGTGCTCAGACAAGAGTCAGGATTTCCTGTCAACTGACATTACTCCTCACTGTGTGTGTATATTATCTCTGTGCTCCAATTCCATTCAATTATATGTTCACTAACAGTCCTAAATTAAAAAACTTTTTTTTTTGTACATGTGAGACAGGAGTGAAAGTCTTACTGCAGAGAGTCGGCTAGTCCACGGAAGTCCAAATTATAGACTGATCAAATCGAGGAGTGAATCTGATTTGTCTCAGCCTGAATCAGATGAAGAGGGTTACGCACTGGTAGGTATACCCAGATTCAGTAAAGAAAAGTTTTTGTTTTCAAGGTATAGATATGTAAGGCTTTGGTTAGAGTAAGTAATATGTTTGTTTTAGACATATAAAAACTTTTTTCAAAAATAACTTAAAGAGAAATAACTGTATTGCATATATGTTTACCACATATGTGTTAATGGTTTCAATCTCTTGTTCTGACTTCTTTTTAAACTCTAAATTCATATATCTGACTCTCGGATAGATGTTCCACCCGAACGAGTCGGGTTACCCCAATCTTAACCTATCTATAAGTGAACTTGTCTCTCTCCAAACCTGTTTCTCTTTTATTCCCTATTTTAGTAGGTGGTACATTAACTATCCAAGCGAGAAACTTGGGATCATCCTTGACTCTTTTTTTTCTTATCTCCTGATCCCTTTATTCTCCACCCCTTCCCAATCCAGTTAAGTCTTAAAAATTTTACCATTAGTGTGTCTCCAGTGTCCTCTCCTCTCCCTTTCCTTCTGCCACTGCTCTGTTTTAAACTTTCTCTTTTGAGTGGACGTGTGCAGAAGCCTTCAAACTGGTTGCCTCACCTCTTGCCTTGTGCCCACCTTCCACATTTCACTAGACTAATATATCTAAAGTACAAATCTGTTTATACCTCCTCTACTCAAAATCTTTTAACAGCTCTGTTAACTATCAAAAAAGCCTCAGAACCTGGACTGTAGGCATTTAGGGTAAAGATAAATAAGATGCTAATTTATATAAAAAGGAAGTAAGGTAAAGGTATGCTACAGTGTCACTGGTAAAATATAAAGTGAAAACTAGAAGATTGCTTCTACTTGAGGAACTTTGGACTTGGAGTTAATTGATAGCTAGATTTTCAATTTGGCTGTTCCTCTGCCTTGTGTGTGATTCTATATGTGCTATGACCTCCCTGGGCTTTAGTGTCTTATTGTATGATACGAAGATGGTAGTGCCTGTTGTGTATATGGTGATGTGTCAAACTTGTCTTCTGGTCTCGATTCTACTGTTAAAGAGCTGTGGGATCTTGGTCATATCATGTGATAGCTCATAGAGAAATGCTAGCGTTTGAAATGGACTTATCTATAAGCTCCATGTTTAATTCTGAAATTCCTCTATTGTGTGAACTGAGATAAGGGATATGAAAATATTTTTGAAAAAGTATAAAGTGCTACATAAAGAATAAGTTATTGTTTTAAAAAAGCTTCCATAAAGGATTCCTCATCTAAGGAAAGTTGAACAGTGTCTTTACATTTCATTGTATCGTGACATTTTGTTTATACTTCCTCCTTTTCTCCTTCATTTGCATTAATATCTCTGTGCTTCCACTTCACACTCCCAGTCTTATAGTCTGGTGACATTCCTGTGCTCATTTATTTCTCTGTCAATTAATTTTTTAAATCTGATCAATCTGACTCATTATCTAGTCTCCTAACTCTGATAATTTACCTTTTTTTTGAGACAGGATCTTACCCTGTCACTCAGGCTGGAGTTCAGGCTGCTCACTGCAGCCTCGAACTCCTGAGCTCAAGCAATCCTCCTGCCTCAGCCTCCCGAGTAGCTGAGACTACAGGCATGTGCCACCGTGTCTGGCTAATTTTTTTAATTTTTATGTCTTGCTTTGTCACCCAGGCTGGTCTTAAACTCCTGGCCTCAAGTGATCCTCCTGCTTCAGCCTCCCAAAATGTTGGGATTACAGGTGTGAGCCACTGCACCCAGCTCCCAACCCTGCGATAATTTTGAAACACAGATCATGTCATTTCTCTGCTCAGAGTCCTGCAATGACTTCCCTTTTCTCAGACTAGAAGTCTAAGTCCTTACAGGGGTCTATAGGCTCTACATGGTCTGGTCCCACTACCTCTCTGATCTCTTCTGTTACTCTCCTCAGTGATTCTCCTTCTGCCACACTGGACTCTTAGCTGTTCCATGAATCTACAACACAAGTTCCCTTTAGGGCCTTAACTGGCTGTTTCTTAGGACTGGAATGCTATTGCCTGCATGGCTAACTCCCTCTCTTTCTTCGAGTCTTCATTCTGATGTTACTTTTTCCATGAAGCCTGTGCTGACCACCCTATGTAAAATGGCAATTTTCCTTCTTTTCCAAATAGTCACTTCCTGTCCCCCTTGCCTTGCTCTGTTTTTTCTGGGGCACCGATCACTTAATGTATAATGTAGTTATTCATTGATCAGTTAGTCTTAGTCTACATTAGAATAGAAGCTCTTTAAGGACAGGAATTTTTTGCTGTTTTATTCACTTCTGTATCCCAAGCACCTATAATAGCACATGGTAGGTAGTCAGGAAATTATGTTTGAATTTATAAATAACTGTAATCTATTTTGGCAAAATTTCCACATGCATTCGGTGTTTTCCTTTCTTTAATTGAAGCACCCTATTACCTGTTTCTGGAGTAGGTATTTTCAAACTGGTCCCCCTACTTTTTCCAGTTTTGCTCCTTAGACACTTCTTTCCAGATTAGAACTCTTGGAAACACACACAACAACAACAAAACACCTACCTGCTGACTGTGCTACTTTCCTACTCAAACATCTCGTCTTACTGCAGAGAGCCAGCTAGTCCACGCAAGTCCAGTTTACAGACTGATCAAATCTAGGAGTGACTGCACTGCCTACTTGGAAATCAAAGATTCTGGGAAGTGTCACCTGCCTGCTTTTGGAACCAGTATTCTTCTGCTGTGGTCTGCATTTTTGCCATAGTATTTCATCTGCCGGACCCCAAACATACCTCTTGAGCCTTTGCTAAAGCACTATTTGCCTTGAAAGTTCTCCTAGGCTTCCTTGCTGATGTCCTGTCTTTCCCTGAAGGACTGTCTAAAATGTTACCTCTTGCAGAAAGCTTTCCCAGCTACCTTACTCTCCCAGTTGTCCCATGACAACTTGTTAGGATCTCTAATAATTCACTGTTTGTCTTATGTTGGACTTATTTATGTATTATTAGTATGTCTTCCCAGTAAACCCACTAGAAATCTAGGATTTTTTGGTTTTTATTTTTCCTAAATGCCCCTGATATCTCCTACACAGTGCTTTACATATTGTAAATGATTAATAACTCCTTTGAACTAAAATGAAAATATAGAAAGGAGGATGGGTAAAATTAAAGTGGCGTACTTTTGGGAAATCAGCTATGAAATCTGACTCAGAATAGGGTTAAAACTCACTATGGACTTTGACCTGTACGAGACGTTTAACCTTCCTGAGCTCCAGTTTCTGTATCTTTGAAATGGAGAATAATGACTGTTGTACTTGCCTCAACTGTGTTGTGAAGAATAAATTTGGTAATACAATTTAAAACATCTGGAAAATTATAAATGGGGACAACAGATCAATGGAGGAGGATTGAGCTTAGATTTAATTGTTAAGATTGTTAGGTTTTTCTGGTGGTTCACTTAGTTTTTAGAAAATTTTTAAAAAGACTAAAAAAACCCATTTTTAAAAAAGATTGGGCCAGGCGCAGTGGCTCACACCTATAACCCCAGCACTTTGGGAGGCTGAGGTGGGAGGATTGCTTGAGCCCAGGAGTTCGAGCCCAGCAGTTCAAGACCAGCCTGGGAACATGGCAAAACCTTGTCTTTACAAAAAAATACAAAAAAAAAAAAAAAAAAAAAAAAAAAAAAAAAAAAAAATTAGCTGGGTGTTGCGGTGTGCACCTGTCCCAGCTACTCGGGAGGCTGAGGTGGGAGGATCACTTGAATCTGGGAGGCGGAGGTTATAGTGAGCCGAGATGGCACCACTGCACTCCAGCCTGGGTGACAGAGCGAGACACTGTCTCAAACAAAAAACACCAGATTGACTTTTGATCATCTTTCCTTATGGAATATTACAAAGATAGTGTCAAAAGATGGAAAAGACAAGAACTAGAGAGAAAGCAGATTCCATTTCAGATGAAGGGAGACCTGGGCTAAGCCTTCAGCTTCACAGAGCCTGGGGTGGATGAAGAGGAGCAAGCACTTGGGACAGTTTGGGTTTTCCAGCTGAAATATGTTACCCTTCTATACTATATGAGGTTATTTAAGATCACCATTCATATCTTTGATACCTCATTTACTCTGAATTGTTCGTGAATGAAATGCATTTTAAAATGTTTGAAGTTAACCACTTTAATGTCAAATCTTTGTTTTAACCTTCTTTCATAAAATGTATTATATGACGTGTTATCTACTGTTATTCTCTGTTTGCTAAAACAGAGAATACCAACCCTAAGTTTAACTGTTTGACAGGTGTTATTTTTACTAACATTTCTTGCTACACCCTTCTAGTCTGTTCCCTAGCTCCCTCGTTTCTGGCAGGATTTGATTTAACATATGAAAACAGATACTTTACAAAAGGATAATTTAGATGAATGAATTAGGACTGAAAAAGGCTGAGAGAGGAAACTAAAGCCCTGGGTAAGATATTCTTATCTCGGCCCATATCCTGTGGTGTTCTGCTAGATGTTGGTCACCACACAGGAAAAGCATAATGAGTTACATAATTCACAGTGTCTAAAAGATAAAAAACAAAATTGTTCAAGAGAACCAGATTTTTCTGGTTCTGAGGCCTGAGATCGTTTTCTTCCATGAGCCCTCATGGCAAAGGTACTATGTAATGAAAATGTTTTATTGCCTGACACAGTGATGCCTTGAGGAGCTTTGTGATGACTATTGTGTTTTATCCAGCACCAAATGGTCCAAGAATATATAATACTTATTTCTGTTGATACATAGGTAGGTGAGTATAAGAAAATGTGTGTTTATCTGCAATAGGGGTACATGTATCTATATATGTGACCAGGTAAAGATTTTATATAACATTTTCCAAATGAATCTGTTTTGTCTCTTCTTCTTTTTTTTTTGAGGTGGAGTCTTGCTCTGTCATCCGGGCTGGAGTGCAGTGGCACAATCTCAGCTCACTGCAACCTCTGCCTCCTGGGTTCAAGTGATTCTCCTGCCTTAGCCTCCCAAGTAGCTGGGATTACAGGCGTATGCTACCACACCCAGCTAACTATTGTATTTTTAGTGGAGATGGGGTTTCACCTTGTTGGCCAGGCTGGTCTCGAACTCCTGGCCTCAAGTGATCCATCTGCCTTGGCTTTCCAAAGTGCTGGGATTACAGGTGTGAGCCACCACTCCCGGCCTTGTTTTGTCACTTCCGGGCCTTCTTTGACACAAGCTTTTTGGACTGTATGATAGAGTACAATTGAAATTGCTGATACCATAAGCTTAAGTCATATATGATTTGTTTATGGTTGGCTGTACATATGGGCCAAGTAGGCAGTTGTCTACATCCCCCCCACCAGATACACAGGTAACACACAGAAATATACTTCCGTTGTTCTTGTAAGCCTTCACTGCTTTATTAAACTGTCTGTAGTTCACCAGTTTTGAGATTTATCTATTGTAATAGGTTTTCTAAAAAGACATTTAAAAATCTTTTCAAATACTACCAGAAGGTTTAGGACTGTTATTTTCTGTTAGTATGGAGACTATCAGATTTTCTTCTTCTAAACACCTAGCGAAGGCTAGTGGAAGTTTTGGAAAGAAAGTGAAGCTAGCGGAAGGAGTAGTAATTTTGGAAAATAGGGCACTACTTCAAGGCTTTAGGCATCCAGAAGGTGCTAATAAGATCATACTGTGTCCGGAAGATAAAAGACAAAGATTCCAATGGAAAAAAGGTAACACAAACTACTGCTACTCTGCAATGTTAATTAATGTGACTTTTTTGAGTTAGTGTTTCAGAGTTATATGTGCTTGAGCCTCCTTATAGCTATGTTCAGTGGGTTTTTAGGGACATTTTGTTATTAGTTTGACTTGAATGATGAATAAGACATTTCTGTAATTACATAAATTTATATTCTAATACTCTATTAAATCTTAAAATACTTTTCACAACTGAATTTTATTTACTTTTTACTTTTAATAGAGTGGCAGACGAAATGTTGATTTGGATTTGGCAGCATCTCGCAGAAAGAGAGGTAAGTGTAAGTATTAAGAACATAGTAAATATCTTAGTGAGACCCTGTCTCAAAAAAAAAAAGAGCATAGTAAATAAATTAAGAAGCTGTTTTTATATCTGATGTATTTAGGTCTGATTGTCTTTGAAATGTAATTGCAAAAAATTTCAGAATCATTTTATCAGAAGAGTTAAAACGAAGACTATTTTCTTTAAAATATACACCCTTTGCAAATCTGGGAATGTTTAGGAGTTAATAATCAGTTATTTTCTCATTTGTCATGTATTTTGACTTTTTAAAAGTCCTATAGAATTCTAAAAACAGTACATTCCATTATGGTGGAAAGGGGTTATTTACATAATTTTCCATGTTTTAGCTCACAGAGTTGCTATAGTTTAAATGGTGTTACAGGGAGAACTTCTTACCCCATACACGTGTACACACACTTTGAAATAGAAAGTTTCTATTTTTTTTCCCCTCTTGGCCTATTAAGATAAAGCATGTAAGAGATGCTTTATCTCTTACATAAAAAATTTTTTAAAAATTTCATGAGGAACAACTTAGAGTGTCATTGAGAGTTAAGGTCTTTTGTTAATGAATAGTATAGTTAACTCATGGTTATGTATACAAATTGAGGAAAAAACCCAGCAGTTTTAGATAATGTAAATCCAGTGATAACTAAAAACTCTCTTAAGCATTTTTCTCTATTAACTGGTACTGCTGCCTTTTTTTTTTTTTTTTTTGGAGACAGGGTCTTGCTCTGTTGTCCAGGCTGGAGTGCAGTGGCACCATCATAGCTCACTGCAGCCTTGGCCTCCTGCGCTCAGGGGATCCTCCTACCCCAGCCTCCCAAGTAGCTGGGACTACAGGTGTGCACCACCATGCTCAGCTAGTTTTTTATTATTTTTGTAGAGATAAGGTCTCCCTGTTTGCCCAGGCTGATCTCGAACTCCTGGGCTCAAGCAGTCCTCTCACCTTGACCTCCCAAAGTGCTGGGATTATTGTATGCATGAGCCACCATGCCTGCCCTAACGTATTTTTGTTTAAAACCATTTATTAAGTGGTTGTGAAAATGTGAAGTGTTAAAAATTGCCACTACTGGCAGTTTTCTAAAAGCCTGTGAAAAAATTTTTTTTCATGATATTAAATCTTTTGTATTTCAGAATGAAACCCTTCTCTAAATAGCTTCCTTGGCAGAATGTTAGGTTTCTCATCCATAGAAAAAAAACAGAAATGAGGGAAAGAAATGCACACATAATTTTTTCATTTTCATGTGTATAGCTCAAAAGAATAAATGTTGTTACTTAAAATTTGGCAATATTTCATCATTTAATTACAATTAGAATAGAAAGAATGGGCCAGGTATGGTGGCTCACACCTGTAATCCCAGCACTTTGGAAGGCTAGTCTGGGCAACATAGTGAGACCCCTGTCTCTACCAAAAAGAAAAAAAAAAAGCTAGGCATGGATGCATGCACCTCTATTTCTAGCTACTCAGGAGGCTGAGGTGGGAAAATCACAGGAACCCAGGAATTCGAAGTTGCAGGGCACTGTGATCATGCCACTGCACTCCAGCCTGTGTGACAACAGTGAGACCCTGTCTCAAAAAAAAGAATACAGAGAATGGTTTCTCTGAAATATTAGGAATAATAAAGACTAGAGCTTTCTTTATTGAGAAGTCTTTTGAGACCATAACATACCAAAGCTGCTGAGTTTCTTAAAAAAAAATTACAGAGGGTGGGGCGTGGTGGCTCATGCCTGTAATCCCAGCACTTTGGGAGGCTGAGGCGGGCGGATCATGAGGTCAGGAGATCGACACCATCCTGGCTAACATGGTGAAACCCTGTCTCTACTAAAAATACAAAAAATTAGCCAGGCGTGGTGGCGGGCGCCTGTAGTCCCGGCTATTCGGGAGGCTGAGGCAGGAGAATGGCGTGAACTCAGGAGGCGGAGCTTGCAGTGAGCCGAGATCGCACCACTGCACTCCAGCCTGGGCGACAGAGCGAGACTCCATCTAAAAAAAAAAAAAAAAAAAAAAAATTACAGAGTATTTGTGTTATCAAAAAAAATTAAGTGATATTTAGTATAATGTGCAACATGCATTTCATTATTTGGTAATTCTTTGAAAATTGGTAGTTCATTTTGACTTAGGAATTAAATTTTTGAAACAGATTTACTTTCCTAATTTTGTTTAGCTCAGGTGAATATAATTGCTAAAAGTTGTATGTTATATTAATAAATGTATATCATTTGGCGCTAGAGAGAAAATGACTCCAGACTTACTGAGTAGCATAAGAAATCCAATTTATAGTTTGTACTATATTACTTAAGTTTATATTTATAAGTAATAGTTCATTGGTTAAAATTGTTCTTTTCTCGCAAATCTCTATCATGCATATGGAAATATAAGTTGAGATTCAGTTTGTGTTAACCAGGTCAGCATGTGCAAAGTAATATCTTTGGAATAAAACAAAGTAGAATCTTCATCTTTCCAACTAAGAAAAAACTGTAATTTGAATGTGAATTACTTAGGCATGGATATAACATATTTAGGAGATTTTATTTTCAAAGAGATTTTACAAAAATATTGTATATTTAGTGACTGCCCTTTGACACAGTGGGGTTTTTTTGTTTTGCTTTTAAATGATAGTAAAATAAATGACTCTATTTCTTTTCCTTTTTTGTCAATATAGACCAGATGCCTTAAGCCATAAAATCTTCAACTGGGCAGTTGAACCTGCCAAGTCTGAGAACTGTTTGGGAGTCATTCAAACTGCTGAGTATTCTGATTCTGACTTGAGCCATGAAGGACAAACAAATGTCCAGCCGAGTGAGAATTCTTTTTTTTTTTCTGTCTTTTTTTTTTTTTGAGACAATGTCTTGCTCTGTCACCTAGGCTGGAGTACAGTGGTGCGATCACAGCTCACTGCACCACTGAGGCTTAACCTCCCCAGGCTCAAGTGACCTTCCCATCTCAGCCTGTCAAGTAGCTGGGAGGCACTACAGGCACATGCCACTATGCCTGGCTAATTTTATTTATTTATTTATTTTATTTATTTTTTTATTTTGTAGAAATGGGTTTTCGCCATGTTGCTCAGGCTGGTCTTGAACTGGGCTCAAGCAATCCACCCACCTTGGCCTCCCAAAGTGCTGGAATTACAGAAAGGAGCCACCGTGCCTGGCCAAGAATTCTATGTGCTTGTTTACCCCTTCCAATATTTTGAGGAAGAAATGTAAAATGTTTTCCCTCATACAGCATTTGCATTTACTAGTCTCAGTGGTCTTGAATTACTAAAAGCCTGATGAGAGGAATAGGAGAGAGATAATGCTGTTTAGTTATATCCTGTTTACTGAAGTTTAATGGATGTATAAATGACAATGGGTGTATACACATTTTCAGCTGCTCTTTCCATGCCTGCAAAGGCTCCTCCTTGAGAGGGCCCATTGCCTGTAATCTCAGTATTTGACAGTGGGGATACTAAGATTCACGCTGTTGAACCACGATTGTGCCTTTTTCTCCCCTCACTTCAGTTAATGTTTCACAATTGGTCTAAGCCCTTGGTCTAAGAAAGTGAATATGTAGGAAGGGGCAAAGAAATGTGGCGGATACATTTAGCCACCTTGCTCAGCTTTTCAGAGCCATCAAAGCTAAGTTTACTTTTTTTTTTTTTTGAAACAGAGTCTCGCTCTGTAGCCCAGGCTGGAGTGCAGTGGCGTGATCTTGGCTTACTGCAACCTCCTCCTCCCGTGTCCCTGTTCAAGCAATTCTCCTGCCTCAGCCTCCCAAGTAGCTAGGATTACAGGCATGCGCCGCTAAGCCCAGCTAATTTTTGTATTTTTAGTAGAGACGGAGTTTCACCATGTTGGCCAGGCTGGTCTTGAACTCCTGACCTCATGATTCGCCCGCCCCCCCACCCCCCGCCTCGGTCTCCCAAAGTGCTGGGATTACAGGCGTGAGCCACCGTGCCCGGACAGCTAAATTTCCTCGGTCTCCCAAAGTGCTGGGATTATAGGCGTGAGCCACTGTGCCCGGCCAGCTAAATTTACTTCTAAAAGAGGTGGATGAAACATTTCTTCTGGTTAGCACCTCAGAGGCAATATGAAATTTGTATTTAGTAAACATTTATAAACTACTTACTATATGAGCATTGTTCTAAGCCCTTCACAAATATTATAGTAACTCATTTAATAACAGCCGGATAAAATTCTTGACAAAACCTGTAAAAATATGTTAGTAATTTGGTACTTTGATAAAACTTAAAAGATTTGCTATGGTTGTACGATTGTTTACAGAAAGACAATACGTTTTTGCGGATATTTGATTTTAGTTTTCATATTTAAGTTGAAGATGATACAGTGAAAAGTTGTGGGATATCAAAACAGCACTTAAGAAGCAACATCAGAAATCTTATTAGTTAAAATACTGTGTGGTTTGATTATCACCCCTAATCTTTAAATATTTTGTTAGGGTTTTATTGCTAAAATAATGCTGGAAACATTTATCAACATGTGTGTTTCATGGTATAACATGTATGGGCGAAATGCTATTTTGTCTGTGCATTTCAAATTAGATGATATAAAGAAAAGTGAATGTAAATGTTTCTCTCCTGTATCAAATTTCTCCTTTTGTTTTCTGATTCTTGTGTGGTAGTGTATTTACTCCTTTTTGGCCAGTTGAGCCCCAGAAAAAAGAAGAGCTTCAAGCAAGTACATGATGGCATGTTTAATTTTTTTTCCCCTTTTAGCTTGCCTACATATTTTATGGTTTATAAAGTATGTATTGCAGCTCTGCCATGTTCATTTTGAAAATTCCATTTAAAAACTAAACTTGTAAGGACAAGTAAACAATCTCAAAAATGTTTTGTTGGATTTTGTATTTTCTTTATATAGTAGGTGATTCTGAATTAATATTAAGAATTGGGCTTAGTCTCAATTGTTATGTAGAAGCTTTTAATGCCCTTTTCAGATATAATATTTCCTATATTCAGATAGTACAGAGCAAACCAAAGTTATCAGATTGTTATACTTTAAAAAAAAATTAAAGTTCTTTCATCTCCCATTTCCATATTATAAATTTTTGTGTTTTAAGTCTTTTTGATGTCAAACTAAATATTTTGATGGAAATTATTTATCCTGATGCTTCCACATAGTGTGTTTCCTGTTCTTAATATTTTATTTATACAAAGTTACATTTGGGTTAACTTCATCCGTTAGGGCTCAGCAGACTACAGCTAGGAGGCCAAGACTGGCCTGGCACCTATTTTTGTTTATCAGGTTTTATTGGAACACAGCCACACTCATTTGTTTAAGTGGTTGCTTTCATACTACAACAGCAGAGTTGTGTAGTTGTGATGAGACCTTATGGTCTGCAAAGCCTAAAATATTTACTATCTGGCCCTTTACAGAAAAAGTGTGCCAACCCCTGCTTTAAATTGCAGAGGATTTAATTTTGGGCTTCGTCAGCCATTCCATAGAATATTTTGGTTTATATGAAGACAGTTCAGTATTGGTAGATTCATAATTGAACCTTTATATAGGCAGGCAATTGAAATTTCCGTCAGTGATTTGTGAGTTGGTTAATAATGAATATGTAAGACTACATCCCATAAAATTAAGGAATTAATGTCATTATGTGACAAACCAATTTTTTTGTGCCTCTGTTTCCTCAATTGTGAAAATTGGACTAAACTTTAAGGTCTCTTTTTCTTCTGCAGTTCAAATATCAGTTCCTTGCGCATTTTATATTCATTTTGAAAAGTAACTTATAAGTATTAGTAACTAGAAGAACCTTTTATTCTGAAATTTTATTATTAAAAAAAAACAAACCCCAAAAAACAAGTTCAATGTGAGGAGCCAGAAGCTATCATTTGTAAGTTAAGGCTAAATACAGATTCTGAATTTGAGGTGCTTTAAGGAAATGAAAAAAGAACGTATATATTTTTTACATTAGCCTCTACTTTATTCTTTAAATATTTTTAACTTAATACATTATGCATCTATGATATTATTCTTTGAATTTTCAGTCTTTTCTGTGTTACGTGAAAGAATATTCAGGTCTACAATTTAGGGAAATTTTTAGGTAGGTAGTTATTTTTCATGTTCAGCAAGACTGAAAATTAAGCTTTTTTTTTTTTTTTTTTTTGAGGCAGGGTCTCGCCCTGTCACCCAGGCTGGAGTGCAGTGGTGAAAATTAAGCCTTTTTAAATCTTAATAATTCTTGCTAAAACACAGAAGGCAGATAAACCATATATTCTTTGCCATTCTACATTATTTTACTAGGATACATATAAATTATTTCATATTTACTTTGTAATATTAGCTCCCTGTTACAAATTTTGAAGTTCTAGGGTTTAATTGACACCAGTATAGTAATTCAAAAATAAGATTCTACATTGAATATTGTGTTAGTTTGTTTTCTCTGTGGGCATTAGTGGTTAAGTAGTTATCTTCCCAAACTTTTCTATCTAGTTATATAACTGATAGAATGTTTATGCATATTTAATTGGGTACCTTAAGATACTTTCCTAATTGAGAAATTTAGTATATTCACATAATAGGATGTTATACAGCAATCAAATAAATGAACCATGGTTACACATGGTAATGTGGATGAATATTAGCAATATTATATTGAGTGAAAGAGTATGTCCAAAAAGGTGATATAAAATGATACTCTTTTTTAAAAGTCAACAACAACTAAAACCGTTATTCATCTTAGGAATACATTAAAACAATAAAAACAAGGAAATAATAAACCCAGGCTTCAGGATAATAAAACTTAGGTAGCAAGAGATGGGCTGGAGGAGGAGCAAATAGATAGAAGTTACCGTTAGTTTTCTACTTCTTGTGTTCACAGATGTTTATTATAAATATGTGATTTCAAAATTGGGCCATGCATGGACCAATGATGAGAGTATATCATGAACAAAGGATTGTAGTTAATCAAATTTATGTATCTGAGATCAGTTAAATTAAAGATTTGTAAGAATTGGACATTTATATATTTATTTAAAGCTAATATTGACAAATGACTTGGACAGTTGCTGTTGTGTTCAAACGTGTTAACATTTTGCTGTCTAATGTAAAGATTTTAGCTTAAAAAATACCCACTGTCAAATCTAATGGTATTATATTTAGCAACTATTTTGATGCCACTTGATAATTTTATATAGGTATCATTTTACAGTAAATCTCATATATTCTTGTCTGTGAAACTTTGCTTCCTCTATATAGGAGTTTCACAACCTGCAGTAAATATGCACATGACACAGTCAGTGAGAATGTTCCTTATATTAATGAAACCCAAAGGGTGATGTTTGTGTCTCCTTTTTGTGTAAGTTTACTTGCCCTTCTATATTCATTTTTTGGTAATGTTTCATTGCAGATATGTAGACACTTTGTTCAGTCTTAACTTGCCCTTTGTAATGATAATGTTAAATTAGATGAAATCTTTCTGTTTTGAGTAGGTCTTACCAGCAGTGTCTTAAGTGCCTAGTTCCTTTTTGTTCATAAATGATGATCTGGTTTAATACTGCAGAGCATTTTAAGCTAAGCATTTTGAGAACAGCTTCTGCCTTTCTTTTTCTTGTGGCAGCGTGTTGCTAAAGCGCTTACAGAGACACTGGTACATCAAACAGGGCTTTCCCTTTATTTTCTTACATTGCTCTAATTTTTGTTTGTTTGTTGTTTTTACCAAAGCATTTTGCTCAGATTCACTTAATGCATGCGTGTATTCAAACATGAGTATCCATTTTTCACCAGTTGGTTATGGTAGCAGCACTCAGCCTTATCTAGTTTCAGAATGTATGCTCTACTTGATTGCCGTTGATATATGTTTATTCTGTTTGTATATAGGTCCTATGCACAGTCAATTGGAATCCCTGAGTGACTCTTGGGCTCGCCTGAAACATAGCAGAGACTGGTTATGCAACTCCTCCTATTCCTTTGAGTCAGATTTTGATCTTACCAAGTCTTTGGGAGTTCACACTTTGATTGAAAATGTTGTAAGCTTTGTGAGTGGAGATGTGGGGAATGCCCCAGGTTTTAAAGAGCCAGAGGAAAGTATGTCTACAAGTCCCCAGGCCTCCATCATTGCAATGGAACAGCAGCAGTTAAGAGCAGAAGTAAGTCTTTGATATTTACTCCTTATGAGAGCTCTGGAAACTTAAAACTGAACCATTGAATGTATAGTTCTAGGGAAAACCTTTCCTTTTCTTCTGTTCCTTGCCTTCCCCTTTCCTGTACCTGAGCTTTTAAACATAACTTTCTTAACTAGAACAGCACGTTATTTTGTTTGAACTAGACAAGTGCATTTTAAAATTGTCATCTCTCAGAACAATATACTCAGAAGTCTTCATGTCTCCTACAAACTAGGGTGAGACTAGTTGATGACAATAGGTCATCAGAGCCTTTTTTTTTTTTTGGAGAAGGAGTTTCACTCTTATTGCCCAGGCTCTAGTGCAATGGTGAGATCTCGGCTCACTGGAACCTCTGCCTCCTGGGTTCAAGCGATTCTCCTGCCTCAGCCTCCAGAGTAGCAGAGATTATAGGCATGCGCCACCATGCTTGGCTAATTTTTTTGTATTATTAGTAGAGACGAAGTTTCACCATGTTGGCCAGGCTGGTCTCGAGCTCCTGACCTCAGGTGATCCACTTGCCTCGGCCTCCCAAAGTGCTGAGATTATAGGCGTGAACCACCGCTCCCGGCCCTGAGCCTTCATTTTTGACCCATTTGTCTCAGTGTAAATTAGACACCTGCTTTAGGTTAGAACCTCACAGAAATAATTGCTGCAATCAAGACCCACTGTTGAATGCTAAAATGAGTGAGCAAAACTTGAAAGAGACATAAGATGTTTGCATAGCCTTAAAGTATCTTCTCCCAAATATTTAGTAATTATTGTGGTTTTAACATGTCCACAATTCTTCCGTAGTTCTCCCTGCAGGAAGTGGAGATTAATTCTTCTCTCCTTGAGAGTGAGCTGGACTTAGTGGCTTGCTTCTAACAAATAGGCTATAGGAAGGAGATAAAATTGTAATTTCACATTGCAGAAAGCTGGCAGGTATCGCCTTAACTAAATGATTAAGATTGGCCGGGCGCGGTGGCTCACTCCTGTAATCCCAGCACTTTGGGAGGCCAAGGTGGGTGGATCACCTGAGGTCAGGAGTTTGAGACCAGCCTTACCAACATGGTGAAACCCCGTCTCTACTAAAAATACAAAAATTAACTGGGCGTGGTGGTGGACGCCTGTAATCCCAACTACTTGGGAGGCTGAGGCGGGAGAATCACTTGAACCCAGGAGGCAGAGGTTGCAGTTAGCTGAGATCACGCCACTGCACTCCAGCCTGGGCAACAAGAGTGAAACTCCATCTCAAAAAAAAAAAAAAAAAAAAAAAATCAAGATTAACATTACCTGTATTAAGTCATGTTGATATAGTGTAATGAGAACACTTTATGTGGTATTCTTCCCCCAAATCCATAATTCCACTGTAGTCATGAGAAAAAAATCAGACAACCCAAAATTTAGGGACATCTACAAAATATATGAACAGCTACTCCAAAGTGTCATCATAAAAAAGAAGGAAAGACAAAATCTGTCACAGGGTAGGAGAGACTAAAAAGTCATGGCAACTAAATGCAATGTGGTATCTAGGATTAAATCCTGGAACAGGAAATGAACATTATGGAAAACTAAAATCCAAATAAAGTCTTTTAATTAATACTATTTTACTTTAGGTTTAGTTAATAGTATTGTACCAATGTTAATGTCTTAGTTTTCATAAATGTACCATGGTTATGTAAGATGTTAAGATTGGGGAAGCTCAAGGAAGAGTATACAAGAACTCTCTGTACCATCTTTACAACTTTTCTGTATATCTAAAATTATTTCAAAATAATTTTTTTTTTTTTTTTTTAAAGAAGAAGGATAAGCTGATCAACTACAGTGATGGGGAGTGTCTTCCTAGGGAAGATAGGGGCAGAAGTTCAAGGAAATCACAGAGAAATAGTTCAGAAGTATTTCTCATTCCTGGGCTAAAGAGTATTCATTCTATATAAACTTATTAATAAAGAAAGCAATAGCACTACTACCTTATAGTTTTGAAACCTTCACATACATCTCCTTGTGAGCTTCACAATAGCTGTGTGAATAGATTAGATAAGGTATTATTAGTCTTATTTTATATACAAGGAAACAAATTCAGTAAGTTAAGTGACTTTCCCAAGGCCACACAGTAAGATAAAAGAGTCTGTCCTTGAAACCATGTCTCCTACATCCAAAGCTACTACTTTTCGTATTGTACTCTAACCTTTTCTATTCTGATGTGTGCTTATAGAGTTTTTAGAAATATCTTCATAAAAAGTAATAATAAAATAAATGTTTATCTTAGAATAGATTCATATGAAATGTCAGAATTTTCTAAGTGTTAAAAATACTGTTTTTGGCATACAGAGTTTAGTCGTGTCTGAGTTAAGTGAAGAACTCTAAAATACGTTTTTTTCCTCAAGCTTCGTTTAGAGGCACTTCATCAGATCCTCGTTCTATTGTCTGGGATGGAAGAAAAAGGTAGCATCTCACTGGCAGGAAGCAGGTTGAGTTCAGGCTTCCAGTCCTCCACACTACTCACATCTGTGAGGCTGCAGTTCCTAGCAGGGTGTTTTGGTTTAGGCACTGTTGGACACACAGGAGCCAAGGGAGAGAGTGGCCGATTGCATCACTATCAGGTAGGTGACACCTTGCGGTATATACAGATTTTAACTGTCATTTTACAAAGCCACTTTAATAATGTGAAACTTTTTGGTGTTTATGATTCAGTTTAAAAATACAAAGACTTTAAATTTTTTAAGATAGCTCATTGGTTTCGTTTCCTAAATAATGCAGTTGAGATTAGGTGAGCCATGGTATTATTGTACTATTGTAGATTATTTGCCGGCTCAGTTTTATTAATCCAGTTTTATTATCCAGTTTGGATGGGAATAGATCCAAGTAAGGATAGAGATTGGAGTTTGGGAGGATGGGTTTCAAGAGCTTATGTTTTGGATTTGATCATTTACCTAGTTTTTGTGATTCCTTTGATAACTTAGAAAAAAATGTTATCTTTATGTCTTTCATATTTAGGCAGGAAAAACTGCTTTGTGAGGAAATAGATTTTACAGACTCAGCCGGGCGTGGTGGCTCACACCTATAATCCCAGCACTTTGGGAGGCTGAGGTGGTCGGATCACCTGAGGTCAGGAGTTCAAGACCAGCCTGGCCAACATGACGAAACCCCGTCTCTACTAAAAATACCAAAAATTAGCTGGGTGTGGTGGTGGGCACCTGTAATCCCAGGTACTCAGGAGGCTGAGGCAGGGAGAATCTCTTGAACCCGGGAGGTGGAGGTTGCAGTGAGCCAAGATCACGCCACTACATTCCAGCCTGGGCAACAGAGCAAGACTCCATCTCAAAAAAAAAAAAAAAAAAAAGATTATGCAGACTCAACAATTATCAAGCATTTAAAATTAAATTTGGAGGCTGGGCATGGTGGCACCCACCTGTAGTCCCAGCACTTTGGGAGGCTGAGGCTGTTGGATTGCTTGAGCTCAGGAGTTTAAGACCCTCCTGGACAATATGGCGAAACCCTGTCTCTACAGAAAATACAAAAAATTAGCCAAGTGTGGTGGTATGTGCCTGTAGTCCCAGCTACTTGGGAGGCTGAGATGGGAGGATCACTTGAGCCTGGGAGGTGGAGGTTGCAGTGAGCCAGGATTGCACCACTGCACCCCAGCATGGGTGATACAGCAAGACCCTGCCTCAAAAAAAAAATTATTATATACTTTATATACTGAAATATAGTAAATAATTAAAAACCATTGTAAGGCTCTAGCATAGACTAGAAATAAAATGTTATTACTTCTTTTTGCAAGCAGGTATTATTATTGCTAATAGAAAAAGTAAATCTTTATGTGTAATTCAGGATGGGATCAGAGCAGCTAAGAGAAATATTCAGATTGAAATCCAGGTAGCTGTGCATAAAATTTATCAACAGTTGTCTGCTACCCTGGAAAGAGCCCTGCAAGCAAACAAGCATCACATTGGTAAGTAAACTGTCCTTGTAAATGCACAGTGCAGGTTACATTTTAGCCTGAGGTTATGGTACTAGTTATGTTCTATATTTTGTGTTTAACATTAGTAGATAAACTTATAGGTAAAGAATAAATAATTAAAAATAGTGTTTCATGTTATTAATATTTTAGAAAATGATTCATTTTAATAAATGCTTTGTTTACTCAAAGGAACATTCTTAACTGTCTCTTTGTCTTTTAGAAGCCCAGCAACGTCTCCTTCTGGTTACGGTTTTTGCCCTAAGTGTTCATTATCAACCAGTAGACGTTTCTTTGGCAATTTCCACTGGTCTGCTAAACGTATTGTCACAGTTGTGTGGTACAGACACCATGCTAGGACAGCCCCTGCAGTTGTTGCCAAAGACGGGTGTTTCCCAGCTTAGCACAGCTTTGAAAGTGGCCAGTACAAGGTTGCTCCAGATTCTAGCCATCACTACTGGGTAAGTATGGTAGATGTCTTTGTAGAACTGTCTGAAGTCTGGCCTTCCTCCATTTTACAATTCCCCCTTTCCCTCTAATCTGCTTTATGTATTTAAGCACTATGTTTGCCCTTCTGTGTGTTTGCCACTTATTTTTTTCTTTTATTTCACATAGGACCTATGCTGATAAACTGAGTCCCAAAGTAGTTCAATCTTTGTTGGATCTACTCTGTAGTCAGTTGAAGAATTTATTGTCCCAAACTGGTGTACTACATATGGCCTCTTTCGGAGAAGGGGAGCAAGAAGAGGGTGAAGAAGAAGAAAAAAAAGTTGACTCCAGTGGAGAAACTGAGAAAAAAGATTTCAGAGGTAATGTAAGCCTCTTTCTCTGTCTTTACTTACAAGCATTTATTAAAACCCCATTGTGTGCATATGATTAGAATGTAGAGTTCCTCTTCCTTATGAGGTATGATGGGATTTGTATTTGTTTATTTACAAACCCCTTTTCTCTTCACGTATATATGATTTAGATGAGCTTCTGACCAAATATCCTCTGCTTAGAGTCTGTTAACCCTCATGTTGTGACCATACTGCCCATTCTCTAGGTTCAGCCTCTCCTTGGCTGGCTGGGCTCTGAGACCTAGATTTTCGATGACTGATTTTCCCCAGGTTGCATTTTGCCTAGGGGGAAGCTTAGATGTTTTCTTAGCATTTGATCCTGACAAGCCATCTCTAACCTAAGTCCTGACCTAAACTTTCCCCCAGGCCAGGCGCAGTGGCTCACACCCGTAATCCCAACACTTTGGGAGGCCGAGGTGGGTGGATTGCTTGAGCCCAGGAGTTCAAGATCAGCCTGGGCAACTAAAAATACCAAAAATTAGCTGGGTGTGGTGGTGGGCACCTGTAATCCCAGGTACTCAGGAGGCTGAGGCAGGGAGAATCTCTTGAACCCGGGAGGTGGAGGTTGCAGTGAGCCAAGATCACGCCACTACACTCCAGCCTGGGCAACAGAGCAAGACTCCATCTCAAAAAGAAAAAAAAAAAAAAAAAAGATTATGCAGACTCAACAATTATCAAGCATTTAAAATTAAATTTGGAGGCTGGGCATGGTGGCACCCACCTGTAGTCCCAGCACTTTGGGAGGCTGAGGCTGTTGGATTGCTTGAGCTCAGGAGTTTAAGACCCTCCTGGACAATATGGCGAAACCCTGTCTCTACTAAAAATACAAAAATTAGCCTGGCATGGTGACGCATGCCTTTAGTGCCAGCTGCTTGGGAGGCTAAAGCACAAGAATCACTTGAACCCGGGAAGTGGAGATTGCAGTGAGCTGAGATCACACCACAGCACTTTAGCCTAGATGACAGAGCGAGAGAGAGCCTGTCTCAAAAAAAAAAAAAAAAATTCCCCAGCATCAAGGGTTTTGATACCTGTTTGTTTGTTTTCTGGGTTTTTTTTTTGTTTTTTTTTTTTTTGAGACAGAGTCTCACCCTGTCACCTAGGCTGGAGTGCAGTGGCATGATCTGGGCTCACTGCAACCTCTGCCTCCCAGGTTCAAGTGATTGTCCTGCCTCAGCCTGAGTGGCTGGGGTTGCAAGTGTGTGCCACCACACCCAGCTAATTTTTGTGTTTTTATTAGAGACGGGGTTTCGCTATGTTGGCCAGGCTGATCTTGAACTCCTGACCTCAAGTGATCCGCCCACCTTGACCTCCCAAAGTGCTGGAGTTACAGATGTGAGCCATTGCGCCTGGCCTGATATTTGGGAACTGGATTATAATTAGGAGGAGCTCGACTTCTTCCTAGACTGTTCTGTTCTCTAGTCACCAATAATTCTTTATTATACTTAGTCATCATAATTATAGCATATTCATTTTTATTGTACAGAGATGTAAAAGATGTTTCAAGTTTAGGCTTTATTTTCTGACCTTTCCCCATTCTGTTCTTCAGGTTTTCAGAATTCAGTAGCTGACAGCCTAAGATTTTGAATTAGATTTGTGCTTACTGCAGTTTCTAGGTTAAATTATGTGATATAAGACTATTTCTTGTTGGCTCTTGGTTGTAACGTAAACTTGTCTCTTCACTGTAGCTGCTCTTAGGAAACAACATGCAGCCGAACTCCATCTAGGGGATTTTTTAGTTTTTCTTCGCAGAGTTGTATCTTCAAAAGCAATTCAATCAAAAATGGCTTCCCCAAAGTGGACAGAAGTGCTTCTAAATATAGCATCTCAGAAATGTTCTTCAGGTACATGTCCTTTGCCTTTGTCTTAGAGTATTTATAGATATTACTTGTATTTTATTAAGATAATGCCAGACTTTAGCAACACTCTATGCATAACCTTGATTTGAAGACTTTTCTTTCTTATTTTCTGCGTACCTATTTGATCAAAAGAAAACTAATTTCAGAAGTAAAAATTGGCAGAAAATAAATAATGTAGCTCTGGAGAAGATCATGGAATTTATCTAGAGAACTTCATCCTCTTTGTTCAGATTGCAAAACTAAGAGTAAGCAGAGAACATCCTGTTTAATATGATATTTTAGCACAGATTCTGACCTTGCTTCTTGAATTATCAAGATGCAGGTCTGAATTTGTACAGTCTCTCTTATCATAATGTGATTTCTGTTGCCTTGATTGTGACTTCTGATTGTTTGATATTTATCACAGTTCTATGGAATAAGCTTAATCCCTGGTCCTTACCCTAAAAGGTCTGCTTACATAGATTACAGTCAGTCCTTTCCTGTTCTCTTTTGCTAAAATTGTGGTAAAGTGTACGTAACATAAAATTTACCATTTTAATCATTTAAATGTACAATTTAGTGACATTAAGCTTATTCACAGTATTATACAACAATCACTGCCATCCATTTCCAGAACTTTTCATAATCTCTAATCTAAGTATGCCAAACATAATGTAATCCTCTATGGCACATGGTATTTTATATGTTTACATGCTCAATATACTTTTTTTCTTAATTAGTATAACTTACAACTGCTCCTTTTCCTTTAATAAGGTAAGGCTTATATTAAGTTTCAAGAGGATAAAGAAAAATCAGATATTCATTTATTTTCAACTGATCTTATTACAGTTATATGTATTTTTTAATTACATATTTATGTATCAATATCCTATTTTCTACCTTGGATTACTTCATTTATTTATTTATTTTTTATTATTTTGAGACAGAGGCTCTCTGTGTCGCCCAGGCTGGAGTGAAGTGGTGTGATCTCAACTCACTGCAACCTCTCACTTCCGGGCTCAAGTGATCCTCCCGTCTCAGCCTCCCAAGTAGCTGGGATCACAGGCGTGCACCACCACTCCCAGCTAATTTTTGCATTTTTAGTAAAGGCAGGGTTTCACCACGTTGGCCAGGCTGGTCTTGAACTCCTGGCCTTAAGTGATCTGCCCGCCTCAGCCTCCCAAAGTGCTGGGATTACAGGTATAGGTCACCATGCCCGGCCCTTGGCTTACTTTAGAAAAGTACAGTCTGTTTACTCCCCGTTAACCCTAACAATCCCTGTGAGACAGTGCATGGATGGGGAGAGACAATGAGAGGGAATAATAAGCATGAGCTTTGGAGATTAACAGACCTACTTAAAACTCTACCTCTATGAGCTTGTGTGGCTTTGGTCAAGTTACATAACTTCTCTGAGCCTCATTTTTCTCAACAGTAAAATGGGGCTGTAATTCAGTTTGTGAGGATTAATAGAATGTATGTGTGTGAAATGTGTAGCATAGCATAGTATGTGGCACAGATACTTTTTTACAATGCTTTTCCCATTATGTATACATAAAAACTGAGGCATAAGCATGAATGTATTCATACGCATTTATGGGTACAGGATGGATCCAGAATTCTTGCGATAATAGTTTGAAATCAAGTTTGTTCCACCCATAAATGTTTAGCAGCCTCAGGAATTTTTTTCCCAGAAGTTCATTTTTACTTTGAATTTAAGTCACATTGATAATAAGAAAATGTCTTTTCCCCTCCAGGTATTCCTCTGGTTGGTAACTTAAGAACAAGGCTCCTTGCACTTCATGTCCTTGAAGCTGTGCTGCCAGCTTGTGAATCTGGTGTAGAAGATGATCAAATGGCCCAGGTTTTTATTTTTGAAGTTATTAGAAGATGTTTTCCATATTTGCAAAATGATTCACCCGAATCTGTACTTAACAGTCTCTTCAGTTGTAAATGTGTCTTATTCAGTAGCATAACGTTTACTTTTAGGACTGCTTTCTTTATTATTTCACCCCCAAGGAGAGAGCAAAAAAAATTAAGTTATGGGGTGTGAGAAGTAGAGGGATAGAGAATATTCTGCAAGGTCAGGAGGAAAGAAAAATCTGGAATTTCTTACTAGGTTTGGACCGCTATAGGAAGAAACATGTGGGCGTGTCCTAATCAGAGGTCTAAATAGTAAGGCAAAATGGGACCCACTTTCTAATGGGTTAATATTTCTTTTTTTTTTTTTTTGAGATGGAGTCTCACTCTGTCGCCCAGCCTGGAGTGAGTGCAGTGGTGCGATCTCAGCTCACTGCAGCCTCTGCCTCCTGGGTTCAAGTGATTCTCTGCCTCAGCCTCCAAGTAGCTGGGACTATAGGCACATGCTACCATGCCTGGCTAATTTTTGTATTTTTAGTAAAGACGGAATTTCACCATGTTGGCCAGGCTGGTCTCAAACTCCCGACCTCAGGCAATCCACCCGCCTCAGCCTCCCAAAGTGCTGGGATTACAGGCATGAGCCACCGTGCCTGGCTTCTAATGGGTTAATATTTCTAAAAAGTGATATTTAACTTATAACCACTAAAAGTAGCTGTTGAACACTGGTATAATCAAACTTCGCATGCGAGTTAATATTACAGTTAACATGATACAGCTTTTCTAAAAATACTTAGTTACTTTTTTACAAATTTTATCCTTTTTTCTTCAATAAAACAGATTGTTGAGCGCTTATTTTCCCTTCTCTCTGATTGTATGTGGGAGACACCCATTGCTCAGGCCAAACATGCTATTCAGATAAAGGAAAAAGAACAAGAAATAAAACTACAGGTAATTGGTTTTTCCTAAAAGGTATTTCTTAACAGCATAAGTGAATATTCTGTCACTTGTCTCTGAATGCCTGTTCCTCTGAGGCACCTTGCTCTATCATTTGTTCCATCTCCTCTCTTGGCATTCTGTCTCCCTCTCTACTGATTCCCTCCCCTCAGCTTATAACCACCCTTAACTCATTTCCCCTCTCCTAAATCACATTTTTATCCATGAAGCCTTCTCTGTTTTCTCTCTCGTCCTGTACTACTAAGCTTCTTAGAAGAGTAATCTGCATGTTTCAGCCACTTTCTTCTCATTATCTCTTCAAAGTACGAAATTAAATGACAAAGATAAGCATTTGTTGCTAAATATAGTGTATCCTTTTTTTTCCACTACTTACTTTACCTCTGGAAACTCTAGCCTTTTGTTATTTTCAAAACACTTTCTCCTGGATCTCCGTATATTCTCTGCCAATCCTGATTCCCTTTGAAAGCAACTCTTTTTTGGTGCCACTTTTACCTTGCCTTCATCTCAAAATGTTGGTTTTCCACAGAGTTTGATCCTTAGCTTTTCCAGCAGTCTCATCCATACCCAAAGCAGGGGACCAACATGCTTTGATTCATGGTTTTAAAAGATCAGTCTGCAGTGCCTTCCAAACTTAAATGCTAGCCTGGGTGTCTCCCCCTCAAACCCTTCCCCCCGCCGCTTTTTTTGTCCCATTTCTGATTGAAAGCACCACCATTCACCTAGTTTCCCAAACCCAAATTCCTGGGAATGCTAGATTATCCTAATGCCCCCATACATGTAGTCACTAGCCTCCATTGACTTATAGCTTGTGAATCCATCTCTTCATTTACCTTAATTCCTATCTTGGTTTTTGTGATTCCACACTTTTCCTGGTTCTCCTTCTACTTTGATAGAATGGCCTGTTCTCATTCTCCTTTATAGGTTCTTCTTCTATTCAATCTAAGTGTTGGATTAATCCCCATTCCTTCTTAAGAAACCTTATTCAGACTCATATGCCCATTTCTTATTCAGACTCATTAATCCACATTTCTTCTCAAAGAAACCTTATTCAGACTCATTTAAGACTTGATTCCCAAGTTTTAAATTCAAGTTCTGGCATTTCCCCTGAATTGTAGACTTATATCCCCATCTTCTACTAGTTTTATCACTTAAATGTCTAATAGGCATCTCATACTCAGTATGTCAAAAATGGCGCCCTTAATCACGTTCTGTTTCTTCCCCCAGGCTTTCCCAGCCTCCTAGTGAGTTACTCAAGTGAAAAACCTAGGAGTCATCTTGATGCCTCACCCCCATTTCTCTATCCATACAATCTCTAGATTCTGTTGGCTCGTCTTTAAAATGTGACTTGAATTTGCCTACCTCCTTATCTTTTCTGTCATCACCCTGTTCCAAGCCATTATCATCTCTGGCCTGAACTATGCAGTAACCTCCTAACTGTTCTCTCTGCTTCCATTGTTATGCCCTAAAGTCCATTCTCTGCACAGGGTCCAGAATGATCTTTTAAAATTGTAAATCAGAGCATGTTGGTCCCCTGCTTAAAATACTCCAATGGTTTCTCATCATTCTTGGGATAAAATCTAGAGTTCCTTGTCCTCTCCCCTTTGCTCACTATAGTCTAAGCAACTTGCCTTCTTCTTCTTGTAGTTCTTTAACACAGTAATCCTGCTCATTCCTTAGGGCTTTAAACTGGCTCTTACCTCTAGATATGTTTTTTAGAAATTTCTTGTCATTCAGGTCTCAATTATCACATCTTCAGAGAGTTCTTCCCTAATCAATCTAGAGTAGTTGCCACACACTCTTTGTCATGTCACCTGCTTTAATTTCAACATATCACTTAATCCTTGTATTTTCTTATTTTTTCTTTTTCTCTTCCAAAATATAAGTTCTATGAGAGCAGAGACCTAATACCCTGCTGAATATGGAGGACCTGATAGGATACCGGGCAGAGAATAGATGCTTAATAAATGCACATTGAATGAATGAATTCAGGCCCTCACTATTTCTTTCCTTCTTTTTTTTTTTGAGACAGAGTCTCGCTCTGTCACCCAGGCTGGAGTGCAGTGGCGCGATCTCTGCTCACTGCAGCCTCTGCCTCCCCGGTTCAAGCGATTCTTCTGTCTCAGCCTCCCGAGTAGCTGGGATTACAGGCACCTGCCACCACACCCGACTAATTTTTGTATTTTTAGTAGAGACGGGGTTTCACCATACTGGCCAGGCTGATCTCAAACTACTGACCTCGTGATCTGCCCGCTTCGGCCTCTCAAAGTGCTGGGATTACAAGCGTGAGCCACCACACCCGGCCCCCTCACTATTTCTTACTTGAACTTGCAGCGATATCCTGATTAGTCAGTCTCTCTGTCTTCATCCTGTATACCCTTCGTAAAATGGGTATACAGATGTGATCAGAGATCTCCTATGTACATCATTCTGTGTAGGTCTCCCTAATGTCAGTAGAGTAAAATTCAAACAATATGACACAGAAGGTTTTCCATTATTTGATTTCTTCTTCTCTTTCTGGACTTGTTTTCTGCCAGTTTCATCTTCCAGTCATTACATACTGCTTGTCTTTAAATCACTGAACTCTGTTGCATGTCTCTGCCTGGGCACATGCTGTACACACTGCCTTAAAATGCCTCTCCCCTTTGACCAGCTGCTTACTGCCTTCTCATCATTCAGGACTCAACTTAGAAGTCACCTCCTTTTCAACATTACTTCGTCCTTCTCAAGCATGGTTAGACACACTTTTATGTTTCTACTATACCTATTATGTAATTTTGATTATTCTCCCACTGTAATACTAGCATTATGTATTTGTCTTCTGTCCACTAATGACCTAAGCTCTTTATGGGAAGGGACTATGCTCTGTTTATCATTGTGTTCCTGTTGCCCTGCATAGTAACTGATTCATAGTAGATACATAATAAATATTTGTGGGATAAAACCAAGGAGCCTCAGAATATATCTTACCTGAGACGTGGATTATTCCAAAATATTGACCCAGCTTCTTTTCTGGTAGAAGCAGGGCGAGTTGGAAGAAGAAGATGAGAATCTTCCTATCCAAGAAGTATCCTTTGACCCAGAGAAAGCTCAGTGTTGCCTAGTGGAGAATGGACAGATTTTAACTCATGGCAGTGGAGGGAAAGGATATGGATTGGCATCTACAGGAGTAACTTCTGGGTGCTATCAGTGGAAGGTACGTAGAAAATCTAATTAGTTTTTAGCATTTTGTCTTTTAGTCCTTTTTTTTCCAGGTTCTTATAATAAATGTGTAGAAAGACTGAAAAAAAATGATATGTAAATGTTCTATTATTATGTAAGATAATATAAATGGAAACCAAGTGAAGGATATCCAGGAACTCTGTGCTATTTTTGTAACCCTTATAATTCTAAAGTTATCTCAAAAATTTTAAAAATGGATGTTTAAAATCATGCTATAGCCCTCCCATAAGGAGTCACACAGAACACATTTTCTTCTAGCAATGAAAATGAAGCAAAGCGTGTGATGTTTTTGTCTAGAAAAGCCCATTAGAGATTCAGTGCCCACAATTTTTATAGGGAACTGTTCATATTGGTACCCTCTGCCTGGCATGTACTAAAATTTTAGATTCCCAGAAGGAAAGCTAGTATTTAGCGTAAACCATATTTTGTTCGTACAATCTAGATACAATAAGCCAGCCTATATCAGTTGGGTAAAATTTTTATCAGTATAGGGGACTGTTTACCAGTCAAGTTCCCCCATGCCAGCCAAGGGCCAACATTGCAAGCAGGCATTTCTAAGGATAGTAGTCTCTGTTGTGTTAACTCCTTCTTTTGCACAGTCTACTCCTTTATCTCTTGGGCATGGTGTATATACAGTAAAACTATCAATAGGACCCCATGCAGGGGGATAAGATTGGCCAGTAATATTGACTTCAGTTATGCCTTTTAGGGGTCCTAGACTTAGCCAGTTACAACAGATCTCATTAATCAACAGGTCTATCTTAAAAAGCCATGTGACTTCATTCTTAATCTTTTGTCTTAACTTTTAAAATGTAGATTCGTCATCAATTTAGCACCAGACAACTCTGGCCAGTCCAGGACTGAGGTATTATGATAAGGTACACACACAAGAAATATAATCCCTTAGGGCATATGTGTTGCCCTTGGAAACAAAGAATTTATAATGATTAGAGCACCTGTAATCAGAACATATAATAGGCAGCACAGGTTAACATGACACCAATGTGACCTGCCCCCATGGGGCCTTCCACTCTGTGCTCCCAGTTCAGTCTGAATAATTAAGTTGAGTCTTGGTTTCAGAGGGACTGTCTGAAAGCAGTCAGTTTTAAAGGATTTTGTTTTCTGTGACATCATTATTCCCGCCTCAAGAGTATGGATGACATCTCAAGGTGTTTTGTGGAAACTGCAGGAGTTGGAGCCACCCACTGTGGTCTTTTGACAGACTTGACAAATTTGATGAGAAGCTCAGCAATCAGTTTGAATTTAAAGTGCTCACAGCAGCTTTCAAGACAAAATTGTTTTGTTTTCTTTTGTGTTTTTGGTTGAGACGGAGTCTTGCTCTGTCGCCCAGGCTGGAGTGCAGTGGTGCGATCTTGGCTCACTGCAACCTCTGCCTCCCAGGTTCAGGCGATTCTTTTGCCTCAGCCTCCCATTTAGCTAGGACTACAGGCGCCTGCCACCACGCCCGGCTAATTTTTTATATTTTTAATAGAGACAGGGTTTTGCCATGTTGGCCAGACTGATCTCGAACTCCTGACCTCAGGTGATCCACTCACCTTGGCTTCCCAAAGTGCTGGGATTACAGGTGTGAGCCACCGCGCCTGGCCCAACATAGATTTTTTTTCCCCACTAGAAGATAGAGAGCTTTTAGGAACAGTTCTGAAAAACAGATCATTAATGCCCTCCCCACTCCTCTATATTTTCCCAAGTCTTGAGTTTTTGTTTTTTCTCTGTATGAAATTGAGTGTCCCATTTAGTAATTACAACTTTAAATTTTTTAATTTTTAAAAATCATTTGTTATTTTTATCTAGACCTTTTGTCCAGAAGGGTTAGATGCAAGAGGAAGAGTTTTCACACAAAAACATTCATTTGCATACAACTTAACCAGAAAGGTTAGGAATCGGCCAGGACAAAATTTCAGTTACAGTTTATTTTTTTCAAAATAGGTTTATAAAACCTTCTACGTCTTTCGTCCTAATCATTCATCCAGTGAGCAGTCTGGAAAAGATCAGTTTCTTTCTGAGAACAGTTTTATTTAGTAAACTGCCTTATTGGTGTGTGGTGTTTATCAGGAGAAAGGTGAGGGATGTAGAGTCAAATGACCAGTCCCTTGTTGCAAACTGCAACTATTCTAGAAAGCTTAACATGTTGGGACATCACCTAGAGGATATTGAGAATACAATCTCTTAAAGAGTGAATGGAAGTATATTGCTCCCAGAAAACACACTCTTTTCGTGGATACCTGCAAGAGACCTGGAGAGTCCAGCCAGCATCCAAGATGTTTTTCAGACTTTGTGGCCCCACAGAGGGGGAGTGTTCCAAATCCACAACAGTCCCAGATTTTGAGTTTTGTTCATTCAGCTTGTGCCTGCTTTTAGCCGAGCACAGCTCACTTTGGGTTGAAATAACCTAGAGCACACAGTGTCAGGTTTTAGCTTATAGTCAGGTCCAGGCAATTAGAATGTGTGAGTTCAGGATTCCAAGCCAGCAGGTTTTTGGGGCAGCAGTTAAATCTAGATGGAGCCAGTTATGGGGGCATGTGCCTATAGTCCCAGTACTTGGAAGGCAGAGGCTGGAGGATTGCTTGAGCCCAGGAGTTTGAAGCCACAGTGAGCTCTGTTTACACTACTGCATGCCAGCCTGGGTAACAGAAAGAGACCCTATCTCTTAAAAACAATAACAAACCCTAGATGGTGTAGGACCTGACAATAGTGTTTTAAGTCCAGGCTTGAAAACAAGGCTTTTCTAAGCTCTGTTTGCTTGTCAATCTTGGAGTCCAAATTGACCCACTCAAAAATATGTACTTAGGCTAGAAAGTCATCAGCCTGTAAGTGTTAGACATATGATTTTATAAGAACTCATTGGCCACTGAATGTTTTTTAAAACTCTAAAAGCATATCTCTATATCTCCATCTAGAGCTTGCCTCTCTTTTATTTTATCTCCGTTTTCCCAGAGGCTCCAATAGGAAAAAATCATAGCAAAAACCCACCAGTTATAGACACTTGTTTTGTTTCCAATATAGAGTTTAAATTCCAGTCCACCCACTGGTGGCAAAAAGCAAGTAAGTTGTGTCCCACTAGTATGTTTTTCTTTTGGAGCTTTCCCTGATCAGGATGAAACTTCAGCATTTATGAAGTTACAAGCTTGTAACATTTTGCATCTTAATTTTTTTTTCTTTTTTTTCTTTTTTTTTTTTGAGACAGAGTCTAGCTCTGTTGCCCAGGCTGGAGTGCAGCGGCACAAGCTTGGCTCCCTGCAACCTCCGCCTCCCAGTTTCAAGGGATTCTCCTGCCTCAGCCTCCCAAATAGGTGGGACTGGAGGCACGCATCACCATGCCTGGCTAATTTTTGTGTTTTTAGTAGAGATAAGGTTTCACCATGTTGGCCAGGCTGAACTTGATCTCCTGACCTCAAGTGATCTGCCTGCTTCTGCCTCCCAAAATGCTGAAATAACAGGCATGAGCCATCATGCCCAGCCTTTGCATCATTTTTTTTTATCATACATCTAGATGTAGTCGCCACAAAATAAAGCTGTTTTTAAAAGTTTTCTTCCTCCCTTCTCACATCTTAAGTTTACTCAAACCTCTAGCAATAAATTTAGCATTTACGAGATAAATTGTGGCAGGGGGAGAACCTGCTGTAGCAATAGCAGCAGCTCAGCTTAAGAAAATAGCTGGAGTAGTTCCTTTCTATTCTTGTTTGTTTGTTTTTGTATATTTTGTAGAGATGGGGTTCTTGCTCTCTTGCCCAAGGTAGTCTCAAACTCCTGACCTCAAGCAGTCCTCCCTCCTTAGCCTCCCAAAGTGCTAAGATTACAGTTGTGAGCCACTGCACCTACACTCAAAGCTGTCAGGGGTTTTTGAACCCTTTCCCCTCCCACTGGAGGAGAGAGCAACTACAAGCTAATTTTTCTACTCTGGCTCATCTAAAGCCCACTTGTGGGAATGTTTGGGCCCTTTCTCTTCGGGAAAGAAGTTGTTCCTGGAAGAAAGAACAGCACAGTTTTTACCTGAACTGCTCTTTTTTCCTAACTTTAGCTAGCAAGGCCAAGAGCATCCGGGGTAGCAAACCAACTCTCTTGTGGTTGGATTTATCTTAAAAATTGATAGGTAACTTTTGCCCCTCACAACAGATAGCAGCTCACCTTCTGTTTCATACTATGTGTAACTCCATAGCCACCTAGGTACCAGAGTTTTATCTTTTCCATTCGTCTCTTTTTTCCCAGCAATATTTAACTATATTCTAATGCATCAAGGTTGTTCTAGTGAATCTCATTGCTGCCACTGCTAAGTCGTGAGTCCCCAAGACCACCCTCACATTCAGAGATTCACTAGACGGACTTGTCAGACTCCACATGTTGATACACTCATGACGGAGACTTATTATAATGATGCAGTAAGGATATACACCCAGATAATAAGGGAAGGACACAGGTGAGGTATAGAAGAATCCATGTACAGGCTTCCTTCTGTTCTCTCCCTGCCATGAGCACAAGTGCACAAGCTTTCCCCAGGAAGAAAAATAACACGTATGTGATGTTTCTAGAGAACCCCATTAGAGATTCAGAACCCAAGGTTTTTACTGGGGGCTGGTCACGTAGACACCTTCAACCTGACATGTACCAACATTTCATACTCCCAGAAGGAGAGCAGCAGGTATTCAGCATAAACCACATTGTGTGTTTAAATGTTCTAGGTCAGTGAGCCACCTTTATCACTTAGGGGAAGTTTTTTTTTTTTTTTTTTTTTTAAATCAGCGTAAGAAACTTCACCAAATTCCCAGATCCTAGCCAAAGGCCAGTGTTGCAAGCATGCCTTTTTGAAAATAGTAATAGTCCCAACACTTTGGGAGGCCGAGGTGGGAGGATTGCTTGAGGCCAGGAGTTCAAGACCAGACTATGTAACATAACAAGACCTCATCTCTACAAGAAATAACTAGCCAGGCATGATGGTGTACACCTGTAGTCCTAGTTACTCAGGAGACTGAGGCAGGAGAATTGCTTGAGCCCAGGAATTTGAAGCTTCAGTGAGCCATGATCATGCTATTGTACTCCAGCCTGGGAAACAGAGTGAGACCCCATCTCTTTAGAAAATTAAAAACAAAACAAAACAAAACAATACACCTAGTCTCAGGCTTAATATATTAACTCTTTCTAAACAGAGGTATATGCAAGAGAGTAGTTAAAATCTATATGTAAAGAATTAAAGTTTTCATTAATTTCTGGACTAAACATACTTCTTCAGCTTCATTATTAAGTTGTAAGTTCGAATTGCTTATTTTAAATACTATAGATATTCAAAGGTATTCTAAATGTTCTGCAAGATAAAGAGTAAGTTTGTTTTAAAATCTTTCTAAATTGATGCTATTATTTTCATGTTATTTTTATTTATGCTGAAAAGAACATGTTCCCATAAATGCGTTAGTATTATTTTTAAACATATTTTCAGTATTGGTTAATGCAGTTAATAGTATATAAATAGATTTTTTGAGTATTAATGAATATCCCACTTTTCTTTAGTTTTATATTGTGAAGGAAAACAGAGGGAATGAAGGCACGTGTGTTGGAGTTTCTCGCTGGCCAGTACATGACTTTAATCACCGCACTACCTCGGATATGTGGCTCTATAGGGCCTACAGTGGTAACCTCTATCACAATGGAGAACAGACTCTCACATTGTCCAGCTTTACTCAAGGAGATTTCATTACCTGTGTGTTAGACATGGAAGCCAGGACCATTTCTTTTGGGAAAAATGGAGAGGTACCGACACCCATTCACAAGCATTACATTTTTTTTTTGTTTCTATTTATAGTCAACTCGGTTATTCAAGTGCCACGTATTCAGTTTATAGATTATCTGCTCGTCTCTCCTTTCTCTCTAATACTTTCTGGTTCTTAAAACATTTATTAACAACAAACAGGAAGATAGTAAAACCCCAATAAGATTTTTGAAACAGATGAACACGTTATGATCACTTATTATATGTAGAATTTTCTTGGTTAGCAAGGTTAATTGAGAATTTGATCTAGTAACTTTGGTTCTGTCTCATAAAAGCTTTCAATTCTAATGTGGTTAAATATTGTGAATTAAATTTCTATTTCCTTTTTCTTTTCCTCACTGCTGCCACACTGTAGGAACCCAAATTAGCTTTTGAAGATGTGGATGCAGCAGAGTTGTACCCATGTGTGATGTTCTATAGTAGCAATCCAGGGGAAAAGGTAATGAAGTCTCAAACCTTTATTTAAGAATATTTGTTATTTTATTGTTTAGCATCAGATAGAGTTTATAAATATAATAAGCTATTTCTTCTGCCATTAAAAGTACTTGAGTTAGGTAATCCATTCTTCTAGAAGAAGGTTGCTTTCAGAAATTGATTTTACGATATATTAATATTAAGGCACTATTTCATGTTCTGGCAATTTGAATACAGTGAGTCAACTTTCAAACATATGTGAAGTCACAAGAACTACAAGAACTAGTTTAGGGATAATCTAATTCACTGGCAATTATAGGTATGAGAGAGAAATCTAGAAATAATTTTAAATATAATAAGATGTTATCAGCTGAATAATAGAAGTTCTAGTCATGATGAGGAAACTACCTTTCATTCAGCTGGGGGAATTTTCAGGTGTTGTAGATGGTGTGAATTTGAACTTCATGACAACAGTATTAATAGGATACCCTCCGTTGTAAAGTTTCTCTTTCACCTCATCTAAAACCCAGGCAGAGAAAACCTTTGTGATCTCCCTGTCCTGGTGGGTAGATTTTTTTCCCTACTCCATCCTTTCACTTGGCGGATGCATAGTACAGCTTAAGTCAAGTCTCAAGAATTTCTAGCCATTATGTAGTAGAAAGCTTTCAAGTTATATCATGTATAATATTTCCATAATGAAATTGCTGGACCTGATAAATTCTAACAAAGAAAATTACCTTTTATTCTATGTTTTTAAAAATACATATTTTTAATGTCAAGGAATTATAATTTAAGGCTAGCTGAGAACTGTTTCTTGGACAGCCAGGCAACCAAAACTGAACTGGAGATGAAGTAAAGATGCAGTCCAGTGCCTGATATCATCCTTTGCCTTATGTAGGTTTGCATCCCAAAGTAGTTTCTGTCATCTTCTGGTTCGAATGATGGCCTGGTGCTTTCTGCCATCTGTGAACCTTGAAGAAATTCATTCAGACTTAGACTATGTATCAATCAATTTATTCTATCTAGAAGGCATTTTTGATAAATTTTAGAACCTCTGAGAAACACAATACTTATAGCAGTTAACTTTTTTTTAACATTTACAGCGTGACTGGCAATGTACTAATAAGCACTTTATGTGCATAATCTCATTTAATCTTTAAAATAACTGTAGGAGACAGATGCTATTATTAGTGTCAGGTTTTAAATGAAAAGCTAAGACTTAGAATGATTAAATAATTTCCAAAAATTATACAAAGTTATGATTTGAACCCAAGTTTTGCTCCTCTTTTTACTTCTGTGTCTTATTTGCAATGTGTATCCAGATTGTGACTATTCCAAATGTCTAGATTTATGATTCTACTTTGCACCCCTTGAGCAATGTAAAATGTCCAGGACTCATCATTCTGGAGTCTTCAGGATGAGAATGAGTATGTCCTTAAGGCTTATTTTACACTAAATTGAGTCAGTCACATACGGCTTGGTCTCTATATTCGTCTTTCAAATTTTCCTAACATCTCTGGAATTCATGAGTTACAGGAAATGTAAATAACAGGGCAGCTTATTCCAGTGGACCATACCACTACTAACTTCAGTGTATCTGTAACATTTCCTTACTCTTTGGGGGCCAGTTGGTATAATTCACATGTGTGAAGAGACCCAAATGCTAGTTCAACATGGGATTCTACATGTTAGAATTTATAGTGACCAAGAAGAACTACTAATAGCACATGTTTTCCACCCTCTTTACTTTTATATAGGTGAAAATTTGTGATATGCAGATGCGTGGCACACCCCGAGACTTACTTCCAGGAGACCCTATTTGTAGTCCAGTAGCAGCAGTGCTGGCTGAGGCCACTATTCAGCTCATCCGTATCCTTCATCGAACGGACCGTTGGACTTACTGCATTAACAAAAAAATGATGGAAAGGCTACACAAAATTAAGATATGTATTAAAGAGTCAGGTCAGAAGCTAAAGAAAAGCCGCTCGGTTCAGAGCCGAGAGGAAAATGAAATGAGAGAGGAGAAGGAGAGCAAAGAGGAGGAGAAAGGTAAACATACTAGGCATGGCCTCGCTGACCTCTCAGAGCCGCAGCTGAGGACTCTTTGTATAGAGGTGTGGCCCGTGCTGGCTGTGATAGGAGGAGTTGATGCTGGTCTTAGAGTTGGAGGTCGATGTGTTCACAAGCAAACTGGGCGCCATGCCACGCTGCTGGGAGTGGTCAAAGAGGGCAGCACGTCTGCCAAGGTCCAATGGGATGAAGCAGAAATTACTATCAGGTATGATCTGTTGAGTTACACTTTTAGCAAACAAATATTTAATGGTGAAATAGGCCATTGCCTGTTGGCAGTGAGTAATTATGTATTTTAGGTGAGCTGCCAGTTAACTTTTAAAAATATTTCTCATGCAGCTAGGTGTTTGTACTGTAATTTCTTAAAGGAGAATTTCCTAAACCCATGTTCTTTGAAATACTAGTGGGTTTTAAAAATACATAGTCTTTTTGTTTTGTTTTGGGGAAAAAATGGTAAGCTCATTAGTTTATATGTTTAACTGGGATTCTTCCAATTTTTCATTTGGATTTTTGCATTTTGATCATTTCTGTTACACACTGGCATAGTAAAAAGCCAGCCAGCTAATCTGTTCATTGCATTTTGTGGTAGCAAGGCTCTGAATATTGGATACAAACGTTTGACGGACTGAAATTAGACTTTGCATTATCTGTAATTTTAAGTATTCTTCCTTTTTATAAAACCACATATTTCTATCCCCTCAATGTAAACATTTTGATTAGATGTGAAAGTTACATTTATTTGACACAAACTGGGTATTTAAAAGCATTTAGGTGTGTTTGCATTCAGAGAGGATTTGTGCAAAGTACAAATTTCATGTTTACAAGGAAATGCAGGTTGAGCATCCCAAATCCAAAAATCCAAAATCCAAAGTGCTCCAATGAATATTTCCATTGAGCATCATGTTGGTGCTCAAAAAGTTTCAGGTTTTCACTCAAAGGAGCTGCTCTTTGGAACATTTCAGATTTGGGATTTTTGGATTTGGAATGCTCAACTGGTAAGTACAATGTAAATATTCCAAAATTTGGGAAAAAAATCTGAAATCCAGAACACTTCTGATCCCATGCATTTTGGATAAGGGATACTCATCCTGTCAAGTATCTTCCTTGATAAGGAGACTCATTAATGACTCTACATAATTGTATCATTTGAAAATATGGATTTATTGGTGATATTATATAACTGTACATTATGCAGCCCAATGTGATTCCTGTAAAGTTACATGTTGGTATGACATAGAACAATATCTTTTTAAATTTTATTATTTTTTTTTTGAGACGGAGTCTCGCTCTGTCGCCCAGGCTGGAGGGCAATGGCATGATCTTGGCTCACTGCAACTTCCACCTCCCGGGTTCAAGCAATTCTCCCATCTCAGTTTTCCGAGTAGCTGGGATTACAGGCACCCACCATCATGCCTGGCTAATTTTTGTATTTTTGTAGAGACAGGGTTTCACCATGTTACCCAGGTTGGTCTTGAACTCCTGACCTCAAGTGATCCACCTGCCTTGGCCTCCCAAAGTGCTGAGATTACAGGCATGAGCCACCACGCCTGGCTGGAACAATATCTAAAACAGTGATTCTTTGTGGTTTTGGAATGGTACTGTTTCAGAATTTAGTGAATGCTATGGATCATCTTAGCCAAAAAATACATATACATAAACTTTACACACAATTTCAGGGGTTAATGGACTCTGCCTTCCCCTCCATTCTACCAAGCTAAGAAACCAGTGACAACTTCACAGAATGTCATGCAAGTGTCTACCTTTCCTCTCATTCTTTGCCTTGTTTCAGAAAGGATTTATGATGCCTGGTTAAGATGCATGCAGTAGGCTGGGCTTGGTGGCTCACACTTGTAATCCTGGCACTTTGGGAGGCAGAGGCAGGTGGATCACCTGAGGTCAGGAGTTTGAGACCAGCCCGGCCACCATGGCAAAACCTTCTTTCTACTAAAAATACAAAAAATTAGCCAGCCGTAGTGGCGTGCGCCTGTAATCCCAGCTACTCAGGGAGCTAAGGCAGGAGAATCTCTTGAACTCAGTAGACAGAGGTTGCAGTGAGCCGAGATCACACCACTGCACTGCAGCCTGGGTGACAGAACAAGACTCCGTCTCCAAAAAAAAAAAAAAAAGATGCATACAGTATAGCAAAATAAGTGAATTAATAAATTAAAACAAGAAAAATGAGCCTAGAGGAAAATAAAATTAGAAAGGTAATATAGAACCAAGATTTAGGTTAGAACAACAAAACTTTATACTGGCAAAAGCTTTTTATTGCATTTTGTATAATTATATCATTCTTAAACTTCAGGAAGTTCTTGCCAATATCAGGAAATATATAATTATATTTTGGCTTAAACTATAGAGGCATTATTTGAGACTACAAAGTAAACTTTTTTATGAAATGAAGTCCTCACTGAAATAAGTTACAAATAACCATTTGTAAACTAGATTTATTATACAAATTTTCTGAATAGCTTACATCAAACGACATCTGACCAACCTCCTGTTTTTGTAAGTAAAGGTACACAGCCACACCCATTTGTTTAGTTGTATCAGTGGCTGCTTTCGCACTATGATGGCAGGGTTGAGTGGTTGCAGCTGAGACTGTGTGCCCTGCAGAGTCTAAAATATTTCCTGTCTGGCCCCTTACAGAAAGTTTGCTAACTCCTGGCGTACATTATATATTAGTGAATATTCTTATTTGAAAGCACATGCACATCTCATTGCTTCTGCATTTAGCATCACATCTCCCCATTTTCTCATAATAGACTCGTTTTTCTCTGTGTTTGTAATGATTTCTCTAGTTTGTGTAAATTATTCTCTGTATTGTGTACATGATGCACCTTATTTTGTCTACATTATTTTCTGTACCTTCCTCCTGTCTTTCCCTCACTTGCTTCTTCCTGTGTCATTCTGATCTTTATTAAAGCTTCCCAACTTTTTGGTCGCCTAGTGATACTCCATTGTATAATCTGGAACCCTGTGAACCATTGCCGTTTGATGTGGCGCGATTCCGAGGCCTGACGGCTTCTGTGCTGCTGGACCTAACATATCTCACTGGCATTCACGAAGACATGGGGAAACAGAGCACCAAACGACATGAAAAGAAACACCGACATGAATCCGAGGAGAAAGGGGATGTTGAGCAGAAACCTGAGAGTGAATCTGCTTTAGATATGCGAACAGGCCTAACATCTGATGACGTCAAAAGTCAGGGTACCACAAGCTCCAAATCAGAAAATGAAATCGCTTCATTTTCTTTAGATCCAACACTGCCAAGTGTGGAGTCCCAACATCAAATAACAGAAGGGAAAAGAAAAAATCATGAACACATGTCCAAAAACCATGACGTAGCCCAGTCAGAAATCAGAGCAGTCCAGCTGTCCTATCTTTACCTCGGTGCTATGAAGTCACTTAGTGCCCTTCTTGGCTGTAGTAAATATGCTGAGCTGTTGCTAATACCAAAAGTTCTGGCTGAAAACGGCCACAACTCAGACTGTGCAAGTTCTCCAGTTGTTCATGAAGACGTGGAGATGCGAGCAGCCCTGCAGTTCTTGATGCGACACATGGTGAAGCGAGCAGTCATGCGGTCACCCATAAAGAGAGCATTGGGATTGGCTGATCTGGAACGAGCGCAAGCCATGATCTATAAATTAGTGGTTCATGGGCTTTTGGAAGACCAGTTTGGGGGCAAAATTAAGCAAGGTATGTTATCTGATTTTTTTTTTTTTTTTTTTTTTTTTGCTTTTGTGCTGTTGAGATTATGTTCATAATTGTCAGAAGTGATACATTCTGTAAGTGATTTGTAAAAAAAAAAAATTTTTTTTGGTCAAAGCAATTTTCACATTTTTTCTTGAAAGGAAAACAGTTCTTTTTTATTATTTTTATATTAGTAATCTTCTGTCTATAATTTTGCTGTTTTAAACCTATACCAGTGTTAGAACACAGCAATTATTACTACATTTTGTAAAACAAAATTTAACTTATACCAAAAAAAGTATTTATTGATCTGACTCAAAATACATAGTATTCTGGCAAGCGCCGTGGCTCATGCCTGTAATCCCAGCACTTTGGGAGGCCGAGGCGGGCAGATCACTTGAGGCCAGGAGTTCTAGACCAGCCTGGCCAACATGGTGAAACCCTGTCTCTACTAAATATACAAAAATTAACTGGGCACAGTGGCGTGTGCCTTTAATCCCAGCTACTCAGGAAGCTAAGGCAGTAGAATCTCTTGAACCTGGGAGGCGGAGGTTACAGTGAGCAGAGATTGTGCCACTGCACTCAAGCCTGGGCAGCTGAGCGAGACCCTGTCTCAAAAAAACAAAACAAAATACATAGTATTCTGATATCTTCTCAGAGACATTTTAAAGGCAATTTTAAAGTCTCTACTTTCATAGGCTGCATATTGCATGTAAAAAAAAAAAAGCTCCTGTTTTATCTTGTATCCTCACATTTGGAGAGAATATGAATGCAGAAATAAAAATGAGATTCGTTCAGTAAATGTTTATTGAGTACCTACTATGTGTTGGGTACTTTCTTAGGTTCTGGAGAGGCAGCAGTTAACAAAACAAAGTCCCTTGCCTTCATGGAGTTTATATTGTTCTTCCTTCTTTCCCTTCTTTCTTCTTTTCCTTTGTACTTATTCCTTTTCTTCTTGTCTTAGCTTAGACAGTAGGTAGAGAGAGAGAGAGAGGTACATGGTGTATATAAGTAGGAATGTTAAGATCATGATGATTGTGAAGTAATGTGGCTTTTTATCAAACCTAATAGAATTACTTGTCTTTGTAGCAACTCATATTTTAGTTATGTTTATTTGTAGGCTTCCTTAACAATTAAAAAAATATATAAATACTTTGTAAACTTTTAGACTTGTTAACTAAGTGGGTTTTTTAATGAAATTGTCCTTTTTAAATCGTGAAGTTTCTGTCTCGGTTTTTACTCTTCTTGTATTTACATGCTTTTATCTTTGCCTATTTGTAGATTAAAGATAGGCATCAAAATGAAAGTGTGAAGGAAACACAGTTTTAATGATTGGATACCTTAGAGAACCTCTTATCAGATCTTACAACCAAAAGTGAGACTTTTTTTGTTTTTAAGAGAACCCTCTTCTCTAAAAACAGAAATGTGTAATTACAAGGGCTCATTACAATACTGTCTGTAGAGTCTGGAATTAATAAGTACAATAGTGAATACAAAGATGTATATATGTAAGAATATTTTTTTCTGTCAGTCTTTCATAGAAATCGATGCTTGTGAAATATATTTAGAAACTTTTAAATTAAAAAGGTAGAAGTTTTTTATTCCCACTGTTATTTTTGAAAAAAACAAATCCTTACTACTTTCTTAACCTTTTTTTTGGTTTCTAGAGATTGATCAACAAGCTGAAGAAAGTGACCCTGCCCAGCAGGCACAGACACCAGTTACTACTAGCCCATCAGCCTCAAGCACGACCTCCTTTATGAGCAGCTCTCTGGAGGACACCACAACTGCCACCACTCCAGTCACTGACACAGAAACAGTGCCTGCATCTGAGTCCCCGGGAGTGATGCCTCTTAGTCTTCTCAGGTAGAGAAGTTGACCTTTAATGTCCGCCATACTGATGCCTGTGTTTCTGAAGGCACAGTTGTCCTCTTATGAATAGTATGCCTAACTGAATCTTGGTGTTCTAGAGCTAGAAAGAACCTAAGAGATCATATAGTCAAGCTCATTTTACTGAAGTTGGAAATGTCCCTCAGAACTTTAATAACTTACCCAAAACTCACAGCCAATTGGTGGTGATCCCAGGTCTAATCAACTGTGGTGCTGAGCAGCAAGTACTCTAACATTCTCTCTCTTATGATGATCTTTTTTTCCCCTAAGTTTTTGAGTATTTTTTTTCCTCAAAAAGTAAATACTTGTATTTTGAATATTCACCTCCATGAAAATAATTTTCTCTTCTCTGGTTGTTTTCCTTTTAAGCATACTTCTTTAACTGTATTTTTATTCTTAAAAAAATTTCAAGCAAGTCTGCTTTTCAAACGAAAAGGCATGTCTTATGATGCTTCTTCAGCCAACTCTATTTTAATAGGTTTGTAAATTCCAAGTGATGCTTACTTAAATTTCTTTTTGCTTTAATTTGCCAGATGTATATACAAATGAAAACTTTTGAGAGAAGAACCTTCAGGGAGAGACTGTTTTATGAGCTCTCTTAACTATGACTTAAGTGAAATAAGGGAAGCAGAATGGTTAGCCTCCCTTTTTCTTCTTTCCCCTCTTTCCTTAGTTAAGAAGGCATTATCATTTTCACTGTGTAGACTGACATCTTAAACAGTGGAACAGGGGAGTGTCTATTGTAGTGACTCTCAATTTTTGGTGTGCCCAAGAGCCACCTGGGAAACTTTTTAAAGTTCTGGGGCTGTATCCCTCAGCAAGTCTGATTCAGTAGGTCTGGCGGGGCCCATAGTTTACATTTTAATTAAGTTTCCCTAGTGATTCTGATACAGTGGCTTCAGTGTACACTTTGAGAATTACTGCTGTGGTCTTGTGCAGGAGTACAATCCTAGTACCATTTTCAGACCCCACATATCTCCTACTTGTTAGCTCTCTCACTGGAATAACAGTTTCAGGAGGTGTGTCTGTTCAAGGAATAAGGCAGATAGAGGAATAATAGGTTTTTTTTTTTTCTCTCTCTCTTTTTTTTGTTTTAAGAGACAGCATCTCACTCTGTCACTGAGACTGGATTACAGCGGCACAGTCATAGTTCATTGCAGCCTCAAAGTCTTCTAGGTTCAAGCCATCCTCCTGCCTCAGTCTCCTGAGTAGCTGGGACTACAGTACCACCACACCTGGCTAATTTTTTTTTTTTTTTTTTTTGAGACAAAGTTTCACTCTTGTTACCCAGGCTGGAGTGCAATGGCGCGATCTCGGCTCACCGCAACCTCAGCCTCCTGAGTTAAAGCGATTCTCCTGCCTCAGCCTCCCGAGTAGTTGGGATTACAGGCATGTGCTACCACGCCCGGCTAACTTTTTGTATTTTTAGTAGAGACAGGGTTTCGCCATGTTGGTCAGGCTGGTCTCGAACTCCCAACCTCAGGGGATCTGCCCACCTCAGCCTCCCAAAGTGCTGAGATTACAGGTGTGAGCCACTGCACCTGGCCCCTCGCTAATTTTTTGAAATTTTTTGGTAGAGACAGGATCTTGCTTTGTTGCCCAGGCTTGTCTTGAACTCCTGGCCTCAAGTGATCCTGGGGCCTCAGCCTCCCAAAGTATGCTGGTATTACAGGTGTGAGCCACCATGCTTGCCTGATAGGACATTCTAATATGGTTTTTAATCCCTCTGGCAATTACAGAATTCAAGGCGTCCACACAAGATCGGTAGCACTGTGACTCCTCGTAACCTTTTCTGCTCTGACTAGTGTGGGCATGGGATTCAGTGGTAAAATCATGCCCCCTTGCTCCCATAGGCATTCACCAGGACTTTTGACTCCTCATTTCTTCTGACTTCATTTCCCTGCTATTGGCTGGGACTTCATTAGAGTTGCACTTGGCTCTTAACTGGGCGAACATCATTTAGTAAAGGAAAAACCAGAGAACTATTGCTTCCTGTGTGTATACCATTGTATTACTGACTTGGTAGACAGTACATTTTTGATACTTAGAAGGTTCCTAGTTCTTTTGGACAAATCTAAAGAGCAGTCAGTGTGGATCTTCATGGACTTTATTCTCTAACTACTGTCCACATTTCTCAACTGAAGAGGGGCTCTCCCCCCATACCTTTCCCTGACTGTGCTCCACATTCTCAACGGAGGAGGGGCTGCCTCCCCGTACCTTTCCCCGACTGTGCTGCTGGCATATCATTCATGTACTGTTTTGCAGTTGTGCTAGGTGACTAGACAGTTACCTTTTCTTTCCATAACTTGCCTGTAAACCATTACTTTCAATCCATGTGAATAATTTTATGACTAGCTAGTGAGTTTGTATTAATATTTAAAAGTAACTGCAAGTTACCTATCTTTAAAAGCCTTCTTTGCACTGTAACTATACATACCAAATTACCCCTCTTATCTTGGTATTGTAGTTGAAGGAAAGCTCTGTGAAGGCAGGCATTTTTCATCTATTTTGCTAATGGCTGTATTCCCCCCACCTGCTATGTTGCTGGCATTTTGCTGAAAGAATCATAAGGTTTTATTACATTTGTACTGAAAGTGCTGCATGAGATAATCATTTTTAAAACTAAGGAGTCTTTCTCCCCACACTCCATTAAACTATAGCTAACCTGTTTAGTCTTCCAGGTTGCATATTCTTCTATAAGAAGATTGTGATGTATGTATTATTTCGTAAATTGGATTTTTATGCTAACCACTGTTATTTTCTTAAAGGCAAATGTTCTCTAGTTACCCAACTACCACTGTACTTCCCACACGTCGGGCACAGACTCCTCCAATATCGTCGTTACCAACCTCTCCTTCAGATGAAGTAGGAAGGAGGCAAAGTTTAACTTCTCCTGATTCCCAGTCAGCAAGGCCAGCTAACCGCACAGGTGCGTGTGCTGATATGCACTATGATATCCAAAAGTTGGCATTCCAGATGTGTGGGCCTTTATTATGTAGGCATTGTGTTTTGTCTTCACAGAAGGTAAAACAGTGATTTTAATGAAGGGGAACTGCCCCATTAAACTGAGCTATGATCTTCATGTTGAAGCTGTGGATTGAATTATGGCCATTTTGGAGAGAAATAATGTGCTGTACATTAGTCATATCAGCTCTTCATTTTTCCCAATATAGCCATTTTTAGTGTTGTAAGTTTCCCTCTAAGTACTGCTTTAGCTGCAACCCACACATTTTGAAATGCTGTGTTTTCATTTTCATTTAAAGTACTTTCTAATTTGCCTTTGATGTCTTCTTTGCCCTCTGGACTATTTGGAAGTATGTTATTTAGTTTTCAAATATTTGGGGGATTTTCTAGATATCGTTTTGTTACTGCTTTCTAATTTTATTATTGTCAGAGAACATATCTTGTATAATTTGAATCACTTTAAATTTATTGAGACTTGTCTTATAGCCTAGAATATCATCTGTTGTGGTAAATATTCCAAGTGTACTTGGAAAATATGTGTATTGTGCTGTTGTTGAGTGTTCTATAAATTGTTTAGCAGGCTCAAATTGGTTGATAGTGTTGTCCAAGTCTTCTTTATCCTTTCTGGTTTTTTTGTCTGCTTGTTCTGTCTATTATTGAGAGTGTTGTTGAAATCTGTGATGATAATAGTGGATTTTTCTATTTCCTCTTTTCAGTTTTCAGTTTTTGTTTCATATATTTTAAAGCTGTGTCTTTAGGTTCATAAACATTTAGGATTCTTACATTCTTTTAATGAATAGACCTTTTATTATTATGAAATGCCTTTATCCTTGGCGATATTTTTTTGCCCTGAAATCTGCTTTCTCTGATGTTATAGCCACTCCTGCTTTTAAAAAATTGTTAGGATGGTTTATCTTTACTCATCATTTTACTTTTCATCCATTTGTGTTTCTATATTTAAAATGGGTAAAGGCAGCATGTAGTAGTTAGGTCTTGCTTTTTTTTGTTTGTTTTTAGAGACAGCCTCTTGCTCTGTCACCCGGGCTGGAGTGACCTTGGGTCACTGTAGCCTCAACCTCTTGGGCTCAAGCAGTTCTCCCACCTCAGCTTCCCAAGTAGCTGGGACTACAGGCGCATGCCACCACACCCAGCTAATTTCTGTATTTTTTTGTAGAGACAGGGTCGTACCACCTGGGCTGGTCTCAAAACTCCTGACCTCAAGGGAATCTTGCTTTTTTAAATCCAGTCTGATGTTCTCTACCTTTTAATTGGGGTGTGTATGCCTTTTACATTTAATGTGATCATTGATATGGTTGGTTTTAAATCCACCTTCTTTCTATTTTGTTCCACCTGTTTTTTGTTCTCTTTTGAATTAATTAACTTTCTTTGAATTAAATAAGTTTTATTATTCCATTTTACCTCCTTTGTTGGCTTATTAGCTCTACAGTTGACCCTTGAACATTGCAGGGGTTGCAGCAGCAACCCCCTGAACAGTTGAAAATCTATATATAACTTTTGACTCCATAAAGATGAGAAAATATATTTACTATTCATTAAGTGGAAGTGAATCATCATAAAAGTCTTCATTATAGTCATATTCCCATTGAGTAGGCTAGGAAAAGGAGGGACTAGTCTTGCTCTCCCAGGAGTGGCAGAGGCAGAAGAAAATCCACATATAAGTGGACCTGAGCAGTACAAACCCATGTTGTTCAAGGGTCAACTGTACTTCGTTTTATATTTTTAGAGATTACCTTCTGGTTTATAGTATACGTCTTTAATTATCAGAGTCTACCTTAAGGTGATATTGTACCACTTCATACGTAGTTAAAGTAATAATTTTACAACAGGATGATTTTATTTTCCTTTCTCATCATTTATACTTTTGTTATCATACATTTCACTTTTACATATGTTATAAGCTCCATAATAAATTATTATTTGTTTTGGATAGTTTTTATAGCTATATCTTCTAATTCATTCATCTTTTCTTCTGCGTTGTCTAATGTTCTGTTAATGTCCAGTGTATTTTTCTATTCAGACACTATAGTTTCATCGGTAGACATTTGATTTGTTTTTTTTTAATCTCATCTTCCATGTCTATTTCACATGCTCAGTCTTTCCTCTAACTTACTGAATACATGGAATAATAGTTGATTCTCATTATTAGCAATAGTTATGTTCTAAAAGGTCATTATGAACACTGAATTAGCAAATACTGAACCATTGCTTCTAGGAGAAATACAGAGTTAAGTTCCTGTGAACTTCTAGTTACATTTCCACCATCTGATCAGTATACTGTATAATCTTGTTTTATGCATCTTTCTGTTTAAAGATACCACGTTTCATATATACTGTTTATTCACTAACATTGAGCTTATGGCCACCAACACTATAGCTCATCATGAATGAAACTTATCTAACATATGTATTTTCTTCATAAGGCACATTACAGCTTCCTTGTGCTTAGAAACACTAGACAGCACTTTAGCACTATGGTTGGGGCCATTTTAATCCGGGAAATCACTGACCAAAAGCACAAAAATGCAAAGAATGTAGCACTAAATAGACTATGAAAAGGACACTTGTTTTTCACATGAGAGCTGAAACATGAAGGCAGAGCATCACCTTGTTGGACCTCAGCTGTGAACACGTGTTGAGGGACTAAACTTTTTAGTCCCTCTGCATATGTCACAAATGACTACAAAAGTACATGAGTATTGATTTTGAGATTACAAATAAATTTTATTGAGTACACAGATTTACAAATATGGAACTTGGATGAGGAGTGGGTTATTTACATATTCTTGCAGTACCTCTACACAGATCTTTACTAAGTATAACATAAATGGATGGTAGTAAAACTGGGATTACAGGTGTGAGCCACAGTGCCTAGCCACATATTCTGAGTAGAGGAAAATTTCATTAAACTTGGGCAATACTAGGAAATTGAGGACTATGAAGACAATTTTTGCTCACGGTATCTAGTGATATTTAGGTTCTTATTTCTCTTCCTTTTGTCTCAGCCTTGTCAGACCCAAGCAGTAGACTTTCAACTTCTCCTCCTCCTCCAGCAATTGCAGTTCCCTTGCTGGAAATGGGGTTCTCTCTTCGGCAGATTGCCAAAGCCATGGAAGCTACAGGTAGGATAAGTTTTTATATATCAGTGTATACAGATATGAGAAGTCCTAGCTTATTAAAGACAACATAATTTTTAAGAGGCTATGAAACTTGGTAAGATTTTTAACACTATATTTTGTTAAAAGAGCATCATAGCAAACACTCTTAAACTGATAACATAAAGACCTAATTCTTTGCCCATAGTCAGCATCAGACTGTTTTTCCCCTGTATAGGTGCTAGGGGAGAGGCTGATGCCCAGAATATCACTGTCCTTGCCATGTGGATGATAGAGCACCCTGGGCATGAGGATGAAGAGGAGCCCCAGTCCGGCAGCACAGCAGACTCCAGGCATGGAGCAGCCGTTCTAGGCAGTGGCGGGAAGTCAAATGATCCTTGTTATTTGCAGTCGCCTGGAGACATACCATCAGCTGATGCTGCTGAAATGGAGGAAGGTTTTAGTGAAAGGTGAAATTCTAGTTTCTGTACTTTTGTTCCATGTGTTATAAATTTCAAAGCCCCATTTATTATATACCCTTCATAAATGCTTCTAATTGTATGTAAAGTTGATAAATATAGTTATATGAAAAGATGGGCATTTTAGTTACAAGTTTATATTTCTGTGAAGGGTAAAAGTGACATGACAAGTTTTGATTTGAATAGGTGTTTTCATGCCAGAAGGAATTTCATAATTTTTGTGTAAAATTATACAGAAAAAGGAAACAAGTCAAGTTTGTTTTGAAGTAAACATGCTAATAAAATAATTTTATCTCATACCAGTGATATAAAGTCGAGTATTCATTTTAATATTGGACATTGATTTAATGTATTTGATAGAATTGAACTTTTTTTTTTTTTTTTTTTTTTTCCTGAGACGGAGTCTCGCTATGTTGCCAGGTTAGAGTGCAGTGGCGCAATATCGGCTCACTGCAGCAACATCCGCCTCCCCGGTTCAAGCAATTCCCTGCCTCAGCCTCCCAAGTAGCTGGGACTATAGGCACGTGCCACCATGCCCGGCTCATTTTTTGTATTTTTAGTAGAGACAGGGTTTCACCATGTTGACCAGCATGGTCTCGAACTCCAGACCTCGTGATCCACCCGCCTCGGCCTCCCAAAGTGCTGGGATTACAGGCATGAGCCACTGTGCCTGGCCTAGAATTGAACTTTTAAGTCTTCTCTGTGTAATATTTATATTTTCATCTCTTCTATAGTTTTTAATATCTAGTAGAAGATGCCCCTTTAAAAAGTGTAAAAAGATTTCTGTGATAATGCCTATCCTAAAATGAGATGTAATAGAATATCTTACAAATTCTCCCTAAAATCTTTTTTCCTTCATCACTTCTTATGACTTTAAATCTTTATTTTTCACTTTAACTATAGAGCCATATAGTAACCAAGGCTTGTGTCCTAGATGGCATGCAAGCTTTTTCCAACAAGCTCAGTGAATATTTTCATAACGTATTTCAAAATACCTGTTTTTCGTAGGCAAGAATTCTCAATCATTTCAAATTTTAAGTATTTAATCTTTTAGGATTTAGTTAAGGTCATATTTGATCTCATTTAAATTTGAGCTTCATTAAACATCATTTTGTTGTTGGAAGAATTCAACATCAGATAAAGTTATTGCTCAGGTCACAGGAAATGTTATATGCATAATTGAACTGTTCAAGGGTTAAAGATGTGTTTCAAATTTTATCATAAACATATTTTATTCTCAGTGAGAATAAAGTAATACTACAAGTAAGCTTACACCTATGCTTTCTTTCCATAATGGTTTTAAAAAATTTGTGTTGCTTTCTCACTTGCACTTGTAGCCCTGATAATTTAGATCATACAGAGAATGCAGCTTCTGGAAGTGGACCATCAGCTAGAGGTCGTTCAGCGGTAACAAGAAGACACAAGTTTGACTTAGCTGCTCGCACATTGCTAGCAAGAGCAGGTAATTGTATGTTTCGTATCCTTTTCTTTGTGAAAGATCTTATTTTGAAAGCAATATAAAGGCACATTAAAGAAGATGCAAACTAATGATACTAAGTGCTGAGTCCCTCCACGTTAACAGAACAGCTATTTGGATATCATTTGCTATGCATTTACATAATTTTATTTAAATCATAGCATACATTCATAGGCTTATTTTTAAGTTTCCCCGGGTGCAGAAGTCTATACTGGCCACTTACAGATTTTGAGAAATTATATAAATGCTCTTCCTTCTGCTCTCAGTCAATTATAATTTAAGAAGTGATGATACATGTGTAATGTTTAGCATCAGTGGTAAGAAGGAGCTGGAAAGGGCACTGTGCCAAAAAAGTAGGCCCTGGCTTTTCTGATATACTACTCTGTGGATGTTAGGGCTTCACTGCTAGATAAGGACCAGATTCCCTCATTACATTAGTAAATTCTAGGATTATGTTCTGGGCATGTAAAATATAAATTATAGGGAATATATTTTCCAAACCAAAAACTTGAATATGTGATTTGTCAAAACAGAATTTGATCACTGAAATACTAGAACATGAGTAATGATTCAGTAATTTACGGGAACAGTGAGAGAACTTGAGACTGTCCTAGACAATAAAGCATGTATATTTCTCATATAATTAAGGTGACTGATTTTTTTTAAAACCTAAAAGAATAGTAATAGCCAATATTTATTGAAGTTTTTTTCTATATGATTAACATTATAGCAGTGGCTCATGCCTATAATCCCAGCACTTTGGGAGGTGGAGGCAGGAGAAATCACTTGAGGCTAGGAGTTTGAGACCAGCCTGGGCCACACAGCAAGACCCTGTCTTTACAAAAAAATTAAAAAACGGTTAGCTGGGTATGGTGGCATGTGCCTGTAGTCCTAGCTACTCAGGAGGCTGAGACAGGAGGATGTCTTGAGCCTAGGGGTTCAGGGTTACAGTGAGCTAGGATTGTGCCATTGCACTCCAGCTTGGGTGACAGATCCAGATCCTGTCTCTAAAAACAGCAACAAAGACATTATAAAGCATCGCATGGATTCTCTTACTTAAACCTATCAATAACGCAGTGAGATATGACTGCTATTATTATCCTCATTTGCAAGAGAGGAAACACACGTGATAGGTATAATTTGACGTTTTATGGTCTGAGATCCAATAAGACAACTGAGATAGGTTCTCACCTACATGTATGGCAGTTAAGAACTGGTGAAATATTCAGAATTATTTTATGCATGCAAATAAAATGCCTTTTTTGTTTTGTTCTGAGCGGGATTATACCGCTCTGTGCAGGCCCACAGGAATCAAAGTCGGAGAGAAGGAATATCTTTGCAGCAAGACCCAGGGGCATTGTATGACTTTAATTTAGATGAGGAATTGGAAATTGATCTTGATGATGAAGCAATGGAAGCTATGTTTGGACAAGACCTGACCAGTGACAATGATATTCTGGGAATGTGGATCCCAGAGGTACTGGATTGGCCTACCTGGGTGTGTGTGACTGCAGCGGGGGCTGCTCTGACTTATTTTCCTGCCCTCCTGTTCATATAGCTTACTAACAGCAGCCTTGCCTAGAGTTGAAACACTCTAAAAAGTCTTTTATCTCATCCTGAGGTTTGGGGATTTAAAGCATGAGGTTACTTTGATACCTACAAACTAATAAGGAAAAGTCTCTCTTGCTTTCTCTGTGGGATTTTATTGTTTCTCTCCCCAGACAAGATGAATAGAGTCATACTGTGGTAATATTTGATTCTGATGTCAAAGATAGATTACAAAACAAGCATCAGGTTCCAGTAGACGTTGACAGGTTATATAACATGGCTGCTATGCTCACATTGCTATCTGAATGCATGTTCTTCTCCTTCATAGGTTCCATTTAATCAATGTAATGCCTTATTCTAGGAACCAGTGCTCACCTAGATCTTGTAAATACCTCCATCCGGGGGCAGGGTACATGGTGGGTTTGTATATACATTGTTTAGCATTACATTTTTGTAGTAGGGAGACCAAAAAGCTCATAGATGTAAGTCCTACAGGAAAGAGGATCTGCTATATAAATAAGTGAATCGTTATGGTTTTTCTCAAAAATTTATAAAATAGGTATGCATTTTGTGACCAGATGAAAATTAGTCTTTTCACTAGTGGAGTTTTTTTTAAAAAAGCCTCATTTCGAGATAGGACAGATTGTCATGTTCATTAACTCTTCTCAGTAGGATACTCAGTTACTTGTATTGTTGATATAACTTATTAGAGTGAGAGAGGGCAAAGAACACCTTCAGATTGTGTTATCTGAATTCTGATTTGAAAGAAATTTTTTATGTAGCATTAATGAACATGTTGGAAATATTCTAGCATATGTAATAAAGTAATTTAATATCATAAATAATCTACTTGGTACTTCTTGGTTTTATGTTAAATTGACTAATCATTTGGTATGAAATCCTTTTGTGCAGCATGTTTGCGAGTCTGAAGACAGGGAAGAAGTGGTGGTGTGTGAACTGTGTGAATGCAGCGTTGTCAGCTTCAATCAGCACATGAAGAGAAACCATCCAGGCTGTGGGCGCAGTGCAAACCGCCAGGGCTATCGCAGCAATGGTTCCTATGTGGATGGCTGGTTTGGTGGTGAATGTGGGAGTGGAAATCCATACTACCTGTTATGTGGCACCTGCAGGGAGAAGTACTTAGCCCTGAAGACGAAATCCAAGTCAACAAGTTCTGAAAGGTACCTTGAAATTGTGTAGATATCCAGACCTCCTGAAGATACCTCATACCTTAAGTCTTGGGAACTATAGATTTTTCATGTGAGGAGTTACATATAACCTTCCCTGAAATCCCATGATTCTTACACTTTGGGCAGAAGGGATGGAGGGGTTTCAGAAATTCATGTTCCCAGGAATAATGGCATGGCAACATATCCTTCCCTGGAGTTTGACTGTGTTAACCTCTGACTTGTTGGCAAGTAATGGTCAGGACCCTTGCCTTAACCCTCAGGAGGCTTCTACTCAATTCTTTTCATTGGTGTTTTCTACCATATTTCTGGCATTTTAAGAAAAAACCAGACTTTTGATTAAACGAGTTCCATAAAAATATTATCTCTTTACATCCTTAATCCCTAGAGAGTAGGTTTGTTGCCTTTATTGTCAACTATTAAAATCTTTAAGGCTTTATGGAATAGAATTTGGTTAAAATAGTTGTTTTAGGTAACCCAGAAATCTCCCCAGTAGTTTGGTGAAGTAATCATTGATTTTGTAAGCATGTGTGTACCTACATACCAGCAGTTTTTATTATGTTAGCCTATAACATGAAACATACTTTTTTATTTTGTGCTGCTTTATTAATGACCTCTTAAAATGTTCTAATGACTTAATTTGCATTTTGGGGTACTAACTGTTTTATATAAAAATGCAATGTTCTTCATGTTTGGTGCAGGTACAAGGGACAAGCTCCAGATCTAATTGGCAAGCAAGACAGTGTGTATGAAGGTAGTTTGTTTTGAGAGCCTCTTTATTTTACATGTTTTTTTATATATCCTCTCTGCTTAACATCTGTTACTAAAATTCACCTTCGTGTGTGTGTGTGTTTGTATTTGTGTACATGTTAACTTAAATTTTCCCTTAAAAACTCAAGGGAATTTAATAGCAACAACGCTGGTTTAAAAGTCAAAGGAAAAGAACCTGGTTTCAAAGACCAACTTTACCACAGAATATTAATTTCTATTTGGTGTATTTTTTTTCAAAGTAGGGAAAGGATGTGGTATATTTTGAATTTCCACCCTAATTGTGGAAAGTAAAAAATAAATAGAGATGAGCATTGATTTTTCTGGAGCACTCATTTTCTTGAAATAACTCATTCCGTAATGATTACAGACAGCTAAGAACTCTTTGTTGGACCCATGACAATATTTTTAATTAGTTTAAACCTCTGTTACCAGCTGTAGCATTTGCTATTGCTGTCAACTTATTTAACTACATTGACTCCCTTTCCCTGAGAGTCTCACTTACGCTTCAGGAGTGCAGTTTGGTTAAGTTTTCAGGAGATGGTGCTGTAGTTCATTATGTGGTCACTGGACTTTCAATCCATCTGCATTTTATTTATTTATTTATTTATTATTTTTATTTCTTTGAGATGGAGTCTCACTCTGTTGCCCAGGCTGTAATGCTGTGGCTTGATCTCAGCTCACTGCAGCCATGGCCTCCCAGGTTCAAGCGATTCTCCAGTCTCAGCCTCCTGAGTAGCTGGGATTACAGGCGCACACCACCATGCCTGGCTAATTTTTGTATTTTTTAGTGGGGATGGGGTTTCATCATGTTGGCCAGGCTGGTCTCAAATTCCTGACCTCATGTGATCCAGTCGCCTTGGCCTCCCAGAGTGTTGGGGTTACAGGCGTGAGCCATCACATCTGGCTGCTCATCTGTGTTTTAGATGTATTTTCAGAATAACCATTGCCAGCAGGTTTATGTAATATTTAAATTCACGTACTATACATTTATTTATTTAAATTCCAGAAGACTGGGACATGTTGGATGTTGATGAAGATGAAAAGCTAACTGGTGAAGAAGAATTTGAATTACTTGCTGGACCGCTTGGTTTAAATGACCGGCGCATTGTACCAGAACCAGTTCAGTTCCCTGACAGTGATCCACTGGGAGCATCAGTAGCAATGGTCACAGCCACCAACAGTATGGAAGAGACTCTGATGCAAATAGGTAAACTGAAATCCTGATTTGCATTGATTTTATAGCATCTACTAGAATTTGTTTCTTAGATAGGTAAATAATAATAATAAAGTAAAAGTAAATAAGACTAATGGTTCAACATTATCTCACCCCAACAAGTCTCTTTAGCCAGTTGTTTTAACATTTTGAAGGTATAATGTGGTATTAAGTTTTGGCTGGGCATGGTGGCTTATGCTGGTAATCCCAGCACTTTGGAAGGCCGAAGAAAGAAGGTCGCTTGAGGCCAGCAGTTCAAGACCAGCCTGGGCAACATGGTGAGACCCATTTCTGTAAAAACAATGAAGAGAAGTAGCTGGGTGTGGTGGTGTGCACCTTTAGTCTCAGCTACTCAGGAGGCTGAGGCAGAAAAATTGTTTAATCCCAGGAGTTTGAGGTTATGGTGAGTGATGATTGAGCCACTGCACTCCAGCCTAGGTGACAGAACCAGACCCTGTCTCAAGAGGAAAAAATAAATGTTTTGATTTTTTTTTTTGTCTTTCATAATACCGAAGCAATAAAAAGATGTATAAAACTTGTTATTTAAAAAAAAAAAAACTTGATGTTAAGAGAATCCTGTAACCAACTCAAAATTATTGTGCAGTCTTCTTTTTATTTGGGTGAGAGGGTGTGGTAAATTTTTGGTATAGGGAATACAAAATAAAGAATTGGGCGGTATTGGTAATTCAGTCCTTTATAAATTCTCAAAGCATGTTTTTAAAACTTTCTTATATCTTTCTTATCATCGGTAGATGTGATACATGGGCAAAATGAACAAAACAAAAAATACGTAATGGAAAATTTCTCCTATGGTAAATACATTGTTAACATAGAAATATCTAAGTTAGAAATATCCATGTTTAAACTTAGAAGTATGTGAGTTTCTCCTAAGAAATTTTCTATATAACCAAGTTCCAAATGAGCAAAAGGCATTGGTTTGTTATGGAACATCTGTAGAATACGAAATTTTTTTAGTAGTTCAGATATATTTTTTTCTTACCTTGTTGAGAACGAAACAAAATTATGTTTTTCAGGTTGCCATGGCTCCGTAGAAAAGAGTTCCTCTGGGAGAATAACGTTAGGAGAGCAGGCAGCTGCCCTAGCAAACCCTCATGACCGTGTGGTGGCTTTAAGGAGAGTGACTGCTGCTGCTCAGGTTCTTCTGGCCAGAACCATGGTCATGAGAGCACTGTCTCTTCTGTCAGTCAGGTAAGTGAGTGTTATTTTATGTCACATGATGCTAAGTTAACTTCTAATGTACATTAACTGGGAGTCTGGTGGTGTTTGGGAGGGTGACATGGAATTTTAGAAGCTTGAATATGTACTGTTGAATGAAAGATGTTAGACTTAGTCATCATTGTTATTCACTCAATCAGTCATTCAGTTAATACTTGGCTCTTTTTAGGTAGAAAATAATGCCATTATCGCAACTGAGTAAACTGCATACATTTTATTTTGTTGCTTGAAATGGGAAACTAAGGCTGTTGATCCCAATGGTGCTGGATCAAAAACTAAAGGTCAAAATGTATTGACCGTCTGTGTAGCTAAGTCAGCCTGCAGATGCCATCATGGGGATCCTTGCTGTGTTCATACTGTGGAGTGTAATGTAAAAAGGGGATGAGAACCAGAAATACCTAAAAGACAGCTGTTTAAGAAATGATTAAGCAGGAGTATTTAATGGCAAATCAGTGAAGGCAGAAAGATCCTGAAAGAAAAACAAAATTTCCATAAGACTGTGTGCTATTGGCTCAAGGATAGGCAAATAGGATAGTACAGAAGAGAGTTCAGAAGCTGACCCACACATATAAATAAACACTTGATTTATGGTTTGATTTATGACAGTGGTTTACACTGTATAGCAATAGAGAAAGGATGTTTTTTTCAATAACTGAAGCAGGGTCTGATGGTTTATCCACATAGAAAAAAAAAAGCCTTGGTCCCAACCTCAAACTATATAAAGCAAATAGTTATAAAGTGGCTATTAGATCTAAATATGAAAGAAAAATAAATCAATAAAGTTTATTGAAGGTAACAGAAGAATTGCTTCTTGTTCTTGGGACAAGCAAAAATTCCTCAGGCAAGTCACAAAAGGAATCTGCCATAAAAGATTGATAAATTGGAATACAATAAAATAGAAAACCTCTGTTTAGCAAAAGTGATTTGAAAAGTAAAAGTAAAAAAGCAAGTCTGGAAGAAGATATTAGTAATGCATCTAACCAACAGAATGTGTAAAGAATTCCTATAAATTAACAAGAAAAAGACAACCCAGAAGAAGGTGGGCAAAACACATTAAGAAGTGTTTCACAAAAGAGGATCTCCAAATGGCCAATAAACATGAAAAGATGTTCAGCCTCACTCAGTCTTCAGAGAAATGAAAATTAAAACCCAGTGTGACTGGGAGGCCAAGACGGGAGGAACCCTTGAGCCAGGAGTTTGAGACCAGCCTGGGAAACATAGTGAGACCCTGTCTCAAAAAAAAAAAAAAAAACCTAAGACAAAAAACCCACCAATGAGATACTACTGCACACCCACAAGAATGGCAAACATTTAAAACACTGGGGAGAAAAAAGTGACTGAAACGGCTAAAACTCTCATACATTGTTAGTGAGAAAATAAATTGGTATAACCACTTTGGAAAACTGTTTGATAGTATCAACTAAAGCTGAACAGGAACATACTCTGTGACCCAGAGATCCACTTCTGGGTATATATCCAACAGAAATACTTAAATATGTGCCCCCTAAAGACCAATCATTCATGGTAGTACTATTCATAATAGCCCCATGTTGGAAACCGCCTGATTGTCATCTGTAGGGATAAATGAACTGTGGCAGGTTTCATGTATATGTCAATGAAAATGAACTGCTCAATGCTACAAGATTTGGATGAATCTTACAAACATAATATTGAAGAAGCCAGACACAAAAGAGTACATACATTAATTATTCAATTGATGTAAAGTTCAAAACCAGGCAAAACTAATTTGTAGTTTTAGAAGTCAGGATAGTGGTTACTTTTGAGAGCATCGTGACTGAGAAAAGCCCAAAGCAGGTTTCTGAGGTACTGGCAATGTTCTGTTTCTTGATCTGGAGGGTGGTGACATGGGTTTGTTCAGCTTATGAAAATTTATGCTTTGTGAACATTCCTGTTTTACTTTGGCAGTTCAATTGTACTTCAAGTATATGCCAATACTTATTAAAAGGAGAGAACGTTTAGATGCCAGTTTCCAGCTTGATACCTTTGACAGCTCTTAGGACATGTATGGCTAATAATAGTGCAGCTTACATTTTATTATGGTTGTTGATGCTGTGGATGTTATGTGGGACTGCAAATGGTCCCTTAAGAAATCCATTTTCTTCATCCATCTGAAATGTTTTTCTTTACTGGCAGTGGTTCCAGTTGTAGCCTGGCTGCTGGTCTTGAGTCTCTGGGGCTAACAGATATCCGAACGCTGGTTCGATTAATGTGCTTGGCAGCAGCAGGGAGAGCTGGCCTCTCCACCAGCCCTTCTGCCATGGCTAGCACCTCAGAACGATCACGAGGTGGGAATAGCAAGGCTAACAAGCCTATCTCTTGCCTGGCCTATCTGAGCACAGCAGTGGGATGTCTTGCATCAAATGCTCCTAGTGCTGCCAAACTGCTTGTACAGTTGTGTACACAGGTAAGCTAGTTTCAGTACTTTTCCCCGTTACATTGCTTATTTCTGAGTGATTCTTGAGCCTTTTGAAATGAAATATTTTTGTTCCAAAATTACATGTAAAAATTAAGCCTGTTTTTCCAATTGCTTCTTCAGAACTTGATTTCTGCTGCAACAGGTGTAAATCTAACCACAGTTGATGACTCAATTCAGCGAAAGTTTCTACCCAGCTTTCTCCGAGGAATTGCTGAAGAGAACAAGCTTGTGACCTCCCCAAACTTTGTTGTAACACAGGCCCTTGTGGCATTGCTAGCAGACAAAGGGGCCAAACTAAGACCTAAGTATGATAAGTCAGAAGTTGAAAAGAAAGGTAGGTTTCATACTACTGAAACATACAGTCTTCTAATCGACTTGATTCTTATTTTTAAATAATGTTTTTACATTGTTAGTATATGATAAATTATCTGACGTTTCTTAAGTTTAGAATGTAAAAGAAGTGCATAGATTCTTTTTCGCTGTGTATGGAAACAAAGATTAGAAAATGTACCATATTAGTTTAGTTATAGATTATGATTTGAGTTACCATAGATAATAATCCTGGTAGGTTTCTTTAATAAAATTTAGATGAAGGCAGTGTTATTTTTCTCTTTGTTTTAAGATTATAACACTTTGAAGGGACTACTTATCAGTACTGCCTTTCTCTTCATCAGGACCATTTAGCCAAGAGATACTGGCTTTTGTTTTTTGTTTCTTTTTGAGACACAGTCTCACTCTGTCGCCCAGACTGGAGTGCAGTGGCACAATCTTGGCTCAGTACAACCTCCACCTCCTAGGCTCAAGTGATTCTCCTGCCTCAGCCTCCCAAGTAGCTGGGATTACAGGCACATGCCACCATGCCCAGCTAATTTTTCTATTTTTAGTAGAGACGGGGTTTTGCCATGTTGGCCAGGCTCGTCTTGAACTCCTGGCCTCGTGTGGTCCTCCCACCTCGACCTCCCAAAGTGCTCAGATTGCAGGCATGAGCCACTACGCCCAGCTGATACTGGCTTTTGGATCTATAGCCCAGTTCCTTGACTGGTTACAATCACACCATCACTTTTGAGCAACAAAAGCCAAACTGTTTTTCTTAAAGGCATGCTGTCTCCGTCCTGGTTTTAAAATTATTTGTGCTGCTTTCTTAGTCTACTGAGTCCTTGGAGCAAAGACTATTGATTGCTGTACAATAATTTTTTTTTTTTTTTTGAGATGGAGTCTTGCTCTGTCCCCCAGGCCGGAGTGCAGTGGCACAATCTCGGCTCACCGCAACCTCTGTCTCCCAGGTTGAAGCAATTCTCCTGCCTCAGCCTCCCGAGTAGCTGGGATTACAGGCACACGCCACCACACCATGGTGTGGCTAATTTTTTTTTTTTGTATTTTCAGTAGAGACGGGGTTTCACCATGTTGGCCAGGCTGGTCTTGAACTCCTGACCTCAGATGATCCTCCTACCTCGGCCTCCCAAAGCACTGGGATTACAGGCGTGAGCCACCGTGCCCAGCCTAAAATGTGTATTTTTAATGAATCAGATTTCTTACAGAATTTGATGTGAGATAAATGCTTTATTTTTTGTGTGCATATTTTAGTGAAATAATTGCTTGCAAAAGTGCTAATTCTTAAAAGATATGGGTTAACCCATTTGCTTGTTCACCACCACCGAATCTCACCTGAGCATCATTTCATGTTTTGTTTAAGCAGGTTTAATTGCCCAATTGTATGCCCATCCTTCCTATGATCCTTCTGCTGTAGGCCCTCTGGAGCTGGCTAATGCCCTGGCAGCCTGCTGCCTCTCCTCCAGGCTGTCCTCACAGCATCGGCAATGGGCAGCTCAGCAACTCGTGCGCACTCTTGCTGCACACGACCGTGACAACCAAACTACTCTGCAAACACTTGCCGATATGGGAGGAGATCTTAGAAAATGCTCCTTTATCAAGTTGGAGGCTCATCAGAATAGAGTAAGTATTTTGAGTGTAAAGTGTGTTAATCACCTTATGTAAGATGAAATAGTCTCTGCCTTTCTCAAAGAGCTCAAAGTTTAGGTCTCTCTGTGTCACTCTCGTTCACACACGTACACATACACATGCACACAATTACAAAGATGTTCCTGGCGGTTAACAACTCTACTTTCTCTGTATTTTGATATAATAGTATACGAATTGGAGAATTGGATGGGGGATGAGAAGAAAACCAAAGGAATAGCTTCACAAAAGGTGAAGACTTATGCATTTGGTCCTCTGTATCTGTGGGTTCCGCATCCATTGATTCAACCAACTACCAATGGAAAATATTGGGGTAAAAAATAATGATCCAATAATAAAAAATAATACAAATAAAAAGTACAGTATAACTGTTTACATAGTATTTACATTCTGTTAGGTATTTAAAGTAATCATGAGATGATTTAAATTACATGGGAGGATATATATATATATGTTATATGCAGATACTACCCCATTTTTATAAGGAATCTATCTGCCAGTTTGGGGCAGGGAATCATGGAACCAATCACCCACAGATACTGAAGGACAACACGCAAAAGGAAAACGGATTGGCCTCACTCTTTTAATCTAACCCACGGGGTCTCTGAGCTATAACAAGAAATGAAGATTGAATTGTATTACTTAAACAATTTTTTTTTAACGGAGTCTCACCCAGACGAGTACAGTGGTGAGATCTCGGCTCACTGTAGTCCCTGCCTCCCGGGTTCAAGTGATTCTCCTGCCTTAGCCTCCCACGTAGCTGGGATTACAGATGTGCACCACCACACTCGGCTAATTTTTTCTATTTTTAGTGGAGACAGGGTTTTTGCTTGTTGGCCAGGCTGGTCTCAAACTCCTGACCTCAGGTGATCCACCCGCCTTGGCCTCCCAAAGTGCTGGGATTACAGGTGTGAGCCACTGCACCTGGCCTACTTAAACAATTTTTAAAATTACTTCTTAGTCAGTGTTATTTATTTTATAGAACATAAAATGTTAAAGTACTTATTAAGTAAACATATTTAGTAAAGATTATAATAGGTTTCAGATAATTCAAATGCATTAGTGCATAGTACCTTAAAGCTATACTTCAAATAAGTATAGCTTCACATATATTTGCAAGCCATTTAGAAAAGAGTAGAGGCTGGGTGTGGTGGCTCATGCCTATAATCCCAGAATTTTGAGAGGCTGAGGTGGGCGGATCACTTGAGGCCAGGCCATTCGAGACCAGCCTGGCCAACATGGCGAAACCTATCTCTACTAAAAATACAAAAATTAGCCAGGTGTGGTGGCACATGCCTGTAATCCAGCTGCTTGGAGGCTGAGGCATGAAAATTGCTTAAACACGGAAGATGGAGGTTGCAGTGAGCTGAGATTGAGCCACTGCACTCCAGTCTGGGCAACAGAGCAAGACTTCATCTTAAGAAAAGAAAAGAATGGATGCTTTTCTTTTAATTTCATGGTAGATTTTTAAAAATTGGATACAACTTTTTCAAATAATAAAATCATTTGAATCAAAAATTATTAGACTACCTGTTTCAACTTTTCTAGGTAATGACATGTGTTTGGTGTAATAAAAAAGGTCTTTTGGCTACAAGTGGCAATGATGGCACCATCCGCGTATGGAATGTTACCAAGAAGCAATATTCACTGCAACAGACCTGTGTGTTCAACAGATTGTGAGTGCTAACATCACATGTATACCATTTAAAATAAGAGAATCCTAAACATGCCTCACCTTGGTTGTGTTAATGTAATCATATTGTCACTAAAATTTTTTGAAATTTTCTTTTAGATTAGTATTACTGTATTTTCAGTGTGTATTTTTAACTTTCCAGGATAACAATTCAGAAAACATAATTTTAAATCATCTGTATCTGGACTTAGAATTAAATCAAGATCTACTAGTAAATAAATGTTCAGCTATGTAAAACAGTAGGCTAATTTGCCATAGGTCTTTAAGAGTTGTTTAGGAATTAGAGTAATTATATTGCTTCTGTATCAGAATGTAGCATTTTTAACAGGTTTTTTTTTTTTTTTTTTTTTTGAGACTGAGTCTGTCTCTGCTGCCTAGGCTAGAGTGCAGTGGTGCAATCTCGGCTCACCACAACCTCTGCCTCCCGAGTTCAAGTGATTCTCCTGCCTCTGCTTCCCAAGAAGCTGGGACTACAGGTGCCAGCCAGCACACCCGGCTAATTTTTGTATTATTAGTAGAGACAAGGTTTCACTGTGTTGGCCAGGCTGGTCTCAAACTCCTGACCTTGTGATCTGCCCGCCTCAGCCTCCCGAATGCTGGGATTACAGATGTGAGCCACTATGCCCAGCTGCATTTTTAATAGTTTTATAGCCAGCTGTAGCTATTTCTTTTCTGAAGACTTCTCAAGAGATTAGGCAAATAAGAATCAATGTTTTCTGAATAATAACCATCTGTATAACCCATACAAAATTTGAATGTCTTTATTGACAAGTGTACTACATTAAATGAGGAAAAGTCTAATATCACTCTTTTATAATTCATTTTTCACATGATGACAAACATTAATGAATGTGTAACTGTTAAATACTGCTAGCCAAGGTTTTGAAACAGAAGAATCAGTTACATACTCTAGTCTATATGAAACCCTTATTTTAAGGTTTGGGGTTTAATTTACTTTTGAATGATGGGGATTAGAATTGCATATCTATCTGTTACATTCTAGGGAAGGGGATGCTGAGGAAAGCCTGGGATCACCCAGTGATCCAAGTTTCTCACCAGTTTCCTGGAGTATCAGTGGCAAATATCTAGCAGGCGCTTTGGAAAAGATGGTGAATATCTGGCAAGTTAATGGTAAGAGTCATGTAAACACTAATAAACTGCTGAAAGTAGTTTTTTAAAGCCTTCTTCTTAGTCTTCTGAGTCCAAACAGTGGTTTCTCTTCACCTTGAAATTCACAAGCCTTCCAACAACTCTGAAATTTCAGTCTATGCACTGTGTGCTTGAAATTAGAGAGGAAGTGCTCATTTATTCACTTTTCTTTCTGGGACTTTCAACTAACCTAGTAGTTATAAACTTAAATTTTTTTTCGTGTACCACTAAGTATTCAGAGTAGGGTTTGAGGAGATGTAGTTGTCACTGAATTTTAAGTTATGTATTCTTTTGAATTGCTTGAAATATTTCTATTATGTTTATTTTGTAGGTATAAATTCTTGTCAGTTTTTATTATACCTCTCTGGAAAGTAAAAATAATTATTGTAATATTGAGCTTATTAGTATTTTCGTTTGTTTTTACATATTTGAGGAATAGCTGTTCTGTGTCACATATTTGAGGAATAGCTGTTCTGTGTGACGTATTTGAGGAATAGCTGTTCTGTGTGACATATTTGAGGAAGAGCTGTTCTGTGTGACGTATTTGAGGAATAGCTAGCCTTAACTGCAGGTAAGTTTCTTATGCTAATTTGGTTATCAGTAATTGTTGAGAAAGGACTTAAGTGCTTGACATTTGTACATTCAGTGTTTTTCTTTACACTCTCTTCTATAATGCTACCATTTTGCCCTATTAATAGTTACAGACAGCCAGGCGTGGTGACATATGCCTGGAACCTTAGGGACTCAGGGGCTGGGGCTCAAGGATTGCTTGGGCCTAGGAGTTTGAGGCTGCAGTGAGCCATGATCATGCCACTGTACTCACTCCAACCTGGGCAACAGAGCAAGACCCTCTTTCAAAAAAAAAAAAAGTTACAGAAAATCATTAAATAAATTTATTTATTTATTTATTTATTTATTTTGAGATGGAGTCTTGCTCTTTCATTCAGGCTGGAGTGCAGTGGCGTGATCTCGGCTCACTGCAGCTTCCATCTCCCAGGTAGCTGGGACTACAGGCGCGCCACCATGCCTGGCCAATTTTTTGTGTAGTTTTAGTAGAGAAGAGGTTTCACCATGTTGGCTAGGCCGGTCTCGAACTCCTGACCTCAGGTGATCCGCCCGTCTCGGCCTCCCAAAGTGCTAGGATTACAGGCATGAGCCACTGCGCCTGGCTGAAAAACTTTAATTTTATGATCATATATAGTATATAAATGAAGGATCCTGCCTTCACGGTCTTATTCATTAGTAGGCTATTATGAAATTCGGAACTGCTTTGAGTGTGTTAGAATTAAGTAGTATTTGTTTCTGTTCCTTTTTTTCTTTTTAAGAATTAAATAAAAACTAGTTAATATTTTTTCCCTCTTCAGGAGGAAAAGGATTAGTAGATATTCAGCCTCATTGGGTATCTGCCCTGGCTTGGCCTGAAGAGGGTCCGGCTGCAGCCTGGTCAGGAGAGTCTCCAGAGTTGTTGTTGGTGGGACGGATGGATGGATCTCTGGGACTGATTGAAGTTGTTGATGTGTCCACCATGCACCGTCGAGAATTGGAGCATTGCTATCGAAAGGATGGTAAATGACTGCACTTACGTCTAGTTGACAGAGTCTCCAACTTCCTTTCTAGACTTAGCTTTTTGGCATTTGCTTTTAAAAATACCAAGTGAATATTATCTTGGCTTTGTTTTCAAAATTTTCCAGTCATGTTTTAATTTTAATTAGTTACTGATTTGAAAGATATTTATCTCCCAGCCCCCACCACACATCTCTGTCAAAATGAGATTTAATAGTATTATATAACATTAGTAATTCATCTTTTGTGTGGCTTAATATTTATAGCAGATTCCAAGTCTCCTTTGAAAGTTAGGACTGTCCAAGACAAAAAAAGTCAATCATTGGTGGAGATGAAATTGTTTTTTTGTGTGTGTGTTTTGTTTTGTTTTGTTTTGTTTGAGAAGGAGTCTCGCTCTGTCACCAGGCTGGAGTGCAGTGGCACAATCTCGGCTCACTGCAACCTCTGACTCCCTGGTTCAAGCTATTCTCCTGCCTCAGCCTCCCAAGTAGCTGGGATTACAGGCACTCGCCACCACGCCCAGCTATTTTTGTATTTTTAGTAGAGACAGGGTTTCACCATGTTGGCCAGGATGGTCTCGATCTCCTTACCCTGTGATCTGCCTGCCTCGGCCTCCCAAAGTTCTGGGATTACAGGCGTGAGCCACCATGTCCAGCCGAGATGAAATTGTCTTTTAAAAAATGAGTAAAATTGAAGTAATGGAGGAAGGGGAAGCAGGGAATTCCTGGTCTGACAAGAGAGATTAGGAAGTCTGCTTTCTTCTTACTGTGGTGTTCCTTTGAACATGAATGCATCTCACTAGATTTTGTTGGTTGTCTGGGGGAAGTGGGGTAATTCAAAGTCATAGTGCCTGCTTACATGGTATTCCATTAACAGAAGAGGTTTGTTTTGTTTGTTTAAGAATAGGTAATACTTTCATAGGGTTCAAAAATTCAATTTTTAAAAAGTATACAGTGAAAAGTCTTTCTCCCGTCTACTCAGTTCCCACACTCCCATTCTACCCTCACAGATACTGTTTTTACTTCTTTTGTAGTCTTTCAGTGTTACATATACTTAAAGAAGCAAGTAGAAATACAGATTGTTAGAACAGAACATTTTGATAGAATATGGAAACATACTGAATAGGGAATATTAAATAAGCAGAAAAAGAGATGTAATTTTCTTTCTATGACTTGGGTTCTTTCACTTCTCAGTTTCATGGTAGATTTTGGTCCAAAAGGAAAGAACCTATAGTGACTTACAATCAGCAAAGGAATTTAATTTTTGTCTCTATTTTTCAGCAACCACGTGCAAAAGAATGAAAGATTATAAATTAGGTAGTCCTTGTCACAGATAAGTGACACTTTTAAAAAGTATGTTACGTGGAATCCCCACTGTACGCCTACATTTTGTCTAAATGCATTAAAGAGCTATTTGGAAATTTACTTGCAATGGTTGCATTATCATTATTTGTTTCAAAGTCTCTGTCTTTTAAGTCAGCCAATGACAAATAATTATATTTTCCTTACTCTTTTGCTTTTGTTTTTGTCATGTTAGTGTCTGTTACTTGCATTGCATGGTTCAGTGAAGACAGACCATTTGCAGTGGGATATTTTGATGGAAAATTGTTACTGGGAACAAAGGAACCACTTGAGAAAGGAGGCATTGTTCTAATTGATGCACATAAGGTAAATGCATCTTTAAAAAGCATAATTTTATGGGATACAAATATAATTTTGTTACATGGATAGATTACACAGTGGCGAAGTCAGAGATTTTAGGATATCCATCACCCAAATGACATACATTGTACCCATCAAGTAATCTCTCATAATCCACTCTCCTCCCAGCCCTCACCTTCCAAGTCTCCCTTGTCTATCATTCCACACTCTAGGCCTGTGTGTACACATGAGTTCCCTTTTCACCACTTTCTTGCCAACATCTGTTGTTTTTTGTCTTTTTAATAACAACCACTTAAAAGTGAAAAAAATGTAATATTTGCCCTTCTGTATCTGACTTATTTCACTTAAGATAATGGGCTCCAGTTCCAACCATGTTGCTTGAAATACCTGATTTCATTCTTTTTATGGTTGCATAGTATTCCATTTTTTATATATACCATGTTTTTATTATCCAGTCATCCATTGATGGACACTTAGGTTGGTTCCATATCTTTGCTATTGTGAATGGTGCTGTGATAAACGTATGAGTGCAGGCATCTTTTTGAGAAAATGATTTATTTTCCTTTGGGTAGATACTCAGTAGTGGGATTGCTGGATCAAATGGTAGTTCTGGTTTTTGTTCATTGAGAAATCCCCATACTGTTTTCTATAGAGTTTGTACTAATTTACATTCCCACCAACAGTATTTAAGAGTTCCCTTTTCACCACTTTCTTGCCGACATCTGTTGTTTTTTGTCTTTTTAATAATAACCATCCTGACTGGGGTGAGATGATATCTCATTGTGGTTTTATTTTTTTAATTTAAATTTTTATTTTTTTAGACAGTCTAGCTTTTTCGCCCAGGCTGGAGTGCAGTGGCACGATCTTGGCTCACTGCAGTTTCCAACCCCCAGGTTCAAGCAATTCTCCTGCCTCAGTCTCCTGAGTAGCTGGGATTACAGGCGCTCACCACCAAACTGGCTAATTTTTATACTTTTAGTAGAGACAGGGTTTCACCATGTTGGTCAGGCTGGTCTCGAACTCCTGACCTCAAGTGATCTGCCTGCCTCAGCCTCCCAAAGTGCTGGGATTCCAGGCATGAGCCAATGCGCATGGCTCATTGTGGTTTGAATTTGCTTTTCTCTGATGATTAGTGATGTTGAGCATTTTTTCATATGCCTATTGACTATTTGTATATATTCTGGTAAAAGCATCTTTACCAGATAGTTGCTTTTTCTTGCTTTTGTTTGTTTGTTTGTTTGTTTGTTTTTTCCTGAGATGGAGTCATGCTCTGTCACCCAGCCTGGAGTACAGTGGCACAATCTCAGCTCACTGCAACCTCCACTTCCCAGGTTCAAGCTATTTTCCTGCCTCAGCCTCCTGAGTAGCTGGGATTACAGGCGCCCACCACCACTCCCGGCTAATTTTTTTTTTTTTTTTTTTTGTATTTTTAGTAGAGACGGGGTTTCACTATGCTGGCCAGGCTGGTTCTAATTCCTGACTTCATGATCCGCCCACCTCGGCCTCCCAAAGTGTTTGGATTACGGGCGTGAGCCACGGCGCCCGGCCTTCTTGGTTTTTGTTTTTTTTTTTAACCTCTACTATTGCTTGATACTAGTTTCTTTTAAAATTTTTTTACCTCAGTCACTTATGACTTAATGTTCTATTGTTGCACAAAATCTGTGGACCGTGGATATACATGGATAAGTCTATGTAAAAATAAATAAGCCATGGAAGAGTAAAGCCAAAACAGTGAATTAGGAACACCCTGGTAATACCTCCTGTTCAAGTGCTCCCAGTAATGTCAGAAATTCCGTCCATGAAGAATGATTTTTTTACCTTAAACAGAGGTTGCCAATTCAGATATTTACAGGACCATCTAGGCAAGTAGCATAAATGCGTGAAACCAGGAGTTAGAAGATGTGGAAGAGGATTGAAAAATAAAAATAAAATCAGAAGAGCACAATGATCACAACCATATAAACACAAAACATATCCCAGATTCTCATAAGTGTTTGCTATTGGGATGTAAGGGGTGCATTTTTTTTAAGTCTCTTCTTTTTTATGCTGTAATGATTACCAGTCAGTAAGGATAACTCTTAATAAATACAAATGCTAATGACAGATAACATATCCCTTTTGAGTCAGAATTTCATAATTCATTTATCCTACTAACATTTGTTGAGCTTTGACTGCAGCAAATATATATAACACAGACTACATTAAAGGGTAAGTTGGTCTAGTGATTGGGAATGATACGGCAGTATCTGATTTGCATAAAATATTGATTTCAAAATAAATGAGTTATAGAAATATAGATACTAAGAAATATAGGTTATGTATTACTGAATTTAAAGTATTTGTGAAGGAAATATTACTCTGATTTTTTTCTCTTCCTTCCATTTTAAGGATACTCTTATTAGCATGAAGTGGGACCCTACGGGTCATATTCTTATGACATGTGCCAAAGAAGACAGTGTGAAACTCTGGGGCTCTATTTCGGGATGCTGGTGCTGTCTACATTCACTCTGCCATCCATCTATTGTAAATGGCATTGCTTGGTGCCGCCTTCCAGGGAAAGGATCCAAGTTGCAGTTACTGATGGCTACGTATGTTGTCAATTTGCATCTATACGTCTTAGTTTTTATATTGGTATAGACTGTTATTTGCATTAAGTGTGGCTTCTCAGTAGTCTTAAAGAGTTTATTGCCAGTTACTATTCTTATAATGTGTAACATTATAAGATTACCTCAGAGAAAAGAAAGAGCAGTAGTTGTCCAGTGTGAAACTTGGTATGTAATCTCCTTATCTCTGGGTGTGATGTTGTTAGAATATTGGCTTCGGTTGTATTTCTTGTTAAAGATTGTATGTACTACAAATAAGTTTAAAAAATAATGCAGTGGTTCTATCAGATCTTAATTGATTGCAATTTGGAAATATTTTTACTTACGCATATTGACATGTTTTGGTTTTATGTGATCAATTTTTTTAAGTGGCTGTCAGAGTGGCTTAGTATGTGTTTGGCGCATTCCACAAGATACTACACAGACCAGTGTGACTAGTGCAGAAGGATGGTGGGACCAGGAATCAAATTGCCAGGTAACATTCTGGTGTTTTTGAAGACTTTATCTGAAACTATGGAAAGTATATGACATCAAAGTCATTCTCCCTTGGTTACTAAAAAAGTCATTACCGTATCCCAAAGAGCAAGATCCATTGGGAAATATACGTAATTGTCATCCTGAATTAGCTTAATTTTTTATAAATCAGAGATACCATAATTGCTTGGTAAAATGAGATATTCCATACATATTAAGTGGTGACTGTTACTGTGATAGTGGATATAATTGATACTACAGATAGACGAGTCATAAGTTGTTAGCACATTAAAATAGAAACTCCATGGGAGCACATCCATCCAAAGAATCTCCAACTGATGCCAGAATCCTTGCTTTGAAGAACGATTTATTTATATTAAACAGAAGTTACAAATGTATATATTTATAGAGAGCCCTCTAGGCGAGTAACATAAATTCATGAAGCTAGGGTCAGAAGGTTTGGAGAGGGTAAAAAACAAAAACAGAAAAAAAAACAAAGATGCATACATGCTTTATATAAAGGCACACAGCTGATTGGCAGTTTCCAGAATTAAGAGCCTGTTGTTACCAGATTGTTTTATTTTTTCTATAGATGCTAAGAATCCAATGTTTAAGTAAAATCTCCCAATATTAAACGTTGGCACCTAACTTAAAATTGTTTAAAACACTGAATGACCAGTCAGATCACATCTCTGAGCTACCAGTTTGTACCTTCTGTTGCCTTCCTTTTGCTCATGATACCCTTGGAAGAAATACACTTTACATCATCTTTGGGTAATGAATACATTTAGTATTATGTTGTCATAACTAAAAGGAATAAGGAGCTTAAGCACGGGGAGAAAGGGTGAAGACGGAGGGAAGGAGTAGCCAATTCACTAATAGGAGAATATCACAACAGTGGAGGTGGGAGTGCTACAGATAGGTCTGGTTTACTCTTTGTGCTGGAGGGCAGCCCTATAGACAGGCCTTACCTATGTCACTTCTAAAGCCTGCAGAACAAATGTGTGACAGACAGAACCATCAGCCAACAAAAAGAGGAATCTATTTATATAGAGTCAGCATGTGCAGTTCACAAATGTTAGGGGATAAAAATGAAAATTACATGAAGTAAAAATTTAAAAATCAAAACACTGGTTAAAAAGTAGTCAGTATTTTCCTGTCTCTGAGGGATAATTAGAACTTTGAGATGTTATTTTTGTAGTTTGAAGAGTAGAAAACTAGTTTAGAAATATATTTTTTAAAAAAGATGAAAGCTTCAACAAAGGGAATCAGATTGATATTTTATGACTGATTCAGTCAAGCTTACTATCCTTTATGAGAGAAATTATCTCTCCCCCTTGGCAATTTTATTCTGAAATATAAAATTTCCAAGAGTGAATGATAAATCTTGAACTTATAATTTATCTTTATTTTAATGCATGTTAAAAATAATGAATTTCAGGATGGATATAGGAAATCATCAGGAGCCAAGTGTGTTTATCAGCTGCGGGGACACATCACTCCTGTTCGGACTGTTGCCTTTAGTTCTGATGGGTTGGCCCTTGTGTCTGGTGGACTAGGTGGGCTCATGAACATTTGGTCTTTAAGGGTAAGAGCACAGATTTTATTTTTATGTTAAGGAATATTTTGACACTAACTTAAACACATATGATAAAAATTAACCAATTCTAGAAACATTTTATATAGTAATTTCTTGAATACTGAGGAAACTTCTTTCAGAATCCTCTGCCCTTACATTTTTCTTACTGATAAGTATTTTTAAAATCACCTGTGTCCTAGAAAATTGGGTAGTAGGTATGTGATTGGACGTTGCTGAATTTAGCTAAAATGTAGACTTTAGAATATGTTTTTGTCAATGTGAAATATAAATTTAAATGTAAATTTATACCTACAGTTCAATGATGTGTATTGGTAAATGTATCTCATTTTAGGATGGCTCTGTCTTGCAAACTGTTGTGATAGGCTCTGGAGCTATTCAGACCACGGTATGGATTCCAGAAGTTGGAGTAGCTGCTTGCTCAAATAGATCAAAGGTAATATTGTAGTTATATCAAATGATACGGTGTAAGCTTGTAAGGAACTTTAGAAATCATAGTCTAACCACCTCACTTTATGGAGGAGAAACCTGATATCCAGAGGAATTACTACTTGTCCAAAACAGTGCAACTATTTAGTAGCAGAAAGAGAATTAGAACCTAAGTCTCCTGACTTATAGTCTAGTATTTTTTCTACTACACCCCATACTTTGGTGACAGTGCTTAGATATTGAACAATTTCATTTCCATTGGAAGTGATAAAGTAGATTTTGACTTTCTGCCATGATTTTTGACAGTAGCACTAAAGTATCTCAAGGCCAGGTGCAATGGCTCATGCCTGTAATCCCAGCACTTTGGGGAGGCTGAGGTAGGCAGATTGCTTGAGGTCGGGAGTTCAAGACCAGCCTGGCCAACATGGTGAAACCCCATCTCTACTAAAAATACAAAAATTAGCCAGGCGTGGTGGCACATGCCTATAGTCTCAGCTACTTGGAAGGCTGAGACGGGAGAATCGCTTGAACCCAGGAGGCAGAGGTTGCAGTGAGCTGAGATTGCACCATTTTACTCCAACCTGGGTGACAGAGCGAGAGCCCATCCCAAAGGAAAAAAAAGCTATCTCAAACAATTTTTCCCTGAAAAGAAGAAGCATTGCAAAGACATTTAACTAAGTATACAAAATATATCTTGGCTTTCAAATTTAATATTCTAGTAAAAATGCTGGTCTCCTGCTGTAAAGTAATTCTATGATATAACATTATTCCCTACAGTATTATTTTTCATACCCTTAAAGATTAGAGCCAATGTGCTGATTTGATTTACATTTTATATGGTTAAATGATGTTAAAATAAGCTGTAAACCTTCATGAAAGGTTCTACTGAAAGTAAAATGTAGAATCAGTCCCTAGGCAGTAGTGGCCTGTGTAGAATAAACCATAGAGCCAGAGTTAAAGCAGTGCCACCCCTTTTGCAGCTATCCTTGTAGTCATGTCAGACATGACTTTTGAAATATACTAGATGCCTTATTCTGCAGGTTCTGAAGAAATAGTTAATAATTGTCATTATTTCCTTAAAAAGTACCAGCTAATCAGAGGTAGTTCACAAATTTTATTATTTCTCATTATTTTTTACTTAGACAAAATTTAGGATATTTTGAAGTTCCATAGGCATTAAAAGTATAGCCTTTTTGGATATAAAATATCCAAAAAGCAAAGATGCCCCAGTTACTAGAAGGAATTTCGCAGATTAAATGGTGATAGCATTATTTTTTATTTAAACAAATTTATTATGTGGCATGATTTATTTTCAACCAGGATGTTTTGGTCGTGAATTGTACAGCAGAATGGGCAGCTGCCAATCATGTTTTGGCAACCTGTAGGACAGCATTGAAACAGCAGGGTGTTCTGGGATTGAACATGGCTCCCTGCATGAGAGCATTTCTGGAGCGGCTCCCCATGATGCTTCAGGAGCAGTATGCCTATGAAAAGGTAGCTCATTACACTCACTCCTAGAGATCCACAGATACCTGGTGCTTTGGAATGTGATTATAGCCTTGAACTTATCCCTTAAGAGCATGAGGTCTGAGGATAATAAGTGTGGCTTTTTGGGCAGAATCAAATGAAGGTAAGTCATGCCTAAAAGAGTTGTTCAGCAACCCTAAGTCTATTCTTGCTTTATTTTCATCAGAGTAAAATAAGGAAACAAACAAACACCAAGTTTGTATTACTGTTTTTTAGATTATTTATTCACTCCAAAGTTTCTTAAAATACCTATGCAGCAGAATATCTTCCCTTTTCTGACCCACACATATATCTGTTTTTATATGGCTTGGCCATTCCAAAGTTGAGGGATAGGGATGGATGTGGGTATCAGAGTGAACATCATCTCCACTTATTAGATAAATCTTTGTGGAAAATTTAGTGGAAGAGCTATGTTGAATTGAGTAGGGTCATTCAATACTGGAATGAGGAATTGCAGCATTTGAACTTGTCCAGACAGTGATCCTAAAGTAGCCTGTCTTCCAGCCTTTTGCTTTTCCTTTGATGGCTACCAGGATTCTCTTATAAAGGAGGAAAGTGAGAAGAGCAGATCTCTGTGGTTAAATAGTTACCTGCTTTTTTTTCCAATCAAGAAAAACCATGATGAAAATGTACTATATGCATTGTGATAGCTTAGATTGGATCCTGGAGCAGAAAAGGAGTATTAATGGGAAAACTGAGGAAAACCAAATAAAGCTCTGTGGTTTAGTTAGTATTGTACCAATGTTAGTTTGTTAGTTTTGATAAATGTGCCAGGGTTGTATAAGATGTTAACATTAGATAAAGTTGGGTGAAGGGTATACAGAAATCCTCGGTACTATCTGTACAACTCACTCTAACTCTAAAAATATGATTCCAGACTTTCAGACTGCGGTAGGTTAATTTAGAATATTTGGCACAAACTCTTTGACATATTATATCCTTGTATTTTGTTTTAGCCTCATGTGGTTTGTGGTGACCAACTTGTTCACAGCCCCTATATGCAATGCTTGGCTTCCCTTGCTGTGGGACTTCATCTGGATCAGCTGTTGTGTAACCCTCCAGTGCCACCACACCACCAGAACTGTCTCCCTGACCCTGCATCCTGGAATCCAAATGAATGGGCCTGGTTAGAATGTTTCTCAACCACTATAAAAGCTGCTGAAGCCCTGACCAATGGAGCCCAGTTTCCAGAATCTTTTACCGTTCCAGATCTAGAACCTGTTCCAGAGGATGAACTTGTATTTCTAATGGTAAATGTACTGTGAGCTGCTATTATTTGCAGCTGAGATTTTATCATGGGTATTTGGCATGTAGCAGACCCCTAATAAGTCTTTGCTAGTATGAATGGCTAGAAGGATACCCTTAAGAGAAACGGAAAATATTTTTCTTTCAGATAGTCACTTTCAATCTGATGGCAGGCCTCCATAGTGACAGGAATTGATAATGTAAGCACTGTTGAACTCTTGTAAACTTGCCAGCTCTCAATGATATAGTCCCATATTTTCTCATTTTCTTTTGTCCATAGGTACTTTGTTAGTGCTTTAGTTGTATATATCTTAGCATCTTTTCCTCGTCATGTGGTGGGTTATATGCCACATATAGATTCTAATTTATTTGGCATTTCAATCATGTCTTTAATTAGCGTCAAATAAAATATAGAAGAGCATTCTAATTGTCATTTCATTCTGATTGTATTTGCGAGTGTCCACTGTAGAAACTGTGACATAGATAAAATACCTGTGTAGACTACAGGACAGCACATGATCTAACAACCTCTTTGTAGACTTAAGATTTATGCATACAAACATTTAGATAAACATTGATACAATATGAAACAGACAAATATAAATTGAGTAAAATTATGTAACTGTAGTTATGCATCACTTGATGGGGATATGTTCTGAGAAATGCATTGTTAGGCAATCTTGACACTGGGAATATCATAGAGTGTATAGTACTTACACAAACCTAGATGATATAGCCTACTTACAACAAGACTATATGGTATAGTCTGATTACTCCTAGGCTACAAACCTGTATAGAATGTTACTGTATTCAATGCTCTAGGCAGTTGTAACAGTGATAAGTATTTGTGTATGTAAACATAGAAGGTATAATAAAAATAAGGTTTTATAATCTTATGAGACCATCTTCACGCATGCAGTTTGTTGTTGACTGAAATGTCATGTGGCACAAAAGTATAGAATATTTTAATCAGAAAATGTCCTTCTAAGCCCATTTGGCCCAACTCTGTAATTTTGTAGATGAGGAAGCTGAAGCCCAGAAAGATGAAGTGATTTGCACACAGCTACACAAAGAGTTTATAGGGGTGTGGAGTCCTCCACATGACCTTGTACCTGTGGGTGTTCAGAAAACACATGGCTAGCTTTGAATCACCAATGCTGTAGTGATAGTGATAGTGATAGTGATAGTGAAAGTGTTTATAATAAAGGGAAATACTGATCAGTGCATAAAATCAAGTTTGAAATAATGATAAAACTGCTCTTAATTTATCATAATATTACCATGTTCTTTTTTGGAAATAAGACTTAATGATTAGAAGAAGACTTTGTGGTTAATTAGAGCAGGTGAATCTTGCCTAAGCAGAATTGATCATTATGTACCCCCTGTTTTTCAGGATAACAGTAAATGGATTAACGGCATGGATGAACAAATTATGTCTTGGGCAACTTCCAGACCTGAGGTCAGTAAAGATGAAGATAACTGTATGATGGTTCTCAGTCAATGTTTTGATTCTGAATGCTTGTGTGTTTGTGCCCTGGTGTCTCCCATACAGGCTGGCACACACTTGGTACGTAGTACATGGCTGTTTGAGTGAATGGGTGACTCTAATTTTGAGATGATTGTGGTTTTCTAGGACTGGCACCTGGGAGGTAAATGTGATGTCTACTTATGGGGTGCTGGTAGGCATGGACAGCTGGCAGAAGCTGGAAGAAATGTAATGGTACCTGCAGCAGCTCCCTCATTCTCACAGGCCCAACAGGTAACTAACAGGGTAAAAAATAGAAAAGAAACATGGGAACTGAAAATTCTAATTCTTTTGCTTCTTATTGTGGGATAAAGCTTGTCCATTTCATAATCTTTTATGAGGAATCATTAAAGAAAGTCATGATACATAGCTTTCAAATAAAAACTTGCTGTGGTTTTTATCAGACTTAAGAAGTTAACACATTTCTAAATTTTTCTTTCAAGTTTAATGAACTAACATCATGATGTGTTAGGCCTGCGCAGTATGTATTTCTAGCAGTTTAGATACTCCTAATTAGTGATTTTCTCTTTAGGGCTATAAACTTCCTAGGATCTTTAGCCAGATTTTATTGACCACTCCCCTTTTCTAATAATCCTGGTATGATATAGCGCCAAACCCTTCTCAAGGCCTCTGCTTTCTCTTTTGCTCTTCTTTACCTCAGCTAGTCCAGATTGCATGACTCATTCTTATGTATGAGTTTCTGCTTCTTTCTAGCCCAGTCTTTAATATTTCCCCATCACCCCTTCCCTTTTCTTTCATCCATTTTGTTGTTCTAAACTATTTTAAATGGATGAATCTCATACATCTCTTGGTTAAATAAGCAGTTTTATAGTCATCAAGGAGTTACGGGACTGCATAGTTATATCAACTCTTCCCTTTCAGTAAAAGGATAAGACAATTATAAAAGCATTCTATGTATATGTGGAATCATTTCAAGTGCTTGCATGTTAAAGCAATATAATAAAGAATAAAATATTTAATTCTGTGTTTTTATACTAGGTCATTTGTGGTCAGAATTGTACCTTTGTCATCCAGGCCAATGGCACAGTGTTGGCTTGTGGGGAAGGAAGTTATGGCAGATTAGGACAAGGAAATTCAGATGACCTTCATGTGCTGACAGTTATTTCAGCCTTACAAGGTAAAATTGTCCTTAATAAAAAGATGGTTAGAACCTATGGCCTAATGTAGGTTTGGTCATACAAACCTTTGCCCTTCTCAAACCTTTGCTAGATAAAATCATATCAGGTTTTCACTTACATTTAAATCCTTGTTTAGGCGTGTGTACAGCTTTAATTGCCATATTTCAAGCTATATTGCAGGTTACTTATAGCAATGCTAGAATTCAGTGAAATATAAATAACACTTTTTGAGACCCACTGAAGATTGTAAACAAATGCTTAAAAATTGCAAAAGTGTAAGTAGGCAGATGTTAATAGCAGTAGCAATCATGCATGTGTTTCATTAAAATTAAAAATCAGTTTATATGGAAATCTGCAAATGTGCTGAAGACTTTAAAGGACATCTTCATCAGAGTTCTGTGTGACTTGGAGAGAGAACACCTTTGGAGAAACCACTGTACAAGCCCCCAGCTTGCTCATTAACTGAACTCATAATGACTCTGAAGCCTGCAAAGAGAGCACTGACGGTTTTTTTTACGTAAAAGCATACAAGTAACTATGAGTTCAGAACAAGTTCCTAGAAGCTCAAGTTCTTTTCATTGTGATCTGGGTGTGAAGAGCACAGCAGTAGAGATGAGAATATGTGCTGGGTTCCTATGGGTTCTACTGGTCCTTGGCTCTGGGACATTGCACAAGCTACGAGACCTTTTTGTGACTCAGTTTTCCCAATTGTAAAAATGGGATGTTAGTATCTGTTTCATAGGTGCTATGTGAAAGTAGAAAATGAGATAATCCATGTAAAGCATTTATAGGAGTGGCTAGAGCATAGCCAGTCATTAATGACTGTAACTATTGCTGTCATCCTCCTTTTCCTTGTCGTCATCATTATTTTAGGTGACTATTCGCAGTTTTGGTAGGTTATGGCTACAAATTCAATTTAAAACTAAAGAAATTGGGCCGGGCACTGTGGCTCATGCCTGTAAACCCAGCGCTTTGGGAGGCTGAGGTGGGTGGATCACTTGAGGTCAGGAGTTCATGACCAGCCTGGCCAGCATGGTAAAACCCTGTCTCTGCTAAAAATACAAAAATTAGCCAGGTGTGGTGGCACATGCCTGTAATCCCAGCAACTCAGGAGGCTGAGGCAAGAGAATCACTTGAACCGGGGAGGTGGAGGTTGCAGTGAGCCGAGATCACGCCACTGCACTCCAGCCTGGGTGACAGAGTGAGACTCCATCTAAAAAAACAAAAACAAAAACTAATGAAATTATTCTTATTTTCATAGTACCAATTCGGTGGTTTTTGATTGAGGGTATTCAGTAGCAGCTGCAAGTAAAGAGGAGAGTTTTAACATCCAGTGACTCCTGTTGGGTTTCTGTTCTGTTCCAGGCTTTGTGGTGACCCAGCTGGTGACTTCCTGTGGTTCTGATGGGCACTCTATGGCCCTAACTGAAAGTGGTGAGGTCTTTAGCTGGGGAGATGGTGACTATGGTAAACTTGGCCATGGGAACAGCGACAGGCAGCGGCGGCCCAGGCAGATCGAGGCCTTACAAGGAGAAGAAGTGGTGCAGGTCAGGCAGGAAATGGATAAGTTTGCGTTTCATTGTAAATATACTAGTTGTTGAATAGGTTTCTTAAAATTAGGTAACAGAAAATATAGTAAAAATATATTACACAATCATTATAAGAGATCCATTGGTTTTGGATGTTCAGATTCATTCTTGAGCTTGTCAGAAGTTTGAATAGGCTTTGGTGTTAGTATTGGTCTTGTTAGTATTGGTTAGAATGGTCTTTTTCCTGAGCCAGCTGGTTGGCCCAGACAAGGGTGCTGCAGGCCCTTGGAAGAAATATTGTGTGGTGGTTTAACTTCTGCCACACAGTTCTTAATACACAGATAAATGGAAAACTTTGCTTTTAACCTATCATTTTTGTTACAAAAGCTAAGTTAATATGCATTTTCTGGAAAGTAGTGTTCTAAAATCATATTGTAAGATTGTATAGCACCTTATAGTTTACAAACAATTTCCCCATTTATTATCTCATTTAGTCTAGGTCATCTGTACACAGCTGAAGAGTAGCAGTAGTTATTCCAGGGTATGCTGTTCAGCTTGGGCTTCCTGAGGCTATTGAGACAGATCAGACTTGGGAGAGCAGGAGAGCAACTTGGGCAGATCAGTGTACTAGTTGGCCGGATGCAGTGGCTTATGCCTGTAATCCTAACACTTTGTGAGGCCAAGGCAAGAGGATTGCTTGAGGCCAGGAGTTTGAGACCAGCCTAGACAACATAGCAAGACCCTGTCTCTACAAAAAATAAAAATAGACATAAATAGCCAGGTGTGGTAGCACATGCCTGTAGTCCCAGCTACTTGGGAGGCTGAGGTGGGAGGATTGCTTGAGCCCAGGAGTTTGGGGCTGCAGTGAGCTGTAATCACACCACTGCACTCCAGCCTAGGTGAGAGAGCAAGACACTGTCTTTTTAAAATTTAAAAAAAATTAAAAAAAAAATTTTAAAAAGCATTGGTCTTTGAAGATCCAGTTTTCAGTGAAGTTTATGTAAAGTTTATTGATATATTAATACCAAAAATGGCAGATTTACTTTTTTCTTAGTTTCCCTTCTTAAAAGTTTTCTTTCTCCTTGGTTCTTAGATGTCTTGTGGCTTCAAGCACTCAGCAGTGGTCACTTCAGATGGCAAACTGTTTACCTTTGGGAATGGTGACTATGGTCGTCTGGGTCTTGGAAATACCTCTAACAAAAAACTTCCAGAGAGAGTGACTGCACTGGAGGGATATCAGATTGGACAGGCATGGAATAAATCAATAAGATATTCTAGCTGATCATTGTTTCTCATTTCTTCTGTGTTCACTTAGACACCCTCAGGAAGATCAGGATCACCAGTTGTATCTAACCTCATGTACATTTTGCTGTGGTCTAATTGATAATTTTAACTGTTTCCCAATGTGAAATTCATATTTTAAGTCAATTTAAGTTTGTTTATGTGACAAACCAACAAATGTAACCCTTATTTCAGGTCGTGAATGTTTTTAAAGCCCCCTCCATAACATACTAATACCACTTGCTATAAAACCCTTAAAAAATACAGATACTAGTAGCTCCTGTCTTGTATCCTTGAGTTGTATGGCTGAATTGCAACATCACTGGTAGCTACTGCTCCTAAGTAGTAATTATCTCTGTCTTGTATACATCAAGAGTGTCCTTTAACAAGGAAATATTTTTGGCTTTTTCTGTATCATTCCTTAGATACTTTTTGATATGAATGAGTATTTTTGGGTTATGTATACATTTCCCCTATCTTTTGTACTGATTATGGTTTAGCCACAGACATTTGAAGGATTTCACTTTGAAGAAAAAAGTTTTATATGGACATTAAGAATTATTTCTTGTTGACTTATTTTGGTTAACATTTGTAGTATGCTCTGAAACCATTGTAGATATTTGGAAACATAGCCAAGTTTTTCACTGAAGTAGAGAAAAAGGGTCCCAGAAACGGGGGAGCATGTTTTAGGTCTTGTGATTTGCCTTACGGAATACTGTTATTTCTTCAGGTGGCCTGTGGATTAAACCACACTTTGGCGGTGTCAGCAGATGGTTCCATGGTGTGGGCTTTTGGAGATGGAGACTATGGAAAACTAGGCTTAGGAAATTCCACTGCAAAATCTTCACCTCAGGTCAGTACTGCCTTGAGTCTAGGTTTTCAGACAACATAAATAGTTTTCATCTATGTCAGTAGTTATTATTAGTTGGAAATAATTCACCTTTAGTACTTTTGGTAATTCATAATGAAGTTTAGAAGCTTCTGTTGTGCATTCTTGAATGCCCACATGCTAGGTCTTGATTTTAAATAAGCTATTAATCCAACTAAACTGCATTTAAAATTCTGCAAGGATAAGCTTCTGTCTCCGTAAATGAGTTTCACACTGTAGGACCTCTGATGTAGAGAAGAAATAGTTAGAAACATATCCCCAGGGTGTCATGGAAGGAACTATGAGTAATCCTTTGTAACCCTCTGCATGCAGCTGCCATTTCTGCTTATTATTACCACTGAATTACACAGGTACACATCTCCTTTTAAAAAACAATACAAAGGAAATCTGAGTCCATAAAGAAAGAAATTAGAAGCTGTTATTCACACTATAGAAGATTTCTTGACTCTGCAGAAGTCTTTCTATGTAATTGTTTTATGTGGGTTTTCCTGACACATTTCACAAGCAGTGTGATTTACAAAGCTTCAGCTTATATTCGGATTCACCACCATTTATAGTCTGTGACATCCTGATAGCTAGACTAGTAAATATTCAGCTAGGTATGCAGAGAAGCAGGAAAGCCCACTCTGGGGAACATACAAAGCAGTTATTGTCATCCATAAAAGCTAAAGTGTTAAACTAACGTGGTCTTCTAGTGTTCTTTAGAAGGTCCTGGAATTCTCCGTGGTCTCTATTACCCAGAGGAATGCTTCTACTTCACACAGGGCCCTGGGGACTTTAGTCAAACTGCCTCTGCCCCTGCACACTCCCTCCCCCAAATTCAGTTAGTTTGTAGAGCAGTAGGAGAAAATAACATTTCAGGTTTGGATTTGGGTCGAACAGGTAAGTAACAATTAGCATTTTTGTTGGAAGATAGTTTTTGATACATGCCATTAGGCAAATTCAAGAGTGATTTTTTTTCTTCTTCTTAAAGTTGTGTGCCTTACACTTTCGTTTTGCAGAAAATTGACGTCCTTTGTGGAATTGGAATAAAAAAGGTTGCTTGTGGAACTCAGTTTTCTGTTGCTTTGACCAAAGATGGTCATGTGTATACCTTTGGTCAAGGTAAGACATTTTTCAGCTTATTTGCTTGGGTACACATCATTATAAACATTGGCCTTCCAGTGTTATAGAATGTGCTCTAAATTGAGTCCTTTTTTTGTTCTAGGTGGTGAGTAGTCACTATGACCTTCTTTCAGTAGATAATTTTCTACTTCTCTTTCATGTATTTTATTATAAAGACAAACTCCCCTCCCCATTAAGACCCCTTATGCCAGAGCCAGCACTCTTGCTAGAAGAGTCCTTGCCAAGGGCCGTCCCCTCTTCTTTTCTACTGCCTTTGACAAGCTGCCACAAATACTGCCTTGACCACCAGAGCTCCTCAGTGTCCTGCCTCATTCTTCATCCCTTCTAGGGATTGGGACTGCAGATCTTAGGAACTGGAGGAATTCATAGGCGCTCTGGGTTCAAATCTTGAGTAGGTTCGTAACCCAGGCATTCACAGTGGGACTGAGATTCTTGGCAAGGGTAATTGTTGAGGGATGTGTGAGACAGGTGTGAAGAAGAGGAAGTAAACCATGACTGAAGTTTCTAGTTGTGGGAGAACATCAATGCCTCTGACTGAGGACATGAGCTGGTTTGTGGGGAGGGTAAGGAGCTTAGTTTTAGTTATGTTGAATGGACCCATTTGCCCTAAATAAACGTGTGGAAATGTCCACTAGGCTATTGAGAATTTAGATCTGGAACTCCAGAAGGATTGGTTATGAAGATGTAGGTTTAGGACATTAGCTGCATAATGGTAGTAGTTAAATCCTTATTCGTATCATCTAAAAAACCCAGAGAGAGAGAGAGTATAGAATGAGAAAAGAAGAAAATAGAGCTCTGGGGCATGTGATGTAAAGGGCAGATGGGCACAGGAATAAGACTTGGGAGGGCCGGGCGCAGTGGCTCACACCTGTAATCCCAGCATTCTGGGAGGCCGAGGCGGATGGATCACCTAAGGTGAAGAGTTTGAGACCAGCCTGGCCAACATGGCGAAACGCTGTCTCTACTAAACAGACAAAAATTAGCCGAGCGTGGTGGCAGGCGCCTGTAATCCCAGCTACTTGGGAGGCTGAGACAGGGAGAATTGCTTGAACCCGGAAGGCAGAGGTTGCAGTGAGCCAAGATTGTGCCATTGCCCTCCAGCCTGGGCGACAAGAGCGAAACTTCATCTCAAAAAAAAAAAAAAAAGATTAAAAAGAAGAAGAATTGGGAGAGCTGGCTTTGAAAGGATTGGGAAGAGAGGTCACTGGTGAGCCAGGGAAGTGCAGTCTCTGAGAGGCAGGAAAAGCTGAGGCCACATTATTAGAAGGTTGCATGATGTTCCCATGGGCTGGAGCCTGAAAATAAGCCACTGCAGTAGGCAATTAGGAGCTCACTCATGGCTTTTGAGAGTAGAATTTCAGTGCAGTGGAGACAGTGAAAGTTAGGCTGCAGAAGGCGGGCAAGCCAAATGGACCTAGCAGACTTTGCGCATCAGGGGCTGGCTAGCACCCTCTAGAAGTTTGGCAAGGTAAGGAGAGGTTGGTTGGAAGTTTGAGGACAAGACACGTTGAATGATCTCTCGTTTTAGAATATAAGAAACTTAAAATTAGCCAGGCAAGGTGGCATGTGCCTGTGGTCTGAGCTACTCAGGAGGCTGAGGTGGGAGGATCATTTAAACCCGACAGGTCGAGGCTGCAGTGAGCTGAGATCGTACCACTGCACTGTATTCCAGTCTGGGCGACAGAGCAAGACCCTGTGTCAAAAAAGAACATAAGAAACTTGAGGGCCTGAACTGTGTCAGTCAGACCCTATCCTTTCAAAGATGTGGATATTGGAGAAGCCTCTTATTTTGAAACAAGTTACCGATTTTAGATATGACTTTTTTTTTAATTTTTATGAATAAAGAGCCTGTGACATTTTGCAGAGAAACAGCTTCACACTTTTTATTTATTCAGAACCTGGTGTGCCTTTCCAGAATAGTAGCTTTAGTCTTAGTTGAGTTATATGTGTCATTGCCGTTCCACCATAAGAAGCTAAATGACTGATGAGAAAATATAAAAGCACTGTGGTGTGTGGTGCATAACATTTCCACATGTTTTTGTTTTGTTTTTTTCAGATCGCCTGATAGGCTTGCCAGAGGGGCGTGCTCGCAATCACAATCGACCGCAACAAATCCCTCTCCTGGCTGGAGTGATAATTGAAGATGTGGCAGTTGGAGCTGAACACACACTTGCTTTGGCATCAAATGGAGATGTGTATGCCTGGGGTAGCAATTCAGAAGGGCAGGTAAATATTTATATTGCTTGCTGCTCTCTCAAATTCTAGAAATCTCACAGTGTTCCTCAGTTGGGGAAAGAGATAAGCTAGGAAATTCATAATCTACTACAATACTCCAAGCACATCACTTTGCCATGGGACTGATTATTTTGTAAGTCTAGTTATGTCTTTCTCTCTCGAGTGTGGCCAAAGAAGTATTATACCATGGTTTAAAACAATTCTGGCAGTACAGCAAAGTGATTAAGGGGATTAACTGAGTATATATGTGTGTGTCCTCATACACTGTTAAGTGCCTGGCATGTAGTAAGCTGCAGTATGTAAGGATTTGCTACTGTCAACATTATCATCATTACTACAGCAAGATGTGAGATTAGGTCCTGGGAACATCAGTTGATATGGGAAAAAGAATGAAACAATAATATTTTTATATTTTATAATATGATGATATACAAAGTATCTTTAGGTTTATGCAGGAAGTCTTGTCACCCCCATTATTTATAGGATTAAACTGAGCCTCTGAGATACTGATAAGAGACTCAAGAGGTTGATGTGTTCACCCTCCTCTATTTATGAAGGAGGGAGAGACCTTGGTGTGAGATGTCTGAGATGCTATGATGGTGACTTTTAGCTCCACATGCAGAGCCACCTCCCCTTCCTCCATAAATCCTCTCTTGGTCTGGCTTCCCCTAGTGCCAGGGACCCTTAAGTTCAAGGTCTAGCATTATTCATATTAGCCTCAGTTTGGCTCCTGTGGTCTCCTCATCACTAAATTAACAGACAAGGAAGCTGCTCGTCATTGTGGTTGCACTCTTACTGAGAGGAGAGTTAATGTTGAAGGCACCTTTGGGAGTTTCCTGGCAGTGCCTTGACATGATCCTTCCTAATGATGTTGATTTGCTTAGCTGCTGAAACACTGGCTGTCCCAGTCAGACCCCACATATAGAGATTTGGAGATTAGAATTTGCTTCCATACATGTTTTTATATATGTTTATTTATTGTTACACAGAAATCAGTTTTAAGTAAAAACTCCATAGATCATTCTGTTATTATTTAACTTTCCAAGAATTCATTCCCTTTCCATAAGTGGAATCCAAGGATGTGTTTAGTCATTAAGACTCATCTGCTAGATTTGAAATTGCCTTGTTGCAGCTTAGTTTTTAGCAGTCTGAGCTGTGAGGACTGTTATGATAAAGAAAATCAGAATGTATTTTATTATTGGGGGCTGGGCGCGGTGGCTCACGCCTGTAATCCCAGCACTTTGGGAGGCCGAGGTGGGTGGATTGCCTGAGCTCAGGAGTTCAAGATCAGCCTGGCCAAGATGGTGAAACCCCATCTCTACTAAAAATACAAAAATTAGCCAGGTGTGGTGGTGGGCACCTGTAATCCCAGCTACTTGGGAGGCTGAGGCAGAAAATTGCTTGAATCAGGGAGGCGAAGGCTGCAGTGAGCTGAGATTGTGCCACTGCACTCCAGCCTGGACGACAGAGCAAGACTCCATCTCAAAAAAAAAAAAAAAAAAAAAAAAAAAGAACGTATTTTATTGATGCTGATGCATGGTTCAGTTATTAACTTATTTATGTCTGCCACTATCTAAGAAGAATTTCATATTGACTTCCTCTCTTCCTCTTTCTAGTTGAATGTCTGTATATTTGTGATTTATTCCCAGCTCGGCCTAGGCCACACCAACCATGTTCGAGAACCAACCCTGGTAACAGGTCTGCAAGGGAAAAATGTTCGGCAGATCTCGGCTGGTCGCTGCCACAGTGCTGCATGGACAGCACCACCTGTCCCACCAAGAGCACCAGGTGAGGAATGAAATATTCACGCTCCTGCAGCATTTCTTTTTTATCAGTACCGCATGGCACTGTCTGCTTTCCAGTTCCAAACTGTATCCAGCATTGTTGTGAAACCATCAAGCCTTCTGCCACACAAAGCATTCTTTGTGCTACTAGCACTGGAAGTATTTTCATAGCAGGCATTTGTCCTACTGACATCAGTATGAACCAGGTCCTCTCTGCACCCCCAAAAGCAGAATATATATTACTTATGCAAGCAAAAATTTATAATTTTAGCAGCAACTAAGTTTTTTTTTGTTTGTTTTTTGTTGTTTTTTTTTTGAGATGGAGTCTTGCTCTGTCACCTAGGCTGGAGTGGTGTGATCTCAGCTCACTGCAGCCTGTGCCTCCCAGGTTCAAGTGATTCTGCTGCCTCAGCCTCCCAGGTAGCTGGGACTACAGGCGTGCACTACCATTCCTGGCTAATTTTTTGTATTTTTAGTAGAAACGGGGTTTCGCCATGTTGGCCAGGCTGGTCTCGAATTCCTGACCTCCAGTGATCTGCCCGCCTCGGCCTCCCAAAGTGTTAGGATTACAGGCATGAGCCACAGCGCCTGGCCAGTATTTTTAATATATAAAAGAAATGACAAATTATAGTTTTCTAAGGCCCACTGTTAGAAATAAAGATTAAAAGCCCTGAGACCATTTGTCAAATTCCTCACCTTAGTTAACCATTTGAAACATGATGTCTGTGCATTGGCACAGCAATCAACTTGCTGTCATTTTATTCCTGTGTTTAGCAAGACTGGTGGGCTACTTCTAGCTTTTTGTTGTTTGTTTTATTTTTAATTTATTATGAAATTTTTATATAGCTACACAAAGATTTAAAGAAAACCATAATACATACTTGTGTGCTCAACACCCAACTGTGGGCCCTTTCTGATTTGATCTATCTTCCGTTCCTTCCAGATGTAGCTATTACCTTAATGTTGTGACATTTGTCATTCTTACACATTTCTTCATATTTGGGCTGTTTCCTTTTTTTTCGAGACAGAGTCTCACTTTGTTGCCCAGGCTGGAGTGTAATGGCGCAATCTCAGCTCACTGCAACCTCTGCCTCCTGGGTTCAAGCGATTCTCCTGCCTCAGCCTCCCGAGTAGCTGGGATTACAGGCATGCGCCACCACGCCCAAGTCATTTTTATATTTTTAGTAGAGATGGTGTTTCGCCATATTGGCCAGGCTGGTCTTGAACTCCTGACCTCAAGTCTGGAGTTCAAGCCTCGGCCTCCCAAAGTGCTGGGATTACAGGTGTGAGCCACTGTGTCCAGCCTATTGGACAAGGCCCTCATGCCTTGTCTTTCTACCATCTTCTGTTGTCTAAGGCACTAGAATTTCACTGAAGCAACGTTGTGCCTAAGAGCTCAGCATTCTCTTCCAGTTTTGTTAACCCCTCTATTTCTTAGGGGGGTCCTAAGATTCCCCATAGGGATTTTTTTTCTTAGATATCTAAGAGAGAAAAGTGGGAATTCCAGGTAGATTCCAAACAAGCAGGAAATGGTTTCTATTAACAGAGTCTAGAATGAGCAGAGCTGCCTACGCACTGACAATTTCAGGTACTCAGTGGCTTCAGAGGGATTTCACTTCCACTTCAGAGCAGAAGCTATCCAGTGTGACAGGTGAAGGTTCAAGCTCTGGGGCCACATTGCTGGGGCTGAATCCCAGCTCCTCCACATATGATCTGAGTGACCTTGAGACTCAGTGTTTTGTCTGTAAAATGAGGATAATAATAGTACCTACTGCAAAGAGCTGTAGAAGTAAGTGGCCCCATTCATGTAAAGCTCTTAGAATGGTGCCAGACACATAGAAGGTACTCAGTAAATGTTAGTTTTTACTACAAACAATAATAATACCTCTAGGAATTGCACTGTTCCAGTCTTTATTTACAGGAAACTGAAGTGACTTTGTATCTTGTTTTTATTCTTTTATGTGTTTTTATAGGAGGGTAGCTGTGGATGCAGGACTTGTAGTCTTTGCTTCTTACAGAACTTTTATTCTTGTAGTAAAAGCCTCATGAATCATGCACCTGTATGTTTCTGTCATGAATACTTGCTGTCAGATCCCTAGTGAATATGGAGTTGGCTCTGCTAAGTTTCCCATTTCCATTTTCCAGAACTGTCTGCCTAGTCCTTGCCAACATTTGCGGTATTATGAAGATGGCAGTTATTAAATATGAAAGGAAAAATTTGGCTTTATTTACTTATTTATTTTTGTGAAGGAACTGCCTAAGTTCTATTGTTAAATAAATGGGAAACGAAAAGAGAAAATAACAGGTTTCATTTCCATAATAATGAAGACATTTTATTTTATTTTATTTTTTTCTCCACCCCCTGATAAAGACATTTTAAAAACCAACACAAATGCACACACCAAACTAAGATGAATCGATGGATAGAGGTTGGAATGGGTGCCCATTGCGTAATTATCTCAACTTCTCTGTATGCTTGAAATTTTTCAAAATGTGAAAAGTGAAAGCAATGCTGTTTCCTTCACAAGTGCTCATTTGCTTTCTGGACAGGTGTGTCAGTACCTCTGCAGCTGGGCCTGCCTGACACAGTGCCCCCCCAGTATGGGGCGCTGAGAGAAGTCAGCATTCACACGGTGCGGGCCAGGCTCCGGCTGCTTTACCACTTCTCTGACCTCATGTACTCATCTTGGAGACTGCTGAACCTTAGCCCCAACAACCAGGTAACAGACTGGCATGGTAAGCAGCCAGGCACAGACTGGCTTGGTAAGCAGTGCCCATGACATGCTCACCAGGCCCCAGGGCCTTTCTGTCTGCCTTTGGAAAATTCTTTAATGGCTAATAAGATAACACTTCTATTCCCATTTTATTGCTGTGTTAGGGACAGTCTAGAGGTGGTCATGATGCTGCTGGACAGAGTGGTCTTCCTTCTGTGTTTTGGTTTATCCAGAAATCAAGTATGAATGGCTACGCATACTACACATACCATTTCCTTTTTTTTTTTTTTTTGTGAGACGGAGTCTCACTGTGTCGCCCAGGCTGGAGTTTAGTGGCGCAGTCTCAGCTCACTGCAACTTCTGCCTCTTGGGTTCAAGCAATTCTCCTGCCTCAGCCTCCTGAGTAGCTGAGATTACAGGCCAGGGCCACCGTGCCTGGCTAATTTTTGTATTTTTAGTAAAGACGGGGTTTCACCGTGTTAGTCAGGCTGGTCTCAAACTCCTGACCTCAAATGATCCCCCCACCTCCACCTCCCAAAGTGCTGAGAATACAGGTGTGAGCCACCGCGCCCAGCCACTAAGCATGCCATTTCTACAAAGTCTAAAATGTAAGCACACAAAGCTATTAGAACCACAGTTAGGGTTGTTATATAATTGAATCTGAGAAATTTCAGATACTTTTTTCTCTTCTTACAAATTAGCATTCTGGGTCCTGGGGAAAGGGAGGTCGGGGAAATAAAGTAAATTTTGCTAATATGTCTGTCTTTATGGACTAGTCCAGTAACAAAGTGGCTAGCTATTGTGTGTGCATGCGTGTGTGTGTGTGTGTGTGTGCGCGCGAGATTTGACAAATCACTGCTAGAAATAGATAGGCAGCAGAGTCCTGTGCAGCACTAAACAGAGTGTTAGCAAACTGTAATTAGTGGGAGAAATGTTTATAATATAAAGTTAAGTGAGAAAGGCAGCTCAGAATGATATTAACAGTGTGAAAAATGTTATGTGTACATACACAGAAGAGAACTGGAAGGAAATAGATGAAATTATTACTGGGGCATCTCTATATGGTAGGATTTGGAATTACTTAATTTGTGCATACATGTGTGTATCCTTCTCTGTATTTTCTAAGGTTTTTAAAAATGGTAATTATCTATTTTATCAGAAAAAAAATTTAAAGGTTACTAATAGTTCCTAATCCTGAGTTTATGCTCTTAAAGTGCATTTTTAAAAGAATGTATGTTCTTTTTTCAATTTTTAAAATAATATTGAGACAGGGTCTCACTTTGTGCCCAGGGTGGAGTACAGTAGCATTATCTCAGCTCACTGCAGCCTCAACTTCCTTGGACTCAGGTGATCCACCCACCTCAGCCTCCCGAGTAACTGGGAGTACAGGCACATGCCACCATGCCCAGCTAATTTTTGTGTTTTTGTAGAGACGGGTTTTGCCGTGTTACCCAGGCTAGTCTTGAACTCCTGGGCTCAAGCGATCCGCCCACCACAGCCTTCCAAAGTGCTGGGACTACAGGCATGAGCCACTGTGCCCAGCCAAAATAATGTATGCTCTACAAGTGAAAATTGTTATTTCTTTTAAGCCTAGATTATACCATTTCTGATAACCGTACCTTCTGTTACAGAACAGCACATCCCATTATAATGCTGGAACTTGGGGCATTGTACAGGGACAACTTCGGCCTTTGTTAGCCCCAAGAGTCTACACTCTGCCAATGGTGCGCTCCATAGGAAAAACCATGGTTCAAGGCAAAAACTATGGACCTCAGATAACTGTAAAGAGGATATCAACCAGGTTAGCATATGTATGTGTGTTTCACTAACGAGCTGGGATTTTTTCAGATGGATGTTATTACTAATTTCTGTGAGTCTTGGTTTCCTCACTTCTAAGGCAGGGTAGCTAGTAATAGTACTTACATTAGTATCTGGTGTGGTTACAGTGGGCCTAGCACAGTGCTTGCCTGTTAAACTAACTTTTTCATTCACTGATGGGAAGATATCATGTGATTTTGGGGAAACTGGTAAAAGTTGTATTTCATTGCTTTCTCCCTTTCTTTTAAAGAGGACGGAAGTGTAAGCCCATTTTTGTCCAAATAGCGAGACAAGTAGTTAAGCTGAATGCTTCGGACCTCCGCCTGCCTTCCCGAGCGTGGAAGGTTAAGCTGGTTGGAGAAGGGGCTGATGACGCTGGAGGAGTGTTTGATGACACCATCACAGAGATGTGCCAGGTATATTCTTGCAGTGTCCCCTGCTGAGTTATCTAGTCTGCTAGTGGCCATTTTGCTGTTTCCAGTGATCACTCTGCCAGGCATGTTTTTATAAATGTAGCAAGGATGCATTTGTGAGCCTCATATGAAGTCATGCTGTTAGTGATACATAGGTAAATTAGAGCAACAGCTTTTGAAACGCTTTGTCAAGATACCTTACTACATAAATATCAGTTCTTAGGCATCTACCAATGACTCACCATCTGTTGTGTTATAATATTGGCAGAATAACAATGGCATATATGTACATTTATGTAACAGACAAATCCAGGAGCACCCATGTGCTCTGATTTATTCTGGTGCTTTTAGAACAAAGTAGAACTGCCAGATTCCAGGGGAATTAGAAAAATAAATGTTAAGAACTGGTCTTAAAATTAGACCGGTTCTAATTTTAATATCTGCATTGGCAGCTTTGCTTCCAGATCAGCTCTGTGCTTTCCAGCATTGCCTAGTATCAGGATTTTTCCAGTAAACTCTGTGACTAAAATAATGCTTGGCTATCACTATTGAGTCGATTTGAAACATCACTACACTCTTTTCACAGCTACCACTACTCCTGCCCTGGATTGACTTTCTCATTCCTTTTGGTTCTTCATACATGAATGCTTTCCATGTGGGGGATTTCCTAATTTCATTTTAAATTGAAACCATAAAAATAAAGTATGAAATCGTTGGTTGTCACATGGCATTATAAATTCCTCAAAATATTCTCTTTTCAGTATGATCTTTAATGTAATTGGTTTGTTCTCTTCATGCATTTGATTGTCATTTCTCAAAAAATTTTTTTCTTTCTTCTGCAGGAACTTGAAACTGGTATTGTTGACCTTCTTATACCCTCTCCCAATGCCACCGCAGAAGTAGGTTACAATAGGGACAGGTATGGCAGTCAGCAAGTGTTCATTATATGTCTAAAATAATAATAATAGCTCACATTTATTGAGTGCTTACTATGTACCAGGTACTGTTGTAAGTGCTTTACACGTATTATCCCCTTCAGTCCTCATTGTAACCCTAAGGAGTAAATATTGTTGTTATCCTCTTGTCAAAGATGAGGAAACAGGCCAGGCACGGTGGCTTACGCCTATAATCCCAGCACTTTGGGAGGCCGAGGTGGTTGGATCACCTGATGTCAGGAGTTTAAGACCAGCCTGGCCAACATGGTGAAACCCCATCTCTACTAAAAATGCAAAAATTAGCCGGGCATGGTGGCACATGCCTGTAATCCCAGCTACTTGGGAGGCTGAGGCAGGAGAATCACTTGATTTGAACCCAGGAGGTGGAGGCTGCAGTGAGCCGAGATCACGCCACTGCACTCCAGCCTGGGCAACACAGCGAGACCACGTCTCCAAAAAAAAAAAAGGAAACAGGCACTTCCATCAAGACTTGGTATTTATTGAGTTATTGAGACCAAATCAATGATAATATAGGGGGGAGAGGAAGCTCAGACTTGATCATGAAACCTGATTTATGTTTCTGAAGGCCCACATGGCCTCCCCATAATGAATTTTCTGCACCAAAATTTATTTAAAAGTGTTATTATGCTAGCAAATCACAAAATTTAGTATTTGCAATTGCATATTATCTTTATATTTGCAAAATTTTGAATTTTGGATCCTGTTTCATGGACTTGTAAATTAAAAACAGAATGATTATGCAGCTCCTCACCAGCAACAGAACAAAGCTGGACGGAGAATGACTTTGATGAGTTGAGAGAAGAAGGCTTCAGACGATCAAACTACTCTGAGCTAAAGGAGGAAGTTCGAACCCATGGCAAAGAAGTTAAAAACCTTGAAAAAAAATTAGATGAATGCCTAAGTAGAATAACCAATGCAGAGAAGTCCTTAAAGGACCTGAAGGAGCTGAAAACCATGGCACGAGAACTACGTGACGAATGCACAACCCTCAGTAGCCGATTCGATCAACTGGAAGAAAGGGTATCAGTGATGGAAGATCAAATGAAATGAAGCGAGAAGAGAAGTTTAGAGAAAAAAAGAATAAAAAGAAACAAACAAAGCCTCCAAGAAATATGGGACTATGTGAAAAGACCAAATCTACGTCTGATTGGCGTACCTGAAAGTGACGGGGAGAATGGAACCAAGTTGGAAAACACTCTGCACGATATTATCCAGGAGAACTTCCCCAGTCTAGCAAGGCAGGCCAATATTCAAATTCAGGAAATACAGAGAATGCCACAAAGATACTCCTCGAGAAGAGCAACTCCAAGACACATAATTGTCAGATTCACCAAAGTTGAAATGAAGGAAAAAATGTTAAGGGCAGCCAGAGAGAAAGGTTGGGTTACCCACAAAGGGAAGCCCATCAGACTAACTGCTGATCTCTCAGCAGAAACTCTACAAGCCAGAAGAGAGTGGGGGCCAATATTCAACATTCTTAAAGAAAAGAATTTTCAACCCAGAATTTCATATCCAGCCAAACTAAGCTTCATAACTGAAGAAGAAATGAAACACTTTACAGACAAGCAAATGCTGAGAGATTTTGTCACCACCAGGCCTGCCCTAAAAGAGCTCCTGAAGGAAGCACTAAACATGGAAAGGAACAACCAGTACCAGCCACTGCAAAAACATGCCAAATTGTAAAGACCATCAAGGCTAGGAAGAAACTGCATCAACTAACGAGCAAAATAACCAGCTAATATCATAATGACAGGATCAAATTCACACATAACAATACTAACCGTAAATGTAAATGGGCTAAATGCTGCAATTGAAAGGCACAGACTGGCAAATTGGATAAAGAATCAAGACCCATCAGTGTGCTGTATTCAGGAAACCCATCTCACGTGCACAGACACATGTAGGCTCAAAATAAAGGGATGGAGGAAGATCTACCAAGCAAATGGAAAACAAAAAAAGGCAGGGGTTGCAATCCTAGTCTCGGATAAAACAGACTTTAAACCAACAAAGATCAAAAGAGACAAAGAAGGCCATTACATAATGGTAAAGGGATCAATTCAACAGTAAGAACTAACTGTCCTAAATATATATGCATCCAATACAGGAGCACCCAGATTCAAAAAGCAAGTCCTTAGTGACCTACAAAGAGACTTAGACTCCCACACAATGATAATGGGAGACTTTTAACACCCCACTGTCAACATTAGACAGATCAACGAGACAGAAAGTTAACAAGGATATCCAGGAATTGAACTCAGCTCTGTACCAAGCAGACCTAATAGTAGACATCTACAGAACTCTCCACCCCAAATCAACAGAATATACATTCCTTTCAGCACCACACCACACCTATTCCAAAACTGACCACATAGTTGGAAGTAAAGCACTCCTCAGCAAATGTAAAAGAACAGAAATTATAACAAACTGTCTCTCAGACCACAGTGCAATCAAACTAGAACTCAGGATTAAGAAACTCACTCAAAACCACTCAGGTACATGGAAACTGAACAACTTGCTCCTGAATGACTACTGGGTACATAACGAAATGAAGGCAGAAATAAAGATGTTCTTTGAAACCAATGAGAACAAAGACACAACATACCAGAATCTCTGGGACACATTCCAAGCAGTGTGTAGAGGGAAATTTATAGCACTAAATGCCCCCAAGAGAAAGCAGGAAAGATCTAAAATTGACACCCTAACATCACAATTAAAAGAACTAGAGAAGCAAAAGCAAACACATTCAAAAGCTAGCAGAAGGCAAGAAATAACTAAGATCAGAGCAGAACTGAAGGATATAGAGACCCAAAAAACCCTTCAAAAAATCAATGAATCCAGGAGCTGGTTTTTTGAAAAGATCAACAAAATTGATAGACCGCTAGCAAGACTAATAAAGAAGAAAAGAGAGAAGAATCAAATAGACGCAATAAAAAATGGTAAAGGGGATATCACCACCAATCCCACAGAAATACAAACTACCATCAGAGAATACTATAAACACCTCTATGCAAATAAACTAGAAAATCTAGAAGAAATGGATAAATTCCTTGACACATACACTCTCCCAAGACTAAACCAGGAAGAAGTTGAGTCACTGAATAGAGCAATAACAGTCTCTGAAATTGAGGCAATAATTAATAGCTTACCAACCAAAAAAAGTCCAGGACCAGATGGATTCACAGCCGAATGCTACCAGAGGTACAAGGAGGAGCTGGTACCATTCCTTCTGAAACTATTCCAATCAATAGAAAAAGAGGGAATCCTCCCTAACTCATTTTAGGAGGCCAGCATCATCCTGATACCAAAGCCTGGCAGAGACACAACAGAAAAAGAGAATTTTAGACCAATATCCTTGATGAACATTGATGCAAAAATCCTCAATAAAATACTGGCAAACCGAATCCAGCAACACATCAAAAAGCTCATCCACCATGATCAAGTGGGCTTCATCCCTGGGATGCAAGGCTGGTTCAACATACAAAAATCAATAAACGTAATCCAGCATATAAACAGAACCAAAGACAAAGACCACATGATTATCTCAATAGATGCAGAAAAGGCCTTTGACAAAATTCAACAACCTTCATGCTAAAAACTCTCAATAAATTAGGTATTGATGGGATGTATCTCAAAATAATAAGAGCTATTTATGACAGACCCACAGCCAATATCATACTGAATGGACAAAAACTGGAAGCATTCCTTTTGAAAACTGGCATAAGACAGGGATGCCCTCTGTCACCACTCCGATTCAACATAGTGTTGGAAGTTCTGGCCAGGGCAATCAGGCAGGAGAAGGAAATAAAGGGCATTCAATTAGGAAAAGAGGAAGTCAAATTGTCCCTGTTTGCAGATGACATGACTGTATATCTAGAAAACCCCATCATCTCAGCCCAAAATCTCCTTAAGCTGATAGGCAACTTCAGCAAAGTCTCAGGATACAAAATCAATGTGCAAAAATCACAAGCATTCTTATACACCAATAGCAGACAAACAGAGAGCCAAATCATGAGTGAACTCCCATTCACAGTTGCTTCAAAGAGAATAAAATACCTAGGAATCCAACTTACAAGGGATGCGAAGGACCTCTTCAAGGAGAACTACAAACCACTGCTCAATGAAATAAAAGAGGATAGAAATAAATGGAAGAACATTCCATGCTCATGGGTAGGAAGAATCAATATCGTGAAAATGGCCATACTGCCCAAGGTAATTTATAGATTCAATGCCATCCCCATCAAGCTAACAATGACTTTCTTCACAGAATTGGAAAAAACTACTTTAAAGTTCATATGGAACCAAAAAAGAGCCCGCATTGCCAAGTCAATCCTAAGCCAAAAGAACAAAGCTGGAGGCATCACGCTACCTGACTTCAAACTATACTACAAGGCTACAGTAACCAAAACAGCATGGTACTGGTACCAAAACAGAGATATAGACCAATGGAACAGAACAGAGCCCTCAGAAATAATGCTGCATATCTACAACTATCTGATCTTTGACAAACCTGACAAAAACAAATGGGGAAAGGATTCCCTATTTAATAAATGGTGCTGGGGAAACTGGCTAGCCATATGTAGAAAGCTGAAACTGGATCCCTTCCTTACACCTTATACAAAAATTAATTCAAGATGGATTAAAGACTTAAATGTTAGACCTAAAACCATAAAAACCCCAGAAGAAAGCCTAGGCAATACCATTCAGGATATAGGCAAGGGCAAGGACTTCATGTCTAAAACACCAAAAGCAATGGCGACAAAAGCCAAAATTGACAAATGGGATCTAATTAAACTAAAGAGCTTCTGCACAGCAAAAGAAACTACCATCAGAGTGAACAGGCAGCCTACAGAATGGGAGAAAATTTTTGCAATCTACTCATCTGACAAAGGGCTGATATCCAGAATCTACTATGAACTCAAACAAATTTACAAGAAAAAAACAACCCCATCAAAAAGTGGGTGAAGGATATGAACAGACACTTCTCAAAAGAAGACATTTATGCAGCCAAAAGACATGAAAAAATGCTCATCATCACTGGCCATCAGAGAAATGCAAATCAAAACCACAATGAGACACCATCTCACAACCAGTTAGAATGGCAATCATTAAAAAGTCAGGAAACAACAGGTGCTGGAGAGGATGTGGAGACATAGGAACACTTTTACACTGTTGGTGGGACTGTAAACTAGTTCAACCATTGTGGAAGTCAGTGTGGCGATTCCTCAGGGATCTAGAACTAGAAATACCATTTGACCCAGCCATCCCATTACTGGGTATATACCCAAAGGATTATAAATCATACTGCTATAAGGACGCATGCACACGTATGTTTATTGCAGCACTATTCACAATAGCAAAGACTTGGAACCAACCCAAATGTCCAACAGTGATAGACTGGATTAAGAAAATGTGGCACATATACACCATGGAATACTATGCAGCCATAAAAAATGATGAGTTCATGTCCTTTGTAGGGACATGAATGAGGCTGGAAACCATCATTCTCAGCAAACTATCACAAGGACAAAAAACCAAACACCACATGTTCTCACTCATAGGTGGTAATTGAACAATGAGAACACATGGACACAGGAAGGGGAACATCACACTTTGGGGCCTGTTGTGGGGTGAGGGGAGGGGGGAGGGATAGCATTAGGAGATATACCTAATGTCAAATGAAGAGTTAATGGGTGCAGCACACCAGCATGGCACATGTATACATATGTAACAAACCTGCACATTGTGCACATGTACCCTAAAACTTAAAGTATAATAATAATAATAAAACAACAACAATGATTTTAGAAAACAAGGCATTCTGGAGCACGTAGCTTAAGATCCTTACATAGTTCTTCTAAAAATAGTTCAGAATATAGTCCATGTGCTGTGTGAAACAATAACTACGGTCCACATGTGGCTTTTGAGAACTCAACATGTGATTAGGGAAGCCAAAGAACTGAATTTTTAGTTTTATTTAATTACTTTAGCCTTATGTGGCTAATGGATGCCATATTGAACAGTACAGGTATAGACTAACGCTATAGCTGTTGTTGCTAACTTATTTCTAACAGAAATAAGGAAAATACTGTTTGAAATATTCCCTTTAATTTTGCAGGTTCCTTTTTAACCCTTCTGCCTGCCTCGATGAACACTTAATGCAGTTTAAGTTTTTAGGAATTTTAATGGGGGTTGCCATTCGCACAAAGAAGCCTCTGGACCTCCACTTGGCCCCTCTGGTGTGGAAGCAGCTGTGCTGTGTCCCACTCACCCTAGAGGACCTGGAGGAGGTGGATCTGCTCTACGTGCAGACTCTCAACAGCATTCTTCACATTGAAGACAGTGGGATTACCGAGGAGAGTTTCCATGAGGTAAATCCTGGCCAGTCTGTGTTTCTACTGGTGTTGACGTCCTATATGCACAGACTAGAATTTTTCTGTGTAAAATTGAGATATAGTCTTCCACTTGCTGTCTGGCTGAACCATGCCATATCTATGCCATTGCTGCCCTTAGCAGCTCAACCCCAGCAGTTTAAACAGCTTCTAATAGATAGAGCGGGCTCCTGCACTTAGCTGCTCCCTTCCCCCTTAATTTTTTTCTGCCTGTTAGAGTGAAGAACCAAGGTGGAAGGGGAGGCCTGGGGTCACGAGAGTTCAACAGGCTTGGTTTGTGAACAGAGAGATTTGGTCCCATTTTTAACTACAGCTGGTTGAGTCATCACATTCCTGCTGATCAAATAGCCTGATCAGTCCTACCTGTTTGGTGTTCCTTGTTTTTATCCTTAAAAATTATGAGTTTGTTATTGCTGTGCCATATTTGTATGTAAAATACTTTTTGCTGTCATTTCTACCATGTAATAAAAATTCTTTTTTCTTCTGTTCCTAGATGATTCCTCTTGATTCTTTTGTTGGCCAGAGTGCTGATGGCAAAATGGTTCCTATAATCCCTGGTGGAAATAGTATCCCACTCACATTTTCCAACAGGAAGGAATATGTGGAGAGGGCCATTGAATATCGACTTCATGAGATGGACAGACAGGTGAGATAAACATCTTGGGAGGTACACATGAATGCTTGGGTTTCTCTTGGGGTATGCCAAAATCTGCTAATATGTATTTACTGTGTTAATTCCTCTGTATGTATGTATGAATTTATTTATTTTAATTTACTTATTTATTTTTGAGACAGCATCTCACTCTGTCGCCTAGGCTGGAGTGCAGTGGTGCAATCTCAGCTCACTGCAGCCTCTGCCTCCTGGGTTCAAGTGATTCTCTGGCCTCAGCCTCCCCAGTAGCAGGGACTACAGGCATGTGTCACCTGCCTAGCTAATCTTCTTATTTTTTGGTAGAGACAGGGTTTTGCCATGTTAGCCAGGCCGGTCTTGAACTCCTGGCCTCAAGTGATCCACCTGCCTCAGCTTCCCAAAGTGTTGGAATTACAGGCATGAGCCACCGCACTTGGTGATTCCTTTGTATTTATATTCCAAACCCTATTCAGAGACTTCCTCAGGCCTTTTTCTCCTTACCCAGTGCCTTAAATCGGTTCTGAATTGGTCTTTGGTTGGGTTGAGACCGTTTTCATCTGGCATTCAGACCTTGCCTTCTTATTCCTCCTTAGTCCTGTTTGTCCTCATGTCTTACTGCTTCCCAGCTCAGCGTCCCCACTCTAGTTGGGTTAGTCAGGGCCCACATAAATGAACCTTCAAATGCTGGTCTTATGACCTCACATGCATTTCCCTTTCCCTGTCTTGCTGCTGTTCTTTAAGCCTCAGCTAAGTGGGCATCTCCTGCACACACAAGCTTACCTCCAGGTCACCAACCTGTGGAGATCTTTTTCCTTACTTTGAAGTTCCTCAAGATATATCTTATGTTATGGTCTAAGAATTAGGCCCCAGAATTTAGGTCTTGTTTCCTCAACTTGCAAGAAATTGAATGAAGAATGCATTTTCTATTTCATTTGAGTTATCCTTGTTCTGTGCTGACAGGTAAGTAAGCATTTAATAAATAATGGGAGTGTGAATGAGTGACCACAGAAATAAATATGGTGTCCAAAAATGGTTCTTTTGATAATACAATCATTAATAGCATTTCAGTAATACTTTATTTGCAGAATATGTTGGGGTCTTCTCAAGAGCTGGACTCAGGCTGTGAAGCTATAGAAGTTTAGTGATTTGAAGTATACATACTCCATACCCCTCACTCCCGGCTCCTTCTTAGACTTTGGGCCAAGTCCAATCAGAAAAATGATATCTTTAGCCTAGTGAAGTTGGGTCTTGTCAGTGATGCTGTTTACACAGCCAGGGATTAGTGTTTGTCTCCAGTTCATGAATATTTTTAATTCTCAGAGAATAAATAACTGACTAGAAATGTATTGATAACCTCCTGCACGCCAGCCATGGTGCCAGGAACTCTTGCGTGCCATTTTTCCCATAGTTACTCTGTGAGGTAAGGATTGCCAGCTCCGTTTCACAGAAGAAAGCACTGAGTGCCCACACCAGAGCCAAGACCCCAAACCAGGCTCCAAGATGGTGTCCAGGCTCTTCTGATGACCCTTATTCTGAGGGTTGGATGGACACTCCCTTTCCACAGCTGTGCTCTGCTCTGCCCTGGCTTTGTTCTGTTCTCAGTAACAAGCCCTTCTTCCTCTTTCTTTGTATATGAATTGGTCTTTGGTTCCTCTTCATCTCTTAGAACTGAGTGTTTATCCCATAGCTGTCCTCAGTTGTCCCCCTGCCATCTCCAAGCAGCCAGCCCCATACCTCAGCCTAATTTTTTTTCCAGACAGCTTTTGTTTTGTGTTCCACCAAGCATAACAGCTTGTTTGTTCGTTTTTGTTTTCGTTTGGCAGACTTTGGTGGGGTATTGACCTTTACTATCAGTAGAGACTGCCTTTACTGCCAATCTCTGATACTTATGGGACAACCTTAGTGCCAGTTTTTTATTATTTTATTTTTTAAGAGAAGGTCTTGCTCTGTCACCCAGGCTGGAGTGCAGTGGCACAATGATAGCTCACTGCAGCCTTGAACTCTTGGGCTCAAGGGATCTCCTGCCTTAGCCTCCCAAGTAGCTGGGATGACAGGGCAAGCCATTGTACTTGGCCCAGTTTTTTTTTTTTTTTATATATATATAATAAATTTTGTTATGTGTATTTAAGGTATACAACATGATAATATAGGATATGCATATAGATAGTAAAAGTTATTATAGTGAAGCAAATTAACATATCCATCACCTCACATAGTTACTCACTTCCTTAAGGTATGGTCCCTATTCAGATTCTTAGACTTTTTAAATGGTGGTAGATGGTTTTGAGTTGGCCAAAAGCAAAGAAGTGTTTATGAAACAAACCTCGAACAGTGGTGAGTCTGTGTGTAGGGTATGCACTACTGTATAATCTTGGAGGAGACATTTTTCTAAACAAGCTGTCAAGGCAGCCCCTGGTTGCACCCCACTTGGCACTCCCCAACTTGCCTGTGCCCAGCACTATGATGCTAAGAGAACAGAGCAGGGTAGAATTACCCAGTCACACAGAATTTCATGTAGTTACTGATACACAGTTCTCATCAGAGCCACATGAGAGCAGCAATATCTGCTTTTTTCAGACGGAAAAATTAAGAGAGTTAATAATTGGTGGAGCTGGGAGTTAGAACCCAAGTCTCTTCACTAAATTCGTTGCCTCTTCTATTGCCTTCCTAAAGAAGGACTTCCCATTTTTTACTTTCTTCTTTGTACTTTTCAGGTTTTTTTTACGATGAGCACGAATAATTTTTACAAAAAGGATATAATTATTTTCAAAAGACAGATATAAATTTAAAAAACAGTAGACAGCTAGATGAGTCCCCCCAAAGCTTCTTACCTTTATGAGATGAGGTGTCCACACATGCATAGTTTGACAGCACATGGCACATATGATTAGGAATGTGAGTGAGTGGGGCTGGCATCAGGGAAGGCCCCAGTGGGCTGAGATTTTGTGGTAGAGGGAAGGCAGGCTCCTAAATTGGACTTGAACTGGAACCAGGAGTGTAAGAATCCCACAGCAGGGAGACGCTCTAACAAGGGTTGAGAGGCAGGGAGGGTGGGCCTTTTTGACTGACTCTCATGCCTGGCAGTCTGAGAAACAAGTAGAGGGTCTGGGGAGCGGATGAGCAGGCAGCAGGAGGCGCCTAGCCCCACAGGGCCCATGGCGGGTGCCAGGTTCACGCACACTCATTGAATGAGCAACCTCTCCTGGGAGCAGGTGGCTGCAGTCCGAGAAGGGATGTCCTGGATTGTTCCTGTGCCGCTGCTGTCCCTCCTCACAGCAAAACAGCTGGAGCAGATGGTGTGTGGGATGCCCGAGATCTCTGTGGAAGTCTTGAAGAAAGTGGTGCGGTACCGTGAGGTGGATGAGCAGCATCAGCTGGTGCAGTGGTTCTGGCACACGCTGGAAGAGTTCTCCAATGAGGAGCGGGTGCTTTTCATGAGGTTTGTGTCAGGAAGATCTCGACTACCAGCCAACACTGCTGACATTTCTCAGAGATTTCAAATCATGAAGGTTGATAGGGTAAGTAAGCTATTCTTTTTTCCTTTGTAATGTCTGCCTTATTGCGTCATTGTTGTTATTGAGACAGGGTCTCACTCTGTGGCCCAGGCTGGAGTGCAGTGGTGTGATTTTAGCTTACTGCAACCTCCGCTTCCTAGCTTCAAGCAGTTCTCTTGCCTCAGCCTCCCCCGTAGCTGGGACTACAGGTGTGTGCCACGCGTGGCTAATTTTTTTGTATATTTTGGTAGAGACGGGGTTTCACCATGTTGGCCAGGCTGGTCTTGAACTACTGACCTCAGGTGATGTGCTCACCTCGGCCTCCCAAAGTGCTGGGATTACAGGCGTGAGCCACCACGCCTGGCCCTCTGCCCGTTGTTGCTTTTATGTTGGGGAAACCAAACTATGACCCTCAAGTAGGCCTGCCGATTCATGCTTAATACTTAGAATTTCCAGATTAATGAAAAAAATCAAGCAGTAAAATTTGTTTAGAAATATCATTTAGCTTCAGTGGGAAGAGTCCTAAGTGGATGAAGAGAGCATACTACAACCAACAACCTTCCCTAAATCTTCCAGCATCTTCCTGAGTTAAAGCTGAATTTAGCAGAGGGATCATCATACTGCCTCTTCCTGTGCTGAGGCATGGCCTTGTTTGTTTTCATGAAGATATTAACCATTAACTGGTGGGTGTGCCCCAGAAGGAACCCAAAGATGCGGGGAGCAGCGATAACCTCTGTGCCCGCTTGTGTGGTGTGCATTGTGGAGCAGGCAGGGCTGCATCTCTGCCATCTGATGAAAGACCCCAGCTGCAGAGCCCCAGCCCAGCTGTGATTTTGACAGATGGCTTAGAAATAAGAGGGCTTAGAGTCTGAAAAGCACACTGCTGCCAGAGTCATCTTTCTTAAGCACCCGTCTGACCATGTTACTCTCCTCCTTTTAGACCTTTCAGAGACCCCCTATGTTGACTCCGAAATAAATGCCAATGACCTTAGCTGCCTTAAACACTTCTACAGTCTGGCCTCTGCCCCACTTTCTGATGTCACATCTTGATACTTCTCATGTTCTGGTCATAATGGGCTGCTTGCCTTTCTCCCCAGTAGACCAGGCTGTTTTTAAAATTCTGTGCTTTTATGTAACCTGTTCCCTCTGCTTTAGTAAGTCCTTCTTCACACCCCTTTCCTTCTATCTCTGGCAAGCACTTACTCATCCTATAAGCCCAATGCCAGTCATCTCCTCCAGGAACCCCTCCTAGATGCCTTCCAGGAGTGCCTCTACCATTGCTGAAGGCAGACCTAGCCAGACTCCTTCTCTCCACCTCCTGAACACTGGGTACAGCCCTCAAACCCAGAACTTACTGCATTCAGTTAGGAGTGCCTCTCCTCCCTCTCTGTCTCCATCCCCACTCTTCACAAGCCCCCTCTCCCACATGAGCTGGGCAGTTCTCTGAGCAGGGCCCATGATGTTTGTTCAGAAAACAGTAAGGGAAGTGGGGCCTCTTCACACACAGGCCCTTCCTGCCAGTTTAAGTGTCTGGCTTTCTGGTATAGCCAAAGCTATTCCTCCCCGTGCTGCCTCCGGAGGCTGCAGGCTGCTGCTCTGCTCCTGGACTAGGCTTGCTGGAGAAGCCACGTGCAGGAAGGATTATAAAAGAGCCTTTCCATAAATTTTCTGCATGACTTGCCAAGAACTATAAGTTGTAAATCTGTTATGTTGCTTCAGAGAGAAGTAGGGAGGAGGAAATGGCTCATTTCTATTCAGCTCTGGAAACAACCCTTGCCTTATATCTGTCCTGGGCTACTCCTGCCATTCTAGGAGTTAATCCCCCACTAATCTCCGGTCTCAGGGTTGTCAGCCTCAGTAACTGACTACCGTGGTCGGTTCCTCTGTGGCTTTTAGATCATTTCTACAGTACTCACATTTAGGTCATCAGAGCCACCTAGTGGCACCTCCCTTCCTTGCTGCTTCCAGTTTTTCTGCGTTGAGCTCTGTGTCATCACTGGCTCTGGTGCATTTGGGCTGCTGGGCCATCCACCTCCCATAGCAGGACATGTGGCTCACCTGGGTGTGGGCTCTGGGGAGGAGGGCTGATTTCAAGAGGATGTTGAGTGAGAGAAGACAGGTTCTTTTTTTTTTTTTTTTTAAGCAAACGTTTTAAAAATTTATAAAAACTGTATAATGCCATTACTGTTATTACAAATTGTTTAGAAAATAGTTGTTTGCAAGGAGGGATAGGGAACATATATAATCCTGTCTCTGCAGTAGTAGCTATTTTTACCTTTGTGAAATTCCTCATAGTCTTTGCCTCAATTGTACAAATTTTTACATGATGTATCTAGAATTTTTTCTGCCTTTAACCTCCTAATGTATCCTGAACACCTTTCTGTTTTGCTGCCAGTCATCATAATTATAATTTTAAATGATGCATCACCATCAGTTAAATGGATGGATTGGAGTTTAATTGACTGCCCCTTCCTTATGTGAGCTGTGCGAGGCAGCCATGGCACCTGCAAAGGAGGCAGAAAGCACATGAGGACAGGGAGAGGAGAGGGGGCAAAGAGGCTCCCATAGCCGGCTGCACCTCACAGTTGTTCTTTACATTCTACCTGCTCTGTGGGGGCATCCCTGCAGCTGGTTTCCAGTCTGCACCCTCTTGGTGGATGGGTATGAAGGACAGGTGCCCTCTTACTACACTCTAACCCTGTGCCAGGCACTGTGCGTAGTGTATTCTCTCAAGCAATCCTGCCAGTCAGAGCTTCTCCTCACTTTACACACACAGTCACTGGAGGAGGTGAGGACAGGAAGGAACTTCTTCACCCAGAGCCTTGAGGGCCACAGGGCAGTAGGGCCTCAGCTCATTCTATCTGGCCCAGTCTCTGTGTCCACTTGACTTAACCACGTGGCCATGTTAATTCCATCTTGAAGGCAGGGAGAGGTCATGGGCAGCCCCACTCCCCCTTAATGGCACTCTGATGTCCCCAGTCATGGCTCTGGGTCTCTCTCCACAGCCTTACGACAGTCTGCCTACCTCACAGACCTGCTTCTTCCAGCTGAGGCTGCCCCCGTACTCTAGCCAGCTGGTCATGGCCGAGCGCCTGCGCTATGCCATCAACAACTGCCGCTCAATCGACATGGACAACTACATGCTCTCGAGAAACGTGGACAACGCCGAGGGCTCCGACACTGACTACTGACCGTGCGGGTGCTCTCACCCTCCCTTCTGTCCCTCAATAATGCTCACTTCTGATTTGATGTTGATATACTTTTATGGTAACTACATAGATGTTTTAGGAACATAAATCAACATTATAAACAATGGCCACATTTAGTTACTCTAAATGTAACAAAGAAATTAGATGTTTTTATTTTTCTGTGATTGTACAAAAGCAACAAAAACAAAGTGCTCTCAGTCAGGTTTTTCCCTCCATATTTTTGGTCACTTTTGATAAGTTTGCATGAAACCATTTTGGTGCATTTTTAGTTGGGAATGGTACATTTTTGTAAACCCACCCAGTGAACATGAAATTGTACATTGTGTATAATTGTTCATTAGAAAGGACAGTTTTACATGAATATTCATATATTTATTTTGTTTTAATTTGAATTGCCTGTTCAGGGTTCCTTATGCAGAGAAATAAAGCAGATTCAGGAATTGGAGCATGGCTGTTGGTATTGCTTCCTGCGGAGCTTCTGACTGGGGGTTACCATCGAGGCAGACATTAGCCCAGAACAGAATGAGCTTCCAGGCTGGTCTTGCTCTGATGACTTTTTGACCCATTCAGAAACATTCCTTTACGTTGAGGGTGGGCTTCACTTGGAAATAATGTATCAGGGAACCATGTGGTTCTAGGAGACCCCTCTGGGTTGGAAGCCCCTATTTTCCATTGTTCTTCTGTCATCCTGGGTCTCTCTGACTTTGTTCCCTCAGCTGCTCCGCCCCTCTCAGCACCACCTGTCCTTCTCTGGACAGCCCCAGCTACCTAATGTGGAGGGCGACTCTAGAGGACCACAGTAATGCCGTCTGGCCCTTCCTATGAAGAACCTACAAAGATAAAATGAGCACGTGATGGAATTAAAGAACAGGGCAGTTTACAACATGTCTCAGTGGGGAGGGCAGCCAAGTGGAAGGTGTTACAGAAAGGCCAGCTACTGCTAGCAGGCACTTAGCATGTATCAATGAGTGAATGAGTGAGTGAATGTGTGAATTAGCATGAGAACTGATGAGTGGCTTTCATATCCTTGAATGATAGAATTGTGCAGAGGTGTAGGGAAGGGGTTACATTCTTGGTGCTCAAACTCAGCCAGCCCCTGCGGGCCCTCAGTGCCGTGTGTGTGTTCAGCAGCATCAGGGTGAGCCTGTGTTTCTCGGGGAAAGGGCCATCTTGAGAGCAGCTGGGAGGGCTCTGGCTTCTTGGAGTGTGTGCAGGAAGAGGGGAACGCCTGTGGACAGCTTGTCTCCCTCACCTACAGCAAGTTCATGCCACAGGCTGCTTCCCCTGTACTTCACGGACAGGGTCTTTGCCAACAGCCTGCTCAAATGAGGTGCCAGACAGCCAGCCCTCTGCAGGCAGTTATTTTCCACAAGGAAGATAGGTGTATGTTTTCAAAGAGAAATTAAAAGAAAAATAAGGTGTTGCCAGCTAAGATAATGTGGTAAATGGATCTTTCTTAGTGAGAATACCTAATAATATTTCGAATTGTGACATCTTTGTTTTATTGAAAAAAGGCTTCAACTAGAATTGGGTCTCAGGGAGAGACTACAGCTTTGGGGGGAACCCCAGGAGTTCTGGGTAAAGATGAGGCTTTAATACCGATCTAAGAGCGCAGTCAGTAGCATCGTTGAAGGGCTCTGGGCTTGAAGCCCTCCTGCTTGGGGTGGGAAGGCCCTGCCTGGGCCTCTGGACCAGGAAAGAATTTAAGAAAAGAAAGGCTCACGCCTGTAATCCCAGCACTTTGGGAGGCCAAGGCGGGTGGATCACAAGGTCAGGAGATCGAGACCATCCTGGCTAACACGGTGAAACCCCATCTCTACTAAAAATAAAAAAAATTAGCTGGGCATGGTGGCGGGCGCCTGTAGTCCCAGCTACTCGGGAGACTGAGGCAGGAGAATGGCATGAACCCGGGAGGCGGAGCTTGCAGTGAACCGAGATCATGCCACTGCACTCCAGCCTGGGCGACAGAGCGAGAAAAAAGAAAAAAAAAAAAAGCATCTGTGCTGCCAAGATCCTGGACGAATCCAGGAGAGGCCTCTTAGGGTCTTCTGAGCCGCTTCCTGCGCCCCTCTTGCTGAGCTGGGCTGAGGACATGCAGAGCAAAGGATACCTCTGCAGTCTCTAAATTCAAAATAATGCCTCACCCTGTGCTGCTGCCACAGTTGGCTCTGGACTCGGGGGCAGGAGCACCCCCAGAAGGCTGGCACTCATGGTTGCAGGTCCTTGGCTCAGGGCTAACAGACAGCAGCTCAGGTTTGACCCTGTGAGGGGAATCTGCACAGTGCCATGGTTTTATAACACACACTGTTTCGTTGCCAGCAACCTGTTATTTCCTCATTGTCTTGACTATTTTTTCATTTTTGCAGAGACAAGGTCTCACTATGTTGCCCAGGCTAGTCTGGAACTCCTGGCCTCAAGCAGTCCTTCCACCTTGATCTCCCAAAGTGCTGGGATTACACACGTGAGCCACTGCGCCCGGCCTCTCTTGACTTTTTGAAAACTCTGGAAAAGGGGGAAGCACAAGTCCCTGATCTGAGGAGCTGAATGGGCCTGGTGCAGGTGCTTCCCTTGGTTTACTTTCAGCTCTTAGAGAGGCTTAGGCAGTTGTTTGCTGGCCTCATTCACTTAACAGATATTGCAGTTTTTATGACCCTTAAGCGGTCTCAAGTAAACGTTGACCATCAGTTTTTAAAATTTAAGATTTCTCCAGACATCCTTCAAAGTATGGCTTTGTTCTGGGCCTCCTAGCTTTGTGGCCTTTGCCCAGGACTTCTGGCTGGATGAAGCCCACATCTTGTGAGCTCGGTTTTTAGCCAAAAGCAGATCTTGGATATTGAATCCTAGAGCTGGAGGGAAAGTCTCTAAGGGGTCAGATGATCTCTGCCTTTATAAACCAAGAATCCAAGGTCAGGAGAGGGAAAGCTGGATCATAGGTGTGCCCTGGCTAGAACTGGGAGCCTCTGCTTCCTGTCAGCGTGCCATGGTAGAGCCGGGGGGCTCAGTCAGTTCCCCTCCAAACACTCATCCTGTGCAGAAACAGGCCAGTGTGTCCCTGTAAGACAAGCCTCAGAGCACCACCTCCTGCCAGCAGCCTGCTGCCTCCTGGGGGGGATCTGGAACCCTGACCTAAGAGCCTGTGGCCCTGGTCTCTCTGCCGGCACTGGGGCTCCTGTGCAGACCAGTGCAATGTGGTGACAGGTCAGCCTCCAGCCAGGGAGCAGCGTCCTGCCCCAGTGGTGAGGTTCTGTTCTCTCCCACCACCTTTACCTGCAAGTGACCATTTGCTGCCTTGGCCAAACCTTAGAAAGAGTTAGCATTCCAGGAGTTGAGGGATGTCTGTGATCTAATGGAGGCTGTGAGGGCATAGATAATCCCAAACCATATCTGGGTGGCTCGGGAATACAATCAGGCTCCCATCAGCCCTGGCTCACCCATTCCCTGGATATGCCTTGGGCTTCTTGACCTTTGCCTTTGCTGTGCCATGCCTGCCAATGGGAATATTCTCCTTAACGGTTGGAACCTGTGGCCCAGCTCAAAAGCTCTGTCTGCCACAAAGGGTGCCTGGCTTACCCACAGATAGACCTGGCTTGCTTCTTCCCAGTGCCTGGGATTTGTGTGTTGTGCCAGGCGCTCAGCTTTTCTAGCCCCCTAAGGATATGAGGATACCTCCCCCTATCCCCCAATCCCAAGAGGGTATTGGTCCCATTTTGCAAATAAAGAAACTGAGGCTCAGAGAGGTCATATCTTGTCAAAAGCTATGGATGGCAAGGCTTGGAGATCACTCAAGAACACCCCCTCAACCTCAGCTGCATGCCTTCTAACTAGGGCTGAGTCCCTCCAGGTAGGGCCTGGCCCAGCCCATGGCCAATACCCAGTAAATGCTTGTGAGATGAATTAGTTGGTGGATTAATTAAGCCTGGAGAGCTCTTTGTTATATGCTAACCTGAGTTTGAAAGGATTTTTGTTTTTTACTTTTTTTTTTTTTTTTTGAGATGGAGTCTTGCTCAGCTGCCCAGGCTGTGCAGTGAGTGCAGTGGCCCGATGCTCAGCTCACTGCAACCACTGTCTCCCGGGTTCAAGCGATTCTCCTATCTCAGCCTCCCAAGTAGCTGGGATTACAGGCACCCGCCATCATGCCCGGCTAATTTTTGTATTTTAGAAGAGACAGTTTTTCACCATGTTGATCAGGCTGGTCTTGAACTCCTGACCTCAGGTGATCCGCCCGCCTTGGCCTCCCAAAGTGCTAGGATTACAGGCGTGAGCCACCACACCCGGCTGTTTTTTACCTTTTAATTTAGTGGGGAAGGGGCACAGAGATTCCATGCCCTCCCTGGACACACCACCCTCCAGGAACCTCCATGCATGTAGCTATCTGGAAGCTCCAAAAGTGGTTTTGTAGATTAAGTGAGGTATTGCGCTCTGTTAAGTGTTTTGCTCATGCCTGGTGGTGGTGAACAGTGTCTGTTAGAAGGCAGAGTGGAGAGCCATGTGTCTTCATCAGTGCCCACCTTCTGGGGGCACCTAAAATGACCCTTCACTTCAGAACCCAAAGCTCCTCTGGCTAAGGTGGGGGCCAATTAGGGACCCTAGAAACAGCACTGGACACAGCTGCCAGCACTGCTTGAGTTCTGTGATCACTATGTCTTGGGATGCAGGGGAGCTACTAGGCATTGGAGGGTTAACTGGGAACTTAACCCTCACTACAAAAGAGCTTCCATGGGAAAGGGGGGGTCGTCGGGGAATGCAGGTTACCCCATTCTAGCTCAACCTATAGTGACCTCTGCTTTACATAATCACAATCCTTACAAGAACCCCAAAAGCAAGGTTCCCTTGTTATCCTTAGTACTCAGATAAGAAAACTGAGGTTTGGAGAGGGCCAATCTGTCCTTGGTCACAGGGCTAGAATGTGAGGGAAATGGGATGGAAACCCAGATCCATTAGATCCTGAAGCCAGGATCCTGTTGTTCTCCAGGCTAAGCCACCAATTTAGGACAAATAGAACATGCTGGAAATTGGGGCTTATTGGAGAAGATGAAAACAAAGGCCTGGGGTTTAAGTAGCTCTGTTGTAGACAAACATTCAACCCCCTGGAAGCCTGTGCTTTCTTTCAACAGTGTTCAGAGTAATGGGAGAAAAATTAGTTCCCAACAAGGCCTCTCCAGAGTGCAAAGCAATGGTGGGCAAACTGGGAAATCACCAAAAAGCAGCCTGCGTCTCACAGGCTAGTAGCAGGGTCCTGCCACTCCACTGCAGCTGGTGGTGTGACAGAGCTGGCTCTCCCGACACAGGGATTAGAAGGAATTATGCTGGGCCAGGGCTTACTGTGGCTACCCTGTTTCTGGAGTAAGCACTGCCCCAGCCCGGAGTCCTTTGGCAGTCCCCAGAAGGGCTGGGGTGGGACAGGGTGCTGCTTACCTGTCCACATGTTCTGCCTGGAACAAAATCCAGGGCCGCTGGGACTTCACCTATCATCTGTGCATGGCGCCCTGGTTCCTTCTGGGGGTGGGTTGGGCTGAGGGGGAACCTTCATCTTCCGTTTCTTCCTCACATTAATCTGTCCATCCACTGCTACCCCCATCCCTTACAATAACCAAACAAAGCAGGTGCAGATGCTTGAATTAACAAGAACGAAGTCTGGTAATAAAAAGCAAATTTATTACCCAAAACTAGGAAAGGGGGAAGTAGCCAGATTGCTATTTAAAGTAACTGCTTCAATTTTTAGTGGGGAAAGCAATTTTTAGGGGTTTTAAAAGGGAAGACTTGATAAGGCAGGCATGCAAGAAATGGGCGGAGTATGATGTCTGTGTGTTTTGTTCTGGTGGCGACCTCGGATTGACATTATTTTAACAATGGTCAGGTTGTTAATTAGCCATTTTGAAGTAATTTTTGGAGGTTTGCAGCTGGGTCTCCAGGCTTGGTCTGTCTCAAGATTAGCCCCTGAAACTTCTAAGACATCACACAATTAAATAGTAGCATACAGTTAGATAAATGAAAAGGGAGCATATCTGGTGAGAAAGGGGAGGGACGTGGAGTCTACTTTAAGGCTAAGGAGAAAGACTTTTGAGTTGCCTCAAGGTTATATCTTGAAACCCAAGAGAATGGGAAAAAAAGTTTAAAATGCATGTCGAAGTTAAGCTGCGGGCTGCATTGCTTCTCTGATACCTGCTACTCAGCTTCCCTCCTCATTCAATCTGCTCCAGCCACTCTGATCTCCTTGCACATGAGCCATGCCTGTAGCCCGCGGCGTCTGCACTGACTGTTCCTCTGCCAGGAGTGTCTATGCCCCCTGGCTCACTTCATGCCTCAAATGTCATCTTCTCAGTGAGGCTTACATTGGTCAACCCGTTCTCAGAGGCTTCACCCCCCAATCTCTTGCCAGCAATCCCTAATAGCCCTTGTTACAGCCTGCACTTTTTTCCAAATACTTTCTACCTTTTTTTTTTTTTTTTTTTTGAGACAAGAGTCTCTGTCGCCCAGGCTGGAGTGCAGTGGCACGACCTCGGCTCACTGCAAGCTCCGTCTCCCTGGTTCACGCCATTCTCCTGCCTCAGCCTCCTGAGTAGCTGGGACTACAGGTGCCCACCACCACGCCCGGCTAATTTTGTGTGTTTTTTTAGTAGCGACGGGGTTTCACCGTGTTAGCCACGATGGTCTCGATCTCCTGACCTCGTGATTTCGCCCATCTTGGCCTCCTAAAGTGCTGGGATTACAGGCGTTGAGCCACCTGGTATCTAAGAGGGCCCTTCTACCCTCTTATATACCAGGTACCTGTTGTCTCTTCCCCCACTAGAAGGTAAGCTTCATGAGAACAGAATTTGTCTTTTTCCTTGCTGTCTCCCTATTTGAGCAATGAATTAAGGAACCTGTGAGTAGGGATCAAGCTCCTCTTTCACACAGAAGAAACACCTGGCCTGGGATGGGTGAAGGGCTTTGTCGCAGCTGGCGCTGGGTGGAGCCAGAGTGTGAACAGCGCCCATCACAGTGCTCCTCGCCTCTTCCACCCACCCAGAATTCTCCCCAGTGACCCAGGAGCAGGCGGCTGCCGGGGGGCCGAGAGCCTTCACTAAATGTGACACATCAGTGACTACAACCCTGAAATTCAAATTGGAAGCCCAGGCTTGTGCTCATGTCCAGCAAATCCAACAGGTGAAAAATCTAGCTTGTCAGCTTATTATGGTTCCATTATCAAAAGCTTAGCCAGGGCTGCTGGTTTTGTTTTTAAATGTTTAGTTTGAGGCTTTTTTTTTTTTCTTCCAAATCATTTCTTTTTCCCTTATGATATAAGAACAGTAGAAAATATGGGTAACTGCAGTTTATGTAAGCATTCAACAATTGGGAGCGAATTTTCTACAATCGCTAGTGCGGTCACTGCGGGAACGCATCCGCCCCAGGAAAGGTGGGCGGGCAGACGCGCGTGCGGGCAAAACCGCAAGGAGGAGCGGCTCGGTGGCTCTTTCTGCCCCTGCGCTCCTGCTTCACCGAGATCACTGCCGGGGCCCCTGGAGGTGGCGGTCCCCAGGACACTCCGGGAGCCGGCCGGGTCTCGCTGGGTCGCTCCGCCCGGAAGCTCCCCAGACCCCTGCGCGCGGCAGCCCTGGCCCCCGTCACCCCCGCGCGCAAGGCGGCGAACTCCAAGTGGTCATGTCCTCCCCACCGAGGTGATTTCGATCCAACGGCGATCGGAGTCCCCGAGGACGGTGCAGGCGCCTCCCGCCTCCGTGGGGAGCGCGCAGGAGAAAGCCTGGGGTGGAAGCAAGAGGGGAAAGGTGGCGGTGTTGAGTAAGAACCAGCCGAGTGTTTTCCAAATATCCATTTAATCTTGCGTTTATCCTATGTATAAAATCGTAACGTGAGGTAGGCTTTCTTATCCCCACTGTGCAGACGGGGAAAATGAGGCTCAGAAGATGCGGTGGTGGTCTGAAGGTGGAAGAGCTGGGTTCGAAGCCAGGACGGTCTGGGGCTGGGCTCCTTCCCCGGGGGCCGCGGCGGGGCGGCGTCTAGCGCGGCAGCAGCTTGCCGAGGGCCGCGGCGGACGCGCGCGAGCGCGGGGGCTGGTCGGGCAGCATGGCGGCGCTGTGTTCTGCCCGGAGGGCCAGGCGCGGGCACGCGGCGCGCAGGCGGCGCAGGCCGGCCGCGCTCACGTTGCGGCAGAAGTCCACGTGCAATGTCTGCAGCGCGCGCCCGTCCGCCGCCACGGCAGCCAGCGTGCGGTTGGTGACGCGCGCGCAGTTCTCCAGGCGCAGTGAGCGCAGGCGTGGGCAGCAGCGCAGCAGGCGCGCCAGGCAGTCGTCGGTAACGTGGCCGCAGCCCGACAGCGTGACGGACGCCAGGTTGGGGCACCTGTGAGGAGAGTGCGGTGATCCGGGGCTCACTGGCTTGTTAAAGCCACCCAACCGCCCCGGGGGAGTGAGTGGACTCATTTACCGAGGAGGACTCGGGCCCTGCGAGGTGAAGACACTTGGCCGCGATGACACTGCAGGGTTCCAAGTCGGCTTTCTGGCCTGCCCATTTTCCCTGCTCTTTCTGCCCCTGCACCCCACCGTACCTTCATCTGCATGGGTTCTTGGCTCGTAGCCTTGGGAGCCCCTAGTGGAAAGCCCCGACCCCGGCCCAGCAGAGTCCTGGGGCGGCTGTGGACAGAGGGAATGCCGGTTCCAGGAGCCACAACCCTTGACTCTTTGTTTCGCTCTGGACGTGCTGCCTTGCAGGGGAGCGGTGCGTGGCGATTGCTCCAGTCTAGCTTCAAGCTGAGGCCCCTGAATGAGTGGGAAGAGGGATTTGTTTCCTTGGAGGTGGCCTAGTGACAGGCCCATTCCAACCCTCGAGGCGGTGGGGGCAACGCGTTAGCATTGAGTCCGGGTTCAGCTTAGTAGACTAGAGCTGTTCCTGCATCCCCTGGGCCACCAGCCTGGAAAAGGGCAGGGTTCGGAGGCAGCTAGAGGCAAACCCTGAGCAGGTACAGTCACGGACACCCACCCAGGTCACTTGCCAGAAAGCTTGGGGGACCCTCTGCTGCAGCCTCACCAGTCCCTCCCAGCAAAAAAAAAAAAAAAAAGATCTTGAGCCAAGTTAGACTTGGCTTATCGCCGTGTCAGTCACTCACAGATCCTTCGTTTCCTCTGCGTGGGGGGAATAATGTCTACCACTGGGGTGGTGAGGAGCCTGCAACGGGGCCTTCCACAGGCAGTCCTAACCCGCTTTCCCTGGAAACAAACGGGACCAGCCTGCTTCCAGTTTAGAAGGACAGACTAATGGGCCGGGGCCTTGGCTCCCCGCAGCCAGAGGGAGCTAGGGTCTGGGCTGGGGAAGCGTTTCCCTTTCCCTGCCAACCTCCCCCGCAGCTCCGTGACTGCCCCTGGCTGGGCCCACTCAGCTCCTTTGTGCCTGGGGTGGGAAGTAAGGAACTAAAATATGCTGGGTGCAGCCAGGTGTCACACTGAGCCCGGGCCTCCTTCAGGTTCCTGTGCCTTCGTTAGTCACCCCGTCAATCTCTGCACCCCCAGTTTTGTACGTGAAGAAAGTGGCCCCGGGAGCTCAAGTGACTGACTGGTGACTTATTTGCTGTCAGACCCAGGACAGATGTCTGAACCTTGCTGGGCGTCACTTCCTCATTTGTCAAGTGTGGGAGGAATTGTTACCTTCAAGGTGGTTATAAGGATTAGGTGTTTAAGCCTCAAAGGTGTTGGGTGATCTTTTCCTCTAAGAATCTTTGGAATAATTCTGCTACAGGGAAAAAACAAAGAGCGGACTGTCCCCCTGCCCAGCCATCCTCAGCCATTCCTCCCGACCTGAGCTGAGTGCCAGAAGAACCAGATTCAGTAGACGTTCATCAGTACCTACTATGTGCCAGGTGCCACTGTGTCATTTAATCCTCTTACCCTGCCGGATAAGAAAAATTTAGCACATTTTATAGAAGAAGAAATGAGGTTGCAAGAGTTTAAGTATTTGAGCTGGGGTCACATGGTTGGACGAGCTGGGCGGCTCAGCAGAGTGCTGACAGCAAAGCCCTTTGCTCTGTATGTGACAGCAGGGCCCCTTGCTTGATCAGTACAGTGGCCTGGGAGGTCCACTTCACACCTTGCAGGTTTGGGGCATTAAGCTCTGTTCTCTTACAGTAAGAATGGAACAACTTCAGGACATGTTGTGCCATTCGCCTCCCCCCAACCCCCACCCATATCACTCTAGTCTAATTCCTGGGCCTTGTTAAGCCCATCAAAATAGCCTTGTCCAGTCGGGGCCCAGCCCCAAGTCCATCTTCTGTTTTCTTCCTACCAGCTTAAAAGAAAGGTGGGGTCACTATGCTGTTTCCCTCCACTGCTGTGATGCGGCCAGCAAATGGCAGCTCCGAACTTGGGTGGCAGTAAACTGGCTGAGTCTAGTTTTCCATGAACAGCCAGGCCCAGTTTGTTACATGATCAAGGGAGTGTTTCTCTCAAAGGCAGCACGGGACTGGCAGAAGTTCAGTGAGAGGCTGGTTGAATAGCTCCGTGTTCTTGCCTGGGCCGCTCTACCCATGAGGCTGGGACCATGGAGGGAGCCTAGCCTGGTGGTTCAGCGTCTATGTCTGTGTCTGGGGTGGGGGTTAGCAGATAAACACAAGATGTATTTGGGACATACTTATACTAAAATATTATTCACTGTTTATCTGAAATTCATATTTAACTGGGCAGCCTATGTATTTGCTAAAATCTGGCAACCCTAGACTGGAGAAATCATACCACCTCGTGGAGCATCAGTTTGCTAATTTGAAAAATTAGGCTAAGCCACCCTCCTTAGGAATACTGCGTAAATCAGTAATTCATCTACTCCTGGAGTCTGGTTTGGCTCAGCTGACCCGAGCACCCTGGCTCCTCCACCTCTGGCTCCCCACCCTCTCTTTCCTCCGCAGTTTCCCAGGCCTTGGGGGCTGCTTGCTAGGCCTAATGGAGGGGGAGCTGATTGCTGCATCTGGAAGTCTTTTCCCAGAGCCTGACCTTGAAAATCCAGGCCCAGCTGGACCCACCCAGCACTTAATGACTACCAGTAAGGAGGCCCCACTTCTTGGTGTTTGCATGAAGCAGCCCAGGACCTGTGAGGCTAAGAGGAGGATTAGCAATTGTTTCCCTCATGATTTTATTGTCTCCTGGGGACCCTGCTTTGGGCGGTCTGGATGTCTGCCTTGGGCCTAGTTTGAGGCGCCCCAAAGGTGGAGCCATCTTGGTCTCATTATTTGCTCTTCCCTGCCCCCCAAGAGGGAAGCCAGAGCTAGCGGGGCCAGCACTGCTCAGGAGGCAAGGTGGCCTACCTGTCGCACACCCGGAGGAGGAAATCATTGACCAGGCTCTCGTGCCGGCTGCAGATGCTTCTCTGGAAGGCACTCTTGAGCCAGTCCTCAATGCTGCACACCTGCACGCGGCTGGAGTGCCAGCAGATGGAGAGGCTGCGGAGTGCCGGGCCCAGGAGGAAGTTGTCCTTCTGGAGTTCAGTGAGGGAACGGAAGTGCAGCAGGGACCAGAGTGCGGGGTCCTCAAACACGTCGTGGAGCTGGGAGCAGGTCCTGGCAAGGCTCTTCCTGCTGTCCTTGTCTAGGAAGGAGAAGAGGTGCAGCAGGCACTCCCGGTTGAGCTGGGTTATGTGCATGGTGGGCAGTGGCCACATGTGAGTGCAGCTGCAGCCGGGGGACGGCTGACCTGCCTCCTCTCCTCCTCCCCTGCTTTGGGCCAGTGGACATATATGGTTGAGGAATGGTGTTTATTTTTGGCTAACAACTGGTGCTGAAGCTCTGCGGAGGGGTGAGGGAAGAAAAGCCAGGACCCAGACATATGTGCGGCAGTCTGTGGTTCGGCTTAGGTTCAGAGGGATTGGAGGTCCTGGCAGAAAAGGAGCCTATTGAAGTTACTTTCCTTAAAAGGGATTTTTTTTCCCTTTAGCTGACAATGGTGTTTAGCAGTGAGCACTTTTGGCTTTTCTCAAGGCGTTTTCATTGGCGGTGGCCGCGGCCAGGCCAGCTCTGTCTGGCTTTGCAGTCTGTACTTATGGGGAAGGAGTCTAATTGTAAATGTTAACTGTTTTGATTTTCTAGTACATCAGTGTGAATCTTTTGCTCCACGCTTACTAGGAAGAAACCTGTTGCGTATGGAGAGCTAAGGGTGAAGTTGTGAGCAGAGTCCATGGCTGCTGCCTCATTCCTGTTATTTTTGTGCCATAGAGTAATTGTCTCCAGGCTAGGCTGGTTGGCCTTCAAGTCCTGCTGCCTGCCACTAGGCAGGGGGATTTTCCTGGGCCTCCCCAACAGCTAGATTTTTACCCTGAGTTGTTTCATAAAAGATTTTACTGAAGTAGCTGCTTTCCAAAGTTGTGTGTCTGTTTTATGTTTTATTGGTGCTTTGTTGTTGTTGTTTTTGTAGTTTTGGTCAAGCAGTACTGTCTGTGTTTTAAATTTAAATTTACTTGGCTTTACATTTTCTCACTGATAAGGCCTTGTACTATGTATAACCTGTATTTCCCAAAATGTCAGGATGGATGAGGTAGCTCTTAATGTGAAACTGCTTGAAACAATTTTAAGTTCAATATTTTAGTCCGTCTTTGCCTTTAAGTTGACCACACACCATCCGCTCTATGAGTGCCCTCTGTTCCCTCTTGGAGAAGCCAGTGGGCCACCCCTGCCCTCCCTGACTCAACTCTAGGCAAGGTGCCTGGAGGTACTATCCGTGAAGCTTCCCCTTCCTGAGTACCCGAGGCCTCACGATATGGCAGACCCTTTTCCTCATGCTGCTTCACTCCCAAACCCAGGACCCGACCTTAACTCCCTTGCTTTGAATCCCAGTCGTCGTTTTTTGGTTTGCTTGGGGGATGCTGATACGGTGCAGCTGTATAGGCCACAGTCTGCCTAGGCAATAGTGAGAAGAGAACGGTTTTTCCTCTGCCAGCCCAGGGACCACCACCTCAGTGGTTACTTCTGTTTGTTCTCCCATTTGGAATAAGAGGGAATGGGAATCCATGTGTTTTCCCATAGACTCAAATGAAGCAGCCTATGCTGAACCCACTTCTGGAACTAAGGTTTGGTCAGGGCTAGTGCAGCTTTGCCTTTAAAGGCAGAAGGCAGTCAAGCAAAGAAGAAAGTAGCCATTGTCAGTGGCTTTCCTGAGAAGCCAGCCTCAGCTGGTGCCCCTGTACCTCCATTACTCGACCATGCCAAGATGAAGTGCAGTGGGGGGTTCTCTTAAAAACAAACCAAGGAAGTCAAAAGGAAGCATTTCCCAAGGAAGGGGAGCAAGCTACTGCTGCTATTTCAAGCTCATCAATGTAGTGCTGAATTATAGCTGACACCCTAATTTAGGCTCTGTCTAGGTGTACTTCTCCACTTAAAATGGATGCTGCAAAACCACAGGTGGTGTTATTAGCCGCATTAGCTCCACTTTCCCTCCTCAGTCCTCCTCAAACCAATGCTTTTCAGAGGGTTTGACCCTTAGGAATAGGTAGTTCTTTCCACTTCTTGCAAGGCCAGAGTGGTACTTGTGCCTTCCACTGAGTAAGAGTCACTGTGCTTCAGCGTGGCTTCCAAGTTGCACTACTGCAGCCCGGCTGGAATGGCAAAAGATTGGCAGGGAGAACATTTAGAGCCTTGCCCCTCTGCTGTTCCTTCAGGCTGTAGGAAGCATCCTAGACTACCAGGGCGGGGGGAATGTGCTCCTGCATGCTGCAGAGGGTCTGAGGCACAGCCCAGGAGGTGACGAAGCTCTGCCCCTTTGGCCTTGTCCGGAGCTATGCTGTTTGTTTGGCAGCAGTGACAGCAACCACGCAGCCTCTGACCAGCACAGCTGCCAAAAGAGAATGTGCCCTGCAGAACAAGGATGCATAACAATTTGAGCTTCAGGCATCTGTGTCTTCAATTTTAGAAGACTGACAATAACAGGCAAAGGATGACTGTGGAAACAGGGTTCTGTCTGCAGGAGGCATGGGGGCAGGGAGGTAGTCTATAGGAACTTCCTGTAAGCAGGACGTTTAGTTAACAGCACTTATTTGCCTGTTTTACCTTAAAAGATATCCAATATCCTTTGCTCAGAGCCCCAAAACTGGTGCTTCAGGGTAGAGTCTAGCTCTAAAGGGGAAGGGAAGGGGCCTCATTTTTATAAGATCAGTAGTCACAAGAGACTGAGGGTGATTTCATTGGGCAAGGCTGAGTGGGACCTCAGGCACCTGACTGCAGGCACTAATCTCCGGGCCATCACTTTGCCTGTACAGGTCACTTCATCCTGGCCCAGCTACAGCAGCTCCAAATCGTGGGGACTCTGTAAGAGCTTGCTACCTGCTGACTGAGGAGGCCCACGAGTCGAGTAAGTACATCATCATTTATGTGGCTCTACTGAAAAAAGGTGTTCAGAAATAAGTCAAAAGGAAAGAGAACAGACTTTTAATGATACTTTTTAAAACAGTTCAGGTTGGTGAAGCAGAAAAGGGATGTGATTACAATTTAAATGAATCAGTCACTTGCACAATTAATCCTCTTGGCATCATACAAACTGGGTTTTAATGGCAAATGATGACATCACAGCATGACCAACGCTCATGGAAGGCAGCCTAGAGTCCATCACGCTCACACCTGAGGGGGAAGGCATTGCACCCACTGATGAGACGCAGAGACCTGGGACTACAGATGACACCACATGTCCACTCCTCCTTCCTCGCCTTCCTATGGCTACTCCTAGTCACCTGGGACCCAGGCCTTGGCTGCAGGAACAGACATTTTCTGTGGGCTTTTCCAGGGCCCAAGTGAAGAGGCCACTTCAGCAACAGAGGGTACACGAGAGAGTTTAGGGGCTGGTGGAGATTAAAGTGGGATAAGTGTATCTAAATAGACTTATGTACACTAAACCAATGAAGGAGAGGTTTGGCTTTAAGAAATAAATATGTCCCCAACCCCAGAAACCAAGCTGCTGAGTAGGTTCCACAGGCGAGATACACATTTAACACTCACCCCGGGCCAGTACACTTGACTGGTTTAATTCTAGTACATTTGTCATCACTATACACTGAGTAGAATACAGTGGATAAGCAAAGGTTTCTCCACCATGGAGAGAGATTTGTGTTGCCACAAACTGTTTCTATCACCCACCTGTGTGGGAGGACTTCTGAGAAAGTTTTCTTGTTCCAAGGAGCCATGTGACTCAGTGCGAGGCCCTGCTTCAGCAGAAGCTCTGAGCGAGAAGCCACATATATTGCTGGAGACAACATGGCACAAGGGAAAAGCCCTGAAGCGGACAAAAGATCAGCTTTCCAAATAGGTGTGGTAAGGCTACACAGTTAAAAATGAAAATACAAATAGGCACATTTACATCACTGGTGTTCAAGTACACAATTGAGATGGATCCAATCACTTTTCTAAAGAATCTTCATACCGTTCAAACGTTTCTGTTCAAGTAAAACCAACCAATAAAAACAAATTCAGAGAGAAGACGTGTTCATCTCTTAAGCCAACAGCATCACTTGTCTGAAGACCACTCTGCCCGACAGAGTAGTCCAACATGTTGCTAAAGTTCCATTTGGTATAAAAATACAGCTTTTTTTCACCATCAACTCTGCCCAGGCCTTTACTGTTTAACACCTGCCCATTCAGAGAGACTGAAGATGAAGTATCAATGTTAAGAGGTTACAGCTGTCTACCTTCTAAGCAAAAGAGCCTGGATTCATAGGAGATACTTTGCAAGATCAAAGGAGACTCACATTTCAGGTTGAATTAGATGTGATGTTAATGTGTGATACATCAGATCAGGTGGAGCTGTCATTTTTGTAGATCAGAACTCGTCAAATAGCAGAGTTTCATACAGTTTAACCTAATATAATTTAGCATTGTAAATTAATTTAAGCACACATCTCCCTATTATCTTTTAGGACTCGAAGTGGTAAGACCTAAACATGATGGCAAAGCTTTATTCTTTGGAGTGAAAATTTAGACCAGCACTGTCCTACGCCGTATGTGGGTGTTGAGCACTTGAAATGTGGCTAGTGTGACTGAAGGCACTGAGTTTCTAATTTAAATTTCAATCACATGTGGCTAGGGGCCATTGTACTGGATGATATAAGTTTACACATAATTGCAATTTGCTCCCTGTCATGTTAAAGTGTTCAGCAGATGTGTTCTGGGAAGATGTGGGATTTATCCAGTTAATGTTAAAATGGAAATGGAGCTACATCTGCTCCCACAACTTCAGATATCCAACCTGAGGGAAAGCCCCCAGACTGTTTTTACATCATAAACAAACAAACAAACAAAAAGGTCAAGATGTTTTTAATAGAACAGGCTGGGCGTGGTGGCTCATGCCTGTAATCCTAGCACCTTGGGAAGCCAAGGTGGGTGGATCACTTGAGCCCAGGAATGCAAGACCAGCCTGGGCAACATGGCGAAACCACATCTCTAGTAAAAATATTAAAAATTAGCTGGGTGTGGTGGTGCCAGCTACTTCGAGGCTGAAGTGGGAGGATAGCTTGAGCCTGGGAGGTTGAGGCTACAGTGAGCTGTGATCATGCCACTGCACTCCAGCCTGAGGGACAGAGTAAGACTCCATTAAAAAAAAAAAAAAAAATTGCCAAAAAAGTCTCGTTGGCTTAACACAAGATACATGTTGTCCCTTGTGGAGAATTGGTAGGGTATGTCTACCAACCCCCACCCCCCAAACCAAAAAAAAAAACAACCAAAGCACTGCCTTAGAACACTTGTAGAAACCACAACTGCTTTCTTTAAATGGGATTCTGGTTCCAAATTTGAATCTGAGTTAAATCTATTTATTTTTTAAAAACACAACTGGCTGGGTGTGATAGCTCATGCCTGTAATCCCAGCACTTTGGGAGGCTGAGGCAGGCGGATCACCTGAGGTCAGGAGGTTGAGACCATCCTAGCCAACATGGTAAACCCCCATCTTTACTAAAAAAAAAAAAAAAAAAAAAAAAAAATAGCCAGGTGTAGTGGTGGGCGCCTGTAATCCCAGCTACTCGGAGGCTGAGGCAGGAGAATTGCTACTCGGGAGGCTGAGGTTGCAGTGAGCTGAGATCGTGCCACTGCACTCCAGCCTGGGCAACAGAGAGAGACTCTTGTCTCCAAAAAACCCCAAAAAACAAAACGAAAACTCCACTTACTCAAACTGAGAATATTTTCAACTTGTCCTATCAGGATAGGCCGATGAGAAGTGTTAAAACCCAGAGCAGCGAAGATTCTAAATTTCCTCCTGTGGAAGCACACACCCCAGTGATAAACTGAAGTGCGGGTGATGATCCAAGTAAATCCCAGAGGTTCATACCTCAGACTTGGATGCCAAACACAAGCAGTAAGTCTAAAATGGACATGTCGTGACTTCCAGTGCTACAACTAAGGGGGAATGAGATACTGATTCAAAAAGGAGGCAGACGCCATGGCTTTACCTCACTGGTAACACCTATACCATGTCAGTGAGTCACAGCATTTTTTTTTAAACATTACATGTATTTGGTCTTTACTCCCATCTTACCTCCCCGCAAACAAGTACACCCCAAAACCAAAAAAAAACAACAAACAGTAATTCTTGTATTTGCAGGAGAAGTACAACTGAACCAACAAATTTATTTAGTTAGTGCTGATAAACAGCAGCCTCGAGAGACAAGCAGTAATTACCTGGTCTACTTAATGATGCCTTTTGTTATATTTTACAGGCAAAAAGAATGATTCCTCAGCAGTCATTGTGAAATTTTGTGGGCCACAAGTATTGTGCACACATGATCCTTGATTTAGAGTCAACCTGATGTCCATTACAGCTGTGGAAAGGCAGCAGGCAGTTGTGTCGCTCTTCACAATAAGGAACATATCTTGCTTTCAGCATGTGAGAGGAACAAAAGCATTGATGTAAATGTGCCTCAAAGTGAGAACTGAAAACATTAACACAAAATAAAAAAGTCAAATAAGACTAAGTTCTTAAAACTACATATAAAAATTGAATTATTACAACTAAAGCAGCAAATCAAAACGTCTGCTGAGGTTTTCTAGTAGAACAACAACAAAATTAGTTGGTGCCCATGTTCAGTAAGTCACTACCATTGACAAAACTAAACCCAAAATAGGAAATTGAAAAGTGCATAATGAAATTAAATCTTGGATCAAGTATTTGTGGAAAACTGGAAATGTTTCTCTGGTATGGTTGGTGAATGATGATTTGGAGGAGGTATTAAAGTTTATCCGATCCAGCTTTGGCCTGGCGTTCCACGTAGAAAAGGATGTAGGCCTTCGCCTTCACCACAGTCTCCTCGTCAGTCAGTGTTACAGTACTGTCATTGAAGTGGAACCAGCGGCCTTCGTGAGTTGCGTATGCTGTGTAATGTCCAGAACCAACCCTGTAAAGGCAAAAGACCAAAGGAAAAAAGAACCTCAGAAATCACAAAAAGACCTGTACAACTATATAATGTTGGATTTAAATTTTAGTAAGAATACATCCTAGACTTTTGATTTAAGATGCTCGCTAAATTCATGTTTTTACCTTCCTCCAAACTGACCAGAAATCGAGGGTTTGCTAGAACACAAAGCAGATGGCCCTGGACTAATGGAGAAAACAGAGATGAGGAACTCTCAACCTAACAAGCACAGGTCAAGGCCTACGGAAACATGGAAAACTAGGTACCAGGTTTTCCCATCAGAATCTTAGGAAGAAAATAAGCTTAACAAAGAAGGGCACCCTCCTCTGACACCATGGCCATCGGGGGCTCTCCCCTGTCAGCATGACCCACCCACCCACTCACACACAGAACCCTGGAGTCAGTCCTCCAAGTCAGACAGAAGGCCTGCAGGTAGAACAGACCTTTGTAGGTGCCAGGAAAACCCTATTTAAATAATAAAGATCCATCCCATCATTTACTATGATTCCAAATAAACCACCAAAACCAAATTTTAAAAATAAGCCTTTTGCACGCCTACAAAATCACATTTTTGAGGGGAAAGAAATACCAGGAAGAGCAAGTAAGGCAATCAACCCTGAGGAATTGAATGCAGAAAACCTAAGAGAACTTTACATTTTTAAATTAGTGCTAATAGTTTCAAAAAGATAGTGCAATCATAAAACAAGAATAGGCTGTTATGAAAAAGTTGTCAGAAAAATGTGACTGATTTAATATAAATATTTTATGGAGGAGCTAATCTTTTATTTGGATACAGATGAAACCCAAATTGGTGATTTGGAAAAGTAGGCCATGGCAGTCTTTAGAAACAGAGACAGAAATCATTACAGTATTTAAGACATGTGGAAGAGAGATCCAGGAAATTCACTATGTATATAATAGGGGTACAGAGAACAAATGGTTTCAGACCTACAGTATAAAGAATTTTATGAGCTGAAGGCACCAAATTAAAAGTGTCCCTACCAACTACCAAGCAGGAATACACTCCAAGGAGAAAAAAGCTAGGTGCCTGTAAAGTAGTGAGAATCAGACTTGTCATTTATAACACTATGTGAGTGTAGACGTTACTTTATCTCACAGCTCTGCAGGAAAAGGATTTTCAACATGGATAGTCGTCTGCTCACATATAGTAGTCTTAAGTTTGAAGGTAAAATAGCCACTGTCAAACCAAAAACCAGAAGGTTAGACCCCTAATACAAACTTTCAGGGGAAAAAATTAATGTTTTTTAGCAAGACTTAAAATGAGTCTTTAAAGTAGATGACATGGAGTAAGTTATTCCAAGTAATTTCCCCTTTTGCCCCATTTAAATTTCAATTGGTAAACGAATAAGCAACTTTGGAGTTTGTGGACAAATAAGACTGGGTCCTAAATACTGGGTTCAAATGAACCATTCTTCATTTCACTTTTATTTACCTTCCCTTAAGCCTTCACAACATCATCTCAGGAGTACTCTTCCACACCAAAACTGAAGGAAATTTCACCTACTTTATCTGAATCCATTTTTTAGGGAGAACTATCAAGAGTGGCACAAAACTGCAGGTCACTGGGCTGGCCACCAGGTATTCCCACCCACCAGAAGCTGGCTGTTGTACTCACCCGGAACCATGGTGCACCACCACAGCGGCGAGGTCATACAGGCAGCTCTCTGGGCCACTGTTCTCAGGCTACAGAACAAGGAAGAAGGCACAGTGGTCAATGACATCGGTATCTTGATGACCTCTACCCTCTCCATGTGATGACAATCTTACCGAAGAGCCATTTTTTCACCATGCTAAAAAGGTAACCACCTTACCTCTAGTAAGTAGCATTTCATGTCTAGGCCTCTCAGTGGAAATTCTACATATGTATCAACTTTATTTCTTAAATATGCTGTCCAGTGAAATCTTTTCAAATGTAAGCATAGCACCTGGAGGACAGAGATGAGGTCAAAGATTGTGAACACCTAACTTACCTTTCAGTCAAAGTTTGATACTACTATCAGTTCAGTAAATAACATTTTAGCTGCCCTATCAATCATTCTTCCTCGCATACCTTATGCATTCATTCTGTAAAGGGTTCAGCTTTTACTGAAAACCCTAGAGACAAATACAGAACAGTTCACATAGTGTAAAGTTATAGACATGGTCTTAGCAGTCAAGCATTTTCCCCTTGAAACTGCTTCGTAACTCAAAATTCAACACTCACCTTGGGTAGTTTTTGAATCCAAAACTTTTTTGTGGACTTTTGTTTCTTTTTGCATTTATGGCACATATATAACTCTGTCTCATCAAGTTCTTCTAAGTCGGTAAAACTGCGAAGACAATCTAAACAAATAGATTTTGGCAGCATTAAAACAAGATGCCTTTTATAGAGGCAATGTACTGTAGAAAAAAGACCCAGGTTTAAAATCTCAGCTTTATTAGCTATACGACCTTAGAAAAGTTAACCTTTCTCAGTTGCGAACTGGAGACAAAAAATAATACCTACTTTGAAGAACTATTGTAAGGAAGAGAAATAACATGTGTAGAGCACCTGGCATCATGCCTGACATCTGGTGATGATCAATTGTGTTGGTTTTACTATTAATGAAAATTCATCTGGATAATTCTGATAAAATGGTTTCCTGATAAATTTAAAGTTTCAATTGTAGTTTTCTGTCAGTATGTTATACAGGACAAAGCTCCAAACTTATAAAAAAAAGTCAAATTTAGATCATTTAAAAATAAACATAGATCACAGAAGGCTACACTACCAACCTTCTCTGTCCAGACGCTGTACTCTCAGTTCCTAGATAAATCACAGCTACTTTTTTTTTCATTTAAAGATGTAATTGTGTAACCCAGGGCTTAGTAAACTACAGCCCTAAAACATCCAGCCAGCCACCTGGTTTTGTAAATAAAGTTTCATTGGAACACAGCCATGCCCATTTGTTTACATTATTGTCTGGCTGCTTTTACACTACACCAAACTGAGTCACTGGGGCAGAGACCTTATGTGGTGCAAAGCCTAAAACACAGTAAATCTTCACTTAATATCATGACGGGTTCTTGAAAATTGTGACCTTATGTGAAGCAATGATAAACCACTTTTTTCTCATCAATGTTATAACTAAACGTTAAAGGAAACTGTTATTGGAGGACCTGCTGTATGTCATTTTGCTTTAAACTTGCAGTTTCCAAGAACCTACTGATGACATTAAATGAAGACTTACTGTATTTACTCTCTGGCCCCTGTGCCAATTCCTGATGGAATCAGATAGTCATAAATCTATATAAAATGCACATTATTCTGTAGAGAAAAGTATGAATGCCTATGGACCCCACACTTGGATTTTCTCGAGTACTCAAGGAGCCAGGGTCTTGGTGCACGGCCTCTCCTAGAGTTGTGCAGTGGACAACCTGTGCGGCCATGTGCTTCTTACCAAAGATAATTCCCCTTCCTCTGCCCAGAAGTAGCCATTATCCTGACTTTTATGTTAATCATTTGTCTTTATAGAACATGTATGTATCTTTAAATAATATATTAAAGTTGGGTAGCAAGCAGAAACCTAGCTGTGTACAGAAGAGTGCTCTTGTCTCTGTAATCAAGTTTCCAAGCCATAGTCAGCCTTTGTGTCCGTGACAGTAGCAGACAGTGCCCCTTCAGGGTAAGTTATTGGAGGCAAGGTGTGGCAGAGGACTAGACAGTCTTGAATATGCCTTTGTTGCCTGATCCCAGTACCTAGAAGGCACATCCTATGCCTACCTCCCTGCAACTCAGTTCTCACTTCTTTGAGACTTTCTCAACCTCCAGTGGACAGTTACCATTCTTTCCTCAATTTCCCACGAATACTACATTGCCAACCTGCTCAACCTGCTATTTTATGTCAATGATGGGTCCTGGGAAAGGATGTATTATATTTTGACATTACATTTCCTGAAGCAAGTCTCAGACATTACAGCCAAACTTGCAAATAGAGTGATGCTGTTCTCAGGAGCCTCCCAAGTCCCACATCTCTGGCTACAAAGAGCACTGACTACACAGCAGACTGGCTGGCTGGCACTAATAATCCCTTCAGACTGATCACTAAGGTGCTTGTGAGCTCTGCAGCTGAAGTCATGGATGCTTTCATCAGCAAGTATTTGTTACATCATGTAAAAAGCTATGGCCTTGGCAGGGACAGCAGGGGTCATAGGGAGAATAAGAAATGAGGAAAGGAAACACAGAATTTTCCGCATTTAAAATCATCATTTGAACACTCAAACTAGAAAAAAGGAGAACTTCAATGTGACAAAGGCCATATATGAAAACCCACAGTGAATATCACACTCAATGGTGAAAGACTGAAAGCTTTTCCTCTAAGATCAGGAAGACAAGGATGCTCACTTTTGCCACTTCTGTTCAACATAATATTGGAAGTTTTAGCTAAAGCAATTAGGCAAGAAAAAAGCATCCAAAATGAAAAGGAAAAAGTATAATTATCTCTGCTGACAGATCACATGATCTCATGTAAAAAACTCTACAATTAAAAAAAAATTAACTACCTGAAAGCTATAAAATGTTGCTGAAAGAAATTTTAAAAGACATAAAGACATCCTGTGTTCATGGATAGGAAGACTCACTATTGATGTCAGTTATTCTATATTGATGTCAACTTCATCTATAGATTCAGTGCAATCTCAAACCAGTAAATTATTTTGGGATGGTGACAAAATTACTCTAAAGTTCATTATGGAATGGCAAAAGACCAAGAATAGCAATTACAACACTGAAGAAGAACAAAATTGAAAGACTGATATTACCCAACTTAGACTTATTACAAAGCTATAGTATCAAGACAATGTGCTGGTGAAAGAAAGAAAACAGATCAGTGGAACAGAATAGAGCACCCAGAAATAGACTCATATAAATATAGTCAACTGCCTTTGACAAAGGAGCAGAGACAATACAATGGAGAATGGATAGTCTTTTCAACAAATGGTACTAGAACTGGACATTCATATGCCAAAAAAAAAATTCTAGACACAGACTTTTATACCCTCCACAAGAACTAATAAAATGGATCAAAGGTATAAAACTTTTAGAAGAAAACATAGGAAAAAATCCAGATGACCTTGCATTTGGCAATGGCTTTTTAGATGCAACACCAAAGGCACAATCCATGAAAGAAGGATTTATAAGTTCGACTTCATTAAACTTAAACATTTTTGCTCTGTAAAAGATACTGTCAAGAGAATGAAAAGACAGGATACAAAATTAACACACAAAAATTAGCTGCATTTCTATACACTAACAATGTATTCATTGTTAGGTATTTCCAAAAAGGAAATTAAGATAATTCCATTTATAGTAGCATCAAAAAGAATAAAATACTTACTTAGGAATACATTTAAGGAGACAAAAGACTTATACCTGAAAACTACAAAACATTGCTGAAAGAAATTTTTAAAGACATCCTGCATTCATAGATTGGAAGACTTGATGTTGTTAACATGATTATTGAAATTTTAAAAGACATCCTGCATTCATAGATTGGAAGACTTGATGTTGTTAACATGATTATTACTACCCAAAGCAATCTACAGATCCAATGCAATTCTTCTCAAAATCCCAATAGAAATTTTTACAGAAATAGAAAACCCATCCTAAAACTCACATGGACTCTCAAGGAATCCTGAATAGCCAAAACAATTTTGAAAAAGAACAACAAAGTTATAGGACTCATACTTTCGATTTTAAAACTTACTACAAAGGTACAGTAATCAAAATAGGATGTCACTGGCATAAGGACAGACATACAGACCAGTGAAATAAACTCTTACCTATATAGTCAACTGATTTTTGACAAGAATGACAAGACTACTCAATGGAGAAAGGACAATCTTTTCAAAAAATGATGCTAGGGAAACTAGATATCTACATGCAGAAGAATTAAGTTGGACTCTTGTACCATATACAAAAATTTAAATAGATCAAAGGTCTTAAACATAAGTCTTAAAACTATAAAACTCTTAGAAGAAAATGTAGGGGAAAAGCTTCATGACATTAGATTTGGCAATGATTTGGTATGACAACCAAAGCACAGGCAACAAAAGAAAAAATAGATAAGCTGAACTTTATCAAAATTTAAAAATTGTGTATTGAGGGATACTATAAAGAGAAACCACAGAATGGGAGAAAAATATTTGCAAATCATGTATCTGGATAAGGGATTAATGGCCACGATATATGAAGAACTAAAACTCAACAACAAACTGATTCAAAAATGAAAGGACATTAATAGACATTTCTCCAAAGAGGCACAAATGACCAATAAACACATAAAAAGATGCTCAACATCACTAATTACTAAACTCAACAATGACAACAAACTGATTCAAAAATGGGGAAAGGACATTAATAGACATTTCTCCAAAGAGGCACAAATGACCAACAAACACATAAGAAGATGCTCAACATCACTAATTACTAGGGAAATGCAAATCAAAACCATAGTGAGATACTACTTCACAGTTACTAGGATGGCTGTTCTTTAAAAGACAAAAACAAAAGCAGAAAATAACGTGTTAGCTAGCAAGTGGAGAAATTAAAACCTTTGTACTGGCTGGGTGCCGTGGCTCACGCCTGTAATCCCAGCACTTCGGGAGGCTGAGGCGGGCAGATCACGAGGTCAGGAGATCGAGACCATCCTGGCTAACACAGTGAAACCCCATCTCTACTAAAAATACAAAAAATTAGCCGGGCGTGGTGGCGGGTGCCTGTAGTCCCAGCTACTTGGGAGGCTGAGGCAGGAGAATGGCGTCAACCTGGGAGGTGGAAGTTGCAGTGAGCTGAGATCACGCCACTGTACTCCAGCCTGCACGACAGAGTGAGACTCCGTCTCAAAAAAACAAACAAACAAACCATTGTACCTTGCTGGTGGGAATGTAAAATGGTACAGCCACTGTGGAAAAGTCTGGCAGTACTTCAGAAAGTTAAACAGAATTATGATTCAGCGATTCCACTCTTAGGTATATACCCAAAAGAACTGGAAGCAGGAAGTCAGATACTTGTACACCAGTGTTCATAGCAGCATTATTTATAATAGCCAAAAGGTAGGAACAACCCAAGTGTCGTCAACAGATGAATGGATAAACAGAATGTAGTCTATACATACAAGAGAATATTAAGCCTCAAAAAGGGAGTAAATTCTGAGACATACCTACAACATGGATGACCCCTGAAAATACACTAAGTTAAGCCAATCACAAAAGGATAAATATAGTATGATTCCACTTATATGAGGTGCCTAGAATAGACAAATTCATAGAGGGTACAATAAGAGTTACTGGGAACAAGAGAGGAAAAATGAGTTACTGTTTAATGGGTACAGAGTTTCTGTTTAGGATGACAAATTTTTACAAGTAGTAATAATGGTTGTATACTATATTTTGGGTGTGCTTAATGCCACTGAATTACACACTTAAGACAGTTAAAATGTTACATTTTATTCTATGTATATTTTACCACAATTTTTTAAAAAATTGTTTTAAGAGACAAGGTCTTCCTCTGTCACCCAGGCTGGAGTGTAAAATAGCTCACTGCAGCCTCAAACTCCTGGGCTCAAGCAATCCTCCCCAGTAGCTGAGATTACAGGCATGAGCCACTGTGCCTAGCTCAAGTTTTTTTTAATTGACAATGTCTGCTTGAAACTTTCACAGGCAAATAAGAAGGCAGGGAGAATATGACTGTGAGATACTGTCACTCCAGCCTCTCCATCCCATTAGCCAGATGGTTTTAAGATTCACCAGCAAGACATTGTTGCCCGTGCAACCTAGCCACACAACACTGAGAAGCAGAAATGCCTCAACAGCAGAGAAGCCTTTTTCCCCCCTATATTTAACCTGTACAGACCCACTTTCTGAAGGGGTCTCCCCATGTGTGGAAGTACGGGGTCATTCAGAGGGCTACTACTGAGTTGGCAGGTGGTATTCTAAATCTCCTTTAGTAACTATTTAGAACCTTTAATTCAGGAATTTGATACCCTGAGGAGCACTGATATTACTGAAAGAATATATCAACATTTCACAGTAACTCATCTGCATTTATGTGAAATGTGCATAAATACTAGACTGCTCTCTTGTTCCTTCTACCTGCCAGGCAAAGCCCCTGCCATCACCCTGCTCCTTTTCTGAAACCAAAGCACCTCTCGCAGCCTTCCTTCCTGTCCTCATCTTCTCTCCAACGCAAAAGAGGTTCTTTATGCCTTCTCCCAGCATCTTCCAGCATCTTCTTGCTTTCCAACATTTTCTTCCACCCTGCCTTTTTGAGTTGCTTAAACTTACAAGGTGACCATGTAGTGGTCTCCCTGCTGATTTATGCACAAGATAATGCAGAGTTAGTCCTTTTCATCTAAGACCACGTGAGATACCAAAAAGGAATAGACACAATCAGGTCAGGCCCATAAGATGATTCATAGAGAGGCAATATAAGCTGGGCCTGGTTTTTCAAACTCTCAGTTTAAAAAATGGTGGCGCTAACTGCCTTGAGAACCCCTCTCTGTTCTCCCTGCTGGTACTGCCTGCCAAGAGGTGGGGACATCCTCACGATCACAGACGAAGCAGAAGGTAAGGAGACCGGTGTGCCCAGTGGGGCCTCCTGGGGAGTTCCCCTAAGAAAGTGCTATTATAGTGAACCCTAGTTGGATTAGTAGAGAACAATCTCCGCTACCACTATCGTCTCTTCATGGGTTTTAAAAAGTTACTTGAGCATCCCCAGAAACCTAATGCCTATTTGTAATCCTCAGCCTCCCAGAGTGCTGGGATTACAGACATGAGCCACCATTCCCGGCCCTAAAAAACAACTTTTAAATCACAGTTTTTAAACATAAAATTTCTGAACTACAGTATGTCTGAATGATAAGCTTATAAGGGATGTATATGTTCCTCTTTTTACTTTTTTGAGTTTTCTCCAAATTCTTCAATGAACATATGTATAAAGAAAACCATTATTAAAACATACAGGCCAGGCTAAGTGGCTCACGCCTGTAATCCCAGCACTCTGGGAGGCTGAGGTGGAGGATCATTTGAGCCTAGGAATTCAAGACCAGCCTGGGCAAAAGGGCGAAACCCTGTGTCTACAAAAAATACAAAAAACACAAGCATGGCGACATTTGCCTGTAGTCCCAGCTACTCAGGAGACTGAGGTGGGAGGATCACCTCAGACTAAGAGGTTGAAGCTGCACAGACCCATGATCCCGCCACTGCACTCTAGCCTGGGCAACAGAGTGAGACCCTGTCTTTTAAAAAACAAACATATGGGCCAGGCACAGTGGCTCATATCTGTAATCCCAGCACTTTGGGAGGCCGAGGTGGGTGGATCATGAGGTGAGGAGTTTGAGACCAGACCAATATGGTGAAACCCTCTCTATACCAAAAATAAAAAAAAAAAAAAAAAAAAAAGCTGGGTGTGGTGGCTGCACACCTGTAGTCCCAGCTACTCGGGAGGCTTAGGCAGAAGAATCACTTGAACCCAGAGGTAGAGGTTGCAGTGACCCAAGATTGCATCACTGCACTCCAGCCTGGGCAACAGAGCAAGACTCCATCTAACACACACACACACACACACACACACAAAAAAAAACCCAACACAAACATACATATAAACACATGGACACATATTTCTTTAAGAGGAAGACTATCTAGATATACCCTTAACATTCACAGATTTGGCAACTGCTGTTTTAACTATTCAACTATTTGAAAAGCCTGAATGACCCTGAAATGTACCTCAGTTTAGTATTTTGCAGCAGCATGAGTGTGAATTTCACCTCAGAGCTCACATGTGGAAGTGAATCATATGGCCTGTAAAGAGTCTATTAGCAGCCAGGCACGGTGGCTCACGCCTGTCATCCCAGCACTTTGGGAGGCTGAGGGAGGCAGATCACTCGAGGTCAGGGGTCCGAGACCAGCCTGGCAAACATGGTGAACCCCATTCTCAGTTAAGTACAAAAATTAGCTGGGCATGGTGGCTTGTGCCTGCAATCCCAGCTACTCGGGAGACTGAGGCAGGAGAATTGCTTGAACCTGGGAAGTGGAGGTTGCAATGAGCCGAGATTGTGCCACTGCACTCCAGCCTGGGTGACAGACCAAGACTCCATCTCAAAAAAAAAATGAGTCTACTAGCTATCCAGTGTTCACACTGGATCTGAGGAAGCTGCTTAATGTTTCATTTGTATTTTATTCCATTTCCTAAAAAGGAAAAATATATATTTATATAAATATTAAAATATAGAAGTATATATGCTTATATATATTATACATTGATATATATATATGCACCACTTTCTGAAACTCTTAAGATTCTCAAAGATTTCAGGGCATATATTTCACAACTGTCAGTCTTCCACATGATATAAACTGTTAAAACAGCATCTCTATGGAAAGTGAGAAATAAAGCTGGTTTGTTGAAGTTATTAGGTCAACTTTATATACTATATAAATTTAATTTAGCAAAGCAGTAGTTTGGAAGTGTACATTAAGTTAATATGCATTTTTTACTTTCCCCCAAATAGGTATTATAAAGGTGACACACATCGGTTAAAACAAATGAAAAAAATAATTCATAGTTCCATTTCCCTCCTGAATCCCACTTCCCTGAGATAATCACTGTGAACAGCAGAGTGTACGCTGTTTAAGAATTTTAACACTCATATAAATGTTTTTTATCTCACACAAATGGAATTATTCCACACACATATTTCCATGGACAGTTTTTTACTACACAATATTTTGTAGCTATGTTTCTATGGCACAGTTACTGGTCAACTTTATCTTTCTTAATTGCCACATAATGCAATTTATTAAACCACTACCCTACTGGTGGACATTTAAATTGTTTGATTTTTTTCAATAACAAAGTGTTTAAAATCTTTTACACATATTATTGTCCACCCTTGTAAGTGAAATTAGTATGTCTAAGGAAATGCCTATTAAAAATGGTGATGACTACCCTCCAAAAACAACCATGCCAATTTATACTTATAACACCAACATGAGTGTCCTCTTCCACTGATATCCATCTTTATCCTTTTCACCAATCTTGTTTTACTTAAATTTTCTTGAATATAAGTGAGGATTAACACTTTTTAGATGTTATAATGATCATTTATATCTTACTCATGTGCTGTGCCCAAGTCACCTTTTTCATATATGTCCAAATGTTTGTCTCAAGTTTATCATCTCTTTTCCACTTTGTTTATGGTCTTTTACCATTGCTCAATTAAATTTATGAAACATTTCCCATTATAGGTTCTGGCTTAGAAAGCTCTTCCCTATGACAAGATCATAAAGACGTTTTCCTATAGTGTCCTGTGGTTTTATGTTTCATATTTAAATATTGAAACCTCAAATTAATCAGGGAAAGGATATGAGGCAGGGAGGAAATTAATGTTTTCCCAAATTAATTTTAATTTACACTAACACCATTTATTGCCTAATTTCTTATTCGTCCCACTGGTTTGACATTCTTTCGCATATTGTAAATTTCCATAAATATTTTACATTAGCACCTGCTCTAGATTAGTAGTTCTAGGACATTTCCTATCTCATTGCTATGTTTCTACCTTACTTTCATTTTAGAAACTTCTTTAGCTCTTCTTGAGAATTTCTGCTTACAGAGGAATTTTTGAATAAATTAGAATAAATGTAGGGAGTAATTTGGGAGAAAATGGAACATTTCTACCATATTGGGTCTTCCCATCCAAGAATATGATGTGGCTCTTTTTATTCAGGCTTTATCTGTCCTTTTATAATGTTTTATTAAGGTACTGCATATTCCTTATTAAATTTATTAAGTACTTTTGAGTTTTTATTGCTACTGTGAATAGATTATTTTGCTATGTACAGAAAGCCAGCTGGCTTTTTACCTAAACTTTTTAGCTCCATGTTTAGAACATATTTATCAAAGTATTACTTGTGTTTGATTTTTTAAAAATTGAGAGCTTCTAGAAAAGCAGGTGTCCTCCTGCCTAGTCTCACTCTCCATGGCAATAGTTGTTAATATTTCTTGTAATTTTCCAACTGATTTTCCTGAAATGTTCTAGATATATAATCAATCTGCCTGCAAATGTTAATAATTTGGTCATTCTTCTTCTATAATTTATTCTTATTTCTTTTCCTAGTTTATTGCCTTGTTCCTCCAGAAGATGTCTGAGCAGTATTTCAGTAGGCCTCCTGGCTTATTCCTGGCCTTAATGGAAAATCATCAGTGCTTCACCATTAACTATGATGATCACTGATAGCTTTTAATGAATAATTGTCATCAAGTTAACATTTCTTTTTTTTTTCTTCTTCTTTTTTTTTTTTCTGAGACAGAGTCTCGTTCTGTTGCCCAGGCTGGAGTGCAGTGGCGCAGTCTCAGCTCACTGCAAGCTCCGCCTCCTGGGTTCATGCCATTCTCCTGCCTCAGCCTCCCGAGTAGGTGGGACTATAGATGCCTGCCACCACGCCTGGCTAATTTTTTTTTTGGTATATTTAGTAGAGACGGGGTTTCACCGTGTTAGCCAGGATGGTCTCGATCTCCTGACCTCGTGATCCGCCCACCTCGGCCTCCCAAGTGCTGGGATTACAGGCTTGAGCCACCGCACCCGGCCAAGTTAACATTTCTATTCCTAATAAAAGTTTTTTCTTCTCTTTGTTTTTGAGACAGAGTCTCACTGTGTTGTCCAGGCTGGAGTGCAGTGGCGCAATCTCGGCTCACTGCAACCTCTGCCTCCCCTGTTCAAGCCATTATTCTGCCTTGGCCTCCCGAGGAGCTGGGACTACAGGCACATGCCACCGTACCTGGCTAATTTTTATATAAGTAGAGATGGGGTTTCTCCATGTTGGCCAGGGCTGGTCTCGAACTCCTAGCCTCAAGTCATCTGCCCGTCTTGGCCTCCCAAAGTGCTGGGACTACATTGCACCCACCCCTTTCTCCTTTTAATCAGAATAGATTTGGGATTTTATCAGTATCTATTTGAACTTTTTTTTTTTTTTTTTTTTCTAAACACGGTCTCACTCTCTCACCCAGGCCTAGAGTACAGGAGCAGTGCAGGCTCAATGCAGCCTCCAACTCCTGGGCTCAAGTGATCCTCCTTGCCTAAGCCTCCCAAGAAGCTGGGATTATAGGCATATACCACCATGCCCAGTTAATTTTTCTTATTATTTTATTTATTTAATTTTATTTATTTATTTTGAGACGGAGTCTCGCTCTGTCACCAGGCTGGAGTGCAGTTGCACGATCTCAGCTCACTGCAACCTCTGACTCCCTGGTTCAAGCTATTCTCCTGGGTCAGCCTCCCGAGTAGCTGGGATTACAGGTACTCGCCACCATGCCCAGCTAATTTTTGTATTTTTAGTAGAGACGGGGTTTCACCATGTTGGCCAGGATGGTCTCGATCTGACCTCATGATCCACCCGCCTTGGCCTCCCAAAGTGCTGGGATTACAGGCGTGAGCCACCACGCCCGGCCTTCTTTTTCTTTGTACAGACAGGGTCTCACTGTGTTGCCCAGGCTGGTCTCAAACTCCTGGGTTCAAGCAATGCTCCCACCTTAGCCTTCCAAAGTGCTGGGATTACAGGCATAAGCCACTGTGCCTAGGCATTTGGCCTATTAGGGCATTTTGTTTTCACCTAATTATATTTATAGTATTAAATCAGTCCTATTTGATCTCTGTATATTATTGTTTTAGTACACTACTGAGTTGTATTTGCTAATACTTTATTTAGGATTCTTCGCTCTATAATATAAGTAAGTGAGATTAAGCTACATTTTCTTTTTCATGGTATCTTTGTCAGGTTTTAGAACTGGGGTTATTTAATGCCTTTTGCAATATGCATATTTTTAGTTAACTTCAAAAGTTATTTAAGATGGGTCTTTCTCACCATCACTTTTCCTTTCTAAAGGAAAACTAAGCTTAACAATTACAAATCCAAAAAGTACACAAGTAGTTCTTGCCAAGTGGACTCAAAGCATGTAGAAGACTTACTAGGTAATCACAAGTCTCCATCTCCAGTAAATAAAGAAAGGTGTATCAGTCAACTGAAGTCCATGACATTCTGGATGTCCAAGAAGAGAAGTGCCCTTAATTGATAAGGGTGGTCAACAAAAACACAATGAGGAGGTACCAGACCCTGTCATCGACTTTTTAAAGCCGACAATAAGCTCTTAAATAAAAATCAAGCCTGGGGATTCAAACAAAAGCCAGCTGAGAATACAGGAAACATGTTTCCAGCCAAACCCTAAACTACTTAGGATGGTCTGGGCCCCCTGAAGCTAATACCAATCACATCAAATTTCAAGGATACTGTGCCAAGAAAAATACTCCGTGGGATGCAAGGCAGATGCCACTTGCCACTTTTCTTGTTTGGGGAAAAATCAGCCATCTATAAGCTGTGTCATGCACTCTCCTCCTGGATGGGCTCAAGAAGTGAGACTCTGCTTGGTATTAAAGTACTCTGGGATAAGTCATAACTGAATTATGAAAGTCAGTAAGAACTACATATAGAACCAACTCAGAATGAGGGAAACAACACGGAAGGAAGGAAGGAAGCAAGGAAAGAAGCCTAAACAAACTAGTGTCTCTGAATCTTCTAGCCAAAGATCATCTGGATTTACTGAGTTTTGTTAAACATCAGAAAGTACTGTTCAGGCTGGGTGCGGTGGCTCACGCCTGTAATCCCAGCACTTTAGGAAACCTAGGAGGGGGGATCACTTGAGGTTAGGCATTTAAGACCAGCCTAGCCAACATGGCAAAACCTCATCTCTACTAAAAATACAAAAATTAGCCAGGCGTAGTGGCATGCGCCTGTAGTCCCAGCTACTCAGGAGGCTGAGCCAGGAGAAACGCTTGAACCTGGGAGGCGGAGGTTGCAGTGAGCCAAGATCGCACCACTGCACTCCAGCCTGGGCGACAGAGCAAGACTCAGTCTCAAAAAAAAAAAAAAAAAAAAAAAGTATTGTTCCGATATATATCCATGTATTTACAGTGAGGAACAGTTTTTAAACTAATGTGATTATTACTGTTCTTATTGAAGAGTTTATAAAATGATACAGTTTGAGGCTAATTCCTTTCTCACTGACTTCCACTGTAAATAACCAGATATTCGGATATTTATGATTAAGTTAGCATGTATTCACATGCCCTAGATATAAAGAGAAAATGTGTGACATTTGACAATATCAAGCATACTGTGATATTTTCTTAATCTCAAATAGGCCAAAAACAGTTTTGGAGACACATACTATAGCCATATATTTTGCAGAGAAGGGGAGTGGGGCTTTTTCTTCTGTATTCCTGTTAAGGAAGACAATCAACACTGGTTGTGTAGGTAAGGAACAAACTAAGAGCATCTACAAAATGTTTCATATACAGAGTTGCTCTGGTTCCTTACTGGAGTGTAGTCTAGTCATACCATGTATCATCTGACAGATTTCTAGAAACAACCTGAGCAACAGTGCTACAAGTGTCTGAGACCTCTGCTGCTTCTAACAAGCCAAATGCCTCACATTACACAGAATGCCAGTAGCACAGAGAAGCCTAGCCCTTCTCCAACAAAAGTTTTATTTCTACTAGGATAATCTGATCCTAGGGTAGTGCTGTCTAATGCAGGTGCCCCCTACTAGCCACATGTGGTTCCTGAGCACACGTGGTTCAAGTGTGATTAAGCAACAGAATTTTACATTTTAATTAATTTAATTTTAATAGCTACATGACTCGTGGTTATCATATTGGACAGTGCAGTTTGTTTTGTAAAAAAAAAAAAAAAAAACAAACCATCATGACAATACTCCCTAAAATAGAGAAAAGAGAATTACTTTTAGTGAACATACAAATCAGAGTAGAAACTGTTAGCTTCAGTGTAGAGTTTCTGATAAAATACAGACTCGGCCCTCTTTCGTCTATCCTAGCTTCTTTATATAACTAGCAAGAACAATTAGTCATTTTAATTGTGACCTGTCTGTACACTTATGGTCTAGGATAAAATTTTAAATAAGGTCTTCTGCCTTGATTACAGTAGCTAGTACTCATCAAGGAAAAAATATGTTCAAATCTCCCTAAATAAATGTGAATTTTAACAGTCTTAAAAGCAGGGCCTCAGGCTTAAGCAGCAGTTATATCATCCATAGATTTCTCAAACTATTAGACAACAGAATACGTAATACCATAATCTATAAAACTCTGCTGAGTATTCTTCTTCCTATAGATGCTAGTGGGATAACCACAGAATAACTTCTGTTTCTCTTGGTCAGAAAAACTTTTGCTACAGACCTTCTATTTTAAAGTCAGTATTAAAAAGAAGAAAAAGGTGAGAAATATTTTATGCTTCACACAGTATCTTATGGCACACATTCTTATTCAATAACATTTTGGGGGGTAGGAAAAGACATTCAAGTTTGACTTTTGTTAAGTTACAACACAGAGTCATTAAAGATATTAACCACATAGCACATATAAATGAAGCTTATCAATCTATTCAATTATTTAAAGAAAAAAAATTTTAGAACATTCAAGTATCTTTACCTCGTAACGAACAAACTGGTCCATTTTCTTGATTCTTAGAGCGCTTACCTCTGAACTGACTTGGAATATCTAATGAAAGGTCTTAAAAGGAGAGATAGGTAAACAGAGCTGTTAAAGGCATATATGTCCATTCAAAATAATTTCACAAACTGATGTATTTCTAGATTTCTCTTGACACTTATTTTTTGAAGGAAACATTAAATTTATTTTAATAAAATATTATATATCCACATGCCACATATATCTTACCTAGGAATGGATCAAACTTTCTAGATTCTGTCCCACATATGAGGCAGTTAACCTCATTTTGGAGAATGCCTCCGAATATAGCCGTGACAACAGTAGATGCTCCATTTCTAAACAAAATCACCACATAGGAAAATATCTTAGTAAGAAGCCATCTCTTTGACATTTAAAAAACTACAAATATTTATTAAAGCCCCTACAGATGACTCCCTTTGAGGGAATATTTAAGTCATTTATTTCTAAGTTAAAAAATAATATAAAAATTTCAAAACCTTACAGACACATACTAAATAAAAGGTTTAAGCTACAACTGGCCTCCCCCAGTGCCCTCATCCAGTCGCACTACTTTCCCCAAGAGTAACTAACACTGGCCATTTGCTGTCATAACACAGCTCACATGCATGACTCTGCACAGGATGACATGACTCCTTCCATTTCCTCCCCAAGTTAGGCCTCAAAAGGATGAAACTGCCTTGTACTGGAATCTTTGCAAGGCCTCTCATATTACAGGGAACTCTCACAATTACTTGACTTCGAACATCCTTGATCTGAGATAGTTTTAGAGTTTTTATACAGACATCTGTCAGATTTGGGGAAAAGGAAGTAAAGGAATTTAATACAGATTTAGTAATTACTGCTGGAAATAAAACTTCACAATTGAAAATGCTGGATATTACTGTCGAAAACATTTTTTAAAAAGCTCACTTAATACTGCAAATTTCCTTGTGGAGATGAAGAATATACTGTTTTGAAAATATACAATTTTCAAAACCACCTGCCCTAATGTTATTTAACCTTTTTATGCCTCTGCTCCATCAGATATAAAACAGGAATACAGAAAGAGTACCCACCACAGAGGCCCAGTGTGTAGATGAGAGAGTTGTGTATGTGAAGTGCTTTTAGAAGAGCACTTACCAAAAATAAAGCACTTAAAGTGTTTGCCACTATTTTATTAGTATGAAGTCAGATTACACCTGCTTCTTGCTTTTATGTTTTTCCCTAAGTGTGTATCTTAAACAGCTACCTCATTCTTCCTGACAGCTCCACGGTGTGTCAGAGTATGGACATACAATGGAAGCAAGAACTACTGATAAAGCGTACCAGTGAGACCAGGAGTAGTAGGCACTTATAATAGCACTTACTACACGCAGGCTCCATTCCAAGCACATTCTTTCCATCTATTCAATCAATTAATCTTCACAACACACCTGTAAGGTAGCTACTGTTAGCCCCATGTTGTAGATGAGGACGCTGAGGTTAAGTTAGTCCAAGGTCATACTGCTGGTCTGGCCTGAATATCTGTTCTAACACAGCTCTTTCAATCGTTTGCTATCATTAATAGTACTACATGAACACTTGTCTATTAGCCTTCGTGCACTTATGGAGTTACTTGAGACAATACATGCTTTTTTTTTTTTTTTTGCTAATAGCAATATAAGATGGTTTCTGTCACTTGAATCAATTACTCCTAAACACTGAAGTATATTTTCTAGACCACTTTAAGTTAAACCTACTGCAATGATGACAAAACCTACTCAAGCAATTCTATTTGAAAAGTTTGATTCCTTTTCTAGGAAAAGCCTTCCTTTACTGACAAAATAAATAGGCTGTAACTTTGTTATTGCTTTTTAAAGTATTGTTTGTAAGACATACTGTCTTAAATTTTTTTTAAAAAGATGGCATTGGGGAAGAGGGAATGGGAGTTGTAGAACCTAGTGGCCATTTCAGGTTTAGGTTTAATATCTGTGTCACTAAAAAAGGACATAGCAAAAAAAACCCTGCTGAAAATGAAGGGACTGTAACTGACCCTTTCATGCTGATGTTCACATACAAGGTTGCCTTTAATTAAAATGGAAACTGCTTCATTAAGAATTACATTTAGACTCAATGTAGTTCTTCCTTGTAATCACTTCCTCTGAGAAATGGATACTAATCAAGATTTTAGCTGCCTGACATGTTTAATATTAAGTTTCATATATACCACGACTTAGTATTAAAAATGAGTTTTATTTATTATAACCGCAACTGTTTAAATACTGAATACTTATTGGATAGGCTCTTATGATTCTAGGGTCCTTTAACTGGCACTAATGATTTCCTATGTGCTATAAAGATCACATCTGCCACTTATTTCTTCCATACCACCATCCTCACCTTCACCTTCAGTAGGGGTGAAGTCAACAAAGACATTGCACAAGAGACCTTTTTCTAGTTGTAGCAAATATTCTTAGATCCTGAAATGGCTTTTCCAATGCACTGAAGGAAATCTGAATTTTTAATATTTGATAATGTTTGGTTTCTGCCCCTAACTCACTAATGAAACTTGCAATTCCTAATCTTTAAAATGTCATGAAAAGGGATAGATTAGTCCTGAAAACTCATGAGGCACTAAAAGAACATTCTATGAGTATTACACAGTGTGATTCCACAGGGTGCCCAGGCATCATGTAAAATCATAAAGACATATACCCTCTCTCACCTCACACAACCTATCCATGATAGAGCCCAGATCAATATCCTTTGTGGATGAATATGCCATGATAAAATACAAAACAGAATTTTTCATTTAATACTTTTTAATTTGGTGCTAGCAGGAAGAACAATTCTCCCAGGTCACAGGTCCTTCCCTTTTCGTATTGGATTCTAATTGGAATCACAGCTACTAGGACCTAGAGGGACAAGCATTTTGAGAAGTATGGCAATTCACATTGGTTGCCCTTTTCTAACAAACACTGCTTGGTTAGCTATAAGCCTGCTTTGCCATTAAAAAGAAGTAGTCCTACTACATCCGATTTATGGACTGCCAGGCAATACTACAACGACACCTATATGTTACTTACTCTTTTCTCTCTGTTTGGGGGAGGGGTTTGTCTTCTTGTAAATCTCTCCCATGTAGCTCAATACTGATGAAACTTTTCAAAACATTTAAACAAAGGAGGCTGCAACTGACCAAAATCCAGGCTAAAATATCAGTAAATCTTCCCTTCTTCAAGCAAAATAAGTGTCCTGATCTCAGTGTATACTTGGGGGCTACTAGTACCTGGGAAAGCAATCCAAAAGCTTTGTTTTATTCATATTGAGAGGCAAGAAAAACTTCTGAGAACTTACAAATGCCTCGATTTCATTAAAGAACAGATAAACTTTAGGAAAGTTCAAGTCCATAATGAAGCTTTAGGAAAGTTCACATTCAAAATGTTTTAGGCTTTTGTTTTTAGTGAATAAATATTATTTTGGTATATGAAAATTTAAGTCTCCTGCCTATCATTCAATATATTTGGAGGAAATCTTCTAAATGCTAAATTGTACAAATATTTTCTATTTTTTCAAGATTTAAAATAATCTATACCAATTAATCACAGTCAGAACTAAATCAGGATGCAAATACAAGATGCCTCTGGTCTGGAAGCAAGAGGCATGTGCTAGTTCACTGGGTCACAAAGTTCAAGGGCACGAAAAATTCCAACAAATGTCCAAGAAACCCCTCTACCTTCCGTCATAAATCTAACACATAGTTAACACCAAAAGAAATGTCTGAGGCCCTCCTAAAAAACAGAAGGCAACTAAATCTTACATGCAACACTTGTTACTTGCAGACAGAGTAGAATTCTCCTGCAGAATTGCCGAGCGGGAAACACCGTTGAAACCGCCCTGGAGTTCCAAGTGTAGGTGGTCCAAAAGGTAGCGCATGAATTCATGGGCGTCCTGCTGTTGATAGCCCCTGAAGCAAACAGAAACAGTCACTTATAAGGCCGGGTGGAGGGCTCTTTGTGCCCAGCCACACCAGCAAGAGGCCAAGGCGTGGGAAAGGACTGCAGCCCCGTGCTCACAAGCACAGCCAGGTTTCCTCACCTTCATGCCCGCAAGCTCCACAGGTGACAGAATTTCTCTTCAAAAATGAATTCTACTGTTTAAAGATAGGTTTGAAAACCAAAAAATATTAGAGCTAACTGGATTTTTAATGATCTCCTCACTTCAGAGGTGAGGAAATTGTGGAGGTGGGGGGGCGGTATGTGACTTCCCCAAAGTCCTACAGCAAGAGAGTAACAGAGATGGGACTACACCTGTGTTTCCTGGTGGACTCTGACTCTTCTTCCTGCCCACATAACCTCTCTAGAAGATGCTCCAGTGTCATAGCTTCACCTCTTACCCTCACTAGAAAACCAGGTGTGAACCACTACTATAAGAAAGGGGAATTTAAAATTATTAATGACTCCTTAGATTGAAAGATACTAATTTTTAAACACTGCCTGAAAAGAAGAAAAACTTTACTGAAAGAGTTAAAGATGTATAACCTTCTCTACCTGCATTCTAACTTCTGACTGAAGACATCTTTTAAATACTTTTTAAAAATGCATTGGCTCATATACAGTTATGCTCTATCCTAAAACTTGAATTTATATAACAACATATTCTTAGGTTACTTCTTACAGTATAGTCAGACAGGAAACTATATGAAATTCTTATATGAATATAGATCAATGACAGTGAACAGGAATGAAGGCAGACACAATGAAACTGGAACAGGTGGAAGGTCTGGGAAGTTACTTGGATGAAATAAAGAAAGCATTGCTATATAAAGTACTTTTATAAAACTAAAATAAAAAAGACTTCTGTCTGCATTTTGCCAGCATGGAAGGTCTCTTTAATTAATCTAAATCATTAAGTTTTTCTGGTGTCGTCTTAAGATTCAAAACTCCCACTACTCTTCCAGGCAACGGTTCCATAAACAAAATTTCTTCCAACCAAAGTTTCTGTCAATATATATTTTCCCCTTTTTCTGGAAATTATAAATTATGAACACAATCTCCCTAATCAATGGAACTTTGGAACTTAAAGTCAGAAGTTACTCTGGCATTTGACTGTAGCTTTTTCTAAACTAGCTGGCAACTAAATATCAATATATATGTTCAAGTATTTCTTCTAAGGCTCATCAATACAAATGTTAAAATTCAGCCAAAAGCATTCAAAGTTGGTAGTTCCTTTGTATATCTAAGGAGGTGCCTTAAACTTATTTACTACAATATCCATTATTTTCATGACTCAAAGGTAAGATTAGTAGTTTAAGTTATAATATCTGAAATTCTGTCACTTACAAAAAAATTTCATTCTCTCCCCAAAATAACCTAATATCTAAGTCATCATTTTCCTAAAATTTATCATGAAAACCAGCACCTTATAGCTATACCAATTTGCATTTTCATCAAGTCAACACAAGCCCATCCCATTTTAAAAAACAACGTGCCTCATGTACATTAATGTATGTGTCCAACCATACCGTGATTTTCTTATATCAAAATGCATTATTTTCTAGTGTTTCCTATACCATTACAAACACATCTTCTTTAAACTACATGAGATCACGGAACACTCAGCTATTCTATAAAGGTAGGTTATGAGTCTATTTCAACTTGTGAAATTTACCAGAGAACACTCCCTGCTGCTCAGACTGGAACTTTTTCTAATTCTTACTAAAGAGACATTTACAATTGTCTTTCTAAACATTTAAATGTATAACTTCATTGACTTATCTGAAAGCCTTAATAAATATTTTATTTAGTATATTAAATTCAACAAATTTCAGTTATCTTTTCAATCATTTCCTAGTTGTACAACTGGGCTTCAGAATTGACTCTGTAGTCAACTTCAGTTTCTCTTGTTTTATAATCATGTTAAAGGAAACAGTCCTCACATTTGGGTGCTGTGTTTATGTTTTGTATACATATTTCAGCAATGTCACCCAAACAGCTGTTTGAGAATTAGTGAGGAAATGCATTTATGAAGAACCAACTAGTGTCCCTGTGACAGACCAGAAGTACAGGAGAAAAGAAAACAGAGGCAAATAACCGTGGCTCCAATTTTTTTTTTTTTTTTAGATGGAGTCTCGCTCTGTCGTCAGGCTGGAGTGCAATGGCGCTATCTTGGCTCACTGCAACCTCTGACGCCCTGGTTCGAGGGATTCTCCTGCCTCACTCAGCTCCCGAGTAGCTGGGATTACAGGCACATGCCACCACACCCAGCTAATTTTTGTATTTTTGGTAGAGACGGGGTTTCACCATGTTGACCAGGATGGTCTCGATCTCCTGACTCGTGATCCGCCTGCCTCAGCCTCCCAAAGTGCTGGGATTACAGGCGTGAGCCACCATACCCAGCCAACTGTGGCTCCAATTTTAACACTGTTCCTTCTCTCATTTGTCACGTCAGACAAAGATTACCCCCTTCTCCTAAATCTGTCATGAGGATGCTGTGAGAAATCACTGGGGGAGACAGCACACTGCAAACATAGAAAGCCTAGAAGGTCTTGAACCATCCACTCTGAACACTGCTGAAGCACAGTGTACAGGAACATGCGGCAACTGTCTCTTCACAAGGTTTTGGCACAATGACTACAAACCAAATTTCCCCAAATCTTAAAGACAAATAAATGTTCCAATAAAAAATGATCAAGCCGGGTGTGGTGGCTCACGCCTGTAATCCCAGCCAGCACTTTGGGAGGCTGAGGCAGACGGATCACCTGAGGTCAGGAGTTTGAGACCAGCCTGGCCAACACGGCAAAACCCCGTCTACCAAAAAATACAAAAATTAGGCCCGGCGCGGTGGCTCACACCTGTAATCCCAGCACTTTCAGAGGTTGAGGAGGGTGGATCACGAGGTCAGGAGATCGACACCATCCTGGCTAACATGGTGAAACCCCGTCTCCACTAAAAATACAAAAAATTAGCCGGGTGTGGTTAGAGGCACCTGTAGTTCCAGCTACCTGGGAGGCTGAGGCAGGAGAATGGTGTGAACCCGGGAGGCGGAGCTTGCAGTGAGCCGAGATCGTGCCACTGCACTCCAGCCTGGGCGACAGAGTGAGACTCCGTCTCAAAAAAAAAAAAAAAAAAAAAAATTAGCTGGGCATGGTGGTGCACACCTGTAATCCCAGCTACTCGGGAGGCTAAGGCAGAAGAGTAACTTGAACCTGGGAGGCGGAGGTTGCATTGTGCCATTGCACTCCAGCCTGGGCAACAGAGCGAGACTGTCTCAAAAAAATCAAATAAAATGTTAGTTTGCACCTGCTTGAGTGTGAAAAAGCAGACGTTCCAAATAATGAAATTAACATCCCAGAATACAGGCACATAAAAGGACTTGTGTTCCCACCACATACTTAACTATGACATGCCTGCACATTACTATTTTCTGTGTCTTGGCAGTGCCAGTATATAATCTGTATATATTGTATGTAGAAAGAGATATACATATGTATAATCTAAAATACCTAAGATATGTTAGAATTTTAGGTTCTGCTCATATTTAAAATATCCTTGACATTAAAAAAAGAATTCTAAAGTTGTTGTTTTGGCCAAAATATCTGCAAAACGAAAATAAGTTAAATGTATTCCTACTCAGCATTTGGCAACAATCATGACTGAGTTTCCTCAAAACAAAACTGACAAAAATAAATTAGTGTTTACAAACACACACACAAATACAATAGCAAAATTTCTGGCTACAATGAAAATGGTTTAAATATAAAATATCAATAGCACAGTATTTTAAAATCTTTTTACAAATATCCCAAAAAGACTTGTTAAATAAAACTTTAATAAAGTATCACACGTGGCCGGGCACGGTGCGTCACAACTGTAATCTCAGCACTTTGGGAGGCCAAGGCGGGTGGATCACGAGGTCAGGAGTTCGAGACCAGCCTGGCCAACATAGTGAAACCCTGTCTCTATTAAAAATACAAAAAAATTAGCCGGTTATGGTGGCACGCACCTGTAGTCCCAGCTACTTGGGAAGCTGAGGCAGGAGAATCACTTGAACCCAGGAAGCAGAGGTTGCAGTGAGCCCAGATCATGCCACTGCACTCCAGTCTGGGCTACAAAGCGAGACTCAAACAAAAAATAAAATTAAAAAAAAAAAAAAGCATCACATGCGAAGATCTATCTTTTGTCTACAAAAATCCTTTACATTGTCTATAAACCTGAGAAGAGCAAGCAAATATAAGAATTATGTGTCAATGATTATTTACCCATCATTTTAAAACATTAATTATAACAAGAACTGATTTAAAAAAATAAAGTTCCATCTTGGGAAGTCAAGGCAAATATATTAAATCAGGCTGTACAGAAAGACCTGATTTGAATCATCAAGAGACTTTCCTGAAGAGTGTTAGCTTTAACCGGGATCCTAGACAAAGAGATAGGGACCACAAGGCAAATCCTGTGGGCAGAAGCACATGACATACAGAGACAGCAAAGCAGCAAGATAGAGCTGTGTTAAGAAAAGCAAGGAGTGACAAATGCTAGCAGAAAAGACAATCAAAATTACAGAAGCACATTTCCTTGAGCCCGGCACTTTCTCTCTTAGATACCTGCACATGTATGTAAAAGACTACTCACTGCAGCACTGTTTAGAAAAGCAAAGACTAGAAACAGTCCATAAAGCCACCGGGAGGGGACTTGGACACAAATTGTGATAAAATGGTCTGAGGAAGCTATTTGTATGCTAATATGAATCATCTCAAAGTAGGGAAAAAAGATGATACATCACCAATTAGGTTAAAAATGACATAAACACACACACACACACCCTTGTTTGTATATGTACACAGAATGTCTGAAAGGATACACAAAACTCTAGTAACTATGGTTGCTTCCAGAAAACAGAATGAATGGCTAGGGAATAGAATAAAACATTCACTGCATATTCTTTTGTTACCTTTTGAATTTTGAACCACATATGTTTTTGCCTATTTAAGAAAATAAACTTTAAAGTATTTTTATGAAAAGCAAAAGGATATAAAGAGCTGAACATACTAAGAAATCATAAGAAGTGTGGTAAGTACATATGTGTATGTTGGAAAAGGTCAAAACTTCAAGAAAATTTTCCCTGCTAGGTAACTGGCTTTTAGTTTCGGTGGGGAAAAAAAGAAAGAATAGGCTTAATGATTTCTCTATCCAAAGCTGCTGATTACATTGAGGGTGTGTGTGTTTTGGGGGTGTGTGTATGTATATATATATTTGTGTATTTAATAGATGAAATTTGTTTCTACTTCTACATGCATGTTTGTATTTCAGAGTCCTCATATTTCATCCCAAAGGATCAAGTTCTCTAGACACTGTCATGTGTTAATCAAGGAAAATGGGCTTTTTAAACCTAAAAAAAATTCCTTTGGGATTATAAATAAACATAAATCAAGATTCATGCACTTACACACAGGCATGTTATAAGAATCTTACCTGCATACCTCATAGGGTAAGAGCTGTAAAAAGCAAGCCCCACCTCCCTGCCTCACACCTGGGCACTGTGCAGTGACCCTGCACTAAAGCTTTATCCATGATATAATCTCAAGATCTAGATCTGACCAAGAGAAAAACTGTTCTTTGATTATATAAAAATGGGGAACAATCTCAATTATTGCAGAACTAAGAGCAAGCCCAGCTAAGAATACAAAAGCATCCTATTCTCATCAGCCATTCAAGAAATTTAAGAGTTTACGTATGATCTGAAATCTTCCCCAGAGACTCCACATGCTACCATTCCTCAGCCTGATTACCTTATTCCTTCATCAGTAGGAATATTCCGTGTGGAAGTTAAACAGCTAAAAACTAAATCATGCTCACAGTTGGGCTACAGAAACTAGAAAGGACAGAGATGTGGAAAGATTTACAGGAAAAGTAGATTTCTACTGTATAAAATATGATAATGTTTCTAAGCTTTCAAGAATGAGGGACCTTGGTCACCGTGGGGATCAAGGAAAATAGTATCAAATTAGTTAATGGGCCTTGTTCAAGGTATGTGGGCAAATCATTGTCAACACGTCTATTATTAGCCAACTCCACAAACACCTGGACTCTAATTTTGGTCATTACCCCTACTAGATGTATAAACTTAAACAAGTTGCTTCTCCTCTCTGTCTCAGTTTTGTTTCCTCTAAAATGGGGGCAATATTTCCTGCCTTGGCTGGAATTTTGTTCTTGCTTATTTTTTAATGAAGACCAGATAAAAAATACCCAGTGGGTGGCACACAGTAGGCATTCAATAAATGTAAACTGTTATTATATAATAATAAAACATGAAGACTAAATTTCTAGCAAGAGTCTACTAGGTGATTTATGTTAGAAATTTTTTTATTAGGTCCACACCTGGCCAGTGGTAACTTAACTGTCATTCCTGCCTTTCCTACTTAGAGTCAAGACATTCTCAAATTCTTATGTCTTTCCTGAGAGGAGAGTTAAATGGTATGATACATAAAAGGAGTTTCTTTCAAAACCAAGACTAGGGTTAACACTAGTTACTCATGTCAGATCCTCAAGACTAGACTTTTTAGCAAGGCAACAATTTAAAGTCCTTTGAAGTTAATTACCTTTTAAATATTTATCTATATTAACAATACATCTTTTTAGGCAATAGGGCAAGATAGATCGCTAAGTTTACTACAGCATGATTTTTTTTTTAAAGAAAAGGAGAAGGGATGTACATTAGGTGCCAAAATCATAACTAGTAAGAACCATGACTTGCTTCAGAAGGGTAAAATCGGCAGAAGGTGGCCAAGGCTGCTGTCAAACACCTGCAGTGCCTCAAAGCTGCTATCACCTGAATCCCTACAGGGATGACAGACCTAGGAGAAGAGGCAGGACTCCTCTGACAGCTAGGTGTACAGCAGAGGTGTATTTTGCTCAAGCAAAGGCGAGACAGAAAGCATAGGCACCACAGCAGCTCTCTGGTCACACCGGGATGTGGCACAGCCGCCTTCTGGAGAGTGCATCCCAGTCCCTTGACAACAGCCTTCCCAGAGCTGCCGAACTCAGCTCCGAACAGTTCATATAATACCATGCACTTCTACTGATCTTATTAATTTTTTTAGCTGGAATAACAAGACAGTGTATGATGGTAATTATTCTACATTGTGAAAGAATTAAGGAAATTTTGTCCAGTATGTTTTCCTAGTGCGCGTAAGTTATTTATAAGGGCTTTATGTTTATAGCAACAAAATACCCCACCTCTTGTTAAAGACATTTCTATAGTCTATTATTTAAATAAACACATGTGTTTAGTCAGATGTATTCAATTTCTACTCTTCTTCTTAAAAAGATAAAACACCAAACCAGTCTTAAGTATTTAGAATATTTAGAATACAACCACTTCATTAGGAATTATTTCAGGAACAGTATAAACACTAATATTAATGTTTTAAAATATCTTTATATAATACTTACCTAAAGTTTGGCATAATCTTCCAAACAACATAAAATAAGGACTCTGGGCTAAATGCAGTCTGGCTGCCTTGCCATAAAGCACAGAGTGTCTTTCTAAACTCTTCTACCAAAGACCTGCAAAAGACAAAAGGACAGTGCCCTCAGATTAGTGAGAGGCTACAACTTCAACACAGCGTCCACTCATCTAAAATGCCTAATACATATGAAATGAACACTTAAAAAGGATTTGGTCTTTTCTGAAAGACCATAAGAGCATCTCAAAGATACATAAGATACATAAGAGCATCTCAAAAACCCATAAAAGTAGCAGTAATTCTGACAAAACTAATTTGTAACCATATGGTTAACTGTGAGTGTGCCTATGCACCGCCATATTTGTACACTCTTGAGTTAAAACACGCAAGCAAAGCATACAGCACTGGGTGAGTTATAGGCCAAATGACTTAAGAATGTACATTTTCAAAATGCAAAACAAGCATTCGGCTCTCTTTCTCCCCCTCCTGCCTTGTCCTTCTTGCCACTCACTAGCACCCCCAGACTCCAGCCTGTGTCACAAACCTTCACCACTCAGCTCTCCACCAGTGACTCTCAACTCCAAAAGTCAGATTCTCTCATGACTATTTTTATTTAAACTTCTCCAGTTTCCAGCAGGAATTTTCTGCTGGAGGTCCTCTTGTCACTTTCACCTCTATGTGCACTGACCTGCTCCAGCATCTACTGCTCTCTGTACACCTCTCCTATCACCCAATATCCACACTCTTCTCGCATATGAATAGAACACTCTTTTTTTTTCCTGGGCATATAAACTCTCACAATAAAAAACTGAGTGTGTCCAAATTCTGGGAAATGTCTTAAAAAGAAAGAGTAGTCCTATATTAATCCTTTCCTTCTTCCTGCTAGGAATGAGGACAGAGTTAGGGAGCCCCAGCACCATGGCAGACTATGTGGATGGATAGGGCTCTGGAGGTTGGTGGAACAGAAAGCCAGGAGGAGCCCGATGACTTTGTCAAACCACCCTAGACAGACAGCCTCTGACTTTTATGTGAGGAAACAAACCATGGATGTTTAAGTCACTTAATTTTGGTTTTCTACACCTGTGGCTAAACTGATCCAACTCAACTTCAACTTCCATAGCTGTCAATATAAGCACCATATTTTTGGATACTTGATTGATATCTCAGAGAATCTCAATACCTTCTTTCTCAACCCTCACGATCACGTAGGACCCTGGAATACAAATCATATTTTTGACTTCCTAGTACTTGAACCCTCTTCAGAGAATCCCTACTTTAAGAGTTTGCCTCCCACTTCCAAAGCTAAACAGCCAGACACTCGCCTTCTCAGGCTCCCTTGCAGTCAGAGCACAGGTACATAGCCTGGGCTCTGCCCATGCGAAGCAGGAGTTAGTGACACAAAGAAGAAGGGATGGCACCAAATCCTCTCTGGTAGCAGTGGGGGCAAAGAGCACCATCCGGAGTGCAGGGCAGCAGCATGGCCGTGTCCGCCAGCACCCATCTCCAGCAGTGCTGGCAACAGGAACTCTGCTGCTGCGCTGGGCACCAGAGGCAGTGGCGGCCTTACAGGACAGTTCTGTGGGGTGACTGTGACTGCGGTGCTGCTGCCTCGGACTCCAGACCTGATTTTTCACTCACCCAGTATGATTAGCTCACCAATAGCCCTGCAGTAAATTCCTTTTCTGCCTAAATCAGCCAAAGGCAATTTCTGCAGTCTGCAACTCAACCCTGCATGACACAAATGCATCAAGTACTACTAACTCTTCTTAACTCATACACATGTATTTTTTCTACTGTTTCACTGCTGTCCCCTCTGACCTGATTACTGAAGAGTGCAAAGCCTCCTTGAATGCAGGCACTTTCAAACTCATCCTAGATGCTGCTCAACTCATCCTCGATGCTGCTGTGAGGGAAACTCCCTTCAAACACCACTTGTAGTGATGTCATTCCAGCCCTGCTCCACGCCTGGCTTTCCAGTTTCCCTGCACTGTGACTCTGGCCCTACTGCCCATTATTCTGACATGTTCAGTCCTACTCTCCCTCAGCCACCAAGGCAGGACAGTGTCAGATCACCCCTTCAGAATGAGTGAGAATGGCAGTGTGGGGAAGTGGAGGAGGCAGACAGAGAAAACATTAAATATATAAGGAGTATGAGTCACAGTGCTTCTGAAAAAGAGCTGTAAAGTTAAGATATGAAAAATGTGCCCACTACAATTGTCATAATGAAAGATCTTCTGAACCCCAAATAAGGGAGGTCTACACCAAATGAGGATACAGGATTGGTTCTTAATGAGCACCTGTCCGTTTTTTTCCCCTCTCCATATCAACCAAAAATTGACTTTATTCCCCCACAACTAATTTGTTGACTACAAATTAATTTCAGTATCCAAGACAGGTTTACCTAACACTGTCGGACAAATCAATTCACGTGGACTAATAAGATTCATAGTCGTCTACACCTAGAACTGCATTTCATATCTAGATGCTAATTTTAGAATGCCCAAATCTGCAGAGTCAATAAGTAGAATGCTAAATTTATCCCTCCTGTTATGGTAAATAAAGGAATCCCAACAATTTTTTTTTTTTGAGATGGAGTCTCGCCCTGTCACCCAGGCTGGAGTGCAGTGGCGTGATCTCGGCTCACTGCAACCTCCACCTCTTGGGCCAAAGCGATTCTCCTGCCTCAGCCTCCTGAGTAGTTGGGATTACAGGTACCCGCCACCATGCCCTGCTAATTTTTGTATATTTAGTAGAGATGGGGTCTTGCCATGTTGACCAGGCTGGTCTTGACTGACCTCAGGTGATCCACCCGCCTCAGCATCCCAAAGTGCTGGGATAACAGGCGTGAGCCACCACACCCGGCCGGAATTCCAACAATTATTAAGATTGCCAGCTAGATACTTCAACACAATTTTTAGAAGATTTTTTTTTTAAGGCATGTGCCTGTTAGCTCACATAGTACAATGGAAACCACCAGTGAAAGTAATTTGTTTCGTAACTCAAAGCCAGAAAGGACATACTCTTATAACTCACACATTGTTATCCCCTTGGCTCCTGGTGTGGTATGTCCGCCTTCCTGCTGTTTTCCCATTCCTTAACTCCACAGCGGGCAGTTCTTTGAAATAACAGCAAAACTGCTCAATGTTACTATTTTGAAAGGAAGGGAAAAATATTTTAAAAAGAAAAGAATAGGACTGTAAAGAAAGTTGATGAAGCCTACATATACATTTTGAAACTGCAATTTTTCAATTGTCTCATCTAAACTGTACTCAGTGCAATCTCTTGCATTCAGTTTCTTCATTATGATTTTTCCTTCTCTCTAAGAAAACAGTATAGACAGATGACTTTGTAAAAAAACAAAAACAAAAAACAAAGGGCTGAAAACAAAATCTCTTTTCAAAAAAAATCCCCAATTCTCCCTCCAGCTATAGGTAGTCACCATTTCTTTCTTTTCGGTTGCTTGTTTCCAGGTATTCAATAATTTCCTCAAATAAAAACAAACCATGAAACCGACCATATTATTTTGATACACTATACAGAATCCTAAGGAGAATTCAGTAGTAATTATAATTTCCTCTTTGAGCAAGAAGAGATAAGCTAAGAGGCAGTGCCTTCCAGGAGAGATCAAATATGCCTTCCGCTTCTTATCAGCAACGTAACCTTCGGAAGATCATTTATTCTGGCCTTTGATGTCTCATTAAAATCTAAAAGTATGCAACTTTCAAAATAATTTATTCTACAAAACTTAGGTCAGCCTTGTTGACTATTTTATTTTTACTACTTGTCTCATATTTTGAAGACATCTCATCTTATGACCTTGATTAACCCATTTATGCCTGATGTTCCATTACTGGAACGCTAAGCTTCTGGGAGTTATTTATATCTTACTGCTCAAGATCATCACCAAGGTCTGACTTTTCATACAAAAAAATTGCAACCTCTGACATAAATGGGCTAAGACTCAACTAATGACTGAAATAAGCTCTCTGAACAAGGTTCTCTGTAACCCAGGGGTCTGCAAACTGTAGCCCACAGGCCAAATCTAGCCCTCCACCAGGCAGCTCTTAAAGCAAGTTTTACATTTTTAAAGTGTTGTTTTATTTAATTAATTAATTTATTTATTTATTTTTGAGACAGGGTCTCGCTTTGTCACCCAGGCTGGAGTGTAGTGGCACCGTCTCGGCTCACTGCAACTTCTACCTCCTGGGTTCAAGCGATTCTCCTGCCTCAGCCTCCCAAGCCGCTGGGATTAGAGGCGCACGCCACCACGCCCAGCTAATTTTTGTATTTTTAGTAGAGACAGGGTTTCACTATGTTGGCCAGGCTGGTCTCGAACTCCTGACTTCAGGTGATCTGCCCGCCTCAGCCTTCCAAAGTGCTGGGATTAGGGGCCTGAGCCACTGCACCTGGCCCTAAAGTGTTGTTTTAATAAAGGGCGGGGGGTGGGGGATATCTGAGAGAGACTGTAGCCTGAAATACTAAAATGTTTACTATCAGGCCTTTCACAGAAAAAGTTTGCTGACCTCAGTTCTAGCCTATTCAAGAAGCAACTGGGAATAACCACAAACAACTATTCACTGCAGGACACTGCTATAAGTACTTTAGACAAGTAGGAACTACTGTCCCCAATTTTACTGATGAGGAAACAACAGCACAGGAAATTAAGGTATCTTGCCCCAAACCATATGACGAGAGTTAGTGGCAGACAAGATAGGGAGCCAGAGCCCGTGCTCTTAACCTTTAATGTCAGACACTTAAGCTCTGACTGTAGCGTTACCTGAGTGACTGAAGGATGGCATTCATGAAACATGTGTTCCCCAAATTCCGAAGGCCTGTGGCACAAATAGCAGTGGTGCTTCCCTGTAAGTGGTGCAAGAAGAGGCCATCAGTAATGCCAAGGGAAGGCCAACTGTTTCAAACATCAAAGCTAAGGAAAGGCCTCTAAAACTCTAGCACCAAGCCAATTTGGAATTGGTCCTTTTCTGTCCAATGAATATTTCAAACAAACTCTCTAGTCTCTGTATAAATGTCTGGATATTTTTAGAAGGCTGTTTCTGATCCTGGGATTGTTCTAAATAGAAGTATCTTATTGAAAGCTTATGAGGAAATCACCATTAATGAGTACCATGGAGTACACAATGCAAAAAACAGGAAATCCTTAAAATAACATTTAAGACTTAATGCCTTTTTAAGATTCTATAAAAACTAAGAGAAATGGAAAAAATATAAATAAATACACGCCAAGAATTTTTGTCCCCAAACTTTTAACTCTAAGCCATACATAAATGACCAATACACGTTTTCCTAACAATGGGATATGAATCTTAAAAAGCTGCCTGAGGCCAGGCGCCTCACGCCTGTAATCCCATCACTTTGGGAGGCCGAGGTGGGCGGATCACCTGAGGTCAGGAGTTCAAGATGGGCCTGGCCAACATGGCGAAACTCCGTCTCTACTAAAAATACAAAAAGGCTGGGTGTGGTGGCTCATGCCTGTACTCCTAGCACTTTGGGAAGCTGAGGTGGGTGGATTGCCTGAGCTCAGGAGTTCGAGACCAGCCTGAGCAACACAGTGAAACTCCATCTCTACTAAAATAGAAAAAATTAGCCGGGCATGGTGGCGTGCGCCTGTAATCCCAGCTACTTGGGAGGTTGAGGCAGGAGAATTGCTTGAACCCAGGAGGCTGAGGTTGCAATGAGCCAAGATTGCGCCACTGCACTCCAGCCTGGGTGACAGAGTGAGACTCCGTCTCAAAAAAAAAAAAAAAACAACAAAATAAAAATACAAAAATTAGCCAGGCGTGGTGGTATGCACCTGTTGTCCCACCCCCTTGGGAGGCTGTGGCAGCAGAATCACTTCAACCTGGGAGGCAGAGGTTCCAGTGAGCCGAGATTGCGCCATTGTACTCCAGCCTGGGCTACAGAGTGGGACTCCGTCTCAAAAAAAGGAAAAGCTGCCTGAACCTAAAGACTTAGTCTTAAAAACAAAGGCTGGGTTTTCTGATGACTAAGGAGTGTGAGCAGGTATTAAGAGTGAACTGTTTTCTAGGGAAGAGGAGCACAGCAGTAATGCTGATGGGAAGAAGGTGCTGACAGATGGACTCACTGGGGTCACAGCAACAATCGACAGTACAAGTGGCAAACATTGTGTAAAATACTCCAAATCTAAGACACATATTTATAAAAGTCTGTAACAGGTAACATTACATGTTAGAGTTGTAACAAAACAGTGATTAAATCTCAACTAACTCTTATATTTAAATAAATTTTAATTACTCACATTTACTTTTAATAACTTGCTGTTTAGTGTTGAGTTTTCCAAAAGTTTTCTTTTCCTATGCCTGTCAGCTGTGAAAGCTGAGCTATTAAAACACAAACAGATAGTGAAAAAGTTATTAATATATGCATGCTACACCAAAGGTCAAAGAATAAACTCCAGCTGCCCTCAACACCTAGGGCATGGAGACCTCCCTGACTGCTTCGTCAGGCCCACTGGGGCCCACACATATTTGAAGTTAACCGAGGAGCTCTACTTCCTTGGAAATCCCCATTGCTCCTCCAGCAGAGGTGGGCTGGACACTGCTCCTGGCAAAGCTGGCTGGGAAGATGCAGACCGTGGGACACTTCCCACCACCACTCTCACTGTCTGACTGACTGCGAAGCTTCACAGACCAGAAGGCTCATTCCTCACAACAAAAGGAAAACCCTGGTCTGACATGACTGTTCTGAAATTTAACAGTAAGTCTCCATATGCTATTTCTTTCTTAATTTCGATAAAGATGTCATGTTTTGCTCATTTGTCTTAACAGATGATGATATGATCTGAGTTTGAGGAATGATAAATAAGTTACAGGAATATAGGCATATGTACATTCATTAGATGCAGCGACGCTCCAAAGGACATTCTAAAACACACCCTTATTAGTGCAGAAATTCTGAATTAAAATCACTCAAAATTTTTCTTGATGTAAGAAATATTTTGCTTAAAATTTATCAGGAAGTTATTTCTATTTTCAAAAGGTCACTTTAAAATTTTATGTCTCAGGCAAAGTCATCTAAAGGAAGTAAAAATTATGGTTAAACAACACAGACTTTTAAGGCTGCCAATTCTTTCTCACCTTCTAAAAGTACCAAGTTCATCCAAAGTAACTACATAATTATTTTTTTCTTACAGAATTTCCACATGAATTATGTCTTTGAAACATCAGAACTAGTGACAGTTGCTTCAAACCTCAAAATGTTCTTCAGAACTGTGTGTCTCTCTCTTACAGTACTGGTAACTGCAAGATGAAGAGACCAATTTCATACACTATAGCGTTCAACTAATTCCTTCACAAATTCTGTGAAGTGGGGAAGGTAAACCACAAGCATAGTATATATGCTCTTTATGACAATGCCTAAGAGTTCATTTTCAGTTGTAACCTATATAAATAAGGCATTTCACCTTTTAAAAATGTAAGTTACTACATTGTATCCTCAGTGACTCTCAAAATGCAGAATCTTCTAGATCCATGCTATCTAATATAGTAGCCACTCACTCCATGTGGCTATTTAAATTAATTAAATTTGAAGTTTAAAATTCAGTGTCTCAGTTGCACTAGCCACTTTTCAAGTATGGCTAGTGTTACCATATTAGAGTGGATGGAGAACACTTCTGTTGCTGCAGAAAGTTCTGCTGGACAGTGCTGCTCCACGGGGCATGTGGAATAGTCGAAAGTTAAGTAAAACACAAATATGATCGTAGTTTCTAAATTCCACTACAGATTAAACCAATGTTTGCAAAACACAAAAATGAATCTAGGTAATGTTTTTCAATATAGGAAATGGGCTGTAAGGTAGACTTTTCATGGAGCCAAGCAGACGTGTAGACAGGTGGTCTGTGACACCTTTCATATGATGAAGTGGTCAATAGAAAGAAAAGATTTCTTAACTGTATAAATGCATGCAGGTTCTCAAATGCCCTCTTTTCCCTTTGACTTAGTTCTGATTAATTTATTTCAGACTGAGAGGGTAGTCTTTTCCTAGAGAAAACCATAAGTGGTAGAAAAAATATTCTGATAGCCACGCACTTCTATAACAAATAATCAAGTTACTAAGACCTTTACAATGACATCACCACACCAAGGAGTAATACTACATACATTCCTTCAGGAATCTCAGACTTCATGTTTATTGTGAACAATTTCAGAGAAAATTAAATATTTTGGATCTGTGTGTATCTGTCTCTAATCCTAGATAGGACTCATCAAATTAGAAGACAAGTACTCTGAAAAAGAGCCAAAAGATGACAAACCAGAAAGTACTTAAACCTGAAGTACTTTAATTGGTTTAGATTTAAAGAAATCATTACTCTTCCAGTATCGGCTTTATAATCTAGTTAGTCAATGAGACATACATAATGTCTGTGGTTTTAACAAACACTACACAGTATTGCCCTCAAAGAAGTTAGGTTATTTCTTGTCAGTATGCAATTTTCAAACATTCTATGGGCTTTACACTTAAGTTTGCTAAGGGACTCCTGCTTTGTGGTTGTTTTCACAATACCTTCTACACATCAACTGCCAAAATAAATTAGATGGCACTTAATGATTTGGTGTGATGCACACAGATTTCACTTGAGTCAGCAGTCATTCCAGAGCCATGCTTTATCCACTGTAGCTTCAAAGGCATGGCTAGCTGGGTTTCTGTTTATTGCTTCAATTTTGGGTCCAGTGAGTTTTATCTAACTATTTGACTATACCAATAAAAGTCTGTTCACATATAAATAGTTTCATTTCTTTATGATGACAAAGTATTCATAGCTCCTTGTAATGTCAACTGATATTTAACTGCCCCTTACAAGCAAGGAAAAGAAACTAGGATCCTGTCAGTGGACAGTATGTTCATTAAACCTAATTTCCCTTAAAAATGATGCATAAATCATAGTGCTTCCTAGTAGACCTCATAATACATTTGACAGGGGTTTTCTATTATCAAAAGTAACTCTATGATTATTTCACACCTTTTTCTGCCCTTTTCTTGTACCCTCAAAATAAATTGAGAAGCTTATAAATTGTTGGGTAATATTTTTAAAACAGGCTCTTGGGACCTTGGATATGGTTTATGACAAATACTAAATACAATAAATGCAGAGCTATGACCATTAACTATGGGCCCAGTTTTAGCTATCCAAAGCCAAGGTTTATTTTATTAATATTTCAATCATATTATAAACATGAAGTTATAAAACTCATCAACAAAAACCCCACTCAAAAATTCTAAAAGACCCCTCAAACCCATTCTTAGACCCTTCTTTTTCCAAAGGCCTATTACTTACTTTTCCAAGTTCTGTAAGTGTTCTCTGACTTTCTGTACCAGTCCCAGCTTGGTGTCATTAACCACAAAATCATCACAGCGATAACTGCAAGGAAAATATTAATCAATGTGTGTAAAGAGCTTGAGGAAACCACAGTAATGAAATCACTAAAAGGCCTGGCTGCTGCCAAGATGGTCACATGGCTCTGCAGGCAGTTACTGCTGGTGGTAAGTTTAAAGAGGACCTGGAATTCACAAGGGAATGTTTTTCAAGAGTCTTTTTTAAAAGCCACGTAGGCAATGAACATGAGCTTCTTTTCACGTTTTTTACTCAAAAGCTCTTCAATTCCTCCTTTGAAAATGAAATAAGCTGCTACATGTGTTACATTCTTTTTAGTGGTGCCTAATACATGGAAAATGAAATAAAAAGCACCGAGTCTTTTCATGTAGCATTAAGCCTAAAGCTTTAAGGTGACACTTCCCAACCCAAATTAATGGGGAACTGGGGGGAGGAGAGATTTAAGTGAAAAGCAGGGAAAAGGTAATTAACCTGTAGGGATATCTGAATAGAAAAACTAAAGTTAAAGCTGCACATTTTAAACATAATTTAATTAAAATAGATTGAATTCAGATGAGCTGAGAAGAATGATCTTTCACTCTGAGGCACTACAAAACAAAAGTATGAAATAGTGGCTATATCATTCAGGCAACTGATAAGTGCTTTGAAGAAAAATATTTAAGCTATTTTTAAAAACCGATACTCTGTGTGTTTTACAAGTCAAAAAGCAAATGTAAGAAATCACACATAATATAAACTTTAACTTGTACACATTAGCATTTAATTTTTTCCTGGGATAAGGCCAGTTTTAACAAAAACAATTTACAAGCTGGCACTAAGATATTATTTTGAATATGCTTTGCATGAAACCATTTGTTATTACCATCAAAGAATAATAAAAATGACACTGCCATTCTGAGCAAACAAAACTTTGAAAGCATAGCAATTAGTAAAAATTAGGTCATCTCTAGCAGAATCCCAAAAACATACCTGAAAACGATTTTATTAAAAAGAGGGAGAAAGAAAGAGAGAGAAAGGGGTGGGGAAAAGTAATTTTAAAAGATTACACAAAAAAGCATGCTTGTGTCTTTTATTCAGAGAAATGAAAATTTTAAGTGAATGCTTCTGAAAACTGTCACTACAACGTTATATATGTAATTATTTAACACACACTCTCATTAACTGATCACCCAGGCAGTCAATCAAGATTTCTCTAACATATTCTCCGAGCGTCTAAAGTCAATTCCCAACATTTCCACAAATAGCAAAAGCAGTCTTTTATATCCTGGACCATTTTCTATTATCAAAGTACTACCAGCAGGAGAAAAAATTCTTCATTTGTCCTATAACAACTACATAAAGAAATTAAATTAGTGAAAAGTTTTAATTTTTTGCTCCCTCTCGGCGTAAATATTAAGAGGATATCTACTTTGTAAATTTGGGCTTAGGGCATTTGGTACCTCTATAAACCTTAAGCATTCACTGAAGAATGAAATTGTATTGCTATTCTACTCGAATTTCTGCTTACATTTTCATTTTATGTTTTTATAAATTTATGCATGTAGTTTGAATAAAACAATACTCAGTGTCCAAAACTCGAAATGCTAGCATTTATCTGGAAAGTGAAGTCTTAAGAGCAAACTCAGATCACTTTTTCTGTATTTACACAATGCCATTAATATCTAATTGAAAACTGAACCTCTAACTGCCACAAGTAAGTGGTTGTTTAAACAAATAAAATATTTCAAAGTAAATTAAATAACTGATGTATTTCTTTTTAAGGTAATCCTTTCTGGTATAACATGAAGTCAGCCTCGGACATAAATTACATTTGTTAAAGTACAGACTCATTTACGGACTTGCTCTGTTCTTCCAGGCCAGTTGGGTCCAGCAGCTTTGCCTCTCTACCCTTTCATCACCAAAGTAAGTTGATCTAGACTCCAGAGCTGTGCAAATGTGGCTACTGCAACTGAGGAATACAATTTTTATTTTTAAAACTTTAATTAATATAAATTTTTAATAACTGAAGCAGTGTAAAATCTTTTACCATTAAGCACAATGTTATAGTTTGGTAGAACTGTCTTTTGCTTTTATTATTAAATTGTGCAAGATATATGGGAGTGCACAGCTGGGTAAACATGTCATTTCTAGCATTACACAAAAGCATATCACCAATCTAGTGTGTATCAACAGAATGAGTCAGTTCAAATGATTTTTCTATGATTTTTCTATGCAACAATGTAGCATTGTAATTGTTTATTTGAACATTTTATGCAGATACCATGAGTTACGGTGACCTATGTAAATCATAATTGGCAATTAAATTAAAATACTTATTTTAATTTATTTTATAATTAAATTTTTTTAACTTAAAAATTAAAAATAGAAAAATTTTTACTTTCAAATGCAGGTATACTACTGAGAAAGAATCAAATGAAAAGAAAAAAGACTCAACAAGGTATGTCACAAATTTCACAAAGAATGGCAATTGCGATTTGCTGCAGCAGAGCAAAGTTAAAAAGCTGCTGGGTAAAAAAAGAATTTTAAGATAATAAACAACAGTTAAGAGACATTTTCAGCAAATGCATTTCAATTTAACACGAAGTGGCTTCAGTCAAAAAATAATTGATAAAATTAGTCACAATCAGTGAAATCAGAATTAAATGTAAAACAAAAACATTCCTGAAGATTTTACAGAACTTGAGCTTGTAAGTGGCCAGCTATAAAACAGCTTGGATTCTTTTTTTCTTTATTTTTTAAAAATACAGCCAGGGTATTCTGTTTCCCAGGCTGGTCTCAAACTCCTGGCCTCAAGCGATCCTCCCACCTCAGCCTCCCAAAGTGCTGAGATTACAGGTGTGAGCCACCGTGCCTGACTAGTTCAGATTCTTGTTCAATGTAGAAAACAATTTTAAGATGGTGAGATGAAAAATTAAATTATTTCAGTTAAGGAAATTATATTTTTAAATTATGAGGAAAAAACTTAAAAAGATATTTTACGGAAAGTGAAAAATCTTTGAGACACCAAGCAACTGTCAGTGAATAAAAGGCCCTTCTAACAATATTAAAGATCAATTAAGTCAGCATTTGAAAAGTTACAAGTCTTTTTAGCTTTAGATGAATTTTAGAAGAGATAATGCCCACTTAATACTATGGGTATATCTGTCTCAAATGACCTTCAAATTTACAGAGAAATGTCTTCATCTATTTGCAGCCTTAAATTTAAAAACTGATCTTATGTTGTAGATATTTTTGAATTCTCTACATCTGTAACTGTCAGCTACATATAAAAAAGTCAGTTTCCAGCAAGACAGTGTTCAAACATCTGTGTTTGTCGGATTTATTTCTCTTATTACTTTGTTCTGCTGTGTGAAACACAATGCAAATATTTGTGCCCTAAGGCAGACTGTATCATGGAAGCAGCTATTAAAATTGTTCAGGCCGGGCATGGTGGCTTATCCCTGTAATCCCAGCACTTTGGGAGGCCGAGCAGGGTGGATCACAAGGTAAAGAGATCAAGACCATTCTGGCCAACATGGTGAAACCCTATCTCTTCTAAAAATACAAAAATTAGCTTGGCGTGGTGGCACACGCCTGTAGTTCCAGCTACTCAGGAGGCTGAGGCAGGAGAATTGCTTGAACCCAGGAGGCGGAAGTTGCAGTAAGCTGAGATCGCGCCACTGCACTCCAGTGCACTCCAGCCTGGCAAAAGAGCTAGACTCCGTCTCAAAAAGACCCAAAAATTGTTCAGTACATATGCACAAATGCTCTAAATCATCACCAGTTTATGGAACTGTTAAAAGAAATAGAAGACAATGAATTTAATGACCACATTATTAGCTAATGTTGGTTGCTTGAGTCAAGGAAGAGTTTTGCAAAGATTTACAATTCTGTTAACTCTAATTCAGATTTTCTTGAAACAAAAGAAATGCTTGCCAATATTTGACAATCAAAAAGTAAACCAGGAACAGATTTTTAGAAATCTCAGTGTGATTTACATTGTTACCCCTATATCACAATGCGTATCAATTAGCTAGATTTGAAGATCCAAGGAGAGAAAAAGCTTATTCATGACCTAGCTAGACAGGTACAAGAATTTACGTTAAAATTGAAGCTTTTTATAATACAAATCAATGATCGTACACATTTTTCAACATGAATTGACATGCAGCAGCACAGCACTGTGTAAAGTGGCTGCAAAACCTATGAAAAAAATACAACAAACGCTTTGTTGATTTGGATAAACTTAGAGTTGATTTTCAATTTATATGATGTCCCTTTGAATTTGACATTGATAATAAGAAGTTTTCACAAGTGTTAGTGGACTTATTAACCTGCATGGATATTTTGACAGTGCTGCACTTCTTCTGAGTCAAATCAATTATTCTTAAAAGAGTAATTTTTGTCAATACAGATACAAATATTGGAGAAAAATTATTTGTTTGGTACTCCATTTATTGGAAAACAATGTTTAAAACAGTGTGAATCTACTTTTTTAACTGCAATTTTTATGAATCTAAATACAGATCAAATATTTTTTACGAAAATTTCACGAGTTGAAATGTACTTAAAGTTGTAAAATACACAATGGATTTCAAGGATTTCATATTAAAAAGTGCAAACTATCTCTAATAGTTTTACATTGATTACATGTTGACACAGTATTTCTGATATACTGGGTTAAAAAATATACAATCAAAAGTAATTTCACCTGTTTCTTTTTGCTTTTTTAATATGGCTACTAAAATATTTTAAATTACATATGTGACTTGCATTATTTCTCTTTTATATAGCACTGCTAATGTAGGGAATCTAAGATACTACCTGCTCCAAAATTCTATAATACTAGCATAAAGAGATAAGAAATTAACTTTATTGAACTATAAGAACTCAATTTTATAGTCGGGCGTGGTGGCAGGTGTCTGTAATCCCAGCTACTCAGGAAGCTGAGGCACGATAATTGCCTGAACCCGGGACACAGAGGTTGCAGTAAGCAGAGATCATGCCACTCCACTGGGCAATAAAGTCAGACTCTTGTCTCAAAAAAAGAAAGAAAGAAAAAAGAACTCAATTTTAGGCCAGCCTGGGCAACATAGCAAGACTCCATCTCTATGAAAATTAAAAAATAAAAAATTCCCTGGGCAAGGTGGCTCACGCCTATAATCCCAGCACTTTGGGAGGCCAAGGTGGGTGGATCACCTGAGGTCAGGAGTTCGACATCAGCCTGACCAACATGGTGAAACCCTGTCTCTACTAAAAAAATACAAAAATTAGCCAGGAGTTGTAGCGTGTGCCTGTAATCCCAGCTACTGGGGAAGCTGAGGCAGGAGAATCGCTTGAACCTAGGAGGCTGCAGTGAGCTGAGATCGTGCTACTGCACTCCAGCCTGGGCAACAGAGTGAGACTCTGTCCCAAAAAAAACAAAACAAAGCAAAAATAAAATAATAAATAAATAAATAGCCAAGCATGATGGTGTGCACCTGTAGTCCCTCCCAGCTACTTAGGAGGCTGAGGTGGGAAGATCACTTGAACTCAGGAGTTGGAGGCTGCAGTGAGCTGTGATCACGTCACTATACTCCAGCTGGGTGACAGAGACCCTGTCTCTAAAATTTTTTTTTAGTTTTTTTGTAACTCTTTTTTTTTGAGACAGGGTCTCATTCTGTCACCCAGGCTGGATTGCAGTGACCCCATCTCAGCTCACTGCAACCTCCGTCTCCCTGGCTCAAGTGATCCTCCCACCTCAGCCTCCCAAGTAGTTGGGACTGCAGGCACGCTACCATGCCTGGCTAATTGTTTAACTCTGCTTCCCAAAGTGCTGGGCCTACATGCCTCTCTCTTTCTCTCTCTCTATTGGGACAGGGTCTTGCTCTGCAGCGATGCTATCACAGCTCACTGCAGCCTTGACCTCCTGGACTCAAGCGATCCTCCTGCCTCAGCCTACCGAGTAGCTGCGACTACAGGCATGAGCAACCATGCCTGGCTAATTTTTTTTACTTTTGTAGTGGCAGGGTCTCACTATGTTGCCCTGGCTGGTCTCAAATTCCTAAGCTCAAGCAATCCTCCCACCTCAGCCTTCCAAAATGCTGGGATTACAAGACTGAGCCACTATGCCCGGCCATAACTCAATTTTATTTTGGCTGGATTTGTTTTTCACTGGTTTAAAAAATTCTTTTTAGGTTTTTACAACTATCTCTATTTCTCAAGAGCCAATTCTAGGTGTTCCTATAGTCAGTCACTAAGAGGGACATTTATTTTAAGAATATAACTTTTCTTTGTTTTTCTACTGTTTGAATTTCATATTATACAAGTTGTATATATTACTATGATTGTTGTTACCACTATTCTTTAAGGAAAACAGCTGCTTCCACGGCTGTTTCCACAAAACTTCTTTATTATTATTATACTTTAAGTTTTAGGGTACATGTGCACAATGTGCAGGTTAGTTACGTATGTATACATGTGCCATGCTGGTGTGCTGCACCCATTAACTCGTCATTTAGCATTAGGTATATCTCCTAATGCTATCCCTCCCCCCTCCCCACACCCCACAACAGTCCCCAAAGTGTGATGTTCCCCTTCCTGTGTCCACGTGTTCTCATTGTTCAATTCCCATCTATGACTGAGAACATGCGGTGTTTGGTTTTTTGTCCTTGTGATAGTTTACTGAGAATGATGATTTCCAATTTCATCCATGTCCCTACAAAGGACATGAACTCATCATTTTTTATGGCTGCATAGTATTCCATGGTGTATATGTGCCACATTTTCTTAATCCAGTCTATCATTGTTGGACATTTGGGTTGGTTCCAAGTCTTTGCTATTGTGAATAGTGCCGCAATAAAAATACGTGTGCATGTGTCTTTATAGCAGCATGATTTATAGTCCTTTGGGTATATACCCAGTAATGAATGGGATGGCTGGGTCAAATGGTATTTCTAGTTCTAGATCCCTGAGGAATCGCCACACTGACTTCCACAATGGTTGAACTAGTTTACAGTCCCACCAACAGTGTAAAAGTGTTCCTATTTCTCCACATCCTCTCCAGCACTACAGGTCAAAACTTCTAAGGCAAGAGTGCCTGTCACGTGGTAGAGGATTAGTAAATGTTAGTTTCCTTCCTCTGTGTAACTAGCCTCACAGCACATTCGTCTCTAGCTGCCTACATTCCCCTGGTTTGATTTCTTTTGTCAAAAGAAAATAAGTAGCAAAGGTGGGAAATAAATGAAAATGTAAATGTTACCAAGTTGTTTTAGTCTTCAGATGAGACACAGCTTCCAAACTTGAAATTGTCCCACTAATATTGGTGTTTAAAAAGGCAAACAGATTGGCCGGACGTGGTGGCTCACGCCTGTAATCCCATCACTTTGGGAGTCTGAGGCGGGCAGATCATGAGGTCAGGAGATCGAGACCATCCTGGCTAACACGGTGAAACCCCGTCTCCACTAAAAATACCCCCCCAAAAAAAATTAGCCGGGCGTGGTGGCGGGCACCTGTAGTCCCAGCTACTCGGGAGGCTGAGGAAGGAGAATGGTGTGAACCCAGAAGGCGGAGCTTGCAGTGAGCTGAGATCAGGCCACTGCATTCCAGCCTGAGTGACAGAGCAAGACCCCATCTCACAAAAAATAAAATAAAATAAAATAAAGGCAAACAGATGGATTTAAAAGTTCTAAAAATCTTTTCCTGATTCACTACAATTGTACTGAAGCTTTTTGGTCAGAATTATGCATACCTCGGACACCGGGAAAAAAATTTAGCCACTCTTCTTAATTTTCCCTTCAAGAAGATTATGCCAGAATAAGTGGTACAAAAAAGTACATAACTCATACGTTGTGTTTCAAAAACGTGTAGATTGGTCCTCTGAAGCCTGGAATGCATATATCCTACTTTGAAATAAATGTTACAAAACACGGTTAAACGTTTTAGGTGGAAATACATGTTTCCCAAAATGTAGCTGAAATCCACAGTATTTGAAAAAGCTCGATTTCTCCTTTGGTCTGTATATACTACTGGCACTGAGAAACTGACAGGAGAGGCCTAGGCAGGATTCAGATAACCTGACTGGCCTCTAGGAGAGGAGGTCCAGGCTCAGCATCTTCATATACATAGGACTTCATATGATAAACAGAAGTCAGGAACTACCTACATTATATGACCAACTTTTAGGCTATAAAATTTATACCTAAGCAAGTTTTTACTTACTGACTTTAAATGACTCTTCAAGAAAAGATGAGCTCTACTGTTTTTTTTGTTGTTGTTGTTGTTGTTGTTGTTTTTGAGACAAGGTCTGGCTCTGTCACCCAGGCTGGAGTGCAATGGCGTGATCTCAGCTCACTGCAACCTCCGTCTCCTGGGCTCAAGCCATCCTCCTACCTCAGCCTCCCGAGTAGCTGAGACTACAGACACGTGCCACCATGCCCAGCTAGTTTTTGTATTTTTAGTAGAGATGGGTTTTCGCCATGTTGCTCAGGCTAGTCTCGAACTCTTGGGCTCAAAGCCATCTGCCCACCTTAGCCTCCCAATGTGCTGGGATTACAGTTGTAGGCTACTGTGCCTGGCCTAAAATAAGCTCTACTTCTGACGGACTTTTTGTCAGATAAGGACTATATTTAATAGAAAGAAAGAAGTATTTAAGAAAAAGTAAGTACACTGAACATTAAAAAAAAATACTTGAAAATTGTATTAGGGTACATATTAGAGATGTTAGATAAGGAAATAGGATATAAAAAAGGAAGGTAAGAAGAATATTGGTGTCTTTCTTTACTTCTAAGACAGACAAGTAACATTATCATCTTGGCTATGTAAAGATTAATCTCAAATCCAAATTCATTGAGCCAAATGTGATCATAAAGTAGTTTTAAACTTATTTAAGCCAACAGCTAATAAACTCCTAATTAAATGTACAGTATAGTATAATATGCATACTGCTGTTAGACAGGATATATAGAACTGATTTCACTACTGTGCACTGAAAAAAGATACATCAAGTAGCAGGTAAATTTTCATAAGAAACACAAGCTACTTATTCTATTATATAATTAAGGAGGTAAACAATGAATAAAATCGGAGCTTGAAAATTATTTCAAATTCTGTTGACACTAATAAACAACAAAAATGAAATTGCTCAATTTTCTCATTACACTTATACTTTATATGTGCCTTTTTAGATTTTGATTTATTTCTAATTTCTAGTATTTAAACTTGCCTAAACCTTGCTACTTTTCTTTCTATAAACTCTCAAAAACTCATCTTTCTTCTCTTCATTTCAAACAACATTCTTTTCTATACTTTGGTTATTTCCTTTGGTACATCTTTTTCCCTTTTCCCTGAGAAACTTTCAATTCCATAGCTATCTGTAACTGAACTCAGTATAGTATTTGATGGTCCCCACAATGTCAGCCTTGCTTAGATATTCTTATCTCCTACCCCTTCCCTCCCAATCTTCCCTTTCACTTCAGTGTTACCTGCTCTAGTTTTAGAGTTAAGCTTTCATCCCATATACCACGAACTCTCTTACCCCTCGGTATTTTCCATTTTGCACCATTCACTTATTTAATGGCAAAACAATATTCCTCATTCGGTCATCTCCATCTTTACATTCTTCCCCCATTCTCCAAAAATGAAAACACACAGCATGGCTCAATCGTTTTCTTGTCCTAAAATTTAATGTAGGTTTACTTCCTTTAAAAAATTCTCTTTAGAAACACTCGTTTCCTTCCTGTTTTTGCCCTGCACTACTTGCCCCCTCTCTAAAAGACAAAACACTAGTCTACTAAAGTCAAAACAATAACTTTGGATTGAAATCCAGCTACTTCCCCTTTCACTAGTTTTGGTTAATGAAGTTTCTTTCTTTCTACCAGACTTCACTCGTATTAACTGGACTCTACAAGCAGTGAGCATCCAGACCTGCATTCGGTTACAAAAGAAGCCTTCAAGCTATTTTCATCAGCTTCCTAATCAAGTTAAAGAATAAACCACAAAACTGAGTGTCCACTACCCTCTCTCTATATATTCTATATATATATGTATATATTTGTATTAATAAAATATATATACAAGTAAATTTAAATTATATATTACAAAAAAGAATAATTTTTAAAGAATGAGCTAGAGATGAAATAAACTATATTAAATGTCTTGCTATTCACAATATCTTCATACTATTATTAAACTAATTTCCTTTTTTTTTTTTTTTTTTTTTTTCTTAAAGACAGTGTCTCCCTGTGTTGCCCAGGCTGCTTGCGAACTCCTGGGCTCAAGGGATCCTCCTGTCTCAGCCTCCCAAAGTGCTAGGATTATAGGTGTGAGCCACCATGCCTGGCCATAATTTCTCAAAGTACAATATATCATAAGGTAAAGGTTTGACATTAATGACAGTGAATATAGATTCATACTTCCTATCATCTTCATGTTAATTTTTAAACATTTTGTCCAACTTATCAGGTCTTATTAGTCTGTGTTTTTATTAGATAGCCAACAATTTTATCCTGTAATGTGATTGATGGGCACAAAGTAGGAAAATGTGTGCATCTGCCCCTTTCTTGTGTTTACATCATCGTCACTATCTTGCAGAATTTAAAACCTTTTAAAACATGTGTCCATTTGGCTAAACATGTTATATGGAAGGAATAAATCCATTTAACTAAGCAGATATAGAATGCAAAATGCTCAAAGTAAACAGTGAGGACACCACAGGTGAAACTGATTTAGGAGACTGTGTGTAACTCATGGCACACAATCATCAAATCTACAGACCTCTGGCAGCAGGTGTTAAATATTTGACAAAGGTTTTTTTTCTCCTCCAAAATAAAAAGGTATAGTGTTCTAAACTCTCTTCCCATACTGCCAGTACATTATTTTGGAGACCACTGCACTAAAAACTAGGTCCCTAGCACATAGCTTCTCAAAAAATGTTATTTATTGAGTAAAAGGTGTTTTTTTTTTTAATGTTGTTCACAATATGTTTGAGGACCTTCATGTAAACCACGATCTGTCCCAAGTAAACATTTTGAAGACAAAAACTGAGGGAGAAAAGGACTACTTATTATAATATCAAGTTTTCTTCATAAGGGTCATTACCTTCACTTTGTACCTTTAACACATTTATTCCTAGGTGTAACCAATAGTTTTGTCATTCTGTTGAATATTTTTGCTTGGTCATTTCCATTTTCAACTGATGACTACTAATAAAGAGAAAGCTATTAGTTTGTGTACATTTCTCACACATGAGCTTTCCAAAGTGTCTTACATTTAATCCTCATTGCTGTTTTCTACTAGAGTGCCCCTGGGCTTTCCAGCTATTCTATTGTATCATTTCAAAGTAGAAATAATTTTTTGTTTCCAATATTTATGCCAATTATTTGACTTTCTGTCTACTGTCTTACTGCAATGGCTAGAACTACCAAAACAATGCTTAATAATAGTGACAATCATGTAAATGATGACAGGAAGTATTAGTCTGGTTTCTGATATAATGGAAATGGCTTTAGCATTTCATCATTTAGTATATGATGTTTGCTTTCTGGTTTTTGGCAAACTATAAGAGCTTAAGTTTCTGTTTATTTCAATGTTATTAGTTTTTTAAAACGAGAAATGGCTATTTATAAATGTACATTTTGCTTCCAATGGGACAATAATCTGAGGTTTCCTTTAATAATGAATATATTCATAGAACTCAGGTGAAATTAACTCTACTTGGTAATTATATAATTTTTCTTTTTGATAGCTTACTGGGTTAGATGTGCTTTAAGTTATAGTTATTTGCAACTACAGTATTTTATTTAGTAAAATTGGCTTATTTTCTTTTTGGAGTTTCTGTTAGATTTCTATCTTAAGGTTTTGAAAGTTTATAACATTAATATACTTAATGTTAAATTTTAATAGTTTGAGGCTGCACTGTCCAATAGTAGCTAGTAGTCACATGGGGCTATTTAAATATTAATTAAAATAAAAAACACTTAATTCTTCACACTAGCCACATTCAATTGCTCAATTGCTACCATACTGAATAACATATATGTCATACCCAAGACAGAGAAAAATCTCTACCTCTTTCTCAGCTTTAAAATACTAAGTTTTTTTCAATTCCTGTTGTTAGTGCTATTGAAGTTACTCAAGTCAAGACTTCCACATATGTCCTTGAAGAACTAAGAAAATATTCCTAAAGCAAACCATTCTTCACTCATCTGAAACAAGGAGGAATAATCATACAAATAAAACATTTTTTATGCAATAGTAAAGAAACAAGTCCTTTAATTTACTGGCTACAAAGCTATCTTTATACAGTAAGCCATGCATAACACTCATACCAAAAATAAATAAATAAATAAAACCTCTTATGCAACAAACATCCCTGAAACATGACAGATCCTTCATTAAGTTTCAAGCTCCTTTTCATTCACTTCTAAGACATTTTGATATTTATGGGCAAATTTGACCTCTGGTTTTATTATAAATGACAGTAATACTGAAAAAAAAAAAAAAAGCAAGCTGATATTCTAGTGACTTTATTTCAAACTGAGAAAGGTTAAAATCTAAAAGAATTTGTTTAGGAAGCAAGAATATTTTTAAATTCTCTTACTAAACTCTGATGTATTGCCATCAAATAAGCCAATTATGGAAAATTAGAAGAATACCCGCAGAGCAAACCCATATCCTTTGTTAAAAGCAGACAAAGTACCAGCATATCTTAAGGAAGAGCCTTTTATGTTTTCAGATTATCTCTATTAGAAAGTTTCTTCTTAAACTTCAAAATATTGTTTTTAAATAAACAAAACTCTCCCTGTTGTTTAATTTTTTACATTGAAAATTTGCGTCCAAATCATTTATAAGAACAGTCAACAAAATATTTTCCTTCTTTAAAATTTTTAATCACAACTGCTGTAGGAAATGATTCATTATCTATTTAAACTCACAAATAAAGCTTTATGTTCATTTTAATTAAAATTGCCATTTATTACAAGTGTTTAAAATCTGAAATTCAAGCCTCTTTTCTAGACAACTGATTCACATTTCACAATATTTCTTCATTTGAAAGGATGCTTTAAAACATTACCTGCCCTGAAGGAATATACTTTTAATATTCCTTTCATAATTCTTCATTCTCAAAAATTCAGCTATTATTGATAAGGATATCAAAGTTGACAAGACTATGTCAGATGTCAAAAATTATTGGTTCAGTATTTTAAATCTATTAACTACAAAGGTCTACCTCCATGAAAAAACCAAAGTTCCTAATTTTAATCTTTGTTTCTTCTCAATCACAATAATGTACACCACATACAATTCCATTTGTATTGGTTAAGGGAGGGAAATTGGGTTGGGAGCAAATGAAATATTACCTAACAAACAGTAAACGAAACACTAGCTCTTGTGTGAAATCTTGGGAAGATTTTTATTTTCATCGAAATCTTAATTTACCTTTCATTTTCAAGTTAATCTGCTTATCTCCTTAAGAAGTGCGTTTGTGTCAAATCAGAATCATTCCTTTTCGCACTGCTTTCTCTCTTAATGAACAGTAACCTGATTTCTATTGTTCTGCCTGGTTAACGCATGCTTCCTCTCTGGGCCCCTGTTTACCTCAAGGTGGAGGGGCACTGCTCTACAAGGGTGTCCATCTTGGGAGGGAAATGAAGTAGTTCACCTATATCATGATTTAAGTTGTCTGCAGGAAAAATGTTATGTGGCTCTTTAGTCCTTCAAGATGATCAGGGGACACAGTATTATAGATTTGATGTAACCTTCCCCGTTTCTGAAAGACAGTTAACAAAATTCAGTCTTTCAAATGTATGTCGCCTACTCTGCACCAGACACTACATACTAGGGAAGAATACAAAGATCTGAGATATGGTATCTGCAGTCTCCAAGGACATTTACAAATAACTAACATGCACCAGGAAATTATAAGTATTCCAAGAGCTGTGAGTTCAGGAAAGATTACATTCAGCTACAACTGGAGCTGGGGAAAGAGAAGAGTTCAGTGATAACTTCATAAAGGATTGCAAACATAGGACAGGGCAGGGACTATTGGCAAGGGGAAAGCAGGGAAAGAAGAACTACAAGCCTCAAGAGTATGTTATAACTTCTCTAGGGCACAGAGCATACTGCAAAAAAGGCTTTGACTTTAGTCAAGATATTTATAATCAAACATGTTAAACTTAATGCACCAATGTTTTACTTCTGAAATCAATCATTCAGTCTAACCACAAGAAATTAGTGTACAAGGAAAATTAATAAATTGAAGTAAAATTACTAACGGGCACTAGGAAACAACACATGCACACACTCCACACAGAAATAGGAAATCTGTTTGTTTCTTCATCACAGTGAAGTGTGGGAGGAATGTTAATTTAAACTACATCTTCATCAATTTACAACTATCACAGATTCCTTTTAGGCCATCAGTGTAATGCTACAGGGTGATTCCCTAGCATTTTATTCTAAAACCCACAAGTGAGCCGATAATGTGACCAGCTGCAGCTCCCTTCCTGAATTCAGCAGCTCTGGGTGTCCACACACTTGCAGCTCTGTACAACTTCACACAAAAGCCTGGCAATCAGCCAAGAAGACTCCATCATAGTGTATACTCCCCAAGGTTCAAGATTTTCCATTTAATTCCAATTCCACCATGAAACGACATATACTTTAGCAGACTATAGTGAAATAAAACCAATTCAATTCCTATTTCTAGTTAATAAAATATGCCCATAAATTGTAATGTATAAAGATATTAAAATATATAATCTACATTTTTAAAGGGCCTTGAATATAATTCCACTCCATTAAGATAATTCTTAAAATTTTCTTTAAGAGTTAGTTTCCTCAGAATCTTACCAACAGCAAGAAAACAATGGCAAACTTGTTATAGCACAAAGCGATTTAATTGTATTTCCAAAGTCCTCCATTAAGCAATTCACTCACATTGCTAACTGAAAATCAAGAATCAATGTTCTCAGTATCTGGTACTATAGGATGATGTGACCCATGACAATGTGAGACAGATATTTCAAGAATTACATTAATTTCTGTTGTCTAAAGCAGAAATACAAACACACAGAAACACACACTTCTGCAAATTACGTAGCTGCATCACTCTAGTATGTAAGTTTCCTGAGGGAAAGGGGGGAAAAAAAAACCTGAGGGAAAGGGGAATGCAAACGCTTTAACTGCCTGGCTAACACTTAACTTTGGTAGGAGTGTTTCACAACAGCAAATAACAATAAACTGAGCACTAACCTTTGTGTGAAAATCTTGGGAAGATTTTCATTTTTACTGAAATCTTCACCTACCTCTAGCTTCTCTCTCTCCAGGTCTGGAAACCTTCCACACAAAGGATCACTAAAAACAGTAGTGATCTGAATGCATAACCCTTAAGATGTCTATTCAATAGCCAAAATTTAACGGTGTTGAACCTGTAAAAATGTAAAAGACCCTTTGGGAGGCCGAGGCAGGCGGGTCACGAGGTCAAGAGATCGAGACCATCCTGGCTAACACGGTGAAACCCTGTCTCTACTAAAAATACAAAAAAATTAGCCGGGAGTGGTGGCGGGCGCCTGTAGTCCCAGCTACTCAGGAGGCTGAGGCAGGAGAATGGCTTGAACCTGGGAGGCGGAGCTTGCAGTGAGCCGAGATCGGCCACTGCACTCCAGTCTGGGCGACAGAGCAAGACTCTGTTTCAAAAAAAAAAAGTAAAAGACCTGGCAAACCACTGACCCTTTCTTCTTCCTTTTGATGGGCACCTTCCTATGATACAATTATCGACTAAGGACAATGTGGAAAGGATTCTCACACCATTTCAGTAGAAAGTAAATTAAAATTGTTATCTGGACTTCTCTAAATCCCCATTAATGCCTTCATGTAACATTCAAGGGCTGTCTGGCAATAAAAAATATCTCCAAAGTCATCTTTTAAATGGCTTATATCCCCCGCTTTAACGTCAACAACGTTTTGAATCAAGGGAAAGCTGATTAAAACAAGAATTGTTCATCATAATTTACTAGTCACAGAAAGAAATTTGCTTCACACCAAAGTTAAAACTGCAAAATATACTTTCTGAGCATAACCAAATGGATATGGATCATTAAGCATCGCTCACAACCTAAATAACCTAGTTCTAAGTAGTCACAAAAATAGATACCTACTTTGTCATTTACATGAAACAGACATGAATATTATATTACAAAGAGGGAACAGAACCCGCTGCCAACCTCTTTTTAAAGGATACTAACAAAAAAAAAAAAAAAAAAAAAAAAAAAAAATAGCCCCGGGAGCGGTGGCTCATACCTGTTAATCCCAGCACTTTGGGAGGCCGAGGCAGGCGGATCACCTGAGGTCAGGAGTATGAGACCAACCTGACCAACATGGTGAAACTCTGTCTCTACTAAAAATACAAAATTAGCTGGGCATGGTGGCACATGCCTGTAATCTCAGCTACTCGGGAGGCTGAGGCAGGAGAGTTGCTTGAACCAGGGAGGCAGAGATTGAGGTAAGCCGATATTGTGCCACTGCACTCCAGCCTGGGCAGCAAGAGCGAAACTCCGTCTCAAAAAAAAGAAAAAAACAGCCTGGAAAGCTATGTACCAAATTCTTGACATTCACCTTTGGGGGAGTAGAAGAGGAGCGTGGAACTGCACTGGGAGAAGGGAGACTGTCAGAACAATTTTTTTTTAAACAAAGCAGTTAAAATGTTTAAGATTATATGACAAAAATGTTAACTGGACAGGGGACAGGAGGCACATGGGTTTGTTTGTTGAGTTCTTCTGAACATGGGTTATCACATTATTCTTCAATTTAAAATAACACAAGAAAAAGAAATTATAATAACAACAAAGAAATAGATCTATTTCCCTGAAGCTAGGATAGATGAGGAACAGGAGGTGGGAGAGAAGAGGAGGCAGAGAAGAGGCGGCCTAGAAGTTGAAAGGAACAAAGCAAAGTAAAATCTGAATGAATAAAGATAAGCGTTCCCAATGGCTCCAGTCCTCTGTGAATCCTAATAGTTCTAAAAGGAGGTAACAGCAGTAGTAACTGGCTTAGAGACTGAGGGAAGGGAGGGGAGGAGAGCACACTTGCACACAGTAAGAAATCTCATTTCCAGAAAATGTTAACTTACCAGTATGTACTGTAGCTACTGCAATCCATACATACTGTGTGCTGAGCTTTATCTTGCTTTTCTGATTTCTTATGGTTGGTTAAGGGTACTTGTGCATCTTCATAATGTTTTTTTGCATGGCCATTCACATACCTTACAAAAACCAAATGAAAATTTACTTTAAATATTGCTTTGGAAATTAAAGGAGTAGGAAATGATAAAATTAAATATTAATCAAATCAAAATAAGAAAGAAATCCTATAACAGCAGTCAGTCATGTAGTGATTTCTTATACTGAATATTTAAAATACTTTTTTTTTTTTGAGACGGAGTCTCGCTCTGTCGCCCAGGCCAGAGTGCAGTGGCGCAATCTTGGCTCACTGCAAGCTCCACCTCCTTGGTTCACACCATTCTCCTGCCTCAGCCTCCTGAGTAGCTGAGACTACAGGCGCCCACCACCACACCCAGCTAATTTTCTTTTTTGTATTTTTAATAGAGATGGGGTTTCATCGTCTTAGCCAGGATGGTCTTGATCTCCTGACCTCATGATCCACCCGCCTATGCTCCTTTTTTGCAACCAAATACTATAGTCAACTTTTAATTATATACAAGAGTAGGCCCAGGCAAGGAAAGGCATAATCTATGCAAATCGGTTTCAATACCATGGATATTATTTATAAACTCCTTTGCTGCTGCTTTCACTATAGCTTTTTTTTTTTTTCTCTCAGACCACTAACCCCCAACTTGGGATATTATCAAAGACAAGCTCTGTTAAGTAAACTACTCAGCCACTTCCCACAGGGCCATAGACTCTGCTCAAGTTGCTGCTTAACATAAAGTGTGAGAGTCAGAGAAACAGGACAATGTTCCATCTCTCACCAATATAGCTTCCAGTCTTTTATCTGAATGCCTGAATAATCAGCTCCTCTCATATGGAAACATGTTTGTTTAGAAATAATCCAAACAAAACAAAAATCACCTTAAGCTTACAAAAACTGCTATTTCTCTACATGGACAAAGTTAATCAAAAGTTGATTATGTTCATAAAAATTGTGTAACACATTCCAACTCAGATTTAATATTACAGCAGGCACAATGAAACTGAAATAAGGCTCCATATGCACATGGTGTACACCCAAATTCATCTACACCTTCATCTAGAGACTGCACAATTCTGTCACTGACCACCAACGTGAAGACCCTTAAGCAACATTTCCCAGTTCCTAGAAAGCTGCCAATGTGTGGAAGGCAAGGCCTACTTGAAAACTCAGTCAAAACAAATGTTAGTTAAATGGTACCAAAATAAACAGATGCAGAGAGTTAGATGACATTTGCATCATGAGGCACCTTAACTGCACCAGGAACAACACTTACCTTGGAGAAAGTAGGAGAGTTACGGGAACTGGGAAGGATCAACTTCAAACCTAGCCCCTCTACCCAGGAAAACTGGGCACATTCAAGGCACTATTAACCTCAACTCGGAATGTGATCATGTTCTTTCTCCATTTTTTCCCTGTACTTTACACTTTTGCATATACCTGAGTCCTCTGTTCATAAAACTGTACTAAAATGAATTTTAGAGTCAAATAATGATTAAGAGGATAAGCGCAAAAACTAGACTGCCTGGGTTCAAAATTAGGCTTTATCACATCCTGGCCATGAGAGCTTGGATGAATTATTTAACCTCTCTGTACTTGTTTTCTCATTTGTAAAATGGACGTAATAGTACTTTGTGTCTCATGGGTTGTTAGGTGATTACATAATCCATAGTTCATAACAAATGAATGTTAGCAATCATTTTATTAGCATTCTTCTTTCTATGCTTAACTACTACTCACTCAGAATCCAAACAACCAATTGCTTAGCAGGCGGGCACATTTAGCACATATTTCAAGATAACATGTAACTGTATAGGTCAAGAAACACTATTTAATAAAACGTAAGGCCGGGTGCAGTGGCTCACGCCTGTAATCTCAGCCCTTTGGGAGGCTAAGGCAGGCAGATCACTTGAGGTCAGGAGTTTGAAACTTGCCTGGCCAACATGGCGAAACCCCATCTCTACTAAAAATACAAAAATTAGCCATGGTTGGTGGCACATGTCTGTAATCCCACTACTTGGGAGGCTGAGGCATGAGAATCACTTGAACCCAGGAGGCAGAGGTTGCAGTGAGCCGAGCTCACCCCACTCCACTCCAGCCTGGGTGACAGAGTGAGACTCTGTCCCATAAATAAATAAATACATAAAAATAAAAGGTAAACTCTAAGATATCATATAGGTTCAATACTTAATCATCTTAATCACCTATTCTTATTGTATATATTTATAATACTAAACCATGAAAAACAACAGTAATTCATTGCTACAGTAATAATACTGAATAAGCACATTACCACTTGCACATTTTTGAGAACTCGTCATCTTTACGTAGTCCATATAGTTTGTTTAACCACAACGCTGTAGTTTCTAAATGTACTAGATGTTTAAATAGTTCTGGTGCATATCAGAGATAAACTAAGAAGTATTAATACTGATATTAAGATTAGCAATGTTTTGCCTAATACCTGAATACATTAGTCAAAGAGGTTAACAGTTTTGTATAAACTAGCTAACAGGAAATTAAATATTTCCCTCATCTAGTTTTGGATTTTAACTAGACATTTTGGTCTACAGCACAAGAGGAAAAATTTCACTACACATATGTCACAAATTTCTAATAACAATCACAAAAATTTGAAAAATAACTTCAATGGGATGGGGTCATGAAGACCAGCAGAATTTATAACCCATATATGCTACTGATAAACTATGTTTCCTAGTGGGAAGAATATTCACTTTATGATTTCCCTAAAGACAAGCAGTCTAAAATTACCAAAAAATCAATAAATTTAGCAATCAACAGCTGGGATTACATGATAAAAGAATATTAACCAATCAGCTATGTAAAATGGAGATCCAAATTCAGGCTATTCTGAATTTTCTGTTTAATCTACTTTATCACATTTCTCCAAAACTATGTCAAATTTCTAAATTTAAGCTTGTTTGCAATTGGCAACAGTCCACCTGCAGAGGCTAGAAATTTTTCCATTTATTTTTCCAAAACCTATTTTAGTTTGTTGTTTAAGAACATTAATCTCTAATTTTTGAGTTTGTCAGGTCTTTTGATTGGCACATGACCATCAAGATTTAGGTTGTAGAGCACTACGAGACTTCTGGAGAACAGAACTACATAAATTTTATTGCATTATAATTCTCACCTCTCAAAATCTAGGAGAGGAATCTGTCTCTTCAACTGCAGAATTTAAGTGCTTCTACTTTTCTTCTTTTTTTAAAAAAAGTTATCTGTACAAAGTATTTTCAGGTTCCCCAAATCCTAGAGATTTCAAAACCACAACAGCCACAATTAAGAAATGCAGTTAACATTTTCCAAAGGTACTCTTAAGTGCACATGGAAAAAATACTCAATTCCAGGACTCAAAATGCGAAAAATCAAAACTTCACTGAACAAAGAAAGATGCTGTCTTCATGCAATGAGGATTTAAAAATAACAATGGGGAAATATTCTGGATAAATACAATATAGATTTCAGCCTATGGGACTCAGTATGATTTCTCATTTCCTTACTGCTAAGGTATTAACTTCTAAATTAAATTCAAAGTAGATTTTCTAAGCTAGAAGAGCAGTGGAAATAAATGTGCGGCTACCAGGCAAAAAACCACAGACAATATTTACTTGAGTTTGTGCTAGAAGAGTTACTATTTAAATAATATTATTTTGAGGCCAAGAACTGGGAAGAAATGCTCAGGTTTAAACTGGGGTGGGGTGAGGTAGAAGATGTTGTTCATAGAAAGTAGTATTTTAATGGAACAATGAAACATTTGGTATATCTTAGGAATTAATAATGAACTCCACAATGAGATCATTTTCAAAAGGAATTCGTTTATCTGTAAATATTTTAAGGGTTTTTTTCTTTCGCAGAAGAATGATACCATACCTGGGATTTGATTCAAAAGTCAGTAGAGGTGGGGATGGGGTAGGTAATAGGTGAAAAAAGATTGCCACGTGTTGATAATTGCTGGGTGAATGCGACATGGGGTTCAATTATACCATCTCTATGTTTGTGTGTGCTTAAATTTTACCCTAATAAAAGGTTTAAACCATTAGGTAAATTTGTACTTCAAGAATTCCCTTAGCTCATCTTTCCACTCAAATATTACTAGCAGATTGTCAAACTAATTCTTTTGAGTATCAATATGAAGAGCTTTTCTCCCCTACATGTTTTCCCCAGTTGTATCACAGAACAAAGGGATTCAACTGGAGAAGGAAGCCCTACAGAGAATTATGCATTATGATTAACAACGGTACTAAATCCAAATCAATAAAACTCTGACATAAAGCTTAAACACAAATTTTAAAAAGCAAATAGGGCAGTGAAGTAATAAGTATGTCACCTACCTTCCACAGTGAACACTTGAACAAGTCAAACAGACCCAAGGGCTTTTGTTGGACCGGCACACTAATAAAAAGAAAAATACACAATATACCAATTGTATCATGTTATTTCCCAATTTCTCCCCCATTTTCCTGTGATTAAGTTATAAATTCCATGGCTATGTGGGAATGCTGAAGTTGCAAATCCGTGCTTTGTGAATGCATTTACACAAAATGGCTGCCTAATTAAGTTATACTGAAAAGAATTTAAATGCATGTCCACAACAGCAGCTCATTTTAATTGCTGACTCAACTCAAATAGCTTAACCACGTTAAACACATATACACTTGTCTCCTTTATTATTTATTCCCTTTCGCTACAGTCTCTGACAAGTTAACGACAGTCTATTTTCCTGTTAAAAAACATTTTTTTAAGTCTAGTCATTTAATCACATGTCTTTGCCATGTGGGTCATATACCACTACAAATGACAATTCTTTCAGTTTATTTACTAAGAGGCACAACATAAGGTTACAATTAGGAAATCTAAGCCTAGTTTTCCCAAAGTAATTCTTAGTTGCATAAAATATATGACAACTGCACATAATTCTTGCTGATGGTATAATCAAGACATTAATGATTTTAGCTGATGTATTATAGTGGTGGGGAAGGCAAGAAGGTATGGAAATGAAATACTGATTAAAATTTTGCTTGCTGTCTACTCATTCATTTTTTAATAAGTCCTATATAAGTAACAATGATATTTAAAAGGGAGGGATATCAAAATCACCTGGAAAGCTTTTTGAAAACGCCTATGTTCTACTCAAGGTTATCTACATTGGCGTGGGGAAGGAAGTACAAAGAACATGTATATTGTGCGCAAAGTAGCTTCCCAGGTGACTTCCTAATACAACCCCTTGGGAGCCACCAGTCAGCCTCCTAGAGGCATGGGAGGAGCACTGCGGCACAACCACACAAGATCATAGTAACCACCTAGCACGTTGTAGATGCTCAATAAATATTTGTGGAAGAGAAAGTTTAAATTTCTCAGTTTAGGATATCCATCTCTTCCAAGATCTGATCTCTACCTACATTTCTCTTGCCCAATCCCATATCACAACAGGACTTTCTCACTGTTAAAAAAAAAAAAAATTAACCAAAACTGGAAATAAGGTGAATGGAGAACTGTAAGCCCTTTCAACGTATACTGAAACACTGTTTAATAGCTCCTCCCAAAGATAGTTAATTATAGTACCACTGACCTGTTTACTTGACTAGGACCCAAATTCTATGAAATTACAGGTAATAGAGTTTTTAAATAATTTCTGTCCAGCAGACTCCAAAGGTTACAATTATACTACCCTGTAGGATATTAACCAGTTTTGTATCTAACCTAGCAATTTTATTTCAACGTTTTTTTCTTCACTGTCTATACACACTCAGTTCCCAAATACTCTTGGAGCCAGCTTTACCATCTTACTACTGGTTCCCTCATTAATGAGTTAAATAAATCTTTGACTATGTTCATCCCATATTTGTATGAGAGGAGGGGACAGGAGGTGAGAATAGGAGAGCATAGTGATTACTGCCTGAGGGACTCTACAGTTTGGCCAGCACAGAACTTTAGTTTTGAACATGAAAGCTTTGAGTGGTGAAATCCCCTCCTAGTTGCCAAAGGCCTTCCCTTTTCTTAGTGCATTCACATATTTACATTCACTATCAGGGCCATCCTTGAAGGCACTGAAGGCATTTTTTACTCAACTGGGTCTAATTTTGTTACATGTGCACGTAAACCACATGACAGAAAGGTGTGGAAGAATACCTACCAAACTGCTGAAACAACTCTGTTAGGCAGGTACTTGGGAAGACTTATTGTGAGGGAGACTGCTGGCTTTTTATTTGTACTCCCCTATGGTGTTTGCCTTACAGCAATGAGAATATGATGTTTTTACAGTTTGAAGAGAAAGCCCAATAAAATGTATCTTACAAAATAAAAAGTAAACTAGTACACAGCTTACTTGAACAGCTATTCATGGTTTGAGGTATGATTTGGAGTACTGAGATGTTATGAATATTAATATTTTCTTTCTCCAGTAAAGCTTTTTTGTCTTAGTAAATATTAAGAACTTTGGGGCCAGGTGCACTGGTACGTGCCTGTAGTCCCAACACTTTGGGAGGCCAAGGCAGGCAGACTGCTTGAGTCCAGGAGTTCGAGACCAGCTTTGGCAAAATGGTGAAACCCCATCTCTACAAAAAATACAAAAATTAGCCGGGTGTGGTGGCACGTGCCTACAGTCTCAGCCACGTGGGAGGATCAATTGAGCCCAGGAAGGTGAAGCTGCAGTGAGCCATGATTGCACTACTGCACTCTAGTTTGGGTGACAGAGCAAACTGTGCCTCAGAAAAAAAAAAAAAAAAAAAAAAGATGGATGTAAGGAATGAAGGAAGGAAGGAATGGAGGGAAGGCGGAAGGGAAGGAATGGAGGGAAGGCGGAAGGAAAGGAAGGGAGGGAGGCAGGGAGGGAGGGAAGGAAGGATGACTGTAACTCAAATCTGGGAGAAAAAAACTCTTATAGGTTAATATTATCCTGAAATAATTATGTTACAATAGTAAGTTTAGGCCCAAGGTAGTGTTTTTGTTTTGTTTTGAGAAAGGGTCTCACTCTGTTGCCCAGGCTGGAGTGTAGTGGCATGATCACAGCTCACTACAACCTCTGCCTCCCAGGCTCAATTGATCCTCCCACCTCAGCCTCCAGAGTAGCAGGGACTACAGGCATCTGCCACCATGCCTGGCTAATTTTCTGTTTTTCATTTTGGTAGAGACAGAGTCTCACTATATTGCCTAGACTGGTCTTGAATCCCTTAGCTCAAGCAATCCTCCCTGCCTCAGCCTCCCAAAGTGCCCAGATTATAGGTATGAGCCTCTGCACCTGGCCTAGGCCCAAGTTTTTACCTACCCAGGATATTTTTTTAATTATGGAGGATTTTTGTCCCTCCTTTGTACGAGGAAAAAGAAATCTAGAGCAGAATCCCTGTGACTTTGCTTTGGGTATGTTTCCTACCAAGTGTTCCTTTCTTCCTCACTTTAGGGTTGTAAACCTACACACAGTACACACAATTTGGTGATCTCCTTTTCCCCACTTAAGGCGCATGAACACATTTCTTCATGTTACTGCATTTAGAAGAGCGCATTATAAAGCTAGTCTTATAATATCAGCTATCTCACAAGGCTTTAATTTTTTTTTTAATTTCTCAATTCAGTAACACATTTTAAAAAACCAAAAAACTCTAAGACTGAGGGGGCCAACAGAATGGGAAGTAACTGTTTAACTGGTATAGAGTTTATTTTGGGGTTATGAAAATGTTTCGGAACTAGATAGAGATGGTAGTTGTAAAACAATTGTGGATGTACTAAACGCCACTGAATTCTTCACTTTAAGATGGTTAATTTTATGTTATGTGAATTGTGCATCAATTAGACAGACAGATACATAAGGATAAGGAGAGAAAGTAAAAGGGAATAAAGTATTGACTTCCAAAATCGTTGGAAACAAGTGACTGTGGACTGTGCCTTTTAATATATCTCAAAAAAAAAAAAAGAAAACAAAAAAACCACTTTACTACCTGCCAAGTGTGGTGGTGATTGCATCTGTAGTCCCAGCTACTTGGGAGGCTGAGGCAGAAGAATCACTTGAGCCTAGAGTTCGAGGCCAGCCTGGGCAACATACAGTACTCTCTGAGGGCATAATACAGTCACACCAGATAAACATTTGAAGGCTAGAAAGATACAGAGGATAGGGTATTATGAGGGATTCTGAAGCCAATAAATGGCATTGCTTTGGGGAATATTCACTGTTTATACATGCTTCATCCAAATTAAGAACCTTTAATGTACCCAGGACAAATATAAAATAGAATGAAAAACACTGGCTTTAAATTAAACTCTCAATTATTGTTAAGAAGAGAACAGGTAATTGTACAAATAAAAGAATACTACAGATAATCTTAAAACCATTTATTTTAATGACCTTTAGGGGGACTATCTTATTATAAAAGGTAGTTTCAATTTATAGATAGATGAGATTCAAAAGTTTACCTGCAGGATAAACACATTTCCCATGGAAACAGTATTAAAGGTTTCCAGGGTTGTCTGTAAAGCCCTAAATGAAACATAATATAGCTGAAATACTCATATACACACACATACTTATGCCCACACAATAAAACCACACAGTAATAAAAATATTTTTAGGCTCTGAATATAGTGTCTATTCAGCAAAACATAAAAATGTTAAACCAAAGTGTTTATTTTTTTAATCTTAAATGCTGGTACATGAGAGAAAGGGTGATAAGGACAGACACTTGTGAAGGCTCAAAAAGTTAAATCTGGGAATTTATAAGGGCTCTTTAATATATCCAATTACACTTCAAGGTGATGTCAGGGAAAAGGAAGCCATGCAATTTATTTCTCACACTTGGCCATAGCAGCGTGACTGGGAGTCTCATAAGTGAAACTCATCTTTTACTCAGATTGTAAAATTTCCTCAAACCAAGACACCCTGGCCTCCAGCAAATTTCTTCGGTTTACTTCGATTCTTCCAACCCTGACTGCAGTGTCTCACTTCTCAGTCCAGAGGCTGGCACTAACTAGGCTCCTTTCACTGCCTCCTCTTCAGCTACAGCTTCAGAATCTTCCTCTGTCCCTGTTCTCACCTCAGCCTGAAGCTCTTCAAGTTGGCAGGAGGGCCCCTTTGCATGGAGGAGATGAGGAAGCTCTATCCTCTCCTGAGCTAGAGGCATTCTCCAGAAGGTAGAAGCTATCACATATGCTGGGCCATGGAGAGGGCAGGAAGAGCCCCAGCCTCTAAAACATGGCTCAGACTCAAGTCTTCCTCCTAAAACCGCCTAAACATTTAACTCTCCTGAAAACCAGATGAGAACCGAAGGCACACAAAGGCATCTAAGTGACCTAGATGCCAAAAGTGGTTTAGTCCATGCTATACTTCCAAAAGGAAGGGCAGATGGCCCTTTATCAAGAGAGACCGGAGCAGAAACCAGGGAGTTCTGTGCCTATAGAGGCCTAATTAATCCATGCATCTTTTCAGGTTGTGTTCACAAGAAAAGGAGTTCTTAAAACAAAAGCACATCCACACTGAATATGTTATTTCTACATAGCCATTGATCTTCAATATCCTGTTAGTATGCATACAGAGAATCTCATAATAGAGGATATTTGATATTCGAGGCTTACCAACAAGTCTGGAATTCTAAATTTTTGGACAAAACATCATACATGACCGCTTATGACACAACTTCATCACTGTCTCTACACAGAACAGTTTAAGCACATGGCACTGACAGGTAAGCCATTTATAGTGCATCCATTATTCACCAGCTGTTTCAATTGGGAGAGAAGTCTCTTTCTTCTCAAGAATTCAGAAAGATGAGGATCAGATGACCGGGATTCTAGCTCTGGCTCTACCATTACTAGCTACAGAAGAGAGAACATCACTACCATTCTGGGTCTATTTCCTTAGTGTAAAATGAAGAGGAGGTGAGGATCACGTTCCCTCTAAATTATAAAATTATTCAAAGAACATGCTGGGCACAGTGGCTCACACCTGTAATCCCAGTACTTTGGGAGGCCAAGGTGGGAGGATTGCTTGAGCCCAGGAGTTCAAGACCAGCCTGGGCAACACAGGGAAACCCCATATCTACTAAAAATAAAAAAAGATTAGGCGGGCATGGTGGTGCACACCTGTGGTCCCTGCTGCTCTGGAGGCTGAGGCGGGAGAATCCCGTGAGCCCAGGAAGTCAAGGCTGCAGTGAGCCGAGATCACACCACTGCACTCCAGCCTGGGCGACAAAGCAAGACCCTGTCTCAAAGTAAAATAATTTAAAGAACATAAGGACTGGCAAAAGTTAGATGAAACAATCATATCATCCTCCCCCATAAATAAAATCCTTCCAACTCTAATTTCTGCCTAAGTCTCTTAAAAGGCTTAACAAAAAGATTAACTGCTAATGTAGTATAATTTTCTAAACCAATGGTTTTCAAGTTTTTTCTTGCCTCCCATCATCCCTGAGACACAAACACATTGCCCATCAGTAACAGCAACTCACTGCAACAAGGGCGTGGGAAGTACATGGAATCGCTGTTCAAGACATTACAGACAAACATGCTGCTACAACAGTGAAACTCAAAAACCACCCCCCTACACAATTTTTAAAGTGCAACACTCTAAAAATATTAGCAACCCATAAGGAAACATCTAGGATATGTTTTTTAAGCAAGTTCATTTTCATTTAGTTAACATTTATATAGTACATACTGTGTGCTATATACAGGCGCTAATTAATCTTCTACAATCCAATGAGGTACAGACCATTATTTGGTCTGTTTTACAGAAAAGGAAAGTGAGGCACAGAGAAGTAATGTAACTTGCTAAATTACTAAGTGATAGGGCTGGAAATTAAACTCACAGAGTGTTTCAAGGCACTGACTGCTGCAAAGCAGTCATCCAGGAAAGTAAAACTTTTGTTTTAAAAAGATAACATGCTATGTGTTTCTGAGTCTATGTATGTATTACATACCTGCATATAAATTTTTTAAAGACTGGAAGTAGCTGTTATCAGCTATGTAAAAGGAATGACATGGGGATAGGAGCCACTACACTGTTAAAAGTTTTTCAAACAGAATTATTTCTTTTATAATAAAAATTAAATTTAAAGTGTTTTAAATTTAAAGATACTGGTATTATAAAGTCCTAATAAAATGAACTTATTCTAAATTTTCAAGCATGAGTGGAAAGTTAAATCAAAATCCAAGATTACAGCTCTATGGATTTGTAAAATTATAATCAATGAAAATTTTGAAATTTTGCAGCAGTTATTAAAACACACACATACATCGTGAAAGTATCAATAGTAAAAGTGTTATTCCTCTTAAAACTGGAGGATAGGGCAGTAGCACCATAAAAATTCTATAAACATTCCAGTACATATAAGTAAAAATATATTCCAGATGGACCTAACTTACCTTCCAAATGAAACATTTTTAGATGCTTAAAAGCAAGACATAAAATCTTCTGTACACTATAAATCCTCTCTGAACTGCATGTTCACAAGCCTACTCTATGCTGAAATTTCAGAAGTCTCTTCTATCTATAACTTGAGTCCCTTGAAATTATTAGGGAGAGGAGTTAGTGAAGTCACAAAAAGAGAGGAAGAACTGAGCCATAATGTAATCCAGAAAAGAAGGAATCAAGCTACATGAAGCAACTGCCAAGGTGCCCAAGCAGCCCGAGTGCAGCCAAAATCAGTGTCTGATGTCTCCCCAGCCCCAACAATGCTGCTCATGCTGAGAGAGGATGGTTAGGTTCCCAGGGAACAGGGCAACAGGAGGTACTTAGGGCCAAAGGGGTGACCAATACAGAGCTTGGGAAGCCAACCAGAGGTCCTGATACTGGGGAGGAGACCAGGCATGAGCACCAAATCCAAAGTGGTCAGAAGTGGCCACCTGGGACTCAAGGCCAAGATCACAGAACCAAGACTTCAGGTCCAAGGCAGGAAAGATAAAATTACGAAGCAAAGTTTATCTTGGTTGCCTTTCCACTTTCCCATGAAAAATTTTTCCACTTTCCTCCTTCTGGAGGCTCTCTTTTGCCTCTATCCCTTTCTTATTCCTGACAACTAGTCTCTTCTGAATCATTATGTAAGTAGGCTTACATTTGCCGGTAAAGTCAGTTCAGCATTTCTTGTAACAACCCTCTCCTTTTTGCTTAATGGCCTTGTGGTAGATTAAAGATGGCCACAAATTCTTTGACATTCTTCCCATGGAGAGACAGGGTCTATGTCCTCATTCTCCGAATCTGGGCAGGCTCTGTGACTGCCCCGGCACACTGAATATGGCAGAAGTGATTCTATGTCAACCTGCAACTCCAGGCCTTATGAAATGCACATCTCCCTCTTGCTATTGCTTGAAATGCTTGCTCTTGGGAAAGCCAGCCGCCATGTAAGAAGTCTAATTACCCAGAGACCAACATGCTGAGAGAAGCCCAAACCATGTGCAGGGAGACTGGGGAGATTATGACACCACTGGGGGACAGAGAGACACCACGGAGCACAGAGGTACCAGACAGGTGAGTTAAGAAGACTCCAGAACATCCTCCTCCAAAGTGTCTTCTTAACACACATGTCTGGTAACTCTGTGAGCCCACGTTCTCCACCTGATGCAATCCCAGCCAAGTTCTTCCTGAATTCTTGGCCCACAAAATTATAAGCAAAATGAAATGGTTGCTTTAGGCTTCTAGGATGTATGGCTGTTTGTTATGCAGCAACAGATAACCAGACCACCACTTACAGAGGGAGCAGTATCAGTGATGCAGCATCATCCACACCCACCAAACAACTCACTGGAATGACTGACCTGTTGTTTAGGAAAAGTGAGGATGGAAAAGAAACTTCAAAAGGTTTTACCCAGTAGGATTCAAAGCTATCCAACGACCACACTACTCCCTCTACAACAGAAGTAGTGAGAGTAAAGACTTGATATTTATCTTCAACTAAGCTGCTACTGTCCTTTGGACTAAATCTTTGTGTATCACATCAATATTTTAATAACTCAAATCTAGATGTGCCACCTCTATCTCAGGACAACCTAATTCTTGAGCACAAACATCATTCCTAACAATAACACAGTAACAAGTAATTTTAAAACCTTCAAATTTTCAAAAACACTATTTCCATAGAAATCCCAAATTCTAGGTAAAGATCCTTAAGAAAGTGCCACAAACAGTGGCAGAAATTCCTTTTGTCTTCATTAAAAGGCACAAAGCCTTATCCTTCCTTCCTTTTGCTTCTTTGGATTATGTTACTTAATAAGCATTCTAGGAAACCCCAGGCTTTACTGAAGGTTGAACTTGGAAAAATGCTTCTAAATAATTATAAGAGTTGAGAACACTACTCATTCTGCTTCTATTTCTCTTTACCCCAAGAGTTCTGACATATTCCTCAGCCAGCATGACTTGATCCCCATCATGCCCAGCAATGCCTGATCCCAGGCCTTTGTAAGCTGGAACTACTCACAATTTTCTCACAAAATTCCTAGCAAATTGTTCCACAACTGACCTAAAAAGGAAGGGGCACAGTGACCAGGAAACTGCTCCACATTGTTTTGGCTGAACTAGCCAAATTCCTTTATCACCTGCCCTTGAACCCTTCAAGAAGAATTCCTTCCCTCTTTTATACAAAAATGTACCAAACAGAATGAGTTGCCTTTGTAGGAATTTGTTCCACTGCAGACTCAAAACAAATATGATACAGGTCATGTGACATAACCAACCAAGCACAGGCTTCAGAACCAACTGTCTTAAAGTTGTAGCTCTACTATTTTATTCTACGACCTTACGCTAAGTTCGTTCCAGAGCCCGCCTCCTCTCTGTGAAACGGGTCAAATCCCACCTTCTACCTCACATGGTTATGGTAAGGATATCATGAGACAAACTACATAAAGTGCACATAGCACAGGGCCTAATCAACGGAAAGCACTCAGTGAATGTCAGTTCCATTCCCTCAAAATCCTCCTATACCAGAATTAAATTAAATTATATTCAAAACACCAAATACTCAATTTTAATAAGCTTATTTCAAAATTGATGTAACTGTTATAACCACCTTAAATGTCAGAATCATTAAATTTTACGTATCTAATGTAAAATACTTCAGGAAAAATGCATTTTAGAAGCACATTTTAAGAGATAAGGTTTAGATAACAGAATGCCACTCAGATAGAACATTTAAGTACAGAAGCAACTCAACTGTCAAAACTTTATTAGAATACATCAAACTCAGAAGTATTCAGAAAAGACATTAAATCCTGGTTCACTAATCTCATCAACCAAAATATACCCTGGGTATCTACTTCATTTAGTGCACTGCCAGTACATTATCAATATAGCAATGAATAAAATGTCAAAATTCAAACGAACAAAGATGCTAAGTTCTTTAATGTGAACTGTTCTATATTCCAATATCCAATAAAATGGGGTTACAAGCCAAGTCACTTAGAAATACATTTTAATTTCTAACTTTTGTTTTAGCAAAGAAGTGAGTAAGAATTTCAAATCACACCAGATTTCAGATATGGTTATCAGCTTATCTTTATGGACAAGTAGGTTTTAACCTCTACCCTAAATAATTCAATTCCTCTTCACTCTATTACCTGGTTCTCTTTAAGGAGCAATATCCTTGGTTTAGCAACACCCTTAGAGGCTAATTTTGAGACTGTGCTTTAGCCTACCTTCCCAATCTTTCCCATGTCAGGGCACGCACAGAAAATATCTGTATGACACATGCACATTAACTGAAGAGGCTTCTCACAGCCAGAAACGATTTGTCTGGGAGCACAGCCACCTCGAGGATAAGGGGATAATTTATTTCAACACATATGTAATCCATTTGTGGCCCCTCTGATGGGAAGCTATGCTAGCCAACCTTTTACGTGGTTATCTAGCAATGCAGGAGAATGTCTCCCTTCTACTCCAATGTTCACTAGCTGGAACGAAAGACTAGAAGTCATTAATCACCTGAGAGGACTGGGCACAGTGGCTCATGCCTGTAATCCCAACACTTTGGGAGGCCAAGGCAGGAGGATCGCTTGAGACCAGGAGTTCCAGATCAGCCTGGGCAATATAGTGAGACCTCGCCTCTACAACAGGAAAAGAACTTGAGTGTGGAAGGTAAGGGCTGCTGTGAGCTAAGATAGCGCCACTGCACTCCAGCCTGGGCAACAAAGCAAGACCCTGTCTCAAATAAACAAATCACTGGAGGAGACCAGCAGCAGCATCTGGGAATCCAAGATGCCATTCCTCTGATGATCTACAGTTCATAACCATCAATCCTCTGAGGCCTATCAGAGAAATAAGATGCTGAAATCCTTATTTCTATCCCATGTATAATTGTCTTGTCCTACTGCCATTCTATAACTCCAGGGAGTGGCCAGTCAACAGTTCAACATGAAGGAACCTCTTGTGAATTAAATTAAATGTAAGGGAGAAGTATCCGAAACAGCTGGTCTGAGCCGAGCTGGCAGAAGAGCACTGATGAGTGTGTACAAGGAACAGTTAACTGCTTAAAATGAACCCTGACCCAGGGCCTATGATCGGCTACTACTTGACTAAAAATGTCCCCAAGGCTACTTCCAACTCTCTAATTTCAAGGTTTCCCAACAGAAAAATAATTACGATAGGTAAGTATTTCACTTCAACAGCCTTGGATACATTTGTAAGACCACAGTGGAAGGGAAGTGTGGAGTAGGCAGACAAATAGCTTGAAGTATTATCTTACATATTACTGCTCACACAATTAAAAAGTTAATTTTTTTGTGTGTTCTTCCCTGAAGATACCTGATAATACAAAAATATCTTTGTACAAGGGTATTAACTGCTGCATTATTTGTAACTACAAATATTGGAAACAACCTAAATGCCCACACATAGGAGAGGAATTCACTGTAGCATATCCACAGATGGAGTACTAGAAGCTGTTTTAAAAAAGAGAATAAGGAAAATTCCTACAAACATGGAATGACATCCAGGATATACAGCCAAATGAAAAAAAAAAAAAAGTCCAAAAGAATGTATCTAGTTTGCTATCTTTTGTGGGGGAAAAAAAGAAAATACCCACCTGCTTTTCTTTACAAAAAGAAACACAGGAAAGATCAATCAGAAATTAATGAAATTGGTTGTCTACAGGGGGTGGGTAGGAATGAGTGGCCGGCATTAGGTAGTGACATTGCTTAGCACAGCTTTTTGTATAGTTCTAACTTTTGGAACCATGATAATGTTTTATATACTCAAAAAGCAAAATAAAATCAGTAAGGATGAGATTTTAAAAATCTTAAAATGGGGCCAGGCACGGTGGCTCATGCCTGTAATCCTAGCACTTTGGGAGGCCAAGGTGAGCAGATCACTTGAGGTCAGGAGTTTGAGACCAGCCTGCCAACATGGTGAAACCCCGTCTCTACTAAAAATACAAAAATTAGCCGGACATGGTGGCCCACGCCTGTAATCCCAGCCACTTGGGAGGCTGAGGCAGGAGAATCGATTGAACCTGGGAGGCGGAGGCTGCAGTGAGCCGAGACTGCATCATTGCACTCCCGCCTGGGGACAAGAGCAAAACTCCATCTCAAAAAAAAAAAAAAAAAAATCTAAAACGGAAATCAAACACAAACAAATGAAAAAACTTTATGTAAAATAAGTGTATTAAAAGGGAGACTAAAACTAAACCAAATAGCTTTTTAACATAGTACTTTTTATGTTTTCAGTATACAGACAAAAAGAACTGTAAACAAATTTGAACTCGAGTTATAAGGGGTTTTCTTTACAATGGTATGGGTTAGCAATTCTGGAACTATTTTCTCTGATTATAGAATTGTGCAAATGAGTACATACTCGTTGTAGATAATGGGAACCAGGTTCTTACTGTTGAAGAAAGGTGTTACAAATATGGAAAGGGGCAAGACTAGGCTTGTGCTGTTGAATGAAATTGTAGGTATCAATATAAAATCATGGTGATAAACACACAAATACACACAGACATAAACAGATGTAGACATGTTTATTTATTTATATTTCTTAGCTCTACTGTGCTGAGAGATCTTAGTTTATAAACATTATTCCCAGCCAAAAAGAATGAGGGCTACTTGGAGAAATGGCTAATACCAAGGCTGCAACAGGCTAAGTACAAGATGAGCCTGGAACATCTTGTGCCAGAAAGTAAGAAAGGGCTCAAAGAATGACAGTGCGTGCCCAAATCACAGCTTAAGGGTGCTCCCACCAGCTAAATATAAGCTAATTTGAGACTCAAAATAAATAATGATGAATACCTTAGAATAAAAAAAACAACAACAATGAGTCCTTATTAAGTAAGCAAGTTAATAGTAAGCAGGGGAGAAAGTTTTTTCTTATAGCAGAATGCTAACTAACATGTAGAAGAATTACGAGTCAGAAAATCATCACCTTGCAATCATCCTACTAATAACTGATTCAGGCAAGAATCATCAATGGATGTGAAACTATTGGGTAAAACTTTGGTAAGAAACAAGGTATACACATAATCTAAAAACATTTCCCACAAATTACTTCTTAATAACAAAGGAGAAAATAGTAACTTTATAGCTGATTAACCTACCAAATATTACCTTAATAAAGTAATCAAAGTTAGTATCACCAAAAACAAGACAGACCAACTCTTGATATGATGCCTGAGAAGACACAACATTACTTCTGTGGTATTCCTACCAAAAATGCATTACCTGAATCTAATCATGAAGAAACCGCTGAAAACTCAAACTGAAGAACATTTTATAAAATAACTGAAATGAACTCTTCAAAAATAACAAGACATTATGATGTTAGAATAGGAAAAAAAAAAAAAAGCCAAAAGCCAAGACATGAAAAACAAAGGCTGAGGAACTACTGGAGACAAAAGAAAACTAAAGAGCTATGACAACTAAATATAACATATGATCCTGGATTAGATCCAGGGTGGCTGGGGAGGTAAACAGAAAGGAGTAATAGCTATGAAGGCCATTGTTGGGACAATTGAGGAAATCTGAACATGGAATGTGCATTAGGTAACAGCATTCTATCAGTATCAAATGTCCTGATTTGACCAATATTCTCTGCTGATTGAAAAGAAAGACCTGGCCAGGCGCGGTGGCTCACACTTGTAATCCCAGCACTTTGGGAGGCTGAGGTGGGCAGATCACGAGGTCAAGAGATCGAGACCATCCTGGTTAACACGGTGAAACCCCATATCTACTAAAAATACAAAAAATTAGCCGGACGTGGTGGTGAGCACCAGTAGTCCCAGCTACTTAGGAGGCTGAGGCAGGAGAATGGCGTGAACCTGGGAGGCGGAGCTTGCAGTGAGCCGAGATCACGCCACTGCACTCCAGCCTGGGCAACAGAGCAAGACTCCGTCTCAAAAAAAAAAAAAAAAAGACCTGTTCTTGGGGAAAAACAAAACTATGGATAAAGGAGTGTTATATCTGTAAATTAATAAGGGGAAATATATAAACAGAGAGTACATATATACATGATAAAACAAATGAGGCAAAATGTGAACAACTGGCAAATCTAAGTATATGGAAGTTCTTTGTATGCACTATTCTTAGCAGTGTTTCTCTGAGTATAAAATTATATCAAAATCAAAAGTCTTTTTAAATTCTGAGATTAAAAATCTGTGTCCTTTACTTCCAATTAAGAACATACTTTTTAAAAACTAAAACACAAGGGAGAAGGTTAAATTACCAGTGTACAGAGCCAAAAATCCTATAAACCTGGCACTAACTTCCCTTCATTAATGAATGATGAGCTAGTCCAATAAAAGTATTACAATGCATTAACTGCAGTAGTCCCAATGACCTTACAACTTTCTTTCACAGACATATACCTATCCAAAGTCTGGCTTGTGATCTGACTTTCCAAGCAAGGTCGAAACCCCTGGCTTGCCTATTTGCTCTGCTGACTCTGATAACAGCAACAATATTTTGTTCTATTTATCAGAGAAGGTAAATCTGAATATAAATTTTTATTCAAATAGATTAATGTAAAATTTCAGTTCAGTGATTTAACTCTGAGTAACTAATAAGATCCATTTCTGACAGGGCAAAACATTTTGCCCTAAAAACTGGATTACAAATGACATACATTTAAAAATGGACACCAAACTAAACGTGGCAAATTCTCACTTAGCTCCTCTCCCACCTAAGACCCACTTAAATGACAATAAAGGAAAAAACAGATACAAACCCACAAAGATAAAGAGAATAGTGTGAGGTAACCAAAGCAGACAAAAGATTTCAACAGGTTTTTGGAAGTGAGAAAGAAGTTAGGGGAGCAATAACAATCTTAGTAGTGCAGAGGAAGCTATGGCCTGAGTGTCAGCCAGGAAGAGTGCACATGGGAGGAGCTCTAGGTACAGGGACACAGCAGACAGCAGGTAAGGATAGGACTGAACACAAGGAGACTAGGGGCTCTAAGGACAACCGAGTCATGGAACTTCTGCAATCTGATCTCAGAACATCAGTGGCCAGGTACCCACCTCCCAGAGGGAAAACTGAAAAACTCAATGGTACCAGAAAAAATTCTCAGCACAGATACGAGTGTCTTCCTCCAGTGAAGAAGGTGACTTGCTCCCTACCTCACAGTGAAGCCCACTGTGGACAAGCCCCACCCAGTTACAAAGCTTTTTACATGAAAAAGTTCACTATTCTATGAAAAGACAAAGACAAAACAGATCTTTATAGAAAACCTCCAATCTGAAAGAACCATTTTAAAAAGAAAAAGAGGAATCCAGGAGAAATAGAAACCATACAGGGAGCACAGCAAAACTTCAAAACCAACACACTCTGAACTGCTGGAGTGGTAAGAGAAGATACTGCAAAACAATAGCAAGAGGATATGTGAAAAAGGAATGATGGGAAACGAGAAAGAGCTCTTAAAAATTTTAAATACAATGATCAAAATTCAACAGAAGGGATGGAAGAAAAAATATCAAGGAAATTGGGGGGAGGGGGTTGGGACAGCATTAGGAGATATACCTAATGTTAAGTGACGAGTTAATGGGTGCAGCACACCAACATGGCACGTGTATACATATATAATTTACCTGCAAGTTGTGCACATGTACCCTAAAACTTAAAGTATAATAAAAAAAATCAAGGAAATATATCAGAAACTAGAACCAAAAGGCAAAGAAATAAGAAAATCAGAGACTACACTCAGGACACCCAACATCCAACTAACAAGAGTTCCAGAAAGAAAAAAAGAATAAATTGGGGGATATAAATATGGGGGGAGGAGCACACTATCAAATTTATAGTACAAAAAAAAGTCTTTTAACTCAAGGATGTGAACCTGTACATAAAAAAATCCCTCCACTTCCTATTAAAAATAAAAGAAAAACCACCCATGCCCAGACATATTTTGAAATTTCAGAATACAGAGGCTGAAAAGAATACCCTAAAGAATTATAGGAAAAAGAATAAAAGGACATATATGAAGGAGGAAATCAGGAAGGCATCAGGTTTCTCAACAGCAACACTGGGAGCCTAGAAACAAACCAACAATGCCTTTAAAACTCTAAAGGAAAATTATTTTCTTACTAATATTCTCTATTCAGCCAAGCAATCAAGTATAAAGGTAAAATAAAAACGTCAGACTTCCAAGGGGTCAAAAATTTACCTCCCTTAATGTGCCATGGAATTAGAGAAAAAAATTTTTTACCTCCTGTGAGAAAGGAGCTTGATGTACTCCAGCAAAACAATGAAATAAACCAAGAAAAAGAAGACATGGGATCCAAGAAATAAGTGATCTAATATTATAAGAGAACAACAGAGGGAATCACAGGATAAAAACTGTCCAACCTGGAGAACAACTATTTCAAATGACAGCAGAGGTCAGAGGGCTCTGGAAAGGATTTTAGAAAAGAGTTACTGCTTGGAGATTATCTAATCCGTTGAATGGGTTAGAAAATAATATTCATAGACCTTTGACAGGTTTAAAGGAACATTTAAGAGAAAATGTGTCTAAGGTAAACTAAGCAATTTTTAAAAGAGGCAATTATTAACTCAAGAAAAAATAAAATGTTGGACAAGAAAGAAAAATTAATCACTATAGTAACCAAAATATGTAATCTAATTATATTGGGAAATGAAGAGACTGAAGGACAAGTGGTGCAAACACTGAAGTCTTCATTTACCACAGCAAGATATCAAGGAATAATACCTAAAAATGACAAATTAAGAAATAACAGAGCATTGGTTAGAATTATGCAGGTAAATATGAGACAGAACGCTAAATAGAGCCTACAGAGATTGTCTGTGGACAGCAGGACTGAGAGTGGAGGCGAGGAAGACTAAAATTCTATTTTAAGCCCTTTGATACTATTACCTGTCTCTGTATATTTCAGAAATGTATATCACTGTTCTGAAAACATGAATTAACCTTCACATGGTAAATTGATGTAACACTCATAACAATTCATGAAATTGCTCAATTTTTATCTTTTTTATAAAAAAGTCTAAAATATATTACACAGCATAAAAATTAGAATAGCAGTTTATCATTTGGGGTCAGGCACCTACTGAATTCCTTATTCCCACTGCAGAGTTAATGATATGTGTCCTCCACTAGCAAATGTAATTTCAAAGCTGGCCAAAATTTGTCATCTATATGTTAAGAGATCCAGATACCTACAGAGCCAAAGAAGAGTGGGGCATCTGGTCCTGCTGACTTCCCACACAGAGGCAAATTCTGGTCCACGGGGCTGTCCCCAACCCCCAACTGGCTGTAGCATTTTACTCTATTTTTAAATGGATTCCTTATGCTTTCACCGTGAAATGGAAACAACAAATAGAAACAATGCGTGTGAAACAACATATTTTCAAAAACTGTAATGCACTAAACAAATTTGTTATGGTTCCTTCTACCACAAATTCAGACTTATTCAGACCTATTTTGGTGAAAACACCTAATGAAGCTATTATGCCACTCTTGATCTTCATTTTAAATACTGGAACTGGGCTCCTCCTACCCCTAAATGAGGGGAAAGGATAATGGGAGGAAGGATAAAAACCACTAAAGCCAAAGCAGATTACTAAATCAGAGTCAAAATGGGCCATTTTTGCCTTTGGAAGACCAGACACAAATAGCTACAAAAAATTATTAGGAGCTCAAATTGTTTCAAAAATAACTTTCCCTATGAAGCTGATCATATAGAAAATAAAAACAAAAGCCATGAACTACTTAAAAATTCTGACATCTAATATCTTCATTTATTGAATACAGCAAGATCTGATGCAATTCCATGCTGTTGCCAACAACCTGAGTAAGCAAGTCTATGGTTAAACAGCAGTGGCACTTCAAAAGACATGAATCAGGTCATAAATGTAAACACCACTCAACTATTATTTCAAAATAATAGTTGCAAGTGTATGCAATATAAGAAAAGACTCGTATATATTTAAGGAAGCACCCCCTCTCACAAGTAAATAAAATAATTAAGAGGTTTAGGGACCTCTTAACATCAAAGATTTTCCTTGGAGAACAATAGGCTTAATACCTGCATTGTACAATTCTCTTCCTCATTCTCTGTGGTTATGTAATAAAGGTTAACACTAAAGTACAAAGTGGAGGAGGAAAAGGTACCGCACTTGTACTTACTGGGAAACTCTTTATTCTTTTAAAATCAACGGGACTTATTTTGAAGAAATAGAAAAAAGAAATACAAACTTGGCAAATACGTATACTCTGCCCGAGGGACAGATAATCAATATTTCAGAAAATAGGTACCTGCAAACTCCAAAACCATTAACTATTTCAGTTTTTCTAAATAGCTGTTCTAATTATTTAACCAAAACCAGGAGTCAGAATTTTTTTTTTTACAATCAATAGACAGAATTTTCAAACATGACCCACATTTTCCCAAAAATCTGTATTATATATTCAAAGAAAAAAACTAGAAATACATGTATTTTTTAAATGAGGCTCTAAAAAAACTGCATATAAACAAAATATTCAAAGCAAATAAAATGAAACTAATGCATTTAAGCTCTCAGAATTAAATTCTCATGGCACGAATGTTGAGGTCTGGCAGCTACTTCATACACTTAAGGTGAAGTCTGATCCTTCAGTTTTTATAAAGCAATTTCTCCAATGCTAAAGCATCTCACTATTAATATCCAAAGTAATTCACATGGAAATAAGAGTTAATCTTAATGAAACCAAAGAACATTTTACTGTGTGCAACTAAAATTAAAATTTGCTCAATCAGCAATTTGTACAATTGTTGCTCCCACAGTCTCTATCTTATACAGTTATTTTTTAAATGCCTAATATCATAGTAGAACATTTTTCTAACATGTCATCCATCAATTATCTAAGAGAAACATTCCAAGTCAGAAATTTGTTTTCTAGAAATTTCAACTTGATATTCAAAAACTTTAATCAAAATATTCCTCCAGCATTGTGCAACAAATGTTCAAAACAAAGTAATGAACAATTTAAATCTTTTAAAAAAGAAAACCCACCCAGCCTGGTGGCTCACATCTGTAATCCCAGCACTTTGGGAGGCTGAGGTGGAAAGATCACTCAGAGTCAGAAGTTCAAGACCTGGGCAACATTGAGACCCTATCTCTACAAAAAATTTAAAAATTAGCTGAGCGTGGTGGCACGTGCCTGGAGTCCCAGCTACTTGGGAGGCTGAAGTGGAAGGATCACTTAAGCCCAGGAGTTCCAGGCTGTAATGAGCTATGACTGCACCACTGCACTCCAGACTGGGTGACAGAGTGAGACTCCATTTCCAAAAAATAAATAAATAAGCAAAAATAAAAACCTGAGCTTGGTCATCAAGGACAAAGATTTAAAGAAGGTAAAACAATAACTGTACTTTCTTATAATCAGTTAAATTAAACCTGCGGGAATATGACAGTTAATTTCCAGCCTGCTTTTTCTGGTGATGAGGCAGTACAAGAACAGTCCACAAAATTAAGTGTCTTCAGGGTGGGTGAAGGAAAAACAGGCCAACAATTTCTACAAAGAAGGCTGTCTTAAACCCAGCTAGAACAAAGAAAAAATAACAGGAGAAAACTTCTACTCAAGAATGGAAACAGCTCACACTGATAGAGCTAGTGGATTCTAAAGCGCAGTACAAAGTCTCCAAATAAAATCTAGTTGGTTACAATATCTTTGATATAACCTGGCTTATCTTAAAAATAAACTCACAATTCCCTCTTCAAAGGGTCTTATAAAATTATATTAGCCAGTATTTATTAATTGTGAAGCATCTAACTAACGCAAACACTTAAGACAACTGCAAATTTGATTTTTCAATGTCCAAGTTTAATTTCAACAGTTTTCAAAATCTGAAATTGCCTTCCTAAATTCATCTGCATTGTATACATCCATAAAAAGCACACATTGAAAAGATACACTTCCTTGTATCTTAAGAAAGGGGGAGGCCTGGTGCACTGGCTCACACCTGTAATCCCAGTACTTTGGGAGGCTGAGGCAGGTGGATCACAAGGTCAGGAGTTCAAGACCAGCCTGGCCAACATAGTGAAACCCCGTCTCTACTAAAAACACAAAAATTAGCCAGGCATGATGGTGGGTGCCTGTAATTCCAACTACTTGGGAGGCTGAAGCAGGAGAATCACTTGAACCTGGGAGCGGAGGTTTCAGTGAGCTGAGATCGTGCCACTGCACTCCACCCTGGCCACAGAGTGAGATTCCATCGAAGAGGAAGAAGGAGAAGGAGGAGAAGGAGGAGGAGGAGGAGGGGAAGAAGAAAGGAGAAGGAGAAGGAGAAGAAGAAGAAGAAGAAGACGAAGAGGAGGAAGAGGAAGAAGAGGGGAAATCTGTTTTAAGATCTGCAGTTATTGGCTGGGTGCGGTGGCTCACACGTGTAATCCCAGCACTTTGGGAGGCCAAGGCGGGAGGATCACGAGGTCAGAAATTTGAGTGAAACCCTGACTCTACTAAAGATACAAAAAATTAGCGGGGCATGGTGGTGTGAGCCTGTAATCCCAGCCACTCAGGAGGCTGAGGCAAAGAATTGCTTGAACCCGAGAGGCGGAGGTTGCAGTGAGACAAGATCGCGCCATTGCACTCCAGCCTGGGGAACAGGGCGAGACTCCATCTCAAAAAAAAAAAAAAAAGAGATCTGCAGTTATTAGTTTTAGTTTTTATGGTCTAAAGACTATAACTTTTACAGGAAATACAATTGGAAAATCTTAGAATAACTAAATGGAATCAACAAAATATACTGACTAAAAGCAAAGATTTCAAATAATCTCTCAGCTACCAGAAGCAAATGCAAAATTCTATACCTTAAGAATTCTCTCCTTCCTCCACCCTACAACAAACCACCTCCAAGAAGAATCTTCTCTAACAGAAACAAAATGAAAAAATAAGGGGTGTGGAGAGACTTCAATAACTGAAACCCATTTTAAAAATAACCAAAAGCTAATTGCATTTTATCCATAGCTATAGTGAGGAGGCTGGTTTATTATGTCTGAACTAATGCAATATGAATTTCGGCCTACAAAAATACTAGATCTGAGTATAACAAGGTTGACATTTAAAACAGTTGTTTCTTCCAAACTGTATCACCAATTCCTTGTTCCAACTTGCCAGCACTTTCAATATTAAATTGGGTGAGGGGGGTAACAAAAGACCAAATTTTAAAATAAGTAATTTTTGAGATATGGAACTTAAAATATATTTTCATATCAAAAATCTTCAAAGGAATTATTTAAACTATGTGTTCCAAACATTTTGTATTTTTTAAATTGTCAAGCATTAAGTTACTGAATGACAAAATAAAGACTCTTGTGTGTTTTTTTTTTTTTTTTTTAAGAAAAAGCAAGCTAAAAGTCTGAACAGTGTTAGAGTTTAAGCTTTGGGCTATCTTTAATACCCCCCAAGCATCTTAAGCAACTCGTAACTTTTGTCTCAGTTTCATAATCAATAAAATAGGAAAAACTACAAGGATGCATAATTAATTAAATTAGTCAGGATTAAATGCTAGCAAACTGCTTTGAAGTTACTTTATGTTGTTCTCAGTTATCTTCCTACTCAGTAAAACTAATAGATGAGAAAACATCTGGAATTACTATAGATAATCACATCTGCAGACTCACAGCAGTTAAAAAGATGATCTCTACAAATTTCTAAGCCAAAGTTCATTCAACAACCCCAAAGATTTTAAGATACAACCACAATGAACAATTTTAGGTGAATTTCTTTTCAGTCTCAAGGACACCTATTCTTACCTACATTCTCAAAACAAACCACTACACAGAAATCTCAGAGCATCTTGAGGGGTCTTGGCACAAGACAATTCTAGGTAAGATGAACAAGCTGTTACTGTTGTTAATGCTATTCTCAGCATTCTAAACTGTCAATCAAGGTAAGCTTAATCACAAACACACCCTCCAAAAAGTACTAGCCCCTACTGAGAACCCATCAAAGTACTTCCTTCCAAGCCATCTGTCCAGGAAAGCTCTATTAACACACCTAGAATGCAATTGCTCTCCTGTCTAAAGAGGCAATGAATAAACATAAAATATCAAAATATGTTACACAGCATACCTTTGCCACTTCAAACAATGATAATCTACCGACTAAATCTATTTATTTCAATGCCTTGGTTGAACACAAACCTGTATGTGTGTAGGTCAGAGACTGCAGCTTAATCAAAGGAGACTAACATTTTGTTTTCAAAGAAGGAAAAAATATTAAAAACAAACAAGCTCAAGAAGGGGAGAAAAGCTCAAAAAGAAAAAAAAAAGAGCAGGTTAGGTTAGGGGAAATGTACATGTTAATCAGTTCCTGATGGAAGAGGGACTCAAATTTTAAAACAGGAATTTAAATGACTCACTGAGCTACACACTAAATTACTCATTGGTCTACTCACTGAGCTGCAAACACTATAAAAACATAAGTATTTCTAAATCTAGCTTGAAGGATCCAAAATCAATCTTTTATATTCCAGTGGAGAAGGAAATTACATAAATTTCAATGAGGAAAAAGGAGGCTGTTACACGAGCCTAAGGCTAATGGTGTACAAGCAAGGAATGAGAATAAATTATTTTGAGGATAAATAACAGGAAACCACACCAAAGAGTTCGAATTCTTCCCCCAACTCCATCATTTCTTCTGCTTAGACCATGAAGGATGTTCTTTATACACTATTAAGCATATTACTAGGGAAATAACTTCTCATCAATGTGTCAAAACTTCTTCACAACAAGTAAATGTTAGGCTCAATCTCTATACCGAAGCTTCTTTAAACAAAACACATACATGGAGCACATTCTAAATTTCACACATTTCACATCCATGACCAATCATTTAGAGACTCTAGAAATAAGCTGAGATTGCTTTAAGATTCTGGGGGACTGGGTGGGGGAGGAATACTGCAGAAAGACTAGAAAGACATTTGACTTAGGCTTTATAAATATCACCAAAAAAGTTTAAAATTCTTCAGAAGGATATATAAAACTCAAATACTAGTTTTTAGAATTAATGTGAAAAAATCACCTGTCCACTGATTTTTAACTACCCCATCCACATTTACAACTAAATTGTCCACCTGCCCAACTATAAATACAGACTACCAAAAGAACACAAATTCATTGTGATAACAACACTGCAGATGGTCATTTGCTCACAATCCAGCCAACGTTTACTGACTAAAATACTGGGAGTGCGGGCTAGTGAAAGCATTCTGGGGAAAGTTCACTCTGCGTTTATTTTCAACATAAAGACCCTGCCAGACACATCTAAGTGAAAGTTCCTTTATTAGGCAAATATTTACTAATTGCCCTATTAAGTATTAGGCACTTAATAAATACGTCATAGAATGTTACTAAAAAGCAGTAAAACCATTTGACCTAATGACAAGGAAATGACTGATTGTATTTAGAAAATTTAGTCCACTGAGCAAACAAGAGTGTTAAATGTAGGTTGTGGAGAAATATGATACAAAATAACCCATCACTCCATCAAGGTTGATTTCTCTTTATCACAACCTGATCAGTCCATTACAAATTTATTACCACTGACAACCAATAATCAACACCTCATCCTACTGAATGGATCTCTTAAAAAAGGATTTATTTCCAGTATTTTGGGTGGAATTATCTGCAGTTTTTGGTGCAAAATTGCAGAACATTTACTTGATCTACACTTACTTTTCTTGGGTAGAGTAATATGAAGGCAAGTGTGTAATGAAAACTTAAAGAGGCACTCTCAACTCATTGAAGAATTAATCAGGGAAAAATTAGCATGCCTATCCTACTAAATATCTCTAATTTAACTGGCTGTTTAACCCAAACCCTCAAGTTCAAATGTTTGGTCCTTGGCTTTCCTTAGTTATTAAAACACTTGTATTCAGGGCATCTTTTTAAACAATTTGTGTTTTTTCCCACTGGTTAAACTCTTTTACCCACAAAAATAAGGAATGCCCAAGCCTCCAGCTTCTGAAAATAACATCTGGTATGTGCACATAACAAAAAGCTTGAGAGAATGCCCTAACTTTTATTTAAAACTTCTTCGTTTAAAACTAGAATCCCTTAAGCAACAATTAGACATAAGTCAGCCTTTACGTTATTAGGAGATAGCTATTTTCAACATTTACCTTAAACCACAAGGATGTATATCTTCTAACTAGTTAGCTTCCTATCTCTCCCCCAGCTAGAATAGACTGTTAACTTTTTTGGCAGCAAAGGACTACTAGACCCCATGATCTATTTCCCATCTAATACATTTCAAAAACCTCAGGTCTCTACAGAAACATAAATGTTGCTAGCCTTAAGGATTTCTCTACTTTTTTAAAGTTATTTTGATATGAGCAGGTATCCTTAACTGTTAACTATAGCTTACACAAGTGGGTTCTCAAAGTGTGGTCCTGGACCCTTGAAAGTTTCCAGGACCCATTCAGGGGGTCCAGAAGGTCAAAACAATTTTCATACATAATATTTAAGATGTTACTTTTGTTTACAGTCATTCTCTCACAAGCATGCAGTGGGGTGTTCCTGAGGCTACATGATGTGACATCTCAAGAGACTGAATGCAGAAGCAATATAAGAATCCAGCTGTCTTCTATAAAGCTTAACAAAGAGTTACAAAAATGTAAAATAATGCCATTCTTCCCACTAAATTTTTGTTTTGAAAAACATTTTACATAAACTGTCAATTTATGTTATGGGTATGGGTCTATTATTATTTGTAAGCATATTCACAAACACATATTTAAGTTTTTCTCAGTTTTAATTTCTAATAAATATCATAAACAGATATAAGCTACACGAAGGCTCTTTAGGTGCTCAACAATTTTTAAGAGTGTAAAGGGGTCCTAAGATCAAAAAGTGTAAGAACCACTATCATACACAATTATATAACCCAACACACAGTGCCTTCCATGGATAAGAAGCTCATGTTAATTCTGAAGTGTAATGACTTCTTACTTCTTGTAATCTTGTTGAGTTCTGTATCTCCCTGTAAAGCATCGTTCAGCATAAAGCCAGTCTGTTCTAGTCCCCATTTAATGGGCTTTGGATATTTAAGTATTCAGAGTCCTCTTTATAAAGATGTTCTGACCTCTAATACCACCTATTACTTGAACAGTGTATACAAGTTTCTCGAAGTTTTCACAAAAAATTACCTTGTTCATCCTAACAGCAACCTGTGAAGTAAATGCAAAGTATTACCCTTTTCTTTACAGATTATATAAGGAAACTGATACTCAAAGAAAATAGAACTATTTGTCCAATTAGGTACTGCTAACTGGTAAAACCTAGAATGTTGTGGCATTTTGCAATTTGCTTGGCTGTCTTACTGTGGTATAATTGCAAACTCGCAAAGAAAATAAGGCAAGGGCATTACTTTTACTGTCCCAGTGCCAAAACAGGGATTTTCCCCTCCTTAATAAGAACGTAATCAGATTCAATACCCAGTCACAGTATTAGTCAACACATCAGCTACCCTTTTGGTCCCCTACGAAAAAAACAAAAAAATAAAATAAAATCAGGAGTGTGGGAGAAAAAAAAATACGACTATGTAACACTCCACGATAACGACCTAGTTAAGGACTCACAGATTAATCATTTAATCACTGAAACGACAGGCACGCAAGAACAAGATCAAGCTTAATACAATAACGCTAGATTATATCAACAAATGGATGCCAAAGGGTTAAGACGGGAGGCCTACATAAAATGGATTCAATTCAGAGTGTGGACTCACACAAAGTTGCGAAACTCGCTTTATTGGTTCTACAAATCCAAGCAAGTGACTAGATCCAGGCTTGCAAAGCTATATGTCAGACACACTTTGCAGCAAGATGCAAAGATGCCATCCTACCCCTTGAACAGAAATCACCCCACATACTAGTTTATTCTTGTTATCAGCACATCTCGTTATGCTCCATTTTAACTTATTAAGTTCCTCAAAAGATGCTCAATTTCCTGCATCTCTTTTTCACAGTCAAGTGGACTCCCTGACTAACATCGAGGCAAGACTGACTCACAAGAGGGTATCTGATACTTGCACAGTTCTTTTCCATTTTTTAGATGTGCTCAGTGAAGCCATTTTTAAGTTTGATGTGATTTTACCTAGAAAATACCAGAAGTGTGCTAATTGTCCATGTTGTCTTTCTGTAGTTTACTACAGATGAGCAAGAGTAATCCCACCATTCCCTGTGAGGTAGGCTTTTCCTAGTGTTTACTTGGGTCTTTTTTTTTCTTCAAATTTCTTTTGAGAAAAAAATTAAGTTACAATTATAGCACCACAGCAATAGCTACAGTTATAGCTAATGTACCACCACCAACCAATTTGTAAAGCAGTGCCATACACCTTATTTGTTGTTCCATACTCAACATCCCGACAGATTTACAGGCAAAAGCTAATTTACACAAGTTTCTGCATCCTCACAAAAGAACTGCAATACTGCTCTGTGAAACCAATTAACCGTTAATTTTTAAAGGCTTCATGCAGGAAAAGATATCTGACTTTACAAAGGCAAGCAAAGCATCAGATGTCTGAGCGCGCCAGGAAACCGCAGTTATTTCTATTCCTTATCCCAGAGTATATTTTTCTTTGTGGACCTACTGATGTTGTTTCCAAGGACATAATCACTATTTAAGTAGTAAGCTGTCAAAAGTGCTAAAGGCATTCTCTAAACTATCTTCCCAGCTCCGGCCCACAATGAGACATGTCACAGCTAAATCATACCATTGCCGTTTTTCTATATTTCTTCAAATGAACTTAAGATTTCTGAGGTGCACAATTCGAATTGTACGCTATTAATATAACCCAAGATACCAGTGATCATCTCAAAGCTAATAAACAAAGACTAGCGGTGGCACCAGGGCCCTACCAGGAAGTAATCAAAGCCGTGTGGCCGGTGCGATCCTAAGAAGTCGCTTAGAGCAGACAATGAGAGGGCACTGGGGCTTCCAAGGGGGCCAGCAGGAGGAGTTAAAACGTTTAAGCTACTCAAAAGCCTTATATAAATCTAATAACTGTTTCACAACACAGGAACTGGGAATCCCAACGCATTTTCGGACAACCCAAAAGGTCTGAAAAACAAACTCGAGCCGTCCCCTCCAACGCAGCTGTTGGCTCAGCCTCCGAGCTTCTCAGCCCGCAGCCTGTTTTCAAACTTCACCATCCCTGACGGATGAAAGACCCCGACCTCCGCCGCCCGAGCTCCGAGCGCCTCTCGGGGTTTCGAGGTGCCCGAGACTGCGGAGAAGAGAAAGGAAACCCGGGCCGGGGTCGGCGGCGGAGAGGGGCCCCGCGCGCCCCGCAGCCCAGACAAAGCTGCGCCCGGAGAGCGGCGCTCTTCCCGTACTGTCCGCGGAGGAGCGCGGCGCGGGCCCCGCCACACGTGCGGCCGCTCCTCGGGGGCCGGACACCCGCCCCACAGGCGACCCCGCAACACGGACGGGCACAGCCCCCGGCCACGGCAGGGCGGGGCAAGGGCGCGCGCAGCTGGCCAGAGTCCCCGCCCGCCTCTGCCCCCACGCGCTAGAGGCCTCCGCGGACTCCCGCCCTTCGCGGCCCTCTCCTTCGCTGGCTCGGCCGTCGGGCCTCGGGAAACAAAGGAGCCGCCGCCGCTCCCGCCCGCTCCCGCCTCATCGCGTACCCTCCCCAGCCCGCCGGGCCCGGCTCGCCCTCGCCCCTCCCCGAGTCCGCGCGCCGGCCGCCGGCGGCCCCTAGACGGCAGGCCCGGCAGAGCCGCGGCCTCGGGTGCGCGGCGGGGCCGGCCCGTGGCCGCACTCACCGCTGCAGCACCAGGACGACGGGGAGCCGTTGGGGAACTTGGCTGAGTCCGGAGCAATGCAGACGCTGGAGCTCAGGTGTGGACACTCCATGGCCACGAGGAGGGCAGCTGGGAGGACCGCGGCTCCAGGACCCGGCGAGGTGGGGGCGGAGGAACTCCGGAGGCTCCGTCTGGTGTCGCTCCTAGCCGGGCGCTCGGCCGACGGCGGCTGCGTCTCGAGCCCTTGCGTCAAAGAAAGCACGGGCTTCCGGACGCCGGGTTTTCTCGCCCGCCGACTCCCGGCGCCCCGCTCCGTAGAACGTGTAACTCCGAGATCCGGGTTCTGCAGCCACCCCTAGACTGGAGGCTTCCGCCTTCCCAGGCCGGCCCCTCCCCGCCCCGCCCCCGAGCAAGCCCCGCCCCCGGGCCCGCCCCCGTCCACCCCGCGGGGTGGGGTCCCGGCGAGCTCCAGCTGGTGGCGCAGAGTCCGGCTGTGTTCCGAAGTGACTTTCCTAGTCACGCCGCTTCCCCGGCCCCGGGAAGGGTGGGGCGCCGAGCAGGGCACTCCGGGCCGTCCGCGGCGTTTCCTGCGGTGGACGGAGGAGACTGAACCTACGTGGTGGGGACTACTCGGTGGCTTCGTGATAAAAATCCGGCCGCTCCGCAAAGTGTAAAGAAGAACATTAAAACCTCTCGGGCAGACAGGCACTGTGGCCCTCATTTTATACACGAAGAAACAAGCTGGGGAGGCCGAGGGCCTGACCCCGGGGGAGGCGGGCAGCGGGTTTCATGGGTGCCAGGGCAGTCCCGACTTAGCGTTAGGCTCCTTGCGGCAGGTGCGATCCGTAGCTCTTTCTAGGTTCTGAACACGTGGCGTTAGCCAACCACCTAGATGCTGCGTGGCTGGGCCCGCAGGGGCGCCCACGAACCCGGATTCAAACCCTGTCACTGTGACTCACCATCTGCGTTACCTCCAGCACATCGTAGGACTTTCAAGCCTGGAAGTTCAAGTGAGATTAACGTAGCCTGGGATTGCTGGGCAAGCTAAACTCCCCATTACCAGGCGATAAGAAGGGAAGGGATCTAGCATTTGTTAGACACCTAAGGTCTCCCAGCCAGGCACTTCACATACCGCATTTAAGCCTCGCAACACCCTACCAGCTGTTACCATCCCCTTTTTACCGCGGGGGAAACCGAGTCTGTAACTTGTTAATCTGTATGGAGATTGGATCCCTGACCCTCTGACCTCTTTTTCGTAAGGGATTAGAGAAGAGGGCAAGCCTCATAGGGGCCGCTTGGGCCGGCATACCCTGGGTCGAGCCTGCGATCTCACTGGGGCACTTGAGGACGTCCGGGGCTATTAAAATATGGCTTCCAAGTTGGGGCTCCTTGTAAAACCCGGCGAAGGAGCCTCGGGGCCAGAAGGCGAGCAGGGGAGGGGGAAGACTGATGTGGCAATCCTGCGGCCAGAGCTGGAGGAGGAAGCAAGGTCAGGAAATGATTAACCGGGCCGGGCAGTGGTTAGAGCCGGGCACCTCCCCGCAATGCAGTCCTAGAGCAGCCAGGGACGCCCCGTCAATCACTTCTTACTCCTCCCTATCTCCCACGCCACAAGTCGGCCTCTTCCGCATAGACCTCTGCCTAATGGTATCCACCCACCGGGGGCACCTCTGCTCATCCTTTCCCCAGAAGTATTTCTGAGTCCCCAAAGATCTGTCCTTTTCCAAGTGGTATTTGATTGCTGTTAGAGCAAGCCTCGGCCTGGGATTTTTATGGCAGTGAGGCGTTGTGGAAAGTGCGTCTGCCTAGGAAGGCAGGCCGGCATGCTTTCAAATCTTAGCTCTGCTGCCTACTTGACGGCCAGGCTTAGCAAGTGTCTCTAGCCGTTCCAAGCCTTTTCTAGATCTGTAAAACTGGAAGAAGAATACTTGTCTCGCAAGGAACATGTGAGAATTCATGAAAATTGCCACCACATACTAGGTGGCCAATAAATTATAACTTTGTATTTGTTTTTACTGACACTAGATGAGAGCTGCTTCCCTGGGAAGCGGGAGGAGGAGAAACAATAATATCTGCCCTTGGCTCAAGTTCTTCCACCCATCTCTCCATATCAACCTATTTGTCTTTAAGGCCTTGCTCCACCAACCTTCTGTTTCCTCTGGACACCCACCCCCACTTAGCATCCATAACCCCTTGTTCGGCCCTGGAGCATGACCTCACTCAGGCCATGCTTCATACTGGTATGTAATATTTCTTCACCCTCTCAGAGATTCCGTTTCCTAATCCCTTAGACTTCAGTTTAAACATCACTTCCTGAGGGAGTCTTTCCCAGCCCTGTCCCACCCCCAGGGTACCTCCCAGTGTGTGATGCCCTTATCTGCCCCAACACCAGCTTTTAAAAACACTTAAAAAAAAAAAAACAAAAAAACAAAAAAAAAAAAAAAAAAAAAAAAAAACAGTGTCTCCTGTATTGCCCAGGCTGGTCTCGAAATCCTGGGCTCAAGTGATCCTCCCGTCTAGGCCTCCCAAAGTGCTAGGATTACAGGCATGAGTCACCGCGCCCGGCCTAAAAACACTCTTCATGCATGTAATTATTTGTTTAATGTCTCTCTTCCTCTTGTTTGTCCATAAGGTAGCAAACAAGTCTGTCTGGTTTTCTGCTTTATTTCTAACATGCTATGTAGAACATGGAGGATGTCTGATAAATAAGTGAATACATGAACGAGTGAGTGTGCGGTATGTTAGCCATGTCTACCATGGGCAGGAGCTTAGCAAGTGGCCCAATATTTGCCAATATTTGACCCCTAGAGATGATCTCTAAATTTCCTTTCAGTTCTAGCTTTATGATTTTAATGGGATCAGGAATGTGAAAGTGCTTTGTAAGGTGTAAACTATTTTAAGGGGAAAAAAAAGTTTGTATTAGTGACTTCTCTCCCCAGCCAGAATAAAAACCCTTGGGAGCAGGGGCCTAATTTAGTCTGGATTGTGATAGTCCCCAGAGGGCAAGCTCTATCAGGCAGTCCAGAGAAGTTGGGTGAAATCAGAGAGGCCCTCCTGGGGCTTTTGCTAGATTTCCCTAAAATAGCGAACTTTCCTGTGTCTTTGAAAGTTTTCATAATAAGAAAAGAGTGGAGAAAAAGAAACCCGCAGTGAGTAAATGAGTCAAATGGGGGAAGACCATGAGGCACACTGGGAAATCTGCCTTTTCAGTCCCTCGTTTCTTCAGCTGCATTTAATACAACATTCGCGTTTTTATTCTTGGCCCGCATCCCTCTGGCACTGAGGAGCTCTGACTTACATCCCAGGGAGCCCTGATGGTGACGAGCCAGCCTCCAGCCTCCAGCTCCCGTGCTCTTGAGTGCGCTGCTCCCGGGATTCCCCACCCAGCCCTCTGGACATCCGGGGGCGGGGAGGGAGGGAGGGTGGTTTCCGCGGCAAAACCTGCCCGAAGCGGCAGGCCTGTTTTAAAAGTTTGCATTTTTCAAAGAGGAGGAATGCAAAATTGCAACCGTACTATCAAATGTTTCTCTCCTAAAGGATAATTGTGTATATACATGGAGTGGGGCCGGTAGTGAGGGGAGGGCGAGGTCATATGTTGCAGGGGAACCACTTCAGGAAAGGTCTCAAGGTTGCCGCGATTTTCCTAAAACCTTAAACTTAGGACTTTTGGCAGAACTGATGGTCCTTAACCAACAATTACAAGGCACACCAGGCCCTGGGGAAAACTAGCTCTGACTATCCCCACCCAGGGAAGGCTCACTGGAAACACTCCGAGAGATGGCTTAATTATTAATATTTACTATAGAGATTGTTCTAGGAGCAACGCCTCCTTGGGAAACCAAAGTTATATCAAGAGGAGGCTTGGTAAGTGTTGGGGGCAGGGAATGGGCCGCTGCTGCTCAGAGACTCTTCTGTTGCCTGGTTTAATTTTCCTAGTGGCACCTATCTAATATTTCCTTGCATGTTTACTTGCTTATCTATTGTCGGTCTCCATGAGAACAAAGATCTTGCCAGTCCTGTTGGTTGCCTGATTTCCAGCCCCTGGAATACAGCCTGGTAGGTGGCAGGCCCTCAGTAACTATTTGTTGAATGACTAAATAAATGGAGAGGGGTGGGTGTGGGCTCCAACCACCCGGCTCTCACTTCCCCACTCAGGAATACTGGTGGTGTCATTCTCCCCACTACTTCCCATTTACCCCTTTCACATCATCTCCCTGCTGGAATTCTTCAGTGGTTCCCCATCTTTTGGATAAAATCCAAAACCCACTGCTCTCACAGGTACCTGGCCCCTCCCTTTTATTATAATTTTTTTTTTTTTTTTTTTTTTTTTACTGTTACAGAAGTATTTCAAATAGTCCCCTCATAGAAAATGTGCTTCTTCATACCTCCGTGTCCTCCCCTGTCTTGTCCTCTTCTACTTGGTCTGTTCCTACTCCTTCCCCATGAAGCACATAGCCTCTTCTGGGAAGCCCTCCGTCACTCACCCAAGCACGCTTCTCACATGGTGCTGTTATTTTCTGTTCACATTTCAGTCTGTCTTGGGAATAGGTGTTTTTTTTTTTTTTTCATCTGAGGATTTTCAGCACCTAGTTCAGCAATAGCAGATCTTAAAAAATTTGTCCACTGAATGTTGTTGGAAGGGCTCCTTTTTAAAGTGATTACAGCAATAATTATATGATATGGTCCCCTAAGTATTCAGAGAAAGGACCTCAACTATTTGAGAACAGAAACTTACATGTTATTGGGTCCCAACTAGGTGCCTGATACTGTGGCAACTTGTTGGGACCCAATAAATACTATGGTTTTTATTTCTTCTTTAATCCTTACCCCCTCCAATGCAAAAAACAGACAAACAAACAAACAAAACCTTGGAGGTGGATATTATCATCTCCATTTTACTGGTGAGAGAACTAAAGTTCAAAGAATGTTAAACAATTGCACAAATTTACACAATCAGCAACTGGTCTTTTATCAAAAGAGGTAAAGTTTCACCCCTCATGCACATGGACATGTCAATGATTTTGCAGTATTACACAGGAGAAGCCAAAGTTCCGAATAATGGAGTCACTTAGTGACCACAGGACACAGACAAGCCTCTGAGTAACTGAAGAAAGATTTATGTTCGGTGCCATTGTTGTAATTACCGCATCATCAACATATTGACTTATACTGCTTTTAACGCTTTCCTCTTTATCATTGGAATCTCCTTTTATGAAGGAGATGAGGGGGTTTTCTTGTTTAAAGACCCATTTTGCAGATAAAGCACTGACAGATTAAGCAAAACAGTGTGGCTCTAGCGCTAAACAACTTTTATTTATTTATTTATTTATTTATTTATTTATTTATTTTGAGACACAGTCTCTTTCGTCCTGGCTGGAGTGGGATCGCAGCTCACTGCAGCCTTGAACTCCTGGGCTCAAGCTATCCTCCTGCCTCAGCCTCCCGAGAAGCTGGAACCACAGACATGTGCCACCACACCTGGCTAATTAAAAAAAAAAAATTGTAGAGATAGGGTCTTACTATGTTGCCCAGGCTGGTCTCCAGTGGCTCCCGCCTCAGCCTCCTGAGTTGCTGGGATTACAAGCGTGAGCCACCTTGCCCGGCCCCAAACAACTCTTTGATAGTAGATAAGTCACTTCCCTCTGGGCCCCAATCTTTCTTTCCATCTGTAAAATCAGGGGGTTGAACTAAATGACCATTGAGGGCCTTTCCAGAGAGCGAATCCAGCAATCCGGTGATAGTTCACAGTCATCCAGACACCAGCAGAGGCAAGACTGCTTTGTATGCTGTGGAAGAGACTGCTGTTTACACCAAATCTGCTTTCTTTTCTTCTTGGTTTCACAACTCGAAATTTCTTGGCTTCCCTTGTAGCTAGGTGTGGCCATTTTAGCCAACGCTGTCTAAGCAGAAATCACAAGAAAGCCTTGGCTGGGGCTGGGCGCAGTGGCTCACGCCTGTAATCTCAGCACTTTGGGAGGCTGAGACGGGCAGATCACAAAGTCAGGAGATGGAGACCATCCTGGCCAACATGGTGAAACCCCATCTCTAATAAAAATACAAAAATTAGCTGAGTGTGGTGGCGTGCACCTGTAATCCTAGCTACTCGGGAGGCTGAGGCAGGAGAACAACTTGAACCCAAGAGGTGGAGGTTGCAGTGAGCCGAGATTGCGCCACTGCACTCCAGCCTGGGTGACAGAGTGAGACTCCATCTCAAAAAAAAAAAAGGAAAGTGTTGGCTGGGGCTGTGAACAGCTGCCCATGACAAAAATACTTCAGTGTCCAGTTTTGTTTATCAATAACACATGAAGGAAATGGGAGAAATACATTAGGCCAGGCCTAGAATGAAACACAGGTCTTCTAGGCTTGTAGTCTGCCCTTTTTTGTGTTCCGTCTTCGAACATTCATTTATTTGGCACATCTTGTCTGTGCGCCTACCACGTGCCAGGCACTGAAGATTCAGCAGCTCAATGCTACATGGGTCTTCTATTCTGTTGACATCTCTTTGCCACTATCAAGATGGAAAATGTTGTGGTATCACTTATTTCCCCTTGCTCATTAGTTGCCTGATTAGACATCAGAACCTCTGAGTTTCAGTCAAAGGGCTGTCTAGACTCGGAGCTCTAAGCCTTTTAATTGGGAAAATGACATCACCAGTAAAGGGCCTGGCCTGGTGCTTGGCACACAGTAGACCTTCCATAAATGTCTGTTTTCTTGAGACCTTGGCAAAGAGGAGGATTGATGCGGGAGGTGGCGCAGAAGGTTAGATTTTTGTCCTTTTTAGAGAGATCTGAGCTAGATCATTCATTCAACAAATATCACTGTTGCACTAGGCTTTGAGATAGAAGAGTGTGCAACACACAGATTAAGCCTCAAAGGGAGGAGGCAAGGTATAAGAGAAACAGACTAGCAAACAGGCAATTGCAACACAGTGTGATAAGTGCTAGAAGGGGAAGTACAGGATGTTTCTTAGCCACAAACAAGGGGCAACTGCAACTAACCCAGGCTGGTGAGTGGGGGTGGGGGAAGCATCAAGCAAGGCTTCCTGGAGGAAGTAGCATATGACCTGAGACTTGACGGAGACCTAGGCATTAGGAAGGTGAAGTATGGGGAAGGAGTGGGGAAGGGTGCATAGTGTCCCAGGCACACGGAACAGTATCTACAAAAGCTCAAAGGGGCTCAGAGGGGATTGAAACTGATAGTCTGGCTGGAGAGTCATGTACAAGGGGATGGAAGGCTGAGAGATGAGGCTGGCAAGGTAAGATGATGAAGGGCTGCTAAAGGGTTGTCACAGAGAACTGTGAGTAGAGGATTCTGGATCCCAGGACCCTGGCATCTTTCAGGGTTGCGTTTTTTTTCAGGTCCTGGGAGAGGGAATAACGGGGCAAAGATACAGAAAGAAAGGGGAGACAGAGTAAAGAAACAAACTAACAATTACTAAAAATCTGTAAGATGTTCATAGCTTGGGCAACATGGCAAAACCCATCTCTACAAAAAATACAAAAATTTGTCAGGTGTGGTGGTGCACGCCTGTAGTCCCAGCTACTTGGGAGGCTGAGGTGGGAGGATCGCTTGAGCCCAGGAGGTCGAGGCTGCAGTGAGCTGTGATCATACTGCTGCACTCCAGCCTGGGTGACAGAGCGAGACTCTGTCTTAAAAAAAAAAAAAAAAAAAAGTTTGACTGTATTAGTCATCTGAGAAATGCAAATAAAAACCACAGTGCCTACCTAGCTAGAAACAAATAGACAGGGGTTAGAATGGAGATGTGACTCTCAGCCTCACGCATACCTTATCATTACCAGATCTCTCCCAGACTATGTCCCAGAGGAGTTTACAACCCACTGAGAAGGACAGACTCATAGACTTTAAGAAGTGAATTGTGATGGGAAGAAGAATCCAAGGCTTAGGGTACCTCCACCTCTGTCTTCCCCTCTTCCCTCCTAACCCTAATCTGCAGTGTCCATTCTTCTATCCAGAATATTCAGCTGACCAGAAAATGAATTTCCCAAACATCCAGAACATAGATTTTCATAGTCCCAGACCTTTCCATGAGGTGCTTGATGCATTGGAAAAAAGTGGGGCTTTGAGTCAAATATCAAGCAGGCTGGAGTCCTGCTTCTACCACTGATCTTGGGCCAGCAGCCTGACCTCTTCTCAGCCTCCATCTCTGAAATGGGAATAATATTAGCCGCTTCCAAAATGGTGACATCCCTACTTTATATCCCTCAGCCAGATACTTAGTGTTTGGAAAGAGAGAGCAAGGATTTCTATGTTATGATCAGCACCACTTTCTGAAGTTGCTTTTGTGCATTTATGTAATCACACCACAGGTTATAAGCATATTTTATAATTAAGTCATTGAGAAAGCTCTGTGCTGACCCCATTATAAATATTTTCTGGCAGCAATAGCAGGGGAAAATATATTTATATATAACATTACTACTGTCCAAAGAACAACGGTGAGAAAGTAAGGAAAGGGGCTTAGAGCTCTTTGGCCTTTCTCAGTTACCTGTGGGACAGCTGGGGTCTTCCGGCTAGAAATGGAGCCCAGAAGCAGCAACGCTTCATGGAAAATTATGCTTCCTAAGAGCCCCTGGGGCAGAGCAATTAGAGAACTGGAAGGGTCAGGAGTTTCATAGAGGAGGAAGCTGATCCTAGATCCAGCATCACAGAGTCCTCTGGTCAGCTCCTGACTCCATAATGGCTCCTTGCTTGCCAGGTTCTGTGCAAAGCAAGCTACAGAAGAGGTTTTGGGGCACTGAACTGGCCTTTTTCCAGTGTGCAAATGGTGCAAGCTGATTTTACTGGGGGAAAAGATGGCTGCAGAGGGAAAAGCACCAAATGCAGCAGTCAATATAGTAGTTCCGTCCATCAGTGACCTCCAGACTCACGCCCAGGAGCCCTCTGAAGGCAGTGGTAGCACCAGGATAGAGTGCCTAGCACAGATGAGGCACTCAGGGAATTACATTAATCTGGAAAATAAATGTGCATTAGCAATGAAAAGCTTACTCTAAAGCTGGCTCTGCAAGGAACTGGGAACAGCTGTTGGCCTGGGGGTGGGGAGGCTGGGAGAAGAGAGAGAAGGGGAAAATTACTTTTTCACTATACACCATATTATTCTTTTTGAATTTTGTACCATTGGTTATCACAAGGTAAGTAATATTTTTAAAAATTTAAAGCCTAATGTTATTCCCCAATCGAGGAAATTTGCAGGATAATGGGAGGGAGAAAGTGGGTCTTTAGAGTCAAACTTAGTTGAGTTTTCACTCCAGCTAATCCTACTACTTCCTAGCTGTCTGAAAACAAGTTACCTTTTCAGAGCCTCATACTACTTAACTATGTTGGGGAGAATGAGCCTCCACTGCATTGTGATGTAGGTGAAAGTGATAACAGCAACACTTAGGAGATTCACTATGTGCCAGGCACTCTTCTGAATGCTTTCTGGCTGTGTGTGGACTCATCTTATTCTCAGGACAACACTACAAGAGGGATATTATTCTTTTCTTCCTCCCCATTTTACATATGAGGAAACAGCCATAGAGAGACTAAAGAACTTGCTTTAGTTCTTTAGTTCTTTAGGCAGGCTGTTTACCTCCCAAGCCCAGCTCTTCCTGCCTCTACCCTGTTGCCTTGAACTGTTAGCATCCTCTTCCTTTCAATTAGGAATTCTTAAAAATGCAGACATTATCAAGATCCAAAGAAATGTCTTTCTCATAATGGGCTGTTGGATATGGTCACAGGCTAGTGAGGGCAGTGCTGGTTAGGGAATTAGCAAAGCAGGTGAGAGAGAGAAAGAGAAAGAACTCTACTGAAGTTAAGAATTTTGCAATCAGAGAATGTGATTTAATTGTAGCATAGCACAATCATAGCTCGCTGTAACCTTCAGCTCCTGGGCTGAAGCAGTCCTCCTGCCTCAACCTCCCCAGTAGCTGGGACTACAGATGTATGCTACTTCACATGCCCAGTTTTTTAAACAAAAAAAATTTTTTTTTTTGCTATTTTGCCCGGGATAGTCACAAACTCCTGGACTCAAGTGATCCCCCTGCCCTGGCTTCCCAAAGTGCTGGGATTACAGGTGTGAGCCACTGCACCAGCCTATTTTTATTTTAAAATGTTTAATTATATATTAGAGGAGGATTCCATAAGGTCTTCAGGACTTAGGGCCTACAAAAACATTAAAAGGGTGGAGCAAACTTTTAGTAAGGGTTGCCTCCTCCATCCCCCTCAAATGGGTCCTGGGTTGAGTCACCTTCTGCTTATGTTGCTGACTCTGTGGTCACCCATAGTAGGTCTTTTTGTGATTAACATCCTGATACTAAGTTGTCTGTGGTCATTTACCTATTCTACTTCGAAGATCAAATCAAAAAACAATCGCAGGGCCAGGCGCTGTGGCTTATGTCCGTAACCCAGCATTTTGGGAAGTCAGGACGGGAGGATTACTTGAGCCCAAGAATTTGAGATGAGCCTGGGCAACATAGTGAGTTCCTGTCTCTACAAAAAATTTTTAAAAATTAGCTGGGCGTGGTGATGCATGTATGTAGTCCCAGTTACTTGGGAGACTGAAGCAGGAGAATCTCTGGAGCCCAGGATTTTGAGGCACTCCAGCCTGGGCAACAGCAAGATGTCGTCTCAAAAAAAAAAAAAAAAAAAAAAAAAAAATCCCAGTGACTTGAATGTTCCAGGCAGTTGGTTTCTCAATTTCATTGAGTTTTTACTGCACTTGGAAAAAAAGGTTTTTTTCTGCGTTTCTTTAAAAGAGTTTCAAAGTAAGTAATGAGCCTGAATGGGCAAGGGGTGAGGACACTTATTTTCCTTTGGCTGAATTGAAGATTCTTCCTCCCCATGTGCCAGAATGGTTCATTTCCTTCCAATTTCCCCTGTGCGTGCTCACTACCCCTCCTACTCTAAGACCCTCAATGTTTCCTTTAGGTCTTTCCTTGCCCCTCAGAATTAGGCCACTCGCCCTTCTGAGCCCCTCCACAGGCCTTGGAGAGGCCTTGGGCTTGGCCTATGCTCAGAGCACTCCCAACGCTGGGACCATCCCTCCTCTTCCTGCCCCCTAAAGTGTCCAGCCTGGCAGTGGACCTTGGCCAAAGAGATGAACCATGTGAAGACCTCATCTCTGCCTCCCATCACCAGTTTTCTCTGCAAGCTCACATCATCTCTTCCTGCCTGTCATGCTTTATCTACAAGCAGCTTTCAGCAGCTCCTGACTGCCCCCAGAAGCAAGCCCAGACCTTTCCCTGGCATCTGGACTCTCCTGCATTTGATCCTGACTGACCTGCCAGGCTTGCCTCTCTCCACACCCTGACCCAGGCCTGACTGTGGAGCAGATCCTGAATGCTGTCACCCTGGCTCCTGGCTCAAGCTGTTTCCTCTGCCTGTTTCTCTCCAGCCTGGGGAACTTGACCCATCTACCAGGGCCTAGCACAAAGCCCATTTCTAGAAAACTTCTTCCCAGCACTTATTTCATTCATGTTCTCTCTCCTTTCCTTCCCTCCTTCCCTACTCTCTTCCTCCCTTCTTTCTCTCTGTTGCTCTCTCTCTGCTTCTCTCTCTCTCTCTTTCTGTTTCTCTCTCTCTTTCTCTCTCTGAGTGTGTATTGATCTCCCTCCTCAGCCACGTTCCTATGGGACTCCCGTTTTACCTCTGAGATAGCACTTATTTCAGGCTGCTTTGGAGTAGAGTTCTTCATGTTCACACCACTTCCCAGGTTAGAAATTGTGCTCCTGGAATTCAAGAGCTACCCATTCTTCATTCATGTGCATATTGATCATCTGCTGGCCACACCCAAGGTTTTGCACCTGGAATAGGTTCCTAATAAATGTTTGGCACTTGGTACAGTGGCTCGATGGACAGAGCGAGCCTTGGCTTTAGCAATGGATAGCACACCTCCTAATGTGTGACCTTGGACAAATGACTTACCCGCTCCAAACCTCTTAGGACCAAAACCTATAAAACGGGGGTTAAAATAGTGCCTACTCCATAAAATGGTGAGGGATAAATGAGATAATGTGCAGAACATGTAATGTAACACTTACCACTCATAAACTAGGAATGAGTCACCAGCTTCATCCTACACACACTTTCGGAGATTTACTTTTGCCCTGGATCCTCTGGAATGGGTACTGGGGAGAAAGTTACTAGAATATTCATGTTGAAAGACAAAGATGACCTCGATGCAGTCTGGGCCTGGCTACAGAAAGGATGGTTAAGTCTGAATGGATTCTAAAGAAATCAAGGGCACAACACTGGCAGCCCCAGGCCTTTATAAAAGGCGGAGCCTCTCTCTTCCCAACTAAAGAAATCGGACACTGCCTAGGAAACCAGCTCCTTTAATCTCCTTACGCTAAAGATTAACACCTACCAGAGTCCCTCCCCAAAGCCGTCTTCATACTTTAATGTGAGCCTGAATAATTGGAGGACAAGAAAGGCAATCGGGAGCATGGAGAAAGGGAATTTTCAAAGGAACTTGGCCATTGTGTCTCTGGCACTGAGGTTGAAGGGAACAGAGGCCAGGAGGGCAGGACTCTAGAAAGCCAGGGAGCCCCTCCTGTCATTGAGACACACATTGAATCCTTTTCCTTGGATTCCAGGAGCAGCAGTCCTGGACAGGGGCGGTGGAGGGTGAGGTATAGTGGGGAGGGAAGGGTGGGTGGGAGCAGAGCAGTATCCTCCCTCTGTCTGGCCACTGTGGTTCTCAGCGTACACTCTTAAATGGGTGTTTTGATATATTTCAGCCTCTGAGAATGTTGGCAGACCACCAGCTTTTCTCAGGGCCAAGCTCCCTTGAATAAGTCGATGTACTTCTGCACATCATCCCCACTGGCCTGTCCACCGTCCAGGTTCCTGTGATGGGGTGGTGGTGTGGGATTGGGGGAGGGATGGGGGGATTGATGCTGGGGACAGAGCAATTGCTGTGGAAGATTTGAGTCCTGGGTGGCAGCCTTTCCCTTGGAGACAAGATTCTGGGCTAGGCTTTTGGCACGTGAATGACTTTTGGAGACCATCTAGTCCAATGCACCCTTTTACAGATGAGGAGACTGAGACGTAAAGAGCCCAAGCCAAGATGAAAACCCAAATCTCATCCCAGTCCAGGATTTTTGTCCTGTTTCTCTATAACAGTCCTGTAAAGAAATTTTGCTGTGATATGATGCAGATGTCACAACAAGGTTGAAAAGGACAAATCTGGATTTGACTAGAAAGTGTGAGTCCTACTTGCTCAATCTCACATTGAAGCCACAACTTGCTCCTTGCCTGAGTTGTAGCTTCTCATCCTATTGTGTGAGGAGGGGTGGGCAGAGGGAGGACTGGTGCAAACAGTGTCTAGATTTCCTCTCTGATAGACTCCTGGGGTGGAGTTGGAAAGGTCCAAGGTGAGGTGTGAGAGTTTTGACTTGACGGATCTGCTCTTTTGAGTGCTGGGCAGGTAGGCAGGCATTCTCTTCCTCCTTCCCTAAAAGATCTGTAGCCTCTTTAGGATCAAAGGATGCTGGTGTGCAATGAGAATGCCACTGAGAGGTGGCACCCAGCACCCATCCAGGAAAAGGAACAGACAGAGTGAAAAACTGATGATGGTAACTCACATGAGTTAAAAAAAAAAAAAAAAAAAAGCAGAAGTAAGTAAAGCTGGTATGGGTATGACCAATGGAAAGGCTCAGAGAATGGGGATGTAGAAAGGATTGATGAAACTCTCAGTGGAAATTCATTCACTCAGTCAAGAGCTCTTTAATGGAACACTTACTCTGTACCAGGTTCAGTTGTTGGCACTGGAGAAATCACACCAAGAAGGGTGCAGAGACCCATTGCAAGTGACCCAGGAAGAGGAAAACTCAGTCATGGGCAGACACCCAGTTAAATGGAAAGCAGAGTTAAAGGAGGACAGTGGGAAGAATGAGATCTTGAAAAATCCATCAGCAATTTCGGGACGATAACATCTGCACAGATGATCTTTTTTTAAAACCTGGGAGAAAGGAGTCAGTGGGATACACAATTTGAGAGCTACTGTGGCACTCTGGGGACCAAACTAAAGTGTTTGCACCACATGCTGGGGTAATTCAATCACTCAGCAAGCACTGTCTGAGCACCTGTGTTTCTCTGGCCACACTAGTCTCCCTGCTGTTCCTTGTCCTCACCAGGCATGCTTCCCTATTCTGCCTTTAATCTATAGGGGGACTATCGTAGCTCATTGTAACCTTGAACTCCTGGGCTCAAGCAATTCTCCCACTTCAGCCTCCCCAGTAGATGGGACTACAGGCCTGCGCCACCATGCCAGGCTATTTTTTTTTTCTATTTTGGTATAGGTGGGGTCTCACTATGTTGCCCAGGAGGTCACTATCTCCTGGGCTCAAGCCATCCTCCTGCCTTGGCCTCCCAAAGGGCTGGGATTACAAATGTGAGCCACCACACCCATCCAGAGTTCCCCTTTTTTTTTGAGGGCTTCCCCCTACTCAGTAGCACCATTGTCTTAGGTCATTTTCTGTTGCTGTAACATATACCACAGATTGGGTAATTTATAAAGAAATTTATTTCTTACAGTTCTGGAGGCTGTAAAGATCACATCTTTTGCTGGTGGGGACTCTCTGAAGAGTCCCCAGGTGGTGCAGAGCACCGCAAGGTGAGGGGACTGAGCGTGCTAGCTCAGTTCTCTCGTCCTCATCTTATGAAGCTGCTAGTCCCATTCCTGTAGCAACCCATTAGTCCATCAACCCATGAATCCATGAATGGATTTATCCATTTATGAGGGCAGAGCTCTCATGACCCAATCACCTCTTAAAGGCCCCAACTCTGAATATTGCTACATTAGGGGTTGAACTTCAACATAAGTTTTGGAGGGGACAAATATTCAAGCCATAGCAACCATTTAGCAAATGCATAAACAAGCTGAAATTGTGGTGACAAGAGAAGGCACATCACCCTGGAAAGGACCCTGTCTCATTTTTCTTTGTTTTTATTTTTTATTTTTATTACTATTATTTTTTAGAGATGTGGTCTCTCCATGTTGCCCAGGCTGGCCTTGAACTCCTAGTCTCAAGTGATCCTCCTGCCTTAGCCTCCCAAAGTGCTGGGATTACAGGTGTGAGCCACCAAGTCCAGTTTATCTCATTCATCATTGTACCCCAGTGCTAGGCACATAGTAAGCATTGGGGAAATGTTGAATGAATGAATATCATTTTTAAGCACTGAGGAAACATATTTTTAAAATAGTAAATGTTGTTATCACAACTTTGTAAAAAGTGCATTTTAAAATGTTTTTAAAATTCACTAATAAATACCAACAGTAAGCCGGACATGGTAGTGTGTCCATAATCCCTACTACTCAGGAAGCTGAGGTGAGGAGGATCACTTCAGCTTAGGAGTTTAAGGCTGCAGTGAGCTGTGATTGTGCCACTGCACCGCAGCCTGGGCAACAGAGCAAGACCCTGTCTTTAAAAAAAATTCTAAAAGGAAATACCAACAGCAGTTGAATGGTGGAGTTCTGGGAAATCAATCTTTTCTTTCTGTCTTTCTTTCTTTCTTTCTTTTTCTTTCTTTCTTTCCTTTCTTTCTTGTCTTTCTCTTTTTTTTTTTTTTTTTTTTTTGACAGTGTCTCGCTGTCACCCAGGCTGGAGTGCAGTAGTGCGATCTTGGCTCACTGCAACCTCTGCCTCCTGGGCTCAAGCATTCCTCAACCTCCCTAGTAGCTGGGATTACAGCATGCCACAACACCCATCTAATTTTTCTATTTTTAATAGAGATGGGGTTTTGCCATGTTGGCCAGGCTGGTCTTGAACTCCTGACCTCAAGTGTTCCACCTGCCTCAGCCTCCCAAAGTGATGGGATTACAGGCATGAGCCACTGTACCTGGCCTTTTTCTTTCTTTTCTATATTTTTCCCATTTTGTGTACTATAGCAACATTTTTAATAATGAATAAAGTATATTTTAGTCTCCTCCACACCTTCCTTCCTCCTAAAAAAGGAATTGTGAGAATTACAATTTACAACCTAATATTTTAAAAGTCTTGTGCCATGTAAAGTGTAAATGATGAAGACTGAGAAACCATGACCTGAACTTTATAATGCAATGAAATAAAGTTTACCACACTCTGACGTGTTTGACAATATGCATGAGGATTGTGTAGCTGGGCATAACCAACAGTTCTCATAAAACACTTTGATCGGTATTACTTGAAACAGCCAAACTGGCCTCTGTCAGATGCTTGGGGAAGGGAGGAGGGAACTGGATGGGGTGTGTGTGGCTCTGTTGGCCTCAGAAGACCCCTGGATCCATAACCCAGGTACGCCACTTTGCTGGCAGAGAAGGCTAGGACCTGGGAGCTCTGAGGACCTCCGGCTGACAGATTTGCAGCCTCCAAGTGGGGCTGGTGCTGCTCAGGCTTCACAAAGGAGCTTTTCACCACAACAGGAACGGCACGAACACCCCAAACTCTCCTTTCCTTCCCTTCCCAGGCTTCTAGATATGGAGAGCTCATAAGGATACTGCCTGAAACGTCATCAATAAAAATGTGTTGGGGCAGCAGAACGATTGCCTTTGAGAGGGCTAGAGGAGAGAATATTCATTCACACAACAAATGTTTATTGAGAATCTACTATATGCCAAGCATAAGGGAGGTCCTGTGCATACATGGTATCATTTCCTTGCATCAGCCTGATGAAGATGGTATTAGACCCATTATACAGATAATGAAACAGGCTGGGAAAGGTTAAGTTAGTGACCCTGAGTCACACATTTAAGTAAGTGGTGGTAGTGGGGAGGGAGGTGGAAAGGGAGGGAGGAGGGGCTCAAACAGCCCCATCAGAGGTGGAAAGTCTCTCTTCCCACACTGCGCATTGCACCACAGCAGAGGTTTCCAGACTTCATGCTTACAGCCTTTGTGACCGTCAGCAGCTACTCTGGGTCTCGATCTCCTTGTTTATAAAAATAAAGTGCTTGAATGGCTCACACCTGCGATCCCAGCACTTTGGGAGGCCAAGGCAGGCAGATCACTTGAGGTCAGGAGTTTGAGACCAGCCTGGCCAACATGGCAAAACCCCATCTCTACTAAAAATAGAAAAATTAGCCAGGCGTGGTGGCGGGCACCTGTAATCCCAGCTACTTGGGAGGCCGAGGCAGGAGAATCGCTTGAACCTGGGAGGCAGAGGTGGCAGTGAGCCGAGATCACACCACTGCACTCCAGCCTGGGCGACAGATGGAGACTCCATCTCAAAAAAAAAAAAAAAATAATAATAATAAAATAAAGTGCTTGAGAAAATACGTTTCCCAAGTGTCCCAGCGCTGGGTTCTTTGTCACAGTGTTTCCTCTTCTTGCCTTTTTCCCCACTGTGATCCCTTTTCGGTGATCCTCTTCTTGCCTTTGTAAAAGCTCTGCCGAACCAATTCTCTCGGGCCGCCAGCGCAGAGCTCCCCTGGGGACTCCGGTCTCTCCCCATCTCGCCCCCTAGGGGACACAGGTGGTGCTGCGGGAGCCCGGGCTCCCAGTGAGAGTCCATGCAATTGTCAGACCAAGTCAATATAATCACGGGTTTGAATTCAACTTCAGTTGCTGCTTTACCTTTTAAAAAAACATGGATCTAGAAAATATTCAGCCCTTCCCACATTCACCAGGGCAATGCTGCTGAAACATTTAATGACGGGGAGTATTTGTAGCCTGAAGACCTACTGTTTCTGTGAGTCATATTTAAAAATGGGATTATAGGTTTACTTCCTACACCTCAGTTTCTTTTAGTCCTGTGAGACTACTGATTGATCCAATGCTGATGTTGCAGGTATGCCAAACTGCTTATAAAACAATATATTTGTCTCTACTTGGTTATTTTTATTAAAATAATCAATTTTTGTTAGGTAATATATGCGTGTGGCACAATATCCAAAAATCACTAAGAGGTTTTCAGTAATTATCACATGACCCAGCAATTCCACTCCTGGGGATATACCCAAAAGAACTGAAAAACAGGTGTTCAAACAAAAACTTGTATACAAATGTTCACAGCAGCACTTTGCATGATACCCAAAAGGCAGAAACAACCCAAATGTCATCAACTGATGAATAAACAAAATGTGGTTTCTCTATACAATGGAATATTATTCAGCCATAAAAGGGAAAGAAGTACTGATACGTTCTACAACATGGATGGACCTTGAAAGCATTATGCTAACTGAAAAAAGTCAGACATAAAAGGCCACATATTATATCATTTCATTTGTATGAAATATCTTGAATAGGCAAATCCGAAGAGACAGAAAGCACATGAGTAGTTGCTGGGCCGGAGGTAGGAAGGAATAGGAAGTGCTAATGAGCATTGAGTCTCCTTTTGGGTGATGAAGTGTTCTGAAACTGGATGCTGGTGGTGGTTGCATGACATTATGAATGTACTGTATCATACACCTTAAAATAGTTAAAACAATACATTTTATGTTATGTGTATTTTACCACAGTAAAACAAATAGTACTCTTCTCTATCTTTCCAGAAATGATGATGATGATTATTATTTTGAGACGTAGTTTTGCTCTTGTTGCCCAGGCTGGAGTGCAATGGTGTGATCTCAGCTCACCGCAACCTCCGCCTCCCAGATTCAAGCGATTCTCCTGCCTCAGCCTCCCGAGTAGCTGGGATTACAGGCATGTGCCACCACGCCTGGCTAATTTTGTATATTTAGTAGAGACAGGGTTTTTTCATGTTGGTCAGGCTGGTCTCGAACTCCCGACCTCAGGTGATCCACCAGCCTTGGCCTCCCAAAGTGCTGGGATTATAGGTGTGAGCCACACACCTGGACTGTAATGATTTTTATTAGTTGGTTTTTTGCCTTTGTTTGTTTATCGGTTCATTCTTCAGAAAATTTTAAAGTTTTGTTGTTGTTGTTGTTGTTTTTTGAGACAGAGTTTTGCTCTTGTCACCCACGCTGGAGTGCAACGGCACGATCTCAGTTCACTGCAACCTCCCTATCCTGGGTTCAAGCAATTCTCCTGACTCAGCCTTCCAAGGGGCTAGGATTACAGGCACCTGCCACCACACCTGGCTAGGTTTTTGTATTTTTAGTAGAGAAGGGGTTCTGCCATGTTAGCCAGGCTTGTCTCAAACTCCTGACCTCAGGTAATCCACCCGCCTCGGCCTCCCAAAGTGCTGGGATTACAGGCATGAGCCACCACGCCTGGCTACAGTTTTATATACTCAAATTTATCAGTGTTTGCCTTTATGGTTTCTGTATTACATGGCATGCTTAGACAGAGCTTCCTCATTGCAAGATTATAAACAAATTCAACTATATTTTCTTCTTGTACCTTTTTTATTTTTTATTTTTTTGAGACAGGGTCTTGGTCTGTTGCACAGGCTAGAGTGCAGTGGTGTGACCACAGCTCACTGCAGCTTCTCCTGGGCCAAGATTCTCCCGCCTTAGCCTCCTAAGTAGCTGGGACTACAGGACACAGCACCACACCTGGTTAATTAATTTATTTTTTTAGTGGAGAAGAGGTCTCACTAAGTTGCCTGGGTTGGTCTCGAACTCCTGGGCTCAGGCTATTCTCCCGCCTCCGCCTCCCAAAGTATTGGGATTACAAGTGTGAGCCACTGTGCCATCCCCTTTACTTTTATGGTTTCATGTTTGACGTTTAGGTTTCTATTCATCTGGGATTGATTTTGGAATAAGGAGTGAGGTAGCAATATAATTTAAATGGTTTTCCCAAATGGAAAATGATGTGTAGCCTGTTGTCTTGATACTATTTAATGAACAGCCCTTTTTTTCTCCTTTGATTTGAAATGCCAGCTTTAAAGTATTAATTCATATATTTTGGGTCTATTTCTGAATTTTTTTCCTGTTGGTTTATCTGTCTATTTCTCAGTCTACAATGCTTTGTTAACCAGAAGTCAGCATTCAATTTTATGGGGTCATCAATATAAATACTACTAAATTTGACATAGGTAACTCTTGGAAGTTAGAACACAGGAAAGGAAGGGTGGAGTCCCTTCATGTCTGAGAAACTAGATGTTGATTCAGGAGGAAATATCAAAAAATTGATTTTTTAAACCAAGTCTTCCTGAATAATATTTTTTGTTGATAAGGCAAATACACATTAAATGTCTGATTTTAACCATTACTTCTGTTGATTTTTGGCTGAATGAAAACATCAAAGTTTGAAACTATGACTTTATGTTCAACTTATTTATTTTCTTATATTTCTCACAGGTCGTATATTTACAAAAGTATCAAAACCAGGAACTTGCAACCCTGAGGGACTCTCTCTAGGTATGCAGTGTCTTCCTCACACAAGGTTAGCAGCTGCTAGGATACTAATGCTCAGGGCTTTCAGTCTTATCAGTGATGATCTCGATAGAAACTTGAGTATATTTCCCTCTTTTTTTTTTTTTTTTTTTTTTGAGACGGAGTTTCACTCTTGTTGCCCAGGCTGGAGTGCAATGGTGCAGTCGTGGCTCTGGGCAACCTCCACCCCCCCGGGTTCATGCAATTCTCCTACCTCAGCCTCCCGAGTAGCTGGGATTACAGGCGTGTGCCACCATGCCCGGCTAATTTTGTATTTTTAGTAGAGACGGGATTTCTCCATGTTGGTCAGGCTGGTCTTGAACTCCTGACCTCAGGTGATCCGCTTCGGCCTCCCAAAGTGCTGGAATTACAGGCATGGGCCACCATGCCCGGCCAAAGCTCTCCATTGTTCTTTCTAACCAGGGATCAGAAGTGTGGAATGCTTTTGCCTTGAAATGTTTTTATTCCAGCAAGAAGGCTCAATTTTAAACACAAAATGTACTTGTTTTAGCTCTGTGCTCCCAAACTTCCAAAGGGAAGATCTTTTATAAATTTGCTGGATTCTCTGTGGGTTTGTGTTTATTAACTCCCACCATTTGCAAAGTATTTTGTGGTGGCATAAACATCATTTTAAAACAGGAAGTTAGCTTTTAGTCGTTAGTCTGAAATCAAGTGTTTCAGAAGAAATGAAAAGGCTTCAGCCAGAGGAGACTTTAACATGACAAAAGTCACAACAGGAAATTAGGTGACTCTGGCTCGGCCTCTCCATTCACAGATTTTGGGCATGTTCATTCATTTTGTCCATCTCTTAAATACCTACTTTATGCTTGGCCTCATTTAACACTCTAGTGTACACCAGTCAAAGAGCTACTCAGTCAAACTGCAAGGACTCTGTTAATACACAGGCTCCTCATGTACAAAGGTGGGGAAAAGAGGCATTATTTTCACTGCTATACAAATATTCTGATGTGTGAATGAACCATGATTCATGTATTCATTCTCCTGATGATAGACAACATTTTGGGTTGTTTCCAGTTCTTTTCTATTGCAGACAATGCTGCAACGAACAGTCTTGCACAACCCCGTCGTGCACATGTACAAGAGTTTCACTAAGGCAGCAGTCCTCAAAGTGTGATCCAGGGACCCACAGGGGTCCCCAAGGCCCTTTCAGAGGGTCCACAAGAGCAAAACTATTTTCTTTTTCTTTTTTTTCTTTTTCTTTTTTTTTTTTTTTTTCCGAGACATAGTCTTACTGTCACCCAGGCTGGAGGGCAGTGTTACAATCTGGACCCACTGCAACCTCTGCCTCCTGGGTTCAAGCGATTCTTCTGCCTCAGCCTCCTGAGCAGCTGGGATTATGGGCACGCGCCACTATGCCTGGTTAAGTTTTGTACTTTTAGTAGAGACAGGGTTTCACCCCAGGCTGGTCTCAAGCTCCTGACCTCAGGTGATCCACCCACCGTGGCCTCCCAAAGTGCTAGGATCACAGGCGTGAGCTACCGCTCCCAGCCGCAAAACTATTTTCATAATAGTTTTCACTCTCATCCTGTCAGGGGTATGCTGTGGAGTTTTCTGGAGGCTGCATGACACATCCACAATTATCTGAAAAGGCTATTAAAATACTCCTACCTCTTCTAATTACATATCTGGGTGAGGCTGGAATTTTCTCACATACTTCAACCAAAACAACATATTGCAACACTTGAATACAAATAGAGATTCTAGCTGTCTTCTAGTAAGCCAGGCAATAAAGAGATCGTAAAATATGAAACAATGCCTCTCATCTTCCTAAATTTTAACGTAAATAAATTTTTTTTTCATAAAATGTGTTAACATCCATTGAGTTTATTTTTTATTTTAAAGCTGATTTGAACTTTTTTTTGACTTTTTAACTTTTTTCAGTTTTAATTTCTAATACTGTAAATATAAATAAATACAGCCCACGTGAACAAAAGCTTTTTGGGGTCCTTGATAATTATTATTAGTGTAGTGGCACGATCACAGCTCACTGCAGTCTCAACCTCCTGGAGTCAAGCAATCCTCCCAAAGTGCTGGGATTGCAGGCATGAGCCACTGTGCACATCCTGATAATTTCTAAGGACATAAGAGTCCTAAAACCAAAAAAATATGAGAAGTAGTGCCCTAGGGTATATACCCAGGAGTTGTGACGTAGGTGCATATTCATCTTTAAATGGTAACTCTAATAACCACTGATGATTAAGTTCAGTTTGATATCATTTATATAGAGCCCCCCAAAGCAGTACAACTAAACTTTATACAGCTCAGAAATGCATGCATATTGCTAAAATTGAAAAAAAAATAGGCAAGGTTAAGCTCAGAATGTAGGATAGTTGGCAGGGTGCGGTGGCTCACGCCTGTAATCCCAGCACTTTGGGAGGCCGAGGTGGGTGGATCACAAGGTCAGGAGATCGAGACCATCCTAGCTAACATGGTGAAACCCCGTCTCTACTAAAAATACAAAAAATTAGCCGGGCATGGTGGTGGGCACCTGTAGTCCCAGCTACTCGGGAGGCTGAGGCAAGAGAATGGCGTGAACCCGGGAGGCGGAGCTTGCAGTGAGCTTGGATTGCACCACTGCAACTCCAGCCTGGGCGACAGAGTGAGACTCCGTCTCAAAAAAAAAAAAAAAAAAATGTAGGATAGTGGTTACCTTTCACGGAGAGGCAGGGGGATGGAGGGAGAAGGGACAGATTGGACTGGTCTCAGGTACAGTGTTTAGTACTGTGCCTTATAACTTACAGATATGCTGCATTTTTCTTTCATATGTGTTAAATACTACATACTTTTTTATGTACTAAAAATAAGAAGGAAACAGTTTCTGCCCACAAGAGGCTCCCTGTCTGGTGATTGTGAGTGGAAATCACATTTCTCTTCCCTCTGAGTTTCAGCTCATTGAGAAACTGATCAGGAATCAGATCAGCTGAAAGTCCAGGCTCTATTATCTGCAAAGCTGGATTAGAGAATGTGGAGGCCAGTGGTTTTCTCCTCCTTGCCTACCTGATCCAGATGGTCCTGTGCAAACCAGGGAGTCCCCTGCTGACTCTCCCCAGGTGGCAGGATCTGTCTGGTGGAGGAGGAGACCCAAAGTTATGCAGGCGTTAGGGGATGGCGCCTGTGATATCAGAACCCAGATCTATCCTCCTCCAAGGGTGATGGCTTTTGCTGACCCTTCTGGGCCTCAGTTTCCCTTCCGTAAAAAGGGAATAACATCTTACAGATGTGTCATGAGCACTAATTGCGTATCCTAGCACAGGGGTTGGCTTTCCTCCTTCCCTTCACGTGCAAGGTCAGGCTACACCCCTAGGATGACTGTACCCACCTCTCTGGGTTTGGCTGTTCTCAGCCACTTTCAGGGCAGAGATCTATCCAGAGAGGGCAATGCTATGACTCATGTCACAAGCGACACAGCTCATTCCACATCATTACTTCTCCCATGTTTCTAGGGCTTACATATTATCTCCTCACTGGGAAACTGTAGGGGAACCCCCCTCCCTCCCTCCCTCTCCTTCCTCCATTTACTCCCAGGCTGCCCTCAGACACTCGCACTTTGGGACTTGATTCAAAGCCAGTCATTTACCCCAGGCAGCAGCTATGAGAAACCAGGTGGACCCTCCAAGCAACGAGCTAAGAGAAACATCCCCAAACCACCAGAATGGGCCCTCGCACTGTGCCCTCCTCCTCTCAGACACCACACAACGGTGGGCTCATCTGGGCTGCATTTAAAAGGCTGCTGGTCCTGATCTGCAAGCCTGGTTTAGAACCTGCCCGTTCAATTTGGATTTGATTCTATTCAATTAGATTTAATTCCTTCCAACAATGAAGTATCAGGTGCTGGGCAAGACCAGTGTGTTTAAACCTCTGAGGCTCACCTCCCCAGAAAACAACTTTGTCAGTGACAATTCCAAAAGTGGAGTCTAATTGAAAGGTATTTTAACTGGGACAAGGAATGGAAGGAGAGGGAACTGCAGGCTGTGTGGGTTTTGTCGTGATTGAGGAATCGATCATGACTGTTCCTCCCACTGAGGCCTCCAAGCCTCACCAGGGAGATAGGGTATTCACATCAAACAGGCCAAGGCCGCAGAGGGCTGGTCACCCCTCAGTGTAGTTTAGAAACCTGTGTGTGCTGCGGAGCAGGAGCAGGAAAACCAAGGGGAAAAAGAGCACATCATGCGGGGAGAAACAGTTAAAGCTGTCCCCTTTGATATCCTCCCTATTGGAAAATTCCAATTCTGACGATCCAGTTCATTTTTTTTTTTTTTTTTTTTTGAGACAGAGTTTCGCTCTTGTTGCCCAGGCTAGAGTGTACAATGGCACAATCTTGGCTCACTGTAACCTCTGCCTCGCCAGTTCAAGTGATTTTCCTGCCTCAGCCTCCCAAGTAGCTGGGTTACAGGCATGCGCCACCACGCCTGGCTAATTTTTGTATTTTTAGTAGAGATGAGGTCTCACCATGTTGGTCAGGCTGGTCTCGAACTCCTGACCTCAGGCGATCCGCCCTCCTCGGCCTCCCAAAATGCTGGCATTATAGGTGTGAGCCACCTTGCCTGGCCTCCAGTTCATTTTTAATACATTGAAAAATATATCCATCTATTTTGAGGGAGCAAGTCTGATCACAAGACAGTAGGGAGAGGTATCAAGGTGAGCGGGTGAGAATGAAACAAGTTACACAAATTAGTAAATTGCAGAAGACACTGTACATGTCAGCCAGACCTCTAAAGAGACAAAACAAGATCAAGACAAAAAACCCCAGCAGATTTGAAGAATGTTTACATTCTTGCAACCACAAATGGGAAGTGAGCTCAGGGCCCAGTGGGAGTTTAACAAAATAAAGTTCAAAGTGGAGGCTGCTCTGTGCATATTCCACCCCCTGGTTGCCCTGGCAATGAAACATCTGCCTTACAGTAATGAAATCATATTGAGAAGAAACCCACAAGCGCAAGAGAACGTCTTTGCATGCAGACTTGCTGTTGATGTTGCATCTGCCTGCAGCCACCACTGCTTTACTCACTGACAAGGTGCCTAGTGGGAAACCCCAGGAACCTAGGCCTGGGAGGTTTCAGGGGCTTCACCTCCCGGAGGCCTGCTCGAGGGGCTTGGCCTCAGAGACCTGCACTCAGGAGGGGTCAGAGACAGTAGAACTTGGGGTCCACTCCTTGGCTAGCTAATTAATTCTTGAGCATGTCTTGGAGATGTCATGGAGAAGGCAAAATGAGTAAGATAAGATCCCTGTTCTTGAGGAGCAGAGAAAGTAGAGGTGCAAATACACAATTAGTTGTGAGAGAAGGCCGAGTTGAGACGGCAAACAGAGTCCTATAGAAACTCTTTTCTTCTTCATTATTCTTTTTTTTTTTCAAGACAGAGTCTCACTCTGTCGCCCAGGCTGGAGTGCAATGGTGCGATCTTGGCTCACTACAACCTCTGCCTCCTATGTTCAAATGATTCTACTGCCTCAGCCTCCCGAGTAGCTGGGATTACAGGCGTACAATACCACATCCAGCTAATTTTTGTATTTTTAGTAGAGACCTGGATTCACCATGTTGGCCAGGCTGGTCTTGAACTCCTGATGTCAAGTGATGCGCCCGCCTCCGCCCCACAAAGTGTGGGGATTACAGACAGCCGTCACACCCGGCCTTCTTTTTCTTATATAGGTCATGTTTTTATGGAAAGAAACTTAGCAAGGATGAAAATAAGCAAAAGGAAAGAATTAAAATCACTCCAAATCGCATCAGCCAGAGAGAACCACCATTATTAACACGTTAACATTACCATTAAAGGTGTATCTTTTCAAATGTTTTGTTATGCAAATAGATGCATATGTTAAAATATATACTTGTTCTGCCTATATAAACATATTTTTTCTGAAACAAGATTATATTACATATAGGATTTTACCTTTTGGCACCTAAAAATACACCATGAGTATATTTTCAGGGAGCACATATATACAACTGGCACCGACATATTTAGTATCTGCACTGCTTCCATTATTTGACCTTAAAATAACCTAGCCAACCAAGGTGGAGAGATGGGAGGTTGCTGTCCTTTCCCTCAAGTCGAGTGACGGGGTTCCGATGGCAACACGCACTGCGGTGCACAGAGCACGCGCTGGTGTTGGATCCCACTTGAGAAATCTCAAGGGCATGCAGTCTGTCTGGTAGCTGATGGATAGGATAAAGGGCAGAAGCTGTGCCGGGATCAGCCACCACTCCCAGGGTTGTCAGAGTCCAGGATTTGCAAGCATTTCCCAAGGACCACAGGCCCAGAGAAACAGGTTGCTTGGTGATCAACATAAAGGTTACAGCAGAATGGAGCTTGCACTTTATTTGGATACTAATGAGTGCCCATTGGGAGGCTGAGGAGGGAGATGGTTCTTAGAGCCTGGTGGTAGCAGATGAATCTCATTGTGTGTAAGTCACCTGGAAGGAGGGAGACAGGAAACCAGGAAATCAGTTCAGAGGCTGTTATCAAAGTTTGAAGAGAGACATTTCCTCCTTCTACAGGAGTTACAGAATCTGGGCTCAAGTCCGACCTCTCCCACTGACGAACTTGAATCAGTCACTCCACTTTCCTGAGCCTTAATAGCTCACCAGTAACATGGGCATAAAAACAACCTCAACGAGGTATGAAAATGTTTCACAACTTGATAGAAGTGGTGGTTGTACAATATTATGAATGTACTAAACGCCACTGGATTTCATACTACAACATTCTGAATGTACTAAATGCCACTGGATTTTATACTTTAAAATAGTTAATTCTATGTTATGTGAATTTCTCCTCAGTTAAAAAACAGAATAGTCCCTAGGGTTGTTGTGAGGATTAAGTGAATCTGGTGGGTTTGTTTGAATAGTCACTCTTTTTCTTTTCTTTTCTTTTCTTTTTTCTATGACAGAATTTCACTCTTATTGCTCAGGCTGGAGTGCAGTGGTGCAATCTCGGCTCACTGCAACCTCCATCTCCCTGGTTCAAGCGCTTCTCCTGCCTCAGCCTTCCAAGTAGCTGGGATTACAGGTGCCTGCCACCACATCTGGCTAATTTTGTATTTTTAGTAGAGACAGGGTTTCACCATGTTGACTAGGCTGGTCTTGAACTCCTAACTTCAAGTGATCCACCAGCCTCGGGCTCCCAAAGTGCTGGAATCACAGGTGTGAGCCACTGCGACTGGCCTTTTTTTTTTTTTTTTTTTGAGACAAAGTCTCGCTGTGTTGCCCAGGCTGGAGTGCAGTGGTGCGATCTAGGCTCACTGCAACCTCCGCCTCCTGGGTTCTAGTGATTCTCCTGCCTCAGCCTCCCAAATAGCTGGGATTACAGATGCACACCACCATGCCCAGCTAATTTTTGTATTTTTAGTAGAGATGGGGTTTCACCTTGTTGGCCAGGTTGGTCTCTAATTCCTGACCTCAAGTGATCAGTCCACCTTGGCCTCCCAAAGTGCTGGGATTGTAGGCGTGAGCCACTGCAACCAGCCTGGATAATCACTCTTTTTTTTTTTTTTTTTTTTTTTTTTTAGACAGAGTCTCACTCTGTTGCCTGGTCTGGAATGCAGTGACACCTTCTTGGCTCACTGCAGCCTCCACCTCCCAGGTTCAAGCAATTCTCCTGCCTCAGCCTCCCGAGTAGGTGGGATTACAGGCATGCGCCACTACACCCAGCTGATTTTTTGTATTTTTAGTAGAGACAGGTTTTCACCAGTAGGCCAGGCTGGTCTCAAACTCCTGACCTCATGATTCGCTCGCCTCAGCCTCCCAAAGTGCTGGGATTACAGGCATGAGCCACCGCCCCTGGCCCCAAATAGTCACTCTTATGTGAGCAAACATGAAACTGCTTTTCCATCTGGCTCCTGGCCACAGCCTCATCCCAGTGCTGGTGAGGAGAGGGAGGGTCTCCACCTGCTTCAGTCAGGAGTCCGCTGAAGAGACAGTATCCCCATGGGTGCTCTACGAAGTGTCCTAGAGCAGCATTCAACCTGGCTTCCACCATGGAGGACACCAGAGTGGGCAGCCACATCTGTGCTGGTGTTGGTGTGGGCGGGAAGAACAGCTATCCCTCCTTCCAGAGCTCCTTCAGTGCTTGCTCAGCCGAGTGACCACCCAGGCTGCCTGAAGGTTCTTGCCTCTCCAGACCCCCAGCACCTAGCTAATGTCTCTGCTTCCTTTTGAGGGTCCCTTCCCATGTCCTCCCTGCTCCTGGTCTTCCAGCTGCTTAGGGAGAAGCCATTCTGCTGAATTCCAATCCAGAAGTTGCTTTCTCAGTCACCACTAGTTAAGAGATGCGTGTAAATCTCCTCCCCTCTGACCTCATGCTCAATATGTCATTGATTCCAGGCTAACATTTACTTTCACTGACTCAATGAGGACAGATGACGTCTGTCATTGATGGCTCCTCCCTCATCTATCTCTGGTCTGTCATGGTTATCACATGATGAACTCTAGGAAAATAGTCATTGAGGAAAAATGGATGGCAGACAGCGAGGAAAAAGAGACCTTCTTAACATTTGTTCACAAGCCAGATTATGTCAGCTAAAAGCACACCCACCAGCCCTTTGCTTGCCAGCACTTTAGACATCTGGATTTTCTGGAGGGAGCTGTTGCAGGAAGATAGATGTAAAAAAGTTAGGGCTTTTCAGACTGCAGTGGAAAAGGAAAGGCCAAGAGGCCAGTCTCAAGCCCCCTGCCCACCTCCTAGCTAAAGCTAAAAGTGCCCATCACGCTGAAATGACACAGCGGAAGAAATGGCAGTGACCTTGCCTTTCTGGTTTCTGCATGAAGAGCTTCTACCCATACTTCTGGGAAGCTTTGCCCATCCCCCACAAGGAGATGTTAGGACTCCCTCCTTTGTGCTCCTCAAAGGGTTGTGCCAAGGCTCCATGCGATGTCAGGCGTGGAAGAGCAGAATGCTTTGCACAGGGCCCTTCCTCTCTCCCCTGCGGGAATGTTTCCCATGAGGGTTGCTGGACATCGTGTGGGTATGTGAACTGACAGTCTAAGCTACGAAACACCGTGTTAAAAATAATACTTATCTGCCTGTGTAGTCAGTTGCTCGTACCTATACCTGAGCTGTGAGCTCTTTGAAAACAAGAATATTTTATTTATTTTTTTTAAAAAAGGAGGCTGGGCACAGTGGCTCACACCTGTAATCCCAGCATTTTGGGAGGCCAAGGCTGGCGGATCACTAGGTCAAGAGATCGAGATCATCCTGGCCAACATGGTGAAACCTGTCTCTACTAAAAATACAAAAATTAGCTGGAGTGGTGGTGCATGCTATTCGGGAGGCTGAGGCAGGAGAATCACTTGAACCCGGGAGGCAGAGGTTGCAGTGAGCCGAGATCGCGCCACTGCACTCCAGCCTGGGTGACAAAAGCAAAACTCTGTCTCAAAAAAATAAAAATAAAAATAAAAGGAGCGTCAACACCTAGCACAATGCTGGGCACAAAGCATACACTGATGGACGTGGAGAGCAGGGGGACTGTCTTCAAGCAGACCCACACCTGGGCAGGAGGGCTGGCACCTGGCTCTTTAGAGCAGCCCTGGCTAGCTTTGCTGGAGTCGAGGCCCCTGGCTGGCTGCTCATCTTTCCTTGGAGATGACTGTCATCCTGCTTGCTTTGACCTGCTCCCAGCAGCTCTTGCTACTAACTCTATAGACTCTTGGCACCTCCCACCTGCTCACCCAGCACTCAAGCATGACCTGTTTTCTCAGTTCGTCCTACCACCCACTACCGGCTTCTCTAACTGGACTAGTCCTTGCTTCCCCAGCACTGACCACTGTATGACTGACACATGGTGTCTTAGCAAGCCAGGACAATCAATGGATATCACATTATGGAGACCATCAATGCTATGGACTGCTGGGCAAGCAGTAGAAGAGAGAATATTGGGTAGACCTGGGTTCAAATCCTGGTTCTGCCACTAGCTAGCTGTGTGACCCTTACCAGTTACTGAACTTAGAATCTCAGTCTTCTCATCTATATATGGGGATTAAAATGAAAAAACCTAAACCCTATCTCATAGGATTACTGTGAAGAGTAAATACTATGGCACATATTAAGTCTCTGGCCTTATGCCTAACACTTGGCAGATTCTCAATAAGTGTTTGTTCTCTTCCCTTCCTTTTTTGCCGCCAAGATCTCTTCCAAATCTAAAAGTCCACGAGCCTTTGAAACATATGTTCCCTTGTCAAACTATAACTTGGGAAGGTCAACAAGATGCTAGAAAGTTTATCTTTCCCAGAGCAGCAAGGATCCCAGGTGACAGAAGCAGCCTGTGTGTCCCATATTACCCTGGAAAAGATCTCTCATTCCCAGTCCAAAGTCCAACTAATGAAGAGAGGGTGTTGTAGGCAATCAGAGTTCATAAACCACACTTGACTAGGCAGATGAAAGCAGGTTCAGTCTGCTTTCTGGGCAACAGAAAGCCCAGAGAGGCCTGGGAATGCCCCCTGGGGTTCAGAGAGAGAGAGCAGTGACCTGAGAGTAGATGTGTCTGTAAACAACTAGGAGCAAATGGCTTAGCCAGGAATCCTCTGCGCTGGGTCAGGGAGGAGCCTACATCCTCCCACACAGACTCCCATGGAAACAGATGGGCAGAAGTGAGGGCAGCATTCGCCCCGGCCCTCTTCTTCAGGTAGGTGAAATGGGTCGATTTTGGACATGTCAAAATGAACACAAAGAGGAGGAGGAGGAGGCAGTAGCATCATCTTCTGTTAACCCCAAGAGCAGTGGTTCTCAGAGCAAGGTCCCAGGGCTAGCTGCAACACCAGCAAATCTGGGGTTGCCAGAAATGCAGATTAGCAGGCCCTGCCTTAGACCTAATGAATCAGAAACTCTGGGGCTCAGACCCTGCAATCTGTATTCTATTAACACAGACTCTGATGCACACTAAAGTTTGAGATCCATTGGCCAGATGCTTTTGTTCAAAAATGGGAAACTTCCTTCCCATTTTGAAGCGGTGGGAGATGGCATGACAATGGAATGGTCATAACCTTTAGCGACAAGATCTGAATTCAGATCCTGGCTCTGCCCCTATGTGGCAGTACGATCTTGGACAAATCCACCCACCTCCCTGCACTCTGATTTCCTCACATGTAAGATGTCTACCTTGCAGGGTGTGGTTAGGTTTAGAGAGAATGTAAGGGAAGCACTTTTCAGAGTGCCTGGCACAAAGTGGGTGCTCTCCATCACCACCGTCATCATAACCACCACAGCTGTGGACAAGCCTCCGGGTGAGTAAGAGCTGCATGCATTTAGGGAAAATCACCAGGCCACATGGGACCCATCTTGCTTTCTGAGTGTTTACATGTTGCTATTTGATGCCACTTATCACCTGGCTCCATCTTCATGAAGTTGGGAACCTAAAGACTTAAAGATAATATTTCCTTTTCAAACTTGATGAGAAACACATCTCTATCTAATTTGGACATACCAAGTGAAACCCCAGTGAGAAAAACCACTCTCATTATAATCTGACCTCAGTGTTTTCTCACCCTACCCCTTTCTCTGTTCCTTTTGGGTAAATCTCTTAAGCACACAGTAGCAATGGGTAAATATTTGTTGAGTGTCAAATGAGTGGATTGGCTCAATTTGACTTTAAAATGCCCTGCTGTTGTGCAATACAAAGAACCAAATTCATGATCGGGCCTTTAGCCTCCTGAGCTGGAAACATGATGGGACTGACCATAGCACCCATGTGGGTAACACATAGAAATCTTGGGGAATCAGACACTGAGGGGGCTGTATGAGACCCAGCTGGCCAGCACAGTTCATGTAGGTGGTGGTCTGAATTCACAATGAGATGGCTATGGCTCTCAGCTCCTGATAAAGGCCCTAGCTCCAATAAAGTTCAAAAGAAGTGGACACTGGACACATGTCCACTTCCCCACCTTCTTCTTATAATAATTATTATTATTATTATTTTGAGACGGAGTCTCGCTCTGTCACCCAGGCTGGAGTGCGGTGGCATGATCTCGGCTTGCTGCAACCTCCGCCTCCCGGTTCAAGCGATTCTCCTGCCTCAGCCTCCCGAGTAGCTGGGACTACAGGCGCCCGCCACCACGCCCAGCTAATTTTTTGTATTTTTAGTAGAGACGGGGCTTCACTGTGTTAGCCAGGTTGGTCTCGATCTCCTGACCTCGTGATCCACCTGCCTCGGCCTTCCAAAGTGCTGGGATTACAGATGTGAGCTACCACGCCCAGCTCATCCTCCTCACTTTCTACAACATCTAGCTCATCACGTCACTGCCCACCCCTTGCTTACAGGATGAAGTCCCAGCGCCTTGGTAGGGCATTCAAGGTCCTTTGCAATTTTGCCACAACCTACATATCCATCTTTAGTGCCCATATCCAGTACCTCAGCCACACCTGCCTCCTGCCTGTTAGCACCCTACTCACTCATACCTACTGGCCACTGACTGGAAGGCCCTTCCTCCTATTGTCTGCCTGGAGGATTGTGGCACCTCTTTCTAGAACATGCTCAAATGCAGCTTTCTGTGAAATGGGCCACCATCTCCTGGTGGCTTAGAGACAGGGCCTTGGTATGTTGCTTAGGCTGGAATACAGTAGGTATTCACAGGCGTGATCATAGCTCACTGCATGCCTAGAATTTCTAATTGCAAGTAATCCTCCTGCCTCAGCCTCCCGAGTAGCTGGGTCTTCAGGTGCTAGCCAGCTGAATGCTTTCTTAAGTCTTTACTCGGCCTGCAATTAATTCCCTTCCCCCTCTTTTCCCACCCACAAATTCCCAGTCTCCTTCAGCACTTGGCTCCACTATCACCTTTAAATTGTTTTAAAATTATTTTTGACATAATTTCAGACTTGCAAGAAAGTTACAAGAATAGCACAAATAATTCTTGTATATCTTTCACCCCGATACCCTAAATATTGTTTGTGACATTAACCTTAACCTTCCACCCACCCAACTACCTACCTATCTTTTTTTTTTTTCTTTTTTTTGAGACAGGGTCTCACTCTGTTGTCTAGGCTGGAGTGCAGTGGCACTATCTCAGCTCACTGCAACCTCAGCATCCTGGGTTCAAGCAATTCTCCTGTCTCAGCCTCCCAAGTAGCCGGGATTACAGGTGTGTGCCACCACACCTGGCTAATTTTTGTATTTTTAGTAGAGATGGGGTTCTGCCATGTTGGCCAGGCTGGTCTCAAACTCTTGACCTCAGGTGATCTGCCTACCTCAGCCTCCCAAATTGCTGAGATTACAGGCATGAGCCACCACGCTGCTTGCCTGCCTTCCTGCCTTCCTTCCTTCCTTCCTTTCCTTCCTTTCCTTCTCTCTCTCTCTTTTTTCTTTTTTTTTTTTTTTTGATGGAGTCTCACTCTGTTGCCCAGGCTGGAGTGCAGTGGCGTGATCGTGGCTCACTGCAACCTCTGCCTCCTGGGTTCAAGCAGTTATCTGCCTCAGCCTCCCAAGTAGCTGGAATTACACGTGCCCCCTAATTTTTTTGTATTTTTAGTAGCGACAGGGTTTCACCATCTTGGCCAGGCTGGTCTTGAACTCCTGACCTTGTGATCCACCCGCCTCGGCCTCCCAAAGTGCTGGGATTACAGGCGTGAGCCACTGCGCCTGGCTGCCCCTACCTATCTTTCTATGTACTGTATCTAGAATCATAATTTTACTCTTCTGAACTGCTTGTGAGTTACTTTACAGACATTACTCCCCTATACTCCTTTGGTGTATATGCTTTGTAAAACCAAGGACATTCTCTTAGATAAGTATAGATAATCATCAAAATTAGGAAATTAACTTTGGTACCAACTATTTTATCTAATCCATAGATCTTATTCCGATTTCACAAATTGTCCCAATAAAGTTTTTCTTTTTTTTTCTTTTCAGAGACAAGGTCTTGCTCTGTTGTCCAGGCTGGAGTGCAGTGGCACAATCATAGCTCACAGCAGCCTCAAGCTCCTGGCCTCAAGTGATCCTTCCACCTCAGCCTCCCAAAGTGCTGGGTTTACAGATATGGGCCACTGTGCCTGGCCCCAGTAAAGTTCTTTAAAGCAAAAGAAAGTCCAAGATTAGACACCATATTTAGTTGTCATGTCTCTTTAGTATCCTTTAATCTAGAACAGCTTCTTCATCTTTCTTTCTTTCTTTTTTTTTTTTTTGAGATGGAGTCTCGTTCTGTCACCCAGGCTGGAGTGCAGTGGTGCAATCTCAGCTCACTGCAAGCTCCGCCTCCCGGGTTCATGCCATTCTCCTGCCTCAGCCTCCCAAGTAGCTGGGACTACAGGCACCCGCCACGATGCCTGGCTAATTTTTTGTATATTTAGTAGAGACAGGGTTTCACCGTATTAGCCAGGTTGGTCTTGATCTCCGGACCTCGTGATCCTCCCACCTCGGCCTCCCAAAGTGCTGGGATTACAGGCATGAGCCACTGCACCCAGCCTCTTTTTTGTTTTTCATGACAACATTTCTGAAGTGTCTAGGCCAGTTATTTTGTAGAAAGTACCTCATTTTGGGTTTGTTTGATGTTTCCTTGTGATGAGTTCTTGTTGTACTAATTTGGCAGAACTATCCCAGAGGTAATGCTCTGTTCATCTCAGTGTGTCATGTCAGGAGGTATGTGATGTCAATTTGTTCCATTTCCCGTGATGTTTACATGGGTCACGTGGCTGATTTGTCGATATGTCTGAGTCCTCCCCCTGGCCCATGAAATCCTTCTCAAGGTCAAAGAGAGACTTGGCCTGATTCATCCTGGCATCATGGTACCTGAGTACTTAGAATGTTGGAAGGTGAGGAATAAACACCTACAGAGCCCCTCCCACGTGCCCAGCTCTGTGGTTGCTTCTCATTTAAGACTCACAGCAACCCTACAATTTATCCTCATTTTACAGGTGTGCTCAGTGAAGATGAATAATTTGCCTAAGAGCACTTGACTGGTAAGTAGCAGATCCAGACTCAAATCCAGGTCTCTCTGCCACTTCCCATAACACGAATTCCCTGGAACTAATACACCTAGTCAACATCATGCAATGCTTTGAATGAATATATTTTTTAAAATTATACAGAAAAATCTAACACCAAGATGACCAAGAAACTTAACACCTTTCTATATCAGCAAGGATTCATTTTTTCCTTCCTTTTTATTCATTTATCCCTTCAACAAATATTTACGGTGGGCTTACTATGCACCAGATGGTGTTATAGGTAACAGGGCTATAATAGTGAATAAACAGCTTACATTCTAAACACTAGAAAACCCAGCTAAGGTCATTTCAACAAGAAAAAGGCTAGCATTAGAGTAGCTTCAAGGTTGGTTAATTTAGTGACTCAAAGGCGTCATGGCTAAGGTTTGGGTTCTCTGAGACTCTTTTAGTCTTCTCCTTAGGTCAACAAGGTGTTTGCTTCAGTTTTAAGCAAGACATCCTCAACGGAAACACAGGGGATGTTCCTGTCATTGTTCCTTTGTATGAGCAAAGAAAGTCTTGCTAGAATCCTCCTGGCTGACTTCCCTCCCACCTCATTGCCAGAACTACCATCATCAGCCCATGCCTAAATCCATACTTGGCAAGAGGATTGAGCCACTATGCCTGGCTTAGGCACTCTGGACTCACACCCCCACCCCACTCCAGACCACCTCTGAGCTCAACCTTCCCCAAAGCATTTGGTCATCAGAAGAGTAGGCAAGTGAACAAAACTGCAACTTTTTTTTTTGAGACGGAGTCTTGCTCTGTCGCCCAGGCTGGAGTGCAGTGGCGCCATCTCGGCTCACTGCAAGCTCCGCCTCCCGGGTTCACGCCATTCTCCTGACTCAGTTTCCCTAGTAGTTGGGACTACAGGTGCCTGCCACCACGCCCGGCTAATTTTTTGTATTTTTCGGGGTTTCATTGTGTTAGCCAGGATGGTCTCAATTTCCTGACCTGGTGATCCTCCCGCCTCAGCCTCCCAAAGTGCAGGGATTACAGGCGTGAGCCACCGTGACTGGCCTGCAACTTTCTTTTAAGAAGGAAATAGGGGAAAGGTTGTTAAATAGGCTACTGACAAAATTTTTCAAATCTCCCCTCTCCTAGTTTACCAAATATTTAGACTCTGTGGCTTCTTAGAAACTCTTGTTTATACAAATATAAATTTGCCTCACTATTATTCCTTGTATTAAGTTCTGCTTCTTTTTACTTACCGTTAAGTCACATAGTATCTTTCTTTATATATTCCTATATCTTGTCCCATTCCAAAATAAGGTCGCTTTTCCATGAGTATACAGAATCTTAGCCAGGGGAGGTTTAAAAAATATCTAACAACTAGTACTAAGATGTTCATTTACCACTGCTTCATGTGGGATCCTGGAGGCTGCTGGGCCAGGCATTTACTATTTAGTTGCCGGATCAGGGGGAGTTCAGGAGGATCCCAGTAGAGGGGCAAGGGAGGCTTGAAGGACACTCCGGCCCTACTATTTACCAGCTGGTATGAAAATACTTATTTTAACAACTAGTATAACAGTCCCCACGTGACAGGCTGGATGTCGGTGCTAATCTGCATGAGAGCCATTTCCAGTGTGAGTATAATGACCACGGCACAATTTTCCCAGCTTCTGTCCCACGGTCGGGCATCTGGGCTGCCTCCAGTTTTAACTGCAATATCAAGCTCAGTTCTACACAACTCTATACTGCTTTTGTTTCATTTTTATATTTTATAAACTTATTTATAAATATGTATTTCATATTTTGTTTCCTTGGAACGTATTTCTCAAAGTGGTATTCCAAGGTCAAAGCGTCTGATCGATTTTATAATTTGACATGGTGATTTTTAAAAGCATTTAACCATGGGTTCAGAAACATCCTTGCCCATTTTTTCACAGACTCCTGTTGCTGGAGAGCTGGCAGGCAGTACGGTATGGTGGAAGGAGGGTGGGTGTTGGAGTAAGGAGAGCGGGGCTCAGGTCTGGGCAGTGTTTCTCTACTAGGAGTGGGGGACTTGGCAGTGTCTTAGCCTCTGTGAAGCTTGGTTTCCCCAACTGTGAAATGTGAAACGGGGAAGGTGCCATCTCGCCCAGCATCAGGCACAGCAGGCATCAGTTGCCTACATCTGTTCCTGATCTTGGCCTGAGGCCCTGGCCATCCTTGTCACACCCTCAACCGTAGCCCATCTTTGTGGAGGGTAGGCTGAGTAACTTGACTTGAACAATTAACTGTCAAAGTGTCAAGGAAGGTGTGGGTTCTGCACCATAAGGAGGTGTGTAGACTGCCATCTTCTGGTGCAAAGTGTTAGTGTCCAGATGATTTAGGGATCGAGCTACTCTCCCTTGTGTCCCCAGGAAGATCTGCCCCCACAGGGGAAGCTGCAAGAAAAGGGGTGGGGATGTTCTCCCAACACAGGCTGGCCCTAGAGTCTGGTACTTTTAGGTGATGTCCTCCTTCTGCCAGTGACACTGAGAGAGAGGAAGATGCTGGGTTTTGAAAGGCTGCTTGTAAATGAAGGTGCTTTTTGAGACTGTGGAGGTGATGGCAAAAAGTATCTTTGTGAAAACAGGAGGTCTATATCAGCAATTTATTAAACCAGTTCAGAGAGGCTGACAGCAGTGGTCGATCAGTCCACAAATATTTACAGAGCGCCTACCATGTGGCAGACACATGCTCTGGCAAACGCTGTTGAACGAGACAGGCAGGGTTCCTGCTCTCATTGTCTAGTGGGAAACCTTGGTGATAAGGTTCATTCTTTTTTAACTGATATGCTTTCTTTTATTTAGTTGGAGATAAACAGAAAATTAAAAGTAATTTAAACCATAATATTTTGCCTCTCAAACACTACAGCCAATTTTATTTCAATACCTTCCAGTCCTTTCAGATGTGTATGCACACTTTTAGCAGAGCTATAATCATAATGCATACGTGATCCTGAAGTTTGTTGTATTTGACTGATAATAAACATCTCTACATTGCTATCAATCTTCATAATTATCCTTATCGCTGTATAAGAGGCAAATGTGTGGCTGTATCAAAATCTATATAGCAATTCCCTCAAGTTTAGACTTTTTTTTTTTTTCTATAATAGATATTGTTGATGTTGACTTCTTCTTTATGGAGGTTTTTTGTTTTTGTTTTTGTTTGTTTGTTTGGAGATGGAGTCTTGCTCTGTCACCCAGGCTGGAGTGCGTTGGTGTGATCTCGGCTCACTGCAACCTCCAACTCCCGGGTTCAAGCTATCCTCCTGCATCAGCCTCCTGAGTAGCTGGGACTACAGGAGCCCGCCATCACCCCTGGCTAATTTTTGTATTTTAGTAGAGATGGGGTTTTACCATGTTGGCCAGGCTGGTCTCGAACTCCTGACCTCAGGTGATCTTCCTGCTTTGGCTTTCCAAAGTGCTGGGATTACAGGCATGAGCCACTGTGCTGGCCTCTTTATGCAGATTTTTATTGCATTACTGCTGAATAATCATGGATATAGTTCTTCCTATGTGTTTCTATATTAGTTCCCAAAGGAATTATTACTAATTTCCAATGCCACCAATATTGTATCAGTAAATCAATTTTGCTACAACATCAGGTACATTGAATATTGTTGCTTTAAGGCATTTTTGAAAATATTTTTAAATAGAGTCCCAAATTTGCTTTCTGCAGCATATCTTTGGATGCCAGTAGGCAGGTTTTTTTTTTTTTTTGCACATGTGCTATTTATAATTGCTCTTGTGTGAATGTCTGTTTATATTGTGGTTAAAAATTTGAATGAGTCCCTTGTTTGATGGCTTTTCTTAAAAGAGAGAAAAGCAATAGAAGATTGCATTATTGTAGTGCAGAGGGTCAGAATGGCACATAGGGTGTTACTCATTGGGTTAATAGCTCTGTCTGGAATCTTCCCAAGAAAGCTCAGCTGTTCCAGGATCTAGAGTGCAAATCTCTTCTGCTGCCCAGAACTGCTAAGCAAGAAAAGTGATTCTATAACACCCTTGGTGTGCTTGATTCAGGCATGGAAATGACATTATTTCTCAGTGTTTATGAAAAAGAGTTGGACACCAGCCTAGGTTACAATAATGCAAATGAAAGGTATGCGATTGGAGAGTTGTTTCCTAGTGTCTTGGCAAAATGCATGGCATCCTTGAGTGTCTCAGGTGGGAGAAGGCCTCTTCAGATATGGCCTAAACCAGAGAAATGAAGTGACTTGCAGAAGCTCACACAGCAAGCCAGAGAAGGACTAAACCCCTAGCTGGCATCTATTTTAAATGAACCTGTGATTCTCTCCTTCCGGGCTTCCTCTCCTCTCCATTCCTTCTTCTCCCACCCATGGCCTGCCTCCTCCCAGCCTGCATAATTACCAAAGCACGCTCTGGGAGTACCTTCTGCCTTGGGAGTAGGTTTCCTTTTCTTACATACCCTCCAACAAGACCTCTGGGCCTTTCTCTCCGGGAATTCAAAGTACTGTGCCACGCAGTGTTCTGTGCAGTAGCTAAAATATTTTGCCAGCACACAAGATCTTCTCCTCAAAGAAGACTGCGGATGTTAGAAGCTGGGCCTGTGTGAGGGTGGGAGATCTTGACTTTGCCAGGAAGGCTTTTGGTTTAAAATCTTGCCAGGCATGGTGGCTCATGCGTATAATCCCAGCACTTTCTGAGGCCGAGGCAGGTAGATCACCTGAGGTCAGGAGTTTGAGACCAGCCTGACCAACATGGTGAAACCCTGTCTCTACTAAAATTACAAAATTAACCAGGTATGGTGGCGCATGCCTGTAATCCCAGCTACTTGGGAGGCTGAGGCAGGAGAATCACTTGAACCTGGGAGGGAGAGGTTGCAGTGAGCTGAGATCATGCCATTGCACTGCAGCCTGGGCAACAAGAGCAAAACTCCGTCTAAAAAAACAAAAACAAAAAAACCCACCTCACTACTATTTTCTGGGAAGATTAGATGGAGAAAAGAACATTTGATTAACACTTACCGTGTAGTAGGCACTACCTCCCTTAATTTCCTAAAAACACCTATGAAGTCAGAGATTTAGAAGTGAAGGTTATGAGAGGTTAGGGAACTTGATCGGCTCCCACAGCTTATGAACCAGTTGCTAATCCACTGGTTCTGGAAAGGCTGATCAGAATCACCTCGAGCGGGGAGAGTTTCCAACTGGTGCTCACATATGTTTCCCAGTGAGAACAGCTGCACCCTATGGTGCTCAAGGTAGGATTCATGTGCCAGGACACCACCCCACAGACATCCTGGTCTAGACAAGTGTCAACAAACTGATGAGGTATAGCAGGAGCTAGAAATCCATATAGAGGGTTTGTGGCAAAGCCAAAGAAAAGAGCATCTGGAAAAGTTCCTTTGGGAAGAAAAAATAGAAGAATCCTAAAGATTGGGGCAAGGGGAGCATAACTCAAGGCCAGAGAAGGGAGAGGCTTGGTGGGTGGGAGGGTGCAAGGGGGCAGGGCCCAGGACAGGCTGACCTGTTCCCAGGAAGGTTGCTGGGGGTGGGAGGATGTGGCAGGGCTTGGGATAGGGAGGGGGCACCTGGACAGAATCTCTGTCTACCACACTTGGAACAGGCAGGCAGCAGCTGTGCTAGGTGGAGCACTTGACCAGGAGATTTAAGATGCAGTTCTGGCTGTGTAGCCTCAGACAAGTCACATTAGCTGTCTGTGACTTGGTTTCTTTCTCATTAAAAATAGGCATAAAAATAATCTTCTCTGCCTGCCTCTCAGTGGGATTATAGGAACTGACTGAGTTAACTCATATAAAAGTGTTTCATAAACTGTAAAACACTATACAAATGTCACAGAAGGATTATTAGATACAGCAGTAAGTTCTAATTCATTATTATTCAGAATTCCAGCAACTCAGCTTGTTCTTGGCTGTGTTTTATTGACAAGGCAGCATCTGATGCCCATTGAGATTCTGCTCATTAAAGCCTGCCACACAGAGAGGCCTCCGTGTTAGCACCCCTCCCCACCCCCGCTCCTTTGTCCTGATGTTCTTACACCCTCAGTCCAACTAGGATGGATCTCAGCTACATAGAAAAATCTCTGATAGTGGTCTCACTGTCCTTGAAAAAAGCCTAACCCTCCTTCTTAAAAAAAGTTTTTGGTGAAAGCTTCATTCATACAAGAATATATATATAATGTGTAAGTACAGTTTAAGGAATAACAATAAAACAAACCGCACACTAAACTTTAGAAAAAATAACTACCAGTGCCTGCAAAGCTCCTATTGTTCTTCCCTGATGCATTCTCTTCACTCTCCTATCCTCGATTTTACATTAATCTTCCTCTTGCTTTTTATTTTTTTGAGACAGGGTCTCACTCTGTCACCCAGGCTGGAGCGCAGTGGTGTGATCACGGCTCATTACACCTTTGATCTCCCGGGCTCGATTGATCCTCCCACTTCAGCCTCCCAGGTGGCTGGGACCACAGGCATGTGCCACCATACCTGTTTACTTTTTTATTTTTATTTTTAGAGATGCAGTTTCACTATGTTACCCAGGGAGGTCCCAAACTCCTGGAGTCAAGCAATTCTGCCTCAGCCTCCCAGAGTGCTGGGATTATAGGCATGAGCCACTGCGTTCAGCCTCTCTTACTTTTTAGAAAGAACTTTACCTTATAAATATTATCCCTAGTTTTTCTTGCCTCTAAACTTTTATCAAGGGGATCATACTGTAAGTATTCTTTTATAACTTGCTTTTTGCATCTGTGATCTATGTTGATGGGTACAGCTGTAGTTTATTCATTTTCACAGCTATATAGTTTCCACTATGGGAATGTGTCAGAATTTATTCCTCCTACAGCAAATGGACATTTCAGTTGTTTCCAATTTGGGACTATTTCAAACCATGCTTGTTTATTTCTCCTACTGCCTATATATGAGAGTTAATATTTATCTAGAAGTGGAATTACTGAGTCATAAGCTATGTGTGTCTTTAATTTTATCAGATAAGGCCAAACTGTAACTCTCCTACCAACCATGTATGAGAATTCTCATTGTTCTACATCCCTGCCTCTGCTTGATATTGCCGTGTTTTAAATTTCTGCCAGCCTCGTGGCTGTGGAATTGTATCTAATTTTTATTTTAGTTTGCATTTCCCTTATTACTAAGGAGGCTGACCATTTTTTCATATGTTGGTGGTCTTTTTGTATTTCCTTATTCCTGAAATGCCTGTTCATGTCTTTTCCCCATTGAAAAAATTAAATTGTTCATTCTTATTGATTTGTCGAAGTTTTAAAAATAGATTCTGGACAGGAATTCTTCGCCGGTTGTAGGTGTTAGAGTGATCCAGTCCAGTCTCTGGATTGTCTTCTCTCTCTGTGTCATGTTTTTTTATGACTAGAAGTTCTTAATTTTAGTGCAGTCGCCCTTCCTCTTTTCCTTGAACTTTTGGTGTCTTGTTTAATTAGTGATTTTTTACCTGACGCCCTAAAAACGGTCTGGATTTTCTTCTAAAAGTTTCAACATTCCAAATGTCTTTCTTGGGACTGCTCTGCCTACTGAGCTCCTGAATCTTTCCACAAAATGCTTCTGCAAGCCGGAGGTTATTTCTATTCCAATGGGCCTCCTCTCTGCACAGAGGCCCCCGAGTTCTGCCAAGTGCCCAGAGAAAGGCTCCATTCACAGGGCGGGCTGCTCTCCGTGGCCGCGAGTGTCCCGCGCTCTCTGCCGGCCGCAGGCCCCTAGGAGGCGCCTTTGCTCCAGGCCTGGAGCTCCCTCCCGGGGCTCCTCTTGCACCCTGCTCCTGCCCGGGGCGCCCTTCCCCCCTGCAGACGGCGGGAGCGGCATCTCCTCTGCGCGGAGCCAGGATCTCTGCATGGGGCCACCGCACTTGGGCCTCGCTAGCCTAGTCCTGCCCCTGACCCGCTGAGGCTGGGCCTCTCTTCCCATTCCTGCTTCCTCAGTCCTGCTTTCAAATCTACCATCTCACCTCCTGCTTGGACGCCTTTCTTGGAATCCTCTTGATTCCTCCCTTCTTGTCTTTCAGGGAGGCCCCGCAGTAACATTCTTTTATGGGTCAGATGCTGCTGAGGTTTCAACCTATCCCAAACTGTTACAGCATGTAACTGACGAAACTGCAGGCTCTCCAAAGGATCAGACACTAGGGAGCCACAAAAGGTACAAAACCAAAGGGGACACCGCATGTTTCAATGTTTGATTTTGCCTGACATTTCCCGCTCCACCAGTTAATAGCTGGCTCCACGGTCTCCTCTTTCTTCAGTTTCCTTATCTGGAAGGCTGAGTTAATAATCACTACCTTACCGTTCTTGTAAGGATGAAGTAAGATAACTTGGGTAAGGTTCACGGTGCCTGGCACATAATAGGGACCCACAAATATTAGTTTCCCTTTGTCTTAGTTTGAGATCCCAAAATACACAGCCAGAGGCCAAGCTTAGGCACAAATGCTTTTTTGGTTGGTTTCATCTCACGGACGCAAGAGTGGAGGAAAAAGAGAAACAAGCCAGGCAGGCAGGAACCACAGATCCAGGGAGGTGTGGAGGGGCCAAAGCAGGTCAGGGGCCATGCGGGGTTTCTCTGGAGAGGCTGCGTGGAAACCCGGGAGGAGAAGAGAGCACTCTACCTGCCGGTGCCTGCCCACCTCCTATCTCTCATTAATCAAAGTTCACCTTTTGGGAGGTTGAGTCCCCTGCATTCTAGCTGTTTCCCTGGGAGACTTTCTGGAGGACTTCTCAAGAAGCCAGACCTGCCTCAGGTCTGAGTGCCTGAGCTACTGCAGCTCCTGTTGCAGTGCGAGGAATGAGAACCGCACCACACCCTGACCCTTGTCCTTAGGGGAGCCCAAGGCAACCAGTGGCATTAGCAGATGCGGTGATGGGGGTGACTGTTAGGAATCCATGACCTCAGGAACAATGTGAGTTACCAATTGTGTGTCTGGCCTTGGTGGGTTCTTGGTCTCACTGACTTTAAGAATGAAGCCGCGGACCCTCACGGTAAGTGTTACAGTTCTTAAAGGTGGTGTGTCTGGAGTTTGTTCCTTCTGATGTTTGGATGCATTGAGAGTTCTTTCTTTCTGGTGGGTTCGTGGTCTCACTGGCCTCAGGAATGAAACTGCAGACCTTCCCAGTGAGTGTTACAGCTCATAAAGGCAACGCGAACCTAAAGAGCAAAAAAACAAAGCTTCCACAGTGTGGAAGAAGATCCTAGCCAGTTGTCACTGTTGGCTCGGGCAGCCTGCTTTTATCCCCTTATCTGGCCCCACCACACACTGCTGATTGGTCCATTTTACAGAGAGCTGATTGGTCCGTTTTGACAGAGTGCTGATTGGTGCATTTATAATCCCTCAGCTAGACACAAAAGTTCTCCAAGTCCTCACTAGATTAGCTAGACACAGAGCACTGATTGGTGCATTTACAAACCTTGAGCTAGACACAGGGTGCTGATTGGTGTGTTTACAAACCTTGAGCTAGACACAGAGTGCTGATTGGTGTATTTACAGTCCCTTAGCTGGACATAAAGGTTCTCTAAGTCGCCACCAGATTAGCTAGATACAGAGTGCTGATTGGTACATTTACAAACCTTGAGCTAGACACTGATTGAGTGCTGATTGGTGTATTTACAATCCCTTAGCTAGACATAAAGGTTCTCCAAGTCCCCACTAGACTCAGGAGCCCAGCTGGCTTCACCCAGTGGATCCTGCACCAGGGCCGCAGATGGAGCTGCCAGCCAGTCCCAACCGGGTGCTGCGGAGCAGGAGGCAGTGCTCCTCAGAGAGGCTCGGGCCCTGAGGGGTTGGGAGGGGGAGAGAGGGAAGGAAGGCTCGGACATGGCGGGCTGCAGGTCCTGAGCCTTGCCCCGCGGGGAGGCAGCTGAGGCCCGGTGAGAATTGCAGCCCAATGCTGGCAGGCCGGCACTGCTGGGGGACCCAGCGCACCCTCCACAGCTGCTGGCCGGGGTGCTAAGCCCCTCATTGCCCAAGTCCAGCAGCACCGACCGGCTGCTCCCAGTGCAGGGCCCGCCGAGCCCACGCCCGCCTGGAACTGGCGCTGGCCGGCGATGGCCGCATGCAGCAGCCCAGTTCCGGTCCCTGCCTCTCCCTCCACACCTCCCCACAAGCAGAGGGAGCTGGCTCCGGCCTCGGCCAGCCCAGAGTGGGGCTCCCTCAGTGCAGAGGCGGGCTGAAGGGCTCCTCAAGCACGGCCAGAGTGGGCGCGGAGGCTGAGGAGGCACTGAGAGTGAGTGAGGGCTGCCAGCACGCTGTCACCTCTCAACAGGACCACTCTGGCCAAGAAGCAGGGTGAGGGGCCCAGGTGCGGGATGGGAAAGGCAAGTGAGCTGAGTGGATCTGTGGCGTGAGTAGACTGCATTTGGTACACCTGTCACTTTTCTTGTGCTCATGCAAGCTCTGCTTCCCAAGACATCTCACACCAGGCATATTCACATTCATCGAATACCAATAGGGGTACAGAGATGAATGAAGCAGGCATGAGGTCTATGGTTTCATGAACTAAAAAATATTGTATTTCAGAAGGATGGGGTGTTTTTGCTCACATCATTGTCCAGTGCAGGTCAGTGGTTCTCCCGAGTGGCTCTCCTCCATGTGGTGACTCGGGGATCCTGGCTGCCTTCATCTTCTGAAACCATCATCTATACCATCCCAGTCACTGTGAAAGGGGCAGAGAGGATTGACAGCTCTCATGAGAGCTTTTAAGGGCCACATCACTTCTGCCTACATTTTCTTTGTTAGAATTCAAGTTCAAAGCCAATCTAACAGCAAAGGAGTCCAGGAAAAGTAGTTTTCCTTTGTGTCTAGGAGGAGGAACAGCATAGGAAAACACAGCATTGTCTCTACCACAGAATAAAGAGAAGTTAAGGTATGACCTCTGTCTCAGAGGACATCAGGATCTAGCTGGGGAGAAAGAGCAACTCGAAGGAAAAGTTGAATCACAAAACATGATTGCAAATGCTGTGTCAACAGTATTCGGAAAATAGCAATAATAGTGAAAAAAAACAGGCTGGGCACAGTGGCTCATGCCCATAATTTCAGTACTTTAGGACGCTGAGGCAGAAGGATTTCTTGAGTCCAGAAGTTCGAGGCCAGCCTGGACAAAATGGTGAAATCACGTTTCTACAAAAATATAAAAAGTAGCCAGGCGTGACAGCAGGTGCCTGTAATCCCAGATACTTGGGAAGCTGAGGTGGGAGAATTGCTTGAACCCAGGAGGCGGAGGTTGCAGTGAGCTGAGATTGTGCCGTTGCACTCCAGCCTGGGCGACAGAGCGAGACTCCGTCCCTTCCCCTCTCCCCCTCCCCAAAAAAATACTGTAAGAGTTCATAGGACCAAGAGTGGACCAGAATAGTTGAATAAGGGTTTATGGAGAAGGTGGGACTCAAATTGGATTTCGAAGGACGGGTAAGATTTAGCCACAGAATAGGAACTATTCTGCAGGTGGGGGAAGCAGCATAAACCAAAGGTCACACTGGAGAAGGCAGGAAAGAGGTAATCCTGGTTAAGTACAGGCACTAAGGAGTCCTCTTGATTGCTGGCCAGGGAAGAGGTTCCTATGGAGGGACTGGGGCAGAGTAAGGGAGGGCTGAACAACAGTTAGAGAGGCTTCCTAGCAATTTGCCTCCCTCTCCTGTGCTGAAGTATTTCAGTGTTTTAACAACCAGAATGGCCCCATCAGTGCATGTAGGCTGAACATCTGCCCTGTGTTAAAGACTTACAGTGGCTGAGGATGGAAAGAAAGGTTGGAACTAAATTGTGATAGACTTTGAATGCCAGCATGTTTGAGATTTCCAAAACAGACGAACGTCGTTTATTTTCATAGACAAAGCTTAGAGACACCTCCTCCCAATAATAACCAATAATAAACAAATGATTACATAGAAATAAATGATAGTGCATTCCTATGATAGGATACTCTGTAATCATTAAAATCCAGCTTCTGAAGACTTTCAATGACAGAATAAATGAAAACATAGAAAACTAGAGTATAATATCAATTTAGTAAAGAAGAAATATAAAAATATCAAGACTAAAAGAATAAACATCTAACTGGAAATAGTGGTTATTTTTTAAATTGACAAATAAAAATTGTATATATCAGTTACAACATGTTTTGAAATATGTATAATTAGTGGTTATTTTTGGATGGTAGTACTATCATTGATGTTTCTTTTCATCAAACTTTTTTATGTTTTGACTTTTTCTATAATGAACACATTACTTTTATAGTGAAAATATATAATAAATGTTATTCCACAAAAGTAAAGTATAAACATGTGGAGTTTGGTACAGTGGTTGCCATTGCTATTGTTTTATTCTTTCTTGCAGGTGAATCCCATTCTCTTTTTGCAGTACCCAAGAGCTGGATGCCTACATGATGAAGTCCACAGTGGCTGAGCACCTTCTGTCCCTGGGATCTCAGACTCTGCCTGCCACAGAGCAGATGACTGGAAAACCCTCCCCACTTGCTGTCATTATTCCTGAAAGGTCTTCAGGTGTGCCAGCAATTCTCAGAGTGAATATCTACACCAGAAAAGCACATAACTATCATGAGCATAAGATGTGGGAGTGCCACGGAGTGACCATAGAAGTATAGACAGTAAGATCACAGCCAGATACAACTTCTTGTTTTATAGATGAGAGACCTGAGGCCCAGAAAGAGGAAGGCACTTGCCCATGGTCACACAGTGAGTTAGTGAGACTGGAGCCCAGGTCTCCAGGGTTCTGTGCAGTGCTAGTCACAGGCTGTTAGGCAATTGGCTTTCCTGGGTTCTGGTCAAATTCATTTTTTGCCTACTCTGCCGCATCTACACAGTCAGATGTGATTTGGGTTAAAGTTCATTGAATCATGTCTATTTCTTGTCTGTTCAGTTTTGTGGCTCCCTGGGTCTCTTTGACTAACTTCTGTTCTTTTAAAATCCAATATGGTGTCAATACATGGTGAAAATATTCTCTGCAAACAGTCTGGTACTTCCTCAAAAAGTTAAACATAGAGGTACCATATGACCCAGCAATTCTCCTCCTAAGCATATACCCAAGAGAACTGAAAACTTGTTCACACAAAATATGCACTCATATATTCAGCAGCATTATCCATAATAGTCAAGAAGCGGAAACAATCTAAATGTCCATCAACTGATGAATGGATAAAGAAAATGTGCCATGTCCATACCACGAGATATTATGTGGCAATAAAAAGGAACAAAGTACTGATCCATGCTACAATACAGATGGACCTTGAAAACATTATGCCAAGTGAAAGAAGGCAGTCACTAAAGACCGCATATCGTATCATTCCATTTCCATAAAATGTCCAGAATACGCAAATCCATAGAGACAAAAAGTAGATTAGTGGTTTAGGGGTTTTCAGGGGCTGGGGGTGGGGCAATGGAAAGTGACTGCTAATGGATGTGGAGTTTCCTTACTGGCTGATGAAAATTAGATAGTGGTGATCATTGCCTAACTCTGTGAAAAAAAAAATATATATATGTATATATATACCAACACTTTAAAAGGATGAATTTTGGCTGGGCACGGTGGTTCACACCAGTAATCCCAGCATTTCGGGAGGCCAAGGCGGGTGGATCATTTGAGGTCAGGAATTCAAGAACAGCCTGGCCAATATGGTGAAACCCCATTTCTACTAAAAATACAAAAATTAACCGGTGGTAGTGGCACATACCTGTAATCCCACCTACTTGGGAGGCTGAGGCAGGAGAATCGCTTGAGCCTGGGAAGCAGATGTTGCGGTGAGCTGAGATGGCGCCACTGCACTCCAGTCTGGGTGACAAGAGTGAGACCCTGTCTCAAAAAAAAAAAAAAAGACAAAGACAAGAAAAGAAAAAAACAAGGATGAATTTTATGGGATCTAAATTACATTTTAACAGAGATAGTCTCTGATTAAAACCCAAGAAAAATGAAATTGGAGGAAATCCACAAAGAGAAAAGTGTTATAATATGAAGATGTACACTTCAGCTAGACTACACTTCAGCTAGACTTATAAATGCCTAAAAAGAACATTTATAAGTAGGTTTTCTACTCTAAAAAATGGAGTGGAATGGTGGAATGTGTCCTGCCTTATAAAGTAGCTACTCAGATGTGAATTAGAATCCCAGTTCCTCTACTAACTGGTTGCATGACCTTGGTCAAGTTACCTACCCTTCATCAACCTGTTTCTTCATCCATTAAATGGGATAATAAAGTCTCTCTTACAGGTAATGGCATGTACTGTGTCAGCAGTCACCCTGAGACTGCAATGTTGGGGGCAGTTTCACTCTCAAGCAGTGTCTGGAAACTTTTCTGAGTGCTTCTTAAACTGTAACATGCATTGGAGTTCTTTCTTTCACCTTAGCTTTTCTCAAACTCTGTAGGTTTAGTGACTAAGTACAAGGCTTCTCAAACAAAAATGTGCATAGAATCACTTGGGAATCTTGTTAAATTGCAGAATCTGATTCACAGGTCTGGGATGGGGTCTGAGATTCTGCATTTCTAAAAATCTCCCAGGCGATGCTGTTGTTTCTGGTCCTTGGAAACATCTGACTAGTATGGTTCTAAGTCACCGGAAATGTGAAGCTAGAATGATTTATAGAACCATCCTCGAGTAGCAAAATCAACTGGGTTTTATAACTGAAATACTTTACAAAAATACAGTCCAAAATAGTGTTAAAAATTTTTTAAAAATTCCTTTTAGAGGCCGGGTGCAGTGGCTCACGCCTGTAATCCCAGCACTTTGGGAGGCCAAGCAGGCAGATCACCTGAGGTCAGGAGTTCAAGACCAGCCTGATCAACATGGAGAAACTCTGTCTCTACTAAAAATACAAAAACTAGCCGGGTGTGATAGTGCACGCCTGTAATCCCAGCTACTCCAGAGACTGAGGCAGGAGAATCACTTGAACCTGGGAGGCAGAGGTTGTAGTGAGCTGAGATCGCGCCATTGCACTCCAGCCTGGGCAACAAGGGGGAGACTCTGCCTCAAAAAGAAAAAAAAATCGTTTCCTTTTAGATATTCACAGAAATTTCTGCAGCCTTCTCTGAGGGTCCAGAGTTAACATGAAATTCTAATTTGAACCACAAAAATTAATAGCAACATGTATGCTTGTATGAAGTGTCAACATTTTCCAAGTGTAACTTGCATCTAAAGTCTCCTTTATTCCACTTAGAACAGGTCTGGGAGGTAGGCAGAGTATGAGTGATTATCTCTATTTTGTAGATGACAAACATTGAGTTTCAGGTAGGTTAAGTGATCTATTAAGGCCACTTAGATTGTCCCTGGCTGAGCCGGGGCACATGCAAGACCACACCTCCCTGTACCTGAGACCTGGGCCCACCCCACTTATCATGACTTGTCACAGGATTCTGTGCAACTTCAGATCTTCCCCCTGGTCCTGGGGCTATAAATAAGGCAACTTTGGGGATAAAGAGGCAAAAGAGGCTGGGTATGGTGGCTCATGCCTGTAATCCTAGTGTTTTGAGAGGCTAAGGCGGGAGGATCCTTGAGGCTAGGAGTTTGACACCAGCCTGGGCAACATAGTGAGACCCCATCCCTAAAAAAAAAATATAGGCAAGAGAGAGGACCCCTAGTAAAGTGTGTCCTCAGATATGCAAGATAATAGAGCTAGTAATATTTCTTCCCTTCCTCTCCTTGGCCCCCACCCCACAATTCAGAATTTTAAAATGTCAGTCTTGCCTACACTAAAACAAGCATGTTTGGGATCCAAACACCCATCCTGCTATCTTCTTTCCCCTGCTGTTTACAGGAAAGCAGGAAGGCTGCAGGTCTCCAGCCTTCCTTTCATATGGCACACCACAGCCTAGCTGATGCAGGCTCCAGAAAACTCTCAGGCCTTTGCAGGGGGAGTGGAGGGAAAACAAACTCTCTTCAGAGTTGGAGTTTCTCTCTGCTAACTCAGTAAGTTGGATATTCATAAGTCTAAGAGTATGACTTTCAGCATTGTAGGTTTCAACCTGGGGAGGTTTAAAAATGAAGTCTGAGCCCCACCCCCAGAAATCTGGGATTTTGAAAAGCTTCCCAGGCATTCTAGCATATAGCTAGGGTGGCAAACTGCTGAACCATGGCCAAGAATTTCAATAGACCCCACCTCCTACCCTGCTCTACAGGCAGGTTACTTCTATCCACTCTATCCCACATACAGAGATTATGGTCACTCTGAATTGAAATGTTGTATAAATTCCACTCCTCACAAATGAGGTCACGTGTGTAAAGCGTGGGCTGGAAAGGAGACGGGTTCATCTCTTAGCTTCACCACTTGCTATTAGCAAGGCTATACAGGGAGGGAGTTACAGGCACAGGCCTTCTGGGCCTGCATCCCGACTCCACTGCTAACTAATTTAGTGACTCTGGACACACTGCTAAGCCTTTCTAAGCCTCAGTTTCCTGATCTATGAAATGGGGCTGTGGGTTGTTGAAGGGTTGCAGGGCTGGGAAGAGAGCACAATGGCATGGCCTGAGCATGAGTGTCTCTTTATATTTCCCAGCCTCAACACCTCACTTTCCTCACCCTGGTCACTGTTTCAAGAGGACACAGGAGTTGACTAGGCCGGGCGCAGTGACTCATGCCTGTAATCCCAGCACTTTAGGAGGCTGAGACAGGAGGATTTCTTGAGGCCAGGAGTTTGGGACCAGACTGGGTAACATGGCAAACCCTGTCTCTACAAAAAGTACAAAAATTAGTTGGGCATGGTGGCGCCCATGGTCCTAGATACTTAGGAGGCTGAGGTGGCAGAATCACTTGAGTCCAAGAAGTCGAGGCTGCAGTGAGCCAAGATTGCACCACTGCACTACAGCCTGGGCAACACAGCGAGACTGTCTCAAAACAACAGCAACGACAAAATAAAATAAATGTTGACCGGTAGCAGGAGAGGGGTCCAGCACCCATCTCCTAAATCTGCTGACCCACTCTATATATTATTCCACCCAATCAAATTAAATTGCATTTCTTCCTATTTAAGCTCACATCAACAACCCGATTCCATCCCTCTATTCCACTTCACTCTCCATCCCACCCAGCCCTGGCAGCTTTCCTAACTGGTCAAAGCAACTGAATTTCATTCAGTTCAATTATTCTATATCGCTCTACTCATAGAGTTGCCAGATTTAACAACAACCATAACAACAAGATACAAGATGCCCAGTTAAATTTGAATTTTAGGTAAGCATTGAGCAATTATTGTAGTACAAACATGTTCTGTGCTACATTCAAATTTGTATTTGAGATCTTTTAAAATAAAAATTCCAATTTCAGCAAAATGTACTTTATCTGGCAACCCTACCCTAATATCACTGCTTGGGAAGAGTTGGCTCTGTGCCTCTGGGGCTTTTTCTTTCCCACATTATAGCGCTTGGATTGTAAGACAAATTATAACTGTTTCCCTGCAGACTGGGAGCAAGTAGGAGACATGTATGCAATTAATATTTCTTTTTTTAAATTACTTAGCATAGTTCCTGGTACTATTTGTGGAAGGTAGAAAGGAAGGGAGAGGCTGGGCGCAGTGGCTCACGCCTGTAATCCCAATACTTTGGGAGGCCGAGGCAGGCGGATCACAAGGTCAAGAGATTAAGATCATACTGGCTAACATGGTGAAACCCCGTCTCTACTAAAAAAACAAAAAATTAGCTGGGCGTGGTGGCAGGCACCTGTAGTCCCAGCTACTCAGGAGGCTGAGGGATGAGAATGGTGTGAACCCGGGAGGCAGAGCTTGCAGTGAGCCGAGATCACGCCACTGCACTCCAGCCTGGGTGACAGAGCAAGACTCTGTCTCAAAAAAAAAAAAAAAAAAAAGGGAGAAAGACAGAGATGAAGAGATGAAGGGGAAGAGTATCCCCAGGTCTGAAGCCCCAATAGTACCTTTCAAGAATGGGACTCGAGTGGTGGCCTTGGCCCCTTCTATCTCATTCTAATGCCCGCAGCTCTGGTCAGGGCAGAAATCTCTGTGGCTCTATGAAAGATTGTCTTGGGGCAATTATCTTGGTAGGCACATTGTTGGCTTTAACATATGGGACTGTATGGTGGACGCACCTGACGGCGATGCATACCCTGAGTCTACCCTGAGAATGACCCTGTATGGCGGACGCACCTGAATGCAGTTCCGAGCTAAGGAATCCAGGAGTGGCCAACCCGAGTCATTCCTTATTTAGGAGGAACATCTGAGCCCCTGGCCCTTCCTGTGGAACGCGTACAGGAAATTGAGGCCCTTCGTTTTGTCTTAATGAAGGTTGCCAGGTGGAGGTTGCTAGGGGGAGGGTACTAAGTGAAAATGCTATGTAAACTACATGCCTTTTGCAAACAGTTGCAGTTCTCCTGTCCAGCCTGCCAACACTGGACTCTTTCCCCTGTATGTAAGCCCTTAATAAAACCCCATGTGGGGCCGGGCGCGGTGGCTCATGCCTGTAATCCCAATACTTTCGGAGGCTGAGGCGGGCGGATCACAAGGTCAGGAGATCGAGACCATCCTGGCTAACACGATGAAACCCCGTCTCTACTAAAAATACAAAAAATTAGCCGGGCGTGGTGGCGGGCGCCTGTAGTCCCAGCTCCTCGGGAGGCTGAGGCAGGAGAATGGCGTGAACCCGGGAGGTGGAGCTTGCAGTGAGCCGAGAATGCGCCACTGCACTCCAGCCTGGGTGACAGAGCGAGACTCTGTCTCAAAACAAACAAACCAACAAACCCATGTGTCCTTCACTGGCTCTGGGCCTCTTCTTCAGCCTTTTGAGCCTGGTGCCATTCCCCAGTGGAGTCGATAGGGGTTTGGCACAGCAGGGATCAATCCAGTAACCCTGCCCTCCCCCCACCCATGGGAGGAGATAGTAAAGAATGGTCTCACTTTATATCAGCTGTACTCCCTACAAAGTTAATCATCACCCCATCCCAATGCATCTTGCAGAGATTAGAGGTGGAGTGGTGGGGTTGTGGGGGAGAAATGAGGTACTGGCGCTGCAGAAATGGCGCTGTGCCTTTCAGAAAGTTTATACAGGGGTAGCTGACCCCACAGCTGGAGGTGCTCTAAAAATGTTAAACGTTTCCAGCTGTTGGCTCTTGGGAAATTCTGGAAATGAGGAAAATCCCACTATCATGTCCTTAAAATACAAGGAGGCAGGTGCTACACCAAGGACGTTTACCAACAGGACGGGGCAGGGCCACCTCTGCTTGGCTGGGGGGTGGGGGGGGGGCGGGGCTGAGGTTGGACAGTGACTTGAAGAAGCCAGGCACTTGCTCAGAGAGGGGAGGGGCCTTCCAGCCAGAGAAGAGTATTTGCAAAGATCCTGGCAGGAAGGACAGGAAAGAGTCAGGAATCCTGGCCTGGCTGGCTGGTAGAGTGCCTGGGGGCAGAGGAAGGAGACGCTTCTGGAAAGTGGGTTGCAGACACTTGTGAGGGTTATGACTGCCCAAGTAAGGGGCATGGCCTTTTGTTGACTTAAAGGGGCACTCAGAGTCTTTAGGTAGGAGAGTAACATAATAAAATGTGTGTTGTTTCAACTTTTTTGCATATTATCTCTTTATGATAAAGGGTATTACAATGGCCTATATGTTTAAACATTTTACATTTCTAACACTTGTTTTTAAAATTATAGGGTGTGCAACATTCCAGAACAAAAATTTCCATGGGATTTTATAGAACAATTAAGAGGAGATACATTCTTTGTGCAGCTATTTTAATATAGTAGTCTGCTGTATATACTTTTTCATTTCTATTAAATTATAAGGGGTACTAAGTAATTGTAAAGTCTGAATAAATCTATGTTTATAGAAGAATATTGCCGAGGTCAACACAAATTACTATTTTTATTTGCATTTTCAATTAAAAGATTAACTTTAAAAACCTCACCCAGTGACTCCTGACATGTACAGTGCTTACTTGACACAATATTTTCCCACTTCTGCAGTAACATAGGCAAATAATTCAGTAACTTTTGTGCTTTTAGAAACAACAGCCAAGTTTCAGAAAAAAAAGTATTTTATCTGGTTCTTCACAGCTCACCTTGAATATTATTTGTTGTCGTTTTTTTTTTTTTTTTTTTTGAGACGGAGTCTCGCTGTGTCACCCAGGCTGGAATGTAGTGGCGCGATCTTGGCTCACTGCAACTTCCGCCTCCCCGGTTCAAGCGATTCTCTTGCCTCAGCCTCCCGAGTAGCTAGGACTACAGGCCCATGCCACCACACCTGGCTTTTTTGTATTTTTAGTAGAGATGGGGTTTCACCGTGTTAGCCAGGATGGTCTCCCTCTCTTGACCTTGTGATCCACCCATCTCAACCTCCCAAAGTGCTCGGATTACAGGCGTGAGCCACCACACCTGGCCCTATATGGGTATTTCTAAAACTACTTGTACTTTTCCTTTTATTTAAAAAATTTGAAAACATACAGAAAAGTTGCAAAGACCATACAACAAGCACCTGTATACCCTGCGATGAGATTCACCAGCTGTTAACATTGGACCACAGTCTCTCTCTCTCTGCACCTCCTGGGTGTTGATGTCTCTTCGGTTCCCACCTTTGGAGAACCTGAGATCTTGCCCTGCTCTGAAACTTTTCAATCTTCCCTACATCCAAAAAATTTACACCCACCAGCCTCCCGGTTTTTCACTGTACTTCTTTCTTTGAAATGAGGAGTAAGAAGATTTGAGCTCAAATTCTGGTTCCTCTACCTTGTGATCATAAGGAAGACAATGTTTCTGGGCTCCAGTTTCCTCATTTTTAAAATGGAAGAATATGTGGGGGAAGAGGGCAGGGGAAGGGAGAGCATCAGGACAAACAGCTAATGCATGTGGGGCTTAATACCTAGGTGATGGGTTGATAGGTGCAGCAAATAACCATGGCACATGTTTACTTATGTAAGAAATCTGCACGTTCTGCACATGTATCCCAGAACCTAAAATAAATTTTAAAACTAATAAAATGGAGGAATAATGCTTTAAAAAAGTCAAAGTATATGAAAGTGCTTTGTGAACCCTAACAGCTCCATAAAAATGTAAGGGGCCATTATTACCATAAATGAAATCCTCTGATGTATTAACAGCTTAATGAGTTAATGCTTCCAAGTTATCAAGGCAGCCCGATGAACTGGGAACCACTTTGAAGCCAGAGAGATCTAGTCTGCTATTAAATACTTGTGTGACCTTGGGCAAAGTTGTGTAACAGACTCTCTGGGGTCTTAGTTTCTTCATCTGCAAAATGGAGATCGCGATCCCTACCTCGCAATGGAGTTATTTGTATTTGCTCAGCCCCAGGGCTTGCTGGACTGACCAGGGCTGCAGTAGAAGAAGACAGAGAGGTGAGGGTTGAGTGTTGGGGTGAGAGGGCACAGGGGCAATGATTCTCAACCTTGGATACACATTGGAATTATCTGGGAACTTTAAAAAAATCCCAATGCCCAGGCTGCACTTGGGACAAATTATGACTCTCCAGGGGGTGAGGCCAGCCATCAGTATTTGTTAAAGCTCTCAGGTGATTCCAATGTCAAGTGAGCTAACAAAGCTAACTTCTGCTGTCCCTTCTCTTCACTCCCTTTGGGACCATGACCCAAAAGAGTAACTAATGGGGGCAACCCTAGGCCTGGTGCAAAGTGGTGAAGAAGGCACTCCAGGATAGGCAGGACTTTCAGATCCTCTCCAACACAGGCAGCTGCGCATTGGGGCTGCCTAAGCTTCCCGAGTGTATTTAGGTCCAAGTCATTAAGTGACATCATTTGAAAGCTAAAAAGATCAGATTACAGCATCATGTTGATACTCCTTCTCCCTTACCACCACACACCCCCCCAAGTACAAAGGATCTTATTTTTAAAAACTCTCCTTAATGATAGCTATACACTGAAATGTTGTTGAAGCTGCCTGTTCAAAACATCAGCAATATACTTAAATGTATAATAAGCACATTATGCATTTAGCCTGGGGTTAGAATTGTCAGCCAGAGGCTTCCAGGAGACCACGTGGGCACCCTCCAGCCAGGTCCTCCTATGCTGGGCTGTTCTCTAGCCCGCATTTGAATAATTTGGGTTTAGGAATTACAATGAAGCTTTGCATCTATATTATGTTCTTGCTAGCATGTTTGGGGGAAGGCTGTAATTTAGTGCCTCTGCCCCCAAAGATGGGGAGCAGAGTCCTGCTTTGTCAAAAGAGTGGCAGGAAAAGCAGGAACTAGACCCAGAAGTCTTGGCTCTGAGGATCCCTCTCTCCTTCCATGAGCAGTCGCCTTTGCTTTTTGGGGAGCTTTCCTTTCCCAGGTAAATGGCCAGTTTCACCTGGCATGAGGTTTGCCGGGTAGATGCCGCAATAAATAGTGCAGGTGATTCAAATCGCCTAAGTGGCAGAACACCTGGAGGTTGTGGTGCTTTTTCAGCTACTGTGTGATTATCATTTATTATGTGCCATGTGCTTGATGGACATTGTGGTATCTAAACTGCCCTACATTCTGCAAGGTGGATACTATCCCCACTTATTTTCCAGTGATAAAGGCTCAGAAAGGTGAAATAGTTGCCCAAAGTTACACAGCTAGTAGATGGCAAGACCAAGATCAGAAACATAGAGCTGATGGACTCCACTCTTAGCATGAAGCTACACTGTTTCATGAGGCCCACATTATCAGCCCCACCACCTCCTCTGGTGGTGAGGCCTCCTCAGAAGCATGAGGATTAATGAGCAAGTCTTGTCTGCACCTGAAACAATCGAGCTGCTAGGTGGTACCTGCAAAAGGCCTCCCCACCCAGAATGATTTCCTCTTACGTCCATAACCACCGCCACAGACATGACGATAATTACATAAAAGGCATCAAAGAAAGACATTTCTTTCACTCTGGCATCATGGGAATGTCCTCAGCCTTTTCTGGGAAGGTCTCACGTGGGCACATCCAGAACAAAACACGGGCCATCAAGATTCATCTCTGACTTTCATGCTTAATGTTTTTGTGCCACTTTTTGTGCCCACCCATTGCTGTTCCCCCTGGGTAGCAGAAGCCAGAGTTGTAATACATGTATCTTAACATCTAGTCTTGATTTTTAAAATTCAGGTCTATAGCATCTCACAATCACAGCATTGTAAAGCTGAGAAGGACCTTGAAGCTCATCCATTTTATTTTGAGACAGGGTCTCACTCTGTTACCCAGGCTGGAGTGCAGTGGTGTGATTGCAGTTCACTGCAGCCTCGACCTCCTGGCCCCAAGCAATCTTCCAACTTCGGCCCCTTGAGTAGCTGGGACCACAAGCATGTGCCACCACGCTTGGCTAATTTTTAAATTTTTGGTAGAGATGGGGTCTCTCTCTATTGCCCAGGCTGTTATTGAACTCCTGAGCTCAAGCCATCCTCCCACCTCAGACTCCCAAAGTGCTGGGATTACAGGCCACCGCACCCACCTCATTTTAATCTCCCTTATTTACAGTTGGGGAAACTGAGGTCTAGAGCTGCTCAGACTCCTGCTAAGGCTACATCATGTAGTTAGTGGTGAGGGCACAGTCTTCCCACAAAAGGCTGCTGGGTCATGGGCTCCCTTTCTCTTTGTCTCAGAGCTTTGTTCCTCTCTCACACTTGATTCTTTTTCTAACCTGCTTCTGGGACTGCTCCATCAAGATATAAAGCAAGCTGAGCAGGACCTGCAGGCACAAAGGAGGGAACAGGGCAGTTACTCACCCTCAACCCCAGGCTGCATCTTGGGATCAAATGCAGCCTGGTGAGAGGCTGGTCCCAGAGCATCTTTGCCTCAGAAGCAAAGGTCCTGAGGCCACGACTCCACATGGAGATAGAGACACAGGCGAAGTTTCTCAAATGGACACCAACCTGAGGAAGCCCCAGTGGCCCGAAATTCAAGGAGGCCTGGATCCTGGTCCCCACTGATCCCTAGAACAAGCCGTGAGCTCCAGAGAGCTTCTGGTGTGTAGCAGACGCTTAGTGAATTATTGCCATTGAAACCACCTCAGACCCCCACAAGGAACCCAGACACACGTCTTCAGGCATCTCACTTTGTTTTGGACAAAGAAGGATGGCTCACTTTTAATCAGCAGATTCAGTTCTGAATAACTTTTAGCTGCTCTTCAAAAATCCCACTGATCTTTAAAGGAAGATTTCTTACCATTGAAAAGCTTCAAAGGAAAGTGCCACAGACATTGAAGGTATTTCTACAAGAAGAGCTCCCCCAAAGGCTTGGCACAGTGATTTTTCAACCCTCTGCATGTTAGAATCAACTAGTAAGATTTGAAAAGCCCCCAAGCCCCTGACCCCACCTGCCTAATTCAGTCAGAATCTCTGGGAGGTAGGACCACTGGATATCAGTATCTTAAAGTACTTTGGCAGGTGATTCCAATGTGCCAAGGTTCAGACCCACTGATGGAATCAGTGGAGTCTCCCAGGGTGAAAAGGGCAGCCATGGTTTGCTGAGCTAAGTTCCCATGTGATTGCTCAAAACTACCCATTTAACTGCCTTGTCGTCATTTTAATTTTCCACCCTCTCCCTACAACACACACACAGTGGATTCATTTCATTGCTCTGATTGGATTCGGGTGCAGTCAGACCTAGCACCATGGTTCAGCAGTTCTGGATGGTAACCTTATAGGTGGCTCCAGCCGGTTACACACCCTGAGGTGGGAAGGAGGAAAGCAACAGTTCACAAAAGCATGGTCTTCCTGTTGTTCTGTTGGTTGGTCCCAAGCCTACCTCTCTTTGCCTCTTCATCCTTGCTGCTGGAGAAACGCAGGAGTCTGCGGGTGATCTTGGATAAGTTACCTAGTGTCTGTGGGCTTCAGTTTCTTCATCTGTAAAACGGGAATAATACTAACCTCATAGCACTTAAGAAAGGAACAAATGAAATTCTGTTGATCAAACACCTGTCCTAGTGCCTGCCCACGGGAGAGGCACGCACTGAATAGTAGCAAATGTTTGTATTCACCAATTTGCCAGGCCCTTCATTATCATACAAAAGACTCAAAGGTGGGGACAGAGCGTGGGGATGTTTCAGAACTCAGCAGATGATCCTAATGTGTAGAGGGTTGAAAATCAATGCTCCAAGCCTTTGGGAACTCTCCTTTCTGAAATGCCTTTAATGGCCGTGGCACTTTCCTTTGAATCTTTTCAAGGGTAAGAAATCTTTCTTTAAAGATCAGTTTATTTTTAAAAAGGATACTACACCGGTCAGTTCTATTTTAATGTGCATAGGAGAGGTGAAGAATTTCCGCTTCTTCACTGTTAACTCCTGAGATGTGAATATTGAGATCACAGTTAGCCACTTAAACATGATAGTTAATGTCCCTTCAGCAGATGTTGGCCCAAGAGGACCCTCACAGAGGGGACCACATTTCAGTGCCATAACCAAGAGCAGATATGAAAGTCTGTTCAATGTCAAGATCTTATGTTTCTTTTTTTTTTTTGAGACAGAGTTTCGCTCTTGCTGCCCCCAGGCTGGAGTGCAATGGCCCGATCTTGGCTCACTGCAACCTCCACCTCTCGGGTTCAAGCAGTTCTCCTGCCTCAGCCTCCTGAGTAGCTGGGATTACAGGCATCTGCCACCACGCCCGGCTAGTTTTTTTGTTTCTTTAGTAGAGATGGGGTTTCACCATGTTGGCCAGGCTGGTTTCGAACTCCTGACCTCAAGTGATCCACCCACCTCAGCCTCCCAAAGTGCTGGGATTACAGGCATGAGCCACCATGCCTGGCCATCTTTTTTTTTTTTTTTTGAGACAGAGTCTCGCTCTATTGCCCAGGCCAGAGTGCAGTGGCACTAGGCTCACTGTAAGCTCCACCTCCTGGGTTTACGCCATTCTCCTGCCTCAGCCTCTTGAGTAGCTGGGACTACAGGCGCCCATCACCATGCCCGGCTAATTTTTTCTATTTTTTAGTAGAGACGGGGTTTCACCGTGTTAGCCAGGATGGTCTCGATCTCCTGACCTCATGATCTGCCCGCCTCGGCCTCCCAAAATGCTGGGATTACAGGCGTGAGCCACCGCACCTGGCCAGTGTTTTTTTTTTTTTCTTTTTCTGAGACAGAGTCTCGCTCTGTCGCCCAGGCTGGAGTGCAGTGGTGTGATCTCGGCTCACTGCAACTCCGCCTCCCAGGTTCAACAATTGCCTCAGTAGCTGGGAGTAGCTGGGATTACTGGTATGCACCACCATGCCAGGCTATTTTTTTTCTATTTTTAGTAAAGACAGGGTTTCACCATGTTGGCCAGGCTGGGTCTTGAACTCCTGATCTCAGGTGATCCGCCTGCCTCAGCCTCCCAAAGTGCTGGGATTACAGGTGTGAGCCACCACGCCCAACTCTATCTTTAATGATCAAGAGAAATAATTCGCACCTATGTACTTGCAAGGTTCTAACTGCTTTAAAACTGGGGCACCGTAAGAGCTGAGAGGAAGAGCACCCCCTATCAGCAAGAGTTAGGATTCCTTAAGTTTACCAGAGGCTTTCAGTTTTCAAAGTATTTCCTGTATTCATTGCTATAACTTTGGGAGGAAGGCAGGTGGGGGGGACTTATACCCATTTTATAGATAAAGAAACTGTGGACTAAAGTTACTCAACAGAACTGGGACTGAAACATTTGACATTTCCAAGACAGCATACAGATTCTGTAGCCACCAGAAGAGAAACTTTTTCCACTGGAAGCCTACTATGAGCTGGGCACCATGTTAGATGTTAGGAAGAACAGTGAACAAGACACACGTGGTGTGTCCTCACAGGGCCCAGTTTAGTGGAACTTGACCAGGGGCCTCACTCTCGTCTCCAGTTTGTTCTTCTGTGCGGGGTGCTTGCCCTTGAACCTCACCTTAGCAGTGACTCTGTGTGAATCCCTACTGGGGACATGCTCTGGAAAGGCAGGTACGATTGCCCATCAGCCAGATGTGCAGCTTCTCCAAGGCCACAGCTTATGGCCACTCTGTTTGGTCAGCAGGTGCCTTCACATGGCCGGTGATCAGAGCCCTGCATGTGTCATCTCTCACATCTCAGAGACTTGGGGTCTCCAGGACCAAGCCAGAGGCCAGTGGCCAGAAGCCTGGCCTCACTTGTTGGTCCAAAGCTAACAGAGGAGCCTCCCTGGCGGGTATTCCCTTAACCACAGTCTGAATTACGATCCTTGGCCACAGACTGGTGACTTCTGTAAGTTAGGTGTTGAAGGTGGAAGAGTGGAGAGGAGGAAGGCGGGGGAGCTATTTTCATCTTGTTACAAGGGCTTAAAACACCAGCTTCTCTTGTGCCTTATTTAGATGAATAGTCTTGACCTAAAAAAAGTCAAAGCTGTGACTCAGTTGAGCTCCCAAGTTGCTCAAAATGCTCTGAGCTCCTGTCTGGGGCTATATTGAAGAATGTCTTTGGATAGTGTGAGGTGGCACCCTATTTGGGCACATGAAAGAGCTTTGGAAATCATCCCCATGGTTTTCTGGCCCAGGATGAAAAGCACAGGGGTTTGAGAGTCCAACTTGCTGTTTTTGTCCCCTCTTATTTTTAAACAGCGTGATGGTGTGGGGAGGGGCTCGCCCATTTAAAGAGAAGTATGTTTCTAGCCTTCCAAAGCATAGGGTATGGGACTTCCAGACATGCCAAGGTGAGCTCAGAGACCAAGCCCCCACTGAAGAACCACATAGGTGATGTGTACCAGGGATGAGGTCCCCTGGGAAGAAGAGCCACTTGGCAGGGCTGTGGGTGGGGAAGGCATGTTCATCACCAGGATGGCCTGAGGGAAGATTGTGGAGTCTGTGCATTTGCCTCTGGTGTCCCGAGCTGCCCTATGATCACTGCACAGCCCTATCCCAGGCCCCACTGTTGTGTCCTGTTCATATCTTCTTTCCCAGAGAGTATCCCATACTCCAAAATGATCCCTTTGCCTGGCCATGCCTGTGTCTTTGTACTATTGCTTATTATTCATGTAGAACCCCCATTGGCAGGAGAACAATGTGCTCCCTCACTTTGTCCCATTGTCCGGGCTGTCTGGGCTCAGCATCTAAACAGGATGTACACGAGGTGACCTGGCATAAAGCGGATTTGTGGGTTCTGGGGACTTGGGTTCAAATCCCACTCATGCTGCTTCCTGGCTTGGTGACCTTGGTCTAAGGCTGTTAACCTCCTTGAGCTTCCGTTTCCTTTTCTGTGACAATTTCATGGGCCACTAATCCACAGAAACATTTCTACCAATGGTTTCAGACACATATGTGCAATAATGGTGGTCCTTGTACACATGTTAGAATCAGCCTTTGGTTGGAATGTCAATGCCAATACCACCCAACCATCCCCTCCAACACGGACAGGCTTGATGAAGTTATGGTCAGACTCTAACGATGGCTTTGACACCCAGAAGAGTGTGTCATTCTCACAGCGCAGGCTCTGCAACCAGACTACCTGGCTGCATTTCTCAGGGCTTCCCCTACCTGGCTGAGTGGTCTTGGGCGAGCATCTTTGTCTCCTCATTGAGGGTGTGGGTAATACCAGTGCCCACTTCATGGTGTTGTGAAGATCAAATGAGCCAATTCATGTAAAGCTCTTAGAACTGCACCTGGCACCAAGCAGATACTTGATGAATATTATCACGAGTGGCTTATCTTTGTAAAGAATGCTCAGATGCATCATCTAATTTGCAACTTGATTTCTACAACATCCTGTGAGAGGTAGAGCATCAAATCATTTTGCAAATAAGGAAACTCAGATCCAAAGTGATAAAATATCTCACTTGAGAACAGAGCCCAGGTTTTCTGCTTCTAAGATGAGTGCTCCATTTTCTCTGCTGCATGGACAGAAGTACTCTTAAAATTAAACAACAAAGGCCCCTCGCAGTCAAGTCACAAGTCGGTATTTTTGTAAATTCTTGTCAGGGACTGGATAAAAACAAGGATAGGTTTAGATGTGGTTTTTGGATAGTGGGTCTCCATTCCAATGTTAGCAGCAAGGTCAGGTGTGACCTGGACAGTGACAACATTTCTGCAAAGGTGACCTCAGAGTTCCTCTAGGGCAGAAATGGGTGCTCTTTCTGGGCTGGTGGTGGGTGGGAAGGTGGTAAGAGAGGAGATGAGGGGTCAAGTGTATTCCCCGCTTTGGTGTCTTCCATTGAGGGAGTTTCTTCACTGGAGTTTGGCTGCTGTCATTACATGCCCACTTCAGTTAAATACAAATAATAATAAATTTGGTTAAAGCCAGAATCCAACATTCTGAATCGAAAAACAGTTCCAGAAATACAGAGAGGCAAATGCAACCAGAACCGTCTGCCTGTGGAAACAAGGATGACTGAGCACTGGTTCCCTTCATTTTGTCCCATTCCTTCCAGTCATCCACCTGCCCGTCCATGCAGTCACTCTGTCATCCAGCATGCGTTTATTCAGCTCTGCCTCTTACAGCCATCCCCATGACAGTTTCCTGTGGCTCGTCCAGCAGTCACAGCCGCAGCTTAGAACAGTAGCCCTGGCGTCTCTCCTCAGGGGCAAACCTGGCAGTAGCTCAGCCTCTTTGGCTTGCCCCTTTTCCCTCCCTCTCTCCCTTTTAATCTGGACCGGTGTCCTCAGATGTGGCCAGGATGGTGATTTCCCAGAGTATGGCTGTTATTTTGTTTCCATATTTGGCCCACCTGGATGCCATGTGTTTAATTTCAAGGCACCATTGGGCCCTGTTTTTCCTCTGCTTCTCAGAAACGGGTCCTCCCAGAGTCACCTCTTGGGTCCTCCCCTGCCACATGCAGCTGGTTCCACCCACGCCCTCTCATCAGAAGGGCCCAGAATGACTCCCCGCTTGGTCACTGTGTGCATCAAGGCCTGAGTCAGGAGATGCTCAGGAGCCTGGACACCCTGCTCTTCTCCAGTGACAACAGATGCAGCGGGCAGACGAGAGGCAGGCCAAGTGGAAAGCACAGAGCACCAGGAGGCAGGGACCTGGTTTCTTCTTGGTTCTTATCCTGACTCTTACCCAGCAGCGAACTTGCTCTCAAACCCCAGGGAAGAAGCTCCACCTTTCTGTTCCTTGTTTCCTTCTCTATACCTAGGGATGGGCACCTGGCCTTCACTATAGGGCTATAGAAAGGACCATGAGAGACAATATGGATGCCACATTTTAAGAGGTTCCGGTCCTATCTGAAAATTAGTTGTTATGGTCAACAGATTGATACAGGGACCAAAAAGAGTCCTGGTGATTCAGATGCGTGATTCTTACCACTGGCTTAATGCTTTTATGCAACCAGCAAATAAGATGGACCCCCTCCCTGATCTCAGGCTAGAAGTTCATGCCCAGACAGTGCTAGGAAGGGTTGAGAGACTGGGAGTCTATGACAGAACAAGTTCCTACAACTCACAGGGCAAGTAGCTGGAGATGATATCGCTGTTGGTCCTATGGTTGTAAAAATACATCATGGTCTTAAAATCTGTAGCAACTGTGTCTTAAAAGGCACCAATGTGAGAATATTCATCTGTGTAGTATTCTTTTTTTTTCCAAAAAACTTTTTTAAATTTAAGTTCCGGGATACATGTGCAGAATGTACAGGTTTCTTACATGGGTAAATATGTGCCATGGTAGTTTGCTGCACCTATCAACCCGTCACCTATGTATTAAGCCCTGAATGCATTAGCTATTTATCCTGATGCTCTCCCTCCCCCTGCCCCCACCCCACAGGCCCCAGTGTGTGTTGTTCCCCACCATGTGTCCATGTGTTCTTATTGTTCAGCTCCCACTTACAAGTGAGAACATGCAGTGTTTGGCTTTCTGTTCCCGTGTTAGTTTGCTGAGATTATTTATTTATTTGAGACAGCATCTCACTCTATCGCCCAGGCTGGAGTGCAGTGGCACTCAGCACAACCTCAGCTCACTGCAACCTCTGCCTCCCAGGTTCAAGCGATTCTCTTGCCTCAGCCTCCTGAGTAGCTGTGACTACAACGCATGCTACCACGCGTGGCTACTTTTTGTATTTTTAGTAGAGACAGGGTTTCGCCATGTTGGCCAGGCTGGTGGTCTTGAACTCCTGGCCTCAAGTGATCCTCCCACCTCGGCTTCCCAAAGTGCCGGGATTATAGATGTGAGCCACCGCACCTGGCCCCACTTCATTTACTTTTGAATCACTGTATCTTTTTATTCCCATTTCCCCTGATATCTCTCCCTTAAGCTGATCATAATTCAAAAACAAAGTTAAAACAACAATTCAAGCTTCATTGTTTTGTGTTTATTGAAAGAGTTTTAAATACCCTGCTCTTATTTTTAAATTGGATGGATAGAATATTTTGTGAATGGTGAAGCCATCAAGCAAAAATAAACAAAATTTATTTTTGACTAACACACCAGAGTTTTTCCATCAGAATGTTTTGAAACTACTTGGAGAGAATTCTTTCTCAGATCCTCAATGAGAGCAAGATCTTCCTTTGGGGGAAGATTTTTAGAAAGAGCCAAAAATGAGTAGAATCTCTGAGGCTTTAACCGCTATCCTTAGCATTCTCTAACAAGGTTTACACTTTTTTTTCCTTGTGCCTTGGGCAAGCTCCCTTGGGTTCCACTCTCCAATACCCTCCCAAGTATGCCCGCTCGGTGACAGGATCTGGGGACAGGGCAGTTACTCTAGGTTCTTCTGTTCATAAGGCCTGCTCTGGCCCTCCTCTAGCCCTACCCTTCCCCATGAGTCAAGGAGCTCATGGGCCAAGTGGCTCTGTCCCACTAGACCATCCTTGAGGCTCCAGAAACTCCCAAATTCCCTGCCCAAGAGTCCCCAAATGCATTTTCAGGGCCCGTGTTGCCTCTCCTTCCATCTCTCCAGCCAAGGGCAGACTGCCCTGCTGCTGTGCTTACCCTTGGCCAAGGGGGGAAAGGGCGGCTGTTTGTGGGGGGCTGGGGTATCGAGGGGCATTCACCCAAGATCCCTTGTGGTGTGTGAGACAGAGCTGGGAGTGAAAGAAAATGGAGGAGGGGAGACCTCCAGGTTGGGGGCCCTCCCCTAATGCTGTATTTTGACTTGGAACTTTAAGGAGTGTGAAAATTCTAAATCTGAACCTGGCATTCCATCTCGTTATGAAAGTATTTGTCAAGCTAGGAGGATAGAACATATTTGATTTCATGTTACGTTAGCTCGATTTATAACTTTAAATACTGAGGCATGTGGTCCGTGGCCTCTGTTTATACTCTTGCTCTGCATGGGTTAAGAGGCCTGAGCTGGGGCAGGCTGGTTGCTCTGGCCTGGTGTCTGCCTCCCAGCTTGGAAGACCCCATCTTCACCCCAGATCCCAGCTTTTAGCTCTCGCTTGGTATCCTATTATTGGGCTCAGGGCCAGCCTCTTTCACCCCTCCAGCCAACCCTGGTTCTGAGAGCCCTGGGAAGGGAATTTCAACAATTGGGAACCAAACCTGGTGAATCAGGCTGGGACTCAAGCTTTTGTTTTGTTTGCTTTTGTTTGTTTCAAGATGTGGGAGGCCATGAAAAAGGAGGGCTGCTTTCTTCTGTGGCAGGCTGTCTCTTCCGGCAGCTCCACAAGAGATCTGGGGCGTTGGCAGCAGGCCAGTTGCAGGGAGTAGACGGTAGTTGGAGCTCTACTGAAACAGAGAGATCAGATGTGTCAGACAGGGAGACAGTGGAGCCCAGATTCAGGGCGAGACTGTGAGTGAAGCCTGCAAAGCCATACCAGAGCTAGATCCAGGAGGAATGACTGAGCGCTGGTCTGTAGGGGACAGCAGAACCCCCTAGAAATGTGTTTCTCAACACTCCTCTCACGGAGAGCACTGTGAGGCATCAGGAGAAGGTCTTAGTCCAGGGTGGGAGTATAAGACCCCCAGGGGCATGTTGATGACAGCAGAGTTTGTACAATGCCTCCTGGGATGGTGGGCTGAGTGACTACAGGACTTCCTTCTGCTTGGGGCCCTGTTCTCTTCTGGACTCACTGCAGGCTCTGAGATGGAGTGTCTGATGGCAACATGAGTGATGAGTAGACCCGGGTATATGTAACAAGGCACTAAAGCAGAGGGCACGCTCCAACTGGCAGAGGTCCTGTTCATGGTCCAGCCCTCCAGCAGCTGTCCTGACTGGCCTCTTCCTTGCCAGAACTCTCATGGCCAATGAGTTCGGACCTCATATTTCTCCACTTATTAAATCTACAGATGTGTACCCTGTCCCTCTACATGATAGGTTCCTCTACATTATCCCAGTAGCAGTGATAAGGCCTGACGTTCTTGTGGGGTAGACAGACAAGAAATGTTACTGGTGGCGAATCTGTACGGGTCTGCAGCAACCTCAATTCTTGCCCCCTCAGAAGGAAGAATTCGACTGAGAGACATAAGGCAGAAGGAGAGGCCGAGGCAAATTTTGGAGCAGGAGTGAAAGTTTATTAAAAAGCTTTAGAGCAGGAATGAAAGGAAGGAAAGTACACTTGGAAGAGGGCTAAGCAGGTGACTTGAAAGACAAGTGAGCTTTGAGCTTTTGACTTGGGGTTTTATACGTTGGCATACTTCCGGGATCTGGCGTCCCTTCTCCCCTCATTCTTCCCTTGGGGTTGCCTGTCGGCATGCACAGTGGCCTGCCAGCACTTGGGAGGTGAGCACGCGCAGTGTGTTTCCTAGAGTTGTACGCATGCTCACTTGAGATGTTCTCCCCTTACCAGTCAAGTGTTCCTATAAGGTCATATACCAGTGAAACTCCACCATTTTGCCTTTGAGTGCACATGTGTGAGCCCACTCACCCAATTCCTGATCTTATCAGGAAGCTACTGATCACTTGTTTCAGGTTTTTTCCTATCTATAGGGAGACTGCCTTTCCCTGGAGCTGGCTGTGACGGATGTTTCCTTAAGAGAAACTGTTAACAACTGCCCAACCATCACCTAATGTTCGCCTGACATTCCTGGTGGCGAGGCGGGGGTGGCTCTCTCCTCCTGTTTATGCCTGACTAGCTGCCCACTGTAATACAAAGACACAGAAACATACAAATGCATCTCAGTAGGACCAGAAAGCAGGGTCCGAGTGTAGAGTGTGACTGGGAGGGGGGACTGTTTTACATGGGGATGGGGGGATCTCTGAGCAGGTGACATTTGAACAGACACCCCAAAGGAGTGAAGGAGTCAGGTGGGTACTGGAGAGAGAAACAGCGCTGGGCGGAAGGGTGTGAAATGAGTGAGGGGAGGGTGGTGGAAATGAGGATGGGGAGGTAGCCAAGGTCCAGACTGTAACTGCTTGAGGGGTTCTTCCTGCTCACTGCATAAAGACCACAGCATTGTAGTACAGAAACAGTTTGACAGACACAAGCCTGACCACGCCATGTGGGAGATGGAATCTGGACTCAAATCATCTGAAGCTTCTAGGTTAGGGGTTTTTCAAAGGCAGTTTGGGGGAAGGCCAGGTAATAGGTGCTTGCTGCTGATTTGTTGGGGTGGAAATGAAATCAGTGGGGGTCAAAGCTGTCATTTGAAGGGCTGAATCACTTCTGGGTGGGGCCACAGGAGTGGAGTTGGCAGTCCAGATGGAGCCATGGGTGTCAGACATGGATTAAGCCTGGAAAGATATCTGAAAAGGCCAATCTACAATAGTGGTGTTATTTGCAGGACTAATTGGGCAAACTGCATATCTTCTAACCTCCCGAATAATGGCTGACATTGTTTGTATCTGCACCTTAGCGGGATTCAGGCTTCTCTCCTCCCCCAAGCCTGACGGCCTCCCATTAGCTTTACAAAAGCAGTTGAGTTTGGCACAAGGACTATTATTTACACTGTAGCCTAAATGTCTTCCAAAGTTAGCTCAGCCCAACAGTCCAGGAATAATTAAGGGAAAGGCAAGATTGGGGGAGGGTTAGCTTAGCTTACTGTTATAATTTTTCTCACTGATATAATTTTTGCAAAGGCGGTTTCCAGATGATCTGGGGCCTCATTGGTTGTGATGACGACTTTGGAATTTATTTATGGTGATGGGCTATTGTTGGAGGGTTCGAAGTAGGACAGTGATATAATATGACATCCACAGGGAGGGAGTCATTGGGACTGCCAAGCTGAGAATGGACTGGAGGAGGCCAGACTGGATGCCTGGAGGTGCATCGGAAGGCTGCTGCAAACACCCAGGCCAGGGACACCTGAGGTGTGCACTCAGTCACGTGTTCTCAACCAGAATGTAGGGAGTTTGTGTACTTCTAAGTGGAGGAATATGTATGTGGGTGTATGAGTGTGTGTGTTTATGTGCTTCTAAGTGGGGTGTGTGTGTGTGTGTGTGTGTGTGTGTGTGTGTGAGTCTTTATTTTCATGAACCTCTAACTAGGGTGAGTTCGGCTCTGTCACCCAGGCCGGAGTGCAGTGGCAGGATCTTGGCTCGTTGTAACCTCCGCCCCGTACCTGGGTTCAAGTGATTCTCATGCCTTAGCCTCCGGAGTAGCTGGGATTATAGGTGTGCCTCACCACACCTGGCTAATTTTTGTATTTTTAGTAGAAACGGGGTTTTGCCATGTTGGCCAGGCTGGTCTTGAACTCCTGGCCTCAAGTGATCCGCCCACCTGAGCTTCCCAAAGTGCTGGGATTACAGGCATGAGCCACTGCACCCGGCCTCTAACTAGGTTTTAGCACTCTTTTCAATGATAAATGTAGGCAACAAACTACAATAATATGAGCAGTGCCTGGGACTTTGTCACCACTAGAAATCACAGATGTTTTTATATCACATTACATCAGTCCCTGCAGCTCTCTGGAAATATTGCTTATACTTATCACTACTTTGGAATTATAATAGTTATTAGACTTGCCACCAGATCTTTTTATTTAATGTGGTAATAACAAAGCACATACATTAATATCTCATAAATCTATTCTTTAAAATATTTTGGTAAATAGATTTTAATATGATTGGTTTCCTTTATAATTCTCTGTTTTTTATTTTATGCATTTAAAAATATTATTTTGATAAAGTGGTGGACATAGTTATGTGGACATAGTGTATGTGGTGTTATGTGGACATAGTGTATGTGGAGTTATGTGGACATAGTGTATGTGGTGAGAAAGGGTCAGGTTCTGGATGTGTTTTGCAGGTAAAGCTGGCAGGACTTGCAGATGGATTAAAAGTGTGGAGCAGGAGAGGAGGGGAGAGGAGTTAGGCCTCCTGGGTCTTTGGCCTGAGCAGGTGGATGCAAACCAATGGTGTCACAGAGTAGAGGCAGATGAGGGGAGGAGCAGATTTGGGGGCCAGGAAATAGAAAGCTTCATTTTTGCATGTTGACTATTGTAAAATAAGGAATGATGATTGTGCTGGGAAGAAATCATGTTCATAAAGCTCCTGACACATAGTAGACCCCAGTGGTAGCTGTGATTGATAACTTGCCCCAGATCAAGAAAGCGGCAGCAGTGAGATGGGGGCTGGGTCTCAAGAGCAGGGTCTGGTAGACAGTCGTATGTATGAATCTAGAATCCAGTCGTATATATGAATCACACTTGATTCATATATATCATGTGTGATATGATTGCAACTTAGCAAAGTGTGTATGCGTGTGAGCAAGGTCTGGAAAATGAATTAATGAAAATGAAAATAGTGGTGTTAGGTTGTTAGGAGGCTTCAGTCTATAGATTTTATTTAAAGCTTTAGGTCTAGATACAGTAAATATTAATGCACCCATTTTCTAGAATTGAGGCTCAGAACCACAAAGCCCATTTGTTACCTACCATGGGCAGAGACAATTCCTTCAGCCTGGTTTTCTGCTACTAGTGTTCCCTCTTTGCTTCACTGGGCTGAAAATAACCTACTATGGTGGGCTAAGACCCTCCTATAAGGACGACTGCAAAGACGAATTATCTGGCAGAAGCCTCCCTGTGCTAAATCTGGCACCACAAAGAAGAAATACACAACGCTTCCTTCCATGTTGACAAGTGGAACAACTTTCTCCTAATTTGGATCCCTGTGTGCCTGCGGAGCCCATGGTCACTTCATATTCAATGCTGAAATTGAACTGCTCCAGCCACAGTACATTTCAGGCAGAGATTACTTTAGAAAGGTGGTAATTAGCTGCACAGCCAGAGATGTTCTCATATACGACTGCTCACATTGACACTAAACCTCAAACACTGTTTACCAGAAGCACAAGGATGGTTAGTAATTTTGTCTCAGACACTAACGCCAGGAGCAGTCGTGACCAACGTGACCGACTGGGCCTTGGTTTCCTTACCTGTGAACCAAACAGGTTCAGTGAGGTGTAGTGAACATCCCAGAGGCTCTAAAGTCAGGTTTCACTTTTCTCTGAACTTGCTTGGTCTTGTGTGGGTGCCCTGCAATTCTGGGGAAGGTCCTTATCCAGGGAGGAGGGAGAGTTCCAGGTGAGGGCATCAGGCTTTCTGTTCCTGACTCACTGCTTGGATCTGGAGTAAATCCTTCTATGTTTTGGGACTGCATCCTTTTTAAGCTCCTGAAAAAGAAGGGAAGCTTTCAGAAATGACTGGAGGAATGAATTCTTTGATTACAGAACCCTTGAAACACAGTACAAAGGGCCCAGAATAATTCTTTTCTTGAATCACCATAGAAGTATTTCTCAAGTATTTTGTGTCACACGGACCATGGGCATTTGTATGGAGGTAAATGTGATGCAGTGGAAAAAATGTGGGCTCCGGAGGCAGGAGACCCAGCTCCGGAGGCAGGAGATCCAGCCCCAGTCTCAGTGCTGCCACTTTCTGGGTGACCTGGGGCAAGCTGCTCATTATAGCTACTGCCAGTGCTTACTATGTGCCCGGCGCTTTATAAAAATGATTTCTTCCCAGCCCAATGATCATTCCCCAACTTACAGATGAGGAGACAAACTGAGTGCAGTTCTCCAGCTGGGAGATGCAGGGCTAGCATTTCGCACATTCAGACGCGAGATGCCTGGATAGCCTCAACATCCATTCCTGTACCTTTGCAGTCTTCCCTCACCCCTGCAGGGAGGCCTGGGGAGAAAATGCACGTGAAGCACCTGGGACATCATAGTTGCTCAATAAACATCAGTTTTTCTCTCATTTCCATGCTAGATATGGAAATGCAGAGAACACAGGCTGGTAGTTCCAGAGAAGATTCTTTCCATTCTCTCTCTCCCCCTGCTTCCTCCAATTATTTAATTCTCACCAGCATTACAGCCATTGAGAAATATCAGCTGGAAGGCAACTCCCCTAGCCCCTCATTCAGGACTCTGCTTTCTCGGGGTCTGTGGGAAGAGTGTTTTTGCTGACCTTACTTAGGACCAGCTCATATCCACTGAGTACTTACTACGCACCAGCTGCTGCAACCAGCACCTTGTGGGCATTTTCTCACTTCATCCTCAGAACAAGCCTGTGAGGCAGATGTGATTGACAGCTCCATTTCAGAGGTAAGGACACTGAGTCTTAGGGAGGGCCGGTCACTTTCCTGAGTCCACACAATTTGCCAGTAGCAAGGTCAGAATTAGAAATCAGATCTGCTTTATTCTTAAATTCTCCATGCCCCTTGGAAAATAGACATTTCTTTGGGGAAACTACAATTTGCCCTTCTGCTCCCAGCTGTCTCCTTTGCTCTCCTGAGAATCCAGTAAAACAAAACCAAGCCTAAAATAGGTTAAGTCTAAAATGAAGATTCCCAGGCATTTGGGAGGCTCCAGGGCTTTAAGTAAACAATCGTCATCAAAGGGAAAGCTTTGTGTGTTACAGGGCAAAGACACACCCTCTGACTTAGTAATTGCACCCCTGGGGTTTCTGCTAAGGCTATATTTAACATAAAAACTTCCACAAGTATATTTATCATAAAGTTATTTCAATATCTGAAATTTAGAAGCAATATAAATATCTCAAATAAGGAAACGGTTGGTGAACTACTATGTATCGACAAGACAGAACATTATGTAACCATTAAAATTATGATCCTTTAGGCTGGTTATGGTGGGTCACGCCTGTAATCCTAACATTTTGGGAGGTCAAGGCAGGAGGATCATGTGAGCCCAGGAGTTCGAGACCAGACTGGGCAACATGACGAAACCTCATCTCTACAAAAAATACAAAAATTAGCCAGGCATGGTGGTGCATGCTTGTGGCCCCACCTACTTGGGAGGCTGAGGTGGGAGGATCACTTGAGCCTGGGAGATTGAGGCTGCAGTGAGCAGAGATTGTGCCAGTGCACTCCAGACTGGGTGACAAAATGAAACCCTGTTTCAAAAAAAAGAAAAGATGATTATTTAGACTATATAGAAATGAAGAAACTTTTATGTACATATCATATATGATTAAGTGTAAACAGTATAAAATACATGTGTGATATGATTGCAACTTAGCAAAGTGTGTATGCGTGTGAGCAAGGTCTGGAAAATGAATTAATGAAAGTGAAAATAGTGGTGTTAGGTTGATAGAATTACAGGTGCTTTTAATTTTTCAATAAAGCAGTACTTGTTCATGTTAAAAACAATTCAAACAATAAAAAAGGTGTGATCATTAGAGAAATGCAAATCAAAACCACAATAAGATACCATCTCACACCAGTCAGAATGGCTATTATTAAAAAGTTAAATAACAGCTGGTGAGGTTGTGGAGAAAAGGAAATGCTTATACACTGTTGGTGGGAGTGTAAATTAGTTCAACTATTGCGGAAAGCAGTATGGCGATTCCTCAAAGAGCTAAAAACAGAACTACCATTCAACCTAGCAATCCCATTACTGGGTATATACCCAAAGGAATATAAGTCATTCTACCATAAAGACACATGTACATGTATGTTCACTGTAGCACTGTTGACAATAGCAAAGACATGGAATTAACCTAAATGCCCATCAATGGCAGATTGGATAAAGAAAATGTGGTGCATATACACCATGAAATATTATGCAGCCATAAAAAGAACGAGATTATGCCCTTTGCAAGAACGTGGAGGGAGCTGAAGACCATTATCCTTAGCAAATGAACACAGAATCAGAAAACCAAATACCGTGTGTTCTCACTTATAAGTGGGAGCTAAATGATAAGAACACATGGACACATAGAGGGGACCAACACACACTGGGGCCTATCAGAGGGTGGAGGATGGGAGGAAAGAGAGGATCAGAAAAAATAACTACTGGGTCCGAGGCCTAGTACCTGAGTGACAAAACAACCTGTACAACAAACCCCCATGACACAAGTTTACCTATGTAACAAACATGCACATGTACCCCTGAACCTAACATAAAAGTTAAAAAAAAAAAAAAAAAAAAAAAGGTGTGAGGTTGAAAGTATTTCGGCTCTCCAGTGGTAGCGCCTATTACATTTTCTTATACCCTTGTCATGAAAGAGTTTTTACATTGAAAAATATCCTTAATGCTATTTTTAGTTAAAAACGAAACAAGTCTTTTTTTTCCACAATGGCCAATCCTCATGTCTTTCAGATCATTTGAATTTTTTAAATAAGATTTTACTTTGTTTATTATAATTATTTTTAAGTTCTCACTCTGTTGCCCAGGCTGGAGTGAAGTAGGGCAATCATAACTTACTGCAGCCTCAAACTCCTGGGCTCAAGTGATCCTCCCTCCTCAGCCTCCCAAGTAGCTGGGACTACAGGCATGTGCCACCAGGCCAGGCTAATTTTTTAAATTTTTTGTAGAGATGGGGTCTCGCTGTTGCCCAGGCTGGTCTTGAACTCCTGGGCTCAAGTGATCCTCTCACCTTGGCCTCCCAAAGTGCTGGGATTACAGGTATGAGGCACTGAGTCTGGCCTGTTTATTACAATGTTTTATTTTTTTAAATTTTGGGCATACAAAAAAATTAGAATATAATATAATGGTCATATGTGTACCTTCTACCCAGCAAAAAATTTAAAACATTTAAGATGTAGTCAAGGCCTCCTCCTGATTCCTGATTCCATTCCAGCCCTCCCTCTTTGTTGATACTATGACTCTCCTGAATTTACTGTTCATCATATTTTTCTACTTTCGCTATATATATGTATGTGTGAGTATCTTTCTTAAAAATATTCTTGTTTTGCACGTTTTAAATTTCTCTCCAATTTATATAATACTGTTTAGATTCTTCTGAACCTTGTTTTTTTCACTCAATATTGTTTTGGTGAGATTCGTTCATATTGACAAGTTTGGGCATGTTCAGGGTGGTATGGCCGCAGACAGATTCATCCATATTGATACAAATAGCTAATTCATCATCACTGCTGTTTAATATTCCCTTCTGTGAATGTAGCAATCTCTGTTGGTGTCTTGCCTGCCTATATCCTCTGAGCACTCAGCATTTCTCTGGCTCCCACTGCCAGCACCCACACATCATTGTCCACGGGCTTTCTTGACTGTTGGAGCACGATCAGTTGCTACATGGAGCAGGCCCAAAAGCCTGGGATTTAACAGCCCCCAGGAATAGCCCTCACCAATGACTGATGGAAGTTGGTAGATAAATACCCCAGCTCCCTTGCTCCTTAGGGAGGATAACTCTGAGGCCTCACTCTACACTGCCTCCTAGAATTTCCCAGCAGGATTAACCTGCAGTTCACTGCCCACAGTGGTAACTTGCTTGATAATCATCTCAGGCCAGGTTTTCCAGAAGCAGAAACTGAGCTGGAATTTGGGATGTAAGATGTTTATTAGGAATCAACACCTCCAAAAGGAAACAGGGGAATGCAGGACTGGGAAGAAGGAGGAGGAGAACTGTGATGCTGGCCTGATAAAGCCTTGGCCAACCTGCAGGGAACTGGGGAGCAAGTACAGTAGCACCCATTCGAGTGTCTCGTGGTAGACCCAAATGGCTGGGTCTTTATACCTCCGCCTTGCTCAGTCCCTGGCTGTGGGCTGTCCTGGAGTGGGCATGACCTTGGGTGAGGCTGCTGTCTATGGCTGAGGCAGACCCTGGAGGAGCTGACAGCTGGAGGCCCTCTGCTGATGCCAACCCCTGCAGCTTCCTGAAGTGGAATCTGGGCAGCACATCTATGTCTACCACAAGAACACACCTTGTGGCTTGTTGGCTTCTTCCCTAGTATCATATTTTGCTGTCAAACATTTGAGACCACGTCCCACATAAACTACTTGTATCTTTGTCTCAGAGTCTGTTTTTTGGAGAACTCAGACAATGATTATATCTCAGTTTATCCATCCTCCTTTCAATGTTTCCAATTCTGTGCCACTGCTAACTAAGTTGTAATGGACTTTCTTGTACAAGTCTCTTCGTGTATGTGTGAGAGTTTTAAGGTCAATGTTTAGAGCAGAGTTCTTGGGTCAGAAGGTATGTATGTCTTCAACTTTGTTAGATGTTGTCAAGTTGCCCTCCAAATTGGTTGTCTTAAGTAACTTGAGTTGTATAAACATTCAAAAGTTGCATGGGCCTAAAAGAATTACTGTTTCTCCCTGACTGTTCCTACCACAGAAGATCAGCATCATTGGGCATCTCTATTGTTTGCCAGAGAAAGGCATTCCATGGTGCCAGATCTGTCATGCTGAGCATGCTTTCTGGAAGGTTAAGCTGTTACAGACTTCTGAGACCGGGTCAGTTTGAGACAACAAACAAAATCACTTAAAAAAATACTAATAGTTTGTGTCATGATTGGCTACATAGACTAAGATGACATTGGTGTAGTAACTATCAAGAATCATATGTAATGGACCATTTTACAGACTGGATAATCCCTCCCACCCCAGATGTCTATGTCTAATCTCTGGAATCTCTTACAGGGCAAAAAGAACTTTGCACATGTGATTAGGCTAAGGAGACTGAGATGGAAATTTACCTTGGATCATCCTGCTGGGCCCAATGTAATCATAAGAGGGAGTAAGATGTGACATGACAGAAGCAGCGGTCAGAGAGACTAAGAGAGAGAGAGAGATTGATTTGAAGATGCTATGCTGCTGGCCTTGAAATAGAAGAAGGGGCCACAAGCCAAGGAGTACAGGCAGCCTCTATAAACCTGGAAAAGGCAGGGAACAGATTCTTCCCTAGAGCCTCCAGAAGGAATGTAGCCCTGCTGACACCTTGATTTGGGGATAATACACTTGTGGTGTTTCAAGTCACTAAGTTTGTGGTATTTGTTACAGCAGTAATTGGAAACTGATGCCCCAATAACCACATAAAGAGCCACCCAAAAGGATTTAAGGGAATGGTACTCAGAGGGTACTCACAGAGAGCCTCAGATAATGCGTCTTCCCAGCAGCCAGAGTGGAAAACCTCATAATTCAGGCAGCATTGATTAGAGTACCAAGGAGTATCTTGCATTGGTAGGAGGGGGGAAAATTAACCCTAAATTAAAAGCAGCTCTGACCTGGCCTAACAAAGTTTAAGAGTAAGACCTGAAATGATCAAACTCTTTCCAAGTAACTTAATGGCATCCCAGAACAAAGCTTAAGAATATTTGTATGAATACAATACTATTCAACATCCAACAAGGTAAAACTGACAATATTTGGCATTCGAACAAAAAGTACCAGGCATGCAAAAAGGCAGGAAAACACAACCTAGAATGATGAGAAAAGTCAATTAGTCTAAACTGACCCAGAAATAACACGGATGATAGAATTTGTATATAACATATTGTAAAAGTTATTATTACATATTCCATATTTCAAGAAGCTAGAGGAAAGACTGAACATGACAGAAAGACATGGACGATATCAAATAAACCTAAATTGAGCTATTAGAGATGAAAACTACAATGTCTGAAATGAAAAATGCACTCAATAGGACTAATAACACAGTATACTTTGCAGAGGAGAATAACAAAGCATCAGTGAACTGTGGGATAACTTCAAGGCCTAATGTAAGTGGAATTGGAGAATGGAGTCCTTGAAATGGGGCTGGTATGCCAAAAATAATATTAGTCAAAAATGTTCCAAGTTTGAGGGAAACTGTAAACTTGCCTACCTGAGAAACTTAACAGACCCAAGCACAGAAACATGAAAAAAAACAACCCCAAGGCACATCATACTTAAGTTGCTAAACATCAGTGATAAAGAGAAAATCAAAAGCAGTTGAGAAAAAAGACACATTTATATACAGAGAAATGAAGGTAAGGATGACAGAAGATTTCTCATGAAAGCAGAGCAAGCTAGCAGACAGTGGAATGACATCTTTAATGTGCTAAACAGAAAACAAAACAAAAAGCCCTGTCAAATGAGAGTTCCACACTCAAAGAAAGTGTCTTTCAAAAAAGAGGTGAAATACTTCTTCAGATCTACAAAGGCTGAAAGAATTCCTCACCAGCAGACTTAACTCTGCAATAAATGTTATTGGAAGTCTTACAAACAGAAGAAAAATGATACCAGATGGAAACATGGATCTACCTAAAGGATAAAGAGCACCAGAAATGACAACTATATAGACAATTTAAATACTTTTTTCTTCTTAGCTAAGTCTCTTTAAAAGACAATTGACTGTTGCTGGGCATGGTGGCTCACACCTGTAATCTCAGCACTTTGGGAGGCCGAGGCGGGTGGATCACGAGGTCAGGAGGTCAAGACCAGCCTGGCCAACATGGTGAAACCCCGTCTCTACTAAAAATACAAAAATTAGCCAGGCGCAGTGGCAGGTGCCTGTAATCCCAGATACTCGGGAGGCTGAGGCAGGAGAATCACTTGAACCCAGGAGACAGAGGTTGCAGTGAGCCAAAATCACACCACTGCACTGGAGCCTGGGTGACAGAGCAAGACTCTGTCTCAAAAAAAAAAAAAAAAAAAAAAAAGATAATTGACTGTTTAAAGCAAAAATAATTTAATAATTATGTAGAGGTACATCTGTAACAACAATACTACAAAGGCCAGGAGGGGAGAAATAGAAATATACTGTAGTAAGTTTCTTTTCTTTTTTTTTTTTTTTTTTGAGACAGGGTCTTACTGTCACCCAGGCTGGAGTGCAGTGGTGTGATAACCACTCACTGCAGCCTCAACCTCCCAGGCTCAAGTGATTCTTCTAACTCAGCCTCCTGAGTAGCTGAGACTAGAGGCATGCGCCACCACCACGCCTGGCTAATTTTTGTATTTTTTGTAAAGATGGGGTTACATATTACCCAGGCTGGTCTTGAACTCCTGAGCTCGAGCGATACACCCGCCTTGGCCTCCCAAAGTGTTGGGATTACAGGCGTAAGCCACCGTGCCAGGCCTTGTTGTAAGACTCTTATATATGAAGTGATATGATATCACTTAAAGGTAAGTGATTACCTTTAAGTAATCACTTAAAGGTAAGCAATAAGTTAAAGGTGCATACTATAAATCCTAACACAACCACTAAAATAACAAGCAAAGAGTTATAGCTAATAAGTCAACAAAGAAGATAAAAATAGAGTCATGAAAAATACCCAATTACTTAAAAAAAACGAGAACAAGAGGGAAATGTGAGTAAAAAATAGATGGGAGAAATAGAAAACACATAGCATGTGTTATAATCATGATAAATGTTATAGTGTTTATAATAACCATGTGAATAATCATGATAAATGTAAACAGGCTCAATATTGAAACTAAAGCAGGGACTGCCATGTTGGATAAGAAAAAGCAAGACTCAGCTATGTGCTCTGTGTAAGAAACCCACTTTAGGCCAGGCACAGTGGCTCAGGCCTGTAATCCCAGCACTTTGGGAGGCCAAGGTGGGTGGATCACTTTAGGTCAGGAGTTTGAAACCAGCCTGGCCAACATGGTGAAACCCTGTCTCTACTAAAAAAAAAAAAAAAAAAAAAAGCAGTAGTTGGGTGTGGTGGTGCACACCTGTAGTCCCAGCTACCTGGGAGGCTAAGGCAGGAGAACTGTCTGAACCCAGGTGGTGGAGGCTGCAGTGAATCAAGATTAGGCCACTGCACTCCAGCCCGGGTGGCAGAGTGAAACTCCATCTCCAAAACAAAAAAGAAGGAAAAGAACTCAGTTTAAATATAAATACATAAATAGGTTAAAGGTGAAAGGATGGGAAAAGATATGTCATGTTAACACTTGTCAAAACAAACTAACGTGGTTATATTAATACCAGACAAAATAGATTTCAGAACAAAGAATATTACTAGAGATAAAGAAGATAATTTCATAATGATAAAGGGGTCAATTCATCAAGATGACATAATCTTAATGACTTATACACCTCAAAACAGCTTCAAAATACATGAAGCAAAAACTCATAGAACTGCAAGAAGTTATAGTCAGATCCACAATTATAGTTTGAGATTATAGAACCTCTCTCTTGATAACTGAGAACAAAAAGAAAATCAGACCAAGTGGTTCAGTTCAATGGGAATGGAAAGTGCAAGAAAGGAGTGATGGAAAATGAGTTAACTATCCTGGAGGGCCAGGTAATAGGCCAAAACATAAAAACAGAGATGAACTCAGTAACTCTGGGGGCCAAGCGGGCAGGCATGTTTAGTGAACACAAAGCTCTCCTATTACTATCCATAATTAGGACAAATGATTTCCAGTTTCCATAGTCTCAGTTATCCTTTTTATTTTTGTATAAACAATCTACAAGTGTGCGCCAGAAATATTGTTGCCCTTTAATCACACAGAACTGGTTTGAAGCAGAATCCTTTGAATTGTATAAAGTCAAGCTGAGAGAATAGTCTGTGACAGACGGGACCCACTTTTTAGTGCAGTCTTAGATCCATCTCTGAGTGAGGCAAAGCATAGAAGGTGGAAACATAAGGAAATGATGTAAGCCACCATAAATTAAAGGATAGTGAAGAACGAACAGAGGTCCTGAGGAGATAGTCCATCCGTCTAATGATCATCTACCCATCATCCATCCATCCTTCCATCCATCCATCCTCCATCCATCTACTTATTTAATAAATAATTATTAAGACCTTGGTGGAGGAAAGTTCATCTGTGTCCTCCTGACTCTTAGTCCTATTCAGGAATAACTGAGACCTCATACCTAGTTTGCCTTTAGGGAAAATTACCATCAAGGCACACACAGATTGTACCCTGGGGGGTGCTCTGGCAATAACAGATATCCTGTTGTGTGAACAATGGTCTATCCTGTCAACTCAAGCCATTTAATTTAATTTTAACTTTAATTTTTTCATTGAGACAGAGTCTCACTCTGTTGCTGAGGCTGGAGTGCAGTAGCACGATCTCGGTTCACTGCAACCTCTGCCTCCCTCCTGGGTTTAAGCGATTCTCCTGCCTCAGCCTCCTAAATAGCTGGGATTGCAGGCTCCTGCCACCATGCCCAGCTAACTTTTGTATTTTTAGTAAAGATGAGGTTTCACCATGTTGGCCAGGCTGGTCTCGAACTCCTGACCTCAAGTGATTTGCCCATCTCGGCCTCCCAAAGTGCTGGGATTACAGGTGTGAGCTACCACGTCTGGCTTCAAGCCATTTTAAATCAGGCCCCCAAAACATTGGATTGTCAGGAATTAGAGTAGAATGAGAGACATACTTAGATCAAATTGTGTTGAAGGAAGAGGGAGCCATTTAGACAAGAGACCCTTCTCCAAGAAGGGATACAGAGATGGATGGGAGTGGAAGTTCACGTCTCTCCCTCAATGTCTTCCATTCCTCCCCTGAATCTGCCTCTTCTACCCCCAACCCAAGAGCATGATTTGGTCCTTAAGAGCCAACCAGCCTCTTAGTTGACAGATGTGTGAACCTCTCTTAGAAATGCTGGAATAAACCCCACTCAAAAGGAAATCTGGAGTCCAGAAGAGAGGATCAGGTTTGGAGTCTAGACGTGCCTAGATTCAAGTCCCAGCTCTAACACTTAGAAGTTGTATAATCTTTTTTTTTTTTTTTTTTTTGAGACAGTCTCACTCAGTAGCCCAGGCTGGAGTGCCATGGCACGATCTTGGCTCACTGCAAACGTCACCTCCTGCATTCAAGTGATTCTCATGCCTCAGGCTCCTGAGTGGCAGGGATTACATGCTTGTGCTGCCATACCAAGCTAATTTTTGTATTTTTAGTAGTGATGGGGTTTCACCATGTTGGCCAGGCTGGTCTCGAACATCTGACCTCAGATGATCTGCCCTCCTCCACCTCCCAAAGTGCTGGGATTATAGGTGTGAGCCACTATGCCTGTCCTCAAAGTTGTATAATCTTAAGTCATTGCACTTCTCTAGGTCTTGGTTTTCTCATCTGTAAAATGGGGATACTAACCTTATACAGGTGGTTGAGAGGATTAAACCAAATAACAGGTGTGGGTATATTTCCCAAGCTATAACCTTGAGTATCCCCCAAATATCTAATTTTGTTTTTCTGTAATTTAAACAATATCTTGAGCTCCCATTTTGACTACTGATTAAATACAAACAATAATAACAAAATAGTCCAATTCTAAGCAAATTCAGACACTTAAATGTGTTTCTTGGTCATTTTAGTTTTAAGCTTGCTCAAGTCAGTATTTTCTCCTTCTCTTTCTTCTCTCTGGGGAGTTCTCCTCTGTCCTGGGGTTGCTCGAGTGTTAGCTCCATAGTGGAGAGAGACACCTGCCCTTGTTTATTTCCTGAAACTTAATTCATCTTGACTAGCCTTTGGTCCAGAATACGCTGGCATCTTTTGGGACATCCACACCCCTCCCTTACCTGTTACCAGGTCTACACAAGTCCCTCTATACTGTTTTTGTCCTTCTTAGAGCCTCAGAGACCCTCCTAGGCCGTTATCTTTAAAATGTTTTAAATTTACCTTACATAAACAACTAACAAACCCATATCATCCACCATGACAAGGGTACAAAAAGGAAAACAAAATTCTCTCATCTGTCCTTGTCCCATAGCCCCCCACTTCTCCTCCCCAGAGGCAACCCTTTTTACGAGTTTCTTATGTGTCCCTTCAAAAATAATTTAAGCATATATATATATGCTTGTAATGCATATATAGTTAATGCATTATGTGTATTATATATATTATGCTTGTAAATGCTTATATATTAAAAATCATCTATCATTGATCAAAGTTCACTATGGACTTTAACTCGTACATACACACATACATATATATAATCTTGTTAACTGCCTTAGAAAACAAAGCCTAAGGCAAAGTTTCTGTGCTGACACTTTATGGAGGGACAATCTCAGGGCACAGCACGAGTCAGGGGAAAACGGAAGCGAGATAGGGTACTAATTTCCAAGTGCTGCCATAACAAAGTACTGCTAATACATACAGGATGGCTTAAAACAACAGAAAGGTATTCTCCCACAGTTCTGGAGGCTAGAAATATGAAGGCAAGCTGCCGGCAGGGCCATGCTTCCTTGGAAGCTTCTAGGAGGAGGATCCTTCCTTGTCTCTTCCCAGATGTTCTTTGGCTTGTGGTGGTGTAATGCCCATCTTGGCCTCTGTTGTCACATAGTGTTCTCCCCTTGTGTCTATGTCTGTGTGTCTCTCATCTTCTTATAACACCAGTCACCTTGGCTTAAGGACCCACCCAACTCCAGTATAACTGCATCCTTTATTACATCTGCAACGACCCTATTTCCAAATAAGTTCACATTCTGAGATACTGGGGGGTTAGGACTTCAACATACGTTTTTGGGGGCACAATTCAACCCATAACAGGCAGGAAAGTAATCTCATGATGATGTTGCCAAGCTGGCTGAAGCTTCACGAGAAACACAAAGCATTTGGGGTCACATGGCAGATCTCCAGAGAGGCACATGGAGCCACTGTGCCTCAAAACAGTCTTTTTGGGATGTGAGGAAGAAAACAATTTATCTGCAGGATCTTAACCCCCATCTCTCATTGGTCAAAGTTCACCCATGGGGCTTTAACTCACCCGTATTTTCAGATGGTATACCTGCCTCCTCTGGACAGCCACTAGAGAAGCCAGATCCCATGGCCCATGGCATAGCACTTCATCCAAGTCAGGAAGTGTTGGGGGTGCCTGGGCCTCAGCGGGCCTGGGCAGGGTAGGTCCAGCGCTCAGGTGTAGAACCAGGAAGGGGCAGTAAAGCAAGAGCCTGTTGCAGGGTTGTTCCCAGGGCTGGCCTGCCTTACAATGGCCTCCGAGTCCCAAATCGTCTTCCTTCACATGGCTTGGACTCTTATTTTCTCTTAATTTATCTGTCAGAAACTGCAGAGAATTATCAGGCATCCATTAAGGGCTTAAAGGCAGACTGAAAAATTTGACTACCCCTGCGAGTATCAGCAACCATGTGGGAATCTTAACTTCTGGAGATTACTGTTCTCTTTTACAACTGTCAACTGATTATATTGAGCACCTACTAGGTGCCAGCCACTGTGCAAGGCGCTAGGAATATCGCAGACAAAGGAGCTTGTGTTCAAGAGGGAGAGAGAATAAACAAACGTTAAATGCAATTCTAATAGAGCCCTGATCGGGGAAATACAGGGAATTATAAGATCCAGCCTTGCCTATGTTGCTGTTTATATTCTCTTCTTAACTTTTAAATATCAAACAAGAAAATTTGGAAAATATAGAGATGTTCAGGAACAGTGCAAGATGCTATATGTTCCTTTTATTACTGAGCAGACAGGAGTTACACTGAGGGGAAGGGAATTTTGTTGGTTGGAGGGGAGGTAGGTAATAGATACTTTTGTCTGGCCTTGGTCTGAATGGCTTAGGGCATCCTAAATTCAAGGAAACTCAGCCCAGCACAGGAGTCTGACTTTATTGTGCATCCTACTTTCTTGGAGAGCTTGTTAAAAATGATAGCTTCCTGAAGCCTACTGTCAGAGATTGATTCCCAATGTGGGACAGGGGCCAAGAACAGATGCTTGGCCCATTGCGGCTTTCAATACATTTCTGTTGAATAAATGAATTATAATGCAGGCAATTCGAGGATCGCACTTGGATCTAGAGAGAGCGGCAGAGGGAAGTTTCTCCCATCTCGTAGATATTCCTAGGGGCATCCTGTACTTGGGAAAGGAGAAAGGAAACCCTGTTCCCACCTTGTCCCTCGTATGTCCTGTGGCCTCCTTCTCCTAGGACCCAGAATTCAGGCTGGCAGTATTTATACTCTAGCTCAGCTCTATTTGGGGTTAAACTTTTGAGAGTTGGCCTGGGAACTTAACCAAGATTTATAGCATTATTTCTATTGGAAACTAATTGAGATTCAAAATGTTTATGAGCATAAAATGTTTTCATTCTTATTATCCCATGTAAGCTTTGCAACGTCCTCCGGAGCAGATATTGTAATTATTTTCATCTTATACTGGAGGAAACTGTTGTTAGTGACTTAAGTGGACTGTTAACAGTCCCTTCACTGCACTTTCACGATTCCATTGCCCACTAAATCTTAGGTCTGTGAACACCTTTCTTCAGATATAATAAACTCAGAAACGGAAGCAGGATCCAGGCATCTGTTTTTCCTGTCTGTGTATCTGTTGTATCTTCGAGCTGGTCTTTTCTCTGATCATCCACTTTGCTGGTTGTGTGTGCTTGGTGGGGGCTTTGGGTGAAGCCCCTGCAGAATCTGCTTCAGCCCTAACCCTTCATTCAAGTCTTAGGGGCGGGGGTTAATTCTTAATTCGAATAGCACTGGGAGTAGGTTTGGAGGAGTGGGTTGAGGGCGGGTTAAGGAGTTTGAACCATATCTGTAAGCCAATCATTTCATCCTTGGTTGTGCCTCAAAATCATTTATGCCCAAGCTTTTAAAAACACATAGTCTAGGGTCCAAGACCAGTTCTACTGAATCAGATTCTATGGAGGGATGGGGAGTGGCGCCTGGGCATCGGAATTTGAATTTAGGTCATTCTGTCACCTAGCAGGTTGACACTCTTGCTGTAGGCATGTAGGCAGTGAGTGCATAGTTATTGAAGGAAGGGAGAGACAGCACTGTTTTAGGAAGATTAATTTGGCAATTGTAGGAGGGAGAGAGGGGAAAGGAAGAAAATTGGAGGCAGGGAAACTAGTTAGGAGGCTCCAGAAATAGACTGGAGATAGATGTGCTAAGACCTGAAACTGGCTGGCGATGGGAACCCCATGTGGAAGGCAGTGGAAGAGCTCTGTGACACTTGGGTGTGGGCGGAGGCTCAGGGAGTGAGGCAAGAAAAACAATAAGTCAACGGTTTTCAGCAAAACCCACTAAAGCAAACACTTTACTTTCTCGAGTCATCAGTTCTTAATTCGGGAAGTGAAAACTACAGCAATGGATTTGGTGTTTCCTTACTGTCAGCAAGGCTCAGTGATCAATAGTCAGTCTAGGCTTTGTGATTCTCTCTCTCCCTCTCTGTCTCTATCTTTCGACGGAGTCTTGCTCTGTTGCCCAGGCTGCAGTGCAGTGGCGCGATCTCCGCTCACTGCAAGCTCCGCCTCCTGGGTTCACGCTGCCGTTCTCCCGCCTCAGCCTCCCGAGTAGCTGGGACTACAGGCTCCCGCGACCACGCCCGGCTAATTTGTGTGTGTGTGTGTGTGTGTGTGTGTTTGGTAGAGACGGGGTTTCGCTGTATTAGCTAGGATGGTCTAGATCTCCCTACGTCGTGATCCGCCCGCCTCGGCCTCCCAAAGTGTTGGAATTACAGGCGTGAGCCACGGCGCTCAGCCTGCCTGCTTTCTTCCTTTTCCTTTTTTTCTTTTCTTTCTCTCTCTCTCCCTGCCTTCTTCTCTTCTCTCCCCTCCTCTCCTCTCTCTTCTTTCTTTTCTTTCTCTCCTTTCTTCCTTCCTTTCTTTTTTTTTTTTTTTTTTGTTTTGAGACAGAGTTTCACTCTATTGCCCAGGCTGGAGTGCAGTGGCACATCGTGGCTCACTGCAACCTCCACCTCCAGGGTTCAAGTGATTCTCCTGCCTCAGCCTCCCAAGTAACTGGGATTACAGGCGCCCACCACCATGCCTGGCTAATTTTGTATTTTTAGTAGCGACGGGGTTTTGCCATGTTGGCCAGGCTGGTCTTGAACTCCTGACCTCAGGTGATCCACCCACCTTGGCTTCCCAAAGTGTTGGGATTACAGGCATGTGCCACCATACCCGGCCCTCCCTCCTTTCCTTCCCCTTCCTCCTTTCCTTCCTTCCTTCCTTCCTTCCTTCCTCTCTCACTCTCTTTTTCTTTCTTCTTTTCTTCCTTCTTTTCTTCTCCTTTCTTTTTCTTTCTTTCTTCTTTTCTTGAGACATGGTCTCACTCCAATGCCCAGGCTGGAGTGCAGTGGCACGATCATGGCTCACTGTAGCCTCGACCTCCAGGGCTCAACTGATCCTCCCACTTCAGCCTCCCTAGTAGTTGCGACTACAGGCACACACCACCACACCTGGTTAAAATTTTGTGTGTTTTTAGTAGAGACAGAGTTGCACCATGTTGTGCAGGCTGGTCTCAAACTCCTAGGCTCAAGTGATCCTCCCACCTCTGCTTCCCAAAATGCAGGGATTGCAGGCATGAGCCACTGCGCCCAGCCACGGGCTACAGTTATTTTCTAGAAAGATCCAGCAGTGTGTCAACAGGGGTGCAAAGCCACAGGAAAAACATGGTGTCTCTCTTTAGAGCAAGGTTTAGCAAACTTTGACTATAAAGGACCAGTAGTAAATATTTTAGGCTTTGAGGCTACATAGTTTCTGTAGCAACTATCTAACTGCTGTCATAGTGTCAAAGCAGCCATGACAATATCCAAGTGAATAGGCATCGTTGTTGTTCCAATAAAACATTTACAAAAACAGGTGCTAAGTTGGATTTAAACCTCCCAGGCTTAAGTCTGCAGGTTATAGCTTACCGACGCCTGGTCTAGAGCACCGATGTTACTGGAAGATTTCAAGGGATCTTTTTTTTTCAAATTTTTATTTTTTTTTTGGTGATGGGGTCTCGCTCTGTCATCCAGGCTGGAGTGTAATGGTGTGAATTCGGCTCACAGCAGCCCCAACCTCCCAGGCTTAAGCCATCCTCCCACCTCAGCCTCCCAGGTAGCTGGGACTGCAGGCGTGTACCACCATACTTGGCTAATTAAAAATTTTTTTTGTAGAGATGGGGTCTCCCTATGTTGCCCAGGCTAGTCTCAAACTTCTGGACTCAAGCAATCCTCCTACCTCAGCCCCAACCCCCACGAAGTGCTGGGATTACAGGCGTTGAGCCTGGCATAAACATTATTTTTGAAACCCAGGTTTTTACACGGTCTCCAATTTCTAGCGTCACCTTCTCTTTAACATCTGTGTTAGGCCATTCTTGCATTGCTATAAAGAAATATCTGAGACTGGGTAATTTATAAGAAAAGAGGTTTAATTGGCTCACTGTTCTTTAGGCCGTATAAGAAGCATGACGCTAGCATCTGTTTGGCTCCTGGGGAGGCCTCAGGAAGCTTCCAATCATGGCAGAAGGTGAAGTGGTAGCAGGTATCTCACATGGTGGGAGCGTGAGCAAGAGAACCAGTGGCAGGGAGGTGCCATACACTTTTAAACAACCAGATCTCGTGAGAACTCACCCACTATGGAGAGGACAGCACAAAGCCATGAGGGAGCTGTGCCCATGATCCAATCATCTCCCACCAGGCCCCACCTCCAACATTGGGGATTACAATTCAACATGAGATATGACGGGGACACAGATCCATATCAACATCTAACCAGTACTGTTCTGCAAATGCAGGCTGTGCAATGCACAAAGGCAGCTAAGCAAGGGGACAGGTGGGGGCTTAAACCAGCCTGGTAACAGGTGCAGTGTGGAAGAAAGGGGTGCATTTCGTAATTCATTGCTCAGATGAGCCCCTTTTGTGTGGTTTGCATAAGAGCATCATATATGCCAGTCACAGCCTTGACATGCTCCACACTCTCACGTGACCTGACTTCAGTAAGTCTGTCCCCCTCTGCAGTACTCCTTGGAGTCCTGAGAAGGGAACAGTTTCTGTTTCTCAAGTGATGTTGAGCTTGTTTGCCAGGTGTTGGCTTGCTGCCTCTCCATTGGTCTCTACTGGCCACCTTGGGACCCCTTTTCCAGGCTGCTCCACCTGGTCCACCTTCTCACAAAGGTAGACTGAGGCCTCCCTCTGATTTCAGGTACTTCTCAAACAAGGCCAGCAGGGGTACTAGACCAGGACGAGGCTTGAAGCAAGCATAAAAGAGTTATAGCTAAAACCCAGAAACCTTAACATCAGACATCACATGTGTCTTGGTTGAAGCCAGCCTTTTTAGATTATTCATCAGTCACAATACCTGGTTAGAAAAACCTGAATTCGCTTACCTGTTTCAGACCTCCCTTCAGAAGTAGAAGCCTCATGTCTGATGATCCGATGGATTTACCAGCTTTACAGCCTTCCACTAAACAAATGGGGATTTTTTTTTTTTTTTTTTTGAGACAGAGTCTCACTCTGTCGCGTAGGCTGGAGTGCAATGGCGTGGTCTCGGCTCACTGCAACCTCTGCCTCTCGGGTTCAAGTGATTCTCCTGCTTCAGCCTCCCGAATAGCCGGGATTACAGGTGCCTGCCACCATGCCCAGCTAATTTTTGTATTTTTAGTAGAGATGGGGTTTCACCAGGTTGGCCAGGCTCATCTCGAACTCCTGACCTCAGGTGATCCGCTCACCTCAGCCTCCCAAAGTGCTGGGATTGCAGGCGTGAGCCACCGCGCCCGGCCCAAATGGAGATTTTTTAAAAACAAAACTAAATGCACAATTGTATACATTTTGAAAACAAAACACAAACCTTGGAAGAAATTTTGCATTTTCTATAAGTATCTTTGAGCCATGGTCCTGGGCTTCTGGGTGCAAAGCTACTGGGCTCTGTCTGTCATTAGAGATGCTTCAGTAGAAAACCCTGAGAAGCCCTGAGTTAAGTACTTTCATCTTATTTAGCACGGATGCACTGACTTCTTAGAAACTGCATATCTGGTATCAAACATGAATGCCTTTGGCCAGTTTAAATGAGTTCCCATTTTCGTTTTGAAACTCCATCCTCATTTTCCTACTGATAGATTTCCTCGAAGATTACTGCTTCGAGGCTGTGAAGGTCGAAGCTGCTTGCTTTAGGAAACTCTAGCTCCTTGCCATGGCTGCACATTGGTTCTCCTGAAAGTGTAAGGGCTTATTTTCTCTTGGAAATTCTGTGAATTTATAAATTTCTCTGGGAAATTCTTGGAAATTATAAACCCAAGATCTGATTTGCTTATTCAGGTCTTAGGGCTTCCGGACCCAGAGCTCACCATGCACCTGCATCCAGCAGTGACTCTTCTGCCTTTCCCAGGGAGCAAGGCTTCATTGTCAGAGGAAGGGGCAGGAGGGACATCTTGTCCTTTCCCCAATCCCTGAACTTGGAGAGCTTCTCTTGTCCCTGCTTTGTCTGTGAAGCGGTTCCTAGTTGCTTTGAGATTTTCCAACTGAAAGCTGCCTTGTTAATACAAAGAACTAGGGCATTTCAGCCTAAGGGAAAAAAACTATCAAACAAAACACAGCTCAGACACGGTTTTAGCACCAGAGGAAGAATTTTTAGGGGGAGGGGACATTCAGTCCTTCTGAATTCCACATTGGAGTTTCTCACTGGGTCCAGAGATGTCTCTAGGCCTAGGGTAGCCAAACCCTCTGCCCTTGGCGTCCAGCAGAGGTGGCCTGGCATTGGCAGGCAGTGCTAAATACAAAGGCAGCATCAACCCCAGATGAGGGCAGCTGAGGTCCTTGTTCGGTACCCTCTACATTTCTCTGGCTTTGCCCCTCGCCATGGAGTGAGAACAAGCAGCCAAGGGAAGCCAAGGACAAGGAACACTCCCCAGATCCCTGGGGGTCTATGAGGGTCCTGGCATTCTCTGCTGAAGTGATCCCAAGCCCTCTTCAAGGGACTTGTTGAACTCTTTCCCAACTCCATCCTCCCAAAGGTGGGAAGTGCATCTGATGTGCACACCTAGGGGCCCAAGACGTGGTCAAGGGACGGCTGTTTGCTGGTGAAAGCACACGGTTGGAACTTGGACAGAGTTGTTTGCATACACGCATGCAAGGTCCTCGGTGGTAAGAAACGGAACCGGAGGTACATAGAGAACTAGCATGAGCTGTGGACCAGGGAGCCCCCATTTACATTCTCATCCCAGCCCCTGCAAATGTTAGGTATGAGCCTGCCAAAGGAAGAACAGATGGAAAATCTCCAGAAAAAATACAAGAATCATGAAACCAACACATTTACCAGAGCTCCTGTTTTGGTGCTGAGAGAAGCGTCCCCAAAGACATTGCACTGATAAATCTGGACACGAAGCTTAGTTTATTTTTCATTTAAAAATCAGACAAAATATTAGTTATTTCAATAATGGGTATTTGTTTTTAAAAGGGTGATAATAGCTCCCTATGTTATTGTGAGGCTAAAATGAGAATGTGCCGTGGAGAGGAGCTATTATTACACGTTAATAAGATTCTTCTTTTTCTATTTTCCTCCAGCTGGTCCCTAAGATAATGTTCAAAGCTTTTTCTTTCGTCTTGCTCTGTCTGGTGGGATATTGTTAATAAAAACCAGATACTAAGACATTTTTAAATGTCAAGTGAAGACAAGTTAATAATTGCTCTCCCACAATATGAGAGCAAACGGTGGTCCAGGATCAAAAGCCATGTTTTTCTCCTTTTTGGAGCTGCCAAAATTCCCTTAGGAGTGTGCACCATGTAAGTGTAAGAACAAGTTCAGAATCTGAATGACATTGTCACAGCCCATGCCAGACCCCAGCTGAGGCCTCTCTCCACTTTGATGTGATTAAATCCCAGTCTTGTCTGCAAAGAAAGCACAGGCTGAAAAACCACGCAGATGAGCCAGGCAATCTGCCCAAATATCAAAACACAAGACCTGCGGATAGTCTTTCAGTGCCTGCGGAGTTTTAAGGGATGTGGCTTGTGCTGGGAACCACAGTTATCATCCCTTACACTTTGTGGAGCTCTTTGTTGTTTGCAAAAGGCATAGACATGATTTCACGCCATTCTCCCACGGAGACAGAACGGAGCTTTTCCACATGGAGCACCTAGAGATGAAACCCTCAGCATTTCCCAAACTCCCATTTTAGGGGGTTTGGACAGAACGACATTGGCTTTGTGGGTTGGGCAGGGCACCATGTTCTCAGTAAGTAGCCCATAAGTGGCTGCCGGGATTCAGCTGTGCCACCCTCTGCAAGACTCCTAACAAGTGTACAAGCCACAGATGCCTTCAGGGAAACAAAGTCTGGCTAACTCCACCCCCACCCCTGGGCCCCCAGCTGTGGCCCTTCCCATCAAGACCCTGCTCATGGGGAGGCTGCTGAGCTTCTACTTCATGGCTAGGAGTTTTTTTATTTTTAATTTTTTATTTTTAGAGACTCCCTATGTTGCCCAGGCTGGTCTTGAACTCCTAGGCTCAAGCAGTCCTCTCACCTCAGCCTCCCAAAGTGCTGGGATCGCAGGCATGAGCCACCGCACCTGGCGTGGATAGTGGGTTATGTCTCTGCTCTGCCTGCCCTGCAGGAATGGCTGCTCCTCACCAGGGTGGGCATCAAGAGACTTGGGGTTTGAGCCCCAAATGTCTGAAAGGGATCTCTGGTCTGCAGATCTGGCTGGACAAAGTGGCCTTGGGCATGTGAGAGCCTGGAGCTGGGCATGCAATATCCTTATCATGGGAAGGGAAAAGGGCTACTTTGTCAGCTTTTTCCTCTTTCAGCAGCACATGGAGCTCTGGCTGGGGAAATGGTAGAACAAAGATGATTCTCCAGAAGGCCTGTCAGTGCCGTGGGGCAGGAACAGCCAATTCCTTGCAGTTAGCAGTTCCCAGGAACCAAGTCTAGGTGTTTTCTCAAAGAGCAACAACCCCTCTTCTCTATGGTTCTGTGAGGCCACCCCTCTTTCTCCAGGTAGAGGAGGAAAGACTGCATGCCTCCTTCCGAGTCCTCATGGCTTTTAACCCTCTTGGAAGACAGAGGGAACACATCCCTGAGGGGGCCAGGGTGAGCCCAGGACGGGTGCAGAACCTGGGGTCCAATGCCCAGAACTGATGTTGGGCCCTAGGCTGGATCAGGTGGACAGAGCTTAAATCAGAAGCGGACTGGGCCTGCACTAAGAGTGAGTGTCATGAGGAGTTGAGGAGAGGAGGGGCCGGGGGTTCCAGGAGTGTCAAACCGATGATGGAAGCGAGGAGCAGGTGAGCAGCAGCCAGGTGGGGTGGGAGCCCCAGGAACCAGCAGGCTCCAGGTGGAAAAGAAGCAAGAGGATCAGGAATTTGGCCAGAGGTGACAGGGGCATATGGAGAAGGCTGCTCCTGACTGGCGGTCCTATAGATTCATCAGAGTTAAGAGAGAGAGATAGTCCACCCCAATTGTTCACTCCTATGAGGAATATTGCACAAATTAAAGGAAAAAAAGAAAAAACCCTATAGGATTAAAAACAGGTCAGGCGGCTGGGTGCAGTGGCTCACGCCTATAATCCCAGCACTTTGGGAGGCCGAGGCGGGTGGATAATGAGGTCAGGAGTTCGAGACCAGCCTGACCAACATAGCGAAACCCTGTCTCTCCTAAGAATACAAAAATTAGCCGGGTGTGGTGGTGCGTGCCTGTAGTCCCAGCTACTCGGGAGGCTGAGGCAGAAGAATCACTTGAACCTGGGAGGCGGAGGTTGCAGTGAGCCTAGATTATGCCACTGCACTCCAGCCTGGGTGACAGAAAAACCAAACAAACAAAAAAACAGGTAAGGCACAGTGGCTCACAGCTGTAATCCCAGAGCTTTGGGAGGCAGAGGCAGGCGGATGACTTGAGGTCAGGAGTTTGAGACCAGCCTGGCTAACATGGTGAAACATTGTCTCCACTAAAAATACAAAAATTAGCTGGGTGTGTATGCCTGTAGTCCCAGCTGCTTAGGAGAATGAGGCAGGAGAATCACTTGAACCCTGGAGGTAAAAGTTGTGGTGAGCCCAGATCACACCACTACATTCCAGCCTGGGTGACAGAACAAGACTCTGTCTCAAAATAAAATACAATAATACAAAATAAAAACAAACTTTTTCATACACTGGCATCTACTTTCCTTTCTAGCCTCACCTCCACCAGTTTTGTTTGGTTTTTTTTTTTTTTTTAGTAACCTACACCCCAGCCCAAAAAGTCTGTGTTTTCCTTAATACACTGTGCTTTCCTGCCTCTATGCCTGACTAAGCCATTTTTTGTCCCCAAAATGTCAATTCACTGGCTCTCTGCCAGTGGAAATCTTATTCATTTATCCTGAATAGGCAAAGGATGCCAACTCATTTAAGAGATATGATTAGGAAGAATATGGAAAAATAGTTATCAAAGAAATGTGAATTAAAATAACAACGAGGCATAGTTATAAATCATAGCAAATTATAAGAAAACCAAAAACAGCCCACCCAATGCTGACACCATTTTGCTGAAACAGGTACATCTATTGCTGGTGACATTGTAAATGCGCTGCGATAGTTCTTTTATGTGTCAACTTGCCTGACCTAAGGGATGCCCACATAGCTGGTAAAACATTATTTCTGGGTGTACCTGTGAGGGTGTTTCCGGAAGAGATGAGCATTTGGATTGACAGGCTGAGGAAGGAGGATCACCCTCACCAATGTGGGCAGGCACCATCCAATCTGTTGAGGGCCCAGATAGAACAAAAAGGCAGAAGAGGAGCGAAGTTGCTCTCTCTGCTTGAGCTGGGACATCCATCTTCTCCTGTCCCTGGACATCAGTGTTCTTGGTTCTCTAGCCTTTGGACTGGGACTGGGACATATGCCTTCGGCTTCGTGGTTCTCAGACCATCGGGACTGGACTGGAATTATACCACTGGCTTTCCTGAGCCTCCAGCTTGCAGACAGCAGTTATAGGACTTCTCAGCCTCCATAATAGGCAATCCCTCAGAATAAACCTCTTTCTATATATCTATAAGTATCCTACTGGTTGTGTTTTTCTGGAGAACCCTGCCTAATACATGGGCCCAAACTTCTGGGAGAAACAATGAAGTAATATATTTCAAAAGAGACAGAAATGTTCCGTACCTTGATGCCCATCAATCCTATTTTGCAGAGTTGAGCTAAACAAAATGACACTAAAGAAAAAAAAAAGCTACTTGCATAAAGATACCTCTTGCATCATAGTCATCATAATTTTTAACAGTGAAAAGACTGGAAATAGCCCAACTACCTCACAACAGGGGACTCTAAAGGAAATTACACTCAGACAGATGGAAATTATGATGATGAAGACTAGCCAAAGGAAATGCTTATAACATAATGCTCAGGAGACACAAAGTTTATTGTGACTACACTATAAAAATCACATAAATGTATGGACAAGGATATACAAGGGAACAGAGAGAAAGGAAAATCACTACTTATTAGGGTATTATTTTTATTAGAGTGTTGCTGATGTAATAAAAATCTCCTAGAGGAAATTTCCTTCAAAACCCCTGATTCGCTTTGTTCCCATCTGGTCTGTGGTCCTTATTGCATTGTGCCTTGAGTGTAATAATTTGTGTCCTAGTTTTAGCCCCATTTGGACCATAAACTCTTCAAGGGCAAGGACTATGTTTTACTTTTCTTTGTCTCACCTGAGCACTTGTATCTCCCTGGGACGTAATAATATTCAACAATTATTTATTAAGCAAATTAACCACTGCTAAGGATTATGTTGTGCTTAAAAATAAGATTCAATGATCATTCTCTCCATTCTCCTGTCTCCTGGCAAAAGGCACTCAACTAAATAGATATCTATATTATCTTTAGGCTTCCTGGGAAGGAAAATCCACATTCAGAAATCTAGCATTTTATACCCGGAATGAAACATAGATGCAGTAATGCAGGCAACACTTGGGAATCTGGGAAACTGAGGCTCTTGGGACTTATTTACCTTTGCCCCTTAAGGCAACAAGATGTTTAAAAATTGAAGTCATTCTTAGGTTTACCACCTGGGGCCAACTGGATCCTGGCCAGAAGGAAAATGATCCACCACTCCTAATGGGAGCCTAGAGCTGCTGTGCCTAAGCCAGGTCTCTCTTTTACGAGCCTGTCAGGGCTGATTAGAAGACAGGAAATGTGATAACATGGCTGAAGCTTATGCTTCCCAAAGAAAATAACAGGAATCCAATGCTGAACTCTTTTTAGGTACTGATCCCTTATTGCATGCCAGATGCTTTATGCACATCAACTTACGCTCCCATTTTACAGATAAAATCTTAATGTTCAGAGAAACTATGTGACTCACCCAAGGTCAAATAGCTTTTGTTTCGATGGGGCCTGTCACGATCCCAAAGCAACCACAGGCTCTTAAGCATCCCTACCCAGCATGCCTTGGAACTCACAATAAATAGGCCCATTTTGTCTGTCTGTCCAGGTTGATGAAGTCTTGGCATCTTCCTTTTCCTTTCCCCTTTATTCTTGCATGTACAGATATTGGACCTTTTCTGCAGCCTGGCTGCAGAAAAGCCTATTTTCACCTGGCTTACATTTTTCTTCTTTTCAGACTGGGTCACCAAGCCGATGGTTTTATTCCATGCTCTTTGAATCCACTGTGGTCATCAGTCATTTTCTCCTGAAGAAAATCACACACTTCCTTGTATCAGTGACCTTTCCTGAGGTCTGAGCGTATATATCATTTCTAGGACATGTTTTCTTTAACTGAATACAGTCTCGCATACTGGGGATAAGGTTTGGGGATTGCTATGATTTGGATGTATCCCTTCCAAACTTCAGGTGTTGCCAATGTGATAGTGATATTAAGAGGTGAAGCCTTGGATGGGTGCGGTGGCTCACGCCTGTAATCCCAGAACTTTGGGAGGCCGAGGCAGGCGGATAACTTGAGGTCAGGAGTTCAAGACCAACCTGGGCAACATGGTGAAACCCCGTCTCTACTAAAAATACAAAAATTAGCCAGGTGTGGTGGCGGGCGCCTGTAATCCCAGCTACTTGGGGAGGCAGGAGAATTGCTAGAACCCAGGAGGCAGAGGTTGCAGTGAGCCGAGAGCATGCAACCGCACTCCAGCCTGGGTGACAGAGCAAGACTCTGTCTCAAAAAAAAAAAGAAAAAAAGAGATGAAGCCCTTAAGAGGGGATTAGACCATGAGGGATCCACCCTAAGGATTGAGACTAGGTGCCCTTGTAAAAGGGCTTGATGGAGGGAGTAAGTCCCTCTTGCCCTTCCGCCTTCTACCGTGTGGCACCATCTTGGAAACAGAGACCAGACCCTCCCCAGACAACAAACCTGCCAGTGCCTTGGTCATGGACTTCCCAGCCTCCAGAACTGTGAGAAATAATTTCTGTTCTTGCAAATTACCCGGTCTATGGTACTTTGTTATGGCAGCACAAACAGACTAGGAGAAGGATTAAAACAGCAGTTGTTCCAGAACAGTTTCTTCCAACATTATGCTAATTTTCTTTTTTCTTGGACACTTTTTTATAAGTTGCACTTTTTAAATGTGATATTCTCCTACTCTTGCTGAGGCCTCTACTCCTCTTTTCTTTCATACATTTTTGTCTGTGGTGCAAAACTGACAGTTTTTTGTTTCTTTAATGCAAGCAACAATAACATCTAATTAATACGTAGCTACACTCAGGCTGAGGCAGAAACCCTTCCATCTGCTATTCTGCGATATAGCTGCTTCTCCTTTTGCTCGCTTATGTTCTTTTTAGCTTATTCTATGCCCTTTAAATTGCCTTCCTAAAACATAGAATTCCACATCAACTCAAAATTAGTTTAGAAAATAGATGGTGCTTGGTAAGTTCCAAACTATAAAATCCTGCCCATCCTCGGCAGTCTGGGGCTTACACCATTAAACATTAAGTGGTAGCAGATGCTTCCTGTCTGGGACTCAATTTCTAGACCTATGTTTTGTTATTCCTTCTAAAAGATAGATTTTTTTTTCTCTTTTTTCAGTCATTAAAAAACAAAACAAAACAAACAACAAAAAAAACCCACTAGGTTTTGGCCAGGTGCGGTGGCTCACGCGTGTAATCCCAGCACTTCGGGAGGCTGAGACGGGTAGATCACTAGAGTCCAGGAGTCAGAGACTAGCCTGGGTAAAACCCTGACTCTACAAAAAAAAATACAGAAATTAGCTGAGCATGGTGGCACGTGCCTGTAATCCCAGCTACTGGGGAGGCTGAGGTGGGGGAATTGCTTGAGCCCTGGAGGTGAAGGTTGCAGTGAGCTGTGATCACACCACTGCACTCCAGTCTAGGCGACAGAGCCAGACCTTGTGTCAAAAACAGAAAATAACAACAACAACAACAACAGAAACCACTAGGTTTAAATAAAATGTAAACTTCTGTACGGCGGCGGGGAGGGGGGTAGTGTGGTGACAGATGTCTTGTTTTCAAAAACCTAATTGAGGACTGGGCTGCCATTTGTCTTCCCATCATTAGAAACTCAATCCTGCATGTCCTGGGGAGCCCAGTTGTAAACCTTAGTTTTTTTAGAAGGACGATGATTCCCCGCAAAGCCAGGCTGGCACTGTAGAAATCCACAGTCAGAAAGAACCACAAACCAACTCCCCTGGGTGGCGTGGTCCAGGCATCGCTTTATTTAGATGAATTCACACAGAGGTGCTATAGTGTGGTCTGGGCATATGATTATATGGTTTTGGTTTCGATGTCATGGAAACTTACAGGAAGTCAAGAGTGCTGTGAATCCCAGCTCACACATTTACTGTGTCTGCCTCAGTTTCCCTTTTTCTCAAATTGGCGGTGTAACTAGTTCTTATTTTGTAGGTATTCTAGTCCCCAAATTTCTTTTTAAAGAAACATGAGAATTTACTATAAATGCTACATAAATCCCAAGTTCGAAGTGCCTTTGGGCTAAAACCAGCTTTGAAGTGAGGCAAGAACTCAGGCTCCCTTCTCTTTTCTTCCCTGAAGATCCAGTGGTCCTGAGAAGAACACACAGCCATGGCTAGCCCAGGGGAGCCAAGGAAAAGGAAGAGAAATGGTTACTTTCACTTTATTCCTTAAGCCCTTGAAAGAGAGGTGACTCAGTGTGCCCCAGGAAGGGAGGATCCACCTAGCTTTCAGCATTTTCCAAGGTCCTTTTTGAGACGGGCACCAAAGTGACAGGCTCAAAAGAAGGCTCCTTTTCTTTTCTTTTTTTTTTTTTTTGAGATGGAGTCTCGCTCTGTTGCCCAGGCTGGAGTACAGTGGCGTGATCTCAGCTCACTGCAACTTCTGCCTCCAGGGCTCAAGCGATTCCCCCACCTCAGCCTTCTGAGTAGCTGGGATTACAGGCGCCCACCACCACGCCCAGCTAAGTTTTGTATTTTTAGTAGAGACGGGGTTTCACCATCTTGGCCAGGCTGGTCTTGAACTCCTGACCTCGTGATCCACTCGCCTCAGCCTTCCAAAGTTCTGAGATTACAGGTGTGAGCCACCGTGCCTGGCCAGAAGGCTCTCTTTCTAATGTAAACTTTCATTGGCAGTCAGAAGGTGCCACTCACCAGAGTATTCTAATTCTTAGCAAATCGTCATTGCACATAAAGTGAACATAGTACCACATCTCCACACATTAGACACATCATCATCGAAACCATGCAGCCTTATTCAGAAATGACCTTGTTTCTGAGAGCTCATCTTCCTGGAATCATTTTGGTTTGATCCTTTCAAGGCTGTGAGATTTATTTTCAAGTATTATTTTTCATTTGAAAAGTTATTCATAATTCAATTTAATTTTAAAAGCTTCATATACACATATCTACACAGATATGCACACATACACACACACCTGGTACAAATCCAAATACTATAAAAGGGTTCTCAACATAAATGTCCATCCCAGCCAAACACCACTGTGTTACCAGCTTCCTGTGTCCCATTCCAGAGCTGTTCTATGCATACAATATATATTTTTAGGTATTTTTAAAAAGGATGTACTGTTTAATCTTAAAGCTACTTTAGCACAAGACAAGGTAAAAAAGTAGGAACCTATAGATTAAAAAAGAAAAAAAAAGGGCCTGGGGTATAATTGTTTTAAATGATGTGTTGATGTGTTGAGTTTAAAAATATTTTGATGTGTTCCAGTGTATGGAAAACAAGATGGTGTGAAATCATTGTCCTGAATAAACTGTCCAATATGATGACATATTTTGTGTGTGTACCTTGGCAAGGTCATGTTAACAAGTTTACATAATAATATACAGAAAACAGAAAGCCACCCAATAGACTGGAGTGAGCAGGGAGGGACAGGGAGGAGCAGAAAGAAGACTGTCTCAAGAACTGCCACTTAGAGAAGAGGTGCTGAGAAGGAAAAGAGGTGAGCCGAGGGTGGTAAACAAAGCCTCAGGCCCATGCTTTCCAACAGGATTGTCCGCAATGGTGGGAATGATTGCGTCTGCGCTGTCCAATATGGTAGCCGCTAGTGCTGTTGAACACTTGAAATGGAAGCAGTGAGACTGAAGGATTGAATTTTTATTTTAATTTTGTTTTAATCAATTTGAATTTAAACAGCCACATGGGGCAGTGGTTACCATACTAGACTGTGTTGCTCTGGGGTTTGTAACATCTTGGGAGGCATCAATGGGCTTAGAGAACTAAGAATGGAATGGGGGCAGAGGATAAACATGGGGTAAATAAAAGCAGAAGAGGAAAGAAGGAGGGCAAGGAGCAGGAGAAAGAGTGAAATTCAAGTGGAAAGGCATAGACAGACAGGAATAATTGTCTTAAGTGATGAGTGACCCCTGGATCACTGGCTGAGACCTTCTGGTATAATTCTGAGGTCTTCCGCAACCGCACACAGAAACAGTCTCTTCTAGAACAATACTGCACTTGCTGACCCTGGGAGGTCTGCAGGTCTTCACCTCCTTATCTTATTGTGAAGGGAGCAAGGGTACACAATCCCAGGGACTCCCCCACTCCATTGTGTGAAATAAAATAGTTTACTCCAAGAAAACCCCACAGTTTTGATACACCACTAGGTGTCACCATTAGCCAAAATGAGCTTTTATTTTTTATCGTTTTTAACCTGCAGAATTTGGTGAGTTTCTTCTCTGGGCCTATTGTTGATCTTTACAATTCATTTAGATATTTTCCTACTTTGTCACAAAGCAAAGTGGCTTGCGCTCCTGGAGGCTACCCAATAGGGATACTCATTCTAATTTGGTTTATTTTTCGTTGCAGTTAAAACTCAGTTACTAAGGCTGGATGTGGTGGCTCATGCCTGTAATTCCAACACTTTGGAAGTATGAGGCAGGAGGACCGCTAGAGACCAGGAGTTCCAGATCGGCCTGGACAACATAGTGAGACCCCCATTTCTACAAAAAAATTTTAAAAATTAGCCAGGCATGAGGGCGTGCAACTGTAGTCCCAGCTACCTGGGAGGCTGAGGTGGGAGGAGCATTTGAACCCTGAGCCCAGGAGATTGAGGCTGTAGTGAGCCATAACTGTGCCACTGCACAGACAGAGCTAGACCTTTTCTAAAAAAAAAACCAAAACCAAACAAAAAAACCTGCTAAATACCACAAATGTGTGTGTGTACACATGTGCTCGGCCTCCCAAAGTGCTGGGATTACAGGTGTGAGCCACCATGCCTGGCTAACATTCATTCTTAAACATTTACTGTGTGCTATGCAGGGGCCCCTGTACACTGCACAACTCTGGGGATGGGAGCAGAGGACACTGTTTGCATAGACCTCAAGGTAAGTGGTGTTTCCTGAAGTTGTGCAGCCTAGCAGCTCTGCAAGACTCTGGTCTGGGCCATAAGAACTGTATTAGTCCATTTTCATGCTGCTGATAAAGACGTACCCAAGACTAGGTAATTTATAAAGAAAAAGAGGTTTAATGGACTCACAGTTCCACGTGGCTGGGGAGGCCTCACAATCATGGTGGAAGGTGAAATGCATGTCTTACATGGTGGCAGACAAGAGAGAATGAGGGCCAAGAGAAAGGGGAAACCCTTTATAAAATCATCAGATCTTGTAAGACTTATTCCCTACCACATGAACAGTATGGAGGAAACCACCCCCATGATTCAGTTATCTCCCTCCAGGTCTCTCCCACAACACATGGGGATTATGGGAGCTGCAATTCAAGATAAGATTTGGGTGGGGACAGCCAAACCATATCAGGGACAAAATCATGAGTAAGATATGGGCCCTGCTTTTTCCATCCTCTCTGTTCTATTTCTTAGGAGAGTTCCTTAGTCTAAAACCTTCTTTGTAACTAGAAATATCTATGCCCTATATAAATTCCAAGAGTTATACATGTAACAGTTAGCTTTCCCTTCTATCCTTACAAAAACAACTAAAGTTTAATTCCTTTTCAGAGAAGTAACACCCCTCACTGAGCATTATTTTATTAATAAGGCAAAGTGCTATTCCAGCTGGATAAATCAAGTCATAGCCTTTGCCCTTGGGAAATTCAATGAGGTCCAAAATAAAATCCTTAAGTTTTGCATATCTAAATTTGGCCTTTGAACAGAAGAGGAGTAGTAGCAATTGAACATGAATCTGGGGACCAGGACCCCTAGAATCTAGCCTGACTAGGCTTTCTTGGGGAATGTACCAGTTAGGTTGGGGGTAAAACAAACCACCCCAAAGCTTAGTGGCTTAAAGCAATGAACACTCATCATTTTTCATGATTCTGTGAGTCAGCTGAGCAGTTCTGATCTAGGTTGGTGTGCAGATCTGAGGTGTGTAGGTGGCTCAACTGGGGTTGGCTGGCCTCCCTCACATACATGAAATTGACAGGCTGGTTAGTTGAGGATGACTTAGCTGGGATGGTTTGTCTCTGCTCCATGTGATTTCTCCTCCTTCAGTAGGCTAGCCCAGGCTTCACATAATGTTCTCAGCATAGTGGTCTCAGGGTATCAAAGAGCAGCAAGAGAAAGCAAGCTTCAGTGTGCAAGCCCTTGAATATTTTTTCTTGTGTCACATTTGCTCTTGTCCCATTTGCCAAAGAAAGATACATGGCTAAGCCTTGAGTCAGTGCGAAAGGTATTATCCAAGGATGTTGTAGAGAGAGGTATGAACAAATTGAGGACCAGTGTTGTAACAATCTACTGAAAAAATTAATTTAATTTCTCCTTATCTCAGTGTTTACCAATATGATAATATTAATAACACTTTCTTGACCTACTTCCCAGGGAAGAAAAAAAATAAACACATGGAAGAAACTGCTGTATATCATTCAAAGAATAGGGACAATATAACTATTATTTATTTTACTTCGGTTTACTCATCTACCTTTTTCATGTCTCGTCCACAGCATGGCTAATCTATCTGTGGGGCAATTAGGAAGCCCACTTAGTGAAAATTCCTATCAAAAATAAAGGTAACAATTTCAAAATAAAATTGTTTGTTTTCATAATTTTCACCAGTAAATTGGTACATTTTATGGGTTGTGTGTAAGGATACCCACTAAGGATGTAACTAGCAGGATTCTTCGAGAATAGAGACCCACGAATGTCTAACCACACGCTAACTTTCACAATTGCCCTTATATGTTAGACTTGGCAGATACATTTTGGTTTTTTGTTTGTTTGTTTGGAGAAGGAGACTTGCTCTGTCACCCAGGCTGGAGTGCAGTGGCACGATCTCTGCTCACTGCAACCTCCATCTCTCGGGTTCAAGTGATTCTCCTGCCTCAGCCTCCTGAGTAGCTGGGATTACAGGTGCCCACCACCATGGCCGGCTAATTTTTGTATTTTTAATAGAGATGGAATTTCACTATGTTGGCCAGGCTGGTCTTGAACCCCTGACTTCAGATGATCCGCCTGCCTCAGCCTCCCAAAGTGCTGGGATTACAGGCATAAGCCACGGCGCCCAGCCAGCCACCGCTCCCGGCCTACATTTTGTTTTAAATAATTGCTCAGCACTGCACAAGTTGAACACCTGTTATAGCACTCGGAGGACTTAATCAGATAAAGAAAATGACTAGGAGTTTACAGTATATGTTTTCTTACTTTTTCTTTTTCTTTTTTTTTTTTTTAATGAGATGGCGTCTCGCTGTGTTGCCCAGGCTGGAGTGCAGTGGTGCAATCTCGGCTCACTGCAGCCTCTGCCTGCTGGGTTCAAGCAATTCTCCTGCCTCAGGCTCCTGAGTAGCTGATACTACAGGTACCCGCCACCATGCCCGGCTAGTTTTTATATTTTTAGTAGAGATGGGGTTTCACCATGTTGGCCAGGTTGGTCTCAAACTCCTGACCTCAAGTGATCCACCCATTTTGGCCCCCCAAAGTGCTGGGATTACAGGCGTGAGCCACCACGCCCGGCCTACAGTATATGTTTTCATTCCTGTTTGCATGGTGCTGAGAATTGCTGAAGACAACACCACTTCTGGAAATTCACACTCAATCTTACTGGAACTAAGATTAGCCAAGAAAAGGATTACTTCATTCTTACTAATAACTTATCTTTCCTACAAATCGTGGTCTTCGTTATTTAACTTGATGAATAAACATTTATTGGGCATCTGCTGTGCGTGAAAAACTGAACCAGAGATAGAGATATGGATAAAACACAGTTTTTGCTCTGCTGGCAACAAACTATACGGCAAATCCAACAGATAAGTGCTCCAGGGAGTATTGAAGAAGAAATGATTTACACCAACGGCATGAACTAGAGAAAACTTCTTGAAGACAACTTTTGTTCCGAGCTTTGAAGAATAAGTAAGACTTCTCAATGTGATAAAGGGGAGAGAGAATTCCATACAGAGGTAACTGTATGGTAAACAGAGGGTTAAAGTGTATGGCGTTTTTGGGGGAAAAGATCACCCAGGGTAGTTGGAGTGTGGGGTATGTTATGGGAAGTAGAAAAGGAGGTGAGGCCAGCTTGTTAAGACCTCGGAATGTGATATTAAAGGGCTTACATGAGGGCTTTAAAGGCCCTTGATTAAAACATTCTCATGATTATAACTATTTTAGAAGTGTCATTCTGGCTTCTGGATACTGACACAATGGGGACCCAACAGGGGCTCCTGGCTATCTCTGTCAACCTAGTTGTGGGAGTGTCTCAGAAATGGTACAACTGATGGATCTGAGAACCTAATGTGATAATTGTGAGAAGTTTCTAGAGGGACAGCAAATGATTGGAGCCCAGTGTACGTGTTTGCGACTGCAGACTGCAGGGGAAAAGGGAAAGTGCTGTAGGTGGGGAAGATTTTATCTTGGACTGTTTTCCTCCCCTGTATTTCTATGGGCAGATGATAGTCTTCCCCAACTCCACTGCAAGACAGAACAGTATCACTAGCCCTGCACCAGCAGGAGATGAAGCTTGTGGGTACATCAGGGGAAAGGAAGGAGATAACAGGTAAAGATACACCCACATTCCTTCTAAGAACTGCCACACCTCAGCATAGTATTGGAGGTCCTGGCCAATGTGATAAGACAAGAAGTACTAGGTATAGGATTTGAAAGGAAGTAGCAAAACTGTTGTTATTTACAGGTGATCTGATTATCTACATAGAAAACCTCACAGACTTAATAGAAAAACTTTTAGAACTAATACTTACGTTCAGCAAGGATGTCAGGAACAAGATCTGCTTATAAAACTCAGTTGCATTCTTCCACAACAGCAACATTCAGCCAGGAAACCTAATAGAAAATAAGATAACTTTCACAAGAGCAACACAACTAAAAAATCAGCTTAATATTCAGAATAAATTTTTGGAGAAAAATATAAAACTATTAAAGGACATTAGACTTAAGCAAAGAGATATGCCATATTGGTAGACAAGACTACTTAACGTGTAAAGATAACAATTCTCCCAAAATAAATCTAAAAATTCAAGACACTTTCAGTATAGTCCCAACAGAATTTTTTGAGGGAATAAAAAAAGCATATTCAAAATTTATGTAGAAGAAAAAAACAAGGTCCACCATCAGTTGAGCCAATTTCAGAAAAAGAACAAAGAGGAATGACTTGCCCCAGTATACTCCAATGCTATATAATAAAACATTATGGCACTGTGGTGCAGAAGCATGGAAATAGAGTAAGGGTGAAAAAGTGTCGGAAATTCATATGTATGCTTATGTGTTTGGTTGTATGTGCACCTGATGTATGAAAAACAAGTACATGGGGAAAGGATGCGTTGCTTAGTAGACAGTGTAGGGAAGATTGGCTCACTACATGGAAAAAAATTAAGCTGCATTCCTAACACCATAAGCAAAGGTGAACTTCAGAAGAATTAAAGATATGAATGTGAAACACCACCCTACAAAACATAGATATGCATGTGTATGTATATATATATATGTCAGAATATATTTATGACCTTAGAAATGGGGAAGAATTTTTTTAAAAAACATTCAAAAAGTGTAACTGTATTCCCTGTACCTTAAATTGGTGACTATGTCAAAATTAACAATAATGACGATGGCAGGTATAGTTTTCTAAATGAACAGACAGGTGATAGACTGAGAAAAAATATTTGAGACTCCCAAAACCAGCAAGAGATTATTATACAGAATATATATGAAAGTCCTACAAATCAATCAGGAAGTCCTACAAATCAATCAGAAAAAGAGAATGCAACAGGAAAATGGGCAAGGCTATGAATATGTGACTCACCCCAAAAAACCCACTGGTTTTGCTCAACCTCACTAGTTTTGTTTTTTGTTTTTTGTTTTTTTTTGAGACGGAGTCTCACTCTGTTGCCCAGGCTGGAGTGCAGTGGCATGATCTCGGCTCACTGTAACCTCCACCTCCTGGGTTCAAGTGATTCTCCTGCCTCAGCCTCCCGAGTAGCTGGGGACTACAGGCGCCCGCCACCATGCCCAACTAATTTTTGTATTTTTAGTAGAGACGGGTTTTCACCATGTTGGCCAGGATGGTCTCGATCTCCCAACCTCATGATCCACCCGCCTCAGCCTCCCAAAGTGAACCTCACTAGTTCTTAGATAAATGAAAATTAAAACACTAGTAAGATTAAGTCTTTTTACCCATGAGGTTGGAAAATTAGGAGACTGGATAATACCAAACTCTGGCAAGGTTGTAAAGAAACAAAACGGAAAGGAAACAAACACTATATTCTAGGGCATGTCAAAGATAAAGCCAGGCACCAGTTAAAGCAGCCAGGACAGGTTTTATTCAGGGACTATTGCAATAAGGAAAAAGAGTAGAGCGTGAACGGAGCTCAATACCTGATGCAAAGTGCTGGAGACTATTTAAAGGTTAAGGGAAAGGCACTGTGGGGTGTTAAGGGAGGGTTAGTCCATGTGATTACGCCACCTGGATTTGTTCATTGGTGCTTATCCGAAGGAGAAACACACTTCTCCTAAAGTAAGGCATCCACAGCAGTTAGGCCCTTATCCTCCTGGGAGAAGAGCTATAGCTCCCTGAATATCTGCATTTCAAAGAGAGGGCTCTCAGATCCTTGAGGAGACCGTTTTGGGTGGGAGATTTACATCTCAAAGGGCAAAGGAAAGATTTATAATTGTAAGCTTTCTAAAATAGCTGCTCTAAGGGGGAGCTCAGGGACCTATCTGCCTATCACCAGGTTTTGGCCAGAATAAACAGTAAATTCTTCTGGCAGCATTGAGCTTCCAGGCAAGCATTTTAAGGGAGGCTGGGATCATCCTAGGGACATGGCCTTAAGCTGCTAGAAGCCATGCTAGAGTTTGGTCAAGTCTGTTAGTGCAGGGGTTTGGACAGAGTCATTACGGGCAGAGAGTTCTGCAGTTCGCAGGCACAACCTAGACGTACTTTGTGAAAATAAATATGCATCAGCAATTCCGCTCCTAGACATACGCTTCCGAGAAACTCTTACACAGGTCCTAAAGGATCACGGACAAAAATACTCACCTCACTGTAGTACTGGTAGCAGGGAGCTGGGGCATTTGCTAGGGGAATGGATAAGTAAATGCGGTAGGTAGGTTTAAAAACCAAACCACACAAAATAACATATTTTTGTTAAATACAGTGAACTGCAAGTTTCTCTTCAAAGAATCAGCACGTCAGTAGTTTCAGCTCTCTTATTCTTTGATTCTCCATTTTAAAGTTTAACTTCCTGGTTCTCTTTGCCCACTTGCTTCTAGTTTAAGCAAACAACTTTCCCTCTAGTCCTAATCAGTAGTTCACATCTCTTCCCCTGGTCACCTGCTCCGTCTTGACTCATTCTGGTCATCTTCTTTGACCTGAGTCACCCTTGGTCACCTGCTCTGACCTAAGTCACCTTTAGTTACCTGTTCCTAACTGTCCTTCCTACTAAACTACTCACTCCGCCACTCTGACTCATACCCCTGCCCTCTTTAAAATAGCCAATCGAAATTAGCTTAGACTGTGCGGTTCAACCCTAGCCAATAGGGGAACGACACAGCAGCAGGGGCTACCTGTGTCAGGAATCAGAACTCCTGCCCCTCCCCTGTCCAGGTGTGCTCTCGCCATTGTTCCATCTGTGATGAGCACCCTTTCTGCAGAAAGTAAAAATTGCCTTACTGAGAGAATTAAATTTATGTTCAAGTGCTATTTCTTTGCGGCACCAGGGAACAAACATTTCTAACATTTTGTAAGTTCACATACATACCCAAGAATATATTATCACAATATCAGAGTGACAGCATGTGGGAGGAAGGAGAGTGAGTATCAGAAATGAAGGTTGGGGGGAAAGCAAATAAATAAAACAAGAGCAACTCCTTACACGATGGATAATGAGTGAGCCACATACTCCACTCACTACAGTTGCAGTCAGAAACAGAGACAGGGAGAGAAGAGAGGGGAGAGGATGAGAAGGTGGGAAAAACAGAAAGTATGTCACTCTGGCAGGATGGACAATGACTGAGAGGCTAGGGTGGGAAGAGGGGATGGGGCAGTGGAGGTAAGAGATGACAGTGGTTGGAAGTAGAGCAGAGGCAGCGGAAATACAAATAATCAATGCTGATTAAGGACCTATCATGTGCTAGGCACCGTTAGGTTCTTGCATTCTGTTTGGGGATGGATCCCAGAAGCCCCCTTAAGATGGAAACACTGATATGGCGAATGTGGGGTGGAGTTCAGGTTGATCCCAAAAGTCCTAATCTGGGCAACTAGGAGGATGATGGTGGCTTTAACTGAACTGAGAAATAAATAAGAAGGGAAATACACAAATTCACATTCATGGCTTGGGATCTCCCAATCCATCACTTTGAAAATCAAGATTCTGAGAAGGCATTCCTATTTAGGAGGAAGAGGAGTGACATTCATTGTGTGGCTAAAATAACTGTTATTTTCATAACAATACCAAGTCTGAGTGCTTATTACAGGTTAGATAGTGTGCTTAAGATGTTTACACTCATTAGCTCATTCACAACCCATAAAATAGGTATTGCTATAATCGTTTTATTGATTAGAAAACTGATCTTAGTGAAGTTAAGTACTTGCCCCAGGTCACAGAGCTTCTGATCCTTAGCCCTAATATGTATGGATTCCACTCCACAGGCGTAATTTTTATATAATTGTCAAAGTAGCCCATGAATAGACTTATTATCTTCATGTCTTCATGTATCTCTAGTAAGTGGTAGAGGTGGGATCCAAACCAAAGTTTGTGCTTTTTTTTTTTTTTTTTTGAGGTGGAGTCTTGCTCTGTTGCCCAGGCTGGAGTGCAGTGGCACAATCTCAGCTCACTGCAACCTCCGCCTCCTGGGTTCAAGCCTCTGAGTATTCTCCTGTCTCAGCCTCCTGAGTAGCTGGGATTACAGGCACCCACCACCATGCCTGGCTATTTTTTGTATTTTTTAGTAGAGATGGGGTTTCCCCACGTTGGCCAGGCTGGTCTCAAACTCCTGACCTCAGGTGATCTGCTCGCCTCGGTCTCCCAAAGTGCTGGAATTACAGGTGAGAACCACCGTACCCGGCCTATAGTCTTTTCACGACACACATCTGCATATCTCTCTCAACTATTGCTCAAACTGTCTCTCATGCTGCCCATTCAAACTCTACCTACAGAGGAAAAGAGTCTAAAGAGACATATTAACCAATTGCAATCCATAGACCTTGTTTGGATCCCAGTTCAAACAAATGGTTAACAAAAACACTTAAAGGATAATTGGGAAACATGATATTAAGGAATTATTAGTGCTTTTTATGTGTGCTGATAACATCATGATTATGTCTAAATAGGGCAGTCCTTTTTAAAGAGAAATATCTATAGGTGAAATACTAACTACAATGGTTCTCAGATCAGCAGCATCAGTATTACCTGGGAACTTGTTAGAATGCAGATTCTCAGGCCAGACCTACTGAATCAGAAACTCGGTGGGTGGAACCCAGCAATCCGTGTTTTAACAAGCCCTTCAGGGGATTCGAATGCATGCTAAAGTTGAGAGCCACTACAATAATGTGATGTCTTGAATTTGTTTCAAAATAATCTGGGGAAGGGTTGATGGGTATATAGGGATTCATTATAACCATACGGTCTCCTTTTTTTTTTAAGAGATGGGGTCCCCCTCTGCTGCCCAGGCTGGATTCAAACTCCTGGGCTCAAGCAATCCTCCTGCTCTACCTCCTGAGTATGTATTCTCCACTTTTATATGGGTTGGGAAGTTTTCCACAATACAAAATTTTCAAAACTCCAAACAGTTTTCTCTGCAGTGCCGCCTAATGGCTCTCTCCTCACTGCTCTTGTCTCTCTTTTTTGCCTGCTCCCCTCCAACTGGAACATTTCCTCCTGGCTTCAGAAATGGCTGCTCTCCTTATTTTGTTTATGTTTATCATTATTATTTTGAGATGGAGTCTCGCTCTGTCACCCAGGCTGGAGTGCAGTGGTGCGATCTCGGCTCACTGCAACCTCCGCCTCTTGGATTCAAGTGATTCTCCTGCCTCAGCCTCCCAAGTAGCTGGGACTAGAGGTGTATACCACCACACCTGGCTGATTTTTGTATTTTTAGTAGAGACAGGGTTTCGCCATGTTGGCCAGGCTGGTCTCAAACCCCTGACCTCAAGTGATTCGCCCACCTCGGCCTCCCAAAGTGCTGGTAGAAGCCACCGCACCTAGCCCTTATTCTGTTTATTTGCCTCAAGTTTCTCAAATCTTAGGAGCTTCTTCTGTTCTTGCTCTCTCTCCTTGTCCTCTCTGTAAAAGTCTTTAAATGGCCCTTCTCATATCATTCAGTCACCGTTTCTCGCGACTCAGCGTTCTTCTTCCTGGCTTCTAGTTTCTGTGCACTCTGGTTTGCAGAACTTGTTGTCCAAGACCTTGTCTTTGCACATGCGCTGAGTGATCTTTCTGCTGCTTTTATTGGCACTATCGACAGCTTCTTTTCTTTCTCTTAGAAAACATTCACCTCCTCCAATTAAAACAAAATTTTATGTGATTGTTTTAGTTTGCAACATATCTGCCATTTAAAAAACCCCAAACAATACAGAAGTGGAACAAGTAAAAATGTCACCTTGTTCCCCAGAACACTATCTTCATTGCTAACTTCCTAATGCTCTCGCCTATCCCTCTGTGATATCTGAGTTCATTCCTCCTCTGACCTCTGCCTTAGATCCCCCAGGACAGCATGTAGAGTATGGAACCAAAGATCACAGCCCATTGATTCTTCAGGCTGAGGGGTGGAGTAAGTTAAAGGGACAGAAGTAAATAAAATTGAGAAGGCTGGGCCCAGTGGCTCATACCTGTAATCCCAGAACTTTGGGAGGCTGAGGTAGGAGATCTCTTGAGCTCAGGAGATCAAGGCTGCAGTGAGCTATGATCATGCCGCTGCACTCTACCCTGGGTGACAGAGTGAGACCCTGTCTTAAAAAAAAAAAAAAAAAAATAGAGAAGAGAGCAAAAGAGAGCCAGGAGTGACTGGGAGGAGGATGGTTGGCAGCTGCTGGAAGTGAGACAAGGAGTTAAATGTCCTTTGTGTCCAGCTCCCACAACTCCCCCACCTTTCCCTTGGTCTTGATCATGGCTTTTGATCTCTTTGGGGAGCTCCAAGGTGCAGAAGCTTCTTCAGAGAGTCTGCTGATGAAGCACTGTTCAGCATGTGGACTTAGAATGAAGCCTCCTTGACCACCGCTATAGCAGCTTCTGCTCTTGGCTATGGGCTTGGACCCATTCTAGAGGGCTCCCTTCCCCAGTGTGGCCAGCCCTGTGGGTATACTCACCTCCTCTTGTTGTCCCCATTAAGCCATCAAGCCACTGACTTAACAACAGTCTACCTATTGTCATATATATCTGCATCCTTCAAGTTGTAGTTTTGCTGCTCTTCTAGGAGTTTCCTGACCTTCTAGAGGAAGTCACTCAAGAAATTTGACTCCCTGTTTTAAATCACTAATCTTTCCAGGCTTCATGACTTCTTGGAACTTGTCTTAAGATTTTATCAATGTTAAAATAATTAAGACTATGTAGGAATGTGGGAAAGTGTTTATAATCCAATGTTAGTTTTTAAAAAAGTAGTATATACAATAGGGTATCTTTTCTCCATAGTAACTAGGTATATTTCTCTGTTGACATGGACAAGAAGAAGGGAACGTGTAAGAATGAAGAGTCATTATCTGGTAGGTTGGATTATCACTTTTTTTTTTCTTTTAAAAGTTCCCTCTTAATAACTCTTTATAAAAATCCCTCTCCCTCTCCCTCTCCTTCTTTTTTCGGTCTCCCTCTGTTGCCCAAGCTGGACTGTACTGCAGTGATCTCGGCTTGCTGCAACCTCCCTGCCTCGGGCTCCTGTGATTCTCCTGCCTCGGCCTGCCAAGTGCCTGGGATTGCAGGCGCGCGCCGCCACGCCTGAATGGTTTTTGTATTTTTGGTGGAGATGGGGTTTCGCCGTGTTGACCGGGCTGGTCTCCAGCTCCTGGCCTCGAGTGATCTGCCCGCCTCGGCCTCCCGAGATGCTGGGATTGCAGACGGAGTCTCTCGCTCACTCAATGCTCAATGGTGCTCAGGCTGAAGTGCAGTGGCGTGATCTCGGCTCTCTACAACCTCCACCTCCCAGCCGCCTGCCTTGGCCTCCTAAAGTGCTAAGATTACAGCCTCTGCCCCGCCGCCACCCCGTCTAGGAAGTGAGGAGCGTCTCTGCCTGGCCGCCCATCGTCTGGGATGTGAGGAGCCCCTCTGCCCGGCCTCCCCATCTGGGAAGTGAGGAGCACCTCTGCCCGGCCGCCCATCGTCTGGGATGTGAGGAGCACCTCTGCCCGGCTGCCACCCCGTCTGGGAGGAAGTGGCGAGCGTCTCTGCCCGGCGGCCCATCGGCTGGGATGCGAGGAGCGCCTCTGCCCGGCCGCCCCGTCTGGGATGCGAGGAGCGCCTCTGCCCGGCAGCCCCGTCTGGGAGGAAGTGAGGAGCGCCTCTGCCCGGCCGCCCCGTCTGGGAGGTGAGGAGCGCCTCTGCCCGGCCGCCCCGTCTGGGAAGTGAAGAGCGCCTCTGCCCGGGCGGCCCCGTCTGGGAAGTGAGGAGCGCCTCTGCCCGGCCGCCCCGTCTGGGAGGTGAGGAGCGCCTCTGCCCGGCCGCCCTGTCTGGGAGATGTACCCAACAGCTCCGAAGAGACAGCGACCATCGGGAGCGGGCCATGAGGACGATGACGGTTTTGTTGAAAAGAAGGGGGGGGAAGTGTGGGGAAAGGAAGGAGAGATCAGATTGTTGCTGTGTCTGTGTAGAAAGAGGTGGGCATAGGAGACTCCATTTTGTTCTGACTAGGAGAAATTCTTCTGCCTTGGGATGCTGTTGATCTATGGCCTTGCCCCCAGCCCCGTGCTCTCTGAAACATGTGGTGTGTCAACTCAGGGTTAAATGGATTAAGGGCGGTGCAAGATGTGCTTTGTTAAACACATGCTTGAAGGCAGCATGCTCTTTAAGAGTCATCACCACTCCCTAATCTCAAGTACCCAGGGACACAAACACAGCAGAAGGCCGCAGGGTCCTCTGCCTAGGAAAACCAGAGACTTTTGTTCATGTGTTTATCTCCTGACCTTCTCTCCACTATTATCCTATGACGCTGCCATATCCCCCTCTCCGAGAAACACCCAAGAATCATCAATAAATATTTAATTAAAAAAAAGAAATATGTAATACTCTAACACAAGAAAATAGATTTAGAGAGGTTACTCTCTAAAAAGTGAAAGTGTTAGTAATGAAGTCAGTTCGCAAATTCAGAGTTGAATAAAACCTATTTTGTTATAGGTATATACAAATTTTACCTTTTTAGGCCGGGTGCGATGGCTCACACCTGTAATCCCAGCACTTTGGGAGGCTGAGGTGGGCAGATTACCTCAGGTCAGCAGTTTGAGACCAGCCTGGCCAACATGGTGAAACCCTATCTCTACTAAAAATACAAAAATTAGTGTGGTGGTGGGCGCCTGTAATCCCAGCTACTCAGGAGGCAGAGGCAGGAGGATCGCTTGAACCCAGGAGGTGGAAGTTGCAGTGAGCTGAGATTGCACCACTGCACTCCAGCCTGGGCAACAAGAGCTAGACGCAGTCTCAAAAAAAAAAAAAAATTTCTGCTTTTCAGAAAATGAAATATACATACTAATCTGCAACATACACACACACACACACACACACACACACACATAAAGTTATGACAGGGTCTTGCTCTGTGGCCCAGGCTGGAGTGCAATGGTGTGATCATGACTCACTGCAGCTCCAACCCCCTGAGCTTAAATGATTGATGCTCCTGCCTCGGCCTCCCAAAGTGCTGGGATACAGGTGTGAGCCACCACACCAGGCCTGTATTTTTCATTTAATATATTTTGGATATGTTTTCATGTCAGTATATATAAGTTTATGAATGCATTGTTTAACAGCTGTAAAGTATGTCATTTCCATAATTTATTTATTGAATTCTCTGTTGATGGGTACTTAGATTACTGCCAGTTTTTCACTATTAAGAACAATGCCTTGGTGAAAATCCTTATACACATAATCTTTGTACATTTATGAGGGTAAAGTCCTAGAACTTGAGTTGAGTCAAATCACATAACTACAATAAGTATTTTGACAGAAATGATCAAATTGCCCTCCAAATAAATAACGGCAACTTGCATTCTCACTAAAAAAAAAAAAAAAAAAAAAAAAAAATCACTTGGCTGAGATGTTTCCCTGTTTCAGTTCAACGTTTAAAGTTATGTTTCCAGGCTGAGTGCGGTGGCTCATTCCTGTAATCCCAACACTTTGGGAGGCCAAGGCAGGTGGATCGCTGGGGGCCAGGAGTTCGAGGCCAGAATTTGTGGCCAGCCAGGCCAACATGGCAAAATCCCCATCTCTACTAAAAGTACAAAAATTAGCTGGGCGTGATGGCAAGCACCTGTAATCCTAGCTACTTGGGAGGCTGAGGCACGAGAATCAGTTGAACCTGGGAGGTAGAGGTTGCAGTGAGCTGAGATCATGCCACTACACTCCAGCCTGGGTGACAGAGCCAGACTCAGACTCAAAAAAAAAAAAAAAGTTCTGTTTCAAGTCTTGGCCAGGCATGTTTTGCCCAGCATCAAACTCTCTGGGTGGAATCTTCACAAAAGCACCATGTTGCTCATCACCCTGGAAGAGGCCACGGAGTTATCTTTCATTTCCCTGCAACTTCCTTCTTGTTGGGACAATGGCTGCAAGTTAGCACTGCTCCTTCCATAACTTTTCTGTGCCCTTTCCCCCAGTTTTTAGCAGTTCCCTTCTGCTGACGGCTAGTTATATAAGACCTATTATGATGGGACTTCTGTCATTCACTGCCTCTGAATTGACTTCTTTCCTATGAACTGGAATATCTCAGGGGTGACTTGAACCCAGGGAGCCTTCTTATCACAGACAGGTCTGATGCCTCCGCTAAAAACAAACATCTCTTACAGTTACGAGCACCAATACACTTTGTAATTATGGACTATGATGTCGTTCCTAAATGTCTCCAAATAATTTTACAAATATTCACTGGGATTAAGTGGCATGGTCCCTATCATAAAAATGGAGTTACGGAGGTATCTCCCCTTCACCACTGTCCTCAGGGGATACAGAATTTCTAAAGACAGGCCAAGTTTCTGGGGTTTGAACTTTCTGATTCTTTGAACATTCTTTAAGAACTCCAACTATATCTTGCTATCATTTCTACTGTCCACAAAGTCCTGGACAGTAAACAGAGACATGTAAGATCAAAAAGTTTTGCATAGCTGTGTCAAAAAACAGAGATGCTAACATAAATAATCCAGTTTTAATCACAGTAAAAGGAGCCCCAAACTCTTATTTCAAGTGGGGCAGGCATAAAGAAGTAACTCACCAGCTAAGATTTCTTTATGCATCTCAGCAGGCTTGCCACGCTGTGTCTTCTTGGGGAAGTGTCTCTAGTTTGCTAGCTGAATTGCCGTGGGTGAGAACTATGAAGCCTTGGCTGACTACCTGCTCTGCCAGCCACCAGATACACCTGAGCCCTTTCTCAGTGCTTGAGAGGAAGTTGGATACCTGCCAGGGCTGGCTTCTGGCCGGAGAGGCAACTCAGCTCAATTGGTCTACTGGGAAGCTTGCTGACTTTCACCTGTCCAAGCTACAAAGCCAGCAGTGTTAACTGCAATAGGCTTCCAGCCCACTGAGCTCTTTGTCAGGCACTAGAACCTAAACAAGGTGGCCTGGCTCAGTCTACAGACTCCAGCTGGAAGAGAAGCAGAATTGTGCTGCATGCTCCTAGTACCCTATACCCAGTGCAGATGAATGCAAACTAAAATGTAGGCAACTGGGTGTTGCTTGTCAGTTTTCTTTGGAAGCACCTGAAATGAAGGAGTCAGCTCGTGAATTCCTGCAATGGTAGAGAGCTTGAGTGCCCAAGCAAGAGGAAATTACCAATAATTTCAATAGTATGTGGCATCTCTGAGCTCAGGAATACCTTCTAGCTACAAAATTCCAGTGATCAGGCATTTCCCATGGAAAAGAGGTTCTAAGCCTACTTGTTTAGAAGTCTTCAACTTATTTCAGTAATAAGACTGGGTTTGTTATGACCAAAGTTACATTCTATGAGAGGCCAATGTGTGGGGGAAAGGGATATCTGGAAATCTCTACTCATTCTTCCCTGAGGGTTCCTGGAAGTTGATGGAGTTGCCCAAACCAGGGTTGGAATTTTGGGAGAAACAGCTCCCCTTGATCCAGTCAGGATGTTTCTACAGAGGACAAAGACCACTGACATAGTTCTCATTATGTGCCGCCGTGCTAAGTTCTTCATATGTCTAGCTGATTAAATGTATTCCTCCCTTTCTCCCTTTGGGGTATACTTACTCTAGGACCCTCATCTCTATTTTTCTCTTTCTCTTCTCTTTTTTTTTTTGAGATGGAGTTTCACTCTTGTTGCCCAGCTTGGAGTGCAATGGTGTGATCTCAGCTCACTGCAGCCTACACCTCCCGGGTTTAAGCAATTCTCCCACCTCAACCTTCTGAGTAGCTGGGATTACAGGCATGCGCCACCATGCCTGGCTAATTTTTGCATTTTTAGTAGAGATGGGGTTTCACCATGTTGGCCAGGCTGGTCTCGAACTCCTGACCTCAGGTGATCTGCCCGCCTCAGCTTCCCAAAGTGCTGGGATTACAGGCATGAGCCACCGTGCCTGGCTGGACTCTCATCCCTTTAACCAGGAAGAAATCAAGATTCAAAGAAGTTGAATGACTGGCCCAGAGTCACACAGGGTGGTGAATGGTGGAGTTGAGTTTCAAAACCCAGGTTCATATGATGCCAAAGCTCTGCCCCCTATACCATTCTGCCTGCCTGACTCCGAGCGGAAGTTGTCAGATTTGATATTAGCACTACTCATGTCAGGCTGGCACTTGTGAGCTTGCTGGAACGTGGCCTGTGAATACACTGTGGTTTAGAAGATGGGTGGGAGAGGACAGTGCTTCAGACTGAGAAGAAGAAGAACAAGAAGGATATGAACCAAATCCCTGAGGCTAGAGGAGAGTGGGTTCCCCAGTAGGTGTGAAAAAAGAGAAGGCTGTGAGAAACCTTAAGCTATTACAGTCTAATTATATCTCCTAAATGTCTGAGTGTCAGCTAACCATGACGTTGTGAATAATGCACCTGGAAAGAGGTGACACTATTGCACCAAGGTTTACTTCACGTAAAATGCTAAGTTTCCCCGTGCATAGAAATTTGAATTATTATGATGTTTAAATGAATCACGCAGAGTGCTTTATGAAAGTCTCAGTGAAGAGCTGTTATTCGCCACTCAACAGAAGTAGGAGCTGAAGGACTCAGGGATCAAGTGACCAGACGAGAATCATCATGGTAACTGGTGTCAGGTATGCAGTGAGAATTTACAATCCCTTGTTGGAATCCAGTTTTTATTTTCTTAGATTAGTAAACCGAAGCTGAGATCAAACACACTTCCTTTCTTGTGAAGTCCACTCTTAGGAGTGACATCTTATGTAGGACAAATGCCGTTATTTATTTTTTTCCCAAAGCGCTCTCACATATACGGCCTCATCCCACTGCCAACCCTGTGTGGAGTTAGACATTCTTATTTCGACTTACAGATTAGAAAACAGAAGCAGAAACACAGCAAGGGACTTGCCGACATTCCACTGCTGGCTCCTGGCAGACTCAGAAGCCTGGCATTCTTTCCTCCAGGTCACACTGTCCTCCAACTGATCCTGCCTGAAACTGAGCAGGGCAACGAGGGTTCACACAGGGGTTATGTCTCCAAGCCAACACTGTGAAAGGGAAGAAGCAGATGTGAATAAAACTACAAAACTGGCTATATTTTAAAACACAGACATTGGTACCCGGATCAATAGGTCTATGTGAGTCTTGGCCTAGAGTTTCCCTCAGCCACTGCCCAGTCAAAGGATACCATGCGGACTTTTCCTTCCTTCTTCCCTCCTTCCTCCCTCTTCTCCCTTCCTCCCCCTTCCCTCTCTGCCTCTGTCTTGTCTGGCCTTCCTAAGTCAAAGCAAAGCTCGTTAATGTAACAAAAGAGCTATGTGGTATGGCTCACATTCTCCTTCCTTTGCTTGAGACCTATGTCGATTCAAAGCGCTGAGCTCTCCTTTTGGCAAATGTTCTATCCACTGATCACAGAGTATGATACAGGGTCCCTTGGTCCCTCAGACACAGCCATATCCCATGCTGAGCATTATTTGATTGCTAGAATCTGTACACGTGCCTCTGATTAACAAACAAACGATTATAGCATCTAGAAAATTGGAGAACCGTAGGCCAGGCATGGTGGCTCATGCTTGTAATCCCAGCACTTTCAGAGGCTGAGGTAGGCAGATCACTTCAGGCCAGGAGTTCAAGACCAGCCTGGCCAACATAGTAAAACTCTGTCTCTACCAAAAATACAAAAATTAGTCAGGTGTGGTGGCGCACGCCTGTAGTCCCAGCTACTCAGGAGGCTGAGGCAGGAGAATCACTTCAACCTGGGAGGCGGAGGTTGCAGTGAGCAGAGATCACACCACTGCACTGCAGCCTGGGCGACAGAGGAGACTGTCCAAAAATAAAAAATAAAAAAAAAGAAAAGAAAAGAAGGAAAACTGGAGAATCCTCCTCTTAGAGGCACCCAGTAAGAAAACATCTCCATCTGAGGTATCTCTAGGACAGCCATGAAAAGAGCCTGCCTGGGCCTTGGAGACAAAATCATCTGGGTTCCTCATGAACTAGAAAAGATTCACCTTCTCCAAGCCTCAGATTCCTCATCTATAAAATGGCAAACCTAACACTATCCCTGCAGGTTGTTGTAAGAATAAAGTGTCAAGCACAGTGGCAGGCAAACAGTAGGTGCTCAATAAATGTCTATTTTCCTCCCAGCAGTCCTTTCTTTAGCTTCCCAACTGAGTGCATTCCCAATTGAGTGATACCATTTGAAGAGTTCATTCTTATCTTAAGAAATAAAATTATCACCTTAAGAAACAAAATTCTCTATACCCTAACCTTTAGGCCTGAAAGGCTAACAACTTGCTATGTCAAGGCAAATGCCACCAAATGGCACTAGGTTTGGGAAAGAAGAGCCTGGTATGTGCTGTGCATTTCAAAGTTTTTATGAAGTCATAAAACATAATCCTTATACTGATGATGTTTTCCTCACCACCCCAGGACAGAGTGAGCCCCTCTCAGTCATATCTCAACCTTCTATTGCACTTATTAGAGTTGTAATTATATAGTTATTCATGAGATTATTTGTTTTATGTTTGTGCACTCTCCAAGAGCCTAGCATAGTGCCTGGCACATAGAAGATGAATGAATGAATGAATGAATGAATGAATGAAGAAAATGTCCACTGGCCTTATCACCTTCCAGCCATATATCAATTCTATGATGACTCAGGGGTATGGATTACACCTTCACTTTACAGAGAATGAAAGCTTGCATCACGGTCAAGGTCAGCCATTGAGGAAGTGGTGGGGCAGGCACTTCAGCCAGCCCAGACTTCCTAACACCAAATCCTTGTTCATTCCGGCTTCTCTGCCCCTTGACTCACCAGCCTCACCCTTGTGTCTATTCAGATGGTAACATCCTGGGGGGTACCATTCCCTGTCTAGGCATGTCATTTGGTGGCCAATTGCCACATTTTGAGTGCAGAAGGTCTACTTTCTACCCTAACTCATTGAGCAATGGGTTATTTATTGGCTGACAACAGCCCCAAATGATGATGGCACAGCAAGCCCTTGCATGTTCATCTGCACAAGCCTCAGGAAGCAGACAAAGGATTCCCAGAGTTGGGGACTTAAGCTGGTTGAGTCTGTGCTGTTTGTCACGAGGGGATCCTTGACATTCAACTTGAATACCTGTGGTCATTCCATTCATAATAATAATAATAATTCTCTCAAAGCACTGGGGCAACTGGGCCTCAGTTTATATGCTCAATTCCCTTTTAATTGTTATCCATTCTTTACTAATTAACCAAGTTTCTGACACAGACATGCAGTAAACATCTCAGCCCTGTTCATTCTGTCTATGAAACCCAGTTCACAATCTAGCCTTACTGGTCTATGAAGTCCACCTGTTTCTGCCATTTTAACCTCTCCATCTCTGGGGATCTCTGGAGAACACTTAGAGGTGCCTGTTCAAGGAGACAATGAACTTAATGTTTAGACAGACATGATGGGTGAACACCTGGAGTGGGAATACCAAAATGTGTGTGCATGGCCCGGTTTACCTTTAACTGGTTGTGACATGCGCAACAAGTGATTTCACCTCCACAGGTTCAGTCTCTGCATCTTTGAGCCTGTAGTGGTTTCTCCCCAAGCTCTGTGTTCCTCTAGTCCATTTAATCTTCTAAACAGACAGACTGCCCTCGATGACACATCAGAACAAGAGAAACACTCCTGCACCACTCCAGAGCTCACTCGAGGCCCTCTATCAGGCAGAAAAGATTATCCGTAAGCCTACTGTGGTCTGGAAGTGCTTGTAACAAGATTGTCTTTGTAACAACTTCCTTAAGGAGACTTCAAAGCCCTTTATTAACCCACACAGTAGCTAAGCTGGTAGGGACAGAGCAGTAACACCCCTTGAAATGTGGGTGGCATTGGTGGCTCTTGGAGGAGAAGCTACTCCGTCCCTCCAAACCCACCACAGGCAAGTGGCTTCATTGGTCACTAAGGCTGGCCTGAGAGTGTGCACAGGCTGAGGGTCAGCACAGATGTGAGATCAGAGAGGGCCTGTCTGGCTGCTGTGGCCAAGAGAAGAGGGCATGACAGGCCAGGTCACAAAGCCAGGGGTCCTGTACCAGAACTGGGGTGGACACCCTTCTGCAGCCCATGTGACCTGAGCAGTGTGCGTAGGCAGCAGTGAGTAGGATCATGGAGAGGGGAGGAAACCGAGCCTGGCACCTGCAGTGGTGCAGAGACACACGGAGGGCCCAGGGAAGCCAGAAGCACAAATGACTACAGTGGTGGCAACAGCAGTGGGAAGATTTAGGGGGTATTAGGGGCAGCAGGTTAACAAGACTAGAGAAACACTCCTGTTTCTCTAGCACAGCCTGGAGGTCTAGCACAGCCTGTAGGGACGGAAAGCTGTGAACCCTTTCCTCCCCCATCATAAAGGTCACAGCTGACACTCAAATAACAAAAGACAGGTCAACAAGTGACACAGGAGACTTCAGAAATGAAGACCCAAAGACTCAGGGAGAACTGTGTTTCTGCTTAGGTTTGATGAAGAATATGGATGGCCATATGGAAATGTGATTGGACAGAAGGGTGTGATCTCATAGTGATAGATTGAGGGGAACCCAGCAAGGCCTGTCTGTTCCGATTCTTCTTGACCTCTCTGTGTAGCATTGCTTTCTCCTGGGTATGGGGCAGGACCCCTCTTAAATGAGGGTCTTTAAAGGAGAAGGGAGAGGGGAGAAAGTGATGTTTCTAGGTTTTATGGCTTGCTGTGGAGGAGAGGGGCTCTAGTTTCTATGACGTGCCTGGGGAAGAGGGATTCTGGTTTCCACGATTCACTTAGCGGGAGAAGGAGGAGCAGGAGACAGGAGGATGGGAGAAGGTCAGAGAGACTTTGTTTCTGAGGCCTTTTCAGTTTCCTTCAGTTCAAAGTACTCAGCATGCCAAGGTGCCATACTTTGGGGTATCATGTTCTGAGCCCCCCCATAAAAGTGCCTGACACACAATGGGTGCTCAGTAAATAATGTAAGTCTCTTTCTTCTGCTGCCACCCCAAAAGAGGGACCCTCTCTCCCAGCTTCCTAGTGAGGACGGAATGACGTATTGAACCAGCATGAGTTCCATCTACTTACCCATTACTAGGGGGAACGCTAATAAGCTCTTCATGTGTACCCCACTGTGCTGTTCTCCTATTCTCAGTTCATCTCTTTGCATCTCAACTTGGAAGGTAAGAACCTAATCAGGATGCACTGAACAATTGGCAGAAACTCATGTGAATGTAGCTGTCTTGTCCAGTTCCTTAACCTGTGCTAAGTCCAGGCAGGCACCTGAAGAAAAAAAAAAAAAAAGCGTGAAGGAGGCTTTTGCCCAAATGGCACTATACTTGGGGGATTCTGAGTAGGGCTGAAACAGCCTTTGCAAAAATTATAACTGAGGAAATTATGGCAGTGACAAAGATCAGACCTAAATGACTCAGTCTTTCTTCTAACCTTTATGCTGTCCTTATTCATTCCTGGGCATAGGCCAAACTCACCTTAGAAGGGAATTCAGTTTATGGTGTGACTCAGAAACAAAATCAATAATAGCCCTTTCCCAAAAAGACCCCCTTCTTGCCTGGGTACCAGTCTGCCTTTGTAAGACTAATCAATTAGTTACAACATTAGAAATTATGGTTTAGGGGTCTTGCGGCATCAGGCTGCAAGAGTCTGAACCTTCCCAAACTGCTGCTGGGGATAACATCACTATTGTAAAATCTAACATCCTATTTTGCAGACCCCACACTGGATGGATCAGCTGACACCACTCAGACCGTGTGTGATCTGGCTCAACCAGTTCTGCGATCCCACCCAGGAACAGAAGACTGCAAGAAAACGTTACTTCAACCCCCCTGTGATCCCATCTGCAACCTGACCAATCAGCACTCCCCAAGTCCCAAGCCCCTACCCGCCCAATTATCTTTAAAAACTCCCAGAGGCGGAATGCAGTGGCTCAACGCCTGTAATCCCAGCACTTTGGGTGGATCACGAGATCAAGAGATCAAGACCAGCCTGGCCAACGTGGTGAAACCCCGTCTCTACTAAAAATACAAAAATTAGCTGGGTGTGGTGGCGCGTGCCTGTAATCCCAGCTACTCAGGAGGCTGAGGCAGGAGAATCGCTTGAACCCGCGAGGCGGAGGTTGCAGTGAGCCAAGATCATGCCACTGCACTCCATCCAGGGCGACAGAGGGAGACTCCGTCTAAACAAACAAACAAACAAACAACTCCTGCAATGCTTGGGGAGACTGATTTGAGTACTGGAATCCCAGCACTTTAGGAGGCCAAGGCAGGTGGATCACTTGAGGTCAGGAGTTCCAGACCAGCCTGGCCAACATGGTGAAACCCCGTCTCTACTAAAAATAGAAAAATTAGCCGGGTGTGGTGGTGGGCACCTGTAATCCCAGCACTTTGGGAAGCCAAGGCAGGTGAATCATCTGAGGTCGGGGGTTTAAGGCCAGCCTTAAACTGGCGAAACCTGCCTCTACTAAAAATACAAAAATTAGCTGGGCATGGTGGCATGTGCCTGTAATCCCAGCTACTTGGGAGGCTGAGGCAGGAGAATCGCTCGAACCCGGGAGGCGGAGGTTGCAGTGAGCCGAGATCGCGCCATTGCACTCCAGCCTGGGCAACAGAGCGAGACTCCATCTCAAACAAACAAACAAACAAAGCAACGAAAACCTCCCGTCTCCGGCACAGCAAGCTCTGCGTGAATTACTTTCTCCATTGCAACTCCCCTGTCTTGATAAATGGGCTCTATCTAAGCAGCGGGCAAGGTGAACTCGGTGGGCTGTTACAGGACCAGTGACAGACCAAGGGCATGCCACTGAAGGAATCCCTAGACGCACCCTTCTGGATGTGAGGCAGGCGGATCTCACCCACGCCTGCCAGCAGCTCCTCGGAGAACTGTGTTCCCGGGTCAGCCCTGGCCCAGAGGAGCGCCGGGGACCCGCAGAGTGCTGCTGAAGTCAAGGCTACAACTCACCTAGGATCTGGGGCGCCAGCCCTCCGGTGGGCAGGGCGTTCTCCTCCCCCACCCCCTCCCCGCACGATGACATCAAGTGTTTGGGGTTGAGTTGCTCCATAAAAGCTGCCCGAGGAAGCCAGGAGAGTGAAGGGCGGACGTACTCGCCACGGCACCCGGGCTGCGCGCACGCGGTCCCGGTGTGCAGCTGGAGCGCGAGCGGCCACCGGGAGCCCCCGGGACAGCCCGCGCCCGCCCCGCAGGAGCCCGCGAAGATGCCCCGGCGCAGCCTGCACGCGGCGGCCGTGCTCCTGCTGGTGATCTTAAAGGAACAGCCTTCCAGCCCGGCCCCAGTGAACGGTAAAGTTTCCGCCTGCTTCTTTCCTAACACTCCTGAGCGCCCAGCCGCCCCTGGACTGAAGGCTCTTCAATGATAAAGTAAAATCATTGCTGGGGGGAGCAGGGAAGGTGTAGTACCAAATAGTACATTCTCAAGAAAGGATGCTCCGTTTTCCTTTGCTGAGGTTGGGGCGGGAAGCATGTTCCTTTCTAGTGGCGCTTCGCGCAGATTTGGTGTTAAAATGTTTGCGTGTACTCCGGAGCACCGCCACCTCTGAAGATGTGGCTTGGGAACTTGCTAACCAGGGAGGAGATGCAAAGCCAAGATTTAAAACAGTGTCCCCCCGATCCACGTTTACAAAGTAGAGAGGTTGACTGTGGCATTCTGACTGGGGTAAGCACAGAGAAAGGCTTGCTGTGCCCCTGTGCAGAACCCGCAGACAGTGGTAGGCGCTTTTCTTTGGAGGAGAGGATCTTTACCATTAAGTCTTACCTACAAGTCAAAGGGATGATGCATCCCGTTCTTAATCATTGTTTTTCTCCATGAGGATTCTACTATGCTGAATGTACATGTGTGTGCACGTACACACACACATGCACGCGCGTGCGCACACACACAACCACACACACGCACACACACACAGCGTATTTCTGATTGTAATTAGAACACTAAATCCCAAAGGGCTGGAGGCTGAGGGACTGGATGGAGGCTGCGTGGAGTGGCAGGAGGCGGTGGCAGGGGGGACCTGAACTGTGGGCTCACGCGGGGCCAGTGAGCTAACACGTGTACAGCCAAGGCTGGTTCATTAATCTTTTGGAATAAGAAAGTGATTTTGGACCGAAAGTGATTTTACTGGCTGAAACTAGATTCTTCCTGGCGAGGCAGTGGTGGTGGGAAATGTGTTCTGCTCAGCAGCATAAAAGCTCTGAGCCTCCTCTCTTGGAGGTCACGGTGCCCATGGGGAAGGGCAGGGGAGCCAGGCTGTGGATAACTCTTAATTAAATTCCAGTCAACTAGCTGGCATGATGTGCTTGATATTATCTCCCTCATCTGATCAGGGAGAAACAGAAGCGATGTAACAGAAGGTGGGAGGAAGGAGCGATGTAAAAGTGAAAATCAAGTTTTAAAACCACAAACTTTACATGTGTCCTCCTTTTATGAAAGCTGCACTGAGACCAAAGTTTCCCTGGAAATCTCTTTAGTTCTAAGTTGCTCCAAGACAAAAGGGAGAAACAGCCATTAGCTGGCCCTCTTTCCTATAGCTGGTTGCTCCTCTCACTCTGGGGCAGCTCCGCCTCCCTTCTCTCTCTTTTCCTGCCCTTCCCTGTTCTCCTCCCTCCCTCCCCTTCCTTTCTTCCCTACTTTCCCTGCTCTTCCTCTTCCCTCTCCCTTTCCCTCCTCCTTACCTCCCTCCCAGTTCTCCAAGTTGGGATTGGGGAAGCTTGTAGTCAAAACTCCACTTTCGCCTCACTCTGAGGAAGGAGACTGCCTACCCCTGGGTAGAACACAGCTTTTATTCTGTAAATTCTCATGCAGTTTCCTTGGGTTTTTAACTGCCTTAGAGGACAGGTTAAAGCAAAAATCACTGAGGTGTAGAATGTCAGCATGAACCCAAAGTTGGGGGTGGAGAGGAGTTAAGCTGAGTAATGGGGTCAAAGTGTGATCTGCTCTCTGCCTGGCGCATTTAAACTTCCAGCATTGGAGAATGTTCAAGAACAATGTCAGGGGCCCAGGAGGGAGCATGATAAGGTGAAGTCAAGTGTCTTCTGGAGAAACCCTTGGAGTTCTTAGTTGCTGTGGCTTTGGGGGGCATTTCAGTGAATTCTGCAGGCTTGCCCTGCCCAAACCTGGTGTGGAGAGCCAGGCAGTCTTGGGCAACCCAGGAGATGGTTACTCAGGGAAAGTTCTAGCACCCAGCACAGGAAGTAGGCAGGGCCCAGGACCTCTGATATGGATCTTGGTAAATACCATTTTCTCTGGGCATTCCCTCCAGGGGAACCTCCCTGCCCACTACCAGCTGGGTCTGCAGGTTCTAACAGGTTTCAGGCTGAGCCTCCCAGGTTTCCCAGATGGAACAGATAACCTTCCCTGGGAAGGAAACTATTCCCCTCCAGGAAGGGCCTGCTCCCTCAGGATGCCACCGAGGCCTTGGCCTGGCCTTGCCTGTGGAATCAGTTTAATCCTTTTAAGCCTTCTGTTCTTACAGCTAGAGGTGGGGAACCAGGGGGTGCAATTCCTGAATAAAGCACACCTTTGTGCGCTTGCACACACACACACACACGCACACACACATACACACACGCACACATACACACACACACACGCACACATACACACACTTTTAGAGAGACTTCCTGAGGTCAGAGCTGAGCTAGGGCCCTGATCCTCACCCGATGAACCCCCTTGACTCGCCATCCTCACTTACAACACCGCTTCTCCCCAGCCCTCCAGCTCCTGAGCCCCTCCAGACACTGCCATTTATACCCAAAGTGCCGAGTCTGGAGTCCCAAGCCAGCTCACTCACAGAGAGGACGGCAGGGAATGTTGCTCTGGAGGCTGCTGCCTTTCAACAAGTCCTCAGTCCTATGTCACCACCGAGGCCTCACAGTCCCAGATGTCCACTCTATGACTTTCAGCCCTGAGCTTTCCAGAGTGTGATGCTGAGGCCTCATCTGAGGATGAGAGCTCCAACAATAGGGAAAACCTCGATTAGCAAGCCCTGGGGAGGGTAGCAGGAGATGTAGGATATAAGGCTATGATTTGAATGTGAGCAGGTGCAATGCAAACTGCTGGCAAGGCAGCAGTGCTCAGGCAGCAGATGTGTTTCTAGTGGCCTCCAGGATCACTGGAGTGGCCTGTGCCTCCCCAGGGGAAAAGTAGGGTGAACTCCTCTGTTATTTGTGGAATTTTACATCCTGGGCCTCCAACTGTTCTGCCTGCTAAGAGGTAATGATCTGGCTTATTATATCTCTAAGGTCCGGGATTACATCTTAATAATGAACCTCTCACACAAAAGACTGAAGGAAAATGTCCAGAAGAGGTTTTATGTCTTCTATAGCTTGGTTTGAAAGCAATGCTTTCTTTATTTTTTTTTTTTCATTGTTGTTTCAGCAAAGGGGTGAGCAGTAAACTTGGGGGTCACATACAAGTTTGGTTTCCCCATGGTTCTGAATGTCTTCATCCAATTACTAATTCAAGGGAGGTTGATCTTGGGACCCTCAACTCTCAATGCACTCATAGCTGGTTTCAGGGGAGTCTGTAGGCCTTCTGAAATGACTTGCATATACAAATTTATGTGTCTAAGCTTAGGGAAATTATTTTTTGAGACAGAGTCTCGCTATGTCACCCATGCTGGAGTGCAATGGCATGATCTCAGCTCACTGCAACCTCTGCCTCCCGGGTTCAAGCAATTCTCTTGCCTCAGCTTCCTGAGCAGCTGGGATTACAGGCACCCGCCACCACGCTTGTCTAATTTTTGTATTTTTAGTAGAGACAGGGTTTCACCATGTTGGCCAGGCTGGTCTCGAACTCCTGACCTCAGGCGATCTGCCTGTCTCAGCCTTCCAAAGTGCTGGGATTACAGGCGTGAGCCACTGTACCCAGCCAGCTTAGGGAAATTTTTACTGGGAGAGGTCCATAACACTCATCAGACACTCCAGGGGATCCGGACTCCTCCACATAACTACTCCAAAGATTGAGGAGACTTGAAGATTCCCTAAGTTCATGGCACTAATGCTAAATTAATGGTAAATGCAGTGGGACTTCTCTTAGTGGGAATGTGATATTGGTCAGGACATTTCACCTTGGTGGACTTTCATTTTCTCACCTATAAAAGGAGGAGATGTGCTATCAGTGTAAGAAAGAGATCTAAACTCTTCTCTTCCAGAGTGGGATGTCAATAAATAATGCCTAAACGTAAAACAATCAAGGTAAAACAATATTAGCATGTTATATAGAGATATGGAGATAATAGCAAAATAATCATTTTAAAAAGATCCAAAGTGGTTGCTCTAGGCAGCAGTACATGGTTAGTGAATGTCAGGGAACTGAGGTTTTTGTTACACAGCCTCGTAGAACCATCTGACTTTCTAAACCATGTGCAAGTGTAATTTGATAAAAATTACCAATTACATTGGAAAATTAAAAACAAAATTAATTACAAACACTGAGGCAAAGAAATGGAACAGAATAACAAAAAATATGAGATTAAACCAGCTTAAAAAAAAAAGCCAAGTTCACTTTTTAACTTTTAAAAAACACAATTTGCTTAAGTAGGAAATGCCAGGAGTGATAAGTGACCAGATTGCTTGTTAGTTAAGTTTTACTGCAAACTAATTCCCACGAGAGAAAGGGGATGTGAGGTGCTTCCCCACAAGGGTACGCTTTTCCATCTGTACCCTTGTGGGCCGAGAACCACGGAGACCCTGGGAAAAGTTGAGAGGCAGGGTTTTAGGAGTTGCACAGTCCCCTCATTGGATGAGTCCCCTGAGACACACAGTGGGATGCTTCTCTACTCAGGGTCCCTTCCTCAGAGGTGAAGAGGAAGGCCGGCAGGCAGGGTCACAAGAGCACAGCTCTGCACTTGTGAAAAAGACCTTTTTGACATAGGAACGAAGAACCTTTACGCATTAAGGGTGTGGAGTGCGAAGTAGTGGGTGACTTTTGTCTATTTCTGGCAGAACTTTGCCTACATATTCCTACTACCCCTGGAATTCTAACTCAGATGTGGGTAGCAGCTTCCTCAAAGAGAAACTTTTTCCCAGCTTGGTGTTGTGGCTCACACCTGTAATCCCAGCCCTTTGGGAGGTTGGGGTAGGCAGATCGCTTGAGCCCAGGAGTTTGAGATCAGCCTGGGCAACATGGCAAAACTCCATCTCTGTGAAAAATACAAAAATTAGCCAGGTGTGGTAGTGCGCGCCTGTAGTCCCAGCTACTAGGGAGGCTGAGGTGGGAGGATTGCTTGAGCCCAGGAGGTTGAGGCTGTAGTGAGCTGCAATCACACCACTGCACTCCAGTGACAGAGTGAGACCCTGTCTCACAAAAAGAAAGAAAGAGAAAGAGAGAAAGAAAAAGAAAAAGAAGAAAGAGAGAGAGCGAGAGAAAGAAAGAAAGAGAAAGAAAGAAAGAAAGAAAGAGAGTGGGAGGGAGAGAGAGACAGAGAGAGAGAGACAAAGAGAGAGAGAGAGAGAGAGAAAATGTAAAGTGGGAAAAAGCAAGACACAGAACACTATTTCCAGTATGCCAATGTTTGTGTGAGGAGAAAGAGGGAGATCGATGCATATGTGTGTGTAGCCATGCCATGAAAGGGCTCCCAATCATCCGCTAACCTCCTTGTCTAATGGAAGCAAGGAAGGTAGAGTGGGAAGAAGAGCTTCTAGTGTATATACCGTTTGATGGCTTTTGGGTTTTGAGCCACATGAAATTATTGCCTATTCAGGTAATAAAGTTTAGCTTCTCTAAGATGTCTGGAAGGCACCTGCTCAAGAAGCCCCCTCCTGCTTCCATAAGCCCCTGCATGAACCGACTGCCTGTGCTGCTGACTGGAGCACAGTTGCCCTGAGAAGCTGTTGTTCTGATGCAGACTCAGAAAAAGTTTCAATTTGGCCAGGCACGGTGGCTCACGCCTGTAATCCCAGCACTTTGGGAGACCAAGGCGGGTGGATCACCTGAGGTCAGGAGTTTGAGACTAGCCTGACCAACACGGAGAAACCCCATCTCTACTAAAAATACAAAATTAACCGGACGTGATGGCGCATGCCTGTAATCCCAGCTACTCAGGAGGCTGAGGCAGGAGAATCGCTTGAACCCAGGAGGCAGAGGTTGCAGTGAGCCGAGATCGCGCCACTGCACTCCAGCCTGGGCAACAAGAGCGACACTCCACCTTAAAAAAAAAGAAAGAAAAAGAAAAAGTTTCAATTTCTGGGCATCGACCTCCTTTTCAATTTCACTCATATCAAAACAAAATGTGTAGTGTTTTCCGTTACTCATCTGGTTCCATTGTACTTACTTACTGTGTTTTGTTCTTTGTAGGTTCCAAGTGGACTTATTTTGGTAAGTAGAGATTTTAAATACTTTTTTGTTGAAAAGAAAATAGAAATGGTTGTATTTAATGAGAAAAACAGAAACTTCATGCTCTGTGGAGGTGATTTTGAAGGGTGGGAAGCACAGTTCTTGTATTGTAGAAAGAGAGTACAAAAGCATCTCCTAAGAACACTTCAACTTGGGTTGCATACCGCACTTTCTCCAAACAGGCGAGCCTGCTCCAGGCACTGGACTGTGAGTCACAGCGTCCAGGCTCCAGATTCCTGCAAGGATTTCTACCAAACCTCCAAGATTTGGAGGTAACTTGCCCCACCTCCAGACTGCAAGGGTCCTGGGCAGGAGAGAGCCTTTCTTCCTGGCAGGACACATATCCTACAATAAACAAAGAAGAAAGGGCTCCTTTCTGAAAGTTTGGCGCAGGTCCCAGAACTTAAGCTGTCAGTATGTCTAGAATTAACTTCTTGTTGCCGTGATTGTAAGCTAGCGATGGATGAAGAGGTGTTGGTCAGTCCTTAGTGAAAGAGGGACGGTTGTCTTAAATGAAGCGAGAGGAGCACCAGTGTGCTTGTTGCCTGGGCTTTCTGTGGGACGGTCTCCAAGAGCATGTTAGTCCCATCTGGCAGTTCTGCCAGAGAAGCAGCTGGAAATCAGCTTAGCTGGAGAGTTGCAGTGAATTAGAAATTGGTCTTTGGCTGGAATGGATGTGGCAGGCCAGACACCCGAGTCCCCTGGCAAGTGAAGGAATGTTGATAATGTCTTGTTGGGGCACGGCCACAGAAGATGCACAAGATCGATTGTTTTGGTAGCAGAAGGGTGGAACTGACTCACTGGCACAAGAAGCATTTTAAGCAAGCAGGGATGTGGCCAAAGTTAAAGCCACGGGGTGTAATGGCTGTGGGTGGGGACAGGCGGGAAGTTGATTACTACAGTGGAAGCACCGTCCAGAGAAAGATCTGACACCAATTTGCATAGGTCAGCCTTTGGAGGTTCACCAGCCCAAGATGCATAGAAAAGTCACTGAACTGACCAACCAGCTACCCACAGGCCAAGGTCCCCTCAGCCCTAGCACCGCACGGCTCCGTTATTGCCAACATCCCTTATGTACTTATTATGTGCACAGCACATTGCTAAGTGGGTGGGTAATAGAAGGGTAGGCTGTGGTCCATAGCTGGGAATTACTTAAAGCTCACAATTCAAAGCAGAACATAATAGGTAATAATAACATCATAAACAAATGCTTCAGAGATCTGAGTGCTCAAAGGAGGACGAGTGTGCTAGGGCTAGATGGTCAGGGAAGGCCTCCTGGAGGAGGAGGGCTTTCACCTGGGCCTTGGAAGATGAGGAGGATTCGGTGAGTGGGGAGGGGGTGCTGTTGGCTAAGGTGATGATGAGCAGAAGCAAGAAAGAGCAAGGTGGTGTTCGAGGAAAGCATGTGGAGAAGGGTTTATAGGGGAGTCACGGGCTCTGAAGTCAGAGAGATAGGCTGGGTCAAACAGGGGAGGTGTAGAGGGGCAGGGCAGGCCTTTCCCACCTGTCCTGCTCCTGGAGGGGCAGGGCAGGGAGTAAGTCTGTGTTTTAGGAAGAGTTACTTGGTGGTAGGAGGTGGAGGGGGAAGGATGGAGGGAGGCAGGGAGGTGTTCCGCCTGTGGAGAAACCCCGTTCCGTGTCTTCACATCCAGTTTACAGCGGTGGCAGTGAGGGGGAAGGCCAGGCCAGGATAAGAGACCTGACAACGTGAGAATCGCAGAATCTGGGCCACAGGGCCCCTTGGGCAGGTTCTGTGTGTGGGAAGTGACAGGCATGGAAAGAAGGTGGCACTTGGGTTCTAGGCTTTATTCCGTATGATCCCCAGTAAGCCATTTCAGCCCTGGGACCTCACCTTCCCCATCTGTAACCTAGGGGAGGGGTTGTCTAGACCAGTGTTTTTCAAACTACCGCTTGGGATCACCCACATCGGGATCACCTGGAATGCTTCCCCAAAATGCAGATTTCTAGGCCTTGGGCTAGACCTGGGAAAGGGAGGGAGCCTGAAAAACCTGTATTCTTAACGCACTCCGCAAGTGATTCTTAGCTGCACTCTATCAGAGAATCACTGACCAATGGTTCCCAAGCCCTGTCTATCCAGAGAGAGGAAGCTTGCCCCTCCTCTTCTGCTGGCCTCTCAGGTATGATAAAAACACAGATCACATCTTCACAGGGTCCTCTATCCCTATCTCTCTGTTACAGCCCTCCTGGGCAGAATGAGATGGCGACAGGGAACAGAGACATTGTGTGAAGGTGTGGGAGGAAATTTTTTTTTTTTTGGAGTCTCATTCTCACCCAGGCTGGAGTGCGGTGGCATGATCTTGGCTCACTGCAACCTCTGCTTCCTGGGTCCAAGGGATTCTCCCGCCTCAGCCTCCCAAGTAGCTGGGATTACAAGGGCGTGCCATCACGCCCAGCTAATTTCCATATTTTTATTAGAGATGGGGTTTCACCATAATGGTCAGGCTGGTCTCGAACTCCTGATCGCAAGTAATCTGCCCACCTCGGCCTCTCAAAGTGTTGGGATTACAGGCGTGAGCCCCCGTGACTGGCTGGGAAGAAAATCTTAACTGCCTCTTCATCATGACGTGGTGTTCGCCAAGGGCGGGCTTCTCAGTGCAGCCACATTGACCTGTCCAGAAGTATTTCTCCCTGACTACTAGCTCTGGCCAGCCCTCTGTCCCTCCTGCCCTGCATAATTAGAGCAGCTGTTTGCTGAGGAAGCAGAGGGCAGAGTCTAATGATGCATGGACACGCGTAGGGTAAGCACAAAGGCAAGTCTGGTTTTTATTAGTGACACGGGCATGTGTGATGTGGAGTCAGCCCTCAGAGGGGACGTGTAGGAGAGGACAGATGGAAGACAGCTAAGGAGGCAAACTCCTCCTGAGGTCTTGGCTAGCTCCTCCTTAGGTCCTGGCTGGCAGCTGGCACCTGTGCTCAGAGCTGCACAGGTAGACAGAGGGCCCAGCATAAGTGCCGGAGGGAAACGGTTTCCAAGCAGTAAGGGCCGCACTGAATGGGGCAAGTCCAACCAAAGGCTCCGTGCTGGGCATGGTGGCTCATGTGCAGAACTCAGCTTCTTTGCACGTACACTGCTGAGTCATTCTCCAGGGGCCTCCCGCTGTCTGGCACACATGGTAGGACTTCTAGAAGTACAAAAAAGGGAGTTCTACCTCCACATCCTCATAGCTGAGTCACCAGGCTGACTGCATGGATGGCTCCTCCCTGGAGAGAGGAGGACCATCTGACTGCCAAGATGGGGCCAGCGCCACCTCTTTGCGCCCCTCCTAGGGTGCTGAAACAGCAGCTGAATGTCTGCTGGGCTTAGCATGGCTGAGGTGGCATCATGAGAGAGAGGCTGGGGATGTGACATGGACCTTCCCCGCCGGAAATCAGTCCCGCATCAACCTGCTGAGCCTGGCAGCTTCACTTGCTCTGAACTGAGGGCAGCTGCAGGTCAGGTTGTCATGTGAGCTAAGGACAAACTCCAGCCTGCTAAGGTATCAGAATATGTGCCCTGTGGGGGATGAAGATGACCGGAAGGAGGCAGGAAGGGTTGTGGGCACGTTCAGGTCCTTGGTGTGGGTGCTGCAGTCAATTTTTGAGCATTCATCCAGCTGTTTGCTTATGGTCTACACACTTTTCTGTACGTATTTCATATTCAATAAAAGAGTTACAAAGTTCCAGCTGGCTGGAAGATTCATCCTTACTCTGACAGCTTTTTTAGTGGGAGATTCATCCTTACTCTGACAGCTTTTTTAGTCCTTCCCCAAGAAAAAACCAGACCAAAACAAAACAAAACAAAACCCAAAAACAAAACAAAAAAACCCCAGTGTGTTCAAAACAACAGAGCAACCAGAAAGAATGACTGTATTGGAGCTAGACCCGAGAGCACATCATGTTAGCTGAGAATGGGCGTGGTGTTTCATCCCTGATGATATCAGATATTGGCTTGCTGCTTCTTGGATGTGAGCTGGTTGAGAAATAGATGAAAACCCCTGTTTGCTCAAGATCTGGGAAGTCTTAAAGGCAATGGTATGGCAGAAGAACATGGTGACAAGCCTTCCTTTTGGAGGGTGCGCCAACCCCTGTCACAGCCCCAAAGGGCACCCGCGAGGCCAGCCCCTCCATCCTGTTCAGGAAACCTTGGAAAGAGGGTGGCCTGGCACAGGGGTGCCGGGTGGCTGGCCGTGGCTGTGGCCGCACATGCTTACAGGTCAGCCTGCCCAGTTCTCTGTTGGGGCAGGCCGGCCCTCGGCCCTCGGCTCTGGCAGGACTCGGTGTGACCCGGGCAGTGCTGTGCATTCCTTTTGCTGCACTCCTTGGTTCCTCTCCCAGACAATAGATTGTCCATCTTAAAGAATTTCCTTTGGAAATCGGGGGATATCCTCCACTGGGGCAAACCTCATTTTCATGTCCCTGAAGTCCTCCAGGCCTGCGCCTCCACCTGCCTTCTGTCCTGTATCTGCGGAAATATTTAGTTTCTTTAATGAACTTTCTTGGGGCTCCAGACACCCTTTCAGCCTCTTCCCACACAGAACTAGAAATGGAACACATGAAAGCAGGCCAGGAAGCAAACTCTTGACTTTCTATTCTTCAGCAGTGATAAAGGCACTGTGTGACCTCACACCTGAATTGCAATATAAAAAGCAGGCTGCAGTGAGAACTCAGGGGAGAACTCAACACAGCAGGGAATACCTGCAATTAATAGACCAAGGGCTCTTGTCTCTATCAAAGAGAGAGAGGCTTGACCATCTCAAAACACTCCAGCCACTTCTCGCGACTCCCAGCTGCCATCCTGAGGATGAATAAGGGGCACAAAGTACTTTCAGGAGAGCTGGAAAAGGCCAGACATGTTTTTCTTTTTCTTTTTTTCTTTTTTTGAGATGGAGTCTCGCTCTGTCGCTCAGGCTGGAGTGCACTGTTGCGATCTTGGCTCACTGCAACCTCCGCCTCCCAGGTTCAAGCGATTCTCCTGCCTCAGACTCCCAAGTAGCTGGGATTACAGGCGCCCACCACGACGCCCGGCTAATCTTTGTATTTGTAATAGAGACGGGGTTTCGCTATGTTGACCAGGCTGGTCTCGAGCTCCTGACTTCAGGTGATCCACCTGCCTTGGCCTCCCAAAGTGGTGGGATTACAGGCATGAGCCACCGTGCCCAGCCCAGATATGCTTTTCTTTTCTTTTTTTCTTTTTTTTTTTTTTGAGACAGGGCTTTGTCACCCAGGCTGGAGTGCAGTGGCACGATCGCTGCTCACTGCAGCCTCCATCTCCTGGGCTCAAGGGATTCTCCTGTCTCAGCCTCCCAAGTAGCTAGGACGTGTGCCACCATGCCGGGCTAATTTTTAAATTTTTTAGTAGACACAGGCTTCATTACCAGACTGGTCTTGAACTCCTGGACTCAAATGAGCCTTCCGCCTCGGCCTCCCAAAGTGTTGGGATTACAGGGGTGAGCCACCGTGCCTGGCAGACATGTTTTTCATGCCAGCACACTGAATCCCTATCCCCAAGTCCCACGGATTTCTGCTGAGGGTAGAAATCCGACCCCCTATCTTGGATTAAATCTGTTGTAGTTCCAGTTACTTCTAATTGAAGTTGTGACATCTAGGGTCTGTCTGGATATGGTGTGGCCCGCCCACTCATAGTTACTTCTCATCTTTCCTGAATTGCAGAATTGGGGTTTGTGCGTATCCTGGAGGCTTTTGGCCTGTGGCTGCCAAAACGCCTACATTTTTGTGTTCACAGCTGGCCTCACCAGCTGAGTAAAAACATAGGGAAGCTAGCATTCGTTCCTAAAGACAGGCACAGTGGAACAGAGGATGAGGCAGAAAACCAGGAGGAAGAAGCGGAAACTTTAGAGACCCCAGAACCAGGCGACCTCCATGGAAATATCTGCTAGGCCACTTTCTGTCTGGTGCGCCTTAGGAAAGTAACGACCTCTCTGAGCCTTGGTTTCTTAGCTACAAGATGAGAATCATGGCATCTACATCAGTGGTTCTCAAAGTGTGGTCCCTGGGCCAGCAGCATCAGCATCACCTAAGCCAAATGCAAATTCTCAGCCCATCCCAGGCCTACCTGCTAACCAGAAACTCTGGGGTGCGGGGCCCAGAAATTTGTTTTAACAAGTCCTCCAGGTGATTCTGTTGCTCACTCAAGTTTGAGAATCCCAGCTGTGCTTCAGAGGGTTTTGGTAAGGATCAAATAAGATAACACATGGAGAGAGGCTCACACAGGGCCTAGCACATACTCACAGAGCTAACTGTCGTTTCTTTCTCTTTGCCTCGCAGAGCTATGGTGCAGATTAAATGAACTAATATGGAGGGAAAGGCCTTGTAAACTCTACAGCACCAAACACATGAGAGCTCTATTTTTGTTAGGAAGGGTTCTGCTTCTTCACGCTTTTCTGAATTGTGAGTTTTTACAGCCAGGAAATATTCCTTTTATATTTTCAATAAACAAAGGGTATTTCCTTTTTGAGTAAGAAAGGAATTTAAAAAACACAAGGACTGCAAGCTCTTGTCCCAAGGGCCTCACAGGCCAGAATGTCCTTTCTAGCCTGGTCCTTCAGACCAAGGTGAAGTCAGGTCTCATCTCCCTGGTGCTTTCCTGGCATCTAGGAACCAGATATCTGGTTCCATAACCATGGCCGCCTCAGCCAAGCCCCTGAAGTCTCCCAGAGAGCAGGCAAATCCTCTGGTTCCCTGTCTAGCCCATGGGGGCTGAGCCTGGTTTGGGGTTCAGGAGTGGAGGCCTGAGCCTAGGAAGAAACTTGGGGCTGAGCTATCTGGGATCTGAGCTACACCAGCCTAGCCCCATGCAGCGCCCTTTTCCCACTGGGGCAGCATCAAGCCTTGGAACCGCAGGTGCAGCGGGCTGGCAGATGAGGAGGAAGGAGGAGCTGTGGGGCTGTCCTGCCAGGGCCCTTCAGGCTTCTGGCTGTGCTCCGACTTGACCCTCCTGCTACCTGCTGGTCTTGAGCCCCGGGCATTCAGGTGAGGGCAGGGCACGGCTTCTGCAAGAGCTGGCCAGAGCTTTTGGCAACGCATCCCCTTAAGAGGAGGAGCCAGTGTGCTGCCCTGTGAACCTGCTCAAAATAAATCTTTCAAGCAAAAAGGCTGAATTCAAAGCATGAGTGGGAAGGTGGCTGCGGGCAGGAAGGAGAAAGTCCTGGTTTTCCTTGAGGAAGAGAATAGATCAGAGAATGTTTCCACGGGATCCTGCAGTCTCAGAAGGAGCAGGGGCCTCCTTCCTGGTCTGTTACTCTCTTCCTCTGCAGGGGCAACTGCTGGGCGAAGGGTGCAGGCACCACGGTGGAGCCCAGGCACCATGGCCAGACTCTTCCAGGGGCCACACCACCAGGTCAAGAAAGAGAGATAGCACCTGCTACAGTCAAAGGTCCTATTTTATTGGTTCTTAAGATGTCCACTTTCCCCACATTTTAGCATCTCTGAAATTGGGATATATCTTGTTATCAGTTGCATCGAGAAGCAATGGAATATGATAGCTATTCCACAAATACAGAGAAGCACCATGTTAGATATTAAGAACACATAGAAAGGGGCTGAAATGATTAATTTCAACAATACTGAAAACAGTGGAGTCAAAACGGTATAAAAATAACGGCCATTTTGCACCTGGTCTGACACAGCACATAAGTATGATGGGGAACCATGTCAGATCTTGAACTATAGCTTTTTCCAACTTGCAGTTGATTCACAGTTCACATATACTTTTTGGTGATGTTGGGTCGTTCTCACAAGTATGTAAAAACAAAGTAATTTAGGCACTAGTTTTTTTCAGTTTATGTAAGTATTCATTTAAGGAGAAAACTTTCCAATTACCTGACAAGCATTCAATTTATGCCAACCAGGAAGAAACAAATACTAGCTGCTACCTCCTTGAGTCTATAAATGTTGACTCAGAGCTGGTGTAACTCCAAATACGTAGATCACTTAGCTCATTTTAACTTTTAAACAATTTTGCAATTATTAACTTGTAACTAGGTCAGCTATGTGGCTTCTGGGTGAAATGGATGCAACCCATCCGGTTCTCAGAAAGATACCTGCAGATTCAGGGCAAGTGGCACATGCTGCCCCCTCCTTCTAGGACACAGGGCTCTGCAAAGTCTCCTCGGTAATGATGACAGTGAGATTTCCTTACATAAGGTCATGGTGGCATTGGCAAGTGGGGCCTGGTGCCTTCCCAGGGTGGCCCCTCGTTGGCACACCACTTTTCTGGAAACTCCATCAGAAATGGAGAAAGGAGAAAAGATGGAACTCTCAATGTCGTAGAAGAAAGTTTTGAAGCAAGTATGAGGCAGTGTTTACTGTTGACTCTTTTGGCTTTGGTCACCAGGAAGCCCAGAGGCAAATTGATGTCTCCAACTTGAGCAAATGTCTATTCTTCTATGACCTGCAAATCTAAAGAAGCCACAGTGGCTGGGCGCGGTGGCTCACAGCTGTAATCCCAGCACCTTGGGAGGCCGAGGTGGGTGGATCACTCGAGGTCAGGAGTTCAAGACCAGCCTGGCCAACATGGTGAAACCCTATCTCTACTAAAAATACAAAAATTAGCCGGGTATTGTGGCATGTGCCGGTAATCTCAGCTACTTGGGAAGGTGAGGCAGGAGACTCGCTGGAACCTAAGAGGCAGAGGCTGCAGTGAGCCAAGATCGTACCACTGCACTCCAGTCTGGGCGACAAAGCAAGAGTCCATCTCAAAAAATAAAGTAAAATAAATAAATAAGCCACCTTAGTGTTACCCTTCTAGCTTGGGGATCTTATTTCCTGATCCTGAGCCAAAACCTTGTAACAGATTTCTGGATTTTCATCTAGAAAGAGCCTTAGTCTAGTGGTACCCTACATTTTCACCACTGTTTTATTCTGCCTTCCCCCACCACATGGATACCATGATTTAAACAGTTTTTAAACAAATTTATATAGTAATGAAATAGTTTAAAATTTCCCACTTGTTATTAATCAAAGGCAGACGTAAAAGCCAACCAAAGTTTTCAACTTGCCTGAGATAAATGGTTCACATTCATTCCACAAATATTTATTTAGTGAAGACTAAGTGCCAAATATTGGACTAAAGAAACGGATAAGTATTGGTGCTCAGGAAATGGTTGACAAGGCTTGGTCCCTACCATTATGAGACTAAGAATCTGGAGGACAGAGCAAGTAACAGGGCCTTACAGTGCAGAGGAGAGAGACCTCACTCAGTATTTTGGAGGAAAGGATTAAAGAAGGCTTCCTGGGGGAGGTGATGTCCAAGATGAGACCTGAAGGACACATAAGAGCAAGCCAGGCAAAGGGCAGGGGATGGAGGGCCTTTGGGACAAAGGGACAGCCTGTGCAAAGAAGGAAGCTGCTATGTTCTGGAGATTACCGAGGACCTCAGTGAGGAGGGAAGGGGCTTGGGGCCAGAGTGTGAGGAGCTGAGCCAGCCAAAGAGCCAGGACCTCGTTCTAGAGGCAGCAGGGAACTGCAGGACCTGTGTTTTTTTGTTTGGTTGTTTGTTTGTTTTGAGATAGTCTCGCACTGTCACCCAGGCTGGAGTGCAGGGTTGCAATCTCAGTTCACTGCAACCACTGCCTCCCAGTTTCAAGCAATTCTCGTGCCTCAGCCTCCCAAGTAGCTGGGACTACAGGCACGCGCCATCATGCCCAGCTAATTTTTTGTATTTTTAGTAGGGATGGGGTTTTACCATGTCGGCCAGGCTGCTCTCAAACTCCTGAACTCAAGTGATCTCCCGGCCTTGCCCTCCCAAAGTGCTGAGATTATAGGCATGAGCCGCTGCACCTGGCCCACTGCTGGACCTTCTAAGTAGAACACTGACAAACTGGGATTAGCATTTTAGGAGGATCATCCCAGCTGCAGGGTGGAGAATGGATTGAGTGTGAAACCCCAGAGGAAGGGAGACCAGAGGGATGTAGGGGAAAGGGAGAGGATCTGGACCAAGGGAGGAGCAATGGGGGTCCTGACCTTTTGATATAATTGGGCCAGAAATGTAGATACCCGACATTGCAATTGCCTGGAGCAGACTGATTGTGGCTGAAAGCCCCATCTCTGCTGGGCTTCACAAGTATTCAAACAGGCGCCCAGACAGCCATTATTGCCTAGGTGGGCCGCAGGCAGGGGAGTGGAAGCTCATGTCACCAAGCCCTGCCCCTGTTTACAACTGAAGCCAGGAAAGCTCAGAACTGTCAGGTGGCTCCAGCAGCCTGAGAAGCAGAGTCAGAACTTGGGCCTCTTGACTCCCGCCCGGTGTTCTTTCCCAGTCCTTTGGTGGATACTTGTTTTATGCCAGGCACTGTGTGCCCTGCACTACACCTCATGCCACTGAGGAAATGCAGGGATTTTTTTTTGAAGAGTAAATAGTGTAGATTTGCCAGGAACAAATTATGCCAAGTTCACTTGCTTTTCTTCCCCCTCATCAGGATCAAAGGCTTAGCAGTTAAAGAAAACACAACAGACTTAATACCTGTTGACATAAATAAATATTTTACACTGTTGGTTGTGACATGCTCATGGGAAATGTGGATCAAAGACCAGTGTGGCCGGGTGAGGTGGCTTACGCCTGTAATCCCAGAACTTTGGGAGGCTGAGGTGGGAGGATCACTTGAGTCTAGGAGTTTGAGGCTGCAGTGAACTGTGATTGTGCCACTGCACTCAGCCCCAGCAACGGAGACAGACCCTGTCGCAACACAAACAAACAAACACACACACACCAGTGCAGTTGCTAGGAAGACAAAATAGAATCCAGTTGTTGTTGCTGTCAGCAGCACGGGGCTGAAAGAGGTGCAGGACTTCCTCCAGGAACAATCTTGAAACAGTGCCCTCAGGAACACATCTTAGGAAGAGGTCGGGCAGCGGAGGGAGTGCAGTGATCAGCACTGGACAGGACCACATTGGAAGAGGGAACACAGAGGACAGGCCATGCACAGTGAAGAGTCATATGCCAGAAACTTGCCTGGACAATGAGCCAGGACTGCAGGGCCTGGGCAGCAAGCCGTGATTCGGTGAGCAGATACCATATGAGAATGGCACACTGCGAGGCAAGAGCCCAGGCTGCAAAGACTGATTGAAGAGGAGCGCCCACACCCCCCAATCTGTGTTCATCTGCGTGTCTGTGTTCTAAGGTGTGTCTGTACTCACACACACTCCCAGCTGCGTCTCCTGTACAGTTTAACTGGGACCCCACCTCTCAGCTGGTTTCTGAATTACTCATATGTGCATTTATAGCTCCCTGCTTGAAACTGTGCTTAGGTGAAATCTTAAAGAGACTCCTTGTGGCAGTTTCCTAAGAGTCTCCCACTGTTTTTTTGTTTGTTTGTTTGTTTGTTTGTTTTTCTAGAGACGGGGTTTCACTGTTTCACTGTGTTGCCCAGGTGGGTCTCAAACTCCTGGGCTCAAGTGATCTACCTGCCTTGGACTCCCAAAGTGCTCTAAGATTGTAAGCCACCGAACCTAGCCAAGTCTCCTCACCGCCTCCCGCCTTTTTTTTTTTTTTTGAGACAGATTTTCGCTCTTGTTGCCCAGGCTGGCAAAATCTCGGCTCACTGCAACCTCCGCCTCCAGGGTTCAAGTGATTCTCCTGCCTCAGCCTCCTAAGTAGCTGGGATTACAGGCATGCGCCACCACGCCCGACTAATTTTGTATTTTTAGTAGAGATGGGGTTTCTGCATGTTGGTCAGGCTGGTCTCGAACTCCCGACGTCAGGTGATCCGCCTACCTCGGCCTCCCAAAGTGCCGGGATTACAGGCGTGAGCCACCGCATCCGGCCAAGTCTCTCACTCTTGATAAGCCTTTTAGTGGAATGCTTAACTTGTACATCAGCAAGGATGAAGCAGGGAGCGACCCATCACTTGGTCAGACTGCATCTGCACAGATGCCTGGTCAGAAAACTTGTTATGCCCTGGTAAAAAGTTAAGAATTATAGGCATCAACTGTTTCCTGCCACATAACTGTCCCATGATGGCATGGGTACTTCTTGGGTTAATAATCAGGTGTTGGCTTTCCTGCAAAGGCTGATTATCACTTGTCAAATTATCACTGCTGAATTGTTTCAGTCAATGGTGGCTTTTGAGCTTGAGCCTGCTGCATGCACAGCAGTGTTCTAGGACTTCCAAGAGGAACAGAGGGTGACCAAGGAGCCATTTGTACCCTAAAGAAGAGTTATCTAGAAGGAGGGTGTGTCTGCACAGCCTAGGGGTCAGCGTCCCCACAGCAGCTGCATAGGCAGATAGATGCACATAGCCTGGCCCAAGTGAGGTGCTCAGGAAACACTTGTTGATGAATGAGGAAAGAATGGGTTATTTCTCTATTTATTTTTGGCTCTGGGACTCAGGGAAGGCACCGGAGAGAAGGTGACATTGATCTGGCATGGTCGGATTTCAGAGGTGAAACCAGCCTGAAAGGAAATGCCACATCACCATGCGCATCTCATTAGAAGTGAAAGGAGACATGTAGGAAACCTTAGATTTGTTTTTCGTGAAGTGAAAGAGAGAAGTTGCTCTGAAAGGTTGGAAACCAGCCCCTAAGAAAAAAAGAAAGAACTGAGACCAATCAACTCAGGAGGGCCTGGGGCCCAGCGTGCGTGAGAGTCTACCTTGTCTAGACACGGCTCTTACGCAGTGATTCCTCACAGCACAGCACCCAGTGAGATAGGTGCTGCCACTTCCATTTTGTAAGTGAAGCCCAGAGAAGCGAAGAAATGTGCCCTAGGTCACATAGCTAGTCGGTGGCAGAGCTGTGATTGGCAGGTTGGTCGAACGCTTCCAAAGCCCTCGACCTTCCCGCTATACTTCACGCATCTCTAGAGAAGAGACAGAAGTAGCCAGGATGAAGGTCTTCAGGTTTAAGAAGAACTATGAAAAAGCAAAAAAATTTTTTTGTGGTTTTTTTACTATAAATGAAAACTTTAAATAGTAGCAAGAGTGCTATAGGTAGGATATCAGAAAGAACATCCTTATTGTGAAAGCTGTTACGTGAAACATTGAGCCAGCATCAGGTCAACATTCAGCGGCCAGTCAATCTTCACTTTAGTTCAGGCTTCATCCTGGGGAACTTCAGGAAGTTCTGTCTTTTATCAGATCCCCTCTTTGGGTAATTTCCAGACTCCCCAGGGATTGTTCACAGAGTCACAAATGGCTAGTTCTCCACTCCCTCCAGCTCTGGACCATTGCCCAGGGCTTATCTGCTGGTCACCTCTCACCACCTCGTAGCCGTTGCTACTGCCTGGGCTCTGGACCCTCCAAAGAGCATTGAGAGGCTGCTGTCGTGGAGGATGTGAACTGTCATGGTTCAGAGCTCAGGCTTGCTACTCACTGGCAGTGTGACTTTGGCCATATTAGTCAATCCTTCTGTGCCTGGGTTCCTTTGTCTATTAAATGGAACACAGTCTCTATATCATAGCATTGGCATTCAGATTGCAGTAATTAACACATGTTAAGCTTACAGAATGGCAGTTGACAAACTGTGGCCCATGGGTCAAATCCAGCCCAACACCTGTTTTATAAATAAATTTCTTTGGAACACAGCTACATTCATTTGTTTGCACATTCTCTGTGGCTGCTTTTGGGCTACAATAGCAGAGCTGGTAGTGACAGAAACCACAGGGCCCGCAAAGCTTCAAAAACTTACTCTCTGGCCTTTTGCAAAAAAGTTAGCCAACCCCTGATATAGAATGACGCCTGGCACATAGAAAGTGCTCATTAAATGGTAGCTTAAACAAAGAAAAGGGAAAGAAACCCCACTAGTTCTTGAATTTAACAAAATTTGAATGAGGTCCTATGATGAATGCTTAGACAATGACAACCTAAAAGGAACATCTAACACAGCTGTTTGTGTGATCAGTGCTCCCTGAGGGCAGTGATCACATCCTGCCTCCTCAATGCCAGGAGGCACTGCCATCATGCTGTGTCCCATGGACTGGAGTCCCTCCTGACTGTGTTCTCCCATCACTCTTTCCTGCCCCAGAGAATGACTGACAGGGAGAGGAGCCAACTCCTTCAAGATCAACCTCCGCTGTGGGGCATGCTCTGGTTCCTCTTTCCTCACAGCCCTGAGGGGACAATCACAATAGTCCAGTCTCGACCTTCCAGTCTCTTCCCTGTGGATATTTTGGGCAGGATAACTCTCTGTTGTGCAGGACTGTCCTGCACATTGCAGGATCCTTAGCAGACTCCCTGGCCTCTGCCCACTAGGTGCTAGTAGCACCCCCCAAGTTGTGACAGCTGAAAATGTCTTCAGACATTGCCAATGTCCCCTGAAGGGCAAAATCGCCCCAGTTGAAAATCACTGGCTTAGTCTAAAATAACATCACAGGTGGGGCAACAGCAATCCGGTCTAGGATGGCTTAACTTCATCCTTTGAAAAACAGTGTTCTTTGCAAAGGCACAAACTGCTAAAGATGCATCCAGTTTGTATTATTGTATCATTAAACAGAGCATCTCACCTCGAAGCAGCAGCATCTGGACTGCTCCGTTGGGAGCTACACTTCTACTGGGCAGCTCCCTGCCTCACATCTGTGTAGCTAAGAGGGTCTATCAAAGAGCTACCTTCCACAGCCCAGAGAGGGCCTCCCCCAGAGTGTGGAAGATGCTTATGAATCCCCCCACCTCTGGCCCCATGCTAGCTTTCCAGCTTCACTGTATTTACATCCGATGCCACCTCAAGTGTCAGGAAGAAACTGTTGACAGCTTTAAAATAATAGTTTATTCACCGATTTGCTTATTCTCTCCTCCAGTCTTTGATGAATCCCTTTGTGGGCTGGTCACAGGGAACCAGAGACAGAGCCCCTGCCTTCAGTGAGCTGGTAGGTGAGGGGCAGGTAGACATATAAGCAGGTAATTACAATGAAGCACATTAAGTGCTATGATGACGTGTGCTGGTGTTGTGGAACACAGAGGGGACAAATAACCTCAATTCGGGGGAATGCGTGGCTGTCAGCAAAGTCTTGCCTGAAGAGCTAATTCTGGAAACACACAGGAGTTAGCAGGGCAAGGAGAATATGTGAGTATTTATGTGCATGGGTGGTGTGTGTTTTAGGGATGAGGATGGCATCACATTGCAGGCAAAAGAGGCCCTAAAAAGCAGACGAGAGCACGTGGCACAATTAGAGAATCGGCAGCCTAATGTTTGAGGGGTGGTGTTGGGAGACAGTTCTCCACGGGTCTTTCATGTTTCAGCATATCTGTGAACAGAGACACTAGACAGGTTTTGTTCCAGACTTGCTTTTAAAGGATGTTTATGTAACAGTCTTAGATGATAGTGACAATATCTCCCTGCAGGGCAAAGAGCGATTTATTTGCTGTCAGCATAATAAAGATCATGTCTCCTTTCAGAGGTAAATGTTGGACAGGTTTGCTAGCTGCCCCCTTTAAAAGAATGAGGTTTCCCAAGCCTTGAGTTCCTCAGCCAATGATGCTGAGCAGTTTGCATGTGCCAGTGTCACTTGGTCCACATATCATTCTGTGGAATTGGGGCTGGGGAAACAGGTGCAAATGTTACTCTGGCTACTGCTGTGAGTATTAAACTGTCCTTTGTCTCTGACCCAGGCATCTCATGTCTTCTGCCGATATCCATGAAACTGGCAGACTAACTTGTTAACTTGCAAGCAGGATAAAAGCTCTGACCCTCCACACTTTTGGACAGGTGATGAGTGGGGAAAGCAAAGCCTGGAGAAGGGAGTGGGATTGTGAGGGTCTTGTGTGCTACATGACAGAGCTTGATATTTATCTCAAGGAGCCACTGAAGAACTTTCAGCAGAGAACTGTCTGGATCTGGTGTGTACTGTTGTGGAGAGTGGAGAGCTGGAGGATGAGCCTGGAGAAACACGGCCAATGAGGGGTACAGCTGTGGGGCAAGTGGTCTGAACAAGGGCTGTGCCAGTTGGGAGAGTGGCAGTCAAGTTTAAAACAAACTTCATACTACCCTTGATAGCATTTTTTTTCTGATCCAGGATTCAATCCAGATGGCATTTGTCTGTGGTATCTCTTTAGACCTTTTATGCCCTTGACATTTCTGAAGCATGTAGAACAGACCTTGTAGCATATAGCATACAGATCTTAGAGAATGTCCCTCGATTTTTATTTGTCTGAGGGTTTCTCATGACGGGAGTGAGGTTGTATGTGTATATATATATTTGTGTGTGTGTATGTGTGTGTACATATATATGGTTAGGGTTAGGGCACATATACATATACACAGTAGAGTGCGTGAGAGAAAGCAAGTGTGCAAAATGTTAACAACTGGTGATTCTAGGTGATGGCTGGAAATGAGGGTTGAAGGAGAGGAGAGGAACGAGTCAGTTGTGATCGCCAGGCATTTGGTGTGGTGGCTGGTATTACCAGCTGACATAGAGGGTTGGGGGGAGCTTTGGAGGGAGGAAGGGGGAGGAAAAGATGGTGAGTTTGGTTATTTTAAAAAATGATTTGCTTGCCTGAGTCCCCTTCCAGCCAGATCTGGTTTTAGGATCCCATGGGTTATCCAAAGAGGGTAGCCAGTAGGCAGGTGGTCTGGAGCTCAGAGGAAACCTGGGCAGGGGCAGAGCTGGTGTTGAAGCCATGGGAGGGGACAGCTTCACCCCAGGGGAGTGTGTCTGTAAGAAGAAGAAGGGGCCAACGACAAAACCACCGTGACAGCTGACATTGAGGGGCAAGTGGCCACAGAGATCTGAGAAAGGGCAGGGAAATGGGAGGACAGTTCAACAAAGCAGCGTCCCCAGAAACAGAGGGTTCAGAAATCGGGAGTGGGGGGTTAGTGCCACCAGGGTCAAGGGCTGCTTGAAGTGCGAGGGCCGAAGAGTCTATGCGGACTCAGTGGGACGTGGGCGTGGAAGAGCAGGGAGGTCTGAATGGGAAGTGAAGACACAGATGCGGGCATGCACACAGTTCTTTGAAGATGCTCGGCCGAGGAGACGAGAGTAATCAGGTCAGGGGCAAAAAGGGGTACTCGCCTGAGGAAGTAGACACTGGATGTCCACAGCTGAGAGTTAGTTCAAGGTCACATTCAATTTAGATACCCCAATTTCTCCCGGCCTCCTGTCTAAATGCCAAATCAAGTCATGGCTTCTCACCTACCGCTTCGCACTCTTCACAAAGATGAGTGCTGGGAAGGCGGATGGGGAGAGGGAGACTTTTTTTGTCAGCCAGGGGAGACAGCTGTACCAGTGATGAAAAGCACCTGTGACATTTTCAAGTCTCTCTCTCTGCCAGGAAAGGAGCCTGTCACAAAAGCAGCCTCTGCCCACAGTATTCGCTCTCCCACTGGTTTCCCGTGAGTGCCGGGGAACATAGCTACATCACCCTGTGTGGAATATGGCTTTATGATCATGATCATTTGAAGTTTTCTCTTTTCACTCAAGAGCTTGTCACAAATAATAGCCTCATTGACCCAAGGCCCTCATTTTCTGGAAACCAGGCTGTATTTTCTCCATCTTCCTTTCCTTCCAGCTGCCTCGCAGCACTCTGCACAGCTTATTTTCTAAAACTCAAACAGGAGAAACACCAACATTTTATTTCGGTCAATAACTATTTTACACAAGAGAATTCGTAGCAATTTAACCAGAGTCAAGTATTTGAACTACAATAAAATGCAGTCCTATGAATGAATAACCAAATTGTGGTATATCCATAGAATGGGATATTATGCAATCATAAAAAGGCATGAAGGCCCTTTTTATTGTGTAGAAAGGAATGCTACAACATGGATGAACCTTGGAAACATTACGCTAGATGAAAGAAGCCACCTGCAGTTGACCACATATTGTATGATTCTGTTTATATGAACTATCCGGAAGAGGCAAATCCATGGAGGCAGAGAGCAGATTAGTGGTTGCCCGGTGCTGAGAGCAGGGAGAGTGGGAAGTGACTGCTTCACAGGTATGAGGTTTCCTTTGGGATGATGAAATGTTCTGGATCTAAGTAGGGGTAATGGTTGCACAACATTGTGAATATACTAAATTTTACTAATGGTAGTTTTATGCTCTACGTATTTTACCACAATAAAACATTAATTAAAAAAAAAAAAAAGAGAGAGCAACTTCACCCTGAGACCAGAGAGAAAAAGGCCCTGGCTCTGCTCATAAGAACCACAAGGCCTTCAGTGTGCTGAGGGTTTCACAGCAGCTCTTCTCTACTTTGGCTGCACGTGACAATCACCTCCCACCTCAACAGCAAGATCAATTAATCCTGATCTCAGGGACTGGGGCTGGGAGCAAAATCAGGAGCTCTTGGAGATTCTACTGTGCAGCCGCGATTGAGAAATATGGCTCTGGGCTAGGGGTTCTCTAAATGTGGTTCCTGGACCCAGCAGCAGCAGCAGCAGCATCACCTGGGAATGTGTTAGAAATGCAGATTCTGGGGCTCCGTCCGTGAAGTACTGAATCAGAAACTCTGAGGGTGTGGCCCAGCAGTCTGTGTGGGAACAAGCCCTCTAGGAGATTCTGATGGGCGCTCAAGTTCTGGCAACCACTATTCAAGTCTAGGCCAAGTAAACTACAGAGTTTTTCTCAACCAGTGAGTATTCACTGAGCATCTGGCATAAGTTTGGTTCCATAAAGGGTGTCGTGAATATAAAAAGACCTATCCCAGCTCCTCTCAAGCATCTGGTGGGTTAGATTCTTGGAAAAGAAATGGTACATTAAAATGAGATCAGCCTTTTTATGGCTAAACAATATTCCATTGTGTGTCTGTGCCACATTTTGTTTATCCATTCATCTGTTGATGGACAATTGACTTATTTCCACCTTTTGACTAATATAAATAATGCTGCTATGAACACGGGTGTACAGGTATCTCTTTGAATCCCCGCTTTTAATACTTTGGGATCTATATCTAGGATTAGAATTACTGGATCAGGCCAGGCTCACACCTGTAATCCCAGCACTTTGGCAGGCCAAGGTGGGTAGATCACTTGAAGTCAGAAGATCGAGACTGGTGAAACCCCGTCTCTACTAAAAATACAAAAATTAGCTGGGTGTGGTGGTGGGCATCTGTAATCCCAGCTACTTGGGAGGCTGAGGCACGAGAATCGCTTGAACCCAGGAGGCAGAGGTTGCAGTGAGCTGAGATCACACCACTGCATTCCAGCTTGGGTGACAGAGCAAGAGACTCTGTCTCAAAAAAAAAAGAATTGCTGGATTATATGGTAATTCTATTTTAACGTTTTAAGTCACCACCAAACTATTTGATGTTCCCACCAACAATAAATGTTTGAGATAATGAAAAAGCTCTGTTATGTATATTTTACTACAATTTTTTATTTTTTATTTGAGATGCTTGTCACCCAGGCTGGCGTGCAGTGGCGCAATCTCAGCTTACGGCAACCTCTGTCTCCTGGATTTAAGCGATTCTCCTGCCTCAGCCTCCCGAGTAGCTGGGACCACAGGCGCATGCCACCATGCCCAGCTATTTTTTGTATTTTTAGTAGAGACGGGGTTTCACCATGTTGGCCAGGCTGGTCTCCAACTCCTGGCCTCAGGTGATCTGCCCTCCTCGGCCTCCCAAAGTGCTGGGATTGCAGGCGTGAGCCACCGTGCCCAGCCAACAATTTTTAAAAAGAGATTACGCCATGAAAATATGGTTAGAAACATGACCATGTTTCTGATGGTCAACACTGAATAAAAATTACTTCCAACACCATATTTAATCATGTAAATGTTATGCATATAACAGTGCATGAAAAAGATGGTATCTGTAGTCCTTTCTTTTCAGAGATGGTTACCAGTCCTTGCCTGAGCCTGCAGCCCCCTGTTTGAATATTATGTTTAAGAAAGATAGAGCAGGATGTCTTGCGAGGGCGGTGGCTACAGGGCTGTGGACTTAACACTTTCACATCTAGCACGATTCCTCACATGAATGGGCCAAGGAAGATGAAGGAGGATAACATGTGGTGAGCACTGATGCGGGGCTCAGGCCTGGCTAGTTTTCATGATAGGGGTTAGGCTGTTAGCATGTCAGCAGTTTGTTTAACTTAGTGATTTGTTGTTGTTTGTTGCTTAGTTTGAGAGCCATTTGTTGAACCCTTCAGTGTGCCAGGCTCTGCAGCAGGAGCCAGGTGTACACGCATGCAGAAAGCGAGCTGACAGTCTAGTGCAGCACTTCTCAGCCTCAGCCTGCAGCAGCATCGCCTGGCAGCCTTGTCCAACGGCAGATGCTGGGCACCACCCCCAGAGTGTCCGGTTCCGCAGGCCTGGGGTGGGGCCCGAGACTCTGCATTTTGAATGAGTTCCTAGGCGGTGATGATAATGCTTGTCTGGAGCCACGCGTTGAGAACCACTGGACTATTGGGGTGGAAAGGCAGACAATATTGCTTTGATCAGTGTGGCTGCTACAAGGAAGAGAAATGCAAAGGCTGTATAGGAGCACAGAAGAGGGGGAAACCCTTTGCCCTGCCCCAGCGGAGGGGAGGGTGTTTCAGGGAGATGTGAAGCAGCTTGGTGTGTCTGCAGGATGCAAGCAGCTCAGCGCTGCTGGAACGAAAAGGAGGGCTGGGAGCAGACACAGAGAAGTCCAGAGAGAGGTGGGCAGAGCCTCTCCACGATGAACATACTCTAAGGTCACAGGTCATGAGAACCTAAGAGGGAGTTAGAAATGGAGAAGCAAAAGCAAACAGATCGTCACCCTTTACCTTTGGCAGCCTGGAAACCCCACCCGCCTCCCTGTAATAAACCTCGTTTCCAGAAGGAACCTGATGCAGGCCTTGACACCAGTGTGTAAATGACTGCAGAGCCTTTTTGTCCCCGCCTCATTCCCCACCCAGCAATATTAGACGGGGATTATTGGCGGGGTGGAGGAGAAGGACTTCCTGAGGGTGGGTGGGGGGCTGAGTTGGCAGCCCCAGCCTTATGGTTCACCTCTTCTGGCCTCCAGCCTGCACTCCTGGCCCCCACCACCATGGCTGGATGGGAAATGATTCCCATCTCTCTCTGTGTTAATACATCCATCAGTCCCGCTCCTGTGACTAGAGCCACAGAGAACACAGCTAAGCTACAGGACTCAGAGGGGACAGCAGCCTTCATGTCCCCTCTAAATCCACCTGGAAACCCAACATCCTCAGGATGGTGTCTGCATGTAGAAGCCACTTTTTTTTGTTGTTTAGAGATGGGGTCTTGCTATGTTGCCCAGGCTGGTCTCAAACTCCTGGGCTCAACTGATCCTCCTGCCTCCCCAAGAGGGGATTTGGGGGGATTTACCAAGCCCAAGTCTCAACCCTCCTTCTCCAGCTGACCCAAACAAAAATTAGACAAAAGTTTGATGCAAAGTGTGGATTAAAGCATCTTTAGAAAATGTGCTTATTTTTATTGATCTATAATGTAAAATCCAAGGAAAAAGAGTGGGCCTGCTATGGCAAGTCCAGCTTTGAGCTTTATTCATAACAAGTAACCCTCACCTTCTAGCCCTCCCTCACTGTCCCGGGACCACCTCTGATTCAGTGGTGATACTGACAAAGGAAAACTCTAACGCCAGTTTGATTCCTTGCCCTCTATTTGTACATAATAACATCATAAGACCTCATCCATCGATTATTAACCCATGCCCCTGGTCACCTCCTTTCCTCCTGGGCAGGACGTTGGGGTTTATGACTGTGCCTCTCCACCTACCAGGCAGGAAAACAGGTAGAATTCAGCAGGTTGTGGCCTTCTGTGTGGGGGGTCAACCTCTCACCAAGGTGATGCTGTGGGAACCGCACTACTGACTGGCTGAACCCACTGGGTTTTTATGAGAAGACATAGATATTTTAATCAACTTCAGAAGTGAACTGCAGGACCTATAAATATATTTTAAACATGTTTTTAAAATGTAGCTTCTAGGCTGGGTGCAGTGGCTCACGTCTATAATCCCAGCACTTTGGGAGGCTGAGGCAGGAGGATCAGTTCAGCCCAGGAGTTTGAGACCAGCCTGGGCAACACAGCAAGACCCCATCTCTAAAGAAAAAAATGGCTTTTACATGCAGACACCATCCTGAGGATGTCTGGTTTCCAGAAGGATTTAGAGGGGACATGAAGGCTGCTGTCCCCTCTGAGTCCTGTGGCTTAGCTGTGTTCTCTGTGACTCTAGCCACAAGAGCGGGACTGTTGGATGACCCCCAGAGAGAGGCGGGCACTAGCCCCCCAACAGGAAGAACTTTCTAACACATGGAGGAATGTACACAAGCAGGTGTCAAATGATCCTAGCTCAGCCTTGGCACAGGGCAGGACCCAGACCTGGCAAAGGGAGGCCGGATGGATCCCAGACTCTTTCTGAGTCAATGCATCACACATCCCTAGAATATACCAGACTCTCCACTGCAGCAGGGCCTCTGAGCTTGCTGGGCCCTCTCTAGTGAAGGCCATTCCTCAGGTTTCACTCATGGTTGGTTCTACTTGTCCTTTAAATCTCAGCTTTAATGGCACCTCCTCCAGGAAACCTGCCTGTGTCATCCACTTGACAAGGATCCCTCTATTTTTCTGTCGCAGCCCTTGTTTAATTCCTTCGCAGCGCTGATTGCAGACTGTAATTATTTCCTTTGTGCATTGGTTTACTTGTTATTTATTATCAGTCTCTTACACTGGACCGTGAGTGCCACAAGGTCAGAGACTAGAGCTGTTTTGTTCTCCATTGCATCTTCAGCACCTAGTACAGTGCCTGACACATACTAGACACATTTATTGAAGAAATGAATGCATTAACTTCAAAATTAAATGGCACTCCGAGAAGGAGAGCATTTCGAGGTTTTTCTCCTTCATTCAACATTTGAATGCTCATTTTTTATTGCAAATACAATTCATCTTATTAAATGTGTATTCAAATTTGGTACATAATTTTTGATCATTTTCATATAGATATACATGCCTTTTATTATGGTCAGATCTCCTTACAAAACAAACTTTGAGGGACTAACCAAAAGCTATCATTGTCCTGAAATTGTGCCTATTTGTTGAAAAAGGGTGTGTCATCATCTAGAATGTGTAAACTTTGCCACTACGGTGGTATCCGTTGGGGCAAGTTTTGATCTCACTGCATGTTGGTAGCCGGCCCAAAGAGATGTGCCCTGGAGCTTGGGCCCAGGCAGGTTCTCCAGGAAGCTGCCTGCAATGAGCACTGACACAGACACAGGGGGGTCCACCTCAGCGTATGACCTCCAAGAAGTGTCATGGGGCAGAATTAATGTTGACTCCAGTGCCTGGATCCCCCCACTGTCTTCCCATGGCTACCTTTCATCAGTGAGCCCCTCTTTCTTCTGTCTCCAATCTTCCTTCTCTGCTCTCTTTTGCCATCTGCATAGCAGTTTGCTCAAGCCTCTTCATAAAAAACAAAAACACAGGTTGGGTGCGGTGGCTCGCGCCTGTAATCCCAGCACTTTGGGAGGCCAAGGCAGGCGGATCGCTTTAGGTCAGGAGTCAGAGACCAGCCTGGCCAACATGGCGAAACCCCATGTCGACTAAAAATATAAAAAATTAGCCGTGTGTGGTGGCATGGACCTGTAATCCGAGCTACTCAGGAGGCTGAGGCAGAAGAATTGCTTGAACCTGGGAGGCGGATGTTGCAGTGAGCTGACATTGCACCACTGCACTCCAGCCTTGGTGACAGAGCAAGACTCAGTCTCAAAAACAAAAACAGAAACAAAAAACAAAATCTTTCACATTACCCTCACCTTACCAGAACCACCACACATACACCCTTCTGTCATCCCTTTATGGCTAAATTTCTGAAATGAGCTTAAAAAACCCTCCACATCCATTCAAGGATGTGTTCAGACATAAGTAGGGATATGACATAAAGTTCTGGTCTTCCAAAGGTCTTTGAAACTCGTAGTCTGAGCTCTAGTCTGTAATAGGCTTCTGTACTAGTCTGGCTTGAACAGTCACAGGTGAGGCAGGCTAACAATCATCACTGCTTGCTAGTGTGCACAACCCGAGTAGGCTGGCCGAGAAGTTCAAGTCAGGGACGAGAAAGCACTGGGGTATCTTTGGCAGGACCTGAGCTGGACTTTGAAGAGTGGATGAGATTTGGAAAGGTGCAGAGGAAAGAAGAGGGCATTTGAGCAGAATTTTTCATAACGGCATTTGTGAAGGTGGGTTGGCATAGCCTGTTCTTAGGCTCGGGGAGCTGGCTGAACCATGGGGCAGGCTGGGGCTGGATGTGGGGGCCTTTGAAGACTTTGACAGGTTGGGGCACTTCAAGGCCATGAAAAATAGCTAGGCTGTGCTTTGTCTTGTTGGGGTGGGGCAGGGCATGCTAGGGAGAAAGGGAGTGTACGGATGGGTGGCAGGGTGGTGCCACCCAAGCCAGGCTATGACAAGATTGATCTGGTTACTGCAGGAGAGCCAGCCTGGCAGTGTAACAAGGAAGGCTGGGGCCGGTTGCCTGTGGGAAGCCTTTGCAGTGTGACATGGCGAGGGCCTAAACCGTGGAAACATGGGAGTCCATGACCCACTAAGGGCAAAGGATAGACCGAGCTGGCTCTGAGATGTTGAGCCTTGGAGGAGTGGGGCCCAGGTGTTCTCTGATGAGGCGTTCCACCATCAAGCTGTAATCTAGGCCATAACACATCCTCTAATTGCAATACTGCAAAAAATTTATGGTCTGTATTTGAACCCTGAAATTTACAAACTGTGAAAAACTTATGACTTATTTGGAAAAATTTGAATTCTAATTGGATTTGATAATCTTAAGGTATTAATTGTTAATTCTCTAGGTGTAGTCATGGTACTATGGTTTTAAGAGCCCTTATGTTTTAGAGAAACACACTGAAATATATACAGATGAAATATATCTGGATTTGTTTCCAGTTATCCAGGCAGATAAGGGGAGAATGGGCTTAGCATAGATGAGGCAAGACTGTTTGTGAATTGTAAACTGTCCAAGCTGGGTGACATGGGGTTCATTTCACTCCTCTCTCTATGTTGTATACATTGGAAATTTTCTGTAAAAACATTCTGGTCCTTGGATAATGCAGGTCCTACACCCTGGGCCTCAAAATTCCCAATCAGAAATCACGAGAGGCATTTTGAGCTGTGCCATGTTCATCTCTTGTTACCTTTCAAAACAGGAATTCTGACCACTTCTGTTTTGCCTAGAGCAGGAAAAACGCATAGACAGGAAAGAAATAATGCCTTGGCTTTATTTAGAAAAGCAAACTGTGAGAGACACGTGATCCTCCTGTATCACGATCATGGGAGAAGTCCAACCAACCAGAGAGGCAAAGTCAAAACTCAGAAGAGCAAAGGTAAATTTTTAGCTGGAAAGAAATACTTCTTTTAGAAGAGTCACTCCCAGTGGAGGATTTCTGGCACTGGAGCCCTTGGCATGAGTGTGAAAGCTGACACTGAGTTGAAAAATGGTAGCCCAGGGTGTAGCAGCCAGCATAAGGCCAGCACTGTGCAGTCACATGTCACAGCTCAGGGAACAGAAAGGCCTGCTGTTGTCACCTCTGATATTGGTTGTCCCAGTGGCCATCCTCATGGCACCTCTATCTCTCACATGCCATAAAGAAGGAGGCTGCTCTGACAGTGTCCCCAGCTGTGCAAGGCGGGGACACCCACTAGCCATTACATGCTGAGGGAGGGCCCTATGATCTTCCTTGGCAGCCCATCTCCCAGGCTACACGGCAGAAATCAGATTTCTTTTTCAATGAGTACCCCCAGACAGAAACCATTTGCACACAGGTAAGCTAGAAAGCTAGGAAGGTACACTTTGAACCTGAGCAAGTGATCTCATTTCCCTCCTCTTTTTTGAGGAGAAGAAATATATGAGGGAATTAAGGTGGGTGCGCATTCCCTGGGAAACGAACAAGCATGAAACAGGTGTTGTGAGTTCAGCTTAGTAAACATGTGAGGGCCCGCTCTGCACCAGGCACTGTGGGAAGTGCAGCGATGGATGAGCCATGGTGCTTGTCTTCAAGGAGAGCGTGGGGGAGCCAGGAAATTCCAGGTGCACAAAATCTCCTGGATAAATACTGAAGGACACGTAAGTCCTGCGACCCAAGCCAAGTAACTGTTACTTAGCCAAAGTCAAACTTCGGGCAAATCACTTAAATCTCTATTTTTCACCTATAAAATGGTGCAATTCTTGCCTTGCTTACCCCATAAGGTTATAGAGTTATAAGGATCAAAGCTACTACAATATAATAACAATGAGGAGGAGGAGGAGGAGGCGAAGACGAGGCTTTCTTGACCTTGCTGACCTACAGACCTGTGACTGGTGCCCAAGTACAAACTCCGCTGTGGATGGCAGCCAGGACCAAGGCGGGTTCCTGATGCAGATGGCTGTCCGATCCCAGCCAGTCCTGGAGCACCGGTGCCCTGTGCCCTCATTCCCGAAGCTGCTTCCCCTGGGCACCTTGTCACATGCCCAGTAGCTGCCTTGACATGAGCAACCTTTCTGACTCGTTCAAATTCACCTGACAGATGGTGAAGGTGCTTAGTCCTAGTATTCTTAATAAATATCAGAGCTTAAGAGCCAGAAGGAACCTTCCAGAACATAGCATCCACACACATCCCATCCCCACCACCACCCCCACCACCCCCACCATTTGTACGAAGAGCAATGGAGGCTCCAGCAGGGAACATAACCCACTGAGGTGTTGGGACAGCTGATGCTGGAATCTCATTCTCTGGACTCCCCTGGTCCAACATAGCGCTTCTCTTTCCAAGAGAGGTTTTGCCAACACCAACTCTACTGCCTTTAATATCCTTAGTCTTTCCTGCCCCCAAATACCTTATTTGGTCCTAACTTCCAATAAAGCGTATTTAGGGCAAGAGAAAAAGGAAACATTCCCCAAGTCACATTTTCCCAAGCCCTCTGTTCTTTTTCATTCTTTGGGAAAATGTTTCCTAAATGCCCATGAGGGCATGAGACCCTACTTGTAATATGGGTTCACAGAGACAAAGATGAGGGGTCCCTATCTTCACGAGGCTCTCGTTTAGCTATCAGTAAAATGCCTTCTTGATGAAACCTTTTTGAACCTCCACTGTGGGAAAAGAAAACCCTTCTAATCCGGTTCCTTTTAGTCATGTGTGCAAAGAGAAAGCTTCTCATTGATGCACCTCTTTACTTCCTGAGTTTTTTGCATTCATGCCTGGCTGGCAGCTTCTGCCCTGCTGGCTGTGGGCCCAGGCAGTATTGTGAGCACAGAAAAGGCTGGCAGCCTCACTTAGGGAGTCTTATCCTGTGCTGTGTCTCTCTCTGACCCTGGGGTTCTACATGAGGCCTCACGGTTGCTTCATTCTGCTCCCCGCTGCCCCTAAAGCATTCGGTTTGGCTCCCAGCTGAATAATTGTCTTACTCCAGTTTGGCCCTGGAGTGCCTGCTTTGATATCCTCCAGCCTCCCTCTTCCCCAATCACCATCTTGGTGTAGTTAAGTTAGTTTGAGGCCTTGAAAATAAGAATAGTAGAGCTCAGCGGAGACTCTGCCATGCCCAAGTGAGAAGACTGGTGTCCAGTGAAAGGTTGGACTGGAGATTCTGCAATTCCGTCATGCTGTAACATTTCTGAAAATGCACAGCCTAAGGTTGACAGCCTGAAAAATCAGTAGGGTTCCGATGTGTGTGTCTGGACCTAGAAGTGAGAACTAACTAAGCCTGGGACCAATGCCTCATAGCATTTGAAATGAACCTGGGTACCAAGTATCACTTCTGATTCTTCCCACTCTCAGATAAGGTCCCCTAGTTAAAGAGCACGATGTAGGGGGTTGGGATTCTATGGGGCCAATATAACATTTACACCCTTGTGAAACAGTGCGGTGGTCTACAGAAGAATTCCCAGAAGAGGTGGTGTTCCTTTCCCCTTTTCTCTATTTACCCACCTTCCTTGTGTTGAAATACTGATGAATGGACCCCAGATGGCAAAGCTCGATCCCCAACTCTGCTAGAGCCCACAGGACACCCTGGGTCTACCCTAACGAGCCATGACATGCCAATTCTTTGCTTTTCTGGAGAAACCTTGGCCTGAAAGTCTGTTTAATTACCATGGAGATAATCTTTTAAACATAGATTTACATTCTTGAAAGACTTTTTCTCTGTGGGAGTAGGAAAATTCATCTGCACATAGCATGTTTATTTTCATTTCCAGGGGAGGAACTGCTATCTGGTAGTTAGCAAGAAGCTTGAGCCCTGGAGGAATTTCTTTTTTTAAAGTCTGTTCCTCTTCACTGATAGTGTGTCAATTATATTGTAATAATTAGTTTATAGTGTGGTCATATTTTTTTCCAGCTTAAACTCTGCACTTCACTGTGTGATTCCAGGCCTATAATTATTTAACATTTGTCAAGCATCCCTATCAGATTGGGTTCTATAGTTGCTCTAAATGTGGGTATCAAGAGTCAATGTCCTCAGGGGTTTCTCTTCAGGAAGGTCACACTTGCAAAGCCAGCAGTCGCAAAGACCTATTTAGGTTGGTGCAAAAGCAATTGCGGTTTTTGCATGAAAGGAATGGCAAAAACCGCAATTATTTTTGCACCAACATAATAGTTGGCGTTGTAGTCAGTAAGATACTAATTTTTCCCACCTGGGGTGGCCCCACAGATTTGCTAAATTCTTTTTTTTTTTTCTCTTTTAGAAGGCCTTTATTTATTTTTTTACTGAATAGGTGAAGAACTACTTCAGAATTCCCATTCTTCTATTGATTCTTTTTCTTTCCTCTCATTTTCCAGTCTTGCTGAATAATTTTCTTAAAACACCCACTTCCAACACTGGAGAGGAATGTAATATTATTTCTAACTGACTATTTCTAATATGACATATTTCAAATCTACTATGACTAATGTAATAGTCAAAGGCAGTGTTTTACCTATTCAGCACAATTGTTTCTAGTTGAAGAGGATGTTTTATTCCTTGAAGGTCCTAATGGCTCCTCTTCTTTTTTTTTTTTTTTCTTTTTTTTATTATTATTACTATTATTATTATTATACTTTAGGCTCTATGGTACATGTGCGCAACCTGCAGGTAAGTTACATATGTATACATGTGCCATGCTGGTGCGCTGCACCCACCAACTCGTCATCTAGCATTAGGTATATCTCCCAATGCTATCCCTCCCCCCTCCCCCCACCCCACAACAGTCCCCGAAGTGTGATGTTCCCCTTCCTGTGTCCAGATTTGCTAAATTCTTCCCCGCTGGAATGCCAGCTTGGATGAGCAGGGGTTCTATTGTATTCAACGTGGCAGCCTCAAGACCCAGAGTAATTCCTGTCTCATAATAGGTACTGGCTAAGCAGATGCTGAATTGCTGAAAGTCAACAGGTCCTGACGTGTGTGTCAAATAGGAACAATGTACAAAATAAAGCAGAGTTTGGTGGGCTCCTGGCTCTGGCCTGGGCAGCCCTAGTCCTTCTTTCCCCACATCACTTAAGAGCAGGTGGTCCTGAGTGGTTGCTGGACCTGATTCTGGAGGCTGAGACTCTGAGCCTTGAAGATTTACCTCTGGGGATTCAGAAAAGAGGAGAAAAGGAGTAATTGTATTGAACAGAGAATTAGAAGATAAGGAAAATCCCTTTGTGAGAAACTCTAAATCGTGAGCATGGATCTCTGTGTCCAGGTCCTGATGGGGAGAATAGCTGGTCCAAGAAGTACCCGTCGTGTGGGGGCCTGCTGCAGTCCCCCATAGACCTGCACAGCGACATCCTCCAGTATGACGCCAGCCTCACGCCCCTCGAGTTCCAAGGCTACAATCTGTCTGCCAGCAAGCAGTTTACCCTGACCAACAATGGCCATTCAGGTGAGGGAGAGGCCTTGGTGACCTGAGGGGTATGTCTGAGTCTCCCTCGGCTGCCAGGCCTGTCCTTTTCCATCTGGCAGGGAGGTGTTCTGTGGAAGCATCCAGGAGGAGGGGCGGGGCGGGGTGGGGCGGGGGCGCCTTTGAGGGATTCCAGAAGCACTCTCTCCAGGGGATGCTGGAGGCTCTGGGCTCCGACGGTCCTGCCAGGGCTGCACTTCCCAGAAGAAGCACATCTCTCAGGATGGGGCAGGAGACTGGCCTGAGCCCCGTGGTTCATTGGCTGTGCGGCTGGAGTGAATTCTGGACCATAAACGACTCAAGGAACCACACAGTTTGGCGGGGGGTACCCAGGCTTTGGAGTCAGACCAACCTGGATTTGAACTCTGGCTTGACTGCTTATAAGCCATGAGAATCTAGGTGAGAATTTTAGTCTCCTTGAGCTTCCATCTGGAAATGGACATATTGATGGATACCGTGAAGACTGGAGATTATGTATGTTGGGGTCTGGCATATAGAGTGAAGTAAATGCTTCATAAATAGCAGTTATTGTTGTTGTTGCTATATAATTCTAAAGCTTGGAAGGTACTTCACTAAAGGTGTCTGATCCATCAATACGTAAATAAACACCCATCCGTTGGTCTAGTGTTAGTGTTTCTGGTATCACTTTCCAAGGCGAACCAAGAAGGTGCTGGTGCCACTGGAGTTGCTTTGGGGAAAAGGGGACATTCTCAGGGAAAGAGCCCAGGTATCTGACCTTTAGGCTGCATCTCTGCTCTGCACCTCACTCCATCCACCTGCTTCTCTCTGGGCTCCAGGGGGTGGCAGTGGGGGTGGAGGGAGCGTTGCCTACCTGACTGCTCTCTGGCAGTGCACAGCTGGCCGGGGCTCTGAAGGCTGCTCCTCCACTCCCCGCAGTGAAGCTGAACCTGCCCTCGGACATGCACATCCAGGGCCTCCAGTCTCGCTACAGTGCCACGCAGCTGCACCTGCACTGGGGGAACCCGAATGACCCGCACGGCTCCGAGCACACAGTCAGTGGACAGCACTTCGCCGCCGAGGTAAGTAGGGCTGCCAGTCTGGCAGAGGCTGCTCTGCAGTGGGTGGTGTGGCACCCTCTCGACCTGGCTGCTGTGCAGATAACACCAGAGCATGGGACAGGCTGCCTTTAGGCTCTCTGCCCCACCTCTGGCCCTGGCACAAGGGGTGCAGCCACTCCACCAGCCTGCAGCTCATCTGCACTGTCCTGGTCCCTTTCTTCTCCTGAACATGCTGAGTTTGTCCCTGTGTCTTTTACTGAGTGATGTTGCTGGGGAGGCAGTATTCCCAGGGTGGCCCAGTGGGACATACATGCCCTTCTTTTAGACATTGCCTTCCTATCTGTGCAGATAAAAATCTCCTGCTGACTCACACTGGGCTCATTGCTCCCCCAAACTTCTCAGACTTTCTTCATATGTCATGCTGTTTGCATCTTTTTGGTGCTATCTTTCCTTTCTCTGGGCATGGGTTGTGTTTAGAACATGGGGACATGGGTCTAGGGCCACTCTTCTACCTGGCCACAAGTCTAGGGGTGCCTGGCAGTCTAATGTGCAGGGCATCATGGCAAGCAGACTCACTAGGGACAAGATGTCAGCCAGCACAGCATCGTGTCATGTTGCCTTGAGGAGCTACCCCAAAATGCCAAAAGAAAATTAGAAGACGGGCAGAGCATTTGTCCTATGCAATCGCAGGATGGGGTGGGGCAAGGAGGGGGTTGAGATGCTCCATTTTGGCACTCCAATGGTCCCGAACTGGGGGTGTGGCTCTGAATATTTACAGGGAAATACAAGCAGATAAATGCTGCTGACTGATCAGCCAGGGGAGTCCGTGGTAAATAGAGACCATTCCCCTCCGTTCATAACTGCTGAACTGCTCAATGTTTCAGACTAATCATAGGTCTACTCGCAAGCATGGAAGGGATAGGATCTGGTTCAATAGGATGGTACCACTGGAGGTTCACATATTTCAGAGCAGGCCCTTCCCTGAAGCTCAAGAACTGAAATTTCCTCCAGGCTAATTGCAGTGTTGAGACTTCTGCTTCCCCCATGGGGAATAAAGAAGGTGTAAACCAAAAAGTGTCTGAGACTCAATCCATTTAGAAGTTTATTTTGCCAAGGTTAAGGACACATGCCTGGAAGACAGGGAGACAAGTCTGTGCCTTTCTTCAAAGATGATTTTGAGGGCTTCAATATTTAAAGGGGAAAGGGCAGACACTGGGGAAAGAGAGAGAAATGTTTAAAAGGTGTGGGGAGGTAAGAGGCAAGAGGTCGCATTCTTCCGAGTTTTTGATCAGCCGTTCACATGTGAGAGAGGGGTAGAGGAATAGTCATTTGTGCATTCATCTAGCTCAGCGAATCTGCATTCTTACAAGATAAAATAGACATGGGCAGAGGAAGCAATTAGATATGCATTTGTCTCAGGTGAGCAGAGGGATGACTTTGAGTTCTCTCCTTTGTCCTGAACCCGTGAAGATAAGTTATCCATTTACATTGTCAGGGTGAAATTCAACAGAACTGTTTTAGGGTAAAGACCTTGCGGCCCACAGTGAATTTCCTAGTGGGCAAAATGTGAGGTGTGTAGCTTTTTTATCTTTGTAGCCGTCTTATTTAGGAATAGAATGGGAGGTAGCTCCCAGCTTGACTTTTCCCTTTGGCTTAGTGATTTAGGGGTCTCGAGATTTATTTTCCTTTCACAAAGGAGGTTAGGGTGTAGATTGGCAGGGTTTATGTGTTTTAAAATATTTCTACTTCTTGTATTTTCTGCTATTAAGTCACAGCATCAGACCAAGAGTCTGGTTAAGATGGACCATAAATGCCAATACTAGAGAAAAGGCATCAGGGTGTCCCTAAAGTGGGTCCTCTAAGGAAGGACCTTGAAAGTGTAGTGGTTCTTTTGGATGGAGTTCATATAAGAAGATTCTGGCGGGGCATGGTGGCTCACACCTATAATCCCAGCACTTTGGGAGGCTGAGACGGGTAGATCATCTGAGGTCAGGAGTTCGAGACCAGCCTGACCAACATGGTGAAACCCCATATTAGCCGGGCTTAGTGGCACATGCCTGTAATCCTAGCTACTCGGGAGGCTGAGGCAGGGGAATCGCTTGAACCTGGGAGGTGGAGGTTGCAGTGAGCCAAGATCACGCCATCGCACTCCAGCCTGGGCAACAAGAGCGAAACTCCATCTCAAAAAAAAAAAAAAAAAAAAAAGATTCTTTCTGTCTTAATCTCCTCAACAGGGAGCTCCTTTATGCTTGGATTAGTCTTCACTTCCTCTGAGCACAATAAGAAAAGTACAGACAAACCACAAGCTCAAAGGTCAGCTGTAAAAGGAAATAGGGGCTTAGGACCTCAGGGGTTTTAATCATATAGAATTCAGCTCTGTTTCTCAAAGTGATGCCAGGCCGAGATGGTGTGGGCAGTGTGGCCGACTAAGTCCTTTGAGGGGAAGATGGTGAAGTAGGAGCTCTGAAGAAATCCTTAATAGAGGACCACTTAAAAGAAGAAATAACTTGATATATAATTTTTTTTAAATTAGAAGGAGCCACTTAAAGTTCAAAATGGGAAAATTAAGCTGTATTCAATAACATATGTTGAATTGTATTTATGAACACATGAGATGGAAAAGGATGAATGAAAAGAGAAAAGAAATAGAGTTAAAATCTCAATATGTCATAGTCTCAAGGACAAAGAACCAACAAAAATGCATGGGCTGTGTAAACCAAAAATAAATTCTAAGTCCCCCACCCCACCCCCCTGCCATCTGAATGGACCCCTCCTCTTGACCAAGGGCATTCCAAAGTTAACATGAAAACTAGTTCAGGCCGTGATGGGGAGAGGGAGTTGGACATGACCCATTATACCCACATCCCTTTTGGAATTCAGGAAAAGCCCACGTTCATTAACATCAACGCAGACCTTAGTTCTGATCAGAAATATTTACAGTCTATTCTCTCTGAAGCCTGCTACTTGGAGGCTTCCTCTGCATAATAAAATCTTGGTCTCTACAACCCCTTACTGGAACCCAGACATTCCTTTCTATTGATAATAACTCTCAACCGATTGCCATTCAGAAAAAAGTTAAATCTACCTATGTCCTGGAAGCCTCCAATTCGAGTTTTCCTGCCCTTCCAGATCAAACCAGTGTATCTTGCACGTATTGATTGATGTATTATGTCTCTAAAATGTATCAAAACAAGCCGTGCTCTGACCACCTTGGGCATATGTCCTTATCCTTGGCAAAATAAGGGGAGGGTCTGAGAGACCTAATCTAGTCTGGGGGGCTGAGGGGGCTGGGATTCTGTCCTCACAGTTGGAGTCAAGTCTTCTGCCGAAGCGACAGTCTCCCATGAGTCACTTATCCTCTAATGGGTGGCTTTTCCCCCACTGCAGCTGCACATTGTCCATTATAACTCAGACCTTTATCCTGATGTCAGCACTGCCAGCAACAAGTCAGAAGGCCTCGCTGTCCTGGCTGTTCTCATTGAGGTAAGAGATATTTAAAAGGTCCTTAGGTGAAATCTGAAGCAGGGATGAGATTGGGATTCCACCTTTTGTTCCATGCATACCTGTTGATAATCAGCTGTTCCTGTATCGGCTCTGTGTCCACTCCAGAGCAGGCGGTATCCCTCTGTAGTGCACCTTCTCTCTTGGCCTGGAGGCAGCACTTTCTGTGCCTGGGCAGCAGAAATGGGGAATGTCCTTTGGTCCATTGGAAAAATGGGCCCCAACATCTAGCCCTGTTGCATAAGGCATGGAATTGCCCAGTTGGGGAGGACCTGTGCTGGAAAGGGATCATCAAACTCCATCTGCCCCATCAGATGCCTGAACTCTTGATACAATTCCTGCTATCCAAGCTCCATCCTCTAGATCAGTGGTTCCCAACCTTTTTGGCACCAGGGACCAGTTTCTTAGAAGACAATTTTTCCACAGACCATGGACCAGGGAGGGAGATGGTCTTGGGATGAAACTGTTCCACCTCAGATCATCAAGCATTAGTTAGATTCCATGAGGAATACACAGCCTAGAACCCTTGCACGCGCAGTTCACAATAGGGTTTGTGCTCCTATGAGAATGGGAGGCCTCTGCTGATTTGACAGGGGGCAGAGCTCAGGCTGTAATGCTTGCTTGCCCGCTGCTCACCTCCTGCTGTGCGACCCAGTTCCTAACAGGCCACAGACCGGTACTGGTCCACAGCCTGGGGGCTGGGCACCCCTGCTCTATATGGACCCTGGAATGAATTCTTTTTTTAATCCCAAGACAGAGGAATGTCTTCTGATTGGCTTGCATGTTTTTTTTTTTTCCTAATGAGGCAGTATATACCTCATTTTCCAACATGCTCATTTGTCTGACGTGGCTTTTGTGAACTCAGAGCTCCTCAAGTTCTGTGTGACATGGATGTTAGTCACAGCCTTCAGGCTCATATCTGGATCATCAAGAGCACACACTGTACCCCATGCCCCAGGACATTCAAGCCCAACTCCTTAAGCTGAAAACAGGACATCCTGAGATGCAAGAAGGCAGGACCATTACACTAACTCCCAAGAACCTAGTGATCCATCATAATTGTCCAGTAAAGTGGATCCTTCAGGCAGTGGTGGCAACACACCCTCAGCTTTGCCCTTCTGATAGCAATCGTCAATCCTGGCTCAGCCTATCCTGTTCTGTCCCAGTTTAACCTGCCCTGTCTCTGTTGCAGATGGGCTCCTTCAATCCATCCTATGACAAGATCTTCAGTCACCTTCAACATGTAAAGTACAAAGGTGAGGGGTCCTTGCGTGCATATTCACTCTGCTGGAGAAGGAGGTAGTCAGCCCTGTGTGACTTTAAGAAAAACAAACACAAGGGGCAGGTGCTGTCTGTGTTCACCAGGTTAAAAGCAGCAGGTTGTTGAACGATGATGCAACCAAGTCCTGGGGTTAGATGACCCTGAAAGGGGCTAGTTCATGTTTCTAGGCTCAGTCGCTCTGTTCAGCTGCACTTGTGCCCTACGGAGGGAGGCTGACACTATCACCTCTGCAACATGTCTCTCTAGGCCAGGAAGCATTCATCCGGGGATTCAACATTGAAGAGCTGCTTCCGGAGAGGACCGCTGAATATTACCGCTACCGGGGGTCCCTGACCACACCCCCTTGCAACCCCACTGTGCTCTGGACAGTTTTCCGAAACCCCGTGCAAATTTCCCAGGAGCAGGTAACTGTCGTGCCAGACTCAGCCAGAGTCCACGCGGCACCTCAGTTCCCATCATCCCCCATATCACAATCAATGACTTGATTTCCTCACTTAGTTTCATTGGCAGCTCTTCAAAACCTCTCCAAATATCACAGGTGTCTGAAAGCACCGCAGAAATTCCAGGCTGAGCTTCAAAAGAAGTCAAGCTAGGCAAATGAATAGATGTCTCCTAGTTCTTTTTTAAAAAAAGAGCTCTAAATCTGCATTTGCTAATATGTCCTCAGTGGCTGGGTAGTATTCACTTCCCTGGCAGGAGAGAGCCTGGTTCCTTTACAGGGCAGAATAAAGACAGGATCAGATGAAATCATTTAACAGATGGGATTGCAGCAATGACTAAGTGAGGGTCCCTGCACCCAAGAAGCTCAAGGTCTAGTGCAAACTGGGGAACAAAATCCTTAGCCATCACCTCTAAAGCTTCTTCTTTGATAGGAGATGGGAGAGAAGAGTAGAAGTCTGTGGGATCATCCGCGGGTTAGTGACAAAGCTGAGACCCAAAGTTAGGTCATCTGAGTTCCGTGTCACTGCTCATACCTGTCCTCCACAGCCTAAATTCATGAGAAGAAAAATGGCTCCCCAGGAGACAGGGCTGGGGCCAGCACTGCACCCTGGCTCACAGCCCCACCCCAGCTTTGTGCGGCCAGGGCAGCCTCACAGCTGCTCCTTCTCTTTACAATAAGCTTCTGCTCTGAGTCACCTAGTAAATGGCAGCAGGTGGGTGGACAGGAATGAGGACGTGATGAACCAAGAGATGGATGAAACATGTGGGGAAGCAGCAACATCCTACCCCAGAAACTACCTTGGAAACGGGTTATATAATCTATGCAGGTGCATGAAAATGCCATGGAACCCGTAATCAGATGACCTGTGAAACTCTTAACTCCCTTCTTTATTCCTTCTGATGTGACCATCAGAACAAGCCCTGCGACCCTCTGGTTGAGAGCTGGGCTCTAATTTAAGTTCATGAGAGGAACGCAGTCTCCGTGGGAGGCTAAGGAGCACTCCATCACCCCAGGTTTCCCTCCACGCAGGGCAGATTGGAAACTAACAGCACTGCCCTTCCCTGGAGTCTCGGGTGCTGGGAAGACAAACCCAGCGCTGCCCAGCTCCCAGTCACCCAATGTGGAGGGAAGCAGTTCTCTGGCTTTCCCTCTGCTTTCTAATATCTCCCACCCAGCCCCACAGAAGCTGGTTCCAGAGGCTTCTCCCAGGTGCAAGAGCCGAGAGCTAGCCTCTTCCCAGGGGGTCAGGCGAGGAGGTCATTCTGTCTGCGGGCTATTTCTGCTCTTGCCCTCAGCTGCTGGCTTTGGAGACAGCCCTGTACTGCACACACATGGACGACCCTTCCCCCAGAGAAATGATCAACAACTTCCGGCAGGTCCAGAAGTTCGATGAGAGGCTGGTATACACCTCCTTCTCCCAAGGTGAGGAGAGGCAGTGCTGGGGGGAGGGGGTGCGGGAGTGTGGTGCCAAGACATTGGGCTCTGCTGTGAATTCAGCTCTGGCACTGATGCCCTCAAGAAGTTGGCTGAGAGCTCCCTGGCTGCCACAGGAACCAGGTGCCTTGTGAGACTAGGTGTGGGGCTCACTGGGGTCCCCCTTCACTGAGTCTTTGCAGAGAAGCAAAAAGCCGGGGCCCCCAGGCACATGGACCAGAGCCCTCTTTAAGCCTGGGAGTCTTGCGCAGATGGAGAAGAGAGAATTCCTTGGGGACTTCTCTGTTTCAGACAATGATCCCTTCTCTAAGACACAGGATAGGACCCTTTCCATGAGATCAGACTTCTAACTTCCCTCCCTAGGCTTTCTTGGCATCAAAGGCTGCAGCCAGCCTATCTTAGGCCTGGCAGGGTGATTCACGCACCACCACCAAATGAGCAGGAATGTTCCTATGTTAGATGTAAAACAGTGAGTGTAACCCACATCCATGTCTAATGTAGCAGGGCCCGTTAGGCAAGGAAGCACCCTTGTGCACTGCATTTTTGTCTAACCTCCTTGGAGCTTGCATAAGCACAAGCACATAAGTTCCCAATTGAACAAAACTTAATAGCTTGGTTTCTTCCTAATACTACAAGGGCTCGGGTCTCCCTTTTACAGCTGTAACCAATAACTCCCCAGGAGGACATTAACCTTTTTCCTTGCTCAGTGCCTACATCAACACTGCTGGAAACTGGGCATCAGGGGAAAGGGGTGAGGGAGCACTTTTGGGGCCAACACCCCTCTTCAGACCACTGAGTTCACTTTCAAGCTCACTTTCTTACTGTAGATTCTCGACTGGGGTCCCAACTTGGGAATCTTCATGGCTGGTCTGTGCAGTTCCATTTCATCCCCAGCATCACGTGTGGACCAAACCGGGCCAGGTGTTCATATTTAAAGATAACCCGTTCTCACCTGGAATCCCAGCACTTTGGGAGGCCAAGGCAAGCGGATCACCTGAGGTCAGGAGTTCAAGTCCAGCCTGACCAACATGGTGAAACCCCGTCTCTACTAAAAATACAAAAATTAGCCGGGCACGGTGTCTTGCGCCTGTAATCTCAGCACTTTGTGAGGCCGAGGCAGGTGGATCATGAGGTCAGGAGTTCGAGACCAGCCGAACCAACATGGTGAAACCTCGTCTCTACTAAAAATACAAAAATTAGCCGGGCATGGTGACACATGCCTGTAATCCCAGCTACTCGGGAGGCTGAGGCAGGAGAATCACTTGAACCCAGGAGGCGGAGGTTGCAGTGAGCCGAGATCATACCACTGCACTGTAGCCTGGGCGACAGGGCGAGACTCTGTCTCAAAAAAAAAAAAAAAAGATAACCCGTTAACCCACTTGTCAGAATCTGCTCTCCTTGTCTCACCTGGTGCACTTTTTTGGGTTCCTTTCTTATTATATGAGGTTATAACTATCATCTCCTAAACTTAGTTGGACATATGGAGACTGTATTTGAAGGCCCTTTCCAGGAAGCTTTAGAAACTGACCCATCGTTACGGTCAGGATTACTTCATTCTGTCTTTTCATGAAGAACTGCCCAAGAATTTGTCTTTTGTGTTTTCTCCTCTCCAGGTATCACTAGTTAAGATCATTTCCCTCTTTCCTCGGTTTCTTAGTTGGAAAACAGAATCTGTGAACAATAGCCTTCCTGAAAATTCAAAATCCATGTGATCATAACTAACAGTTTCTTTTCTAGGAAATGAACTGAGTGCATGGAATTATCCCTGTGTATCTGTTATGGATACAACGCTGTCTTTTCTCATTCTTCTAAGTGGAGAATGTAGTATCCAAGGGTTAAATGGAACTACTTCAATTCTTAAAACCAAAAACATAAAAACTCTGCCAGGAGATTAGGAACTTTGCCCACACAGATCAGGTAGAATTTTGCTCACGATCCCAGGACCCCATTGCCGGCTCTGTTCTCTGAGCTCAGCTATGCACACCCAGGGAAGGAGTGGCACATATTCTCCTTACAGTCAGGAGGCCTAGGTTCAAGGCCTGGCTTTGTTTCCTCCTGGCTGCATGCTGTGGACAAATCATGTCCCTTCTTTGGCCTTGGTTTCCTCAGCCACAAAATGCCAGGTAATCCCAGCTACTCAGAAGGCTGAGGCAGGAGAATCGCTTGAACCCGGGAGGTGGAGGTTGCAGTGAGCCAAGATCATGCCACTGCACTCCAGCCTGGGTGACAGAGTGAGACTCTGTCTCAAAAAAAAAAACAAAAAAAAAAACAGCCAGATTGGATTAGGTGATCTCATGTCCTTTCGGTGCTAATATGTTGGGATGGTTAAGTGGACACTAACAACTGCCAATCCTGACTTTACATTGCAGGGACAGTGTTTGAGGGCAGTTACAGAGGATCAGAAGAAACCGGGCAGGAACTTGACTCTGACATCCAAAAGTAACCCCCGCTTGTAACGATGGACTGTGGCATTGGGGATAAATAGCCATCTTCTTAGACCAGCTTGTGTCTAAGCAGCTGCTTGTAGTGGGGCAGCGTAGGCAGGTTTGTAGCCAACTGCTTCAGTAGATTCTCCCAGTCTGGATAGAGGAGCTTGAGGGGCCTCTAAGCAGAAGTCTGGAGACCAACTCCCAGCTTAGGACATCAAGATCAAAGCCCAAATGCAGCGTTGCCACTGCTCTTCTTGCATGGCTTGTCCAGAGCTGGTGCTTCCACAAGCCCAGGCTAGGACCAGCTTTCTCCTCTGAGTGAGACTCTGTAGCAGTTCAAGGCAAACCTGTCCATTTGGAGGCTGATTATAGAAGCTTGGCCAGAATTCTCCGCTCCCTCTTGCTTCCCAAAGGCACAGGCAGCAAGCGGGGCTGCTTCCCAAGGAGCAATGAGGAGGCAGCCCCAAAGTGGTGAAGGCCCAAACCTCATCTGCCCAGGGGGCTGCATTCACAAGGCCTCTCTCACCCAGCTCGGAGCGGGCCTCAGACTGTAACATGATGTTTCAGGTTTATGGTGTGGGACTTTGTCAGTGTGAACCTTGAGCAGTTTGGACTCAAATTGTAGCCTCATCCACTGAGGCATGTTTGTAATTAGGGTCTGGCTTACTCAGGGCTTTCTCTGGAAGTTAACAAGAACTATAGAGTCAGAAAATTCTGCCAGGAGAAAAGTGATGTTTAAAAAATCGTCTAGGATGGCCGGGTGTGGTGGCTTATGCTTGTAATCCCAGCACTTTGGGAGGCTGAGGCGGGAGGATCACGTTAGCCCAAGAGTTTGAGGCTGCAGTGAGCCATGATCACACCACTGCACTCCAGCTTGGGTGACAGACTGAGACCCTGTCTCTTAAATAATTAAAAAAAAAAATTCCCTGTGAGAGAAAGTACATGGACTTTGGGGAAGGATCTGCAGTTTAGCCAGGTTGGGACAATTGGGACTGAATCATTTCACTTAACCCTGCTATTCTCAACTGTGCTTAGAAAAGGGGTACAGGACCTGATTTCTGTCCTTAAGAGGTTTATAGTCCAGCTACACCTTAGCCTGGGGGCAGAGTTTCTCAACCTTGGCACTACTGACAAATTAGGCAGGATAATTCTTACAGTGGGGGGTGTCCTGTGTGTTGTAGCATTGGCAGCACCGTTGGTCTCTACCCAGTAGATGCCAGTTGCCCCTCCCCAGTTTTAACAGCCAAAACTGTTTCCAGACATTGTCAACTCTATGCAGGGAGGAGGAGCAAGGTTTCCCCTGATGGAAAACCACTGCCCCAGGGTTTCTGCGGCCCAGAACTCATTATTTTCACTCATGTCATAGGAGTCTAGAGTTTTATATCACATGCCCTGGTCCTCATTCTTTTATGGCATGCACATTTCAGTGTGATGATGGTTATCCCTGAAACAGTAAGGTTGAATTGACTGAGGCAGAACAAACCAACCCAACAGAGACTTTGTTCCCCATCTTCCTTTAGAATTCAAGTATAGATTCTTTTTTATATGATTGGGTAAGACCAAGAGACGTGGCGTGAGAGAGAACTGTGCACCCTTAGGAGTGTACAAATCCTTTATCGGGTGCAGATGCCTCTGAAGTAGCAACTTCTTCAGGATCCCCCCTTTATTCTTTTTCTCTCTCCCTTTTGTATGAGTTTTTCTCTCTTGTATGTTATGTTTCTTGTTGCCTTTAGTTAAAACATCCACTCTTTATGGACAAGTGAAAGTCATGTCAGGCACTTTTTTCCGTTCTTAAAAAGTGCCTCTTCCATTGGCCAGGTGTGGCTCATGCCTGTAATCCCAGCATTTTGGGAGGCCAAGGCAGGTGGATCACCTGAGGTTGGGAGTTCGAGACCAGCCTGGCCAACATGGTGAAACCCCCTCTCTACTTTAAAAAAAAAAAAATCAGCCGGGCATGATGGTGCATGCCTGTAGTCCCATCTACTGTGGAGGCTGAGGCAGGAGAATCACTTGAACCCAGAAGGCGGAGGTTGCAGTGAGCCAAGATTGCACCAGTGCACTCCAGCCTGGGCGACAGAGTGATACTCCATCTCAAAAATAAAATAAAATAAAATTAAATTAAAAAGTGCCTCTTCCAAGTGGCAGATGGAAGATTTGAGCTGAAAGAGAAAGCAAGACTCGTTGTCCTCAAGGTGGGCCCCTGGGAGGGGACACGTCCTGGGGCCAGTTCGGGTTTCAAGTTGGGTGCTCTTAGTGGGAAAGGGGAAAGACAGCAGAGGCCGGGGGACATCACAGGGGCTCGGGCTTAGGGCTTTGGCCTGGTTCTTGGTTCCTTTGAGTTCACCTCCTCCTAGCCAGTGGCACCAACATTGGGCCCAGATGCTGGGTAGTAAAGCAAGAGCCCATCGGACAGAAATGCTAACATAATCTAGCCCTGTGCTCAACACGTGAGGGCCATGGAAACTTGAGGGACAAAAGGAAGCCAAGAAGTTTCTATAATCATATCATTAGTGGGCTTGCTCTGAGCAACTGCATGTCACTCACCAGAGCCAGCTAAGGCACACTCAGACAAGGGTGCCAGGCAGCCAACCGCAAGGGCAAATCTATAGTCCTGCAATTAGGATCTGCTTAAGCCTAGACCTGGGCAATTTTATGAAACCTTAAAAGGAGGGAGAAAGAAATCATACATGGCTAAGATGGCTAATTATCTAATTTTTTTAGGCTAGAATGCATGTGTTGTCATTATTGACCTTGTATTTCTTAAAGTTTCTATTTATAAATAAAAGCTATTAGCTGGAAGAATATCATCGATTCTCCCAAAGGATCCAAATGATTAGCCAGCATCATTTCCACCTTCAATTGCTGGCCTGAGTCAGAGGCTGAACAGTCAGGAGCATTGGTCCAAGGTGCTAAGAAGTGAGGTCCTAGTCCCTTTAACATACCATATGTTTCCTGAGCACAGCCTGAGTTATGCACTATGGGGGACAGAAAACCCCATGGTGGGTGTCATCTTGCTCATAAACACAGCCCGTGGCACAGGGCAGACTATGTTCAGGAAAGACAATGGGAAAAGGGGCTGGGCAGAAGGCTGGACCCACCCTTGGTGATGGGGCCCTAGCTGATCCTTCCGCATCATCTCCCCACTGCCCCATCCCTGCCCTCAGCCTCAGCCCCCAAAACTGTAGAGCAGATGCTTTCAAGTACACACACTTGATGTCTGGGATGCCCCCTCCCTCCTCCATCTGGAAAATTCTTTCAAGACCCAACTCTAATCACGTCTTCCTGGAAGTCCTCCCCATCCCTCTAAAGGTGACTTAATCTCCCTCAGTGCAGCCAGAACCACATCTCCATCTCTGTTATGTTACTTGACACACCATAGGGTAATTATTACCACACAGCAAAGACAAACAGAAAAAGAACAATATGTGTATATTATACAGATACCACAAGCTCCTTAAGGCCAGGGATGACTGACGTGTTACTCATTTTTATGCCTGGCATGGTGCCTGGCGCTCATTATAAGCTTGTTGAAAGAACGTCCCTGACCCATCTCCAGTTCCCTCCCCTCTCTGTGTCTTCTCTGCAGAATGATTTACACATAAGCCTGGCCAGTTGTCACCTTTTAGTTTTATTGTCTTATTTTTCTATGGTCTCCATTTGCTAACAATGTTAAAAATCAACCCATTTGTTTCAGAGAGATTAAAGATCAGAACTTAGCTGTCAGTTTTGAAGGTCTGAGAGGAAGTTGCCTAGAGATGCTGTTGTGCCTTCTGTAGCTCTGGCTTGATAGGGATCAAAGGCCCCAGTCCGGCCACTCATTCTTTCCCCAGGGACAGTGAAGACAGCTTAGAGTGCCAAGCACCCAGTGCCAGCATTGTAACCTGCCCCTGAGGCTCTGGGATTTAGGCCCTTCAGAGCAACGTGCTGTCGGCAGGGCCTGCATTCCTGCAATCTACGGGCAAAGCCCTCAGTCCCATCATGGCTGTATAAAACCAGTTCCCCCATGTAATCTGGTACTATCTTGTTGGCAGATCTCTTTGTAGCAATTCTTATTTTGGGTTGCATAGCGTTCATAAGGAAAACTCCGCAGTTAAATATGTCCTCCGAAGATGGCTCCGCTCTGTGGTGAGGGTTTCTTCCTTGTCTTAGCAAAGCATCATCTGAAGATAGCACTGGCATTGAAGTTTCTTGACTCTCTGATTTTTTATTAGGTGTAATAATAGGGGTTTTTACCTTCCTAAAACAGATTTTGTGTATTTAAACTATCAAACCCCTGATAAATCAAAACTCTCTGACCTCTTTTACAAGGCTGGAGATGGCTAAGGATATCACTATGTAACATGCCATCTATGTAAACAGTGCGTTCTTTAAAATAATACTTGAAAAGGATTATAGTCCACAGTCAAACAGAATTGTAAATAGAGCTAGAAAATACTAGACTGTTGTTCCAGGAACCTCCAGATGTGAAAGTGAGGTGCTTGTTCCTCGTGCTGGACTCTTCTGTGTTTATGCTTGAGGCTTCAGAAGACCTCAAAAACCCTTAACCAGCATCCCTCGGTCCAGCAAGATGCCGGTGGAAGACGCAGCTCCTGGGCCCGCCAGAACAGGTAGAAAGGCCCTTGTGGCAAGCAGCTCACTGACCTTCTTTGGGTGTCTGTACCTTCCTGGGCAAGGCGTGTGATCATCGAGTTCTTCTATATCTGTGTGGTTTCCTTGTGTGTGTCACACTGCCATCTCTCTGTTCGCCTTGACTCATACCCGAGCACTTTGTGAACAGGTGGCTCTCCCACGTCCTCATGGTGTGCACCCTCTTACCAGCCAGCCCCAAAGCTCCTTCTGTCGGGCTGTCACTCATGCCTCTCATGGGCCACCTCTGTGACCTAGCCTGTCTCCATTTCTACTGTCTGTCCCATTGTTCTTCCGTGGGAATCGCCTGCCTTCTTTCCTATTCGGAAACAAACCATTTCTTTAACCTGAAAGTGAATTTCTCTAGTTCTGCCCCTCCCTGTACCATCTTTGATGCCTGTTCTCTACAGCGTCCTAGAGGCTGGGCTCTCACCCAGCCGAGGCTCTGCTGGGAAACAGGCTTTAGCTTTGCACTCAGGCTCTAGTTCTCTGGTTGCCCTGACAGTTCTCCCTGTGTCCTGAAAGTCTCGCTGACTTTCTCTCTCCCATCAGATAACAGATGTTTTGGCATCTGCCTCCAATGGGACTCAAGCCCATTTCTGCAAAGAAGCTGAGCCTCCATGACGGTTGGTGCTGTTTCAATTGGCAGGGACAGCGTTCCAACAACATCTTCCTGCCCTGGGCTTCCTGAGGTGGTGGAACTATCAGGCGACATCCTTGCTGGCATTCCTCTTCCTTAACAGCTTATGATGTTGGCTCAGTCAAGCTGCTTCGTTTTTGCTGTATCAAAGTCTTGGCTGAAAAGTATCTGTCCCAGTCTCTGGGGCTTTCTTTGCCTTCATGCCTGTTTGGTCTCATTTCATCATTTCCAAGGAGAGTCCATTTATGCCTTGACAAGTGGTCATCAAGGAGCAAAGATCCCAGGTCAGAGCACTGGGTTCAACTATGCTGTTGCTTACAGGGCCTCCGACAGGAACCCCGCGTAATAACCCGGGGAAGCCAGACTCTCCCTCCAGAGAAGCCACCACGCAGGGCATGTGCCCTGAGAAAAGCCCCACCCTTGCTGGGGCCTTGCCGTCCATAGACTTTGCTCAGCTCCCCAAGACCAGGCATGAAGGGTACCCCCACCAGCCACAGACTGGGCCGCTCAGTGGTCTGAGGCCTGTGTGGCTCTCAGAATGTTTGAGGTGACTATGAAAGAGATGACTTTAGAAACTGTCCAGCCTGGATGGCTTAGCCAGGTGGTGAGGCTTCCTAGTATTAGTCTTCAGGTGGCGAGAACTGGTTTGGCACCACAAGCATCTGGAGCTTCAGGAACAAAGAACGAGAGTGTATTTCATCAAAGGGTTGGGAAGAAAAACCACGGCTAGGTTTATTATGTTTGTTTTTTTAAGATTCCAGGGACCATGGTCTCTGGTTACATTTAAAAAAGAAACAACCAACCCTAATACCAAGTTCCACTGTGCAGAGGCCACAGGTCCTGCAGGAAACAGAGCCTGTGCTGTACAAACACTGGAAGCTCCCTCCAGGTGGAGACTCATGTCTTGAGCACCTCCCCAATCCACAGGCTGGTCCTTGTGTTCAGGTTACACGAAAAGGCCTGGGACAGGGAGTCTGGCCTGTGGAGCCACTCTCTGCCACTTGGGAGGTCATGAGCAGCTGGTGGTGGCCAGCAGAGCAGGGAGAATAGGCTTCCCTGTCCTTGGGGATAGCTCTTCTCCCTGCCTGCTCTGCTAACCCTCACAGCAGCCCGGTGCCACCTGGAGAAGCCAGACCAGGAACCTCCAGGGCCCAGCTTTGGACCAGGGAGGCTCTGCAGGTTCAATGTGAGATTGCAGAAGAAGACAATAGGAAAAGCACACAGCTGACGGCTCCTGGGGAATCAGCTAGACTTGGGCCATAGGACAGGAGAAGGGGCAGTGAGCAAAACCTCACCCTGCAGCCTCAGATCTGGTTCCCCAGGCTGTTAAGGGCCCCAAGGGAGAGTCCTTGGCCTCCTGCTGGCATCTTACACTTGACCGGGGCTCTCCCAGGGCCTCAGCCACCATTGTGGGCTCTATGGGCACAGGATCTTCTGTGTCAGGCTGGGTGGCCACCATCTGTACAACTGTGGCTCCCAATGTGAGTTAGAACAAATACCCCTTCTTCCTCCAAGACACACACACATGCTAGAAGTTTCCATTGAGATGAGAAAACCACCAGACAGAAGGGTACGTGAAAATCTGCACTTTCTTTAGACAAAGGACCTGATTAGGAGAATGGGGAATGGCTGTGGGAACCTTGGAAAAAACAGGCTGGGGGTTTTCAGGGGAGACTTCATGACTGGGATCCTCTGCTCACTCAAGACAATGGATTCTCATGTGATTTTCCCCCCAGGAGGTGCCTAGTAGGCCGACTGTGAGACTTAGGTAGCTGGGCATGGGTTCAGCCACACTGAGGACTCCTCTCTCACCTTATTTATCCCAAACAGTAACTTGCTGGTTGAAGCCATAATCTCCTGGTTCCATGGAGCAGAGAAGTGGGGCTGGTGTGGTGAAGGAGTTTGTCCAGGAGGGACAAAGCAAAAATAGAACCAAACCATGATCACAAGCTGATGGGCTGGGGGAGAAGTCTGGTGATGGATTCCTTGCTTAGGAAGTGAGGCAGGTAGCAGGGACGTGGACAGGAGCCTGCCCAAGCAGGCTTTGATCCCTACCCTTCTTCACCTTTCCTCTTTGGCCATGTTGTATTAAAAACTGAAATCTTGTGCGCTAGCTCATACTTGTAATCCCCATAGTTTGGGAGGCCGAGGCAGGTGGATCACTTGAGGTCAGGAGTTCGAGACCAGCCTGGCCAACATGGCAAAACCCCATCTCTACTAAAAATACAAAAATTAGCCAAGCATTGTGGTGCACGCCTGCAATCCCAGCTGCTCGGGAGACTGAGGCATGAGAATTGCTTGAACCCAGGAGATGGAGGTTGCAGTGAGCCAAGATTGTGCCACTGCACTCCAGCATGTGTGACAGAGCGAGACTCTGTCTCAAAAACAAAACAAAACAAAACAAACAAACAAACAAAACTCAAGTGAAGTCTTGCCCTAGCCAGGAAACTGCTGTGATAAAGGAGCATCGGGGCCGGGCGCAGGGGCTCACGCCTGTAATTCCAACACTTTGGGAGGCCAAGGCAGGTGGATAATGAGGTCAGGAGTTCAAGACCAGCCTGGCCAAGATGGTGAAACCCCCGTCTCTACTAAAAATCCAAAAATTAGCTGGGCATGGTGGCGGGTGCTTGTAATCCCAGCTACTCGGGAGACTGAGGCAGAGAATTGCCTGAACCCGGGAGGCAGAGGTTGAAGTGAGCCAAGATCGCGCCACTGCACTCCAGCCTGGGCGGCAGAGCGAGACTCCAGCTCAAAAAAAAAAAAAAGGAGCATCGGAAGGAGGGATTGCAGTATGAATTCCCTAGATGGGCAATTTCCTGTACTTCATCAGGCAATCCCTGAGCCAAGGGTGGACATCCCTAGAGGTCTGTCTGCCTAAGACCAAACAAAAGGTAGAGCGTCTCTCAACACACTGCTCAAATCCAGTGTGGTTTGACTCTAGAGTAACCTCATCTTTTCCTCTCCCCTTTTAAGTGCAAGTCTGTACTGCGGCAGGACTGAGTCTGGGTATGTGGCTGGGCAGCCAGCCGTGCATGCTGCAGCTGGGTGATCACTGTGATTCCTGGTGTGATCAGGGTCTGTGATCCAGCCCGTCCTCTCTGCTTCTCTGTACTATTGCTCTGGCTCCTGGCCCTCTCTTTGCTATGGGTCTTACCCTCAAGTCGCTCTGTGATTCAAAGATGAACTGCCAATCAAATGTTCCTCTAATGAAAGATCCAATCACTCTACAGCATGTGTGTATTCAAAGAACCTATCATCTAAGACTTTCTTTTGGTCATGGTGGGAGGCTATTGCTGAAAACATGCCAGAGCCCAGTGTGGAGGTCAGCTGACAGGCCACATGACCTTGGCAATGGACTACTGGTCATCTGGGACTGCTTAGGACTGTGCAGTGGAACTTGGGGGCAAAACCGATAGAGACAGCCAATGGGCCTTAAATCCAGCAGGCAAAGACAGAGTAAGTTCTTATTTGTGTAGTCCAGGGCTTATCAAAGTGTGGTTCTTGGAACACGTGCATCAGTATCAGCTGCAAGTATTTGGTAAAATGCACATTCCTGGGCCATGCACCAAACAGATTGAATTTGAATCTCTGGGGGTTGGGCTAAAAAAAAAAGACCCTACATTTTAAACAAGCTCTTCAGATGATCCTTGTGCATGTTTGAGAGCCTCTGCTGGAAAACCACTAGAATTTGCAAATGGCCCCCTCAAAATACTCCAGCCAGTCCCACTAAGCCAAAGACCAGAATCTGAGAACAGGGATGGGGAAATTATTCCTTTCTGTGGATGATTATGCAGCTGGGCTGTGATTTCACACCCCGGGGGCCATGGGCTAAGATGGAGGGGAAGGAAGGAGTGTAATGTGTGCCATCTACCTCTTCACCAGGCATCATCCTCTCGCTGGCCCTGGCTGGCGTTCTTGGCATCTGTATTGTGGTGGCGGTGTCCATTTGGCTTTTCAGAAGGAAGAGGTGAGCTGGTTTGGGTCCAAAATGGGAATGGGCAGCTATGTGTCCATGATGATTAGTCTGCCTGGGAAGGCAGCTTTGTGGCATGAAGAGCTGCAGTCACCTGGACCACCACTTACCCTAGGAGTGCTGTCCCCAAAGCACCCGTGCCCTGGCCTCCTTTGCATGAGACACACATGTGACCCTGGTCATTCAAGGGGTTCAAGGGTCACTGTGTTCAGATTTGGAAGCGTGTGTGCCTTCCTTGCTTGCTGCTATTGCACGGCCATGGACGAGTCTCTTGACTTAGGGCTTGTGCCTAAAGTTAAGCAGCAAGGCTGTCTTCTTATCAAGATCTTTACATATGCTTTTTGGTCTATAAATTCAAAAAGAAAGATAAAGGAAAACCTGATCTCTCACTCACATTAACTCTTCATGCCCTTTGTCCATGTTTTTATTGTCACATTTGGCTTTTCCTAAAACCTAATTTATTTGGGGGGTATGAAAAATAAAAAGGTTTCTGGGAACCCTGTTATGGAATCAGAGGTTTGAAGAGGGGGGTGACGAGACCTCTTTCAAAATATAGGTCTACTGTTGTTAGGCGTGAAAGAGAACAGTTGGAAAACAAACAAGTTCTGTTTTTGTTAAAGCTTTATTTGGTGACATTCCCTCCCAAGACCAACAGAATGGGGAAAAGGTCCCAAAGAGAGAAATCCAACTTTTAAAAATGGCTTCATTCCATACCTGAGTCAGGCTGCTCTCTGGATCGCTCGCTCGCTCTCCTTTCTAACAAGACTTATGTGTTCTTTTTGTTCTAGTATCAAAAAAGGTGATAACAAGGGAGTCATTTACAAGCCAGCCACCAAGATGGAGACTGAGGCCCACGCTTGAGGTCCCCGGAGCTCCCGGGCACATCCAGGAAGGACCTTGCTTTGGACCCTACACACTTTGGCTCTCTGGACACTTGCGACACCTCAAGGTGTTCTCTGTAGCTCAATCTGCAAACATGCCAGGCCTCAGGGATCCTCTGCTGGGTGCCTCCTTGCCTTGGGACCATGGCCACCCCAGAGCCATCCGATCCATGGATGGGATGCACTCTCAGACCAAGCAGCAGGAACTCTAAGCTGCTTGCTGTAACTGTGTGAGATTGTGAAGTGGTCTGAATTCTGGGATCAAACCAAGCCATGCTGGTGGGCCATTAATTGTTGGAAAACACTTTCATCCGGGGCTTTGCCAGAGCGTGCTTTCAAGTGTCCTGGAAATTCTGCTGCTTCTCCAAGCTTTCAGACAAGAATGTACACTCTCTGCTTAGATTTTGCTTGGGAAACTCAACTTCTTTCCTCTGGAGACGGGGCATCTCCCTCTGATTTCCTTCTGCTATGACAAAACCTTTAATCTGCACCTTACAACTCAGGGACAAATGGGGACAGGAAGGATCAAGTTGTAGAGAGAAAAAGAAAACAAGAGATATACATTGTGATATATTAGGGATACTTTCACAGTCCTGTCCTCTGGATCACAGACACTGCACAGACCTTAGGGAATGGCAGGTTCAAGTTCCACTTCTTGGTGGGGATGAGAAGGGAGAGAGAGTTCCACTTCTTGGTGGGGATGAGAAGGGAGAGAGAGCTAGAGGGACAAAGAGAATGAGAAGACATGGATGATCTGGGAGAGTCTCACTTTGGAGTCAGAACTGGAATCACATTCTGTTTATCAGGCCATAATATAAGGACAGAACAATACAATATTAAGTCCAAATCCAACCTCCTCTCAGTGGAGCAGTTATGTTTTATACTCTACAGATTTTACAAATAATGAGGCTGTTCCTTGAAAAGGGGTTGTTGCTGTGTCCTGGAGGAGACGTGAGTTCCAAGATGACCCAATCTGCCTTTGAATCTGGAGGAAAAGGGAAAAACAAAATGACTCTAGAACTTCATCTCTTTGGGCCAAATTTCATTTCAGCCACTTCTGCAGGATCCCTACTGCCAACCTGGACTGGAGACTTATCTACTTCTCTCTCTCTCTGAGGAGGTCAAATCGTGGTTTAGATCAAATATATTTCAAGCTATAAAAGCAGGAGGTTATCTGTGCAGGGGCTGGCATCATGTATTTAGGGGCAAGTAATAATGGAACACTACTAAGATACTCCATATTCTTCCCCCTGAGTCACACAGACAGTTTCTGACAGGCGCAACTCCTCCATTTTCCTCCCGCAGGTGAGAACCCCGTGGAGACGAGTCAGTGCCATGACTGAGAAGGAACCGACCCCTAGTTGAGAGCACCTTGCAGTTCCCCGAGAACTTTCTGATTCACAATCTCATTTTGACAGCATGTAATGTCCTCTTGAAGCATAGCTTTTTAAACCTCTTTTTCCTTCTACTCCTCCCTCTGACTGTAAGAATTCTCTCTTCTGGAATCGCTTGAACCCAGGAGGCGGAGGTTGCAGTGAGCCAAGGTCACGCCACTGCACTCCAGCCTGGGTGACAGAGCGAGACTCCATCTCAAAAAAAAAAAAAAAAAAAATTCTTCTGTACCATCACAACTTTTCACAATGATGGCAAGCCTTATGTCTTGGGAGCCTGTTTTGCTAGGCAAAGTTACAAGTGACCTAATGGGGGTTCAGATGTGTGTGTATCTCCCTGTGTGTTTGTGTGTGTGTGTGCACTCAAGACCTCTAACAGCCTCGAAGCCTGGGGTGGCATCCTGGCCTTGCCATTAGCATGCCTCATGCATCATCAGATGACAAGGACAACCCTCATGACGAAGCAACATGAATTAGGGGGCCTCTTGGCCTTGGTCCAAAATTGTCAATCAGAAATGAACATAAAGGGCTCCAGAGCAGAGGGACTGTCTGTCAAAAGACTGTATATCTTTTGTGGATGAGTTTTGTGTGAGAACAGAGAGACCATTGTACCTGGCACAAGGGCTGTTCATGAAAAGGGAGACTTACTGGGAGGTGCAAGACAGTGGCATTTCTCCTCTGCTCTTCCTGCTCAGCACAGCCCTGGCTTGCAGCCCCAAGGCTGAGACCAGACAAAGCCCAGGAGGCAGAAAGATGCTCCAAGAACCAACACTATCAATGTCTTTGCAAATCCTCACAGGATTCCTGCGGGTCCAGCTTTGGAACTGGGAAACCTTTCTTCAGATCCGCACTCATTCCACTGACGCCAGCTGCCCTTGAAGGATGCCAGTACTGTGGTGTGTGAGGCTCAGCAGCCGCCCACACGCTCCTAACTCTGCTGCATGGCAGATGCCTAGGTGGAAATAGCAAAAACAAGGCCCAGGCTGGGGCCAGGGCCGTGGGGGAAGGCCCTGGATTCTCACTCATGTGAGATCTTGAATCTCTTTCTTTGTTCTGTTTCTTTAGTATCATCTGGTAAAATAGTTAAAAAACAACAAAAAACTCTGTATCTGTTTCTAGCGTGTGCTGCATTGACTCTATTAATCACATTTCAAGTTCACCCTACATTCCTCTCCTCTTCACTAGCCTCTCTGAAGGTGTCCTGGCCAGTCCTTGAGAAGCACTGCTGTCTGTCTGCAGCACCCCTCAGTTCCTGTGCCTCAGCCCATAGGCCACTGTGATAATGGTCTGTTTAGCACTTCTGTATTTATTGTAAGAATGATTATAATGAAGATACACACTATAACTACAAGAAATTATAAATAAAATGTTTTTCATATCAGGCTGTTCTTTTTTTTTTTTTTTTTTGGAGGTGAGGTTAAAGCATTACTATTTGCAAAGCACTCTGTAGCTCCCTGTTATGAGGATAGGTAACTAATCAGAATAATAATGTCACTGGCATCCACTTCTTAGAACCTGGCTCCAAAGGAAAATATACTGATGGACTCAATCACTTTCCTGAGGATGGAGGCCTATGGCATGTGTGGCTGCAGGTCACGAAGCTGCTTAATGGTGCTGGGAAGCCTAGAGGAATCAAATAAAGACCCTGGAGGAGGTGGGATCAGAGCTGCACCTTGAACAGATAGCTCAGATTTGAACAGATGGATGGAAAAAAGGGAGATGTTCCCAACCAAGGGGACATGATACAGGGAACAGGTCCTATGTCTCTTTACTCCTGAGACTATTAAACCTAGTAGGTGGGCAGCCCCTCTTGGTTGCCTGTTACCTTATTTTGAATTCTTTTTGCAAAACATACTATCACCCCTCCAAATAATCTTTTGTCTAAATCCAGACTTCACATTCTGATTGGGGCAAAAAGAGGCGGTCCAGTAAAGGTTATAAAATAGGTACCATCGTTGTTTGCATTATTTAGAAAAGCATCCAATTTTCACTATAATCACCCTAAGCCTGAGAGAGGTGAACTGTTCAAGGGTACCTTGGCTCCAGTGGGTGACAGCACCCGGCCCAGCTTTGGAATTGAAACATTTCTGATGGTCTGTACTCTGCTAGAACACAGGATGCTTCCGCTGTCCCTGCTCTGGCGTCCTGCCAAGTGTCATGGCCACGCACAGGCATGAAGACAGCCGGGAAGCCAGAGTTCTCACGAAGCACTCACTTCTCGGACTTGCTCCCACCCCACTGGGGAGAGCACTCCTGGAGCAGGCAGTAAGCATCTCTTGTCTCCCTGAATTCCACATCCACTGGGTGGATGATCAGGGAGGCATAGCAGTGAGAGCCATAGGTCGGCAGAGGGAACTCAGGCCCTCCTTTAGGATGGCCATTACCTCATCTCAATCCAGCCAAATCGACCGTCTAGAGCACACAGGCCGAGAGAAATGTAATAAAATATGAGACAAGTATGAAATTTAAACTTTCCGGTAGCCACGCTAGAAAAAGGTAAAAAAAAAAACCCAAAAAACCAGTGACATTAATTTAAATTTAATTTTAGATAATCCAACAGATCTAAAATACTATGATTTCCACATGTAACCAGTATTTTCATGTGTTTGTTTTTCTGCAGTAAATCTTTGAAATCTGGTGTGTGTTTTACACTGACAGCACACTCGATTCAGATGCTAGATTTTCCTTGTAGATATTTGGTCGTTATTTAGATTTCATAAAATTTACAGTTTAAAAGATTCCAACATCCGAGTTGCTCCAAACACACTTAGAAGTTGTTTTCCAAATAATGGAATCAATGATCGGCTTTTAGATGTAAACTTATTAAAGTAAAGTAGCGTTTCTCAGTTGAGGCACATTCCAAGCGCTCAAGATCCATGCCCTGCGCAGACCGGGACGACGAACCCAACTTTCAGAGACTGAGGGTTCTGCCTAGAGAGCTCCCACAGAAATCAGCCCGAGAAGAAGGCCAGGGAGGGAGACAGGGAGGGAGACAGGAAGGGAGACAGGAGGGCAGGAGGAAAATCAAGCCTAAATGAGCACATCGTGGACGCCGCTCTTCCTCTCCCCACACCTCCTCGCCTCGCCGCAGGGGGCCCGGCCGTGCCCCAGGTCCCCGCGGGCGAGAGTGAATGGCGCTCGGATGGCAGGCACGTGGGCACCTGGTGAACTGCAGGACCCTGGCACCGCCACCCCCTCGCCCCTATACACACACACAGGAGCGCCCCTCTCGTTGTCACGTGGCCTTCCTGCTGGGTATCTGGAGCAGTTGCAGCCCCGCTTCCGGAAGGAAACGGGGCCTCTGGGGTGCAGGGACCACCTGCCAGTGCGTTCCAGCCGGGCTGCCATCCACACTGGAGACCGCCCCGCACGTGCTCCTCGGGCTCGGATTCAGCTGTCACAGGATGTGAGGGGAAAGGTGTGCGGCCCGACAATGCCACCAAGGGTGTCCCCGGGCTCCACCCTGTGCCTCTTTATTATAGAATGACTGCGCAGAGATAAGGGCCAGATTACTTTGCTGTATTGAATAATTCACCATAAAAATGATTGCAACCAGGTCAGCTTATCATGATGACGGCAAGCCACCCAGGGATTCGGCAATGCCTCTCGCTCTTGACCGCCCTAAGTCCCCTTCACTCCATTGCACAACCCAGGGTCAGGCGCAGCATTGCCCCTAGCTTCCAAGTGGGAAAGAGGAGGTGGCTCTGGCTAAGCCAAGCTCCCAGAGCTCCCACAGCCCTCGGATTTTTAGTGACAGTGCTAGGGCCACCCTCCACAGCCCCAGTGACATGGAAACACCTTCTGGTCGTAGAGTTTACTGTGCTTATCCCAATCAGGCGGCATGGAAACACCTTCTGGTCGTAGAGTTTACCGTGCTTCTCCCAATCACGCGGTGACCTTGTAAAACCCCAGGGGCTAAAGGCACTAAAAGCATTTGTACTAATGACTTCCAAAAAGTCAACCACAACCTCCCACCTGCAATCTGCTTGGTAGCTCTAACCACCGGCCTCCACTCAGGTTAAGCCTGACCAAGGACTGCCAACTGCATTTGGGCAGAGGGGTCTACTGAGCTCTTGAGATGTTACCTTCACCTGTTAATTCAGCAAACCAAGTTCCCGAGGACACGTTCACAAGCTTTCCCTTTTCCTAAGGCTGAACTGGAGAGAAGGAATAAACACACACACACACACACACACTGACAGAGACACACACAAAATAGTGTGTCTCTCTATATAGTGTGTGTATATATAGTGCATATATATATATAGTCACGCACTGCTTAACAATGTATCCCTTAACCATAGGGATACATTCTGGGAAATTCATCATTAGATTACATCGTTGTGTGAACAAATCTTCATAGTACAGCCTGCTACACACCTAGGCTAAGCTAAATGGTACAGCCTATTGCTCCTAGGCTACAAAGCTGTACAACGTTACTGTACTGAATACTATAGGCCATTGTAACACAACGGTATTGGTGTATCTAAACATAGAAAAATTACAGTAAAAATGTTATAAAGATTAAAAATGGTACACCATGAATGGAGCTTGCAGGACTGGAAGTTGCTCTGGGTGAGTGAGTGAGTGGAGGGAGTATGAGGCCTAGGACATTACTATACACTACTGTAAACTCTATAAAATGCTGTACACTTATGCTACACTACATTGATTGAAAACTTTTCTTTCTTCAATAATAAATTTACTCTAACATTTTTACTTCATAAACTTTCAATTTTTTTTAACTTTTGGACTCTTATAATAGCACTTAGCTTTAAACAAACATACTGTACAGCAGTACAAGTTATTTTCTGTCTTTATATCCTTTTTCTATAAGCCTTTAAATTTTTTTTTAAACTTTTTTGTTTAAAACTAAGACACAAATATACACATTAGCCTAGGCCTACACAGGGTCAGGATCATGAGTATCACTGTCTTCCACCTCCACGTCTTGTCCCACTGGAAGGTCTTCAGGGACAATAACATGCATGGAGCTGTCCTCTCCTATGAATAGCAACGCCTTCTGGAATACCTCCTGAAGGACCTGCGTGAGGCTGTTTTAGGGTTAACTTTTTTTTTCTAAGTAGGAATACACTCTAAAATACCAATAAAAAGTACAGTGTAGTAAATTCATAAACCATAACAGAGTCGTTTTAGCATATAAAAGTATATAGCATATACAATTATGCTATATAATTGTACAGCATATACATTTATAGTATATAACAATTGTATATGCTATATACTTTTATATAACTGGCAGTGCGGTAGGTTTGTTTACATCAGCATCACCACAAACATCTGAGTAATGCACTGCACTAGGATTTTATAATGGCTATGACGTAACTAGGCAATAGGAATTTTTCAGCTTCATTATAACCTATGAGAACACTGTTGTATATGCCATCCATCATTGACTAAAATGTTATGTGGCACATGACTGTATTCCATTTAATACAAATTTCTTAATGCTGTACAGTCTAATGACAGAAAGCAGATCAGTGCTAATGACAGAAAGCAGATCAGTGCTAATGACAGAAAGCAGATTGCCTCACCTAGGGATGAGGTGGAGTGGGGAATGGAGGGATTACAAAAGTGTATAAGAAATGGTAAAGGTGATCCATATGTTCATTATCTTGATTGCGGTGATGGTTTCTCCACATATGTGAACACAATTCTAATGTTATATTTTAAATATGTGCCATTTATCTTAAATCAATTATACCTCAATAAATCTGTTAAAAAAAAGAAAAAAACAGTCCCTCCCACCACCACCTCCATCCCACACACAGCCAAATGATACTCAGTCCCATCCTGAAATTTCCACTGAGAGCTTACCTCCTCCTGGTCCCTCTAGAGAAGCAGTTCAGCAAAGGCTGGTATAATGCACCTTCCTGGGCTCCCACCCATAGGGCGAGTCCATACTTCCCTTGGACTCACCCTGTGGGTGGGAGGCCAGAAAGGAGCATGCTCTATTCACATGGTTGGCTATGACCTCTCAGTATTGTAAGTCAAAGTCATTATTTCTGCTTGGGTTCACTCATTTCAAATATTAACTTTTAATGACCAGCAATGAAGACAACAAACACAGGGCCCATGGGGTCAAGGGCAGATTGAGACCTATAGCAACTTTGTTGATGATGACATAGTCAACTGGCTTTCTCTGGAAGAAGCAAAGAACTTTCTAGTGACATAGGTAACATAACCAGTTCCTTCATCTGCTGAAACTAGTTTCCAAAGCTACCTGGATATCCAACAACAGATCTCATGCATCTAGTGTCTCCCCTCAACCACTCAACACATAACCATTTGAAAAGTGTTCCTGAATATGGTACATCCTTTCCATGGAGGAGTGCACAGCCACTAAGCAGCGCAGCCCAGGAGCTTATCACTCCTTTTATAATCAATGGGAGAAATCTGGATTAACCCCTTCTATTATTCAAACTAATTTCCAACTAACTTTTTCTCATACCTCCTTATTCAAAAGTAAAGATTTAATGAACTACTACTGTCTGCTAAACACAGATTAAGTGGTCGGGATTCAAGCATAATTTAGATACAAGGACTAAATTATTGGAAAAGAGGAAAGAAAAAAAGGGGGCAGGGGCTGGGCGCGGTGGCTCACGCCTGTAACCCCAGCACTTTGGGAGGCCCAGGCGGGCGGATCACCTGAGATCAGGAGTTTGAGACCAGCCTGGGAAAGATGGTGAAATCCCATCTCTACTAAAAATACAAAAATTAGCCGGGCGTGGTGGTGGGCGCCTGTAGTCCCAGCTACTCAGGAGGCTGAGGCAGATTTGCTTGAACCTGGGAGGTAGAGGTTGCCATGAGCTGAGATTGTGCCACTGCACTCCAGCCTGGGCAACAGAGCAAGACTCCATCAAAAGAAAGAAAGAGAGAGAGAGAAGAAAAAACGGGGGTGGGTTAGATAGACTCAGGTGACTGAACCCCCAACCTGTGGGATCTGACACTATCTCCAGGTAGATCATGTTGGAATTGGAGGGCACCCAGCCCGTGTCTGCTGCTTGGTGTGTGGTGAAAAAACCTACACCTCTGGTCATGGAAGTCTTCTTCTGCGTTGATATTACTGTGGTGGTATGAGAGCAGAGGAAAAACACGGTTTGAGAGAGCTTTCCCCGAAACACAAACAGAAATTGCCAGCCCCGCTATACAGAAGAGCAGTATGTACAGAATGCTATGTGTCCATCAAAAGAAGAGTGACTAACCAAATTATAGTATCTCTGTAAAATAGAATGCTATTCAGCAATAAAAATAGCAAATTCTTGATATATACAAAAATATAGAGGATGTCTCAGAAAATTATGTTGAGTGAAAGACGCCAGACACAAAAGAGTACATTTTGTGTTACTCTACGTATATGAAGTTCAAAAACAAGTGAAACTGGCTGGGCGCAGTGGCTCACGCCTGTAATCCCAGCACTTTAGGTCAAGGCGGGTGGATCACCTGAGGTCAGGAGTTTGAGACCAGCCTGGCCAACATGGTGAAACCCCATCTCTACTAAAAATACAAAAATTAGCCGTGTGTGGTGGCACATGCCTGTAGTCCCAGCTACTTGGGAGGCTGAGGCCAAGGAATCGCCTGAACCTGGGAGGCAGAGGTTGCAGTGAGCTGAGATTGTGGCACTGCACTCCAGCCTGGGTGACAAAGGCTCCGTTTAAAAAAAAAACAAAACACAACAACAATAACAAATGAAACTAATCTATGGCAATAGAAGTGGGAACTAGCGGTTGCCCCTGTGGATGGTCTGGAAGGGAGACGGAACCAGCAGGGAAGGAAATGTTTTATATCTTGATTGGGGTGGAGCTTACACAAGTGTGCACATTTGGCAAAATTCATCCAGCTGTACACTTTGAATCTGTGCATTTTATTGTATGTAAATTGTTCCTTGATTTTAAAGGAAAGTGTAAAGAGATCACAGTGGAAAAAGCTATTTGCTTTTCTGGGCCTAATAAGGAAAGACTTCGCAAAGGAAGTGACATTTGAGCAGGATCTTGGAGGAAGAATAGGACATTTTCTGGTTGGAGCTAAAAACAAGAACTAAAATGTGGAGGTATGAGAGTCAACGTGCATCTCAGTAGAGAAGACCTCACAGATGTGTTTGAGAATGTCTGAGAAAGGAGGGTTGGGAATGGTGTGTGCAAGGAAAATAAAAATCTTGGGACCCCAAACTTACTGTGCCAAAGGGAAAAGTTCAGTTTGGGAACTGAATCATGCAAAAACTGCCTTTCATTTTGTTTCTAAATAGCTAGCTGCAAATATAGAGGGCCAAGTACCTCCCCAGAAAGAGCCCCCCTCCACATAATTTGCTTACAAGGAAATTCCTTGTAGGCCCCAAGATCTTTACCCTAAAACAATTCTGTTGGATTTCCCCCTGACAATGTAAATTAACAGCATATCTTCACAAGTATGGCAGAAAGACAGGACAGAAGTCATCCCTTCACTCACCTGAGACAAATGCATATTTGACCGCTTCCTCTACTCGGTGTTTATCTTACATAAAAATGCAGATTCTCTGAGCACAAGATGAATGCATAATTGACTGTTCCTCTACCCCCTCCTTTCATGAGTAAAATGCAGATTTAGTGAGCACTAATCAAAGCCTAATCAAAGTCTTGAGATAATGTAACCTCTTGCCTTTTTTATCTACCCTCCTCCCTTTTTTTTTTTTCTTTTTTGAGACAGAGTCTCACTCTGTCACCCAGGCTAGAGTGCAGTGGTGCGATCTTGGCTCATGGCAACCTCTGTTTCCCGGGTTCAAGCGATTCTCCTGCCTCAGCCTCCCCAGTAGCTGGGACTACAGGTGCGTGCCACCATGCCCGGCTAATTTTTTGTATTTTTAGTAGAGATAGGGTTTCACCATGTTAGCCAGGATGGTCTCGATCTCCTGACCTCGTGATCTGTCCGCTTCGGCCTCCCGAAGTGCTGGGATTACAGGCATGAGCCACCGTGCCCGGTCCCCCTCCTCCCTTTTTTTTCTTTCCTCTTTCACCTATGGTCTCTTCTCTCCCTTTAAATATTGAAGTCCTAAAACCCTCTTTGGAAAATGCATGGATCACAGACTTCCTATGATTTGTGTTCCTTTTTCCCAGGTGCATCCTCGACCTTGACAAAATAAACCTCTCAACTGAGGCTTGCCTCGGTCATTTTTCTTTGGTTTACAGGTGGGAGACGGAAAAAAGTGGTTGAGATCAGATTACAAAAGACCTTGAATAATATCCACTTTCTACCAAGGACAAAGAGAAATTGTGAAAGTGCTTAGATTATGGTTTCGTCTGATTACATAAACAATGCATGCCCATTTTTTGAAAAATGCAAATAATTAAACTGTGTATAAAGCAGAAAGTCCCCCATAATCCTAGCTCCCAAAAGTCACTTTTAACAATTTAGTGTTAGCTAAACAATTATCTTTAGCTAACAATTTATTTTCCAGACGTTATGTATATTCATATGTATTTTTACACTCATTTTTAAATTTTTAATAAAATGAATTAATAGGATTCTATATTATATGCTCTATAAGGGCCAGCATCATGCCGATTTTCATTCTAAATTTTCAGTATCTAGCACAATGTCTGGCATAAGAAATATTTGCTGGATGAAAGAATGATCTTTTATTCTTGCTTTTGTTTTCTAGCACATCCTGGATATCCTCATTCTTTTCAGTGGCTATACAATGTTCTGCTGCTTGATGCAATGCCCTATTGATAGGCACTTGCTGCAAATTCCTTACTGTTACAAGACTGTTACGAGATCCATGTGTACTTGGATGTATTTCTGTGATACTGTGAAATATATATTTGATCTTCATCTCTGTTTCCTGGCAAACAATTCCTAAAACCTTAGAATCTCCAAAGTGATGTATTTTTGTATGTGATGACTGACTGAAAGCTAGCAGTCCCTAGGCAGCTTCAGGATGGGGCTGGTCTCCAGAAAGCCCAAGGCAGGATTACAGGGTTGGGTCTTTGAGCACTACCCCTAACCTCTGGGGAGGAGAGGAGGCTCAGGCTCAAGATTAAGTTGATAGCCAATGGCCAAAGGTTTAATCAATCATGCCTATGTAATGAAGTCTCCATAAAAGGTTCAAGAGGACAGAGTTTGGGAAGCTTCTCAATAGGGGACTGTGTGGAGGTTCTTGGAGGGTGGCACACCAGGGAGGACATGAAAGCTCTGTGTCGCTTCCACCACACCTCGCCGTATGAATCTCTGCATCTGTATCCTTTGTAATACACTTTATAATAAACCAGCAAATGTGTTTCCCTGAGTTCTGTGAGCCACTCCAGCAAATTAATTGAACCCTAAAGTGGGGTTGTGGGAACCCCAACTTGAAGTTGGTCAGTCTGAAGTTCAGGAGGCCTGGATTTGCAACTGGTGTCTGAAGGGGGCGTGGTTTTGGGGACTGAGCCCTGAACCTGTGGGATCTGATGCTATCTCCAGGCAGTGTTGGAATTGAATTAGAGGACACCCAGCCGGTGTCTGCAGCAGAATTGATTGCTTGCTTGTTGAGAGAATAGAAAAAAACTGTGAGTTTGTGGTCTTTTTCCTCTGACACACCATTTCTATGGGACAAATTCCTAGAAGAGGAATTTGCTGGTTCAAAATATGCACATCTCAAAACTGCATAAATGTAACAGATTTCGCTAAATTACCACCCAAGAGGGTTGTACTAATTTCCTTTTTCATAATATGTCGTTTCTACCATATGCTCAACAATCCTTGTTATCAATCCTTTTCACCCTTGATAATCTGATAGTCCAAAATTATTTGCTTGTTTTGCTTTTATTATTCCTGGTTTAGCATTTTGTTTTATGTTTATTGACTATTTGCATTTTTTCTGTGAATTGTCTGTTTATATGCTTTGATCTCTTTTTACTGTATCATTAATTTTTTTAATTATAGAAGCTTTTTATATATTATAGGTGACAATTCTATATATGTCAAAAATATTTCTCTCCATCTTCTTTGTTTAGAATGTCTTTTGCACTGCAGTTTTAAAGTTCTATGTAGTCAAATGTTTTCTTTCTTCTTTGTGGTTTGTAGCCTAAGTGAAATGTGGAGAAAAGCTCTCCTCCTTTAGAATATAAAACTATTCTAATTTTAAAAGATTCTTTTATGGTTTTATTTTTTGCATTTGAATCTTTAATCTGTTTAAATAAGTGAAAGTAAAAACTTTGCTTTTTTTCCCAAATATAATCAAATAAATGATCAAACAGACCCATTTATTGAATAACATATGCTTTCCCCACTGACTTAAAATGCCAATTTTACTATACATGAAATTCCCATATATACCCGGGCCTGTTCTGAAACTCTACATTCATATCCATGACTGTAGATTTGTGATATATGTTGGTATCTAGTAGGATAAACAGAAACATTTCACACAATTTTATTCCCTGAGAGTGGCACTGTTATCAATCCAATCTAGATTAGGTAAATTAACAGGAACAAGTTCAGTTATCCCTTTGATAAATTATCAAAAAATTTAAATATTGGCATACCAGGTATTCTTTCATAGTGTGTATATAGCCATTTAATATGGAGAACTGAAATTTCAATCATGACATTTTGTTTAGTTGTTACAGAACAAAAAGTTATGTGTCATAGTGATTCTATATTGCCTACAAACATGTACATTTTAACAATTGTTTTCTTTATAAAAACTACAAATTCAACGTATTTAATAGATACAGAGGATGTCCAGTTAGCTCTAACATATAAAGAGCTTGGAAGCCATCACTCCCATCCTTACAAGAAAAAGCTAAGCAAATGGAAAAATCAACAATTCTTTTGAACCCATCAGAGAACTGAGGTCTCAGGGTAAACCACCACTCTGAAATCTGGAGAGAGAGGTGAATCCAGAGTCACGGCTGAGATTTGCTTACCTGGAGTGCAAGCTGCTGGAGCCATAAGCTGGTAGCAACACTTAAATGCTAATGTTGACAAATTGCTGGAGTCTGAGTATGGACTAGTGTAAGGGTGAGAAATACTGTCCTCATTGTAAAATACATCCAGAGTGTTTTCCACAACAAAGTCCTCTCTCCAAGGAAAAAGACTTTACCAAAGCCTTATCCCAGCTAGGGAAAGGTACCTTTCTTCTCCAGCCACCTTCTAGCTTCCTGTCTTATCTAAGGGGGAAAAAGTTAAGAAACTCTCAGCCCAGGGATTCAGGCCCATGAAAATACTGAGATTTAGATTATAAATCTAATAAATAAATCTAATAAATTATAATAATAATTTTATTATTATACATGTCCCCTCCTCCACATCGCACTGCCATACCAACAGGGCTCTAGTGTAATTTACAGTGGATTACAGCTGAACGAGTTGCAAGACACAGGCTTTCTCTGAAAAAGGGCACTGAGGGAACTCCACAGTCAAAACGGGAGACAAAAACAAGACCACCAGAGGAACTCGAAGCCTCTGGCACTAACAGCCACAGCAAATATTAAATATAATCCAACTCCTACCTAGATTAACATAAAATTTACACTCAAGGCTTTTAAAATTCAGTTCCTATTACCCAAGAGGCGATGTCTAGCTTTCAACAAATAATTACAAGGCATATTAAGAGGCAAGAAAAAACAAAGTCTGAAGACATAGAAGGATATGCAGATTTTTTTTTTTTTTTTTTTTTTTGAGACAGAGTTTCACTCTTGTTGCCCAGGCTGCAGTGCAATGGTGTGATCTCAGCTCACCGCAACCTCCGTCTTCTGGGTTCAAGTGATTCTTCTGCCTCAACCTCCCAAGTAGCTGGGATTACAGGTGCCCATCACCACGCCTGGTTTATTTTTTGTATTTTTAGTAGAGATGGGGTTTCACCATGTTGGCCAGGCTGGTTTCAAACTCCTGACCTCAGGTGATCCACCCACCTCAGCCTCTCGAGTGAATTTTGTGGGTTTTTTTAAAAAAGGAATTTGTCCATTTACGTTTTTAAGTTTATTGGCATTAAAGTTATCCATAATATCCTTTATTATTTATTTAATAATGTAGGGCCTATAGTGATGTCTCCTGTCATTACTGATATTTGTGCCTTCTCTTTTGTCCATCTGGCCAGAGCTTTAACAGCTTTATTGGTTTTTTTCAAAGAACCAGATTTTTGTTTCATTTTTCCCCATTGTTTTACTGCTATTTCTTTGGTTCCTGTTCTTTTATGATTTCATTTCTTCTCCTTATATTAGCTTTAGTTTGCTCTTCCTTATCAAGTTTCTTAAGTACAGGCTTAGGTCATTGATTTTGAATATTTTTACTTACCTAATATAAGCATTTAATGTTAAGAATTTCCCTCTCTTGGCCAGGCACAGTGGCTCACGCCTGTAATCCCAGCACTTTGGGAGGCTGAGGTGGGCAGATCACTTGAGGCCAAGAGTTCAAGACCAGCCTAGCCAACATGGTGAAACCCCGTCTCTACTAAAAATACAAAAATTAGGTGGGCATGGTGGTGCGCACCTGTAGTCCCAGCTACTCGGGAGGCTGAGGCAGAAGAATCGCTTGAACCTGGAAGGCAGAGGTTGCAGTGAGCTGAGATCATGCCACTGCACCCCAGCCTGGTGACAGAGCGAGATTCTGTCTCAAAAAAATAAATAAAAGAATTTCCCCCTCTATTCCCTCTTTCAGGTCTTTGCTTTGGCAACTATCCTATCCCTCTCCTACGTCATTTTTTCCTTTCTATGGAGTCATTCTTATCTTAACATAAACATGCAGTTACAGTTACAGTCTACATCATAAGGAAAAAAAAAACTCTCTTTCCCCCACATCCTCCTTAGGTTATCATCCCATTGCTCTACAATACCTGTGTTCTCAATGCTGTGTCTACTTCCTTATCTCCTGTTCCGTACAATCCATTCTATTCAGGTGTTCACTCTGATTTCCATCTTGTTTTTATCAAGGTCACCAGCAAGTTCCATCTCTCCATACACAACAATCAATTCTCTCTCCTCTTCTTACCCATTATCCAGCAGCATTTGACACCCTTTCCCCACCGGCTGTCAAGCCACTGCACTCCTCTGGTTTTCCTTTCCTCTTCTCTCCTTTCCAACCTTTCAATTGACTGCCCCAGGGTTCAGTCCTCAGCTATCACCTATCTATATCCACTACCCAGTGCCCGTCATCCACTTCTAAATTTTAAGCATCATCTTAGTAGTCGAGCTATTCTATATTATTCCATAATTTGTAGTGCGTTTTGTAGTTGCCTTGAAATAATACTTAGGTGTTTTAATCTGTGCAGTTAGATTATATGTTTTCCAAGGACAAAGATCCCCACCATCTCGTTCTTTTCCATCCTTTTGAAGTGTCTAAGCAGTATTCCATGCCTGGTAAGCCCTGAATAATCACTGTAAACTCCATCTGATTTTGTGCAAGCTCTAAAAAATGTGTAATTTTACTAGTAGCTAGAAGGATTTACAGTGATCCACACTGAGGCAAAAAGTACCACTTATCAATTAATTGAGCATTAAAGCCAAGATCTGCTTGGGACTCATAATCTATTATGGTCACCTTAGAGTGTATCTAATTCTTCTATTGAGACTGGGACCATAACCTGTCCAGAGGTTCCTTCTATTCAGCATTTTCAAAGAGGTGAAAGTAAAATATGCACTTCTTTCCATTAGAGGTTTCTCATGTGTTGAGGCTGGTCACAGGGAAATCTCCATTCCAACTAAATGCCAAACAAGTAACAATTAAATTAGAACAAAAATTCAGTGTTTAAGGGCCAATGAAATTGTACACGAATCTGGGCTGATAATGGAGGAATGCCCACCTCTTCCACTGGTTTACAGGTTAGAAGCAAAGAGCCCTTGGGACCTGAGAGCGTTTCATCCAATAACGTCATCAACATAGCCTGCAACAGCCTCATTTCAAGCCAGAGTGAACCAGCATCAAATAGTTTTGAGTTTCGTATCATAATCCCCTATGTATCCTGTCTGATGGCGAGGGCCAAGCTCAACCCTTTAGCTGCACTGTCTCCTCACCAAGGGAAAGAAAGAGAAAAGGACTCTATAGGCTACTCAGAATCACCAGGTAAAAGCTAAATTGTACTCTCCTCTTCACCGGACTCCAATCCTCAGCCACTATTATGCAACATTCTTTAAATTCACCATTTTACAATTAGGTGATTTTGCAAAGCAAGCTTCCAGGATCTTTGAGGATTCCCCCGCCTTGGTTTAAGATACCTCAAGGAAATGCTCTACACCAAACTACTCCTAAACACACAGATATGAAATAAGCCTTAGGAGTTTTAAATCAGATAAAGTATTTCTCTTTGAAAAAAGTCTCTGAACTGATCAGTCATAAACAACAGAATGTACATCCAAGTTTCACAAGGAGACAAAACACGGTAGTAACAGATACTAAAGGATACACCATTCCACAGAACAGGAAACACAGGAAATGAGGAGTGCCAGACAATCTTTTTATTGTTCACTGAAAAATGCAGGTCTGCAAAGAGTCAATTGCATTGTATACTGAATGCAAGGTCTGATATTGCAAGTGTATATGACATGGTATAACATATAGAATATTACATATTTTACACAGTGACAGTACCCGCCTCTTCTAAACACTAAAATTTAATAGAATGAAGTAAAAAGCCTGTTAAATAAGAAACAAACACTGCAATCATAAACAAAATGCACTAAGCAAAATACTTTAAAATTGTTGTGTGTGACATCTATCTTGTCTACCTGGAGTTAGGAATGGTGGAGCCCAGAAAAAAACTGAGCTAACAAAAACAGCCAACACCGTCCAGGAACTCTTCCCCGGAATCAGGCCGCTGGTGCCCATCACAGGCTGCCCCCGTCTGGTGACCCAGCCAGGCTTCAGGGCTGCTCGAGGGCCCACACTGAACGCTAACGCCTGTCTGGGGCTGGGCTGAGGTGAATGGGAGGAGTACCAGGTAGGAGGAAGCTTCTCTCCCAACTGCTTATTCTGCATCCATGCTATGGATATGAACACCTAGTGTTTCTGGTGTGAATCTGCCACTCTCCGCAAACATTGAAATGTGATTGAGAAGAAAATGTTAACGCTGGGAACAAAAGCCATTTTCTATGCAGTCTGCAGATATCATCATTAATTCCTTTCATCCATGTTTTCATTAAGATGCTCTAAAAGAGGCTGCTGCTATTATACTGCCAGTCAGGCAGGCCAGGGTAGAGGTAACAAAACTTCTCCAGTTATAACTAGTAATTCAAATGAATCAAAAATAAATATAGCTTACACTAGAGAGCAACACAGTCTCTATTATTCACATGGTAATATATTCAAGAATTGCAACAATATTCACAATTCTCTAAGGTCAACATATTTCCCTCCAAGCAGAAAATCCTGAATGGAAGGGAGTGTATAACATCAATAACTCCTGTTTGTCTCACATATCATCAGGGCTCAGAAAGCTCATTATAGATAACAAATGCAAAAAAAAAAAAAAAAAAGCATTTCAATATATGCACAGCAACAGAGGAAGACTACGCCCTCCCTCTGGGCCTCCTTGGCATAAGGCAAAGCATGGCTATTTGCGACAACAGTGTCTAAGCTGACTCTGGAAAGGCTCATGTTTTAGGAGAAATCAGAATTACAAAGTTCCTTCATTCACAGGTAACAAAGCATTATTAAATAATTTCCTGAACTAAGACAACAGTCTCACCATCAAAGAAAATTTTCTTCTCATCTGAGTTCTTATAAATGAGATTTTACAATATCCAGTTTTAGTTAATATGAAATCATCAGCATACAGAGAACATCAACAAAGCTCAAGATGAGTAAAGCTAATATTCTCAGATTTTCCACACTCTACAGATCAGCAAATATTTTATCAGAATATCCATTTAACACAGTTTTAAGTCCATAATAACCAACTATGTATTTTTCTTATTCAAAGAAGACCATGTTTCGATAAGAATCATCCCAGTTTGATGAGTATCTTATTCCCCTTGATGCTGTACAATAAATGTCACTGTTGAGTCTCTATATCCTTGACTCTTCCAGTCAAAGGAAAATCTTGTATAAAGCTGGAAAACTGCAAACTCCAGCGGAAGCACTAGTGTTAGTGCTGAAGTAAACTTTAGGGGAACAACCACAGTCGCTTATCAGACTGTTTACAGCATTGCTAGAAGCCCTCCTCTTCTTTTATCTCTATTATCTCTATTTTATCTCTAAACATTCTAATATTTTAAACATGGGGGTTTACTGATATCGATAAAGGTCTAGTTCATGAGTAAGGTTTTGGTCTCTGGAATGATGTGTGGCTAGCCCAAAACACTGGCTATGTTAACTTTAAACATGATCATTCTTCTTCCCACCACAATCTGTCAAACCCGCCCATCTGTCCTGCCACTGTCACTCCCCCAGCCCCTCAGGATTGCTGCTCCTGTCTTTTGAATGTTCTACTGCGTGTATGGTATTCACTGAGACATCACTTTAATGTATAGGTCATTTGCATTTCACACCACCAGCTCCCCAAAAGACATCAACTGGGAACAATTTCTAATAGTAAAGGCACGATTTGCCAGCATTTTCCCTTTATAAAGGAAATCAAAGGGCCTGTTTGGAAGCTTGAAAGAACACCTTGGGTATTCCTGTAAAGGGAACGCTGTATCTGCTACCAAAACCCAGAGACACTGACTAGATCTAAAGATCATATGGATTATGCAATAGTGTGAGATTTGGCAGTTTAAGATCTATTTCCAATATTACATTAAACCATTTGGGTGAAACTGTTGTTAGTATCACAGGAGCAAATGAAAAGTGTCAACAACACCCTTTTGGCTTATTTCCTTGTGCTTCTGGTTATACTTCCACCAGCTCCAGTGAAGCCTGTCCCAGGGCACATCACTCAGCTCCCTGCACAGCTGCTCAGAGAGAAAACAATGCACTTCACCTCAACTAGTCCAGCAACTGGCACTCAGATGGTGAACGCTGCAGCCAACGGCCTTGGGGCAGAGCCCATGGAAAGCTTTAAACAGGCTTATAGACATTGCATAAAAATTCCTGATTTTAAAATACCTTCCCAAGGAAGTCAGAAAACAATCATTTTTAGTTAATAAAATGTAATCTATACTCAAAAACAATGTAATGCCTCAGAAAGCAAAACCTGGAATGGAAGAACTTCAGAAAAATACGGCTTAATCTGTATCTCACTTTGGCTAAGTTATCATAGTCAGCGTAATTTATTATTGCATTTAGAAGCCCAACCTACCGTGTTCTCCTAAGATGGTGAAGTACACGAAAACAGTGAACAGGGGTGATAGCCCTTTAGCCTTTTGTGACTTCGGAACTTAGGAAGATAAAAGATAACCAGGATTTGACATTCAGATACTTACTTGCTCAGCACAAGTTGAGTTAGGAGACAGTTAAACACCAGATTCTCATTCACTTACGGTGTTCTCAGGAAGCTCCTATTTGGATACCAAACCAGTGGGTCTCTACCTGGCTGCACATCAGAATCACCTGGGAAGCATTTAAAACTCACCACGTGCCCAGGCCAATTAGCTCTGGAAGGTGGAGCCCAGAATCAGTTGGCTTTACGCTGTCCCAGGTGATTCTCGTGCAGCCAGGATGCACACCACTGAGCACCCCTTTCGGAGAGCAGTTGCGTGAAAGCCAAGTGAATGGAACGCATATCTGGATAGTTTTATTTCTTTCTCAATTCCACCAGAAAAAGGGATTTTCAGAAAAAGGCACAGTTGTGCTTCCTCTAAAGATGTAGTCTGCGGTCTGGGAAGTGCTGGTTCCCCGAGGTTATCTGGAGCGCTGGTTGTAAAGAAGAAAGTCCTTGTCTTGGCAGAGTAGGCAGAGTTTCAGGCTTCGGCAGCTGCCTCCCGCAGCTAAGAATGCCCAGGTGCCCATGAGCACCAGGATTATAAATGCTGACGCCAGGTTTATTCCATAATAAGAACTTATGAAGGTCTGCAAAAGAAAAATAAATCAGCTTGGGTAATAACAGCAAGCTTATTAAACATGTGGAATAACCAAACATAAAGGGAAGCATGGAATACTTTCAAGAACTTGGGTGTGTTTCACCAAACATATGATGTGTGTCACGCATTAAGGCCCCGAGGCATGTAGAACTAAGCTGGTCAACAGATATTGTTGGTCCCGTGCTTTGCTGTATTCAGATGGTAACCCTAGAAGGCAGTCATTAGGCAGAACCTAATGGAATATACAATACAAGATGCATGTCATGTAACTAGTTTCTATTCATTTCTGTGTTAAATTGGTTCTTAGAATTTGCAAGAAAGTGAGACAAGTCCAAATTACTTTGGTATGAATCCTTAGTACTCAAGGGAACATGAGGGAATAGTCTTTTTCAGTTGCACAATTGCTGTGGATTCCAAAAGTGTATTCATTTAAAGAACACTAATGGAATGCTGAGAGGTACTGTCTACACCTTGGTGAGACCAAAGTTTCTATCTTAATGGAGGTTCTGTACTAGTAAGGGAGGCAGGTAATGAATGAAGAAACAATTAGTTACAAATTGTGATGAATGCTAAGACAGCATAATTATAATTGCAATGAGGCTAGGATGGGTAAAAACAAGGTGATCTCCTTGTTTTTACTCATCAAAGAAGGCCTGAAGAAAGTGGTAGATTTTACAGGTAGCACCTTATGCAGAAAGACTGCTCTTCTCAAGAGGCCTCCGTGGGCATGGCAGGCATTGAGCATTTGCTAGATTATTCTTCACAATAATTCTATACCTCAAATCCACTGAATTTTAACTCATTTTACAGAGTGCTACACTCTTTTGTATTGCTCTTTTCTTCTTTAAAAAACATTTTTCCTCTTTTAAACAATTACAAAAGCAATACATGATTGTTGTAGAAAATTACAACCCAAAAATGAGAAAAATAGAACAAATTTTAAAACTTAAAATTCAGCTAGGTTAATATTTATTAAAAAGCTCAAAAAGTGAAACCAAAAAGAGAAAAACTGATCAGACTATATAAAATTAAGAACTTTTGTTCATCAAAAGACATTAAGAGAATGTAAAGACAAACCATGCCACAGAAGTTATTTGCAATACATACATCTGACAAAAGATTTTTTTCTTTTACAGAAAACATAAAGAACTCCTAAAAATCAAAAGGAAAATAGATAGGCATAAGATTTGAACAGGCACTTCCAAAAGAATTATCCGAATGGCCAACAAACATCTGAAGACTTGCTCAACCTTATTTTCCCGGTGTGAACACACCTGTGTAACTAGCACCTAGATGAAAATCAAAACATTCTCAGCCCCCAGAAGCCTCTCTGATTCCACCAGTCACTGCCCCCACTAAGGGTGACCATGACGCTGACTTCAACACCACAGCTTGGTGCTGCCTTTTGGTATTTCTGTCAACGGAGCCACACAACATGTGGCTCAACCTATTAATCATCAGGGAAATGTAAATGAAAACTTTTACTATAATTTATCAATTTATGTATTTATGATACCATGACATACCCAGCAGGATGACCAAAAATAAAGAGAATGCAGTGAGGAGGTGGAGGAACCACAACTTGTAAATTGATGGTAGAGTGTAAGGTGATACAATCACTCTGAAAATTGAGTGGTATGAACAGTCAACACATGTACACCCCATGACCCAGCAGTCCCACTCCTAGGCATATACCCAAAAGAAGTGTGTGTGTGTGTGTGTGTGTGTGTTGTGTGTGTGTGTTCACCAAGAGATATACATTAGAACATTCATAGCAGTACCATTCACAATAGTTAAAAATGAGAAAGCCAGGTGTGGTGGCTCACGCCTGTAATCCCAACACTTTGAGTGGCTGAGGCAGGAAAATCACTTGAGCCCAGGAGCTCGAAGCCAGCCTGAGCAACATAGAGCTCATCTCTACAAAAAAATTTAAAAGTTAGCCAGGCATGACGGCACATGCCCATAGTCCCAGCTACTTGGAAGGGTGCGGTGGGAGAATCACTTGAGCCCAGGAGGTCGAGGCTGCAATGAGCCATGATCGTGCCACCGCACTCCAGCCTGGGCAACAGGGCAAGACTCCATCTCAAACTAGAAACAACATCAATGCCTCTCTGCTGTCAAATGGGTAAATTATGGTATAGACACACGGTAGAATACTATACAGCAATGAGTGAGACATCTATAGTGATGTGAAGATGAATCCCACAAACATGCTGAGCAAGAGGAGCCAGACACAAGAGCAAACGTTGTGTGATTCCATTGACAGAAATACCAAAAGGCAGCACCAAGCTGTGGTGTTGAAGTCAGCGTCATGGTCACCCTCAGTGGGGGCAGTGACTGGTGGAACAGGGAGGCTCCTGGAGGCTGAGAATGTTTTGATTTTCATCTAGGTGCTAGTTACACAGGTGTGTTCACACTGTGAAAATTCATCAAGATGTATACTTCTGATTTGTGTGCTTTTCTGTAGGTGTGTTATTTTAATAAAACAATTATGTAATCATTCTCTGAAATCTGCCACTGACAGAGAACTACTATGAACATTTTGGTATATACTTTTCAAACTTCCTAGGTTCTTTCCTTTTAATCATTAAAAAGAATAGTATCAACTATTCAATATACACCAACATTTACTGGCCACCTACTATGTGCCATGAATTGAGGATACGAAGATTGAAGATAAGGCCCCATCCTTGATTATCAAACTCTAATTAGAAAGAGAGAGAGATAAAAACTATATTAAATAAAATATGCTAGCCAAGGACATGTGTTATACGAGAGCTAGGAATAAGGTCCAGTCATGGTGCCGAGTCTGGAATATGCAACTTTTCCACGCAGCTGTCACAGAGAATGAACAGTTTTCCAAACTGACCTAGGTTAGGGAGAGACAAATCACTGCAAATAAACAGCAGGGAAAAAAATATTTTAATAAGACACACCAAAAAATTAAAAGTGGTGGTCTTTTTGTGGTAAGACTTAGATGACTCATTCATTCACTTAAATGGCTTTTCTGAATTTCCTCATGTTCTCATGAGCATGTATTTCATCTAGAGTAGAATTTACCATTTTAGATACATAGACTTGAGTACCAGAATACAGTCTGAGCACGGCGGCAACACTCACCTGGGCTGACACCAGCAGGTGGGTCAAGAGAACGATAAGGAGGATGCCCCACTTTTTCTTCTCACAGCCATCAAAAAATACAATGCCCCAGAACACATGCAGCAAGATGATGACCAGCGTCATGAAAGCTGAAAGACAGCCAACCATTAGTGTCACTCCTACAGACATCAGAGCCACTGAGGGCCCTGGCACTGTGCACGGGCTCTCAGGGTGTCCACCACACCTCAGCGAGAGAGTTTACCACCACCTGACAGAAACAGGGCCTTGACACACTCAAAAAGCAACACTGCGGAACAGGAGACTGACCGCCACAGCTTCTTGTCTAGAATGTAAACCTGTTCAATAGAAGGTCACCTGAGATCTGGCTTTCAGGCAGCTTCCCTGAGGAATGCAGTAAAATTACTGTGATGTCCAGCCAGCTTTCCCCATGCTCATTTGAGCCTTCTGCACGAGTAAAGAGAGACTTCAATGAAAAGGAGTATCTTCTGTTTAAACAAGGCTCCTCACTAAAGTGGAATTTTTCCTCGGATCCTTTTGAAAAAGACCAATGGAAAAATATTAAAATCATGGCCAGGCGCTCTGGCTCATGCCTGTAATCCCAGCACTTTGGGAGGCCGAGGCGGGCAGATCACTTGAGGTCAGGAGTTTGAGACCAGCCTGGCCAACATGGTGAAACCCCAGCTCTACTAAAAATACAAAAATTAGCCAGGCATGGTGGCACGTGCCTGTAATCCCAACTATTCGGGAGGCTCAGGCAGGAGAATTACTTGAACCGAGGAGGCGGAGGTTGCAGTGAGCTGAGATCATGCCACTGTACTCCAGCCTAGGCAACAGAGTAAAAAAAAAAAAAAAAAAAAAAAAAAAAAGAAGAAGAAGAAGAAAGAAAAGAAAAATATTTAAAATCACAGTAATTATCTACAATGCTTCTTAAGCAACTGGCACTGAATTTGATCAGCACCACCAGGTTTTTTCTGGGGAACACTACCTCTGTGTGGGATAACAGTCTTTATTTAAAGTGGGCAAGCCCTATATATTCTGCAAAGGTTAACATGGAAAATAAAAAGGCATCTAGATTTCCTCTTTCAACCACATAATAAGAAATCATTAACACCCACCAGACTGGCAAAAATTCAAGTCTGACAACTCTCTTTCATACTGCTGATAGGAAAACAGTCTAGCATTACAAATTAAAGAGGAATTTGCATTCTCTATTTCACTCCAGCAATTCTGCAGCTAGAGCTACACTCTGAAGCAATTAGTTCTGAAATTAATAGATCACCTGCACCTGGGAACTTGTTAGAACTCCAAATTATGGGGACCCACCCCGCACTTCCTGAATCAGAAACAATGGGGTGGGAGCCCAGCAATCCGTGTTTAAACAGCCCTCCAGGTGATTCTGAGGCACGGTCAAGTTTCAGAGCCATTGCTCTAGAGAAACGTACACATCTGCACAAGGAGCATATATAAGTTTAAGTCAGCACTGTCTGTAATAATGAAATATGTCCATCATTACCAGAATGGATAAATAAATCATGCTCTATTCACACAATGGAATACTATATGGTCTACAATATAAATGATCTCAAGAATCTAATGTTATATAGAAAAGAAATGCGTATCGTGAAAAAATGCGTATTATTTCGTTGATATGAATTCTAAAACATGCAAAACTAAAAGACGTAACTGTTGTGATTAAAGAAAGCTGTTATATCTGGTGTAAACGTGTAATCATTTCAGTAAACGGTGGTAGATATTTTAACTAAAGTAGAAGAGAAACAGTTTCCAAAGTTTTGACGCTATGGCAGATGAAGCTAAAGTGATGTATTTTAACCCTGGTGATGACCCTGGAAAAGGAAGCCTCCCTGGAGAGAGATGCTTGGTGACAGCGGGGAGCTGAGACCACTGAAGATGCCCAGGAGTGCAATTTAAGTTTTAAAGTTTTTGTGTCAGAAAAGATCAAGGCAGAAACTGACACAAATGGAAACACTGATTTTTTAAAGAAATCATAAAGTGTTCATACTCTAAGAGTTTTTCAGAATCTAGATGACAATCAAATGTCAAGAGAAAGCAATGACACCATTAAGGTGTCATCTGTTTGGCAGCTTATGTTTGCCATTCTTTCTGAATATTGATGTTACCAGGGCAGCCCTGATGAAATAACCGGGAAAGGTCCTTAGTTCTTGTTTTTGTTTTTTTTAACTGTTTTTCTTTAGTTCCTTTATCTATAGGCACAGCTGCTTAAAGAAACCAAATGGCTTGAGATGGCACCAGAGCTTCTTGACCCCTGACCAGATACCATAGGAAGACCTCGCAAAACCAGCACAAACTGGAATAGGTGACTCCTATTTGCATTTAGATCATCAGCATATCTTTACAATGCTAAAACTCCCTCCCCTGAAAGAAAATCCCTGCCATTTCATGCACATATAATATATGAAGGCATATGTTCATGAATAGCACCTTCATGTCTGGAGTCCCATCCCACACATGCTAACATTCCTTTCCCGCCCCACACCTAGTCCCCCTATGCCTTCTGCTGCGTGAGGAGAAAGTACATTTAGCGCAAGAGCTCACCTTCTCCATTCTCTGGCCAGGGAATAAAACCTGATTGCCTTTTCCAATTGGATGTTCTTTCTTTGCGACCAATACTGAGTGGGGAAAGAAGTGTTTACCAGTGACACTGAGTCACAATTATGCTCCTATAGTCAAGGCCTACAGCTCATTTAAAAATGCTCTCACGGGTTGGGCGCAGTGGCTCACGCCTGTAATCCCAGCACTTTGGGAGGCCGAGGCAGGAGGATCATGAGGTCAGGAGATCGAGACCACCCTGGCTAACACAGTGAAACCCCGTCTGTACTAAAAATACAAAACATTAGCCGGGCGTGGTGGTGGGCGCTTGTAGTCCCAGCTGCTCGGGAGGCTGAGGCAGGAGAATGGCGTGAACCCGGGAGGCGGAGCTTGCAGTGAGCCGAGATAGTGCCACTGCACTCCAGCCTGGGCGACAGAGCAAGACTCCATCTCAAAAACAAAACAAAACAAAAACAACAACAACAAAAATTCTCTCACTTACAGAAGTTTCAGTCTATTCTTGTCCAAAAGAGCATTACTGTGAGTTTTAGGCAAGCATCCTCAAGACATCATTAGCCCTGACCTTTTTCCAAATTCTAGGTCCACATTTCTTGGTCCTTCTTACTAAGAAGTCTGATGGATTGACTTTGCCTCCAAAGTCAAGTCCATACACCTCAGACTAGCATTCAAGGACCTCTACAATCTACACCCCAATTACCTTGACACCATATTCTCTACTAATCTTCAACTGCATCCTATGGAAGAAAACCAGAACTCTTCTTCACTCTGTCTATACCTCTGGTTTTCTTTTTTATTTTTAAATAGATTATCCCTTTTGTCTGAAGACTCTGCCCCTCAGCACCACCCCTCTCCATTTCACCACATCTGAATCTTACTTTTATTTACAATCCAGTTCAAATGCCACCTCTCCTCAGTAAATTATTTCCTAACATCTACCCTCCTCCTATTTTTTTTTTTTTTTTTACATTCAACACAATCTACTGAGCATCTAGACAGCCTGGCCTGAAGGTTATATATATTATCTTTAGAGTCGGACGGTTCTGAGTTAGAATCCCAGCTCCACTGTGTGGCTTTGGACAAGCTATTTAAACTCTCTGAGCTTCCATTTCCTTTATTTTTAAAATGGGGATAATACCACATAGGGCTGTTACAAGGAAAAACAGTGCTTGGCAAACCACAACTTTTTAATATGTGGTAGCTACCGTGTGCTATGGTCTACAGATTCAAAGACGAATAAGCCAGGGTTCTCAGTGAGTTGTACTATCACATGGGAAAGTGAGACAGCAGCCAGCAATGACCACTTATATCCAAGTCTCCTGGGTACCTGACTATGTATTAAAAATGCATTCCTGGCTAGGCACAGTGGCTTACTCCTATAATCCCAGCACCTGGGAGGCTGAGGTGGGCGGACCACTTGAGCCCAGGAGTTCGAAACCAGCTTAGGCAACATAAGGAGACCCTGTCTCTACGACAAATACAAAAATTAGCCAGGTGTGGTATTGTGCGGCTGTTGTCTCAGCTACTCAGGAGGCTGACGTGGGAGGATTACCTGAGGCCAGGGAGGTTGAGGCTACAGTGAGCCATGATCGCACCACTGCACTCCAGCCTGGGTGACAGAGCTAGACCCTGTCTCAAAAAAATAAATAAAAAATAAAAACAAAAATGCATTTCTCTTCATTCTTGTAGATTATTTCTTCCTCTGACTTTGTATTACTCTTACATTTATTTTCTTCCTCCCCTCTTTCATCAATCCACATAAAAAGTATGTATGCAGTGGCCAATATGGGCCAGGCACTTTCTAGCCACTGGGACTATTACAACACATGAAACACAGTCTCATAGAACCTTTCCTCATCCTTTCAGTTTACCATTTTATTAACACAATATCTAGAGGAGATCCCTTGGACATGTATTAAAATACTGTGCTATGTTCATACTCAGCTCATTTATGCAGCCAGCACTCGTTTCTGGGTGGCTTTGATGGTCATCACAGCCTTCACTATCACGATGTGCTACGTTAGAATGCTGGGATTTACTCTTTCTTCCCTCTGCAGTTGGTTAAGAGGTCCAACAGAAACAGACACGGATATCTGCATTATTCTGCCACACACATGTGGCTACAGCTACATACATCCTATTTAAATCCTTCTCATTAGTAAAAGGAACAAATTCCAGCTAGTAATGAAAATTTGCTAATAGTATCTCTAGAGTACAACCTTTTAATTACTAAACCTTTCTCAGTTAATGCTCCTAAATATAAAATTCTAAAAGTCCTTCAGTAAATCTAACCCCCAAATTTGCTTTGTTCTAATATTCTTTTTTTTTTTCTGAGACAGGGTCTCAACTCTGTCACCCAGACTGGAGTGCAATGGTGTGATCATGGCTCACTACAGCCTCGACCTCCTGGGGCTCAGGTAATCCTCCCACCTCAGCCTCCTGAGTAGCTGGGACTACAGGTGTGCACCATCAGGCCCGACTAATTTTTTCTGTTTTAAGTGGAGATAGGGTTTTGCCATGTTGCCCAGGCTGGTCTCAAACTCCTGGGTTCAGGCAATCTGCCCACCTCAACTTCCCAAAGTGCTGGAATTACAGGCTTGAGCCATAATGCCCAGCCTGTTCTAATATTCTTAAGCCAAAAAAACTTCCCTAACTTAACCATAAGAATATCAATGTTAGTTTATAACCCAGATTAATAAAAGGAGCTTCCATAATTTTCATATGTTGTAATACATTAATCAGAAAGCGGAATAATTCTAACAAGTACTGTATATCAGTTTGTGACGACTGTAACTGTCTAGTCGATAATGGACTTCCTCTTCTAATAATCTTCTAAGTCAAAGTATCTTGGTAGTGAATATTTCTAACCTATTTCTAAGCAAAATGTTTCAGTGTTATCTTCAAGAAACAACATTTATGGCCGGGCGGGGTGGCTCACACCTGGGAGGCCAAAGCAGGCAGATCACCAGGTCAGGAGATCAAGACCATCCTGGCCTACATGGTGAAACCCCATCTCTCCTAAAAAATACAAAAAATTAGCCAGGCGAGGTGGCACACGCCTGTAGTCCCAGCTACTCGGGAGGCTGAGGCAGGAGAATCGCTTGAATCCAGGAGGCAGAGGTTGCAGTGAGCCAAGATGGCACCACTGCATTCCAGCCTGGGCGACAGAGCGAGACTCCGTCTCAAAAAAAAAGAAACAACATTTACTGTTTGGCTCCTTCACCCTTCCTGAATATACCCCAAATGCTCTAACACACAGATTCATAAGCACCCTCATTTTCACACATGTTCCTTTCCCTCATTCCTGATACCTATTTTTCTGTCCTTGCAAAGCTAATGGCCTAAGACAGCAATTGCGTCTAATACTGGCTTCCTGCCAGCATAGAAATTGCCATCACCTGGCTTCCCCTAACACGGGCAGGGTATCTCTAACTAGGTCAGAGCAAGCCAAAGGCTGCTGCTGGGTGGTGGCAGCCACAGACACAGGAGGACTTCCCAAGGCCAAAGCTCAGCCGCAGCTGAGAGACTGTGCATTGCTGATAAAGGCTGGGCTCAGCTGGAAAACTCTGCTGCAAGTTCCTGGGGTGGGCTCTGTGTGGCTCTGGGTATATTCATTCAAGGGTCCAGGCTAAGTGGGCATTAAGTTTCCAAGGTATCTTCTTCTCATGGCACCAGAGTCCAAGAAGGAAGGTCCAATCATGCAAATATTTTTTAAGCCTCTAACTTACATCATAACCACTAATTGGCCAATTCAAGTCACATGACTGAGCTCAAAGTCAAAGGGTGGAAAAGAACATTCCAGCCACCACGAGACTTATTACAGGAAATGACAAATTGGGACAAAAACAATCTCCCACATTCCTCTTTTATTTTCTTTAAGCTCAATATTTTTCTTTCTTCAGTCATAACCCACAGGCCATGGCTTCTAGATCTTCTACCATACTGACAACATTCTTTCTATATGAATTTTACTTCTTCAGTATTCCTGTTAAATCACAATGCTTGGAACAATACAACACTCCACATGTGGTCTGACCCATATTGGTTTTCCCCTTGTGAAAGGTTTAGTGGCTAAAAAGTTTAAAAGCTTGCCTAGGTTTTAAGCGCACTGTCTAGAAAATATAATAGAAATGAAATGGTCTGGGGAATTTTTAAAAATAAAATGATCAGCTGTTCTTTTTTACTAGTAGCTAAAAGACATTTTTAGCTAGTACTAGCTAAAGACATTTTTTCTTCTAAAGCATAAGGGAGGCAATTCGGAATGAAAAACCCAGATTCTATATAACACTAGCAAAATTATCTTCTCTCTGAATTCTGTTTTCTCATCTCAAGCGCTAAATTCTCCACCTTAATAATATTCTTAGGCCAGTTTAGAGCTTATAAGCACTTAAATACACATTCTCTAAATTAATTTCATTTAATTCTCAACAACTCTTAGCTAGGCATTATTTCTGCCCTTCCTGAAAGATCAGGAAATTGAAGATTAGATGGAAGGACAAGACTTCCTTTGCCCTGTGAACAATGCTGCTCTTAACCTCCAGGCCTGGAGGAAAGAGGCCTCTTCCCTCTGCCTGGAACATCTCTCCCTGACAACTCCTTTCTTTGCCTGCCTAGCTATTATTCACCCTTTAAGTAAATCTCTACTCGTTATGGCACTTCCTCCATAAGCCGTGCCTGGCTTTCATTTTTCTGTAAGTTATTTATTGAGTGCCATCTAGAAATAAAGGACTCCACAAGATGCCAAGGACACAGCAGTGAACAATACAGATGTTGTTCTTGCACTTGCATGGCATAGCACCCGACTGGAGAGAAAAGACATTCAACAAATAACTATACCATTACTTAATCACGCCTGTGATAAATGCTGCAAAGCCAAGGTACTGTGGCCTGGGAGCATGGGTTACAGCCTGTCCTTTGTGCCCTGTGGCTCTTCCTCATTTCCCTGTAGCATTGATTATGCTTTACTGTAATTAGCCATTTGTCTTTATTCCCCACTAAGAATGGAAGTTATGAATGGTAACTGGGCTCTATTTTCATAGCTTTGTATAACTCCTTTAGACTAAAAACACTTAATAATTATGTATGGAATGAGTGATTCAATAATCAAATGGACTTGCCCAAAATACTAAATTAATGAGCCAGGATAAGATTCGAACCTAGGATTCCAATTCCCATACTTTTGTCTCTACACAAAATTACCAAGAACGGGTAATGATTCTAGTAAAATTTAATGCTAGCCTACAACATAACCACAAATAAAAAAGAAGTAACCTATACATAAACTTTATTTATAAACTATGCCTGTTTGTAACATAAGAGCCTATGTACATACAGGTATCATATAGTATGGATCTTATTAACACATACTAATATAGACAGATATATACTACAGGCTGAATATCCCTTATCTGAAATGTTTGGGACCAGAAGTGTTTCAAATTTTGAAATATTTGTGCATCTATATATATAAAACGAGATATTTAGGGGATAAGACTCAAGTTTAAACATGAAATTCTTTTTTTTTTCTCTTGAAACAGAGTATCCCTCTGTTACTCAGGCTGGACTGCAGTGGGACGATCACAGCTCACTGCAGTCTCAACCTCCTGGGCTCAAATGATTCTCCCACCTCGGCCTCCTGAGTAGCTGGGACCATGGGTGGGCACCACCACACCCAGCTGAATTTTTTAATTTTTAGTAGAGACAAGGTCTCGCTATATTGCCCAGGCTGGTCTCACTCCTGAGCTCAAGTGATTCTCCTGCCTTGGCTTCCCAAAGTGTTGGGATTATAGGCATGAGCCACCACACCTGGCCAAAACATGAAATTCATTTACATTTCATATATATCTGATACATACAGACTGAAGGTAATTTTACACAATATTTTTAATAATTTTGTGCATGAAACAGTTTTTTCTTGTTCTGTCTGTGACCCACCACACAAGGTCAGGTGTGAAATTTCCTACTTGTGGCGTCATGTCGGTGAAGGAAGTTCTGGATGTTGGAGCATTTTTGGATTTTGGATTTTTGGATTAAAAATGCTCAATCTGTAATTAGTGACCCTACATTCCTTATTTATTCTGATTATTATTTAGGCATTTGTAATGGAGTATGCTAAACATATAAAGTTACGGATTTACCTGGCAAAAATGAGTTGTGTCTAAATAAATGGTAATTACAAGTAGTTATAAATAACATAAATACAACAAATATAAATTTGGGGATCTTATTTTTAAATGTAATAAAAATTAATTTCTTAAATTTGTAATTCAAAGTTTATGCTTCAAAGAATGATGTTATAACAGTAAGAAACTTGCACATGATAAAACAACACTGTTCTTTCATTCTATAGATACAAATTTATAACATAGTCAGTCTGCCATGCTAACTTGGCTAAAGACATTAAGATAGCTTATTGAATATTGAATTTTTCCTTTAATTCCTAGAAATTACAAATACAATCCCCAAATTGGTACTGAATCTTTCTTTTACTACCAAAAGAATCATTTTAAACATCTTATGAAAACACCCTAGGTCACTAAAGGGAATTAGCACCATCTAGTGAAAAAAGCTGGCAAAACTTGTATATCAAAAGAAAACTCCTGTAGCAGGGAGACAGAGCTGTGCTAACTGTATATGAAAACAGAAAACAAACTGTAGCACTAACACCCCTTACGATTATGTTTTATTACTTTTTATCGGGTTCTAACAGACTTTACTAATATTACATTTGTTTTAAAGACCTAACACTCAGTATAATCAAACATTAACACATTTGCCAGAAATATGCCAATGATGAAATGTTCAAAAGAAAGATAATTTGCTATGCTGGAAGCACCATTAAATAAGTATGACCCATGAACACACTTTCTCGTCCTCTAACTTGCAGCCAGATTTAAAGAGCCTTGACTTTATCCTGTAAGCCCTGAAAAGCCAAACCATTTTTGCAGCAGGGAAGATTAGTTAGGTAGTTGCATACAGGATTCACATGGATAGTGTGTCAAGGAAAGACTAACCAGTTGAGGGCAGATGATGGTAAGCCAGAGAGGAGATGTCAAGGCCTGAACTGAAATGGAAACAAAGGGTCTACTGGGAATGGTGAATGAGTGTCCAATGGGCTTGGGGATCACTATGACATTCAGCATGCCTCTAAACTACTGCAGAAATTTTTAAAAATTGGTCATACCTCTTTATATCTTTTCTATTATTACCTTACACTGTTACTGGAATGCTTATTCACTTTTTTTTCTCTTATTCCCTTATTAGAAGATAAGCTCCCTGAGGAGCTTTAGCATAGATGTTATTAAAAGAATATACAAATCATGATGTGAACTCAGTTATTTCAATGGCATAACTGTTGTGGAAATGACTAAAAATACAGTGGGTGTTCTCCCCCTATTTTTAAAAGAGTTTTCTTGTGGAACTTAGAAGAAATCTATGTTAATTATGTACACTACCAACTCTCAAATTTGTGATCACTGCATCATGATGACAATTTTTAGCTCGTGGACGAAAAAGCAACTTGAAATGAGTTGGTCCTTTTAGCTGCATCATTTGGATGAAATGATCAACTCATCTATTATCCCATTTTTCCTCTCAATTTCAGATTAAATTTTACTGCCTATTCCCACAAAAGGCACCACAATGACAATTACAGATTAGGGCTTCTACTGAAGATAACATAAAATCGTAAAAACCAAAAAGAGCACATGGCCTTTAAAAATTCACTTCTAACATTTCAACTATACAGCAACATTGTTAGTAGAGCAAAATAAAAATAAATTTTACACAAGCTAAACTCCACTCTAAAATTCTAAAACACTCTAACCAAAATTTTTATTTTCCTAAGTCTTTTACTTCACAGTGCCTCAGAGTATTTCGCCTTTAAAAGACATAACATAAATTCGAATTCACTGGAATTCCTAAGCCAGTGAACTCCAATAAGAATGATCATTTAGACTAGAAGGACTAGAAGCCTGAATGTTGACAGCTATGAGACACATACCTGAATAAAGGAAGAATTGAGGAGAATCTCCATGAATGCCCACTGTGCCTGGCCCCAAGGAGTCAGATAGGGTATTCACAAAGGAAAATACTCCACTCATGATTCCAAAGCCCAAGCCAGAAACTAAACAGGAAGAAAAACACTGTTAACTCTTTTCCTTTCAAGATTTCAAGTCAAATTTCCAAGGACTAGTTAATACAAAGTGTGTTGGAGGGGAAAGGGTGCTTATGTTCTTCCTGAAGCAGCAGACAGCTGGCTCTGGAGAGGCATGTGCTTGGCTAAATGATGAATCAGAGAGGGAAGGGGTAAGAGGAAAGGAAATGAATGGCAGAATGCAGCAGAGTAATAAAAAGGGGAGAAAAGGGTCTAGAAAGACACAGAAGAAATAGGTGAGACAGAGGATACAACACCAAAACTCTGGCTTACTTTATGATAACAGAGTCTACAGAGTTATGTTTGATGGCTTAGAACTGAAATTGAGTGTAAAGGGGAACTGTGTATTCCTGAGCCCAACTGGGGAACCTAGATCCAATCTTAAACATAATTCTCAAAGTATAATATGCAGACATATTAACCGCTTTAATATGAAGAGTACTCCTAGAACAGCCAAAGTAAGATTCGGAGAAAGTAACAGTTTCATCATCTAGAAAATCTTAGTTAACTAGGGTACATACACATTAAAAATCTAACTTTCAAACCTGGTTAATATACAATGGACATACAGGTAAGGGTCACTTGCAATCACTTTCATTTACAAGAGGAACCTGGAAGACGGGGATAATAAGCAAATATGTACACCAATAGGCCAAGGCAGTAATAAAAAACTACTTGAAATCTACAAAGATACAAAAGATACAAACGACTTTTATGCCAAGTCTGATTTTTTTCCTTAATGAAACCATGCGGTTCTAACTTACCATAGGCCAGCAGTCGCATAGAGGGCGCTGTCTCACCTGGGTTTATACTCTTCAAACCCTCACTGGCTTTTCTAAAATAAAACCACACATGTAATTAAGAAGAAAAAAAAAAAACAGAAAGCACAATATATCAGGAAAGTCCAACAAGACACTTCAAACCCAGATACTCACTGAGGCTTTGCATCAGGTTATACTCTAAATCTGTTATTTATTTAAACAAAACTCAGCAAATTTTCAATGAACTAAAATCAACCAAAATTGCTAATTTTTACCTTTTGACATTCGCATAAAATAATAAGAAAAATATAAGTAAACAAGTCGCCAGGAATTGAATTTAAAAAGATAAAAACCACAACACTTTCAACTGCTTTCTGAACTCGGCAAATATTTAATTCAATATCCTATGGGATCTACCACTGATTTTTTTCCCCTTCCCAAAGTACTATATCGTTATTCCTGCTTTGTTGGCACTTTGTTCTATCTTCCACCAGGACTATACTTGCTCTGCCACCCTCCCTTGCACCTTCTACTCTGTAGAACCTAAACTACACTCACCCTTCAGAGTCCACTTCAGGCAGCGATTTGTTAAAGAAGCTGCCTACCAATGGTTTGTAATCACTAATCTCTCCTTATTCTTAAATCCTATAATACTGATGGTCTGGACTCTCACATGAGTATTTAATCAAATGATCTTCTGATTCTAAAACGTTTTACATATTTGTTTTCTATCACCAATAAGGCTTCAAGGGAGAAAATGATCTGATACTTTCGTTGTATCTTGCAGAATAAAATGCTACCCTCAGAATAGGAGATAAATGAACCCTTGAATGAAAGAACAGAATACTGCTCAAGAGAAAATAATCTTCAGCCGAGCATGGTGGCTTAGCACTTTGGGAGGCCAAGGCAGGAGGATCACTTGCATCCAGGAGTTCGAGACCAGCCTGGACCACACAGCGAGATCCTGTCTCTATAAAAAAATAAAATAAAATAAAATAAAATAAAGAAGTGATCTTCAGAGTGATCTTATGCATGCTTCTGTTGTGGCCAATTTATAAGCTTACCATGAGTGCCATGCAGATTTGTTAGGAATGCTAGGTGTGGCTGGTCAATTCTACTAGCATCACTATTACTAATTCTTGTTGGCGAGAAAACTCTGCAATAATGTAAGAGCCTGATTCAAAGAATATTTAAATTATATTTACTATAAAGTATATTTATTAAGGCAACAAAAGAACCAAAACATTTTAAAAATGATTTGTTAGCAAATGTTGAAACAAGACAGGTTAACTCTAAGAATAGACAATTAAATTAAGCAGAACATACTTTCTGGGCATTGTGTTATTTTAAATTTCAGGGTATGGATATTCATTATAGTCAGCTTATTCTTTACATAAATATAAATATCATTGATTACATTAAATTAAGGCAATGTAGAATTCAACCAAAATAGGGACAAGCCTAGTGAAGGCGGTGCTTTTCTAGACTCAAAAGAAACAATCTGCCATTTTGGTGCTCTCCATCTGGAAGCGTTTGGTAGTGAGGACATGAGCCAGAAATTTAAGTGACCATCTTCTTTCTCTGAAGCAGTAACCAACTAAAATGTCCAATTTTCCTAAATAAAATAAACTTACCTCTCATAGTGATATTGTTAAAAGTGAATTAAAGCTTATGGGACACATACATAGTAAAAATCTCTGTCAACAAATATATCAATATAGTAGAATCAAAAAATTTGGGAGGATTTCTGTTTTCTATAAATTCCTCGATAATAAATAAAAGACTTGTGTCCATGTGGACACAAAGAAGGGAACAACAGGCCTAGTTTAGACTAGAGTGGGAGAAGGGAGAGGATCACAATTTACCCAGGTAACAAACCTGCATGTGTACCCTTGAACTTAAAAGTTAATAAAATAAAATACAGTTATGTGTTGCATAGCAACATTTCAGTCAACAATGGACTGCACATATATGATGGTAGTCATTATTATAAAGGTGCTAAAAAAATCCCTATTGCCTAGTGACGTTAAAATGTTGTACCATAATACATCACCCCCGTGTCTGTGGTGATGTTGGTGTAAACAAACCTACTGCACCGCCAGTCATATAAAAGCACAGCACACATTGGCCAGGCGCAGTGGCCCATGCCTATAATCCTAGCATTTTGGGAGGTCAAGGCAAACAAGTCACTTGAGCGCAGGAGTTTGAGACCAGCTTGGGCAACATGGTGAATCCCCATCTCTACAGAAAATACAAAATGAGCCGGGTGTGGTGGTGGTGTGTGCCTATAGTCCCAGCTACCTGGGAGGCTGAGGTGGGAGGATGGCTTGAGCCAAGGAGGTGGAGGCTGCAGTGAGCTGAGATTGCACTGCTGCACTCTAGCCTGGGCAACAGAGAGGCTCTGTCTCAAAAAAAAAAAAAAAAAGCATAGCACATACAATTATGCACAGTATATAATACTTCATAATGGTAATAAACAACTGTTAATGGTTTTTATAAAAAACAACAACAAAGTTAAAAGACTTCTCCATTTCAAAACTTACTACAAAAATACAGTATTCAAGATCATCTGATACTGGTGTAAGGGCAGACACACAGATTAACAGAATAAAATTGACAGTCCAGCAATAAACCTTTGTATTTACAGTCAACTGATTTTCAACAAGAGTGCAAGATGATTCAATGAGGAAAGAGAGATGGTCTTTTTAATAAATGGTGACAGAACAACTAGATAATCACATACAAAAGAATTAAGGTGGACCATTACCTTACACCATATATAAAAACTAAAATGACTGAAAAGTCCAGCTATCAGAGCTAAAACTATAAAACTGTCAGAAGAATACATAGGTGCCAGTCTTCAAGACTGTGGGTTGGGTAATGGTTTCTCAAATACATACACCTAAACCACAAGCAACTAAAGAAAAAGTAAATAGATGAACCTCATCAAAATTAAAAACTTTGATGCTACAAAGGACACTATCAAGAAAGTGAAGAGACAACACAGATGGGAGAAAATATTTGCAAATCATATTTGAAAAAGGACTTACATCTACAGAACTCTTACAACTCAATAATAAAAAGACAAATAATCCAATTTAAGAGATAAATTGGGCATGGTGGCTCACACCTGTAATACCAGCATTTTGGGAGGCCAAGGTGGGCGGGTCGCTTGAGCTCAGGAGTTTGAGACCAGCCTGGGCAACATAGGGAGACTATGTCTCTAACAAAAAAATACAACAGTTAGCTGGGTGTGGTGGCATGCACTTATAGTCTTAGCTACTCAGGAGGCTAAGGGTGGGAGGATTGCTTGAGCCCCGGAGGCGGAAGTTGCAGTAAGCCATGATTGCGCCACTGCACTCTAGCCTGGGTGACAGAGCGAGACTGTGTCAATTAGTGAATCAATCAAAGATTTTAGCTATTTGATACAGCAAAGTACTACTATCACAAATATATTAAATAAATAAACTCAAAAGTTTAATAAGCTTCCTAATTCTACGTTATGGAAGTATGTGGGAGGAAAAGTAACAGCACTAAGAGTTCTCAATGTCAACATCAGGAAGTGAGAAAGTACAAAACATCATCAGTTTCTGGGTTCACTTCCATCTTACTGAAGTGGAAAATTCTTTGTTTGCATTTATTATTATGTTCCCAAGAACAAAAAAAGAAACAATTCAAATTTCAAAACTATAAACTTTGAAAAACTACTGCTAAATCACACCATCTTTCTCATTTGTTCTATCCTTTTTTGAATGTGCGTTATGAGAGAGAGAAAGGAGTATAAATACAAGTTAAATACGCCATTTTCGGAATTTTTAAAAATAGACACGCTGCTTAAAAGTTGCAGCAATGGTTGTCTTAATGTTTTTTTCTATAAATGGAAGATTTTCTAAAATTACAAAATATTTACAGTATCAACATTTTAAGACAAAATTGAATTAAATTACAAAAGTTTCCATCCAAACAGAAAAAATCCTAATGTCTGTTTTAGGCAAAATACAGGAGTTTCAAGCAACACAGAGTTGTCTAAACTGTATGTTTTTGGCAAAATACGATTATGTTTTAAGCAACATAACTTGGATTTTAAAAAAATTACTGTAGAAAGGGCTACCACACATGCCAATTTCTCATCATGCAAGGCTTTGCCAGGCTGAAAGTTACTATTCATTCATGTAAGAATAAGATTAGTAAGATTAAGTGACTAAGGCCTAACTCATGAAATAAAACTTATTTATTATTAGATTGCAATGAATATTTTGATCCAATTCCATATATTTATAAAAACTGGTATAAACTCTCCACATTTTAATCTTGGCACCAAATTCTGACAGCAAAAGTCTGAGGTAGCACTTTAAATTTAAAAGTTCAAGACCTACTTTGGCAGTGGAGATAAAGTATTGATTAAACCAAAGTCCCTATATTTGAATGCAATATAGCATAAGAGAGCAATGTAAATGTATCCATACAAATGTCAGTCATAAATAAAGTATTATAATAATTCTTAAATTGTTTTAATACAACTACATAACATTCAACATTTCTCAAATTTGCTGGGAAAATTTTGAATATTCTAAAGGCTTGTAAAAGATGCATTTTGCAAATGCAAACAAAGGTATCTGTTAGTACAAGTCTGTCCTACCATTTGCAAATTTCCAAAGGTCCTTTCAGAAAAGCAAACATGGTTTCCCTAGGAGCCTAAAGAGGCTTCTCTGAACTTCCTGGCATTCGAGCCTACAGACTGACAGCTGTAATTTCTTCCTCATGCGGTCCTACTCCTTTCCTGCCCTCATTAAAAAAGTGGACCCAGGCTCCTCACTGTAAAAAGAAAATTTTAAAAATTAAAAAAAAAAAAAAGAGGAACAAAAACGTGGATCTATGTTCAGCTACAGTCCTTTGGAGCCCTAAGTTAGTGCCAGGAAAATGTTGCCATTTCAGGTGGAAACCATGAAGATGCAAGGCAGTGAAGAACAGCCCATGCTCATTTTGTCACGCTGGTAATTCAGGTTTTAGAACATACAAGTCCTAAACTTTAAATTCTGTATTAGAAATTAAGTTGTTGTTGTTGTTTTTGTTTTTTGTTTTTCAAAATTAGACCCATGGCATGAAAATGCATATGGGCCAATGATGTCACTGACAGGAAAACCCAGTGCAATGTGAGGCTGAGCTGTGAAGAGTACAGTGCCCAGTCAGGGGCACTACTTAGTCCGCACTGCAGAATACCGTGCTGGGTCCTGAGCACAGGCAAAAACCAGGAGCTGACAAAAAGGGTCATGTCCACTGACCAAAAAGAACAAACAGCCTTTCTTTTGGAAAGGTTTGGAAGCCACAACCATGCCTGTTGAGGTCCAGGTGAAGAAATGAGGACTGTTCAATCTTGAAAGGGAGATAATTATAACCATGCAGCAGAGACTTCATTTACCTGGTACTTGAGTAAGGCAGAGGTCAGAAGGGAGTTTTTGTTTTTGCTTGTTTTTTTTTTTTTTAGACAGGGTCTGGCTCTGTCGCCCAGAATGGAGCACAGTGGCGCAATCACGGCTCACTGCAACCTCCGCCTCCTAGGTTCAAGTGATCCTCCCACCTCAACCTCCCGAGGAGCTGGGACCACTATGCCCAGTTAATTTTTGTATTTGTTGTAGAGACAGGGTTTTGCCATGTTGCCCAGGCTGGTCTCGAAATCCTCAGCTCAAGCAATTGGCCTACCGTGCTTTCCCAAAGTGTTACAGTTACAGGCATGAGCCACCAAGCCCAGCGGAGGTAGATGTGATTACCTTAATGATATTCTACAGTTAAAGCTTAAAATTGTAGAATGGTAGTAACCATTCTGCCACATACCAGAAACATTCAAACACAGCTAGATGTCCATCTATTAGGGATGTTGTATTACCATGGAAATTTCTGTGTTACCTATGATATTTATTTATTCCCATGTAATATTTCCAGGTACTAATGGGAATTTCATTTTTGAAACTTTTCTAAGATATGATTTTTACTTCTAAGCAATGGCCTCCTGGATTTCAATTTCTAATTTAAATTCCTTCATTACGAAAAGGGAATTCAGTATCTGGTATTAAAAGCAAAGAGTAACAAATACAGAAAACCTAGCATATTGGCAAGAACAAGTTATCAGAAGCCTATGAAAAGAGTTGTTGTTGAGGTTCCTCTTGGTTATAGCCATGAAATTCATGGACAGCCTTAATTACTTCATTTGTGCAAATGAAAAAAGACAGCACATTTATCACTCTACTAAGTCTTACTACATACTCAAAGCCAATCTCATGACTGCCTGAAAGGAAATATGGTTCCAAGTTTCAGCTGTGTTTCAAATCAGTGGTTTCATGTGAGGCCCTCATAAGTCCTAGAGAAGACCTACTTTCTGGCCCAACAAGGGAACCCAAGGCATTTTTTAAAATGTAATTTTCTATTATTGATTTAAAACTACAGGAAATACCACAAAATGAACTCCTATTTTCCCCTACCACAGTCAAAATAATGGAAGGCATGGTCTCCATAAGAATTATTTATCTTGGCCAGGCGTGGTGGCTCAGGCCTGTAATCCTAACACTTTGGGAGGCCAAGGTGGGCAGATCACTTGAGGTCAGGAGTTTGAAACCAGCCTGGCGAACATGGTGAAACCCCGTCTCTACTAAAATTACAAAAATTAGCCGGGCGTGGTGGTGCACGCCTGTAATCCCAGCTACTTGGGAGGCTGAGGCAGGACAATCGCTTGAACCCAGGAGGCAGAGGTTGCTGTGAGCTGAGATTGCGCCATTGCACTCCAGCCTGGGCAACAGGAGCGAAAACTCTGTCTCAAAAAAAAAAAAAAAAAAAAAAGAATTATCTGTGGGCAGCAAGCCACCCAGGCGCCAAGGCAAAAGACAGAGGACACGAGCTGTTCCAGTATAATAAAACATAAAACAAGAATAGTTATACCAGATATAGATCTTAGAGATGATTATATATGAATATCATTAATCATTAGTTGGTAGCAATTACTCTTTATTCCAATATTATAATAATCCTTGCTCTAAAATCATAACCTAGGAGAAACCAGGCCATCCAGAGATAGGAGCTGAGGGGACACAGTGAGGAGTGACCAGAAGACAAGAGTGCGAGCCTTCTGTTATGCCCAGACAGGGCCACCAGAAGGGCTCCTTGGTCTAGCGGTGACGCCAGCATCTGGGAAGACGCCCGTTGCCGAGCGGACGGTGGTCTAGCGGTAGTGAAAAGTGTCAAGGAACAACACCTGCTACTTAGCAGACTGGGAAAGGGAGGCCGCCTTTCCCCCGGGGAGTTTAGAGAAGACTCTGCTCCTCCCCCTCTTGTGGAGGGCCTGACATCAGTCAGACCGGCCCACAGTTATTTGGAGGCCTAACCGTCTCCCTGTGATGCTGTGCTTAAGTGGTCACTCTCCCAGTCCGCCTTCATGTTCCATCCTGTACACCTGGCTCTGCCTTCTAGCTAGCAGTAGTCAATTAGTGAAAGTACTAAAAGTCTCTGATATGCAGAAATAATGGCATAAGCTGTCTTTCTCTGTGTCTCCTCTCCCTCTCTGCCTCGGCTGCCAGGCAGGGAAGGGCCCCCTGTCCAGTGGACACGTGACCCACGTGACCTTATCTATCATTGGAGATGACTCACACTCTTTACCCTGCCCCTTTTGCTTTATATCCAATAAATAACAGCGCAGCCAGACATTCGGGGCCACTACTGGTCTCCATGCATTGGTGGTAGTGGTCCCCCGGGCCCAGCTGTCTTTTATCTCTTTGTCTTGTGTCTTTATTTCTACACTCTCTCGTCGCCGCACACGGGGAGAGACCCACCGACCCTGTGGGGCTGGTCCCTACAATTATCTTTGGTGGTGGCAAAGAGAACATATACATTCTAAGCTGGAATGATTTCTGTAGTTGTTTTAATGCTCCCCTAGCTTGTCTGTCTCCATGACACTTATCTACTATACCAGTGTATTTCTTGTTCATTCATTTATTGTCTGTCTCTTCCTACTATAATATAACCTCCATGAAGCCAGAGACTGTCTTTTAATCACTGATGTATCCCCAGTACCTAGGATAGTGTCTGGGATTGATTCTCAAGAAATATTTTTTTGAATAAAGGAAGGAAGGAAATAAGAAATTTCCACAAGATAAAAGAACACTCCATATTTTCAGGCTGGAAATGTACCAATCTCTTGGCTTAGTACTATGTAGGAGGGCACAGATACAATACTATATTCATGTTTCAAATGACTAAATCATAACTAAAATCTAACTGGAGAAAAAAAAGGTAAGGCAGGTATTTAACTTACTTTAGGAGTCTATAGTATGCAAATCGGAACATTTCTTGAATATAGACGGAGACAAACGTTCCAAAGATCAGCAGATATTTCTGTGTTGGTCCATCTTTGTTGTCAATAATGACTCTTGCCATGAACCAAACAAGGGACGAAATCAGTAGAGACACCAACCAGAAGAAAGCTCTGAAAAACACGGGAAAAAAAGTTACAAGTGAACATCAGTACAGGATTAATAATGTTTAAAAGCAGAAAAAAAAAAACCTGCTTGAGGAGGAGATTTCTTGACGTTTTAATAAGGGAAAAAAAAGTCCTCATAAAGTGATACTCTGATCAGTTGTTCTTAACAGTGCATTTTCCTTGGTGAGACAAACGTGTCCAAGAGGAAGGCTGAGGTTTCCTGACAATTACTTTTTTCAGTGACCCTGCTACTTCCAAGTACCTCTGCAGACTCTGCCAAGGACTGTCTAGCTAGAAACTTGGTTATTTGTTACTCTTTCTAATCAATGCTCTGCCCATTAATGAGCCAAAACAAGAAAATACACAACTCTGATTACTGCAATTTTCATATTCTTAAAACTTATAAGAAATTATGGATTTACTGGTCAGATATCTGCAAAGATGAGTATCTTTCCCGGAAAAATATCTACATCTCTATTAATAAGGTGATTGGTATAAAATTCAACTTGAAAACCTGTGTTCTGATCTGGATCAGTATCCAAGCCCTCCAGGGGTCTTACAGCACCGCTGGGGATTCTAATGATTATAGCGAGCTTTACAAAGCTTTCCCCAAATCTCTATTATTTTTAAAATGACATGCAGCGAAGCACTTTCAATACGTTTGTGGGAGGTGAAGAAACGCAGAAAAGGCGGAATCATTGGCCTAGTCTGGTGCCAAGAGAGACTCATCAGGGGAGGGGGGATGTGGTATGTGCAAGTAAGAGCCAGGTGATGACTGCGATGGGACACCAGAGTCCGGTATTTACCAAGCTCCCAGAAGGAGACGCACAGTCATGTGCTTCGGTGTTTTTACAGGTTTCCACCCTTTAGCTGCACAACGGAACCATCCAAAAGGAGCTTAAAAATTTTTTTTTTTCTGAAGCCCGAATCCCATCCACTAGACATTCTGATTCAATGGATCGGGGTGGGGGTGGGCATCGGCATGTTTTAAAGCACCTGGCCACAGGTGATTCTAATTGGCAGAAGTCGCGCACTACTATCCTAAACGCCAATGGTTCTTAACCCTTTGGGGATTACAGATGCCTTTGAGAATCTGAGGGAAATTACGGACTCCCCCTCCAGAAAATGAAGGATGCATATATGAACTTATCCATAATTTTTTAATACAACTTTAGTAGCTTCACGGATCACTAAACCCCACCCACGGGCCCCAGGCAAAAGGCCCTGACCCCCAGTGTGGCTTCTTCCTAAGAGGGCGAGGCGCCTTTGGGGAGCGGGATCTCCGGTCTCCCCCTCTCAACCCTCCTCCCGTCTGAAACGCAACAAGGTCGAGCCGCGCGGTGGGGCGCCGAGGGTCGCGGGTAACCCCAGCGGGGTGGGGAGCCCCGGCGTCCGGGTTTCCCGACGCGACCGCCTCACCCGGCGATGAGGAAGATGATACGCAACGGCTCGGTGGCGATGGTGAAGACATAAAGGGCGAGCGCAGGCCCGAAGGCAATGAAGGCGCAGCCGAAGAACACGGCCGCAGTCATGGCCACCGCGGAAACCGACCCAGGGGCCCGTTGGGGACGCGAGATGCTCCCGGCGCGGGCGGGGTTCGGTGGGTGGGGCTTGGAGTGGGGGGCTAAGCGGGACGCGGGGGGCGGGGCGAGGCTCAGGGGTAGGCACGGCGACGGGGACGGGGGCGGGGCACGTGGGGCGGGGGCGGGGCTCGGAGGCGGGGCACGTGGGTCGCGGGGCGAGGCGGGGCGAGGCGGGGCGTGGGGGTAAACGCTAGGGCCTGGGGGACTGGGCGGGGCGTGGGCTGAGGGCGCCGGGCGCAGGGGCGGGCTCAAGGCGGTGAGCGCGGCCCCCACCATTGGGCCCTCTGCCTTACCGGGTGTCCGGAAGCTCCAGGGCCACGCCGTAGCTTCTGCTCCCGAGGCGGGCGTCCTCGGCGACGTTAGAGCCCGAGCCATCGCCGCACCCCCACAAATACACTCCGATCGGGTTCCAGTGCCGGCCGCGAGGTGGCTAAGAGAAGGGGAGCTCCCCAGCCCACCTTCGAGTCGCATGCCCCGAGAACAGGCAGAGATTCCAAGTCAACTGAAGAGACTAAAGAAAAACGTAGCGCAGTAACAAGCAGGATTCCTTTTTAAATAGTTTTTTTTTTTTTTAAGTACATTTTACCGTTTGGATAGTTGCGGGAACTTCGTACTCCATCCTGTATAAAACCTAGGCTGGGATAGCAGTGACCCCGGGGATAACCCACAGATGGTAAAATGATGAAAGAGTGGTGGAAGAAGCTGCCCTTCTCAGGGCTGTTTCAGCCAAATGGTTTTTATTTTTTTCCCAATTCTTCAAAAAAGTTGTTGTTTGCAGGCATTCTGTGAGCACCCTACAAGCAATAGTAACATCTCCCTGCTCCGTCTTCTCACAGTCGTCCATTTCACTTGCTTATTTTTCTTGCCTGTTAAAACGCGAACTCCTGGGGGACAGGGACTTTGCTTTGCTCTTTGTTGTTTCCTCAGCACCTAGAAGTTCACTAATATCTGTTCAATAAGTGAAATAATTTAAAAAGTGGAAGTTATAAACATCTATAACAATTTCTGAAAGGTTTAAAAATTAAAACTTAAGTTCTCTGATCATTCACATCCAAGTTAGATTTTTCTTTATGTTGAATAATACTTCGTCGGTTATTTTGATCAGTGTGCCTGACACAGGTTAAGTGCTATATAAGTGTTAACCACTCCTACATAATGCCCATCATGAACAAAGATTTTGGCAATCCACATTTAAAAAAACACCAGTAGACAAATGTTGGGACCTGACAGAAGTTTTGCAGCTCGCCCCTGAAAATGCACCTTCAAATAATACAACTGCAGGTATTTAATTCTTACAGAAAAACATTACCTTTGCCCATTTAAAAGTCATATATATTTCCATTCACTCCCACAGAATACTTCTTCAGATTCCAGTGACTGTATTTTGAATGGTCAGATCCCAGCACAATACCTATCAAAACTCAGGTCGAGACAACAGTTCAGAGTGATAGATCTGCTTTGTAAATATATGGAAAATGCGATTCCAGACTGGAGGTCCTCGGTGCAACGCAGGTATGAGATGGCAGTGGCCTGAATCAGGGAATTAGCAGGACTCTGGAGGGAAGCAGACAAATTTAATAGAAGTTTAGGAATTGTACAAACAGAATTTAGTGACTAGAGTGAGATGGGGGAAGAGTCAATGATGAGGGCCTCTAGAGGGTTCGGGCTTAAGTGGATGCTGTGCAGACAGGAGGAGGAGACAATATGGCAAAGTAGACACGATAATGAGTACCATTTTGTTATTTTGTTGTTATTGTTTTGGAGACGGAGTCTCACTCTGTCGTCCAGGCTGGAGTGCAGTGGCGTGATCTCAGCTCACTGCAACCTCTGCCTCCCGAGTTCAAGCAATTATCCTGCCTCAGCTTCCCGAGTATCTGGGACTATAGGCACGCGCCATCATGCCTGGGTTATTTTCGTATTTTAGTAGAGACAGTGTGAACAATGTTGGCCAGGCCAGTCTCGAACTCCTGGCCTCAAGTGACTTGCCCACCTCAGCCTCCCAAAGTGCTGGGATTACAGGCGTGAGCCACCGTGCCCGGCCTTCATTTTGGACGCCTTGAGACTGAGATACTTGTAGCACTCCAAATGGAGGTGTTCAGTAGGCAACTACATACACAGGATCAGGAGAGAAATGGACTGAACATCAGAGCTGAGACCAGAATACCTGAAGCCGTGAGAGTACATAGAATAGAATCACCTAGATAGCTAGTAAAGCCAGAACAAGGCCTATGTCAGAACACCAACATTAAAGGTATGAGGAGAAGAGGAACCTCATAAGAAACTGAAAAGGAGTGGCCAAGAGGGTAACAAGAAAACTGGGGGAATGTGGTGCTGTGGAAGCCAAGGGGAAAACATTTCAGAAAGAAGGGATGTCGAGAGGTTAAACAAGTGGCCATGCACAGTGGCTCACGCCTGTAATCCCAGCACTTTGGGAGGCCAAGGCAGGCGGATCACTTGAGGTCAGGAGTTTGAGACCAGCCTGGCCAACATGGTGAAACCCTGCCTCTACTAAAAATACAAAAATTAGCTGGGCATGGTGGCAGGCACCTGTAATCCCAGCTACTCAGGAGGCTGAGACAGAAGGATCACTTGAACGTGGGAGGCGGAGGTTGCAGTGAGCCAAGAGTGTGCCACTGTACTCCAGCCTGGGCCACAGAGTGAGACTCCTCCGTCTCAAAACAAACAACAAAACAACAACAACAACAACAAAACAAGCTACCAGTGAATTATATCCACTGAGTATAGCCACTCTGAGTATATCCACTCTGAGTATATCCACTCTGTATAGCCATACAGAGGTCATCAGTGACTCAGACATAGGGGTAAAAGGCAGTCTGTAAAATCTTCTCACATGAATGTGTGGTAAGAAAAAAAAGGAAAGAGGAGAAAATGGAGAAATTTAGCTTTAGAGGAGAAAATGGAGAAATTTAGCTTTAGAGGAGAGGAGACAGGACACCAGCTGAAGGAAGACAGGAAATGGAGGGATCCTCAGAGTACTCCACCCAGTTTCCTTGGTAACAAGTGATGCAATTTCAATCCTGCTGTGATCCTGAAGGTCAGAGTGAAGTTACCAGCCCTAAGAGAGTCAAACCTAGGACCCAGCTTTCAAGCAGCACTGGTTTTGTTGATGGTACAAGATGAGAGTCTTAACTACATTCTCTTAGAGTTTTTTCAACTTCAGCTTGCACACAATATTCACAAGTAAATTTTTTTTAAAGGCAATGCAAGAGGAAGTGGCTGGGCACAGTGGCTTACGCTGTAATCCCAACACTTTGGGAGGCTGAGGCGGGTGGATCACTTGAGGTCAGGAGTTTGAGACCAGTCTAGCCAATATGGTGAAACCCCGTCTCTACTAAACATACAAAAATTAACTGGGCGTGGTGGCATACATCTGTAGTCCCAGCTACTCAGGAGGCGAAGGCACTAGAATTGCTTGAACCCGGGAGGCAGAGGTTGCAGTGAGCCAAGATCATGCCACTGCACTCCAGCCTGGGTGACAGAGCGAGACTCCAACTCAAAAGTAAATAAGTAAATAAATAAGTAAGGGCAATGCAAGAGGAAGAAACCTTAAGAAACAAAAACAAGGAGGGCAAATATTGGTCATAAGAAATCAGATAAAGAATTATTACCTAGTTTATACTAAGTGTCCATGTTTATAATGCCAAGTTGATTTAATTTATAAACCATAAAGCTAAATACCTTCATTGAGATATCAGAGAGAAAACTGCAATGATGGTAGAGTATCAAATGATCTGTATTAGAGAAATGACCAGTGTTTTCTTAGAATTTTAGAGCTAAGAAAGGACATAGAGATTATCCAATATAATTTTTTTTAAAAGCAAACAGAGGATACAACAAGCCTAGAAAATACTCTATTACCGAGCAGCTGGACCCGCTTGGAACCTGGAAGTCTTGATTTCTAGTTCAGGTCTCTTTTTGCTAGATCCAGCTGCCTCAGTTGAAGCCTGAGACATTTTGATAATTTATTGACTAATGTTACTACCTATTTGAAATTTTTCCCTAAAGTTTTATTGCAATATTTACTCATAAGAAACAAAAACTCATTTCATGTGTTTAGCAGTTGCTATTCTTAACCACAGCAATTTGTTTTTCTTTCATGTCATCACCCAACTACTTTCACCTTAGGTGAATGTATATTTATTTATTTTAATTTATTATATATTTATTTTATTTGCTATGGTGCATTCTCATATATCCCTGGAACTAATATCGGAACACGAATCTTGAGGGTTAGAATCATGAAGTGGGAGAGAAGGTTTAGTGAATTTATCAATACCTAAACAACATTCTGGGTGATTTTATTAAAAGCAAATCCTTCTATACTTAATAAAGATTAATATAGTGTAAGATACACACAGATTAAGATAGTATAAGGCAGTGGTCCCCAACCTTTTTGGTAGCAGGGACTGGTTTCGTGGAAGACAATTTTTCCATGGACTGTGGGTTGGGGTGATGGGGATGGTTTCAGGATGAAACTGTTCCACCTCAGATCATCAGGCATTAGATTCTCATAAGGAGCACAAAACCTAGATCCCTCACATGCACAATTCACGATAGGGTTCACACTCCTATGAGAATCTAATGCCGCCATTGATCTGGCAGGAGGCAGAGTTCAGGCAATAATGCTTACTGGCCTGCCGCTCACCTCCTGCTGTGTGGCCCAGTTCCTAAAAACCAGAGACCAGTACCTATCCATGTCCCCAGAACTGGGGACCCCTGTAAGGTGTTTAACAAAGATTAAAAGATAAGAACCAGAATAAAGATCATATAAGGCCAAGGTGGGAGGATTGCTTGAGCCCAGGACTTCAAGACCAGCCTAGGCAACATGGTGAAACCCCATTTCTACAAAAAATACAAAAATTAGGCCAGGCGCAGTGACTCATACCTGTAATCCCAGCACTTTGGGAGGCTAAGGTGGGCAGATCACCTGAGGTCAGGAGTTTGAAACCAGCCCGGCCAACATGGGGAAAACCCATCTACTAAAAATACAAAAATTGGCTGGACGCGGTGGTTCACGCCTGTAATCCCAGCACTTGGGGAGGCTGAGGTGAGCGGACTGCCTGAGCTCAGGAGTTCGCAACCAGCCTGTGCAACATGGTGAAACTGCATCTCTACTAAAATACAAAAAATTAGCTGGGCATGGTGGCAGGCACCTGTAGTCCCAGCTACTCCGGAGGCTGAGGAGGAGAATCGCTTGAACCCAGGAGGTGGAGGTGGCAGTGGAGGTGGCAGTGAGCCGAGATCACGCCACTGCACTCTGGCCTGGGCAACAGAGCGAGACTCCGTCTCAAAAACAAAAACAAAAAACAAAACCAAGAAACAGAAAAATTAGCTGGCCCTGGTGGCGCACGCTTGTAATCCCAGCTACTTAGGAGGCTGAGGCAGGAGAACCGCTTGAACCCGGGAGGCAGAGGTTGCAGTGAGCCAAGATCGCGCCTCTGCACTCCAGCCTGGGCGACAAAGCAAAACTCTGTCTCAAAAAAAAAAATTAGCCAGGTGTGATGGCCCACACCTATAGTCCCAACTACTCAGGAGGCTGCGGTAGGAGGATTGCTTGAGCCCGGGAGGTCAAGGCTGCAGTGAGCTAAGATTGCACCACTGCACTTCAGCCTGGATGACAGAGTGAAACTGTCTGAAAGTAAATGGAGAACAAAACTTCTAAATTACACTTAGCTCCCAAATTACACTTCACTTACTTCATGGGGAATGTTAATTTTGATGATGACTGAAGTACTGATTCTTTCATTTATGTATTATTATTTTGACACAGAATCTCACTTCTGTCGCCCAGGCTGGAGTGCAGTGGCACTATCACAGCTCACTGCAGCCTAACCTCCTGGGCACAAGCGATCCTCCCACTTCAGCCTCCTGAGTAGCTGGGACTACGGGTGCGTGCCACCACGCCTGGATAATTTTTGTATTTTTTTGTAGAGACAGGGTTTCTCCATGTTGCCCAGGCTGGTCTCCAACTCCTGAGCTCAAGTGATCCACCTGCCTCAGGCTCCTGGAGTTTTGGGATTACAGGCGTGAGCCACTGTGCCAGGCGATTCTTTCATTTATTAAACACCTACCATGTGCCAAGCCCCTTACTGGGTATGGTAGATACAAAAACTAAAGACACAACTCCCACCCTTCAGGAGCCTAGAGTCTGTCTAGTAGAGAAGGAAAGTAAATAGTCAACTCCAATCCATGTGGTGAGTGACACTTTGGGCACACACAGAGGCTTCTAAGCACGGGTGGGTTGTAGAGAAACCCTCAGTGAGTCTTTTTTTTTTTTTTTTTTTTTTTTTTTTTAGACAAGAGTGTGGCTCTGTTGCCCAGGCTGGAGTGCAATGGCGTGATCTCGTGATCTTGGCTCACTGCAAACTCCACCTCCTGGGTTCAAGTGATTCTCCTGCCCCAGCCTCTTCAGTAGCTAAGAAAGGAAGGGTGATCAATTTAAAGCTACAGGTTCTACAACAGAATAACCTCAATGTATGCTGAGCTAAGTATGATGTACAGGGGAGCTGGCTATTTTTCTAGATCTTTAAACAACTCTGGGTCAGATATAAAGTTTGCTAAAACATCTTAAGTCTGCCATGGTTTGAAACATATACCTATCAAATTTGCAGAAACATTTTTAATTTATTTTATTTTATTTATTTATTTTTGTGAAACAGGGTCTCACTCCATTGTGCAGGCTGGAGTGCAGTGGCCCGATCCCAGCTCACGGAACCTCCACCTCCCAAGTCCAAGCGATTCTCCCACCTCAGCCTCCTGAGCAGCCGGGACCACAGGTGTGCCCTGCCATGCTGGGCTAATTTTTGTATTTTGTAATTTTGTAGTAGAGATGGGTGTCTCACCGTGCCGGGCAGGCTGGTTTTGAATTCCCGACCTCAGGCGATCCACCCACCCCAGCCTCCCAAAGTGCTGGGACCACAGGCGTGAGCCACTGCATCTGGCCCAAATTTGCAGAAACATTTCTAAAATGTGCAGTCCATTTCAGAGAGCCAATAGCATTTTCATTTTCATTATGTAGTTTTTATTTTAGACGAACATTATTATAAAAAAAAAGTTCACCTGGAATAAAATCCATTTAAAAAAAACATAGCATCAGTATCAGTACACAGTTAATGAATTGGCTTAAACAAGATTAACCACATGACAGGTCCACTTATCTGCAGGAGCTTTTCACATTAAGCCATTGGAGCAAAAATAAAATATGTTTAAACATGTACAGTAGGATAATTATATGGAAAAACTAGAGAGTTTCCATTAGGGGCATGATTTTCATCAAAAAGTTTATGGTATTTTGCATGAAAGGAACTGCAGTGTCAGCTGCAAACAAAATAAAACCCATCTGTAAGGCCATAAAATTGAACTATAATAACTAAATTCACATTTTAAAAAAAGGTAAGAAAGTGAAATAAGTTCTATTAGTTTCTTGGCACAAGAAATGCAACTGCATATGGCACACGCATTTCAAGAAATGAAGTAAAATCTGAAAATATCCCTAGAATAATTGTTTGCTAATTTTTATTTCTGTACATTTCAGTCATTTAGATTTTTTTCAGAGTGAACATGACAGCCATTAATTTTATTAGTCTAAAAAAATGACTTATTCTACTCTAAAACTGTGCTAGAATTTGAAATTCTTTTAGCATATCCTGTCCGTCTAGGTCCGTCTATGTCAAGGGATTTCATTTTTAGACATTCCTTTCCACCCACCCCTGTGCCCCCCTTGGATGTAACAAGGAAAAAGGAATGTCTCTTCTGTTTAAAAAAAAAAAAAAATTCTGAGAAACCTGATTGCAGAAATGAGTGCTTAAAATTTACAATAAGTAAACCAACATAATGAAATGTGGTTTTTAAATTTTAAGCTTAGAAGCTCATCTTTAAAGACTGAGAACTAAATTTGTAAAGGAATCTAAGTCATGAACTTGAAAAGAATGTCTGCTTAAATGTGTCACTTACTGATCACAGGAAAAACTTTATAAGCCTTAATATAGACTCGAGCATTCAGAACCTGTAAAATGGAGTTATAATCTCTTACTTAGAAACTTCTGCAAAAACGCACCTATATTGCACAGCTAAATTTATTAATGGAGACAGGGAGATAATACTTTTTTTTATGCTACTGGATATGACATGTATGCTCTATTCTAAACTAATATTTCCTACCTTTCCCAATGATGTCTTCAGTTCAAAACAAAACAAAGAGTCTAAATTTTGTTAGATGCTTAAAGGCTGGCTCACTGTTTTTCTACCAGGTATTAGAATACTAGTTAGCTAAATGAGGTATAATTAAAAAATAGACCTTCAAAGTAAAGAGTATAGTCTTCTGAAAATTTATAACAAAGACTGCACAAAATGTTTCTGTAAATAGTAAGAAACCCTGCAGCACCTACTAACTGATGCACAGGTAGATTATTGTATCATAATCTGTCTGAAGTAAAATATAGCTAAAATAAGTTCCCAGCGAAACGTTTTACAATCAACTGATTTACATGCTACTTAGTTACAGCACATTTTCCCTGTCTGATACCCTCAGACTCTATTTGAAAGGGTCTAGTCCAATCATTGTCAAAAATTAACACACTGATATAATAAAGTGCAGCCACTGAACCACTAATACTGCTGCAAAAATCCTCATGTACCTTATCCATAAGACCACAAAAATGTTCACAAAAGAACTAGATTTCTTCAGTTTCAGCAGGGAACAGACAATTATCTGTCATTAAATTCATCTACAAATAGAAAAAATAATGCACTGTATGTACATTATTAAGCAAAGTGGAATATTTATTGGGTCATTTTATCATGCAGAAAGTGAATTTCCTAAGGTCTTAGCTCAATGTATATACAATCTAGCAAGGCTAAATGTAAGAAAATAGCAAGGACAATTTATTTCTATATAACAGAGCATATACTCCCAATTTGCTGCTACTTCAAAGAGCACTTTTAGACTCATCTAACTTTCACAGGCTCTTTCAAGTGAAGTTCATGGAGACTAGTTATTAATCCATATAAGACAAAAGAAGAAAGAAGAAATATAACCAAAGCAAAGCATTCTGTTAAAAAAAAAAAGTAATAAAAGCTAACCACAGAATATGTCAGTTTTGGTTTGCAGACAACCCCTGAGATTATATAAACCAAAGCGTTAAGACACCAAATAGTCAGAGGTAAATTACTAAGAGAATTACATTCATACATGGTGTCATAGCACTTATCTTTTAGAAGGTACTTTGTTACCATCCAGAGAGCGTTAACTGTTTGGATTTTTTTCAGGAAATAGTGAATATAAGATGTTTCTAAAAAATTATCTTTTCCTTTTGAAAATGTATCTAATTTGAAGATAGTAGAATTACAATAAACTTTCAATCACGGAACTACTAATTATACTAGAACAGCAATGAATGACTTTTAAGCCTATAGGTAAATACCAAAAAAAAAATTAAGGAGGCTGAAATTTGTCAACAATAAGTTTAGTATATCTACTAAAAATAGCTTGGGCATATTTGCAGCTGCTAAATTGTTCCTATATTTTCGAATAAGTACAAAAGATTGACTGGTCCAAGCATTCTAATGACATATCTTAATTTGAAGAGAATTATCTGTGGTAACAAGCAATCCCTTTCCACTGCCATCTCCTGTTCTTAACTATCCAGCATGATAGTAGCCTTTGTGAAGCAAAACAGGCATACCAGGAAGAGTCATTATTAACAATTCATTTCCCTCATCCCCTCTGTATTATCCCCCTCTGTGTCATGACACTGAAGGCTAGAGCAAAAACAATGACATAGTGATCTGAATTTGGCACATAAGTTAGCACTAAATACCTTGTGATGGTTTCATCTACAAAAGTATACCAGTACCAGTGTTTGTTGAGAAAGGCAACTAAGCTTTTGGTTGGCTTTAGCCCAAATGACTAAGTTCTGTAACAATGAACCAAAACAGATGGAACTGGGTTCTATACATTCAACAACAGCTGTTTGAAAACTGAAACCTTGGTCCTGTTTTCTCTAATGAAAAGGCAAGACTTTTCCTAGAGGCTGCACTAGGTCTAAGTACTTTTATTTCTAAAAATATCTCCCAAATAAAACCAACCAAAACTCATTATTTTCACCATTACCAAGAGCTAGCTCTATTAAATTTATATCAACAAGTTAATCTGTCTCTATATAGGGAAGGTTTCCACAAACTAAAATCTAAACCTAACTTTTGTAGACAGGGATTATGGTAGGAATTTGGTATTACAACTAAACCAGCCAGCTAAGGAGTGAACCTAAGAAAAAATATATTACATATCCTTATTGACAGAATCACAGTTAGATGCTGCACTAAAACCCTAAATGGTATATCTCTCAGCCCACGTAAAATTTCAGCTCAAGAAGTTCACAAATAGAAAGAGATAATAATGTTCAAATATGTTATTAGTTTTAGGTAACTGAGTGATTACAGTTAAGTCAAACATGGGAAAGAATAGCAAATACAAACCCCAGGGAAAAATGAGATTATGGTGATTTCCAAATGCAGTTTCTATAGATTAGGCAGAGGTAATCATTTTAAAAAGTGATTCATTCAGCTACCCGGACTCTGGCAAACAGGTCAGGGATGAGGCAAAGCTCTTAATCTGAAGAAATAAAGAAATTGTGGCCTTTGATGACAAGATGGGCATTTCAGTAAATTTTAATGACTTTAATAATTCTTATTTAAGAAAAAGCCCTTAAATAAATGCTACCAAGGCAGTAATATTTGACCATATGAACCAGACCAATACCCTTTAATTTTAGTATATTAACCTCTGCTGTAAATGCCCTTTTAACATTGCCACATGTACAAATTTGTCTAGAACTTCATGACACAGAAGTGTGCAAATATGAGTCTAAGATTGTGCTGAAATAGGGAAAGGCTAACACTGATGTGCAAAGTAAAAAAGAAAGATAACAGCTTCTGCAACAGGTAGTAAAACAAGGAAAAAACGAGTTAGGTCCTGCATGTGTCTCCACTTCATTGCTTCCATATTTGAAAAAAGGAGCCTGTTCTTTTGCTAGGCCATGAGGCTGGAATCCACTTGGCATTCTGTGTTGAGAGGTCTAAGTTCAGTGGTGCTCTCAGCAGCAGCCGGGAGGTGTGATTCTGAGGCTGGGTGACCTGTGCTTTCAGAGAAGCAGGAAAGGGCCCTCTAGGTGTGCTGCAGTCTCTCAGAAAGAGTTCATCAAAGTAGCAAGCAACGAAAGAAACTGGTCTTCTTTGATCGGTTTTCTGTTATTTTCACTGGTCCACCTGCTCCTGCTGAATTGCTGTCATTCTAAAAAATAGAAGATGAAGTTACCAAGGAAATAAAAGTTTCATGGTTTGACCTCAGTTACCTAAAAAACAAAAATAACTAACCATACCATGTGAAATGTGTATTCTAGTGAAATGTGTATTCACTAGAGTATTTTATTAGAACGGGAACTAGTTAAGCACCAATGTTGTCTTTTTCTTTGGAAATGGTGAATTGAAAAGAGGAAAATGCCCTTACGATAGCAGCTTTTATATCAATAATGTATTCGATAGGAAGCTTCTATTTCTAGTTCCAATGGAGTGTAAAGTTTCAAAGGTAATGATGGAAACAATGTTAAGATACTGGCATAGACAATTCTGTTAGAGGTAAGAAGAGTTAGTAGTATAAGGTATGCAATTATAGTCAGGACTCAGGATAAAACAAACTTTCAAGGTTGTCTTAATGATTTCAAATTTAAGCAAACTTTAGCAACTTCAAAATCATAGTTATGTAGATATAAATACCTGTCACATGAAAACTGGATAATTTTATGGCAAAAATCTAATTTGTGCCATTATTATTTTCATTATTCTCATCAAAATTCAATTAAAGATCACTTAAAGAGCCAGATGAAAGAACTGAAACAGCGGCAGTTCAGAAATAAGAATCCTAAACAAACAGAACTAAGAATCAGAGTTCAACCAAATGAGTATCTGAGTCAGAAAAAAATGAGTTTAATTTGAGTATCTTATAATTAGACCTATCCTTTTCATCAAATGCCAAACAGAGAGCATAATGGAAATAAAAATTATAAGTGATACAAACCATTTTTCTGTTGAGTTTTGTCATTATATCTCGTGCAAGTGTAAAAAATGCCTATAAGTAAAACAAAACATTTTCATTATTATATATTCACTATATATATATATATATATACACACATACATATATATATTCCCCCCGCCTCAGAGATGGGGTCTTGCTATGTTGCCCTGGCTGAATTGGAACTCCTGGGTTCAGGCAATCCTCCCACCTCAGTCTCCTGAGTAGCTGGGACTACAGGTATGAGCCACCATGCCTGACTTATTTTAAAATAGAAATATAGAATTTTTCATTATTTCAATAAAAATATACCACTTTAAAGTTTTACATTAAGAAAGTAATAATTGTAATCATAGTATGCATGTGAGTGTTTACTCTTTTGATATTGTATCATAAACATTTTCCAATGTTATCAAACTACCATTCATTCATCAAATATTTTCTTCATGTGATATAATATCACAATAACACCCTTGTTGAGTCACGAGTAACTTCTTCAGTACACCAAGAACAGGACAGAAGCTCTGTCTAAGCTACCCCACTTCCCTAGAGCAGGGCACAGTGCTGATCTAGGAAATGCTGAATATCTGGTTTAATGAGTGAATAAATAATTATGTATTACCCTACAGCTCTAAAATCTGTCTTCACAAAAATCTCTACTTTTTATTTCTGACCTTTTCTTTCAAATTGCTCTCACTCTTATAGCTGAATATGTATAATCTTCCATGTCTTACTCCAAAATCCCAACAGTTCCTGGAGCTCTCAGCCAAATTCCCCACCGTGGAAGTCAGTTCAAATAGAAGCAGGGCAAATCTGATTAATCTTCGTGATAATTTATCCATAATGTCTCTTGATACAAACCAAATATTTTTTAAACCCATCATCACTTTTTCTAAGAAGCCAGGAACTGTTAAAGATTCTTCATTTGTCACCATGCTAAACCTATTGTTAAATCAGCCTCTTTGTTCCCAACACTCCTGATCCCCAAAAACTGTTCAGGAAAAGGATTATTCCCAATCCAATCAAATAAAAACAATATGGCAACTACTATTATTACTCATTGTCAGTGTCTCACTGTCAAACTCGTCACCTATGAGCCTAACCACACTGATTTAAAGCTCTGGCAAAGTTGTTACCATCTGTATGCCTGGCTAGAATAAGCAACTCAGGCAACTCCCAGTTCAGGGAGTTCTATCCATACTGATGCAAATTATGGGATTTCATTCTTTTTTATGGCTGAATAGTATTCCATTGTGTATACACACCACATTTTCTTTATCCATTCATCCACTGATGGACACTTAGGTGGATATACTGATTCCCTTTCTTTTGGGTAAATACCCAGTAGTGAGACTGCTGGATCATATGGTAGTTCTATTTTTAGTTTTTTTATTGTTCTCCATAGTGGCTGTACTAATTTACATTCCTACCCACAGTATATGAGGGTTCCCCTTTCTCTACATCCTTTCCAGCATTTGTTATTGCCTATCTCTTTGATAAAAGCCATTTTAATTGGGGTGAGATGATAGCTCACTGTACTTTTGATATGTATTGCCCTGATCACTACTGATGTCGGGAATTTTTTCATACACCTGTTGCCATTTATTTGTCTTCTTTTGAGAAATGTCTATTCAGATCTTTTGTCCATTTTTAACTTGGATTATTTCTGATGGCGGGAAATCCTTTTGTATCAAGCAGAGGGAAGCATTTTTCTGCTTATCTAAGCTTGTGTAAGTAAATCAGTAGAGGCTTCCTGTTTCCTAACACCCATCGGCCAACCTAAACAAATAACTGTTACGTTATTTAAAACAAAGAAAAAGTTCTGATCAGTGTCCACTGGCTAATAAAGTCATGTAGGTCTCGATTTTTAACCATCATGTTATGATGAACAATGAGTAATCTAGGAAATTAAATGTTTATGAAACTATCAGTATTATTAAAAGAATTACATGTATTAACACATATCACATGTAAATTACATGTATTATTTTTATGATCAGTTCAAAAAATGTTTTTTAAAAAAGAAAATATCAACAGTTCTCTTGGTGAAGAAAACCTATTTTTTTTTTTTTTTACACTTTAAGTTCTGGGATACATGTATAGAACATGCACGTTTGTTACATAGGTATACACATGCCATGGTGCATGGTGGTTTTCTGCAACCATCAACCAATCATCTACGTTAGGTATTGAAGAAAACCTATTCTCATAAGACTTTAGATGGTTTGGTTTTCCTTAACAGCTGACTTAATGAAAATTTATTGAAGCTACTCCCTGATAAACGCTTTCTTATTTCCACTAAATGCCACTGTTACAACTTATTGTGCTTAATCTACTTCAAATGTGTACACTAAAGGAATGTGTCCAATAAACTAACAGCTTAATTCTTCCTTGAAAGAGTACAGCCTTGAAAGTGATTTAACTCTTCTGCTGCAGGCATACAGGGTGACATGAATGAGCACAGGACACTGGTTGGTCTTCTAGTCCAGGATTTCCAGCTGCCCAAAAAAAGGGCAAAACTTAATTTCCATATTCTATTGTGTGAATCTTAACTGAGCAATCTAATATAACCCAGGTGGAGGCTAGATGCTAGAAATTCAACAACTAGCGTCTACATAAAAATCAGAAGCAGCTGGGTGCGGTGGCTCACGCCTGTAATCCCAGCACTTTGGGAGACCAAGGCGAGTGGATCACGAGGTCAAAAGATCGAGACCATCCTGGCCAACATGGTGAAACCCCGTTTCCACTAAAAATACAAAAATTAGCTGGGCGTGGTGATGCACACCTGTAGTACCAGCTACTCGGGAGGCTGAGGCAGGAGAATCGCTTGAACCTGGGAGGCAGAGGTTGCAGTGAGCCGAGATCATGCCACTGCATTCCAGCCTGGTGACAGAGTGAGACTCTATCTCAAAAAAAAAAAAAAAAAAAAAAAAATCAGAAGCACAAAAGTGTACAAAGTGAAGTTGGGTCAACAAAAGGCATTCATTAGGTCAGAAAATACCAAAGCTTTGAGAGCTGTTTGAACACTGGCCCCTAGGCACTGGTGCTGCTCCGTAACAGTCACCAAATGTTTCCTTCTTACCTCTTCTACATTTGTACTGGATTTTGCACTTGTCTCCAAGAATTTAATCCCATAGTCAATTGCTAGCTGAAAAGTAAACAGAAATATTTAAATTTAGCAAAAGATACTTGAACATATAATGCATTTATATTTCTTAGGTTTTTCAAAGTCTCAAAGATAGGGTATCTATTTCTGAACTCCTGTGGTTCTCAAATTTCTTTGCTTTCTTCACTGTATTCGGAATTTAATAATTTAACTTAATCATCATAAGAAGGATGGCACAACTTCCATTTAAAACATAATTTAAGGCTGGGCATGGTGGCTCACGCACTTTGGGAGGCCGAGGCAGACGGATCACGAGGTCAGGAGATCAAGACCCTCCTCGCTAACACGATGAAACCCTGTCTCTACTAAACATACAAAAAATTAGCCGGGCGTGGAGGCACCCGCCTGTAGTCCCAGCTACCCGGGAGGCTGAGGCAGGAGAATTGCTTGAACCCAGGAGGCGGAGGTTGGAGTAAGCCAAGATTGCACCACTGCACTCCAGCCCAGGTGACAGAGCGAGACTCTGTCTCAAAATAAATAAATAAATAAAATAATAATTTAAGTACTTCTCTTTTTTTCTGTTTTTGTACTTTTAGTTCTCCACTATGGGATAAATACCCACCCTCCTGAGGTAGGAGAATAGGGTCTGAAGGCAGGGAACCTAAGGCCAATTCACACTGAGTTCCTAGAACTAAATCAAAAGAAAAACCCCAGCCTTCCACGCCCAAGTAACAAAAGTACAGGGGTACTCCCTTTGCAACCCCCTCCCCTTTTCTGACTCACAGATTAAAAATGGAAAGTACCTCTGATTGGTCCCCTCCCACAACCAATCAGACGTCTGTGCAGGGTATAACTTTGTAACTTCATTTCATCCTCTGATTGGTCACCTTCTGCAACCAATCAGACTGGTCATGGGCCACTACTTCATTTACAGAGTGTAAACCAAGTAACCCACGGGAAATTTTTAGAGGGTATTTAAACCCCAGAAAATTCTGTAACCAGTGCTCGAGCTGCTTGCTCGAGCCCACTCCCACTCTGTGGAGTATACTTTCATTTCGATAAACTTGTGTTTTTGGCTTCATTCTTTCATTGTTTGTGTGTGTGTGTGTGTGCATTTTGTCCAATTCTTTGCTCAAAATGCCAAGAATCTGGCTGACCTGTATAGTAAAGACCCTCCACTGGTAAAACTACCATTATCTTGGGATTCATTCACTCCTTTTAGCTGCTCCCAAAGTATAATTCTCCAACAGTTACTGTATTGACTTTTAGGCCGGGTGCGGTGGCTCACGCCTGTAATCCCAGCACTTTGGGAGGTCGAGGCAGGCAGATCACCTGAGGTCAGGAGCTAAGAGACCAGCCTGGCCAACATGGCGAAACCCCGTCTCTACTAAAAATACAAAAATTAGCCTGGTGTGGTAGCGGACGTCTATAATCCCAGCTACTTGGGAGGCTGAGACAGGAGAATCGCTTGAACCAGGGAGCCAGAGGTTGTAGTGAGCCAAAATCGTGCAATTGCACTCCAGCCTGGGTGACAAGAGTGAAACTCTGTCTCAAATTAAAAAAAAAAAAAAAAAACTATACTGACTTTTAATTACTTTTTTTTTTTTTTTTGAGACAGAGTCTCGCTCTGTTGCCCAGGCTGGAGGAGTACAGTGGCACTATCTCAGCTCACTGCAACCTCCGCCTCCTGGGTTCAAGTGATTCTCCTGCCTCAGCCTCCTGAGTAGCTGGGACTACAGACGCACGCACACCACCACGCCCAGCTAATTTTTGTATTTTTAGTAGAGACAGTGTTTCACCATGTTGGTCAGGCTGGTCTTGAACTCCTGACCTTGTGATCCGCCCACCTCGGCCTCCCAAAGTGCTGGGATGACAGGTATGAGCCACCACGCCAGGCCTTAATTAATTTTAATAAATGAGTCCAGAATTGAACAAAAACTTGAATACTAAAGTATTCATGCTTTGATTTCTATTGATTGAGACAAATTGCGAACTCTTATATATTCCTCAAAAACTTCCTAGTTCATTTATAATGCTAAAATTAAGTAAATGTTTTTAGGGGAAAAAAGTTTGCAGCAAAAGTTCACAGTCAGATTGAAAAATAAAATGTGGCCAGGCATGGTGCCTCACACCTGTAATCCCAGCACTTTGGGAGGCTGAGGCAGGTGGATTGCTTGAGGCTGGGAGTTCAAAACCAGCCTGGCCAGCATGGCAAAACCCCGTCTCTACTAAAAATACAAAAATTAGCCGGGTGTGGTGGCACATGCCTATAATCCCAGCTTCTTGGAGGCTGAGGCACGAGAATTGCTTGAACCCAGGAAGCAGAGGTTGCAGTGAACTGAGATTATGCCACTGCACTCCAGCCTGGGAGACAGAGCAAGACTCTGTCTAATGCATTTTGCATATATAATTTTTTTAAAGGCTAAAGCAAAATTCCAAGACTTAAAAAGTGAAGCTTCTAAGTCAATTTAGAATCTGTCACAGAAGTAAGTATGTGCACAAAATATTCCTTTGCTTTACAGGACACAAAAGAGAGAAATGCCCATGCCCATAAACAACGTATAAACAACATCCATAGCTTGATCAGTTACAAGGAATTTATCCATAAAACCTAAAGCTAATGTGTAGTAAAATATTCTTAGGGGAAAAAATGAATTGGAAAATGATTCCTTTTGAAACTTCACCTATCCTATAACTTCTTTTTCAAAAAGAATGAATTACTTTAACTTCAAAACTGGGCATTTTCACACAGATCTGGAAGAAACAGCCTGAACTCTAAGCTGCAGGAATCTGAGAAAGGACCAATTTGTATCTCCCAGAAAACATTAGCAAATTCTTTAGGAATGAGTCATGACCACACAGTATAGGGAGCTGGATCTCGAATACTAATTCACACCATTCAAGTATGGATTACATCTCTTTGTTGTTGATATCCAATTTAAAAGGATTAAAACACAGATTTAAAAAAAACTTAAATCAATAATTAAATAATATGAAGAAAAGAAATGCTTAATGTGAGTAGATTCCAACCTTTATCCATTCCATTCACATTTACCTTCTCCCCTCTTTCTTTTGACACTTGTCTTTTGTCATTCATATCACATTTGTTACCCAGGATCATTCTTTCAACATCGGAAGAGGCATGCTGCAGGGAGAAAATAGCATGCTATAAAATCAGCCTGAGAAAAACCCGTTACTTAATAGACAAATCCAACCTGTCAGAAACACATGAATTTAATAAGACAAATAATCTTTTACTCACACAAGGCCTAATTCAGAGAAAAGTTTAAAGATGGGAAGAGGGGCAAAGCTACAGTACAAGAGCCCTCACAGAGCCTGTGCAAACCTTCTTCCCGAGGTTTGGAAAGAAGGTGGAACAAACACAAAGCTTAAGGTGATCTAATGACAAAATTTCCAAATATTCAGGTCAAAGAAGGACAAAAACTTGGTACTGAGTGAACCAGTGGAGAAGGTATTCTGGATTCTGTACTATTTAAAAAAGAAATTCATCTAAGTTAATAGAAACGTGTACAAAATTATTTCAGAGTCAGATTTCTTTCTTAAGTGACAAAGACATTAAAAAATCTTAATACCAATTATCCTGGAATTAAAACAATCTTCAAATATCTAAGATGGAGAAAATGTCAGAAGGGCAAAAAGTTGCCAGGGTAAAGAGATAATTGTTGCTAGCCAAACAGCATGGTGGGATAGAAGCTGGGAACCAGATGTTTTAATCCTGGCTCTTCTTTTTAAAGGCTGTATGAGCACAGGCAAATCACTTCTTTCTGTTCTCAGTTATTCATGTGTAAAATGTGATCTAGGATTAAATTATTTCCCATATCTGGCCCAAGCTTAAAATCTTGTGACGTTACTTCTCTGTCCCCCAACCCCCAGTAGTCAAACTGGCAGCACCAGAGATTTATGGAGCTCTTCAGAGAGAGAGGGCCCAACCTGCCCATGCCCTGCTTCTAAGCAGCTCAGCTGCCTTGCAGAGACAGAGGAGCCTTTTACAAGCACCCAGCAGGACTCTTCTCCAATGTCACCATTCTCTTTCCGCACATACCTCTTCTATGTTTCTGATCCAATTTTTAATATTGTCAAAGGATTTTTCATTTGTGATGTCATAGACCAGCATAATGCCCTATAAGGGGGAAAAATACCTTTATTTAGTACTTTATATATTTAAAGTTATAGTATATAATGTCAATGTACTCCTACCCTCCAGAAACCTTTTGTTTGTCCATTTTTTCCCTTTAAAAAAGGGTTCATAATAAATTTGAAAAGTACAGAGAAACAAAAATCAATAAATACTTATTCCACTGGTCTCACCATGTAAATAAAAACCCTTTTAACATTTTCACTGTTAACCTTTAATGAATTAGTGATCGTGGTAAAGGTGATACACCCTTTCTACCTGACCTCACATGATAACAATCAGCCCCAATTGGGGCTGAGTGTTAAGTCAAAACAGAGATAACATTGAGAGTAAGAGTTAATCACTTCCACTGTGCACTTTGTTTATTCCAAGTAGAAACTATCTTGCTTTCTACTCTTCTACTAAGATTGAGACCACACTGCTTTAAAATCATTTTTTATATAGGTTGATCAAAAAATAGGTTGTCACTATTTATCTAAGTACATCACAGACACTTAAAATCCAATGCATTTGTTATACTGGTTTAATGAAAGGCATTCTCGTCATATTTTTAAAGACTCCATGTCTGGTATTTCTTTTTTTGAGACGGAGTCTCGCTCTGTCACCCAGGCTGGAGTGCAGTGGTGGCATCTCCACCTCCCGGGTTCACGCCATTCTCCTGCCTCAGCCTCCCGAGTAGCTGGGACTACAGGCGCCCGCCACCACACCCAGCTAATTTTTTGTATTTTTAGTAAAGACAGGGTTTCACCGTATTAGCCAGGATGGTTTCGATCTCCTGACCTCGTGATCCGCCCGCCTTGGCCTCCTAAAGTGCTGGGATTACAGGTGTGAGCCACCGTGCCCAGCCCATGTCTGGTATTTCTAAAAGGTTTACCTTCCAAATGTTTAAACTAACACCCGTATGCTACTGCAAAATCTATATCCCCAGACCACACTTCTGTACTAAGTGCTAGAACTACTCACCTGTCCATCTACTACACAAATATTTAGTGAGCACCTACTGTGTGCCTGATACTATACTAGATTCTACTAGCAGTGAACAAGATAGAAAAGGTCTCTTCCTCTTGTAGATGGCTAACAAAGACAACAGACAATAAACCAATATCTATACAACTAATTATAATTTTGACAATTGCTATGAAGATGCATGGGGAGCTCATATGCTAGGGATGTAATTGAATCTGGTTGAGGGGCTGGAGTGGGCAGGCGAGGCTTCCCTGAGGAAATGACATTAAAGCCAAAGCCTGGGAACTTAGTAGACTTAAACTAGTCAAAGGGCTAGGAGCTGGGGTGAAGAGGGGAAGCCCAGGTACCTGGCAAATAGCAGAAACATTGTAAATCTCTTGCTGATGTTGAACCAGAGACCATTGGATTGAGTGAAAGAAAGTCAGCTTGGCAAGGCTGCACAGATCTAATGGGCGGAGGGCACAAGATGAGGCTGAAGGGCTAGGCTGGGGTACTCGAGAGACCACTGTCTGGACATTGGCCAATAGATATCCCCTGTGATCACGGCAAACTCAACAAAGTAAAACATGAGATTGTCTTGTCTCCTCTGAATCTTCTATTTGTCCTTGTATTACCATTTTGGTGAAAGTAATACAACCCAGTCAGCCAGCCCAAGCACACATGTGGGAGTTATCTTCTTCTCTACAGCCAATCAGTCACTAAGTCCTGGAGACTCAATGTCCTAAATATTCCAGAATCTTACCTACCATACACATGGCCTTAGTCAGATTCTCACAAATTAGTCTTTACCTGGATTCCTGTCATCTTTAATTGATCTCCCTGATTAATTTCATTCTTTTTCTTTCTTTCTTTTTTTTAGAGACGAGGTCTCGCTATGTTGCCCAGACTGGCCTCAAACTCCTGAACTCAAGCAGTCCTCCCACCTCCACCTCCCGAGCTGCTGAGATTACTGGCATGAGCCACCACATCCAGCTTCCCTGCTTTCATTCTTAGCCTCCTCTAATCCACTTTCCATAAGGGCACTAGAGCTATCACTTCATTGATCAAAATCCTTTAGCACCTCTCCTTTATACTCAAAATTAAATTAAAGTTCCTTAGTATAGTAGGGGAAGTCCTTCCAGGTCTGACTTCCAACTTTGTAAGTAAATATAAAATATAAATAAATATAAATCATATAAAACACACATATACACATAGACAAAGAATACATGAAATAAAACGTTAACAGAATATATCTCTCAGAGTAGTTAGGATTTTAGATGATTTCTTGGGATTTTCAAAGTTTCCTATAGTATATGTATCCTTTTTGCAACCAGAAAAACATACATTATTGTTTAAATGACAAACAACTCCTCTATCCTCCCTTCTTCCAGCCTCAAATACAAATGCTTCACTTTGGCTACACGCTGTAAAGGCAATTTTACAATTGTCTCAATATAAATAATTTTATTTTATAAAGGTCAGCCCGGGAATGGTGGCTCACGCCTGTAATCCCAGCACTTTGGGAGGCCGAGGCAGGTGGATCACCTGAGGTCAGGAGTTTGAGACCAGCCTGGCCAACATGGGGAAACCCCATCTCTATTAAAAATACAAAAGTAGCTGAGCGTGGTGATGCATGCCTGTAATCCCAGCTACTCGGGAGGCTGAGGCAGGAGAATCGCTTGAACCCAGGAGATGGAGGTTGCAGTGAGCCGAGATCGTGCCATTGCACTCCAGCCTGGGCAACAAGAATGAAACTCCATTTCAAAAAAAAAAAAAAGTCAAAGTAAAGAACTATACATTTTTAAATGGTCAAAATGGTAAATGTTCTATTATGTATATTTTACCACAATAAAAACAATTCAAAGTGGATTCTGCATAATTCCTGATGCAATGTGTTTGGCTGCCTACAATATTAAAATTACCCAAATAACTGCCCTAGCTCTACCATCCTTTGGACTGTATGAACAACCCAGATCATTTACATGCCATGTCATGATGAAGTTTCATTTCACTGGTTAGCACAGAAAGTGTGAACATGGTGTGGTGTTAAGAACACAAGCTAGAGTCTGAGGCTTCTAACTTAGGCTCCACCACATATTAACTGGGAGATCCTGGAGACATTATTTTATTCCTCTCAGTCTCCATGTCCTCATTTACAGAATGAGGATAAATACTTCTTCCACGCTTGATCGTTTTGAGGATCTACTGAGATATTTGTAAACTACTTCACCTAGAGCCTAGGACATAGCTTGGACTCAATAAATGGCAGCTATTATTAATTTATATCTTCAGTTTCAATAGCAGAAATCATTCACCTACTTCTTATGTTTTTAAGCTAATTGATATTATGAATCAGTGAGAAATACAAATTCAAGTGTATCAGTTAAAACTTTATGTATCTAGTATATATCTAGAAGAAGAATAGCTTCCTAAGAATTCAGAAGATGGTGTTGGTCTATGAGAAACATTAATAATGTAATGATATGGTCTTGTTTTTCCCCAAAGCCCAAATGTCCATCAGGATCACTGCTATGCCTATGAATGCTGCTGATGTGTTTGAAATGCCATGGTGACAGACTCCAGTATAGTGCTTGTCAACACGCCACATACCTGAATCAGCCAAACTAAACCTGCCATAACCACCACTTGCTGAAAATGGTGGGCCTGGCAACCCACTGGAATAGATGACTTGAGAGATCCAAGAGTCAGGCACAGCAGGATTTCCTGAAGATTTATCCAAGATGGTGTCTAGGTCTAAAATTTCCCACTGATTCACCCCTTCAGCCAGCATTTATTGAGCCTCTACTATGTGTCAGACACTGGCATTGTATACAGCAGAACAAAGACAGAAATCTCTACCTTCAAAATGTGGAAGGTAATACTATCTAGAATAGCAACAATTTCTAATTATCTAAAGTAATGTGAGGAAAGACTAGGCAGTAAATAAAAGACAATCCTCAAATCTAAATGTATTATTTAATACATTTCCATGCCCTCTTTCTTCATACAATGAGCTAGAGCCAGACATCCAAGTGAAACATTTACTCTAATATTCTAAGTGCCCCTGCTCACCCTCCAGTGAAAATGAGCATGCAAATGGTGTCAGCACATCATTCCTAGCATGCAAAAAACTGCTCAACAGAAAGGCATGTGTGTCTAAGATGCCTCTAATCAGAATTACCTGTAAACTATTCCAAATCATCCCTGTTATGATGTTCTTTTTATCCCTAAAATTCCTTCCTGGGGGAAACAAACAAACAACAAACAAATGTCTTCCTGGCACATATGATAAGCCCCTTCCCTTTGATTCCAGTCTATGCAACATAGAAAGTGGCTGGCAGCTATTTTTATTAAAATGATGACCCTTCACAATCTTAAAAGTATTATAGGGTGGAGTGTGGGGAACAAATACACATAAAGTGGTTAATGGTACACTTCAGCCTTAAAAAGGAATCCCTAATCTTTTTGTGGGGATGAGTTATGATGCTACTCCAACACTGGAGAGCAAGTGGTGGTGGAGGAGGAAGGGCAGCATGTCAGTGAGGGGATCTGTGGGTTCAGACCACATCTTCCTGGAGGTGTGGGGACAGCTATCACCCCTTCAGCTCTGTCATCCTAGCACCACTCCCAGGAATACAAGAATCTTTTAAGCAATGAGCTGGGAATGATGGCAGCTGGTACCCTACAGTCTACCAGGTTGGGGTTCATGACCTCAGTTGTTCAACCTTCAAAGACTCTCTGAGCATACTGGATTTCATCATAATTCAAGACTCCAACTTGTGCTTGGCTTAGGCCTAAACACCAGAGATAAAGCCGTGGTCTGGGCCTGGCATTCTAGGCATGGTTAAGCACAGCTCATGGAAGTAAGGCAGCTTCCAAGCTGCCTTACTCACCACTGTACTTCCAGCATCACACTGCCCAGAGCCAAAAAGCAATAAAACTGCACTGAATAGATGAAGCATCTTAGGATAGAACATAACAAGTGATGAAGTTATGACAGCAAGGAAAATGCCTGGATTCAGCAAAGAACTTGGTAGTCAAGATTCACCAGATTCTTTCAGGCCAGCTGGCAGAATGGTGGTCAGGGGGATGACAGGGAGATGAGCCACAGCAGTGGATGTTGTGGAGGTGGTGAGGTAAGAGATAATGGTGGCAGGGCTGAATGACAAGAGAGTATAAGAAAGGAATACTTAGTCATAGGGCTTGTGGTTTGCTACGACTGCCATAAGGTATTAATAAAAGGAAAAATAATGAAAATATACAATCACATCAGAATGTGTGGAGGAGTTCTAGAACATCTATAAGTTAATCACCTGATTATTACAATGAAGACCACTGGCAAAGTATACAGTTGCTAAACACAACCAAAAAACCTTTTAAATGTCTTGTTTCCCCATCAGAAAATTTATTTTTCTACATACTAGACTCCAGCTTGAATCCTATAATCTTGGCAAACAAACATTCATGCTTTACTTCTACCTGAAGAGTTACAAAACCCTACAACACACTCACCATGGCTCCTCTGTAGTATGCTGTCGTGATTGTTCGGAATCTTTCCTGACCCGCTGTGTCCCTAAAATATGAAACAAAGGAGAGTGGTTTTTAAAGTCATCACCAGCATCACTGAGGAGAAACCCTGCTGTAGGAGATGTAATTCTAGTCTGCTCAGGGTGCAGTGGTCACAGGGGAAAGGAGAATGAGACACAAAGGGAGCCCTTTGCACATCTGCAAGCTGGAGGTGGTGGTGGCCACAGGAGCCTGTCAAGAGCTCACAATGACCTGGGTGAAAAACAGACCTTGATAAAAGCAGCAACAGAATAATACACAGAAAAATCTTGCTAGGAACTGGTGTGTTATATTAGTCAAACACACGTGGGAGGGAATAGAGAATAGTTCTGAATTCTTGGACTCCCCAAGATACTTATAATCCTTTTTGTAAGTGCTTAATGATTAAAGCACTTTGCTTTCTTGCCTGAATGTCTGATTTCTGTATAAAGCAAGCAATCGAGCTGGACTTATTACTGTGTACATTCTGCTCAGCAGAGCACAATAAAATAGATCTCCTCAAGAACTTGTTCAGCTATGGAGCGAGCCCATGATTTCATGGGGACCTGGAGTTCAACACATAAATCTTGACAATGTTTTCAAAGACTTTTAAGCATAAACAACATATCAAAACTATATAAACTGTCATATATTTTTGCTTTTTAGCTGATGGCATACCATTAAAATGTATTCTGAAAAAATATAAGAGTTTCTGATTTCATTTATAGAATCCTATAAAGCAAGTTAAATTTCCTTGATACTTGAGAAAATCAATATTCTCAAATTTTCCACTTCCAGCCAGAACTAATTCACTCCCTGTGCTACTAAGACAATTCAATTGCAGGAGAGAAAGAGGCATTTGTGGAAATATACTAGAAATCTAGTATATACCAAATCCTAATAAAAGATGAAGGCCCAAGGGAATATCATAAGTTAAAAAGCAATAAACACCTTAACATAGACATATACCTTACAAAATACTTTCACACTGCACTCATGTGATGTCTACCACAGCCCATTAGGGTGGGCTACTGGCTGGGGGTGTTACCAGCATCCAAGTTCTGCAGATGAGGAAACAGGCTCAGAGGAACTATGGCCCCAGCTCTGCCACTAAACAGCTCATATTCTTTCTTTCTTTCTTTCTTTCTTTCTTTCTTTGTTGCTGAGATGGAGTCTCGCTCTGTCACCCAGGCAGGCTGGGGTGCAGTGGCACAATCTTGGCTCACTGCAACCTCTGCCTCCCGGGTTCAAGCGATTCTCCTGCTTCAGCCTCCCAAGTAGCTGGGACTACAGAAGCCCACCACCACGCCCGGCTAATTTTTGTATTTTTAGTAGAGACGGGGTTTCACCGTATTAACCAGGCTGGTCTCAAACTCCTGACCTTGTGATCTACCCGCCTCAGCCTCCCAACGTGCTGGGATTACAGGTGTGAGCCACTGCACCCGGCCTAGCTCATACTCTTGAAGGAGACAAGCATCTTAGGTCTCAGCTGTTCAGCTCTGGGCCAGGCCTTACAAAAAAGCCATCTTATCCTGTCATTTTCTTTGATCAGCATTAGATGCATGGGGCACTTGTTTGATGCACAACTAACAAATCATGGGGAAATGGAAGGCAAGCACTTTTTAGCAGACTAACCATATTTCTCTGAGAAACCCAAGGAGGGGATCATGAGAAAAGATGTAATTTTTTAAATCTGTAAAATATTTGGCATCTTGTTCAATACCAATGGACGGAAAGGGCAGCCTATAGTAAACTTCATAACATTTTCCAGTGAAGTACACTGGAAACCACTAGGAAGCCAATCACTATGTTCCACGGCAGTTGAGTAGTTGTCCCAGCTTCATCACATATGCCCTCAAGTGGACCTAACCACTCTCAGTCCCTGTTTCCTTCTCTATAAAAGAAGAGCTGGGGGGATATTCTTCTTCCGTCCCAGTTCTGAGATTCAAAAAAGAAATGCAGCCTAAGGCAAAAGCTAATATGTATAACTTTACTCTTTAGCCCTGCCTCGTTCTTAGCCAGCGCTGCTCTGAATTCTACGTTTTGTCTACTGCTGTCATCAATACACATTAGATCAGCAAACATCACCAACAACCTTCCAAAAGCTCCAAATCTATATGGTTCCATGCAAGGCACTGAACTGAAAGAAATTAAACCAGCTTCTAGGAGGTTAAAAAAAAATCTAAGAAGAGCTTCTGAGTTCAAGTCAAAAATATTCAACCTAGCAATCTGGAGGAACCATATTATTCACTGTAGTTGGACAAATTCTTCAGGAGTTTATGAACCACAGTTGGGTAATCGTAAGATCTTTGCCTTGCATATTGCAACATTAGAGTTAGGAAACATCCTAAGGACTAATAGTTTGTGTACCTCCAACATTTATATGTTGAAGCCTAATCCTCAATGTGATGGTATTTAGATAGGGGAACTTTGGGAGGTAATTAGGTCATGAGGGTGGAGCCGTTGTGAAAGGGATTAGTGCTCTTCTAAGAGACACCATAGAGATGATCTCTCTGTGGGCCATGTGAGGATACAAGCGAGACAGCTGTCTACAAACCAGGAAGCAAGACTTCACTAGACACTGGATCTGCTGGCACCCTGATCTTGGATTTCCCAGCCTCCAGAACTGTGAGAAATACATGTTTATTGTTTAAGACACCCAGTCTATGGTATTTTTGTTATAGTAGCTGTGATAGTGTGACACAGTAAGAAACACATGTAATAAGAAACATATTTGGTCTCTGCTCCTGATTCTTGGCACACAGATACTAAAATTCTTGGAATCTCCAACAAAGTGTTTAAATTCTTTTTGTGCGCTAATGAAATTACTGGTGGCTGGGGCTCCTGTCCAGCCACAGGATAGGAGGCTGGTTGTATTTTTAATAGAAATGGGGTTTCTCCATGTTAGCCAGCTGGTCTTGAACTCCTGACCTCAGGTAATCCGCCTGCCTTGGCCTCCCAAAGTGCTGGGATTACAGGCGTGAGCCACTGCGCCCGGCCAATAAAATTTTTTAAATAAACTGTGTTGTATGTCTACATTTTGACTGTGATCCATCACATGAGCTCAGGTGTGGAGTATTCCACTATGGCATCATGTTGGCACTCAAAAAGTTTTGGATTTGGGAGCAACCAAGTGATAAGCGGGCTGGAACTTTCAGTCCTACCACTCAACCTCTGGAGAAGGGAGAGAGGCTAAAGGTTGACTTAATCACCAATGGCCCACGATGTAATCAATCATGGCTATATAAGGAAGCGTCCATAAAAACTCAAAAGGACTGGGTTTGGAGAGCTTCAGGACAGTGAGACACGTGGAGGTGCTGGATGTTCTTGGAGAGTAGATGACCCCTCCCACAAGGAAAGAAGTGTGGAAGTTCCTCACTCCTTCCCACATGGCTTGCCCTTTGCATCTCTTCCATCTGGCTGTTCATCTGTATTCTTTGCAATATCCTTTATAATAAATGGGTAAACATAAATAAAGTGTTTCCCTGAGTTCTGTGAGCTGCTCTAGTAAATTAAAGGAATCAGAGGAGGGGGGTCATCAGAACCCCAATTTATAGCCAGTTGGTCAGAAGTAGAGGTGACAACCTACTACAGTTCAGTATCCCTAATCTGAAAATCCAAATTCTAAAATGCTCCCAAATCCAAAACTTTTTGAGTGCCAACATGATGCCATAGTGGAATACTCCACACCTGAGCTCATGTGATGGGTCACAGTCAAAATGTAGACATACAACACAGTTTATTTAAAAAATTTTATTGGCCGGGCGCAGTGGCTCACGCCTGTAATCCCAGCACTTTGGGAGGCCAAGGCGGGCAGATCACCTGAGGTCAGGAGTTCAAGACCAGCTGGCTAACGTGGAGAAACCCCATTTCTATTAAAAATACAAAAAAATAGCAGGGCGTGGTGGCACATGCCTGTAATCCCAGCTACTCAGGAAGCTGAGGCAGGAGAATCGCTTGAACCCGGGAGGTGGAGGTTGCAGTGAGCCGAGCTCACGCCATTGCACCCCAGCTTGGGCAACAAGAGCAAAACTCCGTCTCAAGAAAAAAAAAATTTATTAAAATATTGTATAAAGTTATATTCAGCTTCATGTGTACCAGCTGTATATGAAACATAAATGAATTTCATGTTTAGACTTGGGTCCCATCCCCAAGATATCTCATTATGTATATGCACATATTCCAAAATCCAAGAATATCCAAAATCAGAAACACTTCTGTTCCCAAGCATTTTGGATAAGGGATACTTAACCTATACTTGTGACTGGCAGCTGAAGTAGGGACACTGCGGGACCCAGCCCTCAACCTGTGGGATCTGATGCTATCTCCAGGTAGACGGTATCAGAACTGACTTAAATTATAGGACACCCAGAAAGAAAAAGAAAATTAAAAAAAGAATTTAAAAAAAAGTATAGGACACCCAATTGGCATCTGCTGGAGAATTACCTGGTGGTGGTGGGGGGAACCCCCTGACATCTGGTGTCAGAAGTACTGTGCTATGTATGAGAAAAAAAGTGTGTTTAAAAATATCTTAGAGCAGTCTGAACTATGACATGATTTTTTTTTTCTCAGTCTTCATTTTTCTATTTAATAAGAAATATGCAAATAAATCATAAAATATCATAGCTGGAGGGGAACTCCAATGTCATCAATCCAACCAATTTACAAACGAGGAAAAGGTGAGACCCTGAGAAGGGAAATAACTGGCCCAAAGCCCTCAATTTGGAGGCATCGTGGCTAGAACCTAGATCTGTACTTCCTGCCAAGGGTTCCTGCGACGTGACTACTCTGTCTTATCAGATTTCAAAACTACAACAACTGTGATGAAGAAGTAATTTGCGTTCCTTAGAATTTAGTTTCCTCCCCTCAAAAATTATAGTTTTGGAAAGATGAGCTATCGGATCTCTTCTGGCTTCAACAGTTAGTACCCTCTCTCACCTTCCCAACTCTTGGTAAAGATACCTTTGAAGGATTCCCAGTGCTTACTTATTTCCCCCTGGTTCCGATAAAGAAAAGATGTTTTAGCTATCACAAGATGCCTCTAACTTATTACAATTCACATTTAATTCCTACTTTCAATTCCCAATTAAAGCAGAAACTCTGTGTGTGTGTTTACTTACCATATCTGAAGCTTAATTTTCTTTCCATCTAGTTCTATCGTTCTAATTTTAAAATCAATTCCTGCCAGAAAAACAAAGAAAGATATGTTAAGTTTCTTCAGATATAATCCAAGTCTCATTAGGAGGACAAAGATTTCTATTGAAAAAAAGCTCTCCAACGCACTGGAAAATGTGAACACAGAGAGGGTGTGAATGGTATGTTTCCTCTGAATACAGGCTGGAGAAAGGAATGCTAATTACTCAGCAAAGAATTCCCACATGTGTTAAATGCAACGTATTATATGCCTCATTATTCCGACACAAATGGATCACATCCTGCAAAGTTATATAATTTAGATAGATTGAGAACATGCCATATTTCCTACTTTCTGAAGTACATATAAACAATGCTTCCTACCTACTCCTCAACCCCAATCCTTCCCTAAAGAAGGCTATGGGACCTCTTTAAAGAATATTCCTCCATCTCCTTCCACTTTTTTCTTCAGATTCTGCAATTGACTGAGGAAAAAAAAATCTGTCTATTTGACAGTAAGGGAGGGAAAGCCTGCATATCTATTTTAAACAGTTAGCAAGTATTTTATACACATTTTAATAAATGGTCCCTATAGATTACTTGCTACAGCTGAAACAGGAAGAATGGATTTCAGGCCTGACTGTCTAGAATTGCCTGGTACTATGATCTGAAAGTCCCCTCCAAAACTCACGTTGAAATTAGATTGCCATTGTGGGACCTTAGAGATACTAAGAAGTGGGACCTTCCACAGCTGATTCATGGGGAGCCTGTATGAATGGATTGTCCTTATCACAGGAGTGAGTTAGTTATCTTGAGAGTGGGTTTTTATAAAAGTGAGTCCTGCTCCTCCTACATTTTCTTCTGCATGAGTGCACTTCCCCTTCCAGTCTTCCAGCATGAGATAATGAAGCATGAAGGTCCTCACCAGATGCTGATGCCATACCCTTGGAGGTCCCAGCCTCCAGAACCATGAGCTAAATTTCTGTTCATTATAAACTATGCAGTTTCAGGTATTCTGTCATAGCAGCAGAAAATGGACTAAGATGACTGAGAAATGTTAAAAAAAAAAAAAATACTCATGATTAGGCCTGCCCCCTTCCCCAAATTCTGAGATTGTGACTTAATTAGTCAAGGGTGGGACCTGGGCACTGGTAATTTTTAAAGTTTCCCAGATGATTTTAGTCAAAAGTTTTGGCTTTTGAAGGGCTATGCCTTTTGAAGGGCTCTGGCACTTCAAAAGTTCAGCTCTTCCCTCACATATTTCCCCCCACTATGGTAGCTCAAAACTTATTTATCAATTTCAACGATAAGGAACCACAAAGCCCTTGACAAATATCAGCAAGCTCTATCATATATCAGGAATAAGCTTTCTGAGGAGACCAGCTAGTGAATACAACTTAGTTGCAATTTGCTAAATCCTCATCATCTGGCTACTCAGCTTTGTTTAGATTTTTCTATTCTTTTGCATTCTGTCCAGCAGGGTTTCTCAACCCCTGGGCCACGGACCAGTACTGGGCTGCACAGCAGGAGTTGAGTGGCAGGCAAGTGAGAGAAACTTCATCTATATTTACAGCTGCTCCCCACTGCTTGCATTGCCGCCTAAGTTCAGCCTCCTGTCAGATCAGCAGTGGCATTAGATTCTCATAGGTGCGCAAACCCTATTGTGAACTGCCTATGCGGGGGATCTAGGTTGTGCACTCCTATGAGAATCTAATGCCTGATGATCTGTCACTGTCTTCTATCACCACCAGATAGGACCATCTGTTGCAGAAAAACATGCTCACAGCTCCCACTGATTCTACATTGGTGAGTTGTATAATAATTTCATTATATATTACAATGTAATAAAAATAGAATATAAGTGCATAATAAATGTAATGTGCTTGAATCATTCCTAAACCACCCCCACCCCCACACCACCACCACCTCCAGTCCCTGGAGGAAAAACTGTCTTCCATGAAACTGGCCCCTGGTGCCAAAAAGGTTGGGGACCACTGCTATAAAGAACCCCTTAAAGTGGTTTCCAAGAAATTTCAGGAAACATGTAAATTACATATCCTCTAAATTGACTTAAACATTAACTCCAGTTTTGGTTTGTTTTGGTTTTTGAGATGGAGTCTCACTCTGTCACCAGGCTGGAGTGCAGTAGGGCAATCTCGGCTCACTGCAACCTCCACCTCCCAGGTTCAAGTGATTCTCCTGCCTCAGCCTCCCGAGTAGGTGGGACTACAGGCATGCGCCATCACGCCCAGATAATTTTTTGTATTTTTAGTGGAGACGGGGTTTCACCATGTTGGCCAGGGTGGTCTCAATCTCCTGACCTCATGATCCACCCGCCTCGGCCTCCCAAAGTGTTAGGATTACAGGCGTGAGCCACTGCACCCAGCCAACTCCAGTTTTATTTAGGTGGGGAGCATTCAACTGCTGTTACTACAGTATTTTTTCATATAAACATTGAAAGCACCCAAAAGGCTGCTTCCTAGCTCCAGCTTTATACAATGCATAGACATAAACCAACCGAATTTCCCCCTTTTTTCTCTGTGTGGTACTTTTTCCCCAGGGAGCCTTTTTAGATACTCTTGTGTCTTGAAATAGGCAACAATCACACCCAGGCTAATTTAGCAGAACACCTTCTCAATCATTATTTCCCCTCACTAACAACCATAGATTATTAATAAATATTAGGTTGGTGCAAAAGTAATTGCGGTTTTTGCCATTAAGAATGGCAAAAACCGCAATTACTTTTGCACCAACCTAATGCAATCTCATAACCACTATTCCCAAGTTATCTGGCTCACATTTTCTCCTCTAAGGCACCTCCCTCAGCATTTCAGGGTCTGTAAAGGTGACACAAAGCAACTCAGCATAAATATTACTGCTACCATCTGACAAAATGTACTGTTTCCATCACTCATTTAAGACTTAATAGACATTGATTTTTATTGTGATTTACATTTTATATGCCACCAAATCCAGTGTAACAAAGACCCTCTAGGAATCCTCCTCTATCCTTTACCTCTCTTTGGGCCTGGCATCAAGAACAATGCCCAATACCTGGTATGTACTCAATACATGTTTCTTCAGATAAACATTTTAAAAAAATTCATGACTTTCCAAATCCATAGAAACAGAAAGTAGTACAATGGTAGTTACCAGGATCTGGAGGGAGGGGGAAAGGAATAGTTGTTTAATAGGTTTGGAGTTTCAGATTTGCAAGATGAAATAGTTCTACAGATCAGTTGCACAACAATGTGAACAGGCGTAAAATTACTGAACTGTACACTGAAAAATGGTTAAGACTGCAACTTACATATTGTTTTTTACCAAAATAAAAAATAAAAAACAATGACTTTCAAAATGCCTACTGTATACCTGAATAAATTAATTAAAAGGCCAATGTCCAACATTTTACCACTTAATAGTTCATTCACTTATTTTTTTTGAGACGGGTCTCCTTCTATCGTGCAGGCTGGAGTGCAGTGGCGTGATCTTGGCTCACCGCAACCTTCGCCTCTTGGGTTCAAGCGATTCTCCTGCCTCCTGCCTCAGCCTCACGACTAGCTGGGATTACAGTGTGCTCCACTACACCCAGCTAACTTTGGTATTTTCAGTAGAGACGGGGTTGCACCATGTTGACCAGGCTGGTCTCAAATTCCTGGCCTCATGTGATCCACCTGCCTTAGCCTCCCAAAGTGCTGGGTTTACAGGCGTGAGCTAGCCTGCCTGACCTTCATTCACATTTTAAATAAAAGACGACGTATACCAGAATATTTGTTCAGATTAATATTTTCCTTATTCTGGCTTATTAAAATAGTAACTCCTGTTCTTATTAAGGTTGATTTTGCCTGTAATTGGAAGTCATGGGCAACTTTATCACCTTCACTCAACAATGCCAATTTGAGGCTCCTTAAAGTCTCACTCTCCATTCATTTAAAACACTTCAAAAACCTTCTACTGACAGAGGCTTTTTTTTTGTTAGGAACATTACCTTTCAGTTATGTGAGGAAGTTCTACAAGATGGTGATACTTAGCCATCTTTCACTACTCAAAGGTTTTCAGTGTTTCTAAGAGCTGTGAACTATGGCATTTAGCTTTTGCTTATGCTGTTGTCAAGGGCCAACCGACAGACAACGGCTGTAGAACAAAGTCAAATTAGCACCATATGGAAAAAAAAAGCAAGTGGGGACCTGGAAAACAGGCAACAGTTTTAGAAAATAAGAATTTCACTACAAGTGATAAAAATTCATTGAAAAGCACTGAACTGTAGGTTAGGTTCTGTCACTAAAAACTTGTGAACAGGCTGCTTGACTGCTCTGAACCTATACATCCTCATCCATAAAAAAAGGTTGACAGGATCTAATTAGATAAATTAGACGATGTGTGTGAACGTGCTCTGGGAACTCTGAAATTCCATATAAACCTAAGAGATTACACATTCAGAGTCTATAACCCTACAGCTCTTGTCACTTAATGTATGGATTATTTGTAATAGCTTTCCAGGATACTGTGCCAACATCTCTCCCTGGTCTAATTCCCCTACATGTCACTTCTAGAATAGCTTGCAACAATCCCTGTGGTAATGTCACTGCACTATTTAAGAAGCCGTGGAGCCAACTTCTTCAGCCTGGTGATACAGCCTTTCCCACCAGATGCACCGTTCTCCCGACACTGCAAACCTCAGAGTGTCTCCAAATGAGGCCTTTTGCTTCTCTCAGTGGGCCCCATACCTCCTTTCCTCCACTCCTGCATGACCACCTCACTTTGCAGCCTTCTCTGAGGATGCCATTCCACCCATGTAGTTCTCTCTCTTCTCTCCTCAGCTCTGCCTCAAAGCCTGGTTTTTGCACTGTGATTTAATCCTGTGTTATTGGGTTTTATTAACATAGTGCCCTGCAATTGCTCTCAGATCATGCGAAGACTCCATCCTCTCTTTGCCAGTTAAGTTGTGCACAGAAACATGTGTACACTAACTAAATTAAAGGTTAGGTACTCTTACATATTTAAGTAAACATTATATACTACTAAGGGTGAAGATGGCTTTAAAAACTTTGGAAATTTGGCCAGGTGCGGTGGCTCACGCCTGTAATCCCAGCACTTTGGGAGGCCAAGGCGGGCAGATCACCTGAGGTCAGGAGCTGACCAGCCTGGCCAACATAGCGAAACCCCTACTCTACTAAAAAAAATTAGCTGGGCATGGTGGCAGATGCCTGTAATCCCAGCTAGCGGGGAGGCTGAGGCAGGAGAATGAATCACTTGAACCCAGGAGGCAGAGGTTGCAGTGAGCCCAGATTGCACCACTGCACTCCAGCCTGGGCAACAGAGTGAGCCTGTCTCTCAAAAAAAAAAAACTTTGGAAATTTCTTAATATATTATAGTTACAATAGTTAGGATGCTGAGAAATCTTATTCCAATAAGAAAATGAAGACACATTACAATTAGTTTGACAATAATATCAGTAGTGGATTAACATTCATGTTAAAATTTAAAGCAAAGATAATTTCCTGATGCTACTCCAGGGATTAAAAGAATAATTAGCTATAAAATGATAATATAATTAGGATGCTTTCAGCTGCAAATAGCAGAAACCCCAAATCAAACTAGCTTAAGGTAATCTGTTGACTCATCTCCAAGTCCAGTGGTGAGATGGGGTTCAGAGATGGCTCAATCTAGGGCTCCAGCTCATTTCTTTGCACCTCCCTGGGCTCTGCCCTCCAGGGAGTATCAATTTCACACTCTTGACTGACAGCAGTTCCTGACCACAACAGCAATACCAGAAGAAAAGAGATTATTTTCCTCTTCCTCTCAAAAGTGAGAAAGCGTTTCCCCAAAGCCTCCAACGAGTTTTCCTTCATGTCTCATTTCTGGACTTATAACCATGGGAATGTCATGTTATGGCAGGCTAAGGCTGAATTCCTGAACTAATCACTGCCACGGGGAATTACCAAGATTGGATTAATCTAAACCCATTCTCTAAATTTAGATTAATCAAGGCCTATCCCTGGAGCTGGGTCACTCCTAGAATCCATAGGCTGCTAAAAATAGAATAGAAAGGCTATTGAGAAAAATCATAATATCCTCTATATTATATACATATTATATATCCTCTATATAATACTCAAACCTATTTCATTAATAAAATTTTATATTCATAGCTATATGAAAGGACAAATTTTATATTCATATCTGTATGAAAGAGCTGCACTACTACCCTGTCATGAATGTTATTACATTTAATGAGAAACTGTAGTACTTCTCTGAAGGCAATTTCATGTAGTGTTTGGCTAAGAACTAGAAAATAAGAAAGAAAAAGAGGACAATGAGCAACCCAAGTAGCTGCCACAACATCTCTGTGCTGAACTGTGACCACAGCTGCTACGAGAGTCCTTGAGCCCACAACTCCAAAGACTTGGCTTATCCCCTAGCCCCAGATGACTGGAGACTAGAAAGAAGGAGGGGGCTATCACACCAACAGCAGCAAGAACCAGAGGTCATCCTGGCAGTAAGGGAGCAACTTTTTTTTTTTTTTTTAATTTAAAAGGACTATACAATCTCAAAAAACACAGTTTTTGAAGGACATTATCCTTCAGGTCAAAAAGCCCTTTGTTTAAATTATACTACAGAGCTATGGTAACCAAAACGGCATGGTACTAGCATAAAAATAGACACATATACCAGTGGAACAGAACAGAGAACCCAGAGATAAATCTATACATCTACAGTGAACTCATTTTGACAAAGGTGCCAAGTACATACATTGGGGGAAAGGACAGTCTCTTCAATAAATGGTGCTGGGAAAACTGGGTATCTGTATGCCGAAGAATGAAACTAGACCCCTATCTCTTGCCATACACAAAAATCAAATCAAAATGGATTAAAGACTTAATTCTAAGACTTCAAACTATGAAACTACTAAAAGAAAACATTGGGGAAACTCTCCAGGACATTGGATTGGGCAAATGTTTCTAGAGTAATACCCTGCAAGCACAGCCAACCAATGCAAAAATGAACAAACAGGATCACATCAAGTTAAAAAGCTTCTGTACAGCAAAGGAAACAATGAGCAAAGTGAAGAGACAACACACAGAATGGGAAAAAATATTTGCAAACTACCCATCTGACAAGCTATTAATAATCAGAATATATAAGGAGCTCAAACAGCTCTACAGGAAAAAATCTTATAATCTGATTTTAAAATGAGCAGAAGACCTAAGCAGACATTTTTCAAAAGAAGACATACAAATGGCAAACAGATACATGAAAAGGTGCTCAACATCAGTGATTATCAGAGAAATGCAAATGAAAACTACAATGATATATCATCTCACCCCATTTAAAATGGCTTTTATCCAAAAGATAGGCAATAACAAAAACTGGCAGGGATGTGGAGAAAAGGGAACCCTTGTACACTGTGGGTGGGAATGCAAATTAGTACAGCCACTATGGAGAACAGTTTGAAGGTTCCTCACAAAATCAAATACAGAGCTATCATATGACCCAGCAATCCCACTCCAAAAGGAAGGAAATGAGTATGTCAAAGAAGTAACTGCACTCCCATGTTTATTGCAGCACTATTCACAATAGCCAAGATTTGGAAGCAATCTAAGAATCCATCAACAGATGAATGGACAAAGAAAATGTGGTACATATACACAATGGAGTACTATTCAGCCATAAAAAGAATGAGATCCTGTCATTTGCATCAACATGGATGGAACTGGAGGTCATTATAGTAAGTGAAATAAGCCAGGTACAGAAAGACAAACTTCGCACGTTCTAATTTATTTGTGGGAGCTAAAAATTAAAATGATTGAATTCATGGAGATAGAGCGTAGAAGAATGGTTAGGCTGGGAAGGGTAGTGGGGGGTAGGGGAAAGTGGTAATGGTTAATGGGTACAAAAAATAGTTAGAATAAGACCTAGTATTTGCTAGGACAACAGGGTGACTATAATCAAAAATAATTTAATTATACATTTAAAAATAACTACAAGTATAATCGGACTGTTTGTAACACAAAGGATAAAAATGCTTGAGGTGATGGATACTCCATTTACCCTGATGTGATTATTATTACTCATTGCATGCCTGTACCAAAATATCTCATGTAATCCATAAATATATACATCTACTATGTACCCGCAATTTTTTTAAAAGCCTTTTTGTATTTCAAAAGTCTTTTTGAGAACATCATTTTTTTGGCAGCACATAATATAATAATTCGTGTTCAAAATGATGACCCTGAGTCATCCTGACTCATGAGCAATCCATGACCCACCAAGAGGCATGCAGCCCACCCAGCTGGAAACACAATCCAACATCTGAGTTTAGGAGGCAAGATTCCAAAGGTATTTCCATGTTGCTCAAATATACCTCAACATTCATTTTTTGATGATTTTAAAGTAGTCCCAGTTTCCTCATTAATATTTATCTGGTCAATACAATAGGAAATATAAATTGTGTGAAAACATTCCCAAGGGAATGACTCAAAGGCATTTTCATTTTGAATTTAAAAACCCTCTCTCTCTAATAGATTTTGCTTTCCTGAATTGACTCTTATGCTAAATGGTTGCTTATAACATAAGGAGGCAGGGAAATAAGAATGAAAGAGAATCATAGAATTATAGACTTGAGAAGTACCTTAGAGATCATTTAGTTCAGTCCTGTCTGTGTGGTTAAGAAAACTGAGGCCAAGAGAGACGCAGCAATTTACTCAGATTCACGAAGACCAATAAAAAAAGGTTAGGTTAAAATCAAGTTTTGGCTTTTAAAAATCAGGCCTTCCCAAAGGGATACGTACAAGAATGTCCACATCTTGATGGGGAAACCTCTTTAAGGGTCATAGTATAGAACGCAGGCAACAACCTAAATGTCCATTAACTGGAGAATGCCTTGGTATACAAGTAGAGAAGGAATACTTGAGCAGTGAACAAAAGCCATATTTATCAACACAGATTAATCTAAAAAAGATGATGGTAAGTGAAAAGAACAAGTTGCAGAAATATACAGTCAAATCAATTTGTATATTTCTGAAAAAAATATTTAAAATGCCAAAACAACACTATTATCATTCATATATATAAAATATATATAGTATATTTATATATTATATATATCCTTGTATAATTACAGTATAAAACATGGATAGGAATGATTATTAACAAATTAAGGATAATACTCAATGTTACCTCTAGAAAGAAATGAAAGAGGAGGGATTCATAGGGGACTTTGACTCTATAATTTATTATTTCTAAAATTGAGTGGTGGGTACATGGACATGAGAATGTTTTATATTAGCTATACTTTAATAGGTCTAAAAGTTTTTGAAATTCTTTTAAAAAGTAAATATTAGTACCTGGAAAACATATAGAGAGGTATGTTCATTAATGTCAGTAAAAAACCAAACCAAATTTTAGAGATGAGGGGTACCTTAGAAGATTTAGTCAGGGGAAAAGCAGGCTCTATCGCTCTTATTCAATACAGTATAAAGAGGTCCTGTGAGCCCTTGGTAGCCCACCCCATCCATGCCTGGTCACCAATGGCTTACAGTCCTTCTTTGTATTGAACAAGGATGGTATGGTTGTGCCTGCTTTTTCCCTGACTAAATCTTCTAGGGTACATTTTATCTCTGAAATTTTGGTTGATTTTTCTACTACCATTAATGAATGCATGCCTTCACATGTCAGATTTCCAGGTAACTAATACTGGATCAAGTTCAGATTGGATCAAGTTCAGAAAGTGAGGGGCAGAGCAGGGAAGTGGGGTGGCAAGGAATGCTAGCACTCTGATTTCAAGCAGGGGGTTCGGGGACTGTTCTTCTCCACCTCGAGGAAAAGGAGTTTTGACTTGGACCAATGACAAGCGAAGAATACACATTTGGGTCACTGTTAGGAGTGGCACTCTGGCAGGAAGAACAAAGGAGTTCTGATTTTCCATTCAATGGGAGAAGGCGGACAGCCACTGCCCCACCCTTGGGGTGGGAGGTTTGGGCCAGGAGGCTCTTTCCTGCACCTCTGAGGAGAAGGCAGTGTGGTATTTGAGGTTTCTGCATTGTCCAGGGCAACCCACAGGGCACCAGAGCTCGCAGATACCTCACCACGTGGCACGAGTGAGGGGTAAGGAGCAAGCTCTTACCCAGAGTACTGCTTACCAGATATTTCTCAGCAACCAGTGATGTCGCTGGAGGCAGCTGAGGGGAAGGGCTTGGCCAGCAAAACAGAAAGAAGGAAACTTTCAACCTGGCCCAAGTCCATAGTTAACAGATCTAACAGGGAAAAGGAACTTGGAATGAGCAGTACTGGGCCACTTTTCATTCCGCAAATTAGATATAATTGAACATGAGAAAGGGACAGATTGACAAGACTCTTTTACACTAAAGTTAGTCAGTCAACAGATATTAATAACATAATCTTTTCTGTTTCAAGAGAATAGGGAGGTTGCCCCTGCGTTTGTGAATGGGTGAAAGGATACCATTGCTGGAGTGTGGGAAAGAGTAGTTTTCTTGGCCTTCGGACCTCTCTCTTTAGGGCCAGCTAGTTCTCCTGACCTTCAGCATAAGCTGTGACTTGATGCATTTTGGCCGGTGGGTGTTGCAGCTTAGAACACACACAGCTTTCCTGCTTTCAGTAGTACTATCTTGGGTCTCCTGGGGAAGTCTGCTGCCTGGTCCAGAAAAATCAGGGGTAGAAAAACATCAGGGACCTTCAACTAAGGTTTTCTATACCTGGTTCCCACTGAATTTCTTTTAAAAGACTAATTTGGCTGCAGTCATGAGAACCTTGAAAAAAAATTCAGACTTCTGGGTCATTCAGCCTTTCAATGAATCATAACAATGCAAGATTTCAATGCTGGGTTTACTCACAGCACTGCACATTTTTCTACAAAGGTTATCTATCCCCTTTGACCCACTTTAAGAAGCAGAAGTTAAATACTGTGCTTTTACAATTAAAAAGGAAAAAAAAAAACAGGACTTTGTTTCAAAAGTACATTTGGAAACATGTGTGATCCCAGGCTACCTGAATATGGGTTATGTGGTTTGTCTATTTACATTTCAGAGATCTTCCAGAAATAGAAAAATAGTTTCCCAAATATTGAAGTCTACTTTAAAGAAATGTTACATTCACCTCCTTAAGATTTTGATTAACAATAAAGATACAGTTCTTGACAGTTTTGAAACTTTCTTTGACAATCAAATTTTGCTTATGCTTTTTTTGGTGTGAATTTAGATTAATGAAATTTTAGAGTAGCTGATTTTAGGATAATTAGTTGAAATCTCTAATTAGAAAAATGGACTACTGAAATAAAAAATGAGTCATAAACTGAAGCTTTAAAATATTTTTTTTTCTCAAAATAAAGGACTTGGAGAAAATGTAAAGGTAGAAATAAATTAAGAATGTTACTTAGATTGAGGCTGGGAACAGTGGCTAATGCCTGTAATCCCAGCATTTAGGGAGGCTGAGGTGGGAGGATCACTTGAGGCCAGGAGTTGGAGACCAGCCTGGACAACATGGTGAGACCCCATCCCCCAAAAAAAAAATAATAATTAAAAATTAGCTGGATGTGGTGGCACGTGCCTGTGGTCCTGGCTACTTGGGAGGCTGAAGGTGAGAGGATAGCTTGAGGCCAGGAGTTAAAGTCTGCAGTGAGCTATGATCATTGCCCCACCACTCCCCAGCCTTGGCACACCATGAGACTGTTCTCAACAAAAAGGAAAAAAAAATAGAATGTAACTTAGATTGAAAAAAAGAGGTCAAGGCATTGTTCTTTCATAAATATACGTCACATAAGTTATAAAGCTATTTTCATCAAGTATAAGTTATTTTGCTGGATATATTTAGAACTATTTAAATTTTTGTTTATTTATATTAAAATTGTTTTCGTGTTTGAAAATTAGGAAGTCTAAAGTTTAGGAGGAAAAACACAATAAAATAAGTTTAGAAAACATTTAACAACAGTGTGAAATGATCACTGGCAGCCAAATATGTTTATTTTAGCTTTGTTCAACCCAACAGAGGAAAAGGGGGCATTTTTTTAAGGGGGACAAATGGTCAGCAAATATAACTTGCCCTTAAAAAAAAAACCTGATAAACTAAGAAGATGGACTAGAATTTTCTGACGTGTTTGGTTCTTCCATCCTATGAATAGGAAGTGGCAAATTAAATGGCATTTATACATAAGTCAACAGTGACACACATTACCACTTCCTGCTAAAAAAGCTGAACGGCTTTACACTGTTTCAGAATTTTCTATTTGTTACTAAATTAAATTCAATTCTTGGCATTCTTCATATGACAGCTGTACCCATAAGATCTAATCATACCAACAAAATACAACAAACTCATAAACTGATTTCAGAAATTAGGAAGAATTTACTATTTTCTCTTTGAGCCATAAACACGCATTACAGATATGCAAATAGTACAATTAAGAATAGTTTTAAATAAAGTCTCTATTTGACTCTCGAAGGGCTTTAATTTATAAGATTAAAATATAATGATCTAATTAACCCTTAATATACCTCTGGGACATAAATGAGCAAAATAAATAATTATACATCAAATGATAACTACCAAAATATAACTATATGTTGAATCATAAATAAAAGGTTTCTAAATGCTAGAACTACCAAAAGTCAAGAAAGACAGAAATAGCAAATAAAGTGTAATAACACAGCTACAACTCAGATAAAGTATGCAGAAACAATTAGGAAACATTGAGAATTTTAAATCTGATTAAGGAGCCAGCAGAGATTATCCAGCATTCAGCTCACCATTTAAGCCAGGCCAAAAGACTTCATAAGTTTCTTTTGCAAATCTTGCATTTTGAAAAGGAAATGTGTTTCAAGTGTTACTCAATCTAGAAGTAGCAATAAGCTCAAATATGTCAAAATCTGGATTTTAGAGATTCTCAGTGAACAGATGTTTTACCTTCAATAAAGTCTCTTTTCATAAAGGGGCTAACTGGTGAACTAACCTTTCTTAAAGAATAAAAGTTCAGAATGCCTCTGAGCTTCTATTTCTTTCCCCACTATTAATTCATTATTATCTCAAGAACCAAACTGCTCCAAAACAAAACCAGTTGTGTCTCTCTTGCTCCATCCATTGTTTACAATAAAGTGTACCTTTGTAGCAGGAAAACCCCTCGAGTATGAATCTCTATTATTTCCTAAACCTAGAATTTCCTTGTTTGAATTCTGACAACTCAGTCAGGTCTGTTTCATTTAAGGGTGAGGTGAATACTCTGAAGACATTCAAAAACTGAAGTTAAAAAAAAAAAAAAAAAGAAGCAAATCCCTGATTTTAGGTACTAAGGCGCTATTGCTATGGGAAGACCATATTGCCAAATTACTGGAATTATCACTGGAAAAAATTACAACTACATTCCAATGATGCTGCACCAAAAATGCAGTGAAACTGATTAATCTGGCTCTTTCCAAGTATTGACCATGTATCATATTTTCCATTCATTTAGAGGTAAATGAAAGCTAAAAAAAAAACTAATAGAACTAAGTAATAACACCACATAGTACAACTAACTAAAAACAAATGATATCTCTTTTCCCTTTTAGAACGAATTCTTAAAAAGAAAAAATTAAAAAGAATGTTATCCATGTAATATATCAGATAATAACCAGGGTTAAAACAAACTTTAGCTATATATATATTTTTACTTTCCAGGAAAATTCCCAAGTCACTTTGTTCAGAAATATTTCAGCTTATATTGGTATGAACTGTAAAATTTGGTAATTTTCCCACCCAATTAATACAAATAAACACTTTAGCAGAAAGGGGAGGAGGAAGGGTCTTTACCAAATTACTAGAGGCAGTAGAGAAAAATCTAAAGTCATGCTCTCCCAGCCTGGGCAACATAGTGAGAGCCCATCTCTACAAATTAAATTAAATTAAATTAAAAATTAGCTGGGCATGGTGGCACGTGTCTGTAGTCCCAGCTACTCGGGAGACAGAGGCAGGAGGATCATTTGAACCTAGGAGTTCAAGGTTACGGTGAGCTATGATTGTGCCACTGCACTTCCACCTGGGAAACAGAGCAAGGCCCTGTCTCTAAAATAATAATAATAATAAATAGTAAAATCATACTCTCTCCTGCAGGCCTGCCTCTTCCTTCTCTCATCCTCTTATCCCACTGACTTTTCTCTAAATAAAAAGTGATAAGAGGCTGGGTGTGGTGGCTCACACCTGTAATCCCAGCACTTTGGGAGGTCCAGGCGGGCGGATCACCTGAGGTCAGGAGCTTGAAACCAGCCTGGCCAACATGGCGAAACCCTGTCTCTACTAAAAATACAAAAATTAGCCGGGTGTGGTGGTGGGCGCCTGTAATCCCAGCTACTAGGGAGGCTGAGGCAGGAGAATTGCTTGAACCCGGGAGGTGGAGGTTGCAGTGAGCCGAAATCAAGCCATTGCACTCCAGCATGGGCGACAAGAGCAAGACTCTGTCTCAGCAACAACAACAACAACAACAACAAAAGTGGTAAGAGATTATAAAATAAACAAACATAACTGCAAACTTCCAGTGTTCTGAATCTAGTTAACAAGAGCCTTTTCTTGATCAAAACCAACATCAATGCCACAAAAGTGTATGAAAATTAAGCAGCACTTACAGCTCACTGTAGCCAGTGTGATGGAAGGATAATTATAATAAGCTATTGCTGATGAGTAAAGTTACAACCAAAAGAGTAATGCAGGTAAGAGGATGAGTAAAAAAATCAACATTTTGGCACAAATGGCATATTTTTCCCAATCAATAATGAAAAACTACCAGTGACTACATCCTCCTGATTTGTAAGCACAATCCTCTATGATACAAAAGTTTGAAGATGACAACACTCTATAACCTTCATGGCCTATTACACTTATCTATACATGTAGCCATTCACCTTAAAATAAAGACACTCTTCTAACTTTATAGGGTGCCAAAGGATTCTGTCCTCTATTACTTCCTTGGTTTGGCTTCTTTTTTTTTTTGAGACAGAGTCTTGCTCTGTCACCTAGGCTGGAGTGCCGTGGTGCGATCTCGGCTCACTGCAACCTCTGCCCTCAGGGTTCAAGAGATTCTTGTGCCTCAGCCTCCTGAGTAGCTGGAATTACAGGCACGTGCCACCACGCCCAGCTAATTTTTGGATTTTTAGTAGAGACATGGTTTCACCATTTTGGCCAGAATGGCTTGAACTCCTGACCTCAGGCAATCTGCCCGCCTTGGTCTCCCAAAGTGCTGGGATTACAGGCGTGAGCCACCATGCCTTCTTTTCAAATACTGGAGAAATACATTAAGGATCACTCAATGTCTGTGAGCACCTATCTTCCTCACGCATATTTTTCAAAGTTACAAAATGCTTTTTAAACAGGTCATCATCAGGCAGTCACCCCAAATGACTGACACATAAGATACCAAAGACTCATTTAGAAATCTCTAGCCTGACCTTGAGCCCTGAAGGGCAATGACCTTTATTTCTATAGCAGAATACCTGGGAGTGAGCAACCAAAAGATATGCCTTCTCTTAGGCATACATAGAAATAATTCCTGGAAAATAGCTTTCCTCCTCTCCCCCACCCCTTATTTCCCAATGCTGGGGTAGCCACTGAAGGCTTTGTGTCTTATTTACCGTGAAGGAATATTTTGAAGCTATTAAAAGTGATCCTTGATTGTTACCAAGGTTATACAGAGATCTCAAAAATATTTATGTTATCATGTTACAAACGTGGCAAAATATAAAATGCACTGTCTGCAACATATGTACATATGGAAAGCGACATGTAAAACAATTATGTAGCTATGTTAGGCTAAGTATATTAATGCGAGATGATTTTCAAAATTACAAACTAATGTTTTCACTTACTCATATTATTTTTGCATTAATAAATTTTGAAGAAAATATTATACATACAATAGTGAAAATAGTACTCACTGTAAGTATACTTCAAATTCTGAATTAAAGAAGCTTTTAGGGGCTGCCCTTGCAAAATCTTAGCATTTAGTATAATGTTGTTTCTACGGGAAAAAAAGCACAAAAAAGGGCACCAAACAACTAATTCACACACTCCATCCGAAAGAGCTAGTGTGAAGTGGGGACTGCAATCATTATCCACCAAAGAGCCCAGACAAATTTGTTCCTCTTTCTCTAATACTGCAGTTCCGGTTTATTTCTTGTCACCTGCAAGACAGCATGTGGGAAACAAAGAAAGGGATCAAGATGTGAACTTGCTTTCACATGCTGTGTTTTATGACCATCTGCAGAAACAAATCCAGGAGGAAAGGCATCATTTGCAGAATTCATTTTTCCAGGCTATCCCTGTCCCTAATTAACACAGATAATTCTGAGTTTGCCATATCATAATTTATTAGCCATATTCAATTAATCTAATCAGCTGTAAAACAGGAGAGGGCAACAGTACAAGTTTTAATAAAGTGAGCTCACTGGGGCAGGGTTCGGTAGCTCACACCTATAATCCCAGCACTTTGGGAGACCAAGGCAGGAGGATCACTTGAGCCCAGGGGTTTGAGACCAGCTTGGGCAACATAGGAGACCCTACCTCTACAAAAAAATAAAACAATTAGCTGGGTGTGGTGGTGTGTGCCTGTAGTCCCAACTACTTAGGAGGCTAAGGTGGGAGAATTGCTTGAGCCTAGGAGGTCGAGGCTGCAATGAGCCATGTTTGTGTCTCCAGCCTGGGTGACTACACTCCAGCGTGGGTGACAAAGTGAGACCCTGTGAAAGAGAAAGAAAAGGAAGAAAAGGAAAGACAAAAGGAAGAAAAGAAAAGAAAGGAAAGGAAAGAGAAAAGGAAGAAAAGAAAGGAAAGGAAAGGAAAAGAGAAAAGAAAAGAAAAGAGGGTGCTCACTGGATTTTAAAAGCTGCTCAGCTGAGGATCATGGTGAATTCCCACACAGACAAAGGGCAAAAGCAGCCTTGGTGAACAATTTTATTTCTCATATTTTTAACTCATCTTTCTGTTTATAAAGCCCCATAATACAATGAAGTTAAGAACAAAACAAACAGCAGGTATGTACAGATTATTTTAAAAACAAATCCAGGGGTTCAGAAGGTGAAGAATTCTGGGTTCCTGGGTGGACAGAGCCAGAATGTTTCCATACGTAAACAGTTGAGGAAAACAACCAAAACTAAATAAAACAAAATTGAACATCAAGTTGTAAATTTACCTCTGCAATTGAAAAGTTAGTATTTTACAATGTTAACTTCATTTACCCAGTTTCTGACTGATCTAAAAGTGCTTTTGCAGCACCCTAACAGTAACCCTAAGTTACCAACATGAAAAACAAAAACAGAACTATTCACTCACAGATAAGTTTACAGGCACAGTGTTATTTCAAAGATGTCCTCAGGCAAGCCTGGGGCAGGATTTCCGTATCTGGTGGTCACAGTTTTGGTGTTCTCAGTTTGGTCCTCACTGTCATTAGGTCAGGAAATACATACAACAGTGGATGCAAATGTCAGAGGCGTGTGAACCAGAGCAACTCCATCTTAAACAGGAGCTGGGTAAAATGAGGCTGAAACCCACTGGGCTGCATTCCCAGATGGCTAAGGCATTCTAAGTCACAGGATGAGACAGGAGGTCAGCACAAAATAAAGGTCATAAAAACCTTGCTGATAAAACAGGTTGCCTAAAGGAACCAGCCCAAAGCCACCAAAACCAAAATGGCCACGAGAGTGACCTCTGGTCATCCTCACTGCTACACTCCCACCAGCACCATGACAGTTTACAAATGTCATGGCAATGTCAAGAAGTTACCCTATATGGCCTAAAAAGGGGAGGCATGAATAATCCACCCCTTGTTTAGCATATCATAAAAAAAAAAAACCATAAAAATGGGCAACCAGCTGCCCTCGGGGCTGCTCTGTCTATGGAGTAGCCATTCTTTTACTCATTTACTTTCTTAATAAACTTGCTTTCACTTTGCACTGCAGACCCGCCCTGAATTCTTTCTTGCATAAGATCCAAGAACCCTCTCTTGGGGTCTGGATCAGAACCCCTTTCCTGTAACACAAAGAAGTTAAGAAATGTGAAAACACAATGACTATGTATTTTTAACCTCAAATGGTCTATCAGCAGAATGAGAAGTGTGAAGGAAAATGTCACTGGCCATTTTAGGAACAGATCACAACCATAGACGGCAGATCTTGGCATGAATTTCTGAGGGTGAGAAAAGAAAGCAGAAAAAAATGTGTGCATTCTGAAAAACTGATATTTAGTCTATTTTGCATAGGTAACATAGCTTTGCAGGACTCAAAGTTGAAGGCTGAAGTCCATATTTGGAGATTATGATACTGAAGTCAGAAAAGTGGGAGATTTGGCCCCTTATCTGATTTACAACCAATTCCTTATCCTACGTGTGAGTATAATCCACTTATCAAATTGTAGAACAGAAAACTGACAGAGGCTGCTTCATTTTAGCTATGTAACAGATATGGCTAAAGAGTGCTCAACCACACGATAGATACAATAAGGTTTACCTTAGTCAAATGAAGTCAAATTTAGCGAAAATCAGATTGACTAAGGAAAGGGCAAATTTCAAGATTTAATTTGACAAAGAATTAGTGGCTGGGCACAGTGGCTCACACCTGTAATCCCAGCACTTTGGGAGGCGTAGGCGAGAGGATCACTTGAGCCCAGGAGTTCAAGACCAGCCTGGGAACATGGCAAAATCACGTCTCTGTAAAAAATACAAAAATGAGCCAGGCATGGTGGCAAGCACCTGTAGTCGCAGCTACTGACAGGGCTGAGGTGGGATGATCGCTTGAGCCCAGGAGGTTGAGGCTACAGTGAGCTATGATCACGCCACTGCACTCCATCCTGGGTGACAGAGCGAGACCCTCTCTCAGAAAGAAAAGAATAAAACAGAGAAGGAAAAAAATCTTAAATTATTCTTGCCAATGAGCTAAACAAGAAAAAAGAAAAAGAATTAGTGGGCACCTCCATGAGCCTGACACTACGCTAGGCACTGAGGAATACAACAATGAAAAGTTATGAGTCTCAAGGAGCTCCTAGGCTAATAGTCATTAAAATTTCATAATGTGAAAATCCTACTCCATACTGGTGTCTTTGCTAAAGACAATATTCTAAGGTTCGCGCTTCAGGAGCAGGAACTAACAACAGATGATGAACCAACAAAACCATGATTTCCTAAGATATGAAAGTGTCTGCTGTCATTTCCAGAAGCAAGTATATATTTATCACCCAAAAGGCTGAGAGTAAGCAAGAGGCATTTGTCTCTCACAAATGGCAAAAATGTTAATAGTAACTTTTCATGTTGTTTAGAAACAAATTCAGCTTAAAATATATGACAGCAATAAAAATTAAAAGTACTCAATATACCATCACTTTTGCATTCTCTCCTAGCACTCCAGTAAATAAACTATAGTCCTGGTCAAGTTTGAAATTCTGACTTGTAAGAGCTTTGAGGACTAGCTAAAAATAAAAATTGCCAAACATATTTATAAGGAATGGTTAATACTAAAAACTCCATAACGGTTAAGTTACGTTAACAAAGGCTAAGGGGCTCAGCAAACTTTGGTAGTGCAGCTGCAGAGTCTTGAATCCTAACTCCAAAGTCCTTTGTCTGATAAGCATGATGATATTACGTTAAAGATGATATTATATTTATTGTGTACCTACTATGTGCCAGGTAGAACTATAGGAAATATCCATCCCTAACCCTCATTTCACTGACAAAGAACCTGCAGCTCTAAGAGGTTAAGTAACTTGTACAAAACAACAAGAAAGTGGCAGAGCTGGGGTTTCAACCCATGTCTGCCCATCTCTGATATCTGATCTCCCCTCGTTGGGCTAAGGATGAGAATTCTGTGTCTCAAGTGACACTAACAGGAGAATCACCCTTTAGAGTCCACCCTGGAGGAGGTACTAGCTCAGACTATGGAGGACTTGGGAGGAACCTGTTTCCAATACATCCCTTAAAGCTGAACCTAACTCTAGATTATGTTGCGATCACAAAAGGAAAATTGGTCCATTGTTGGTGGACCTGAATATTAGGAATTAGTTCTTTGAGCCTCTGAGTATGCTTAGCACAGCCATTTTATTATGAAATCCTTATTTCTAGATTAATCTGAAATAGATCTGATCATCCTGGCAAACTAGAGAAGACCCCATCTATGTAGGTCTGTTCTGAATCAGAATGAAGCTATCTCCCAAGGCAAGGTTCAAAATAAAAGATGTTAAGGAGATGGGGCAATAGGTAATTTTCCACTCATATGATTGAAATCCATCCCATGTTAGCCTATGTGACAGGGACTGCGACACTCATGCTGCTCCAGGAAACACGATCTTGGTTCTACAGTAAGGCTAGGAAGAACTAAAAAAGTTTGGATACCTGGGGTGTTATCAGTGGTCAAATGTACTTGGCCATTTGAAGAATACCTTTTAAATATACAAACATATATTCCAACATGGGATGAATATTTTCTATAACTTTTCTCTATCTAATTATAGTTGCATCTTCCAATTCTGAGTTTATAATGAGAAAGAAACTATGTTGGAAACAACTACAAATGATAAAAACAAATAAAATAAAATATGGCCAGCTGGCAGACTGTTCTACAACATCATTGAGGCTCCCTGCATCACTTGAAGAAAGCTTGATAGTTTATAAGCATTTCCTTGTTTTGATCATCACAGACAACCCTGAAGATGTAGGTATAACAGGAATCATAAGTACCTCCACACGGAGAGAATGAGTGACTTACCCAACACCACAGTGCTATAAGTGACAGTGATTCCAAATCCAATACTCTGTCCACTACATCACACTGCTTCATTAGGAGACATTTTGTGGGATAATAAAATGGGTTGTTTTTATTCCTCTATGTGAGGCCGCACTATAGAAGAAAACAATATAAAGACAAAAGAAAAACTTCTTTTTTGGAACAGTGTATCAGTCAGGGTCTAGTCAGGAAAAAGAAATCAAATACAGTCATGTGTCACTTAACAACCAAGTACAGTCATGTGTCACTTAACAACCAGTACAAGTACAGTCATGTGTCTTCAAGTATAGTCATGTGTCACTTAACAACCAGACGTTCTGGGAAATGCATTGTTAGGTGGTTTCGTCTTTGTGCAAACATCATAGCATGTACTACACACCTAGTCTACATAGTATAGCCTGTTTATTGCTCCTAGGCTACAAACCTATATAGTATGCTATTGTACCAAATACTGTAGGCAACTGTAACACAATGGTAAGTATTTGTATATTTAAACATATCTAAACATAGAAAAAGTACAGTAAAAACATGGTATAAAAGATAAAAAATGGTGGCTGGGCCCAGTGGCTCATGCCTGTAATCCCAGCACTTTGGGAGGCCGAGGCAAGTGGATCACCTGAAGTCAGGAGTTTGAGACCAGCCTGGCCAATATAGTGAAACCCCGTCTCTACTAAAAATACAAAAATTAGCCGGGCATGGTGGCAGGTGCCTGTAGTACCAGCTACTTGGGAGGCTGAGGCAGGAGAATCGCTTGAACCCGGGAGGCAGAGGTTGCAGTGAGCCAAGATCACGCCACCGCATACCAGCCTGGGTGACAGAGCAAGATTCCGTCTCAAAAAATTAAAATAAAAAATAAGTAAAATAAAAATGGTATACCTATATAGGGTACTTACCATGAAAGGAGCTTACAGGACTAGAAGTTGCTCTGAAGGAATCAATGAGTGAGTGGTGAGTGAATGTGAAGGCCTAGGACATTACTGTACACTACTGTAGACTCTATAAACACTATACACCTAAGCTACACCAAAATTATACTTAAAAAATAAGGTAACTGTAGTACAATGTTATGATAGTTATGATGTCACTAGGCAACAGAAATGTTTTAGCTCCATCATAATCTTATGCGGGCCTGGCATGGTGGCTCACACCTGTAATCCCAGCACTTTGGGAGGCCAAAGCGGGAGGATCACTTGAGGTCAGGAGATCGAGACGAGCCTGACCAACACGGTGAAACTCCATCTCTACTAAAAATACAAAAAAAATTAGTCGGGTGTCGTGGCATATGCCTGTAGTCCCAGTTACTCGGGAGGCTGAGGCAGGAGAATTGCCTGCGCCCAGGAAGGGAGGTTGCAGTGAGCCAAGATTGTGCCACTGCACTCCAGCCTAAGCAACAGAGTGAGACTCCGTCTCGAATAATAATAAGAATCATCATCATCATCATCATCATCATCATCATCATCATCATCATCAACTTATGGGACAACCATCCTATATGTGATCCATCATTCACCAAAAGGTTGTTATGTGGTGCATGACTGTATTTACAACAGAAGGAGTTTAATAGAGGGAACTGGCTATATAAGCCATCAAATTGCTGCAAACCATACTGGGGATGGTAAAAGGTTTAACAACAGCAGGGAGCCACTACCACCCCTTAGCTGGAGAGACAAAAGGAGGAGATGGTGTTATAGGAACTGAAGACATAGAGTCACTGGACAAGAACCATGGTGGTCCTGTCCAGTGAGAGCTAAAGCCAGAGAGAAACAGTCTGCTAGAGAAGCCACCCAAGGCAAGAAGGGAAAAACAGAAATATCTTGGTTTCTCCCTTTCTCCTCTTGCATTATTTCCTGCCAGTTTCTCTAATTGGCTGAACCCAGTCTGAAGCTAGCTGACCCAGGAGCCTGGGTAGAGAAACAGGGAAGAATGAATCTTAGAGAAAACTGACCAAGGACTATAGTTAATCCTCAGCTGCAATAATCAAATATGTGACTGTTACAAGCAACTGAGATTTTGGGGTTGTATAACTGCAAAAGCTGACTGATACACACCTCCACAAACATCAAGGAGGTAAATAAATAAGCAGACAGAAGTGAAATAAATGGAGAATCAAAAGTGAAATCATATAAATAATTACTTTTAATAATTGCTTTGAAGACATTTCCACTATTAATTTGTGAGCCCAGGGTGGAAGGCAAGCACATGTACAGACCCCCAACCATGCCCCGGTCCTGAAGGAGAAGTCCATTCAGGAACCCGTCTAGCAATGTGGTGGGATCCCCAGCTAGCGGTGGAGATGAGCCCTGGCCAGGACTGTCTTATAGCTTCACAATTAACTGGGCAGTTCGGGACAGGATGACCTGGTGAACTGGGAGTGTCATATGCTGGCAAGTGAGGAGCCAGGACTTCCAAAAAGGAAGTTTGTCACTGAGTCAGCGATATTGCCAAGCCCTAAGCCAGAGCAGTATTAATATAGCTCAAAGGTAACCACTAACATGGCCATTCAAGCTTTTTGCTTATAATACTTCCAGCACAGTACTAGCTTCCATCATAATACATACAGTACAGCTTCATTAGTTATTTCTAATCCCTCCCTTCTCCCAAAGTAGACTGTATGCACCACAGGATACTGGATACCTTTTTAGTTTATGTAACTCTACAATTACCCATCTTAAAATAAATGGCCCCATCCAACATATCCAACGTTATTTTTCACAATTCCTCAGCATACAACCTCAGAAATGCCTCCTTCATGCTCTGCGGTATTCCCTGCCTCTAAGCATTTTTCAAGATCTCCCCATTGTCTGGAACATTCTCCATCCTTTCCATCTGAATCCTGAAAGTGCCTCAAGATTCAGAAACTGTACCTCCTCTGTCCTCCAGTTATCCCAGCCAACTCTGCTCACTCTCTACCCTAAACTCCTACAGAATTTAGAATGTATATCATTATGCATGTGGCAATTAATTATTTTTGTTGTTTCATGTACGTTTTACCTTCCCAATTACACTCGAGCAGAGGATCTAGCACTGTATACGGCTGATTGAGTAAGTGCCTGATAAATGTTTAAAGGGATAAATGAAAGATAAACCCTTTTTAAAAAAAAGCAGGAGCTTCATCTTTTACTTACAGTACTTCATTTGGAACCTCCCTCCTGTTTGCCAAGCAAGTAACAGGCACTCAATAAACATTTCTTGACACTGATCAATTACTTTGGAATACAATCAGGTTTACATATGTCTAGATTGATCCTACTGGAATGCATCTTAATGGCTGGCAAATTAAGTTACATATTTGGGTAACTTCAAGTGATAAAACAAAAAAGTGAAACAAAAAAACACTAAAATATGAAACTACTGAAAGTTTCAAAAAATAGCACTTGACTCTTACTCCTCCTTACTCTTATATGTGCAGTGAACACTGTACTCTCTCTTCTATTCCCATGTTCTTGTCCTATTGTCTTTCCTTCTATTAAAAAAAAAAAAAAAGTTGGTCTGTACACAATAAATTGACTTCATGACCCAATAAAGGGTTGCCATCCATACTAAAAACACTGGCCTAAAGAATATTCTAGAATAATTTTCTTAAATTATTAAGAAAAGTACAAATGACAAAACAGTACTAAGCACACATAAAGTAGATGTCTTCATTTTAGAATGAAGAAAAGGCAACAATGCAGTCTCTTCTAGAGAAATGAAATAGAATGAAAGGTTCTGCTACCATTGTCTCAATTCTAATCACGTTAATTTAGACAGGTTTAGGGGTTCGGGTGATTTTTTAAAATTCAACACACTGAAATAAATACCAATTTTGTAATTAAAAGGCCTGATATAAGGGCTACCACTGAAGTGGGGGGAAATAATTGGATATTTCATATTGGTTAGAAAGTCTTACTTTCTTCAGAAACCACAGTTTTCTTAACACTTGGACAACAATCGCAAAACCAAATGTTGTGGATGTCTCTACAGTGTGTGGGAACTTCTACCATTGTTCCAACAACTAGAATGGCTTCCAGAGTCCATGTAGAAAGAGTAGAAAGCAGAAAACCAAAAAAGAAGAGAGACAATAGACTCATTACCCAAGTGACCCTCTCAAAAACACAGCCAGTTAAGCCAGCAGTGGAAGCCTTCCATCAATATAGGCTCAACAGTAAAAGACCCAGTTTTCTTTCATGGAAAGAAAGGGATCTGTCTGATCAAATACAGCCTCCATAGAATTGGTTTTTCTAAAAAATGAGACAAGTCTTCAGTGGCAAACTGCCCCACAGCAGTGGCTTTCTGCCTTTTTTAACCCACTGGTAAGAAATAATTTTTATATAACAACACATTCCACATATATACACATACTTACATAACTGAAACAAAAGTTTTATGAAATAGCACTTGACCCTTACTCCTTGTTACTCTTACATGTGCAGTGGACTCTGTGTTCTCTTATCTATTCTCATGTTCTTGTCTGTTCTCTTTCCCTCCATTTAAAAAAAAAAAAGTTGGTCTGGACACAGTAAATTGACTTCACGACCCAGTAATGGGTTGCAACCCATATTGAAAACATTGGCTTAAAGAACATCCTGGAAGTCAACTAAAGGTCACATTCTCTCTCTCGATCTCTTTCTTTCTTTCTTTCTTTTTTTTTTGATGGAGTCTCGCTCCTTCGCCACGCTGGAGTGCAGTGGCATGATCTCGGCTCACTACAATCTCTGCCTCCCGGGTTCAAGCAATTCCCCTGCCTCAGCCTCCTGAGTAACTGGGACTACAGGCGTGCGCCACCACCCCGGCTAAATTTTTGTATTTTAGTAGAGATGGGGTTTCACCGTGTTGGCCAGGATGGCCTCGATCTTCTGACCTCGTGATCTACCCACCTCAGTCTCCCCGTGCCCGGTGATCTCTTTCCTTCTTAAAAAAAAAAAATTCCACTGCTGGAAGAAAAGATCATTTTAGCTTCACTTTTTAGTGAGAGAGAGAAAAATGACAACTTCAGGGTCTTGTATATAGTTTCCCCTAAAATATTTGTTAAACTTAAGAGGCTATTCTAAAGTGTTTTTTTTCTTCCTATTTTGTGAGTAAAGTAACATATTAAGGAGCAGGGAGGCTAAGATTTAAAGGAAAAAAGGAGAATTCCAATAATGGAAATACTGCTTGAGCAACATGCCCAATATTTTGAGTATGACATTGCCAGGAATTCCTCTATCACCTGAGATACTTTGATTTATCAGCCTAAGGCCAAGAAACAAAAGAGAGAAAGGTCCATCACAAAAGGCCAGAAGAGTTCAGCAGTTTGGTAACTGACCTCATTTCAAATGAATGAAGTGGGACTATGCCCTTTAAATGAGGAAATAATTGCCTGCAAAATCAATGACTCCAGCTTAAAACAATCCAGAATGTCTAAAGCACAAACTCTTAGAACAAAATGCAGCCAAACAAAATGAGCTTCAGATTAGATAATCCCGTATAGTGGAGTCCAATGATATTCTTCAAGATACTCTCCTGAGATCCCTGCTCAACAGATAATGATGCTGACAGCTATAATGGGATAGGCTATCATTAATAAAAATAGCTATCACTTCTTAAGGGCCCACTTAAGGCCAGGCACTGTGATAGGTACTGAATATTCCTTATCACTATTCTTATAACAAGTCTGCAAGGGGGCTTTAATCCCCATTTAACATAAGAGGAAACAGAGGTCCAGATAAGTAACTTGCTTATACTTGTAGAAAGTGATAAAACTGGGATATGAACTCAACTGTTATATTTTAAACCTTCACCTCCCATTGGTACATTTCTTTTGCCAACATAAGGGTAGAAGCATAAAAAAAAAAGAACAGATAACCACATGTACAACATACATGGAGCAATAGGAAGGAAGCGAGGAAGGGGAAAAAAGGCAAAAAGGAACTGGTCCTTTTAAATAAGAAAGACACATTATTTCAGAAAATGGCAGCTTCCCTTCGTTTGGAACCTAAGCTTTGGCTCTATAGTTCTAAGTGTCTATTTTAACAGCAGTTATTACTATGTGAGCTCTGTACTCTCAATCTAGGGAAAAGAATCTTGCCACTTGAAGAATAATTTTAAAGTGAGAGTCTGCTTTTGATACAAATATTTGATACAAATATTTGATATAGATACTAAGTGAAGCGATCTACCCTTCTCTCTCCCGAAAAACTGTCTTTATCACATTTTACTTTAAATTGTTTAGATTTTCTTCAAATTAAAAAGACAAGCTAAAGTAAAGGTAATAAAATATTATTAAAGGCAATGCTTTAATTATACAGCATGGAAACCACTCATTTGCACAATGAGCATTTTATAGCTGAATGAAACTCTTCTCAAGCTTGGGGAAAACACTCAGAGGTATTCAAAATAATTAGTCCTTTGATCCTTCATTTGGTTTCAAATGGCCATAAGTGACTCTACAAACTTGGTCAAGGATCTGGAGTTATTAAACACAGTACCACCCAACAATCGTCTTGGTTAAGGCTTTCTCACTGACCCAAAAACATGACACATAGTGAAAAACATTTTCCTTAAATGTCTAAATTGCTGCTGGAATAAATACTGGAAAAGATTAGAAAGTTCCAATGGAAAAATCCCATATTCCATTCAATATTTTTAAATGTAAACGATGTTTATTTTTACATCTTTTACACAAAAAGAAAGTAATCATATAGAACAATCCTAACTCCTTTATGTTTATTCCTCAAACCATTAGGCCCCCATATATACCATCTTTTCATTAGTCTCTTCGAAGTACATTTGAATTCCTTTTATCTGACTAATCATACATTAATCATATATGATTTATCTAATGAGATATCTGATTATTCTTTCTAAAGATGAAGGAAACTACCATGAGCTCAGAGGATATAAGGAAATGAAATGAAAGAAAATTAGATTCAGTGGAACTAAGAGAAACAGATGTAATCAACCCATGTGCATCTAGTCAGAGGCCAACTTCTCTGTGGCAGAAGTCCCCCAGTGTGTTAGCAACAGAGACTACTGCACTGATACCACTTTATGGACTAAAAAAGGAGGAATACTTTACAAGTCAAAACTTTTCTTTTTTTTTTTTGAGACAGAGTCTCACTCTGTCACCCAGGCTGGAGTGCAGTGGCATGATCTCAGCTCACTGCAACCTCTGCCTCCCAGGTTCAAGCGATTCTCCTGCCTCAGCCTCCCAAGTAGCTGGGACTACAGGTGCACACCACCATGCCTGACTAATTTTTGTATTTTTAGTAGAGATGGGGTTTCATCATATTGGCCAGGCTGGTCTCGAACTCCTGCCTCGTGATCTGCCCGCCTCGGCCTCCCAAAGTGCTGGGATTACAGGCATGAGCCACCGAGACCATCCACAAGTCAGAACTATTACATCAGTGGTACTGAACATTTAAAAGTTGGATTGAGGCCAGGCACGATGGCTCATGCCTGTAATCCCAGCACTTTGGCAGGCCAAGGCAGGTGGACTGCTCGAGCTCACGAGTTCAAGACCAGCCTGGACAACATGGTGAAACCCCAGTTCTACTAAAATACAAAAAATTAGCCGGGTGTGGTGGTGTGCACCTGTAGTCCCAGCTACTTGGGAGGCTGAGGCAGGAGAATTGCATGAAACCAGGAGGCGGAGGTTGCAGTGAGCTGAGATTGTGCCACTGTACTCCAGTGGGGGAGACAGAGCAAGACTCCGTCTCCAAAAAATAAATAAATTAATTAATTAATTAAAGTAAAAGTTGGATTGAAACACTTATATGGATGTTAAAAGAGAGGAGAAATCACAGTAGATAACATATATGAAAAATTATAGAGAAGAAAAACACATCATATGGTGCTAAGATGCTAATTATGGACTCTTGAATAGGGTAATTTTCTTTAATTTTTCTTTTTTTTGAGACGGTCTCATTCTGCTGCCCAGACTGGAGTGCAGTGACACAAACAAGGCTCACTGCAGCCTCAACCTCCTGGGTTCAAGTGATCCTCCCACCTCAGCCGCCAGAGTAGCTGGGACCACAGGTGCATGTCACCACACCTGGCAAATTTTTAAAATTTTTTACAGAGATGGGGTCTCGCCATGTTGCCCAGGCTGGTTTCAAACACCTGGGGTCAAACAATCATCCTGCCTCAGCCTCCCAAAGTGCTGGAATTATAGGCATGAGCAGCTGTGCCTGGTCTATAGGGTAAAATTTTAAGGGCAAATATAATATAGTTCCTCTTTCTTCTGAATCTTCTGCCAATTCCCACTTCAACTTTCAGTAAAAAGTAAAGGTTGTGAAAATAAGACTGAGTTGACAATTCTAAAACTAAGATAAAAATGAAAATTACGAGGACCTCAGGCATTTTTCAAAGTAAACTAGAAAGAACTTTCCTTTTGATAGTCCATTTACAAGTAGCGAAGTCTATCATACGGGGATTCTCAGTTCCTTCGAAGACTACAAAGAAATACAGTATGACAAAGATACAGTGTTAATTGGTTAAATTTTTACATAAGTATAAAAATTACTTCCTACTCTTTACAAACTTGTTATTCACTAGAAGGCAGTTTTTCATTTAATATCTTTGAAAAATCAGCAGTTAAGTAAAAACTACCAAGACAATTTTTGGAACACTTTAATCAGAAGTATAGAAGTATACAAATGAATTTTAAAATAAAATCAATGCATCAATGAATAAGATCTAATATGAAAGTACTCACATTTCACGATGAGACTATGATAAGATGTAGAAAGGCAAAAGTCTAAATCCCAGTAGAGAAGAGATGGGTATGAGGGAGAAAGGGCCCTTGGACTGAATTATCAAGAGTGATGTCTTCAGCTTCCAGATTCCCAGAGCCCCTGTTGGTAGTTATTGACAAATATGGTATTTGGTTACAAATAGCAACAGCAGGTATCTCTTGTGACTGGAATGGGAAAGGAGCTCAGAAACCTATGGAGATTGCAAACTCCTGACTCCATAAGAATGAGGTGGAAGGTCTGAGGACAGAGAGCTCTAGATGCCCTATTCAATTTTAAAGACCTTAGTAAACAAGAAAAATAAAATTAAATACTACATGTGTATTCCATGGGAAATCATTTTTATTGTTTCTTTTGGTGGGGAGAACACCACTATATGCAGTTTTAGGAGGAAAAGATAAGAAACATGAATTCTCAGAAGCAGATTTTAATCCCCACAGCTCAAGGGTTACATTAAAAAAGAGAAATGAACTGTGCTGAAATTAGAAGCAAGAGAACCCGCTCTGGTCACATCCACTGTCAGATGCAAAAGCTTTGTGAAGTGTTAGAAACTGGGCCGGGCGTGGTGGCTCACGCCTGTAATCCCAGCACTTTGAGAAGCCGTGGTGGATGGCTTCTCAGCCTTTTGGCTAAGATCAAGTGAGAAGCCGTGGTGGGCAGATCACCTGAGGTCAGGAGTTCAAGACCAGCCTGGCCAACATGGTGAAACCCCATCTCTACTAAAAATACAAAAATTAGCCAGGCATGGTGGCACCTGCCTGTAATCCCAGCTACCCGGGAGGCTGAGGCAGGAGAATCGCTGCAACCCGGGAGGCGGAGGCTATAGTGAGCCGAGATCATGGCCCTGCACTCCAGCGCCTGGGTGGCAGAGTGAGACTCCGTCTCAAAAAAAAAAAAAAGAAAGAAACTGAGCATACCCATTTCCAAGGAATTCAACACCATTGGTGAATTCTTTTTCAAACTTAAACTCCTAGATAACTACATTAGATCCTTTACCTCCCACACTGTAATACCTTGAAAGGAATAGCCAATCAGAATTTTTAAACACTGGAAATTTCTACATTTTACACGTTGGTATAGCAAAGGAAACCACTTTTTTTCTTCTCTGAGACAGAGTCTCGCTCTGTCAGCCAGGCTGGAGTGCAGTGGCACAATCTTGGCTCACCGCAACCTCCATCTCCCAGGTTCAAGCAATTCTCCTGCCTTAGCCTCCCGAGTAGCTGGGATTACAGGCACATGCCACAACGCCCAGCTAATTTTTGTATTTTTAGTAGAGTAGGGGTTTCACCATGTTGCCCAGGCTGGTCTCGAACTCCTGATCTCGTGATCTGCCCGCCTCGGCCTCCCAAAGTGCTGGGATTACAGGCGTGAGCCACTGCACCTGGCCTGGAAACCACTTTTGTTTTGTTCTTGAGAGCAGATATAAGCGATGGAAATAAATGGAAAATGTAGAAAATTATTTGGAAGACAGAATTTACTCATTTTAAGTTTCAACACTCATATAAACAAAAGCAGTTGGAAAGAACTCATGTAGGAATTCCCCATAACCAGAAGGAAGATTGTTTTGTTTTGGGTTTTTTTTTAAGTGTCCATATTACAACTTAAATTTACAACTTAAGCTTTTATCATTATTTTAAAAATGAAAGCGGTATCATCTATAGTCATAAATGCACAGCCTACTGAATTTAAAAGAGGCGCACATTCCAGTTCTAGGCATAAGTACAGTAACTAAATAGACTTGAACAAGAAATTCTTTATCCAGTACAGATTTTCTGAGCATTTGGCACTATACAGAAAACCATGATTTACTAAGCACCAATCAACTGACCTAAGTTACATTATAACAGCACCCCTAGCCTATCCTCTGCTTTGCCCCACGTCCCCCTCCACACATATCCATCTGGTTTTGGTAGTGAAATAGTACCTAGAAGACATTTGTCCTCATTGGATTTTATTTGAAGGAAGAAGTCAGAAAGGAATTATCTAGTAATAACTTAGTTACAATTTCAGGTACCAGCAGAGAAGCCAAAAAATGAAAATTAATCTGTGTACAAGCTGAAATTGTCCCTAGTTCTGAAAAGAGAGTAGTCAGAACTTAGAGTTCCTTTTTGATTCCAAAGAGGGAGGGAAGGGAGAAAAGAAGGGAGGAAGAGAGGGAGGGAGGAAAGACTTAGACACTAAAACATGCTTTAGGCCTCTGCCAAAGTCTTATAAAAAAAACTAAGACAAACCTCATAGTTAACTACTGACAGTGGCATGTGCTTTTAATTATATTCTGAAAATGTGCATGCAAGCAAGGCAAAATTATATCATGGTTCTCATTTACATTTATCATTGCCTCACTATGGGAATATATAATCACATACGGACATCTGTGGATGATTATATACAAAGATGGGCCTTTCAAGATCAAGTTTAAGAGTTCTAGTGTCTTTCTATTCATACACCAATCATGAAGCAATTCACTAGAGCTGTTTTAGGGAATACGGAAATATTTGGGGAAGTCCAGAGGCTGTCTCTTCATCACGTACAAAAATTTTGTAATAATTTCCTTCACCTCCCCCTCTTCTCACAGTAAAGTTCAGCAGTGACATTTCCTCTCCCCTATCAAGTTACGTGAATCACTTTTACTTTACAACATTTTTAGGGATTCTGTGTTTTTACCTTGAATCAAAAGTGATGCCAAATTATCACTAATACATCTTGACTCTTCTGATCCCCAATCAGAATTTCCCCTCCCCAATTGAAAGTGACATTTTCTAGTACAAAAATTTTCACACAAAATGAGGTTAGACTAGAATAAATATGAGTCAGATGAACATGAACTGAAACAGAAAAATGTGCTGGTGCAATCCCTCCCTTAACAACTTTATCTCACAACCCCGGATGTTTAAAAATGATAAACATGGTGACCTATCCAAGAACAACCTGGATATCAAGTTTTCGTTGTTTGTTTTTTGCTGCGAACTAGTTCAGCATGCTCTGCTTGTTATACACCAAGGATGCCTCTACATCAACTCAGGAGGAAAGACTACAATGCACTGTGTAGGAAGATGGGGCTTTTAGGCCAGGCACTGTGGCTCATGCCTGTAATCCCAGCACTTTGGGATGCTGAGGCAGGAGGACTGCTTGAGCTCAGGAATTCAAGACCAGCCCGGGCAACATAGAGAGACTCTCTCTCTCTTAAAAAATTAAATAAAATGAGCTGGGCATGGTGGGACACACCTGTAGTCCCAGCTACTCGGGAAGCTGAGGTGGGAGAATCAACCTGAGCCTGGGAAGTTGAGGCTGCAGTGAGCCGTGATTACGCTACTGCACTCCAGCCTAAATGACAGAGTGAAATCCTGTCTCTAAAAAAAAGAAAAAAACACAGCGTTCTTCATGATGTTGAATGATCAACTAGGGGCAACTCCCCTTCAGCCATGACAGTTATGAGATGTCTATCAATATCTATCATGACCAGTCACTAGTCGCAATTGACTAGTGTCAGTCAATATGTGACAATACTAAGAAAAATGCGGTGCTTGGCAAAAAAATCCACCAAAACTATGACTGGATGTAACTGGAAGTTAATTTTGAACTCTACCACACTACCTGTACTTTTAAGAAGATACATTTAACGAAAGTAAATACTAAACAGTATCAGGAAGCTTTATAAAGGAAATATCAAACTATGGCTCTCTAAAGTCTTGCTTAAACATTCTTTCCCATTCTAATGGCCATCAAAGTTAAGGATATAATAGGGTTAAACAAGAATCTCAATGAGAGAGATGGTGAACATATACAGTCTGGGGTAGAACACAGTTATAATATCACAGTACGTGAGACAATAATCCCCCAACCTCCCAACTCAGAAAGGGACAAGAATTCACTCAATCTGGCTGTAGTTTCAGGAACATCTGTGAAGCATTTCCCAGTATTCTCAGTAATTTCTATACTTCCGATCTACAAAGGATATTCTACTATTTGTTCTCTTGTCAATAAAGAAAAGTTAGGCCAAAAGAGATTTTAACACAAAACACTTAAGTTAATAAAAGCAGAGCTGGTCTTTCACTTTTATTTGGGTTTTTGCAGATAAGACACACATCTCAAACCAACCATAGAATCCTTCCCCAAACTCTTTCCCTGCTGTTTATCTTTTGATATTGCAAGAGCTCTGATGGGTCCCTTGTGTAGTGGTATCTTTTGGCAAAAGAGGTTTCCTCAGGTTGAGTTGAGCTCTGGCTCTTCAAAGCTAATTAGAACCACACCACACAGTACCTCGAGTATGCTGATAGAAAATGCCTGTGGTGTGATGTTAAGGAGAGACAATTAAATTTCTCTTTGTTCTCTTCAGAAGACAATTACATTTCTCATCTTTTATTTGCATACCAGCCACTCAATAAAAACCAGCCTACAGCCTAGTAAAAAAAAGGCCAAGAATGGGCCTTGCCCACAGCTGCAGCTACCACCCACTACTTGGCCACCCCTTTCTCAATAGAAAAGACAGGGGGAGGCCACGGCACAAACTTCCTACTCCTTTCAGGGTCTTCCATGTCAGAAACCCTGCCACGTTCCCCACATCCAAAATTATCTCAGTGCTTTGGTGTGAAAAAATTGAAAGATGATCCACAGAAGGTTGGGAAGCTGGAGGTGGAAGGTACCTGGACAGCACCAAAGGTTCCCTTGTGCAGACAGCAGGAGGCCTAGCTGTGGCACTACCTATCTCTTACCCAGGTTTGCTTTCACGCAATTCAATTTCAGTAACAAAAGATTTTAGGGGAGAGAGTAGAGGTAGACAAGGCAGGAAGAAAAAAGAAATTCATTAAGGAAACATTTTCTAATGAAGAATGAAAGTAACAGTGCTGTGCGCAGCACAAAGATGGCTTTCTCAAAGACACAGAGAAAGCCTCATTGTCTAAATCAGGCCAATGTTCACAGGGCACTGACAGCTCTAGCGAGGGCCAGAGGCAAAAAAACTGTAGCCTCTTACCTGGGGAAAAAGAAGATTTTTAGGGCCTCTTCTGTCAAAATAAAATAAAAATCAACTTTTCACAAAAGAAAGCCAATGAAACATGCAACTTCTCCACTTCACCACCACAACCACAGCAGGCCTGAATCCTACTCTGAGATGTCTAGAGTTGCAGTCTAAGATTATTTTATCTTTAAAAGATAAATGGTCATTCTCAGCAAACTAACACAGGAACAGAAAACCAAACACTGCATGTTCTCTCTCATAAGTGGGAGTTCAACAATGAGAACACATGGACACAGGGAGGGGAACATCATACACTGGGGCCTGTTGGGGAGTCGGGGGCAAGGGGAGGGAGAGCATTAGGAGAAATACCTAATGTAGATGACGGGTTGATGGGTACAGCAAACCACCATGGCACATGTATACCTGTGTAACAAACCTGCACATTCTGCACATGTATCCCAGAACTTAAAGTATAATTAAAAAAAAAAAAAAGATAAACGAGCAATCATTCCTAACATGTTTCAGTAAGCAACTATAATTCTAATTTCAGAATCATCAGAAAAAAAATTCTAAGCTGGTACCTTTAAAGGCTCCCTTCCCCAGAAAATGACGGTTTTATTTCATCGAATTTTTTTTTTTTTTTTTTTTTTTTTTTTCTTTTTGTCTCCCAGGCTGGAGTGCTGTGGTGTGATCTCGGCTCACTGCAACCTCCGCCTCCTGGGTTCAAGCGATTCTCCTGCCTCAGCCTTCCGAGTAGCTGGGATTACAGGCGCCTGCCACTACGCTTGGCTAATTCTTGTATTTTTAGTAGAGACAGGGTTTCACCATGTTGGCCAGTCTGGTATCAAACTCCTGACTTCAGGTGATCCACCTGCCTCGGCCTCCTAAAGTGCTGGGATTACAGGCGTGAGCCATTGCACCCAGCCTCATCAAATTATTTCATAATATCATCCTGAAATTTCAGTTCAATGACAATTTTTTCAAGCACCAAATAGGTACTAAGTACAGTATTCGGCAATGCAAAGAACACAAAGACAAAACATGTTTCTGTCCTAAAGAAATTTATCGTGGGTCCCAGCACTTTGGGAGGCCGAGGCAGGTGGATTGTGTGAGCTCAGGAGTTCAAAACCAGCTGGGCAACATGACGAAACCCTGTCTCTACTAAAAATACAAAAAATTAGCTGGTTATGGTGGCGGGCACCTATAATCCCGCTACTCGGGAGGCTGAGGCAGAATCCCTTGAACCCAGGAGGCGGAGGTTGCAGTGAGCTGAGATTCCATCACTGCAATCCAGCCTGGGCAACAGAGGGAGACTCCCCCTCAAAAAAAATTATCATGGGAGTGGAGGGTTGGGGAAGCAAAGGAAGACGGTTCTACTTATAGGAACAACATGGTAAGTGCCACATGAAAGATCAAAGTACTACAGAGTACAAAGTCCCACTGAGGAAAGAGAAAGCATCTTGGTGGTTGGGTTGGGGGTGAAGGGAGACAATCCTGACATGGCCTCATAAAGAAAGTGACATATGAGGAACATCAGGAAAGACAGATGTCAACAGACCGAAATGAGGTATGTTCTTGGAAACTGCCATTATGGGCAGAGCAGTAGAGCAGTTAATCTTACACTTTTTAATTTTGTGAATTAGTAAAATGTGCAGGCGAGAATAAAAGGTGGTGGTAGTGAGAATAAAAGAAGGTGAAAGCCAGGCGTTGTGTATTCCATAAAGTTTGCTTAGGGAGAAAACTTACCTCCCTTAGAGAAACAAAATAGCAAGAATTCTATTACAATCGTTTTTTCTTTCACAAAGGACAGTGAGATAATGACCATCTATTACTACCAGCATTTTATAAGTAAAGGAGCATTTTAATTCCAAAAATGTAAGAAGCACATCATCTCAGAGACTTAAAAATGGTATTTCTTCTCATGTAAGGGACTCTAAAACCCTTATACTGGCCAGCTGAAAATGTGGCCACAGTCCACCCAGCACAGATGTTGAGGGTCCCTGGGTTAGAGTTTAGGATTCCTGTAAAAAACAGAGAGAGATATAGCTGAAGCCACACTGTAGGGAGTTTGGAATGATAGGTCAACGATGATGTATTCCAGTGGACAAAGTAAAAAATAAGACTTTTAAGGGAGGGATAAGGGATTAATACGATAATCAGAGCTATGCTCTAAAACTAATTTGCTTGAAGTGTATAGAATGGAATTCGGGAAGGACGCTACCCAAATGAGACTGGAAGCGCTCGGGTCACTTAGGAGGACACGGCAAAGTCCAGGAGAGAGGTATTGAGGGCCTAAATTAGGGTGGCAGAAGAAAGAATGGGAAGGACTTGGCAACAAATTGTACATAAGAATTAAGGAAAAGGGGCCAGGCACGATGGCTCACGCCTGTAATCCCAGCACTTTGGAAGGCCGAGGTGGGCAGATCATGAAGTCAGGAGATCGAGACCATCCTGGCCAACGCGGTGAAACCCCGTCTCCACTAAAATACCAAAAAAGAAAATTAGCCGGGTGTGGTGGCACGCACCTATAGTCCCAGCTACTCGAGAGGCTGAGAAAAGGGAATCGCTTGAACCCAGGAGGCGGAGGTTGCAGCGAGCCGAGATCGCGCCACTGCACTCCAGCCTGGTGACAGAGCAAGATTCCTTCTCCAAAAAAAAAAAAAAAAAAAAAAAAACTAAGGAAAAGGAAAGAGTCAAAGATGACTTCCAGGTTTTGAGCTTAAATACCTGAAAAGAAAAATATGGAAGGGTTAAAAAATATGTGACAATTCATGATAGGGTACTAGATAAAAAGAGGAAATGAACCGACCGTGGGGTGGGATGCACACAGAGGAGTCTGAGAGAGGCTGGGAAGAGGAGGAGTCAGAAAGTTGGGTAGTCACACAGGGAAGGAGACAAGCTTAGCTCCATCACCACGTGGGAGCTTTTGAGCACTCATACGTGCCCCGCACTGCGCTAGGAGCTAGGGATATGATGAGAACCATAATAGAGCTGGTATGTGCACTCACGGAGTTTACAATCTGGCAGGAGATACAGACATCAATGCAATAATCACACAGACGGGCGTAATTACAAATTTTATTGAAGTGTCCAATTTCTAAAAGAGAAAAAAAGGAAAACCTAGAGAACAGACACTTGGAAGTGATTTCCATTAAAAGACAAAATGAGACTACCATGGAAAGGGGAGGAGCGGTTAGAAGAGTAGGAAGTATGCTGGAGCAGACAATTCCTGGAAGCCGAAGGAGGAATGAGTTTCAAGGAGCAGATAATAAACAGTGTGAAATGCTGATGAGAGGCCAAGGATGACAAAGACTGAGAAAGGACCACTGGACAGTTGTTAACAAGGAGGTCATGATGACCCGAGTGCAGTTTTGAAGGGGGCAGAGCAGGACTTTGAGGGGTTAATGAGTGAGGAGATGGGGGACAAGACTTCTCTCTTTCAACAAATTAAGGAACAAGGAAGGAGAAAGGGGAGATGGGTGACTTGAGAAAGTAGCGAGTTTATGGGATATCCTACGTAGAATGAGGATGATTACAATAGGGTTGAAAGTAGAGCAGAAAAGGGCAAGCGGAGAACTAGACAGAGAAGACAGACGACGGAGGAGAGGAGGGGAATGACTGCCAGGGCCAGGTCCCAGGAGAGTGGGAAGGTATTATTACATCAAGCATACCAACCAACAGGTTAGCACTGGCTCCTTGGAGAGAAGAGCGAAAGAAACAAGGAAAGGTGAAAATATCCAGAAATCAGAGATGGTAAGCAACGATGCTGGGGAAGCACTTGTTAGGGAGTAGGGGATCTTTTCAGGAAAATGAGGGGGAGAGGGGAGTCTTCTGCTATGATTTCAGTGAGACACCAACAGCTGGGACTTAAGGAAACTGCTACGGGCTATCAACTGCACAGTCATTAAAAAAAAAAAACAAACATTTACTCAGGGCCTTCTCTGTACCAGGAACTGTACATATTTATGTGCGGCATAAATGAAGTTAGCAGGCATTTATTACTATAGATAAATACTCTGGGTAAAAAAAGAAATGGGCTGATTTTATTGCTCTCACATCTAGAAAAAGACCATAGGCAATAATAGGTGATAATTACACATCCTTTGAAACATATGTATGTGCTAATGGAGGAGATATCACTACTGCAGGGGCCCAAGAGTCATTCTTCAGAAGGAAATACGTGGTGTTGTTCATTTATTCCACAGATACCGTGTGCCTAGGCACCAGATAAAAGAGCTCTGAAGAGGCCAGTTACAGTTCCTGTCCTCCAGGAGCTTCCAATCGGGTATGACAGGCCCTGAAAGCTCCTGCTCTTCCACCATGGAGGCACACTTCACTGCTTTTACTGCCCATGAACTGAACTCCCCATCACAAATCTGTATGCTTTATTAGAAAGTAAAACTCTTACCATCTGAACATTTTTTACAATATGCTTTTCTGGGTACATCAAAATTTTAGGGAACAGACTGGACCTGAGAGTTTCATGGCATGGTTTTTCAGTGCCATTAAACTTTGAAATGAACTCTCATAAAACTGCTTTTAAAATTATAAACCAAATGTGTCACTTCTTATGAACCTGACATGTTTTCAGAGCAAAGAAATAAAATAAAATGTGTCACTTCCCTGAACGTAACTATAGTCAGAATAAAATCTATCCTCCTTACATTGCCTTGAGGCCCTTCATGCCCTTGTCCCTACCAAATATCATCCCGTGTGTGTGTGCGTATTTTTTTTTTTTTTTTGATACAGGGTCTCACTTTGTTGCCCAGGCTGGAGTACAATGGTGCCATCATAGCTCACTGTAGCCTCAACCTCCTGGACTCAAGTAATCCTCTCACTTCAGCCTCCTGAATAGCTGGGACTACAGGCGCATGATCACACCTGGCTAATTTTTAAATTGTATTTATTTATTTATTTATTTATTTATTTATTTAGAAATGGAGTCTCACTCTGTCACCCAGGCTGGAGTGCAATGGTGCGATCTTGGCTCACTGCAACCTCCATCTCCCGGGTTCAAGCGATTCTCCCGCCTCAGCCTCCTGAGTAGCTGGGATTACAGGCGCCCACCATCATGCCCAGCTAATTTTTTTTGTATTTTTGTAGAGATGGGGTTTCACCATGTTGACCAGGCTGGTCTCAAACTCCTGATCTCAGGTGATCCGCCTGCCTCAGCCTCCCAAAGTGCTGGGAATACAGGCATGAGCCACCGTACCCAGCCAATTTTCTTATTTTTTTTGTAGAGATGAGGTCTCCCTATGTTGCCTAGGCTGGTCTCTAACTCCTGAGCTCAAGCAAGCCTCCTGCCTCAGCCTCCCAAAGTGCTTGGATTATAGGCATGTGCCACTGCACCCCAGCCCTCATCCTTGTATGAGAAAAAGTGTTAAATGGAGGAAATCACACTTTATTCTAACTTACGCACATTTCTTTTCCTAAATCTCTTGAGACAGTTTAAAGATGAAAAAGAAACTAACAGCATGTATTGATACTGTAAAAGTATGATTAATGACTGTTTTGAGATGGAAACAGCATCTTGATTATTAGGGAAACAAAAACCTATTAACTAACTTTCAATCTGGGTAATTTACTCCATTAAAATCAGCTACCGTGTTTTAAGATTTAATGTATTGTTCGAATTCATGTATGCAAACAAACTCATTAAAATTCAGGAGATTTCACTCAGAAACTCACTGTACTTAAAATTCAGGGCCCTAACAGAGGGTATTGAACTAGAATATTTAAATGGAAACATTTGTCCCTTCTAGACAGGGTGTTCTACGCTGTTTTTTGTTTATGTTTTCACCCAAAGTAGGAATTCAAGATGCCCTGAGAGTCTGCAGCAATTGGAAGAACTTGCTCCTGATATTACACTAACATGCTGCATCCGAGGTCAAGGGCTGATTTTTCAATGCCTCCTTATGCCCACTGATGTAGGGGATAATCACCATCACTCTGGGGATGAGTTTAAAGACAAATATTTCCAATTCTAGCTTTGTAAAATGCATGTAGTCCTAAACTTTATTAAGAAGTAATTTTCTAGAAAACTGACATACATTCCTTTAAGTAACCAAAATGAATGCTCCCGCTCATATTTTGTATGGAACTCATGCTAACAGGTGCTTCTTATGTTACCTGGATTTTAAAAAAAAACCCTCACCTTATACTGAGCCTGACTGCATGATAGGCCCTGTGCTTCATTAATGCTTTACCACAGCACTTCATTCAACCACCCCACGACAATCCTCTGCAGAGAAGAGGAACTAAGGGACCACGCAGGTTAAAAACCTCATTGAGGTCACCCAGCTGGTAAGGAGTGGCACCCGCAGTTCACCCTGCACCATACCACCTCCCTGAAGATAATGAATCAGAAAAAATACTTCTGAGTCACTGTTGGGATAGAAAAAAAAACATGGCGGTTAAAAATGGATTCTGGAACTAGACTGCCATTTACTAGCTATATGACCTTGAAAGGTTATTCAACCATTCTGTGCCTCAATTACCTCATTTGGAAAATAGAGAGAACACAACTAAGACGCTGTTGCAAGAATTAAATGGGTCAATCCATGAATAATGTTAATGCCTAGAATTTGGTATACAGTAAGCACTCAATAAATGTTAGCTCTTACTAAAATCATGTGCTATAACAATGAAGCCCCCAAAGATTACCAAGGTTCTTACAGCTGTCTGGACCTACCCTCAGTGAACTAGGGACTGATTTCATTTATATGCATTTACACACTTTTTGTGTGTGCTTTCCATGTGACAAACACATCATACACACAGTAACAGCATTCAATTCTCAAAAAATAAAATAAAAGTCCTACAAGGGAGTTACTATCCTTCTTATAATAAAGAAAATGGCTGAATAATTTGCCCAAGGCTTTCAAATAGGAATTTGAACTTTGGAGTTTCTATCTCAAAAGCCCAAGTTCTTTTAGCTACATTATTATTTTGAGTTCTTATGTCTACTTTTTCCATTTTGTCAGTGAGTCCATTGGTTATAACTTAGGATCAGAGTTTGGACAGAGACTTTACAGTGTATCTAGCACAACATTTCCTTTTCATACATGAAGAAATAAAAACCCAGGAAGTTTACTGTTGACATGTCTGAAGTCATATAATGAATGTCTTCCATAGTCCCACACTGCCACTTTTTCCTCTCCGATGTTGGTGGCCTGCCTCCAAGAGGCTCTCAGTCCTGCTCCTAATCTTTTTGGGCCATAGAGAAACCAGTGACCACTGCATAAATCAAGACTATAAAGGCTAAGAGAGGGCTCAGAGACTTCCCTATGAGGCAAGCTCAGGCGTTTTAGCAAGTGGACTTTGTTACATAAAAAGTTGAGTTGCTCAGACTTCTCTGCTTTCTGGATCACAGTGGCATTATGGAGACTTAAACAAATCAGGTGTTCATCTAGTTTACAATGCTACTGTGTCTGTGAGGAAAACTTTGCCAAACAAGGTTTTTACAAACAAAAGCTAGAGTAGATACAATTTCACCCTCAAATAAAAGGACAGGTTGACATGAAGTTTAAACCTAAATTGCCAAAGGAAGGAAGCTCACAATTAAGGTAGCTGTTCCTAGCACTTAGTAGTCTAAGGCCAACAGCATACAAGCATAACAAACCAACAGTCCCCATGTGGACAGACAACACTGAGATTTCTGATATTAGTTTCCTTTTCACGAAAGAGTCAGATTCATAATTAAACTCTGTCCCCTCCTGTTCCCATTCTGCTGTACACATATTTGATTGCTTCCTAAGGGCCTGAGTTAGAAACCAGGAGACCCAAACCACAAGTCCACTGACCTCCAGGGGCCAAGAGGGAACTTGATGCATGTTTGCATTAGCTATTACTCAGGCTTGTCCAAGGAGAGGTTGATTTCATCTTCCCACTCAACATACCTTTCAAGGGTTTATTGGTCAGTTTTAATAGTTCTTTTTTTTTTTTTTTTTTTGAGACAGAGTCTCGCTCTGTCACCCTGGCTGGAGTGCAGTGGCGCGATCTCGGCTCACTGCAAGCTCCGCCTCCCGGGTTCATGCCATTCTCCTGCCTCAGCCTCCCAAGCTGGGACTACAGGCGCCTGCCACCACGCCTAGCTAATTTTTTGTATTTTTTTTTTTTTTAGTAGAGATGGGGTTTCACCGTGTTAGCCAGGATGGTCTCGATCTCCTGACCTCGTGGATCTGCCCACCTCGGCCTCCCGAAGTGCTGGGATTACAGGCATGAGCCACCGCGCCCGGCCAATAGTTATTATAGACCACTGAAAGGGACTGGTCCTATGGCTAAGTGCCCAACACACTGAGTCCTGTGGAAAACTCCAGCACCTGTTTTGAGAGGAACAGGTTGTTGCAGCTAGAGTACAGTCCAGAACTGAAGTGCGAGGCTCATGTGTTGGCCCCTCTAGCTTCTTACTTGATTAATCAAGTCGACTACCCTCTCAGAACTTTAGATTCCTTGTCTACAACAAGGAGATATATATCTCCTTCTACCTTATACGATTATTGAGTAGTTTACATAAAGTAATAACATAAGTGAAAGTACTTTGTAAACGGCAAAGGTCCAAGTGAAGGGAATGGGCAAATGATGTCGTCTCTTAACATCCTAATTGGCCTCCCCATATATGATCCTACAGTGGCTCCCTACTGCTCCAGGATAAAGTCCAGACTCTTGAATAAGGTTAGAAGCCCTTCTGCTCTCTAATGACCCAACTTCACCTCGTCACATCCCCCACTTACCTGAGGCTTCAGCCAAACAAGATATCTTCAAGTTCCTCCTTCAAGGGCTATGCTGTCTCTCTGGAGGGCAGGAGTGGCTCTGCCCGGAGAGCCTCCCTTCCTTACTCTCTTCCATTCTACCCAACTAACTCCTCCTTTGGGGTCCAATCTGAGCTGAGGTGTAATTCCCTCCTAGAATCTTTCCTCGACCTCTCCTCTGCATGCTTTCATAACACGTAGATTTACTCCTTTGTAGCCTTTTTCATCATTGTGTTAAAATTGCCTGGATACTCATTAACTCTTTCCCCTTTCAAAATTTTGCAGACCACAAAGTGTTGAATGAGTGAATTTAGTGAAAATGATAATGACCTAATTTTTGGCATGAGTAACTGACTGACAAACCAATATAGCACCCCCACCCCCAATTTCATAAGCAAGGAGGAAAGAGGTTCTTGGAGATCTAGCTAAAACCTCACCCACCCCCAGCCACTCCCTTTTAACCCCAAAGCAAAAGGCTAATCAAGGGCCGAATATGTACTTGCATCCCAGATCTCCTAGTCCAATTCCTTCCTTTTCTCCCACAAAATGTTGACTACGCCCAGACTGTATGCCAAACCATGTGTCTTTTCATAGCAAGAGAAATGAAGGCAGATGGAGTATAAGAGAAAATAGATTTGAAATTAAAAAACAAATGCTCAATGTCAGGCTTTGTGTGACCTTGGGCAACCCCGATGCCTCTAGGCCTCAGGCCCACCATCTGTCAAATGGAAATTTAGCACCAGCAAAGGGCTTCCTATTATTTTAGACTATTTTTCACCTACCTCACCATGAGGTTTTTGTTTTTTTTTTTTTGTCTTGTCATGCTTTTTCTTTTTGTGGTGATGAGTGTCTCACTATGTTGCCTAGGCTGGTCTTGAACTCCTGGGTACGAGGGATACTCCCTCCTTGGCCTCCCAAAGTGCTGGGATTGCATGCGTGAGCCACTGCACCTAGCCTCACCATGTTTTATAGTAAGTAAATGAGACTATTTGAAAATGCTTTATACATTTCTTCTCAAAGAGATACTTTTACAATTTTCAGTAAGTTATTTTTCTGGTGATATTTAGCTTTATTACTCAAACCAAAGCATTTTAAAGAATAGGATTCAAAAACATTAAGCAATCTCTTTAGTACAACAAAGATTTTAGCCAATTTACAAGATCAATACAGGCTTGTTTGAATTAACTAATGCTACTTCTTCTTCCATCTTCATGTCATCAAAACACTAGTGTCTATCAGTGCAAAGAACCCTCATCCACAATCATTAACTGAAGAAAGAAAACGACAAACCCTTTTATAGACACTGTTTGATCTCACAGACTCACAGAATGCCACAGCCAGAAGAGACCTGAAGACCGTCGAGGCCTGCACTCATCCTTCATGATCAGTCTGATGTTTTCAGGAGGGGCTTGTGCCATGAATAATTCAAAACACAAAACAATTGTTTGTCAAAGCCCTACACACTTTTTAAAATAAGAATTAAGAGATAACTTGAACAAAAAATGGTAAATCATATAATAAGATCACAACATAAATTTAAAATGTAATAGTGCTTATCAAAGTTGAAGGCTGGCCGGGGGCAGTGGCTCACACCTGTAATCCTAGCACTTTCGGAGGTTGAGGCGGGCAGATCACTTGAGCTCAGGAGTTCAAGACCAACCTGGGCAACATGGTGAAGCCGAGTTTCTACAAAAAATACAAAAATTGGCTGGGTGTGGTAGTGCACAGGAGGCCACTAATTCCAGCCTGATGACAAAGTCTCAAAAACAAACAAACAAACAAAACCCAAAGTTGAAGGCTGAAGGGCCAAAATAAAGACATAACTCTGATGATATTATATATATTTATATATGCATGTTTTTCAACTTAATTATAATGGAATTTTGTGCATGTTAAAGAAATTATTTCACTTTTCCCACAAATTTTTCATCCTTCTATAAGGTTGGAAATTTTCAAAATGATGTAGACAAAATAGGGAATGCAACAACTCAAATTATTTTGTTTGTGGACAACACCCTGGTCTGTGCTCATTACTGGCTATGGCAGAGAGAGGCACCAATTTTTTAAAAATTATCTAGTTCTAAACAATGTAAGAGAAAAACAGAAGTCAAAGGTCACTATTAATTCTCAAACTATTTTACAGAGACATTTCTAACTCTTCATCCAATAGTTTACTCCAACTGCTAACAAAAGCAAAAAGAGACTGAACCAAGTAGCCAAAGAAACAGATAGGGGAAGGGAAATGTTTTCATTTTTCTCTTCCCAACCCAATCCCCTCTCTCTAAGTTTTGGTATGGGTGAGGTGCTAACAGACAGTGAAACAAGAAAGTGGTTGGAGTCATTCCAAAAGGGGAACAGTTGACTCTCAATAAAGAATTGTTTTCCATGCTGTATCAAGATTTTACTCAGAGATATTTAGAAGAGAAAAAGTAAACGATTCCTTGTTGAAAACCATAAACAGCTATCACATCCAAATTCATAAGCAATAAACAAATTACAGAAGGGTTAGTCACTGACATCTCCCAACACAAACTCTTTTTTTTGTTATGGATTTTGTGTATTCGTATGTATGTGTGCATAAGGAGATTAGAGTATGCTGCAATATCCATTCCAGATAAACAAATATTGCATAAGAAATGAATTTACAATTCAACTTTTAATAGATCATCCAATACTTCACATTAAAACTTGACCATACATCTTCAGAGTTGTCCTTCCACTTTATACATCAGGATAACATCTATGATTTATTAAAATAATTACCGCCAAGTTCTTCACCAAAATATGCAAAATTATAAAGTGATATGGGAAGCCACGCCAGTCCTAGCTCTGCCAGCAGAAGGCCGTGCAATACTACGCGTTGCTTAACAGCTCTGTGGATGGTTTTTATCATAATGAGGTGGGATTCCGTACCTAACTGAGCTTTTGCAAAGTGCTTTGAAATCCTGCAATGCTGTCACGAGACCACAAGTACCACCATTATCCAGGCTTTCTCAGTGGTGGCAAGCCTAAATACGGTGAACATGATAACAAGCACAGTGTTAGCATTTTCCCTGAGAGCCAAGAATTAAAATTCTGGGCCGAGGAACATGAGAGCTCCCTGGAAAACGTCCAAAGTTGCAGTAAACAGGTAAATACCAAAGTGCCTAGTTAAACTAATGCTAAATGCTACAAGTAGGACAGCAAGAAAATACTTTCATCACAGCTAATTGAGCTGCTGTAGAGAACTGTTCCCAAACTGTTTCCACCACTTTATGTGGCCTCCCAAAGGAAGTCCCAAGCAACTAAGTAACTTTTTTTGAAAAGCAGATTTATTTCTTCCTCTAAGGACAACCAGGTACCTACCTCCTTTCAGGTTCTTATTAATTCAACTTGAAATAAGAAAAATCCCAAAACACAAAACTGAACATAGGAAAAGGGCACCTCTCCAGACATACTATATCTAATAATTATTTACTAATAATATTACTAATATTAAAATTTAGCCATAACATGTTGGACAGCAAATAGCTACCTATTCATTTTAGAAAACAGCAAATGTGTAGGAAGTTGCTGCCCTCCCTCTCTTTCCCTACTGTCCATGGCAGACATTAGGAATCCATCACAGCCCTCAGCCTTGCTGAGCTCAGACAGGACGTCAGAACTCAACAGAACACAGCATTCCTGGCAGCCACTACCAATCCATCAGGATTGACATTTTTCATCCCAGCTTTGCATATTCCTCAATATACTATGCCAACATATTGAAATGAGTCTTTAAAGAAAGCCATTTCAGCCAGGTGTGGTGGCTCACTGTAATGCTAACACTTTGGGAGGCCGAGACAGACAGATTACTTGAGCTCAGGAGTTTGAGGCCAGCCTGGACAACATAGCGAAACCTTCTCTCTATAAAAAATACAAAAATTAACCAGGCATGGTAGTGTGCACCTGGGGTCCCAGCTACTCTGGAGGCTGAGGCAGGAGAACTGCTTGAGACCAGGAGGCGGAGGTTGCAGCAAGCCGAGATTGTACCAACACATTCCAGCCTGGGTGAAAGAACAAGACTCTGTCTCAAAAAAAAAAAAAAAGAAAGAAAGAAAAAGAAAAGAAAGCCACTTCATGATAGTTTCAAGACTAAAGAAAACCCTTTATTTAAACTATAAAATGATCATTTTTTTTCCTGTAAGATGAGAATAAAACACAACCATAAACATCAGTACTATAGACATATGCTATTCCAGTGAGATACACAAGGGCTTTATATAAAAATATTTATACAAATATTTTTTTAAAATAGAATTTGGCTTTATTCAACCCAAACGCCCAGTCCAGGTCTAATCTACTCACTACCCTGTCACTCAAATGAGTGCTGGGCAGAACACAGACACAAACACAGCTCCATCTGCTAATTAAAAATGGGCATGAAACTGTTAACAGGCATCTGTTGCATTGTTTGAAGCTAATGGGCAGAGACAAAGCTGAAATGGCTCTTATAATGCAAACCCAGTGATTTCACTCATTTTCTATTTGGTATTTATGTTAGTGGGGGGGTTGGAAGCTGGGTGTTAAAACAGCTTATTATGGAGACTGAAAGATAAGTGAAATATCTTTGATATTCTAAAACAAACCTTTCAAACTGATTATAGAAAGATATGCAGCATTTTATACTGGGGGAAGTAACATTCCTGTGTTAAGAGTCCACATTAAACACTTTTTATCTTAACTCAAATATCATCTAATCATCTATAATACTGTGAAAGAGAACAGTAACAAATTCAAGCTATGCTTTACAGCTCATATAGGGCTTTCACAATTCATCCCTTCATCCGTTCATTCATCCAATGTGCAGACATTTAATACAGGCCTTGGAGATTTAAAAGGTGAATATGACTTGATTTTTGCCTTAAGGAGCTCACAGCAAGTCTGAAAGGTAGACATGGTATTCTTACACTCTGTTATAAGGAACTAAGGCCCTAGAAGGATAACCGACTCCCCAAAGCCCACAAAGCTAGAACGGCAGATGCCCATTGCTCTTAATTCAACACGCTATCTCCATAATGCCAAACATACTAGTCCACCTCATCTGCCTGGAAAATGAAAATAATTTAAGGCTTTTTCATGTCAATACCAGCTCTGATAAAGGATCTATTTTAAAGTATTGTAACCACCATACATCCTTGATGGCCATGCCTGCTTTGCAAGCTGGTAGCTCACAGGCCTCATCTAGCCCACAGACATGTCTGTTTGGCCCTTATTGTAATGGCCCTCACACTGTTTTTTGTTTGTTTTTATTAATTGCCCATAAAGTTGAGTTTTTATGAGAAATTTTCAGCAAATCTTGAAATATGTGATGATTTTCCAGCATGGCAATGGTAAAGCTGCAAATAAAAAGCAGCCACGCCCTCAGAGAGGGAATACATACAATCCAGGGTCCACATCACTCCCTGCTGCTTCCCATTCTGGGTCCACTCACCTTATTCATAGTTCCCACCAGAACCATGTGAATTTGCAACCCCTAACCTAGGTAGTAAGAATCTACAATGTTACCTTGAATTTCCCTTTTTATGTTTCCGTGGCTACTTGCATTTCCGAAGCTTAGTGATATCACACTCCACATTACTCGCCACCTAAAATCTACTTCCCTATCCTCACCCCAACCCTCTTCTCATGCTATGAAAACTCTATTCCTGCAAAATATTCTCAAGTAACAGTTCTAACACACACAGGAGGGCTGATGTCCAGAGCTAGGTGCAGACAGGCAGACCTAGACTAGAGCTGGCCTGAGGCCGGCAGCTCCCTGCTCATCCACTTCAGGATCTATGGTTCTTTTCAGATTCAGTTATTGGATTCAATTCAAAAATATACTGCTAAATTTTTCTTTGTCATCAAAGACTAGACTTATTTACCTCTAAAACAATATCTAAACCTATTTCCCTCCAGCTTTTCTCAGTGGATCCAAACAATCTCGCTGCTGTTGCCAAGAGAACCTCCTCCCTGACTTGCTGCCTGCAGAACAGCTGGTGAAGCTCTTCATTAAAGTACACATTCTTCAGACAGATCCATATTTGTACCCAAGACTCAGTTTCCCCATGCCGATCCTTTATATGTAGGAAGGCTTTTTTCATTCACTAGAACATTGATTGAAGAGATGAGTTTAACCCTTTATGATCAAGTATTAAATTCTACTTTTTCTGAACCAGAGTCGTTATCAATGCTATTGCTTAGATGGGAAATCTACTGGCAGCTTTGAAAGAACACAATGACATTAAAATAAGGCTTTATGTACAAAATGTTCAATATGAACTTGCATGTTCCTTGCATATTTTTGTTTGAGAAGTTGAAACCAAGGAAAACAACTATGAAAATGAAAATCAACTTGCTCTACATATCTGGATTATGCTCAGCCAAATGTTGATATCATCTTGGATGAAAATGTAAATATGACAAAGTTTGTTTTTCAGTCAATAAGTCTTGATAAAAGCTTTGAAATGCTACCAACCAAAAACAGTTTTTAATTTTAAGCAACGGTCAGCAAACTTTCTACAAAGAACCAGTTAGTAAATATTTTTAAGCTTTGTGGGATACATACGGTCTCTTTTGCATATTGCTTTTTTTTTAATAACCTTTAAAATACAAAAACCATTCTTAGCCTGTGGTCTACACAAAAACAGGCTGCAGGTTACACTTGGCCCATGGGCTATAGTGTGCTAACCCCTGATTTTAAGGAAAGTGAACCCAAGAAAAATATCCAGTGTTACAGAATAAAATGTCTAAAAGTACTCTGATAAGACTAAGCTACAACAATTACTAACATACCCCCATTAATATGATTTCATTAGTTACTTTACGTATGGAAGAAATTTTAATGATGGGATACACTTTGATCTCTTAATGTGAAACTATAGACACAGAAAGAAAGGGCAAAGGACAGCTATGCGCTGAGTTATTCCAGTATAAACTCCAACAGAACTCAGAGTCATTGTAGTAACATTTGCTATTCACCTGAACAGACTTGGCTAATCGAAATGGAAATGTCTTAACTTTCCTCACATAAAGGCGTATGTGCAAACTCTAATTCTACCCTGGAAAAGGTGATAACTTGAATTAATGGGGATAATCATACTGATTAGGAATAGTAGTAACTCAGTTGTGAAAAGTGACACAGACTTGGATTTGGGGTTTCACTACAGGATCTGCTATAATCAGCTGTGTAATTTTGAGGGTGTCAATTAAACCTTCATTTTTTTTTATTTATAAAATTGGGACAGGAATAAAGTAGATAATATCTAAGACTCTTTCTGCTGTTAAACTATGACTATACTAAATAGTGAAACCACTCAGGAAATACCTAACAGGAAGAAGGGGGCAGGGCAGGAGAGAGACGGCAAAGGGAAGAAGCTCTGATTGTCCTGTCAAGAGGACAGGGTTGGGTTATCTCTTTTTGTTAAAACAGCACCTTTTTCTGTCCAGAGCCATTTCAAGATGTCGGTATGCCCTCATATCAATATTAAAATGCATCCATTTCCCATAGGAAGTATAATCTATAGCTAACTGTATCATCATTCCTAGTTGTCTTTATGTTATATTTTACAGGCACTTAATTAAATTTTTTTGTTGTTGCTTGTTTTTTGTTGGTTTTTTTTTTTTTTGAGATGGAGTCTTGCTCTGTCGCCCAGGCTGGAGTGCAGTGGCGCGATCTCAGCTCACTGCAAGCTCTGCCTCCCAGGTTCACGCCATTCTCCTGCCTCAGCCTCCCAAGTAGCTGGGACTACAGGTGCCCGCCACCACCCCCGGCTAATTTTTTGTATTTTTTAGTAGAGACAGGGTTTCACCGTGTTAGCCAGGATGGTCTCAATCTCCTGACCTTGTGATCTGCCTGCCTTGGCCTCCCAAAGTGCTGGGATTACAGGCATGAGCCACTACGCCCGGCCAATTAAATGTTAATTATGATTACATAAGGGTTTTTAGAGCCAATAAAAAAAATTCAATTTTCAAACATTTGGAGTGAAAGGCGAGTTGGTCCTAGGCACTTGACCAATAATTTCAAATGGATAAAACATCCTTTCCTCACAGTTAACTAAATTATTGACAGATATACTAGAAGATCTTCAAAAAGTCAGATACAAGAAAATCTACCTTCCACCACCCCTCAAAGAGCAAAAAGGAAATGAGGGGACCTGAGATATCAGAGAAGATAGCAAAACCTTATTTATTTACTTATCTATTTTTTAGAGACAGAATCTCGCTCTGTCTCCCAGGCTGGAGAGCAGTGGTACAATCACAGCTTACTGTTAATAACCTTGAACTCCTGAGCTCAAGTTATCCTCCTGCCTCAGCCTCCCGAGTAGCTAGTACTAAAGGTGTGCACCACTCCACCTGGCTAATTTTTTAATTTACTTTTTGTAGAGATGGGGTCTTGCTATATTGCCCAGACTGGTGTCAAACTCCTGGCCTCAAGTGATCTTCCTGCCTCAGCCTCCCAAGTAGCTAGGAATACAGGCACACACCACCACGTTTGGTGAATTTTTGTATTTTTGTAGAGACAGAGTCTCGCTATGTTTCCCAGGCTGGTCTTGAACTCCTGGCTTCAAGTGATCCTCCCACCTCAGTCTCCCAAAGTGCTGGGGTTACAAGCGTGAGCCACAACACCCAGCCAATAGCAAGACCTTAGAGAAGTGAGAAGAAGAAAGTATCTCTGAGATAACTGTATCTGGAATCAAAATGACTGTCTCCTTCCCTTCGTGATGACAGAACCCCTATCAAAACAGTGTCGAAAGATGGCAGATTCCCACTTTTAAAACTACTAAAACTTTGACAAAGCGAAATTAAGACTTAAAATGTATCTTCATGGGAAGAAACAGACACCCATACATATCTACCAAAACACATACACACAAACCCTAGGCGTTGAGAAATACATCTTTTCCGTACGACACAGAGCTTATCAAGTGTTGTCAGCAATGCTGTGGCAGACCTCATCAAAACCCAGTCAGAAAAGCACAGGAACTTACACACTTAGGTACTTCATGACTAGGGAGGAGATGGGCTGTCACCTCAATAACTTCAGATCACCTGGGAATGAGGTGAGGGGCATGGAGGGAGTCGCTGCTAGAGATGTCAACACTCAAAATCTATACTTGTAATCAGTGAAGAGTCTGTGGAACCAGAATGGTGCTAACATTCACCTTACTTTCCCAGCTTAATTTTGACTGCAGAGCATTAGGTTTCTGGTATATAAATTCTGCAGTTTGAAGGCAGTGTGCTACCACTTCCTGTTGGAGCTCTGGGGCTAAATAAGAGGTATGGGATTTCCCCTCCTCCACGTCAACTGAAGACACAGCTCACAGCCTCTTTTTACCACATCCACCTCACAGAAAATATAAAGACCAAGATCTCACATGAGATTCACCTCCTTTTCATGTCCACTTCCTATTCTAATCTGTTTCAGGACACTGGTTTTCATGCCTTCATAGCTGTCGCCCTCCAAAGAACCTCATTTCCATCATTTTTTGAAATACACTGATAGACTTGAACCCTTCAAAATGAAAATTTTTAAAAGCTACTATTTTAAAAGGAAGCAGATACCCTTACAGGAAACATGGGACAAAAATTAAGGGAAAAAGAGAAAACGAATAAAACTATTACAAACAAGCAAGTCGTCCAAGAAGCTTAACAAAAACAGCATCAGCGAGATTCACTTACTTTCAAGGCAGGAGACACTTCTGGGAGGCTCAAATACAGAATGGACAAAAGGACACCCACTCAACTTGTTAGAAATTATCCTTTACCATCTGGACTGCAGTATGCATTCAACAATGAAAAATCGTTATTTGAGGCTTTGAAATTAATACCAATGTCAAAAATTAACGCCCTTTAGTTGCTGTACCAGCAGCTACCACCAAATCTTAGGAATATACTTGAGAGATGACATTTAAAATCTGCTTTTTCAGAAAAGAAAAAGTCCCACTCAAGACTGACTGCCAAGAACTTGCAATTCAAACTTCCCTAAGCCCAGACATCAAAACACCCAGGAGATTTTAGACTGTTCAATCTATATGAAAGAAGCCAGAATGAGCAAACAAACCATAGCCTTTTCTAATACTTAGAGTGTTCGATACCAAATACTCTTTTTTTAAAAAAAGATAAATTATCCTTAAAAATACACAAATATTTAAACACACGTATTACCAAAGCACTAGCTCTCTATTATTTCCCAACCCAGAAATTCATGGTGAAATATGCTGTAAGAACCATAAGAAAGATGACTAAATAAGCCACTATTAGAGGCCAGAAACATCACCAATACAACCAAAAGCTGAGGTATTCTTAAGGTATTTAATTAACCTGCAACTATTTAACAGGAGAAATGATGTTAAGGTGGTCACGTCTAAGACAGCTTAAAACCAGCTTTGACTTGGTGTTCAGTTTATGGTAAGTTAAGAGATCTTATTACCTGAACACAGTGTCTTCCAGTACAAAAGTAGAAAGGATAGCTCCCAGCCAGGATCAGAAAAACTCTTGAATCAATTGGAAGTAACTGAGAGGTATATCACATGTTGTGATTCATTTAACAATAATTAGAACCAAAGCAAAATATACAGGGAGGCGTGTAGAATGTAAGATCAGTTCCTTGGCTGAGAAGCTGTTAAACATTCAAACCGAAGGATTTAAAATACTGAGAAGTCTTGCTTCTCAGGAGATGGTAGGAAAGAGGTGAACCATATTTTCCTGACCACATCATTTCCCAAAGTCACCAATTCCCTTAACATCCATTAACACTCACAGAACAAATTAACGCTCTATAGACATTATTCCATCATTAGTCACATTTTGCTTTCTCCTGCACTTGATTCAAAGGAAGTAAAGAGAAAATGGTAATCAGTTACTATAGCAAGTCTTGCGCCCCACTACTTTCCATTTCCTCTCTTTTCCATCTCCTCTGTCTTCTCTGCTCAACCTCCCTTTACTATGATGTTGCTTCCTCTTTTCCTTTCTGTCTCACACCCAGATCCCTTTACTTTCTCCACCAAGTATCCTCATTCTGCCCTCTGATCCCTTGAACTCTTCTTCCACCTACAGTTTTCTTCTGCCCCCTCCTACGACATCTCAGTCCAGACCTCCTGTGGCCAGCCGTCCCCTTCTTCCTCACCTCCGGACCGCTCATTCCCCTGAATTCCCTTCCAATTGCCTGGTTCTCACCTCTCTGTCCCTTGTGTCCTCTGTCCCTTTACTTCACATCCCTCTCATTGCTCCCATCCCTCATTTCCCCCTTCACATTTCCTTCCTCTCCTGTCTTTTAATCTTTGGCACGTCCACTATCCCCTTCTCTCTCTACATGAGATTTCCTGCGTCTTACCCCCAACACATTTTGTCCCTCAAAGACCCCTCCCTGTCAGTCTCCGAACCCTCTCGTTCCCCCAATACCCCTAGTCCTTGTTCCTCTGTTCCCCTTCCCCTTCCTTTGCCCCCAAGTTCCCCCTTCGCCCTAGCCTCACGTTCCCGCTCGCCCCTCTCCCTCACGCCCTCGCCCCTCTCCCTCACGCCCTCGCCCCTCTCAGTGCCCCCGCCACCTTGCAGTCCCCGGGGTCTCCTCTCCCGGGCTCCCAAGCGTCCTCCGCCCTCTCCCCATCCCCTCGTACCCGCCCCCCAATTCTCTACCCGGTCCCGGGCCGCGGCCCCTCCCTCACCGATGGTGGAGATGAAGGTGGTGTTGAAGGCGTCCTCTGAGAAGCGGAACAGGAGGCAGGTCTTGCCTACCCCCGAGTCGCCGATCAGCAGGAGCTTGAAAAGATAATCGTACGTCTTCGCCATCTTCTCGCTCCGGCCCTCTGACCGGGGAGCCAGAGGAGGCGGTGGAGACAGGCGGGGAGGGCGCCGCGGGCGAGGGGGCGTGCCCGCCAATCCGCCGCTGTTCGCCCCGCCCTGCGCCCCGCCCCTCCTCTCGGAGAAGGCCTGCGCGCCCCGCCCCGTGCGGCCAATCAGCGAGAGCGTCGTCATCACCGCCCGCGCCCCGGGACTTCATGGGACTTGTAGTTCCTCCGGGGAGCCTCGGGCGTGCCCCGCGAGGACTGTCCAGGCGGCTCCAGCGGATAAAAGACCTGCTATGGGCGGGGTGACAGGGTGGAGGCGTTTCCACCCGAGTTGAGAAGTGAGGCCCCGTTTCGAACTCTGCTGGTCGAGCCGCCGGAACTTAACTTTGTTATTTCTTTGTGTGCGGGCGCCTTCCAAATCCAGGACCTCAGAATCAGAGCCCCGTAGTTCCCGCATCTCTTCCGCCGAGACCTGGAGCAGAGATGCTTTCTTTCCTTGGCGCTGCTGTGGCGCAGCCTACGGGTTATCTGCAGAGTGCATTATCCAGCTTCTCCCCGAGGCCATGCCCAGCACCACTATAACCCCCTCCCGCAGTCCCTCAGTCACAGAGCTGAGAAAGAATGGTTACCATGCTAACTCGAACCTCACTCGTGCCCCCTTCTTCACGCCACACAGACCAGAGCCAAATACAATGAGTATTTAGAGAATCTGCTACGCTGATCGCTCCCCTCTCCTCGCAGGAGGATGGATTTTTAAATCTGGGAAGCCTTGTGCTACAGGTCTGTGCCCCATGAAACTGCAAGCATGCTGTGAGGCGGGCCACGGGAATTTAGAGAATAAGATTTGAATTTAGTCTTGGCTCTGCTGCGTAACCGCTGTGACAAGTCACGCAGGCACTGGACATTTCAGTTTTCTCATCTGTACAATGGATATGAAACAAGATACTTCATAGGGTTCTAGTGAAACTTAAATACTAAATGTGAAAGTTCTTTGAAACCCATAAGGCGCTGTTAGCAGTGACGGTAATATTCATTACTCTTCAGTAGGCTCTCACTTAGCTGATGACGAATATAGGGAGGAAACAGCATTCTGTTATACTCAAGTTAATCCTTTATTATTTATTGTCTTAGGCTAATTCTCTGTTTTGTGGATGTATTGTTCAGTCCCCTTTCATTTGCTAGTGGCAGAAACCCAACCGGATTAGCTGTTGTGAAAGGGGTGTTTACTGGTTCAGGTAATGTGGAAGCAAAAGGCTAAGGAGGTGTGGGACTAGGAGTCCACCCTGCCAGGGCTCTCTGTCTCTCATCTGTTGTTCTCCCATCGAAGTTTTAATTTCTAATATGTCAAATACCGACAGATAAAACCCACATGAACAAAAAAAGCTTCTTGGAGTCTTCAATAATTTTTAAGAGGATAAAGGGGTCTTGAAACCAAAGTATTTGAGAACCACTGGTCCAGACATTTACCTTAGCTATAAGGAAACACCTTCTGGAAGGCTAGGGGTTATATTAAAGGAACCAGTGGACTCCACCATTAGTGGAATAAGAAAAGGGGGGCGGGGGGGAAACGTGGACGGTTAGTTGAACAAGCCAGCAGGCTTTTCTAAGACACATACTGTGTGCCTTGTGACTTTAGGAACAGTGCCACTGATAATCCATTCTCAGTTGCATTGTGGCAGAAGACTTAGTTGGCCCTAGAATTGGCCTTCATTTTCTATGTGGGTAAAAGATGAAATGTATCATCATTAACTTATTGATCATACAGTAGCCAGAGGGCTGCTGCTGCTGCTGCTGCTTACGGAATGTCTCATTCCTAGAGTCCACTAGATAGGAACAAAGCTCTAATGAGGTCAAAGTCACAGTGTCTGCCCCTAATGAAGAAGGATTCTGCCCTCTGGCACAGGCTGAGCCTCCTTGCCCAAGCCAGTCCTTGAGCAAGCCTCTGAACGTGGCTTCAGCCATGGTTCAATCCACATGAACAGTGTGGATTGTTCTATACCTTCCTCCTCATTCCTGGAAAAGAAGGGGAAAAAATTCCGCAAAGACCAGTGGAATTTATTTCTTTTTAAAAATGTATATTTATGGCCAGGCGCGGTGGCTCACGCCTGTAATCCCGGCACTTTGGGAGGCCAAGGCGGGCGGATCACGAGGTCAGGAGATCGAGACCATCCTGGCTAACACGGTGAAACCCCGTCTCTACTAAAAGTACAAAAAATTAGCCGGGCATGGTGGCGGGCGCCTGTAGTCCCAGCTACTCTGGAGGCTGAGGCAGGAGAATGGCGTGAACCCGGGAGGCGGAGCTTGCAGTGAGCTGAGATTGCGCCACTGCACTCCAGCCAGGGCTACAGAGCAAGACTCCGTCTCAAAAGAAAAAAAAATGCATATTTATTAAAATGATGTTTAGTCCCACTGTCTGTATGCAACTATTATCATTCTCTTTCTATATGAATAAAAATGTACTGATACGGTAAAGAACTTAAGTTCAAAAGAGAAACTAGCATTAGGAATTTTAAAGTCCCTAAATTTTCTTAGGGGAATTTTGTTAATTGATGGGAATTTTAAAAAATAATAATGTTGTCTTATTTTCACTTCCCCAGTTTTTCTCTGCTACCAAGTATATATGATATTGGGACTTTCTAGCTGGTAAGTTTGTGCACCACTGTTGAACCATTCAAGCATTTTGATATATTGATACTACTTCAAAAAGAATAAGATTTTTGTCTCTTACACATTATTCATTTTCATATTTTGTGCAACAATGTTATTTAGATATCAGATTCTGGTAGTAGTAACTGAGTACTATTGAATCAAGGCATTTTGCTCAAAGGACTGGACATTAAGTATATTTGTAGCAGTACGGTTACCTCAGGTAGCAGGTTGCTGGTTGCCACTGTTCCTTCTTTCTCCGAGAGCTATTAGTGGACCCCGTTTTAAACTCCAAGTTACTATGCTCTGAGTGAACCACATCAATACTTTCTGTCAGTTTCCCAAGCCCACCCTGTAAATACTACATCACTGCAGAGCACCAGGCACATTCAATTTGATTTAGCGAATGTTTATTGAAGGCTTCTATAGGGTTAACATTGTACATGACAGCTTGACTACAGAAATCTAGATGTCCAAGGAGTCTACCTTCTGTGAATTTTGTCAGACCAGCACTCTTTCTGTTTTTGGAAAGCCACTCCTCTTTCTAATGATGGCTGTGAATCATGTCACTTCACTCCACATGCCACAGAGGTGGGCATATGAGCCAGGCTGCATCAATCCGAGTTCTTCCCTGTGAACTTTCTAAGGAAATGGGTTTTGATGCTGAAAGTAGGTCTGTCTGGTATGAGGTCTATGTGAGCTTTTGGCTGGTTTTGATCAAAGCTTTAGTTCATTTTCCTGTATTCTCTTGTTCCTGCTCTCCTCTGTGTTTACTTTGTCCTCAGGCTAGCTTTCCTCATGGTAGCAAGCAAGACTGCCATGTTGCACAATTCCAAAGGCATTATTCACTCTCCACAGTAATGTATTCATCTTGGAGGTCCACTCCCAAGATTCTACAAACATAGTCCACTCCCAAGATTCTACAAACAGGGTCTGTGTGTTCTCTAAGCAAATTTTCAAAATAGTTTAAGAATTTTTAAACTGGTTTAAGTTGCTCCATGACACTTGAGAGCAAGAAATGTCACCTTTCTTAATGGCTTTAATGAAATTAAATTTGGCTGAGACCCCCTACTTATCAAAGGCTGGCAAAACCAATATCAGGGTTTTTTTGTTTGTTTTTGAGATGGAGTTTCACTCTTGTTGCCCAGGCTGGAGTGCAATGGCACAATCTCAACTCACTGCAACCTCTGCCTCCTGGGTTCAAGCATTTCCCCTGCCTCAGCCTCCAGAGTAGCTGGGATTACAGGTGCCTGTCACAATGCCCGGCTAATTTTTATATTTTTAGTACAGATGGGGTTTCACCATGTTGGCCAGACTGATCTCCAACTCCTGACCTCAGGTGATCCGCCCACCTTGGCCTCCCAAAGTGCTGGGATTACAGGCACGAGCCACTGCGCCCGGCCCAAAATCAGTTATTATTGGGACTTTTCCTCTCCTTAATTGTATCTTACAAGAATCCAGGAGCTCACATGGTCCTGAAAAATTAAAGGCAAAGCAGCCTCTGGGAATCAGTGTGTACCCATCTCGGTTGACACTTTTGCCCAACCACTCTTAGGTTCTGGCCCTCTGCCATCTGTTGAGCACAGCTGTCCCGGTGGGCTACAAAGATGTCCTTTATGGTGATTATCTTCACTGACTGAAGACTCAGCTGTTGAATAAGTTCTCTCTCTGTTATTGAATGGTTTGTGTGCTTCTTTGTCTGCTCCCTTAAAAGTTGAGCTCTTTGAGGAAAGAGACTGCTAATGTATTGCTGCATCCCCAGCATGCTTATCATGATGTTTTATACATAGCAGGCACTCAAGGTGTTGAATGAACGAATGAATGAAGATCTGACTGGCATCTTGGCAGTCTAGCTAATTTTAAAACATCTGGACACCTTTAGTTTATTATTTGCTATATTAGGTGTTTGGGACCTCACTAATATCTTTCTGTTTGTACTCTACCTTGTATTTAGATGTTATTCATTCAGTAAGTACACTATTCATTGTTGTGTTTAAGAAATCAGCATAATTATGTATTATTTTTCTGGTTTGTCAAGATCACATTGAATGATAAGCCCTTAAAAATCCAATTTTTCCTCCCTCTCCCTCTCCCTCTCCCTCTCCCTCTCCCTCTCCCTCTCCCTCTCCCTCTCCCTCTCCCTCTCCCTCTCCCTCTCCCTCTCCCTCTCCCTCTCCCTCTCCCTCTCCCTCTCCCTCTCCCTCTCCCTCTCCCTCTCCCTCTCCCTCTCCCTCTCCCTCTCCCTCTCCCTCTCCCTCTCCCTCTCCCTCTCCCTCTCCCTCTCCCTCTCCCTCTCCCTCTCCCTCTCCCTCTCCCTCTCCTCCCTCTCCCCTTTTTTCGGTCTCCCTCTGTTGCCGAAGCTGGACTGTACTGCCGGGATCTCGGCTCGCTGCAACCTCCCTGCCTCGGGCTCCTGTGACTCTCCTGCCTCTGCCTGCCGAGTGCCTGGGATTGCAGTCGCGCGCCGCCACGCCTGAATGGTTTTTGTATTTTTTGGTGGAGACGGGGTTTCGCCGTGTTGACCGGGCTGGTCTCCAGCTCCTGGCCTCGAGTGATCTGCCTGCCTCGGCCTCCCGAGCTGCTGGGATTGCAGACGGAGTCTCGCTAACTCAATGCTCAATGGTGCTCAGGCTGGAGTGCAGTGGTGTGATCTCGGCTCTCTGCAACCTCCACCTACCAGCCTCCTGCCTTGGCCTCTTAAAGTGCTAAGATTACAGCCTCTGCCCCACCGCCACCCCGTCTAGGAAGTGAGGAGCGTCTCTGCCTGGCCGCCCATCGTCTGGGATGTGAGGAGCCCCTCTGCCCGGCCGCCCTATCTGGGAAGTGAGGAGCGCCTCTGCCCGGCCGCCCATCATCTGGGATGTGAGGAGCGCCTCTGCCCGCCCGCCACCCCGTCTGGGAGGAAGTGAGGAGCGCCTCTGCCCGGCTGCCCCGTCTGGGAGATGAGGAGCACCTCTGCCCGGCCGCCCCGTCTGGGAGGAAGTGAGGAGCGCCTCTGCCCTGTTGCCCTATCTGGGAAGTGAGGAGCGCCTCTGCCTGGCCGCCACCCCGTCTGGGAAGTGAGGAGCGCCTCTGCCCGGCTGCCACCCCATATGGGAAGTGAGGAGCGCCTCTGCCCAGCCGCCCCTTCTGGGAGGTGAGGAGCGCCTCTGCCCAGCCGCCCCGTCTGGGAGGTGAGGAGTGCCTCTGCCCGGCCGCCCCGTCTGGGAGGTGAGGAGCGCCTCTGCCTGGCCGCCACCCCGTCTGGGAGGAAGTGAGGAGCACCTCTGCCCAGCTGCCCCATCTGGGAAGTGAGGAGCGCCTCTGCCCGGCTGCCACCCCCTATGGGAAGTGAGGAGCGCCTCTGCCCGGCCGCCCACTCTGGGAAGTGAGGAGCGCCTCTGCCCGGCCGCCCACTCTGGGAAGTGAGGAGCGCCTCTGCCCGGCCGCCCACTCTGGGAGGTGAGGAGTGCCTCTGCCCGGCCGCCCCGTCTGGGAGGTGAGGAGCGCCTCTGCCTGGCCGCCACCCCGTCTGGGAGGAAGTGAGGAGCACCTCTGCCCGGCCGCCCACTCTGGGAGGTGAGGAGCGCCTCTGCCTGGCCACTCCGTCTGGGAAGGGAGGAGCGCCTCTGCCCGGCCACCCCGTCTGGGAGGTGAGGAGCGCCTCTGCCCGGCTGCCACCCCGTCTGGGAGGAAGTGAGGAGCACCTCTGCCCGGCTGCCCCATCTGGGAAGTGAGGAGCGCCTCTGCCCGGCCGCCACCCCATATGGGAAGTGAGGAGCGCCTCTGCCTGACCACTCCGTCTGGGAGGTGAGGAGCGCCTCTGCCCGGCCGCCCCGTCTGGGAGGTGAGGAGTGCCTCTGCCCGGCTGCCACCCCGTCTGGGAGGAAGTGAGGAGCACCTCTGCCCGGCCGCCCCCTCTGGGAAGTGAGGAGCGCCTCTGCCTGGCCGCCACCCCGTCTGGGAGGAAGTGAGGAGCGCCTCTGCCTGGCTGCCCCATCTGGGAAGGGAGGAGCACCTCTGCCCGGCCGCCACACCGTCTGGGAAGTGAGGAGCGCCTCTGCCTGGCTGCCCCATCTGGGAAGGGAGGAGCACCTCTGCCCAGCCGCCACACCGTCTGGGAAGTGAGGAGCGCCTCTGCCTGGTCGCCCCATCTAGGAGGTGAGGAGCGCCTCTGCCCGGCCGCCCAGTCTGGGAAGTGAGGAGCGCCTCTGCCCGGCCGCCCTGTCTGGGAGGTGAGGAGCGCCTCTGCCTGGCCGCCACCCCATCTGGGAGGAAGTGAGGAGCGTCTCTGCCCGGCCGCCCCGTCTGGGAAGTGAGGAGCGCCTCTGCCCGGCCGCCCCCTCTGGGAAGTGAGGAGCGCCTCTGCTCGGCCGCCCCGTCGGGGAAGTGAGGAGCGCCTCTGCCCGGCCGCCCCGTCTGGGAGGTGAGGAGCGCCTCTGCCCGGCTGCCACCCGGTCTGGGAGGAACTGAGGAGCGCCTCTGCCCGGGCGGCCCCGTCTGGGAAGCGAGGAGCGCCTCTGCCCGGGCGGCCCCGTCGGGGAAGTGAGGAGCGCCTCTGCCCGGCCGCCCCGTCTGGGAGGAGAGGAGTGCCTCTGCCCGGGCGGCCCCGTCTGGGAAGCGAGGGGCGCCTCTGCCCAGCCGCCCTGTCTGGGAGGTGAGGAGCGCCTCTGCCCGGCTGCCCTGTCTGGGAGGTGTACCCAACAGCTCCGAAGAGACAGCGACCATCGGGAGCGGGCCATGAGGACGATGGCGGTTTTGTTGAAGAGAAGGGGAGGAAGTGTGGGGAAAGGAAGGAGAGATCAGATTGTTGCTGTGTCTGTGTGGAAAGGGGTGGGCATAGGAGACTCCATTTTGTTCTGACTAGGAGAAATTCTTCTGCCTTGGGATGCTGTTGATCTATGGCCTTTCCCCCAGCCCCCTGCTCTCTGAAACATGTGCTGTGTCAACTCAGGGTTAAATGGATTAAGGGTGGTGCAAGATGTGCTTTGTTAAACAGATGCTTGAAGGCAGCATGCTCTTTAAGAGTCATCACCACTCCCTAATCTCAAGTACTCAGGGGCACAAACACTGCAGAAGGCCGCAGGGTCCTCTGCCTAGGAAAACCAGAGACCTTTGTTCATGTGTTTATCTCCTGACCTTCTCTCCACTATTATCCTATGACCCTGCCATATCCCCCTCTCCGAGAAACACCCAAGAATGATCAATAAATACTTCAGAAATAAATTAAAAAAAAAAAAAAAAAAAAAAAAAAAAAAAAAAAAATCCAATTTTTCATGTCACCTGTGTGTCATTAAAAAATGCTATTTAGTGATACTCCAGTGTATAATTCTACAATTATCCTAATCAGAGGGACAAACTGTACCCTTTCCACCGACTGATATTTCCTGAGCAATCACTGGGTGAAAAATGTCCACTCAAACATTCATTAAGTTCACACTTTGAAACCAGCTAAGCAAAGCCACCTGGAGGATACAAAAAGGTGTCTCATGTGGTCCTTGCCCTCAGTTTGCTCCCAGCTAATTGAGGGGAGAGCCCACAAATGAAAAATTCAATGATAAATGTGAGGCTAGTACACACTGCATTTATCTTGATAGGTGAAGATAAGTTGTCCATTCTGATTGGTTGGCTTTTCATTCGGATTAGTGGGGCATCCATTCTCATTGGTTGAGTGTTGATTTTGATGATTTGGGCATCCATTCTGATTGGCCAGGCTTCCAATCTGATTGGTCAAGTGTTCCTGCCAAACTGATTGTTACATATTATGCATATCACCACTGGATGCAAAAGTTAAATAAAAATGAGAGATGATAAGACTCCTACATTATGTATATTCTACAATAATGTAGAATCAGTGGGAGCCCTGAGCTTGTTTTCCTGCAACTAGATGGTCCCATCTAGGGGTGATGCGAGACAATGACAGAACATCAAGCATTAGATTCTTTTTTTTTTTTTTCTTTTTGGGACAGAGTCTCACTCTGTCACCCAGGCTAGAGTGCAGTGGCACGATCTCATTCCCTGGAACCTCCGCTCCCCAGGTTCAAGCAATTCTCCTGCCTCAGCCTCCTGAGTAGCTGGGATTACAGGCACACACCACCATGCCCGGCTAGTTTTTGTTTTTAGTGGAGATGGGGTTTCACCATGTTGGCCAAGCTGGTCTCAAACTCCTGACCTCAGGTGATCCTCCTGTCTTGGGTTCCCAAAGAGCTGGGATTACAGGTGTGAGCCATCGCACCCGGCCTAGGCATTAGATTCTCATAAGGAGTGCGCAGCCTAGATCCCTCACACACGCAGTTCACAATAGCGTTCATGCTCCTCTGAGAATCTAGTGCCACCTCTGTTCTGACAGGAGGCGGAGCACAGGTGGTAATGCTTGCTCACCTGCTGCTCACCTCCTGGTGTGTAGCCCAGTTCCTAACAGGCCACTGACCAGAACTGGCCCACTGCCTCGGGTGTTGAGGACTCCTGCACCAAAGGGTGGTTTGGAAGGAATTCATTCTAATACCTCTTATATTATTTCTTTCTCTGGTAATAAAGTTGCTGACAATAAAATATTACCAAAATTCATTCATTTCATTAAGCTAAGCATTGCTATTTTGTGGGATTTTGTGTAAAGTAAGACATGTGCAATAAGGACTATGCATTTTGGGTAGAGCATTTTGGGTAGAGCTTCTTGTAAACTTGAGTTTTTGGGTTTTTTTGTTTTTTTGTTTTGTTTTGTTTTAAGTCTTTTGGGGCCAACTTTAAAATGGACTCTTATCCAATAGCAAAGTCAAGATGTGCTGAAACTCACAATCAGCATCAGAACAGGTATTGGGATGCTTATGGTAGTAAATAACAAAATACTAAATGACCTAAATAAAAATACTGATTTAAACCATAAAAATATTTAACCCTAAGCTAGAATTATCAGATATAAGCCTAGTGACAGGTGAGGCTTAATCTAGTAGCTCAAATTACATGCCCAGTTCTTGGTTTCTCTTTGTCAGCATCTTAGCAACACGTCTTCAAGATAGCACTTATTTCAATAGGCTAGCCCCATGTGGTTGCAAAATGTCTTCCTGAAACTCCTAGGGCTCCTTGCTTCCAGATTCAAACAGAGCAGAATGTAGAGAATCCTTTTCCCCAAGAGTTCAAATAAATGCCCAGGACTTGAGTTCCATGGGCCTTGACTGCCCTTCCCTGAACCTATCCAGGGCCCAAGAGAGTGGCCTCTGTCAACTGATGTAAGCCACTGGGACTGGGTGTAGAGTCAGCCTCACCCTAAACACAGGGTTCTATTAGTGAAGACTGGAGAAGATAAGGCTGGGAAACCAACAAATGAGCACGATCTGTGTTTACGTGTCAAATGCACATGGATATTTGTTTGCTTGTTTTTGAGACTGAGTCTCATTGTATTGCCCAGGCTGGAGTGTAATGGCACGATCTTGGCTCACTGCAACCTCTGCCTCCTGGGTTCAAGCAATTCTCGTGCCTCAGCCTCCTGAGTAGCTGGGATTTCAGGCACATGCCACCACACCTGGCTAATTTTTGTATTTTTAGTAGAGATAGAGTTTCACCATATTCATCAGGCTGGTCTCGAACTCCTGACCTCTGGTGATCCGCCCACCTCGGCCACCCAAAGTGCTGGGATTACAGGTGTGACCCACGATGCTTGGCCATCACATGGATATTTGTGTCAAGTACTACCAAGTGATTGATTACATTGGAGAAATCACAGAACTGAATCCAGAAAAAGTGTGATTTGTCATTCTCTAAACAGATAGGTTGATGCTTAACTGGGAAGAAGGAAATATGGCCTCCTTGAGGAGGGAATGGGTAACCCAAAGCCAGAATTAACCAAAGTGCTTCGACACCTGGCCCCTTTTCTGCCCTACTTCAGGAATCAGCTGAGGGTAGAAAGCCCATTTTGGCAGCAAAGAATTTAAAAAGGGCTTTATACCCTTAAATGGTTCCTGAAGCAAACTTTCTAATTTTTCTATCAGGCTCTGACAAATCTGTCCTGGGACTTTGTAATTATAAAAAGGACTGAACTTAGCATCAGATGACCTGAGTTCTGTTTCCCCTCTGCTACTAAATAGTTCTGTGACCTTAAAAAACACAGCATTTCTGTGCCTCAGTTTCCTTAACTGTAAAATGGGAGGAACTGAATAAAATCATCCATTCCCATCTGTAAAATCCTTTGAGCTCTTGAATCCAGGCCCCGATAACAGATGTCCTGAGACCTGGAAGTTCTGGTCTTTCACACAATAGTCTCCCAAGCCACCCAAACACCCTGGTGAATCAGGGGATTTATCAGCAACCTCAGAGGTCTTGTGAGTCCCATTGAGGCCACGTAGGGTGTGGAGCCGGGAATGGAGCCCAAGATACTTAGTTCCTTGTTCTAAACAACATTCAATTCACCCTTATGACTCAGTTATCATTGCTTCTCTCTTTCCAAGGAGCGCAAAGTTTCAGTCCTGAGATAGCAACAATGATTTGTTGGGTTGCCAAATAACTGGGTTAAGAGAAAAATGAAACTCTGCTTTGTATTTTGAGCCAACTCCAATCAGATTTCTTCCTGCAATTCCTACTTAATATGAATAATCATAATCATTTCCCGAATAACCTTAAACATATATATATATATATTTATTTAGAGGTAGGTTCTCACAATGTTCCATAGGCTGGAATGCAGTGGCTATTCACAGGCACAATCATAGCTCACTGTAACTTCAAACTCCCGAGCTCAAGTGATCCTCCTGCCTTGGCCTCCTGAAAAGCTAGGACTACAGGTGCACACTACTGCGCCTGGCTCCGACTTTTTTTTTTCCCTGGTTTAACAGCAGCAAGGGATTATAAACAGAGTTAATAAGGGAACATGTTGAATTGCTCCAGAACCTATGATAAAACACCCTCTCCCTTTGTGAAATTCCTTGCTCTCACTGGTTCAGACAGAATTGAAGAGTTAATATGAAATTAAGCAGGATTCTTTGATTATTCACTTTTAAAATTACAAGGATAAATGATGATGATAACCTAATAGAATGCTGAATAAATAAGGCTGAATAGGTGATTCCTTTGGGCCAGGCTGAATATTCAGATTAAGAGAAACTGCAAATGAAATCCCAATCATATAGTAATTTCCCACCTATCGCTTTCTGAAACTCAAGTAGCTATATGGTCTAATTAGGCTGTTTGGGGGATTATCACATTTTATTTCTGCAATGAATGGCATCATTTGGGGTTTAATATTTATTGAGGCTTTTATGAAACAGAGAGGTTTCCATATGTCTCTAGAGCAAAACATTTGTGTTTGCCATCTGCTACTCAAGAGTAGTTTTGTAGAAAAAGAAGGCAAATTGCTTGCTTCTTTAATTACTTTGGGGCTAGGCTATACTATAGTTGGGACTGTGGAATAGCCAGTGGAATTAACTGCTGGGAGAATACCATTGTTCACTTAGCCATCAACTTAAAGAATTCTTTACAAGCAAACTGCATGAAAAGAGATTAAAGCCTAGAGTTATTTTTGTTCTTTTAACTCAAGGCAAAGACCAAGTGAAGAGATGTGTGAGAATTTTTTCAAGCTGGCAAAAAGGAGACCCTATCCAGGAGACTAGGCTTTAAGGTCAGTATAGTAAGTATCAGATCTCTTTTTCAAGGTCTGACGCCAGCTGAATCTGTGACTCACACTTAGTACTTAAAAAAAAAAAAAAAAAAAAAAAAAATCAGAGGATCTCCTTGAGCCCAGTATCAAAAAAAGTAATTTACTTTTCATTACCAGGAGCTAATTACCTGGGCTCTGGACTCCATGCTGTTTGTTTCTCCTTTCCCTCTTCTCAGTGGCTTCTTGAACTGTGTATAAGTCTCTATTCAGTAACACCTCCACTAGCCTGTAGATAGTCATCATTAGAAAATATAGAATTTCTAATCACTTTTGCTTAATCAGGAGTCACTTCAACCAACAGGGCTCACCCAAAAGTGGAAACTCTGGGGCTTAGGAATTGTCTGTGGATTTCAGTTGCTGATGCTTTTTCTAGCTTTCCTCACAGTAAAATTTTATCCATCAAGGTTATGAGAATACAAATGTAAGAAATTGACAGATGAAAGGGACCTAGTCTTCCCAGTGACTAACTGAGATCCTTGACAGGCTACCTAACCTCAATGGACCTCTGACTTCTAAGACTACTTCTTGCTTTAAGAGGCCATAAAAACCTGCCGGGCGCGGTAGCTCATGCCTGTAATCCCAGCACTTTGGGAGGCCAAGGCAGGCGGATCACGAGGTCAGGAGATTGATACCATCCTGGCCAATATGGTGAAACTCCGTCTCTACTAAAAATACAAAAATTAGCTGGGCATGGTGGCGCGTGCCTGTAATCCCAGCTACTTGGGAGGCTGAGGCAGGAGAATCGCTTGAACCAGCGCGTTGGAAGTTGCAGTGAGCCAAGATCACGCCACAGCACTCCAGCCTGGCAACAGAGAGAGACTCCGTCTCAAAAAAAGAGGCCATAAAAGCCAATGTCTAGGCCGGGTGCGGTGGCTCACACCTATAATCCCAGCACTTTGGGAGGCTGAGGTGGGCAGATCACGAGGTCAGGAGTTCGACACCAGCCTGGCCAACAGGGAGAAACCCCGTCTCTACTAAAACAACAAAAATTAGCCGGGCGTGGTGGCGGGCGCCTGTAATCCCAGCTAGTCAGGAGGCTGAGGCAGGAGAATTGCTTGAACCCAGAGGCAGAGGTTGCAGTGAGCCGAGACTGCGCCACTGCACTCCAGCCTGGTGACAGGGCGAAACTCCATCTCGAGGAAAAACAAAACAAAAAACCAGTGACTACAGAGATGTATTCCAGGGTTTCTCAAAACGTGTACCTCAGAACGCTAAGTGAGTCAGCAGATGCTAGCAGGTGATACAAGAAGAGATTTCAGGGCTAAGCTTTTTGACAAATGCTGCTATCAGTTGTTTAGACGGTGAGGCTTCTCTGACGTCAGTATGCAGAGGCGCAGCTGTGAGTCTCCACCGCAAGGTGTGGCACACGGCTTTTCCCACACTCCATTCTGATGGCGCATCTTATGGGGCTTGTGTCCTGCAGACTGTATGTTAGGAAACTGATTTAATCCAAACCCTTTTTTGTTGTTTGTTCGTTTTTTTTTTTTTTTTGAGACGGAGTCTCACTCTGTCGCCCAGGCTGGAGTGCAGTGGCGCGATCTCGGCTCACTGCAGCCTCTGCCTCCCGGGTTCCAGCGATTCTCCTGCCTCAGCCTCCCGAGTACCTGGGACTACAGGCGCCCGCCACCACGCCTGGCTAATTTTTTGTATTTTTAGTAGAGATGGGTTTCACCATATTGGCCAGGCTGGTCTCGAACTCCTGACTTCAGGTGATCCACCCGCCTTGGCCTCCCAAAGTGCTGGGATTACAGGCGTGAGAGCCACTGCACTCGGTCCTTATTTTTATTTTTATTTTTATTATTTATTTATTTATTTTGAGACAGGGTCTCTCTCTGTCACCCAGCATGGAGTGTAGTGGCATGATCTTGGCTCACTGCAACCTCTACCTCCCAGGCTCAAGGTATCCTCTCACCTGGGCTCAAGGTATCCTCTCACGTCGGCTCAAGGTATCCTCTCACCTGGGCTCAAGGTATCCTCTCACGTCGGCTCAAGGTATCCTCTCACCTGGGCTCAAAGTATCCTCTCACCTGGGCTCAAGGTATCCTCTCACCTGGGCTCAAGGTATCCTCTCACGTCGGCTCAAGGTATCCTCTCACGTCGGCTCAAGGTATCCTCTCACCTGGGCTCAAGGTATCCTCTCACCTCTGCTCAAGGTATCCTTCCACCTCAGCTGGGACCACAGGCCCGCACCACCACGCCCGGCTAATTTTTATATTTTTTTGGTAGAGATGGGGTTTCACCATGTTGCCTAGGCTGGTCTCAAACTCCTTGCCTGAAGTGATCTACCCGCCTCGGGCTCACAAAGTGCTGAGATTAGAGGCTGAGCCACCCCTCGCAACCTAACCCCTTAGTTTTACATATGAAAACACTAAATAGCAAAGTCCTACTATCAAGTTGAAAATCAGCATGTTTACAGGAAGCTGTGAGGAAAGACGGCAGCATCCATTCCCAGAATTCCTGACAGACTGGACTGAGAACACCCGTCCCTGCCTCCCAGGCTTCTCCTGAGTCCCAGGGCAGGGCTCCCTGCTGCCGCCTCTGTCACTATCAGATCCACAGAAAGATCAGAGAAGAGGGTGGGGCGCTGTGATGGCTCTCTCTCCTCCACACCTGGGGAGGCTGCTTCAGCCTCAAGCTCTGGGGGAATGGCAGATGTTGTACTAACCTGAAATTATGTGCAGAAGCATATTTACCCAGAATTCTGAATGAACATTCTGTATATTGTGTTTTTGAGAAAAAGACCAATGTCAAGTAATTAAGCTAACTGGCATTTTTTGCTTTGTATTGTTCTGTATTTTGAATGAATTATAGGCTAGGTTAGAGGGTCACATCACACCCAGGCTAATTTCCCACGTTAACATTTAAAGGGCTGTAAAAATGATCTGCACAATGAAATGTTTTTACAGATAAATTATTTAAATTTCTTGAGGGCATGTATTATATTTACATTGTATCCCTAATGACTGACTAACACAGGCTTGGCATATATTAGCCACATAGTGACGAATATGTTTGCATTAATTAGTAAATTATAATCTAATAAGCAGGTTTTAATAAAGTGAAATAATGGTAATAATACACTCACAGCACTAATGGAATCCTACCTTTTCAGATTAATTGACTTATCATGGTCAAGGACCATGAATTCTGGTTAAGGCTTATTAACAGAGGCTATTTGACAGTTTTCACTTGTAATCTCTTGGTTTCATAAACATGTTTCATTCAGGTGATAATAAATGAGATCATTTCTATATTTGACTTTTCAATACATACACACAGAATTGGAATGAGCTGGTAGTTATCAAGTCCTATCTTCCAGTCACTGCAGAATTCCCCTTTCAACCACTTGGTCTGTGTTTAAACATCCCCATAGATAACACACGTAATAACAACCTTGAAGAAATGTGTGATCCTGGAGGGCCTTCTGAGTCATCACAGGATTAAGTCATGTTAGTAAATGATAGTTTGTGTTCTATAGTTTCATTCAACAAGCTCTTTTAGCACCTACAATATATAAAGCAACTTACTAGATACCATAAGAGGAATAAAGATGAACTGACACAGACCACTCCATAAGAAGCGTATGGCCTTCACAGGAGGTGGGACCCACACTTAAATAGTTAAAATACTAGGTAGAATTATGATATACTGGTAATGTACTGTTGTGCTAGTTTATAGTTCTTTTTTTTTGAGACAGAGTCCCACTCTGTCGCCCAGGGTGGAGTGCAGTGGTGCAATCTCCACTCACTCCAACTTCTGCCTCCCGGGTTCAAGCGATTCTCCTGCCTCAACCTCCCAAGTAGCTGGGATTACAGGAGCGCACCACCACGCCTGGCTAATTTTTTAATTATTATGTGGAAATGAGGTTTCGCCATGTTGACCAGGCTGGTCTTGAACTCCTGACCTCAAGTGATCCACCCATCTCAGCCTCCCAAAGTGCTGGGATTACAGGCATAAACCACTGTGACCAGCCTTATAGTTATTTCAAAACTAGTTTATATTTCTTTAGACACTGGTAGTCTATAATTAAGTGGATTACCCAGTGTATTAGAACACCTAATTCCCTAACTATTGTTCATAAATGGAAGGTTACAACACTCAGTATCGATGACATCGGGTTTTACTAGCAATCAACAGCATCACCTAAGAGCGATGCTCTTGGGTGAACCATCCCAGCGAGGTCTTGCTGACGAGAGTTGAGTCACCTACTTTAGACCCACAATTCACCTTAACTGGATGAGCAAGGGGGATGAATCATGATGACATGGGAACCGGAACTGCGTTGAGCGAGATTTCAGGGATGCTTTTGGGAAGCTGGATGCTTGTACAGGCTGCAATATAGACCAAGTTGCCAAGTGACAACCAAAAATGGAATTAGTCGGGGAATAAAAATTGTCCCTAGCTTTTCAGAATGGCTCTATCTGAACAGACAGTGCATCTGTTGGGGAGAAGGTGAAGGGGGTAGGAAAAGAACCTGCCTGTTTACACCCCAGAAGTGACCACCACCCACTAGTCTGAACCAACTTTTAAATTCTGATTTGGGCTCTGTTTCTACCTCCATATGAAAAGCAAAAAAAATTAAAGGAGGCCGGGTGTGGTGGCTCACGCCTGTAATCCCAGCACTTTGGGAGGCCGAGGCTGGTGGATCACCTGAGGTCAGGAGTTCGTGACTAGCCTGGCCAACCTGGTGAAACCCCGTCTCTATTAAAAATACAAAAATTAGCTGGGCATGGTGACAGTGCCTGTAATCCCAGCTACTTGGGAGGCTGAGGCAGGAGAATCACTTGAACCCCCTGGGAGGTGGAGGTTGCAGTGAGCCGAGATCGTGCCATTGCACTCCAGCTTGGGCGACAGAGCGAGACTCCGTCTCAAAAACAAAACAAAACAAAACAAAAACTTTAAGGAAATTAAATTATATAACCAACCTCCAAAGATCATTAACGAATGTATCCTTCATATATTATGAACAGTATTGTTGGAGAAAGTTGGACTAACCCTTGCCTGAGCCGAGAATCCAGAATTCAATGCTGTTAACGTTTAAACACACAACAACGAATTTGCATCCAAATAAACATTGTACACATTTCCTTACATCTGTTGCCTTGAGAACTTGGTGATGAAAATACTTTTTACATGTGAACATATTTCCCTTAATATTAAATGTTGTAAATTATTATGCAAAACTGAGATATGGGGGAACAATAAGGAAGCTCATAATTTTGGCTTCTTTGCATCTCAAAGCCAGGACTGTGATCATGACTGATTCTGAAGGAAATGATGTGGACAGAAGCTGTTTTGTCTGACAGCTCCTCACAACCTTGACTGACCCAAGCAACCCCCACAAAAAGCAATGCCCAGCAGTCCAGGGAATCAAGCTTCTCTTCCACCCCCTTGGTCCATTCTGGGGAGGCAGCAGCAGCGGCACTGACCTTAGGATCACCCTCTAGAGTTTTGATGTCTGGTTTTGTGTGGGAGTGCAACCTTAGCAGTAAAATATTTACTTACGGAGCTCATTCATTTGTTCTCTGGCCCTTATACCTACTGGAGATAATGCCTACTGCCCAGAATAAGTAAGTTATTTATTGGAGGTAGCAGATAAAATATTGAAACAGCTCATGCCTCTGTGTTGTATAGTTGAGGTAGAAATAATGGTACCCAGATTTGTGCAGACTCTATTAACTCACACCTTTGGCTTATTTATTATTTGGCCAGATATGATTTGCTCTTAGGTCTTGGCAAGAGGGGCCTCTCCCCTGGGGCCCACTGTGTAGAGAGCCCTATGCTACCCCTGTTCTCTTCTGGTCAGTCCTCTCCACTGGGCAAGGAGTTTACAGGCTAAGTGGATTTACTCACCCAGAGCCATGCCATCTTTTTAGGCTACATTCCAGGTACCTACAACTCAGGATTCCCTGCCAATGGCCCTGCTTCCAGGATTGGTATGGGCCTCTTCTCCTGATCGATCTTTCTTTCTTTCTTTTTCTTCTTTATTTTTTTATTTTATTTTTTTTTTGGAGACGGAGTCTCACTCTGTCGCCCAGGCTAGAGTGCAGTGGTGCCATCTCAGCTCACTGCAACCTCCACCTCCGGGGTTCAAGCAATTCTCCTGCCTCAACCTCCCAAGTAGCTTGGATTACAGGCACACGTGGCCATGCCCAGCTAATTTTTTGTATTTTAGTAGAGACAGGGTTTCGCCGTGTTGCCCAGGCTGGTCTCCAACTCCTGAGCTGAGGCAATCCACTCATCTCAGCCTCCCAAAGTGCTAGGATTACAGGCATGAGCCACCGTGCTCGGCCCTTTCTTTTTTTTATATTTGAAAGTGAATCTTGCTCTGTTGCTCAGGCTGGAGTACAGTGGCACAATCTCGGCTCACTGCAAGCTCCACCTCCAGGGTTCAAGTGATTCTCCTGTCTCAGCCTCTCGAGTAGTTGGAATTATAGGTGCCTACTACCATGCCCAGCTAATTTTTGTATTTTTAGTAAAGACGGGTTTTCACCATGTTGGCCAGTCTGGTCTCGAACTCCTGACCTCAAGTGAGCCTCCCAAAGTACTAGGACTACAGGTGTGAGCCACTGCACCCGGCCCTGATCCATCCTTCTGAGGGTGGAATTGGTCCATAGGCCCAAGTGGCCACCAAAAGTGGGTGATGATATGGCCAGCGCTTGGACATATGGGCTGGAATCCACATCATGTGTGTGTGAGGCCCTTCATGATGTGGGCCCAATTTGAGGGGTGAAGGAAGGGCACTGTTCTGGGCCAGGGCTGCTCTCCTGGGCCACCATGTTTTGGTATGGAGCTCTAAGGAGCTGAAATATTCTAAATTCAAACCAATTATCTGCATCATTGTAAAGGTATATCTGTCAAGGTAGGAAACCCAAGTTTGTTAGCTTTGGCTAGAATTTTTAAATATTTAGACATATGATATGTTGGTTTTCGTTTTCATTCTTGCTCCATGCCCCACCAAATGGGAGACCGGGCCTGTCCTTGGAACGTGCTTGATTTTGAGTTTGTTTAAAATTCTAATATAAAGGCTCGGGTAAGTGGTTGGAGTGTGGGTAATGGGTGGGCCACTTTGCCACCAGGTCAAACAGAGCATCGCTGCCAACCAGCGTTCCAACTACATTCCAACATCCTTCTGCTCGCTGACCCAACAAGAGAAACTCTGTGTGTGTGTGTGTGTGTGTGTGTGTGTGTGTAATATCCACTGAGAATCAGGAAAACATGACATGGCTGTGCTCACATCATCCAAACCTCACACTGATGTTCTGTTCTAGATCGCCACGGCCGCTCTGCCAAGCTTCTCTTCCCGCTTGGCTTCCTTTAGCTGCTCGGAGTTAGGAGCTAGGCATTTTGAAGGCCTCCTCCAGGAGAAGAAGAATGAACTAGAAAGGGAATCATGCCAGGCTTCCTTGATTGAACCCCACTTCACTTCAGCAAATCCTTAAGCCTTTCTGTCTGTTTTGTCAGCTGTAAAATGAGCAGACTAATTCAGCTCTACCTCAGAGGGCAATGAGTGGCAGGTTTAATTAATGCTGATTGTGACGGGCTTTGTAATATAAAGTTGTATATAAATGAAAAAGAGCTTTAGAGCCATTTTATCCAAAGTCAGCTAAGTTTGGAGTGCATCCTGCTTTCCACTGCTATGGTTAAGCCTCTGAGTCCTGATCACAGACTGCTGCAGACAACAGAGGAGCAGGAAGGCACAGTTGGCTCACATTGCCTGAACAGAAAGCAGGGCTTAGCAATGGCAGTAGGGGGCAGAGTATGTAATCAACGCACGTCTCAGATGTCTGCATGGCAGGCAGCACCAAAATTCACTGGGTCCAGCTGGTGGCAGATGATGGGCTGGTTTTTGCAATCAAAGTACAAAGAACAAGGTGTATCCATTTATTCCTACGACTGTTCTGGAGAGATCCTTGAGATCTAAAGTGTCACACTGAGGAAAAAGCTCTTTCCAAAGATCTCCTCTGCAGGTCTTCCTATCATCCCTGCCTGGGTTTGCTGGCTGACAGCTCATGATAGGAGTCTTTTCTTCAGGGACAGTGCTTACTGAGAACGTGCTGCGAGGCTCAGGCCTGTCTAGGATCCATTCCTTCCTTTAAAGTCTTGTGTCTTTCCTACTTCACTTAAAGACATGGTGATAATGGTTTGGATTTGTGTCCCTGCCGAAATCTCATGTGTGAATTGTAATCCCCAGTGTTGGAGGAGAGGCCTGGTGGCAGATGATTGGATCATGGGGGCGGCCTTCCCCCTTGCTGTTCTCGTGATAGTGAGTTCTTATGACATCTGGTTGTTTAAAAGTCTGTAACACCTCTCCCCTTCGCTCTCTTCCCCCCGCTTCGGCCATGTAACACATGCCAGGCCAGGAGCAGTGGCTCATGCCTGTAATCCTAGCACTTTGGGAGGCCGAGGCGGGCAGATCACGACATCAGGAGATCGAGACCATCCTGGCTAACACAGTGAAACCCCATCTCTACTAAAAATACAAAAAATTAGCTGGGCGTGGTGGCACATGCCTGTAGTCCCAGCTACTCAGGAGGCTGAGGCAGGAGAATCGCTTGAACCTGGGAGGCTGAGGTTGCAGTGAGCCGAGATCGTGCCACTGCACTCCAGCCTGGGCAACAGTGCGAGACTCCATCTCAAAAAAACAAACAAACAAACAAACAAAGACGATGTGCCTGCTTTCCTTCGCCTTCCACCACGATTGTAAGTTTCCTGAGGCCTCCCCAGCCATGCCTCCTGTACAGCCTGTGGAACTGTGAGTCAAACCTCTTTTTATAAATAAATTACCCAGTCTCAGGTAGTTCTTTATATCAGTGTGAGAACAGACTAATATACATGGCTACCTAACTTACCAGAAGTCATAGTGGTCCCACTGAGGATCACACCTGGGCACTGTTGGTTACTTTGGCTAACATGGGACTTCTGTCTCTTTCACACAATTCATCTAGCAACATTCACATGCAGCAAATCATAACTTGTATATGCTTAGTGGACATGACCACTCGTTCCCTTAATCTCTTAGAGCCCTGTGTTTCTAGGATGACAGCTCATATACAGGCTTTTCCTAATATTAGATGACCTTGAGCTCCTCGAAAACCCCAAGAGGGTCTTAATCATTTTTATATTGCCCTTGACCTCAGTACTTCTTTATAGGAAACATAAAAGATACTTGTTCAAATGCACTGGAAATAAAAAGACATAATGAGTGATGAAAATTATAGGAAGGCCTAATGCCCATTAGGGAGCTTTGTTTTCAAAATCTAAAAAAAAATCTTGTTGGAAGATCTAGATATATTATATTCATAAGGATGAAAGGTCTTCAGCTTTAGCCAGACTTAGGTTTATAGCTTGGTTCTGCAAGTTACCATTTCTGAGAACTTAGGAATGGTACTTAACTATCTCTGTGCCTCAGTTTCCTCATGTGTAAAATGGGGATAATATTACTATCTACCTCATAGGGATGTTGGAAAGATCAAATTAGATAATCCATGTGAAGAGTGCCTAGCAGGGTGCCTGGCACGAAATCAGTGCTCAGGTGATATCATCATCATCACCACCACCACCACCATCAGAGATTATGGGGGAAGGAGTCTTAGTTGCTCTCCAAGGCTCACAGTACAGCCTTTGGATTTAACAACGTGCCCCACAGTTCCCTTAATGGCACCTTATAAGTCAGAAGCAGGACCCACTTAGGTCAGAACCTCTAGATTTTCTGCTTCTCACCCCTTATTTCAGATTTTCTTCTTTGGCCACTTGAAGAAGTGTGAACAAGGTAGTTCTCATTTGGACATAATGTGAGGGCTGTTTAGAAAGGCATTTTGCAAATGAATTACTTGTATATTATGCATAGTAATTTTGTTGGTTGTAAAATATACTGTTAGACACATGTAGATCCTTGTAAACTGACTCAGTTCCAATGTACTTGGCATGTCTTTAGTTTAAATGGTTTCTCCCCTCAACATGTGGTCCCCGGATTTGATTATTCCACAGGAGAAAATGTTTTCGTTGTAGACATTCACCACCAGTTTGCTGAAGTTTGTGGAGAAAATGTTTTCAGTTAACAAACAATGTCCCATTAATGCTAGGGGTTTGAGGGAGAAGGCAGGCAGCCTGGAGGTGGCAGCGCAGAGCCACCAGCTGCGGTGCCAAAGGCAGCAAAGACGCCTGGAGGGAGTGGGCACCTTTAGGGTCTTCTGTTCAGTCTGTGCCTCCTTTCCTCAAAGTTGCCCCCAGCCTCCTTCCACAGGGGTGGCCCAGCAGTCACTGTCTCCTCAAGTGGCCCTGAGGCTCTATCACAGATGACCAGGGTAGACACTCCTGACCCAAGCTGAGACAACCAGATTCTCTCTCCAGGGCACCTGGAATTAGGACACAGGCCTCTGGTCAGTCACAGTTGGCCCTGGAACTAGGACAGCTTATAATGGGGGGCTGGCCTGGCCATTTTCACTACGTACCACAGAAGGAAAACTGGGCTGTGGAGAAAGGAGACTGACACAGTGTCAGGGAGAAAGAGAGATGAGAAACCAGGTCACCCCAAGAGAAAAAGAGAGGCAGCAAGAGCATGGCTGTCTCCATTCGCAGTGGCCTCTCAGGGCTTTGTTCCCACCCCATGTGGCCCAGCTGCCCTTCCTGCCCTGGCCCGTGCCCAGCACACTCTCCATTTTAGCTCAGGCAAGTGTGAGATGTCTCTGTTACTGGAAACTCAAGGAGTCTTGGCTAAGTCCGTGGGCTGGCAGGGAGAGAGGCTTAGCCAGAGCTTCTGGTTGCACAGAAAGTGTCTGCCTGTTCACACCTACCCTGCTAGTCCCATCACACTCAACTGGCCCATCTAAATCAGACATGCACAGATAATTTTTACTGATCACAATATTAAATGCAGCAGATTCACACTTATCCCTAAAATAATGTTTTCTCCTAGTCACTTCCTGATATACCTTCTTGTGTCATAGGGAAGTGGATGGATGGCATTATAGATGGCATACCCAGAACGAAACAGGATTGGCACTGGTCTTGCCAATTCCCCTGACAATCGGTCAGTCCCATTGCTGGGGCATTTGATACTCGTCTGTAGCTTTGGCCCTGCCCCAGGTTCACATGCAAATCCTCTGTCTAGATGGAAGGCTTTAAGAAGCCCTGTCTCAGTAGTTCAGGAGACACAGTTAGTTTACTGTGACTTGTCCTGCTTTTTTTTTTTTGAGACAGAGTCTCGCATTGTCACCCAGGCTGGAGTGTAGTGGCATTGATCTCGGCTCACTGCAACCTCGGCCTCCTGGGTTCAAGCAATTCTCATGCCTCAGCCTCCTACGCGTGCCACCATGCTAATTTTTGTATTTTTAGTAGAGACGGGGTTTTGCCATGTTGGTCAGGCTGGTCTTGAACTCCTGACCTCGTGATCCACCTGCCTCAGCCTCCCAAAGTGCTGGGATTACAGGCATAAGCCCCCACGCCCAGCAGGACAAGTTACTTAATTTCTCTAGAATCCAAAGGGATTGTTGAAAAGATCATACGAGATAATGTGCTTGGCAAAATTTAGCAGGTATTTAATAAAATAAAACTGTCTTTCTTTCTTGTACTTAGATTTTTTTAACAGGTTTACTGAGATATAATTTACATACCATACAGTTCGCCAATTAAAGTATACAATTCATTGGTTTTTAGGGCGGGGCATGGTGGCTCATGCCTGTAATCCCAGCACTTTGGGAGGCCGAGGCAGTTGGATCACGAGGTCAAGAGATCAAGACCATCCTGGCCAACATGGTGAAACCCCCCTCTACTAAAAATAAAAAAATTAGCTGGGTGTGGTGGCATGCACCTGTAGTCCCAGCTACTCGGGAGGCTGAGGCAGGAGAATTGCTGGAACCCAGGAGGCGGAGGTTGCAGTGAGCCGAGATCGCGCCACTGCACTCCAGCCTGGTGAAAGAGTGAGACTCCATCTCAAAAATAAATAAATAAATAAATAAATAAATAAATAAAATTAAAAAACATTTTTAGTATATTCACTGTATTTAGATTTCTTAAAATGCAATTATAGCATAAGGAATGTGAGGTTTAATAGTTTTAAAAGACAGGATTTTAGTCAGCTGTAAGTTTATGTAAATCAACAGTGTGATACCACTGCATTGACAAAAAAAACTTTGTGATGTTGGGATGTATTGATACACGTACGATAATCTGAACAGGACAAGTAATAATTCCCTGTTATTCTCCGCTGGCAGTGTGTTCAGTCATTGGGCCTATTTTAAGAGAGAAATGGGCAAATTGGAGCATGACTAGAGAAAGGGTGATAAGGGTGATGGGAAACTTTATAGGAGCCAATGATACTCATCCTGGAGAAATAAAGCCTTAGAAGAGATGAAATATCATCCTTAATTAGCTCTAGAGTTTATTTTTATTTTTTTAGAGACAGAATCTCACTCTGTCGCCCAAGCTGGAGTGCAGTGGTGAGATCACAGCTCACTCATAATCTCAAACTCCTGGGTTCAAGTGATCCTCCCTCCTCAGTCTCCTGAGTAGCTGGTACTATAGGCATGTGCTACCATGCCCAGCTAATTTTCTTTTTTGGTAGAGATAGGGTCTCCCTATGTTGCTCAGGCTGGTCTTGAACTCCTGGCTTCAAGTGATCCTCTCACCTTGACCTCCCAAAGTGCTGGGATGATAAGTGTGAGCCACTGTGACCAGCCTAGACTTGTTTGTAAAATGAATGATATGTATTTCTATGTTCCCTCCCTAGACAGAACTTCAATAGGTGAATTCAAATTAAAAAGCAAGCAGATTTTGATACAACATAAGGAATAAGTAGAGCTGTCTAAAATTGGAATTGATTATCCCTAATGTGGAATGAATTTTTTTCTTTTTTTTTTTTTTTTCAGTAGAGATGGTTTCTCACTATGTTGCCCAGCCTGGTCTCGAACTTCTGAGCTCAAATGATCCTCTTGCCTTGGCTTCCCAAACTGCTAGGATTATAGGTGTGGGCCACCACACCTGGCCTCTAATCTGAAATTCTATCTTTAATATATAACCACATTATTTACAAGTCAGAAAGCAATGTCCCATAGAGCCCTTACTCTGTGCAATGTATTATGCCCAGGCAGGTAAAATTATTAAAAAGGTCAACTCTTCTTTATTCAAGGCCAATTTTCCAGTCTATGGATTAGTCTAACAGATCATTCTTTCTTTCATTTTTCATTTCTGCTCCCTGCTTTTTGATCAGAGGATAGAGAAAAGGAATCCCAAAATGATCAATACAGATATTTTATTAGAAGTTCTGATGATAATGGAAATACTCCAAAAAGACTTAGGCATTACCGATCAGAAGGCTGTGCTCATCTCTTCCCAACTCTCTGTAAATTGACTTCACCTTAGTAGATTGAAAGTGCTAACAGTGGGAATATTTTCACCATGGAAATTAGCAAACACTACTGATCAGCACACCAACACCTTCTTCCCCACCTCCGAGCTCACTGACCAGTGCCCTACTGCTTGAGAGTCTATGCTACCCAATGACTACTGGCCTGGCACTACTAAAGGACAATAGCGCTTCTAGTAGATTGTTCAATTATGTGTCTCTATAAAAATACATTTAAAGCCAATGCTATTTCACGTTTTTTTGTTTGTTTTGAGATGGAGTTTCGCTGTGTCGCCCAGCCTGGAGTACAGTGGTGCTATCTCAGCTCACTGCAACCTCCTCCTCCCGGGTTAAAGTGATTCTCCTGCCTCAGCCTCCCGAGTAGCTAGGATTACAGGTGCCCGCCACCACACCTAGCTAATTTCTGTATTTTTAGTAGAGATAGGGGTTGGGGGGGGCGGGCATGTCTCACCATATTGGTCAGGCTGGTCTTGAACTCATGACCTGAAGTGATCCGCCTGCCTCGGCCTCCCAAAGTGCCGGGATTACAGGCGTGAGCCACCTGCTGCTATTTCACTTTTGTGTGAGGGCAATTGGAATTTAAGTGGTTTCCTTTAGTTAATGAGTTTCAGATGAGTGAAATATTGGGGGAAATACTTAGGGAAGACTAGCTTTACTTTCACCTGCCCTGTAGGCCACATATTCTGTCTTTAGGAAAACCCAAAATAACTATGGTCTGTATATTGAAGGGGCCTATTATGCATCGCTACTTATGGAATGGCTGTGTAACATGAATAGGAAGACATCTCCAAGGTGAAGGCCCCCTGGAGACAAGAAGTTAAAGTTCTCTGCTGGCCAGCACTTGTCCTGTGTAAGTGGCTCCTTGTGCCACCTATTGGATCTTGAAATAACAGTCTCTTAGCTTTTGATTCAGAGACTCCAGTAAGTATTTTTTGCAGATAGAACATATTCTCATAATCTTCCTTAAGGCAGAACTGTTGTAATGACATTGCATTTTACAAGTTGTTATGAGGGAAATGCCATCAGTCCAAGATTCCCAGAGCCAACTGATTTCGTTTGCAAACGCTAAGCACCCCGGAGAACTTCTACAGCAGTGGTTCTCAACCCTAGCTGCTGATGGAATTACCTGGGGAGTTTACAAAAATACTGCCAGCTGGCTTCTACCCCCCAGGTACTCTAATTTAATCGACTTCAGCTACTCCTTTGGTGATTCTAATGTACAACAAATTTGGGTTTTATTGACTTAGAGGGTTCCTAGAAGTGGTAAGAGAGAATGAGATTTGCTAGAATGAACAGGGGAAGAGAGATGCTTTCCTGCTCCAATGTGGAGAAAAATCCTTGATTTGTTACCCTGGAGTAGTAGGAGTCTGGGTTCTGGCTTCCTGACAACCGCTGGGAACTACAGTTGGCATTTATTGAACACTTGCGGTATACTATGCCTCATCTCATTTTTTCTTCATATAACCTTATGAAATAGGCATAAATATTTTCACTTTATAGATAGAGACACAACTTAGAGAGGTTAAATGGCTATTAAAGTTTCTGTGCTCCCAGGAAATAGGGTTTCCAAATTGCTTACTGTTTTGTATATAGCAGACATTCCATAAATAGTTGAATAAGTTTTTCAGTGTGAATAAATAGAACACCATTCTTCTCTATACTTTGAGCCCTTTAACCCATTAGCCTTTTAGTCAGCTTTTATCTAATGGAAAAACAGAATGCTTTTCACTTATTTTGCTTGTACCCACTTCCCAAGGGAAGAAGAAGCAGAGGTTACTACAGTGTCACATTAACTCTGCAGTGACTTTGAATCACTTTCCTAATTTTATCTTATTTGTTTGTTTGTTTTTGGAGACAGGGTCTCAATGTCGCCCAGGCTGGAGTGCAGTGGTGCAATCATGGTTCTTTGCAGCCTCACCCTCCTGGGCTCAAGCGATCCTCCCACCTCAGCCTCCTGAGTAGCTGGGACCACAGGCACATGCCACCATGCTCAGCTAATGTTCTTTTTTCTTTTTTTGTAGAAATGAGATCTGGCTATGTTACCCAGGCTGGTCTTGAACTTCTGGCCTTAAGCAATCCTTTCACCTTGGTCTCCCAAAGTGTAGGGATTACAGTTGTAAGCCACCGCACCTGGTCTTTCCTAATTTTAGAAACAAGTTAACTGAGGCTTAGTCAGAATTCAGTGGTCTTTTGGTCTTTTCATAACACCAAGTTGAGACAGAGGAATGATTAAAGGAGTGCATCAAGAAGGATCAACTAAAACTATGACGAGAAGAAAGGGATTCTGGATAACTGGAATCATTGTTAAAGAATGACCATCAAGTCAGCTCTATTGAGTATGGTACTCAGCATATTCCTGGAGTGCCCATTATGCACTGTGCTAGGCTTTTGGGGAGATGAGACCAAATCCGGATCTTCAAGAACCCTATGGGCCAGGCACAGTGGCTCACGCCTGTAATCCCAGCACTTTGGGAGGCCAAGGCAGACAGATCACCTGAGGTCAGGAGTTTGAGACCAGCCTGGCCAACATAGTGAAACCCCCTCTCTACTAAACAGTGGCTCATGCCTGTAATCCCAGCTACTCAGGAGGCTGAGGCAGGAGAATTGCTTGAACCTGGGAGGTGAAGGTTACAGTGAGCCGAGATCGCACCACTGCACTCCAGCCTGGGCGACAAGAGCGAGACTCCAGCTCAGAAAAAAAAAAGCCTATAGACTTTTGGGGAAGAGAAGGCATGACACATGGAAAGTGAAATAGCATAGCAGTATAAGAGCATTTTTTAAAAAGTTCATATAAGACAGCAGTAGTTATTGACAAGTGGTTAAGGTAGGGATTAAGAGTTCAGAAAGGGGAGAGATTATATTTGCATAAATTTATGCTGGCCTCAGCACCTTCATAAAACACCTGACACTATGAACTGTGGGTTACAATGAAGTCTGAGACAACACTGTGCCTCTCAGTAGCTCACCTTCTCCTCTGGAGTCTCAGGCGGATAGTGAGAAGGTTTGCAGGAAGCAATGGTAGGGGAAATGAAGAGACCTGATCATCAAGGCAAGCAGGACAGGTGCTGGGAGATCTCACCTGGCTGCCAAGCTTGGCTATTTTGAAATATTAATGATTTTTGTCTCCCTGTATTTTTCCCTCATTCTCCTTTCAAGCATTAGAAGTGTATATAGTACTTTCTGGGCTTTGCTTTTACAAATTCTAAGCCCTCCAGACAATTTATAGCAGGAAGTGCAACGCTGGTTGTTCATGGAATCACCTGGGGAGTTTTAAAAATACTGCCACCTGGGTTCCACCCCTAAATACTCTAATTTAATTGACCTCAGCTGCTCCTTTGGTGATTCCAAAAAGCAAACAACTTTGGTATCACTGACTTAAAAGCTTCCTAGATATGGTAAGAGAGAATGAGATTTGCTGGAATGAACAGAGTATCTTGGAGAAGCAGTGAAAGAGGAGTGCTTTCCTGTTCCAAAATAGAGAAAAATCCTTGATTTGTTACCCTGGAGTAGCAGAAACCTGGGTTCTGGCTTCCCGACAGCCCCAGCGGGGAGGCAGGAAGACTCCAGAGAGAATGGCAGTGTGATATATCTAGGCCAGTGCTTCTCACACAGGGATGTGCACAAGGATCACCATTGTTAAAATGCAGATTCTGACTCAGTAGGTCAGGGGCGGCGCCTGAGAGTCTCTATTTCCAAAAAGTTTGTAGGTGGCTGGTCCACAAAGTGGCAAGGATCTACATGGCTAGGACTACAGGCTATCTCCTTTAAGATTCCCATATCCATTTCAAGCATAGAACAGGAGCCACAGCCTGTTAAAACTGAATGGTCCCACAGGCACGGACAAAGTATGTCTCTGCGGTGATTTCGTTTGATTGATGACTGAGGAGCAGATGGACCCCAACTGCAAAGCCTTCTAGGCTAAAAGAGGACCACATCCTGACAGGGGATCCTCATGTCAGGGTCTTGGCAGATCACAGATGGCCACTCGGAAGGGATGACTGAAGAGAATTTCATGAAGCATCCTCATGAATAACAGATAGATGGCAACTCTACAGTTGGCACTTTGGGGGCCATGGGTGTGGTCCTGTTGGAGAACTGGTATGCAGAAAAGACACACACTTGCAGAAGTTGCTGCTGATTTCAGGAGTGTGTTGAGAATGAGCCACAAGCACTTTAATAACTGCCAACAGGTGGACAATGGAAGAGAAAAAAGAATGCAGTCTTGTTATAGTTTCCTGATGACACAGATTTCTCGGAGTGTCTCAGAAAAATACTTAGAAAGGGTATGAAAAGTTATCTTTAGGCCGGGCGCGGTGGCTCACGCCTGTAATCCCAACACTTTGGGAGGCCAAGGTGGGTGGACCACCTGAGGTCAGGCGTTCGAGACCAGCCTGGCCAACATGGTGAAACCCCATCTCTACTAAAAATATAAAAATTAGCTTGGGTGTGGTGGCATATGCCCGTAGTCCCAGCTACTGGGGAGGCTGAGGCAGGAGAATTGCTTGAACCTGGGAGGCGGAGGTTGCAGTGAGCTGAGATCATGTCACTGCACTTCAGCCTGGGCGACGGAGTGAGACTCCATCTCAAAAAAAAAAAAAAGAAAAATTATCTTCAGTCTGGGCAACATGGCAAAACCCTGTCTCTACGAAATTTTTAAAAAATGAATCAGGTGTGGTGGTACACACCTATGGTCCCAGCTACTCTGGAGGCTGAGGTGAGATTGCTTGAGCCCAGGACGTGAAGGCAACAGTGAGCTGTTTCACACCACTGCACTCCAGTGTGGGTAACAGAATGAGACCTTGACTCAAAAAAAGAAAAGAAAAGTTATCTTTAGGACCTCCACCTCAAACTCTAAATTTTTTTTTTTTTTTTTTTGAGACAGAGTCTCATTCTGTTGCCCAGGCTGGAGTGCAGTGTCACGATCTCAGCTCACTGAAACCTCCGCCTCCCAGGCACAAATGATTCTTCTACCTCAGCCTCCTGAGTAGCTGGGATTATAGGCACACACCTCGATGTCTGGCTAATTTTTGTATTTTTAGTAAAGACGGGGTCTCACCATGTTGGCCAAGCTGGTCTTGAACTCCTGACCTCAAATCATCCATCCGCCTCGGCCTCCCAGAGTGCTGGGATTATAGGCATGAGCCACTGCGCGTGGCCTGAATTTCTTAAAAGCAAAGCTAAACTAAACCCTTGATCATTTTTCCGGAAAAAGGGCATAGGCATTGAAAAACTTCAGTCCAGGGGAAAGCTGGGGATCTGATTTATTTAGAGCAGCACTTGGGGCCTGAAATTTAGCACTGGTTGGGTTCCCAGCTTAGCCTGTCCGAACACCTGTGTGTTTTCCCGGCACTAGAAGTTGGTAAAGGGAGGCTGGGCGCAGTGGCTCACACCTGTAATCCCAGCACTTTGGGAGGCTGAAGTGGGTAGATTACCTGAGGTCAGGAGTTTGAGACCAGCCTGGCCAACATGGTGAAACCTCGTCTCTACTAAAAATACAAAAATTAGCTGGGCATGATGCGTGCACCTGTAGTCCCAGCTACTTGGGAGGCTGAGGCACAAGAATCACTTGAACCCAGGAGGCAGATGTTTCAGTGAGCCGAGATAGGGACCACTACACTCCAGCCTGGAATTCCATCTAAAAAAAAAAAAAAAAAGAATTTGGTAAAGAGAGATGGGAGTAGAGATGGCCCCCACACCCTTCTGAGGTGAAGGGAGTCAGTGCCAAATGGGAGGTTTCAGTGGCACCTACTTAGACCTGGCCAGCTAGAATGGCTGGAAAGTTCTCAGGGCAGTAAATAGGATTTTGACTGGTGCTCTACAGTTCTTTGGAAAGCCAGGTGGGAGCTCCTTCTGCAGGATCCCTGAGAGCAGGGTGCCAAGTGTAAAGGGACTCCAGGGCCCTCCATCTGCCATCAGTGCAGGGGCCTGAAAACATTTTAGGAGAAATTAAGCTTTGGAGGAGGAGGAGGCAGAGTTGTAATTAGAGTCCAGGTCTTCTTGACCTGGAAAATTTTATTTCTCAGGCTGCCCGTGAGTGTCTCAGAGGCTGGAGGCTTTTGACACTATACCGGGCATTAGTTAACAAGAACTGAAGCCATAACTAGGCCTAATAATCAGAAATTGTTCTGAGACCTATGATACATGAAGTGCCAAAATAAATTCCAACTTAATTAAAAAGTTAAAGAATAAATATCACAACAAGAGAATTAGAAGAAAGCAACGGCAAATGTTCAGTTAATCCTACAGTGACCAAGTCCTCTCTAAACCCAATAGCAAAAGGGAAAAAAGCAATAAATTTGAAATATGTATGTATGTGTGTGAATATATAACACTAAAAACTTCTGCATGATTAAAACAAATTATCAAAAAATAAAATTAGGCAGGGCACAGTGGGTCACAGTGTAATCCCAGCATTCTGAGAGGCAGAGGCAGAGGCAGGAGGATTGCTTGAGGCTGGGAGTTTGATGCTGCAGTGAGCCATGACTGCACCCCTGCACTCCAGCCTGGGCAATAGAGCAAGACCCTGTTTCAAAAACACAAGAAAACAAAAGTAGAAAAATGCTAATGGCCAATAAGCCTATGGAAAATATTAATTACAACAACAATGAAATATGACAAAATATTAGTTCAAAACAATAGTTCTTCTGGATTGAGATAGGGAAAAACATAATATCCAGTATTGTCAAGGGTGCAAAGAAAGGGACATTCACATACATTTATATCTGGAAAATAAATTGGTTTCCTTTTTTGGAGGGTAATTTGGCAGTTTATATTACAAACCTTAAAATGTGCATAACTTTTGACTCAGCAATTCCTCCTCCAGGAATTTATCCTAAGGGAATGAGGACAAACACAAAAACGTATCTATAAGAATGTTTATTGTAGCGTTAATAATGAAAAGTTGCTGGGAGGGAGTATTGAATGTTAAGCTTTGACAGAGCTAGGTAGTGGGTACATGGATCTTCATTATTGCATTAGTGTTCTATTGTTGCTGTAACCAATTACCATAAATGTAATGGCTTAAAACAACACAAATTTATGTATTTATTTATTTATTTATTTATTTATTTATTTATTTTTTGAGACAGAGTCTCGCTCTGTTGCCCAGGCTGGAGTGCATTGGCGCCATCTCTGCTCACTGCAACCTCTGCCTCCCAGGTTCAAGCAATTCCCCTGCCTCAGCCTCCCAAGTAGCTGGTGTCTACAGGTGTGTGCCACCATGCCCGGCTAATTTTTGTATTTTTAGTAGAGACACGGTTTCACCATGTTGGCCAGGCTGATCTCGAACTCCTAACCCCAGGTGATCTGCCCACCTTGGCTTCCCAAAGTGCTGAAATTACAGGCAACAAGACAAATTTATTATCTTACAGTTCTGGACAGAAGTCTGAGCCAGGTCTTACTGGGCTAAAGTTGAGATGTTGACAGGGCTGTGTCCCTCTTTGGGGGATCCAAGAGGGAGTCCATTTCCTTGCCTTTTCCAGCTTCTAGAAGCTGCCCACATTCCTTGGCTCATGGCCCTCTTCTATCTACAAGCCATCAACATAGCACCTCTCAGACCTTCTTCCATTACCACATCTCTTTCTCGCTCTTCTGTCTTCCTCTTCCACTTTCAAGAACCCTTGTGATTCTAGTGGGCCTACACAGATAATCCAGGATAATCCTTCTAGATTAAATCAGCTAATCAGCAACCTTTATTCCACTTGCCATGTAACTAAAGGTTCTGAGGATTAGGACATTGATGTCTTTGGGGGCCACTATTCTGTGTATACAATTGTATTATTCTATATACTTATACGCATTAAATATTTAATATTCACCAATATTTTATTAATTTTTAAGTATCAAATATTTAAAAACCCAAACCTAATGCCCAATTTAGTGTATGGCTGAAATGAAGATATATATAGTCACAGGACAAATGCTATATGCCCATTAAGAAGCATAATGTAGAATATTCCAGCCTGGGCAACATGGCAAAACCCCATCTCTACAAAAATTACAAAAATTAGCCAGGCATGATGGCTTGCACCTGCAGTCCCAACTACTCAGGACGCTGAGGGGGGACAATTGCTTGAGCCCAGGAGGTCGAGGCTGCAGTGAGCCAAGATTGTGCCACTGCACTCCAGCCTGGGCAACACAGTGAGAACTTGTTTAAAAAAAAAAAGAATATGTAGTGACATGGAGCAATGCTCATTTTATAGTAAGTGGGAGGAAAATTCAAGTCTACAAAAGATTATGCACAAGATGATCCCAATTAGGTTAAGTCAAAACCCAAAATAAACCTATATCCAAGAGAGTAAAACATATTGGGAAGGATATAGGTCAAAAGTTAAAAATGTTTATCTCCAGATGGTAAATTTTCTTCTATTTTTCTGCATTTCCCAAAATGTATATTATACATGTATCCTTTTTGCAAAGACAAATAAGGTGATTAAGAACATCAAGTCAGGGCCGGACGCGGTGGCTCACGCCTGTAATCCCAACAATTTGGGAGGCCAAGGCGGGCAGATCACTTGAGGTCAGGAGTTCGAGACCAGCCTGGCCAACATAGTGAAACCCCCCCCCACCATCCCCTGTCTCTACTAAAAACACAAAAAGTAGCCGGACATGGTGGTGGACACCTGTAATGTCAGCTACTTGGGAGGGCTGAGGCAGGAGAATCGCGTGAACCCAGGAGGCGGAGGTTGCAGTGAGCCAAGATCACGCCACTGTACTCCAGCCTGGGCGACAGAGCAAGACTCTGCCAAAAAAAAAAAAAAAAATCCAGTTAGACCAATTTTCTGGTAAAGTGTCTTTCTGGTTTCTTGCCTTTTGGTCGCCCATGACACCCATCTTTCAGGCATAGAGTTTCCTCCTCAAAAATAGAGCATGCGGTCACGCGCCGGTGGTCCCAACTACTTGGGAGGCTGAGGTGGGAGGACTCCTTGAGCCTAGGAGTTGGAGACCAGCCTGGGCAATATAGCAGGACCCTGTCTCCAAGGAAAAAAAAAAAAAAAAGAATAGTGGTGTGTTCCTGTGGTCCCAGCTACTCGGGAGGCTGAGGCGGGAGAATCGCTTGAGCCCAGGAGGTCGAGGCTGCAGTGAGCTGTGATGGCACCATTGCATTCCAGCTTGGGCAAAAGAGCGAGACCTTGTCTCAAATAATAATAACGATAAAGACTCATGTTCGGTCATAGGTGACATTCGCCTTTCTCAGGCCCCTAGTTGTCCACTCTGCAAAGTACGTGTAATCCTTGGAAGGGGTGGGGTCTCTTAGTGAACGAGGCACAGCAGCGAATCCGTGCTGTTTTAAAAACTTTTTTCAGAACAAAGCAAACCTAAGGCATAGCCATACCCCGCAGAAAACTTCGAAAACTGCGCCTTGAAAAGTGAAGCCAAAAGGATACGAGCCTCTTTCATTATCTCTCTGGCACGTATTAATGGTTAATAATACTGTATTTTTTAATACACAAAAGAAGAGAATAGTGGCATCGCCCCGTGTGCCCACCCCCAGAGCTAACAGAGCAGCCGGGCCAGGGGGCCAGGGCCAGGGCTGAGCTGCCCGCCGGGTTCCGGGGTGGCGCTGGCCAGGGTGGCCGCGGGCGCTCCCTCGCCATGGCCTAAGCCCGAGGCCGCTCCCCAGGCAGATTCTAGCCTCAGGCACTGCAGAGCCCGCGGCCCTCGCCAACAAACCCGTTACACCCACGGGACCTCGCACCCTGGAACGCGCGCCATCCCTGGGTCTTCCCTGCGCCCTGGACCCGAGGACACGGCTGGAGCGTCCCCCTACCACCGAGAGGAGGGCCTAGAGCAGACAAGCCCGCCCCGCCGCTCCTCCCAGGCGCTTCTATCCCGGAAGTTGATGCCGAGCGCAGATCGCTTGCCGCTTGCTAGCTGTGTGGGCTGAGAGGTCTGGTAGGGCTGAGCTTGCGAGAGGATCAACATGCCTGTGAGTTGTTTACATCGGGCTCCGGGTTTGTTTTGGGCTTCTTTACCGAGGGTCATATGGGACGGATGAGTCCGGGTGCCTCTCGGGCCTGTAGTGTCCGAGAGTGGCGAGGCGGCTCCGGTTGCGCAGCGTCTTCGCGCGTGGCGGGCATGTAGTGACTTGCCCGGTCAGCGCGGCGCGGCTGGCCCTGCGGGGGCGTGGGCTGCAATTCAGAGGCGGTGGCTGGGAGGGGAACAGTTCTCTGTGTAGCTTATGAGCGGTCTTGGTTTTTGAGGGTGCCCCTGAGGTTGTGATCTTTCGGTCTTTTTGCTTTCCCAGTGCTTGGTGTTTCTCGCCCCCTCTGCCTTCTTTCGGAAGCGATTTCCTACTTGTTTTCCTTTTAAAAACTGTCCTCGTTGTTGCCTTATATATTAATTCCGTCACGGACGGTCGCTCAGCAAGAATTCCTGTCAGCTCAGCTGTTGAGCCACAGGAGCAAAAATCACCCAGGCGCTGACGTTCTCTGGTCTACTTCAGCAGTTTCTACTCTAAGCGAGTCCACAGTCGGGGTCACTTTCTTTGCTTAGCACCTCGACTTCGCGCAGTTTTCATTGAAGACAGTTCATTACGCAGTTGAGTAAAGAAGGACAGAGTTTGCCTTACCATATGTTTCCTGATCGTCCGAAAGCCCTCTTCTAGGGACTTGGAGAACACAAGTATTATGAAAAGTACTGATGAAGGTTATTAACAGGTTTCGAAAAATAACTTTACTATCTGACGTGTTGCTTCTGCCGAGGATGACCGTTATTCCTGTTTTTGCATGTATATTTCATGTATGGTTAAATGTGCCAGCATTGTGGCTTAAAACTAATAGTAATAATATGCTTCTTTGTTCAGTTGGCTAGAGATTTACTACATCCGTCCTTGGAAGAGGAAAAGAAAAAACATAAAAAGAAACGCCTAGTACAAAGTCCAAATTCTTACTTTATGGATGTAAAATGTCCAGGTAAAATTTGAAATCTTAATTCCTTTACTAAGGAAAATTTCTGTAGGGATTGCTAGTGTGGTGTGTATAGTTAAGATACATTAGAACCCTCTGTTGAGTAGAAGTGGGATTACAGAATTGGAAATGTCAGGGACATTTTAATAATAAATGTACTGAAACCATTGTAGAAACATTTCGGGGTAAGTAAAAACGGGCATTCAAAGGGGATATGCCATTTGACTTAGCAAGTCTTGAAGCTCTTCAGATGATGAGTTTTCTATTTCATGATACAAAGAAAAGTCTGTTGATTCTTCAGTCTAAAGCTGTGCTGCCCAATACAATGGCCATTAGCTGAATGTGGCTACTGAGCACTTGTGGATAATCAAAATGTGGATACTCAAAATAGAGATGTTCTTTAATTGTAAAATACTCACTGGATTTTGACGATATAGCACAGAAAAAAAAAACATTGATTACATGTTGAAATGATATTTTGGAAATATTAAGTTTAATGAAATATATTATTGATTTTACCTGTTTTTAAAAAATTTTGTGTCACTGCTAGAAAAGTTTATGTTACACATGTGGCTTGCTGTTTCATAGCACTAAAGTTACTAGTTTTTTTACATATTACCAGAAATGTCGAACAGGTGCTGTTTTCCTCTGCTTTTCACTTTTAACATTGCCTTTTTTTTTTAGGTTGCTACAAGATCACCACGGTTTTCAGCCATGCTCAGACAGTGGTTCTTTGTGTAGGTTGTTCAACAGTGTTGTGCCAGCCTACAGGAGGAAAGGCCAGACTCACAGAAGGTATATCATTTGGCATTCTCCAACCCAGTGATGAGATTGATGATTATAAATGTCTCTATCTTCACTGAAAAGTTTAAAGAAATCTTAATGATTACCAAAATAACTTATCTTTCATTGTGTGCTTTCAGTAAAGAATGCCCTGTTCAAATGGATATATTTATACTCTTGACCTTGCAGTGAACTCCACTGACTTATTTTTCTTAGTTTAGAACACATTTATTCACTTAATTTGCTTAACGTGGAATAAATTAAATCAGAATAGAAGCAAAAGAATACATGTTATAGGACATACAGATTTATTTATTTATTTATTTTATTATTATTTTTTTTATTAGGAGTCTCGCTGTGTCGCCCAGGCTGGAGTGCAGTGGCGCCATCTCGGCTCACTGCAACTTCTGCCTCCCCGGTTCAAGTGATTCTCCTGCCTCAGCCTCCCGAGTAGCTGGGACCACAGGCGCATGCCACCATGCCCGGCTAATTTTTTTGTATTTTTAGTAGAGATGGGGTTTCACTGTGTTAGCCAGGATGGTCTTGATCTCCTGACCTCATGGTCCGCCCGCCTCGGCCTCCCAAAGTGCTGGGATTACAGGCATGAGCCACCTCGCCGGCCAGGACATATAGATTTTTAAAACCATATAGAATTTTAAAATTTCTCTTACAAAATTTTGTTCCATATGTATTTAGTACATATAATAGTTTTTTTTATCATTGCCAGCTAAGCAACAGATAGCTAATATGTAAGTTAAAATGCCAGAGGTTTTATTTTTATGAGCAACTGCAGTGATTAATATAAAAATCTAATTTTAATTCCTCTTTCACTTTAGTGCAATAAGAAAAAAAAATTATATATATAGTTTCCATAGTAATACTTGTAAATTTACAATTCCATAATGATGTTATAAATTTGCTTGTGATATTTTGGGGAGCTGTAAGTTCCATGCTCTCACTGGAAGAGTTCAAGTGGATTGGCAGCAAATCCGAGATCTATTTGGTGTGACCTGGTGAGATCTAAATATGGAGTCAGCACATGATATTTTAAGAGTAATATTGCTAAGTATACTTGTGAGATTTTTGAAACAAAGTATGTCATGTCATGATTTTGGAATTTAGTGCCCATATGCTGACAGATGGTTTAATGGGTCTATCTGTTCTAGAGTTTTCCTAATAGGTCTGAAAATACCTCTAATCAAAATTATTTACTTGAGAAAAGTATTCAGAATAGTTCCTAAAAATTAAGAGTATATCTTCTGACAGCTTACTTGAAACAGTCTTCACTGTTGAATTCAGGCTCATGGTCTTAAGTAGACTTCATTATAGCATTTGAGAAACAGGAGTGACACTTATAGTCATACCAGAGTAAACTCAGATATGATAGATGTATTATAGCAAATTTCTGTTATAAAAGGATAAATAATCTGTATATGAGTATTAATCCAATATTCTTAAAACTTCAGTATTTTACTTAAAAGTACTTTTTGTCATTAAAATTATAGCAAAGGTAGAATGCACTTGTTTAATATACTCTCATGATTCTTTTGCAGGGTGTTCATTTAGAAGAAAGCAACACTAATGATTCAAACAGCTTCCTGAATTTTGTGTTGTCTCACAGAAAGCCTTATCATAAATTCCATAATTCTAATTAATTTACCAAGATAATGTAATTACATTTGGTTTTGTAAGGTATACAACAGTAATCTCCTATTTTGGTGTCAGTTTTTCAATAAAGTTTTGATTATGGGCAAATCCCCTCTTTTTCTTTTTTCTTTTTAAAATATATTTGAGTATGCCATACATTTATATATATGGTGTATATGAATTTGGTTTAAACATTTTAAAATTTATTCTGATTAGTTTGTGTCTTTTTTTGAGAGAGAGAGTCCTGCTCTGTCACTCAAGGAGTGCAGTGGTGCGATCTCGGCTCACTGCAACCTCCGCCTCCCAGGTTCAAGCGATTCTCTTGCCCTGTCCTCCCAAGTAGCTGGGATTATAGGCACACACCACCATGCCCGGCTAATTTGTGTCTCATTTTCAAGAGTAGAAACCCTAAATATTTTATTTTCATTCCTTTTCCAAATTGCTATGAATGGGATTAAAGGATTACAAATGTAAAGTCTATTATTTGTGAATTCTAAATGTAGTTCTGCTGTTGTACCTGTGGAAACATCATAAAGAATTACATATTTTGCACATCCTGCACGTGTACCCCAGAACTTAAACTATAATGAAAAAGAATAGTTTCAAAAAAATACATATTTAACACAGTAACGATCACAGTGTAATGCCTTGGATTTATGTGGCCTTGCTATACTACTATATAATTTAGGACAGTAACTGCTAGCTGGGGTCTGAGTTATTTATTGGAAGCTCCTTTTTAGGGTAGAACATTTGAGGAGAAATCAGAAGTGGCATGATTTACCCGCAGAAGTCCTGGTTGGGGATAGTAGATGGTGTTGAATTCTCTGGCCCGGATAGGTGAGCACTTCTGACTACAGATGTGTGTTGAGTGGTTCTGGTGCCTGCTTCATTGTCATTTTCATAGTTTATGAAGTAATCCTGGGGAGCTGAGATGGGGAGTGTATCCACTCACTATACAACTCCTCATTGGACTAGGAAGATAGTCCAGTTTCTACTCTGCTTCTATTTGATTTGTTACCTTATGGCAGGTATTTAAAACAGGCATTTCCTATCAACAGGTAGGCCTCTAATGTGAGCAACTGATCCTCTTACATACTGCTTAAATCAGAGAACTGTTGCACAAGAACTAAAGAATAATGGCAAGTTTGGGGTGTATATAGTTGTATGAGGAAGGCCGGGCGCAGTGGCTCACACCTGTAATCCCAGCACTTTGGGAGCCTGAGGCAGGTGGATCACCTGAGGTCTGGAGTTCAAGACCAGCCTGACCAACATGGAAAAACCCCGTCTCTACTAAAAATACAAAATTAGCTGGGCGTGGTGGTGCATGCCTGTAATCTCAGCTAACTCGGGAGGCTGAGGCGGGAGAATTCACTTAAACCTGGGAGGTGGAGGTTGTGGTGAGCTGAGATCGTGCCATTGCACTCTAGCCTGGGCAACAAGCACGAAACTCCATCTCAAAAAAAAAAAAAAAAAAAATATATATATATATATATATATGTAGATGACCCAGAGATTCTCAGACTTTTAGTTTCTGACATCGTTAGAATCTCAGTAATTTTTTTCAGGCCATTCCTTGGCCAAAAGAAATACCTAACAGTTACATTTATTAACTTATGTTCTAACAACTCTAGTAGCCATTTGAAAAAAACGACACAAGAGTAAAAGTGATGTGATGATTTTTAAAAAAATAGAGACAGTGTCTTGGCTCTGTTGCCCAGGTTGGAGGGTCATAGCTCATTGTGACCTCCAACTCCTGGGCTCAAGCAAGCCTCCCACCTCTGCCTCCTGAGTAGTGGAGCCTTCAGTCATGTGCCACCACGCTCACGTAATTTTTTTGTAGAGATGGGGCTCTGGCTGTGTTGCCCAGGCTGTAATGAACTCTTGGCCTCAGGTGATCTGCCTTGGCCTACCAAAGTGCTGGGATTACAGGTGTGAGTCACTGTGCCCAGCCTGATGTGATAATTTGTATCTCATCCTTAAATCATCAGTTACTGATGGAATGTATGTGCCTTTTGGGCTCCATACAATTTCTCAAAATTGAAATCAGATTGGGCACCATTGTCCTTATTTCTTCCACATTGATTTTTGCATAGTGCTTTTTGTCATAGCAGTGGCTCCAAACCCAGCTTCACAAGGATAGGATGCCATCAAAGGGAATGTAGAGCCATATCATTGAAACTGAACTACCTGGAACTAGTAGTTTATACAAAAGATGTGTCAGTGTCAGTGTTTTTCCTGAGGTACTCCAAGGCACTTCAGCTTGCACAGTTTAGGATACTTGGCTATAAGGAGAAGCAGTGGGGATGACAGCTTTTGATGAGAAGGAATCAAACCTATGATGAGGACTAATCTAACAAACCCCTGAAAATTCCCTTGGAAGTATTTTTTAAAAAAGGATTATACTTTAAAGACCACATCTAAGGGCTGGGCGTGGTGGCTCACACCTATAATCCCAGCAGTTTGGGAGGCTGAGGCGGGCGGATCACTTGCAGTCAGGAGTTCAAGATCAGCCTGGCCAACACAGTGAAACCCCGTCTCTACTAAACATACAAAAAGTAGCTAGGCGTGGTGGCGTACACCTGTAGTCCCAGCTACTTGGGAGGCTGAGGCATGAGAATTGCTTGAAACCAGGAGGCAGAGGTTGCAGTGAGCCAAAATCGCACCACTGCACTTCAGCCTGGGTGACAGAGTGAAGCTGTGTCTCAAAGAAAGAACACATCTAAGGATTTACATGGCATTGGGAAACGAATGGTGTATTAAGTTTTACTTTATTATTAATCTAGATGGTATTACTGGTTTTGAAAAGTGCTGAATAGGACACCAGGACTTTCCCAAACTTCAGGGACAGCCACATACATTATTATATACTGAATGTTTTAAATATTATTATTTATATTGACTTCATATTTTAATGTAAATATATTTGTAAAGGAAACCTTCCATAAACAATATAAATGTATTTTTAGAGGAAGCCTTCCATAAATGGAAAAACCAGTTACATAAAGATAGCTAAAAATAGGCCGGGCGCAGTGGCTCACGCCTATAATCCCAGCACTTTGGGAGGCCAAGGCAGGTGGATCACGAGGTCAGGAGATCGAGACCACCCTGGCTAACACGGTGTAACCCCGTCTCTACTAAAAATACAAAAAATTAGCCGGGCATGGTGGTGGGCGCCTGTAGTCCCAGCTACTCGGGAGACTGAGGCAGGAGAATGGCATGAACCCGGGAGGCGGAGCTTGCAGTGAGCCGAGATCACGCCTCTGCACTCCAGCCTGGATGACAGAGCAAGACTCCAGCTCAAGAAAAAAATAAATAAATAAGCTAAAAATAAAATGAAATTCTTGGCTTCTGGCCTGATGAGATGACAAATGGTTTTGTGTCTAGTTGTTCCTGTAAGTCATCTGATAAAGCTCTAATTCCTTTTTGTTTTATTTTTCTGAAGATATGATTCAGATACTATAAAACCCAACCTTTTGTGATGTAAAAGTCAGCAGTTTTTACTATATTTACAAGGTTGTGCAACCATTACTACTGTCTAATCCCAGACCATTTTCATCACCTTAGAAAGAAACTTCATACCTATCAGCATTCACTCCCTATTCTTCCCTCCTCTCAGCCATTGGCAGCTGCTAAGCTACTTTTGTCTCCATGGATTTGCTTCTTCTCAATACTTCATATAATGCTATTTCATATAAATGGAATCATATGGTATGTAGCTTCTGTATGTTTCACTTAGCATAATGTTTTCAAGGGCTGTCCATGCTGTTGCATGTATCAATATTTCATTCCTTTTTTTGACAATATTCTGTGTAATAATATACAATGTTTATCCATTCATCAGTTGGTAGACATTTAGAGTGTTTTCACTTTTTATTTATTTATTTTTGAGATGGAGTCTTGCTCTGTTCCCTAGGCGGAGTGCAGTGGCGTGATCTCAGCTCACTGCAACCTCCGCCTCCCAGGCTCGAGTGACCCTCTGGCCTCAGCCTCCCGAGTAGCTGGGACTACAGGCACGTGCCACCACACCCCGCTAATTTTTTGTATTTTTTGTAGAGATGGAGTTTCGCCATGTTGCCCAGGCTGGTCTTGAACTCCTTACCTCAGGCCATCCGCCCACCTCAGCCTCCCAAAGTGCTGGCATTACAGGTGTGAGCCACTGCACCCAGCCAAATTAATTACATCTGTAAAATCCGTTTTGCTATGTAAGATAACATATCTGTAGGTTCTGGGGATTAGGGTGTGGGAATCTTTAGAGGGCCATTATTCTGCTACCACAGAATATAAAGTTGTAAAATTCTACCCCATATTTGGAAACTGAGATTCTTAAATTATGTCTTTGTAATTCTCTTTTTTCTTTTTCTTTCTTTCTTTTTTTTTTTTTTTTTTTTTTTTTTTTTTTGAGACGGAGTCTTGCTCCGTCGCCCAGGCTGGAGTGCAGTGGCGCAATCTCAGCTCACTGCAAGCTCCGCCTCCTGGGTTCACGCTATTCTCCTGCCTCAGCCTCCAGAGTAGCTGGGACTACAGGTGTGTGCCACCACGCCGGGCTAATTTTTTTAAAAGTATTTTTAAAAAATACTTTAGTCACTGTGTTAGCCAGGATGGTCTCGATCTGCTGACCTCGTGATCTGCCCACCTTGGCCTCTCATGTCTTTGTAATTTTCCATGGAAAAAAACTTTTAAATCTTTGGAAGGAATAGAGTACATTATTGCATTTTACAAAGAAAAGGATAACTTTTGTAGAATAATTACCTTGTATTCTTTTAGGATTTTACAGCTACTTTTTCACAACTATAGGCATAGAAAATGACATCAGGGTCCAGGCGCGGTGGCTCATGCCTGTAATCCCAACACTTTGGGAGGCCCAGGCAAGCGGATCACGAGGTCGAGACAGGCCATCCTGGCCAACATGATGAAACCCTGTCTCTGCTAAAAAAAAATTAGCCGGGTGTGGTGGCGGGCGCCTGTAGTCCCAGCTACTCGGGAGGCTGAGGCAGGAGAATTGCTCGAACCCGGGAGGCAGAGCTTGCAGTGAGCCGAGATCGTGCCACTGCACTCCAGCCTGGGCGACAGAGCAAGACTCTGTCTCAGAAAAAAAAAAAAAAGAAATGACATCAGGTCATGGTGTTTGCTATTGATCGACACTTACATAGCCTTTGAATTTTGTTTCAAAGGAGATGCCAGAATTGCAAATTTTCTCCGTTGATTTGTGTTCTACCGATTCAGGCTCGCTTCCCGCCTACTCTACTAGGGCTACTCTCACTTTCATGCCTAGCAAAACTTCACCTTTCAAAGAATTTAGGCAGAATAGTCCTAATTTAGTTAATAAGCTTTCATTTTAAATCTTAGGGAAGCAGTGTTAGTTTGAGTTATTCTATAGGAACAGAAATTGGAGCTGCCACAGCCTTTTGAACCAGAGCCCGGCAGACCCTCAGCTTCAGCCCTCCTCAGTGTTTTGTGTCCATGAAAGTCTTTTTAATTTTCTCATTACACATTTTATATATCATGCTATGTATTTAGAACAGAAGGGGTGTGTAAGATTATGATTCTATGTTATCTTTATCTTCTGTTTGTATTAATTTGAAGTTGCGTTTTTTCTTTATTTGTAGCCAACTAAAATACCAACACATATTTATTTTTATTCATTTTTATGTGACAAACTTTTAAACTGAAGACTGCATCAATAAAATTGCATGCCATTAAATATGACTTTTATTGGATTGGTAAATTTTTACAGATGCCTTTTTTTTTTTTTTAGACAGAGTCTTGCTCTGTTGCCCAGGCTAGAGAGTGCAGCGGTGCGATCTTGCCTCACTGCAACTTCTGCCTCCTGGGCTCAAGTGATCCTCGTGCCTCATTCTCCCAAGTAGCTGGGACTACAGGCCCATGCCACCATACCTGGTTTGTTTTTGTATTTTTTGTAGAGACAGGGTTTCACCATGTTGCCCAGGCTGGTCTCAAACTTCTGGGCTCAAGTGATCCGCCCACCTCAGCCTCCCAGAGTGTTGGGAATACAGGTGTGAGCTACTGCGTTGGCCTAGAGATGCTTTTTATGGGAAGTCACGATAATGGTTAAAACAGGCTTTAGAGTCAGATATGTGTGGGTTTGAAACAAGTGCTAGTTAATGGTTTGTGACCTTGCGAAAAAATAATAATATTTCTACTTAATAGAGTTATGTTGAAGGTATAATGAGATAGCATATACAAAGAGCTTAGCAAAATGCCTTTCCCACAGTAAGTGCTCTGTTAATAGTTTGTGTGGGTCGGGCACGGTGGCTCACGTCTGTAATCTCAGCACTTTGGGAGGTCAAGACGAGTGGATCATCTGAGGTCAGGAGTTTCAGACCAGCCTGACCAATACGATGAAACCCTGTCTCTACTAAAAATACGAAAATTAGCCGGGCGTGGTGGCATGTGCCCGTAGTCCCAGCTACTCAGGAGGCTGAAGCAGGAGAATCACTTGAACCTGGGAGGTGGAGGTTGCAGTGAGCCAAGAACGCGCCATTGTACTCCAGCCTGGGCAACAAGAGCGAAACTCCATCTTAAAAAAAAAAAAAAATAGTTTGTGTGTTTTTTTTTAAGTGGAAAGCAGTCATGTCTATTCAACATCAAGTACTTTAATGTTCCATGTTTTTCCCTAAAGTTATTTACCCACCTTACCACCACACTGGAGCATAGATATGTTAACTTGCTACAAAACAAGTCACCCCCAACTTACTCTGTTGGTCTCACCTAGGTTCACTTACACAGCCACCTTCACCTGGAGGCTCAAATCGTAGGTCTGGCAGCTGGTGCTAGCTGTCAGCTGGGGCATCTCTGTTCCCTTCCACGTGGCCCCCCATCCTCCAGTAAGCTAGTCTGGCTTCTTTACATGGCAATCTTGGGGTAGTGTTCTTAGAGGGTGGCAGACAAAAGCTTGAAAGCCACTTAAAGCCTATGCAGTGGGACTTGTGCAACATTATTTCCACCACATTCAATGGGTCAAAAAGCAAATGATAAAGCAAGACCAGATTCAAGAGAGTGGAGAAAGAGCTCCACCTTTGGATAGAAAAAGCAGCAAAATCACATTGCAAAGTTGCATGCACAATGGAATGAGAGGAAATCGTGGCCATCAAAGAATTGGTGGCCGGGCACAGTAGCTCACGCCTGTAATCCCAGCCCTTTGAGAGGCTGAGGCAGGAGGATTGCTTGAGTCCAGGAGTTTGAGATCAGCCTGGACAATATTGTGAAACCCCTACTCTACAAAAAATTATCCAGGCATAGTGGAGTGCACCTGCATCTCTAGCTCCTCAGGAAGCTGAGGTGGGAAGATCACCTGAGGCTGAAGGTCAAGGCTGCAGTGAGCCATGATTGTACCACTGCACTCCAGCCTGGGTGACAGAGTGAGACCCCATCTCTAAATAAATAAATAAATAAAAAATAAAAGAAAATTCCAAATGGGGGCCCAGGCATGGTGGTTCATGCCTGTAATCCCAGCACTCTGGAAGGCCGAGGTGGGAGGATCACTTGAGCCCAGGTTACAGTGAGTTATGATCATGTCACTGCACTCTAGCCTGGGTGCCACAGCAAGATCCTGTTTCTAAAAAATAAATAAATTCCAAATAACATAAAACACTAACATTAAAGAAACATTAAATATTTAATGTTAAAATAACATTAAAGAAAGGCATGACATTTTTATGTTTATCTAAGGGCACGGATTGAAAATTTGATAAACATGAATACAGGACCTAGAGATCAGAAGTCAGAAAGAAATAAGGAGATGAAATGGATCTGTTTTAGAGAGCTGCTCTCTTTCTACTTCAACCAACTCAGAGATATCCATCTATTTACTTGTATAAAGTGTTAAGTGAAGAAACAGATTTAGGGCTCAGAATTATAGAAAAGCCCCTCTTTTATTAGAGTGTATAAAAACTTTGATTTCTTTTTGAATTTTCCTGAGTTCAGTGGCACACTGGTAATCTCTAGTACACATGATCTGTGGCTGTTAGAACAAAATTCCCCAATACGTTAACACTGCAGCCTCCAAAATGGCTCCCAATGATCCCCACCTTCTGGTATCCACTCCTTTGTACAGTCCTCTCCCACACCAAATCAGGGTTGGTTTCTGTAACCAACAGAATTTGGCATAAGTGATGGCATATAGCTTCCAAGGCTGAATTGTAAAAGAGATTGAGGTTTTTCCCTGTTTCTTCAATCCCCTGCTCTAAAGGGAAGCCATAGCACAGACAAGCAGACCTATGGAGAGGGCCATGTGGTGAGAAACTGAAAACTCTTGCCCAAAGCCAGCAAGCCACAAAGACCTCTTGCCCATGGCCACGTGGGTGAATCATTTTGGAATCAGATTATCCAGCCCCAGTCAAGCCTTCCCTCAGATGCCTGAAGCCCCTGCTGACATCTTGTCTACAAACTCATGAGACCCTGAGCTAGAAACACCCAGCAAAGCTGCCCCCAAATTTCTGAAACACAGAAACTGTGAGACAATAAGCTTTGGGGTAATTTGTTATGCAGGAATAGATAACTAATACACATTATACTACAGGAAAAAGCTCAAGACACAGAAGGCCAGATATGGTGTGATTCCATTTATATGAAACATTCGTAACAGGCAAATCCAAAGAGATAGAAAGTAGATTGCTGATTACTAGGGGCTGGAAGGACAGAGGAATGGGGAGCAAATGCTAATGGGTATGAGGTTTCTTCTTGGGGTGAAAATGAATTGGATAGTGGTAATGGGTACATAATCTCGTGACTATACTAAAAACCACTGAATTGTACACGTTAAAGAATTTTATGGCATATGGACTGTGAATTATATCTGAATTATGTGTGCGTGTGTGTGTGTATGTATTTGGAACAGAGTAGCAGATGGAAGTTGGAAGGACTTTCAGGAGGCTGTTAATGAAAACCTGAAGAGCCTTAAAGAAATTGTTGAGAAGTATGAGGAGGCTGCAGGTATAGTCTTAAGGAAAGTAAGAGAAATCTTATTGGCAATTAGAGGAGGGGATTCTTGTTTAATACTGACAGAAAATTTAGCAACACTGTCACCAGGAGTAACTCAGAAAATAGAAAATGTGCCTAATGAACTGGGTGACTAGCTGATGGGATTTCCATCCACAGTGGTTTTTTTGTTTTTTGTTTTTTCTTCTTTTGTTTTGAGGCTGGGTAATTTATAAAAAGAGATTTATTTGGCTCACGGTTCTGCAGGCTGTACGGGAAGCATGGTGCTGGCAAAGTGCTTCTGGTGAGGGCCTCAGGAAGCTTACAACCATGGCGGAAAGAGAAGGGGGAGCCCAGATGTCACAGGGCAAGAGAAGGAGCAGAGAGCCATACACAGTGTTGAATGTGCTTCCTTAATTCTTGTTGCTTATACTAACATGCAAGAGAAAGATAAGCTAATGGAAGAACTATTGGTAAAGAATTAATAATTGATGGTTTAAAAAATTCCCAGACTCTTCAGATGGCAAATGATGCCAAAATTAAGAAATGGCTTCAAGGCAAAGATATAACTGAGGGCACTTCCAGGAAAACAGTCTAAAGATGATATTGAGGGCATGACTACACAATCCTTTCTCAAGACTTCAAAATGAACCAACATGGTGCTTCAGAAAACTATTTAAACAATAGAGTTCCTTAGATTATTAGCGTAAGTAGTTCTTCCCATTATCTCAGCAGAGACAAGCCCCAAGTTAGAGAGGGGCTATTCTGAAGGGACTTTGGGGTGGCTTTTGTCTACTGGCATAAACCCCAATAAAATTCACAGGATACTCTTAACAGTTTAAAATATTATATTGTCAGTTAATAGGGTTGCTAAAAAAATTCAAAAATTAGAGAAATAAAATATTATATTGGCAGAACCACTGTTAACTTAGATGGAAAGGAAAGAGAGAGTACAAAAAGGTCTTTGGGTCTCCAAACTTCTACAAGTGGAAAGCAGACTGAGAAAACCACTCAGCTAGAAAGATATGCTACCTTTCATGAAAAAAAGGTATAGGGAAGCCGCCAGGCTTAGTGGCTCATGCCTGTAATCCCAGCACTTTGGGAGGCCGAGGGGGGCAGATCACCTGAGGTCAGGAGTTCGAGACCAGCCTGGCCAACATGGTGAAACCCTGTCTCTACTAAAAATACAAAAATTAGTCGGGAGTGGTGGCACGCACCTGTAATCCCAGCTATTCGGGAGGCTGAGGTGGGAGAATTGCTTGAACCTAAGAGGCTAAGGCTGCAGTGAGCCGAGATTGTGCCATGTACTCCAGCCTGGGTGACAGAGGGAAACCCTGTCTCAAAAAAAAAAAAAAAAAAAAAGAAAGAAAGTAAAAAAGAAAAATAAAAAAAAGTATAACTCAGGGGCTGGGTGCGGTGGCTTATGCCTACAATCCCAGCACTTTGGGAGGCTGAGGTGGGTGGATCACTTGAGCCCAGTAGTTGAAGACCAGCCCGGGAAATATGGTGAACACCTGTCTCTTAAAAAAAAGAAAAAGTATAACTCGTAAGGCAGAACTAAGAGCCCAGAGAACATAGCCAAGAGCTAAGAATTATTCTGAAGCCTCGAGTACTAATCAGAGTTGCCAACCTCTGTCTGACTGAATTTCAGAATTGCCAGTCTCCTGTATGTCTTCCACTTCCCTACTTTTTGAAGAGGATAGTATCTAGCAATTATCCTATATCTGCTGTGCTACTGTATGTTACACATATGGTGAGCAAATAACTTCAGTTCACAGGTCTTAAGAGAAACTGTACTTGAGTTGCTGTACCTAAGGAACTCATCCCAATGGGCCCTCATTCACACTTGGACCTGACCTGATTTAGATGATAAGATACTGGGCTTTGAGCTGATGCTATACTAAAGTGAAACTTCTGGAGGATTTGAAAGGAGGTAAGATATTTTGCATTGGGAAGGACATAAATCATTGGGGACCAGAGGTCAGACTGTGGTACCCAACTTCCAAGTTGACACCCAGTGATTCCTACCTCCGAATATTCACAGTGTGTATAATCTCTCCAACATTTATTAGGCCCCATGTAACCCATGGAATTTGGCAAATGTGATGGTATGTGACTTAAGGCTAGTTTATAAAAGAGTGACTTCTGCCTGGCACTCTCTGTCTCATCACTTACTCTGCGGGAAGCCAACTACCATGACATTAAGGTACTCAAGCAGCCCTACAGAGAGGTCCATGTGGTGACAAACTGAGTCCCCTTGCCACCCACCAGCCAGAGAACCGACTCTTGCCAGCAGTCATGCAAGTAAGCCATGTGGAAGCATTTCTTCCAGCCCTGGAGAATTCTTCAGATGATCATAACACCTTGTCTGCAACCTCATTAGAGACCGCACCAGACCCACGCGACTATATTGCTCCTGATTTCCCGATTCCTTCTCTGAACGTTTCTTTTAAGCTGTAGTGGATAATATACCATTTCTCATGCTTTTGTTTCTGCTCTCATATTAAAAGGATATTTGGGCTGGGCACAGTGTCTCACGCCTGTAATCCCAGCACTTTGGCAGGCTGAAGCGGGTGAATCACCTGAGGTCAAGAGTTTGAGACCAGCCTGGCCAACATGGCGAAATGCTGTCTCTATTAAAAATTCAAAAATTGGCCGGGCATGGTGGTGGATGCCTGTAATCCCAGCTACTTGGGAGGCTGAGGCAGGAAAATCACTTGAACTCAGGAAGCAGAGGTTGCGGTGAGCCAAGATCACACCACTGCACTCCAGGCTGGGTAACACAGCAAGAGTCCATTTCAAAAAAAAAAACAAAAGAAAAAAAACCTCAGCTATTTGGAGGCTTCTGTTGAATGAGATTTTCTCTGTATTACACATGCAGAAAAGTACATATTTTATCAGAATATTTTATTTCAAGAGTTAACACTTTTTTCAAAAAGTAAAAACAATATAATTACTTCCCTGAGTATAAAGAACCAATTCTACAATAAAAGACCATTACAAAATTAAGCAATTAGAGGTACATAATTCTCTGCATTCAATTATACTCTATTTCAAATTTATTCTTAAAAATTTCATGTTTTGGAACTTTAATATTTCAAAAAAACCTCAAAACAACTCATTTTGCACCTATGGTGTTAAGGTTATCAGTCTGATCTGTCTTTATCAAATTCAAGGGCAATCTTCAAAGCAGTGCTATTAAGGCCAACAGATTGCATGTTACATATGATAGAAACAATGATTCCTCTTGGGGGAACCTTGTTATTTATAGTCTCTGTATCCAGTTCTTCAGGAAGGACCAGAAGGACACTACTGGCACCCACTGCCCCTCCAGTATGTGAAGCATAATGCCGTTGCTTTCTACAAGAACCATACGTTTGTTTCTTTTCCACCACACCCCATGCCATTGCATATTTACCCTCTTTATCCCAAGACATCTCTGTGTTAGGGACTGGGGTCCACATCATAACCATTGTTTCTGGTTTGAGGTATCCAGGTAAAAGATTTTCATTTGAGTTCTTAAACAGCCCAACTTGGTAACCATAAAGCATTGCATTCCCAAATTTCAGAAGGTCACCCACTGTAGACAGAAATCCACCACCAGCCCATTTATAGGAGTTATCCACGTAAGGTGTGTTGACAAGACGTTTCTTTTTATTGTAAACATAAAATCTAAAAGGAAATAAGAAATGATCATTAAAAATTTCATAATCACTGGCTTCACACATGATGATAGAAAAATGTGTACATGACAGAGATTGTATTTCAATGTAATGATCATACATTCTCAGAAACTATAAACTAATCACTAATTTTCAGTATGATTCAGGTCCTAATGACACACAGATAACTAAGTAAGATAGTCTAATTACCTTTTGAATTAAAGCATAGAAAGTGGTTTTTTTCTATTGGTATGGCTTGTCCATGCTGAGTGTATCAAACTTTTAATACCTGCAAAAATGTATTGGTTAATATCACACATGACATATTTGCCCTGTGCATATGGAGAAAGTTATCATTTGGTAGATATTCCTTGTCCTTGGGGTTAATGCTGAATCGTGCCACAAATGAATTTTATAACCCAAACTGTAAACATCCAAAGCACTTTGGGATGTTTAGGAATAAGGTTATTTGTAAGATGACTAGATTTCTTGGGTAAAAATACCATATAAGCTGAGTGCAGCAGCCGGTGCCTGTAATCCCAGTGACTCAGGAGCCTGAGGCAGGAGGATCGCTTGAGCCCAGGAGTTTGAGTCCAGCCTGGGCAGCAAAGCAAGACCCTATCTAAAAAAAAAAATTCTAAAAAAAATACCGTATACATATCATATATAATGATGTGACATGGTAGTTTCTTGGTGCAGTGGGAAAGGCTGGAGTTAGCAAACCCTAGTTTGAATCCTTTCTTCTTTTTTCAAGATTCTTACACGTCCCCTAAAAGTACAAGTCATAATATTGGGTGAAGTAGGGTTGGCAGTTAGGAAATGAGTGGCCACAGGTATGTGTCTGAAGATTTTAAAAAAGAAAAAAAGTCTAAAGGGGATCTTAGTATGCTCTTTAGAGAACCAATGACTTGATAGGTGGTTTTCTCATTGTCTCAAAATCAACATGTCTGTCATGTTTCTTTCTCTCCGTTAAAACCTTCATTATACAACTTTTAATGACTTTCTTGCCCTAAACTCTCACATCCAATAAGATGCTAAATCCTATTTATTCAATCTCTGCTTTGTGTCTTACCCTTCTCCCTTCCTTCCATTCCTATGACAACTCTCAAATTTTAGGCCCTCATTACTTTCTGTGTCAACTCCTGATTATATTTGTAATTCCAGCCAACCAAGTAAAATTAAATCTAAAAGAAGTTACGTAATAGAAACACATTTTTTCATTGAGAAGTAAATTTCTACTTTTCTTTTGAGACAGAGTCTTAGGCTGGAATGCAGTGGTACAATCATGGCTAACTGTAGCCTCAACCTCCAGGGCTCAAGCAATCTTCCTGCCTCAGCCTCTTGAGTAGCTGGGACCACAGGTGTGTGTACCACCATACCTGGCTAAGTTTTTTTTTTTTTTTTTGTAGAGATGAAGGTCTCACTGTTGTCCAGCCTGGTCTTGAACTCCTGGCCTCAAGCAATCCACTCGCCTCTGCCTCCCAAAGTGCTGGGATTACAGGCATGAGCCACTGTGCCCAGCCAATAATCAGCTTTCTGTAACTTCTTTTTTTTGAGACAGAGTCTCACTCTGTTGACCAGGCTGGAGTTTGGTTCTCCTGCCTCAGCCTCCCCAGTAGCTGGGATTACACGTGCTGCCACCATGCCCAGCTAATTTTTTTCTGTATATTTACTTTTTATTTTTGAGACAGACTTTCACTCTTATCACCCAGGCTGGAGTGCAGTGGCGCGATCTTGGCTCACTGCAACCTCCGCTTCCCGGGTTCAAGCGATTCTCCTGCCTCAGCCTCCCGAGTAGCTGGGATTACAGTTGTGCGCCACCACATCTGGCTAACTTTTGTATTTTTAGTAGAGGTGGGGTTTTGCCATGTTGGCCAGGCTGGTCTCAAACTCCTGACCTCAGGTGATCCGCCCACCTTGGCCTCTCAAAGTGTTGGGATTACAGGCATGAGCCACCATGCCCGGCCTATTTATTGATTTTTGAGACTGAGTCTTGCTCTGGTGCCCAGGCTGGAGTGCAGCAGCACAGTCTCAGCTCACTGTTCCTGGGTTCAAGTGATTCTCCTGCCTCAGCCTCCCCAGTAGCTGGGATTACAGGCATGCACCACTATGCCCAGCTAATTTTTTTTTTTTTTTTTGTATTTTTAGTAGAGACGGGGCTTCATCATGTTGGCCAGGCTGGTTTTGAACTCCCGAACTCAGATGATCTGCCTGCCTCGGCCTCCCAAAGTGTTGGGATTATAGGCGTGAGCCACTGTTCCCGGCCGATTTTTTTTTTTTTTTTTTTTTTTGGAAACAGAGTCTTGCTCTTTCACCCAGGCTGGAGTGCAGTGGCATGATCTCGGCACACTGTGATCTCTGCCTCCCGGATTCAAGTGATTCTCCCTCAGCCTCCTGAGTAGCTGGGATTACAGGCCTTAGCCTCCTGAGTAGCTGGGATTACAGGCGCCCACCACCATGCACAGCTCATATATATATATACACAAAATATATATATATTTTGTATTTTTAGTAAAAACGGGGTTTCCCTATGTTGGCCAGGCTGGTCAGGAACTCCTGACCTCATGTAATCTGCCAGCCTCGGTTTCCCAAAGTGCTAGGATTACAGGTGTGAGCCACTGAGCCCAGCTCTGTAACTTCCTTTTCACAGTAAAGCATTTCAAACCACTTACATTAAGACTGGAAACTAGACTCCTCAGTCATTCCTCCTTTAAATATAAAAATATGGAGACTTCTAGACTTTATAATTCTAGCTTTAATAAGCAAATTCTAGATTTTAATCTCTTAGTTCCTTTTCACATAGGACAAATTAGTACATTTTTATGAAAATAATTTTATTCAGCTGAAAGATAAACTTTACCATTTCAAATTCCTAGAACATTTCTGCTTAAAAGAATACAGACACAAATTCTTGACTAAGTTACTGAGACATTTTTGTAACTAACTGATGGGATGATGCCAGATGACAAACAGCTTCTTCATACTTATTTATAAGAATCTCTAGATTCTGCACAAGAATGTTATATAACTACAGAAATCTACATCTACAAACTTAGAAACTAAAAATACTTTTTTTCAAGGGTGGGGGGACAGGGTCTCACTCTGTCACCCAGGCTGGAGTGCAGTGGTGTGATCCCAGGCTCAGGTAATCCCCCACCTCAGCCTCCTGAGTAGCTGGGACTACAGGCACACACAACCTTGCCTGACTAATTTTTGTATTTTTTGTAGAGACAGGGTTTTGCCATGTTGCTTAGGTTGGTCTCGAACTCCTGGGCTCAAGTGATCCACCTGCCTCCACCTCCCAAAGTGCTGTGATTACAGGCATGAGCCACTGCGCCCAGCCTTATTTTTAAAATGCTTCTTAAATGTCTTTAGAGACGATATTCATCACTTGGTATTTATTGTTATAAGAAGTTTGAAAACCAACATAATTTCAAATGCATGTTATAAAAACAATCCCACTTTAACATTTAGTATTAACATTTGAATTGAACATTTGAATTGAACTACCAGTAGAGAGTCTGTCAGCTAAAGGCATGAAAAAGAGCTTGATATGGAACAATTCTTAATTCTAGAAGACACTTTAGAAATAGAAGGTAAAGGCCATATCTATACTGTCAAAATACAGCCAAAGTTGAGAGAAGGTGGGGATGGTTAATGGGTACAAAAGAAACAGAAATAATTAATAAGATCCAGTATTTGAGAATACAACATGGTGATTATGGTCAATAAAAATTGTACATTTTAAAATAACTAAAAGAGTAGGATTGGATCATTTGTAACACAAAGGATAAATACTTGAGGGGATGGATAACTCATTTTACATGAGTGATTGTTTTGCATTGCATGCCTGTATCAAAACATCTCACGTACCCCATAAATATATACAGCTGCTATGTACCCATAAAAATTGAAATTAAAAATTTTAAACATTAATAAATGCAGCAAACACTCCAGAAAATATTCATTTTATTTGGTTTTCATCCCATCTAGTTATAAAATTAGAAATTTTTGTTGCAAACACTGCCAAACACATAAAAAATATGGCCAAGTTCTAATAATAAGCCGAGGCATTGACTGAGGATTCCCCTATCAACAAATTGAGTGTCTTTCAGTGGCAAGAACATTCACTGAGCTCCTTTGTGATGTTCACTTACAGAGTTATTTAGTGTACTTGCCTATACAGAGTATATTTGCTACACAGAATCAATATAGTTATGTGCCTAAACAGAAACAATGTTCCCACTGTTCCATTTAAGAAAATCCCAATTTTATTCAAGACAACAACATATCCAGTTAAAAACAATTCTCTTGCCTCTCTTACAGCTAAGTGTGATCTTGTGACTCAAATCTCAGCAAAAGAATTTAAGTGCTATTGTGAGGTGGGATTCTGGTGAGATACTTTTAAACAGGTGACAGACACCGTATGGTACTATTTTAAACACATGCATAAACACACAGAGAAGTGATAAAGAAGAGAAATATTTACTCCTGGAAACACAGTAACTCTAAAAAGCCTTAATCAGGATATTATAAACAGGTTTATGGTTATACCCAACAAGTCAGTAGACTACATAACAAAGCTGGAAACATTTTTTTCCCCTCAAAATGGTACCATAAAACAAATGAATACAAACATATATATTTATTAAGATTTACTTCAAGGTTTTATTTTTGTCTATATCTTCAAAAAGATTCCTTTTACTCCCTGAACTCCCCCAAAAAGCTGGTGCCTTTAAACTCCTTTAAAATAATTATTACAAAAAAGAATCAGAGTTGAGTTTTAGAGGCCCAAATAGATACTGTACAAATAAAATAAATAAAGCAAATAGACAAAACATTTTCGTAGGTAACAATATTTCCTTCTTTTAGTACCCTATTTTATTTCAGCAGCCCATTTTATCCAACTAAAATGAATCAACTACCCTTTAGAACCATTGAGAACTACCAAAAATTAAAACAAGATAAAACAAAAAAACCAAACCAAAAGCATCTCAGAGCTGATAGGGACCCTTAACACTAGAGATAGAAACCCATTGCCTTTTTTCAAAGAATAGAAAATAAAATGAGCTAGGCTCACGCCTGTAATCCCAACACTTTGGGAGGCTGAGGAGGGAGGATGATTTGAGGTCAGGAGATCAGCCTGGGAAACACAGCAAGATCTCATCTCTACAAAAAAATTTAAAAATCAGCCAGGTGTGGTGGCACACATCTGTAGTTCCAGCTACTTGGAAGGCTGATACAGGAGGATCACTTGAGCCAGGGAGTTCAAGGCTGCAGTGAGGTATGATTATGCCACTGCATTCCTGCCTAGGCAACAGAGTGAGATCTTGTCTCAAAAAAAAAAAAAAAAAAAAAATGAAATTAACTCACCATCATATGGCATATTTTGATTTTTGCGTAAGTCACAAGTTAATTACTCATCAAGAAAACGGGAAATAATAGCTGCTCTGCAGTCTGCACATTCACAGAGACTTAATTTCTAGCTTAGAAAAGAGGCTCAATGAGTGGAAATAATGTCCTTCTCCCCCTTATACACAGAGCTAGACATCCATTTTCAAATTTTCAAATGTCTAGCTCTAAATCATAGTAAGATCATACATCTATGCCATCTTTACTAGAGAATCTTTTTTTAGATTCAACTGACAACTTCTGGTATTTGTCTTTTGTTTTTGAGATAGGGTCTCATTCCATCATCAGGTTAGAGTGCAGTGGCATGATCACAGCTCACTGCAGCATCAACTTCCTGGGCTCAGGTGATCCTCCCCGCTCAGCCTCCAAGTAGCTGGAACTACAGGCACATGCCACCATGCCCAGCTAATTTTTTTGTATTGTCTGACAGGGTTTCACCATGTTGCCCAGGCTGGTCTTGAACACCTAGGCTCAAGCAATCCACCCCTCTCGGCCTCCCAATGGTATTTATCATTTTTCTTGTGCTTTCCAGTAAAATATAATGCTAGATCCAAAAATAATAAACACAAAGAGTCTGAAGTAGTTGAGAACCACAGCCATTTAAAAAATTAAAATTCATTGCTTGTTGCTAACCTAATTTATTTTGGGTCCCCAAGAAATCTCTTTTAGGCCATAAACTGATTTGCAATGCATATTTAATCCTTTTAAATAAGCTGATAATTAAACAATTATAATTTAAATACAACAGAAGACTGAACAAAACTAGTATGTAGATAGGAACATAAAGCTAAAAAATTTTCCAAAAAAAGCCACCATTTCATCTATTTCTTTATAAAGTACAATTAAACCATTTGTAAAGCATGTACTAATGGAAATATGCAAGGTAAAAGTAATGGTTGATTTGTTAAATGTGCTACCTTTCTAACAAATCAAATAATAAAATGGAAAATAAAATATCATAACTGTAAAATTCCTATTAGTAATTAAGCTTCAAAATTCTCTCCCAAAGCCCCTTTCACAAATTACTAGCAAAAATTATAATAAAATTTTAGTTTGACATATTCCACTGAATGGCTTTCAAACTTTTTTTTTAACCTCAACCCACAGTGAGGAATATATTTCTCCTTTTGACTGAATGAAAACACACACACACACACACACACACATCACACACACATCACACCCTTCTAAAACAGAAGTTTTATGGAGCAACACAGTGGCCAGTGGCATAGATGGCTGGTTGTTCACAAAATTGACTCTTCTCTTCTTCCTTAGTAATAAAGTAAAGCAAGGCACATGCCTGCTCAGCTACAAATTACATTTCTCAGCCTCCCTTGTCGCAAAGTGTGACCATACAGCTAAGTTTTTGCCAACAGAAGGTGGACAGAAATGAAGTGTGACACTTGCAAGTCTGGACCTTAAGGCCCTGAGTACATGCTCCATACCCTTTCTCTTTTCAGGAGGCTGGGGCACCTGCAGGGCTGTGACTGAGCTTCAGGTGTACAGACAGGGACACCACTGTGGAGAGAGGAGCAGTAAGATGGATGAATCTGGCCTCTTAAAGGTTCGTGGGGAACCAATCAGAACGGCTCACCTCAGGAATGCTGCAAGAGGGAATTAAACTTTTATTTTCCTCACGCCACTGCATTTTGGTGCCCCTTTAATGCAGCAGCCTAACCTTTATCCCAAAGCTTATATTTACCTTTACTACCTGCAATGTACTTTATCATATTCTATTTTGTTCCATTAAAAAAAAGAAATCCTGGTACTCAACCCACTAAACTGATTTTCCAACTCAATAATTGGACATACAAACCTACAGTTTGAAAACCACTATGGTAGGAAGAGAGAGGAGTAAACAGATAAAAATCAGTAAAGAATACAAATACTTAAAAAACTGAATTAATTCTGACCACAAATAATCAAGATATAACTCAACTGGCCATTTTATAAACTTCTGACTCACCCTCCTAACATCTGACACAACTGCCCTTTCATAAGTATTCTTTGTTCTTTCTGAATTAAAGTATTTTTGAAAAGTTACCAAGTATTTGCTTTCCAAATACTTTTTCCTCTAATAATAAACCCCAAATTACTTTAAAAGGTCAAATAAATCTTTATCGCATTTGCTAATACTGTGTCTCAAATTTTTCTCTACAAAATAAGCTCAAATGTTTATAATTTTTAAATTCGATACTTCCATGTGTGTTTTTTGAAGTATACCAGTTCAGACAAGAAATCTGTATTTGGTTCACATTATTTTAATCCTGTCTCATATCAATTGAACATGTAAATTTTTTAGCACTTTCATATAGTCTTGTGCTTGTTTTATTTAATTAACTAAGTAATTAATTAATGTTTAGAGACAGGATCTTGGCTTTGTCACCCAGGCTGGAGAGCAGGGTATAATCATAGCTCACTGCAGCCTGAAACTCCAGGGCTCAAGTGATCCTCTCCTCCTGATTAACTAGGACCACAGGTGTGCGCTACTATGCCTGCCTAATTTTTTAAAGAATTTTTGTAGGGACGGGGTCTCACTCTTTTGCCAAGGCTGGCCTCAAACTCCTGGCCTCAAATGATCCTCCTGCCTTGGCCTCTCAAAGTGCTGGGATTACAGGCATGAGCCACACAGCACCTGGCCAGAGTTATTTTAGATTATGTAAATTAGCAGTTAAAACTCTAAGTCATAGAAAATGTCTCCATAAGAGAAAGCATAAATTAAAATATAAAATTTGTAAAGGCTAAAAAGCTGACTAAACCCTTTCCTATTATAGTGGTAAATGAATCAAATATGAAATTATATAAAATCATAGCATTTTTCACTCCTAAGGGTAAAAATTCTAGTTAACTTGTCAAAATCTGTTCTAAAGCCTCTCCATAAAATATTAAAAGTCTGCTTAAGCAATTTGCCTAGAATTTTGTTTGAACACCCAATTCAAATTTACATAAGTAACTTCAACTTGATATTTTATATTTAAAAGCTGTAGAAGAGAGAAAATGTGGTTTAAATGTTTTAAATCTTAAAACTTATTAAAAAGTACCTAAGGATGCCTCATTGTAAAATAGTGTTTATACCCAGATAGTTTTTAAGTGTTCAATTATTTTAGATATTACTTTGTATTTTTATAATATATCAAAAAAAAATTTTTTTTAATGGGGTCTTGCTCTCTTGCCCAGGCTGGAGTGCAGTGGTACAGTCACAGCTCAGTGGAGCCTCGACTTCCCAGGCTCAAGTGATCCTCCCAACTCAGCCTCCCAAGTAGTCAGGACTACAGGTACACTACCATACCTGGCTAATTTTTTTTGTACTTTTGGTAGAGACAGGGTTTTACCATGTTACCCAGGCTGGTCTTGAACTCCTGAGCTCAGACGATCCACCTGCTTCAGCCTCCCAAAGTGCTGGGATTACAGGTGTGAGCCACCTTGCCCCGCCCCCAAAATCTTAATTACTTTTATTAATGGCATGTAGCAGAGGTCTGCATAATCCAAGTAAGAGCATTTTAATGTTTACTATCAACACACACAAAATAAAGCAAAAAATCATTAAATTAAATATATACAAATATACATAAAAAAGAACAAAATCATGTCCTTTGCAGCAACATAAATGTAGCTAGAGGCCATTATCCTAAGTGAATTAATGTAGAAACAGAAAATCAAATACCACATGTTCTCACTTGTAAGTAGGAGCTAAACACTGGGTACACATGAACATAAAGATGGAAACAAGAGACACCAAGGACTCAAAAAAGGGGGATGCAGGGAGGAGGGCAAGGGTTGAAAAACTACCTATTAGGTACTAAGCTCATTATTTGGGTGACAGGTTCAATTTAAGTCCAAACCTCAGTATTATATAATATATCCATGTAACAAACCTGCACATGTACACCCTGAATCTAAAATAATAATTACAAAAAGAAATTAGGGGATTACCATGTTAGCTACATATCTAAAGGGCAGTGTGGCCTCACTGATAACTATGTTACATAATCATCATATTCCTTTTTTTTGTTGGTGGGGGGCGACAGAGTCTTGCTCTGTTACTCAGACTAGAGTGTAGTGAGGCGACCTCGGCTCACTACAACCTCCACCTTCTGGGCTCAAACAATCCTCCCACCTCAGCCTCCCGAGTAACTAGGACTACAGGCATGCACCACCATGCCTGGCTAATTTTTGTATTTTTTGTGGAGACGGGGTCTCACTATGTTGCCCCAGCTAGTCTCAAACTCTTGGGCTCAAGCAATCCTCCTGCCTTGGCCTCCCAAAGTGCTGGGATTACAGGGGTGAACCACTGTGCCTAGTCATAACATGTATTCTTTTTGAAAGAAAATGTATGTACTTAATTGAATTATTTGCTAGATGTTGGTCTGTAAGCTCCTGGAGGGCAGGAGCTATGTCAGGTTAGCTCTACTATGTGGTACAGTATGTGGCATGTAGTATTTGCTTAATAAATATTTACAAATGTAAGGCAAAACAAAACAAAAAATACACATATAGGTAAGCAATCTAATAACCTTTTACTATTACAGTTTTAATATTTCATATACTATTTTAAAAGCAACATATTAAATAATGACAGTGACAGATTATAACTCACTGACTAAAATAAATCCATGAGTGCATACTGGTATGAATAAATAAATAAGAGAGAAGGGAAAGCACTTTTTTTTCTGAGATGGACTCTCACTTTGTCGCCCAGGCTGGAGTGCAGTGGCATGATCTTGGCTCACTGCAACCTCTGCCTCCTGGGTTCAAGAGATTCTCCTGCCTCAGACTCCCGAGTAGCTGAGATTACAGGTGCATGCCACCATGCCCGGCTGATTTTTTGTATTTTCAGTACAGACGGGGTTTTGCCATGTTGGCCAGGCTGGTCTCAAACTCTGTCTCATGTGATCCGCCCACCTCAGCCTCCCAAAGTGATGGGATTACAGGCGTGAGCCACCAGCCCAGCCCGAACCTTCTTATAATAGAATGCCAACTGATAAATATAGAATGAATGATGGAATTAGAAAATCACCATTTGACAACCATCACTGTAATAACTGATTCAGTCATGAATCATTGATAGATGCTAAAACTAGTAAAAAGTTTGATGAAAAACAGGATTTTTACATCATCTCAAATTATCTCCTCCAAATATACTTGTTAATTATAAAGTAAAAATAGTAACTTTACAATAACCTGACAGGCACCACCTTAAAAAGTGATTAAAATACCATCAGCAATAATGGAACAAACTGATGTCAAGTGACTTCTGATAGATATGACAAGTAAATGCAATGTGAGATCATGGATTAGATCCTAGACCAGAAAAAAAAGTTTTTCTGCTCTTTTGCTATAAAGGACATTATTGGAACAACTGGCAAAATTTGAGTAAGGTCTGTAGATTTGATAAAAGCATTGTATCTATGTTAATTTCCCAAATGTCCTTGTTTTTTTTTTCCCCCTTTTTTGAGATGGAGTCTCGCTCTTTCGCCCAGCCTGAAGTGCAGTGGCACGATCTTGGCTTACTGCAATCTCCACCTCCTGGGTTCAAGCAATTCTCCTCCCTCAGCCTCCCATGTAGCTGGGATTATAGACGCCTGCCACCACGCCCGGCTAATTTTTGCATTTTTAGTAGAGAGAGGGTTGATTTCATCATATTGGCCAGGCTGGTCTCGAACTCCTGACCTCAGGTGATCCACCCACCTTGGCCTTCCAAAGTGTTAGGATTACAGGCGTGAGCCACCGCGCCCGGCCCTGAATGTCCTTGTTTTTAGAAAATACACATTTAAATATTTTTAGGTAAAGGGGTATCATGTCTACAACTTATTTCCAAATGGTTCAGAAACAAACACATATGTAGACAGAAATGCAAATGCGGTAAACTAACATTAAGGGAATCTGAGTAAAGGGGATATGTGAATCCTTTGTACTACTCTTACAACTTTTCTGTAAGTATAAAATTATTTCAAAACAGTATGAAAACAATTAACAACTAATAACACGTAAACAAAGCATTAGTTAAAACCTAAAAAAGGAATGGTTAAAGAGCAAATTACAGATGCTCACGGTAGGTGCAATTTTGGTTTAGTTATTCATGTTTGAATTATTAATATTATTGCTGTCTTTCATCAAAGGGTCTTGGTGTACTTTATAAACATGTTTTACTGCCTTCACTTTACAGATGAGAAAACAGACATGTAGAAAAGCTCCCAAAATGTGGCAAGCTGATTTTGGAATGGAAACAAAGAAAATTTGACTTTTAATTAATAACATAGTGTTAAGATGCGATATAGCTAGACACAGCAGAAGGTATTCATTTACCTTGCTCTATTGTAAATCACTGGCTCGTTTTCTTCCTGCACAGTTGTCAGCATATCCAAGTCATGGAATATTTTCTGCATATAGTCCAAATATTTACATCCTGAAGCTCTCTCTACTATGGCTGCCAGTAGGGTATAGCCAAAAGTTGAATACAAAAACTGACTACCTTGAGACATCATTGTGAGGAGGAAAAAAATAAAATGCTTGATTATTATTCAAAAATATATAAAATATATTCCCACTGAAAATTGGCATACCTTTAAAACTGGAATATTTTACTTCAGCATTCAGAAAAAGAACACAGGCAATATATCAACAAATTGAGTTAACTTTGCAACTGTCCTTATTCCAAGTCCTTAACACAAGAATAAAATTATGATCAGCATACTTAACATTTCACATAAATCTGCTCCTTTTTCTGATAATAAAGTAAGCAAATAAATCCTACCTCAAAACAAAACAAAAATATTTCAAAGTGACAACAAAACAGGAAGAGAAAGAAAAGAAAAGCAAATTTGATTTCTTGAGTCAACTTTGTTCTTAATCTACCTCTACTCATTGTTTAGGGCATAAATGGGCAAACACGTTCTTATTTTAATAAAATATATGGGTCAGGAGCGGTGGCTCACTCCTGTATCCTAGCACTTTGGGAGGCCAAGAGGGGAGGATCACCTGAGGTCAGGAGTTCGAGACCAGCCTGGCCAACATGGTGAAACCCTGTCTCTACTAAAATACAAAAATTAGCCAGATGTGGTGGCCGGCACCCGTAATCCCAGCTATTCAGGAGGCTGAAGAAGGAAAATCACTTAAACCCAGGAGGCGGAGCTTGCAGTGAGCTGAGATCACGCCACTGCACTCCAGCCTGGGCGACAGGGCCAGACTCCATCTCAAAATAAATAAATAAAATAAAATAAAATAAAATAAAATATATGTAGGCACACAAACTTTGTTTCAAATACATATTTAAATTTAAATATATATTCAAATATATATAGTATTTCAAATAAATAACTTTATATCATTTTGGGTTCTGGACAAACAAACTGGTTTGAGACACGGTCTTGCTCTTGCTGTTGCCCAAGCTAGAGTAAAGTGGCATGATCACAACTCACTGCAACCTTGAACTCCTGGGCTCAGGGATCCTCCCGCCTCAGCCTCCTGAGTAGCTGGGACTACTTACACATGCAGGCCACTGAACCTGGCTAATTAAAAAAATTTTTTGGAGAAACAGGGCCTTGCTTTGTTGCCCAGACTGGTCTTAAACTCCTGGGCTCAAGCGATCCTCCCACCTTTGCCTCCCTAAGTGCTGGGATTATAGGCGTGAGCCAACTATGCCCAGCATGGAACTTTAAGAAAAAATCCATAATTATATTTTATTTGCTCTTATTAGTCATATCTATATAATATCTATTCAACTAAAAGCTTTTAAAATGAAAACAGAATATAAGTATATAAAACTATGGTAAATTTAGATATTAAGTAGCTTCAATAGGCACCAAATCAAAAAATAAAACAAAGATAATTATTTGTATAGAGCAGCTTTTTGGGAAAAAATTATTGATGAACACTCATTTCTTTAAGAAATAAAGGCACAAAATAAGTTGTGCAATTTAAATTCTAACTAAATACTAAAATACCAGCAATACCTTATCATGTCTACTTTGGTCCAGGTTGTATTTAGAGAACTATTATTCCAACATTTCTCCAGAAGTTTGCATGAACATCTTGATACTGAGAATCCTCTAAATGACTGGGTAGTCCCCAATGAGGTAAAATTTAAACAACGAGCTGCCTGGATGCTAGGCTTTGTTAGAAACTACAGACAAAAACGCAAGCACCAGACTAGTCCATATCACAATCATCAACCTCAATGAATGCACTCTGGATGGTATCATTTTGGATTTCCTGAAAATTAACATTTCAGTAATGATGATTTTGTTAAGAGAAGGGATTAACACTCACCAGGTTTAAAGAACAAAGGATCATTTTTAAATAATCTTAGGGATTCAATTGAATTTTCAAACTTTTCTCTCAAATATAATTCGCCTTGTTCAAAATCATTCTTTTTCTTGCCAGGTTTTGAATTCCGGCATTTGGCTTCATTCTCCTGCTCTGTTTTAAATTTAGTAAAATCATTCTTTTCATTACTTTTGCCTTCTTTTTCTTGCTCAAATGCAACATTCTCTTTCATCATCTTCAAGGCTTTATAAGCTTTCTCTTCTTTCACCTTTTTTATGTCCTTTTCATAATGACGAATTCCACTTAAATGGGATATCAGTAATCTTGTTGTGACAGAAACCTAATTGTAAAAACAAGAAAATTCAATTACAATATTAACCTGAAAAATAGAAAGTTAGTTGCCTTGGAATAATGTCTCAGTAATATTTTCCATTTAGAACTGCTGCTGGGAAAATGTCATGTACAAATCCTTAGCCTCAAATTTCAGAAAAATACCTATCTGATTATCATCTGGATTAAGAAAAACTAATACATGAACAATAACTAAAAACAAGCCAAAGAATCCTATGAAACATTTTAAATATAAATTCCAGCATAAACCATTTAACATGCCATTAGTAAAATGAACTGTGAGTTTCACTACCTTTTCACCTTCATATTCTTTTTCCGGGAATTCGGGAACATAATGTTGTACTGGAATATCAAGATCCAGTTTCCCTGCTTCCCACAATTTGGCAAGAGCAACCATGGTGAGACTTTTGCTGATGCTGGCAATTCGCATAACTGTCTCTGGCTTACATGGTACACGGTTCTCAACATCAGCATAACCTAAACCTTTGGGGGAAAAAAGCAAAAAGTTGCTATTAACAGGCTTCATGGTCAAACAAGTCTTCAAAAACTGAAATAATACGATCTTTAAACATGCTGTGTTTATCTAAAAGAAAAGATACTCCACTTTTATAAGTTACTTAACACTGGACATCTAAAGGATTAAAATCTTAGTATACCGGTAAGCCTAACAATTTAACCTTATAACTAAAGTGAAATTGTACCCTGTTTGCAATAGCAATTTTCTATGACTTAGATACAAATTTTTCTTAGCGTATCTAAACAACTGAGTTATTCCACATTTTAAATAAAGTATTCTTTAAAGAAAACATCATTATTCTTCTTCAGATTATATTTATTTTTGACTTTTGAGTAAATTTCCACTGAATTCCTTGAAATAGCCACTCAATAAAAGTAAGTGTGGGCCAGGCGCGGTGACTCATGTCTATAATCTGAGCACTTTGGGTGGCCGAGGTGAGCAGATCACCTGAGATTGGGAGTTCAAGACTAGCCTGGCCAACATGGTAAAACCCCGTCTCTACAAAAAATACAAAAATTGGCGTGAGCTTGTAATCCCAGCTACTAGGGAGACTGAGGCAGGAGAATCGCTTGAACCTGGGAGGCAGAGGTTGCGGTGAGCTGAGAACACACCACTGCACTCCAGCCAGGGCGACAAAGTGAAACTCTGTCTCAAAAATGTGAAAAGATGTCCTGCAAACCAAATCTAGCTAACCATCAATTTAATTTGACTGCAAACCAGAAGAAAAATTATGTACTAACTTAAAGCTTTTTCTAGAAAAAATTTTAAATTTGGCTTCCATGTTCTCACAGGCTGAAAGTGTGTAAATCTAACTAAGAAAGAGAAAGTGCCTGTAATCCCAGCACTTTGGGAGGCGGAGACAGGTGGATTACTTGAGCTCAGGAGTTCAAGACTAGCCTGAGCAACATGGCAGAAACCACATCTCTACAAAATATACAAAAAAAGAAAGAAAGAAAGAAAGAAAGAAAGAAAAAAGCCTGGCGTGATGGAGTGCACCTGTAGGCTCAGCTACTCGGGAGGCTGAGGTGGGAGAATCATCTGAGCCCAGGAGTTTGAGACTGCAGTGAGCCAAGATCACACCACTGCACGCCAGCCTGGGGAACACAGTAAGAGACCCTGTCCAAAAAATAAATAAATAAATAAATAAATAAATAAAAGAGAACCGAGATCTGAAAAGAAATAAAAGGAATACAATGACTATAAATTTGTATAATCTTAAATATCTAAAAAAATTTGCATAAAGTCCATAAAGCTGACATTTATATAATTTTTGATTACAAGATTTATCATAAATTAGGTATAATGATTAGACTATACTTATACTTGAAGGAAGAATCATTTTCCTTTTTAAAAAAGTTTTAAGCTGGGCACGGTGGCTCACACCTGTAATCCCAGCACTTTGGGATGCCAGGGCGGGCGGATCACCTGAGGTCGGGAGTTCGAGATCAGCCTGACCAACATGGAGAAACCCTGTCTCTACTTAAAATACAAAAATTAGCCAGGCATGGTGGTGCGTGTCTGTAATCCCAGCTACTCGGGAGGATGAGGCAGGAGAATCACTTGAACCTGGGAGGTGGAGGTTGCGGTGAGCTGAGATCGCACCATTGCACTCCAGTCTGGGCAACAAGAGTGAAACTCCAAAAAAAAAGTAATAATAATAAATAAATAAATAAAAAATTTTTTTTATAGAGACACAGGTGTCGCTATGGTGCCTGAGCTGGTCTCAAATTTCTGGCCTTCAGCGATCCTTCCCTAAGTGCTGGGATTACAGGCGTACGCCACCTCAATTCGCCCATTTTTCTTCAAATTCAAACCCCTACTGCGCCCATCAACTTCCTGCCTTTAAATGGCATATGAAACATTTTTTTTTTCTTTTTTTTGAGACAGAGTCTCGCTGTTGCCCAGGCTGGAGTGCAGTGACACGATCTCGGCTCACTGCAAACCTCCACCTCCCGAGTTCAAGCGATTCTCGTGCCCTGGCCTCCCGAGTAGCTGAGATTACAGGCACGCACTAGCATGCCTGGCTAATTTTTTGTGTTTTTAGTAGAGATGGGGTTTTGCCACGTTGTCCAGGCTGGTCTCGAACTCCTAAGCTCAGGCAACCCACCTGCCTCTGCCTCTCAAAGTGCTAGGATTACAGGCGTGAGCCACTGCACCCGGCCTGAAACATCATTTTCTAAAAGTGGGACTCCTAGAAACCTAGGATGACCAATTAGATCAATTTCTGTGCAACAGAGAAGTTATGAAAAATAATGCCTTGATAAAAGTATCATAAAATGAATAGAAATCCCTCTCCCTAAGTTTCTTGCCTTCTGTTTGAAAAAAAATAGTTGATACCTCTGCCTGGTTAAAAAGCCTAATAAAGTAGACTGAAAAGTCATTAAAGACAAGGAATAGTGGTATAACCCCAGTACTTAGTACTTTGCTTTCTACGGAAGAGAGGCCTCAAGAAATTGTTAACTTAATTAAAAAAGAAAACTTCACAAATTCTGAGTTTTATCTACCCATAAGTGTTACCTACAAGTACTTAGTTAATGGATTGTTCTACACAGTAGTTACCCCTTCTCTGTGGTTTCGCTTTCCTCGGTTTCAGTTATCCATGGTCCGAAAGTATTAAATGGAAAATTCCAGAAATAATTCGTAAGCTTTAAATTGCATGCCACTCAGAGTATTGTTGTGATTGTTCTATTTTATTATTGTTGTTAATCTCTTACTATGCCTGATTTATAAATTAAACTTTATCATAGGTATGTATATATAAGACAAAATATAGTATACACAGGGTTCAATACCATCCACGTTTTCAGGCATCCACTGAGGGTCTTGGAATATATCCCGAGGATAAGGAGGGACTACTGTATACAACTTTCAGACCAATAAATCCAGTCCTAAGAGAAAAGTGGGAGTGGGTAGCCATCTTCATGATTCCCATTTATTAGTCACATTTTAAACCTTACTGTGATTTAAAAACACCTGATTCTTTATTATGTTAGATGTTTTGTCTACAATATGCATCGTTTTATGTAAATGCAACAGCATTTCATGGGATCCACTCTAACCAGTAAAACAATATTTTATTTACCAACTGGCACAGAACAAAACAACAATTTTCTGAACCCACCTTCTGACCAGACTTCTTTTCCATCTACAGAAACTCCAATCACTATGCCCGGTGCGCCCACCTCATCCTAAGACCGAAGGGGAAAGAACCGACAGTTACGAGCCTGCTGAAAAAGCCCAGCGCTCTCCTCGGGGACCTTCCAAGGCCCCGCCCCCTGAGCCTGGGCCCCGCCCCCTCCACCTGCGCCCCGCCCACCTCGTCCCAGGCCATGCTCACTCACTAACAGCAAGGGATGTGTCTGTCCGCCCCCTAGGGGGAAGGGGCGGTCCCCGAAACAGGCGGTGACCTCCGCCCAGATTTGGGGAACCCCCAAGAGCGTCTGACCACGGCTCGGCGGTAGGGAAATGGGAAGTCTTTCTCGGAAGCCGATCGCGGGCATCCCGCCGCCCCGGGTGGGGTCCACTCAGCCCCCGACAGCACTGCCGAGAGGGGTGGATCCCCGGCCCCCTACGCCCCCCGCCCCAGTGGCCGCACCTTGATCCTGTGCAGCAGGTCGCGGCTGCTCTCGATGGCTCTGGCGAAGCACCTGGAGCGGGGCGGCGCCGGGGTCTGCGGACACCACGGGGCGAGGGACTGCTCCTGTGGCGGCTCGGCCAGAGGCGACGCCTCAGGGTCGGGGGCCGCGGGGGACTGCGCCGGGGCCGCGCCCCTCAGCCCACCCGCCAGCTTCACCCCGAGCGCCAGCCCCAGCCCCAGCCCGAGGCCCCCGACCCAGCCGTGGCCGAGCGGCGGCAGCCCGGCACGCTGATGGACCCCGCGTCGTCCGCAGCTTGAGGCCAAGCTCCCGGGGGCGGCAGCCCGGGCAGTCACTGCTGACAGGAGCCGGTACATGGCGTCTCCGCACAGCCGGCCGCCACCGAACTCACGCAGACCCGGCCGGCCGCGGCGCGGGGCGGAGGGAAGGACAGGGGGCGGGACGGGGGCGGGGACCGCGGTCAGACCCTAGCAGTCGACGCCTGACGACCCGAGCGCCGATCGCATCGAGCCCTTCCTCCTTTCCCTTTTCTTGTCTCTTCCTTGTTTTTCCTTTCTGTCTCTCTTTCCTTTTTTTTCCTTTGCTTACCCTCAGATCAAGCGTCACCTCCAAGAAGCCTTCCTAGTTCCCGTCCCATGGGAGTTCTCGCCCTTACCATCTTGCCCCTCAGTGTGCACACTTCTTTAACAACAGTTAACACTTTGTATCATTTAACTACTTGTCAGATTCCTTACCAGACTGGGACTTCTTTGGGGAGCCTAGACTTAGTTTTGGATCCTCAGATTCTGGAACAGCGCAGGGCACACAGTAGACGCTCAGCAGGCATCTCCTTTCCCTTTAGAGATGCCTTTCTCCTTTCCTTTCCCTTTCTCCTTTCCTCCTTTAGAACGCGCTTCTTTTCTCTCTCTTGCCATCTCCCTTATGTCTCATTTCAATTCACCCATTTCCCTAAAGATGTTTTAAAATCTATTGCTTCTAGAATTCTAGCTCCACACCGTACCAAAGACATGAAGTTACATCCAGACCTTATATTACCTTTCTTTTGCTATAAAAGATAAAGTGTTTTTTAAAAATTTCGTGCTTGAAAAATTTTAATCCAAAAGTAACTCTTGTAATTTACAATTACCTATGATTTCTCAGCATCTGTAAATGATCAGACATTCTTGTGAAATAAGAAACCTAATCTCAAATTGCTACAAAATGTAAAATGTGTATAAAATCCTAGTTTAACATGTAATGAAATTGATATGTTAATTTGAAGTTACTTAAACATTTATCGGTTTTGCAATTTTTATATTTTGGGACACACACACACACACACACACACACGATCTTTGAAAGCTTGTAGGCTTTAGACCTTCAGCACTGGGGCAATATGCCCCATATACAAAATGGCCCTGTCTTTTCTTGCAGGTGGAATAAAGAAGAGAGCTCACAGACTTGAACTGACAAGCCATCAGCAGAAACATATTGAAGTAATAAACTTACTGAGTAAACATATACAAACCTCAAAATAAATATATTGAGGTAATAATTATTTAATAGGAGGAAAAGGCAATAATGGTATCCACACCTACCAAGAAAATAGTGGGGCTAAATAAGTAAAGCTTCTGGGGCTACTCACAAAACCCAAGACTCCAAGAGACCAGAATATCCTAGGACCCAGAGCGTTTGACACTGAAACTGCAGTTATAGTGGACAGATGTACTCTATTAAGATAGTACTGGAGGTTCCCACGGTGGGGGTCACCACTACTCCAAGCACATGAGAGAAAAAATATAAAGAGAAAAATGTAAAAGACGCAGTCAGTGGTGGTTATGAGTGCCCAATTTTATTTAAACTGTACACAATTTTTCTTTAAACTGTACATATGTTACTGAAACACCAAGGGTTTAGCCTAGATCCCATTGCTCACCACACAGAAAGCCAGTCACCGAGACAATGAGTATTGCCAGGGGAAAACAAAGCTTTTTCAGGTGCTGCAGCCAGGGAAACGGGAGTTCAGTCTCAAGTCCATTTCCTCAGCTAACTAAAATTAGGGGTTTATACAGCAAGGAAGAAATGTAACTATGTGTGGGGAAACAGGAAATAGGGAGGGATAAGGAAGAAGAATTGTTCAACAGGAAGCAGGTGGTTGGTTAGGCCAGGGGTCCCAACCCCTGGGCCATGGACTAGTTAGGAACTGGGCCACACAGCAGGAGGTGAGTGGCAGGTGAGGGAGCATTACTGCCTGAGCTCCACCTCCTGTCAGATCAGTCGCGACCTTAGATGCTCATAGGAGCTCGAACCCTATTGTGAACTGCGCATGTGAGGGATCTAGGTTGCGTGCTCCTTATGATAATCTAACTAATGCCTGATGATCTGAGGTGGAACAGTTTCATCCTGAAACCATACCCATCAGCCCCAACCCCACGCCCCATGGAAAAATTTTCTTCTGTGAAACTGGTCCCTGGTGCCAAAAAAGCTGGGAACCGCTGGGTTAGGCAATCATGACAGGTGAGGGATCTGGTGTCTCATTGTCCAAATGTGGTGATCTGGTAAGTTTCAGTTTCTTGATACTATCTGGGAGACCTGATGGTTGGTTTCCTCCAAAAGGAACTCAGATAAGACAAATGTAAGTTTCTCAAGTTTTAAGATTGGGCAGGTCAATTTCTCTGTTTATTCAAAATAAACCACAAACATATTCTATGGGACAACTGGGCTGGTTTCACATATGTGTTTTTTGCACTCTTCTGTACCTCTCCTTGGATAAAAAATAAAAAAAGAAACAGAGCCCTGTGTTTGCCATGTACAGGGCAAAAGCCAATGTCCTGGTGGAGTTCCAGTCTAGAAGCAGGTACAGAGAGGCCATTTGAAGTATGGCTTCTGGGAAGTGTTAGCCTAAAAGGAAGAGGCTGAGGCACAAAATATAATTTAAAGAGTTTACTTTAGACAAAGTGAGGACAGCTGCCCTGAAGACTCAGATCCAAGGAAACTTGGAATGAGCTCCCCATTAGGCGGAGCTCCCCCTGTCCTCCTTTGCCTTTAAAGGCAAAAAAAGGGGGACAGGGAATGGGCTGATACAAAGTTGTTTGTCAGGGATCCCCATTGGTTTACAGAAATAACAATGATTGGCTATATACATTGTTAAGCAACAGGGTATGGGTTCTAGCATCTGTTGCCCCATTATTAGGTTAATTTATAACTACTCGTGGCAACAGCAAGCAGTTTCAAGAGATGAATACATAGCTTATTGTGGGGGTAGGACATGAATGCCATCTCTTTTTTTTTTTTTTTTTTTTTGAGATAAGGTCTCACTCTGTTGCCCTGGCTGGAGTGCAGTGGCATGATCATGGCTCATTGCAGCCCCAACCTCCCAGGCTCAGGTGATCCTTCCACCTTAGCCTCTTGAGTAGCTAGGACCACAGGCATGCACCACCACACCTGGCTAATTTTTATATTTTTTTTAGAGATGGGCTTTCGCCATGTTGCCCAGGTTGATCTCAAACTCCTGGGCTTAAGCGATCCTCCCACCTCGACCTCCCAAAGTGCTGAGATTACAGGTGTGAGCCACAATACCCAGCCACCATCTCATTTTAATGTCCCCCTGGGCCTGATAATTTGAAAGGACTTGGATTCTTCACATAAAAGTTATTTTCTTTTCTCAGAAGGTAACAGAAAATAAATGTTCTCCAGCAAGCTGGGTGCCTAGGAGGCAACCTGACCAAACAGCCTGCAGACTTGTTGGCAGGATCTTTACTACAACTCTAGGGCAGGAGCCCAGAGCCCCAGCGTTTGAGCTGGCTTTGGGGTGGGAGCCGCAGAGACCAGATAGAAGAAAGGTAAACAGGCCCGGCGCGGTGGCTCACTCCTATAATCCCAGCACTTTTGGAGGCTGAGGCAGGTGGATCACGAGGTCAAGAGATCAAGACCAGCCTGGCCAACATGGTGAAACCCTGTCTCTACTAAAAATACAAAACTTAGCTGGGCATGGTGGCACATACTTGTAGTCCCAGCTACTTGGGAGGCTGAGGCAGGAGAATCACTGGAACCCGGGAGGTGGAGGTTGCAGTGAGCTGAGATCGCGCCATTGCACTCCAGCCTAGATGACAGAGCGAGACTTTATCTCAAAAAAAAAAAAGGTAAATGACTACACGTGGAGAAGAATGGCAAGAGAGAAAAAAAGTGAGGAAAAGGGAGAAGGAAAGAAACTTTCCACTAAAAATAAATCTACAAACCAAGTTTCCAAAACATATTTTTAAAAGTTTTCTAAAAATCACTGACAATAAAATCAACCACCAAATTGTGAAATCACTCCAAACAAAATAAAATCAGTAGAAGGATATACAGGAAAAAAGGAAAAAGAGAGGCCTTTCCCTGGCTAAGAAAAAGATGGGTGACAGAAAATAAAACAAATATATGTATTTTAAAACAAATATATATATTTTAAATATATATTTTATATATATTTAAATATATAAACAAGTATATACAAAATATTTTATATATATTTGTGTATTTATATATTTTATATATTTGTTGAAAATATATATAAAAGATAAATATAATATCTACACAACAAAAAAGGAATTACAAAACAAAATAGGAATAAATGAAGCAAAACCATATAAATATGAAAAAGCACTTATCAGAAATTGGGGAAATAAAAGATCATGAGAGAACTTTAAGATCATCTCTTCTGAAGTTGGAGCTACAGTTTTGATGGACTGCTGTAACTGTGTCCAAAGCTTGTACTGCTCACCACACAACAGCCAATCAGTCAAGAGACAGGCATTGGAGCAGGAAAGATGACTTTATTTTGTGGAGCCAGCAAACCAAGATGGCAGACTACTGTCCTAAAGAAGCATCTTAAGTAAATGTGAATTTTGGGCTCCTTTTATGTTAGGGGAGGGGGAAAACGGGAAGAGGCTTAGGTCAAAAGGTGACCAGTGACCACAGACATCTGGGTGGCAGCAAGGGTAAGCTTCTTTGTCTTTGTCAGGTCACAGTGCTCTTATAGATTTTTAACTGTTACTTATGTGTATACCCATCTTATCTCCTTGGGGGTTAGTTTTGGGGAGGGACTAATCATCCTTGCTTTAAAGTTAAACTATAGGCTGGGCATGGTGGCTCATACCCAGCAATTTGGGAGGCCAAGGTGGGAGGATTGCTTGAGCCCAGGAGTTTGAGACCAGCCCTGGCAACATAGTGAGACCCGTTCTCTACAGAAAATTTTAAAAAATTAGCCGGGCATGGTGGCCTGTGACTACCAGCTACTTGGGAGGCTGAGGTGGAAGGATTGCTGAGCCTGGGAGGTCGAGGCTGCAGCGAGCTATGATCATGCCTCTGAACTCCAGCCTGGGTGACAGAGTGAGACCCTGTCTCAGGAAAACAAAACAAAATACTGAGTGGGACTCAGACAGAAACCACTGGTACACCAATAGAAACTTCTGTCCAACAACTCAGAAGAGACATAGTCCCAGCCCTCCTGGAACTTGCAGTCTATACGGTAATAGAGTCATGATAAACAGAACGGCAAGATTAAATGTAAAATCCTAGTTGTAATGAGTGCTGTGAAGGAGAGGTGCATACTGTGTTGAGAGGTTATAATGTGAGATGTTATCTGATCTGGGAGATCAAGGAAGACTTTCCTAATGAAATGAAATTACATCCAAGACTTTAAGGATAAACAGGAATTACCTTGGTTAAGTATGGGCAGAAAGAGAAGGGAAGTGTTCCATGCAAGGAATTAGCAAATGCTAAGGCCTTGTGGTGGGAAGAGGCGATTTCATTCAAGGAATTAAAAGATAGTCATGGGCCAGGTGTGGTGGCTCATGCCTGTAATCCCAGCACTGTGAGAGGCCGAGGCAGGCAGATCACCTGAAGTCAGGAGTTCAAGACCAGCCTGGACAACATGGCGAAACCCCATCTCTACTAAAAATACAAAAATTAGCCAGGTGTGGTAGTATGCACCTGTAATTCCAGCTACTAGGGAAGCTGAGGCAGGAGAATCACTTGGACCTAGGAGGCAGAGGTTGCAGTGAGCTGAGATTGTGCCACTGCACTCCAGCCTGGGCAATAGAGTAAGACCCTGTCTCAAAAAAAAAAAAAAAATGATAGTCATGGTGGGTGGAGTAGAGAACTAAGGGGCGTGAGGTAAGAGATGAGGCTGAGGACTGACCATCCAGTACCTTATTTCCTTCTGCTGCTATTTCTTTAGAAGAAGGAATGCTTTTCTACAGCTGCTTCTAGCCACAAGTCCTGTCCTACTATATCTCAGTATAGTGTATGCTATTAACCACATTAACAAGCTAAAAAAGAAAAATCACATGATCATATCAATTGATGCAGACATATCAATCATTAGGCAAAACACCTTCATGACCGAAAAAACCCTTAGAAAAATAGGAATAGAGAAAAACTTCTTCAAATTGATAAAAGAACATCTACAAAAAAATCTATTGCTAACATTATGTTTAGTGGGAAAGACATACGAAGCAAGTATGTCCACTCTAATCTTTCTTATTCAACAAGGTGCTAGAAATTATATCGAGTGCAATAAGGCAAGAAAGACAATTAAAAGCACACAGATCAAAAAGAAGGAGATAAAATTGTCCTTATTTGCAGAGGCCATGATTGCTTATGTAAACAATTTTAAAGGAGCCGGGCGCGGTGGCTCATGCCTGTTAATCCTAGCACTTTGGGAGGCTGAGGCAGGCAGATTGCTTGAGGCCAGGAGTTTGAGACCAGCCTGGCCAACATGATGAAACCCTGTCTGTACTAAAAATACAAAAATTAGCTAGGCATGGTGGTGCATGCCTGTAGTCCCAGCTACTCAGGAGGCTGAGGCACGAGAATCACTTGAACCCAGGAGGCAGAAGTTTCAGTGAGTCAAGATCACACCACTGCACTCCAGCCTGGGCAACAGGGCAAGATTCCATCTCAAAAAAAAAAATCTTAAAGGGAAAACAAAAACCCATCACCTCCTAAAATTAGAATGTTTGTCCAGCAAGGTCTTAGGATACAAGATAAGCATAAAATATCAATTATGTTTCTATGTATTCGCAATAAACTTGTGGAAAAGTTTAATGAAAAAAATAAAGATGGCCAGGCATGGTGGCTCATACCTGTAATCCTAGCACTTTGGGAGTCCAAGGCAGGCAGATTGCTTGAGCTCAGGAGTTCAAGATCAGCCTGCGTAACATGGTGAAACCCCGTCTCTACAAAAAATGCAAAAATTAGCTGGGTGTGGTGGTGTGTGCCTGTGGTCCCAGCTACTCGAGAGGCTGAAGTGGGAGGATCACTTGAGCCCAGGAGGTTGAGGCTGCAGTGAGACAATATTGCATCACTGCACTCCAGCCTGGGTGACAAAGTGAGACCCTGTCTCAAAAAAAAAAAAAAAAAAGACGGAATATGAACCAGGATGAATATTCTGAAACTCAAATATAACCATATCTAACTCCTATTCAAAATGCTTTAAAGCTTAACCAACAAGAGAAAGTCCAGACTCCTATGGTTGGACATGTGGTAGGATAACCTATTGAGAAAAAAATGGGTTTTGTTTTTTCAGAATCAGGTTCACCACAAAGGAATGAACTTCATTTCCTCTTCTGCCAAGAAGGAGGCCAGGCCTCTGACCCTGGAAGGTCTGGGTTTTTCATACCCCCAAAAGGGCAGTTAACAACTGTAACTGGTTGTTTGAGAGGTCCCAATCCACTGAAGTATAAACAAAGAAGGTTTTGTTTTTCCCAGTAATTGCTACCTGCTTTGCTTGGCCAAATCCCTCCCCACCAGGGTAGAGGGGAACTTTAGTGATAACTCCATCTGGTCCAACACCTTTTCGGTCACATCTAGCTATCAAAACAGTGTAATTTCAAGTGAATATTTGGTTGCTTCAGGTACTATTTCCCCTGCCAAGTCCAGTTCAACGGCTTCTCTCTAGGAGCTGACCAGGGTGCCATTTAAAGCTGCAGGGAGGTCCTGGCTGAAGCGGGTAGGTGGTGCCGTCAGGAATTTACCTTCCTAGTCTGTCTCCCTTTGCCTGGCAGCAGGTGTGTGAAGCAGGCCTCACCAGTCAGAGGTGCACATTTTCAGAAGCTGGCAATGCCATTGAGGGTGTTGGATGAGACATGCAGCTCTCTGGGCAGTAAGCGGCAGGGGTTCTCATAGTGTGGCAGGGCTGCCCCACTGTACCCACCACTGTAACAGGCGCAAGGCTGCTGTCAACAGCCCAGCTTCTAGGAGCACCCGAATCTTAAAAGACTCCATTTGTGTGTCCTTTACACTTGCAATCTTGGCATAATTAGAAATAACTCCACTTTCCCTCTCAAATGAGGAGATAAAATATGTAGCCATCCCACCCCACATGTTTTAATAAATTCATTTTCTATTTAACTGGCCAGAGTGGTCTTTGAATTTACAGCTAAGAACGTGTCTGATACAAAAGGCTTCTCAGAATCAGGCTCCTCCCTCCTACCCCGTCTCTATCCCACCTGTGATTCGATCTCAGTTCTATTAAAATAGATGGCTGTTAAATGTCTCCAGGCCATTGGACAGGCTTTTCTTTCTTCCTGGAACGTTTTTTCCCCCAGCATCCACCTGGCAAACACTGTCTTCCTCCCTCTTTGTGCCCTACGTTCCTCTATTGTCACACTTAGCCCCATGTTACAATTGTACTAGACTTTTTGGGTTTGTTCTTTGAGATTTCTCTGCCAATGATTTGTGAGTTCCCTCAGATTAGAGACTTAGTTTCCTCCAGGGTTAGCCCAATGCCAGTCACATGATAAGTTTCAACAAACATGTATTGAAAACTTTATATGAATGAGTGTAAAACTGCACTTTTTATAGAAAAATGGTGAAATCAATTGGTTATGATTACTGATTTAGAGAGTAGCTTTAGCAGTCTGCTAAGTTGAATCCTCTGAAGGTTTTCATTTGTAGATCTTGAGTTTTAGCTGGAGAGAACCGACCCTATCAGGGGTCTGGAAAATGGAATTCAAGTCAGGAGTGGACCTTAAGTTGGACTAAGCCATGTCACACCAATAGGGAGACAAATGGTGACAGCTCACTATTATTATTAGACTGCTATGTGCTGGCTGCCTTATATACCTTCTTTTTTTGTTTGTTTTGAGATGAAGTCTTGCTGTGTCACCCAGGCTGGAGTGCAGTGAAACAATCTTGGCTCACTGCAACCTCCACCTCCCAGGTTCAAGCAATTCTCTGCCTCAAGCTCCTGAGTAGCTGGGATTACAGGCGCCCACCAACCCGCCCAGCTAATTTTTGTATTTTTAATAAAGGCAGGGTTTCACCACCTTGGCCACACTGGCCTTGAACTCCTGACCTCGTGATCCACCTGCCTTGGCCTCCAAAAGTGCTGGGATTACAGGCGTGAGCCACCGCGCCGGACCTAGTAACAGTTTAAAGGATAAAGCAGGCGAGCACTAGGGACAAGAGGCAAGGATTTCAGGCCCTGCTCTACCACCAATGAGGTGGGCTCACTTCAGGCTAATTATTTTCCTTCTGAATCTCAGAATCTGTATCTGTAAACCAGCATGCACTCTGAGGTCCCTTTCAGCCACATGGTACAAAAATTCTAAACCTCCCAGCAAGAGGTTCACTTGCTGGGTGAAGACGATGCTGGATAGGACCAAAAAGAAAGAAAGAAAGAAAAAAGCTTTCCTAATAGTGGAAGTTGGAATAGGCTCAGAATTGTTTTTAGAGAGAGAAGTTATTTCTGGAAGTTTCTCAAGCCTCTCTCTGTTCTTGATGGAACTCAACACAAGCACTCTGCATCTAGCAGGCCCTCCATAACTATTTCTTACTAATGAACAGCATCTAGGGTGTCAGAGTTGGATCTTCAGGGCTGGGTACATCTAATAACCTCCTCTCCCAGCGCTTCACCCCGCCTGTGATAAACAAGTGTTTGATACGATGACCCTCTTGTTTTCTAGACTTTTGTTAGTTAGATTTCTCTGTGGGATGTTTTCAAACATTCTCAGGTAATAATAACAAGACCATAATGATAACCCAGAGGTGGTTGTAACTTTTATGTGATTAGCTGGGAGAAAGAATTAGAGATTTTAAAGGTGATGAAAAATTTTTCTTGAACCTGATCAGCCTTTGACATATGCAGACTGGAGCTTTAACAGTTGCAAAATGGAGATAGTGATGCAAGATGTTTAAAGGTAGAGTAGAAGGCACAGACCAGAGATAGCAGCCGTTAGTTTGCTGAGGAAATGGTCTCCCTTCTCGTCACAAAGCATTTCATTATCTATGTGTATATCAAAGTATCATGTTATATGCCTTAAATATATATGATAAAATCTTTTAAAAAATTCCTTTATCTGTTTGCAAACTCGAGGAGCTTGACACTAGGATGCAGTTAGGTCAGAACAATGCAATAGGCATGTTGAGCTCATGACTGGTCAAGGAATAGGCAAGGCCAGAGGGAAGCTGTGACCAGGGAGACAGGTAGACAAAGTGACACTCCTCAGATGTGACAGCTGTCCCTCCCACTTCCCCATGTTAGCCCTTCCAGCTGCCAGTGCCTGCCTGTGGACTCTGGTGCTGGATCCTGTCTTGCCCATGAGTGCAGCAGGTAGGAAGTGTTGGGTAGTAATTGCTGCCCCCTTCAAAAAAAATAAAGACTGATGGGAGTAGGTGTAAAATGCCTCAGCACTCTTGCCCTTCTGGGATAACTGTCTCTTGAGTTCCCAGAAGGGATCAAGCTTCAGCCACATGGGTAACTTGCATGATCTCGCATCCTTCATTGTCTCCTTCCTTTCCCTGTCTCACATCTTCAGTGGTGTTTCCTAGGATCATCTCCCACAAACTACCTGAGCTGGAATCCTTGTCTCAGGTTCTATTTGTGGGGAGACCCCAACTAAGATAGCAGGCCACTAGGCATATGATGGGTAAGGTCACTGACTTGTAGCCAGGGGGCTAACAGAACACAGGGCCGCCATGGGGCTTATAACACGGAAGAGGAAGTAGCTGAAATGTCCAGTATACAAAGAGATGAGCAAGGTGAGACTCATGGGTGTGCACAGGAAGGGGCAAGCTTGATTGGAAGCCTACCCTAGGCCTGACCCTGTGTTTGGGATTAGGTACATATTGTCTCTATCGATCCTTACAGAACTATATACTAGAGAGATGACACCTCCATTTTACAGGTTGAAGGAAGTTAAATAACTCATTCATGGTCAAACGGCTCGTAGAGAGGGGATGTGGACCAGGCCTCCCTGGTACCAAAGTCTATGCTGTATTCCCAAGAGCTCACCTAATAGCCCACACATCATGAGTGATCAGTGACCAGTCGGTGTGGTTTTCATGAGGAAGAGCCAGCAGTTCCTCAGGCCAGGCCAGGCTTCCCAGGGTGGAAGGACCTTAGAGAGGTTGAGGTCAGCCACATGGGGACTCAGCTTAGCAGATCCAGGAACTTGATTTGGCAACCCCCTAGCAGTAATCTGGCCCAGGGGACTGAATGACAGCCACCAGACTCTCCAGAGACTCATGAATGATCTGGGCACTGATCTGTTGATCAGATATTTATGTTTGTTAGCGTATTAGTTTTCTGTTGCTGATGTAACAAATGACCACAAACTTAGTAGCTTCAAGCAATATACATTTATTATCTTACAGTTCTGGCAGTCAGAAGTCTGAAATCAGTTTCACTGGTCTAAAATGAAGGTGTGGGCAGGGCTGCATTCCTTCTGAAAGCTCTAGGGGAGAATCAATTTCATTGCCTTTTCCAGATTCTAGAGACCACCCTCATTCCTTGGCCCCTTCATCTGCCTTCAAAGCCAGCAGCATAGCAGCTTCCAGCCTGACTCTGACGACCCTGACTCCTTCTTGTTACATTTGGTGCATCTGAACGATCCCGGATAATCTCCTCATTTCAAGGTTCTTAGTTTAATCACAGCCACGAAGTCCCTTTTGCCACATAAAGTAATGTATTCACAGGTTCCAGCGATGAAGATATGGACATCTTGAGGGAGCCATTACTCAACCTATCTCCTTCGGTCAGTTTTTTTCTCTTCCCATAGCCGGATCACAGTTAAGCCAGCCTATGAGCAAAGGCTGCTGAGGAACCTGAAACCGGAGCACAGGGGTGTGTACAATCTCCATGGACAGGTCATCAGCTGGCTGCAAATCAGCTGGGCCCCAGTCTGCCATCCAATCAACAAGGAGTGGAAACTTCTGACACTCAGGCTTCCCTTCTAGTAGACACTGTAGCGTTTTGTCAGACGCACTCCAGTGCTGATTGTCAGGTCCTGCTCTACTTACTGCCAGCTCTCCATCTCTGATAAAATTACAAGTCATCTTTTATGGTTGCTTGATGGGACCTGTCCCATCCTGGGTTCCCGTTAATCGTGCCCATCCATTAACTTATCTGACAGATTGTTACAAACCAGTCCCCAGTGACAGCATTTGATCCAGTGTTCTCCAGGACCTCATAGCTCCCTGCCCTTCTCTCCCTACCTCTCTGACTTTTGGCCACACATCCCAGGTTCCAAAGTCTGCTCTGCCCTTCCCCTGTCTTTTTGATAACTTGTTAGGACTTTCCTTTCTGGATTCTGTGTAGAAATAATCTCATCCATTATGTACTGAGTTTTTTTAGTAACCTTGTCTCAAAATTTGGGGAATACCTCCTTCGTGGTGACTTTTTTTTTTTTTTTAACTGATTCTCAATTTTCTGTGTTAGTCAATTTCTACGTTTCTGAAAATCATTCTATAAACATTCTGCAAGAACCTGTTTATGTGCCAGGCTTTGGGTAAGGCTCAGAGAGCCTAGAGGCCAGTAGAGAAAATGAATTTTTTTAATCAAATCATCACATTCATGTATATGTAATTATAAATGAAGATTAATTGCTCTTAAGGACAGAAACATGGTTAATGAAAATTTAAAACAGACCTGCCCCAGATTGGGGGTCCTCAAGGGAAACTTCCCTATGGAAGTGCCATTTGAACTGTGATCATCGGATAGGTGACAGGGAGAAGTCGGAAAGCTGGGAGGTGACTGTGGCTGCAGGCAGAGACAGACAGATGGGGAAGAAAGGTCAAGGGGGATTGTATAGGCAGGCAGGGGGCAAGGCGGGGGTTTTGAGTTTTAGCCCAAGAGCAAAGATTTTCAGCAAGGAGAGAGTGGGGATGGCATCACGTGTGCTGAAACCATCTTCCTGATGGTAGCGTGGTGAACAGCTTTTATGGGGACGGAGGAGAGGACAGGAGGGCAGTCAGGAGCTTCTTTTGGTAACAAAGGTGAGACATGAAGGCGACCTGGCTGGGGTGGTAGCAATGGAGAAGAAGCAGAGTGGTTGTTTTCTCAGAGGTAGTTTGGCAGTAAAAATCTAACAGGAGATGGTGACAGTTTGAATATGAGGCAAGAGGTGGAAAGTTTCGAAGATGGAACCAAGCTTCACAGCATATATAAGTTACTATTAACTAGCCTGATTTTTTTTTTTTTTTTTTTTTTGAGACAGTGTCTCTCTCCGTCGCCCAGGCTGGAGTGCAGTGGTGTGATCTCAGCTCACTGCAACCTCTGTCTCCCGGTTCAAGTGATTCTCATGCCTTAGCCTCCCAAGCAGCTGGGGCTATAGGCATGGACCACCATGCCCAGCTAATTTTTGTATTTTTAGTAGAGACGGGGTTTCGCCATGTTTGCCAGGCTGGTCTTGAACTCCTGACCTCAAGTGATCCACCCTCCTGGCCTCCTAAATTGCTGGGATTACAGGCGTGAGCCACCGTGCCTGGTCTGCAATGAAACATTTTTAAAAGGAGGAAATGATAGCTCTTGTGTATTTTGTGACAGGCCTAATGAAAACAGCTGCCTTCAGTGTGAGGGGGTTGCTCCATCCTTGTGAACCACAGACATGACTGTGTTGGTGGCTTCTGGGAGAAGTTTACATATCTAAGTTCAAGTTCGTAGATGGCCGACGTGGTCGATGCTTTTATCGTCAGAATTCCCCTAACATTCTTTGCGGTGGGGAGAGGGACTATCTCTAAAACCAAACCACCACCATGAGGGAGCCTTAGACTGAGAGGCTTACTTATGGACACTCATATTTAGAGAATTCTGGGAATCCAACCCCAAGAATGCTGGCCCCTTTCCCCACTTGTGACAGTCTTTTCAACCTCAGGATTTGGCAGTCTGTCAAACCAAATAACTCTGGGTGCAAAAGTCAATGCAGTCCAGAACAATATCTGCCTCATTGCTGCAGGCTGGATGTCTCTAACAGGCATGTCTTGGAATCCTTGCCCTTTTTTTTCAGTTAAAACGGATTCTCTGGTATAAGAATCTGCATGAACACTTTTTTCCCCAACATTTTTTTTTATATGTTTTATTTTATTTTATTTTGAGACGGAGTCTCGCTCTGTCACCCAGGCTGGAGTGCAGTGGCACGATCTTGGCTCACTGCAACCTCCACCTCCCGGGTTCAAGCGATTCTCATGCCTCAGCCTCCTAAATAGCTGGGATCACAGGCATGCACCACCACGCTCAGCTAATTTTTATATTTTTAGTAGAGATGGGGTTTCACCATGTTGGCCAGGTTGGTCTCAAACTCCTGACCTCAAGTGATACCCCCGCCTTGGCCTCCTAAAGTGCTGGGGTTACAGGTCTGAACCATCGTGCCTGGCCACAATGTGATTTTTTTTTTTTTTTTTTTTTTTTTTTTTTTGGTAACAAGACACTTGGTTGCTTTGTTGAGACAGAATTTCCAGGATTTCACATTTGAGTCTCTGGACCTAAGTATCCTGGTGGCACCACTTGGATATCTTAAAGTCACTTGTGGCTGCGGGTAGTGGCTCAAACCTGTAATCCCAGCACTTTGGGAGGCCAAGGCAGGCGGCTCACTTGAGGCCAGGAGTTTGAGACCAACCTGGCCAACATGGCAAAACCCCATCTCCACCAAAAATACAAAAATTAGCCAGGCATGATGTCACATGCCTGTAATCCCAGCTACTTGGCGGCTGAGGCATGAGAATTGCTTGAACCCGGGAGGCAGATATTATAGTGAGCTGAGATTGTGCTACTGCACTCCAGCCTGGGCAATAGAGCAAGACCCTGTCTCAAAAAAAAAAAAAAAAAAAAAAGTCATTTGTTAAAGTGAGTGGACCCCTTTGGAACATTCAGTCAGATTCTGTTACCCAAAGGCTAGAAACCCAGCCTCCCAGCACACAGTGGGGGAGAGGAGTGTGTACCTTAGGATGAGGCTGAAGGCTCTTGGACAGGGAGCCTGGCCAGTGTGCTCCAAACCCACCATTACTTTTGTTCAATTACACATTATGAGAAGTGGAATAAATGAGAAAAGCAAATTAATGCTTAATCACTGTTAATACCCAACGCACTTCTAAGGAAGGCCCCTCCCTGTGCCTCATTGTGGAGATCTACATACACCTGCACGGTGACCCCAACCACACCTCCGACTTCATCATTAACATCTAGGATTCTCCACCTTGGCTGCACTTTGCATGATGGAGAGGGGTTGAGGGGGTGGGAGTGTTAAAAAAAAAAATCCAACACTTTGGGAGGCCAAGGCAGGCGGATTGCCTGAGGTCAGGAGTTCGATACCAGCCTGGCCAACATGGTGAAACCCCATCTCTACTAAAAATACAAAAATCCAGCCAGGCGTGGTGGCATGCACCTGTAATCCCAGCTACTCGGGAAGCTGAGGCATGAGAATCACTTGAATCTGGTAGGCGGAGGTTGCAGTGAGCCGAAATCGTGCCACTGAACGCCAACCTGGGTGACAGAGCAAGACTGTCTCAAAAAAAAAAAAAAGACAATGCTATGGTAATGATTTTGTTCATTACCGTAAGATACATGGGTCACCCCAATCTTACGTGCTGGCCTAAAGGCAAGAGATGGCCACTTCAGTTCCACTCTGTCACGTGCCCCACTTGCCCGGCACACACTTTCCTTCCTCCCCGGTTAAGACGCTGGCTGGTGTTTCCAGTGGAGCTGGTACTCATGCCCTGTCTTAGCACTGGACTGCGCTGTTGAAGAATATGGATACTGACTCACCTTCTGGCTCTCTCCTCTCTGGCTTCCCCAGATTCCAGCCTCCAGGAACCAGATCCTGACCACGGCTTGCTTGGTTGGCTCCTGTACCTCCCATTGGGGGTTGTGGGCAGATATTTAGATTCTCATCGGCAATTTGGGAAGTATGAACTAACACTACCCCCGTTTTATAGTCAATGCTATGAATGCCCAGAAAGGTTAACTGATTCAGGCCGGGAGTGGTGGCTCAGGCCTGTAATCTGAGCACTTTGGGAGGCTAAGGTGGGAGGATCACTTGAGCCCAGGAGTTCAAAACCAGCCTGGGCAGCATAGCAAGACCCCATCTCTATTTTAATTAAAAAAAAGGAAAAAAGAAAGAAAGGTTAAGTGATTCATATACGAACACCCAGCTCTGAACTTTACTGCTTTTGATTCTGTTGAGAGGTGAAGCCGACTGGGCTTCAGCGTCCGGTGGGGCTTGGAGAACTTTTATGTCAAGCTAAAGGATTGTAAATGCACCAATCAGTGCTCTGTGTCTAGCTAAAGGTTTGTAAATGCACCAATCAGCACTTGGTAAAAACGGACCAATCAGCACTCTGTAAAACAGACCAATCAGCACTCTGTAAAATGGACCAATCAGCTCTCAGTAAAGTGGACCAATCAGCAGGATGTGGGTGGGGCCAAATAAGGGAATAAAAGCAGGCCACGCAAGCTAGCCGTGGTAACGGTTGGGGGTTGGTTTTCGTTTGGTGTGTTCAAGATGGAGGTTGTTGATGTTTATATTTTGGGTGCACGCTATGTGTGTGAGCTGCAACACTCACCAGAAAGGTGTGCAGCGTCAGTAGTGAAGCTATGAACATGAACCTTCCGGGAGAAACAACTTCGGACGCGCTAATTTTAAGAGGTGTAACACTCAGAAGGTGTGTGGCTTCACTCCTGAAGTCAGTGAAACCACGATCCTATCAGAAGGAAGAAATGCGGGACACATCTGAACATCTGAAGGAACAAACTCAGGACACACCATCTTTAGGAACTGTAACTCTCAATGCTATGGTCTGAGGCTTCATTCTTAGTGAGACCAAGAACCCACCGGAAGGAACCAATTCCGGAAACACTATCATCCAAATAGTCCAGTTACTTGAATTTTAGCTGTAAAATAGCAAAAATTATACCGACTTTGGTGAGGGGAGAATTTACATGGTGCGGATTAAACGAATATGGAGGCAACATTACTCAGTATAGCATAAATAAGGCTTGGGCTTTGGAAGCCAACTGCGTACTAAGTGTGGACATTAAAGATTGCTCCAGTGTTTCGTATTCATTATCTTGGTCTGCCATTGGGAAATACCACAGACTTGGCGTGGCTTAAAGAATAGTGATTTATTTTTTCACGGTTCTGGAGGCTAGAAGTCTGGTATAAGAGTGCCAGTGTAGTCAGCTTATAGGAGGGCTCTCTTCCGGGCTCGCGGCCAGCCGCCACCTTGCTGTATTCTTTGTATGACAGAGGGAGGGTGTGGAGGAGAAAAAAGATGGGAGAGGATTTTCTGTGCAAACCAGAGTGCTTTGTGTGTGTCTTCCTATAGGAACGCTAATCCTATCATAGCGGGGCCCCTCCCTGAGGAACTCGTTTAACGTTATCTCCTCATACTAAAGTAGTCACCCTGAGAATTACATATGCATTTTAACACAGGAATATGGATTAAGTCCATAGCATGTTTCCAGAGAAATCATTAATTCTGAAAGTTGGAAAAGAACACAAAGATCATTTTATACTTTTTTATCTTTTTTTTGGTGTGGTAGAGACAGGGTCTCGCTATATTGTTCAGGCTGGCCTCGAACTGGTAGGCTCAAGTGATCCTCCCACCTCAGCTTCCTGAGTAAAGAGCATCTTTTTATTTGCACGTTCGATCTCCATAACTTCTCTGCTCAGCTTCCTTTCCTTGGGGCAGGCGTTGAGGGGAGGCTTTCTGCTAGAGTCTACCCTGGGGCTTTGAGAACGGTTATCCAAACAGACTTTAATTGTTCTTTTCTAAGGCCTTTCCTGCCCTTGAGTTGGTTATTTACGAAAATGCCTCAGGGATTCCCAGAGGAAGCCCCCCGAATTCTAAGGTGCTGGCTTTCACTCTGGACTAAATGCTCTGTTCTATAGCTCACTCAGCTTATCTTTCCATCTTCAGGAAAGGGAGAAGCTACATTGCCGGACAGTTTTACTTATTTCCAGAGCCATTTTACCCTTTAGGTGAAGAGACAATCCCAAATGCAGGTGTAAAGACTCATCCTAGGGATGGTGATGGCCTCCAAAAGCATCCTCCACGGTATGAGGCCGAAGGTTTAGCTTCTCTCTGAAAGATTGTAACTTCCCGTTTTTGTCCTAAGGGGCTTTTTCTTAAGTTGTCAGAAGTCGGCTCTCTGAGAAAATCTTGAGGCCCTTACTGTATGACTTTCAAGAAGTTTAAAGTGTGGCTGTCTCAGCAGAGCATTACTGTGAAGGGGAAGTTAGATTTTAGTATGTCAGGGTCTTGAATCAAAGTTAGGAAAATCAGAGTTGGGAACTTTCTAGAACAGGCTAGGCAGTCTCTCAGAGGCCTGCACCATCTGGATGGGGTGACAGGATGAGAACCCATAGGAAGGAAGCCTGTGGTCCCCTCCACTTCAGCGCATTCACTTTGGCTACCATAGGCCGACCCCAGGGTGGACCCCACCTCTGTTGCTAACCACTTTGTTGCCAAGTTACCCTTCTGGAGGCTCATTTTCCTCAGCGTGGCTCTGAGAGGGAGGGCCTCCTTAATTTGTCTCTCTCTCTCTCTCTGTGCATGTAACTCCTTAATTTTGTACCCTGGGCCTCTTCTCTCACCTTAGTCCTGCCCTAGATACTAATATCTTCCTCACGGGGATTTGTGTAGATTAAATTAGAGAATGTGGGACGGTTGTGGTGGGGTCTGTAATCCCAGCACTTTGAGAGGCTGTGGCTGGTGGATCTCTCTCTCTTTATCTGTCTATAGATATGGTGGGGTCTGTAATCCCAGCACTTTGAGAGGCTGTGGCTGGTGGATATCTCTCTCTCTATCCATCCATGCATCCATCTATCCCTATATATGTATCATCTATATTATAGATGTATGGATAGAGATCTATAATATACATATCTATATATATCTATATATGTGTATATATTTTTGAGACAGAGTCTGACTTTGTCGCCCAGGCCTGGAGTGCAGTGGCGTGATCTCAGCTCACTGCCAACCTCTGCCTCCCGGGTTCATGTCGTTCTCCTGCCTCAGCCTCCCGAGTAGCTGGGACCACAGGTGCGTGCCACCACCATGCCTGGCTAATTTCTTTTTTGTATATTTTTAGTAGAGACGGAGGTTTCACCATGTTGGCCAGGATGGTCTCGATCTCCTGACCTCGTGATCCGCCCGCCTCGGCCTCCCAAAGTGCTGGGATTATAGGCATGAGCCACTGCGCCCGGTCAAATTAGCTGCGTTTTAAATGGAACCCTGTTTTTACTTAAAGGGATGGCTGACAGACAAACTATTATTCTTTTGACTTGGGAGTTTGGCAGATATTTTCTGAAAATGATTAAATATTCTGTCACGTAAAGGAAATCATACGACAGTATTTGTTGCCACATGGTAAACTTCGAATTTTCAAGTGAAAATTAGGATTTGGGGAAGCCTGTATCTGCTACCATAAGCTTGACAGCTTTTTAGTTTTTTAGTTTTTGTTTTTTAAAATTGAGATAGGGTCTTGCTGTGTTGGCCAGGCTGGAGTGCAGTGGCACAAACACGGCTCATTGCAGCCTTGGCCTCCTGAGTTCTAGTGATCCTGCCATCTTATCCTAGCTGGGACGACAGGCGCGTGCCATCATACCAGGCTAATTTTTAAATTTTTTGTAGAGACGCGTTCCCACTGTGTTGCCCAGGCTGGCCTCGAACTCCCTAGGCTCAAGCGATCTGCCCCCCTTGGTCTTCCGAAGTGCTGAAATTACAGGCATGGGCTGCTGCACCCGGCCATCTAATGTTAAAATACTTTTCTTATGAAATCTGTGGTGATAGTAATAAATGTAGTTTTCGATACTATGTAATGAACTATGTCAACATTTGGAAGTCTACAACTCACTGAACCAATATTTTCAAAATGGCCAATGCATGAAAATCCTACATAAGCAGAAGAGCCATTTAAAATGCAAGATGGCTCGCACCTGTAATCCCAGCACTTTGAGAGGTCGAGGCAGGTGGATTGCTTGAGGCCAGGAGTTGGAGACCAGCCTGATCAACGTGGTAAAACAGCATCTCTACAAAAAAATACAAAAGTTAGCTGGGTGTGGTGGCTTGTGCCTGTAGTCCCAGCTACTCAGGAGGCTGAGGTGGGAGGATCGCTTGAACCTGGGAGGTTGAGGTTGCAGTGAGCTGTAATCGTGCCACTGCACTCCAGCCTGGGCGGCAGAGTAAGACCCTGTCTCAAAATAAAATAAAATACATTAAAAAATAAAATGCAAGATGAACCAGTGAATTTTAATATGACTGAATATGAAAAGTTCAGTGATACGGTTCCAGATTCTACCTCGCAATTAATGTTTAAGGAACTACCATTTGGCTGGGGGTGTTGGCTTTTGCCTGTAATCCCAGCTCTTTGGGAGGCTGAAGTGGGCAAATGAGCTGAGGTCAGGAGTTTGAGACCAGTTTGGCCAACATGGTGAAACCCTGTCTCTACTAAAAATACAAAAATTAGCCAGACATAGTGGCGTACGCCTGTAATCCCAGCTACTTGGGAGGGTGAGGCAGGAGAATTGCTTGAACCTGGGAGGCAGAGGGTGCAGTGTGCTGAGATCATGCCATTGCACTCTAGCCTGGGTGATAAAAGCGAAACTCCGTCTCAAAAAAAAAAAAAAAAATGCCATTTGTTGAATTATAGTGCAGTATCGAAGAAGCACATCCACAGTTATCTGAAAAGTCTAATGACATACTCTTCCCTTTTCCATCTATACATATATGTGAGATCCTATTTTCTTCATATATGCAAACTAAAACAATATGTCAAAATAAGTGGACTATAAGCAGATAAAAGAAAGCAGCTATCTTCTGTTTAATGCAAACGTTAAATGGATTTGCAGAAATGTAAAAGAATTCCACTCTTTTCACTAAAGTTTTCTATCTTAGAAAACATATTTTTACTGAAAGTGTTATTTATTTTAATAATGGGTTTATTATTGTCATTTAGAAATGAATTTGTAAATAAATTTCCCAGTTTTAATTTCTAATATATAAACATTGATAGCTATAACACATATAAACAAAAGCTCTTTGGGGTTCTCAGTAATTCGTAAGAGCAGAAACGGATTCTGAGACCAAAAAAGTCATTCTCGGGCGGAGGGCCATGCTGCCCCTTTTTGTTTGTTTGTTTTTTCTTTGAGAGTGTTCTATGCCTGTACGCCATGGACTGTGTGTTAACTCTGCATATCCATCAGTTTCCCATTTGAGTGACTAGGAAAACATTTTGCATACAATGCTTTGTGATGTCCTTTGGCCTCTACTTGTTTACATAGTAAGTCCACCTCTATTCTTTTTCCCTTTAGCCTGCGACAATTCAAATAGAATTATTTGGCTCCAATCCCATCTAAACACAGTGCCAATGTAGATTGTGAAACCATGTTATGGTACTCGGTGGCTGGCCAGAGGACCCAGAACCTGCAACCATGAATCTAATTTTAAATAGTAATCAAATGGAAAGACAGAATTTGAAGCTCCACAGGTGTCTGGGGGTGAGTCTGCAGATGCCAGCATGAGAAGCCCGAGCTTGCTGGCTCAAGCATAGGCGCTCAGAGCCATGTCAGGAACCACAGGGAGGCTGGGGATATGATTGTTGTTATCAATGTGTGGTTACTTAGTTTTTTCTTAGAAACCATCTCAAGAGTTACTCCCTTTATTTCTATGCCCTGGTCTAAGTTTGAAAGGTTTTCCTCTGAGCTCTCTTGATCACTGAGGGACCAAAGATGTAAGACTAGGTCCACCCTTAGTTCTTCCTGCCAAAGTCTCCATCAGGCACTGCATACCCCCCGCCTCCCTCTCACGGATGCCTCCTGTTTGTGGGTACTGAGGTCCTGAGTCATCTTCCTGCAATTGTACCACACTCTGGCCTCACCATGTTGCTATCAGGCTTTCCAACAGATCATTGCGTGGGCCTCCCGAGGCACACTAATCATTCATACCTCACAAAACATTCCTTTCTGGGCCGGGCACGGTGGCTCATGCCTGTAATCCCAGCACTTTGGGAGGCTGAGGCGGGCAGATCACCTGAGGTCGGGAGTTTGAGACCAGCCTGACCAATATGGAGAAACCCCGTCTCTAGTAAAAAAACACAAAATTAGCTGGGTGTGGTGGCGAATGCCTGTATTCCCAGCTACTCGGGAGGCTGAGGCAGGAGAATCACTTGAACCCAGGAGGCGGAGGTTGTGGTGAGCTGAGATCGCGCCATTGTACTCCAGCCTGGGCAACAAGAGAGAAACTCCGTCTTGAAAAAAAAAAAAAAAATTCCTTTCTGCGCTTAAAAAGTCAATCAGTAGTTTCACCATAATCCATGTAGCTCAGAGTTGATATGCTACATGCCAACACTCACTGAGAGTTTAGTCATGACCCCTTATGACAGACAACTCTCCAATGTTTAGTTTCAGCTCTGCTGTTTACTAGCTGTGTGAATTTGGGCGAATCACTTAGTTTTTTGTTTTTTGTTTTTTTTGAGATGGAGTCTCACTCTGTTGCCCAGGCTGGAGTGCAGTGGAGTGATCTCGGCTCACTGCAAGCTCTGCCTCCCAGGTTCACGCCATTCTCCTGCCTCAGCCTCCCGAGTAGCTGGGACTACAGGCGCCAGCCACCACTCCCAGCTAATTTTTTGTGTTTTTAGTAGAGACGGCGTTTCACCACATTAGCCAGGATGGTCTCAATCTCCTGACCTCGTGGTCCGCCTGCCTCGGCCTCCCAAAGTGCTGGGATTACAGGCGTGAGCCACCGCGCCCGGCCAATCACTTAGTTTTCTAAGCCTCAGTGTCCCCATGTGTAAAATACTACATGCCCTGCCTGCCGTACAGAGTTGGGAAACTCAAACTTGATAAAAGATGTGAAAATATTTTAAAAATTATAGGCCGGGCGTGGTGACTTATGCCTGTAATCCCATCACTTTGGGAGGCCGAGGTGGGTGGATCACTTGAGGTCAGGAATTCGAGACCAGCCTGGCCAACATGGCGAAACCTCGTCTCTGCTAAATTTACAAAAATTAGCTGGGCGTGGTGGCAGGTGCCTGTAATCCCAGCTACTTGGGAGACTGGAACATGAGAATTGCTTGAGCCTGGGAAGCGGATGTCACAGTGAGCTGAGATTGCATCACTGCGCTCCATCCTGGGTGACAGAGTGAGACTGTCTCTAAATAAATAAATAAATACAATTATAAAGTGCTAGTCAAATGCAAGTTGATAGTGAAACAGGCCTTGACATATTTCATAGTCACTTTATAATTCTTCCATCAAGGCTAGACAAGTGTCACCTTAGCACAGATCAACCCAGATCAACATACTGAAGATTTAGGAGCACAAGATTCTTTAATAGAGGATATTTTTCTGCCTTGCTTCTTCCAATTGCAATATATCATATGTGATCATTGTAGTGCTTGATGAATTTATTTTGCAACTTACTACGATAGAATGAGAAATCACTGGCTTTTCCAAATAGATCATGGCTGCCTCCCCATTGGAGAAAGAGGTACTCTGTAGAGTAACTAGGTTAACTCAGAATATCTACACCCTGAAAGGCCAGTTTACTTTTTATAATGTAAACACATTAAGGGAATTTGGAAATAAAAAAAGAGAAATCATCCAGAATTCCACCATTTTAACACAGCTGTGTGTTTTTGCCCATTACAGCCTAGTTGGCATTCATAAGCACTTAAGAGGGCTGTCATTACAATGTACATATCATTTTGGTTTTCTGCCCCTTTTTCACTTAAGCGTTTCTCCACATTTCTTTTTTCTTCTTTTTGTGATTATACTTTGATAGGCTTCCACATTTCTATATAGCTTCCGTGTTTATCGTTTTAATGGTGAAATAATATTCCATGAACTGAATTAATCGTGATTCCTTTTGGGTCAGGATGTAGGTTGTTGCCAGGTTTTTCTTTTTCTACTATTAATAATGCTACAACAAACAGGCCAGGCACGGTGGCTCACACCTGTAATCTCGGCACTTTGGGAGGTCAAGGTGGGTGGACCACCTGAGATCAGGAATTCGAGACAAGCCTGACCAACATAGTGAAACCCCGTCTCTACTAAAAATACAAAATTAGCCGGGCATGGTGGCACACACCTGTAATCCCAGCTACTTGGGAGGCTGAGGCAGGAGAATTGTTTGAACCTGGGAGGTGGAGGTTGCAGTATGCCGAGATTGCACCATTGCACTCCAGCCTGGGCAACAAGAGCAAAATACTGTCTCAAAAAATAAAAACAATGCTACAACAACTGGCTTCTTAAATATAGCTTCTTGCCTTTGTTGAAAACTAAAGTCTCCAGGATAGAATTATTAGCTCAAAGTGTAAAATCTCTTTAGAGTTCTTGCAAATATATTTCTATTGCTTTCCAAAAGGATCCCACAAATTTCAATGCCATTAACATATTTGATCTCATTGCTAACATTCCAGCATTGAGCAATTTATTATAAAATTTTACTAATTTAATAGGTATCAAATGCTGTCTCTTTTAAAATGCTATTTTTATTTCCACAAAGGAAAGACAGTTTTCAAGGGCTACTTTTTTAGAGGGAAAAATTTTGTCACCAGAAAGATAAATCCAGGTAGCTGATAGTATCTTCATTTAGCCTTTTGTCCATACCAAGGATGTAGGAGAGTGAGTTGGTACTCAACCTCCCCTTTAGAGGGTGAGAGCAGCTAGATCTGCCCCTTTAAACCATGACACCCAGGTCTATGGTATGCAGCAGAGCGGATACTACTGAAATAGTTTACACATTCTTGCTGGAACTTACTAATACAGTTTCAGTTTTACTGAACTTCTAAACCAGCAACATAAGTTAAGGATCCAAGAATATTAGATTGGCAACATGCAAATTGACTATCATCTAACAACTGGCATCTAGACTCAGTCAGAAGGAGTTTTCAGGCAAACAGAATCTGGTGTGATGTTTATAGCTGCGTTGCGGGAGCCAGGCCTCTTAGCTTTGCTATTTGTGTCAGTTCCCAAGGGAACTTAAGTGGAAAAAGCCCACTCCAATTTTCTCAGTTTTAGGTTGCCCATTTGCCTGAAAGAAGTGATGTGAAACTTGTGAACCAGAATCTTGGGAATATTCTGAGAATCTCAGATGGAAGGGACCATTTTAATTATGAAATCTTTTTTCATTAAAAAAAAAAATCAGGTAACCTTTTCCCCATTTCACATTTCTGGTTCAGATACTCAATAAAATGCAAATAGAATGACAGAATTTACTTTGATAAGCTCAAAGTCAGTAGCAAAATATAAATCAAGATGCCTTATTAATAAAAAAGTTAAAGATGTGTTAAAAACGATAATGTAAGCAGAGATGATTTTAGGTATTTAGGATGTTTAATTGTGTCCCATCCTGCCTCGTCCTTCACATATTTAGCATTTTTTTTCTGATAGGAAAGTAAATTGTAGATTGGAAAAAAATCTTACTTTATCTTAAAAACAATTGCATGAAGCACATATTATTATGGTGTCTTCATTTTACAAATGAGGAAACAGACTTAAAGAGGCTAAGGGCCCCGAGGTCACACTGCTCAGAAGTGTGTCTCAGCTCCCTTTTTCAAGCTCTTCTGTTTCTAAGGGTTTACTCTTCTTGCATTTGAAATTGAGCAAAAGTTTAAATTATTTTACCCAGGCTGCAGAATGGGTCTGGGAAAGAGGGTAATGCTGTTGAGAGGCTCATGCATGTAGGTGCTGGGGAGAAGCCATTGGGTGGAGAATGTGTGAACAGCAGGTGGCAGCAGTGTCTTTGGAGTACGTGGTTGTCCCAGGCAGTCCCCAGAAAGCAAGGTCCATGCAATACCGTGGAGCCCTGAATCTAATGCCTGACCTCTCATCTCTGACCTCCTGCTGAGCCAGGTGGACTACCTGCCACCTAGTAAGGTACAGTGTATCCCTGGGGAAGGAATTGGGGAGAATACTGGGAAACAGGTGACTTGGGAGTCATTTATAATTGAAAGGTTCCCATCTGGGTAACTGGTATAATGTGTGGTGGTGTGACCCTGGCGTGTTACTTAGCTTCTCTGTTCTTCAATATCCTTTCTGTAAAATGGGGATAGTGGCCATCTGCCTCACAGGATCACTGAGATGATTAAGGGAACGTGATCTCTACAAAGCCCTTGGAACAGCCCAGTACTGGGCGCACACTATGTATACGTTACCTATTATTAATATTCTTTGTTGAAGGCTTTATCGTTTGCAGTGGACTTTCATACCTATCATTTCATTCCATCCTCCCACCATATTTTAAGATGCAAATATTACACCCATTTAATATAATAGAGGAGGACACCGGTTGAGCCAGAGAAAGTACAAATTAGCATGAGCTTTGAAGTCAGAGAGACTGGAAGTCAGGCTCATTAGAGTTGTGGGATTTGTGCAAGTTACTTAATGCTTTGGAGCCTCAGTTTCTTTCTAAATGAGTGATAATATTACCTATCTTGTGGGTTTATGACAACATATATGAAGTTTAAAACAACATACATGGTTTAAAACAATATATATGAAGCCATCTGGTGCGGTTTCTCTTCCATAGTGAACACTTAAAATTATTCAAGGGATGTTTTAAAACATCCAAAAGTATTTAGACAGGCATGGTGGCTCACGCCGGTAATCCCAGCACTTTGAGAGGCTGAGGCAGGCGGATCACCTGAGGTCAGGAGTTCGAGACCAGCCTGGCCAACATGGTGAAACCCTGTCTCTACTAAAAATACAAAAATTAGCCAGGTGTGGTGGCGCATGCCTGTAATCCCAGCTACTCAGGAGGCTGAGGCAGGAGAATCGCTTGAACCCGCGAGGCGGAGGTTGCAGTGAGCTGAGATCGTGCCACTGCACTCCAGCCGGGCGACAAAGCGAGACTCCATCTCTAAATAAATAAATAAAAAGTATTTTTAAAAGCAAGTAAATTTACTCACAATCCACCACCTAGAAATAACCTTGCTATTACTATGATGTGTTTTTTCCCCTAGTATTTGTAAGTGATATGGCCGAGCTCCCATCACATATGTCTAAGTCACTCGACCAAGGTGCCGAAGCTAAGACAGGGGCAGAGCTAGGCTCACACACCAGGCAGGGCTGCCTCCAGGGCCAGGTTCTTCTGTGTACCTATGTCTCCACACTTCCTCAATCAAGTTAAGGATTAAATGTCTTTTGAGAAACTGATGAAAAAATATTTCAAGTGTTTCAAGTTTGAAAATACACACTTACATTCAAAAGCATGTAAAGAAACCAGAGGTACCCAAGACAATCTTATCATATAGTTCAAGGCTGGAATTCTGCCCAGAAGGTAGGGTTTCACGTGCAAAACATGTTAATTTCTACAGATTTTTGTTTGGCCAACATTTTCACTGTTAAAACATTACCGTTCAAGCTGTTACAACTACAACAAGTAAATTTGGAAAAATCAGTGAACTAATCATTTGACAAATGGATTAAATTGAGTGAATTAATGATTCAGCAGATTGGGTCTTCGGGTGCACTGATTTTTTGGCAAATTGGCTCGCATCTATTAACATGGAGTAGTGCTCAATATATGTACTTGTTGAATTAATTAACACAAGAATGGATGAGTGCATTGAATCTTGCCATAAATAAAATGATCTTTCCCCCCAAAGGTCAATGACTTTACATGGTGTCAGCATTTTAAGAGCCCCAAAAGCTTCTTGAGACAGATATTCTGATTCTAGGGTCACGGCTACTCACCATGTGTGCATCCCAACTCCAAATCCACCCTCATTGCCTGGTTGGCTCCTCAGTGAGAGCTGGTGCTTCCCTGTTGGTTCTTAGGGTTGAAGCCTGCTCACTATGGGTCTTGGAGTCAGAAGCCCCAGGTTCGAATGTCGCTGGGCTTGTCCACATCTTAGCCACGGAACACTGGCCAAGCCAGTGCACCCTGGAACCGTGTTGTCACCGATTACACGGGGACAGTGCTGATGCCTGTCCTGCTTTGTTCCCAGCGTCACTGTCACTATCAAATAAAATGGAAATGCTCTCTGGGAGCCAGAAAGTGCTAGGTGAATTTTAGTTCCTTATGAGTTCATTATTATGAAAACCGCAGTGACCACGTGTGCGCTCTGTCACGGAGGGAGTGGGAGGGCTGGGGACGGCTCTCAGGGAAGGAGGGCCAGGCCTGCTCGCTGGGAGGGGGTCACTGCTCACCTTTGCTCTTTGGTCTCTGCCTTTCTGGTCACTGACACGCATGATAGAAGGGCACACACACCTATTAAACTGCTTCCCCCAGGTCATCTGCCAGTGAGGAGCTGGCAAACCCCAGTGGCCCTACAAATGCCTCCTCACTGGCTGCTTCAGGCTGAAGTCATTTGCCCGGAGCTACTGGGGTGGGGTGAGAGGGAAGCCGGGGTCCTCCCAGTCACCTTGGGCCCTGTGCAGCTAAGCTGGGTGGCATCCTCCTCCGTCTGGCCCCTCTGCTGCCAGCTCTGAACGCAGCTTGAGAGAGGGCAGAAGGGGTGTCTGCTGGGCACTTTTGCTGCCTCACAGCCAAAGAAACCTGGCTGGGGAGGGCCGGGCAGGGAGGGCACACAGCTGGGCGTGACAGGGAGGGCGTGTAATGGCGTAAGCTTGGGAGCAGGATCAAAGACAAAGAATGAGGGGGCAAGAGGTGTCTGGAGAACGCCGTTTTTTCCTCCTCCCTTTTCTGAAGTTAAGAGTGAAATTATTAAAGAAAATAATGCACCCTTCAAAGGCGAATTGGCAATCAGTGTTGAATTTTAGTGCTGGAGTGGGTGACAGCACATCCCAGCTGCAGTCAGGAGACCTACCGCTGCTGAGTGACGCTGCATCAGCCACCAGCCCCCAGCCAAGCCGTCATTTACCACCCACTTGGTGTGGCTGACTTTCTGTTTCCTGAGTTCCATTAGCTCTAGTGGAGACCTACCGTAACAGTTCATCATGCTTGAAAGGTGCTTCTTCCTCCCAGAGAACTTCACGTCCACCCTCTAAAAGCTCATCTGTCTCAACAGCCCTTCAGGGTTAAAAGCACTTGTGCTCAGATGGACTCTGAATTGGAAGGTTCTGAGGTTCCATCTAATCCTGTTATTACTCAGACTTCAGCTGGGTCCTCATTTCACCTCTCAGAGATTTGGTTCAATTTAGCCTGGACCCCAATTCCAGGGCCAGTTTAAGACCATTGCAGGCCCCAGGGTCTTTTAATTATGGAGTCCGCATTCCACATAATATCAAACACATTAGAATATACCCATATTTCACATTGAGTATCACATTTTTGCTGTGGAAAGGATCAAAAGGACTTTATTAATCTTGCTTTTGAAATTATAGCTGCTCATTGACTACATGTCTGGCTATGTTCTCCAGGCTGGCATTGCGCATGCACAGTACATTTTATGGAGGGAGAAAATAAAACCTTAGCATTATTTTCAAACAGAGAATCCAGAAACACTAAATTTAAACATGAATGAAGTTGACATTGTTGGTTTTACAGAAATTTAATTAAAATGTATTCCTTTCAATTTCATACTTTTCCTTTTATATTTTAGATTCAATAATTTTTTTTTTTTTTTTTTGGCACGTCACGTATTTTCACAGGCCTTTGAAAAAAGCTCATTGGCCAGAGGCCCTGTCCCCGGGGCCCGGCAGACCAGATGGCTCTGCTGGTGGTTGCTGAGAGCCTGTCCCAAGATTTTGCTCCACCTCTCACCTCATTCCCAGCATCCTTCTGATTCCCTGCTCCCTGCTCCTGTGTGTCTATCTGCCTGTGTTTCAGTTTCCACTGGTATCAAAACTGACCGCAAAGCCCAGCTCCTTCATTGTTACATGGACATTTCATGAGGTTGGTACCTGGACACATTCTGAGGACCATGGAGAACTGTCACTTACATACCTTGTAAGCTCCTGCCATCTGCTTGGCTCCACCCTTTCCCTCCCAGTGCCCACCCTTTCTCAGTCCACATCCTGCCAAGGGAAGCTCTCCAGGGAGCCTGCATCACATCAACCACTTCCCTTGTCTGGCCGCTTCTCTTTCAAACAGCCAGGAATGCCTGCAGTCCCTATCTCCCTTGAATCTGCAGAGCAACATTGCTCCATCTCTACACAAGCATTATCCGATGACTCCATCCCTTCCAGATCTTCCTGGGCAGGAGCTGCTGCTAGACACTTCCCAAGACGGGGATCTCACCGTCTCTCAGGACAAAGCTTTTGCTTGCTTTTGGCCTGATCTCACCATTAAAAAGGAATAAGATGAGGCCGGATGCGGTGGCTCATGCCTATAATCTCAGCACCTTGGAAGGCCAAGGTGGGAGGGTTGCTCCAGCTCAGCAATTTGAGACCAGCCTGGGCAACACAGGGAGACCCCATCTTTACAAATACTACTACTACAGCACTACTACTATTACCACAACTACTACTACTTGTAAAATTAGTTGGGTGTAGTGGTGCACACTTGTAGTCCCAGCTACTCAGGCATCTGGATAGCTTGAGCCTGGAGGACTGAGGCTGCGGTGAGCCATGACTGTGCCACTGCACTGCGGCCTGGGCGATAGAGAGATACCCTGTCTCAAAAAAAAAAAAAAAAAAAGAAGAAAATAATAAGATGAATCTGAATTCTGGCTTTATTTCAGCTGCTCCTGATCCTGCCTCTGGGCTCCTTTGACCTTCAGCCTACCCCTGAGAGACAGCTGTGTCTCCATGGGACAACTGAGGAGCCCTGTAGTAAAGCCCCAGCTGAGATCCAGCCTCTTGACTTGCAGTCCTGGACTTTCTCAAGGTCCTGTTTTCTCCCTGACTGCCTTTTATTATTCGGCTTTTTTCGGGGAAGAAATGCACTGCACTGTGAATTTCCTTCAGCAAACAGAAGCTCTCTGCTTGTTGTAAACAGCGCTGTGGAGGGTGGGGGCAGGGAGGGGCCGGGGTGGGAACAGGGCCAGCTTCTGCACTAGCCACAGGAGGCACAGTGCCCAGGGCCCACAATAGGACCCATGGAAATGATGGCGATTTCTTTTAAAATCGGGAGAAAAAAATAACTTTTAGGTCAAATAAAATGTTTTAACATGTAATACAAATATATTTGTCTTCTTACCAATACAGATGTAAAGTATGATTTTTAATTTTTTTTTCATAAAGCAGCCCATGAAGGCAACAGTACCCAGGGTCCAGGTCCACACAGTGATAATATGGCCCTGGTGGGCAGGGGTCTCTGGACTGAAATTTATGTGTGACAGTCCATTTAATGGCACCAGTCCGTTTAATGGCACAGTTGTGCTATTGAGGGGACAGAGACCTGGCACCTCCTGGTCTATGAGCTACCGTCACCCCCCCAACACACACACACCCAGATGAACCAGTGAAAGAATGACAAGGATGGTTCTGTTGGCGTGGTCAGCATGTGTTGGGTCCAAATGCCCAATCCTTTTGGGGGATTTTTCTATTTTTTCTTTTCTTTCCTTTTTTTTCTTTTTCTTTTTCTTTTTCTTTTTTTTTTTTTTTTTTGAGACGGAGTCTCGCTCTGTCACCCAGGCTGGAATGCTGTGGCGAGATCTCAGCTCACTGTAACCTCTGTCTCCTAGGTTCAAGTGATTCTCCTGCCTCAGCCTCCTGATTAGCTGGGATTACAGGCATGTGCCACCACACCCGGCTAATTTTTGTATTTTTAGTAGAGACAGGGTTTCACTATTTTGGCCAGGCTGGTCTCAAACTCCTGACCTCAGGTGATCCGCCCACCTTGGCCTCCTAAAATGCTGGGATTACAGCCATGAGCCACCATGCCTGGCCTTTTTTGGGGGATTTTTCTTAAGAGGTGACACCATACAGAGTATGTAGTAGTTGTTTTTCTTCCTGAAAAAGGAAACAGCATAAAACTTAGCCCTGGTTTAGGATACGATCCACTGTTTTTTTTTTTTTTTGGGGGGGACGGAGTCTTGCTCTGTTGCCCAGGCTGGAGTGCAGTGGCGCTATCTCGGCTCACTGCAAGCTCTGCCTCCCGGGTTCACGCCATTCTCCTGCCTCAGCCTCCCAAGTGGCTGGGACTACAGGCACCTGCCACCACGCCTGGCTAATTTTTATAAACATCAATATATATAAACATCAATAGTGTGTATCAGCGATAGAGGTGGCAGCCATCAGTGCTTCCGCCCTCTGGCATATAGGAGCTCCTCTCTCTTCTTTTGGATGAATTGGTCCCATCTACCAAGAATCTGTCTTTGTAGTTCTGCCCCCACTTCCCACCCCTATCAGCCATGGGGAGACTGTAGCATAAGGGGAAATGCTCTGGATGTGATGTCAGGGACCCTGGAGTGTAATGTGAACCCTGCTGCCCCTTAGCTGCAGATCTCAGGCAACTTGCTTCAGCAAGTGCAGTCTGGGCTTCAGTTCTACATGTGTAAAACGAGGTCTCCCTTTCAATTCTAGCATCTCTGATTTTATGACTCTGGGAAAATTCAAAGTTTCTTCACATCAGGAAAAGATTAGGGATTCTTTGTTTAAAGGTATTTCATAACATACACTCCATTAAGCTATGAAAACAGGGAGTTTGAAAGCTTCACTATCGACTGAGGTGGGCAGGCATAGTAAAATCCTGTCGCCTTCCATCAACTCCCCTCATTTCACATCCTGTCGATGGAACGGACTTTAAAATTGCTCTCAGCAATGCAGAGTGCAGCTAGAAGGCTCACATGCTGCTATTGACCCGGGAATTCTTAGGCATTACCCTGCTGCGACACTCAAGGCTCATATTGGTGAGACCAACAAAATCTCTCTGGCAAATCCGGGAAAATCTAGAATTCCATAGAAACAGGGGAATCACATAGGATCAGATTTCACCAGCTTTCTCTACTTGAAAATTCTTATGCTGGCAACCCATCCCAAGTGTACTTTGCTTGAAGTTGATCAGCTACAAAACCATAAGTTTGGGGAGAGAGTACATGTGGGGATATGAGGTTCAGGGGGCAAAATGACAATCACACATTTACCAATAAACTTGGGGGTTGGGGAGAATGGGAGAAAAACCACTTCTGGAATTCCTATCCTTGCCTGTTTACTCCTCCTACTCATTGCAGTATGGAAACCATTTAGCTGCAGACAAATGATTTCCTGGCATATTCTTGGGACTATTCCAGTAAATCATGTCCTCCTCTACCCCTGGGAAAAGTCTCTCCCTTGCTTGGGTCATAACTCAAAACTACAGCTTCGAGATACTTGCCCTAGACCCTGCTTTCAGTCTGCCTCCAGCGAGCTGAGGCTCTGAGATTAAGTATGGCATGCACCAGTGCTGATAGGCCTGAGCCCAAAGAACAACCATAGTAAAAGACAAACTAGGCCAGGCACTGTGGCTGATGCCTGTAATCCCAGCACTTTGGGAGTCCAAGGCAGGAGGATCACTTGAGCTCAGGAGTTCAAGACTAGCCTGGGCAACATGGAGAAACTCTGTTTCTACAAAAAATAGAAAAATTTATCTAGGCATGGTGGCATGCACCTGTAGTCCCAGCTACTCAGGAGGCTGAGGTGGGGGAATCACTTAAGCCCAGGAGGTCCAGGCTGCAGTGAGTTATGATGGCACCACTGCACTCCAGCCTGGTCAACAGAGCAAGACCCTGTCTCAAACAAAACAAAACAAAAACAAAATAAAAGACAAGATAAAAATGAGATTTCTCTAGGGTAACACAGTCCCTGCTTCTGACAAACTTGTCCAAAACTAGAAGAGACAACATTTTCATTTCTCTAACCTAAAATATTTTAAACAAATATTAAAAATATGATTTTATTAATAAGACTTCTATTTACACATGAACTCTTTGGGAATCTACCTCTCTAAGCAATGGTTTCTATTAAAATGAGATTATATCTAGTGATTTTGTAAAAAAATTACCAAAACAAGTTGATGGGATAAATACAGGAGTATAGACAGCTTCCCTTCAGAGTCAACAAACTTTTTCTGTAAAGGGCCAGACAGCAAATATCTTAAACTTTGTGGGCCATGAGGTCTCTGTCACAACTTCTCAACTCTGTCATCATAGCACCAAAGCAGCCACAGACACTGCATAAGTGAATGAATGGACTATGTTCCAATAAAATTTTATTTGTAAACACTGAAATTTGAATTTCATATAATCTTCACATATCATAAACTATTATTCCTCTTTTGAGTTTTTTTTCAACCACTAAAAAATTAAAAATCCATTCTTGGCTCTCAGGTTGTACAAAAACAGGTGATGGGCTGAATTTTGCCCATAGACCATAGTTTGCCAAACTCTGATTTAGAGGTTTCCCAGGGCAAAAACGCAAAGAAGTTAAAGTTTGGTTTTTGGTTATGTAACCTTTCCCTACTGGCACTGGCATTTTAAAATAAGACAAGTGGGTAAGGAAAATGAAAGTCAAAGGAATAAGTTATTAATAGAGGAATTTCAAAAGAGTTGAAACTATTTTGGAGATGGTCCCTCATCTGACACCTTGTAAACAACTACTAACTTTACCTTCAGGTGAAATGAGTTTCACCTTCATCAAGTTCAGTAGACTTATACTGACCTCTGTTATATTCCAGGAACACACTAAGTGCAAAGATGATGCAAAAATAGCCTCTGCCCTCTGAGAGGGACAACTGTTGTTAAACAATGAAAGATCCTTTCCATTTAGTGGTGGGATTGATTCATTCATTGAACAAACATTGAGCATGCCAGGCCCTGTGTCTGGTGCTACCCATTTCAAGGTAAATAAGTTCTGAAGATGTTTATGGTAAGCATCGTCCTTCCTCACTATTACCTTGTTCTTATTTGCTTGAGGGAAAAGACAGAGGCCCAGAGGTGGCTTGCCCAGGTGGAAGAGTAAAGAGGAGACCAAAGCGTGACTACTCTTCTGTAGCAGGGCTGGAGTCAGGTGAAGTGCCTAGCTTGCAAAATTTAAGAAGGGGCTGGGTGCGGTGGCTAATGCCTGTAACCTTAGCACTTTGGGAAGCTGAGGCAGAAAGATCACTTGAAGCCACGAGTTTGAGACCAGCCTGGGCAACATAGTGAGACACTCTCTCTACAAAAAATAAAAAAAAATTAGCTGGGTGTGGTGGCGCCTGCCTGTAGTCCCAGCTACTCAGGAGGCTGAGGCAGGAGGGAGGATTGCTTGGGCCTAGGAGTTGGAGGCTGCAGTGAGCTACAATTATATTACTGCACTGTCGCCTGGGTGACAGAGCAAGATCCCATCTCTTAAAAAGTAAAATAAAAAATAAAAAATTTGACTGGGCATGGTGGCTCATGCCTGTAATCCCAGCACTTTGGGAGGCCAAGGCAGGTGGATCACGAGGTCAGGAGATCGAGACCCTGTGGCTAACACGGTGAAACCCCATCTCTACTAAAAATACAAAAAAATTAGCCGGGTGTGGTGGCGGGTGCCTGTAGTCCCAGCTACTCAGGAGGCCGAGGCAGGAGAATGGCTTGAACCCGGGAGGCGGAGCTTGCAGTGAGTGAAGATCGCACCACCGCACTCCAGCCTGGGCGACAGAGCAAGACTCCGTCTCAAAAAAAAAAAATTTAAGGAGGCAGTCATATGCAAGTACTTTTATGACTTGAGAGTAAGCACCTCCTTAAATTTTGTACCCTAGCGCGCCCCACTTGTCGCCCCCTAGTCCGGCCTGTGCGTTGGCTCCCCCTAAGAACGCTGTGGTCCTGGGAGGACTTGGGCCTCCAGTTTCATTGTAGAGCCCACAGACTTCTTCCTCACTCCTCTCTCCCTCCCCAGCAGCACTGCTATGCACACCCTTCCTTCCTTCAGCCAGAGAGAGAGATGCCGTCAAATGGGAGGCACTGTCTCAGACTCATCAGGGCCTCCAGATCGCACTCTCTGTCCACTCATCTGGCTCCAAGGAATCCCTGCTGGAGTGGGCATTTGTGGGTTTTGGACATCTAGTGCTCATGTCCCCTTCCTAAGATGCCGCGATTTTCGAATGCAGAATTGAGGAATGACCTCTTTTTCACTGCACACAGTCTTATGGAACTTCTCCCAGGGCCTTACCATCCCAGGGCTGAGGCTGGTGTGAAGCCCGGTGCCTGGCCATTGGTGCTCCCTTCCAGGGCTGGGTATCCTGAGCTGAATGAACTGGTTTCTTTTTCTTGCCACCAACCACCGTGACACCTACAGTCCCTCTGAATAATGCCCATGTCACACACCACATCATATCTCAGAGCCCTGCTACTCAAAGTGTGGCCCACAGGCCAGCAGCACCGGCATCACCCAGAGCTGGCAAGAAATGCAGAGGCTGGAGCCAGCCCCCACCACAACAGAATCTGCATTTGGACAAGATCCCTGGCGGTCTCCTGTGCTCATTGAAATGTGGGGAGTGCCTCTCTACACCTTTCCTCACCCTCCCACACCGTTTCGCAGCAACAGGGGCCTGGGGAAGGGGCCTGTCTTGGCGTGCATGAGTTGCTCCGGGCTGGCCCTGCGTTTCCAGATGACCTCATTCCCCGAGGACTCCTCAGCTATAGGCTTCTCAGACGCACTCACCTGATGCATAGTGGATGGCTGACTCTAAAATAGGAAAAATTGGGCAGTGATTTCAGAAAATAATGACATTTGAACAAACCTCTCTCCAGAGAAGCCCCTCCCCTTCCAAGGTGTAGGGCAATGGAGGCCGGAGACTCCCGAGGTTGCTTCACAGGGTAAAGCTTCGCTACAAGTCCCTCAAGCTGAGATGATGGTGGCCCTTTTCCCTAGAGAAGGGACCTACTCTTATCTTCTTTTTAGGCGGATCAGGAGTGAAGAAAGGGCATGAATAACTCTGATATTTATAGGTAGTCTGCCATGTACCAGGCCTCAGACATGTTTTACCTTTTATTCTTTATTTGTTTGTTTATTTACTTATTTAAATAGAGACAGGGTCTCATTCCATCACCCAGGCTGGAATGCAGTGCTGCAATCGTGGCTCACTGCAGCCTTGACCTCCTGGGCTCAGGCAATCCTCCTGCCTCAGCTTCCCAAGTAGCTGGCACTACAGGTACATGCCACCATGCCTGGCTATTTATTTATTTTTGTAGAGATGAGGTCTCACTATGTTGCCCAGGCTTGTCTTGAACTCCTGGGTTCAGTGATCTTCCTGCCTCGACCTCCCTGTGCTGGGATTATAGATGTGAGTCATCACACCTGACCTTTTTTTTTTCTTTTCTTTTTTTTTTTTTTAGAGATGGGGGTCAGAGCAACTGTCACCCAGGCTGGAATGCAGTGGCGAGATCATAGCTCATTGTAGTCTCCAACTCCTGGGCTCAAGTGATCTTTCCACCTCAGGCTCTAAGTAGCTAGGACTACAGGGATATACAACCACACCTGGCTAATTAAAACAACTTTTTTTTTTTTGTAGAGACAGGGTCTTGCTTATGGTCCAGGCTGGTCTTGAACTCCTGGCCTCAAGCAGTCCTCCCATGTCAGCCTTCCAAGTAGCTGGGATAGCTTTTATTCTTTAACACAGCTATAAGGGGCAGGCTCTTACAGAGGAGGAAACTGATATTCAGAGAGGCTGAGTAAACTGCAATTCAGAAAGACTGAGTAACTTGCTTCAAATCCCCCAGTTGTTAACTGGGAAGAACTAAGGATTGAACTTAGGTTTTTCTCAGTGTTGCAGATTCACAAAAGTACATGCGACATAGCACATGCAGTATAAAAGTGGTCGGCATGTCTTCATACGATCAATGGTGGTGGTGATGCTGAAGGCTCTGAGTGTGGGGAAAGGTGGTGTGGTGGCCTTGGGAGAGTCAAGAACACAGACCAGCGGCTTGTGGAGGGCTCAGCTCTCTGTGATGGTGAGCTATGAGACCGACGAGATGTGCAGCTAGCATGAGACATCATCCTTTGCACCAAAGGGATTTGTAACTCAAGATAAAACATCACTAAACTATGAAACAAATGGAAATAAGACTACATACATTCAGATTTTTCCAATAATGACTTTGTCAATGCCTTTTTTTTTTTTTTTTTTTTTTTGAGACAAGGTCTCGCTCTGTTGCCCGCCCAGGTCGGAGTGCAGTGGTGTGATCACGGCTCACTGCAGCCTCGACTTCCTAGGCTCAATTGATTCTAGGCTCATTTCGGCCTCCAAAGCAGCTGGGACCACAGGCGTGTGCCACCACACCCAGCTAATTTTTTATATTTTTTTGTAGAGATGGGGTTTTGCCATGTTGCCCAGGCTGATGTTAAACTCCTTGGCTCAAGTGATCCTCCCGCCTCGGCCTCCCTAAGTGCTGGGATTACAGGCGTGAGCCACTACACTTAGCCAATGCCTTTTTTTGAAATATAAAATAACAAAATTCTGTCGCTGTTTTTCATTCTTTTGGGTGCCATGCTTTTGTCTATGCACACAGTACAAACCCTCGTAGGGTAATCCAGCTCTAATGAGTGGGGAGCTGACCTCCTGCTTCCTTTTAATCCCAGATCTGAGGCCAAGGGATGTTTGCTCAGCTAGTGGAGGTGGCAGTGACTCCTCCACCTGGAGTACCAACAGTGTGCACCATTGTTAGGGAGGCGAGTAGGCTAAAAACTCACGTAGTCACTTCTCTAAGGTTAATTTCTGGAGTGTCTGCTATCCTCATTCCTGGGCTCTCAGTCAAGAATGTAATTGAAGCCCCAGGACAGTAGAGTGTGAAAGGAAAGATGTTCCCTGGTGTCAGATGCCCTGGCCAGCCAGAACCAAAAGCATGGAGTAGATGCTTGGCTTTTATTCCTGGTGCTGGCTGGGTCCCTGTGTCCTGCCCTATACCTGAAATCCTCTTTAGGCAAAAGGCAAAGCTAACTAGGAAGCTCCAGCTTGGGCCTCCTCTGGCATCTCCAGGACCAGCTGTAACAGAACAGCTTGTTTCCTCCTGCCAACCCCCTTGTTTAAAGGTTAAACATACAAAGGCAGGAGCCGCAAGCCCAACAGAGGAAACTGCAAAGCAGCCCCTCAGATGCTAACGATTTCACCAGAGGACCAGGATATTATTATTGTCTGAACTCAACTTCTAAGTGCCCTAGGAAACTTCTAAGTGCCCTAGTGGCTGAGAGTACGATCAAAAAGGAGGTGAGCTAGGTTTTCACAGTGTCATTGAGAAGTCCCCAGGAAACCTAACCCCAGTGGCAAACCCCAGAGTGCCCTGGGGAGACACAGGACCTGGGCACCTCTTCTGGATGCCACTGGGGAGGCACTTCCTGGAGAGCTGATGAGGGTCGGTCATTGGGGTCTACTCGAGGCCCCTCCTCCCACGCTGGAGAGGGGCTGTTCTTACTGCTCACCAATGCCGGACTTTAGTCCTGACGGACAGTGAAGTGTGCTTCCGTCAGATTTCAGGGGAAGATCCAGCTGGGCTATCAGGCTAACTAGCCACTGGCCCTGACCCATCCCGATGAATCATCCTGACGAAATGAACATCAGAGGCAGCCTTGAAGGAGAAAATGACAGCACACTAGGGCAGCCTGATAGGTGAGTAGGGAAGAGGTGAGGGGCGGCCTTGTCTTTGAATCCTGGGGAGCGTGACTTCTAAGGGCTGATTGCCGGGATCTAAGACTATTTAAAGAACAGGGCAATAGAAGTTGTCTATCACTGAGAGTTTGCTATGCCAGGCACCATACTAAAACTTTTCATGCAGTATCTTATTCATGCCCTGAACGTTATGATGCGGGGTACTATTATTATTATCCCCATTTTGCAGATAGGGAAATAATCGCAGAGAAGCTTACTTTAAGCTTACTTTAAGTCACACAACCAGTACGTGGCAGAGGTGGCTGTTAAATTCTGGTCTAATTTCGAAGGCTGGGATTGTACATACTATCTAGGATGCCTCTTTTAGCAGGGCAGTTAAGTTTTCTATATGGCTGCTTCCTTCTTCTGTCACTGTTCATCATCCAGCAATTAAGGGTCTTCCCAGAACTGAGGCCCGAGGCAGTGCCTCTAAGCCCACACACCCATCATTCACTTTTATCAACTCTAGGTCTAGACAAGGGGTACAAGAAAGAGCCGGGTGGCTGCGGTGAAGGCATGTCTTAAAGCTCAAGTTTGTGTGTTTTTGTTGGGGGAGCAGGACAGATGAGGGAGGGGGAAAGGGATAACGTGTGGAACTAGATTTCTTTTCTTTTTTTTTTTTTGAGGTGGAGTTTCGCTCTTGTTGCCCAGGCTGGAGTGCAGTGTCTCGATCTCGGCTCACCGCAACCTCCGCCTCCCGGGTTCAAGCGATTCTCCTGCCTCAGCCTCCTGATTAGCTGGGATTACAGGCGTGCGCCACCACGCCCGGCTAATTTTGTATTTTTAGTAGAGAAGGGGTTTCTCCGTGTTGGTCAGGCTGACAGGCCAACCTCAGGTAATCTACCTGCCTTGGCCCCGCAAAGTGCTGGGATTATAGGCGTGAGCCACTGTGCCCGGCCGGAACTAGATTTCTTAAAGGCTTTACCACACCAGTTTGGGAAAAGTTGTTTTGTTTCTCTTTTAAGAACCTGAGGCCTGGAAATCAAAAAAGGGCTATCCAGACTGGAGTCCAGGCCAGAGCAGGAATCACTACATAATTAAAAAACAACTTAACACTATATTTAGGGTATGTCTGTGCTTAAATGAAATAGTTTTTTTTAAGTGTATGTTTTCATTTCTTACATGTCAGAAAATATCCATATTACAAAAAAAATCTCCCATCAGTCTTAGTTGTGAAAACAAAAAATTAGAAAAACCCAATGATCAAAAATAGGAGAACAAATTATGGCACATTAACCAGAAGACTAGGTGAAGCAACACAGGAAGATGCTTATGCAAAATTTTTTGAATAAAAACCAAAATTTTGAATAAAAAGCCTTCCATAAACACACAGGCAGAACATATGGAAAATAAGTTTTGTTTTTTTTTTCCAATGGTGACCTTTTTTCTTTCATAGTTTTTCTCTATTGTTTTTATAATGCTTTGTGACAAATAAAAAATGTACACAATTATATGATTGCATTTACCTTATGTGTACATTTTGCTTATTTCCCTTGCAACCCTGTATCCAAATGTGCCAAATAGCTTTTCATTCGAACTTGCAAATTGCTGCATGAAATTTAAATATTCCTTTAAATACACAACCCACATCAATTGCTGTTATACAAACTGGAATGAATTCTTCAGGTTCAAGTAGTTTTTATCCAAATTTAATTATCCATGTTTATCAGTAATACTTTATGTTTCTTGGGTAGGAACCAAAACGAGGAGAGCAAAAGGGGAGCTCCCAGCCCCCAGCAGTTCACATTAAAACAGCACTGAAGCCCAATTCTCTCTCGCTCACTGCCCCACTACTCCTCTTTCTTGGAAGGCTGGAAAGTGGGTTATCTGGAGACACCCAGGGCTTCTAGCCCATTAGGGACGCTCTGAACCTGGCTGAGGCTTCTGAAGTCTGGCAGCCTGAGCAGATCAGGTCGCTGTCTGCACTAGCGACTATAGCAATCAGCCTGGGGAGCCTTCTCATGGGAGAAGTGAATGTTAGCGGCAATCCTCATCCATTTGCTTTACCAGAAATCAAAGGCTCCTTCAGACCTCCCTGGTGGAGTAGGAAGCTGATTTTATAGGCTCTAAGAGTGTATGTGTGTATTCATTTATACTCTTTCCTCTAAAGCTTAAGAGATGCTCTAGGATTAAAGCGAAGGTATGGTAAGACCAAAAGTTTAAAAACAAAAAACAAACAAACAAACAAAACACAACTACATGGCCTACAGCAAGGAATGAGAGGTGGTTAAGAGGGGAGGATTTTAAAATGAGAATTTGGTAGAAAAAAGCTACAATAATGAACAAAAAATTTCGTAGCCAGAGTAAGTAGTAAAACCAAAGCATTTTTAAACTAGCAGAGCTCTTGTTTCTAAGATTTGAGAGGCCAGGGTGAGTGGTGATTTGCCTGTGGCTGGAGTACCCCTGAGAAAATTATAGAGCATGTCCAGGAGAGCCTTTTCTACTGGTTTTAGATGGTTAAAAATCTACCAGGAAGGGGGCGTGACATCTGTTTCCATGTAGTCTTGTATCATTTACTCTCTATCTGCTATGTAATCACATCCTGTTTTATTATTTTTTAGTGCATTTGTGCATATATTCAGTTGCTTCCATAGACTCCTTGAGGGCAAGACGTCTGTTATACTTTTTCTGTATCGTCCCACAACCCCAACCTTGAAAACAGACCAGGATTTGCCATCATGATGCTTGCTGACTTCTCAGCCCCCAGCCCCACAGAGCATCCGCCAAGAGGAGCTGACTCTTCTACTCCTCCGGCCCACCCGAGCCCAAAATACAGTCCCCAAAATACTGTAAACCATTCTTAAATGGAAATACAATTTGTCTTTTAGGCAAAATTATGAATCTTAACTTTCATAATTCTAGTGACTAGAAGACAGTATGGAAGCTCTTTCTGTGTCTGAGAGAAAGTGAGCAGAACAAGAGATTAGAGTAACAAAAAATTGTAGCCAGAAGGGAAGAACGAAAGCCAGAAAAAGGAGGCATGGCGGATAGGAAGTTTTCAAGTAGAGGGTTAACAACTGAAGAGAGGTGAGCAGTTTGGCCAGGATTTGAGCCTAACAACGCTTTGTTGAGGCACATTTTCTTGACATTCCTATTCTTAGGCAAATTATTCTGCCTTTGCTCTTTTTAATTTCTCTGGAAGGTGCTAGGCAGACAGTCCCGGAGTGTTCTGGAAAGGAGTGCTTTGTGTGAAGATAGCAGGAAAACAAATCATGGGAATGACAGGCTTTGAGCTGAGTAAACCAGCGGTTAATCACCTCCCGCTGGCTCAGGCTTCTGAGATGCAGGTATGCTTTGGCCATCCCTAGGAAGCCAGCATCCCCTTCAAAAACAAAAGCCCCTACTGCCTGGGTGTGCGTTCCCATTTCTAATATTTACATCACCGGACTTTGGGCAGCTATACTTAATCCTTTTGGGAATAGTGATGGGGCTCACTTCAGATAAAGGCGTCCTTGACCACAGCATGATTCAAGCAGTTCCTTGGCAAGTGTTTCATTGTGAAGTGTGGTTTTCATAGAGGAAGTGGACTTTGGGGCGAGGTGGGAGAGTGGAGGTGCAGGATGTGGGCAGCCCATCGAATCCCAGCTCACCAGAAGGCCGAAGGGCTATATTATACCAGTGCAGGCATCTGGGAGTTTAACCAAGAGTTCCACTGGAAAGGCAGCATTCCAAATCCTTTCTGAGTGTCTCTGGAGTTGAAAACAGACCAGGACTTACCATCATGATGTGTGCTGGCCCCTCTGACCCCATCCCCATGCAGCATCCGCCAAGAGGAGCCGACTCTTCTGCTCCTCCGGCCCCGCCGTGCCCAGCTGGCCCCTCGGGAGACACAACAACTGCTTCCCTGCCACAGACAAAGCATTTTTCACCTTCCCAGTCATTAGCTTCCCTCTGGAGACAGTGGATTCCATGGCTCCACAGGATCTGCCTCGTGGCTCCTCTAGAATAAATAAGGGCTGAACTGCCTTCATTTATGTCCGTTGCCAGGCCTAAGAGCAGTGTTCTGTTCGCTTCCATGAAGCAACAAATCCAAATGCAGTTTGACAATGGCGTAACAGAAACTTACAAAAGAGCCAGCCTTTAGCTTCCATGTGAGATTTGAATCTACTACTTTGAAACATTCTTTGCCTCCTGTGCACAGGTTATTAACAACTCAAAAACAAACTTCGAAACTGTGACTTGAGCTTTGTTTCTGGGCCACTTGTGGGGTACCATGGCCTTGCAGTGAATATCCTCCCGGGCAGTGGTACTGGGGATTTTCATTTCAAAAGGAAAAAGTTACTTTCAGTTTCCCTGAGGACCTAATGCAGGTGAAAAAAAAAAAAAGGATTGGGGCTAAGGAACAGAAGAGGGACTCTACACACATTGCCCCGTTCGGTTCTCAGCCCTGAGGAAGTGAGTGGGCACGTGGAGAGGGGCAGTGAATCCACCTCCTTCAGGGATGGAGAAATCAACACCCAGATGGCAACATTAACCCGGGCCGGTCAGTGAGCAGGGAGCGGATGCCAAAACCAGCGCCTCTGGTTTCCAGGCCCCACGCTGCACTGCCTGCCTTGACGGGAGCTGGATGACTCTGAGCAAGCCACTAAATCTTTCTAGGTCTCATTTTTCTCTGTCCTCGATAATCTTAAGGCTCCTTCCAGTTCTGAATCAGTGTTTAAGTTTAGGGCAACAGCCTTGGCAGGCCCTGATATGGCCTTGACTCGACCCTTGGTTCTCCATGGCTTTGGTAACAAATGGAAAGAAAATTCTCACAGGCAGCAGAAACCAGCCTTTTCCTGGGGGTTGATGCCCATTTGTCAAAAATTTGGCAAAAGTTACATTCATATTAGTGAACTCTCAACATAGCTTCATTCACTGTTTGACACACAAAATTTATGACATCTGTTGGAGGAATGTAGCTCTGAAAACCCTCAATGTCAAAAAGTATATATAATGGAAGGAACACTTCTTGTACTGCCCAACATTTCTATTTTCTTTCCAAACCTTTGTCTCCAATTCTGGAAATGATGGCTCCCTGAACGCCCTAGTGCTTTTTGTTTTGATTGGAGAATTCGGATTTTTTCCCCCTGTATATACATCTGACCGTAGATTTTTAAAAAACCAGCTACAAATAGTGTTGACAAGTTGAAAAAATGGTTAACACACATTCAAATACTTGAGTAAAATATATATATATATATATATATATATATAATTTTTTTTTCCTGGAGAAAAAAGAAATCAGGCCCAAAGTATTGAACTCTGGAGGATACAAACCAGCATATGCAAAATGTAGATTTTGTTTCTGTTAACGACATCTCTAGGAACAATAAAGAGGGGAATTGTTCTTTTCAATGTCAGTCTCAAAAAGTTCTGAATGTATCCACAAAGCGCTTTTCTTTTTTCTGTTAAGAACTGATTGTAGGCCGGCACAGTGGCTCATGCCTGTAATCCCAGCACTTTGGGAGGCCGAGGTGGGCAGATCACTTGAGGTCAGGAGTTCGAGATCAGCCTGGGCAACATGGTGAAGCCTCGTCTCTACTTTTTAGAGTACTTTCTTACTCTTTATTTTTATACAAAAATTAGCCAGGCGTGGTGGCACGCACCTGTAATCCCAGCTACTCGGGAGACTGAGGCATGAGAATTACTTGAACCCAGAAGGCAGAGGTTTCAGTGAGCTGAGATCACGCCACTGTACTCCAGCCTGGGCAACAGAGTGAGACTCTGTCTCAAACCAAAAAAGCAAAAACAACAACAACAACAACAAAACAAGCTGTAGAACTCTCATCATTATTTTTTGAAGATGCTTATGTTTTTACCTGTGTCCTTACTCTGTGGAGTTCCATAATGTTTTACTCTGAACAGGGCAACTGTTCCAGCTGTTCATTCTGAAATCTGGGCCTGCTAAGTTTCAGCAATGGAATTTAGAATATGAATCTTGAATTCTCTCTCTACACTTCATGGTTCTCTAAATGGTGACCATCTCAGCTTCCAGCCTTGGCCTTTCCATCTTGAAGAGTCCTAATCTCTGTACCTTGACCTCACAGAGTGGCACGTTCAGAGGCTATCACACCCAGTCATACCCCAGGCGTGTACCATGTAGAGACAGAGCTGTTCTCCTTTTTTATATTAATCTGAAAGATTAGGTAATCATTCTTCGAATTGGCAGGATGCTTCATAATTAACTGATCTCGTCTGATCCCTGGAACCCAGAGGGGAAGTCAGATGTTAAACCACTCCCACACAGTCATGTCAGCTGCTAAATGGTTGACTCCACCTCCATCTTCCCAGCCTCCTCCTCTCCTAATTATACCTGCAGCTTCATCTGTTTTCATCTGTTATCTAGAAACTGTTTTTCTTTTGCTGTAAAACGTTTGAAACAAGGGGAAGGAGATTCCAGGCAGGGCTCAGGAGTCACACAGGGCCAGAGTTTGAAGCCCAACTCCACTACTTGGGAGCTACTGAACTGAGTCTCTGAGCCTCAGTGACATGAGGCTTAAGTGAAATAACCCTTGTGAGTATAAGTTCTTTAGCAAACATAAATGGCATCTGAAAGTATTAAAAACCATTATCATAATTTGGGGTAAGGTTAGTCCCCCCTCAGTATCACAAGGATGGGTACTATCTTCTGTGGTGGTCTTTGGAGCACAAATGGCAAGTTGAGGACCACAGCAGTTAACTTTTTTTTTTTTGAGATGGAGCCTCACTCTGTCATCCAGGCTGGAGTGCAGTTGTGTGATCTTGGCTTACCGCAACCTCCACCTCCCAGGTTCAAGCGATTCTCCTGCCTCAAGCCTCCTGAGTAGCTGAGATTATAAGTGCACACCACCATGCCTGGCTGATTTTTGTAACTTTAGTAGAGACAGGGTTTTGCTGTGTTGGCCATGCTGGTCTCATTCAAACTCCTGACCTCAAGTGATCCACCTGCCTTAGCCTCCCAAAGTGCTGGGATTACAGGCGTGAGCCACCATGCCTGGACAAGCAGTTAACTTATGGAACAAGCCCTAGGCGCCTGGTACTGTGCCGTGTACTTGAAGTAGTTATAGATTAGACTCCCACAATTATAAACTATGAGCTAGGTGCCAATCTCATCTCCATTTTAAAGATGGAGCAGCTCGGATTTAGGGACTTGACAGGTTAGGCAGTCTAATAAAGGTGGAGTCCAGATTTGAAGCCAGATCTGGCTCCCCAAGTGAAAGAGGATCAGGTTTAGGAAAGGCTTCCATGACTACAGTGATGCAGAGAGGGTTTTTTCCTAGCTGAGGATTGGCAGAGGTGAGGCTAGGGGTGCTGAAACTGTAGCAAGGTTGAGACCAGTGCATTTACTTGCCGTGAGCAAGGGGACAACTTTTTGGAAGGAGACCTAAAACCAGGCTCCGGGACCCTGCTTGGATTCTTTGCCTTACAGCCTTCGTCTTTCTGTGGAGAAGAGATTCCTGATTAAGAGACATGGAAGTACAGTTACAGAGATATTTAATACTTCTGAATGAAAATATATCTGCATCCAAATGAGTTTTATTTCCATTCTGTTTGCTTTTGGTGAGAACATCCTTTTTTCTCCCTGCAGCACAGCTGAAGCCAGTATTGTTTGTAATCTATTTTTGTTTGCTTAGAGTCTTCAAGAGCTAGGGAAATGACTGATGACATTTTTAGTTTCCAAGTCTGAGAAAATGAAGACATATTGGAATTGAGAACTCACATGAGTTGGGATGCAGAAAGTCATAAAGACTCGCTAAAGCAGTAGTTTGAGTCAAATCATATCGCTGGGGAACAACAGCAGATTTGGCATATTAACCCATCATTTGTTCTTGTGTGTCTATGCCACTGCTAGAGGCTTAGCTAATATGTCAGGAAGAAAAATCCCCAAACCAGTAAAGCCACTGCCAAAGTCCTACATGTATATGCACACATACACCAATAACACTGAAAACGACATTTGGAAAGGGTCTCCCCTGCTTGGTTATAACTTTAACAGACCAAAATAATGCTGCCTTTAGTGTTTCTGAGAAGGTAACACATGAAACCCAGTTTTCCCTGGACTCTGGGATATCGTTTTGAGAACCTATTTGTGGGGGAAGGCAGTTCAGTTGCACGATCAAAAGTTCACAAATTAAGAACATAAAAATGACAGGACCACCAAATTTAGAAAATGTCCTACAACGTGCATTTTATTCCATATCATTATACAATGTTTACATATAGTTAAAACTCTCAAGAAAACGTCCTTTACCAATTGTATGTAGTGTCTAAATCTTTCACTTTAACATGAAGAACTGAAAAGAGTGGAAATCCACATTGATTGTTATCCTACAGATTGTCATGAGCTGCACGTGTGCCAATCAGAAAGGAATGGAAGTCTCGGAAGAGCAGCGTGGCTTACAGACCCGTGGCTTACAGACCCTTGGCTTTAGTGAATTCAGGCATGCGGGATCCATAGTCTCATCTTGTAGTAAAACTCAAGACAAAATAAATTAGTGTTGGACACAGTTCTACATTGTACAATGTTGAACAAAAGACCACAGGGGGACCTTTTGTTTAAAGTAGCACCAATCCACACCTGATTGTGTTTCCAACATTCACCTTCCTGTTGACTCTATCATTGGCACTTTGAATGGAACTTCTTCTGCTTTAGTGAGGATTCCTACACTGACTAAGCATACTGTGTTGCTAAACTCTCTACAAAGTGTGGCAACATCAACCCGGGAAATGGCACATTTAAACCATGATCGCCCTGACATGGGCTTGCCTTTTTGTATGTGTTTTCCCCACCCCCTGACCTAGCTGGTATCTTGTGGATGTTTCTGTGACAGTGGTAAAAGTAAATAAAAATGCATTTAAGGGGTAAGCAGGTGTTTAAAAACAAAACAAAACAAAATGAAAGAATGTGGTCGCAGCTAAGGAGGTTTTCACATGTTGTTTAACTCCAGTAAAGTCTGATCCAGCATCTGATGCATACTAAGGTTTTCTTCTTTGGCATGAGCCACTTTCTCTGTGGTGAGATTAGAAAATTAAGTCATGAATAGCTGTGCTTTGGACACAATGGTGGTTTGTACATTTAGGCAGGCAAACATCAATCACAAACACAGGATGAGATGATTAGAACTAGGCATGCTTGTAAGACATTACTTATTTCTAGACAAGAATCTAAGATGGGGGGGAGGGCGTCTTTGACCCAAAGGAGCCATGGCACGGATTCTCACAGAGCAGTCAGGTGCACCTCCACCAACAATTCGCTGAGGATAAAACGCATGTGGGGTTTGGTGAAGGTTCACTGACTGTGTGCCGTGGGAACAGGGAGAGGTAAAAACCAAATACAGCTGCAGCACTGTTATACAAACTGAAGAAGTTACGAACAGCAGACATTTCTGAGGTATAGGCAGTTAAAAGTCTGGGAGTTGTGCGGTAACACAAACTCACAAAAGCAAAGATGACATAAATAGGTTTTCTGAGAACTTTTAAAATGATTTATTTCTGTTGCTCATAAAAAATTATCAACATGTTTCATGCACACTTCATTAGGACATTCTCTTAATATTTTTATAGTGTTCTATTTATTAGCATGACATTCTCCCCAGACTCCAACAGCACCATTAGACTGAGTAAAGCATACCTTTCAGACAACCAGGGGCTTCTGGCATGAGTTCCTGTTTTCAAAAGCTATTTTGCCCAAGCATAGGTACATTTAATCATATTTCAAACACTATACCAGATATTTAGAAGTTAGGAATATGAGTATCTGATAGGAATATATATACACACACACATATATATATATACTTAAAGTAGGACCCATGGCTGTCAGGAAATAGAAAACATTTTTTTGGGGGGCTCCTCATTATTTGTCAGTTCAAACAAGAGGACCTGCTATTTCAAGGAGCAGTGCTGAATTGATATAAGTATTCTACCATAAAAGCTGTTTTGTGATTAAAGAGAACGTAATTATTCCAGCCATATAGAGAAAAAAGCAGGCAAGGCCAGCCTTTCAGCCCATTCCTTGCATTTGCATTTTTGCAGAAAATAACTGTTTTCAACTCTATTAGTTGAAGGTAGGACAGTCTTAGATTTTTCTGCACATGGGCTCCACGCCTAGAATTCAGCCCAAGTTTTTTCACTGTTAAGTTTAATCCTCATTCAGGGCCAGCTTTAGTTCATTAGTGAGGCGGCGATTTTGCTCAAGTTGCTGGTAGAGTTGATCTGTACAGGTCAGCAAGCGGGTTAGCAGAAAAGAGGCAGAAGGAAGAGAGGTTAGCAGACTCGGTGAGAGGCAGTTAATAGAGAACACAAAGAGACCTCAAGCAGAACAGCAACTAGTCACTTGCTGAGCAGTTTACTCTTACCCCATAGTCACCTGTCCCGTATCCAGGAAGGGTAGACCCTAAAAAGCTTGGTAGACTTAGGAAGTGTCAGAATTTCTCTCTTGGTGAGGAAAGGAGGGGAGGAGGAGCAACAGGATAAGAGGAGGAAGAAGAGTGAATGTTCCTCTTATACCTCACTAAACCACTTTGTGAGCTGAGCCATACATGGTTTCTGGCAATAGATTTGGGAATGGAGGCCTGGCTGGAGGTGAGCCCAGCGTGACATCCACCCCTTGCTAGGGCTCAGTGTTGAACTTAGGTGAAACCTCGACCTGCCCAGTGCTGCCCACCTCTTCCAGAACCCCTTTCCTCTCCGTTCACAGGGTAGGCCTTCCCCTCAGGTAGGACCAACTGGGGGTTACTGCTTTTGCTGCACTGAAATTTTCTGAAATTTGGAATTAAGTCCCTGTCCTTCCCCCAGTCACCACGATACAGGGTACACATTCTGACTCCCGTCTAGCTTTGATAGTGTTATCCATTCAAAAAGCAAAAGAACAAGCACTTGTCACCACTCAACACTGATTTAGAATTTATCTGCTTGCTTTTTTTTGAGACTGAGTCTCGCTCTGTCCCGCAGCGTGGAGTGCAGTGGCACAATCTCAGCTCACTGCAAGCTCCACCTCCCGGGTTCGTGCCATTCTCCTGCCTCAGCCTCCCTAGTAGCTGGGACTACAGGCGCCCGCCACCATGCCTGGCTAATTTTTTTGTATTTTTTTAGTAGAGACGGGGTTTCACTGTGTTAGCCAGGATGGTCTCAATCTCCTGACCTCCTGATCCGCCCACCTCGGCCTCCCAAAGTGCTGGGATTACAGGCGTGAGCCACCGCGCCCAGCCCTATCTGCTTACTTCTTGAAGAGGATGGCATTCATATGTGGTGCTAATGGATGTGTATAAAATGAACAAAACTTGCAACACCTACATGAAGACCAGCATGATATACATTTTACACACTGACACGTGATCTGCTCACGGGGGAAAACAAGTGCAGGAGTCAGTCTGTATCTGATGATCCAGGGGACACCCAAGCTATGACAAGCAAGAGCCTGGTATGCACTGGGAATAGCTGGAGGATGCACGGTGGCTTTGAATGCTGGTGACAACTTGGACCTAAAAATACTTCATGATCTTGAAAAGCTAACAGTCTTACCCCTAGGGAAAATGTGCCTGCAGCCCCCAGGTCTGTCGGGAGACTGAGCAGTTCTCACATTAACATTCTCTCATAAATGGTAGGACATGGGAGGATGCTATGCTCGTTATGTTTTCTCGCTTGGAATATCTGCTGCTCTGTCCTCTTTGCTCATCCACATTTTCTGAATATGCCAAACCCCAGTCAAATGTCAGCTACCTCCTCCAGGGAGCTCCCAGTCAGAATGGTTCTCTCTTCCTTGTTGGCTCCAAATGCACATGTCTATTAGTTCGGATTCGCTTTACTCCTCTATCTCCCCACCAGATGGCCAGCTCATCGAGGACAAAGAGCCTTTCCAGCCCATCTCTTTACCAGACCCCCACTGCTTCCCATGGTGTTTTGCATGTGACATATGCTTGGGGGTTGCAAGACATAAATCCCATCACTACATTCACACTATGGACATAGGGAACTGTCGCCATGGGTAGGGAGCATGTCTCAGTTTGCTGAGCCCAAATGTTTGGCCAGGCTAGAATGGAAGAACTTTGGAGAAAATCTGGAGAATCCAGAGGGTCAGTATGAATTCAGCAGGAAGGACAGTGGTCCCTCTGACAGCCTCCTCTGGATCTGCTCTGCTTCAGCTGCTGTGGAGCTGGTGTGCATGGGTGGCCCAAAGGCAGGGACAAGACATGCTCATATCCTTGGAAGTGTTTTCCCTTCCTGTTCTATGGAGACTCCCAGCTGTCTGAAACTTCAAGTGCCCAAACTCAGTGATGCTTTTGGTTTGGCCCACCAGAGCAGCTGTAGCTATGGCCTGGCCCTTTGAACTAGAAGCCTGGTTCAAATCAACAGTTGAACAAGAAATCAACAATTTCTTGATAAACTTGACTTTATCAAGTTTTCCTCTTGCACGTGCACACCTTGGGCTACTCCTGACCTGCCCTCCCAGTCCATTAGTGCCCAACTTCCCCTTGTAGAGTGTACTTATAGAAAGTGCGAAAGTCTCTGGAAGGATTTCCAAAAAACAGATGTGCCTCCAGAATTACATGAACATCTGCTCAGCAGAACTTTCAGACTTGGCATTTTGTCTACATCAGGAAGCAGGATTTACTCAGAGAAGGGTACACTTCTCTTATTCTGAATTTAAAAAAGAACAAGGAAGGAATCATAGTCAGAAGCAGGCCCAAGGAGCCTTAAGAAAAACATGAAATCATGGAAGTCTTTATACACTCAAGGGAGAGACATTGTCCAGATTCTAACAGTCCACCATACTAAGACTAAAATACTTTAATTCACAGCTTTCTTTAAAAAAAAGTATTTCCTCTATGCTTTGAAGTCTCTGTAGAGTGAGAATGACACTATCTTCTGAGTTTGTCCAAATTTATTTGAGTATGGTGGTATATCAGCCCTCTCAAGCTAAAAAAACTATACACAAAACATGCAGATCATCTATGTTAAAAAAAAAAAAAAAAACCAGGAGAAATGTATAGCTAGATTGTTGAGGAAGGAGAAATGTTGGGAATAATGACACTAAAGTCCATATTAGTTAAAGTTCTAATTTTTGCAATGTATTTTTTTAAAAAAATCACTTAATTGCTGTTTGTGAAATAAAACAGAAGCCCAGATGAAATACAATTGTCTTCTGAACAATTTCCACCAACTGTCTTTTTGGGAAAAAAAAAACTTTCATTGCTATATTTTAAAAATGTCCACAAATGAAAACACAGCCATTGAACACAAAGATTATGTACAATCCCTCCCAAAGAGTATGTGCTAAAAAGCACAAAACAAATCACGACTAAACAGAGTAATCATATTTGGAAGACCTAAGATGTCATTTTCATGATCAAAATAAAGGTGGCTGAGTCATGAATATACTTGAAAAAAGCTTGAACTTTTCTTTGTGCTATAAAAGGATGATCGACAATAACCAAAACTTACATTGTTTGAATCCAAGTTCTTTTTCACCCTTCTCAATGTATAACTTCCTAGTAATATGGGACAGCTACAGAACCATTCATCATGAGCCTTTCATTAGTTACCCAGGTCCTCCCAAGTAAGGCCACCGAAATAATCAACACAGAGGGGTCACCACATCCCGAGCTAAACCCCCAGCAAAGGAAGACACTGATCAAGCCAGACCTTTCAACTCTCAACAAGCAATGTCCCCTGTGTGACCCAGACTGCAAAGCAGAGCCATCACAATTCCCCCAAAACCCCCAGATGTCCAGACCTCATTCTAACCTTTGAAATTCAGAACTCCGAGAGGGATGCAGGCCTGGGTATTTTTTTTGAAGTTCAACAAGGAACTACTGCTTTAGAAACTCCTGATATAATTCTGTATAGTGTTTGGAATTTAAAATGAAAAAGAAAGCAGCAGCCAAACACTAACCCTCATATGTGTGAAGCAGCTTTGTAGTTTTATTCAATGTTGAAACTAAAATGTCAATAAAGAAGTAAAAAGAATAGCAAACAGAAATAGCTTACACAGTGTTTATTTGACACTGAAATGAAGAGTTTCTGTACAATAGAAAGCACAGTGTGTGCCTGGCTCTAAGGCAGGATGCTAAGAGAGAGAACCAGGGTCAGCTGGAGAACAGACAAATGCAGAGCTCAGAGAGGTGGGACATCCAGCTCGATGAGGGAGTCTTGGGAGAAGTGAAGCAAAGAAACTTATCTGCGTGAAGATAAAAAGGTGGGAGGAAAAAAAAAGGGGCACAATGAGAAACAAAAAAAAGAAAGGAAACCAAACCAATAGATGAGACCACTTGAAACACAGACAAGAAGCAGTCATGCAAAACCCACTGCCAGCCACACCCTTGGAAGGACGTCCCTCTTCCCACCTAAGGCCGTCACAGGCCGCCTTTCGGCAAGGGTCCATTTTAAGAAGACCCATGAACAGAATTTAAAAACAAATTTTAAGCTACACTCATCTTTCAGAATATTTAATCATACTTGATGCAAAAAGTTTTTCCCAAAGAATCACATTTTAGCACTGAAAAAGACCTTAGAGACAGATGATTTGCTCCACCCCCTCATTTACAAATAAGGGATAAGAAGACAGATGTTCTCTGGTTTCCATGGCAACAGTCATGTCTCTAGGGGCTTTTCTGTTGAGTGTGGGGATTCTATAACCTCTAAGGCAGCAGGCACATGCCACTCTCTTCAAGTTACCATTTTTTCTGCATGGGTAAATGAATGACAGGTGGGTTTGGAAAATGACATTTCCAGCTTCAGTGGAATTCAGGGTGATATTAGAATGAAGAACTGAAACACTCCAGGTTAGAATTTAAAGTAGTAGAAAAAGTTTAATGTTTAAGTTTGGTTAGTAATATATAAATTAGTTGTATCTGTTCAAGGTTCTTCTCATGATAACAAGACTACCTACTCCAACTCTCACTGCCTAACAGTAAAATCTGGGCCATTGACTCCCAAGCTCACATTGTACAATCTGTGTTTAATTTCCCATTTCTTTGACACAGGTTGTGGTAAATATTTATCATGGGTATTTTAATTCCTTTCATAAAAACAGAAAATTAAAGGCTTGGTTACTCAGCAGAGGGTTCTTTTTACTCTAGAATTCTTTTTTTTTTTTGAGACGGAGTCTCGCTCTGTCACCCAGGCTGGAGTGCAGTGGCGTGATCTCGGCTCACTGCAAGCTCTACCTCCTGGGTTCATGCCATTCTCCTGCCTCAGCCTCCTGAGTAGCTGGGACTACAGGCATCCGCCACCACGCCCCACTAATTTTTTTTGTATTTTTAGTAGAGACAGGGTTTCACCGTGTTAGCCAGGATGGTCTCAATCTCCTGACCTCGTGATCCACCCGCCTCGGCCTCCCAAAGTGCTGGGATTAGAGGCGTGAGCCACTGTGCCCGGCCTACTCTAGAATTCTTAAAAGTAAAAGAGATCATCTTTTATAGTACCACTGTTAAGGCTGTATTGGATCATGCCAATTTCCTTGTCCTCAGATTCTCAATAACCTGATACTTTAAGGGTTCCTTCAATTTATATTTAATGAAAATGATTATGTTGTACTTAGTTGAATTTCAGGAAACAAATTTTGGTATTTTTTGAGAAGTTCCTGTACAACAAACGGCATGGCCTTCTAGTTTTACCTGAGTTTAGCTTAATTTCCCAAAAGGACAGTGCTGAAGGTCACTCATTCTAGTTCACTGCTCTAGTTCAGCGTTTACAAAATAAAAGGATTCTGAAAAGAAAATGGTTTGTATAGACAGACTTAATCTAACTGGCCTTTATATTAGTAGAAGTGAAAAAACAATGACTATTCTAGGTTATGACAAAAAGGGTGAACACAATAGTGCAAAGATGGAGATCAGGGAGCAAGGAAGGCATGGTGGTGAGTTTATTATATTAGCATGAGGGCAGGGTGTAAGCAGGCAGAGTGGATGAACGTTTACATGGAAGTCATATCGTTGAGAGCGTGGTCCAGCTCCTCGCTGATGGCTTTGTACTTCAGTTTCTGAGCGTACAGCTCGTCTATGACCAGGAAGTGGAAGGCAGAGGTGCAAGAACATGGAGAGTGATCAAGAAATGGAGGGTGAGTGAGGGTGGTGCGCGCACCATCCCAACACAGCAGCAAGAAAAGGGCAAGGCATGAAGGGGTTGGTGCCGCAGCAGGTGGCCAATGCAGGAGGCGTGCGTTTTGTTTTAAATAAATTGAAACAAAAACAAAGAGAACAAAACCCATTAGAAAATAAAATGAGAAAGACTCAATATGAAAATCATAACAAATATGGTAGGTGTATCAGTAAACCATGTTAAATCCTAAACGAAACCACAGAAGGCTGTCTCCTGGTAGCGGGAGGCAGGGGCTAATGGAACATCTTTCTTTTGCAGAGCTATATTTTAATTACACTGGAGTAGTCAGCCATCTGCAGCTATAAACAATAGGGAAAAAAAATCCAAGGGCAGTGTTTTGGAAGAACAATTTGTGACTACAGCCTGTAGTCCTTATGTGGCTCCACCTTCAAACCACTGACTTCCTGACCACACTATACCACTGGGAGAGCGATTTCTTAGTGCCATTTAAGCTACTCCTGTGGTCTTCCCACTCAAGCTGCCTATTACTGGTCCAGGAGGCTTGAAAAGCAACGGGCGCCACACTTTATATGGCAAGTCTGCAACTTAGTTTTTGTAATGCTGCAAGTTTCATACTTTGCTGCACTTTGGCAGATCATTTTGCAACCACTTGTCATTCTCTCTTCTCCACTATTTTGGTTATTACCTGCACCCAACACTAGTTCCTTCTCTAATCCCTTCTGTGATGTAGATATTTGTCTTTTTTCTTTCTTGTTCACAGCTAATCCTTCACAAGCTTCAAAACTCAACATTTAGGATATCTGTGAGATGGAGTGGTTATTACTAAAATAAAACCTAAGTGCCTTAGGGAAGAAATGCTTAAGTATAATTTTTCCCTCCTCCTTCAGGATATAAAGTATTTTGATAAGATAATATATGACTTAAAAAAACTCCTAAATCCTTACTTTGAATTCATACTTGGAAGAAGATGGGTTCTTCTAAAAACAAGACCACAATCACCACATCATTCCCAATTTAATTAGGAAGTAACACTAAAGATATAAAATATACTAGAGTCATTCTCACCTATAAGCACCTCACTCACGGTCAAAAATAAACCTGCCACACTTCTAATGAGCATGAAGTCAAGCTGGATGGCATTTGCCACTATGGCTGGTGGCTAACTAGTCACCTCGTGAGCAGAAGACTTAGGTTCATGAGTTCAACAGCCATGGAGGAAAACCCCAGAGGACAGACAGAAAGAATGTGCAAGTGCAAAGGAGCGTATCAACGTGGATGCCCTTGAATTGGAAAATTGTTTTGCCAGATCAGTATTCAACCATAAGGATTAAACTAAAAACACTACTTAAGATCTTACCTTCTAAGTCATCAATGCTTTTCTCCAATTTAGTTACTGACCTCTCCGCAAACTCAGCTCGAGTCTCAGCCTGTAATGATTTATTTGAGTTAAAGTTGGGAAGTTTTATGTTTCCTGTAGCTACAAACATAGGGAAAACTAGAGGATGAAAATGAAGCACATCACCTATAAAATGGATCTGGAACTATTTGTCAGTTTCAGTCACCTCTGTGAGAAATGGCAGCTAGCACAGTACATAAACTCCAAGGCGACCTTTGAATATTCCTGACTTGGATCATTGGAACTTTAAAATGAAAAGGCCCTGACTGGTTCCATGAAAACAAACTTCTTTAAAATCCAGTTGGCTTCATCCACAACTCTCATATTACCTCCTTCAGCTTGTCGGAAAGGACCTTGATCTCTTCCTCATATTTGTCTTCCTTCTGCGAGTACTGTAATTAGAAAGAACATTCCAGATGTCAGGCTGCAGCTCAATCTACTCATGGCTTCTCATGCAAAGAACTCGCCAGCCCAGGCAACAGATGTTAAGGATCTCTTAGGAGGTAATGGAATCTCTGATATCAAATGGCACACTGCAATACATTCTCTGCTTTCTTGCCTATTGTTTTACATGGGATAACAACAAGATAACTTATCCACTTGGCACTTGGTTTAAATTAAATTGATGACTCATATCCCTAACATAAAATAAATTCTCTAGTTAAAAAAAAGAATTTGTTATCTAGTAACTCTCCAAAAATCACCTCATAATATTGCCATTTACTAAAATGTCTACTGTAAGTGTTGCTTTCTGGCAGGGCCTCTTTTGAGCAGCTCTTAAAAGATGCCTTTCCCCCACACCATGCTCCTGGCCTACCTTCTCAGCCTGAGCCTCCAGTGACTTCAAGTTGTTCGTCACAGTTTTCAATTCTTCTTCAAGCTCGGCACATTTGCTAATGTTTTCGATCAGAGGCAGAAAGGGTGGGAGACAAGCCAAAGGAAGGAGGAGAGAAAAAGGAGAGGGATGGGAAAAAATGAAAACTGAGTCCTAGAGACGAAGAGCTGCCTTAAAGTAGCCAAATCATCAGGTATTAAAATGTTTAGTTTTGCCAGGAACACTGCCCCCCAACCTCGCAACAGCAGAAGGCAGGGTGACAAAATCCAACAACTTTGAAGTGCGATAATTTGGCTCCTTTTTTGGCTGCCCAAAGAGCATTTATGAAGGGAAAACAAAGGAGCATAAAGGACCAAGGGAAAGCACTTAAAGCAAGATATAAATAGCAGAGGGTGAAGTGAAGGTGCAGTCGTTATACCCAACGAACCAGTAGGCATTGGAAGCTGAAAGACGTCTGGGTTGCAGTTAAACCTAAAAACCACACATGAGCCATCAGTACCTTATCCTCTGCAGCCATTAATGCTTTCAAGGTCTGATCCATTATTCTTAATTGTTCTTCCAGCTGTCGGACTTGGCTGTTAGTGGACACAGGAAATGCACAAGGCCATTCACAAAATCAGTGTGCAGGTAAGGCATGCAGTGATACACGCATTCATACATAAGACACCCCACACGAGTCCTCCATGTTCCATACTCGTGGCTCATCCACATCAAATGAGCACAAAAGGAGCCCGGAGCTGAAACAGGTAATGTGCAGCTGCCAGAAGGTCATGCTGTTTAGTCACTGCTCTGCAGCACCCCATTCGTGGCCTCCTGGCGCCGGCCCGCTTACCCTTCTGAGAGCTCAGCCCGCTCCTCTGCACGTTCCAGGTCGCTCTCAATGATGACCAGCTTACGGGCCACCTGCAGCAGGAAAACACAACACACACACCATGGGTCTTGCAAGCTTTGTGTAACAGGAGGGCATGGGGGTAGAGATCAGATCCCATCAGGCCCTAAGGGTTTTGTCTACAAACAATATGATCCTCTTTCTGGTAGACCAGAGAGAAGCAACTCTCTATTAGGAGTGCCAGCAGAGAGGAGATGAGAGGCTTCTGCTTTAACTCAGAATGGTTAGCTGTGATTGGGCAGTCTCAATTGGAAGTCTGACCTAGGTGAACCGGCAGCCAGACCAAAATGTGGAAGGAGGGAGAAAATACACATTCACAATCTCAAAAACAGCGGTAGGATGAGACATGTACTGAAAAGGTGGGGGCTGCCAGGAAAACAAAATAAACCTAAGAACTCCATCAGTTTGATAGCTGATCTGTGCATCTACCTCCTTACTGCAGTGGAAGAATACAAGAGACACTAACATGAGACAAGTTGGTAGGACAATTGACAAAATCAAATTTGTATTTAGTGGAAGAACCAGAGAGAGGAAGGGAGCCTCTGAAGCAGATCAAAACTTGTGAGCACAGTGTAATCTGAAGGTAACAATGATACTAAAAAGGAGGTGCAATGCTGTTTCAGGACAGCCACGATGTGATCCAATAAGGAAAAAACAGAAACCTTAATAATCACGTTGCCTCTTATCGCAGGAGGCTGTTTTCATGGGGACACGACCAGGAGCAAATTCTGCTGAAAACCTGCGTTGATAATAGTTTTCTACCACCCTTGAGGAAAGAGGCCTCCGTGAATCCACTGAGAAACGGTCTGTGGTCTCTAAGCTGCCCAATCTGGATGTGCCAGGTGACTCTGGGAAGAAATGACTTGCACCATGACAGCATGAGAGCCTCTTTTCACAAGACACAGGGCCCAACTCTCCCTTCTGGCCAAAGATCTTTTGTCCAGGTCTTTGTGGCTGGGGGAGAGGAGTTTTTGTCCTTCTTCCCGGTGCTACTGATCGGCTTCCTGATAAAGCCTGGGATCCCCTAGCAGGATTAAAATTAGAACCATTTTCTGGACACATAGGAACTCTGCTTCTCAAAACCACCCATTTCTGCCAACAAAGCAGATGGCCTCACTCAGGCATCAAGACTGTGCATTGCTCCCTGGCCTCCTGAAGGCCACTGCTGAGAGTCCACAAGGCTTTGGGCCCCAGGATCTGACCTCTTCATATTTGCGGTCGGCATCTTCAGCAATGTGCTTGGCCTCTTTCAGTTGGATCTCCTGAATTTCCATTTTTTCTTCATCTTTTTGGGCTCGACTCTCAATGACTTTCATGCCTCTGAAAAGAAAGACAAGCAGGAAAACCCAAGATTTAGAGCTGAACTTCCCAAATGCACACTGCACTGCTGTGGCCTGTGAGGCTTAGTGTAAGTGGTAGACCAAAATAGAGCACAGAGCTACTTTTATTTTCCAAACCAGGAAACAATTTCCAGAGCTAAAGGTGGAAAAAACAGACACATTTCTCTCTGTTCACTGTGAGTGAACTCTCTCACTTTGAGTACTGATGAAACTATCAGGCATCTAACATTAATGATGAAAGGTACCATGTCAGGAACCTGTCTGAATCTTGGCGGTATGAAACCGGAAAAGCCAATATGCTTTACTATTAAAAAGATAATGAGATTTCTTGCCTTTCCTGTGGGAAGCCTCAGCTTGCACATGAACCAAAGCTAGAACAAAATCAAACTTATCTTTATATACTTCTTTCTACAAAGAATCTTCTTACCCTGCCACCCATAAGCAAAAATATTAGACTTAATATTAGATTTAATAAACGATTAAGCCCACAAAAAATGCTGATATTCGACCATTTCAGATCAGTAATAATGGCAATTTCCTATGCTTCAACTGAATGCTTTAAATTAAGTTTTACCTGTAATGGAACCCTTTCATGACAGCAATGCTGGGAAACAGGCCTGACACTGTCCTCTACACTGAGTGTATTAGGGTCCTATGGCATGGTGTATATTAGGGTCCTATAGCATGGTGTAATGTTTCAGAAAAATACTAACTGACCTATGATATTTTACAGATACATGGAATAACAAGTCATATAAAATGGAATTCATTTATCAAAATTTAAGTAGGCAGTATAAGTGAACCACTATTTTTTTATTTTTTGAGACAGAGTCTCGCTCTGTCACCCAGGTTGGAGCACAGTGGCGTGATCTTGGCTCGCTGCAACCTCCATCTCCTGGGTTCAAGTGATTCTTCTGCCTCAGCCTCCCGAGCAGCTGGGATTACAGGTGTACACCACCACGCCTGGCTAAGTTTTGTATTTTTTAGTAGATTTAGGGGTTATGCCACGTTAGCCAGGCTGGTCTCGAACCCCTGGCCTCAAGTGATCTGCCCGCCTCGGCCCCTTAAAGTGCTGGGATTACAGGTGTGAGCCACCACGTCTGGCCCACTGTCTTCTGATGAAGCACTGGAATACAGTTGAGGAGATCTGGGTCAGAGTCTTGGGTTAGCCACAAATATGCTGTGCGCCTTGGTGCAAGTCACATCAGCCTCTGAGCCCTAGTTTTCTCATTTGTAAAACTAAGGGACTAAATGATCCCCAAGTCCCCTTTACTCCGAAGTCTAACATTACCAGACTGCCTTTAAGGTACACTAACAAGCATATTTCAGAAAGAAGTCAGCCACAAAACCACTCTTATGCGTACACCGTAAGATGATTAGTCATCTTAAAGAAGTCCAAAATGCTTGGTTAGCAAAGAAACACTAAGCAGCAGTGAATAATGGCCTAAAAAGTTTAGCTAAAAACCTTCTTTAATCCTAAAGTCTGAAATCACTCTTTATATTCAGTACCTGGTGGTAGGGTCACTTCAAAGAGTAAGAAATAGACAAGATGACTGACTGCATTCACTTGCCCAGGTCACAGCACAGACAGATACATATTCAGTGCTCTGAGCCCCTTCATGCTATGCCATCCCTCAAGCAGCAGAACGCTCTCTCACCTCATGGAGTCTCTCCTGAAGTACTTCTATGCAATATGGCAAATCCTTACTTCCAACAGTTGAGCATAAGGAAAAATGCCTTCTAGACCACACGAGGCTGTGCTGGTCTATACGAACCATGCTTTCCTTTACTACCACAAAGCTGAATCTTAGAGTAATAATTCAGCTAGAGCCAGATTACAGCGGAGGTGGGCTCAGAACACACGAGCATCTGACTATTTGTGTGCACGTGTCTTGTGTGTATTATTAAGACCAAGTCCAAAATATTTTACTTTTGCAGACCATATTTCTGCTTTGTGTTTTTTCTTCCACCTATTTGTTAAGCTATTTGACAACTGATAATCCATAGTTCCTTTATTTAGGCCTAAGCCTCCTTGGTATATTATAAAATAAAGTTATACTTTAAAAAATGCACAATTGCTCTGTGGTCAGTAGGAGTGAAAGGGCCAACCTGTATCCCTGACATTTCTCCTTTACATATCTGTCTCCCTCATTAGATGGTGAGTTCTGTGAGGGCAGGAACAAGATCTTCTTCTTCTTTGTAACCTTAGGGCTTAGGACAGTGTTTTGGACATAGTAGGTGTTTCACTAATGCTAAATGAACAAAATCAACCGAGTTATACCTGGGACCAATAGAGGAAATGATCCCACCACCAGGGGACTGAAAAATTCTTAAACCTCAAAGATCACAGGAGCCCTCCGGTTTATTCCACCAGGAAAGGCAGCTGCAAGAGATGGCTGATGAGGCATTCTCACCTCTCACTCTCATCTGCTGCCTTCTCAGCTTCCTCCAGCTTCTGCAAAGCTGTTGCCAGACGCTCCTGGGCACGATCCAACTCTTCCTCAACCAGCTGGATGCGTCTGTTCAGAGAAGCTACATCGGCTTCAGCCTAGGTAGAGAGAGTGAAAAGCATTTCAGAGTTGGGGAGAAAGTGAGGGTGGTAGCTTCAGGAAATGGCTGGGACTGCAATGCTGATTTCAGACAGGAAGACTGTCTTGTGGTGAGCTACCTTTAAGTGCATTACAAGCCCTCGTCAACTCCGGAGTTCTCGGACACACTTATACATTGATTTATACAGTGAACATCCATATTTGTGTATACACAAATCTACACACACAATTCTCATCAGACAGACAGATCATTAGCAAACGCTCTTTCATATGGTTCCTTTCTTCCATAGATTTTTTTTTTTTTTGAGACAGGGTCTCGCTCTATCACCCAGGCTGGAGTGCAGTGGCACGATCTCAGCTCACTGCAAACTCTGCCTCCTGGATTCACGCCATTCTCCTGCCTCAGCCTCCATAGTAGCTAGGACTATAGGCGCCCGCCACAACGCCCGGCTAATTTTTTTGTATTTTTAGCAGAGACAGGGTTTCACCGTGTTAGCCAGGATGGTCTCAATCTCCTGACCTCCTGATCCACCTACCTTGGCCTCCCAAAGTGCTGGGATTACAGGCGTGAGCCACCGCGCCCGGCCCACTTCCGTAGACTTCAACACTGGCTTTACTTGCCTGTTAAACAAGAGCATCATCACAGCCACCTCACTCACTGGGGGCCTGAAGTGTGAAATGAGACAAGACTTACCCAGGCTCAGCCATGTAAGACAATAGCAGTACAGCCAGAAATCAGACTCAAGAGTTTCACTCAACTCTTTTCTTCAAGCCACTTTATCATAGGATCCTTACAAAGGAACTTAAATAGTTTAAAATTCAGTGGTTCTAAAATACACACCACATGAAGGCCCAACACAATCCAGTAACCCCTTTTAGAATAACTGGCCTCATTGGAACAGAGCCAAGACAAATTTCCCAAGTGTTTTTGATGTAAGCCTATGATTTTTCTTCGAAGTCAAGGTTAATACAAGAAAAGTATCAAACTCCTAAAAAGAAAAATAATACAAGTACTGTTTTTACTTGATATCTATCACTGAAATAAAATGTTGGTTTGAGAGGCAATGATTTTTTTCCTGTCATAAGAAATTGTTGCTATGAGCCTCAGAACACTTAGAAGACTATGATGGTCCATTTTACATACTTGCACTGGTGGCTGTTTAAATACTGTGCATGGAAGTGGGAGACGGAATTTACTAATCAAGTACAATATCCTCATCCACTTTGAATGTATGTTCACTAAGGGGTGGTGGGGTTTTCAGAACACTTAGGAGTTTTCTAGAAATTACAATACACACTTAGGGACCCATGGTAATAGGATAACAAATTTCTCTACATACAGCCCTGTCTTTGTCATTGAACTGTAAGCTGCTCACATCCAGACAACTCACCGTTCTCTGCACAGAGTATGGGCTCAATAAGATGAGTAAAACCAACCTAATTTTAATAAAAGCAACGTTCTCAGCTTATGGATCTACAATACAGAGTTGGAAATGCAAATGTAGTTAGAAACTGTGGTCATAGTCTTTAATCAAAGGAATCTGAGAACCTTCAGCTCTTTGCTTATCTAGATTTGTAAGATTTTAAATGCCAAGTTTTATCTGGGAAGAGAGGTGAGTAGGGCATCTCCAACCACGGTAAAGGACTCTATAAAAACATGTAAATACACTTTTATCTTGACAAAAATGTAGTAATTGGTTGATGGAGGCAGTGAGCAGGGCAAATGTGAAATAAATCAGAGGAAGAGCATTTACAACTGTACTGCCTACAAAGTAAATCATTATCAGTGCACAGCTGGTAACTGGGCCCAGCTAGGAATTACTGGCAGATGACTGTTGTTTCTGGTGTGTGTGTGTATTGAAGAGTGAGGGTAATAGGATAACAAATCTCTTAATTGTAGGGAAGTGTCTTTTAAAAACCATTAGGCTTTTTTTTTTTTAAATTACTATTACTGGAAGGATGTATATATTAAGGATATACTTTTGGGTCAGGTAAGATTTCTTCACTTTTCTATATTTTCATTTTCCAGTAAAATTCTATTCCTTTTGAGGGTGGGGGGAGGGGAACTCAAAGCTGAAGCAAAAACAAAGGGCAAACAAAACAAAACAAAATTTAAAACCACACAAAAAAACCAAGCACACAAACCAAAAGCCCTACAACAACAAAAAGCCTCCACAGAGTGTCTAGGTTATGTACTCAAAAGCACTGTACACTTTCTTTTCTTTCCCCCTTTCTTATCATTTTCAATATGATGGCAAATATCCTTGTTACAGAGGCTATGGCCTATTACAGAAATGCCAGCAAGATATTCAAAACCTTTTTGTAGCTACCAAGTTCCAAGTTCTCTGCTCTGCTTTAGATCTGGGCCTAAACCTCAAGGACTTTGTACTCACAGAAAGACGACTGTTTATGCCTTGGGGAAAGAACCCTCTGGGTGACAGGTCTCTATCCCCAGCTCCCCACATAGGTGAGTCACCAGAAAGGAAGGAGACAGCACCTCGTGTTCATTCCAGTCTTGCACATGAGATCTTCCTACCCCAAGGGCCCCCACCAATCCATCCGTGTCTTCCCTCGGATCACCCCCACCCCCATTCTTTCCCTGAGCTCTTGGCACTGTGTTTACGGAATGCTGCTGTCTAAATGCCACTCCTGTGTTTCCCCAGGGGCATTCTGTAGAACCTCAGACTCCTGCACATCAGAGAACATGTCCTACAGGAATACCAGCCAGCAGGGCTTCATACAGGGTGCCCCAGCAACGACTGGGCATGGAGACCCGTTTCTAGGTGCCAGTTTGTGATACAGTGGGAGGAATGGTAGGGCACACACAGCAGACCTGAGAGTGGCTGCCCCTTCCTGAGGAGGCCCTGTAAATCCAAAAAACAGGGTCTCAATTTTTTAGCTAGAAGGATCCCTAGGCATTGTCCAGATCAGCAATTCCCACAAGTGGCTGAGTGTCAGAATCAACTCAGAGATGAGCATTAAAAAAAAACTTTCAGCTGGGCGCTGTGGCTCATGCCTGTAATCCCAGCACTTTGGGAGGCCGAGGAGGGCGATCATGAGGTCAGGAGTTTGAGACCAGCTTGACCAACATGGTGAAACCCCGTCTCTACAAAAAACACAAAAATCAGCCAGGCATGGTGGCACATGCCTGTAATCCCAGCTACTCAGGAGGCTGAGGCAGGAGAATCGCTTGAACCCAGGAGGCAGAGATTGCAGTGAGCCGAGATCACGCCACTGTACTCCAGCCTTGGCAACAGAGCAAGACTGTCTCAAAAAAAAAAAAAAAAAAAAAAAAAAAAAATCAAACTTCCAGGCCCTGTCCCTAGAGATTCTGATTCAGGAGGTCAAAGAGGGAGGGCAGGAATCAGTACTATAAATAAACAATCCCCTTTGCCACCACCCAAAGAAGCTGGCCATTCGTCTAGCTCTTGACTAAAAAGAGGCGGCAGGAGGGAACTCTGACCCTGGACACAGAAGTATGTGGAGGCTATACAGCCATCAGTGGGAGACAGGATTAAAATCCAAGTCACTAGGCTCCCGGCATGCTGGCTCTCCACTATGTCACTTCTCCTGGCTTCCCCGAACGTCACAGAAACCTTGGAACTGGCAGTTCTCACTCCTGTGGTCTTTATCTCTTCTGACATCAGATTGAGATGTTCTCCGGCCCCCACCCCAACTCCCCAAGAAAGGCCTCAGGCACAGATCCTAACCAGGACTAGGAGAACAGTTGCTGCAATGCAAATCATCCACTAAAGTGATTATCACAATCTTTTTGAAATTAGGCAGGATATAAAATTAAAAACTTCATAAAACAATGCTAATGGGTAATAGGAAGCTCACATAAGGACACGGAACATTTACTTCCTAGCCCAGAAGTCAATGCCTACTGCCCCAGAGGTTTCAGAGCAGGACAGGCAGAGGCGCTTTGAGGTTAAAGCCAGGACCTGGGAGTAGTATCTGAGGTACACCCATCTTTACAGGAAAACCCTGAACCCATGACAGGCTCTGCAGGCCCTACTATACTGGCCTAGTAGAATTTTTGTTTGGTTCGTCAGAATTCAAGATATGCTTAATTTTATAATTTAATCAGGGCCACTTTTTTCTCTTTCTTATTTTTACTTTTTATTCTGATTTATTATGCTCTATGTTCCAAAAGCCCCACACCTCTCACCTTTACTAGCTTTTATTTCTGGTATTTTTTTTTCTAAGTTTTGAGGTTATTTCAATATTTTCTAAGGTTCTTTTCATCATGGCACCTGGGGAGTCTTAAGGACCCGCTGTTGCCTCTGCTGGTACAAGCCCATAAACACATGACCATCTGTTATTTAAAAGCAGAGATATAAATAACAAGGCATTTGGGGAGGGTCAAGACCCCAGACACAAATTATTTGCAGGCATGTAAATCACTCTTAGTGTACTGAGTTAGCTTTCTTCTTCTTCTTTTTTTTTCTTTGAGATGGAGTCTAGCTCTGTCTCCCAGGCTGGAGTGCAGTGGCATGACCTCGGCTCACTGCAACCTCCACCTCCCGGGTTCAAGCGATTCTCCTGTCTCAGCCTCCCCAGTAGCTAGGATTACAGGCACGTGACACCATGCTCAGCTAATTGCTGTATTTTTAGTAGAGATGGGATTTCGCCATGTTGGCTAGGCTAGTCTCGAACTGCTGACCTCAGGTGATCCACCTGTCTCAGCCGCCCAAAGTGTTGGGATTACAGGCATGAGCCACTGCACCCAGCCAAGTTAGCTTTCTTCCAACAGCAGCCCATGTGCTGACTGCCAGTGAAGTCTTTCAATTTGGGATGCTAGTTTCTTTTATTTCAAAAGTGCTATTGTGTTCTAACAATTAATGAACTACTCAAAAAAGAGACTGCAGTATTAGTAAAGGCTACCAATGTCCTCCTGTAGATCTGTTTTTAAGTAACTTCCCGGTGCTCTGTACTTGAGGTGCCTTATAATGCATATGACCCTCCTCTAAGGTAACAGCCCAAGGTCATGCACCCCATTCCCCCACCCCAACATGGTACTATACAGAAATCAAGGGCATGCCCACCCCACCATAGTATAATATCCCAAATCAGATTTGAAAAAAAAAAAAAAAAACTTTTATGAGGCCTAGATTTTCATGAAATCCAGATGTTTTAGCTAATACAACAACAGAAAATTAAAAATGGCAGTGACTTTTACTTTTTAAAAAAGTATTCCAGTTAAGGTTATTAAGAAAAAATACTGGTGGGAGAATATTATATTCTAGAAATCCATCCTCTGGAATATGTTTCCAAAGTCCTAACTGAACTGGAGTGGAACTTGGGATGATCAAAGGTCAGGTCTTTTTATTTCATGCAAACTGTAGTTATACGAAGAAGGTTTCACCCAACTTGCTGTGTAAGACCAAGTGACCACAGCCAAGCTAAACTTCTGCCCTTATATGGTAAGGAAAGGGGGAAAAAAAAAAACACTGATGACATTAAGGGGCACTCCCATGGATAACAGATAAACACAACCTCCTCTGTGTGTGCCAAAGCCCATAATTTATGAGGCATATTTGTATAATGAGGGAGAACAGACATGAACAAGGCATTGTAGTGCCTCTGCCTTGCCTACATATGAAAGCGGAAATCGAGAGTATACATTCCAGTTACAGCCACTCTGGGAGTGCCAATGCAAGCACAAAATGCACCCTCGGTTTTCCTATCCCGGAAATATTTACCAAGAGTAAAGAGGGAAAGTGCTGGGAATTTTTGTAAATTGGTTATTTCCCATGATTTAATCATGTTACTAATTAAGAACCTTCTGGCCACAACTCCCTGTCTCTTTGTTTGCTGGATACTACTCAGAAAGGAAGATTCTTCCTGCCTTTTTAAAAAAAATAATGAAAAAAGCAAACATAACCCTAGTAGGTCACAAGATCTGGAATCAATCATGTCAAGCAAAGTAGCCTCATTCCAACATTTTGAAGGATCCACACACCTTGGAAACACAGACTAGGAGGAAGTAAGGGATGGCTGCTTTTTCCAAGGTAAGGGCTGGTTTAATAGGGCCTATTAACTACAGTCTGAGTATTTGAATTTAGGCCAACTCTCTGGTCAAATATTTTTTGCAGTGGCTCATGGTTTTGTCACTAAACCTTTATCTTTGCTGCCAGAAGAAACTGTTACTGCTAGCTTAACTCACAGCCTGAGCTACATCTAAATACCTAAGTTAGCTACATTTAAGTTCCAATTTCAGAAGTTAGGAACAACTTGCAGCCTGAAAGTCTCTCTTCAATGGTCTGATCCAGTCCTCAAGTTGCTGTCTTAAAAGGTTCTGTGTTCAATCAATCACCCAGGTAGATTGTTTGCAAAGATTACTTAAAAAAATTGAAACTACTTAAACCACTTTTGATATAAAGCCATGAAAAGAACGAAAGTATTATCTTTAGCCAACTGGCGCAGGAAGAGTTCTGTTATAAAAATGATGTGCAAAAGAAAAGGTAAGAATAAAAGTAATAATGTGCCCTTCATAAAATTTATCTTTTGTGTCTAACACCAATCACTAGGACAGGAGTCAATACAAGGCTCTCCCGCATAGGGTCACACATACTCTTTTTCAGCAGGGTGAGGAGACCTCAGACTTCTACCACTGATACCACTTCAACCCATCAAACATGCCTACCAGCCTGCCCACTTCCTCTTCATTCAAGCCCCCCGCCCCAACAAATGTTGATTAAAAGCAGTAAATGAAGTGTTTTATGATGTCATGAAATGACCAAGCCATCTTTAAGACCCCTTGCTGGATGGGGAACTGAAGATGAAGGAGCACTGGGCTGCCAGGGCTGTGCAGTTTTAATGACAGCGGGCACACGGCACTTACCCTTTTGCGCCAAGCACCAGTGTACTGTCTACATAGTAACTCCTTTAACCGACAGGTAGATGCTGTTACCATCCACACTTTACACAGAGGGAACTGAAACACAGAGTTAAGTAACTTGCCCACTGCTAGTAAGTAGTGGAGCCAGGATTCAAGTTCTGACAGTCTGGGTCCAAAGTTCTTGTTCTTACCCATCATATTCTATATAGTTCTAATGGTTCAAGGACAGCTACTAGCCAGTTAGGGAGTCGGAATTAGTTTACCACCCAGCCAAGTTCAGGGATATCCACAGGACTTTTGCTGACTCGTCCTGTAAAGCACATACTGAGAATTATCTTTTGCCTGTTGATTTCCTTATTCCTGCTTGTATTTTATCTGAAACTTTCTCTAGTTGAGCTTTCCTCTGAAGAGGACCATTTCAGGTCTTGAAGTTTCTGTGGCCAGCCATACAGCCATTTACAAACACTTAACCAGAACGATTTACTCAACTCAGAACAGCCCCGTATATTAAGCACAGCAGGACATCATACTATCGCTTGTCATAAAATTCCCAAGGTGTTTGTTTCAGTACCTTGATTAAAAACACACACACACAAAATCGACAAATATCAAATACTAGACTACCTCTGAAATCCTGTTCCTGTTTGCTGGATACATTTGCCTTAGAAGGAAGGAAGGAAGCCAGGTATTACATTTAACAAGGGGGAGGGGGAGCCCGCAAGAGAATACACCCAATAACTTGACATGTCGCCAACTTTTTCCAAGACTTGGTAACAAAGGATTATCTATCTGTATGAGAGAAAAGGGAAGGAGGACTGCTGAAAAAAGGGAAGGGTGAAGGGTTTTGCACTATATGTTAGCTCTTCCAGCAGAACCCGGCGCTGTCAAGCTGTCAATGTCTCTCTACCGCCTCGGAGACATAGGCCTCCGGGAAACCACAGGGTCGACGGGAACGGCGGAGTGTAGCATCCCCGGACCCCAAGTCCACAGTGCCTCTCCCACTTGACCTGTCGGCGCCCCTTCTCAAACGTACGGATCTCCAAGAGGAAGGACCTCCTCCCTCTCCACTCTCAGAGTAAAGCAAGCCAGCAGCGCAAAGCGCACCTCCCGGGGACGCAAAGACTCGACCGAAAGCCACCACCCCAGACACAGACCCTTCCTGGGAAAATGCTCCTTCCAGAACCTTCTCAACACCACCCCTGTTTCCTCCGGGAGCGTTTACTTTGGATCAGCGAGATGGAAAACAAAGGCTGAAGAGAACAGGCTGGGCCCCTCCCCAGAGCCCGCCGCCAGCTGGCCCAGGTGTGCCAGGTGCGCCCTGGAGGCGTGGGGACGAGGGACGGGGGCCTGCAGGGGGGGCATGCAGGAGGGCCCTGCGGGGCGCCGCGGGGCTGCCCGGGGAGAATGCGCCTCTGGGGGCTGCGGGGTGATGGGTGGGTCCCTTACGGTCTCCCTCAGCTTCCTCTCGTGGTCCAGCTCGCGCTGCAGGGTACCCGCGCGCTCCTCTGCGGCGTCCGCCTGCTCCTGCAAGCTCCGGATCTTCCTCCGCACCGCCTCCAGCGAGCTACTCCCCGCCATCGCGCCGGACGGTAGGCGGGCGGGAGGGCTGCAGTGGGAGAGGCCGGCTGCTGCCCTGCGGACCCGGCTGCCGCGGCTGTCCTGGCTGCCCAGCGCCGGTCCGCCCCGCCTAGGCCTCTCTGTGCGACGGCGGCGCCCCCTGCGGCCAGGAGCAGTCCGGAAGTCGCGGCCTCCAGGGCTGCGCAGACAAACCGCAGGCGGGCGCGCGAGCGCCGGGGGCGGGCACGGCTGGGCGGGGCGCGCGCCGCGGATCCCGGGACCGGCCGGGGGCACTGCGCATGCTCGCGGCGGCGGGGAGAAAGGCGCGCCCGGCGCGCTGCGGCGGTACCTGGTGAGCTGGGCGCTCCGGCAGGCCACTGCACGAGGGCTCTGGCTTCCACTTCTAGGGCCCCTCCCCGGCGCCTTGGTGACCCGGGGTAACGGAGCTGGCTGCTAAGGGCAATAGCGACTCCTGCTGGCCGCGGGAGCGCTCCGCTCCCGAGTCCAGATTCCCATGCCCAGGAGCCAGAGAAGCTGAGTGGCAGGTCTGGAGCCGGAATATGCCCTAAAGGGCCGGATCCCAACCGCAAGATTATAACCCCAGCACTACCCCCATTCCCCAAAACTTCACGAAGTGAAAACCACCCACGTGTAGAGCACAGTGGTTAGACCTCCTGTTCTAAATGCAGTTTTCCTACGTTGAATCTGGCTCCTAGTTTCCTGCTGCGTGACTTCGGACAAATAACTTGTCTTCTCTGGGCGTCATCTGTAAAAGTGGGAATAATAAGAGTACTTTCCCCATGGGGCTGCTATGAGAATTATGAAAGACTATAAAGCGCTTAGCACAATACCTTGTACATAGTTAAAAACTCAAATGATAGCTACGATTAAGAAATACACAAGCACTGTTTTAAGAGTCAGGCTGAGGCCCATAATCAGCTGTGTGATCTCAGGCCAACCTCCCTGGGGCTCACTTTCCATGAAAACAGTCATCCAAATGGTCTCTTCTCTTTACAGCCTTCTTTGGTGTCAGACCAGCCTCTGAGATCTCCTGGAATCCAATCAGTCCTGGGCTGGACTGGGATGCCTTTAAAAGGCACCCCAAGGAAAGCCACAGAACCCTATGAGAGAGCCTCTGGCTACAGGTGGAGAAAACCACGGCAGATACAGTCTCCACCGTTTTCCCCCTTGGGCTGTATTCTTAAATGCCTTCTAAGTCTCAGGGCTTTTTCTCCTCAGGTTTGTCACAGAAAGCTCTTAAAGCCAGTTCCCTATGTGTGGGAATAATAAAGAAAACATGCTTGACAACCCTCTCCTCCTCCAAGCCCTAACAAGGAACTTTTGCTTTCCTGACTTATTTTCTGTGGAGTTCCTCACAGCCTCTGCTGAGACTCTCACAAATCCCAGCTTGGGTCCTTGCAACCTGTAGGTGGGAGCTTCTCGCTTTGTTTCCCCGCGGTTCATCTGGTCAGGCGGGGAGGTTACAGCTGGTCCCCTAAGTGCAGAGACTGTGGGCCTCCAACATTGAGAATGGGGGAACTGGGTGTCTGGGAACGTCCAGGAGCAGCCAGGAAACTGCTGGACACTGGCAAGTGCCCAAAGCAGCCAACTAGTGACTTAACGTCCTGGGAAAGTCAGTTTCAGGTGAGTTCATTTTCATGTCGATGTCATTATACAAGAGTTTAGGAGAGTTTTCTCATCCTTGTCTGTAGGTTGGAATCACTTGGGTATTTTTTAAATGCTGCCACCTGGGTTGCATCCCCAGGATTCTGATTTAACTGGCCTTGGGTGCATCCTAACTTTGGGTTTTAAAAGCTCCCTAAATGATTATGTTTCGAGAAGGTTGAGAATCCCTAAGTTAAGAAGTAAAGACCTACAAAGGGATAAAATCAGATATATCACAGTTACTGGGGAAGAGACTGGGGGCCAGAAAAAAATGGAGTCTTCGATCCCCTTCAGCCTCACTTTTGACTTAGGTGGAAAGACAACACAAAATTCGAAACAAGACCATCAGGGATACTACTCCTGAATGACAATCTTCTAAGCTAGGAAGAGCCCACTTCCAGAATAGGATTTGTAAAGTACATCAGTAAAGTAGTAGAAAAATGTTTTTAGTAATAATAGTAGAAAAATGTAAAAGTGTTTTACACTGGTGAATAATGACAGTGAAATGTCCTAATCCCAAAGGTAATATGATTCCACCTCAGGAAGCTGACTTCTCCCTCCCCCCACTTCTCCCTTTTTCTAGTGACATCTGTCTCTTCCTCCTCAAGTTTTGACTATTTTTTAGTAAATAAAAAACTACCACTCTCAATATGGTCATACACCGCATAATGATGTTTTGGTCAATGAGGGGCTGCATTTATGAGAGTAGCCTCATAAGATTATAATAGATCTAAAAAATTCCTGTCTCCTGGTGATTTGTGTTACAATTGTTGACAGTATTCAGTACAGTAACATACCGTACAAGTTTGTAGCCTAGATGTTTAGTAGGCTATACCCTCTAGGTTTGTGTAAGTACCATACACTCTATGGTGTTTGCGCAATGAAGAAATCACCTAACGACACACGTCTCAGACCTTATCCCCCTTCGTTAATCAACAAATGACTGTATAGCATTTCTTCACTAACTTCTTCAATATTCCTACGGGCTCCAAACTCCAGACAACCTAAAGTGTCCTAAAAGGGAATGTGATCAATACACTACCAAAAAAGCCATATATGCCAGATTTAGGGGCAGTTTCCCAGTGGGAAAAATAACAAAAACAAGATTCAAGAAGCTCCCTCCCCTGCTGCTTCCCACACCAGCTGACTTTAAATAACTTCTTTCCCATTTCTGCCCCACCCCATTCCAGTGCTCCCTTCAACAAGACTTTTCAATAAAGACATGTTAGCACTACATAGTTACAATAATTATTATCCTATTTTTTTTCCTTAAGAATTGTAGTAACCTTTTTCTCCCTCTTTTGCCTTCAGTCTTACTGGGCTATTTTCAAATTCTCTGCATTCTTTTCCTTATAAGGAATATCTTTCCTTGATCTATTAGCAACTCTTTTGAAAAAGCTAAGTAAACGTCCTGCTGGAGAATTTGCGGGAGGCAGGCATCTTCCATTTAGCCATATATAGAGCAGGCATCTGATCTGCATTATACAAAGTAGGTTCAGAGTTATATATGGTTTTTGGCTCTTTTTCCAAAGCCAGGTAGTTTAGAATTTAAATGTTTTAGTGAAATCAGTGCTTCCCCCAAATCCCCTTTCCAGGAACCTTGATTTTCACTGAAAATTTCTTTTTGTCAGGTTCTAAATGTCCTCTCTGGAGTTCTCATTTACAAAGCATACCTGGATATACATCTCAAGCCTTTCATGCTACAAAAGACTTTACTAATTTCAAGACTTGAGACCCTTCAGTTATTTGCATGTTACTTTCATATAAAAAAGTCTGCTGTTGCTCTTGGTGTTTCAACTGCTGGCATAGCTTTCCCTGGTGCTCACACATTCTTGGAATTGTTACCAACTTCAAGGAATTCTTTTCTAATTGGGCCTCTAGGCTTAATTAGCTTTTAGAATGGAATCCAATGGTGTGAAAAGAAGTTGGTCCTTTGGCTTGACTTTCCGAGGCAGAAGAGGCAAGCCCTCAATTAAAAAGCTTCCAAAGGGCAGTGGACAAAGAGCTTAGGAGAGCCTTAGCTGTGTGCATCACCCCTGCAACTATGTGGTGGTTGTCAGAAGGCTGACAGGTGGGGGCGGGGCCAGCAGGAGGGGCAGGGGGCAGCTAGCTCACTATACCATATAAAGCACTGAGCTATATATAACTCACAGCTTACTTTCTGGATGTAGTGCCTTTAGACTGCAGACCCAAGCAAGTATCATCTTCCCAGGCAGATCTTAAGGGGTGGATTAAGGCTTACACTAGTGAGAAAGGAAGCCTCAAAGTGTCTCTGTGTCCCACTATGAAGTGCAGCCTTCTAAGTAAAGGTACCGCTGTGTCATTTCTTTCATTTAGAGGCCAGGTTCTCTGAACCCTGGCTAGACCCACCACCAAACCCTGAACTTCCCGCCCACTGGAGATGGCAAAAGGAAAGAAAGTGAAGAAAACCTGGCATTCTCTACACAAACCTTGGTGATGACACCTCAAGGGTTTTCTGCCACCAGGGAGGTGAAGTTCACCTCCAGAGTCCAATTTCAGCTGCTCTATTCTCCCGGCCTCTCATCCACCCACCTCCACCCCCAGGGAGGTAAAGGAAAGGAGAAGAAGAGAGGAGTGGATGAAATATAAATGAATGTGTGCAGTAGCAGTCAGAGGCGGCATCCAATGCTCTGGGCCATGGCAGGGCTGTGTGCAGGTGTCCAGCAGGAAAAGGTAAACTTCCTCCATTGCTCTCCAGCCCTGTGGTGACCCCAGAATGGCCACGCAGGCAAGAGGTGAGGGAAGCAGTGTGAGCGTGCACTTACGTCGGTGGCCTTTTTCTCTGCCAGCTCCAGCTTCTCCTGGGCATCTTTGAGAGCCTCAGAGTATTTGTCCAGTTCATCTTCGGTGCCCTTGAGTTTCTTTTGCAGTGACACCAGCTCATCTTCCAGCTGGGAGTTGGCCAGGGGGTACAGGGAGGGAGGGGGGTGCAGCAGGCAGCGTGATCCCGAAGGGGAGGGGTGTGGGTGCACAGAACCAGAAGGACAGGGACAGCGGGAGAGACAGAGGGAAAGACAGGGAGGGAGAGAGAGAAAGAGAAAGTTAGCTATTCGTGCGCCACGCCGTGCCGCGCGCCCCGGGTACCTTGGCGGCGGCCTCTTCGGCGGCCAGGAGGCTGTCCTCCGCCTTGTGCAGCTCCTCCAGCACCCGGTCCCGCTCGTCCTCCGACACCCGCAGCAACTTCTCCTTGGCCGCGATGTCCTCCTCGAGCTGGGGGCAGCGGCGGGCGGGCGCGGGCGGCCGGCACGGACCGGGTGTTAGACACATACAACACACGGGCGTCGGGTTGGCTGGGGCCCCTCGGGCTCGGGGCGCCGCCGAGTTGGAGTGCAAAGGACCCGAGGTAACTTCCTCTTTACCTGAGCTGGAACCGCTCTGCGGCTCACCCCGCACACCCACCTGCCCTGGGACGAGACTCCTGCCGAGGTCTCAGCGGGCTCAAGTCCACTACTTGGGGACACAGAAGAACGCCACTGCTGGCCTGGCTTTCGGGCTGTAGCCTCCATTCCGTCTCATCTTTGTTCTTAGGTAACAACTCCAGGACTCCCCTCTCCTCCCCAAGTTTAAGGTTCCTTTCTCCCTAGTCAAAAGTCAAAGAACTTCTAACACTTGAGTTACTCGACCCCCTTTCTCCATCCCTCGCCCTTCCTTCAAACGTCCCCAGGAACCGGGTGTCCTCCTCCCTCCCCCAAACTGATTCCCAGTCCTGAGAATAAAGCGCCTCTAGGACTTGATTTCGCGGGCCATGGGAACCAGAGAAGGGAAATAAGCGTTCTCAGACCAGACTACAAAGTTAGACTAAGCCTGGCTCTTGCGTTTCCCTTCCTTCTTTCCAGACGCGCGCCCTGGCCGCCCTGGGTGGTGGTGGGGGTAGGGTGGTGGCTCCCCGAGTCCTCGGGGTGGGGATCCAGCCGGGGGTGCCAGGCTCGAGTCCCGGCGCTCTGGGCGCGGGCGCAGGGCCGGGGAGGCGCAGACCTGCTTGCTCCTGTCTTCCGCCGCCTTCTTGTCTGCCTCCGCCTGCTCAGCTCGATCCAACGCGTTCTCCTTGTCGAGCTTCAGCATCTGCATCTTCTTCTTGATGGCGTCCATGGTGGCGGCGGCGAGGGGCCCTGGGGCTGCGGCAGGAGCGGCGGGGCGAGCGCGCGGTCGGGCGGAGGAGCGGGAGTGCGAGCGCGGAGCCGCCTGCTGCTCCCAGATATGTACTTTCCCAAGGGGGCGACCGCATTCCTCAAGACAGCCAATACTTTTTTGGAAAAGCTTTTTTCTCCTGCCCCCCCCTTCCTCCTCTCCTCCCTCCGCCCAGTGCCCCCTCCCCGCTCCTCCCGCGGGGGCCGCTCGCCCATTCGCTGCCGGCCGCCGGCCTCCCAGTTGACGGTGGATATGACTATATATGGGGACCCGAGCCGCCGAGGCGGCGGCCGGGCGAGGCCGCCCTGTTTCTAAACCTGCGCGCCAGGGAGAGGGCGTTGGGGCCGAGCCGGGGCCGAGCCGCAAGCCTCCGCCCTCCGCGCCCCCTTCTCCCAGGGCCGGCACGCAGCCATTAGGGTCCCCAACCGAGCCCGCGCTGAGCTGCCGGAGGCCGGGAGAGCGCGGACCAGGTGGTGGATGTGCGTCGCCCCCCTGGGCCGTCCCCCGGCGCTCTTAGGCAAAGGCCCGGGGGCTTCCCAGCCGTGCCGCACCCCGCGTCAAGGCCAGTGCGCTCTCGGCACCCGCCAGCGCCTCCCCGGCAGCTCTCAGCCAGCCAGGTGTCATCCTGCGCTCTCACGCTCTGGAAACTCAACTGGAGCAGAGAAAGGGAGAACGTGGGAGAAAGCCTGGGGCGGCTCTTGAGACTTTCTCTGCGGGCGCGGGTCAGAGAGGCAGGGGGCGGCGCAGCGACAGCACACGGAGTCTTGTTTTGTGCGTGCCCTTTCCCCCAGCGGAAGGACAGTCAAATACTTTAGGGACACAGGACTCAGTGGCGTACTTCTGTGCTTGCTGTGCAGTGCCTCCAAAAAGGTGTGCGTGTGTGCGTGTGTGTGCGGGTGGCAGTCTAAGGAGAAAGAACATTGAGTTTAGACTCAGGCAATTTGGTCTGTGGTCTCTACTCTGCCACCAGCAACTGTGAGAACTTGTTTGCTGCCCGCGGCTTCCCCGAGGTCCCTCCAGATCTAACTTGTTATCATTTTTCTTGCACTGATTTTAGGGAGTCGGCCTTTCCATGCTTAGGTGCCAGGTTTCGGAAAACGTGGGATCGGCGTTATCCTGGCTAAGTCATTGCATCCGCAGCCGCAACTCTGAGGAGGCTCTGCCGTGTGAGCTGTGCTTGGAAGGAGGAGGATTTTCCCCAACACTTATTTTTAACTCTACTCCTCCCATCCCCCAAGGGGGAAAGGCTGCTTTTTTTCAGAGCTTCAGTGGGAGGGGAGGAGAGGGGGCTGCCCCCAAGCCCTGAGATCAGCTGAGGCAGGGTTGGTGAGGGTCTTGTTAATAGTCCCCACAGAATAATTCACAGTCTGTACTGCATGGTTACCGAATATTCCCCGGACGGTATCTGAGCAGATTAGGCAGGCCAAACAACTTGTAAGTCCTTCAGAGAATGATCAAGTTCCTCTCCAAGATTTTATCGGGTTTCTTCCACTAACCTAACTGCCCAGGAGGGAAAAGATACACTGACCTAATTGTCAGAACATTAGATCTGACCATTAGCATAGGGGCTGCGTGGCACAGAAATTGACCAGAGCCCTTTAATCACGGTATGTCAACCCAGCCACCAGAACAGTGACAAAGTTCCAGGCATGTGGACGATATCCAGATGCGTGGACTCCAGGGAGCTGACTCCCCAGGTTGGAGCTCAGCAGAGGAGGCAAGAATAGGGAGTTAGGAGTCAGTTCCAGGGATCCAGACCTGGCCTGGTCACTTCCTTGCAGTGTGACCTTAGCCATGTTACAATCTCTCTAAGCCTTTTTTCTCACTTATAAAAGGAGGCAACTGAACTAGAGAAACTCCTTGCGGCACCACATGTTACTGACTTTTCTTTTCTCACTGTGCCATATGTAGCCGAGGGACTCGTTAAAGTTTCCTTAAATGAAATCATGCTACAAGCAATTTATTAAACACACGGTTATTGAGTATCTGCTATATACTAGGCAGGTGCTAGGCTCTGGAATCCAAAGAATGAGTAGCACAGGTCTATGTCCTCCAGGTGTTTGGCATGAGCAAGGTATAAGAATTCACACGAGGAAGAAATAGAAATGACTAGGTCAGAGCAGATGGGAAAAAATTCTCTGAAAAGGTGGTGGCTTTTCAACTGATTTTAAAGGAAGGGTAGCAGTTAGCTAGAGAGGAGGGCCATTGTATGCCCCAAGGAAAGAAAAAGGAATGTTTGGTGGTGGTTGGACAGTAGGATTTTGGGGGTGAATGGGGACATGAGACTGGAAAGGAAGCTTGGGGCTGTATGATAAAGGGCCTTGAATTCCAGATTCAGACATTCAGACCTTATTGTGTAGTTTAAAGCCATCGATGTCTCTTCTTTTCACCCCTTCCTCTCCCAGACTCCCTCACCTAGGGCCTATATTCAGAGGTCGAAACCTATGGTGTCAAAGTATGGAAATGGAGCTATACAACGCTAACTGTTAAAATCCCTTAGTACCACATCATTGATCTCTAGACTGATGGGTTAACATAGCAGGTCCTGAATTCAATCATTTCTTTTCACCCGTGTTGAGATTCTGCCACGTGTCAGGCCCAAGGCAGCTTCATGGGCTATACCACCCATGACCTTTTTGTCACCAAAGGCTAAGACAAGGCTAGGACAAGCAAAACGTCATGACTTAAATAACACATTCTTCTGTAGTGAACAGGTCTCCTGGTCCTCTCCAGAGGTAGGCTGGACAGTCACAGGCTGTATGTAGTGTGTATCCCTGTTGTCTGGCTGATTGGCCACGACTCAAGGACAGATCTAAATACTAACCAGGGACTTGGCGTTGTGGCCTGTCAGGCAATGATGAACTGGGCCACTCAGCTTCTTTCATTGCAGTTTGAACTAAGGAACGTGAAAAATAGGAATCACTAGCTGTGGCTGCTGGAACAAAAAGGGATTGCAGTGTCGGGCTGGAAATACCACGTGTAAAGGTGATTAAGGTTTTTCACAATTTTTTAGGCTTTCTCCCCAGTCAATGTCTTGGTAGCATTGTACATCCCACCCAATTAAGTTGGCTGTGGCCATTTGACTTGCTTTGGCCAAGGAAGCGTGAGCAGAAATGACTTCTGGTGGATACTTAAAGAGCCCACGTCTAACCATGTTCATTTTTCAAGACTGTGGCTGCTCTGTCATTGTGGGTTTTCAAGTGGCTCCCTCTTTCCCCCCAACTAACCCTTGGTGGACATGTAGTGAGAACAAGATATAAATCTTTGTTATTTTAGGCCACTGAGATTGGGGGTTGTTTGTTACTGAAGCATAACTAGCTTCTCCTGACTAATACAGCACAATAGGCATGCATCAGCTAAGTTATGAAAAAGCAGAGAAGTGATTATAGAGAAAGAATGAAGCAGGCATATCAAGATAAACAGAAGCACCATTTAGAGAAAGAGATTGGGAGAATATGACCAAATTTCAGTTCCAGGGGTCCTTATAATAACCCCCTGTATTTCTTGAGGTTACACAAGCGAGTCTATATTCCTTGAAAGTAAAAAGCTTACCAAATCATGGTGGCATGACAGCCTGCACAACATTCAACATTCTTGGCCTAGAGGCTCTATGTGAACACCGCGAACATGCTTGGAATTTCCAGATTTCTCCAATGCTTGGTATTCAGTCATTTCTCAATGAATGTTTGTTGAATGATTTTTTTTTTTTTTTTTAGTGACTGACAAGTCCAACTTTCTTATTGACTTACAAGTAAGTCTGGGAAGGTAAAGTAACAAATCTAGGTTCAAAAGATCTTGTTTCTATTCAAAATATGGGCTCTGTGTCTTATTTCATGAAGAATGAATATAAGTTTGTGATAGGGTAAGACAAATGTCTCCACATATTTATTGGACATTTTGTGTGCAAGACATTTAGGGCTTATGGGATCCAGGGAAGTAGAAAAAAGACATGGATCTTTTTCTGTAGGAAAAGTGTCCATGCATGATGCAGGGAGAACCCTCTCTTTGGGAGTCATTTAATGTGTATTTCCCATGGCATGACCATCAGCTCAGTTGGTCACCTGGGGCCCTCTATAGTTATGAGGATCACATATCTCGGATTTTCTAGGAAAGCTTAATATTAAATATACTGCCTTTTTCCTTCCATAAAACACTTGTATGTGTCATACTACATTTATCAATATTTGGTTACAAAGGAGAGTCAACATGAGCATCATTTCCCAATGTGACACCTTTAACAGGAATGCTCACTTGTCATATGTACATCAGGGTTTGTTTGTTTGAAAAAACAAAATGAAAACCTCATTACCTGATAGTCACCCCTTGTTTAACAGCAATAGCCCTGCCTGTGTACTGTGACTCCCCCAGAGTCAACAGTGCTGACTGAAGCAATTAAGGAAAAGTGAAGAATCTATAATTAAATGGAGAGACGATTGCTTCTTCCACTGGGTTTTGGAATGCAGCGTTTTATGCTCACGGCTCAGTGTCCCCGGAACAAGATACAGCATGCTCTCCTCATACACTGGGGAGTTTTGTTTCCCAAGGGTTTGTGATGCTACCATCAAGGCCTCACAGAAAATATGCTGTGCTTCCTGGGGGCGGGGGGTGGGGCTGGTTTGGATCTCTGAGAAAGGTCTTTAGGCCATTTTCAAGGCTTGCCTGCCTTTATTGTTTGGTAACACACAGCTGGTCCTGATTCTTCGGAGAGGCCCTTGAACACGCTTATTACCTGGAATGTTTGCATGGGCAAAATGATTGTCCAAGTACAAAAAAAAAAAAAAGGCATAGGAGTTTTCCTGCCTTACCTCTTATTGTCTGTCTCTCAACAGTAGCAACTCAGTGTAGATTTAATCAAGCTCCAAGTATGGGGAGATTTAGCTGTCTTAAGAAAGGCGATATTCCTTCATGTTTGTATAGTTTATAAAGCACTTTCAAGTTCATTACCTCCTCCTCCCAACCTCTTATGACAGCATCGGATGAGTTCTCTGATTTTCACTCTGTACATGAGAAAACCAGGCTGAGCACAGTGGTTCATGCTTATAATCCCAGCACTTTGGGAGGCCAAAGCAGGAGGATCACTTGAAGCCAGGAGTTCAAAACCAGCCTGGACAAATTTGTAGAGCTTCCCCCCATCTCTACAAAAAAAGTTAAAAATTAGCCAGGCATGGTGATTCACACCTGTGGTTCCAGCTACTCGGCAGCCTGAGGCAGGAGGATCACTTGAACCCAGGAGTTTGAGATTGCAATGAGTGCCACTGTACTCTAGCCTGGGTGACAGAATGAGACCCTGTCTTGAAAAGAAAAAAAACCTAAACCAAAACAAAACCACACACACCAAGGGCAGTAACTGGTTCAAGACCACTCAGCTGGGAGGTGGCAGTGCAGGGACAAAAATGCAGATATCTGAACTCTCAGTAACAATGCTCTTTTCATTCATTCATTCCTAGCCTGTTTTTAGGTTCAGTTTGATTTCATATTTATTTTATGTTATTTTTATTATTATTATTTTTGAGACAGAGTCTTGCTCTGTTGCCTAGGCGGGAGTGCAGTGGCACTATCTCTGCTCACTGCAACCTCCACCTCCCGAGTTCAAGCAATTCTCCTGCCTCAGCCTCCCGAGTAGCTGGGATTACAGGCATGCGCCACCACACCCAGCTAATTTTTGTATTTTTAGTAGAGACGGGGTTTTACCATGTTGGCCAGGCTGGTCTCGAACTCCTGACCTCAGGTGATCTGCCCACTTGGGCCTCCCAAAGTGCTGGGATTACAGCCGTGAGCCACTGCGCCTGGCCTTATTTCATATTTAAAAGCAATACATTATAAGGGGAAGGGGGGGGGGGCGCTGCTAAGGTCTTTTCTACACGCAGAACGTGGTTAAAACATGATACTAACGAGGCTAAATTGAAGGGTTGCCCTGGCCTTCATGGGCCGGCTCACAACAGAAGCCTGGGCTCCTAAACCCTCCCACCCACTCTCAGTGATGGGAGAACCTAGTGAGAAAATGTTGTTAAACCAACACAATCTTTTTCCACTCTTGTGTTTATGATCAAAGGAGGGATAATAAGGACATCTTGAAGATAGAAAGGTATGTTCATTTTATTCCCAGTAGCTTTAACAGAGGATTTGAGGTAATCAATAGATATCTCCACTTGATTCCCTTAAAACCCTTGGGTTTGCAAAGGAATGAGCCACCAGTTAACCCAGGCAGTATGTTTGGGAGGAAAATGAAGACAAAATTTGGGGCAAAACAGCATCTAGTGCCTCCTTAAGACGTAGCCTGCACAGAAACGAAAGCATCTATACAGACTTCGCAGTTCAGAGCCTTGAGGGCCATGTCGGAGCCTTGGACTGGTTTCAATCATGATTTCCCGGCAAACTCTGCATTCTTTTCCTATTGAGTGCCACCTGTTCATTTTTATATTTTTATACTTGCTTCTCAAGTTTCTGCTGATGTCCTTAACAGGAACATATGTGGAAGTGACCTTTGCAACCTCCTGAATGGCAAGTAAAGCCCCACCCTTACTTTGCAGACCATGGAATTCGATGCAAAAAAAAAAAAAAAAGCCCATGGAGGCAGATGGCCCAGGTGCCTCTCCTCTGCTTGAGGTCTCGCTGCAACCCACTCAGGCTCTAGGAGGCAGCCGTGTTAGGTAAATTCAAAATTAGGATTTCTAAACTTTTGTTTCTGCACCTATGGCGGTCCTAGTGCTAACAGCTTAATTCTCAGTGGAGGTTATTTGATTTAGAGGCCTATGGGTGGGCCTGGGTTACTGAAAGTAAGCAACGGACTTTCTTTTGGCTTTGTAAAGACCCTTTCTTGGCAGACAAGCAAAACCCGTTCCCCCAAGGTTTAATTGGTTAACATGTAGGTTTAATCAAGATCTATATGTGGGGGAATTTAGCTGTCTCAAGAATGGTGATATTCCCTTATATATGTATAGTTTAAAAAGCACCTACAAGTTCATTACCTCCTCCTACTCACCTCTCATGACAGCATCAGGATGAGTGCGCTAAAAGCAAAACCTTTTACCCCAGGGTTTAGCACTTTCTTCTGGGACCCTGAGTTCTTAAGAGAACCCGTTTTCTTGCTTTGATAGAAATTGCTATTCCTCAATAGAAATGCTTCTCTGAATATTTTCTCCTGAGGACCATTCTACCTCAGGAACTTCAGTGGAAGAGGAAGCCAGACTTTTCTTACTGCCTAAGGCAGAGGAAACTGTTCTTTTGCTGAGGTACTCCTACTTGAGGAGGGAGCTCCATCAGGGTTGCCGGCAGAGTTCCAGAAGAGGCCTGTATTTTTAGCACGGCCTTCTTCACTTCCCAGCACCTGCCGTGATCTGTAACCCAAGGGGCTACTTAAATGCCACTGAGATGACTGAGGACAAGGCAGCCTGAGCTAATGTCCTAAAATACCACCCAAGGGAGGTTTTTCTTTTGGGAGCCATTTCATTTCTACCTCTTCTTGTTCCTTCCTAAGCTGTGGGGCTATTATAGATCCTGGCTGAAAAGTGTGACATCTGCCCTGGGAAGAGGTTAGAGTAAAACCACTGGATCTATCTACCTTGATGCCAGCCATCTATCCTGGGCTCACAGTTTCTTTTTTTGTTGTTTGTTTGCTTGTTTTATTTTATAGTTCTGTGGTTTCTTCTTCCCCACAGCTTCCAGTTTCAATCTTTCTACTGTCCTTGCCAGATGGAAGCAACAAAAGCATGTCTACACATATTTTTCACAAAGCAAAGTCCTCTTTTCATATCCCTGAAAATAGGTGAAGGTGAGAGACAAAGTCAGGTCAAATGTTTCAGATGAGATGACAGTAAAGGGAAGGCAAACCCCTCTCCTAGCAGATATAACTCATGGAGCCCATTAGCCCATAAAGATGGTACAGGCTGGAAACAGAAATATGTTATCAAGAAGCTTGATACATTTGTGGAAGACAGATGCACCATGGGTCATGAAGGATAATGAGAATGTCTTAGGATGTCTCTAATCCTGGAGTTTGACATCAGCCCATCCATCCACAGCATTCCTTGGCATCACTGCCAGATGTACAATGCTGGGCTGCTAAATCCTAGGGCTGACCCAGTGTGGAAGTTCTTATGTGCCTCTGCTGATTTATCTGGCAACTCTAAATTCTCCCAAACGCTGTGGAAGGCCTCGTATGAAATCAAGAGTTTATTTTAAAAGGAAGGAAATCAGAACTTATATATTGAAATGGATTTTGTCACCATGATCAGTTTTGCTTTAGTTGGGCAAAAAAATGTAAGCAGTAAAATCATATATATGGTAATATAATTTAGTTAAAAATGATATGTATTTTTTAAAATATTTTTAATTTTATTTACTTTTTGAGATGGAGTCTCATTCTGTCTCCAGGCTGGAGTGCAGTGGCGCAATCTCAGCTCACTGCAACCTCTGCCTCCTGAGTTCAAGCGATTCTCCTGCCTCAGCCTCCCGAGTAGCTGGGACTACCGGCGTGTGCCACCACGCCCAGCTGATTTTTGTATTTTTAGTAGAGATGGGGTTTCACCATGTTGGCCAGGTTGGTCTCGATCTTTTGACCTCGTGATCTGCCCATCTCAGCCTCCCGAAGTGCTGGGATTACAGGCGTGAGCCACTGCGCCCGGCCTGATATGTATTATATATATGCAATATATGTCATATATGCATATGATTACACACACACACACGCACACACACACACACACACGATGTGGGAAGTTACTATTAATTTGATAACTGAATTCACTTCCTTTGAAGAGGTAGGAGGGGTGCTAGGATCAGATATGGTCTTCAAAAAGGAGTATAGCTGTATCTTCATGGTTTAATTTTTAAAGTAGAATATATTTGTGAGTTATATAAAGTATTAATAATCTCCTATTTTCCCTTCATTGTTATTTAAAAATATATTCTTGAGTGTATTACAGAAAATTTTGGAGGGTTTATAATTGCCTGAGTCTCTTAAAGGAAGAAAAATCCACTTTGGCGTGTACATAAGCCAAAGCCTCACAGCAAGTAAAAACTAATATAAAAATAAAGTAGTCAATTTCCTTTGGGACACCCAACTGTTTCTCAGTGCCTACTATTTGTCAGGCATAAAATTTGGCACCAGAAATTTAAAAGTGAACAACCTGGAATTCTGGCCCTCTGTGGGATCCTTTATTTCTAGGTTATTGCTTGTGGCAAACCCAAATTTCAAACGACCTACTGGAACTGTTGTTAGTGGTCTTTTACAAGCCACCCAGTAAAATTAGCTTCATTGCTTTACCATCTTGTGTTTGGACCAAAAGCAACATGCCCCCAGCTTGTTCATTTATTAAGTTTGCCACACCTGGTTCCTGACGACTTAACGGATGTTTCCAAAACTCCAACCTACCTTCAAAGGATAAAGAAGATTTGCTTCACCAGGGAAAGTCAAAAGAATGTGCTACAGGCTGGGCACAGTGGCTCATGCCTGTATTTCCAGCACTTTGGGAGGCCGAGGCGGGTGAATGACGAGGTCAGGAGTTCGAGACCAGTCTGGCCAACATGACGAAACCCCATCTCTACTAAAAATATAACATTAGCTAGGCATGGTGGTGCATGCCTGTAATCCCAGCTACTTGGGACGCTGAGGCAGGAGAATTGCTTGGACCCGGGAGGCGGAGGTTGCAGTGAGCCGAGATTGTGCCACTGCACTCTAGTCCAGGCGACAGTGTGAGACTCCATCTCAAGAAAACAAAAACAAAAAACAAAAAAAGAATGTGCTATAGAGTCTAAAGGAATAGCAGCTCCAAATGTGGAGCTAAAAAATGCTTTTGGAAACAAATCCAAATAAAAGAACAGACAGCAAAATGTTGACTGTCATTGTTTTGGATGATGGAGTTGTTAGTAATTTCAGAAATTCTTTGTTTTCCAATGTTTGAAAAATGAGCATGTTCTACTTTTATAATAATAATAATAATAAGTTAATAAGCTTGCCTAAAAGCTCCTTTAGCCATCCACAACAATGCTTTACATATAAATAAGAGGCCTCCCAAAGAGACAGTTTTGAAAGGAATAGTGCTTGTGACTCTGAATTACCTGTTAGGTTACATGCCACATTCTACCTGTTCTGTCTTCACCATCACAGGTACTTGCGTACTTGTCCTAAAGCCTCTCCTAGAAGGCATGATCCTCACCAGCACTCACCTTAGGACTTCCACTGAGTCATAACACAAGTAATCATAGCCGCAGACCCTCACTAGACGAGGCTTGATGAGGCTAGGACTGAACTCTTCAGACAGGCAGCAGAGTCCACGTTCTTAACCAATAGACTATGTCTCCCCTCCCGATGACTGATGGGAGTAGGCCCACCACACATATTTACTGAGTGAACAATTGTTCCTAAGTGCGTTAAAAAAGTACAGTCACGATATCTTGTAGTTACACATTGTCAGCAGCAATAGGAAAGCCAGCAGCCAGGATCTTCTCAGCTTGAGAAGAGAGAAGGCAGGGGTCACTGCGGCCTTACCTCTGCTCCCTCTCATCAGCCTTGAACTCTGAGTAAGGACGGTGAGCTCATGGCTGGAATGATGTGCTTCTCATGTCCTTCTCCCTCCCGAGGAAGCTGGTTTGGCTTGTGACTTCTCGGTCTTCATTCAAATTTCTCCAAGGCACATGTGCTGATGGCTGTTCCCTGGGTTCCTGGGTTCCTCCATGACAGGGAGCCCAGGCTGGGTTTTCTCCTAGGTGTCATCATTTCTGGGCATCTACTGAGCTGGTCGGCCTGAGCACCCTGGTATTGCCAGAGACAAACAGAAGCCCTGAGAGTGACAGCCCAGTCACTGAGCACGCCTGGCCTGGCGCGAGGCCCCATCATACATGAGCCCTCCTGTCCAACCCAGTGACACAGTGGCGCCAGTTCAGAGGTTAACACAAGGATATAGATTGCCTTGTTTGGGAGTGAACATGCCTTGTTGGGCTTTGGAGTCACCCAGGCAAGGGTCTGATGAAGACCCTTAATTGCATGCAGCCTCAGTTTCTCCTTCCGTAAACTAGAGATAAGAATATGTACCTCATCAAATTGTTAGGAGGGTTAAGTGTGATAGCAGAACCGCCATGTCTGCCGCTTCCTCTCCAACATTCACATATGCGAAAATGATCGGCAAATTAGCCGTCTCCTATTTACACCTTGAAACAAGCTCTCTTGTCTTGCTGTTGGATGTGTTAGCTGTAGGAAGCCATTGATGAATGAAATGGAACGTATCCTGTCTCATATTTCACACAGAGGCGCTGAGGTACCAATATCTGTGTCTGTATGTTTTTGGGGAGTTGGAAAGTGTTATTTTAAAAGCATAAGTTTTGCAGTTAGACCAACCTAATTTTCCCATTTATTACCAGGGTGACAGCCAAGTCACTACCTCTTTGAAACTTGATTTCTTCATCTGAAAAATGGGGATAATAATAGTGCCCATTTCAGCAGGTAATTATCATGATTGAGCTATTTAATGAATGTAAAACACAGTGCCTACCATGTAGAAAAGTTAAATATTCTCTTTATAATTGTTATAAATTTATCAAAAGGTCCAAGGCATGTGTACACATGGACACACATATGTGTGTTTGTTTGTGGGTCTGTGTATAAAACATTAGCCCAAACACATTACTGTTATCGCATCATTTGGGATTGTCTTCTTGGCAATGAGTTCTTTTTCTACCCCTCAAATTCCTCTGAGCACAAGGCTGCCCTTCTCTGACTTGGCTTTCTGATTCCTATTTTCTTCCAGGCCACTTTGGTTATTTATTTTAATCAGATATTGCTTGTATGAAAATGCTAGGGAGATGGAACCTTGAATTCCTGCCAGGACTGTATCAGGTGGGATCTGGGTAAGTCAAGACCTGACTCCCGTTTGTTGTACCATTAAACTTTTTATTGACATATACCACACATACAAAGATGTGCGTATGTCATACTCGTATAGCTCACTGAATTTTCACAAGCCCAACAGGCCCTTGTAACCAGCACCCAGATCAGGAATCAGAACGTTCGAGAAGCCCCTTGTGCCCCCTTCCACATATTATCCCCCCTACAGCTGACCACCATCCTGGCTAGTTTTTTCCTGCATTTCAACTTTATATAAACTTGGCCCCTGATTTTAAGGAGCTCAGTGTTTTTGTTTCTCCCTCAAATCTACACTGTGATTAGATCCCCACTTGTTTTTGATTATTAATAAGTGTCAATAAACTTGTATTCAGTAGCACTTATGGGTGCAAGGCACTCTGTTACTTCACTAAAGTGATGAGGCACGAGAGAGGTTGTGTGTCTTCAGTGAGTGTTTTTTTTTTTTTTTTTTGCAGTGTTCCTCATGCAGGGCTGCCTGCTTGAGCTGTTTCTCTTGGAATGAGGCATGCGTTTCCCATACTCTTCTCTCTTGTCTGGCTTCCAGTCTGTATTCCATCCATGAAAGTGAATCTTCCTGGGTAAAGATCCCAGCAGAAGCTGACCAGTGTCCAGTTTCCAATTCCAGAATTCCAGGAGAGAGAATTTGACTGGCCCAGCTTGGTCCACTCTCAGTCATGTTAACTGTGGCTGGAGGGTTTAGGGACACATGATGCTAAAAGGGTGTGGGACCCAGCCCTGAAAAGAAGAAGAGAAAGGGGGGAAGGGAGGGGCTTGGAAGTTTGCAGCAAGGATGTTGGTCTGAGCTGGTTCCTTCCAACTCTGATAGTTTATCATTTCCTTTTCTTCTCAGATGCAGATCCTTGACCCAATGTCTAACCTGATTTATTATTCACCTTCCCGCATCAAAGTTGCAATTCAGTAATGTGGCTCATGGAGCGCTAGGGCTGATGCTTCCCAAACTGCCTCTGTGGGGCATTTCTGGCTCCGATGCCGCAGCTGGCCACTCAGGAAGGCAGCTCTTCCATCTGGCTCTGAGGATTAGCTGTGGTTTTATAGACACACATGCTCTGCAGTTTCTACCTCTGAGGGAGGGGCATGTTCCCTCACAGCACAGACTTGGCCCCTAAAAACTAATTTCCTGGATGCAGGGACCACCAACTGTTTATGATTATTATTATTATTACAGAGCATTGGAATTCCTGCCCAGGTTCCAAAAGTCACCCCCATGAAAGAGTGTTCGCAGCAGCATCCTAAATCCTGCACAACATCGTGGTCAGAGTGAAAAATATAATGGGGGGTCTCCAGTCCAAGCTCTGCTATGACATGGACAGGGCCAGAGATGGAGGTGGGGGACTGTGCTCACTTTGCCTTACATACACGACCTCATCGAATCCTCACGGCAAATCCAAGCGGGAGACATATCACTACACGTGTTTTCATGGACGTGCCAACTGAGGCAGAGAAAGGTTAAGCATAACATGAGTAAAGCCCATTATTGTTTATGAAGCGCTTTCTCTTTGTTGTCTCATTTTATCCTCATGAAACCCCATTTTATAGAAGATTTTCTTGTGGCTCAGTTTCCCAATTTTGCATGGGTCATAAGTGCCAGGGGTTGGACAGACTCAGAACTCTGACTCCTATCCCCTAAGACAAATCTGCAAATATGCTTCTGTAATAAGAAGCAGATAGAGATGAACACCTTCAGATGATCCACTTGTAATTTTATGGTGTTTCAGAGAAAGGCAAGCTCATATATGGGTGGAGAAAATCAGGAAAGGATTGAAGGAGGAGGTGATATTTAGGCCTAGTTTTTGTAGTCTGAGCAGTAATTGGACAAGCATTACTTGAGAGAAGAGCACTCCAGGAGGAGTAAAGGACATGCTCCCAAGCCTGGGGAGGGGGTATGTTCAGGAAATAGTGGGAAGTCATTTGATCTACTGGGAAGACTGACGGGCAGAGTGGGGGATGAGGCTGGAAAACCAGAGTGCCTCTCACATGGGCTGTGGCAATTGTCTCCTGACAGGTTGGGGCAGAAGGGTTAAAGGGTCGACCACCCATGGATGGAGGTCTGTGACCTCAGAAGTATCCCCTGACTGAGTTTCCTCATGGAATTCTTGTTGCTTCTTTGTTGGCTGTTGGATAATTACCCACTGGGTGCCTATGTTTAGGGACAGGGTGGAGATAGGGGCTGGAGCACACATTATTTACAAGTGCTAGGGAGATCCAGCAACTTTCTAAAAGAAGGAACAATAAAACTTTTATAGATCATTACAGAGTCAGATGTTCCAATAAGGTAGGGTTGGAGTAAGAGTGTGTGTGTGTGTGTGTGTGTGTGTGTGTGTGCATACATGTCTGTTGTGAAGTTTGCAGGTCACAGAGGGTAGGGAGCAAGACAGCAGGGGGTAACAGCCGGGCATGACCCCCTCTGGCCCCAGGTTAGTTTCCCCCTCCAGAGGCAAGTCTTATGGGAGGATGGTATACGCCTCAGTTTCCTCACCTACAAAATGGGAAATTGTAATACCTGTCACCCAGGATTGCTCCGAGAATCCAATGAGATGTGCCAGTGTGTCTTGAGATGTTACTTTCATTGTTATTTTGTACTATTATTAACCTTAAACCTTCCCATGGGTACATACCTTCCCAACTAGAAAATAAAAGTCTTTAGGAGTAGTGGCCATGTCATCTATTTCTTTTAATCTTTGGTGGTGCCTAACAAGCACACAACAAATTGTTTCAACCATCAAAATAGACAAATTAGTAGTAAGGTACATTTGCCCATGGGATGAGCATGGCCATTGTTTTTGGGAGCCGTATTTTAGTTTCTGAAATGGTAATGAGCCAGATGTCAGACAGCTGAAAGAAACAAGGTGGGTTTCACCCAATCCGTCAATACTTGTACAACAACCCTGCGCTGAGCTCTGTGAGGGTGGCAGAACTGGGGGTGGGATGGCTGCCTGAAAGCTTAAGGACCATGGCACCTGTAGAGTTGGCTTCTGTCTGTGGTTGAGCTTGGCATGCTGGTTGTGGACATATTTGTGGAGTAGCCTACCTTTGAGTGGACCCCACAGCTTGGACCAGGGACTAACAGTGACCACAGTGGACCACAGCTAGAGGTCTTGCCCCCATTTTCTCATGGGACATAAAAGCCTTGGGGAGAGGGAAAGGAAGCCACAAAAATGGACCAACATGAGACATAACACTGAGCTTGGCTTGTGAGGAATGGAAGCCCAGCTGATTTAATTCAGAAGCATTTCCAATAGAGACAATTCTTACAGCTCCAGTGAGGTGCAAAGATTCATGCCAGTTCTGCTCACAATGGTGAACATTATGTAAAGAAATTGTTATCGAAAAATTGTCCCAGGACCTGAACATTGGGGTGATGAGGGTGTTCTGAGAGGCCAGAAGCTGACGTGGAAGAGCTCAGGACCAATCTGCATAATTTTTGGGTGATGTATGTCCTTTTGTTTTTTTTTGGAGAATTTACTTTTGGGATGAATGCTTGGAAAATTAGGGTCTTTGATGTATTTGAAAAACTAGGAGATGCTACAAAATCACAGGTAGTCTCTGAAAGTAATAGGATGGAGTTTGGATTTGAACCTGTCATCTCACATTGTGTTATACTTTTGTAGTTAGAAAGTACCTGCTTTTGGAGAAGGCAAAGGTATTTATGGGAAGTGAGGGCCTTATCTTGGTAACTCTGTATTTGATTTCCATCTTATTGTCCCCAGAACTCCTGTGTTGACTAAGTCCTCCTTTTGTTAATAAAGTTTCCTGCCTTGACTCCACATTGGAGTCTCACAGTCTAGTGTCATCACTGTCATTGTTATCACCTGTTTTGGAGATAGTGTTTATTATCTCAGAAACCCAGAGACTACAAAAAGGAAAACTGTGAAGGTGTAGTTAAGGAGAGGCTGCTTCTCCTGAGATTTCAATATGAAGGACTGTGTTGCAGCCCCATCATCCCAAATCAAAGTGAATTCCAGACTTTAGAGCTGTACACCTTTGAGGCAAGTTTGTGGGGAGCTCTACAGGTGAGAGGGGTGTCCAGCTAGGAGGGTCCAGGTGCCAGTTGAGGGGGAATCGGTGTTACCTGGGGTAGCAGATGAAGGATGCCTTTCCAGGTTGAGGATAGTCTCATATCACTACGAAGTGATATTTGTTGCCTGACAATCTTCATTTGGCTGGAAGAACTCCCACAGTACCAATCATAGAGTTGGTGTTCTATAAACACTTACTTGTTGGCTCTTGGATTCATGACTTTAGAACTGAGGAGCACAGCTATGGGGCTTGCAGCTGCAATTCTGCAGACACTCCCTGAGTCAACCTGGGCCTCTGCAGCCTTGCTGCACCCTCAGCTCCACCTGGGCCTGAGCTCCAGGGATGGGCTTCTGCCTTGCCTACCATTTCTGCATTGGCCTCCTAATCCTCCAATACTGGGCTCCTCTATCTTGTCCCCCACACCCATCTGGGTCTGCAGTCTTGCTCTCGGGCCTCAGTACCCAAGTACTGTCTTTCCATGATAACCATTCTCCCTCCAATCCAGACTGTCTGTCAGACCCAGATCTGCATGAATGCAGTGCTCTGACTGACCACCAGGATCCTGCCCCTCAGGCCATCCTGAGGGTCCTGTCTATCTGGATTCCTAGGATTACCTGTTCCTGAGACCATCCTCACCCACCCCCGGCCCTACCTGCGTGGGTCTCTCTATGCCTTAGCCAACTTTTGTGTGACCTCATCCCTGTCCACCAAGTCATAGTTGTGCTCATCAGCTCCAGAATCATGAATCCAACAGCCAACAAGTAAGTATTATGGAGCACCAACTATATGATTGGTACCCATGGCAGTTCCTCAACCAAATGAAGATTGTCAGGCAACAAATATCAGTTTGTAGTGATATGAGACCAAAGGTGGAATTATCTTCCTTTACCCTTTTGGAAGAATTATGTAATGAAATATGTTAGTTATATATTGCTGCATAGCAACTTACCTCAAAATATAGTGGCTTAGAATAAGAATAAATATTTATTACCTCTTACATTTCTATGGGTCAGACATGAAGAAGTGATTTAGCTGGCAACTGAGGCTTGAGGTCTCTTATGACGTTGTACTCAAGATGTGAGCTAGATTGCAGCCGGCTGAAGGCTTGTCTGGTGCTGGAAGATTTACTTCTAAGGTAATACATGCCTGGCATTTTGGTGCTGGATGTTGACAGAACACCACATTTCTCCTCGCCAGCCTCTTGGTGGCTTCTTGAGTGTCCACATGACATGGTGGCTGGCTTCCCCAGAGCGAGTAGTCCAGGAGGCCAAGGATGAGGCAGCAGTGTCTTTTATGGCCCAGTCTTGGAAGTCATAGACTGTTGGTTCTACCATATTCTCGTGTGTAGGTCAGCCCCAATTCAGTGTGGTGGGCACAACGATAGGAGGTGGGGTCCCTGGGGACCATCTTGGAGACTGACTACTGTCCCAAGGGCTATTCAGCTTAAAGGCCAGGAGGAAAATACATTTTATCTCTTAAAGAGATAGCCATATTTGTTTATTTCTCTATCTCCAATGCTAAAATAGTACCTAGCATACAGTCGGTGCTTAATAAATATTTAATGAATGCATGATTTTATGAACAAAAGACATTACTTTAAAGAAGTGCTTTCTAGTTTGTAAAGTAATTTTCCAGATGTTTTACAACTTGGTTCCCATACCTGTGAGGTATAGAGGGCTAGTATTATGAATACTAGTTTAGAGAAGAGTGAACATATAGTCACGTATGAAAAGCATTGTCCTAATTCACCCAGCCTGGAATCTGATGCTCTTTCCTTCATGCTCTACTCATATCACATGATCATGTCATGACCGCAGTTCCCTGGGCTTCATCCATGCTCACTGGCTGTGAGGTGGGTATCTTGAAGGGTAGGTAAAATGACCCCTGGGAGGCTGGGACAAACTGTTTTTATGGTTTGCAGCGCAGGTCTACTTTGAAGCCAGGGACATTTAAGCATCAAAACTTGAACTCACATGGACCCTTCCAGGACAATTCCTAACTTTTTTGCCAAGTGCAAGCCATCTATGTGTGACTACATTTGATAAACTGATACAAATTCTAGAAGATGGTAACCTGCTGTTTAGCAATATCCACAGTCATTAATGACAGTGCAGCTGTAAGCATCCCTTAAAGGCATCAATAGGTTCTTAGAATAGATGCCATGAACATACAGATGATTTACTTAATCTCACAGGAGAAATGTTTTCAAGGATACCTGCAGTCATTGACAATTTCAGTGTTTTCCAACAGTTGTATTTTTTTCCCTTTTTAATGTATTTTAGAGATGAGGTCTCGCTCTGTCACACAGGCTGGAGTGCAGTGGCATGATCTTCGCTTACTGCAGTCTTGAACTGGACTCAAGTGAACCTCCCACCTCAGCCTCCTGAGTAGCTGGGATTGCATGCACATACCACCATGCCCGGCTACTTATTTAATTTTTTGTAGAGCCTGTTGCCCAGGCTTCATAGAAGAAATATTTTAAACATAGATACTAATTTGAATTTTTCTTTAGCTAAAGAACTGAGAAAAATCAGATAAAAAAATTAGTAAGTTATGCAGTTGATAAAATCAACCTAAGTTATTTTGATTTTAAGAAACAAGTTGTAGCAAAAGAACTCTTAGTGCCAAAGGCATTCATTCATTAAGAAGAGGAGGCACATTTTGAAGATAAGTAATGAACAGGGTCTTGGAGAGTTGATAGTCCCATCTCTAAGGAGGGCTCATCTGGGTATGCGGGGGATTCTGTGAGAAGGCACGTCTCCCTCTCAGCCCAGGCCCTGTGGGACACAGCTCCTAACAGCCTTGGCCAGACATGGAGCTCCAGTGAAGCTGGAGAAGCCCCAGCTCGGGGCTTCTCCTGTAGGCTCATGGCCACCCAGTTTCTCCTCTGACCCATGGGACCCAGCCTTTCTCTAAGGAGCCAGTTAGGGGTTCTTAGGCATGAGAAAATAAAAAGAAACCCAGAAGAAACATTCTGTGGGGCTGGACATGGTGGCTTACAACTGTAATCCCAGCACTTTGGAAGGATGAGGCAGGAGGACCACTTGAGCCCAGGAGTTTGAGGCTGCAGTGGTCCATAACTGCATGCCACTGCACTCCAGCCTGGGCAACAAGTGAGACTCTGTCTCTAAAACAAAGCAAAGAAAGAAATATTCTGTGTTTATTTAAAAGAAATGTTTGCTCCCCTCCAATTCTATCCTTTTGCAATTTCAGAAGAAGCTTTGTCTCTGGATTAGTCAAGCTGAAGTTATTTTTCTTGCCATCCGTGTGGGGAATTTTTCCATTTTTTCCAACAAGAAAATAACCCTTGGGCCAAAGGAACTGTGAAAATGTTTAGTCTCCAGAAAGGCATGCAGTCTGTCAGGGCAGCAGAAGCCCTGCAACTCAACTTTGGAGCGTGCCATTGTGTCATTTATGAAACAACCTCCCTCGCTTTTCCTTTGCACACCCAGCATCCAACTTCTGCCCCCCCGCAATTCACAATAACTGCCCTATGGGATGTCATGTGGAGATTGATTAGGGTGGGGTGCTGCTGGAATGCCACACAATTATCTGGATACGTGGCATTTTGGAACCAGAGTGTGGATGTGGGCTTGGAGCTTGGAGACTGGCTCTAGTCTCAGTTCAGTTGCTGGGTGATCATGGGAAGGTCATTTCCTCTCCTTGTGTCTCAGTTTCTACAATTGTAAAAAGACAGTGTTTGAACTGGATGATTTCAGTGCTTAATGATTTTTATGAATTATCCTGAAGGGCAGAGGGTGAAGCTAAGATCAGGGTAGCTTCTACAATGATTTATGTGAAATGAGTGATGAAGAAGGCCATTCTCTGTATATTCTTGGGGAGTGGATAAGGGAGGGGGGAGAGCTCTGATTTTTGAAGTATATATTCATATTACTTTATGTTCTTTAATACATTAATTTTTGGGGGGGTCGTGATATGTGAGACCTGTTAAAGCACATGGGCTCATAGAAGGGGACCCTTTTGTCTGGGCCTCGCCCAGGTGGTGGATGACTCATTTAGTAGATGCCAGTGTGGATGGTTGATGGCTAAAGATTACACAGTTAAAATAGAAAATAATTTGAACCATAGATAAAGTTCCATTTAATAAGTGTTTCTCTGGGAAGCCTTCCCTAATCTCTCTTCCTTCCTTATTGATTGAATTAATAACCACCCTTTGATTCATTCCTACACATAATTTTTATCATTACAAATATCACACTGTAATGTATAATTCAAAAACATGTTAATATTTATTTCCCTGTATCATTGCAGGCCAATGGATATCAGGAAATACTTGGTGGGGAGGAAGCAAGGGTTGTGATGGTCAGAGCAAGGTTGACAAAGACCTGGCTCAAGAGATCAGTGACTAAAGCTATCAGTCAAAGCAGATCAGGAAGCCACGTGAATAGGTAGGTACCAGGAGACAGTCAGAAGGCCCAGGTCAAAGCAAGACAGACTGAGGCACTGAGCAGTATAGGTAGTAGCAGTGAAAATAGCTTGCAAATGAGGCCCCAAGCAGTATATGTAGTAGCAGTGAAAATAGCTTGCAACTGAGGCCCCTCCTGTCCTGGCCTGGGGGCCTTTTACATGCTTCCTGCTGAGCCAGGTGCTGTGAGTGAGGCTCCACACCTGGCCAATCTGCTGTTTGCTGGCCCAGGAGGGATCCTGAGGGAGATAAGTGAGTGAGGCTAAAGAGGGGAGCAAACCCATCTGTCTCAGTCAGTTTGGGTTGTATAACAAAGTACCATAGATTGCTGGCTTATCAACAACAATTTATTCCTCACTGTTCTGGAGGCTGGAAGTCTGAGATCAGGGTGCCAGGCTGGTCGGTTTCTGGTGAGGGCCCTCTTTCAGGTTGCAGACTACTGACTTCTGGTTGCATCCTAACGAGGTGGAAAGAGAGCTAGCCAGCTCTCTGGCATCTTCTTATGAGGACGCTAATCCCATTCCTGAGGGTTCCACCTTCATGACCTAATTACCTCCCAAAGATCCCACCTCCAAATACCATCACACTGGGATTAAGGTTTTAACATATGACTTTTGGCAAGACATAACACTCAGTTCATTACACCATCTAATGTTTTTCTATGACCGAATATTTATGTAAATAAAATTTGCAAAACAATCTATTGAAATTAAAAGACAAAATACAATTTATAATAAATTCATATCAACTTTAAAAATCGACATCACTTAGATTAAAATTACTTAATCTTTTGAAAATGTAATTAAATCTTTAATCATATTTTTATAAAATAAAACCTATTTATTAATACAATTCTAGCCTTTGAGGTCTGCCTGTGGCCAACATAAAGAATTAATATCATGCTTTTTGTATGTTATGGATAGGCCTGCAAATACACAAATGAAAAGTATTAGGACTTGTTTAATATTGCAAACTATTCCCCAACCATCATGTGTAGCTGTTGTGAATACTGCCTTAATTTTTGACTGCTTCCAGAATCACAGATTGGAGCATTGACAGAAGCAAGAAATAGACATTTAGCATTCCTAGGAAAGGATATTGCACTTTGCATGAATCTGTGCATTCATGCAATCTGTGAGGAAGAATAAGGTAAGTTAACTAATTTGCCTTAATTCTTATCTGAATTCATCTCGGGCTCACATCCTGCCTGTCCTTCAAAGGGAGGTGTCCATCTCCAGCGCTGGCAGCGGCACAACCCACAAATCTTCATGGATGGCATTTGGACAAGGTTTCCTTTTAATTCACAGACACAGGACAAGAGACGTGGAGAAGCGTTTCTCTGGGACCTGAATGGTGTTACTCATCCGAGTGGTGTTTAGGGTTATTGGTTGTGCTGTGCCGATGCTCAGTTCTGAGTCCTGAGTAACAGAAATGCTCTCAAGTTCTTTAACACATTAATCTATTTTGGGTTTGTGATATGTGAGACCTATAAAGCGTGGGCTCAGAGAAGGGGACCCTTTTGCCTGGGTCTTTCCCAGATGATGGATGACTCATTCAATAGATGCCAGTGTGGATGGATGATGGCTAAAGATCACACACTCAAAACAGAAAAGAAATTGAATCATAAAGTTTCATTTTTTGAATGTTCCTCTGTGATGCCTTCCCTAATCTCTGTTCCTCCCTTATTGACTGAATTAATCATCATCCTTCTATTGCTACATATAATGTTTATTATTACAAATATCACACTGTAATATATAATTAAAAATTATGCTAATGTTTGTTTCTCTGGCTAGGTTGGAATCTTGAGCAACAAGGTGGTACCTTAATTGTCCCTATGTCTCCAGCAGGCAGCACGGTGATTGATATTTCATAAATCTGTGGGTAGAAGTGGACTGTGAGCGTTAGGAGTCTGTCCTTAGAAGCCAGACGTTCCTGGGTTTGAATCATGGTCTTACAACTTCCCAGTTAGGTGACTTTGGAAGTTTCTTAACACCTCTAAGCCTCAGTTTGCTCATCTGAAACTGGGGATAGTGACATTCCCCCCTTCATACAGTTGTTCTGAGGCTTACTTTTTTGTAAAATGTTTAGTATAATGTTAGCCGTCGTAGCTGTTCCATTATTTATCACTCAGTACCTCTCCAAACCAAACAATCCCCATGTCCAGCCTCACAGTATTGACATGTGGGCAAACCAGGCAGTGCATACCAGGCCACCTACAAGGACATTGCAAGGAGGCATTATTGTTAGGTCAATTTCTAAACTTAAAAGGGATACTGAGTGTGTGGAAGATTTGCAACTCTTTGAGCCTACGGGTAGAGAAGAAGGATTAAGGAATTCATCTAAGCTAAAAGAGTCCTGGAACAGATGAAATATAGACCTTCAGTTGTTATTCTCCTCCTGGAGGGTGACGCTCTCTGGCAAATATTTCCTTCACTAATGGGCTGGTGGTGATGTCCCTGTCCAGAAGCAGCTCCCATCAAAAGCTGAGAAGCTGAGGAGTTGGTGTAACCTGAGACCTCACTCCAGCAGGCCTGAAATCGCAGCTGAGCTTGCAGGAGCGTTCTGAGCAGCAGCCTTGTGGGGGCTCTACTCCGTGTTTGGGTGGCTGTGTCTTGTCTATCAGGAATGACCTGGCTGTGTCCTGCCTCTCCAACCTGGACAAAAATGCACAGGCTGTTGTGGGCTGGTGCGATCCTATCTCTTGGCCAATTTTCTTAATCATCTGCTGTGGCCCTGGGAGGCACCTCAGGTTTCCACGGCCCCATGGCCCACAGTATTTGCTATTTTGGGCCAGGTAGTCAGGGTCTGCAGCTGTGTTCTGTGTCATCCATGGAGCAGCCATTCGACAAGTATTTCGTTAGCTCTGATTCATCTTCAGGCAAGGTGCCAGGTGCAGAGGACAGGAAAAGTGTAAGAAGGCTCTCACTCCAGGTGGCTTATACTCTTGCTAGGAAAAGATAGAGGCTACTACTCAGCTGCTAGTCTAACAAATATATGTCCTAAGCGGCAAATCAGTGCTTTGGAAGACGAATGAGGGGCCTGTAGGGTTAACTGGGTTATTCAAAGAGGGAGTCTTAGAACAAGAGATGTTTCTTTCTGTGTTAGAATGATATCCTGATCTTGCAGTTGCCCATTTATCTGTAGTGCCCACATAACCAGCATAGGTGCCACCTCACCCAATGCCATGATTTGGGGTGAAGGTGGGGGTCAGACTCTTTCCTAGACTGGTATGAGGGTATAATTCTTAGAGTAGCATGGGATGGGGTTTGCAAATTACTTCTCATGAACACCCTAGACTCTGGAACAACCCTTAGAAAAATGGAAACACTATGCAACAGCTCTGCCAGCTCAGAGATGGGATGGGAGAAACCAGGGCTCCTGCTGGAGCACAGTGTCTTAGAGTGTGGCTTGCCATCCAGGATGTATCTCTAGTAGTTGTGAGGCTATGTCAGGCTGTGAGGCCAGGTCAAGGGTCTGGATGACCTGAGATCAGATTGCAAGGACCACAGTGGGGCTTGAAGTTGCATGCCCATCTTAGATGCTCTAGGATCTCAGGGCAGGCCAGAAAGAGCTCCATTTGCAAAGCATTGCAGATAGGAGGGGTTGGGGGTGTGTCTCTGAATCATGCTCTGGACTAGTACCCAGGGGACTTATAGCAAGTTCCTTATTGAAAGAGTTTATTCAACTCCATGAGTAAGACCAGCTTTGAGGGTTCTAAAGAGCAACTGATACTGAGAGGACAGACCATTCAAGGTAGCTCCAGAGACCTGTCATCAAACAGGAGTAGCTTTGCCTCTGTAAGAAACCCTGGACGGGGTTCACATCAGGAGAAACTTCAGCACAAGTCCATGGTCATCATCATCATCACCATCATATTTTATTATACAAGAGCAGTCACTAAGCACCTACTCTGTGCCAGGCACAATGCTATGTGCAGATCCTCATAGCAGTCTTTCAAGCTAAATATCACTTCCCTCATCGTGCAGGGGAAGCAACAGAAGTCCAGAGATGTTAAATAACGTGTAGAAAGTCACACTGCATTAAAGTGGCAGGGCTGGGACTCAAATCTAGGTCTGTCTGACTCTGAAGTCTATGCTCAACTTCAGCAACTGTAGCCACAGCAGCAGCAGAGATGTAGTGGCTTTGGCACCAGGAGAGTTTTGTCTGAGAGTAAGTGCTAGAGACTCAGAACCTGCTAGGATTGTAGGTTGCAAGCAACAGAAACTGACTAATTTTTTTTTTTCTTTTTGAGATAGAGTTTTGCTCTGTCACCCAGGCTGGAGTGCAGTGGCGCAATCTCGGCTCACTGCAACCTTGGCTCACTGCAACCTCCACCTCCCAGGTTCAAGTGATTCTCCTGCCTCAGCCTCCTGAGTAGCTGGGATTACAGGCGCATGCCACCATGCCCGACTAATTTTTGTATTTTTAGCAGAGAGGTGTTTTGCCGTGTTGACTAGGCTGGTCTCGAACTCCTGACCACGGGTGATCCGCCCCCCTTTCGCCTCCCAAAGTGCTGGGATTACAGGTGTGATTGACTAGCTAATTTAAATAGCAAGAGGATTATTGGAGTGACATAGGGTCAGTCAAATACTGACAGAAAGACTGAAGAACCGGGCAGGGACCTGCCCTCACCAAGAGTCACACAATGAGAAGTTCCTCTAGGCAAGTGTCGGGTGCTGGGAAGTCAGAACAGAATGAAAAACGTCCACTGCAGATTCCTAAGAATGGCAGAAGAACAAGGAAGATGGGATTGAAACCCCAGCAGTGAAAACTTGTGGTCAAATGTAGCTAAAAACTATAGCCATCGGTACCTGAGTATCAACATCTCCTATGAACAAGTCACCTATACAGATTTGAGCAGATAGGCGATAGAAGGCCGGGCACTGTGGCTCACTTCTGTAATCCCCAGCACTTTGGGAGGCCAAGGCAAGTGGATCGCTTGAGCTCAAGAGTTTGAGACTAGCCTGGGCAACATGGTGAAACCCCTTCTCTACAAAAAATACAAAAATCAGCCGGGCGTGGTGGCGTGTGCCTATGGTCCCAGCTACTTGGGAGTCTGAGGTGGGAGGATTGCTTGAGGCCAGGAGGTCGAGGCTGCACTGAGCCCTGATCGTGCTACTGCACTGCAGCCTGGGTGACATGGCGAGACTTCATTTCAAACAAACAACAAACAAACAAACACCAACGAAACAGGTGTTAGAGCCCTTCCTCACACAACTACCAAACTTAAGTGGGTGAGCTTTTGTAGTGATCACTCCCATGGGGCACTAACCTCAGGACCCACTCATTCTACCCAGCCTCCACGATGGGGGTCCTTGCCTGCTGGTATCCATGTCTTTGCATAGTCCCATCTCACACGGAATCAGGGCTGACCTGTGTGAACAATGGGACAGTCGATGTGATGACGCGTGACTTCCAGAGCTAGGTCAGAGAGGCATTGCGGCTTCTTCCTTGGTCTCCTGGATAGGTAGTTGTGGGGGAAGCCCGTCACCACACTGTGAGGATACCCAGGCAGCCTCATGGAGAAGTTTGTATGGAGAGGAACCAACCTGCCAGCCGTGTGAGTAAGTTATTGAGTTTCGGGATTCATTTGTTACACAATAATAATTACAGGTGAGAAATAAAGGAGGTAATATGTGTGCAAGCAGTAACTACTGGAGCAGTGTCTGGACATTGTCGCTCCCAGAGTTGAAAGAAACCTTCTAGCTGGTGTGTACATTTCCTTAGTAATATCCCTCACAGGTGCTCAGACTCTCAGCAAACCTGGAGCTGCCTTGGCTATCTTCATATGTGGTGGTTGTTTGCAAGAGATGATAAATATCTTGGCTTCCTGGGGCAGAGGTAGAGCAATGGTAGGGCCAAGGGTAGGGCAGTTTAGGAACAGCCTCCCCTCTATGGGAAGTGTCCTGTGGGCTCTTTAAGCCTGCCTGGCCACAGACCTTCATGGACTAAGTTTTTCCTTTCTCTAAACCAGGGATTAGCACAGTATGACCCTTGAATCAGCCACTTGATTTTGTAAATAAAGCTTTATTAGAATCAGCCATGCCCATTTGTTTATGTATTGTCTAATGCTATTTTGGCGCTTTAATGGCAGAGTTGAGTAGTTGCAACAGATACTGTATGTGGCCTGCAAAGCCTAAAATACTACCAGACCTTCTAAGAAGAATTTTGCTGGTAGAAATGGTCAAGTATTGTTGGCTAGCACAGCTGAGAGCCAGAAAGGCAGCATCAGTTGTCCACTCTGTCTCCAGCTCTACGGAGGACAGAGGGGCACTGCGGCCTCTCTCTTTCCCTGTCTCATCATGAAGGACTTTCCAGCAGGACAGAGAGTAGAAATGTCAGAGGGAATGTCCTCAAATCCTGACACAGGAGCCAATAGATGTTTACCCTCTATTATTTATTGCCGTGTCACAAATGATCTCAAAATGTAGTGACTTAACAAACAATGACTATTTCTCATGGTTTCTGTGAGTCCGAAATCTAGGAGTGGCTTAGCTTGTTGGTTCTAGCTTGGGGTCTTTCATGAGGCTGCAGTCAAGATGTCCTTTGGGCAGAAGAAGTGGACACTCTGCTTCGTCTCTGTGTGGTGGGGTAGACAGAACTATGAGTAGGCAGTCAGGAGACCTGGATGTCAGCCCTTGCTCTGTGCCTGACCTCCTGAGTCTTTGATTGAGTCATATTTCCTGTTGGAGCTGTAGTTTTCTGATCTTTTGAACTTGGGTCAGTTTTGCATAGGGGTCCAGGCCCCAATACTTAGCGAGTTCCTTCATCCCTATGGACTTGTTTTCTCATCTACAAAATGAGGATAAAAACACCTTCTTAGTGTATGAGGAATAAACAAGCTAGGCCATATAGTGTGCCTAGCACACAGAAAGTGTTCAATAAACTTTAGCTGTCATTATCAGCAACAGAAATAGCAATATTAAAAGATGTGATGCCACAATTTGCTCTGAGCCCCAAGAACAAGGACTTCTGCATCTTCCCTCCTCCTTCATCAGTTCAGCCTCTTGCTGATACCCTCCAAAGGCTGGCTCTAGGTGGTTGTGCTCAGGCCTCTGGCATAGGCCAGGGTGTCAGTTTCCTTTCTCAGCCTCTGGTGGTTAAGGCACATTTGTTTACAGCTAGTTGAAATTATAAATTAAACAATCAGCATATCTCATAGTTGGGTCAACCTTTGGGACAGCTGTGAAGTATGTGATCACAGGTGGCAGTGATGGAATGGACTTCAGAGCTCATCTAGTCCCTGATCCAGCCACCCCTCTGGCCCATGGGGTCACCACCCCTCCTCACAAGTCCTATTTGAGCGCTTAACTGAAGCGCCATCCACCATGCAGGGTTCCTGGAGGCAGCCCTTTGGTGCCTGCAGACCTGAGGCCTGCCAAAGCCATCGCGGCTGCCTGCCCAGACCCACTCTGTGGCCAAGCCATTGTGTGAAGTCTTTAGCCCCAAGTCCTCACCCCACTGTAGAGACCCAGTGGATGAAACCCATTGGGCCCATTCCCGTTCTTTTCAGTCTCAGCCAGTATCCCAGGCCTCTTCCTGCACCCATTGGCTCCCAGACTCTATCCCTACACTGCTCGGTTCTCTTCTCGGCTGCCCTGGCCACCATCCCCCTTTCCCTGACCCCTTCACTGCTCCAAGCAGCACATTCCTCTGTACCCTTAGCCTTTCCTGGAACATTCCCTTTTCTTTGCCCTCTGACCCTTCAGAGAGGGGCTGCTTCTCCTCACATTCCCCTCTCAGGGTCAGCGGGACAGGCTGGAATCCTGGCTCCCCAGGCCACTCCTAAACTCCCCTTCATCTTGTGAAAGCTCAGTTCCTTTAGAGTAATGTCATTCAGTCCCCTCCCCATCCCTAACGCTCACTTATAGTCAACCCCTTCGATGCACTGACCACCTTGGCACCGGGGTTCCTGGATCCTTTCCACCCCAGCTCCCTCATCATCGCGGGGCCCTTTATCATCTATGAGGATGACTTTTCCAGGATCCCAAACATGACCTCCTAATTGCCAAGAACAGTTTCAGACCTTAGCTACCCACTGCCTTCCCATTACCAAAATGACATTCCCTATAAAACCTCAAACCCAGACATCTCACTCTCAAGATGATCTCTTGATCTTCCAGCTTGCTTCTTCTAGGCCCCTTACGACAATTTTTCAGCCTCCTCATGAACCCAGACCTACTGAGCCCAGTTCTTTCTCACTGTCCACCAGTCTTCTTCTGGCTTCATGTCCTTTTTCTTCTGTCTTAGATTCCATGGTTCTTCATTGGAATCACTCTCTTGCAAACACCTCCAATTCCTTTGCTTTTCTTCCTCTCCTTCTCACTACCCTATTTATCATAAAGCTTGGCATTAGTACAAGGCTCTTGAGGTTGTAGAGCTTTTGAAAAGGCATGGCTTTGTTTTGATATTTTGGTGGTTATGTATGATGCAGGGCAGGTAACAGGGAAGGTATACTTATTTCTGGCTGACAGATGAGTTATTAAGTGGTTTTTCCAGGGTTGCCCAGAGCTGAGCTTCAAACCCACGTCTCCTGGCCTTCCGTTCACCTTGCCTCTAGAACAGGGTGGGCTTTGGATCCATACCTTCCTCACCAAGTATCCAAAGCTCAGCAGAGGGAAGAGTGTTCCCAAAGCGTGCCCAAATGATGATGGGGGCAGGAAAGGCAGCATCCAGGGGGAGTGTGGCTCTTCACAGGCCATGGATTGCTGAGAAATCCTTTCCGAGAGGCCGGCCTCCTAAGGCACTCCGGCTGCCAAATGCAAAACCAGATGCCATTGGTAACACACACACTGTCTGAGAAAGAATTCCTCCAGCTTCCCAGCTTTCTGCAAATCCCATTTTCTTTCCTTATTGGGGCTCAGGGGGCCGAGGGCCCCGCATCACTCTGCACATCAAAGGCGTCACCAGCTTTCCCAGCACAACTCCCAGAGGCTTTTAACCAGCCTTAGACAATAAAATCGCTTTTAAATAAAAACCAAGACTCAATATTCGGCAGGAAAGGGATTAACAGGATCAGTCGGGAGATGACATCATGCTATTTTTGTTGGCATTTCCCCAACTTAAGTGTGAGGAGTCTGGGTGTGGAGAGAGAATATATATATTTTTTCTTTTCAACTGCCTTGGTCACTCTAAATCTAGGTCTGGAAAATGCAAGGACTGGAGGCGGCTGGCACAGCTGGAGGTGGCCTCCAGCATGGTCAGGGCATCCACCGGCCTGAGGGGTAAGGACACGGGACCTGCATGGGAAGAGCAGGGACCGGGATGGGCTTTTTGCTGAGTCATTCTCCCTGTGCCTCAGGAAAGGGGAAAGGAAAGGGCCCTTTTGGTGATCAGTCCCAGAATTTGCAGAAAGGTGCCCTCTACAGTGGGCAAACATGCTGGTACAGCTCTCGGCGACAGGGTGGGCTAGAGCAGAGGTCCCCAACCTTTTTGGCACCAGGGACAAGTTTTGTGGAAGATAATTTTTTCATGGACCAGTGTGGGTGGGAGGGATGGTTTTGGGATGATTCAAGTGCATTACTTTTATTGTGCATCTTATTTCTTTTGTTATTCCATTTTAATAAATAATGAAGTAATTATACAACTCCACATAACATAGAATCAGTGGGAGCCCTGAGTTTGTTTTCCTGTAACTAGACGGTCCCATCTGGGGGTGATGGGAGGCAGTGACAGATCATTAGTCATTAGATTTTCATAAAGAGTGCACAACCTAGATTCCTCGCATGTGCAGATCACAATAGAGTTTGTGTTCCTGTGAGAATCAAATGCCACTGCTGATCTGACAGGAGGTGGAGCTCAGGTGGTAATGCAAGCAATGGGGAATGGCTGTAAATACAGATGAAGCTTCACTGGCTCACCACCACTCACCTCCTGCTGTGTGGCTGGTTCCTAGCAGGCCATGGACAAGTACCAGTCTGTGGCATGGGGGTTGGAGGCCCCTGGGCTAGAGAATCTGGGCCTGGCTTATCCATATACCAGCCTCTGGGTGATGGCCACTAGGATAGAACAGTAAGGCCCTTTGAGGACACCTGCTCCAGTGGCTTCCAAATTTGTATTTTTTTAAGTTAATGAACTCTTGCTTCAAATGAGATAATATACATACACTGCACACAGATGGCTGGAGGAAGTGGAACTACCACACTTGGAGCCTCCTGGCTGGGCCTCCCCAGTGCCTGAGGCTACCTTGAATTCTAACATCAAAAATACAAGTTGAAAATCTCTGACCATTAATTAATTTAGTGACCAGTCACCAAGTATCTGCTCCATGCCTGGCACTTCTCCAGGTGAGCCAAGTCAGGCACAGTGCCCCTTGTCCTCTCGGGGCTTACAGTTTCATGCATGAGATAGACATCAATCAAATAAGGACACAAATAAATGTGAACTCCCCCTCCCTTCCCCTGACTTATATATAAGGAAAGTGAGTCGTGAAATTGTCAAATTCTTAGCCAGGCACTCAGGCTATCATTATTAAGCTTCAAACAGCCTTTCCAACTTTGTTTCACGTTACTTTCCCACCTGAACCCCCAGCACCATCCGGAGCCTCAACTGATGCATGTTTCCCAGGTATAATTTACCTTTTCTCACCTCCAATTTCCCTGGCCTGCCCGGTGCTCCCTCCCATCTTTCTCCATGCCAACCATCCCTAACCACCACTGGGAAGTCCACTGACAACCCCACGTGTCCAGAAGTCCCCACAGTTGGAGATATTCTGCCCCTGTCCTCAGCCTCCCTCAGCACCTATACCTGATCCAGAGAGGAGGGGAGCTGCTGGCATCCATTAAGGAGGAAGAAACCTTGGCAGCATCCTCATCCGGCTACCGGGACCTTAGATGAGTCTCCCAACCTCACAGGGGAGCCCGTGAGCTCACCCTTGGAATTAATGATTTGTGCATACTTCTACTCAGGAAATTCCCTGAGGGCCAGAATTGATTTTTCTCCTTCTTTGTCCTCTCCTAGTACCAAGTCCAGTGGCTCACTGGAAGCCAAACATGGCCTTTGCTCCTTGACTAGGGTATCATATTGGGTACTCCCTGGTGCAAAGTCTCTCAGTTTTTCATGACTCCTTCAGGGCTGGCTCCACACAAGCTTCACTGAGTTTTCTTTTCATGGGAAGACTGAAGGCACATTTTATCAAGAGTCTAGGTCTTCAAGTTTCCATCCACCTCCCTTGGAAAACTCCTGCCCCTCCCCACCAAAATTTCTAACTCTCCAGATGCATCCTTTCCATGCCCTCCTTCCAATGCCCCGGCCCAGGGACATTAATTCTAGAATATTGCCCATTCAGCCCTTTGCTAAGCAATCCCTTCCTCTCCAACCTCTCTCATGGCCACTCAAATGCTAGGGCCCAGCCAGAACCAAAGAGGGAGGAATTCCAAGTCCTGCAGTCCACAGCCAGTGGTGGATGTGGATCCTTCTCATTGGATTTCTTCTCAACAGTCCCATCAGTGTGAGTTGCATGCATGCAGGTTCTATGATGTAATAGCACTACTAAATTATACATGCAATCTTCTCCCCAAACAGTAATTAACTTTGGGAACTAGTACTGTTTAAGACACACACAGAAATTCGGCTGTTTGGTAGTGTGCTGGAGATGGTCCATGCTGGCTTACAAGAGCTGTTTGATGGAAATTTTCAGGAATTTTGTCAGCCAGTTGTTAAACATTGCCACCATTATTAAACTGTAAATTCCATAAACTTGTAATTAAATACATTATATTAAAAATTTTAATACATGCTAAAAATGCATTACTTCCTAATTATTTTGCCACACTTTACTATTATCTATTGTGTCTATAATGGTGGAATACACTGCTGCACATCACTACCCAACTCCAGGCCCATTGAAATCAGCCATTGTGGGAGTATTTACACCTGGAAATTGGCAAACACTACAAATCAGGGCTGTCCTCCCCACACCCAGGTCAATAAACCTTCACCAACACTTCACTGGAGAAAGCTTACGTTTCCTCAATTTGCTCTGCACTCCTCCACCTTCCTCAGTCGGCCACATCATTTTGCAGGGTAGCATTTGGTTTTTCACCTCCTGTGCATGGGGCCTATTGATGCTAATAGTCCTGAATGGCAGCTGCCTTAATTAACCAAGAAAGGACAAGTCACTGTCTTAGGGGATGAGAGAGTTGACGATCCTTTTGGAAATGAGAGGTATACTTCGGCTGCTTGGTGAGCACAGGCTTTAGCCCTGCTTGGTGGGGTGGGGCTAGGGAAGGCTTACCTGAAGAAGTGGTGTTTGAACTAAAGTAGATTTCACATTTCTGGAGAATGTGGGGCTTGTGCGATGGGGTAGGTGAAGTCATAGGATAAACCTGTGTTTATCATAGCCACCATAGGATAAACCTGGTGCCTCTCTTGAGAGCATTGGTTTGTTAAGATGGTAAGTAGTTAAAAACATTATTAAAAAAATAAAACAAACATGACAATATTATGTAAAGGAGTACAAACTTTGGATGAATTTTAAAATTAAAACAAGAGACTGCAAGGACAATTTTCCCACATGACTGACTCCTCAGGCTACGGCCCCAACCCCCACGGGCACCTATTCACTCTCCTCCGACATTCAAAGTCCCCTGGTAGAAAATTTTGAAGATCCCTGAGCTAAAGGTTTTTGAGACAGCAATAGCAACTAATTGAACAGAGGGTGGGGAGGAAGTAGCTAGGGCATTCCAAAAAGTGGAATTCAGTAGGAAAGAGCAAGGGCTTGGATTAGATTCCTCGGGTTTGAATTTCTGCTCTGCCACGTCTTGGCTGTGTGACCTTGAGTAGGTTACATAACTGTTCTGTGCTTGTTTCCTACAGATGTCAGCTGGGAATAGTAATAGTACCCATCTAACAGGTTGTTCCAAAGATGAAATTAGCAGCATGTGTAGCACTTGAAACAATGTTACGGCTTTTTGCTTTTTCTAGTTCTCCTAAGTAGAGGGACTAGCAATAGCAAAGACCGGGGCCTGGGCAGGCATGCTCAAGAAACAGACAGCTCTTCCACATGGTCGGGCATGGTGTGTGTGTGGAGAGAGGTGGTAGAGGCTGGGGAGCTTTCCAGCCTCATCTGCAAGGAGACCCACTGTGCAGCACACTCACCTGCCCCTGGTGACTCAGTTCCCCTGGCAGGGTCTTCTTGTGCAATGGGTTTGGGCTGGGGGCTTGCTCATCTCCAAAATCCCTTCTGGTACCCATAGTCTGCATTTTATTTCATCTTTTCTCGGCTGGGCGCGGTGGCTCACTCCTGTAATCCCAGCACTTTGGGAGGCCGAGGCGGGCGGATCACCAGGTCAGGAGATCGAGACCATCTTGGCTAACACGGTGAAACCCCGTCTCTACTAAAAATACAAAAAATTAGCCGGGCGTGGTGGTGGGCGCCTGTAGTCCCAGCTACTCGGGAGGCTGAGGCAGGAGAATGGCATGAACCCGGGAGGCGGAGCTTGCAGTGAGCCGAGATAGCGCCACTGCAGTCCGGCCTGGGAGAAAGAGTGAGACTCCCTCTCTAAAAACAAAAAACATAACAAACAAAACATCTTTTCTCCATCTCTTCTCTCTGAACACTTACACAGGATTTTCAGATCCCCATAGTTTAGAGACTAAACGCAGTTTTATCTGGCTCACCAGTTACCCCACGAATTCGTCTTTCCATTTCCAAACAACTAAATTATATACAAGTTATTTGATTTTTTAAAGCGGGGTGAAAGGGCATCAACACTTTTAGCTAAGGTGAATAGCTAATCCAGTTTTACAAAGTTATTTTTAAAAATAAATCTTGCCAATTTCATAGCAAGTTTATGGCGTGAAGCAAGTTTATCCTGCAGACTTTATGGTCTATGGAATCAGAAAGATTTGATTGAAATCCTGGCCCACCGATTACCACAACTGGGCAACCTGTTTCTTCTTTTAATTCAGTTTCCTTATCTCTAAAATGGGCTGGTGATAATTGTACCTACTTTATAGGATTATCGAGGCAATTAAATGACACAAACCAGATCCAATCATGAGAGGATGGGATAACTGTCGTTTGCCCCTCTGACCTTGCAGTGGGGGACAGGGGTGAGTCCAGCACCCTCCCTTCTGGGCACTGTTCGCAGGCTGCGCCCCTTGACCCCATCTCAGCTCCTGTCACACTGCCCTCTCCACATACCTGTCTTCATCTCCCACCTTTTATCCTTCAGCCCTGGGGGTAATGGCTGGTACTATCCACCCTGGGCTACCGCATGCACCTGTGGGGTTTCCCCACACTACCCACACCTTTGTAAATAGTTCCTTTATTCAACTCTCCTCAAATTACCTGATATGACTATTCAACTTGCTCCCTGACTGATATATACTTAGTATACTATATATACTTAGATACATGCTATTACTGTATGTACTTAGATATATACTATTACTAAGTATATGTCAGTCGGGGAGCAAGTTGAACACTTAGTATATATCAGTATATATACTAAGTATATCAGCTAGGGATATATGAGCATCTGATACATCAAACTGGTATACTGAGCATCTACTATGGGCCGAGTATTATACTAAGTATATAAGGGCCTGACTGATATACTTAGCATAATACTCAGCCCATAGTACATGCTCAATAAATGGAACTATTATTAATATGTTGAAGAGAAAATTCCATGCCTTTTTAAAGGAATGCCTGGGCATATTTATTGAACAACATTCATTGACTCAACAGATATTGAGTTCAATGTCCCATTGAGTCAATATCAAAATCGTATGTTATTTATTAGGTTTTATCCCATTTATTATGCATCACCTTCATGTGGCATGAGCAACATGGAGATGAACTTCTTGCTATTGGTTTCAGCGGGGGAGGGAGCTCACTGGGGTTTCCTCTGTCATGACAGCTGACAAGCAAACTCATCAGTCACCAGTTGCCCGACTAATCAGTTAGAGCTCTTACCTAGAACTGAGCAGTCAGTCATGATCAGGAAAAGTGAATTCTACTCACTGGGTGCTCTCTGGGGAGGACACAGACACAGAGAGGTGAGCGGCCCTGTCAAAATCGGCCTTTTGTCTGGCTGTAATCTAGATGTGAAGTCCTATTCGATGTCACAGACTTGGAGGATTCTGTAAAGTGGGAGAAGAGCCCTGAACGAGGGCCAAGAAACTGGGTTCTAGCCCCTGTTTGGCTGATAGCTTTCTGTGGGTCGACAGTGACTGTCATCTTTAGGACTTGCTTTCTTCCTCTGTGAATTGAGATGGTTGGTCTGTTAGTTGCCTGTGGCCGCTGTAACAAATTACTACAAAGTGGGTGGCTTAGAACAACAGGAACTTATTCTCTCCCAGTTCTGGAGGCCGGAAGTCAGACATCAAGGTGTCAGCAGGGCCATGCTCTCCACAGCTTCTAGGGAAGAATCTTTCCTTGCCTTTTATGGGTTCCAGTGGCTCCTGGCACTCCTTGGTTTATAGTAGCATAACTCCAATGTCTGCTTCCATCTTCCTGCGGACTTCCTCCCTCCGTGTGTCTCCATGAGTTCACTCCTCTTCTTATAACGACACCAGCCATCGGACTTAGGGCCCACTCAAATTCAGTGGGATCTCATCTCAGTCCTTAACTAATTACATTTGCAAAGAGTCTGTTTCTGAATTAGGTTACATTCTGAGGTTTAGGGTGGACATGAGTTTGGGGGGACACTATGCAACCCAGTACAGTTGGATTCTGGGTTCTAGATAGTTCTTACCGGTCTCACTGGCTCTTGGAAGTTGATGGGTATGTGGCATTCCCTAGTCAGGCCCCTCTCTTTGCTGGGACTGCTTTGAAAGAGATTGGGTAGGGCAACATTACACTACCCGACACTATATCATGCCCCCTCTCTTTTGCCTCCCTCGGTGTTACCACTCGACATTACTACAGCTCTCCCCTCCCCTCCCCCTGACTCCTACTACTGGGATCTGTGGGAGCCTGTCTGTGTGCTAGGCACTGAACCCTTTCTCTTCCAGTGGTGCTATGAAATAAGTATTATTACCATCCCCACGAAGGTGATGAAACTGAGGCTGACACAGCTGCAAGGTGGCAGAACCAGGATGTGAGCACAGGTGCAGCTGAGCCAAAGCTCAAGCTCTTGCCACACGCCTGGATGTTTGAACAACAGAGAAACAGGCCTGGCTTTTCTTCGACCATACTTGATTTTCAAGGCAGAATTGTGAAACTGGAGAAAGTAGTTTACACAATTTCCCTCTGAATTGCCTGTTCTTGTCTTTGCCTTTCTCCCATGCCCTAATCCCCCATGGCGGAGTCTAATACCTTCAGGCATGCTCTGGCCTCTCTGCTCCCTTAGACACCTCGTTCTCACTAAGGCAACAATGTCTGATAATAGCATAGAATGCTGCCCTCACCTCACCCTCAACCCTAAAGGGCTGTGCATTAGCATGTGGCCGTGTGTGTGTGTGTGTGTGTGTGTGTGTGTGTGTGTGTGTGTGTGCATGTAAGCCAGTGTTTTTCACTCAGTTTTCCTTGCCTTGCCCTGTTCTTTCTAAGGGCATGACTGTACTCAGTTTTCCTTGCCTTGCCCTGTTCTTTCTAAGGGCATGACTGTGCTTTGCCTGACAGACCAGGGCAGTTTCCTGCTGTATGTTTATAGCTTTTACCATAGTAGTGTACAGTTTGAACTCAACACACCTACAAAAAAAGAACCTTAAACCCACACTTTAGCCAAGGCCCAATAATAATATTTAAAGAAACATGGATTTTGAGTGTTTCATAGTTTTTCTAATATATACTAAAAGTTTATTTCTGCTCTGTTCTCACTCATAAGTGGGAGGTGAACAATGAGAACACACAGACACAGGGAGAGAAACATCACACACCAGGGCCTGTCAGTGGGTGGGGAGTAAGGGGAGGGAGAGTATTAGGACAAATACCTAATGCATGCGGGGCTTAAAACCTAGATGACAGGTTGACGGGTGCAGCAAACCACCATGGCACTGTATACCTATGTAACAAACCTGCACGTTCTGCACATGTATCCCAGAACTTAAAGTAAAAAAAAAAAGTTTACATGTGCTCTAATATCTCCTATACTACAGTGGCATGGGAGGGACCCACATTTTGGGAAGTGATGGCTTAATGTTCTGCCGTCTACTTGAGCCATTTTCTAAGGATGTTGAGTTTATTTATTTATTTATTTTTTTGGTGAGAGTGGATATCTGTGAAGATCAGGAGCAAATGTTTAGGGGTATATACATTGATATAACTCTTTCGGAAATTAGGTCGGTGATACATATTAGGGGCCTTATAACACTTAATCTTATACTTATCATTCCAGAAAATAATTCCTGAGATAATAACCCTCAAAGCAGGCTGGGTGCGGTGGCTCGTGCCTATAACCCCAGCACTTCAGGAGGCCAAGGCAGGTGGATTGTTTGAGCCCAGGAGTTTGAGACTAGCCTGTGCAACACGATGAAACCCCGTCTCTACTAAAAATACAAAATATTAGCCAAGTGTGGTGGCAAGCACCTAGCTACTGGGGAGGGTGAGGTGGAAGGATCACCTGAGCCCAGGAGCTCAAGACTGCAGTGAGCCATGATAGTGCCACCGCACTCCAGTCTGGATGACAGAGTGAGACCCCATCTCAAAAAAGACCCCAAACAAACAAATAAAACCAACCAACCAACCTACCAACCAACCAACCAACCAACCAACCAACCAACAAGGAACCCAAAGTAGAAAAGGCTTGATTTGTTTCATAATGCCATTTACAATAGCAAATGTTTTGGCAGCAATCTGAGATTCCAATGATTGGGAGGTGGTTGCATAAATCATGGTGTATCCTTTCTTAGAGAATATTATGCAACATTAAAATGATGCTCACTCTATAAAATTAGGTGAGAGAAGCAGGACACATAAATGAATATCAAACATCTAAGATGATCATTACTATATGAAATGAAATATGCGTAAAGGAGAGACTTGCAAGAGATATTGCTAAATGTTAGCCGAAGGTTTTTGGTAGATCGTTTTCTCCCTGTAATTTCTAGTTCTTTATTATCTCCAAGTTTTAAATAGTAAATTTCAGGGTGGAGGAATTAAACCACTGACAAGATTATTCATGTATCTTTATGTTCATTTTCTGGACAGGGATATTGTGATGATGGCCCCGATTCATTTAGCTGGAGCCAAAGTTTCCTAAAAAGAAGCTGACGCTCTTCTTGTTGATGTATGTGTGTGTGTTTAGTGGGGTGTGATGTCAGGTGAGTGCCTCCTGAGGAACACTGAAGATTGACAGGGGGTCTCTGGGAAAGGGAGACCCAAATACAGTCAGTCCCCCAGGGTCCGTCCCATGCACAACCTGCTCATCACTGCCCTGGCAGTACTTGAAGACACATTGTCCTCTAAAAGAAACACCCAGCCTGACATCTCAGATTACTGCCCAGAGCCAGGGAGAGTAAAGAGATTCCCCAGGAGTGGGGTGCCTCCTCCTGGATATCTTCAGGACAGTTCATTTGGCCGTGGAGGTTTTGGAAGGCCCTAGCTGGAGCCCTGAGGTAGGCACTGAGTTGGGCCCTGCAGCAGCTAGGAGACAAACCTGGAACAGAACAGCTGTAGCAGCAGAGTAGCTGCTGTTGACTGAGTGCCTACAATGCATGTGCATACGGTGAGCTAGTCTGTGAATTTTTCTAGTTTAACACTCATAATCATCCTAGGAGAAAGGGTTCCAGCCCCCATTTTGTGGATAAGGAAACAGACCCAGAGACGTTAAGAGACCTGTGCAGTCACACAGCGAGGATTCACACTCAGGTTCAGCTGACTCCAACACTCCCACACTTTCAGTGACACTGCCATGACTCTCCATGGAAGGGAACTAACACTATTGGCCCCCTCCCCTGCTTGACCAGTTCTGTCAAGCACTGGGTAATTGGGGATGTGGTAATAAATCAAGCCATACTTCCCGGGGGGATACAAACCACATTGCTGCTTCCACTTTTTAAAGTCAATTTCATCTTAGGCTTCTTGGGGCTGCCACCAATGCCTAGCCACAGAGAGGACCAGGGTCCATGAAAAGTGCTGAGATGCTGATGTGTACACGTGTGCTCTATTGTGGCCTCATGGACCGTGCTCTACTTCATCCAACAGTCATGCTGATTACCTTCATATTAATGGGACAGTGTATAGTTGGGCACTCCCCTTCCTCCCTGCTTCCTTCTCACTCATCGGCTTTCAGCCTGGAGCACATACTTGTGGTTAAATTATTAAACCTTACAACAGGATAGAAATGATGACAGCTGTAATCCCTACACACACACACACACACACACTTTCACGCCACTAACAATTTGCTGAAAATGCTGACTTAATAGTATTAACCTAATGGCTGGGTTGAAATAACGATAATAATGATGATGATAGTAATAGTAGAAGAATTGCTCTCAAATCATTCTGAGAGGTATTACAGCTTCAGTTGCCACACTCATTCCCTGAGAAAGAATTTGCATTTTAAGATTCAGTTCGTTTCAGGCAAATGGCTCCCCAGGAAGATAAATGAATCTTTAATGAGGTTTTTCCTTGCCCAGAGTGAAATCTTACTCCTTTCTGCAAAAGCAGGTGAACACCAATTTCCAGACAGGATTCAGGCCAAACCTGTCTGGAACATTTCCAGACTTCCAGGGGGCAGATTGAAAAATGACATCTATTAAAAATCATGCGCTCATGCCTGTAATCCCAGCACTTTGGGAGGCCAAGGCGGGTGGATTGCCTGAGGTCAGGAGTTCAAGACCAGCCTGGCCAACATGGTGAAACCCCGTCTGTACTAAAAAATACAAAAATTAGCCAGGCATGGTGGTGAGAGCCTGTAGTTCCAACTACTCGGGAGGCTGAGGCAGGAGAATTGCCTGAACCCAGTAGGCAGAGGTTGCAGTGAGCCGAGATCGGGCCAGTGCACTCCAGCCTGGGTGACAGAGTGAGACTCTCTCTCAAAAATGAATAAATGAATAAATAAATAAATAAATCCTGGGCTCTGATTTAAAGTGGTCCCCAGTGGGGTGTCATTGCACTGTGGTGGATGGGGGCATGATGTGGCAGGAATGTGGCTCTCTGGCTCCCTCTGACCCAGCAATGGTGGGAGCTTTTTTGGAACACCCCTGAAAACCAGGGTAAGTATCTTCACTCTAGCCATAGCAGGCAGGCCATGGTTTGAAACGCTCCAGCCAGTTAAAGAAGTAGCACTGGGCTGCAGGCCCCAAAGATGTCTCCACAAAGACTTGCTGAATGCCTACTGTATGTGGTTCTACACAGATGAAGATGACTAGGATATAGCTTGAACCCAGGAGGCGGAGGTTGCGGTGAGCCGAGACCACGCCATTGCACTCCAGCCTGGGCAACAAGAGAAAAACTCCGTTTCAAAAAAAAAAAATGCTATTTGAGAGATAGTCTTGTTCAGTCCTTCTAAAACTCTTCTGTTCACTTGCCCTATTTTTAAGGGTTCCCATCTGGTATCTTAGTCTTGGGATGTCCTTGTGCTGTGGAGTTGTCTGTGGGACAGTAACCATATTTATGTTACTCTTTACTATTTTGCTATATAATATTCTATTGTTATTAAGTTATAGTTTATAATTTCCATGATTATTCTTCCTTTTACCCATTAATTATTTAGAGGGGCATTCAGAAATTTTCTTAACACATGGGTTGTGTGGAAATGTTTTGGTTACTGACGTTATAATTTTATTGCACTGAGGTTTGTGAATATAATATCAATTCTTTGATGCCTTTTGATATTTTCTTTGTGGCCTAGGGTACATGGTTAGTTCTTGTAAGCAAGTACTTGAATAGCTGTTTATTCTTTATTTTTGAGGTGCAAGTTTTCATAAATAACTGTGGTTCAACTCTGCTGTATCCTTCACAATTTTTTGGTCTGATTCAATGCTTTCTGAGAGAAGTGATTAAAATCTACCACTTTGATTATTAATTGTCAATAATATCTTTTTGTCGGTTTTTGCTTTATATATTTCGAAGTTGTGTTGTAAGGTTACACAGGTTCAGGTTAACTATATTTTTTTTTGGTGAATTGTTCTTTATCAAGAACTTTTTATTGCCAGGTTTTTGTCTTAAGGCTTATTTTGTTTCAAATTAATATTGTCAAGATCAACTTCTTTTAGTTAGTATTACCCGGAATATTTTTTCTTAATCTTTTGGTTTTGATCCTTTCCTGTTTTTGGTTTTAAATGTGTCTTTTAGAATAGCTTTTAGCTGGATTGCAGTGCCTAGACCACTGCCTAGTATGCATAGTAGGTGCTTAATAATTATTTGTTGAATGAATGAATGAAAAAATTAAATCTAATCTGAAAATTTATCCTTTAACAGATGAGTTTAATCTGTTATAATTGTTGTGATTATTGATGTATTTGACCGACTTCTACCACTTTTTGTTTTCTAAATACATGTTTTATATTTCCTTCTCTTTTTATTTTCCTGCTTTATTGACTTCTACTGGATTAGTCGAATATGTTTTATTTCATTTCCCCTTCTACTATATTGAAAGTGATTCCTTTTCTGTTCTTGAGAAGTGATTGAGTTCTCAATCACTTCGTATCTCTGCTACCAAGAAGAAAATAGAGAAAAGAAATAATAACAGCTATTTATCTTGGACAACATTTGGAATAAAGGACATTTGCTAACTATGCCCTTTGATCAGCACAAAAACTCTGTAAATTCAATATTAGAATCCCCATTTTACACATAAGAAATTTGAGATTCAGATAGTTTAAGTGACCTGTCCAAGGCCCTACAGCCAGTGACCAGCAGATCTGGGGATGAAACCTGTTATCTGTGATTTCACAGTATGTGTTTCCTGCTGCCAGCCATACTGCTGATGCAAAAGCCGACCCCAGATTGCTGTAGGACAGTTATCACAGTATTTCTTAGGTCCCACAGCCATATTCTGGTCACCAGACCTTGTTATCTCTGTGTCCTTGTGATAATTCGGAAATGGAAATGAACGAACACAGGCCTGGGGTACAAGTTCTGGGCACGAGAGAACCATGAGCTGAGAAGTAAACAGAACTCTTAAAGCCCTCCAAAATTAAATTAGTCACAATCTGAATGAATTCTGTCAACTCTTTTTAATAACATCTCCAAATCAGCCACTTACTGTGTTGGGAATGCATTCTCTTCTCCCATTTGATACTTAGCCGGAGCCCGTTAATAAGCAGACAAAAAGAACTGTAATTCTTGCTGCTATCTCTGCAAATTGCTCTTCAGCTATTTGTTCTTTCTTCAAACAGCTTCCATTCTGCTTTGATTGTGTCCCTCTGGAAAGGGTCTGAGGGCCCAGATTAGAGAGGGGGAGGAACATAGGGCCACATGGTCACTGGTTATAGGAGAGCAAGGACAGAAGCTTCTGAAGCTGTATTAATATTCAGTGTCAGTCGCAGGATGGATGGGAGAGGGGATAAGCTTCAGGAGACTTTGATGAGGTCACCCACAGAGGAGGCAGGTGCTATGAATAAGATTACCCACAATCCCACAAGCTCCCGATGAATTCCCATTGCAGTAAACAATGTCCAGTGGAATGATAATCCTGGGGTTGGATGTCCTGCTGATTTTGCAGGGTTTCAGGTGCATCTTTGTCTGAAAGGGCAGCGTTCCTTTCTAGGATGAGAGTATGAAAGAATGTGACCAAATTTCTGAAATGCCACTCAGAGACTGCAGCCATGCCCAGTAATTGCACCTACAAGCGTGTTTGCAAGGCGTGCAGCCCAGGCTGGCCAGAGGGCCTCACTGGGCTCTGTTCAGGATTTCATCTCTAGTGGAGGCACATGCATCAACTTGCCCTTGAGAGGCACTTTTCGAAGTGGGGACCATCTGGATCCAAGCCACTTGGTGGGGGTACAGGGTTGGTTGTGCCTGTTAAAATGTGGATCTAGGGCCCCACCCTAGACTTACTGAATCAGAATCTAATAGGAGGATGCCAGGAATCTACATTTCCGATAAATGGCTAGGGTGATTTTGGTACCAAGTCTAATTTGTTCTTCAGGGACTCTCTGCAGGTGCCGGCAGCCTCCTGTTGGGTGGCTGGGCTGGTGCGAGGGGGCACACACTGTTAGAGTAGATGAATAGTTAGACATAAACAAAAATAGAGCCCCTGGGGAGGAAGTTTTGGAAAATTTTATGTTCCAGAGACTACTTAAAACATGTATGTTAAATATAAACAGAGAGGAGGGAAAATGCCAATGCAGAAAAAGTGCCCCCAAACGCTGCTTAAGACGTCTTGTAATTTTGTAGTTAACCTGTCAAAATGTAGCTAGCTACATATTAATAGAAAGATAAAAAGGGCAAAGAAAATATTCCTAAGGAATCCACAGGCACAGTAAGTACAGTTGTAACCCACCTGTGACCCTTCTGTGGTGGCGGTACATGAGCAAGGCCACCATTAGGTAAGATTCATATTGATTATCCATCCCTGCACAAATGTATCAACGACAGTAAGGGCAATTCCACAAACCTGGGTGAAAACTAGGCAGGAGCAAAGGTGGAGACTTGAAACAAAAGCAGAAAACTAAACAAAGAAAAAGGTGGAGTCTTAAGATGGAGGCAGGAGCTTAAAGAAACAGTCTGGCATAATAAAAACTGCAACACAAAAGTATCAGGGCTGCTCCCAGCCGGATGAGTCCAGTCCTCTCTGGGAGTTTACTCTTATTTCCTTTTGCTTACTTTACTAATTGGTTTCTTAGCCAAATTCTTTCCTCCAGAAGGACTAAAAACCAAAGACCCCACACTTCCCAGTAACAGTAGGAAGTGACAGAAGGGCCCTGGATGAGGAATCCAGACCCCAGCTTTCTCCTTGGCTTGCGCTGTGACTTTGAGCACGTCATGTTGCCACCGTGGGCCTCATTTTCTTGTCTGTTAAGTAAGTGCCACCCAGAGCTTCTTAGTAGAGGAACGGGACCAGAATTAAGGGCCCAAGTTTCTATTTTGGACATAAGAGTCTGAGATGGGAGTTGAACTTCTGACTGGAGGTAATAATTACAGCTCGTTTTTATCGCTTGCTTACTGTGTGCCAGGCACTGCTGTAGAGATTTAGGCATGAGTGTTTTTCTTTCATCACAGCCCCATGAGGTTGCACTTTCATATTCTCAGTTTACAGATAAAGAACATGAGGCGAAGAATAGTTAAGGTCATAGCTAGTAAGAGGTGGAACAGGGTTCCAAACGTAGACACTCAGACGCCAGAACTCTCGCTGTTACAACAAAGATCTACTATATCTCTTCATCGTAAATGTCCTGCTGGCAATTGGAAATACCTGAAACAGCTAAGAGTCTTGCTCATCAGGCAGATGTGGCAGTCATCAAAATAGAGGTGACAGGTGGAAAGCTAGAGAGATATTTAAAGAGTACAGAGTTGCAGCACCAGTAAATACCTGTTGACTTAAGCAGCCCAGGGTAACAGCCCTATGAACTTCTGTATGGTTGTAAAAATGTGACTTGGGTGAGGGGAGTTTAAAGCATGATTGCAGGTAGGTGTGGAAATCTTGGGTGAGGGGAAGGGGACATTTCCTAGCACCCTGCCCCCACCTGCCCAGCATGCTCTAGAGGTAATGGCCCTTTCCTTTATAGAGATTTAGGGCTGGAAATAGGTCCCTGCTCATTGTTTCCGAGCTCTGAAGACACGTTTGGGAAGTTACAAAGCAACCGTGATGCCATACTTCCTTCACCGTAGAGACTTGTCCAGTAGATGACACTGAGTGTAATTTGGCCTCAGGCAGAACTGGGCCAGAATTTGATAGTGGGTAAAGCAGGTCCTTGCAGAAGGCTAAATTACGGGGGGTAATGCCTCCTTGTTAGTCCTCCTGGACTAGCAAGGGGCTGGATTTTCCATGGAAGGGAATGACCTTGTTGGTGGCAGATGCCATCCTATGGCCTTCTCATCTCTGTGTGCTCTCCTGGGGGTGGGGTTGCTCCCTTTTCTGCCCCAGCGTCAACTCTCACCTTCATGATAAGATTCCATAATCTTCACCTCTAGCCTGGACCTCTCTCTGGCCTCAGGCTTTTATTTATATTCACCTCCTGGACCTCTCTTTGTGGAGACCCCACTGGTAACTCACACTCCATTTGTCCTGGTCTATTTCCCACAACTCCTGCCCTCTTTTGCTATTCTCTTGTTAATAGAAGCTGTGTTCACCAAATTCTTCAGTGGTTTCCATCAGCTGCAGGGGAAAGCCCAGCCTTCTGGGCTGGAACCCAGGGATATTCAGGTCCCAGACCCACCCACCTTTCCAGCCCCATGCCCAGCCCTTTGCATTCCAGCCATACCTGTGCCCTTTTACACCTTGGTGTCTTTCCTTTGACTGATTTTTTATTAGGATGCCTTTGCTTTCTCTAGCAGTCTGATTGCTCCTTTTTATCCTTCAAGACCCAGCATAACACCTTAGAGAAGCTTTGTAAGACTGTAATCCTCTCCCTCCCCAGAAGAGGTCCTCCTTCCTTGGGGCTCCCTTGGCCTTTTTTTTGGAGATACAATCTTGCTCTGTCGTCCAGGCTGGAGTGCAGTGGTGCAATCACAGTTCATTGTAGCCTTGACCTCCCGAGCTAAAGCAACCCTCCCACCTCAGCCTCCTGAGTAGCTGGGACTATAGGCACTTGCCAGCACGCCAGGTTAATTTTTAAATTTTTTGTAAAGATGAGGTCTTGCTATGTTGCCCAGGCTGGGCTCAAACTCCTGGGCTCAAATGATCCACCTGCCTCGGCCTCCCAAAGTGCTGGGATTATAGATGTGAGCCACTGCTCCCGGCCTCCCTTGGCTCTTTCTGCATGCCACTAGTTCACGCTTTCTGTGTTGCATTGCTAATATCTTTTCACATGACCTTCCTGCTAGGCACCAAGCTTCTCCCTGGAGAGAAGCTTTCTGTCAAACACTCTCACACTCAATTTTGTGTTCCCAGTCCCAGGAAAATGCTCAGGAGATGTGGTTCAAGAAATGAACACATGGTTCAACAAATGGGGCAGAATTTCTGGGAGAATGGGCCTATAGTTTACTGGGCCCCTCAGGATTTTATCCAAAGCATAATGGTGGTAAAGGGAAGGAAAGATCCCTGGAGAGGCTGCCCAGATACCATGCCGCCTAGGACTCTGCATATGTGAGGCCCTTGGGCCTCCCTGGCCCATCCTTCCTTCCTCTCCTGTTGTCTCAAATCTTGCAACAACTCACCACCTTCCTGTCTCAGCCCAGGACTCTCCCTTTGTGCCAGTCCTTTTGGAAGTCTCCTCACCTCTTCTAGGAAGCCTCTCTTCATTAGATAGGATGGGGAAGAAAAGATGAGCTTTCCTAAAGCTCCTAAGTCAAGCATTTTCCCCCCTCTGGCATTTCAGATTAATTGAGAGAGTGAGGAAGGGGAAGCAAAAAACCACAGATTTTAGTCCTGTTAGGCTCTTGGTCCCATTAGAGAAGCAGTTGGTCCCCTAAACCCTTCATTAGGATAATGCAGGTATTTGTTCAACATACGGCTCCCAGGTTCCATTCTAGATCTGCTGGATGAGAATCTTCAGGGTGGGGGCCTGGAACCTCTATTTTTAACAAGCACCTTGGGTAATTTTTAAAAATCAGCAGACAAGTTTGGGAACTCTGTTTAGGTGCCAAATAAGCAAATTAAATAAGTTTCTGTTGGGCTCATTATATGAGAGTGCTATGTATTAATCATTATCCTTGTAGTAAGAGTTTATTGAGCACTTACTATGTGCTTGTTCAATTTCTTTTTCTTTCTTTCTTTCTTTTTCTTTCTTTTCTTTCTTTTTTTCTTTTCTTTCTTTCTTTCCTTTCTCTCTTTCTTCCTTCCTTCCTTCTTTTTTTCTTTGTCTCTTTTCTTTTATGTAGAAATGAGGTCTTGCTATATTGTCTGGGTTGGCCTTGAACTCCTGGGCTCAAGTGGTCCTTCCGTCTTAGCCTCCCAAGTAGCTGGGACAACAGGCATGCACCACTGCACCTGGCAATAATTTTGAGCCATTTATGTGTATTAACTCATTTGTTCTCGATAACAACCTTATGAGGTAGATACTATTATTACCTTCACTTAACAGATGAGGAAATTGAGGCACAGATTTAAGGTATCCAAGGTCACCCAGCTGGGAAGTGGAGAGAGGATTAAAATCTAAGCAGTGTGGATTCTGAGACTTTGCTTTTTGCCTTTGACACACAAAAGAGGAACATTAGCAGAGCAGGGCATGCTGCTCCATGCTGCAGACGATGAGTAAATAAATGTTCACTGAAAGGAGAAATTGGAAACAGACATGATGGGAATGTTTGATTTATTAGCCTGTTCTCTGCCATCAATAACTTATTCATGTTCAAAGCATCCTAGGGGAGCAGTTCTGGGGGCAGTAGTATTCTTGGTTTTGTAGATGAAGAAATGAGGCCAGGAAGGTGCAATAGTCAGACTTCAGCACAGACCCTACCTCCATTCAGTGGATGGCCAGGGAAATCTACAATCTAATGCTCTGCATTCACAGGAAGGATTTCCATTTACAGATCCCTTTTCACATTACATCACTGTCTTAAGTCTACAGGGATCTAGTGCAATGAATCATTTCTGGAAATATGTACATTGGAAGATAGTAGTGATGACCAACCGATAAGCTGACAGCCCAAGTCTGACTTCTGTTCCTGTAATACGCAATCTCAATGGCTTAATCAGGTGGCATCAGGTTAACTGGATTGCACTGCTCTGTGACCTTGGTTCCATGCCCTTGTCCACCTCCTCTCACACTCTCAGTGAATCCAGATGAATTCCAGAATATGTTCCAGTTGCTGTTGGCTGGAGGAAATCACCTCCTTCCTAGGAAAGCACCAAGGATGTGGTGTGGGGCAGAGCAGGCTGAACTCCGCAAAGGGAAGGGCAACCCCATAACACCATTTGCCTGGGTAGAGTTTTGAAGGACTTCAGGCACTGCTGTTCCTTCCCTGAATTGCTGAGAAAATGCCTAGGACAGCAGGGTGAGTAGTCGGAGGGTGAATGAGCTCCCCAGTTAGGCTGGCGCCTGCCTGCTCCAGGCCCTGGTCTCCCTTGGGATTTGCATCTGGGGCTGACCTGGCCATGGGTAAAAAGCAGGATATGAGCCTCTCCTCACTACCCTGACACCTCTGAGGCAGTGAGTGGGGAGAGAGTGGTCCCACCAGGGAGAGCTGGCCTACCTCTGTACACCAGGCCCAGCCTTACAGTTTAGCTGAGCAGACTGTGATGCGACTGAACAGAAATCCCTAATGGCCCGTTGCATGTTGGCTCTCTTCTGCCTAATTCTTCCACCCGTATTACCAGGAGCCATCCCTCTGAAGGCCCCTTTTGAATGTAACTTTGGGATCTGAGAGTTAGAAGTCAAGCCCTTGGTGGTGATGGTCCCAGGAGCACATCTTGGTCCCTGTGTTAGGTAGCTGGGATAGAGCAGACGTGGGCCCTCTGAAAATAGGATCAGGAGAAGGGAGCTGCTGGGGTGGACATGGGGAGGCAAGGGATGAAGGAATGAAGAACCAGAATTAGAATATCCTAACTGTGTCCTACACTGCCCCAACCTTTTCCTTAGAACACTGCTTTACAATGATGGCTTCACATTAGAATCAGGTGGGGCACTTTTAAAAAAGTACTGCCCACTCCCACCCAAACCACTTTCTGATTTTGGTGGTCTGGGTGGGCCTGGCACCAGTATTTTTATGATTCTCCGGTGCTTCAGATATAAGCTAGGGGTGAGCACCACCGCTTTGAGAGTGTCTGCAGGTCTCCCGCTCTGGCTGGGGGGATCATTTTTTTCCCATACTCAATGTGGGCACAGCTTCCATCCATGGAAAAAGTAATGTCTTTAGCCCCTTCACTAATTGGTGAGCTAAGGACCTCTAAGCAGGAAGAATTTGCAGGCCTACAGTTCTGTGAATTTAGCCTGCAAGCTCCATGAATGCAGGGACCACACCTACCTTGTTTTCCCGGGACCTCAGCACCTTGTAAAAATAAATGTTTGCCATCAGGGTGCTGAGACAGCTGCTCATGTTTCCTGGAATCTTGTTTTTTTTTTTTTTGAGATGGAGTCTTGCCCTGTCACCCAGGCTGGAGTGCAATGGCACGATCTCAGCTCACTGCAACCTCCACCTCCCGGATTCAAGTGATTCTTCTGCTTCAGCCTCCTGAGTACTGGGATTACAGGCACCTGCCACCACACCTGGCTAATATTTTTGTATTTTTAGTAGAGACGAGGTTTCATTATGTTGGCCAGGCTGGTCTCAAACTCCTGACCTCCTGAACTGCCCGCCTTGGCCTCCCAAAGTGCTGGGATTCCCTGGAATCTTTTGATCTGGACATGCTCACTGCTGTAAGTGATCCTTAGCTTCCTCAACGGTAAAATGGGTTCAGCAACAATGACGTCTACCTCACAGTGCTGTGAGGATCAAGTGGGGTTGATATGGAAAAGAGCATTGGAAAGTCTGATCCAGCTGTGACATGTTGCATCGCCCCCTTGCTCTGAAGCATGAGCTCCTATTCAATCTTTAAAACCCAGTTCAAAAGTCACTGATCTGCAAATTTTTCAGAAGATTAACCACACGCTTTACACAGAACTCCAGTATGGCACTTACCATTCTACATTCAACGTAATGTTAGTCAATGGCTACTGAGCCTTTTCTCTGCCAGCCACTGGGTCAAAAGCTTTAATGCAGTGATTTGATACTTACTTATCTACCTCGAAAGAATTGGAACTCCTCAAGGGCAGAGGCCATAAGGTAAATCAATATATCCTCCACAATGCCTAGAAGGGTTTTACTTCTGGAAACTTTTTTTTTTGGTAACTAATAACATGTCTGTCAGTACTTGTGTTGATGAGTTTTGAGTAACTATTGGGTATTTGTACGAAAAATGAGACCTTGGAGTTGGAAGGACAGTGAGCAAAGGGGATAGTGATTTGGAGCAGATAGCTTTAGAATGCAGGGCAAGGGATGGTGTAAATGTCACCTGGGCCCCACAGGGAACTTTGAGTTGATGAGACAGGCTGCTTTGGAAGGAAGACTTTGCGGGTGGATGGACAAGGCCATATAGCCTGGTGAACTGGGGGAAGCTTGAGCAAGATCCACTCAACTACAGTGGGAAGGTTAAATAAAGACTATTCCAAACTCGATCCATCTGAAGGTTCAGAGATTTTCTGCATGCTTGAGATTCCAGAGGAACCCAGTGGAGTGAGACAATATCTCAGAATCATAAAAGTGAAAGGCATGAGCTTAAGTTGGAAGATGACTACAGAAAACAATAAATGTCTTATGGTGTAGGGTAGCAGCAATGGAGTTTAATTGATTTATAAGCCTCTTATTAGAAGTTCAGACAAGGGAGAGCCTTTCTAGTGAATATGGTGTAATTCTGATAATAAAACTGACAAAGACACTGTTTCCAAAAGGCATGCCTCAGACATGAGTTCTGCAGGATGTTAAGAGGAATTATGTGAAATAGGGGCTCTGTGATCAATCGTGTTGGGAAATGCTGGATTATACAAATTTAAGCACAGCGTGCTCCCTTGCTCTTAACTCTAGCAGATCTTAGAATCTTTAAAATGAGAACGTACCTTGTGAATCTCCTGGAAGGACATATAGTATTTCCCAAACCTTGCAATGCCAGACGTTTCCTATCCTTTTCTTTCCTCTCTCCCCCTTTTAATGTCTTTTCTTCTCTTTCCATTTCTAGTGGCACAGCTCACAGCAACAGTGTTCTGTAGAACACACTTTGGGACATGCTGCTGTAAAGTCATCTCACTTGTGTGTATAGCAGTTGTGAAATCCTAAATATAACATAAATGAATCAAATTCAATAGTGCATTTTAAAATTTCACCAGAGGGGCCAGGTGTGGTGGCTCATGCCTGTAATCCCAGTGCTTTGGGAAGATTGCTTGAGGCCTGGAGCTGGAAAGTAGCCTGGGCAACATAGCAAGACCCCTCATCTCTACAAAATATTTTTTAAAAAAACTAGTCAAGTGTGATAGCATATGCCTGTTATCCCAGCTACTCAGGAGGCTGAGGCAGGAGGATGGCATGAGCCTGGGAGTTCAAAGCTGCAGTGAGATATGATTGCACCACTGTACTCCAGCCTGGCCAACAGAGTGAGATCCTGTCTCTAAAAAAAAAAAATTCACCAGAAATAAAAGAGTTTTGATTCCAGAAATGTAAAGATATTTTAGTGTTAGAAAATTATGAGGTAATTCTTAACATCAACATGTAAAATAAGAAAGATACAATAATCTCAACAGATAATGAACACGTATGTGATAAATTTCAATACCCATTCTTGATTTAAAAGTCTAAGAACTAAGATTAGAAAAATAGATCCTTAATGACATAAAAATAATCCATGGTAAATTGAGATAAGATCACTGATATTATTACTATTAACGTGATTCTTGAAGTTGTACAGTAACTCATGAAAAAGTATTACAATTATTCAGAGAGTAAGATAATAGCTAGATGCAGAATATTTTTTCCAAACCATAGTTCAAATTAGAAACATTTAGAGGAAAAAGATCCCAATTCCCAATGGCTCAACAAAAAATAAAAAATTTATAAAAACCTCAACAAGAATGTTTAGGACCCATTTGAAAGAAAACTTTGAACTTTATTGAAGATATTAAAGAAGGTTTGACTAAATAGATAGCCATATATTATTTTTTTGAGTAGAAAATCTGAATACTGTAAGATGCCAATTTTACCCAATAAATTTATAAATTTAATGAACCTGCAATTCATAATGGGCTTATCACAATAAGTCTACAATTAGTTGTTTATCACAATAAGTCTAAAATTCATCAGGAAAAAGAAGTAGTTGAGAATAATTTTTAAAATGTTGAAAAAAGGGTGATGATGGAGGATTTGGCCCACTAGGAATTAAGTCTATTATAACACAGCAAGAGTGTAAACATTGTGGTATGCGAGCAGGAACTGGCAGGTGCAGCAATGAAACAATGTCACCTGGAAACATATTCTAGACTACGTATATATAGTAGTGTGTATATGTGTTTTAGACTACCTATGTATGTGTGTATATATGTAGTCTATATATACATACATAGTATGTACATACGTATATATACATATACGTATATGTAGACTACATATACACATACATACATAGGTAGTCTAGAACACATATACACACTAAGACACAGAACTGAGCACATACACACTAAGATACATTCACACACACATACACACTCAGACAAAGAACTGGAAGGAAATAAGGTAAAGAGTTAATGGAGGGTTTATGAGTGGTGGGATTATGGGTTCTGACTCTCTTCTTGGTCTTTTTGTACTTTTCAAGTTTTCCATGATGGACACATTTTAGCCAGCTAATTAGAAAAACAGTAAACGTTGTGTGTAAGTGTGTATGTGTGTGCATATGCAAACGCTTAAAGAATGTGCTCCGTTAAATAGGAAGGCCCCATGGGAAAGAATACCATGCTGGGCACGGTGGCTCACACCTGTAATCCCAGCACTTTGGGAGGCCGAGGTGGGCAGATCACCTGAGATCGGGAGTTCGAGACCAGGCTGATCAACATGGAGAAACCCTGTCTCTACTAAAAGTACAAAATTAGCTGGGTGTGGTGGTTCATGCCTGTAATCCCAGCTATTCGGGAGGCTGAGGCAGGAGAATCGCTTGGATCCGGGAGGCAGAGGTTGTGGTGAGCTGCGATTATTGCACTCCAGCCTGGGCAACAGGAGCAAAACTCAGTCTCAGAAAAAAAAAAAAAAAAAAAAAAAAAGACTACCCTTAATGCCGACACACTGATCTCTTCCTTCCCGGTGTGGGCTGCTGTGAGTGTGGAAGGGGCGGTAATGAGGGTCCAGGCAGTAGGGGTGACAGGGGCCTGAAGGGAGAGAGGGGTGCAGAGGAGAGAGGCTTCAGGGGTGGTAAGAAGGAACGTTGCCCTTTTGCCCTGAGCTGGGAATTATGAATCCAAGAAAATGACAAAGTTGTAAGCTGTTTTCCTTGGCAAAGGAGCTGTGTTCTGAGGTTATAACATTGCCTCAAGGATTAAATGATGGTGAGTGGAGGAACAGGGGGAGATGATTAGGCTTGATCTGCAAAGTTCACCCCCTATGACTTCAATAAAATGCCCAACTGCAAGATTGAGGGGGTATTTGTAGAATAAAATGCCCAACTGTCAAGATTGAGGGGGTATTTGTAGAAGTTGGCCCTAAACGTGGGATGTGAGCAGCAATTGTTGGCACACACCCTGGGGGCTGCTGTGGCTCCCTGTTGGAGGCCTTGCGCCCAGAGCAGACAGAGTGGGCATGGAGTGATCTTTCCAGTGCTGGCTCCTGCCAGTCTCAGAGCCCCAGTACATGCCCGGGCAGTGTGTGCTGTGCTGAGGCGTGTGGGCTGTGGAGGCAGAGGGCTCTGGGTTCCCTCCTGACTTTTCCACTTGCCGAGTGGCCTTGTGCAAGTTATAATACCACCTTCGCTAGCTGCAATGTCTGGATTGGAGATGGTAACTCCTGTTTTCCTTTAGAAACTCCACTTGCCCCTTAGTTGGGATTTTCTAAAACACTCGTGAGGGATTCAAGTTTGGGTCAGAGAAAAAGGAGGAAGAAAAAGGAAAAAGATAAATAGCGTTTGAGCAATAATTTGCCCTATCAGACCCAAAGAGACTGTTAAATTCTGTAATTTCTGGAATGGCAATCCTAGAGGTGGCGGCCAGGCCAGTCATTTGAGAATCGGGGGCCAGTGAGAAGGAGACACCCAGGATCCTGCTTCAGGCTCCGAGGACGCTGGGCTATGTTGATATTTGGTTAGAGAATCACAGACTTCTAGAACTGGAAGAGGTCTCAATTTAACAGGGAGAGACAAGGCAATAAATAATTGGCACACAAGGCCGGGCGCAGTGGCTCACACCTGTAATCCCAGCACTTTGGGAGGGCCAGCTGGTAGGATTGCACCATTGCACTCTAGCGTTGGGTGATAGAGTGAGATCTTTTCTCAAACAAAAACAAAAACAAGAACAAAAAAAACACCCTCGGCCCTGAAGATCGTGTGGCGAATTAACAGTGGATTCCTAAGTGAGGACCCAGTATAGTCCTTCTTTCTCTCGGTGTGGCTTCCTGCTTTTTTCTTCTGGTTACTTGGCTATTAATTTAAGTGCCAAATGAAACGTGTGAAAACTTTGTATCTTCCTTGGTTTTAATTTTCTTTTAAAACACAATTTCACATAAATATCTAAGTCAAGATGATTTAGTAGAGCGATCCTTTCAGGACTTCCTGTTCTCTAAATGTGGGTAAAGAAAGACTAAAAATAAGAGAAAAAACAAACAAACAAAAAACACAGCGAGAGTCAAATGCTAGATAAACAGCTGAGTGTTCATTCAACAGCACAAGGCGCAGACCCTTGGGGGAGGGTGAATGAGGCTAGGGCTGGGTGGTTCTGGGTCTTGACGAAGGCAGCAAGACTGGCCTTCTTGGCTTTTCTTGACTTAATGGGGAGTGAAAGCACCCCATGTCAGGTGGGAACCAGAGCCAGGCCCACTCTGTGAGGTTGGGGTGGGACAGGCCTCCTTTGCCCATGAAGGGAGATTGGAGGAAAGCAGTGACTGTTGCCTGGCCTACTACTTCCTAAAGCTGCCTTCCATGGACCTTTGCAAGGAATCCCTGAAGTAGGTGATCTGTGAAGTTCCTTCTGGATTTGCCATTTTGTGGCCACATAAAAAAATTTCTCCAAATTGTTCATGCATTTATGGAATATCAGTGTGCCAAGGCTGATGTCCCTAACCATAATCCCCCTTCTTCAAGAGCATCTCATGCAGTTGAGGAGACGTGGTTGGGAGTGGTGGAGAGGGGAGCACAGAATGAAGAAAGGGGTCAGAAGAAGGCTAGAGAAATCTGCCACCTCTGTCACTTTCTGTGGGGCAGATAGGGAGGGGAGGGGCTCACTGTCACTGCTGACAGCAGCCAACCACAAAGGGCATTCCCTCCACAGTGAACTCAAAATTAGTGCCATGAGCTCCACGGACGAAGCTAGAAAGCCAAATGGTCAGCATCTGAAAATGACACCCCCTTCTCTGAGCACTCCCTAAAGACCTTTTATGTTGTGGCCTTCAGTGCCTTTGGAACAGTTTTACGCCTTTGTCAAAACACATAGAATGCCCACTCGTGAAAAAGGACTTGCTACAAATACCAGTGACAGTGCAGAAACAAATATTTATAGCCTGGGCTCTGAGACCTACATATTCTCATTTCTTTAGAGCCTGGAGCCAGGCCTATGCCAGTGAAAATTGATTTACACAATAATTGTTTTTCCATTTATAAGAAACACATGCCTGCCACTACTTTCTTCTGGGGATATTGACAGATCACAAACTCAGTCAAACGTACAATAATCAGCTGGCTGTAGCAGCAATATCCAAATCAAACTTGATTTCTCATTAATCGACATTTCATGATCTCAAGCCCAGTAGCACATAGCCCTGCCACAGTCTCCCCCAGCAGAATGCCCTCCCCTGCCAGCCAGGGAAAGGCACTCGGTTTCTTTGGCACTGCCTCTCTTGTGTAGTCAGAATTCATCATTTTATTCTTTGACTTCTTTGTCATTTACTTATGCATCATTCACTTGTTCATTTTGCAAATAATTACTTCGTAGTTACTGTACCCTCAGCTCAGGAATAGATATTGGGGGAATGGGAACTAACATTTATTGGGTACCCTCTATGTGCTAGGCACAGCACCATGCACTTTCTCATTCCTTACTACAAGTACTCGCACAACCACCCCATGATTCTGGAATTATTATCTCCCAGTCTTAGCTATAAAGAGCTCAAGGCTCAGATAAGTAATTAACTACTTGTCTAATTTTCTAGAAAGAGAAAAATGAATAATATGATTCTGATTCTCCAGAAGTTTACAGTTGAGAGGGGGAGACAGTATTGATATAGCTGAGGAACTACAGATACGAGAAAGAATTAAATAACAAGGCAAGATAAGGTGATTACATTTTGAAATGAGAGAAGAGATAAGAAAGGCACAAGTCATGCCTGTAATCGCAGCACTTTGGGAGGCTGAGGCAGGCAGATCACGAGGTCAAGAGATGAAGACCATCCTGGCCAACAGGGCAAAACCCTGTCTCTACTAAAAATACAAAATTAGCTGGGCATGGTGGCACACGCCTGTAGTCCCAGCTACTCAGGAGGCTGAGGCAGGAGAATTGCTAGAACCTGGGAGGCAGAGGTTGCAGTGAGCTGAGATCGTGCCACTGCACTCCAGCCTGGCGACAGAGCAAGACTTTGACTCAAAAAAAAAAAAAAAAAAGAAAAGAAAAGAAAAAGAAAGGCACAGGGATCACTGTGGACCAGGATAGTCAGTGAAGGTGGGCTTACATCCAAAGATGAAGACTTGGTCACTGGGAAGGGGGTGAAAGAGGACATTCCAGGAAGCAGGGTGGTGTTGAGCAAATGCCTAGACTCAGAAGTTAAATGTAATTTGGGAGGTGGGGTGAAGCATGCCATGAAGGTACAGACATGTGGAGTGAGAGTATTCCTTAGCACAAAGCCTTATGTGAAGGAATGATCAGATGCATCAGAGAATGAAAGAGTAAGTGGCGGATACTGCTATGTAAGTGGGAATGAAGCTGGATAGATGTAGTTGGATTGGGTTGTGGAGGGCTTCGATTGGCAGGTTGAGGAATGACAATCTCTAGAATCTAGAACACCTAGCTGGAGATTTCGTCTGTATAGAAGGGAATTGGATGATTATTTGCGATTCTTTATTGGTAAAGCCTACCCTAGAGTCAAATATATGAATATCATGAAATCCAAATCCAAGCAAAAAAAGAACACAAGTAGCCAGACATTTTTTTAAAAAGTGTAATCATGTACAAACCCCCGAAACATCCCATGATACAAGAGTGATTAAGCAAATTGTGGGGTAAGACTGGAGAAAGGGAGGTCAGTTCAGAGGCTGTCGAGGCTATGATAGTGAATAGTACCAGAGAACTGAGAGTAGGAATGGAGAGAGGTGGATGGATCCCAGAGATACATCAGAGGTAGAATCTACAGGCACAGTAACTGATGGAGTGAGAGACAAAGGAGAGGGAGGAGTCAAGGATAATTTATGCCTGGGTTTCTGGCTTGGGCAACTGCGTAGATGAAGGTGCCATTTCCTGAGGTAGGAGAAGATAAAGAAGCCAGTGTGTCGGGGAAATGATCAATCTGGCTTTCAACAGTTTGAGTTTGGCATCTGACTAAAGGCATTCGCCAAACAGCTGGCTGTGTGGGTCTGAAGCTCAAGAGAGAGACCTGAGCTAGAGACATAGATTTACAAAGCACCAGCTTCTAGCTGATAAATGAAGGTGTGGGATGGACAACACTGCCCTGGCAACACGAGCAGGGTGGGGAATGGAGCTAGGATGAGGCTGGAGGAACCCCAGCATTTACGTGGGGGGAAGAATAGGAGCCCAGAATGGAGACTGGGAAGGAGTGATGAGAGAAGTAAAAAAATGCCAGGGAAGGAAGACTGTGGTCAGCACCCTCAGATGGTGCTAAGAGGTCAGGTAAAAAGTGGACATCATGGCGTCTATTGGGTGGAGCAACTACAAGGCCTTTGATGATTGTGGCAAGGACAATTTCCACGGTATAGTGGGGACCGAAGCCACATCCAGTGGCTTGAGGAGCAAGTGGGAGGTGAGTCTAGCCACATCATTTCAGAAGTTAGGCTGTGAAGGACATAAGAGAAATACGACAACAGCTGAAGGGGAACAGAGGATAAGGAAAGACTTAAGATAGGCTAGAATGGGATAGACAGAAACATCTTTAAATGCTTCAGGTGGAGGCAGTGGAAAGGACATAGAAAAAACCTGGAAGGCCATATGCCTGCATGTTAACAGCGGTAACCTGTGGGTAGTGTAGTCCAGAGGTTCCTAAGTGTTCAAAAACAGGCTGAATGATGTTTGTTGGAGTTTTGGTATTGTCTGTTTTATTGCTACAAAATTCTCTAAAATGTGTCCATTTACATGTAGCATCACACAAGTATGCAGAGATTTGATAAATGGAAGCATCCCCCTGCCTGCCTACATTGGACGGCAGGGAGGTTTGCCCGAAGCATCGCGATGATGAATACCACTGGTGCTCAGCATCCAAGATGGCCCCAGTGAGCCACACCTCCTGGCTTTCAAGCCTTTGTATGAAAGCCCTCCCCACATTGAATCAAGGATGTCTGTGTGACCAACAGAATATGATAAAAGTGACAATTAGGACCAAGGCTAGGTCGTAAAGGGCATTGCCATTTCAGCCTCAGTCTCCTGCATTGCTCACTCTGGAGAAAGCCAGCACCATACCATAAAGACACGCAAGAAGCCCTGTAGAAAGACTCATATGGAGAGAAACGGAGGCCTCTGGCCAACAGTCAGCACCCACTTGCCATTCTTGTGAGTGAGCCATCTCAGATTGGAGCCTCTAGTCCCAGCAAGCACTTACATGCAGCCCCAGCAGCCCCTTGACAGCACTTCAGGAGGGACCCTGAGCCAGCACCTCCAGCTGAGCCTCTCTAAATCCCTACCCCACAGAAATCAGGAGAAATTTCCAATGATTAGTATGGAAGCTGCTACATTTTGGGGTGATTTGTTATGCAACAATTAACTATTGTGGGCACCCTACATGTGTTGTGGGGTCCATGGGAGCGTCATCCACTAGACAACGGTCTGGCTATAACAGCATTTAAAAATAGAGGTACCAACTGTGTGTTCGATTTAAACAATAAGTCATGTGCTCCGGCATCCTTCTGTGTGAGGAGCACAACCACTCCTACCACATCACACACACACAAATTGATAACGCTACCTGTTTTGTAGATAATATTTAGTATGTGAGTGTTGTGTACGACTCAAGTATGAGTCAAGCATATGTGGTTTTCAGATGCTACAGTTTTAGGATTTAATTTTGGAGGAAGTGAACTTGAACAGTTTCAAACTGCATAATTAATGACATTCCATTTTCATGACAACTACTAATTAATCATGCCTGTTATCATAAACTTTTAGCCTGTGGGAGTTTGGGTCTTCCTAGCTCACATGGGAGAACAAATGTGTGTTAGATTTTCATTTTTTTTTTTAATTGTGAAATGACTGGGGTTGAGATGAAGTGGTGGGAAGGGGTGGAGTGGGTGTGCTCCCTGGGAACCACGGACCATTCATTTAGCACCTGGGTTTATCAAACCCCCTAAAGTCAGGGGTTAGCTCTTTCACGTCTGCCCCACGGCCAGCACAGTGCCTGGCACATAATGCTGGTTCATTAAGTATTTGTTGAATAAATACTAATTCTGCTCCTTTCCCTGTTCTTTCATCCTACTCGTAGAGTTTAATAAAAACCCTGTGGAAGGTTTGGTATGTTTCACCTCTACAGAGAAGGATTGAGAAAAAGTGTTTCACATTTCTCTGGGGTCAGTATGACAGGACAGTGCTATCTCCCTTCCTTCTCCCCGCCTCATGTCCTGGAGCAGTGGACCTGGAGGATAAGAGTTGGGCTCCTCTCCTGGATCTATTCCCGCTCTGTGAGCACCAGTTGAGGAGTGTGTCAACAATAGCAACAGTGGCAGAGACCTGGGGGTGTCTGCAATATCCAAGGAATGGTCTTGTGTGCAGAAGTGAAGTGGCTTCATGAGTGAGACCCATTCTCGTTCAATGGGGCCCTTCTGGTTTCATTGTGTGGCCTAGGGTTAGAACATGGCAGCTGGGAGACACTTTGATTTCCCAAGCAAGCTTGGCCAAGTCTCCCTCTGTCCTCTGAAGAGGAGGCAAATCTCCCTTCAGGGCAGACTGTGGATTTGCGCCTGGCCCTGGCGAATGTGGTCATTTCCAGAAGGAAACAAGAATAATTTTCCACTCCCACATTCTGGCCACTGCAGGGCAGGGAAACCACTTGCCAAGTCAGACAAAGACATTCCTGGCTCATCCTGGGGCATGCTTTGAGCTCATCATCTGAACCTGATGACAAGAGACAGGAATTGTTGTTGTGAGACTCGTGGGTCAGGGAACTTTGCTGGTTCAGAGAGAGGATTGAGGTCATGCGACCAGGCAGGCTACCATGGCCACCAGCAGCTCTTTAACTTCCATGATGACTTGTAGATAAGCCTGGAGAGATGGATGGCTGCAGACTGGCAGGAACACTTGTCCTGGATTTGGGTAGGCCAGGGACGCCAGGCTGCTGTTGCTGGAATACTTGGAGCAAAAGCACTTGTTTCTGAAACCAGATATCTTATCATAACCAGCTCTTGCCTCTCCATTTATAAAGGATGGGGTCAGCTAGACTTGGGAGAGGACAACACGACACAGACATTAAAACAATTGTGTGTCCAGACCTGCCCAAAGGCTGTGGGCGAGTTGGCAAAGTGTGTTTCTGGTGCCCTCAGGTACCCCTCTGTGGAGCTCATTTTGAGCCCACAGATGCCCCGTGCTTATTCCCTCCTCTGCTCCATCAGAATTTGTTTCAGTAAAGGATTCGGTATCAGTCATGCACACAATAGTGGGAATTAAAGCCATTTAAGCCTTTTCTCTGAGTGTGGCTCTCATGGCTTAAAAGGCAATCTACTATGATTAATCAAAGGCCACAGTAGAAACCTTACTTAATTCAAAGAAATTCTAGTCTTTTGCTACTTTAGAAAAAATGAATTAAACAGTTTTTACTTAAAAAAAACTTACAAGGGATGTTAATTAACTTTTTAATCTTGTAACTTTGGGAAGTAAGTTAGACAATTATTATTATTATTATTTTTAGAGATAGGATCTCAGTCTGTCACCAATGCTGGAGTGCAGTGGTACGATCATAGCTCCCTGTAACCTCAAACTCCTGACTCAAGCGATTCTCCTGCTTCAGCCTCCTAAGTAACTAGGTCTACAGCCATATACCACCATGTGGAGCTACATTTTTTTTTTTCATAGGAATGAAGTCTTGCTATTTTGCCCAGGCTGGTCTCGAACTCCAAGCCTCAAATGATCCTCTCGCCTTGGCCTCCCAATGTACTAGAATTACAGGTGTGAGCCACCATGCCTGGCATGGACAACTATTTTTGCCCCTATGTTGCAGGGAGGAAACTGAGGCAGAGAGCATGAATGATGTGCACAAGCTCCACAATGAATTAATGAGCTGGCATTAGCATGAAGGGCTCTGACTCAGGCACCAACGTCTTTCCAGGGACCCTATAGTCCCATGTAGGCCAAAGAAAGCTCCATACACCTCCCCTCTGCAGGTGATAAGTACTTCACGCCTGAGTATCATTTAGCCCATGTAACAGTCCTAGGAGCTAGGGATAGTGCCTGCACTCACAGATTCAGGCATGGGGGCTCAGATAATTTTTTAAATTTTTAAATTTTTTATGGGTACATAGTAGGTGTATATGTTTATGGGGTAATGAGATATTTTGATGTGCAATGCATAATAATCACATCAGGATAAATGGTAAGCAACTTGTCCAATTGCTTACAACCAGTAAGAGGCAGCATGAGATTTTAGTCCAGGTCTCTCAAGCTCCCAACAGGGCTCTTTGCTTGTAGTGGGTCATTTAGAGAGTCCCCAGACCCTTCTCAGCATCTGAGCAGAGAGGGGTAGGAATGACACGTGAGGCCATAGCTTCCAGGCCTCTAGCTCTGAGGGAATAGTTGGTGAGGGGCTCCTGGGACCTTTCCAAGTCTCCATGGCACTGGGAGTTCCCACGATGTGAAGATCTGCTGAGTTGGCTGAAAAATGTAAATAATGCACTTTTGGCTTTTTGAAGCCACATTCCATTTTAGTGATTTATCATCTTATAAAGGCAGAGAAGGGCAAAAACAAAATATGGGAATAAGTGATTTCCTATAGGGAGGAGGAGACTAATCCCTGCTGTGTTGTATATTTATATAGGGTGGCAGATGCAATTCTTCTCCTGAATGTTCAGGAGAGGGGGTCTGATTCTCTGAATTCTTCCTCTGTGCTGTCATGAGACAAGGTGTCTGGTACAGTTAAGAAAGGGCTTCAGTGTCTACTGCTGACTCCCCAGCCCCCAACCCTCTCCCCACCTCCATGAGCCTGTTAATTAGAAAGGAAAGGTCACAGCCTCTCCAGCAAAGCTGCCAGCAATTCATTGAAATACTCAAAGAATTTCTCCCAGTTCATCTACTTTCGTACATGCATTCATAAAACATTCACCAAGCATCTGTTTGTATGAGATGTCATGTTACATACACGTGTATATTTATATATACACATGTATATAATATATATAATGTATACATCTTATATGTATACATGTAATATAGGATATGTAATATAATATGAAAATATGAATATATTACATATTAAATATGAATTTATATATATGAATAGGTTATGTGCATATTCATATTATACATATGTAATATATAAATATATGTAATATATTTATATATGTTATATATTATATGTATGTTATATATACATATATGTATATACATATGATTACATATGTATATATTCATATAAATATGTATATATATTATATATACATAGTAATAAGCTAATATTGGGTGACACTTTCTGTGTCCCCAGGCATCATTCCAAGAAATTTACCATATAACTCACCTCAGCCTCATACTTGACCCCATGAGGTAGGTATTTTATAATCCTTCATTTACAGATTAGAAAAACGAGGCACAGAGAGAGATAAAATAGCTTGGCCAAGATGGCATAGAGAGTTGAACCCAGTCTGCCTGAGTGCACTGTAGTGCTCTTACCCATCACAGAACGCCATCTCCAGGAAGACAAGGCAGTCGTACAGAGGTAGGAACAAAGGCCTAGGGAGTGCAGAGAAGGGCGGGGCCATCTGCCAGGGAGAGGCCTGTGGTGAGAGGAGTTTTCACTGAGGAGGTGGCTTGTGAACTCAGAGCTCATCTCAGCCTTGAAAATAATTGCCGGTAAGGTGCAGTGGCTCATGGCTGTCAAACCAACACTTCGGGAGGTCTAAGTGAGAGGATTGCTTGAATCCAGGAGTTTGAGACCAGCCTGGGCAACATAGTGAGACCTTGTCTCTACAAACAAACACACAAAGAAAATAATTGCTTTTCTACCAGTATAATCAATAGTCGCTCCTTCATCTCTCCATGGGAACAGATTGACGACAATGATTGTAGCAGTAATAGTAGTAGTAGCACCCGCAGCTATGGTAGTATCAATCATGATGCAATGCTTGATTTGCCCAGCACTGTGACAGAGATCCAGGGCTTTAGATCTGCACGTTTCCCTGATAACTGAGGCCTGCACTTTCAAGACCAACATCTGCGCTGGCTCCAGTCTATGTTATGTCTTTTTTTTTTTTTTTTTTTTTTTTGATAAAATCTCGCATTGTCGCCCAGGCTGGAGTGCAGTGGCGCAATGTTGGCTTACTGCAACCTCCGCCTCCCGGGTTCAAGCAATTCTCATGCCTCAGACTCCAAGTAGCTGGGATTACAGGTGTGTACCACCATGCCTGGCTAATTTTTGTATTTTTAGTAGAGACGGGGTTTCGCCATGTTGCCCAAGCTGGTCTCGAACTCCTGGCCTCAAGTGATCCTCCCGCCTCGGCCTCCCAAAGTGCTGGGATTACAGGCGTGAGCCACTGCGCCTGGCCTGTTATGTCTTTTAAGTCACTCAAGAATTCTGTGAGGCAGCTCTTATTATTCCCATTGTCACATAAGAAAATGGAGGCTCCAAGGTGTTAGGTAACCTGTGTGCCTCAAGGGCCAGGTCAGGATGGAGCTGGATTTGAATCCAAGTCTGCATGACCTTCCCACTTTACTTTGCTACCATTTTTAATTGATATCTTTCTAAAACTTGCCTCACCTATACCTTCTTTAGTAAAACACAGCACAATGCAATGTAACCTTTTCTTTGTTGACTCAAGGCCACCCTTGTGAACACACTTGTGAAACCATTGTCTGTGGTGTGCGTTTGAGCACTAAAAAAGGACCTAGCAGCCACCTGGGCCATCACTGACTTGGCCGAAACTGCTCTGCTGTTCTTTACCTCCCCAGAGATACTTTTAGGGATTATTAAATTTTATGGGGTGATAGAGTTTTATAGCACTATAAATAGCTCAGTCTGTTCTGTCCTTAGAGTTGTTGTTTTTTCAGATTCCCTTGCTGTGACCTTCTTTGTTCTCTGTCATCACTTCTTTAAGCCAGGTGCCTGTGCATCTATTTCCATGACCTCCACACTTCCAAACCAGCATTTTCCCACTCTCAGTTTGGAATTTAGGGTGCAACTGAATAAAGGTTGTCCAAGGAAACCAAGGATTGTGTTTGGAATGAAATCCAATATGATCAGTGCCCAAGAAAGAATGAAATGCATGAGCTCCGAGACAGCGGTTTAGATGGGACTTCCCAGATAGCTTCTTCGTTGATTCCTCCCAACAAGACTTGTCATGGGTAGATACAGTGGTATTTCCACAGTTTTACTTGCTTAGGGTCATGCGAACTCATGAATTGGAATTGGAAATCAGGTCTTTTTTATTGCCTAGTTTCCTGCCACTCCCCCTGGGTCAGTTTGCAGCAAATGGTCGACACTTCTGGCCATCCACCTGTGGCTTCAGTGGGACCTATCAGGTAAGATAGGGTTGAAAAGGTCCTTGGAATTTGGCTCCATAAATTTTAAGGGCCCCCAAATGACTGCCTCAGCTCAAAAGCATCTCTCTCAGAAACCCTGAGGCCACTCTGTAAGACATTGATGGTAGTTGAAAATGGTTTTGGGGACACTAAACTACTATAATACATTAACATCTTAAGAGTAATTAATTTATCATTCATTCATGCATTCATTTGTATGCCAGGTGTCAAGTTCTTTGGCCATTAAGATACAAATGAAATAGCCTCAACTCCATCCCATATATGGTGGGAACCGCTTTCTCTCCTTCCCTTCATTGCTAATTTTCCCAGGGATTTGGATCAGGAAATGGGCTTGAAGTTTTCTTTGTCACCTGGGCTCTGAGCACCAGCTTCTGCTGAATTAGTTCCGTGGATGGATCAATTCCCCATCCCTATTCTCTCTGGCTTCATTCCAGATGTACAACACAGCTGCATTTCTTTGATTTCCCACAGAAAACGTCACCATACAGGGTACCCGAAGGTGTGGCAGACTTCACTGAAAGTTGAGCATAACAGTGAAAAGTGGTTCCGTTGTACCCTACAAGTTGCAGATTCAAATATTAACCCCTCTTCCTCTCATTCTTAAAAAGTCCCTTGGCTGTTTCTACTTATGCAGTTTCCTATCGTGTTTATTAGCTCTCTCCTTTTCTCTTTTGTCTTCTGCCTTCCAGAATTCTACTTCTTTTCTTTTGCTGATCAGTTTTGTTCTCTCCAGCTCCCACCTCTCTAGATAACATTTTCTCCTTCCATTACATATTCATTCGTTCATTCAACAAGGATTAAGCAATATCTATTCTAACATTTATTTACAATGGGCTGCTGAATCATTTGGCTTTGGTCCAAGATACAAGTCATGCCAGGCACTGTTGAGGATACAAAGGTGAATTAGACATGGACCCTGAGCCCATGGTGCTGATAATCTCCGTGGGGAGACGAGTTACATGCCAGATAACCAGAATGGAAGTCAGAACGTGTTAAGAAATGTAAACGTGTGGGAAGACAGGCCATGCTGTAGGTGATGAGATGAACAGGGAACATAAGGGCGTACTAGGATGCAGTACCAAAAGAGGGATTAGGGCACAGGAAGCCTTTGGGATCAATATTTCTCCCTCCATTCCCCCACCTTGAAGTCCTGACTCTTCTATCAGACTGAGCTAAAGCAGGGATGAGAAGGGAAGTGGGTCCCCTCCCCTGGAAGCATGGCTTGGACATCTTGACTCTGTTAATAGTGATAGCCAAAATCAATACCCCCAATTCTCTGTGTGTAACTATTAGAAGAAGCACCTGCCACGTAGTAGGTACTCAATATCCCTTTGCTAAATGAGTGAATGGATGTTGAGGAGGACTGATAACTCATTTGGGTTTGGTACAAGATACAAGTCAACCCAATGAAAGCATAGAAAAATATAAGAACCTGGCTGGGAGTCAGGAGATCTGGGTTTTAGTTCTGAGTTTAGTCATGTTTTACCTTCTACCTTGGGCAGGAAGTCACTTACCCATTCATTCATTCATTCACTCAGTTGTTCAAAGAGCACTGAAAGTATCTACTTTGTGTCTGACTCTAGGCAATGAAGCTGAAGAATGGGCACAAGTGGGACAGACAGAAACATACTCAAATGATAAAGAAGTTTTATACAATTTAGGTAAGAAATTTAATAAATATTAGAATATAGAAGTGCTCTGAGATCCCTCATAAACTGTTTTGCGAACAGAGAGGATGGGATGATTGTCTTAACCTTCCTTTATCCAGCCTGTCTGGGCAGTCTAATTTAAAACAATATCCTTAGAATGCATTTAAATTGCTTATATCCTGTGACACTGGGAATAGTGAACTCCGCTTCATTCTGAAAAGAATGATTGCATCAAGGAGTAAGAGTAAGTAAATATGGGTCACATTTAATGAAAACACATAAACTAGGTTTTCTTTGATCCTGTCCATTTAATATCCTCCATGTGAGTTTAGGAGGCACTTACACCTCTAGATGGGAGGAAGGCTGCAGCCCGGTTGCTGAGGAGGGATGCGCAGTGCCCTGTGTGGGACTCAGGGTGCAGGATGCAAGCCGAGCTCTGCTTCCACTTGCTGCTCTGCTTCCACTTTCCACTCTGCTGGAGCTGAAATAATAGCATTTATTCCTTATTCTAGAAGTATCCTGGGACTCAGCTTCCATTTTTATTATGTGTGTATCTATTTGCAAACATACATTTGCATAGTTGAAAAAGACAGAGAAGGCACATGTCAAAATGTTATTAATAATAGCTGTCCACTGAGTTTTTACTATGGATCAAGTGCTTTAAAAGTATTTTTCCAGTTAATCCTCGTAGCAAATGGATATGGCTAAGTATTCTCCCCATTTTACAGATGAGGAACCTAAGGCAACATTAGGTGGAGGTGCTTGCCTGAGCTCAGTGCCCAGCCCTGTCTCTGCCAGGTACTGGGAACCCGAGTCCTCCTCTGCAAGGAACTCCCAGTCCAGCAGCATCTCTTCTCCCACAGTGGCGATGTCATCTTTTCAGATAAGAGTCAGGACCCTGAAGGAATTGTGACAATCAAGGTAGGTCAAGATGGGAGGGTGGACACATTATTCAGTTATTCAAAATATATACATAAGATTTAAAATAACCAGATTTCAATGTTAAACATCATTCTCATTTTTGTAAATAGAAAAAAAATGGACAAAAAAGTGACTGAAGAGAAAAGAAAATGAAAGCAAAAATAGAAGAGATTAACTATGAGGAAAGGAGGTGTGATCATAGATGCAGAAAATTACAATAATTGTAGGCAAATGCAGGTGTAACTCTATAGCAACAAATTCAAAAACCTAGAAGAGATGAAGCATAAATAGATGCAACAGGAGATGAAACACTTGAATAGATCAATACAATTCTTTTTATATAATGCTATTTTATTTGGATGACCACTTCTACTGAGGTGGGCAGATCACGAGGTCAGGAGTTCGAGACCAGCCTGGCCAGCATGGTTAAACCCCGTCTCTACTAAAAATACAAAAATTAGTGGTGGTGCACACCTGTAATCCCAGCTACTTGGGAGACTACCACTTCTATATTCATCAACAGATTTATTTATTTATTTATTTATTTATTTTATTTTTTAATTTTATTTTTATTTTTTATTTTTATTTTTTTAATTTATGAAGTATTTATTGATGATTCTTGGGTGTTTCTCGGAGAGGGGGATATGGGAGGGTCATAGGATGATAGTGGAGAGAAGGTCAGGAGATAAACACATGAACAAAGGTCTCTGGTTTTCTTAGGCAGAGGACCCTGCCTCCTTCTGCAGTGTTTGTGCCCCTGGGTACTTGAGATTAGGGAGTGGTGATGACTCTTAAAGAGCATGCTGCCTTCAAGCATCTGTTTAACAAAGCACATCTTGCACCGCCCTTAATCCATTTAACCCTGAGTTGACACAGCACATGTTTCAGAGAGCAGGGGGCTGGGGGAAAGGCCATAGATCAACAGCATCCCAAGGCAGAAGAATTTCTCCTAGTCAGAACAAAATGGAGTCTCCTATGCCCACCCCTTTCTACACAGACACGGCAACAATCTGATCTCTCCTTCCTTTCCCCACACTTCCCCCCCCCTTCCTTTCAACAAAACCGCCATCGTCCTCATGGCCCGCTCCCGATGGTCGCTGTCTCTTCGGAGCTGTTGGGTACACCTCCCAGACAGGGCAGCCGGGCAGAGGCGCTCCTCACCTCCCAGACAGGGCGGCCGGGCAGAGGCGCTCCTCACTTCCCAGACGGGGCGGCCGAGCAGAGGCGCTCCTCACTTCCCAGAGGGGGCGGCCGGGCAGAGGCGCTCCTCACCTCCCAGACGGGGCCGCCCAGGCAGAGGCGCTCCTCACTTCCTCCCAGACCGGGTGGCAGCCGGGCAGAGGCGCTCCTCACCTCCCAGACGGGGCGGCCGGGCAGAGGCGCTCCTCACTTCCCAGACGGGGCGGCCGAGCAGAAGCGCTCCTCACTTCCCACAGGGGGCGGCCGGGCAGAGGCGCTCCTCACTTCCCAGACGGGGCGGCCGGGCAGAGGCGCTCCTCACTTCCCAGAGGGGGCGGCCGGGCAGAGGCGCTCCTCACCTCCCAGACGGGGCCGCCCAGGCAGAGGCGCTCCTCACTTCCTCCCAGACCGGGTGGCAGCCGGGCAGAGGCGCTCCTCACCTCCCAGACGGGGCGGCCGGGCAGAGGCGCTCCTCACTTCCCAGACGGGGCGGCCGAGCAGAAGCGCTCCTCACTTCCCACAGGGGGCGGCCGGGCAGAGGCGCTCCTCACTTCCCAGACCGGGCGGCCGGGCAGAGGCGCTCCTCACTTCCCAGACGGGGCGGCCGGGCAGAGACGCTCCTCACTTCCTCCCAGACGGGGTGGCGGCCAGGCAGAGGCGCTCCTCACCTCCCAGATGGGGCGGCCGGGCAGAGGTGCTCCTCATCTCCCAGACGGGGCAGCCGGGCAGAGGCGCTCCTCACTTCCTCCCAGACGGGGTGGCAGCCGGGCAGAGGCGCTCCTCACATCCCAGACGATGGGCGGCCGGGCAGAGGCGCTCCTCACTTCCCAGATAGGGCGGCCGGGCAGAGGGGCTCCTCACATCCCAGACGATGGGCGGCCAGGCAGAGATGCTCCTCACTTCCTAGATGGGGTGGCGGCGGGGCAGAGGCTGTAATCTTAGCACTTTAAGAGGCCAAGGCAGGAGGCTGGTAGGTGGAGGTTGCAGCGAGCCGAGATCACACCACTGCACTCCAGCCTGAGCACCATTGAGCATTGAGTGAGCGAGACTCCGTCTGCAATCCCAGCACCTCGGGAGGCCGAGGCGGGCAGATCACTCGAGGCCAGGAGCTGGAGACCAGCCCGGTCAACACGGTGAAACCCCGTCTCCACCAAAAATACAAAAACCATTCAGGCGTGGCGGCGGGCGCCTGCAATCCCAGGCACTCGGCAGGCCGAGGCAGGGAGGTTGCAGCGAGCCGAGATCATGGCAGTACAGTCCAGCTTCGATAACAGCGGGAGACCGAAAACAGAAGGAGAGGGAGACCGAAGAAGGGAGAGGGAGGGGGAGGGGGAGGGGGAGGGGGAGAGGGAGAGGGAGAGGGAGAGGGAGAGGGAGAGGGAGAGGGAGCTCATCAACAGATTTAAAGGAGGAGAACATGTGCTCAGATTTATAAAGATTGATAATACATCCAATAAAATTCAGCAGAAGAATAAAATTCTGAAGAAGAATAGAAGGAAATAGCTAAATATGATAAATATTATTTGTCAAAAACCAACACCAAATATTACTAATGGTGATACATTAAAACATTTTCATTTAAATCTGAAGCAAGGCAAGGGTATCCCCTATCTCCATTATTATTCAACATCATTTTGGAGGTGCTAACAGGTTCTATAAGATAAGAAAGTGGAATAATTTGTACAGATTGAGCTTCCCTCATCCCAAAACCTGAAATCTGAAATGTCCCAAAGTCTGAAAATTGTTGAGCACTGACATGTCGCCACAAGTGGAGGATTCCACACAAAAGTACTTAACACAAATTTTATTTCATGCATAAAATTATTTAAGATATTATATACAATTATTTTTAGGCTATGTATATAAGGTGTGTATGAAACATAAATGAATTTCATGTTTAGATTTGAGTTCCATCACCAAGATATCTCTTATATATATGCAAATATTCCAAAATATAAAAAAGTCTGAAATCTGAAACACTTCTGGTGCCAAGCATTTTGGATAAGGGATACTCAACTTGTATAAAATTTTGGAAAAGAAGAGATAAAATTGCCCTTTTGGCCAATGCTATAATTGCATCTAGAAAACCCAAATATTCTAGAGTTGGTAGCACAGGTATGTGAATGCTGTCCTTGGAGGTGTGTGCAGCACACTGGCATTGGCTGAAACGTGTGTAGTGGCTAGACATGGGAACTCAGGTGACAGCCTCTCAGTGGACAAATGGCAGAATGAGTAGAGGGGACGCATACCATGGAATATTGGGCAGTCATTAAATAGAATGAGTCAGATCGATACTACCTGACTCAAAGGGATTTCCAGGATGCATTGTGAAATTAGGAAGGTAAGGTGCAGAGAAATTTGTGTAGCAAAGTCCCATGTTTGTAACATAAACTATGCTCCCATGTTTGAATGAGCATGAAGAAAGGTACTGGAGGATACATGCCGAGGAGGGAGATGGGGAAGTGAGGCCAACCAAGCCAAACCAGACCAGACCAAACGAGATCAGACCAGATCAAACTAGACCTGACCAGAGCAGACCAGATCAGATCAAACAAAACTACACCAGATCAGACCAACTAGTCCTGTCCAGATCAGACCAAGTCAAACCAAACCAAACACAACAGACTGTTAAAGTGTCCCTGATTAAGCAACTTGAGTGACATCCGTTTTATGTTATGTATGTGTGTGTCTGTACGTAGATGCATATAATCATAGATGAAATGATGGTCATTGAATTATTGATGGTGACAACTCAGTGTATGGGATCTCAGATGACTTTTTATTTCCCTTGAGGTTTTTATATTAAAAAATATAGAGCTTATGTATTATTTACGTAATTAGGAAAAAATGTTTTTCATTGTAGAATGATTTTTGGAAAAGGGAGGGAAAGAAGGAAACTTACTATCTGCAAGTGGCAGTATAAGGGGGCCACTCTCCCGTGGCCCTTCTGCAGCCCACTTTGGTGAGGTGTATATATCCCAGAGCCCACTGGGGAATGCAGAGGCTGAACACTGACCGCGTAGACCAGATCTCAGGGACCTTCATGCACACAGTATGTTTCTGGGCTCCAGCCACATTGTAGTACATCTTCTATGTCTCTGGCTTCTGCCCTGAGCCTCTTCCCAGAAATTTCAGGAGAGAGATTGGGAGGGACTGTAGGAAGCAGAGTGAGCTCAAGGTCCTCTTCCAGGACAGGAAACCAAGTCCTGCTGTGGCCACACAGAAATGAAAAGATAAAGTTGATCGGGGCACAGGACCGAGTCATTCCTAAGGGAGCTCACATTTTCACATATTGATGGATAAGAAGAATCTCTAGTTACACTGGTGTAATTCTCCAGGCTTTTCTCTTTCCTGGTTCGAAACTGCTCTGGAGCGTGTGGCTTTCCAGGGAGACCTGTGGGATTAAGAAGAGAGTGGGCCTGCAACCCCATTTCCAGTTGTCTACTATGGAAAACAAAGTACAGGCTCTCATCTGAATCTGTGGGCAGAGTCTCTGGTTGGGCTTTTTATAATCCCTCCCTGGTCTTCCCTAGCTCTGCAACTAAGAGTTGGGCACTTCCACACTCTCTCCCCACAAGTCTTGATGCTGGAAAGGAAAGCATGGCAAAGCCACAGCTCAGTGTTGCAGCTCTGTTTTCATGCAAAGCTTGAACTCTCTTTGTTCTCACCTCTGTCATCCTTTTACTTTTATTTACCTGATGCTAGGAAAGAGTTAGGTCTAATGGTTGAAACACGAAAAATGTCAAAGACCAGCATGAGAACTAGGCCCAGAGGTGCCTCTTCCAGCCTCTTTCTCAAGTAGCTTTCTCAGTTTTGGGGGACATTGACGAAGTCTCCCACAATATCTTACACTAAGTAGTTGTTTGATAAATATGTATTGAAGTAAGGTCTTTGTCTCCCCCACTACCGCATGTGAGAGGCCATGCATGAACCTGCCTGCTTCACTCACATGTCAGCATGGACTTGTTTATCTGGTTAACTCACAGACCTATCCATCTGTTAGAATAGCTGGGCGTTGTGGCGGGTGCCTGTAATCCTTGCTACTTGGGAGGCTGAAGCAGGAGAATCGCTTGAACCCGGGAGGCAGAGGTTGCAGTGAGCAGAGATCATGCCACTGCACTCCAGCCTGGGCGACAGGGCAAGACTCCATCTCAGAAAAAGAGAAAAGTCCCCTTTCATTCTCTGGGACTCCTTAGGCCCTGATAGAATGAGTCAAGGGCAGACATCTTTTGAGGCCTGGGGCAGTGGGGAGAGGACAAGCAGGGAGGGAGTGGTAGATCCAAAGAGGCCCTGCCACAGAGAAAGGTGGAAGGGAATGGAGTCAGGAAAGGCAAAGGAAAGCCCTTCAAGAAAGCTTGGGAGACCTCAAAGATAGCCAATTATAATGGCAACAATAATATGATAATTGCCACTGGGCAAGGATTGGAAGATAAATCATTTTCTCTCTTGCCCTCCAGGGGATGTTTATGGATTGCTTTTTCTTTTACTTTTCAGTGTTCAGGCTCAGGAAGAGCAGGAAGGGATCCCTGGGCCAATGCCACATGCATTGGTTCTGGGCTGTCATGCCTGGGTTGCTGCGTCTTTCAGTAGGAGATAATTGGGTAAGGCAGGAGGAAGGGCCTTGCACACCTAACAAGGCAGGGGCCCTTGTCCAGACAGCTGGGCAGGGATAAGGGAGGTTTAGGAGAGGCTAGGGCAGCAAAGAAGTTCACTGTTACAAAACCAGAGAGGTAGGTTGAGCCTGAGCCCCGAGCCGTGGGCCAAGCCCTTTCAATACCACTCTAGCTGGCCTGGGGAAAGGGGTTCATTTCTGGCACCAGCCCAGGTCTGAGCAGCCTAGGTTCAGGGTGGTTTCAGGTTATACTGCCTGCTTTCCTGCTCTGGGCCCCTCCCCAGCAGGACTGGCTGGCCTGCAGGCCTGCAGAGAGTCAGGCCCACCTCCTCCCTGGTGACAGGGCTACCCTGACCTATGGCTCCCTGTGCACCTTGTCTTTGTGACCCAGTGTAAGCTATTCTGGGTGGGGCCTTTATCTCTTCTCAGGCCTCCTCAGCACTTAGCAAGGTGTCTCCTACACAGGTGATCTCAGAACCAGCTTTGAGGTCATACAGACTTGGTTGCAAATTCTGCGTCTGCCTTGAATCAGCTATGTAGCCATAAGCCGGAGGAATTCTCTGAGCCTCAGTTTTCTAGCCTGTAAATCGGCAATAAATGCTTCTAAGAGCAGTTGTGAGGACTGAATGAAGTAATGCATGTGACATGCTTGCAGCTCAGTGCTGGACACACACACGATGGCCACCAAGCCTAGAAACAGGTCTTATCACTTTGTCATGTATTATAATGTCATATTAATAAATCATTTATCATGATTTTGCCTGTGTTTGCAGAACCAGTGGCCACTCACTGATTCTGGATTGAGTTGAAAGCCCTCAACCCATGGTCATCCATTCACAGTGACAATCAGGGACAGCAGGTGTCTAAGCACTTGCTGACTTTCATGGTCCAGATTTCCCTTGGTTGTTTCCCCTCCAGGACACCCCAGCCTTCCCCCACTTTTTGGAAGGGCTGCCATCTAGGTCTGCTTCTGATGAACAGGGAAGGTGCTCAGAGGCAGGCTGGGCCATGGGGATATCCTAGGGTAAAGTCAGTTCAGGGCATCAGCTGTTCTGTAGGGGTTGGGCACAAGCATTCCTTAGAGATCAACAAAGCATGTGGTACTGACACACCACCTTCAAGGCCCCACAGATCAACACTTGGATCTAACTGCTGTTTGCCTGCCACACACAGAGATTTTAAATATTCAGAAGGCTCAGAAAAGTGGGCAGACTTTGAGTGGTTGCTAAATCATCAATCTGACCATTCTATACAGAGTCTTTCAGCACCATGTGGCAAGGGCACAGAGGTCTAAGAGATGGTCCCTGTCCACAGGGGGCAATGTCTGTTTTGGGGGGAAAGGAGAAAGTGCCCAGGATAGCACAAGTTGGAGAAGCTCATGGGGGAAAGACCACCCAGACCTGGGCATTTAGTGAAAGTTGCCCAGCAGAGGTACCCACATTGATTTAATTGTTTGTTCTTTCATGGAAACATCACACTTAGGCGAATTTGAGAGGATATTGGCGGTGGTGGTGGTGGAGTGTCAGTAACCTGTGACACTCCTCATTTTGGGCTTCTAGAGCAAAGGCTGGCAAAGTTTTTCTGTAAAGGTCTAGATAGTAAATATGGTCTTTCCCTGTCCTCCTCCTTCTCCTTCTTTCTACAACCCTTTAAAAATGTAACAACCAAAATAAATAAATAAATTTTAAAAATACATAACAACCACTCTTAGCTCAGTGGCCATATAAAAGCAGACCAAGGGCTGGATTTGGTATACAGCAGCAATTTTCTGACCTCTATTCTAGAGAATTACCAGAAGCCTGGTATCATTATTATTAACAATAATAATAACTTAGCCCCAAGTTTAGTGTGCAGGCACCAAGCTATGCACTTTACCTACATTATTGTATATACTTCTCATAACATCCCAGTGAGTGAGGTACTATTATTATACCTTTTCTAGGTGGGCAATTAAGGCACAAAGAGGTTAAGTAACTTTCTCAAGGGCACTCAGCAAGGAAGTGGTGGAGGCAGAATTTAAATCTAGGTCTATGTGATGGAAGCACCCACTTTCTTAGCCTGCATCACGCCAACCTCAGCACTGCTATGTGGGAGCACAAAGAGGCTGGGATAGTGCTTTTCCTTCCAGTGGCTCCAGGGAGCATCCATGTCACTAACAGAAAAATGTAGGCCGGGCGCGGTGGCTCACGCCTGTAATCCCAGCACTTTGGGAGGCTGAGGCGGGCGGATCACGAGGTCAAGAGATCGAGACCATCCTGGCCAACATGGTGAAACCCCGTCTCTACTAAAAATACAAAACAAATTAGCTGGGTGTGGTGACATGTGCCTATAGTCCCAGCTACTCAGGAGGCTGAGGCAGGAGAATCACTTGAACCCGGGAGGCAGAGGTTGCAGTGGGCTGAGATCGCGCCACTGCACTCTAGTCTGGTGACAGAGTGAGATTCTGTCTCAAAAAAAATAAAAAGAAAAGAAAAATGTAGAGAAGTAGACAGAATTGGGTAGAAGGTCAAAAGACACAATCTGGCTTTCTAGTGGTTTCCCTGTACTCCAGGTATTGCTACTGACATAAAGAGTCACTAGAAGCAGAGAGGATTGTAGCAAGTAGCACTGATTGCAAAGACGATCTTCATTTGATCATCTTTGAAATGGTGGTACAGTAGCCACACCTGTCCCCACTACCCTTCTCAGCTCAACTATGATAAAGGACTCTTTGCAAGTACCCTTAGTAGCTTCTGGAACATTAATTAAATGAGAGTCTGGATTTATTCATTCATTCCATATACACACAGCTCCACTCCAAAAAGGACCTGATATGTGTAAAACTTTGCATGGGATTATTCTTTCTCCAGTAAGAGTGGGAAAATAGTTACCAGCTCTCAGAACATACTTTAAATTTTTTTTATTTTTTTCGAATCCAGAGAGGAAATTAAAATGCAGAGAAGAAAATAAATGCATTTATTACTTCCCAGAATGAATTACTTAGTAATTTTTTTTAAAACCCAATAAACAAAGAAAAAAAAAACACACACACATAAAAGAAAGGGGTAATTTTGAGTTGTTTTCCCAAAGACAGGCCCTGCCTCGGTACACAGGACCCAGCTGTTGCGCATTAAGGATGACACAGAGGGGCTGGGCATGGTGGCTCTCGCCTATAATCCCATTGCTTTGGGAGGCCAAGGCAGGAAGATCGCCAGCAGTCTGGGGGTTACTCATGGTAGCCCAACTAAGTGGCACTCACCTTCTGTTCCACAGACCCTTGGGCAGTCCTGAGACTCAGAGGGCTGAGAGGTCAAAATTATTTTCATAACAATACCGTGCTGTGTGGACACTTGCTCTCCAGTGGTGCAAAAGCAAAAAAGGGGCGTATAAAACAGCTGGTGCCTTAGCATGAATCAAAGACAGCCCTCAAAGGTACTAGCGGTCTTGTTCTTCTCCGCTGCTATGCACGCACAAGAAAAAAAAAAAAAAGGCAATATGGGTGAAGAATGTCCTTGATGAAATGGTAAAATAATTGTATGGAATCTCAGCCCTGGAGCAGGAGTCTTGCTACCACCATGTGACAGAAGGGACCGATGCAGAAAGCTTCGGGGGGAGCTGCAGCGGTGCTCTAGAGCAAAAGCAAGTGTGTGACTGTTCAAGGTGTGAAAACTGAACTGGCCTCTTCTCTTTGGAACACCACTTTTAATCAAAAGAATGACTGACTTGCAAACTCTCTTCTCTAGACCTGTATTTGGCAGACAATTTCCTGAATATGGGTGAACTAGATGTCTCCTATCGGCCAAAATGGAACAACAGTAACCGAATTACCCTCTCCCACCTTAAAGAACTAAGAAAAAAAAAACAGGTAAAATATTAAAAATAACAGGCTCAGGACAGCAAACCCTGAGAAGGGACACAAACGAGGCATCCCAGCTTGCTGTCTGGAGGGAGTGTGCAGGCCACAGTGCAGTGGGGGAATCCAAACAGAGCTGGGGGCTCCCTGAATTGAGAAAACGGCGTTGAGAATTCAGAGAGGTCAAGGTGGCTAGAATTCACACGGCAGAGCACTAGAGGAGAGAGAGCTGCCCAGAGAAAGAGAAAGATTTCTCCAGAGATCTGCAGAGGAGAGCTCTAAGCACTGAGCTGAGCCCTGAGCTAGGCCTAAAGCCTGTGCAGAAATCACTGTTCCTCATAATGGATGTCAGGCAGCAGTGACTGTAGGTAGATGAGGTTTGGTGGGATGCTTAGGGCCCCATGACTCCATGGGTTTTTGTCTTTTATCCCCAAACCTGTCACCCTTCAGAGCCCAAATTAACTGACTGGGCCGTGGCTCAGGAAAGGGAAGCTAGAGGGGAGAGAGCTTGTGGGTTAGGAGTTCTCTTTGCTGGTGTCTTTCGCTCTAAAGCAGTGCCATTGGCAGAAGCATCCTGAGAGTCATGCTGGGCTGCCCTCACCTGGAGCCCGAGGATGGAGTAATGACACATACGCTGTACAGTCTCTTTAAGTCCTGGAAGTGGCCTAGATATGTCCTTCTATGTCATGGGTTTTTGTAAAATTTGTAGTATAATTATTATTTTTTATATTTTTTTCTTCAAAGGGGCCCCCAAATTAATCAGGTTCGGGGTTCACGAAAATTGGATCCTCCTCTGGTAAGAAGGTTTCCCACACCTAGATTCCTGGTGTTACACAAGAAGCCCCACTAAAAAACCAGCCGTTTTTCCTTCCTTCATTCATCCATGTAACACAGGTGCTCCGAGGGCTCACCACGTGCCGGCCCCGGCCAGCTCTGGAACACAGGGGTGAACACCACACGACAGCTGCAGCCCCTGCCTTTGTGTTCTTCAGTCTGATGGGGACCGGGGAGGGGAGGAGTCACCCGAAGCAATTTAACTGAAAGGGTGGTAGGTGTGTTGAGGGAGGGGATGGGTGCTGTAAGCAAGGACAAGTCGGGGCCCCAACTCCTGGAGAAGCGGCATTGAGTGCAACTGTGAACAGGAGCAGGGGCTGGCCAGGCAGAGGGCAGAGGGCGGCTGCCGGGAGGGCTGACTTCCAGGCAGAAGTGGAAGGCAGCTGTGTGCAGGGCTGGGACTCAACTGCCGTGGCACGGTTTCAGCCCAAATCATAGGCTCTTTTTATGATTCTTTGTAATTCTGCTCACATCAAAGTCAAAATTGCCTGCATCTGGACAGCCACTCTCTCTAGGCCAATTACAGACACTGTTTCTGGAGTGTCTCCTGGTAGCTCACCACTTCCTCCCTGCAACACCAGTCCTGTGGGCTCGGCCAGAGCTAGTCCTGGTAGGAAAGCCAGAGCAGTCAGTGAGGGACAGGGGTGTGGGGTGACGGATGGACAGCTACAGAGGTCACCGGCAGGACCACACCCCCAAAGGGGCATCAGGAATCTGACCTTGCCAGGGAATGTTGGCGCCCAGAGTAAATTGCTCCTAAGCCTCTGCTAAGATGTCTGATAGGTGTGAGTGTACTCCCCACACCAGGTCAGAACTGACCGCAAAGCCATTTTCTAGGAGGAGACAGCTGCCCAAAAAACCTCCAGCAGCTTCCAGGGCCTGAAATGCCCACTGTGAGAGTTACCCCTTAAACAGACATGGCCTGTGCTGTTCAGTTAGGCTAAAGCATGGCTCTCTGGGACCAGTGGATGGAAGGATGGAGGTGGGAGGAGGTGGTGAGATCCTGGACTTAGTGAACACCTGCCTGTCTTGTGCCAAGCATCGTGCCACTGGGCATTTGCAGATACATCATCAATTCAATCCTCCCATGCGCCTTGGCGGTAGATAATTTTGTCTCAGATAAATCGAGGCCTCTGGGTTTGCACTGTAGCTTTCATTCACAAGGTGTTGCATTCAGAAGTAACAACAGAGCTACATCCAAACATAATTGAAAAGCAATTTGAATAGTTTGTTGTCTTTTGAAAAACATCTAAGGGGATTATATATATCCATCAAGCATAGCAAAATGTTTAGAATTCTGTGTCACCATGTAGCTGCTCCCACTCCCCAACATCGGAGTAGGGCAGCTGCTCCAAGATCTGCCATTGCCCCCTCTCAAAATCCCCCCACACTCTCCGGGAACTTCTCTCCCTTCTCTCCTTTCCCTTAGTGGATAGCTCTTTGCTCTTTCCAGTGGCGATCTAGATGGCCTTTCCTGTTCTGCTCAATCCTGCAAGCACAGTCCCCAACCTAGGAGGGCCCAGAACTTCTTGCCAAAGTTCTCTGACCCCAGAGCTACATGTTTGTTTTGTGAAGCCTTTGACATTTGTGGGGAGGGAAGAGGAGGAGAAGGCCAGGGTCTTGTAAAACCGGAGTCATCACGAGGCTGGCCCGTCCAGCACCCGCTGGGGTCTGGCCCTTGTGCCCACTTCAGACCTGCAGGCTGAGCAGCTGAGAGAAGGGAAGGGAGAGAACCCTCCACCTCGGGAGGGGAGGCCCCAAGCCAAAGGGGTAGCCTTCCAGGTGTGCATTGAGGTGTGCAGGCCGGCTGCAGTCTGCAGGAGACAAATGTCCCCACCTCTGTGAGGCTCTACTGAGAGACTCAAGGGCATCAGCCAAGATAAAAAACAACTCCTTGGGCAGAAAATTCAAGCCATTGATTCTTTCTCCACTGGGAATGAGAAGAAACAACTGTGACCTTCCATAGCCTACAGACAGCAAGAGAAAGTCAGCTGCTATTTGGTGTGGACTGTCTTCCTTCTTGCTGCGCTTGTCCTGTTTCCCCTCCCTCTTCCCCTCCCTCTTCCCCTCAATCTGAGAAACCCCTTGGTATCAGTGGCTCTGGTTCCATTCTTCCCTCCTTCCCTTCTTTCTTTCCTTCCACTTTCTTTTTTTTTTTTTTTTTTGAGACGGAGTCTTGCTCTGTCGTCCAGGCTGGAGTACAGTGGCATGATCTCGGCTCACTGCAAACTCCATCTCCCAGGTTCAAGCAATTCTCTGCCTCAGCCTCCTGAGTAGCTGGGATTACAGGTATGCACCACGATGCCTGGCTAATTTTTTGTATTTTTAGTAGAAACAGGGTTTCTCCATGTTGGCCAGGCTGGTCTTGAACTCCTGATTTCAGGTGATCCTCCCACCTCAGCCTCCCAAAGTGCTGGGATTACAGGCATGAGCCACGACGCCTGGCCCCTTCCTTCCACTTTCTTTCACTCTTATCACCAAAAGGACTGGGCTTTAAAAAAACTCCTCAATCTCATTGTCAATGTCTGCACATAAGACTCACCTGGGGAACTTTTATAAAAACAATCTCCCCTCTTTCCAGACCAATTAAATCAGAAACTCTGGGTAGGGCTGGGGAATCAGCATTTTTAAAAAAGCTCCCTCCAGGAGATTCTAAGAGGAAACCAGGATTGAGAACCCAGAGACCCAGAGACTGTTGGAACTGGAAGGCACCTTAGGGCTCACCAGGAGCCCAGGAGCCCAGGCCTACAGAGCTGGGACTATGCCTGTGCATTGGGTTTGGTGCCTGGCTCAGCAATGGAGGCCTCTGTGGCTGGGCAGGAGCTCTAGGGCCTTTGAAGGTCAAGCTAATGTGGCAGCTTTACCTCCCCCCTCCCCCCTTCCCCCCAGTATCCCATCTCTTCCTGAAGGCCTGAGGCACCCTCTGAAAAGTGAGCAGAGAGGCCCGAGGGTCTGGGCTCTGCTTGGCCACCACATCACCAGCTTTTACAATGAGCAGTACTGCTGCTGTTAAGTTCCCAAACCTGGGGCATTTTTGGCAAGTTATTAATCCCTATTAAGCAAGCCATTAATCTCAATTAACTCGATTGCTTAATTAGGCAGGGCAAACAAAGAAGGAAGTCCATAGAAATTGCTCATGGGGCACCAACAGGCTGTGTGGTCTTTGAGAACCAACAGGAGTCAGGGGCCTGAGTTCTGTTAGCCCTTTTGCCAAGACCTGTGTGGGGCACAGCATTTCACATCACTAAATCAGGGGTTGACGAATGGGCTGTTCCAGTTAAAGGGCTATGTAGATAAGCAATTTTCAAAGACTTGGAAAAAAAATAGATTCAAACCTAAAACCATACTAAACAGTCTATAATTTCTCTTTGCTACAAATTGCACTTCAGATGTGTGCCCTGTCATTAGTATTGCACTGGGAAGGTTGATCGGAATCACATAGGATTGTAAATGGTAATAACAGGCACTCAATAAAAAGTTACTAAATAAAAATATTTCTAAGATTCTGAGCTGGGCTATCAGTGAATTTACTTTGATTGGTTTATATTAATACATGTTGGCCAGGCACGGTGGCTCATGCCTATAATCCTAGCACTTTGGGAGGCCAAGGTAGGTGGATCACTTGAGCCCAGGAGTTCAAGACCAGCCTGGGCAGCATGGGAAAACTCTGTCTCTACAAAAAAAAAAAAAATACAAAAATTAGCCAGGCGTGGTAGCGCACGCCTACTCAGGAGGATCGCTTGAGCCAGGAAGGTCAAGGCTGCAGTGAGCTGCGATTGCGCCGCTGCACTCAGCCTGGGCCTCAGAATGAGACCCCATCTCAACAACAACAAAAAGAATGTATGTTAATTGTAGCAAATTTGAAAGTTGTGGAAAAAGACAAGAAAGTCAAGCTGAGATCACCATTGTAAAGTTTTGTGTTGGTGTTTCTAATTCTGTTTTTTCATGTACATATGCATAGCTTTCAAAGTTAAAATCTCTGCGATGCATAAGTGGGGCCGGGCAGACGGCCTGCATGAGTTTCAGGCCCTCATGCTAGATTCTGTTGGGGGCCTGCCTGGATCCTCTCTACCGCGGGGACACCTGCCCCCAGCTGCTGTGACTGTTGCATGCTGTTGGCTGGTGGTTGTTTACTTCTTTGGAGGCTTGCCCTTTACCAAATGGGAGCTGCCAACCCTGAAAATGCCTGGAGGTTATCCAGGGAGGGCAATGTCCTTCTCCCAGGGGCAGCTCACAGCTAATGACTGCCTGATACTGGAAGCAAAAACCTAGCTTCTTTGCCTCAGCTGTTACTGGAACAGCTTTGTGGCGTCACTTATGTCCCAGAGCAACCTGTGGATCAGGCCGAGGTTAGATTTTAGCTGAAGCCAGCTCTTTGCTTAGCTTCCTTTCTACCTCATTCTGCTTCCTCGACTATCTTACTGGTTCCTCTGGGGCCCCGTCTATAGGAATTGCTGGCTTCGTGCTACTTCTGGAGCACCTGACCTCTAGCAGCTCCTTTCAGCTCTAGCCCTTTAGGACCAAAGCGTGAGTCTTGCTCCTCAAAGCAGCCTCAGCATCACCTGGGGTCTTGTTAGAAGTGCAGAATGTCAGGCCTCAAGCCAGACCTACTGTCTGCATCTGCATTTTAACAAGATCCCAGGGAGATTCTTATGCACATTAAAGATTGAGAGGACTATCCTAGATATCAGTGTTGTAGGAGACAGTGAGTTAGGGCAGGAGGGGAAGGTGGTTCTTCTTTGGCCTAATTTCCACTGGAGCCCAGGGGGGTGAATGAAGAGGGAAGACTATGTTAGGAAATCTAAGGATTTACGCTGCATCCCTGAAGGCAGGGTGAAGAACACCTTTGCAGTGGAAACACGTGAGGAGCTGACAAAAATGGAGGATTCATTCTAGGCAAGAAGGGGTGGTTCCTGGATAGGGAGGGTTGGGTGTGTCATCTGCGGGTTCTAATTCCTTACCTTCCACTAATTCAAGGGCAGGTGAGCTGGAGTGAGCCTCTTAGCTCTCTGGGTTTTCTGTCCTTCCGTATATAACATATAGGATTTGGACAAGTTGATTTCAATGATGCCCTACAGATTACACCCTGTATAGGTCTAAGAAGAAAACAACAACAACACGAATGGCTCCTATAGCTACAGTCACAAACCTTAGGCAAAGATGACAGACACATCAATTGACAGAGGCAGTTGCTGGGATGTAGAACCCACAGCCCCAAATTTAGGACCTGTGCATCAGTTCTATCTCATTGCATCAAAACTTTTTTTTAAAAAAAAAAGAAAAGGAAGGAAGGAAGGAGGGAGGGAGGGAGGGAGGAAGGGGTTGAAATCACAGAGTGGATGCTCTCTGAGAGGTACACGCAGGGACCAAGGGAAACAACGGAATGAGCAGCAATTCTCCCAGCTTGTGGGACCACATGATATAGACAGAATGGGCTGACATTGAAGAATGCTCACTGTCACGTCACATTGCTTCCTGCACTGCAATGTACCTCCCAGAGCTTGCACAGAGTTTGGAGGTGCGTTTCACACCCTGGAACTACATCTGCCTGGTCAAATTCCAGATGCTAAATAAAGAGGGTTGTTTCTAGACAAACTTGGGCTGGCAAGGCTGTCATGCTTCTTAGTCACCTTCCTTCCTTTGGAATTTCCCCTCCTGGCCTCAGATGCCCAGAGCTGCTTAGAAAACCCTCATGGTGGTGCCTGATCAAGGCTGACCCCCTATAGACAGTGGGCTTATGTTCCAGAACTTTCTCAACCTTTTCCCTTCCATCAAACTCTTAGGTCAGTTTCCTCTCCTGTGCCATCTAATCCAGGAGCCAGTAGTTATATGTGGCTGTTTACGTTTTAAATGTCAATTAATTAAAATTAGGCAAAAATTCAATTTCCCAGTCACACAAGCCACATTTCAAGGCTCAATAGCTGTATGTGGTTAGTGGCCACCGTATTGGACCACATAAAGACCAGTTCCATCATCACAGAGAGTTCTATTGGACAATGCTCATCTATATCACCCCTGTGCTTTATTCACCTGGCAATACATCTGGCCAGTATATGGCATGCAGGAGGGGGAATATTCAGAATGCCTCCAGGTTCTGCCTTCGTGTGTCCACTCCTCTGGCAAGCCCTCCTTTCACTCTTCCTTCAGCTCCTACCTGCTGTTCTCTGAACATCCTGCCTCTGGAGATCTCCGTGTCCCTCCCCTCCTGGTCTCTTATCACCACAGATAACTGAGCTGTCTACCTTCCATCACTGTGCTGAAATCCCCAATGTGGCCTCAGACTTGCCAGCAGAGCAGCTTCATGGTCATTGCTTATATTAACTAAAATATTAGGTTGGTGCAAAAGCAATTTTTTAAAACATTGAATGGAAGGTGAGGGTTTAAAACAATCAGGGGCATGAAGTCCCTCAAACCGTCTTCTGCTTGCCCTTCTTACATCCCAAGTACGGCAAGGAGGCCTCAGAGTCTTGAAGTTGAGAGCCAGCTAAGTGCGTGAGATAAGGTTCCAGTTGACCTGCCTTTTACCCAGCCAATGGCATGCCTCTTTTAGGCCCAGCCTAATTCCCTGGAAGAACAATAGTTGTCACTTTTTTTTTTTTTTTGAGACAGAGTCTCACTCTGTCGCCCAGGCTGGAGTGCAGAGGCGCCATCTCGGCTTACTGCAACCTCTGCCTCCCAGGTTCAAGCAATTCTCCTGCCTCAGCCTCCTGAGTAGCTGAGATTACAGGCACGTGTCACCATGCCTGGCTAATTTTTGTATTTTTGGTAGAGATGGGGTTTTGCCATGTTGGCCAGGCTGGTCTCAACTCCTGACCTCAAGTGATACGCCCACCTCGGCCTCCCAAAGTGCTGGGATTACAGGCGTGAGCCACCACACCTGGCTAGTTGTCGCTACTGAACCTATTGAACAGCACATATGGGACAGGTGCACACATCATCTCATTTAAGATAATTGAAATATTTCATTTAGTTGGGTATTGGGATGGTTTCTTTCACAGATAATTCCCGTGGTCTCTATTGGGATTAATTTAGTTATTAAGGCAGGGATAGAGGAAGGAAGCAAACACAGCTCAAGGCCTTTGCAGATATTCCCTCATTTAATCCTTACAAAAGCCTTGAGTGTAAATCAGGCAGCTTTGCCCACATGAGTGTCCCCATCTCCAGGTTAGCACTGTCACCTGGGTCCCTGACAATAACAATAAAGAATAGCTACAATAATGATGTTTCACAGTTGCTTACCACTTGATGCTTTTCTCTATGAACTATTTTAAACATATACAAAAAAACACAACACCTAGCTACCCACCACCTAGACTGAACAAATGTTAACATTTACATTTGTTTTAGATTTAAAAAATTATTGAGACAGTTGTAGTGTCCTTTGTATTCTTCCCTGATTCCATCCCCCTTCTTCCTCCTCAGAGGTATGGATTATTCTAACTTGGTGTGTACATTTTTCATCTGAGTTTAGGACTTTTACTGGTACGTGTGTATTCAATAAATAATTCATGGTATTTTTGTGTGCTTAAAATTTACATCAATACTGATATGATTTGGCTCTGTGTTCCCACCCAAATCTCACCTTGAATTGTAATGATCCCCACATGTCAAGGGTGGGACCAGGTGGAGGTAATTGGATCGTGGAGGTCGTTTCCCCCATGCTGTTCTCGTGATAGTGAGTGAGTTCTCACGAGATGTGATGGTTTTATAAGGGGGCTTCCCGCCCCCCTCCCCCCTTTGATTGGCACTCATTCTCTCGCCTGCTGCCCTGTGAAGAGGTGCCTTCCACCATCATTGTAAGTTTCCTGAGTCCTCCCCAGCCATGCGGAACTGTGAGTCAATTAAACCTCTTTTCCTTATAAATTACTCATTCTTGGGTATTTCTTCACAGCAGCATGAGAACAGACTAGTACAAATACTTCACACATTCCACAATTTTTTCTCTCAGCATTTTGTATTCAAGATTTATCCATATTGATACTTGTAAGATCTAGTTCATCTGCTGCATAATATTCCATTGCATGAATGAATCATGATTTTTTTAATAGATGGGTTTTTAAAAATTATTTAAGACCTTTATTAACAGACGCTTGCAGTTTGTTGACTTTTTTGAAAAAGTTGTAAACTTTTATTACAAATTAAAAATGAAGTTCTTAAAAAATCTCAACTTGACCAGATATGAAACAATGTAAAAACCTTTAAAGGCATATTGAGAAAAACCAGGCTTTTTTTTTAAAAAAAAAAAAACACGTTTGTTATTACCAAAAAGAGACGTCTTTCGTTTTTAGTAAAAATAATAACCTCATGCTGCATAGATAAGGCAGATAGTTCTGTTTCTCTGGTCAACGGGCAAAAAGCAAGCACCTTAGGTCTTCAGCTCCAATCTTTTGTTCATTTCTTATTGCTGGAATTTCATATTTCTTCTTGTTGGATGACTAAACTGTGTGTTGGTAGAAATGAAGCCGGCATTTACTCAGCCTGCCCTGCTCAGCCTCGGGAGCGGACGAATTCCCAACTGGTGGATCTGCTGCTTTTGTCTCTTTGCCATCTTGTGGTTTAGGGTTTTCTGGGCGTCTGCGTCGGTAAATGAAGTTGCAGAGGTACCGACGTTGAAGTGGCTGCTGACCTTGGGTGTCACCTCCTTGATTTTCTTTATCTTCTTCATTGCCGTCCTCTCTAGGCTGTCTTTGGCGAGGAGAGCCCCTGCGGAACCGTAGTCTATATCCCCGATACATATTCCGCCTCACTGGTCTACCTTGTTCTCCTGCACCCTGGTTGTCAGCACCCTCCATCACTTCTCCCTGCACAGGAGGGTTGGAATACTGTGGTCGAGGCCCATGGGGTCTCCGCGTGGAGTCAGGTGGGAACCTTTGCCTGCAGTAGGGCCGGCGTTGTTGGGCCTGGCCTTCGGGAGCACTCTCCGATCCCTCGTTCTTTTCCCCACTCTCCCTGTTCTGGTAATTTTGCTGGTAATTGCGTGGAGGATCCCCACGACTGGATAGCGTCTATATAATGGTTATAGTCTGCTGCATATTTACTGTCTTGAACTGGAACATCACCAGGACCTGTAACATGTGCTGCCTCCGCACGCTTTTCTCCTTCAACAACATCAAACTCCACAGTCTCCCCATCTCCTACACTGCGAAGGTACTTCCTGGGGTTATTCTTTATGGCAGTCTGGGGTACAAATACATCTTCCTTGGTGTCATTCCTGTTAATGAAACCATATCTGTTCCTTACATTGAACCATTTTACTGTGCCCAAAACCTTCATTGCGATGACTTTCTTGTCCCCGCCGGCAGGCGCCGCCGATGTGAGTCCGCCCGGGACACCGTTCCCTGTGCCGCTGCCCGTAGTGCCGGGCTTGGTGTCGGTGGAGCTGAGGGCGGGGACGGCGGGCGGCTGCTGGGTCTCCGCCTCGCTGCTTATGGTTGCAGTGATGGTGACTGGGGCTGGGCTGCGGCAGCTGCGGCTCTTCCTGGGGTGTAATGGTAACTAGGCCGGCGGAGGCGGTGGGGCTACTCAGGGCTCTCTGGTCTGCTCTCAGCTCCTGCTACCGATCGAACTCGACATGAGGTTTTACCATGTTGGCCAGGCTGGTCTCGAACTCCTGACTCCAAGTGATCTGCCCACCTCAGCCTCCCAAAGTGCTGGGATTATAGGCATGAGCCACCGTGCCCAGCCATCATGATTTCTTTCTTCATTCTCCTGCTGATGGACATTTCGGTTGCTTCAAGTTTTTCGCGGTTACAAAACAATGCTCCAATGAGCGTCCTTGCATGTCTCTTCAAGCACATGCTCAGGAGTCCTGGGCTGTGTGTAACTTCAGTGTTCACATATGATTCCACATGGGCTCACGTTTAATCCTCATAAAGCCCCAGTACATTGCATTGACTAGGTGTAATTGTCCTGTGATAGACATGAGGCGGTTCATAGACGTTACAATTCACCCAAGGCAAGTCAACTGGGTTAATGAGGTGCTAACATGTATTCCTTTAGTCCAACATCAGCGGATATGGTTCGAGTGATGGCCCTGGAACTTTCCAGTTGTGCAATTTGAGGCAAGTTACTTATACTTGCCGAGCCTCAGTTTCCTATAGCACTAGGAATTACATGATTTATTTTGTACTATTGTTGTAAAGATTAAATCAATGTGTATAAAAAGCATCCAGCCCAGATTCTAGCAGGTGTAGAATCCATATTATTTAAAACTAAGAATGATAGATGCTCAGAAATATTTTTAATAAAAGTAATGGATGATATGGGCATTTAATTCCCCAAATGTGACATTGTTTTTCCAGTTTTCCCCCCACTATTCTGAAACAAGCATAATTGTATATAACTAGTTCCTCAGGATTGTACAGTCTGCCAGCTTCTGTGACTGATGAATGAGAACTAGGAACAACGGCCACTAGGGCAGAAGCCATCTGACTGTTTCTTTTATAAGAACGTGCATTTTGATAACTAATATTCACATGCCGAAGAGGGACTTTGCATGCCACCAGAACACAAACACATCTACATAGTAAAAACAAGTCTAGTTGTTTCCCTTACCATTTGTGAGCATCTCTTTGGAATTTGGTTTTCCTCATGTGCATAGCAGATCTTTGTTCAAGAATCTCTGTTCAAGTATATGCAAGTATACTTGAATGTATAAAATGCCCCATGGGGCCCTTAAATAAGTATAGAGCAGTACAGATAATTCAAACCAATTTTATTCAATGACACTTGCTCTCAAGTTTCTTGTTCTGATTTTGTTTAAATATGTTAAGATCCTTTCAAGCAAGGCTTGGGTTTCCCACTTTCCTGAAATGTGCCTGGGAGAGGGTGGATATGTAATAACAGTAGAGGTCAGATTTCAGAATTAGACAGCTTGGGTTTGCCATATGCAAGCTGTGAGGCTGTGGGCAAATTACGTCACCTCTCTGAGCTTACTACCTCACCTGACAAATGAGTGCAGAAATAACTGCTTCGTGAGACTGTGGCAAAGATTTGATGAGGTCCTGTACACAAAACACGAACTCTACAAATATTAGCCTCCCTCCTCTTCTTCCTCTGCTGCTAAACTTAAGGGTACTGCCCTCTATGCCAAAAATCAAGATGGAAACTTCTTTTCTTCTCCCTTCAAAAGCTTTGGATGCAGCAGCTTGTCATTTCTTCTTTACCAGCAATACTTGGAAAGAGGATGCTGTATCATTGGCAGTATTCTTTCTTTTCCAACTGTGCCAATTTCTCTGCAAACCATCAGCCCTTTATTTTGTGGCTGAGTTTCATAATTTACCAATTGATGTGGGTATTTACCATCCTTGGAAACAGCCCAGGGATGCTTTTCTCTGGGGGTTGATAAAAACTGCTGAATTTGAACTCTTTTTGCCAAAACCCCTTCTATAGGACTTGGAGTGGGTTTGTGGGTTGGCAGATGCTACGCTAGCAGGAGACATCTGGCCATAAAATGAGGGCTCCACTGAATATGCCAGCGTGTTGTGCCCATGCACTACAAGAGGAGACACCCAGCAGAGACTGACAGGTAAGGTACAACACAGCCCCTCCCCGTTCTGTCAGGTGACGCTGCAGCAGACGCAATGGAGTCCTTGGTAATCAATCAAGGTGTCAATCCAGATGGCCTGTGATGGAGGGATGGGGGCTACAGGAGGGCAGGTTGGTAATGAAGCTCCCACAGCTCTCTCCCATGCATGGTTAATACATGAGGTGACATTCAATCACCTCCCAGCGCTGCAGGTGGGAGCAGGAGAGCAGCTAACTATGCACCTAACTACATCCCTACCCACACTGCTGGAGTCAGGCTGTAGATGGACAGTGGCCTTGGACTGTTTCCCAGCACGTTATTTCTGATGGGGCCAGAGAAGATTTCCCAGGGACTGGATTAAATTAGCTGGCATTCTTCCCTCATGCAGAAGGACATGGCAGCAGGGCTGCTGGGCTTCTGTCTCGTGTTGAGTGATGGCACAGGAGGTATCACTTTCAATCCTATACTACGCTGGAAAAGGCTGGTGTACAGAAGGGATATCAGGCGTGAGGAACTGGGCCAGGATAAAAACAAGATTGGCAGGAACACTCTTACTAGGCCACGGTTGGGGACAAGAACTCAGGGAAGGCAGAGAGGCATTTCGCAAGTAATATGCTAACAAGAGTGGGCTGCAATGACTGCCTTTGGACAGGGTACCTACCTTGATCCTGCCTGGAGGCTGTCCACCATCCAAGCAGCTATCTATCCATTGCTCCTGGCCTGCAAGGGACCCAGCTGACTCCTCTCCTCCAGCCCTGGAGGCCTCTACATCCACCTGGGGGTGAGGGCAGGTACAGTATGGTGCCGTCAGGGGAGGTGGGAATTGGAAAGTATGCCCCATCTTCTTGGGCTTCTTTTCTTTCTGATTTGTTTTCTGAGGTCAGAGCTAGGAGTAGTTAACAGAGAGAATGCTATTCCAGGGTCAGGGGACAGTGCAAAATTCCAGTGATGAGGAAAAACATCTATACAGGGAGCTGCATGCAATTTAGCAAGGTCTGGGCATGTGATTAGCCATGTCAAAGCTCACATGTCCCAAACAATTCTTCATTACAGGACTTCCCCCAGGTCTTCCCCACCCCTCAGCCCTTACCTGGGGAAGAGTAAATGGAACTCCATCTTCCTAGCCTAGTAACCCACGCCAAACCCTTTAAAGTCATCTTGACTCCTCACAAACCCCATATTGAATCTCTCAGCAAGTCTTGTTGCTCCTGCTTCACAAATTCCACCATCCAGCTCTAAACCAGCAGCTGTTGTCTTCTTGCTGGTCTCCCAGCTTTCAGCAGGTTCCCTCCAATCCACCCTCCAACCTGCGTCCTAAGTAATCTTCCAGAATATGTCACTTCCTTTTTAAGATCCCTCCAGTGGTTCTCTGCAGTTTTTTAATTTTCTTTTTGAGACAGGGTCTCACTCTGTCCCCCAGGCTGCAGTGCAGTGGTGCAAACACGGCTCACTGCAGCCTTGATCTCCCAGGCTCAAGCTATCCGCCCACCTGTCCCCCAAGTAGCTGGGACTACAGGTGGCCATCACACTCGGCTAATTTTTTGTAGAGACAAGGTTTTGCCATGTTGCCCAGGCTGGTCTTGAATTCCTGGGCTCAAGTGATTCACCTGCATCGGCCTCCCGAAGTGCTGGGATTACAGGTGTGAGCCACTGTGCCCGGCCGTCTGTCCTCTATAGGATAAAATGAAATCCTCTTTATATGGCTCATAATGCCTTATTGTGATATGACCCCTTCTTACTTTCCAGGCTCCTCCTTCAACATTGGCCCTACCTTTGCCCCAGTAAACACATACAGCCCAGACCATTCATTTTTTCATTTTATTAATAAGCCATTCATCAAATATTTGAGTGATTACTAAGTGCCAGACCCTGTTGCAGAATACTACTTTTGCTGTAGAAATACAGCAATGCAATAAACAAAATGAATTATCTGCCCTCAAAAAGCTTAGATTCTCTATAGGTTGGGGGAAGTAGGACAGAAGTATGTAAACACATGCGCGGTACATCAGATGATAAGGGCTAGAGGAGATAAAGCAGCACAGGAGAATAATTGGTAGAGGTTTCTGGTATTCACCCATATTCAGCTGTTCCCTCCCTCCATACTGCGACATAGGAGGGTCACCCTTCCCTACACCCCTCACCCCTTGCAGTTAGATGGAGACATGTGGTTAGTTCTTCCAGTGGTTTGTGTCCTGCATTGGTACAAGATATTCCAGCATTCACTTTCCCTGCAGCAACCAAGGAGACCGTGTGTTGCAGTGCCAGTAGCTACAAGATGGCAGAGCCTCCTTCAGCCCGGATGGCAGAGTTGCTGCTTGGAGGATAGTGGTGCTGGTAAGTTGGTCAGCCTGTAGCAGAACTTGGGAGAGGGACGATAACAACCTGACGGGAGGCAGTGTGTACTAGGCTGCCTAGAGAAATACCTGAGACTAGGTAATTTATAAGAAAAGAGGTTTAATTGGCTCATGGTTCTGCAGGCTGTACAGGAAGCACAGCAGCATATGTTTCTGGGGGGGGCCTCACGAAGCTTCTAAGCATGGCAGAAGGCAAAGGAGGAGCAGGCCCATCACATGGCGAGAATGGAAGCAAGAAAGAGAGCATGGTGGGGAGGGGAGGTGCCATACACTTTTAAATGACCAGATCTTGTGAGGATTCACTATCACGAGGACAGTACCAAGAGGATGGTGCTAAACCATCCCCACGATACGATCACCTCCCATCAGGCCCCACCTCCAATACTGGAAATCACATTTCAACATGAGATGTAGGTGGGGACAAATATTCAGACTATATTACAGTGGCAGTGAGGATGGAGGGGGAGGGGCCAGGATCGAAAACTGTTTAGGAAGTAGGACTTAATAGCAGAATAACCCAGGGGTTAAGGATGAGACAGAAGGCTGGGATGAGTCCCTGGATGGGTGCCTGGGGTGACCTGGAGAACACAGAAGATGAGGCTGCAGGGCTGGGGGAGAGATGACGAATTCGGCATGGGGCATGTGGAATTTGAAGAGTCTGTTGGAACCATCTCATAGTTATTTGGATCTATGAGTCAGGCACCCAGAAAAGTGGTCTGTGTTGTTTATATAAACTGGGGAGTCCATGAGAGGCCGATGATATTTGAAGCCATGGTAGTCGCTGAGATGACCCAGGAAGAGGGGCGGAAGAAGAAGGAAGAGAGCAGAGAGCCTCCCAGCATTAAAAGGGGCAGGTAAAGATGCCCTCAAGGAAGACTGAGAAGGAGTAGCCAGGGTGTTATGAGAAGAGCAGGAAAGAATATGGTGTAAGATAGGCTTCTCAGAGTTCAACATATACAAATTGTCTGGGGGTTTGTGAAAATGCAGATTCTGGCTCAATTGGTCTGGGATAGAGCACAAGATTCTGCACTTCCATAAGGCTCCCAGGTGATGTTGATGCTACTGGTCTGCAGATCACACTTTGAGTAGCAAAGATGTAGGAGAAATCATGGGAGAGACTTTTCAGGAGGATAAAGTAGTTGGCTATGAGCTTTTTCTCTGCAATGCTTGCCTGTCTAAGGTAGGAGCAGAGAATGAGGAGTACTGAGGCATTTGGGATTGAGAAATGCCAAGGCAGAAAGACCCTGCTCTTAGTGACCAGGATTACTTGGGCCAGGTGATGCCATGAGATTGAGCTGCATTCTTGGATTTTGAAGCACATGCTTGCTTCTCTTGGCCTTTGGTAGAAGGTGCATGTCTCCTGGGACCCTCAGGCAGAGCAGGTGTGTCCCCTCCACCAAGTAAGTAGGGCCAGGGCTGTCTGAGCCTGCCTCTGATAAATAAACTTGGATGGGCTCTCTAGACTCTCCTTATCCTGTTGATGAGTCTGCACTAATGTTTTAAGCTGCCTTCTGCGTGACGTGGTCCTGCAGACACCTGACTCATGGGCTTCCTTGGCTGTTGCACACGTCAGCTAGAAGTACCTTTGGAAGGCAACAGTGTGAATTCCTCTTCCACGACAACCCCGCTTCTGAGAAAGACCCAGGATGCCAGACTGGAGAGGGAGTTCTCCACTCTGACCTTCTCTGGCTCCCTCCAAGGGCACATACCTCAATGAGACACTCGAAGTGCTCCACAATTTGACCCTTATTCTTAACTCCTACATCTTCTTTAGGCCCCTTTTCCATTCTCCTGGCTGTCTTCTCAACCCCAACAATCTACATCCCCTTCCTAGGAGACACCTTGAAATCTTGTGCCTTCTTTCTCCACTCTCATGTCTGCCAACATTTCAGGGTCCAGCTCAAATTCTACCTCCTCAAGAAGCCTTCCCAGATTTCCCTGTCAGAGTGAATCTTTCCTAGCAACAGGACCCACCGTTTGCGTTTCTGTTTTAGCATTTCCCACAATCTGCTTTTGTTCATCGGCCGGTTATACACATTTCTTTGCCAACCAGTTTATGAGCTTCTGGGAGTTGAAGACCCTGCCATATTCATCTCTGTGTCTGGGGATGCTGCATATGGTTGTTTAGGTTGGACACTGCACAAGAGCACCCAGCTGAGGGGGAGTTGGTGGGAGCTGATGTAACCTGATCACTGCTCCCTGGCAAGGGTCTGGGTTGGCCCAGAGAAAGAGGTGACTTTTTCTATTTCGCACAAGGGTGCTGTACAGGGTAGAAGGAGCCTAGTCTGTATCCCTCTCAGCCCCTGATTGTTTTGCTTTGTAGGTGACAGGGGCTTCACGAATGTTGTTGGAGTTGATGCTTTCCTGAGCTGAACAGAGAATAGAAACACTTTTATTCCATTGACAATCAGAAGCCCTCTCACTCCCTCTCCTACTTGTGTCTCTATGGGCCCTCAAGCGATCTACTTTGTTATTCTGGAGAGGCTGTACTTCTCTGAAAGGTTTTTTAAAAAGCTGTCAAGATCCTGACACCTATCTGGAAAGATCTCAGCGCCTCCCTCCCAGACAGCCTCTCTCTGTCCTCAGGCGGGGTCTCATAGCTGGGCCCCATCTCTGGGTGGCTGATGGAAGACTCTTTATTACCAGAATCGTGTGAGGACTGTGTCTAGCTGAGCAGATAATTGTGCATATTTCGCCACCCAAAGTGAAACTGTCCATTTTCCTATTTCCACACAGTCTGGCCCTGGGTGTTGTCACAGCTCCCTACCCTTTGCCCAGCTCACATGGGGGAATCTTGTTCATAAGAAATTTCCTTTGGGAGTGTCCTGAGGCCACTTGGACCCCATGTCCAAAAGTCATTACAGGGAGAGAGAGAGAGAGAGAGAGACATGGCTGCTTAGGTGGCTGGTGCTTGAGGATAGGAGAGTGATATGGTTTGGCTCTGGGTCCCCACCCAAATCTCACCTTGAATTACAATAATCCCCAGGTTTTGTGGGAGGGACATGGTGGGAGGTGATTTGAATCATGGGGTAGGTTTTTTTTCTGTGCTGTTCTCATGATAGCGAATAAGTCTCACGAGATCTGATGGTTTTATAAAGGGGAGTTCCCCCACACGTGCCCTCTTGCCTGCTGCCATATAAGACGTGACTTTTCTCCTCCTTTGCCTTCCACCATGATTGTGAGGACTCTCCAGCCATGTGGAACTGTGAGTCCATTAAACCTCTTTATAAGTTACCCAATCTTGGGTATGTCATTATTAGCAGAGTGAGAACAGACTTAATACAGAGAGAATGAAGGAAGGTGGGGGAGACAATGGAGGCAAGCTGGCCTTTCTGCATGAGGCCTGACTGCCTCTGAGGCTGTGAGACACCTGAGAGAGCTATTCCCAAAAGCCCATTTATCAGAGGTCCCCAGGTGGGGCTTGGCCTTCCAGCCTCCTGCCCTTCAGACTTTATCTTTGCTGCCTCCTCCGACACTTCCCGGGCTCCTCATCTCTGCATGTCCTGGCTGGTCACCTTGAAACTCTCTGCTCTCCTGGTTCCCACAACACTGCCCACTCCAAGGTCCTCTGCATCCATTCCTGCCCAGGTCTCCACGTCTCCTGTCCCACTGCCCACCCACTGAATGTTGGTGGTCCTCTGCTCTCACACTGCAGGCTTCCCTGGCTGGCCAACGGTGTGGTGTGTGGCCTCAGAGCTCTTCTATGCCTTGAGCAATATGTGAGTGCACACATGTAAAATTATTTTTAAAATAAAAACAGTATCCTATATGCAATGGCTGTGGTTTGGTGTTTTTTTTTTTTTTTTTTTTTTTGTCTTGCTCTATTGCCCAGGCTGGAGTGCAATAGCATGATCTTGGCTCACTGCAACCTCTGCCTCCCAGGTTCAAGCGATTCTCCTGCCTCAGCCTCCCGAGTAGCTGGGACTACAGGCACATGCCACCACGCCTGGCTGATTTTTTGTATTTTAGTAGAGACGGGGTTTCACCATTGTTGCCCAGGCTGGTCTCGAACTCCTGAGCTCAGGCAATCTGCCTGCCTCAGCCTCCCAATGTGCTAGGATTACAGATGTGAGCCACCGCGCCCGGCCGGTGTTCTTGATTTCAAAGGGTAGTGTCACTGTCCCCTAGTACCCAAGGCAGAAGCCTAGAATTACCCTTGGTTCTTTCTAACCCTCATACTTTCCAATTTAACCTTCTAAATAGTTCTGGAATTGTCCTGCTTCTCTGCTTCAATTACCTTTACCTACTTATCGCCTCTCACCTGGATTACTATAATCATTTTCTAATTGGTCTTCCTATCTCCTGGTTGGTTTCTTTTCAATTAATCCTCTATACTGTTAAAAATATGCACTCTTACTGAGATAGAGTTCATATAAGATTCACTGTATTAAACATTTTAAAATTTACAATTCAGTAATGTTTAGTGTATTTACAATGTACAATTATCACTATCTAACCCCAGAACATTATACCAGTGTTTTTTGAACTGTTAGCCTTGATCTATTGGTAGTTTGTGAAATCAATTTAGTAGTTTGCAACCACAACCACTATGAGTCTGTCTTTCTTTCTCTTTCTCTCTCTTTGTCTTTCTTTTTTTTTTTGAGACTGAGTCTCTCTCTCTGTTGCCCAGGCTAGAGTGCAGTGGTGTGATCTTGGCTCACTGCAACCTCCACCTCCCGGGTTCAAGCGATTCTCGTGCCTCAGCCTCCTGAGTAGCTGGGATTACAGGCATGTGCCACCATGCCCAGCTAATTTTCATATTTTTATTAGAGACGGGGTTTCGCCATGTTGGCCAGGCTGGTCTTGAACTCCTGGCCTCGAGTTATCTGCCTGCCTCAGCCTCCTGAAGTGCTGAGATTACAGGCGTGAGCCACTGCACCTGGCCCACTATATGTTTTAAAAAAATGAAGTAGCCATAGCGTAGCATAGCTGGACTAGCATAGACTAGGATACAATAGAATAGTATATCATAGACTAGGATAGAATAGCATAGCATAGACTAGGATAGAATACAATAGCATAGACTAGACTGGGATAGAATAGAATAGCATAGACTGGACTGGGATGGAATACAATAGCATAGACTAGGATAGAATAGAATAGCATAGACTAGACTGGGATGGAATACAATAGCATAGACTAGACTGGGATAGAATACAATGGCATAGACTAGACTGGGATAGAATACAATGGCATAGACTAGAGTGGGATAGAATACAATAGCATAGACTGGACTGGGATAGAATAGAATAGAAGAGTAGAATAGAGTACTGAACATTGCAAAAGGTGAAAAGTGAAACTACTGTTTCATGAAACTTAGACTTTTATGTGTGTCCATGGTCATAATTTAAATGAATGTATTACTGTGGGTCATGATGAAAAAAGTGGAGAATAGCCAACGTGAGTCTACGCTATTCAGCTAGAGTGATTTTAATTTGTAAATCTGAGTATGTCCCCCACCTAATGCCTATCAGTGGTTCCCTAGCTTGGTCACTCATTACTTAGGAAATATCTAGTGAGAGCCTATTGCATGCTAGTCACTGTTCTAGGTGCTGGGAATAGAGCGGTAAACAAGGCAGACAAGAATACCAGCCCTGGTTAAGTTTCTATTCTAGTTGGGTGAATATAAATATAGAAATAAACAAGAAAAGCATACATAAGAAAATTATACAGTATGTTGAGGTGGTACGTGCTGTGAAAGAAAACACCTGAAGAGGGTCAGGAACTTTAGGAGTGTGGAATGAGGACGGGAGGGTGCCGCATGGTGGTCTGGGCAGCCTCATGGAGAAGTAATACTTCAAGAAGACTTGAAGGGGGTGAGAGAGTGAGCCGTGAAGATATCTGGAAAAGGGACATTCAGGGCAGAGGGAACTGCAGTGCCAAGGGCCTGGGCAGGAGCTGCTTGGATGGTTTGAGGGAGAGGGAGAACATGGTGAGAGGCTACAGGGGGGTGGACATGGGAAGGAGGTAAAGTCAGACAGGCACCTGGAAGCCAGGCTATTTTGGGTCTGTGGGGGGCATTGTAAGGACACTGCAGGGGAAACAGGAGTAAAACCTGCAGAGCTTTGAGTAGAGGAGTGATATGCTCTGGGCTACATTTGAAAATGTAGGGTTCAATCCTCTTGAACAGGTCCGAGGCCCTTTATATTTTGTTCTTGCTTAAAGATCCAGACTCATGTCTTGCCATTTCCATCAGCAACACCAAAATGTTCACATTTTCTCCGTTATGTTTCCCACTTCTGGGACTCTGCCTGGAAGGCCACGCCTCCCGTCCCTCTCTTTGGCCTGGCTCACCTCTACTCATCTTTTAGCAACCAACTGAGATACCACCTCCTATTACAACCTCTCCCGCTAGGCTGGAAGACATGCCTCCCACTCAGCCTGCTAGCACCTTCTCTGTCTCCATCAGTAATGTACTTCATTGTACTCTAATTCATGTGTCTGTGTTCTTCCAAATTTTTGATTCCTGGGAGGTTCAGGATCTTGCTTTTTGTATCTTTTTACCCCCATTCCCTATGACAGTGGTGCACATGGGACATGCATGCAATACACAAATGGTTGTTGAATGAACAGTGGCTGATGAGGATTCCACGAGGTCTGAATCAAGTTTCCAAGGCCACGCAGCCTAGCGCTCCCCACACCCTTCCCGGTGCTCTTTCTGCCATACCACGAGACTCCCGGGGTGCCCTGAGGCTTTCCTTGGGGGGAGGGGTGTGACTCCCCATTGTCCCTGGAGGAATTTAATAGATGAGACAAATGGAGTGACGGGAGGGGTGGAGGTAGGGAAGATGCTCATAGAGGTGGCAGCTTGCTTAAGGTTACACTGTGCTCATTGAACTTGGGAGTCCACTTGCAGTGTCTGGCTCTGCACCGACGTAAAGGTACACGGATACTTCACTGGGCCTAGCTGTATCTCTTCTCCATGGAAGATCCCCTTTCACCCAAAGCGCTTCATCAATATTACAACCAGAGAAGGGGGGCCAGTCTGGGCTTTCCTGTGGTCTATGGTGTAGACTGGGGCTTTGACATAATTTGGGAGCAAACCTGGGGACCCCTTCAGGCATGGGTAGGCATCCTGCCCTGGGCTGGCTTGCCAAAGCTTGGAGGTTAGGAAGGAGGATGGGCAGACTCTCCCTGTATGTTTCCCTATCCTGTAGTGAGAAAGACTCACAGATATACACAAGGACAGGCCACTGTTGAAAATGAAATACACCATTTCCCTGCCTAATAGAACTGGCAGCTTTCCTTTCTTTCTCCTCTGTCTTCCTGTAGGTGAACAAGCATCAAACTTTCTGTATACACTGTAAAGTGCTTCTTCCAATAATCTTTGCAGCCTAGGCTTATAGTTTGTCCTTCCCAGGTCTGTTTCCTTATAAATATTCCAAGGTGAGGCTGCCAGCGGGTGATTTATTTACAAGAGGTATCACTTCTTGCAGCTGTGCATGGTGTCCAAGCAAATGGCTTACTGCAGCTCTCACCAAACTCAGCCTTGTTATCTATTTTAGATGAGACCAGGGTGATTCACTCTCTAGTTTCAACTCTCGCTGAGCTAAAATGATTTCTGCTTTAAAAATGTCCAGAATGTGGAAAAAAAAAATGAAAAACTACAGAAGCAACAAGATTTGTTATTCAGATAGAGAGGGAGACAGAGACAGAGACTACTCATCTTATCTGAATGCTGTCACAGGGAAAGCACACCCTGACAGGCCACAGCCCTGGAGCCTCCTCAAAGTTTCCCACCCAAAGAGGAAGCCCTACAAAAGAAATGGAAGAGAACCCCCTGTACCCTGCCAGGTCTGTCTTACTGAAAGGATGTATCATTCAATACCTTTCCAGGCTTCCCCATTCCCTCCCAATAGTTCCTAAACCTCTTGGGGGCCAAGGACTCCTTTGAGATTTCCCAGAAAAATATGCGTGTCCACATATGCCTAAGATTTCAGGAGGTGCAGGAGAGTGAAGGGAAGCAGGTGCTGTGGGGTCCAGAGGGGAAGCATCTTAGGGGGCTGCAGGGTTGGAGGACAGGCTGTGTGGACAGGGCCAGGGCTAGGACCCTGGGTTGGATGTGGCTACAGGCAGGAAATGAGAGAGCATTTTAGGCAGGAGAGAGGCTAAAGGTAGAGGAGCTGAGATGCAGCTGGCTTGCCTGCAGAACCACAGTGAAGAGAACAGAGCTAATGCTTATTGACCACCTACTATGTCCTAGCCACTATGATATGTGCCAAAGGGCTGTAAACAGGCGTGCTCCCTCACCCGAAGGAACCCAGAGTCTCGTGGGCCAGGCAGCCAAGGACTGGGGCAGCATTAACCATGATACGGTCAGAATGAGCAGCAGTCCCTCTCAGCAGGGAGTAAAGCCCTGAGGCTGCAGATGGGAGCTGGTGATCCCTGACAGTCTTCATCACTAGGGCAGGCCTCGATGGCAGGTGTGGGACAGGCCAGGCCTTTCAATGTGTCCTTGGCTGCCCCTCTCCAGTTAGGGGCTGGACACTGGGCTCAAATGGGCGATGTTCCAGGGCTTTCAGTGGTCTGGAGATCCCAGCTGGTTCCAGCTCCTCAGAGCAGACATAAAGCGGGTCATTTCTTGCTTTCTGGTGTGGTGACTCAGCTGACAAAAATAACTCACGCTAGCAACAGCTCTTTCTGCATCTTGTGGGCTGGGAATGGGTACTAGGAAGGACAAAAACTGCTAAGCAGTGAAACATGAGGACACCTCCATCTAATTCAGCCACAGAGACACACAGAGAGACAGACACGACAGCAAGAGACAGAGAGACAGAGAAGCAGAGACAGAGACATAGAGAGACAGAGTCAGACACCCACACAGATGTGTTCTGAGAAACTGAGTGGGGATGCTTCTGACACTGAAGCCAAGGCACTCCTCATTTCTGGACTCAGCAGTTGAGGAAGTCACAGGGCTCAAGTACCAGGGAAAACAGTTTACAGGTCCCAGGACTTAACAATGCTTTCCCAGGTATACAGAGCACACCCTCCAAGGTTGTGCAACCTCCTGCAAATGGACTTCTCCCAAAGCCAGTTCATGTGGCAGCTCCCAGCTCTTGCAGACTCCTGCAGCCCCCTTTACTCAGCTTGAGTGTGGTCCTTTGCATTCTGCTCCCAGGAGCCATTTGTTTTGGTCCCTGGGCACAGGGTCTGAATGTGCACCTAGGATAACTTACCACATGCCTCTCTCCAAAGACTGTCTTGTTCTGTGAGTTGGAATTTGCTGATGAGGAGGGATGCCATCTGTCTTTCCCACTTATCCGCACCCAGTCCACCCACCAAAGCTCATTGCATCCCCCTTTTTTCATTTAGAGTTAGACAAGGAAGTTCATATTTTCAAATGGGTCTGGTGCCATGCTGGGTGTAGGCAACATCATTTCCCTCCACCTAGACAATAATCCGAGATAGGTATTATTTAACATGTGAGAAAACTGAACTTAAAGAGAACAAATGAGGCTGGGCATGGTGGCTCATGCCTGTAATCCCAGCACTTTGGGAGGCTGAGGAGGGCGCAGCAGATCGCTTGAGCTCAGGAGTTTGAGACCAGCCTGGCCAACGTGGCAAAAAATACAAAAAATTATCTGGGCATGGTGGTGCACGCCTGTAGTCCCAGCTAATTGGGAGGCTGAGGTGGGAGGATTGCTTGAGGCTGGGAGGTGAAGGTTGCAGTGAGCTGAGATTGCACCATTGCACTCCAGCCTGGGCGACATAGTGAGACCCTGTCTCAAACACAACAACAACAAAGGATAAATGATTTGCCCAAGACCACACCACTGGTTAGAGTGGAGCTGGAATTTGGGCCCAATGCAGTATTGTACTACATCCCATGGGATCCCTCCTGTGATATTGTACTACATCCCATGCCTGCGGCTGCCATTGTACCCCAACCCCGCCTGTGTGCCTCTCTCTGACTTTGATGTGCTGCTCGGAGCGTGGACAACTCATCTGAAAATGAAAATTATATCATTGGAAGGTCTTTTGTCCTACCTAATTGGGACTAGTAGTTGGTTAACCAAAAAATTTGATCAAGGTGAGAAATCATAAAACAGGACACATATAACCTTATTTTGATGTGGATCAAAGGCCTTTTCTCAAAGAACCTGGTGATGAAAATTCTACTTTTCTGTCTTGCATAAGCTACACTAATAATTTCCAGTGTCTGTTTTCATGAAGAAGAGAGAACCCAAGGTACTCTTGAAGCAATTTGAGTGCAGAATCCTTCTAGATTTATACAAACTTCCTCGGGTTTTTTTTTTTACAGTTATCTCGTCCACACCTCATTCAACAAGTTTCTTAGTGATTCACTTTTGTCAAGTCTTTCCTAAAGCAATGTGTTTGACATAAAAAGCAACAATTTCTTTTGTTCCACACTCTTCTTTTTTGGTTTATGTTCCTTTTGGTTAAATTACATAATCATGGTGTCAAGTGTAAGTGGCATGGCATAAATAGATTTGGGAACATGAATAATTGATTCTTGGTAAATGTTCTACTCATTTGGAGAGCAGAAGTGTGGAGGCGTGTTACAGATAAGCTGCTAGCTGGGAGCATCAACTGCTGCATTTGGGGCAGAGAATGGAAGCTGGTTAACCTGGCCAGTTATGGGGAATGTGGTTAAGAGGCTTTGCGCAGGACCTGATGGAAGGGTTGGGGTGAGAGCCAATGGAGATGGCAGGTGAAAGGATTGAGTAAAGTGGTGTCTTGTATATAAGCCATCTTCATGATTTTGAAGCCTTCCCTGATGCTGCAGCACACATGGTCCCTCCTCCCATGAACCTTCTTCCCTAGGGAACATTAGAGAGCCCCCAACCAGCAACCAGGGGACCCAGATCTAATCCCAGCTCTGCCACTTCCTACCTCTGTGAGTTTGGGCAAAAGGCTTAATCTCATCAGTCGGGTTTTCTTCTCTGTACACTGAAGGAATTGGGTAAAATTGTCTTGAAAGGCTCTTCTGGCCCTGTTCTGAGTATCCCAGGGCCAGGTTTCTTACTAACTCCGCTCTTCTCTTTGGGGTTCTCAGTCACCCCCAGGGCTCTAGAACACTCCCCATCTGATAAGGTTTGGCTGTGTCCTCACCCAAATCTCATTTTGAATTCTAGCTCCCATAATTCCCATGTGTCATGGGAGGGACCCAGTTCGAGGTAATTGAATCATGGGGGCAGGTTTTTCCTGTGCTTTTCCTGTGATAGTGAATAAGTCTCTCGAGATCTGATGGTTTTATAAATGGGAGTTCCCCTGAACACGCTCTCTTTGCCTGCCACCATGTATGTTGTGACTTTGCTCCTCATTCGCCTTCTGCCATAATTTGAGGCCTCCCCAGCCATGTGGAACTTTGAGTCAACTAAACCTCTTTGCTTTATAAATTACCCAGTCTCAGGCATGTCCTTATTAGCAGTGTAAGAACAGACTAATACACCATCCCAAACTGTATCAACAGCCTCACCTGTGTGCTGTGCTGTGCTGAGCGGCAGGAAAGCACCATGTTCCTGATGCCCTTTAAGTGGGATGGCCTGACCTCTCACGGATGACCAGGTGAGAATTTTTAGACCCATCAAATACCAAACCATATTATCAAACAAAGATTATTAAAACTATGTGGCTTTGGAGCAAAATGGACCTCTTATAAGAATATGGTATATGATAAAGGAAGCATCACAAAACAGTGGAAAAGGAGATAATATTTGGTATGGGAAAAGTTGGATAATAGTTTGGGGAAAAAAAACTTAGGCCCACATCTTAAACTATACATTAAAATAAATGATGGGTTATTTTTAGATGTAAGATTGCTACAGAAAAAACACAAGAGAAAATATAACTGAATGTTATTATCAAAGCCTTGGAGAGCAATGCCTTTGAAAGTCTGGAGGCAATAGAAAATTCACAAAGGAAAAGAGAAATCAATTTCATTTTGTAAAAATATATAAAATCAATTTGTAAAATAGGCAAATGAGAAAAACAGATAAAACATGAGGGGTTTATATGTTTATTAAAAAAACTCATGTACATCAGTAAGAAAATCATTAATAATTTGTAATAAACAAATGGGCAGAACACATAGGTAAGTTACAAATGAGGAAATTCAACTGGTATAGAAAAAAACCTCAACCTTTCTAGTAGTTAAATGAATGGAAATGAAAATAAGAATTAAGAATCCACTAAATTAAGCAGAACATTAAAAAACTTGGCAGATCTAGTGCTGCTAAGGATAGGGCAAAATTGCTAGATGAGAATATAAATCCCAGCCCTTTGGAAACCAATTTTACTACTCAAAATTTTAAAATTGCCTTGCTCCCTTTGACTCAACGTCTAGAAAAGCATCCTAAGAAGATAATAAATATGGATAGTTATTTCTAATGAAGATATTCATTGCATAATTTTATGGGAACATGTTACAAATGAGGGAAGAGTTAAGTATTGTGAAGTATACTGACCCAATTAACTATTTTGCAGACATTAAAAGAAACAAGAGGCCGGGCATGGTGGCTCACGCCTGTAATCCCAGCACATTGGGAGGCCGAGGTGGGTGGATCACCTGAGGTTGGGAGTTCGAAACCAGCCTGACCAATGTGGAGAAACCCTGACTCTACTAAAAATACAAAATCAGCCGGGTGTGGTGGTGTATGCATGTAATCCCAGCTACTTGGGAGGCTGAGGCAGGAGAATCGCTTGCACCCGGGAGGCGGAGGTTACGGTGAGCCGAGATCATGCCATTGCATTCTAGCCTGGGCAACAAGAGCGAAACTCCATCTCAAAAAAAAAAAAAAAAAGAAAAAAAACAAGACTACAGCAAGGTAGAAAGTTAAGTTTACAAAAAAAAAGTTTACGTAGCAAGTCAGTTAATCTCTCTGAGTTTCAGGTTTCTCATTAATAAGATACAGATAATAATACCTTCCTCATCTGGTTGTTGTGTGGACTAAATGAGATAATATGTGGTATGTGTTTAACCCAGCACTTCAGCTATGGTAAGCATGCAGTAAATGTTAGCTAATGTTATTGTTTTCATGTTTGTCAAATACAGTTAATACAAATGGAATATGGAAAAAATGATAATAGTTGTGTTAGGGTATTGGGATTATAGGTGATAATATATCGCCTTTTTCTTTTCCAGACTTTATTATTGATATGTTTTGTTTATAATCTTAACAGCTTTATAGATGTATTCTGGACATAAAAAATTTACCCACTTTAAGTGTACAATTCAGTAATGTTTAATATATTGACAGAGTTGTACAATCATCACCACAATCCACCACCCTAAAAAGATCCCTCATGCTCAAGGGTAGTCACTTCCCAGCCCAGGCAACAACTAATCTGCTTTCTGCCTCTATAAATTTACCATTTCTGGATATTTCATATAAATAGAATTATAGGATATGTGATCTTTTGTGTCTGGCTTATTTCAGTTTATAATTTTTAGGAGTTCAAAAACATAGTTTGCCACTGTCATTGTGAAACAAAAACAAAACAAAAATACAACAAAAAGCAACTTCTTAGCATGATTTGCATTTTTAACCAACCTACTGGCATTAGCCAGGGTCCTGCCAGGAAACAGATGGCTCACTCATAAAGGTCAACGGACGAGTTTAACGAAGGGACTATTTACAGAGAGGCTGATCAGGTGAAAGGAGTCAGGAGTTCAGTGAGAAACAGTCCCTGCCCCTGGGTCTAAGAGACCAGAGGGAAGAGCAGTGTTTCTGGGGCCTGAAGAGCGCTGTACCATGAAGCAGGGGCTGCCTGGAGGGAGCCATGGCCTGGCAGAGAAGGCAGCCATGGCCAAGACTATGGCTGGGCAGGATGGGAGCTGGGGACTGTTGAGAACAAACACCCCACCCTCACTCTCTGTCCTCCATCCGAGCTGCTGCTGGCGCTTCTAGGCACTGAACCTAACTGGAAAGCAGCTGCCCAGGAGCCCCGGTGCTGCCGCCCACAGAAGTCAGCCTCCAGGGCCACAGCAGGGCAGAGAAAGGCCGAGAGCAGGCCTAGAGGGGCCAGTGGAGGCAAATTAGCAAACCACTTTTCCCAGCGTGCCACCTGCCCTCTCTAACCTCCTACACTGTGCACTTAATCACCCCGAAGTACTCAGGGTCCTTTTCACATGTCAGGAACGTTGACATCCTCTTGTCTGTTTCCATGCTGGTACCCAAGCCTGGGATGCTCTTTCTGCCCTCCTGCCTTCGACCCTTGCTCAGGCACCTCTGGGGGTGGGGGTGGGAGTTCTCACCTGTGGGCTCCCACCATAGGTGTTTCGTTCTTCTGCCAGAGCATTCCACTTGGCTGGAATTATTTGCTGGCATGACCATCTCTCACACAAAACCACATTTCCCTGGAAGGGAGTGGCTGTTTTATATATGGTGCCTGGAATAATGCCTGTCATATGGTAGGTACTCAATAAATATTTGTTAAATCGAACAACTGTAATTCTTTTGTGTTTCTCCCACCCCTACTGTCTACTGGCTTAGAGAATTTGCTTTAGTATGCTGCTGGATGATGAACAATTTCAAATTTGAGAGTTTCTCTCTGAGATAAGTAAATTCCTCTGATTTTAGGAATATGCAAACAACCTAATAACAGTGGAAAGAACAGGTGTGACTGTCTCTTTTGAACAGATGTGATGCGATTTCCTTGCAGTTGTAAGCAGCTTCCAGTGTTTGCTATTTTCTCTATGGTGTTTCTCCCACATGAAGTCAACCTCGCTAACCTTTTTGCTCAGCTCTGAATGGGACTTGTCACTTCTGGTTAGGGAGACATTAACCACCCTTCAGACAGACAGACAGCAAAATGAAGTGAACCCGGAGCACACACTCACAATACAGCTAAGGGGAACTCAGATGAGAAAAGAAACCTTGCTTTTTGAAACTACTAGACTGTTCTCCCACTTAGGTGGTTCTCAAACTCCTGCAAGAATCTTCAAGGGAAAGAAAAAGAAACTCAATGAGTTTCATACTCAGGCACCATCCCGGCTGAAATAGATGCTTCTATGTGCAGCTTTGAGGCCAGTGGCATTTCCTGACTGGCTGCCACAGTGAACATTCTGTCAGGGGCGTTGTGCTCCAAATATTGTCCCTGGCAGAATGTCTCTGGGCCGACACCCAGTTTTCCTGCCTGACGGTCCGAAGGATGCTCAGGCCACAGAATTTGGATGAGTGCCACAAAGCAGGCTGGAGAAATTCTAGTTGCTGGGCCTAGGGGCAAAGTTAGTTCTCTGGAAAAAGGAGAGAGGATGGTGTTTGGGAGGGTGACTACTGGTTCCCTAGAAAAATACAAAATGACTATAATGTCACCCAGATTACTATGAAAATGTCCCTTTTAGGAATAGTTCAGAGAGGCAGAGTGGTATATATAATGAGAAGATGATCCTTTAAGAAGACCCATGTTGAGGCCAGGCGCGGTGGCTCATGCGTGTAATCCCAGCACTTTGGGAGGCTGAGGTGGGCAGATCACTTGAGGTCAGGAGTTCAAGACCAGCCTGGCCAACATGGCAAACCCTCATCTTTACTAAAAATACAAAAATTAGCCAGGCGTGGTGGCACATGCCTGTAATCCTAGCCACTTGGGAGGCTGAGGCACGAGAATCGCGCCTGGGAGGTGGACATTGCAGTGAGTGGGGATTGTGCCACTGCACTCCAGACTGGGTGACACCCCGTCTCAAAAAAAAAAAAAAAAATGGCGCTGGCTCTGGTCACTTATTGCTTATTGTCTGGGGACTTGAGGATTCTTAGGAATCTATTTAAAAATAATATTCCACTAGCTTCTTAATGTAGTCCACGGAGCACAGCTTTGGGATCATACAGACCTGAGTTTGAATGCAGGTCCTTGTCATTTACCACATGTGTGATATCATTTTTCTTTTGCATAGAATTTTTAGCTGGGCACAAAGCCACCAAGCTGAATGCTCCATTTTCCAGCCTACCTTAAAGCTAGGTATGACCATGTGACTAAGCTGTGGAATTGTGAGTGGGAGTGTGCAGCTTCCTCCTTTGCCCTGACAGTGAAAGAAGGTGTCCTGCCCTCCCTTCAGCCTTTTCCCGTTGTCTGGAATGCAGACTTCGTGGGGAAGTCATCTTGGATCATGCAAGTGTCCCAGGTGACTGGCAGAGCAAACACAATTCATCCCTGGATTTTTTGCAGTTTCAATTCAAGCCTTAAAGAGTTCTACAGATAAAATTCTAAGGTACACATGCTCACTGTAAAGGTATACAGACTTGGAAAAACCTATTTGCAAATGACCTATGTGACAAAGAATTTGTATCCAGAATATGCAAACAACTTTTACAACTTATTAATAAAAATACAAACAATTTAAAAATAGGCAAAAGGGTGGGTATGGTGGCTCACACTTGTAATCCCAGCACTTTTGGTGGCTGACGTGGGAGGATCACTTGAGGCCAGGAGTTCAAGACCAGCCTGGTCAACATAGTGAGACCCCCCCAGTCTCCTTTAAAAAAAAAAAAAAAAAAATTAGTGGGTGTGGTGGTGCATGCTTGTAGTCCTGGCCACTCAGGAGGCTGAGGTGGGAGGATCACTTGAGCCCAGGAGGTCAAGGCTGCAGTGAGCTATGATCATTCCGCTATGCTCCAGCCTGGGTGACAGAGTGAGATCCTGTCTCTAAAAATAAAATAAACAAGGCAAAAGATTTGAATAGACATTTCACCAGAGAAGATATTCAAATGGCTAATAAGCACATGAAAATATGCTCAAAAGTATTAAGGAAACACAAGTAAAACCACAGTGAGATACCATTTCACATCCACCACAATAATCAAAGACAGACAATAACTTTGGGCAAGGATGTGGAGAAATCAAAATTCTCAAACATTCCTACTGGTAGGAAGCTACTTTGGAAAATAGTTAGGCGGTTTCTTAAAAAGTCAACCAAATACTTGCCACATGACACAACATTCCACTCTGTAGTATATACCCAAGAGAAATAAAAACATATGTCCTTAAAAAGACTTGCATAATGTTCACAGCACCAGTGACTGAAAAGTGGAAGCAACCCAATAGCCCATCAGTTAGCAAATGGATAAAATGAGATACAGTCATTCAGTGGAGTACTAAATGGAATGCTAAATGAAAGAAGTCAGACATAAAAGCCGCATACACTATTCCATTTTTTAAAAATGTCCAGGAAAGGCAAATGTCCAGGAGAGACTAGGGTTGCCTGGGCTTGTAGGTGAGGATGGGGGTTAATTTGAAATAGGTACAAAAGATATTACTGGGATGTTATATAAGCTGTAAAACTGGATTATGGTAATGGTGACATAACTTGATAAACTTACTAAAAATCATTGAATCACATACTTCAAATGGCTGAATTTTTTGATATATATACTTTATACCTCAGTAAAGTTAAAAGACATAGGATTTTACACCAATATAACTTTTTAGGAATAAGAGCAAAATAAAACAAAAAATTTTCAGAAAACAAAAATCGAGAGATTACCATAAATATATTTTCTATTAAAGGAGCTTCTCAAGGACTTGCTTTAGAAGAAAAATAATGTCAAAAGGAACGTTGGAGGTATTAGAATGACCACCAAACAAACAGTCGAGGAAAGAAGAAAATGTATTAACCCAATTCAGGGCAATTGCAAAAGCCTACAGCGAACATTAATTTAATGGCAAGATGTCAGATGCTTTCTCTTTACAAACAAGTTCAAGCTAGGATGTGTTTCATCATCAGTTCTTTTCAATTTTGTCCAGGACAGTAGCAAAACAAGAAGAGGAAATAGAATAAGGATTAGAAAGGAGGAAATAAAACTGTCATGATCTGCAGATTGTATGATTGTCTTCTCAGAAAAACCAGAAGAATTTATGAATACATTGTTAGAATTGATGAGATTTTAGCAAAGTTAATAAATTGACAAAGTTCAACTGTATTTCCACAATCAATTTGAAAGTATAACTGAAATAAGAAAAAAAGTACAAAATACTTAGGTGTTGACCTAACCAAATATGTGCAAAACTCTTCATGGATAAAGTTGCAACACTTTACTGAAAGGCATTAAAGAAAACGCAGATAAATTAAAGCTAAATCATATTCTTGGATAGGAAGATTCACTAGTGTAAAGATGTCAATTCTCCACAAAGCAGTTTAACACAGTTTCAATAAAATCCTAAGAAGATCATTTGTGAAACTTGAAAGTTTGTCTAGAATTTTATTTTAAAATTTATATTGAAGAGAAAAGAGCCAAGAATAGCCAATATACTCTTGAAGAACCCAATCTTGGAAATCATCCTGCCATATAGCAAGATTTAGTATTAATATAATTAAAATAGTATCATGTTAAAGCAGGGATAGATAAATAGATCAATGGAATAGAATGGAGAGATCAGAAAGAAACCTACACAGATTGAGAAACTTGATTTTTGTGAAAAAAGCCATTGCACATCAGTGGGGAAAGGGATAGACTATTCAAAAAATGATGCTAGAATAATTGGTTATCCATTTGGGAGAAAATAAACTGAATCTCTACCTCACATCATGCACAAAAGCTGTTCCACTGATTAAACACTAAAAAATGCAAGCCAAATTTAAACATGACAACAACTTGCATAAAAACCACACACACACGAGTGCAAGTAGAAACTGGTAAAAACTGAATAAGTTGGGAGGCTGAGGCGGGCAGATCACGAGGTCAGGAGATCGAGACCACCCTGGCTAACACGGTGAAACCCCGTCTCTACTAAAAATACACACACAAAAAAATTAGCCGGGCGTGGTGGCGGGCGCCTGTAGTCCCAGCTACTCGGGAGGCTGAGGCAGGAGAATGGTGTGAACCTGGGAGGCGGAGCTTGCTGTGAGCCGAGAGCACACCATTGCACTCCAGCCTAGGCAACAGAGCGAGACTCCGTCTCAAAAAAAAAAAAAAAAAAAAAATACTGAATAAGTTCTGTTGTTAGCAATATTTACCAATGTCAATTTGCAGGTTTTTATATTGTACTACAATCATTTAAGATATCACTATTGGGGAAAACTTGGGGAAGAATTTGCAATTTTTTGTGAGTCTATAATTATTTCAAAAGTAAAAGTTAAAAAAGTGAAAGGAAAAACGTAAAAGTACTTAGAAGGCAATATAAAATATTTTATGACTTCAAGGTAGAGAAAGCTTTCTTGGTCTAGACACAAGATGCAGGAATCCTAAAGAAAAAGATTAATAAATATATACTATAGTTAGAAACTTCTTCAAATGACACCATAAGTAGGATGAAAATACAAGAGAAGACATGTGCCATATGTAATCACCAAACAATGTCCAGAATACAAAAATAACTACGAAGCACCAAGAAAAAAACCCAATAGAAAAAATGGATTAAATAGACATTTTCACAGAAGGAATCTAAACAGCCCAGAAGCATAAGAAAAAAAAAAAAAAATACACAACAAAACCACTCAACCTAATGAGTGATCAGGGATGTGTTAAATAAAACTCAACAAAATACCATTTTGCATTCAACCGATGAGCAAAAGTTTAAAAACCAGACAGTATCAAATGTAGACAAAGATGTAGAGCAATAGGAACTCACATATGTTGAGGATGGAAATATAAAATTTATATATCCACCATGGAAAAGTGTTTGGCAATAGCTACCAATGCCAATCATACAAAACTGCATGACCCAGCAATTCCAGTCCCGGGTCTAGAGAAACTCATGCATACGCGCACCAGGATACATGAATAAGAATGTTCCCTGCAGCATTATTCAAGATAGGCAAAAACCAGACACAACACAAATGTCCCTCAAGAGTTGATTAGATACATTTTAGTACACTTATAAAATGGGGTATTATACAACAATTAAAATGAATAAGCCATAGCTCTACGAAACAAAATGAGTGAATCTCACAAACATAAGTTTGAAAGATGTTAGGTGCTAAGAAATACTAGTGGATGACTCCATTACTAGAACAGGTGAAATTAAACTATATTCTTTAGGGGTCATATATAGGAGGTAAAACAAAGGCAGGAAAGTGGTTACCAATGAGGTGGTGGTGTGAGATTTGCTTTTGATGAGGGAGAAGTAGACAAGGGACTTCTGGGGAACTGGCAAATATTCTCAATGTAGACCTCGGTCATGGTTTTATCTGTGTCCATTTAATAATTATGTTTGTTTGTATGCATGGTGTATAGACTTTTCTATATGTAGATGTCCCAATGTAAGAGGAAAAAACTACCCCACCTTTCTCTCATCACAGCATTTATCATCAGATGATAATTGCTCATTGAACTATCAGTTAATCCCATTACAATGCAAGATACAGGAGAGCAGGAGCTGTGACTCATTGCATGCTCACAGCCTTGCTGAGCATTCAGTGGGTGCTCAATGAGGGAATAGTAAACTGATACTATTTACAGTTAAGCCTGGGCTTATGAAAGGCATCTGATTTTATATCCCAGGAATGACGGAGTGGGACTCAACCAGTTCCCCTCCCCTGTACGTGGGGACTGTGACCAGAAAGAAGCCAAGAACTGGGCAGAGACTGAGGATGGACACATCCTGTTAAATCTGCTAGGCTTTGCCTTGACAAATTGTATTAGACAACTTTGTGGTAGGAGATTACAGCTCAGCTAGATGACAGCCTCCTGACTGAGCTACTCTACCACTTACAGCCTTCGACATAACATTCTTCAGCGATGGTCTTTGGCAAGAGCTTTCACGGAAATGTGCCTGCCTGGAGCCAGCTCCTGTCTAGAGAGGTTCCTGTAGAAACTTTAAATGATGACATCAGTCTGCATATGCCCCAACATCAGGCTGCTGACCCAGCTGCCTGTAGATAGTAGCATCTTGTCTTTTCTACATGGGCCCTGGGGACAGAGAGATAAGGAGGAGAAAGGTCAGGGGTTAGGCAGTCCATCATTGCACAGGCAAGTTGTGGTCCGATGGTCCAGACAAAAGTCTGGATTTCTGCCTTCCTGCCTCCACAGGCTTGGAGTCTGGCCTCTGACTAAGCCTGGGGCAAATTAACCCAGTCATGATTAAGCCATGAAGAAAAGTGCCAGAAATTTGGGATGCATACATGAGACGTATTGAGTCTCGGGGGTGTGCAATTGGTGTTCATTCATTCCTTCAACAAGCATGTGCTGAGCGCTTATGTGGGCGGATGCTGCAGCAGGCACCAGGGATATTGTCCAGCAGGGGACTGTCATGCCAGCTTTTCAGATTAGACTGTGTGGATGTTGTTCAGGAAGGAGCAGATAGGGTAGAATTGATCAGCAGTCTCCAGATAAGGGTTCCAGAGGATTCCCCTTAAGGATGGAAGGCAGTAGTATTAGGATCGAGGAAAGGAAGCACCTGGTCACATTGCCAAATTTCTCACGGCAAGTACTGGAACAGGTTGGAGAATGTAAATGTTTACAACATACATTTTTGAATGAGCATACCATAACGGGAGACACAGATGTTTAGGGAAAGACTCCAGACATTTGAAGTGACAGCAGGAAGAGCAATTGTTCTTTCCAGAGAGCTGTGTTTGGTCCTGCTGCTAGAGACAGCATGCTTGGCAGTAAAAACCTCAGCGTGCCCCTCTCCATGGCCCAAGCATTTATGGAGCACCCCCTAGGCCCAAGCTCTGTGGTCGAGTGGTAGAATCCAGACCGAGCCACTCAACAGTATAGTTCAGTAGGCCCGTGCAGTGATGTGCCTCTATAAAGCACGGTGTCCTTTTTTTTCTCAGAGTTCATCTGGGCACATTTTAAAATTTGATCACTCCTGTTAGCAGACACAAAACATTCACTGGTTGTGTGAGGAGCATGTATATTACTTTATAAAAGTTGACACTGAGAGGTGACAGGCAAGTGTGGAGCTGTGTATAAGAATCAGATGCATTTCTGATCATTTATGTAGTTAACCTTCTTGAATTTAAACTTAGAATTCCCACTTTGTGTAGTGTTTTTTTTTTAAACTTTGTGTAATATTTTGGGTGAAACACAGGCATTTCCGACTGTATATTTACTTAATCAAAGAATTTTATGCATTCTGAGCTCTTATTTGTTTAATCATGGATTTGAAAGTTTTAAGAAATACAGAAATAGTTCAACTATCAGTAGGAGCTTTGAGAAATCACAGAAGAAACAGTAGTTAACCATTACAGGAGAAAGCAGACAGACTGCAAGACAGATTTAAACTCTACGATACAGAGGATAGGCAGCTGGGTGTGGTGGCTCACACCTATAATCCCAGCAATTTGGGAGGCCAAAGCAGGAGGATCACTTGAGGCCAAGAGTTCAAGACCAGGCTGGGAAACATAGTGAGACTCTATCTCTACCAAAAAAAAAATTTTTTTTTAAATTAGCCAGGTATGGTGGTGTGCACCTCTAGTCTCAGCTACTTGGGAGGCTGAGGCGGGAGGATCACTTGAGCCCAGGAGGTCGAGGCAGCAGTAAGCTATGATTGTGCTACTGTACTCCATCTTAGATGTCTCAGGAAAAAACAAAAAGAAGATGGACAAAGAACTCTGAAAAAAAATATTCATTGGAATTGAAAAGCCTGAAATGCTACCTTAAAAAAAAGGAAAAAAAAAAAAAAGTAATACCAGCCGCAAACCTTGAACAAGCTGCAAGCAATATGGAAAACTTTAACACAGGATATTCCTGTTATGATAGTGAGCTCTGCACTGGAGGGTGTAGTGAAAAAAGAGTTTGGACTAAGTCACAGAAGATTTGAAAGCCAGGGGGATATTGTCAGACCTGGGGTTTTATAAGTAACCATGGTAGCACTGTAATGCAGGTTTAGAGAAGAGCGAGGCTGGAGTGAAGGAGGCCAGGCTGGAGAAGATCCCAACAGCCCAGGGAGAGATGATGAGTCTGCACCAAGGCAGGGCAATCAGGATGAGGAGAACGGCTAGTTTCAGAAGCATGTGAACGGTAGAGACGACAGACCTTGGTGGCAGGTGGTTGATGGAGAAGAAGAGCCAGATAGGACCATGATTCTAGAGAGGGTGAGCCCAGGCCAGTAGAGGGCTCAGGCTGAGGGCAGGCATGGATCCAATGGTGGGCATGTTGGGATCCTTGTGGAAATGTCAAAGGGACCACTCAGAGAGAAAGCTTAAGGCAAGAAGGAGCATTTAGGAGAGGGCAGAAGAAGACAAAGGCAGTAGGGGAGGCTGTGAGAGGTAAGTTAGCCTGGTAAGGTTGTTATTTCTTAACATCTTAGCAGTGAAAACAATTCCCCTTGATTGGGGGCCTCCGGTGTCCTGAGTCCTTTGCTTAAGGTACTTCTTTTTCTTGCCTCTTCCCTGCATTACTGAACTTCCTGGGTCTGTTCCCACGTTGCCCTGGAGTTGACCATGAGCTCCTGGTTCTGGTGGGGAGATGAGTTCTGGAGCTTCTTCCTTTGCTGCCCACGTGGGCCAGAGCCAGAAGCGATTCTTGGCTCAAGGCAGGTGGACAGAACCGAATGACGTGACTGATCCTTGGACCTTAATCCTGCTGCTTTTAACAATTCGGCTCTAAACAAATCACACCCCATGCCCTATGGGAACCTGTAGTTTCCAATGCACAGGAGCATCAACCTGAGGGGTTATTTTCCATAAGATTCCTCTGCTAAAATAGCACCTTGTGACTTTGTTCAAACAGAAGTACAGCTGGGAAACAAAGATGCTCTTGGGAAGACATTTGCACATTTGCCGAGGATGTGGTGTCAGAATTCAAGACCAAGCTCTTAATGGAATAAAGTTGGGATAATTCTCACGAACTATTAAAGACAGAACAGTCTTGTGAGGAAGAGCACATCCTGAGGGCTCAGCCTGTGGCTGTGGGCATGGTGTGTATTCAATATCAGAATCTGGAAAAATGTTTGCAAGTGCCTCTGTGCCAGGTGCTGTGCTAGGCCCTGAGAACGGGAAAAAGCCCGGCTGTGCTTCCCTTTCTGTTTGCTCCAAGGAGAGGGAAGGTAGATGCTTAGAGTTTGTAAAGGGAAGTGTAGTCCATCTTAGAGAAGTCCTAAGTAGACTATTAGGAGGCGAATCCATTATAGTGAAATAAAATAGCGAAAAAGAAAACCATATGAAAGAAATTGCGGGCCGGGCGCGGTGGCTCACGCTTGTAATCCTAGCACTTTGGGAGGCCAAGGAGGGCGGATCACAAGGTCAGGAGATCAAGACCATCCTGGCTAACATGGTGAAACCCCGTCTCTACTAAAAATATAAAAAAATAGCCGGGCATGGTGGCGGGCGCCTGTAGTCCCTCCCAGCTACTCGGGAGGCTGAGGCAGGAGAATGGCATGAACCCAGGAGGCGGAGCTTACAGTGAGCCGAGATCATGCCACTGCACTCCAGCCTGAGCGACAGAGACTCCATCTCAAAAAAAAAAAAAAAAAAAGAAAGAAAAAAGTGTCGGGTGATAAGTGAAAGGTGTGCACTCTGTGTTTTCTTCTGTTGGGACTGATAGAAGAGAACAGATGGGAAAGGAGAGACATAGGTCAGGAGGATCTGGGGTCAGAGCTGCTGATGAGGGACCCGGGCAGGAGGTGGACACCACCCCACAAGGTCGGGCAGGCCTGCAGGGAAAGGGAAGGTGGGAGGAAGCCAGGCCAGCCTTGAGCAAGACACAGTTTTTTTCTTTTATTATTATTCTTTTTAGTTGACATGTAATAATTGTACATATTTGTGGGATACAATTAATACTGCATCATTCGATACATGTGTAATGATCAAATCAGGGTTTTAGCATATTCATTTATCATTTCTTTGTGTTGAGAATATCTGCTCTTCCAGCTATTTGAAAATATACGATAAATCCCAGCACTTTGGAAGGCTGAGGTGGGCGGATTGCTTGAGCCTAGGAGTTCAAGACCAGCCTGGGCAACATGACAAAACCCTGTCTCTCCAAAAAATACAAAAATTAGTCGGGTGTGGTGGCATGTGCCTGTAGTCCCAGCTGCTCAGGAGGCTGAGGCAGGAGAATCGCTTGAGCCCATGAGGTCAGGCTGCAGTGAGCTGTGATTTTGCCTTTGCATGCCCACCTGGGTGACAGACCCTGTCTCAAAAAAAATGTATACAATAAATTGTTTATTGTAGTCACCCTGTAATACTATAGAACACTAGAACTTATTCCTCTCATCTAGTGCAAGATACATGTTCAGACTCAGAACTGAACTTTGGCGTGGCAAGGGGGTCCTTTTCAGTAACCCTTCTCATAGGCTTTAGCATTCATATATGTGTGTTATTCCAGAACATAACCAAATAAGCTTCCATATTCCCAGGGGGTGCCATATTCTGTTTGATATTTTGAGGCCAAATACCATCATGTCATAAGGTGAAACATTCAGATTGAGGAATTGCTCCATGAGACTGAGGAGCTATAGAGAATAAACAAAGTGGAAGGAAGGTGGGATTCAAAGACCAAGTCAGAGTTTACATTGAAAAGGCCAGGTTTCATGAAATAAAGTTTAATGGAGAGCAGGCTCCTAAGTATCAACAGTGAAACTGCACAAAGAAGCCCCACAACTACTACTTGGTTTGCCAGGTTTCCCTACATATAATAAAGCAGCTAGCTGTAAGACACAAGGAGAAAGCCTCATCACCACTCCATGGGTGAAAAAAACCAAGGCACAAAGAGATGGATTTGCCCAAGGAGATAATCAACAGTCAGAATCAGCTCTAAGATTCAGGCTTCTTGACTGGTGATTCTGAATTCTGTCAATTTTTAAATTGGTGACTCTTTAAAACTTAATGAAGTATAATATCTAGACCAAAAAATGAACAAAAAAAGTTTCAGAATTGAACACACCCATAGGGTTAGCTCCCAGATCAAGAACAGAATGTTCCCAGCCCCGGAAGTTCCCTCCTGTCTCTTTTTTTCAGTCACTATCCCTCTATCCCTCCAAAATAGCCACTATCATGACTTCTAAGAGCATAGAATACTTTTGCCTGTTTTTGTCCTTTCTAGAAATAGAAAAATGTGGATTTTTTTTTTTTTTTTTTTTGCTTCTGGTTTCTCTAGCTAAGCATTATTTTTGTGAGGTTCATCTATATTATTGCATATTTATATAGATCATTCTCATTGCTTTACAGTATCCCATTATTTGATTATACCACAATTTACTTATCCCTTCTATCAAATGCCAAGGGCACTTGGGTAGTTTCCAGTCTGGTGCTGTTACAAAGAGTGCTGTTATGAACATTCCTCAAGTGTCTTTTGATGAATATATGTACACAGTCCTATTGGGTATATATTTAGGACTGAAACTGCTGAGTCTTAGGGTATACACATGTTAAGCTTTAGTAGATACATAGATACTATAATTGGCAAGTTTAAATTTTGTCTATCGAAGTTTAAAACTCACCTGACTATAAAATTCTGTATTTGTTTACATCCAGGCATCTGTCTTAACATTGCTGAATAATTGTCTTCTCTTCTCATCTAGATCATTGAGGAGAGGATCGTGACGTAAACTTGCCTTGAATCTCTATAGTGCTGGGTACTTGGGGCTGGATACAGAGTACTCATTACATGAATACTTTCTTATTCAAATGTACAAAGAATTGCATAAACATAGTTCTGCTTCTAGAAGCCACGGACTTAGACTCAAAGTCATCTAAGGCAGGGCCACAAAACATCTCAATAGAAAGAATAACTAAACGAAGATTGACTTAAAAGCTTCAGAGCAGAGGTCATGGCTCATCAATCTTTGCATCCTTCACAGTGCCCAACACAATGTCTTATACATTGTAGGTGCTCAATAAATATTTGCCGCCAAATATGGAATCAATAAAGAAATGATTATGAATTGCTTCTATCACATCTAGCTCAAAGTCAAGTGATTTTTGAAATAGAAAAACAAAATGAATATAGAATTGGATAAAAGTTGGAAGAAAACATGCATTAATCCTACTCATGAAAAATATATAAGGAAAGCAACTTCATTGTTTTATTAATTTTTCTGCCACTCCTCCCAGAAAGAGAATTCCTGAACCTCTCACTTTGATCCTAAACAATGTAAAACTAAAGAACAGATACATTTGGGAGCTGGAGATTATATTTTATTCCTCAATAACTAGATGTAGCAGGAGAAGAAAGATTTGAAAACTTTTTTTAAGACCAAAACTTTCTCTAAGGGACCTCCCCTTCAAAGGCTTAAGGTAAGACCTGGGGGTGGTGAGGACACAGGCCAAGGGAAGGCCTGATCTTTGGCACGGGCTCGAGTATCAAGCAACTAAGCCTGGACTTCTCTCTCTGGGCAGCAACAACATTCATAAAGACAGGGCAAGTCACAAGAAACAAAGATGAGATGCTGAGGCATTCCTGAAGGGGCTTTGTGAAGAAAAGGAGAGCTTGGAAAAGAGATCTGAAGTTGACAGCATCTTTCAAGGGTCCCTCAGTCCCCAAAAGACTCAGAGCTGCTGAGGGTAACATAAAGGAAGTGCTTTTTGTTCATTTGAAAACCAAATAAGTGAAATGCAAACCTCTGCAAGTTATGCTCAGTGGCATGTTTTGACATCTCACTGGAAATCAAATTTCTGGCCCACAAAAGCCTAGAGGTTTTGGCCAGGACCCAAAAGCCTTTCTCAAACTTCTCATTAGCAAGCAAGAGAGTAATCTGAGGTTTCTAACCCATTCTGTAAACTGCAGTATCTCCCCTTCCCTAAAACCAGAAAAACCCCAGAATATGTTCTAAATGGAAAAGGAGCTTTCCTGCAGCTGAAGACGGGAGAGGAGTGACCTCAGGACCGCTGTAGTCAGGCGAGCCAAACTCCTGGGCTCTAGAGAGGAAGGAAGGGGAACACAGCTGGGGATGAGGGTGAAGAGGGTTCATGAAGGGAAAGGAGGGGAAGAACAGGGAAGTACTAGGAAGGTCAGAGACAAAAAAGAAAATGAACATTTACTGAGCACCTACTGTGTACCAGGTTTTTTTATATAAAGTATTTCCTTTGATACTCAAAGCAACTCTACAAAATAGGTCATGGTATCTCTATTTTGATGGGCAAGAAAATTCTCACCTGAAATTTCATGGCCAGTACCCCCTGACCCCTGGGCAAGTCGGCTCCTAATGTGGGCCCCATGCCTTAGAGGGCTTTGCTTTGGCCCTCCTCTGGCCACACTGCTGTCCAAGAGCTAAATAGTCCCAGGAACAAGGAGGTGCATCCACGCAGAGCCTGTGTAATGCTACTAGACAGTACTCCAGGTTCCTAGAACCCCAGAATTTTTTGCCCAAACTTCTGCTCACAGTCCACTGGCTAGATCTCATTATGTGCCTCCACAAAGATACAAAGAGACAGATGTATAGCCTGACTTCCCAGCAACAACTCCACAGCATGGAAGGGCTGCATGAATCTTGGGGTCAGTTACCATCTTGGTCATTCATGTCCTCAAACCCAGGTCAATTTTATGTCATGAGGAATCTGTGACCCACCAGACTGCTACTCTATGGCCTGAATTTGGTCTTTCTATGTCTTGTGTGTGCATAAAGGGCCTTATCTGGTCAGGTTGCTCAACAGGGATGAAAACACTAAGGAATAGCTTTAACATAGGAGAAAGAACATCAAACGCTCAAATAGATGTCAGCAACTTGGAGTTAGTAGATTCAATGCAATTCTTCATAGGTCCTGAAGAGGCAGGGAAGTTAGCTACACGCAGGGACCATAGAAATCATAGCTATAGCCGGACTTCTCATCCAGTTTTTATCAGATGCCAATCCCAAAGTTGATAATTTTGGAAAATTCTTCTGGTCCCTAATATAGCCAGAATACCATTTGCCACTACTATTAATCAGATTTTACATGTCCTTTGCCCCATGGTTAGTGCCAAAATGTTTGGGAGTCAGACAGTCTTCGGTTTAAATCCCGGCTCTGCCTTTTACTAGCTGTAAGACCTTGAGCAACTCCCTACACCTCAGTTTCCTCATGTGTGAAATAGATCTAGGTGCCATCTAATAGTGTTATTCTGTGAAGATTAAATGAAAGCATCTGCCCTGGTGCTTGACACATGGTAGATGCTCAATACGTTTAATCCCCTTCCTCCTATCTGTAGCTGATGGGGGCTAGTCACACTTGCGTATTTATTCTCCTACCATCCATCTAGTGATAGAAATATTCAACGCAAATTCTTTTCCCAGTATCCAGTGTTTATACAGATACATATTTACACAAGCTATTTTGACAATTTGAATTAATTTTTTGAAGAAGAGCTTCATTGAGATGTAATTCTCATACCACAAAACTAGCCTTTCAAGTTATACATTTCAGTGGGTTTTAGTATATTTAATGGTGCAAGCAGCCATCACTGCTATTTAATTTTAGGACATTTTCATCACCCCCAAAAGAAACCCCAAACCTATTACTAGTCACTTCCCATTTTCTCCCACCCCACTCCCAGCTCTAGGCAACTGCTAGTCTACTTTCTGTCACTATAGATTGGCCTATTCTGGACATTTCATATAATATGTAGTCTTTTGGGCCAGGTGCGGTGGCTCATGCCTGTAATCCCAGCACTTTTGTGGGTCAAGGTGGACTGACCACTTGAGGTCAGGGGTTCGAGACCAGCCTGGCCAACATGGTGAAACCCATCTCTACTGAAAATATGAAAATTAGCCAGGTGTGGTTTCGGGCACCTGTAGTCCCACCTACTCGGGAGGCTGAGTCAGGAGAATTGCTTGAATCCAGGAGGTAGAGGTTGCAGTGAGCTGAGATCGTGCCACTGCACTCCAGCCTGGGTGACAGACTCCATCTCAAAAAAAAAAATAGTCTTTTGTGGCTGTTTTTTTCACTTAGCATAATGTTTTCAGGTTTCATCCACATTGTAGCATATATCAGCATTTCATTCCCTTTTTTTCTTGAATCATAGTCCATATATACTACATTTTGTTCATTCACTGGTTGATGGTCATCTGGATTATTTCTCCCTTTTAGTTATTATGAGTAATGCTGCTATGAACATTTGTGTACAAATTTTTGTGTGGACATTTGTTTCAAATTCTCTTGGGTATACACTTAAGAGCGGAATTGCTGGGTCATGTAGTAACTCTACATTTAAACTTTTGAGAAGCTGACAGACATTCCAAAGTAGCTGCACCATTTACATTCCCATCAGACAGGTAAGACGGTTCTAATTTCTCCACAACACTTATTAATAGCTGTCTTTTTAATTATTACCATCCTAATGGGTAAAGTGCTATGTTATTGTGGTTTTGATTTGCATTTCCCTGATGGCTAATGATGTTGAGCATCTTTTCATATATTTATCGGCAATTTGTAGCTTTTCATTGAGGAAATGTTAATTTAAATCCTTTGCTTATTTTTAATGGGGTTATTTGTCCTTTTATTGTGTTGTAAGAGTTGTTTATAATTTTGAATATAAACATCAGACATATGATTTGAAATATTTTTTCCGCTTCTGTGGGTTGTTTTACGTTCTTGATGATGTCTTCTGAAGAACAAAAGTTTTAAATTTTTATGGAGTCCAATCTGTTTTTTCCTTTTGTTGTTTGTACTTTTGGCGTCATATCTAAGAAGGTGTTGCTTAATCTAAGGTAATGAAGATTTATTCCCATGTTTTCTTTTAAGAGTGTGTGGTTTTAGCTCTTACATTTAAGTCTCTGATCCAGTTTGTGTTAATTTCTGCATATGGTGTGAGATAGAGATTCTGACTTAACTCTTTTGTATGTAGATATCCAGTTGCCAGACCAAGCACCATTTGTTAAAAAGTTTTTTTCTCTAATAAAAAATCTAATAAAAAATCAGTTGACCATAAATGTGTTTATTTCTTTCTCAGCTCTCAATTCCATTCCATTGATCTATATTTCTATTCTTATCCTAGTATTACATAATTTTGATTACTATAGCTGTCTAGTAAGTTTTGAAATTGGGGCACGTGAGTCCTCCAGTTTTTTTTTCAGGATTGTTTTGACTTTTGGATTCCTTGATTTTACATATGAATTTTAGGATCAGCTTGTCAACGTCTGCAAAAAAGACAGCTGAGATTTTGGTAGGGATTGCATTGACTCCGTACATCAATTTGGAGAGTAATGTCATCTTAACCATATTAAGTCTTTCAATCCATGAACATGGGACATCTTTTTATTTATTTAAGTCTTCTTTAATTTCTTTCAATGGTGTTTGGTAATTTTCAGTGTATAAATTTTAAATTTTTTAGTTATATTGACTTCTTAGTTTCATTTTTCAGATTGTTTCTTATTAATGTATAGAAATACAATTGATTTTTGTATATTGTATAAATGTATAATATATAAATGTACTTTTTTGTTTGTTGATTGGTTTGTTTTGATGGAGTGTTGCTCTTTTGTTCAGGCTGGAGTGCAGTGGTGTGATCTGCAACCTCTACCTCCTGGGTTCAAGTGATTCTCCCACCTCAGCCTCCCAAGTAGCTGGGATTACAGGCATGCACCACCATGCCCAGCTAATTTTTGTATTTTTAGTAGAGATGGAATTTTGCCATGTTGGCCAGGCTTCTATAAGCGTGTATTTGTATTTCGTCACGTATCCTACAACCTTTTGAACTCATTTAATAATTCTAATAATTTCTTGGTTTCTAATAATTTCTAGAATTTTCTGTATACAAGATCATGTTATCTATAAATACAACTAGTTTTACTTCTTCCTTTCCAATCTAGAGGCCTTCAATTTTTTTTTTTTCTTGCCAATTGCTGTGGCTAGAACCTCCAGTATAGTGTTGCATAGAAGTGGCAAGAGTGGACATCCTTGTCTTGTTACTGGTATTAAAGGAAAAGCTGCCAGTCTTTCACTATTAAGTATGATGTTAGCTGTGGGTTTTTCATAGTTGCTATTTATCAAGTTGAGGACATTTCTTTTTACTCCTAATTTGTAGATTGCTTTTATCACGAAAGTGAAGTGGTGTCATTGTCTGGGGTAAATACCCAAGGTTCGTTGTTTCACACCAAGGAAATCAAGGACATGGACATGGATATGCAAGGAATGAGGTTAAGAGCGGAGGTTAAATAGGAGAAAGAAAGACAAAAGCTCTCTCCTGCAGAGAGAGGGGTCTTGAGCGGGTCTTCTGGTCTGTGGTGAAATGCAGGAGGTTTTATAGATGAGCTTGAGGAGGTGGTGTCTGATTTACATAGCACATGAAAGATTGGTCAGACCAGGTGTGCCATTTGCATAGCGAGCGAAAATCTAGCCACCTCCAACCTATTCTTTTATGATGTTATCTGGCCAGTGCTATGTTGCCTGCTTCTTTACTGTGCGCAAGGTGACAAAGAAAAGGGAAGATGGAGCCTCCATGTTGAATATACCTGGCTTCCAGGTAGCCCTTTCCTATTGGCACAGCTGCCGCCATTCAGCTGTGCAAGCTTCCAGCTTGCTTATCTATGTTTGCAGCTCGATTTTTCAGGCTGCTCTTTGTTAGAAAGGAAATTATTTTGGGGCTGCTTTTTGTTAAAAGGGAAATTCCACTGATGACTCTGTTGCCCTGACTATCTGCCTAAATAATTTCTTTCTATCTCCTGTATCGAAAGAGTGCTGGATTTTGTTAAATGTTTTTTCTCTGTCTATTGAGATGATCATATGGTTTTTGTCTTTTTATCTTGTCCTTTATTTCACTTGATTGCTTTTTGTATTTCAAATCAAACTTGTTTTTCTGGGATAACTCCTTACTTGATCATAGGATACAATCATTTTGATATGTTGCTGGATCTGGTTTGCTAGTATTTTGTTGAGGAGCTTGTGCTTATATTTGTAAGAGATATTATAATAAATGTCTTTGCATGCTTTTGGTATCAGGATAATACTGGCCTCATAGAATGAGTTGGGAAGTGTTGCCTCCTCTTCTAGTTTTTGAAAGAGTTTGGGAAGGACTGGTTTTAATTCTTCCTGAGTACTTGGTAGAATTCACCAGTGAAGGCATCTGGGTCTGGGCTTTTCTTTGTGGGGAAAAAAGAATGTATTACTAATTCAATCTCTTACAGGTTCTCTTCGATTTTTTCTCTTTTAGTCAGTTTTGGTAGTTCGTATGTTTTTAGAAATTTTTGTTTCATTTAGGTTATTGAATTTTTTGGCACACCGTTGTTCACAGTATTCTTTTACAATCCTTTTTATTTCTGTAGGGTCTATAGTGATATTTCTTTCAGTGTTATTCCAGATTTTCATAATTTGAGCCTTCTCTATTCTCAGTTAAGCTAAAGTTTTGTCAGTGTTATCTTTTCAAAGAGAGGTTGTCTTTTAACCACAGCATAACTGAGCCTATTCTTACTAAACACATGAGGAGATAACATACGTAATTTTCCAATCTTCTTTCAAAGGCTTCTAACCTACAATTCACTCCACAAACATTTATGGAAGCTCTACTATATAGAAGCAGCATAAGCATGCTGTAGACCTCCAAAATGAATAGGACATACTGGATAGTCCCTGTGCTCAGTGGTACAGTCTTGGGTAGAGTTGAGGGGTGGAAGTTGGGGTCAGTCTAGGATAACAGTTAGACAGCACAATGGGATAAGACTGAGGCCACCTAAGTATGGCTGTGTAGGCTATCTACTCCACAACTCTAGGTTCCAGTGACCTAGACTACTGGCAATGTGAATGGTGTATACTGAAGTTGGGCTAGCCATAGCCCTTGAATAAGTGCTGACACTGAAGTATCTGTAAACCAAAAATAAGATTCTAAGCCCCCTCCCGCAGCTGACTGAGTGTACCTCTTTTCTTGGCCAAAGGGATTCCAAAGAAACCTGAAAAACTAGTTCAGGCCTTGAGGCAAGTGGGGTGCGGGGTTTGGACATGCCTCGGTATACTCTCCTCCCTTGGGAATTCAGGCAAAACTGACCAGCATTAACATAAAAACAGAGGTTTTAAGACTGAAAAAAGAGGGCCAGGCACAGTGGCTCACACCTGTAATCCCAGCACTTTGGGAGGCCGAGGTGGGTGGCCTCGAGGTCAGAAGATCAAGACCATCCTGGCCAACATGGTGAAACCCCGTCTCTACTAAAGTACAAAAAATTAGTCGGATGTGGTGGTGCACACCTGTAGTCCCAGCTACTCAGGAGGCTGAGGCAGGGGAATCGCTTGAACCAATGAGGCAGAGGTTGCAGTGAGCCAAGACTGCAGCACTGCACTCCAGCCTGGCAAAAGAGCGAGACTCTGTCTCAAAAAATAAAAAAGACTGAAAAAAGAGACTCTTTGTAGCAGTAAGATACCAAATTCCAGCCTGACTCTAGTATAGCGTCACATGACAGACAGCAGGCCCTGAAAGAAATCAAAATATTTTACCCCAAAATATATTTTTTGACATATTTTGAAACAGCCCATTAAAGCTGTCTCTTGTGGAGGAAATTTACATTCTGTAGAGAATCCCCTTCCCTTTCCAGGTCTTTTTCTGATCCTGAAGAGATTAGCTAAGAGTATAGCACATTTTAAAGGTCTGAATAGAAAATATTTGCCATCTATTGCCTCTCAGGGCGGCCATCTATAAGACTTCATCTATATAGTAACAACCTTTGTCTCCATAACCCTTTGTCTTAACCCAGACATTCCTTTCTCTTGATTCTAGGTCTTTAGGTAATAACTCTTTCAACCAATAGCCAATCAGAAAATCTTTGCATCCACTTACGACTTGTAAGCCACCTCTTTGAGTTGTCCCATCTGTCTGTACTGAACCAATGTATACCTTATACATATTGACTGATGACTTATGCCTCTCTAAAATGTATAAAACCAAGCTATAACCCAACCACCTTGGGCACATGTGGTCACGAGTCCATGGTCCTCACATTTGGCTCAGAATAAATCTCTTCCAATATTTTACAGAGTTTGGCTTTTTTCATCAACAATGCCTATAGGGATCTGGAGACATAAGTGAGAGGGCCATTATTTCTGGCTGTTGGGGGGAGGGCAAAGGGGAGATAAATATCAATATTTATTCCATCAATCTCTCCTCCATACCTTCATTCTGCACCTCACTCTTTGGCAAAAATTCCTACTTTTTGAAAGAGCATCATAATTTCTAAAATGATTCTTGGCCCCACAGTTTTTTGACATGCATAGGGCTTGGCAGACTCACAGGAAAATGAGGTCATTTAACACAAACCTTGTAATGATTGAAACCTGTGCTTTCTATGGAGAGCAGCAAGACGGAGGGAGAAGAGGGGAAGTAACCTGGGACATAATTACATCAGCCCAAAGATCCAACCTAGGAACTCTTCTCACTTGGAAAAGTGTAATAGACAAGGGCCTTTTACTCCTGTGAGTGGGTTTCACACCATTGATGATAACACTTTCACCTGTAGGCTAGAAGGATGGCTGGGCCTCCCGCTCTTCTCAGCTGCTTTGCACATAAAATTTGAGTGATGTTATTTTAGAAAGGCATTTAACGCTGATGCTGAAAGACTGCTCTGCAGTGGCTCACACATACCTGGGACCAGGGCCGGGTGCCGGTCCATCACAGGCAAAAGGGCAATCAGCGTTGTCTGAGTAACACTAGCTGCCCGGGGAATAAACTTGAGAGAAAGCTATTCTCCTCTTGACCTCTAGAGTTTCCAATTCACATTCTAGCAGGGCAGCCGGCAGATTAACAGCTGCGGGTTTTCTCCTCACCTCGACTCCTGAGATCTGCAAGCCACCTTCTGCCAGGGATGCCTTGGAGAAGTAGGTTTTTCCAGCACTGCACAATAGTCTGTGCACATACAACAAACTGCTTTTTTATTTTAAAAAGAAAAAGGAAAGGAAATTTCCCTGAGGTTCTAATCCTTCTCTCTGTGAAGCCTGTCTTTCTAGTGCTGTTTGTAAAAGTAGGTTTCATGAGTTTAGGTTGATGTTTGCTGTAAGGATACAAAATTGAGATATCTTTTGGTCTGTTCACAGCTCTTCTATGGCAGAGGTTCAGAGGTCTGCTGACCAAATGCAAAGGGAGGAGGAGAGTAGGGGGCTAAGTGTGGGCTGCTGGAAAGGCCTGATGATACCAGAGTCTGGCTGTGCTCTGCCTCTGCAGTGTAACAGCTCCCAGGTCCTTGGCCAGATCATAGAACTTCTCTGCTTTAACTTTTTTTTGTCTGTTTACATGGGAGCAAGGTTTACCTACCCCTTGGGTCCAAGGTAAATAGATAACGTACCTGTGGGTACTTCGGAAGCTAAAAGTGTAATAGCATTAAGAAGGGTGATTGTTATTTTGTTGAATAGTCAATGTTGGATTGTTCTTCCTTATGAGCACTAATACTATTCAACAAGTCCAGTGAATTCATCCCACTAATGTATAGTCAGAACCTACTAAGTGCTGGGAATTTATTCTGCCAGTTGGAATTCAGGTTTGACATATACACATGCATACATGCACGCACACACACACATACACACTTGTCCTCACTCCTTTCCAGAACTCTGATGCTATAGCTATTGCTCTTCTGCTTGCAGCCAGGGTGCGCTGGGATAAGGCAGAGAGATCACCTCAGCCTGCACAGCTAGCACCACAGGCAGATGGCTGCCTTGCAGATAAAAGAGGGTTTAGTGCCACAAACACGTGCACTCTAAGAACCTTGGAAGGTGGTTGGTGTGGGGAAAGGAGAGAGCCTAGACTCAGTCAGACCTCAGTTTGAGTCCTGGTCTGGTCAGTTATTAATTTTATTAATTGTATTACCTTCAGCAAGACTGAGTCTCAGATTCTCTGCCTATAAAGTTACTCCCACCTCCAAGTGCTCTTGCGAGGATTAAATGAGATCAGCATGGTGGACTGCCCAACAGAGAAGGTGCTCCTTCAGTGCAGACTCCTTCTCCTGCCTGGACAGTTTATCAGTCTTGTTTAGGAAGAGTGGAAGTCGAGCATTCATTCACTCCATAAATATGCGTGGAGCACCTGCTATGTGCCAGACTGTTCTAGATGTGGGAACATAGCAGTGGGCAAGGCTAAGGAGGTCCATGTCCCCTGAAGCTCACATCCAACCTCATGCTTCTTATCACAGGGATTCTTTAGAGGACATAAAGGACCTTGAAATCCCAAACAAGGATATTAACTTGGCTCTGTTCTTCTGACATGGAATATTTGGTTGGGTTTTGTTTTACAGATGCTGCCTTATTTTAACTGCTGTCTGACATCTGGTAAAGAATAAAGTCATGACTTAAATTTTAATCTGTTCTCAGTGTTTGCTTTCTAATTGAAATGGTAGCTCTCAAGTTGCCCCAAATAGAAAGCTTGTGAGGGTCCCACAGACGGGGGGCACATGCTACAGAATGTGTGTCATTCGCAGTTGCCAGCATGGGGAATTAGGAAGCGCATTGCCCAAGGGGCTTGGCCATAGGCTTTGCTGAGAGCCCAGTGGCAGCGCTGGACCCCGAGGTGGGGCACAGATGGCACAAGACCTGGGTTTCCGTCATGATTCTGCTGTGTGCTGGCCCAGTGACCTTGGATAATGCCAGCTCTCTGCACCTCAGTGGCCTCATCTCCCACTGAGACTGTCATTGGTTCCACTGTCCTCTGGGTTTTTATAAAGACCAAATAAACAAGTTTCCTTACAATAAACACACACACAGAGAGAGAGAGAGAGAGAAAGGCAACATTTGACAACAACAATTATATTCTCTCATTTAAGGACCATCTCACTGTCTGTATCTTGATATCGTCATCATCCTCTTCATGCTCATTTTTACTTGAGCCATTAGTTTTCCTTGGTAGAGAAAATGAAACCTGTTGTCAGTTACAAAGCTGTGTCTCTGGACCTGAATTTCGCTGGGTGCATTTGCGACTATAAAAACAAGGAGGGTAGGGGGAGACAAAATATGTTTGGGGAGGGGAAGGAGGCAGACATGCAGGTTTTGCTGGTGTTATATACAGACCATGAGACCTCCTCACACAGGACTGAGGCTGGCCCAGAAGTCAGTCCACTTGCCCAGGATGAGTCTCGTTGTTTGCACCATCAGCGAGGCCTGGAGTTTCGAGTGCAATGGCCCTATTGACTATGCCCTTCATCATCCAAGGCAGCTGTCAGGTGTGGCTCTCCTTCCACACTTGGAACCTGACCTTCAACTGGAGCCCTAGCAGCCACAGTGGTGATAGCCTTGGAGTGTGAATGGGGTGGGCCTGGGAATAGGGTGAGCCCTGGGGGCTGTGTCTTTCTCCAGGGCTCCTGGTGCCCTAAAGAAAGGGCGGATCCTATAGCATTTAACGTTAAGACAGTTCAGCTAAGGCCTTCCATGCCAGAAGCTGGCTCTGCTTCTATGCCCTGGTGCAAAGTGGGTGCAGGTCTGGAGCTCCTGCCTCTTCTGTGAGGGACCCACAGGGTGTGGGGCTCTGTGATCTCAGGGCAACAGACACAGAAGCTGCTGAGTGGCGAGGGAGGCAACCAGCCCGGAACAGCAGTGAGTGTGTCACAGGCAGGTAGAAATAAAAAAAAAAGGAACATTTGAGTGAGATTGCACCACGCACTTACACTAGGCGCTCACAGCTGTTTTGCCGGGGCTCACATCCTGGCTCTGCTGCTCCCTTGCTGTGGGATCACTTACCTCTCTGGGTTTGCTTTCCTTATCTGAAAACTCGGGATGATCCGTGGGTGATTTTTGGTTGCAGGCATTAGAAACAGACTGGCACACTTAAACAAAGGGGGACTTATGGATTGGATACAGGTGACTCACAGCATGAAGGGAAGGGCTTCAGAAAGGGGGCTCAGAAACCTCAGGCCCCAGAGTTACTCCAGGGGTACCAGAAGCCAGACCTGAACCAAGGTCACTTGGGAGCTCTCTTCAAAGGGTGGGGACGAATCAGGTCCTGTCAAGAATCTAAACTCTGAGGACAGCCTGTATTAGTCCATTTTCACTCTGCTGATAATGACATACCCGAGACTGACTAATTTATAAGGAAAAAGATGTTTAATGGACTCACAGTTCCATGTGGCTGGGGAGGCCTCAAAATCATGGTGGAAGGGGAAAGGCACATCTTACATGGTGGCAGACAAGAGAGAAAATGAAAACCAAGCGAAAGAGGTTTCCCCTTATAAAACCATTAGATCTCGTGAGACTTATTCACTACCACGAGAACAGTACGGGGGAAGCTGCCCCCATGATTCAGTGATCTCCCACTGGGTCCCTCCCACAACACGCGCGAATTATGGGAGCTACAATTCAAGATGAGATTTGGGTGGGGACACAGCCCAACCATATCACAGCCTGACTGGCCTTTTGGGGTCAAAGGACGACTCACTGACTAAGAAAGGACCTGAGACAGTCCTACCAAGACCACACACAACAGGACAGAGATTGCTCCCCAGAACAGAGCTGGGGTACAGTGCCAAGAGAAAGTGCCAGTGGCTGCAGGAGGCTGGAAAGATCACAAAATCCACTGCAGAGGACAGTAATTCCTGCTGGGTAGGGCCACTGTGAGGCAGATATGAGATCAAGCAGTACAGCACTTAGTACGGCACCTTGTCCTTACTGAGGAATCAGCAACATTCAGCTGCCCTTGCAGTCACTTACCTTAACCCTCAACAGCTCTGAAATATTTTCCACTGTGAACCCGGGACTCCAACTGGTGAAAAGCGTTGCCCAGGGTGGCCCAAGTGTTAAGCAAGACTCTGACCCCAGCGTTGCTTTCAGAGCTGGCTACATACATTGCAGAGCTGGGTATAAAATGCAAATAAAGGACCTCTTCTTTAAAAAGCAGGAAAAAATACTGTTCATTAAAATGTAAAGCTGTTTCCTTTCTTCCAGTGTCTCTTTCTCAACTGCCTTGGTGTTTTTAATTTGCTACTTAATGTCATTCAAAGTAAAGAAAAATTAAAATGTAAAATTATTAGCATGAATTTTACTCTCCTTTATATCACGCAATGCTGGTTTTATTTTTTTATTTTTATTTTTCGAGACAGAGTCTTGCTTTATCGCCCAGGCTGGAGTGCAGTGGCGTGATCTTGGCTCACTGCTACCTCCACCTCCTAGGTTCAAGCAATTCACCTGCCTCTGCCTCCCAAGTAGTTGGGATTACAGGCGAGCGCCACCATGCCCAGCTAATTTTTGTATTTTTAGTAGAGACAGGGTTTCCCCATGTTGACCAGGCTGGTCTTGAACTCCTGACCTCAGGTGATCTGCCCACCTCGGCCTCCCAGCTACTGAAAAGATATTTGCCACTTTTTAAGCAAACGAAATTGATAGAGACAATAACCTTTCTCTTCACCAGTTTCAGTATTTTCACTTTAAAGAAAGAGCCATTGTAGTAGAGAACAGGAAATAGGGTTTGACCTGCAAATATTTCATTTTACCAACTCTGCTTCAGGGAAACTTCTTGGTTAACACCGTCCCTGCTTAGAAGCTTGTGGGAGTTGGAAATCTCCCTCAGGAGCTAGAGAGTCTTTGTTTGCCTGGCAGAAGTAGGACCTCTTCAAGTCTGCAAAAAGTCCTTGCTGGTCAAGGAGCCCAGTGGGAGGTGGGCTGCTTCAAGTTGGGGGCAGCGGAGAAGTCAGCCGGTGCATTGCCTTTTAGGACAGGGAGTATCTTATAAACTTCCTCCCCTCTGCCCACACAGAAATACTATATATTTTGCAATTAAAGCCAGGCTTCCACTGATACTGGAAAAAAAAGAGATCTTGATCCAGACCCCAAGAGAGGGTTCTTGGATTTCACAAAGGAAAGAATTCAAGGTGAGTTGCAAAGTGCAGTGAAATAAGCAAATTTATTAAAAGCTACTCCATTACAGAATAGGGCATCCTCAGAAAGCAAGCAGAGGAATGTACCATCTTTGTTTTAAGTTTTTCTTATATAGGGGTCCTAACTATGTAAAGAGTAAACTAATTTGTGACTACATGAGGGTGAGCAGACTGTATGACAAAATTTATTATTCTATTGATTTAAACAACACTATCTTTGAAATTTTCATGTGAGTACATCAAAGCATAACTATAATTATCTTGAAAGCATATATTGATATGGGTATTGGGACATCTGGACCTTCTGTTGTTTTAGGAGTTTGACCTTGCAGGCATTACCAAGCTGCTGCCTTAGCTGTAAACAACCTATGACCATGGGTTGTGACTGGCAAGGATTGTGCCTTGCTAGTTTTAAGATGAAGTTGATTTTAAAATGCCGGCACTCTGGCTCTCCTAGGCTCCTGCTTCCCTAATACCATGCTCCTTTCCTTTTGTTCTAAAATGTGTGTGGAGCCCAGAATGCCCTGAATTCTCCATGGGCTGGATCTGTCTGCTGAATGTTCCAGGGACAGGTCTGTGCAGCTCAACTGCTGCAGCAACAGAATAAATATTTTGAGAGCTCCAATTTGGAACCAGCTGCACTGAAATCGCTTCTTTCTGGCTTGGGTCAGAAAGTAAGAGAAGAAAACCCACCCTTGTAACTTGTCTGCACCCTTCGCTCGGGCCCTGGATACCCATATGCCCCTGGTGGGCTACCGGGCTGGACCAAGTGCTGTGCATGGTCTGTCTAATGAAGCACTGAAGTGCTGCCTGCCAACCCTGTCCCTTGGGGGCCAGCAGCACACGGGGCACTCTCATTAAGCTGCTGTGGTAGGAGCTGGTGCCTGGCCAGTGGGAAGTGGTGGTAGCCTTTTGAGCACAGGTGCCACCAGCAAAATTCCCCTTACAGTTGCTCCGCCAATCCAGGTCAGGGAAAGACCCAGGCTGGTGAGACCCACTCACTACTAAAACAAAGGCAAAGGAAGGCACCATCAGCTGTGCCTGTATCCTGACCCCTCCTGTCCCCACCCACAGCGCGCACACAGTCTTGTTGGTCCAGCACTGGGGCCTGGGGGACCTCAGTGGGGCCTGGGGGACTGCACTGGCGTCAGTGAGTTGGAGTCAGGAATCTGTCAAGTGTAGCAACCGCAGCAGAGGACGATGGATCAGGCACCCTTGTGTGATGGGGTGTTTGCTCACATTCCAACTCCTCCAGAAAGCCTTCCTTGACTTCTCCAGACAAGATGGATTTGCTCCTTCTTGGCAACTCTTACAGTATACATAATCTGCATTATAAAGGTACCCATGGTTAGGAACACAATCTGCAGGCCTCAAATCCCAGCTCTCCCATTCACCAGGTGTGTGACTTTCGGCAAGTTACTTAACTTCTCCATACCTCATTCCTTTACTTATTAAAAAAAAAAAAAAGAATAGTGACAATGCCAGTTGCACAGGAGAAGGAAGGAAGGACATGATTTAATATACATACGTTGCTTAGAGTAGTGTCTGGCACAGAACGACTCCTCCACAAGAGGCTGCTATTATAATCATACAACTATTTTTTAATGGTAAAGTAGCCATACCATAAAATTTATCAATTTAACTGTTTTGAGTTACAGTCAGTGGCATTAAGTTCATTCACATCATTGTGCAACCATTACCACCATCTATCTTCAGGACTTTTTCATCATCTCAAACTGAAGCACTGTAACTCATTAAACGATAATTTCTCTCAGGTCCTGGTAACCACTATTCTACTTTCTGTCTTTTAATTAACATAACTTTTTATTATATAATGTCTTTTTTTAAATTTAACAAATACATTTATTGAATAGCCGCTTTGCACCAGGAACTGGAGTAGAGTCTGGGGACACAGTGATCATCAAGATAGAGTTTAGGCCTTTATGGAGCTTTTCTTGTAGGTGTTTGAGATTGACAATAAACAAACATGCAAGACAATCTCAGACAGTGATGCGTGGTATTGTTGAGAAGAACTATCAAAACAACAACAACAAAAAAGCATGGCATGTCCTTTCAAATTACATGGGGGCTTTGTTTAGCAGGACTACCCAAAAATTATTTAATTTTCTAGGATATTTGCTTGACATACCTATTTACTATCTGATTAGGGTCTAGACACTGGGAAGTGACATGTTAACTTGTAGATTTCTAGCACATAGAAAAGATAATCCAAAAGGTTATGGTTTTGTTATCCTGTAGGACAGTAAGAACTTTTATATCTAACCTAGCAATCTTCTAACATGTTTTCTCTTTAATGTCTCTTAACACCCAGTTTCTCAAATGCTTTTTGAACCAACATTAAGTAATCTTACTAGTTCCTGTGTTAATCAGTTAACAAATCTTTGAGATGTGTTCTATTTTTGTATGAGAGCTGTGTTTTTAACTTTTGAAAATTATACTTTGCCACTCTAAGGAACATAAGTCAGGACAAGGCGATAGAGTGGCTGTAGTTGGTATGACAGCGTTTGAGACAGGGTGCTGAGGGAAGACCTCTTTGGGCAGGAACTTGGATGATGAGAAGGAAGCAGACACCCCAGCTTCTGAGAGAAGAGCCTTCCCAGCAGAAGGAATGGACAGGAACAGCCAGGGTGCTCCTGGGGCTGTGAGGAGACCTGTGTGACCAGGGCAGCGGGCCAGGAGAGTGGGGTTAGACTGGGTCAGATCCTGAGGAGCCCTGTAGCCTGTGCCGGGACGGGGCCGGGGAGGTCAAGCCCAACTTGAAACTGATGTTGAAGAATACACTCTATCCTCATGACAAGCAAGTACATGTCCTCAGGCCACTCTTCCTATCTCATTGGCTCCGCTCCTTCTCCCCATCCCATTTAGCTCAGTGAGGCCAACTGATGCTGGTTCATCTTGGCTGTGTACTCCAAACTGCTCCAAGTCTGAAGCCAATTTCTTCAGCATCAGACCTTGGTCTCAGCCCTGCCTGTGAGGCAGGGGTTGGGGAAGGGGGGCCCAGCACTGGACTGGCTGGTCAGGAACCCAATGGGGGAGTTTGGTGACTGCCTGTGAAATTTCCTGGGGGGCCCAACAGTTGTCAGTGGCCATTTGTGTGTTGGGCTGTCAGGGGACCCACTCCTGGCACCTCCTCAGAGGAGCCGCAACTGAGCAAGGACCTCTTGCTAAAACGCGAGTGATTTCTTCTAGTTCTACAACCCTCTAAGGTTTCCTTGAACAACCCAACCTGCCCTCCCAATCTCCCCTCTCAATCTCCCCTCCCAGTCTCCCTTCCTCCACAGAATTGAGTCCTCGGGGCAGCCCTACTGAACAGCGCCCCCTAGTGAAACTTTGTGTTCCCGTTGTAACCCCTGAAGACAGGAATTGCTGCAGCCACCAAGGATAGGGGCTTTTCTGCAAAAGGCAGAGCCCACCCTATTTTTTCGAACTCTGTTGAGCTCCTACTGTGTCCCAGGCACTATCAGCCACTGTAAAGTGCTGGCAGCAGTGTGAGAGCAGGGGCCACGTCTGTCTTAGTCACCACTGGGCCTCAGGACATAATATTGGCCAGCATCTACTAGATATTCTGTAAGTATTGCACTAGTGAACAAATAAAGAAAAGTAAATAAGATGCAGTACCTAAGTGTGGGGACTGCTCTGTGTTACTTCAGAGCATAGGGATGAGCAGGAGTTGATTTATGTCTTTTTAATGAAGCTCAACCTAATGGGCAGCTGTGTATAGTATTAAGCACAAGAATTCTGGCATCAGACTGCCAGGGTTCAATTCCTGGCTCTGCCACTTATTAACTCTGTGACCTTGGGCAAGTTACTTAATCTCTCTGTGCCTTATTTCCTCAGAAATGGGGAAACCTCATAGTGTTGTCATGAGGATTCAAATAGTTAAAGTTTGCAAAGCACTTAAGAGAGTGCCTTGCACATTCTGTGTACAATGGCAGATTTTGTTAAATAAGGGAAAACTTGCTAAAAACTAGAGTGATGTCCAACAATAAATGGTTGCCTAATAAGGTGCTGAACTGCCCACAACCAGAGGTGTGGGCAGATGTATTAGCTCTTCCAGATAATTAATAATATCTATTATCTTTTGAACACTTAATATTGTCCAGCATTGTGCTAAGCACCTTACATTTATTATCCTATTTTGTCTTTACAATAACTCCATGTTATTATCACCACTTGACACAGGAAACAGGCTTTGTGATGGCCTGAGATCCCTCTGTTTGAGTGACAGATCTGGGATTCTATGGATTCTGAAGTGAGTTGTGCTCAGAATTCAGAGAACACTTGGGTGTCTGAGGTCACGTAGGGCATGGGAACCATGCGGAAAAGGCAGGTAAGCGATCTGTGGGCTGGAGGGAGGAGACTCCAGGGGCAGCCAGAGCCCAGGGCTTAGTGATAAGGAACCCTTTGTGCTGGGGTTCACAGGCAGACAAAGAGTGGGCGGGAGCTAGAAGGTGGAGAGTTTTTGCAGCAGTCCATCAACCAATAAACCAACCAACCAGCCCACCAAGCCAGAGACACACTGTATTTGGCAAAGAATGGAAGGGAGGTGTTGGGAGGTGGCTCCATAGGCCCCCACTGCAAGACACTGTTATGGCTGGTCAGGGCCACTCTTCATAGCAAGATAGTATCCCTTGGGGGAGAAAGAGAAAGTGCTGCGGGAAGGAGGAAGCAGCAGGTAGATAGGATAGAAGATACAGGTATGGGCCTCTCCTTGGGAAAGAGGGGACAAACCTTCCACAGTAATAGCAGGATAGAGGAGATGAGTATAGATACATATTTAGGAGCAAAGAAAAACAAGGGGGTTCTGCCTTTGTCTTTACTGTAAAAAAAGAACTGAGATAATCTGTTCAAGGGTTGAGGAAGTGAGTTCTGGGACTTATGAAAGGCAAGTTTGAAATAAACCTGAGTAGGTGTGCTAGGAGAGCAAGCAGGGAAGAGGAATCTTGTTAAGTTGCAGGAGGCCCTGCTGGAGACAGAAGGCAGGAAATTGGGCTGAGCCAGGGGCGACAGTTCGTAGTATGTAGGAGAGGACACTGCTAGGCCATACTCACTGCTATCCAGCCCCCTGTTTTTCGCACAAGGGCCCAAGCTCTGGGGCTATGGAAGCTGTCCCATCCACCTAAGAGTAATCCCTCTTTCTTGACCAGCCTCCCAGAAACTCTCAGCGTCCATGAGAGCCACCTCTCTCAAGGGCACGTGGAGCCCTGCTGTGGCCCCAAAGCGCTGTTGTGGTTTAAACGTTTAGAGCAGCCTCTACCCGTCTTGCATATCCTCTTCCCTCTCCACATTGACTCTGAAAAACACCAGTGGCCAAAGTGGAACATGGCTGGAAAGTCCACGCTGTTTCCTTAGATCCACGGGACACCTCACTGCTAAAGCATTTCCCGCAATCATTTCATAGGCCTCTAAATGGGCATCCGATGAGCGTGACTTCATTTTCCAGGTGCGAAGGCTGTCTCTCTCAGGTTCGGCATCGTCGGCTAGAGGCAGCAGGCCTTCTGAGCAGCTGTCTTGCTAGCAAGGCAAGAAGTATCTGTTTTTGTGGTGTGTTCACCACCCCTCCTACCCTGAGGGCCACTCTCATCATTACCCTTACTGTGGAGGACCAGGTGGTTCGGGGCAGGGATGGCAAACTCTTGAAACACACATCTTGTCATGTCCTAACCCAGCACCAAGGGCTGACCGCAATAATATATCACACCTTGTTGCTCAACAGAGCTCCAGGCAGCATCAGGAAACAATTGCGGTGGGAACTCCAGACACATCTTTTTTGCCACCCCCATGTGAGATGTGTAGCTCTAGCACCTTCTTCCCTATTGTCTGTGAGGCAGGATGGCTCTCCGTAAAACTGTGAAAGGGTAAGGTGTGTCTTTGGCCTGCAAGCAGCCCTCTCCTATAGGCCCCTAGAGGTGGGTCCTCTTCCAACAGTCATCCCTGCTCTGTCCCACTCCCCTCCTCAGGGGCCTGAGGAGCTGAGCAGCTACTCCAATCACTGACTGGTAATAATGAGCAGAGCAGTGGGTTGGAATCACAGCTGCATCTCGGCAACACTGGCTCTGAGGCTGTTTTCTCCTCCGTGAGGGATACTGATTACACCTACCCGTGGGTCCTTAGGCACGGGAATAAGGATCAGAATGGAAGTGAGGTCCTGTATTTATAAGGTTTTTAAATTACAATGATCTCTGGCCTCCTAAGAAAGCCTCACTTCTAATCGCCAGCCCCAACCCTCCCAGATATTTTAACAGGGCACAATTTTTGAATCTGAAAGGAATAATTCTAATGGTGGATGTGTAAAATTGTGGAGCTCTTTGGGGGTAAACCCAGCCTTGTGGCACCCTTCGGATCCTACCTCATGCTGCAGAGGAACTTACATTTGCATGGTGCTTCCTAGTTGATAAAGGGGTTGTCACTTTAGTTCAAGATCCCTCCATTGCTATTCTAGTGGTATTGACTTGCTATTCTAGTGAGGCCTTGTGACTTTCCTACCTGATAGAGACTACAAATCCCTCTGTCTCGTTCTTTCTTCCTTTCTTTTTTTAAACCAAGGGATCATGATGAAGCGTGGCTGGCTGGGCAGGGAATATGGTGGAAAAAGGGCAGCCTAGGCTGAAAACACCCCAAGCTGGGAGCATCGCCCCCATCTATGTCACCAGGGCAGAGAAAGAACAGCCAAGCTGAACTGAAGGTTATTTTTAGTCTCAAAGATGCAGCCTTTAAGAATAAACAGCCTACGAGTGTGCCAAATGAGTGTGGCCCCGGAGGAGGTGTCAGCATGCAGCTGCTTCGCGTTGCCCCCAGCCCCTCCGGAAACCAGAGCTGGCGCAGTGTGTATTTTTCCTCGGGCTGACTTGCAGGGCACCCCGTGTGCCACAGGGTCCTGTGAGGATGGGGTGAGTGCCCCACGCACCATGACCTTTAAAACCAGCCTGGGCCTAACCTGAACGGGCTGTCTCCCTCCAACACCCACCCACAAGAGGAACCAACTTTACAAGGGCCCCGCCTCCCTCATTTGGTCCCATGCTCCTGCCTTTGGCCCCTCCTGCTGCCTTTGTTACCACCCCAGCCCCAGACTGCTGTGGGGTACCTTAGAGTATCGTTTTCTTCTTCCTTTCTTGTTTCCTCTCCTAACTTTTCTTTCTTTACTCTCTGTAACACAGGTAATCCATATTCATGATGGAACAAATTTAAAAATTGAGATAAGCAAAAAAGAAAATTCCCTATGACCAGCCCTCCCCCGGCCACTGTGAGTGGGCAGAGACTGGCACTTGCTAATATTTGGTGGATGTTTTTCCGGCCTTTTTTCTATGCATACTTGCATATAAGGCGCTTATTTTTTTCAAAAGCATGGAGACCCACCCATGGCCTGGCACTGAGGAGCCAGGACAGCCACTCATTCAGGAAGGGCCTCTACCAGTTTGGATGACAAATATTATCTCCCAATCATGACCTGCAGCTCTGTGGCAAGAGGCTGTTAGGACATGACGTTTCAAAACAGAATTGTTCTGAAATAATTTTACTTGGCTACAAAGAACAAATAGCAAGAGTGATGCCAGTCTGGGGTAGGATAGACGGCTGCTGGGCAGATGAAGTGTTTTTTGTGTAAGGTAGTGATGGTCTTTGTGGAAGATTACAGTTTTTGCTTTAGCACGTGCCTGGTCTCTGTGTATTGCACAGCAGTGTTTGATAAAGGCAACTTTCTTCTTCATCCTCACCTGTCCCGGCAGGAATCATTTTGCCTGTGTCAGCCTTTTTTTCAGGGGTCACCTGATTCAGAACTGCACCCTAGTGTACTGGCTAAGAAGACAGACTATCAAGTAAGGAGGCTTGGGTTCAAATCCTAGCCCTGCCTCTAAATAACTGTGAAATTGGGCAAGTGGTTTAGCTTGCTTGTGTCAGATTTCCTCATTTGTAAAACAGGGATGAAGACAGAATATACAGCTCAGGCTTGGGGTGAGAATTCAGTGAAATAAAACAGGTAGAGCACTCAGAAGACAGCATAGCACACAGTGAGTGCTCAAAACTCATTCATTCTTCTTCTGCTATTATTGTTGTTTCAACTGTTACTGAACAGTTCCTGTGTTAAAGGCACTTGCCTGGATTCCAGTATAATTTAGGGCAAATTGGTGAACTTACCTCTTTCTTACTTCAGATAGGAGCTCAAGGCAGTTGGGGAATGAGATGAGGGATAATTTCAGGTGCTTGGATATCAGGGGATTGAATAAGTTTGCATTATGGGGTCACTGGAGCTTGTTGACACATTGGGAAAATGTTAAGAGCAATGTTGCTTTAATTGGGACTCTCATAAACACAGCACTCCCGTTGCTGAAGGTGGGTCTTGAGTACATCAGGGTCCAACATGCTATTCATGCTACTTTTGTGTATGTGTGAGAGCTTCCGTAATACAATGTTTTTATACATGTATAGGTGTGTGTGTCCTGAAAAAAATCTAGAAGCCCTCTATTTTACTTTCATACTTTTACCGAATTGTCTTAATATACCTTTTATACAATGCTCATGAATCTTTTTTGTTAAGACCACAAAAGCAATAAAAATGCATCCTCCTTGGACATACTGGTGTCGAGAGAACCCACAGCTGGTCTGTTAGTTTTCACTCTGGCGATCACATTTTATTGCACTGATGACATGCAGCATTCCTTAGCTGACAGGTGATGGGGACAAAGAGCAGACACCTCACTGGCATCTGGTGCCAGGCTGCCTGCTCCCTTTGCCCTTCCTCCCAGTCTTGGCTTCCAGCCCTTATTTTGGGTCATACTTCTCCCATCTATGTCAATGGCCAGCACACGGTGTGCCCCATTAAAACTCTGAGAACAGAAGAGTTGGAGGTTAGAGACATTCATCTGGATTAATCACAGAACTTTCCACCTCAAGGCTGGGGTCCTTGACATCTGTCCCCTCCCTCTTCCAGGCCAGCCTCACCACCTCCTTCTCTCTGGTCCTGGCAACTCCTCCAGACTTTTGGCAACAACATAGATGTCACATTCTATTTACTACGTAGGACTGAGTTCATCTTCTTTTTAGTGATCGGTCATTCAGATGTTTGGGCTGGGTTTGTTGCTACCACCATTATTATTATGAATAATTATAGCTGCCGATTATTGAGGGGTTATTGGGTACCAAATGCCATACATCCATAGTCATGGTCTCATTTAATCCATACAACAGCCAATGAGGTAATTACTATTATTCCATCTCACAGATGAGGAAACTGAAGCTTGCAAAGGTTGAGTGTTATGGCCACAGAGCTAATAAAAGAAAATTGTAATTCCAGGCTTGCTTATTCCAAAGCTCATGCTCTTCACATTATGCTTATTTGCCGATTCTTTTTCCATCTGTGGAAAGAGGAGGAGGGTGTAAAAGAATGGCTTTCACTAGACCTACAGTTCTGTTGCAGTTTTGTATGTACATGGTAAATGGAGATTACCATGATGTGGACACCCTTGCTGTCTAGGCTCTAGTGTCTTAAAAAAGGGCTCTAAGGTGTGTGTGTGTGTGTATGTGTGTGTGCGCGTGCGTGCACTTCTAAATGTAAAGAGAGGGCCATCCAGATGTAGAGGACTGTCAGGTAAGAAAATGACTCCGGAATTCAGCACACCTGGGTTCTGCCTCGGCTCTGACACTCATCAGCTTGTTATCTTAAGCAACCCGCTTCCCCTCCCTGTGCCTCGGTTTCCTTATTTGTAAAAGAGGAATAACAAAGCCTAGGTCACTGTTAAGTACATTAAGTGAGATCAATGGAAAGTGTCCAGAGGAGTGCCCAACCAAAGTTGGCACTCGAAAGTAAGGGTGTCCCTGTCCCACATTCTCTGGCACAGGAGGGTTTCCCAAAACAGCGTTGGGAAGAGAGAGAAGTGTGAGCCTTTGCCTGGGTACATGTGCAAAGATGCAGTCTTGGGGAGGGAGGGTACTTCGCAAACCCTAGCAAGTTTTCCACTGGGAACTGCTGGGTTGTATGTTGGGAGCTTTGGAGTGAGGTTTGGGCCTCACCCCGCCTTGGCCTCCCCAGCTGTTCGGGAGGGTGCAGGTCTGCTCCCCACACACACCCTCCCTTCTGCTTTCTTCCGCACGCATCTCAACCTAACCAAAGTTCACACCCAGCCCTTGCTTTCTTTCCTGACTGCCACTCAGGCCACAGCCACGTGGGGCAGGGGCCGCGCTGGGTCGGGCTGCAGGTGGTCTGCAGGCCCCAGAGGGGGGTCTGGACTGAAGCGTTAGCCCACTCCTGCTGTGAACCTCCTACTCTTAGAAAACCAGGGACTCCAAAAGCATTCCTGCTCCATCTCCCGGCCACAGACAGACACAGCGACCCACACAGACTTAGAGACACACACGTAGGCACACAGACACATAGAGATACAGACCCCCACCCCAAAACATGTACAGATATGCAAAGATATGCAGAGACACAGCCATATAGAGACAGACACACAGAGAAATATGAACAGATGTATACACACATAGACACAGACCCACGCACACAGAAACATGTACAGATATGCAAAGACATGCAGAGATGCACACACAGACACACAGAAATACCCAGACACATAGAGACACATGCATAGACGCAGACACACACGGAGACACTATGACATGCAAACAATGTGTGCGCGCACACACAGGTTCCCTCCCACCCGGCAGGCGCTGCCCTCTGCCCCGTGGCCCCCACCCCTGGGGCTCTGCCTCTTTGGTCTAATAAGGGTAGGTGAGAAAGCATTGTGAGATTCCAGAGATATTTCCTGGCTCCCCGCATGCTCCTCCTGTGGCGCGTCCAGTTGAATGTTCAGCTCTGGGCAAGTGTCCAGGGCCCGGGGCCCCAAGGCTGAGTCATGTAGACAAAGATTCCGAGGCCCTGAGTAGCATTTCTAGATGCCTGGCCTTTAAAAAACACTGCAGGGTGCCCTAGGAGGCAGCGAAGTTTCCCACAGAAACTCCACTTGGTGCAGATTTAATCACAGGGCATTTAAATAGCATCATCTGGAGGTAATTTGGAATTTAAATTACCAGCTAGAGGAAATTTTTTCTACCAAAAGAAGGGCTTGGAATATTATATTGTGTTGGTTATCGATCAGCCGTTTGTGGTAAGGCCTATTTTACGCAATATGTTAGAACAATTTACAGCAGGATTTGGTCATCACTAGTGTAACTGGTATTAGTTATTCCACAATGCTTGGGGCAAGAAATGACACATTTCATGAATTTCTAAATCAAATCATTCTTAGACCCCACACCTACTAGGGCCTCAGAAAAATTCAATCCCAGCCTCTTTTCAAGGCCCCTCCTCTCCTCCTATGCAGAACTCTGAGGCCTCAGGATCCTGGAAACTTGAGGGAAGGGCATCAGGTCTGTGACGGTCACTGCCCGGTGGCTGATTGTCCATGCCCAGGTAAACCAGTAAAAGGCTGCTGCTCATGGCATCCTCTTCAAATTCAAGGCCACAGTGCAAGTGTCCAGTCCTCAGAAGCACACTGCCCACCCAGCCACTCCCCAGAGGCCTTGGTACCTCAGGGTCCTGGGTAAGAGGCTGGGCACCCAAGGGTCCTGCCAGTCCTTGAATGACCTCTAGCCCTCGGCCCCCTCCCCAGCCCTCGCAATCTCTAACAGTAAGTGTTAGGTCTACAGACCCTTAGAAAATCAAAGAAAGGCCTTTAACTTTCCTGAGCGAAAGAAGCCTAGCCTTCAAGACACGAAGGCCTCTGGAGAAGAAGAGGGGAAATCCCCCACATTCTTTTCCAGTGAGCTACAGAAGAAAAACAGACATGGTTAATTTATCAATCGCAGTGGCCAGTCACTTCTTAGTCAATAATTACCTGATTTACTTAGTAATCCATACTCTTCGGGGAGTAGATAGCGCTGTGGTCCAAAAAAAAAAAAATCCAAAAAACCAACAAACGAAACCCTTTCTTGGAATAAAGATGATGAAATCTCTTGACTTGTGTAATTTTCAGAATCCCTCTGGATCACTCCCGTTTGGACAGGAATGGGTTCAGTCCTACACAGCTAGGTGTCTAGTAGCTCAGTCTCTTCGTTCCCTTTCATGGAAGAGTTGCACCCCTATTTGAGGACTGACAAGGGTGCGATGACGGGTGACCCTGCAACTCAAGTAAACCCAGGCTAGCTCCGACTCACACCCAGCACTACACAGGCGGTAGAGCTTAAGGTTGGAAGGAATGGCTGTGGAATCAGATAAAACAGTTTGAGTTCTGGCTCTGTCACTTTTTATCTGTGTGACTTCAGGCAATTTACTTTACCTCTCTGAGCCTCAATTTCTTCCTTTCTAAAATAGGCATGATAAAGTGCCTCATAGGATGATGGAGAAGATAAACGGCAGACATGCAGACATGCCAGGATAGTGGTGTAAATTCATGCTGCAATGTATGCCCTCTGCTCCAAATAATCTCTACTCTATATGTGACAGAGAAATGTAAAGTAAAATGACACAGCCACATTTGAAAAGCAATATTAGTGTCTCTGAAGACAAGAACAACATGCATCCATGTCCCTCCTCTAGGGTCCCTAATGGGATTGAGCCCTATTTGCCTATGGTGATGATCAGCTTTCTCTTCATCCCTTTTTCATTCTTCCCAGTCCCCGCCCCACTCCTATTCCTTGAATCATTTCCTAAAATAAACAAGCTGCAGACAAGCCATTATTTCAGAGTCTGCTTTGTGTGTGTGTGTGTGTGTGTGTGTGTTGGGACTAAGACAGCTGGAAAGGAGAAAAACTAAAGCAAAACAAAAGGGTGGGAAATAGAAAACAAAATATGGCAGGAATCAGTTAAACTATATGTCATTATAATAAATGTAAACAGATTACCTCTCAAATGAAACATTCTCAGATTAGATAAAACAAATGAACAAAGTTTATAAGAGATATACCTAAAGCAAAACCATAACAATTGGAAATAAAAAGTTAGAAAAAGATATACCAGTTCAATGCTAACCAAAACATGAAATATATATTGTTATGGGTGAAACTGTGTGCTCCAAAAAATATGTTGAAGTCTTAACCCCCACTATCTCACAATGTGACCTTATTTGAAAAGAGTCATTGCAGATGTAATAAAATTAAGATGAGGTCATATTGGAATAGGGTGGGCCCTTAAGCCAATATGACTGGTGTCCTTATTATTATTATTTTTTTTGAGATGTCTTACCCTGTCACCCAGGCTGGAATGCAATGGCGCCATCTCGCCTCACTGCAACCTCCACCTCCCAGGTTCAAGCAATTCTCCTGCCTCAGCCTCCTGAGTAGCTGGGATTACAGGCGCACTCCACCATGCCCAGCTGATTTTTTGTATCTTTAGTAGAGATGGGATTTCACCATGTTGGCCCGGCTGGTCTCAAATTCCTGACCTCGTGATCCACCTGCCTTGGCCTCCCAAAGTGCTGGGTTTACAGGCGTGAGCCACCATGCCCGGCTGGTGTCCTTATAAGGAGATGAGAGACACAGATGCACAGAAGCCAGCCATGTGATGGGGGAGGCAGACACTGGTGTTATGCTGCCACAAGTGGAGGAATGCCTAGGGCTACTAAGAGCTAGAAGAGACAAGAAAGGCTCCTCTCCTAGAGTATTTGGAGGGAGCATGGCCCTGCCAATTTCAGGCTTTGATTCCACTTTGATTTCAGACTTCCAGCATCTAGAACTGTGAGGAAATAAATTTGTATGGGTTTAAGCCACCCAGTTTATGGTAATTTGTTATGGTGGCCCTATGTAATTAATATACATATCTAACAATATTTATATCAGACCACATAAAATTTAAGGCCTGATATGGTTTGTCCCCATCCAAATCTCATGTTGAACTGTAATTCCCAATGCTGAGGGAAGGCCCTGGTAGGAGGTGATTGGATCATGGGGGCGGATTTCCCCCTTGCTGTTCTCATGATAGTGAGTGAGTTGTCATGGGATCTGGTTGTCTAAAAGTATGTAGCACTTTCCACCTCACTCTCTCTCTGTCCTGTTCTGCCATGGTAAGATGTGCTTGCTTCTCCTTCACCTTCCACTATGATTGTAAGTTTCCTGAGGCCTCCCAGCCATGCTTCCTATACAGCATGCATAACTATGAGTCAATTAAACCTCTTTCTTCATACATTACCCAGTCTCCTGTAGTTTTTTATAGCAGTGTGAGAACAGACAAATACAAGACCAAAGTATTATTAAGAATAAGGACATTACAAAGTTATAAAAACAACATCCCATTAAGAATATACAATGGTTGTGAATCTGTATGCCCTTAACATTACTAAATTATAGAGAAGTTAGATTCATTCATATTCACCATGTAATATATTTTTTAAATTAACTCATATATTCATCCCTATCATAGTGTAATATTTTTAATGTACTTTATCAGGACCAAACAGATCAAACAGAAAAAAAAAAGGTAAGGATATGTACAAAAGAGTAAGGATATGTAAGATATGAAGAGTAAGGATACGTAAGGTATGAAGAGTAAGGATAAAAAAAAGAGTAAGGATATGTAAGGTATGAAGAGATAATTTAGTAAACCTGCTCCAATATAGAAAGCCTGCACCAAAATAGAGAATATATATATTTTTCAAGCACATGTTGACCATTTTAGCAAAGAGAGTCTCAAGAAATTTCAAATAATTTATAGCATAGAAATCATATTTTCTATGCAGAATGCTATTAAATTAGAAACAAACATACTCCTAAGTTTACTGTGGATAAAACAAAGTTTTAATAAAAATTATTAAATATTTAGATTTGAACAACTGTAAAAAAAAAAAAAAACCTACTCTAACAGTTGTGGGATGCAGATAAAGGTATATAAATATACCTAGAGGTATATTTATAGCTTTAAAATATGTTACTGGCAAAACAGGATTGAAAATAAAAGAATACCAAAAACTATTTTAGAAAAGAAGAAATGAGATTATACATGTAAAGTCTTTTGCATAGTACTTGACACATAAGTATTCAATAAAAGGAAGAACACAATAAATGGAAATTATGATTGTTGTTATTCCACCCATATCTTTCCAGTGATAAGAGATTTTCTTTCCAGGATTAAATTAAAAATTCGTAAGTAACTATGGCACACCAAGAAGGAGATACCTCTGTGCCTGGAACTTCAGAAATTAGTTTTTATACAATTTTGCAGAGTCCAGTAATATCCCAGAAAGATAAATTCTCTGGCCAAAGTTGGTGTCTTCTGCCGCTATTAAATATAAACCTGTTCCTTACCCATCGAATGGGCTAGAGACAGAACCCAGAGGTCAGCAGTGACATGATATGTATTAGAAGCTAGGTCCCTAGATACAAGCTGCCCTCTGAAAAGCCTTATTAGCATCCAGGGAATTTCTGTCATGAATCCTTATTTTAGGAAGGAAGTAAAGGTACTGTTGATAAACCAGTTCCCTAAAATTATTCTTCAGTAAAGGAGTGGCCTTAGGCTCTTAATGACAGGATGTTTTTTCAATAACTATTTTTGACTAACAAAATACTATTTGGGGAACATACAAAACCCTCAAAGGAACTCAATCAATGCTATTTTTAGATTGGAAAAGTGATCCCTTGACAGAATTTGTTAAAAAGAAAGCCAAGAAATCATTAGTAGTATCTCATTAGTAGTGTCTGACTTTTCCATCTATATTATTAAAAAGTTTATATGATCAGGTTGGCCCCAGAAGGTCTTTCTGTGTTTAACTTTCTCATTTGGAAAAAAAAAAGCCTAGTTTTTCAGGGTTGCCTTTTATCCAAGCATACGTATTCATCTGCAAAAGGGAAGAGGGCATTGAGGGTCCCCTTCCCTGATGCTCCTGGTCAAGCAGACCCACCTGTGGAGAAGGTGGCAGCTGACGCTGAAAGTCACTTTAGTTTGTACCACTTTGGGTAGGTGTGTTCTAACTGTCCAGGAGACTGAGCATGCTGGGAAATGAGGTTGCTTAGAAGGGATGGCCTTGACTGATAGGTGAAAACTTAACTGCCTGGCCCTTCCCAGTACAATTTCCTAAGGATGCTGGGCAGCTCTTGGGCACTAGTTCTTGGGAGGGCTTTGTTCTGTCATCAGAGGAAAGCCCAGCATCTATGCAGCACCTTGTTCTTGTCATATATCTCCCCAACACCCCTTGGGGTAGGGAGGGAATGTTCTGTTGCCCTCTTTAGACAAGTGAAGAGACTATACACTCCCAGATTAATGACAGGAGAGGAGGTCATCCTTTGGCTGCTGATGAGGGAGGAAGACTTGTGGGAGAGGATGCTTGGTTCTCAGGGCCCTCACCTCCTCCTTCTGTACCTTGTCTTTGAGCAAACCTGCTTCCCTGTGGGATAAGTGAACATAACCCATACAAACCCTCCTTGCTGCCGGATACCTGCCATACTCACTGCACCTTCTTGACCACTGTGCAACTAACATACACCCAGCACAGAACATCCATCCACACCCATGTATGTCTTGAGTGTCCACTATGGACTTAGTACTGTGCTTGGTACTTGGGATGCAGTGATGAATAAGGCAGACTGAGAGCATTGCTGAAAGCCAAGTTTGGGTCTGTCTGTTGTAGAAGGACACATTTCTGTGGAGAACAGGGCTGTGGTGGGCAGTGAGGAAAGTAATGACCTTCTGTCTGGCTTCCCTTCTAGAGAAGCAGCTGAGCTGATTTTCTCCGGCAGTGGCTTCAAAAGACAAAGCTCAGCATAGCAGAGAACTATTAAAACCACAAGTCTGAAAGGTGTACGATGCCACAGAGAATGTGTGGTTTCCCTCCTCATTCAGGAGGTCCCCAGGCATCGAGGCAGGCAGCGAGGGGGTGGTTCTTGTGGTGGAGATAGTCGCCATCTGCACAGGCTTCACCTGGGCCTGCAGAAGCAGTCCACCACCCCCCATGCCTTCCAGCTGCAGACCCTCTGAACTGTACATAAAGCCAATTGTAACCGAAATGAGGGCGTATAAGATATCCAAAGTTGTTTCCAATTAGTTTTTTTTTTAAGTGCTACTTTGCACATTAGGTAATCATCACTTTCAGCCTCTCTGAGCAGAAAGCACAGAGCACATTCTCTTGGGTGCCTGGGCAGAAATGCAGAGGTCTCCATTTCAGGGTAATACAGAAACATTACCCTCCCTTGTTAATTTTGCTAATAAAAGTTGTACATAGCTAGATCTTAGGGTACATGAATGTGACCACGGTTTTCTTTTATGATTTCTATTTTAAAAATTACTTTATAGGCCAGGCGCGGTGGCTCACGCTTGTAATCCCAGCACTTTGGGAGGCTGAGGCAGGCAGATCATGAGGTCAAGAGATTGACACCATATTGGCCAACATGGTGAAACCCCATCTCTACTAAAAATACAAAAATTAGCTGGGCATGGTGGCGCACGCCTGTAGCCCCAGCTACTCCGGAGGCTGAGGCAGGAGAATCTCTTGAACCCAGGAGGTGGAGGTTGTAGTGAGCCGAGATTGCACCACTGCACTCCAGCCTGGTGACACAGTGAGACTCCATCTAAAAAAAAAAAAAAAAAATCTTATAAACTCATCTGAATATCAAAGCAAGCTCTTCCTGGTGAATTGTTTTTCCTTTACCAGCTCCATCTCCAATTATGCTGCCCCACATGGGGGTTTGTGCAGAGACTTGGCAAGGTGGTAAAATGACCTCATTGGTTTGTTTTGGGTAGAGGAAATTTGTTTGAGTTGAGTTCAGAAGCTGATCATAAGGAAATCAGGCCCGTTAGAAAACCACCCTGATAAGCAGGAGTGAACTAATATGGTTAGAACTCCTTTGTATTAATGCTGAATTCACAAACTCCCCTGCCCTCAATGGTTCATGAAATTCTGAAACACACAATGGAAGACCTCAGAGTTACCTCAATCCCCCTGACTGGACCTCTGCAAGATGTAAAGAGTCCCTCCACAACATGTTCAGAAAACGCAAGTGGGATGAAGTTCTGGATATAAGAGTACAATAGCTTCAAGCTCTGTGCCTCCTCCAAGCCTCTGCTCACACAGTTCCCATCTTCTAGGAAACACCCTTCCCCGCTTCCCACTTGGCCAACATGTAGCATTCTCAAGGGCCAGCTAATGTCCTCAAAATTCATCTTGTGATCAGTATTGAGAAAGACCTTAAATATCATCTGGTTCTAGGAGCTACTCCCTTCTAAAATTGAATTTCTTCTATAATTTCTAGCCAGAGTTGAAATACCATTGGTGACTGGGGGCTCAATCTCCTGAAGATAACCCATTTTATCTTCATATAGCTTTATTTTTATTAATGATAATTACTACTGTTTGTTGCAAGTCAACTTATAGTAGTTGACAAATGTTACAGGAATGTAATTCTCACAACAAACTTACGAAGGAAGTATCTCTATTGTCTTCTCATCTCATTTTACAGAAGAGAAGATCAAGTCTGAGGGAGGCTCAATGACCTGCCCACAGTCACAGAGCAGGAAGTGGCAGAGCCTGGACGTCTAACTCCAAAGACTGTGTGCCCTTTGCTGCTGCACTGCGACCTCCAGGTCTTCCTGGTGTGCAGAAATTCTTCACTGTCACAGGCGCACTCAAGATAGAGTTATGCACAGTTGTCAAATGACCTCTTAGAATTCTCAGTGCTTAGAGTTTGTCCTGCACACAACATAGCATGTAATGACCTAGACTTGCAATCTTTCATGGATCATTGTTTCAAGAATTTAGTTTCACTCTCCACCAAAACTGTAAGTTCCTGGAAGGTGGGACCATGCTCTATGCTCATTTTGTGTATTTAATTTTTGTGTGCTTAATTTTCAAGACTTTTTACATCCATTTCAGAACCTATTAGGTGGGTAATTGCGGTTTTTGCCATTAAAAGTAACAGTGAAAACTGCAATTATGTTTGCACCGACCTAACAGAATAGACAGCACTGAGCACATGCCAAGGGCTGATTGATTGAACAGTGCTGGGGAGAAGAGCAGACAAAGAGGCAGGAGCCCTGGATTCTCGTTCCAGCTCTGCCACTACCAGAACAGTCCTCTCCACTTGCCTCAGTTTCCCCATATGAACTGGATGGTGTGTGCCACAACCATCTTTTGATTGGTGCTCTCCCAGGCTACAAGGCTGGTGGCAAGGCCAGGAAGAACCAGCCCATTACTCAGACTGAATCATGCCCTCGTGCACTCACCCAGGAAGCAGTGATGATCCCCTAGAACACACAGCTGGAACAGGGAGCAGGACATCACCTACAGGACATAGACTAACTTCTGCTGGCACTCCTGGTCTATTCATCCCTTATGTTCTTAGGTCAGCAAAAAGCAGAAATCCTGCACAATTCAGAGTCTTTCAGTCTCTCCTTAGAAAGTTTCTCAATGTTTAGCAAAAGGTTTTTATACAACGTCAATGAGGCCGGGCGTGGTGGCTCACGCCTGTAATCCCAGCACTTTGGGAGGCCGAGGCAGGTGTATCATGAGGTCGTGAGATCGAGACCATCCTGGCTAACATGGTGAAACCCCATCTCTACTAAAAATACAAAAAATTAGCTGGGCGTGGTGGTGGGCGCCTGTGGTCCCAGCTACTTGGGAGGCTGAGGCAGGAGAATGGCATGAACCCGGGAGGCGGAGCTTGCAGTGAGCTGAGATTGTGCCACTGCACTCCAGCCTGGGAGCTGGGAGACAGAGCAAGACTCCGTCTCAAAAAAAAAAAAAAAAAAAACCAATGTCAATGAGAAACAACAGAATCTCTAAAAATTTCCTTGGGAAATCCCTTACTGGCTAACTCACCAAGGAAGTAAGGAAGCTGGTGTATGTTCAGCCTTCACCACTGTGTTGGGCAATTTTTCATTCATTTGTTCATTTATTTCACAATATATTTTTTTGGGCCCATCATGGACTAGACACTGCAGTGTGGTGTAGATACAATGATGAACAAGACAGGACACAGTTTCTGTCTCAGGGGACTTACAGTCTTGCTGGAGAGGGAGCTTTAAGCAAATAATTACACAAAGCTTGATTAAAATCAGATAACTGCCATAAAGGAAACGTGCATAGAGCGCCAACAGGGAGGCCTGACTTAAGGGTGGGTTTGGGTCGGGGAGGGTTTCTGGGCGGAAGCAGCATTTACGCTAGGACCTGGCACATCCAGGAAAGAGAATGTGGTGAGGTCTGACGGTGGGGGGGCTCTGATTTACAGCACACTGTGGGAGACAGGAATCGGATTCCTCATCTCAGCTCTGACTCCCAGTGGCTGTGAAACTGTGTAAGTCACCTCTTCTCTCTAGGCCTCAGCTTTGGTTTGGTTTTGTATTTTCATTGTTGTTGTTATTGATTTTTCTCATCTGTAAAATGAAGATCTGTTACTTTAAGCAAATGTCGTGATGCTCAGATAAAAGCCGTGGTTAGATGTCACCTTGAAGACTGTCGTTCTGCACAAATTAATAAAAGGGATCCTTATCACGGACTCTTCCCTTTCATATCCACCGCATCTGTGAAAGGGAGAGTGTCTGAGGGAGAATTTCATTTGACATTTAGAAAAATGAGAGTGAAATGGGTTTTCCTTATTTGGTTTCTCCACTTTATAAGCCATATACCCAGATTATATACAGACACATGCAGGGGGCTGCAGAGGGACTGGAAAACCTGGTCCCAGGTGGCCTGTGGACGGGAAAGCCAGCAGACGTGTGAGGGGAGAAAGGAGCTTATTAAACAAACCTCACTGGCAGTCCTTCTCCTCATCTCTTTTCCAGATGCGCCTGAAAATGCTCCGCCAAGAATTCTAATGAGAAACAGATTTCCTCTGGCTCAGCCCGTCCTTCACCTGCAGATTTCTAAGCAGAGATATTGCTGTCCACTCCTGCCGAGAGTCCAAGGGGGGTTTGTTTTAAATTCTTTTCTGCAGGAATTGGAGCTTTGAACGTTTGGGAACACATTTCAGATTTCTCTTCTTTTATACTTTAGCCAAAAAGCACGGGGTCAAAATATGAAAGGAAGCAAACACAGTCATTTGGTGGAGGGTTGGGGCTAATCACCTCGAAGTCCTGGTTGTTCATCAGCAAGCCCTTAAGTTGAAAGTGCAGGGATCCCAGTTTGCACGGAGAAATGTTTGTTCTGTCGTGTGAATGTTCCTGTTTGTGGTCCCACCCACAGACTCCAGCGTGGGTCAATGAGTCTATTGTGAAGCAAAGAAAGCCAAAGCAAGACCTTAGCCAGAAAGATGTGAAAGTGGGTTTTGTCCCTTTAACCTGAAACAGACGTTATGAAAGAGATTAGCCAACCTCTACTATGTGGGATCGGGAAATGTCCTGAATTTTCATAGCTTTGGAGAGTTCTAAGACAAACATGGTCTCTGCTTTTGCCCTCGCGGTCAGAACTCCAAGCCTGCCTGGCCCCCTGCAGCCCTGCCACTGTCTCTCGCAGCCCCGTCTCTCTCTGTCTTATTTGCTCTGCTTCCCACAGGCTTTGCCTGCTCAGTCCACAGGATGGAGGGAGGGTGGGGGCATTTCTTCCAGCAACCCAGCACAGACCCTCGACTCCCCCTGGGTTTACACATCACTGTGGAAAGAGCATTATTTTCATTTCCTATGTCATCTTGTCTCAAAAAAAAATCCTTATTTCTTAAAAGCTTCCCTTCCTTTGAGCAATCAGGATGGAGGTTTGCTAAAACATACTTTGGCTTGTGGCTGGGCATGGTGGCTCACACCTGTAATCCCAGCACTTTGGGAGGCCGAGGTGGGCAGATCACCTGAGGTCAGGAGTTCAAGACCAGCCTGGTCAACATGATGAAACCCCGTCTCTACTAAAAATACAAAAATTAACCGGGCATGGTGGCTCAGGCCTGTAATCCTAGCTACTAGGGAGGATGAGGCAGGAGAATCGCTTGAACCCAGGAGGTGAAGGTTGCAGTGAGTCGAGATTGTGCCACTGTACTCCAGCCTGGGCGACACAGTGAGACTCTGTCTCAAAAAAAAAAATATATATATATATATATATACACACATACACGTATATATATACGTAAGTGTGTGTGTGTGTGTGTGTGTGTGTATATATATATATAAAATATTGGCTTGTATCTGTCTGTGTGGTGGGAAAGGAGAGATCTTGACTTCGGTTGACTCTGCCATCCCAACTTCTGCTCCCCCAGTACCAGACTCCCTTTAATGAGAGTGATTTGCTCTTTGAACCAAGTTTCATCAACAGCCAAGTTTGCCAAGACAAACTCTTTACCTGGGAGGAACTCCCCTGAAAGCCTAGTGTTCAGAGCATGTGTTGTCTGGCAAATGAATGCTCAAAGGCTAAAACTAACTGGAAAACGACTTCTATTAACAAGTTTGTCAGCCTAAATAACAGACTCTGAGAGGAAATTCAGGAACAGGTATTGCAATGGAATACGCTTGCCATGGTAAACTGTGCGACATTCACAGAGGTAAAGGAAGACGAACGTTTTTAAAGGAAAAAATGAGGAGGATGATATAATTGTTTTGAGATAATTATCCTTGCCTACAAAGATCAATAACAAAGGTGGTGTCCTTCCGAGGCTGGACAGGCAGTTGCTGGGCAGTTGTCCTCACAGAAATGTTTTTGTGTAAGGTTGTGATGGTCTTTGGGCGAGGTTGTGATTTTTGCAGTCTTTTGTGATAGTTCTTGTTATCAGGCATTTGTGCATAAGAACCCTTCTTCATGGCCTTCCTGGTTGTATTTGTCAGGATTTTTAACACAAGTGACTCCACTTTGATTCTGACAACTTTCACAAGTTACTCAGGAAAAAAAAGCTGGAAGCAAAACTGGATTTTTCATGTGCTCAAAAATATGGAATCCAGAAGCTGGGTGCAGTGGTTTATGCCGGTAATCCCAGCTACTCAGGAGGCTGAGGCAGGAGGATTCCAGTAGCCGAGAAGTTCAAGACTAGCCTGGGCAACATAGAGAGACCCCCTCATCTCAGAAAAAACTGGAATCCAAACATCACATCAAAAATAAAAATGCTTAACAAAAGAAAGGATATAAGGAAATATTCCAAAATGTGCTAAGGCTGGGAGGAGTAATGGGATGAAAATGAGCTTCAAAGGGGTCAGGCCACCCGCTTCCCTGGGAGCTCTGAGCAAACCGTTGTATGTCATTAAGCCTCAGTGTCTTCATCTGAAAACAGAAATAAGGCTTCTTCCCATGAGAGTTCTTGCAAGGATTAAATAAGGTGATGTGTATCAAGTTCTAACGTGGTCTAGTCATGTGAAACTTTCATTAGCTTTATGTTGGACTACTGTTCTGCATCTTCTAAATTTTCAAGATGTGGATTTTAACTTTATAAAGGGAAACACTAAGCTTAAAATAATTACAACAACAATATGGTTCATGTTATAGGGACATTTCACGCAAGGAAATATTACCCAGATTAGATGTCATATCTGGGGTGGGACAACTTCTAAAAAAGGCATCCTGAAGCTTTAGTAAGATCTAGCCTAAAAATGCGATCATTTTGTCCTGCCAGTAAATGAGGCTGGGACCTAAATCTGTCAGTTTAGAGAGCGGGTTCTGTGTCTCAGTCACTGGACTTCTCCAGACAGCACATCTCCAGGATGCTATTGCCTCCCACGGTGACGCAAGGAACTTTGCTTTCTGCTTTGAAATATGCCCCCGAAGGCCAAATCCCTCTGAGAAATGAGAGTTCCACCATATCCTCTGAAATGGCAACATTCCTCTCATCCAAAGTTTTTATTAGCATCCTTTTGTAACCCATTAAGTCCTTAACAGCAGCTTTGAGGAGTCACACCTGTTTTTCATCAGGATTGCAACCGTAAGCCAGCACAAACATGTGTGATAAGTTGATGCTAAAATGCCATGACACACTCCTTGGATTTACTAGCATTTAATAAATGAAGGAGAAAGCTTTGCCTTTTATAGCCCTGAGCCTCCCAGGCCTAAAGCAGATGGAGCGGTTGCCTCCTGCAAAGCATTCATTGCTCATTGCTTCCAAATCCAAGGAACAGGCACCTCGGATCACTGTGCTGTGAGGGCAGGAGGATCCTTCTTTTGGAAAGCGGTAAGTCCAGCGTTCTCAACCCTGACCATTGCTCAGCATCAAGTGAGGAGCTTTTGAAAAATACCCAGGCCTAGGTACCAGTCCCAGAGATTCAGATTTAGTTGGTCTTGGGGGAACTCTAGTAGCCTTAATTTTTAGCAGCTTCCTCAGAAGTCTCTCATCCGTAGGCAAGACTGATATCTGTTAAAAATGATTTGGACCACAGGCAGTCTAGGGCAGTGGGAAGAACACGGACTTTGGAGACAAAGAAATAATGGATTTAAATTCACTGGAAAGGATAAGCTGTGTTATTTTAGACAAATTTCTTAAATTCTTTGAGTCTTAGTTACTGCACTTGAAAAATGAGGTTAATAATATGTATCTCTTAAGGCAAATAAATGGGAGTTTGTTATGTAGATTCCCCTGGTGACATCTTCAGACTGATAAGGATTTAAAGTTATCTTCAGTAATCAACTTTTATCTTTCTTGGTAGAGAGGGGAGGAGAGACGCCTCATAAACTTATGTCCTGCTTTTAGGTTTTTAGGCACATTTTAGGGGAGGGCAGAGAGCATTTCTGGTATCTGCTCTTTCTCAGTTGCCTTCAGCTCACAACAGTCCTCATGCCAAAGTGGCATATTTTGGGGTGGCATCTATAGGCATCTTCTATATGAATTGAGACAGAGTGGTATTGGTGAATGGAATGAGAAAGCCCAGCCATAGACCCGCACAGGTGTGGTCAATTGACAAAGATGCAATGGTAAATCAATGAAGAAAGGATAGACTTTTCAACAAATTGTGCTGGGATAATTGGATATCCATATGCAAAAGTAACAAAAAATCTTGACCCTTGGCCCATACCCTAGGTACCTAATTTTGTACCTTGTACAAAAATTAACTCAAAATGCATCATAGACCTAAATGTCAAACCTAAAACAATAAAACTATTGGAAGAAAGCTTAAGAGAGAAAATCTTTGTGATGTTGAGTTAGGCAAAAATTTCTTAGATACAACAATATCAAAAGCACAGTCCATAAAAGAAAAATTGATGAATCAGAGTTCATCAGAATTAAAGCCATCTGCTCTGTAAATGACACCGCTAAGCAAATGAAAAGACAAGCCACAGGCTAGGATAACGTATTTGCAAAGGATATATTTGACAAATAACTTAAATTCAGAATATATAAAGAACCCTCAAAACTCAATAACCTAACCAAAAAAATGGGCAACATATTTGTACAGGAAGCTCACCAAAGAACATATATAGATGGCAATTAAGCATAGAAAATATCCTCAGCATCATTAGTTATTAGGAAAATGCAAAATAAAACCACCACACACCTATTCGAATGGCTAAAAAAATTTTTTTTAATGACAATATCAAGTCCTGGTGAAGATGGAGAGCAACCACACCTCTCACAAATTACTGATGGGAGGGGAAAGTTCAGTGAAAAAGTTTGATAGGGTATCTCTGGATTGAAGAAATATAGTACCTTGTTTTCTGTGTAGATGGGCTTGATCCAAAGGCAGGAGTGGAAAGTGAGTGGCGATTGGTCCTGAGGTCAGCCACAAAGTTAAGTGAACTGTGTTGAGAAAATCAGACCAGTGGTTTCAAATCCAGGTCAGTGGACCCCTGAGGATTTATCTGAAAAGGTAGCGAGTGGAACTGTGGAGTTATTTTTCACATTTCAAGAAAAAGCCTAAGGAAAATCATGTTTTACCTGAGATAAGGTTCCCTTGGCAGGCTGAGTAAAATCTCATGTTCTTTTCCTTTTGGCTGGAATTTCTTTTCTGCTGATTATATCTAATTCATAGAGAATTTTTTAAAGCCAACATGCAAGTTGGTGGATAAAAGTACTTCATAGGAAGAGGCCTAGCAGGAAAAGTTATAGAATGGGGTTTTTGGTGATGAAAAGTTTGTGACTGGCCAAACTAAGCCATGCATTTGAGGGTGATGAAGGAACACTCTCCTTCAGCAAGGTCTGAGTACCCACAAGTTTTAACATGTCCAAGATAGCTTACGGCTTGTTGTATCTGATGTTAGAGAACCCTCCCCCTACCCTCCAGGTCTCTTCAGGTCTGTAGGAGCTCCAAATGGACCTGTATGTAATTTGGAGACTGAAAATAATACAAACCCCTGAGTCTGATTCAACACCACCACGCATCACTCTTTTTTTTTTTTTTTTTTCTTTTTGAGACAGAGTCTTGCTCTGTCCCCAGGCTGGAGTGCAGTGGCGCGATCTCAGCTCACTGCAACATCCACCTCCTGGGTTCAAGTGATTCTCCTGCCTCAGCCTCCCAAGTAGCTGAGACTACATGTGTGTGCCACCAGGCCCAGCTAATTTTTGTATTTTTAGTAGAGATGGGGTTTTACCATGTTGGCCAGGGTGGTCTCGATCTCTTGACCTCGTGATTCACCCGCGTTAGCCTCCCAAAGTGCTGGGATTAAAGGTGTGAGCCACTGTGCCTGGCCAGGGCACTCTTAATGAAAAGAAGTACCTTTCCAGGGCTGAAACTGAGCCTCCTTATTGACATTAGCACATCAGTTTTATGATTGTTCATCATAATAAAACAAATTAGGGTTTTGCACCCACGAACACTAGAAAAAGTGACACCAAGCCCTGGCTAAGGTTGGAAGATGTGGAGATTGTAACAGCAACCTTAGATGCACCTGTACGCAAGCAAATTAACATGCCCTCCCCTTCTCGGCTTGCACAGAGCTCAAGGGAGCTTAACAGGATTAGGAGCAAATACCTTGTTGTTATTTTTAACATTGCTCAGCTCTCTTGTAAATCTCTCCATTGTCCCTGCCAGTAACCTCTTCCTAAAGGGAGGCATCCAACCTTAGAGACATAACAGGCAGAATTGGCAATAATTCATTCAAGGTCTGACCTAGTAGTGGCTCGTGGAGTTTAGTACCTAAAAAAGAGATTCATAACGTGGTAGAAAGTTTACGGGCCTTGAAGTTAGATAGATCTAGATTTGAATTCTGATTCTGCAGCTTATGAGTCTTGCTCAAGTTATCTTGACCCTTTGAACCTCAGTTTCCTTTAAAATGAGGATGTTATCTACCTCACAAAATTACTGTAAAGATGAACGATAATAAATGGAGAGTCCCTGACATGGAGTCGTGGAAGTTATCACCTGGTAGATGCTTAATAAATGTTGGCTACACACACACACACACACACACATGCACACACTCACCTATGTATGCACACACATATATATACACACACACATATATACACATTTAAGATTTAATTACTAGATAATTAGAGGAAAAATAAGATGCATACTCTTTCACTTCTGAACGTTTCTGAAATTGGGTTGTGTCTTTTAATTGATGGCAACCCAAATTTACTAGAAGCAAATAGAGGAGTGAGTTGTGACATGGTTGTCATCACTGAGCTATGCAAACTTAGCTAAATCTTTCCAAGGAGATTGCAGAATTGAGAGCTAGGAGAGGCTGCTGTGGTTAATTTGTGCCCTGTGAAAGATTATCACTAGATACTGCACATCCATCTGTCAAAAGTATCTGGGTGACTTTCAAATTTCCAGTGATATGTAATTCAATTGCAGAGAAAAGGAAACCATGAGTTTAACCAAATAGGAAACGCATGCAAAACCTGGCATATTAACTGTCTCTTCTAAGTATACTCAGGACGTCAAGTTCACAGGTACAAGTTCCATAAGTCTACATTTCTATGACAGTATTTGCCTCAACTAGGAAGAGTCTTCAGACTGTAAATGTGAAGAAAATTTAGAATTGATGGTGATATTAAAAAAGAAAATGCTATATGATTATACAGATAAATGTGCATGATATGGTTTGGCTCTGTGTCCTCACCCAAATCTCATCTTGAATTGTAATCCCCATGTTTTGGGGGAGGGACGTGGTGGGAGGTGATCAGATCATGGAGGCAGTTTCCCCCATGCTGTTCTCATGATAGTGATGGAGTTCTCAGAGATCTGATGGTTTTTAAAGTGGCAGTTTCCCCTGCGTACTGTCTCTTTCCTGCTGCCACGTATGACATGCCTGACATGCCTTGCTTCCCCTTCGCCTTCTGCCACAGTTGTAAGTTTCCTGCGGAACTGTGAGTCAATTAAACCTCTTTCCTTTATAAGCTACCCAGTCTCAGGCAGTTCTTTATAGAAGTGTGAAAATGGACTGATACAGTACACTATTATTTGTTTTTTAAAAAGTGTTTAATTTGATATGACTTTTTTTTTTCAGTAAATCTGTATTAAGCTGATGGTGCATCTTATAACTAATGGCATCTTATAACACATTAAATACGGTCACACGAAACCACCTCTCCCATCCCTGGCTAGTACCACCTGTGCTCATGTTGATGTATTCTGTGACATTAGCTGACTAGGCTGATTCAAAATTAGCATTGTCAGGTAATCTGTGTGGCCAATGAACATTCAGCCACATTAATGATTAGGAAAACAAAAATCAAGACCGAAATGAAAGACCATTTAATTTGGCCAAAAAACTGTAAAGGTCTAATAATTCCTTTGGAGAACAGTTTGATATTTTCTCATGAAGTTGAACATCCACATACTCTATGACCTAGAAATTCCATCCCAAACCAAGAGTCTCTGCACCTGCACACCAAGAATCACATACAAGGAAGCAGTTAGTTCCCTTTGCAACTCACACAATCACACAAATGCTTTTCTTCAAGACATCCCTTGTACTTCAGTATTTAGCAGAAGTGCTTTATGCAAACTCCCTATTTTGTCACACAGAATATTAAAAAGACATGCATTCAAGGGTTGAGACTGACTAAAATTAATAACTTTTACTGCTTCATCAAGATACAATCTTGAGTGAAATTGGAAAATTTGTAGTGAGGATGTATGGGAGTGAATAATTCAATGACTACTAGTTGTGTTTAGTGCTGTTGTTTGATCTGTGTTAAGTCACCTGCAGTTTTACCTACCATTGCTTTTGTACATCAATGTGGAAAAGGCAAATAATATCTTAGAATTACTATGAAAATAGGTTTGATTTTGCAGCTTCCTTGAAAGGATCACAGGGACCCATAGGGGCAGACCAGGCTCCAAGAATGCTGCTATACTGCAGTATTCCAATATATGAATATATTATAATTTATTCCAGTGTTGGTGCACATTTGGGTAGCTTCCAGTTTCAGGTTATTACATATAGTGTGTAGCAAGGTTTTAGAATATATTCTTCTCCCTGCCATATAAAAGTGTACTTAACCCAGCAGCTGGCATACAGTAGGCATTTAATACATTTCAATCGTGAAAATTCCTTTACAGAGGAGTCCTCATTATGCTCTGTTTAGGATTTCCCTACCTCTACCTTGTACTGTACACAGTAGGATCTCTATGCAGATGATAACAAGATATTTTCTCAAAAAGCCACAGAAAGAAATGAATTAGTTATTAGGAAAGGCAGAAACTAGAAAAGTAACTTCTGCCCTTCTACCAACCTGGGACCCTGGGATGCCTCCAACCCCAGGCTGTTACTGAACTTTTCCATAGCTTAGGAGGAGTAAAACCCCTGGGAGAACGGATGCTTCCTCTTGGCAACTGCTGCCCAATCCCCAAAGTCAGAAGCTCTCTAGCCACCACAAGGCTGCATGGAGAAAAGCTGGATGTCTGTCCCTAAGGCGTCCAGGCCTCCCTTCACCAGACACCAGGACCCAGAAGGGCCTGCTCCCTGCCCTCTGTCAGCCAGATGCGGGAGTTGGGATTCATGTTTCTGTCATTTGAAACTTCGACCCTTGGAGGAAAGATGCCAAGATGCAGGGACAATTGAAAGGTGACCTCTGGCAATGGCAGGTGTTTCTGGGATGTGCGCTTGACCTGCTGGCTGCTGTCCAGCCTCTCTTGGTTCCTATCTGTTTTCCAAGCCCAGCTTCTCCAAAAAGTTCTGCCGATTCTGTGAACACCTCAACATCCTCCCTATAGATTCCTTCTTAGCTTACATGGGCCCACTGGTTTCTGTTACTTGCACCCAATGACCTTGACTCATTCCGCACTCTCATCAGAAGCCTATTCTGAGAATCTGCTCTCGGGAGTGGGCAAGGGTCAGGCCTGCCACCCAGGGAGCCACATTAGGAGTTATTAACATGTTGGGGCAGCCTTTTGACTCCTCCTTTAGCCCTTGTCTTCCCATTCGCCTCTTGGGCCTCCCCACACATGCTGTCAGCCTTCTAAGCAGGCAGTACCCATGGCAGGCTATGGTGGCATCATGCCCTCGCAGCCTCTTTTGCTCCCACGGCTTTAGTCATGACCATTCCCACTCTCCCAGCACCTTGTTCTCACCTCCATGAAGGACAGATCACGTTCTCTTGCGGCTGTTTGTTTACTCACCTGCTGTCCCACCTGCATCTGATCACCTTAGACCTGTGAGCCATCAGCCCCTGATTCACAAATGGTGATGCAGGAAGCAGTTTACACCTTTGCCGACCCCAGCGCCCAAATGGCCAAGAGTGAAGGATAAAAGGTGCTGTTCTCACACTGCCACGGGAGCTTGAGGGCTGAGTACACAGGTCTAAAAAGAGGAGTTGCTGTCAAGGGGAAGGTTGGCCTTCATAGCACAAAGCTGAGCCATTTGCTTGGTAGAGTGCCTTTCCTTAGATTCCCGAGGACTTTTCCTAGCAAGGCACCGGGAGGAGCTGGCCCCCAAAGGAAGGTTGGAGTCACCCACCAGCTCTCTGTCCAGCCCGAGAGAGCGGCTCCAGCAGCCTCGTAGCGGAATCTCTCCGGACACAGATGTGCGAGGTTCCTCTTTACTAGAGGCAAGAATCTCTGAGCGCCCATGTGAGTGCTTCTCCACCCCAAGTCCACTTCAGAATCCTGTAACTACTGGGACAGCCAGCCAACCCTGAGAGGTGAGATCATGACTTTGGTTGAAGGGTCCTCTGTGCTGCTCCATGACACTCATGTATCAGGTCTTTCCTGACAGAGCAACTCAATGTGGAGCCCAGTGTCTTCAGCCAGGCTGCATGAGATTCCGTCTCTGCACACCACTCCTCTGGGTAAAGAGCCAGAGGTGACAGCACCTGGATCAAGCTGGGATCCCACTGCTGAAGCCTCATATGGCTCCCTCTGGCTGCCTGACCCTCTCCACCCCCTGCTTTGGGCTCCATTTGTCCAGCAACAGCCTGTTAAGTGCTGAGGCTTGCATCCCACCACTGCAGAATTGGGGGCGGGGAGCCCTGGAGGTCATCCAGGCCTGTGCCTGGTAGGACCACCCCAACGTTTACCACTGGTCTGGGCAAATCGCTGCTTCCCAGAAGTGGCTTTACCAAGACAAGGGCTAACCTCACTTAGGTCCCAAAAGTGAGGTTAGCCTCTTTCTCATCATGACCCAAGCCCAGGAAGGGAGGACGCAGGGCCTATTACATGATGTCTGGAAAGTTGGAGGGTTTCTTTCACCCGGGCATGTTGCCAAATAACCTGCTCAGTGGCCACAGTCACAGCCCAAGAAGGATTCCTAAGATGAGCTTCACCCACCAATGCTCCTGAGATGGCCAAAGGCAGGCTCTTTACACTCCGGAAACCAGGAACAGGAGGCATAGGGAGAGAGAGATTTGAGTATTAAATTTAAATCTCTCCATTTAAGTTTAAATTTAATATTTAATTAAATTTAAATTTAGAAAAGAAAATTAAAATGAAACAGATTGCTCAGCTGATTGAAACTCCTGATTTGTATGTTTCTAAGCTCAGAGAATGATCCCTTGAGGACTCATGGCTGGTGGCCACTAGTGATGAGACAAAGGCAAGAAAGGGGTCCTGGGCTCACTACACTTCTGGCCCCAGTGCCCTGCACCATTTTTGCTCTGTACCTCACCCCAAAAATGCCAGACAGCAGAGGGAACCCTGGGCTGAGATGGAGAGACCTGGGACCTAGTGCCAGCTCTCCCATGGAGTGACCTTAGACACCCCCTTTCATGAACCAAGCCTCAGCTTCCTCATCTATAAAGAAGAAGGACAATGGGCTATCACTTGCAAACCCTGTAGAGTTTTTGTAAAGCTCCGGAAAGACAGGGCATGAGAAGCGTGCAGTGGGAAGAACCTCACAACGTGAGCTATTGTTAGTGTTATTTTTGCTCACAGATTATGGCCATCCCTGCCTGGGAGGCGGCATGAGGAGTATGCCAGGCTGGCAGGGAATGCCGTGGCCATGGGCATGGGGGACCTGGCAGTGGCCTATGATTCCAGAGAGTGTGCCCAGGAGCTAGGTGTCTAAGCAAATGCAGGCCTCCCTGAGGATGTGGACAGTCATGCATCCCACAGAGGGTCTGAGTGGGTAGCTATGGGCACCCCAGGTTTCTGGACCAGCTGTTCCTCCAGCCTGTCTTGGAGCTGGAAGCAGAATAGAGACCAGAGTCTGGGGTCAGGGTTGAGGTGGGGGCTGCTGTGAAGCTGCCTTGAGCATTTGCTGTGGAAATGCTGGCAGTCACATGCCTTCTGCCATTGCCTGCCCGGCTGGGTAAAACTGAGCTTCTGTGCCTTTAAAATTGTTTGACATCTTTGAGATTGGAAACAGCTCCCCAGTGGAAGGCCAGCAGTAGCTATGGAATGCTATTCTAATATAAAACTTGCTCTCGGTGGATTTAAACTGATACTCCCACTGGCAGGCTTTGGAGCAAAATCACCTATTATGGTCCTGGAAAAGGCCCCAGATTCTCTGGGCTGATCTTTGCCCATGTGGGTTAGTGAGAATAGAGCTGTTTTCCCTCTCAGGCTATGCAGCCTCATCTCCCACCCTCAGCTGACCAGACAACCCTGAGATTCTAGTCCGGATACAGGACTGAGAGCTCAGGGCTGGGGGGAGTCCCTATGGTGTTTTGCTCTAAGACACTCTCTAGCCCAACCCCTTAGGGGTGCCTGGCCAAGGGCTCAACATCAGCAGATGGCAAAGTTCGCACTGGCAGCCAGGTCTCCATTCCAGGCTGTCTCCCTCTCCCAGACCATAACGTCGAGGATGTGGGCCCATTTCGCAGTGGGGGTAAGGCTGGGTACTCCAGTTTCTCCTCATGGCCAGTTAGCTCCCGAGGGGACGGTTCCTTCTTCCCACTGCGGGGACCCTCATGACCGCCTGGGGACTCTCCAGCTAATCCCTCCTGGGCCTGGCCCTCCCGTGGTCAAGTCCTTTGTTCCAGTGGAGGCTCTGGAGGCAGAGAGAGCAGGGTTAAATCCTGATCTGCAAGCTTACTTAGGGCAAGTTACTTAGGCCTTTCTGATCTATCAGTTTCTTCCCCTGTCAAATGGGAATAGTAATTACACACATTTCAGTGTTAAGAGAATGAAATGAGCTAGATTAGAATCAACAGCCTAGCACAGTGGCTCTCAAAGTGTGGTCCAGGAGTCCCCAAGACCCTTTCAGGGTAGCTTCGAGGTCAACACTGTTTTCATGAAAATACCAAGATGTTATTTGTCTTTTTACTCTCATTTTCTCACCTTCGTGGTTTCCAAAGCCTACTGGCTCTTACAGCTGTTGGGATGTGTGCTGTGTATTCTTCTTTTTAAAATATTCTCAGTTTCAATTTATAAAATGGTAGTGATCCATAAACAGAAGTCTGGGGCCATCAGTAATTTTTAACGGGTCTCAAGACCAAAAACATGGAGAGAACCACTGGACCAGCACAACACTGGGTGCTTACTAGGTTTTCTTTTCACTGGCTCTGAGCTGTCTTCCTTGCCCTGTTTCCCCATTCCTTGATGCAGGGAGTTCCTGTCCTTTGCACCATAAGGGATGCATTTTATTGTTCATTTACTCCCAGCCCTACTTACTGCACCTTCACATGTGGAAAGACTCTACCTACCAACTTGATGCCTTAGTAATGGTTGTTTTTCTCATGTTGCAGAGCCCGAGTGCCCACAGGCCAGAAGTATTATTACCTCACTGTGCTGATTTCATCCTGGTAAAAACAAAACAACAACAACAACAAAACAAATACATTCGGCTTTTATGAAGGCTGAGCAGCCTCATTGAAGTTTGTCACGGTCAGATGAAGACCTGTGGGCTTGCTCTGGCTGGACAGAAATCGGGGTGCACAGGAATGTGGCTTTAGCCTTGGTAGTTAGGCGAGATTTGCTTTGCTTTGTCTTCAGCCTTTGGAAGGCCACATACTCAAATGCCTACTTCAAGATACTGTGTCTTCCCTGAACCTGAGGGTGATCAATGATCTTCTTACTGTATGTGCATGTTATTGTATTAGGGTTTGGTCAGAAAAACAGAAGCCACTCTAGGTATTCAGAGAAGGAAGAGAGGTTCAATACAGGGAACTAGAGGTATTCACGACCTCACAAGAGCAGCAGGAAGAAAGGGCAGAAAGGCCACTTTGAAATCTGGAAGTTCAGAGATCCCAGGGAAGTGGCCATGAATGGTGTCCGCTTCCAGCAGCATCAAAGTGGGAGATTCTCAAGGAGATGCCAGAACGCCATGCAAAACCCTACAGGAGCAGCTGCTGCTGCTGCGAGCTGGCCTGTCCTGCCTCTCAAACACTGGCTTCTCCTTCTCTTCTGCATCCCCCAAACAAGTGAGAGTAGAATCTAACCTGAAGCCTGCCAGCCAGAGAGTCTGGGAAGCGTTGTTTCCAGGCTTCTTGCCCCTACGGTTTGGGTGATTGCTTAGGTCAGGGAGTTGACACACAGTATCTCTCATGGTTGCATATCATAGCTAGCCTGTGAAATAATGGTGATGGTATGAACAAAGTATGTCAATCAGGTATACTGTTTATTAGTAGTATTTTCTTTCTTTTTTGCATTTTCTGCTTTTATATAGATATATTGTTACTATTTGAATATTTCCTCTTAATGTTTTTTTTGTTTTTTTTTTTTTTTTGAGACAGAGTCTCGCCCTGTCACCCAGGCTGGAGTGCAGTGCCGTGATCTCGGCTCACTTCAAACTCCGCCTCCCGGGTTCAAGCAATTCTCCTGCCTCAGCCTCCTGAGTAGCTGGAATTACAGGCACCAGCCACCACACCCGGCTACTTTTTTGTATTTTTAGGAGACAGAGGGTTTCACTATGTTGGCCAGGCTGGTCTTGAACTCCTGACCTCCTGATCCACCCGCCTCGGCTTCCCAAAGTGCTAGGATTACAAGCGTGAGCCACCATGCCTGGCCCTCTCAAATTCTGATAAGGATTCTAGATGTATACTTTAGAGAAAAACAGCTCCTTGAAATATATGTAATTGTATGAGTAAAATGATGCAAAATGTAATGAGGATTGTGAATGGTGTTCATATTATGCAAAATATAAGAATTAAATTCACATAGTTTAAAAAATTAGAGGCTAGGAGCAGTGGCTCACACCTTTAATCCAGCACTTTGGGAGGCCGAGGCAGGAGGATCGCTTTAGGCCAGGGGGTCAAGACCAGCCTGGGCAACACAGCAAGGCCCCATCTCTACAAAAAATAAATTTTCTAAATTAGGAAACTAGTTAATAAAAATATTAGGAAAAATGCATTATCTCTAGATTAGCTGAGAAAGAATATTGTCTTTTTTTACTAAGTTTATAGAGTTTAATATTAAGTTTAATAAGAGAGATTAATAAGAATTTACATGATAATTCTAATCTTTGTAGAATTATTCACTAGCATTTAAACAAGAACTGTAATTTTTAGCTATTGAATTTTTTAGGGCAAAAATATTTCAAGAATATATTCTACTTGGAAATTCTTCACATTTTATTAAAGATTAATTAAAAGCAGAATGTCAGTTTTGCCACCAACCTCAAAATTTCACAAGGTGGAAAAATCTAAAATCATGTAAACATGTATGATAAATTATCTTCAATCCAGAAATAATAAAGAATACTAGCCAGATACGGGGCTCACACCTGTAATCCCAGCACTTTGGGAGATGAAGGCAGGCAGATTACTTGAGCTTGGGAGTTCAAGACCAGCCTGGGCAACGTAGCGAGACCCCATCTATAAAAAAAATAACAAAATAGCTGGGCATGGTGGCACACACCTGTAGTCCCAGCTATTCACAATGCTGAGGTGGGAGGATCACTTGAGCCCAGGAGGTCCAGGGTGCAGTGAGCTGAGATTGTGCCACCGCACTCCAGCCTGAGTGAGAGTGAGACCCTGTCTCAAAAAAAAAAAAAAAAAAAAAAGGATATTGAGAATATGAAACAAAGAAGTACTAGAGAAAAATTAGGGGCTCTAAACACACTTTGATCTTCTTAATCATCAAACTTCATAACAACACATTTTTGTAAAAATGCTTTAAGAAGATAACTCCTTATAGTTTTGAATCCTGGAGACTGAATTTTTAAATTGTCAGGATGATTGCTGTAGACCACTAATCATTTTCATAAGCTGAAGATAAGAAATTTTTAAAAGATTTTCCTGAGTTATTTTATTTGTTCCCTATTTCTGCTATAACAAAGTAACCACAGATTCAGTGGCTTAAAACAACACACATTTATTATCTTACAGTTCTGGAGGTCAGAAGTCCAAGATAGGTTTTATTGAGCCCAGAGTTATGAGCAGGATTGTGTTTCTTCAGGAGGCTCTAGAGGAAAATCCATTTCCTTGCCTTTTCAGCTTCTGCGGGCTGCCTACATTCTTTGGCTTTCAGCTCCTTCTTCCATCTTTAAAGCCAACTGTAGTATCTTCAAACCAATTCCCCCACCACCTGCCTGCCTGCACCCTGCTTGCACCCTGCTTGCTCTTGCTCACTCTTGCTCACTCTTGCTCTCCCTTTCTCTCCCTTTCTCTCCCTTTCACCTCTTCTTTTGTCACACCTCCTTCTCTGACTCCATACCTCTCCCTTCCCCTTATAAAGTTTAGGCTCACTTATAAACATCAGGCTCACTCAGTTAATCCAGAATAATCTCCCCATTTCAAGATCTTAATTACACCTTGAAAATCCCTTTTGCCAAGGGAACACTCATACACTGTTGGTGGGAGTGTAAATTAATTCAACCATTGTGGAAAGCAGTGTGGTGATTCCTCAAAGAGCTATAAACAGAACTACCATTAGACCCAGCAATCCCATTACCGGGTGTATACCCAGGGGAATGTAAATCATTCTATCATAAAGATACATGCACGTGAATATTCATTGCAGCACTATTCACAATAGCAAAGACATGGAATCAACATAAATGCCCACCAATGACAGAATGGATAAAGAAAATGTGATACATATACACCATGGAATACTACACAGCCATAAAAAAGAACAAGATCATGTCTTTTGTGGGAACGTAGATGGAGCTAGAGTCTATTATCCTTAGCAAACTAACACAGGAACAGAAAACGTAATACTGCATGTTCTCACAAGTAGGCGCTAAATAATGAGAACACATGGAAAAAAGAAGGGAATAACACATACTGGGGCCTACTGGAGAGTGGAGGATGGCAAGAGGGAGAGGAGCAGAAAAAATAACTAGTGGGTACAAGGCTTAGTACCTGGGTGACAAAATAATCTGAACAAAAAACCCCCGTGACATGAGTTTGCTTGTATAAAAAACTTACACATGTATCCTTGAACTTAAAATAAATTAAAAAAAAAAAAAAGACTACAAAAAGAAAATCCCTTTTACCATGTAAGGTAATATGCTCACAGGTTTGGGTTATTAAAATGTGAACATCTTTGTGGGCTCTTGTTTTTCCTATCACAGTTATAAATCATAAAAACATGTTACTGAAAAACATTTTCCAAAATTACATTGCCTTGAGTCAAAAGGTTAGTGATATCATTAAATGTGCCAGCTAAAAGTGAACAACTACTTAGTAATGTAAATATGCAGTATAATAACTGTAGGAGCAATCCAACTGACAGTGCTGTTTGTTTTCCTGTATTGTGTCAAAGTTTAACATTTTAATAACTAAGGTTTTCATAATAAAATTATAAGAATAACTTAAAAATAAAATTACAGGTTTGTTTGTATATCTCAGAAGGTTTTCTGTGATTGTGATATTTGGCTTTTGTTGAATATTTATTTTGATACTTTGGCTTTCAGTTTTAGGTTAAAATATATTTTGGATACACTTTTGCTAGGCCTTTCCAAATTGATATAGCACAGGGGTGGAGAGATAGTAATGCTATTTTTCTTTTTTTTTTTCTTTTTTCTTTTTTTGAGACGGAGTCACGCTCTGTCACCCAGGCTGGAGTGCAGGGTTGCAATCTTGGCTTACTGCAACCTCTGCCTCCCGGGTTCATGCCATTCTCCTGCCTCAGCCTCCCGAGTAGCTGGGATTACAGGCATGCACCACCATGCCTGGCTAATTTTTGTATTTTTTGTAGAGATGATGTTTCGCCATTTGGCTAGGCTGGTCTCAAACTCCTGGCCTCAAGTGATCCACCCACCTCGGCCTCCCAAAGTGCCTATTTTTCTTTACTATACTTTTCTTTATGCCCAAAATAATGGATATATAATACATTGAACTTATTTGAAACTGTCTTTCATTGTACATTTTCTGTCATTCGTACATGGATGGCATGAGACTCATCCACTCGCCAAGGACAGAGTTATTACCATGGCAATAGACAAAAAGTCTGTTAGTATAATTTTAAAAGTTCTCTCTTTTTATAAATGGACTTTCATAGTTTTACTTTTCTTTTTTGGTGGCTTTTGTGATTTTCTGAGCTAACTTCCTGGAAGGCAGGATTTAAAACCTGGATAACAATATTCCAAGGAATGGCACTATGATGGGCACATTCCTGGTTTTCTGGTGTTCAGCTGACTGACACTGGCCCTCCAGGTCCCTGTTGATGGGCCAAGCTGAGGGCTGCAGGTGCTTCTGTGCATATCCAGGACATGTTCCTCACTTGAGCAACCAAGAGGCTAGGCAGAGTCTTATTAGAGCAGAAGCGATTTCCTATTTCATTTCCTTTCCTTTCTCACTCACTCTCTCTTTTTCATTTTCATTTTCATTTTCTTTTTCTTTTTCTTGAGACAGGGTCTTGCTCTGTCACCCAGGCTGGAGTGCAGTGGCACTATCATGGCTCACTGCGTCCTCCAATTCCTGGGTTCAAGCAATCCTCCCGCCTCAGCCTCATGAGTAGCTGGGACTGTTTGTGGGTACCACCATGCCTAGCTTATTTTATTTTATTACAGAGATGGGGGTCTCACTATGTTCCCCAGGCTGGTCTCAAACTCTTGGCCTCAAGGCAGCCTCCCACTTCAACCTCTCAAAGTGCTGGGATTACAGGCATGAGCCACCGCACCAGGCCTCTTTTCTTGTTTTTTCTAGTGAATGCTGTCAGCTTCATTTACTTTTAACCAGCCAAATAAGGAGTTGGAGGCCAGAGCTAAGTCACCCTGTATTTCTTACTTAGTTCAATATGTTTTATTGCTTTCACATGTTGGCGACCTGGACAGCTGCTTGACTGGTCTAGTACTTAATTCAGTTCCATGAAGAATAGAAGCTAGGATGTTCGTCAGGCTTTCTGGAATGCTAACAATAGTTTATGAGCATTCCGCCTCCTTCATTATTACAGCTGGGAATAACTTCCTTACAAGCTTCTCCATAATCTTCATCTTCTCTTAGGAAACTTGAGGCCTAGGTTGGGGCTAGATGTGGACCCCATCACTCTGTAGGAGTTTCTGAAAGACTTTCTGGCCCCATTACCCAGAGCAGACATACTAGGAATTAGAGACAATTTGGACTTTTTTTTTGTTGTTTTTTTAATTACAGGGGTCCTTCACCAAGTTGGGTCCAGAAAAGTTTGTGCAGAAGGAGTGGCTTAAGTAATTCATTTGTGTAAAGGTTAAGAGTAAGGACCCTATTGGGGAAAGGGATGAGGGAGAAAGTTTAATCCAAGGGTGGACTCCAGGGATAGGGCAAAGGAAATAGGGGTTGGTGATAAGGGGCAAGAAGTAAGCAGAGACCAAAATAAATGCTGAAGTTAATTTTCTAGGGCTGCTCATAGCATCATAGACTGGGTGTTTTAGCAATAGAAACTTATTGCCTTACAGTTCTGGAGCCTATAAGCCCAAGATCAAGGTGTTGACAGAGTCGATTCCTTCTGAGGGCTCTCGGGGAAGGATCTGTTCCCAGCTGCCTCTTTCTTTGGCTTGCAGATGGCCATCTTCCCCTTACATCTTTTCATATGGTATTCCCTCTGTGTGTCTGTCTCTACATTTCCCCTTTTTATAAGGACACCAGTCATACTGGATTAGGGCCACCCTGAAGATTTCACTTTACCTTGATTTCCTCCGTCAAGATTCTATCTCCAAAGAGTCACATTTTGTGATTTGGGGGGGCAGTTCGGACTTTAATATATGAATTTTGGGGGAGACAAAATTCAACCCATGAGTATGCTCACGATGAAGAAAAAAGTGCATATATGTCATGATCCTATTTTGTGCAAATACTACACTTACACATAAACACGCAGGACACACGCACAGAAAGAACACTGACCAAGCGCTCACCTGCGGGTGGTTGAATTTAAATTGATATTTTAAAATGATACTTTCTTGTATTGTAAATTTTTTTTACCTTGAATATATTAGCTGTATAATCTGGTAAATATTCTAATTAATAAACATTAGGGGGAAATAAAAGAGTAAAGGCTGCCTGGGCTCAAGTCCTGGCTCTGCCACTTAGTAGCTGCATACGTTAGGTTAGATAATTAACTTCTCTGTGCCTCAGTCTCCTCATCTATAAAATGGGAATAATAAATTGCACCTCACAGGGTTGCATGAAGATTGCACCAGTTAATATGTGTAAAGCGCTTACAGCAGAGATAAAAACATTTGCTGTTATTCATTTATTGCACCAATATTTTTGAAGCCATCATTTGTACTGCTTTAGGTGCTGGAGACAAAGTGTGCCACTAGCCGAATAATAACATCTACTGAGCCGTTTCTTTGGGCTGGGTACCATTCTAGACCTTTTATGCATATTTGTGCATCTAATTTTCCATATCACTCTGACGTAGGTATTATTTCCATTACTCTCTTGCAAAAGGGAACTAAGGTACAAAGACTGTTAGGTAGCAGAGCACGATTTGAGCAGTCTGGCTCTTAAGCATTTTGCGGCCACCTCCCAAGTGCGTGCAATACAGAGCTACTGGAGGGCTACGATGGTGGAAGACAGACTGGGACATTACCAGTCATGGCACATGAGCTATTTAGGAAGAAATGATACTTACACTTAGACAAAGCACTTCAAACCAAAGATTGGGGTGCACGTACAGCCACTGTTTTACTACACAGTGTCTCTTGGCTGGGCCCAGGGACGCAGGGCTGGAGATTGGAATTAGGTAGCTTCAAATGAATTCTTCTGCCTTGAGTTTTCTTTTGCAATAGCAGTAGCATTTGTATGTTAGGTCCCATGACCACCATTTCATTTCATTCTCAAAAGGAGCCTATGATTCAAGAGAACAGAGGCTCAAAGGGGTTTAAGAACCTTCCCAAATTCACACAGAAAGGAAGGGACAGAGCCAGGACTAGAGGTTGGGTTTCCTGATTGCTGACCCACAGCAGCTGCTTCTTCTTGGGACCCTGTGGCCTCCCTGGGGGACATGTCCTTCCCCAGGAGAGTGTGGGCATGAAGGGATTCTTCCCGGGACAGAAGAGCATCATCCATGTGTTCAGGGAGCTCCTTCCGCTCCTGCTTCTGTATCTGCTTCTGCTCTGCGAAGGCAGGGTCTCCAGCTCCATGCTTCCTCAGCATGGAATACAGGGTCTGGCACAGATAGTCCTGGATAGGCAGGGCTGGAGGGGACCTGGAGATTGCCTTGTTTTTAATCATTGTTAAAGCATCAGAACATTTTTCCAAATGGAATATACATGGGACCCCAATACAAAAAGCAGATAAAAGCAGTGCTGTTGAAGCAGGTGTGTGGGGGTCTAGGCCTAACCTTTAGCCTCCTCTTCATAGACTCCTGCCAGGAGGCTCCTGGGAACCTCTTAAAAACCCTGAACTCCAAGGAAATTCAGAGTGAAAACTGCCAACCTCATCCACCTTCTCCACAGCTGGGAAGACTGAGACTCAGAGTGGGGAAGTGACTTCTCACAGATCCCTAACAAGGGTGTTCAGGTCAGGGTAATGAAGACAGGTGCCCTGACTCTGAGCCCATACTGTTTCCAGTACCCCCACTCTTCTATCTTCATAGCAGGTATTCAGTAAATATTTGTTAAACGAATATGTGAACTTTCCCAGAAAGTCTTCCATGATTTTTCCCCTGTCCTGACCCCACTTCCTTCACCCCGAGAGCCTTTTTGTTTGTTTCTGAGACAGAGTTTCTCTCTTGTTGTCCAGGCTGGAGCGCAATGGCGCAATCTCAGCTGACTGCAACCTCTGCCTCCTAGGTTCAAGCAATTCTCCTGCCTCAGCCTCCCGAGTAGCTGGGATTATAGGCGCATGCCACCACGCTCAGCTAATTTTTGTGATGTTTAGTAGAGACAGCATTTCACCACATTGGCCAACCTGGTCTCAAACTCCTGACCTCAGGTGATCCACTTGCCTCAGCCTCCCAAAGTGCTGGGATTACAGGCATGAGCCACCACTCCTGGCCCTGGGAGCCTTTTTGATTCCTGAGTTGGTTCCAAGCACAGAGTATGTATTCCATCAACATTAGTCACTGCTGTCTCTGGTATGATGATGGTTCTGTTTGTAAGGCCCATGGTTACCCAGTTGAGAGCTAAATTCATACCAAGACTGCAGCAGTGCCTACAACATTGCTATGTCATGGGGCGTCAGAACTGCTGGTGACCTTCCAGGCCATCCTGCTCTATTTCACCTTCACGAGTAAGGATATTTTTTTTCTTCCAACTTTTATTTTAGGTTCAAGGGGTACATGTGCAGGTTTGTTACATGGATAAATTACATGTCACGGGGATTTGGTGTACAGATAATGTTGTCACCCAGGTAGGTATAATACCCAATAGGTAGTTTTTCAATTCTCACCCTCCTCTCACCTTTACCCTCAAATAGGCCCCAGTGTCTATTATTCTCTTCTTTGTGTCCATGTGTACTCAGTGTTTAGCTCTCACTTACAAGGGAGAACATGTGGTATTTGATTTTCTATTCTTGCATTAATTCACTTAGGATTATGGCCACCATCTCCAACCATGTTGTTGCAAAGGCCATTATCTCATTTTTTTTTATAGCTGCACAGTATTCCATGGTGTAGATGTACCACATTTTCTTTATTTAGTCCACCATTGATGGACATCTGGGTTGACTGTATGTCTTTGCTATTGTGAAGAGTGCTGCAATGAACATACATGTACTTGTGTCTTTATGGTAGAATGATTTATATATCTTTAGGTATGAATTACTGGGTAGAATGGTAGTTCTATTTTAAGTTATTTGAGAAAAATCCATACTGCTTTCCACAGTGGCTGAACTAATTACATTCCCACCAGCATTGTATAAGCGTTGCCTTTTCTCTACAACGTCGCTGGCATCTGTTATTTTTTGATTATTGGTATTTCATTGTGGTTTTGATTTGCATTTCTCTAATGATGAGTAACATTGAGTATTTTTTTTCTGTGCTTGTTGGCTGCATGTATGTCTTCTTTTGAGAAGTGTCCATGTCCTTTGCCTATTTTTTTAATGGGGTTGTTTGTTTTTTTGCTTGTTGATTTGTTTGAGTTCCTTATAGATTCTGGATATTACACTTTCGTTGGATGCAAAATTTGCTAATATTTCTCCCATTTGTAGGTTGTCTGTTTACTATATTAATAGTTTCTTTGGCTGTGCGGAAGGTCTTTAGTTTAATTAGGTCTCACTTGTCTTTTTTTTTTTTTTTTTTTTTTTGACACAGGATCTCGCTCTGTCACCCAGGCTGGAGTGCAGTGGTGTGATCACGGCTCACTGCAGCCTCGATCTCCTGGGTACAAGCAGTCTTCCCACTTCAGCCTCCTGAATAGATGGGACTACAGATGCATGCCACCATGGTGGGCTATTTTTTAAATTTTTTGTAGGATAGGGTTTTGCCATGTTGCCCAGGCTGGTATTTTTGTTTTTGTTATAGTTGCTTTTGGAGTCTTCATCATGAAGCCTTTGCCTCAGCTCATGTCCAGGATGGTGTTTCCTAGATTTTCTTCTAGGGTCATTAGAGTTTTAGGTTTTACATTTAACTCGTTAATCTATCTTGAGTTGATTTTTGTATATGGTGAAAGGTAGGGGTCCAGTTTCAGCCTTCTGCATATGGCTAGCCAATTATTCCAGCAGCATTTATTGAATAGGAAGTCATTTCCTCACTGCTTGTTTTTGTCAGCTTTGCTGAAGATCAGATGGTTGTAGGTGTATGGCTTTAATTCTGGGTTCTATAACCTATTCCATTGGTCTATGTGTCTGTTTTTGTACCAGTACCATATTGTTTTAGTTACTGTAATACAGTTTCAAGTCAGGTAATGTGATGCCTCCAGCTTTGTTCTTATGTCTTAGAATTGCTTTGGCTATTAAGGCTCTTTTTTGGCTTGAAATACATTTTAGAATGATATTTTATAATTCTGTGAAAAATGTCATTGGTAGTTTGACAGGAATAGCATTGAATCTGTAAGTAGCTTTGGGCAGTACGGCCATTTTAACAACATTGATTCTTTCTATCCATGAGCATGGAATGTTTTTCTATTTGTTTGTGTTGTCTCTGATTTTTTTGAGCAGTGTTTTGCATGGTTTTTCTCATTTCCATTTTGCTTAGTTCAGCTCTGATTTTGGTTATTTCTTTTCTTCTGCTACCTTTGGAGCTGATTTGCTCTCGTTTTTCCAGTTCCTCTAGATGTAATGTTAGCTCATTTATTTGAGGCCTTTCTAACTTCTTGTGTTGGCATTTAGTGCTATAAACATTCCTCTTAGTACTGCTTTAGCTGTGAGATTCTGGTATGTTGTATCTTTGTTTTCGTTTGTTTCAAAGACTGTATTCATTTCTGTCTTAATTTCATTATTTACACAAAAGTCATTCAGAAGCAGATTGCTTAATTTCCATTTAATTGTATGGTTTTGAGAGATCTTGGTATTGATTTCTATTTTTATTGCACTGTAGTCCAAGAGTGTGGTTGGTATGATTTTGATTTTTTTGAATTTGTTGAGAATTGCTTTATGGTTAAGGGTGTGGTCAGTTTTAGAGTATGTGTCATGTGCAGATGAAAAGAATGTATATCTTGGTTTTTGTTGGGTAGAATATTCTGTAGATGTCTATTAAGTCTATTTGGTCAAGTGTCAAGTTTAGGTCAAAAATATCTTGTATTAATAGTATTCTGCCTCAATCAGCTGTCCAACACTGTCAGTGGGGTGCTGAAGTCTACCACTTTTGCTGTGTGGTTATCTAAGTCTTTTCTTAAGTCTCTAAGAACTTGTTCTATGAATCTGGGGCTCCAGTGTTGGGTGCACATATATTCAGGACAGTTAAGTCTTCTTGGAATTGAACACTTTATCATTATTTAAAGCCCTTCTTTGTCCTTTGTGATCATTGTGGGTTTAAAGTTGGTTTTGTCTGAAATAAGAATAGGGACCTCTGCTCTTTTTTATTTTCCATTTGCTTCATACATCTTTCTCCATCTCTTTACTTTGAGCCTGGGGGTGTCCCTGCATTTGAGATGGGTTTCTGGAAGACAGCATATAGTTGGGTCTTGCTTCTTTATCCAACTTCCCACTCTGTGCCTTTTAAGTGGGGTGTTTAACCCATTTACATTCAACGTTAATAATGATATATGCAGATTTGGTCCTGTCATCCTGTTGTTAGCTGGTCGTTATGTAGACTTGGTCAGGAGATTTGGTCAACCTTTATAACTACCTACCTGTGCGAGGCACTGCTCTGACTCTAGGGACACAGATGAAGACAAATGCTAGACAACAATCACAGGCTTACCATGTACAAGGCTCTGTGCTAAGCCCTGTACTAGCTACATTCATCAGGGCTCATTTGGTGACAGTCAAAAAAATTCAACTGAGACCAGTACAAGTGGAGGATTTATTGGAAGGACCTTGGGCTAGCTCACAGAACCAGGAAGGAAGAGCTATGGGAGGTAGGGCAGCTCTGAGATCCTGGGGACTAATTCTCTTTCTTTTTTTTCTCTCCTGCCTGATTTTTCCTGCATGCCCAGGAACGAAGCTTTCAGAAGCAGCTCTGAGGTCAAATCTCTCTCAGCTTCCAGAAAAGAAAATAAAAAGAAGTTCTTCCCTGCTGGCTCCATTTAGAAAAATTATGGGGAAGGGCTTTAGCCTGGTTTGAGACACTTGTCCATCCTTGGCCCAATTACTTATTTGGGGGCTGGGGTAGGCAGGAAGCAGGAAAGAGAGGAGGAGTCAGGGAACTGAAACCAGTCCAGGCAGGGTCTCTTGTCTCCCATTCCCCTGGTAAGAGCATGGAGGTGCTCTGAATATACAGTTGGCCAGATTGCAAAAGGCCAGATTGTTTATTTATTTATTTATTATTATTATACTTTTAGCTGTAGGGTACATGTGCACAGTGTGCAGGTTTGTTACATAGGTATACGTGTGCCATGTTGGTTTGTTGCAGCCATCAACTCGTCATTTACATTAGGTACTTCTTCTAATGCTATCCCTCCCCTAGCCCCCAACAGGCCCCAGTGTGTGATGTTCCTCATCCTGCGTCCATGTGTTCTCATTGTTCAACTCCCATCTGTGAGTGAGAACATGCGGTGTTTGGTTTTCTGTCCTTGTGATAGTTTGCTTAGAATGATGGTTTCCAGCTTCATCCATGTCCCTGCAAAGGACATGAACTCATCCTTTTTTATGGCTGCATATTATTCCATGGTTTATTTGTGCCACATTTTCTTAATCCAGTCTATCATTGATGGACATCTGGGTTGGTTCCAAGTCTTTGCTATTGTGAATAGTTCCACAATAAACATATATGTGCAGGTGTCTTTATAGTAGCATGATTTATAATCATTTGGGTATATACCCAGTAATAAGATCGCTGGGTGAAATGGTATTTCTAGTTCTAGATCCTTGAAGAATCACCACACCGTCTTCCACAATGGTTGAACTAATTTACACTCCCATCAACAGTGTAAGAGCATTCCTATTTCTCCATATCCTCTCCAGCATCTGTTGTTTCCTGACTTTTTTATGATTGCCATTCTAACTGGCGTAAGATGGTATCTTGTGGTTTTGATTTGCATTTCTCTGATGACCAGTGATGATGAGGATTTTTTTGTATGTCTGTTGGCTGCATAAATGTCTTCTTTTGAGAAGTGTCTGTTCATATCCTTTGCCCACTTTTTGATGGGGTTGTTTTTTTCTTGTAAATTTCTTTAAGTTCATTGTAGATTCTGGATATTAGCCCTTTGTCAGATGGATATATTGCAAAAATTTTCTCCCATTCTCTAGGTTGCCTGTTCACTCTGATGATAGTTTCTTTTGCTGTGCAGAAGCTCTTTAGTTTAATTAGATCCCATTTATCTATTTTGGCTTTTGTTGCCATTGCTTTTGGTGTTTTAGTCATGAAGTCTTTTCCCACACCTATGTTCTGAATGGTATTGCCTAGGTTTTCTTCTAGGGTTTTTATGATTTTAGGTCTTACATTTAAGTCTTTAATCCACCTTGAGTTAATTTTTGTGTAAGATGTAAGGAAGGGATCCAGTTTCAGCTTTCTACATATGGCTAGCCAGTTTTCCCAGCACCATTTATTAAATAGGGAATCCTTTCCCTATTGCTTGTTTTTGTCAGGTTTGTCAAAGATCAGATGGTTGTAGATGTGTGGTGTTATTTCTGAGGCCTCTGTTCTGTTCCATTGGTCTATATCTCTGTTTTGGTACCAGTACCATGCTGTTTTGGTTACTGTAGCCTTGTAGTATAGTTTGAAGTCAGGCAGGCAGCGTGATGCCTCCAGCTTTGTTCTTTTTGCTTAGGATTGTCTTGGCTATGTGGGCTCTTTTTTGCTTCCATATGAAATTTAAAATAGTTTTTTCCAATTCTGTGAAGAAAGTCATTAGTAGCTTGATGCGGATAGCAATGAATCTAGAAATTACCTTGGGCAGTATGGCCATTTTCACGGTATTGACTCTTCCTATCCATGAGCCTGGAATGTTCTTCCAGTTGTTTGTGTCCTCATTTATTTCATTGAGCAGCGGTTTGTAGTTACCCTTGAAGAGGTCCTTCACATCCCTTGTAAGTTGTATTCCTAGGTATTTTATTCTTTTTTTATAATTGTGAATGGGAGTTCACTCATGATTTGGTTCTTTGTTTTTCTGTTATTAGTGTATAGGAATGCTTGTGATTTTTGCACATTGATTTTGTATCCTGAGACTTCGCTCAAGTTGCTTATCAGCTTAAGGAGATTTTGGGCTAAGACTATGGGCTTTTCTAAATATACAATCATGTCATCTGCAAACAGAGACCATTTGATTTCTTCTTTTTCTAATTGAATGCTCTTTATTTCTTTCTCTTGCCTGATTGTCTTGGCCAGAACTTCCAATACTACGTTGAATAGGAGTGGTGAGAGAGGGCATCCTTGTGCCGGTTTTCAAAGGGAATGCTTCCAGTTTTTGCCCATTCAGTATGACACTGGCTGTGGGTTTGTCATAAATAGCTTTTATTATTTTGAGATACATCCCATCAATACCTAGTTTATTGAGACTTTTTAGCATGAAAGGCTGTTGAATTTTGTTGAAGGCCTTTTCTGCATCTTTTGAGATAATCATGTGTTTTTTGTCATTGGTTCTGTTTATGTGATGGATTACATTTATTGATTTGCGTATGTTGAACCAGGCTTGCATCCCAGGGATGAAGCCAACTTGATCATGGTGGATAAGCTTTTCGATGTGCTGCTGGATTCGGTTTGCCAGTATTTTATTGAGGATTTTCGCATCGATGGTCATCAGGGATATTGGCAAAAGGCCAGATTGTTAAACATCTATATTTGGCTAAAGTTGAGGCTGAAGCCAAAAGTCACAACTGAATTTTGAGATTCCAGAAGAAATCTGAAATTGTATTAAATAAGTATTATTGTTATGATGATGTTATTATCAAAAAGGTTAGTAGTTACGTGTTAAAGGGTGAGAACTGTTATTTCTCAGTGCAATGTAATTTCCCCGCTGGTGCTCCCGTGACCATTATACTTTGACACAGAATAGTCACTCATTTCAACTAATATTTAATAATATCTGTTATGCTGAGCAGAATATAATTCAGAAAAAAAAGTTTTTCAATAATATGTTTTCTAGAAAGAACTTTGTACCTATAATTCATTCTTGGGCAAATCTCTGCTCAGTATGGCAAGCTGGCTACATTGGGCATTCAAAAAGCCTCTGAACCATACCAGGCAGGACAGTCTGGGTTTAATTCATTCCAGTCCGCATGGCCGCTCTGTGCAGCTAGTTTCTGCAAGGGCCCCTAAGCTGTGAGGAGTTTGAGTCGTCCTGTCAGCCCCACTCAGAGGCATTTGGCCTGCAGAGAAATTTTCTGATTTTCTCTAAACTTTGAGGAAAGACAGTTCAAAGATCTAGATCTATGCCTTCAGCCTCACCCATGGCGCTTACTCTCTGTAAGCCTCATGCCTTGCTCTTTGTTTATTTGCACCTGACTCATCTTCCTGCAGACTGTGTGCTTCCTGAGGGCAAACTCCCTGTTTGTTCATCCTTGGATTTTCTGCACCTGGCCCATGCCTGGCCCACAGGGTCCTGGAGCACTGGCTATGAGCCAGGAACTGTGTTGATGTTTCATGAGCTCATCTGATTTAATATCTAGAAAGTTTCCATGTACCTCCATCTCTAAGACCACTGTCATATGTATCTACTGGAAGAATTGACTTGTGAACATTAACTTGTGCCTAAGACAGTCCTTGGAACATAGAAAATTGCCCAATAAGATAAAATATGAGTTTTGGAAACCATTTGAAATAGGTATGAAGTGTTTATTCACTTAACACCTCTGATAAGCACTGCTCTAGGAGCAGAGAAAAGGGGGGATTGAGACATCAAAGAATTACACAAAATGACTGGGCAATGTCTGCAATGTGGTCACTGCGAAGGCTGAATATTGTCTATTTGCTGTGATTATATAAAAAGTATAGGATCTGAAAATAAAACCTGGAAGTGAAATATTGACCAAAAGAATTCTAATGAGGGTTTCTTTTTCAAGATTTAAAAGCTAAGCATCAATTCAACTTAGCTGTTTATTTACTAATTTGTATCCCCACCTTACTCCATAAGAATCTAAGGAGGCTTAGAAGCTGGTCTGTGCATCAGCCAAGGCCAATCTGAGAGGCTACAGGCCTTTGTTCTTCCATTGCCTCAAGGGCCAGACCTGGAAAGAGAGCAGGGTTTCTCCAGGGCCTGCCTGCCTCGGAATTACCTGGGTGCTTACGAACAAGAGTGGTGGCTGGACCCCCCCCACCCCGGCACCTGCTGAGTCACAGTCTCTGTGGTTGAGGTGCCAGATTCATATTTTTCTGAAACTCCTTGGGGCATTCATTCAGCAGGTTACATTTTGCCAGGGTTAACACCCATTTTGCACCTCTGCCAGGGTAAGGATGTGGTTAGGGGAGGAGGGCACGGGTCCTCATCACAGCCCCGTATCTGCTGTGGGAAGACTGTGATTAGGGACACCTCCTATCCTCAAGGCTGGCCAAGAGCTGGTGGGGAGCTGGCCCTGCTTCCAGCCCTGTGGGCAGTGGCAGTGAGAGGGAACAGGACATGAACTGTCATCTGTGGCAGTGACCCGCCAAGTGTGGCCCGTGAGGCAGCAGCACGGGCATCACCAGGGAATGTAATGGAGATGCAAACTCTTTGGGCCGTGCCCCAAACTCACTGAATCAGAGACGAGGGGACTCAGCACCTGTGTGTTACACCCTGTGGGTGATTCTGACTGGCATTTCAATGTTGGCAAATCACTGATCTGTAGACCCTTCTCCTAATTATCTTCTTCTAATCTCCCTGCAGCCATTTGAGGTGAGGGGTGGCAGCGTCCCATTTTGGAAAGCTTAGTTATCTGCTGTGTCCCAAAGCCTGCCAGGAGCAGAGGCGGGAGCCAAGTCCAGGCCAGGTGGCTTCTGGCTCCTTCCATTCCTCAGGTATCCAAGAGCAGCTGGTGGTGGCAGGAGTGGCCACTTTCCTCCTCCACGCCTTGAGAGAGGGTCTGGGAGGGTGTGAGGGAATGCGGGGAGCAGGCTCATAGCCAGCAGGGCCTCTGGGGAAGCAGGGAGCCCCCACGTGCATTCCCGTGCTGTCTCACACCCACCCCGCCCCTGCATAGCCCTGGCCTCCCCATGGCCCTTACCGCATCGGGGAGCCCAGGAATGGTGTGTCCAGGTTAAGAGCCTGGAAATGAAATTTTCATTGAAAAAAAGTCCTTCCGGGTTTACAAGGTGTGTGAAGGGATGGTGCTCATACCTGAGAGGGCGTCCGTGGATTAGGAAAGTCAAAATGATGAGGGGCCCCTCACCTGCCAACACCACTGTGGGTAGGGTGGACCCTGCCCCTCCTGGCCACCTTGCTGTGCGGGCAGTGGTAGCAGGTTCCCGCCACAGACGAGGAAGCTGAGCCTCAGTGAGCAGAGGGCAGTGCCAGGGCTCAGTAGGGATGTGGACACCTAGACCACTCTCTGCTGCAGCCTACCCTGGGCTCGCGTCCTGCACTTCCTGGCAGAGGCCGGTCCAGGCTTCCAGTTGCTTGGGGAGAGGCTAGTCTCACTGTAGTTTCTGTCTGTCCAACCCAGCTTCTCCCTCTGTGCAAAAGGGTGGCTGGGTTAATATCAAATGTTTTCATGTCAACCTACAATTTGGATTTCCCGAAGGTGTTTGGTCTGGGGAATAGAGGGGTGAAGGATGAAGTTTCTCCATCTTAGTTTTTAAATGATGAGGAAAACCTCATGCTCCCTGAGTTGGGAGAAGCACTTGCCTTAGAGTCAGAAAAAGCTAAGGTGGAATTGTCCTTTCTCTCCCTTCCCGTATTTAACAGCTTGCACCTGTTTCTTTATGTAACAGCTTGCATCTCATGGGACAACGCAACCCGTGTGGCAGAATTTTTGTGAAGAGTCAATGAAATAGTGTATGTGATCGCTCGAGCAGTGACCGGCGCGGAGGTGCCGAAGAAATGCTTGTTACTTTCTTTCTAGGTACCGCAGAGTCCGTGTTCACACAGTGTAAATGCCATCTGTGGGAATTTAGGACACTGTCACTAGAGATGCAGTAGTTTAAATCAGAGACATAATTAAGAAAACCCAATATACTATAATTCAGAAAATCCAAATCTGCAAACCAAATAAAGGCAAATTATTCTCTTTGCAGAAGGATTCTTTTATTAAAAAAAAAAAAAAAAAAAAAAGGCCAGACAAACAACCCAAAACATGCCCAGAGATCCCCTTAAAATCATGTATTGATTTTATTTTATTCAGTCTCTTCTGGAATATATTTATTGGGTAAAGCATAGATTTAGTGACCACCTGGGCATCTCCAGCTCAGAATTGCCCCAAGAAGTAGGAGAAATTTGCTTTTTTTTTTTTTTTTGAGACAGAGTCTTGCACTGTCACCCAGGCTGGAGTGCAGTGGTGCGATCTCGGCTCACTGCAACTTCCACCTCCCGGGTTCAAGCGATTCTCCTGCCTCAGCCTCCCGAGTAGCTGGGACTATAGACACATGCCACCATGCCTGGCTAATTTTTGTATTTTTAGTAGTGACGGGGTTTCACCGTGTTAGGCAGGATGGCCTCGATCTCCTGACCTTGTGAGCCGCCTGCCTTGGCCTCTTGAAGTGCTGGGATTACAGGCATGAACCACTGTGCCTGGCTGGAATTTGTTTTTTTAAATTAAAGAACCTTGAGCTCAAAAAGATTAAAAAAAAAATTCCACTTGAAAATTCTTAGCATAAATGTCCCATTATTCTGACCTACATGACCTATGGGTATAGGTCAGGACAATGGAACATTTGTTCTATACCCATAAAGAAAATGCCACAAAGCGAAGTGTCCATAAATCCACAGTAAGTCCTTACTTAATGTCATTAGGTTCTTGGAAACTGACTTTGAGCAAAATGACGTATGATGGGCGAAACCAATTTTTTTCCTCATCAACGTTATAATGAAATCACATTGAACAAAATGACATTATTTGAAAACTTGCTGTCTGTTGCTTCTCTTAAAGTCGAAGTCTCCAAGAACCTATTGATGACCTTAGGTGAGGACCTGCTGTACGGAACTGCAATTCACAGGAGAAACCATTCTCACTGGACACTCGCTGGGCCTCTCTCTCTTTATCAAAATCATTTATTAACTCTGTGGCCTTGGGCCTTGGGTGATGCCTCCGAGCTTCAGCATCTGCATCTGTGAACAAGGCTGGGACAGATGCAGGCGTCAGACAACGGGTTCACATCAGGTCTCGCTCCGAAATGCCAGTTTTCTTCCCTGTGATGCTGGTAATGGGAGGTTGGGCCATGACTATTGGTACCATTTCTGTGCTGTCATAAAAACACTTGTTATTATTTTGACATGAAACAGTCTTTTAAGCTGGTGCTGTGAGCACATGTTTCACCCTTAGCAAACTGGGGGAAAAGGCTTTGATTTGAGGGTTACCAGGCTTAGCTGGGCACAGGTGGGAATGAGGACACCAGGCAGATGCCGTGCCAACTGCATGAATGCCCATTTTCAGACCACTTGGAGCCTCTGCCGCTGGACCCACAAACTTGTGGGAAACTCCTAGGCGGCTTCTTAAACCCAGGCTTCAGGTCAGACTCCTGGAGGATCTGTATTTAAAACATACAGGTGCTCGGGACCTAGCCCCGATGAGCTGAATTCGAATCCTCGGGATGTTGTCATGCAGCGTATCCGATTCTAGGCTATCATCATGGAACTGAAGGCCCTTTTCATGGTCTCCCGCCCAGGGCAGCCCAAATCACTTTAGGGTTCAAGTAATAGCCAGTGTGCCTTCTGCCACATTCCTTTCCCATGCCAGATCTTTTTCGTTTTATTCCAGCCTCATAAGCATTGCTTTTGTGCTTGGCAAGGTAGTAGACGTGCAGCGAGCATTTCATGCAAGAATTTTGCTGATTAGGACAGAGGCTCAGGGGTAAGGAGGCTTGTCCAAGCTCGCACAGCTGGAAAGTGAGGACAGCAGGATTCAAAGTCAGTTTCAGCTCCAAAGCCTGTGGTCTTTCCACCACCTGCAAATAAGCCAGTAACACCTGGGCCTGCAATCTGCAATCCATGAGCCAAATCCAGCCCGCTGCTTATTTTTGCACAGCCAGGGAGCCAAGAATAGCTTTTACATTTTTAAAATGTTAAAAAAAAACAACATGCACATTTAAAAAAAAATGCAACGACAGAGGCTGTATGTGGCCTGCTAAGCCTAAAATATTTACCATCTGGCCCTTTAAAGGAAAAACTTGCCAGTTGCTAAGACTGTGACATATGTCCCCTCCTGAGCTCACCCTGGGATGGCTGGTGAGATGACACTGGGTCAGTGTGTCCATCCAAAGCTTCATTATCAAAAACACAGCAGTGCTGAGTCATTAATGTGACTTAGGTCTTCAAAGACTTTTCGTAATCATTTTGCTGGCTTGGCCCAAAAGTGGCACATGTTCCTCTGGATGTGCCAGTGTTTGCTAGAATATCACAGAAAGCTGAGGGCTTTCACATTTGTCACCTGCCACATAAGAGTTTTCCAAGCCAGATGCAGTGACACACACCTGTAATCTCAACGCTTTGGGAGGCCGAGGCAGGCAGATAGCTTGAGCTCAGGAGTTTGAGAGCAGCCTGGACAACACAGTGAAATCCTATCTTTACAAAAAATACCAAAAAATTAGCCAGGCGTGATGGTGTGTGCCTGTGGTCCCAGCTACTCTGGAGGCTGAGGTGGGAGGACCACCTGAGCCTGGGGAGGTTGATGCTGCAGTGAGCTGTGATTGTGCCACTGCACTCCAGCCTGGGCAACAGAGCTAGACTCTGTCTCCAAAAAAAAAGAAAGAAAGGGAAAAAAATGAGTTTTCCATTAAGGGGTTAAGGGGCCTCCAGGGGCTGAGGCCAATGGTTGTTCCCTTATATCAGAAGCCAGAACAATCACTGACCCAGTCCTATTATGTCCACTCTTGGCTGATCCTGGCAAAAATCTGTGAGGTTGAAGAGACAGAATTGTTCTCCCAAGTAAAAAACAGAATCTTCTTCCTTACAGAAAATCAAACTGTGGCTCAAAGAGCATAGGGATTTGCACAAGCACACAAAATGGTGGCACCCCCTTTGAACCTTGTTGGTCTTCTCATCTAAACATTGTGCTGCTCTAGCTTACAATGCCATGGCTGGGCACTGGCTCAGTGCCCTGTGTTTAGAAAGAATACCCCACACTTACTTGGAGTTCACTAACAGATCCTTTCAAGGCTTCTGCCGTTCTCTAGAGATATATTCATTTGTTTTGATCTATTTTCTATTGATTAGGATATTACATTACCCCAAGTAGATATTAAGTTATAAGAGACTCATTGGATTCTTGAATAGAAGTGCTGTAATTTTCTCCGATAGGATAGATGACAACCCCAAAGGTTATAGTTTTGCTGCCTGATAGGATAATTAATTTCATAACTAATTTAGTAATCTTAATTGCAGTATTCTTTTTTCTCAGTGATGATGAATATTCTATATATCTTTAAATGAATCTTGTCATTCTGCTGGTTCTTTCATTAGTGAGTTAAATCTTTGACACATGCTCACTATATATTTGTATGAGCCAAGTTTTTAACTTTTGAAATATAGACTTTGACATCCTCATCATGCCTACAAAAATAGAGACCTCCAAGATCAAATCCACCAAGCTGCAGTGGTCACGCTGGAGTCTGGAGTCTTCTCTCTGTGGGTGTATTGATCTGTAAAGAGGTGGCCCGGGGTGGTGGAAACCTTTGGATAGCACAGCTCGGTTTAGCTCTTGGCTCCACCTTTTAAAAGCTGTGTCATCTTGGCTGACTTGTAAGATGTCTCTCAGTTTTAGTGTCCTCAGCCATAAAGTGGATATAATGCTCCATTTATATAATGTTGTTATATAAAAATTAAATAACAAATAATAATAGAAGACAGTGGTTGAGGATACAAATTCTGAGCCAGGCTGCCAGGGTTTGCTTCTTGGATCTGTTATTTCCTATTTGCACAAAATTTTCTAGTTGCATTTGATTTTATTGTGCTTCCATTTCCTCATTTATAAAATGGGGTTGCTGGTCATGGTGGCTCACGCCTGTAATCCCAGCACTTTGGGAGGCCGAGGCGGGCAAATCAAGAGGTCAGGAGATCGAGACCATCCTGGCTAACATGGTGAAACCCCGTCTCTACTAAAAATACAAAAAAATTAGCCGGGCGCTGTGGCGGGTGCTTGTGGTCCCAGCTACTCAGGAGGCTGAAGCAGGAGAATGGCGTGAACCCAGGAGGCGGAGCTTGCAGTGAGCTGAGATGGCGCCACTGCACTCCAGCCTGGGCAACGGAGCAAGACTCCATCTCAAAAAAATAACAATAAAAAATAAAAAATAAAATAAAATGGGGTTAGACCCTACCTCAGTATTTAAAAAGCCCTTGGAACTGTAGTCGACTGGTATATTGTAAGCACTTAATAAATGTTATCTGTGATGAGGAAAATAATGATATTCATAAAATACCCAGTAGAGCACCTAGTGTATGATTTATTGTCAAAGAATTGGTAGCTGCCAAAGATCAAGGATACTCACCATCCAGACTCAGAGTCATGGCAAAAGGCCTGTTAATACATAAAAACGAAAAGTTTCCAAGAAATAAAGAAATTTGCCCAAGATCACCCAGCCAGAACCAGAACCCAGGTCTCAGATTCCAGCCCAGATTCTGTCCCCTGTGCGGAACTTAGGAGCTAGACACTGAGCGCAAAGTACAACCAGCCCTGCCACACGGGCTGAGTGTCCTTCCTGCCAGACTCGTCTCTGTAGCTTTCATTGATTCCCTGCCCGAGGAAATGTCTTCCCCCTGCTGCTACTGCTGCTTCGAAATCAACACTTTTGTGGGGCCACAGGGGAAAGTCAGAGACTGAGCAAAACATACCAGGTCAGGGATGGTGCCATTTAGTCCCAGGAGCAGAAAAAAGACCAGGACTGTCCTGCGCCCTCCCCAACATTCCAATCCCTGGGGTCCTGAGCTCCATGCTCATGCCTCCAGTCAAAATAGTTAAAGATTTCCATCCTAAGTGATGATGAACAGGAAAAACAAACCCATACCATACCACATACCCAAATACCAGACATTCCTCACATGGTTTGCTGTGTAGGTGATTGGCCACAGACTTCTCTAGCTTCTCAGAGAGCAGGGATGGAGACTAGGGGTGGGGAGACCTGTACCCCGACCACTCATCCCAGAGTCTAGAAACAGGACTGGGATGGCTGCTGTCTGCAATAAGTTTGCTATCCTTTTCCATACCCATCAAGTAAGTCATATACTGGAATCCGGGTGTTACCAACATCACACTCTAGAGATGCATCAAAAACTAAACATTTGTTGAAGACCTACTGTGAGTCTGGAACCATGTTAGGGGCATGAGTGCTCAGTTAACTCTTGAAAGTGGACGCAATGGGGTTTTCATGGGTCACGTTTTCAAGATTGCTTTCATGTAGGTGTGAAGGAAAAGGGAACAAAATTTCGCTGCGTGCCTAGTATGTGGTCAAATGCTTGTTGGCCTTTTCCCATGCGACTGCTATCTGGCATTAGTTAGGGTACCTTGGCTTAAACATGGCAGAAGTGTATCTGGTTAGGGATTGGGAAGTCTGGAAGAATTAGGTTAGACAAACCGATCGACACTGCCACCAAAGATATAGATTCTTTGATTGCCTTCATTCCACCATCCTTGTGGGAGGCTCCATGATGAGGCTGGTGCTGCTTGTGGTCAGAAAGTGGCTTTTTCATTCACTACTGATAGGGAAGAGAGAGCCTGTTGGGGATATATGATAGACATTATGTTTGATTTCCCAACATCGACTCCCCTCTGCCTTGTGGAGTGCAGCAATATTTTGGGGACTTGGCCTTAAGTCAAGGATAACACCGTTTTCATTGTTCACATTTTCAAGATTGCTTTCATGTAGCTGTGAAAGAAAAGGGAACAGTTTTTTTTTTTTTTTTTTTTTTTTTTTTTTTTTTTTTACTAAAAGAGTAGATTTTTATTAAGCACTGTAAGTTTCTAGCAGCATTAACAGAACAACAGGCCAATTTCCATCACAGAACAACTCCTGAGGCATTCTCATTCCTTTCTGAAACTTCCACGAACTCCTGCAGTTTCCCCAAAGAAGCATCCATTCAAACTTACATGAATAAACTATGGAGCTTTTGTGGTGAGGTGGGCCAAAAAGGCAAGGAATTTGGAATCTGGGAATGGGAAAGAGAAATACATATTATCCACTCAGTAAACTGTCAAGAATGTGTTTCCTCTTATCTCCAGCAGACATCTTCTCTTATGTCCTTGGCCAGAATCAGGTTATATGTGCATTCCAGAGCCAGTCACTAGCAGGGGGAATGGTGTTATCCTTGACTTGAGACCAACTCCCCCCAAATATTGCTGGACTCCATAGGCAGAGGGGAGTAGATGCTGGGAAGTCAAGTACAATGTCTATCAACAGGCATGAAAGCTAAGACTTGCTCAGAGCCATGTCTCTCTGACGTTCAAAGCCCTTGTAGGTTCTTTTCACTTCATTGTACTACATGAGGCAAGAAAAGGGAAGAAAGGATTAGGGAGTTGAATTTCAAGTGCCCTTTTGGAGCATGCAGCTGCAGGAGGAAACTCTACCTCTTTAAAGTACCCTTTCCCCTCCACCTTTCCCTTCTTTTTCAGATGGTCCTCACATCCCACTGGCATTCAGACCGGGGACACCATTGTGTAGGGATTGGCTCACAGCGTCCGAGGTCCTTTCAATATTTCAGTAACAACTCCCTTTGGCTGGGCATGATGGCTCACACCAGTAATCCCAGCACTTTGGGAGGCTGAGGTGGGTGGATCGCTTGAGGTCAAGAGTTTGAGACCAGCCTGGGCAACATGACAAAACCCCATCTCTACTAAAATACAAAAATTAACTGGCTGTGGTGGCAGGTGCCTGTAATCCCAGCAACTCTGGAAGCTGAGGCAGGAGAATTGCTTGAACCTGGGAGGCAGAGGTTGCAGTGAGCCAGGATCCCGCCATTGCACTCCAGCCTGGGCAACAGAGCAAAATTCTGTCTCAAAAAACAAATAAACAACTCCTTTTGAGCTGGAGCCTGTCTTCTGGATTTTGCTGGACAATGGGGAGAGTTACCAGGAGGTGGCGGGATATTTAGGATCAAGTTGTGTTTCCTTGCAGCTGTTTTAGGAATGAAACCCTAGGAAAGTGATTTTCAGAGAAACTATTTTAGTCTTAGGCAATAATGTTGCCCTGTGGCATGGCAAGGCCGCGGGGAGGAGGAGGAAGACAGCTGTGGTGGGTGGTAGCTGTTTGGGAACAGGCTTTTTTAGTCTGTTCAAGCTCAAATCAGCCAGAGTTCAAAAAAGCTGACACCAAGCAGGTCATAAACACGAGTTACAAACTGCATGGTCTGAAGTTTTCTCCCAGGCAATCAATCTTTATTAAATATCTCACATGTCCAAGGCTTGGTTTTGGGTGCTAGGGAGGCTGCATGAGATCCCTGCCTGCGACCTAGATGAGGCTGCTGCACAGGCGAAATACTACCTAGTAACACTAGACAGGGGATGTGACATGCTAAGAGGGGAGGAGAGGCAGTAATTACAATAGGATTTGGGAGCAGCATTTCCCAAGGTGTGATCTTTGGAATATCTGTCCCTCAAAATACACTGAAATTAAAAACTGCTCCAAGGGCCTCCAAATTGGGGCAACCCCATATATTATAAGGCTCCTTTTGGGATATCCAGTGCATATGAATATCTTAAAGGCTCCAAGAAGTCTCACAGAGACTTGTTAAATTATTAACCTATTTACCTTTCATAGCCTGATTTCTGATACTTATTTACCCATGAAACACCTCCTTTTTCTCTCCGGGAAAACAGGACTACCTGATCTATCGGTGTCCCATGGAACCACACTGCCCCCTGCGGTCAGAACCACCCGGGATGCAGAACAGCAAGGACCGCAAACTTGGGTGCAGAGGGCTTTCCTCCACGCAACCCAGGAAGCTCCGTGATTGGCAAACTGCTCTGTCAGGATCCATCGAATCAGCAAACATAGGTGCCTGTAGGATGCAAACCAGGAAACAGGACTGTTATGTGGCTTGCTGGTAGCCAAGCAAAATGCTCCGATCCATTAGGTGAGCTGATGATGAGCTTGCAGGCATGGAGAATGTAGCACTGAGGCAGAGTGGCAGCCAGCCTGAAACGTTTGTCATGTCTTCCCCTGCTTCCCTGGCCCCTTATTCCTTTGGAATGGAGAAGCCCTGATTCCAAGGAGTGCAGGCCCTGCCGGACAGCCTTCATCCCTACCTGTCCCTCCAGGTTTAGGCCTGGCATGGTCCTCTCCCGGCATCCCTCCTTCCTGCCTGCATGCCTACACCCTAAGTGTTCTCTCTGCTCTGTTCAGTAGCCCAGGCTGCTTCTCATCCTTTGAGAATCTACTGCAGCCCACCTCATCCTCAGTCCTACCCTCCCAAGGACCCTCCCTGAGGCTGGAGTCCTGCCGGCCTCCCACCACACTGGATAACTTGGCATTGCTCTCATTTCTCCTTGCAGGAGACTGGCTTCTCCAGGGTGGTCTGAGATCTTTGGAGGGAAGGACTGTGCCTTGCCTTCTCCTTCCATCTCCTCTCATGCCCATAGAGTCAGGGAGCTGAGAGGACACCAGCCCGTCTCTGCCCTGGAGCCTCTAAGCACCTCTCCCTTCCTGCTTTTCCAAACGCCTCTGCAACACCAGGGTGCTGGGCGCATGGGACTGACGGTCTCCCTCTGGGCCCCTTCTCACCCTGGGCTACCCCAAGTCTTGGATCCCATGTGGAACATGGTCAGCCTTCTGATGAGTCCAGAAAGCATTTCTCCAACATTCAGTTGTGAGCTTAAGGGAATTAAACTTCTCTTTCTGAAAATAAGCTGCAGATTATCCTGAGAGAGGCCCAAACAGGCAGGAGACTCGGAATATGGCCACAAGAGCTCAGGCTGTTATTGCCCTTCCTAGGTGCCAGCCCACACGGGTGGGGTTTTCCGCCCACCACCCCCAGGTCAGCCTGGCCATAGAGGGTCTGGGCTGGGGCTTCTCCCCTTGGGGAGTTCAGGCAGGAAAACTCCTGTGATTATGCTCTGCTTGGGGTGGAGCGTGTTCAGATAAAAATGCCTGGTGGAGTATCTCGGAACCACAAAGCTACCTGTGAACACTGGTTTTAAACCCAGGATAGAGCTGTGGCCTGAAAGCAGGGTTTTGGAGACACTCAGTGGGAATAAAGTAAAGCAAGGCTCTCTGTGACTGCATGTTACAGAATAAGCTCGGTAGCACGGGCTCACTCAGTGGCCTCAGAATGTCTTCTTCCCCTCACCAGATGGGCAGACTTGGCCTCTCCTGCAGCCCCCACCAGCCCCTATGGTCTCTGTCCCTACTCGCCCAGGAGCCCCCAGCACATTCCAGGCTCTGCCATATGCACACAGTTCCCTCTGTCCCCAGCTCCCTCTCCCTGCGTCTGCCTGCTTAATATCTATCCCACTGGCCAGGCTCAGACTGAGGTTCTCCCTATGCTCTCGGTTTAAAAAAAAAAAAAAAAAAGCTTTGGAAACAAACTGGAATTTCAATCCTTGCTTTGCCACTCACTAGCTGGGTGATCTTAACATAGTGGTTGGGAGATCCCAGTTGTGCTAGCTGTGTGGCCTTGGGCAAGTTACCTAACCTCTCTGTACCTCAGCCTTGCTGGCTATAAAACGGAGATAAGAGCACCCATGCATTGTACAGGGTATAGTTGTGAGGATTAAATAAAGGTGATAACGGTGCATGTCTGGTATGTGGTAGGTGTAGGGTAGGTGTTAGCTAACTTAGAGATGGAACACCGCTCCCCCATCCTACCTCTGGCAACAGCCCCTCCCACTACAGCATCTCCCACTGGGCAGCTCTGTGGCCCAGCTCACCCTGCTCTGAATATTTTACCTTGGAACCGAATTCATTCTCCAGTTGCTGACCTTTGTTAGTGCATCTCCTGCTTCCATCATGCATTTTCCCTGGACAGAATCTCTCTCCTGATCTCCTGCAGAGTGATTCATCTGATAACTGGATCTGAAGTGCCCTCCCTGACACAAGGCCCCTCACGGTGTGCTCCTGGCTGCCTTCCTCGTCGGCCTCAGGGAATTGTTCACCTCCTTAAGCAGTTGCCTCTTCAGAAACCCAGGCCTACCTCAGTGCGGTTCCTGCGGCCTGGAGGTGCCACCCTCATCCCTTCTCTGCCTGGGGAACTCCTATTCATTAAGAGTCGGGCTAAATGTCCTCCTCTTGGAAATCCTCCCCAGCTTCAGGGCTCTGCCCTTTACTCCCACAGCCTTGGGTCAATGTTTGCCCTCCCTGGACTGTGACCGCCTCCAGGAATTAGGCTCAGGTCCCCAGAGTCCTATACACAGCACGGGCTGGGGCACTTCTAAGTTAAGGTCTTAGTTGATGGGTCAGCCTGATTGAGCTGCATGTGCAGAAGATCTGAACTCCTGCAGACACCACTTCTGTATGAGTCTTGGTTTGCCGCTCTGCAAAATGGCCACACCACCTTCCCCACAGCTGCCGAGGGCTGGGCTCTGGGTGTCCAGCAGCACCGAGCTGACACCCAGGAGGCTCATTAAGTGAGTCCTCTCACCCCTTCCTGGTCAGCTCAGGCTTCCCACATTCACTTTGGGTGTGGTCAACCCCAATCTCATTTTTGTTGTTCTTGTTAAGTCAAAGATACAAAAACCTTCATTATCAACTGGCTTAGAGATCCTAAATCATCCTTTCAAGCGTGAAAAAAAACTGTCTTATTGGTTGTTAGACACACCAGTGACTCTCTTCGTTGCGATGGTGATTCTTTGACACCCCCTCTTGCAGATTAGAAATGCCTCACATTTTTCTAAGTCTGGCTACCCCCACAAACAGGGACTTCTGGCCCCCAGCAATTCCCACTCCAAACAGGAAGGAGGGCCTGGCAGTCTCTGGGGGTTGCAGTTGTGGCCTCAGCTGTCAGAAGTGAACCTAACCTTCCCGTGCCAGGGCCTGGGTCAAGATTGGAGATGATCCCATATGCACTTCTGTATTCAGCTGTGCGGTCTTCTGACAGAGGTGGTATGTCAAGCCAAAAAGCCCCCTAGCTACTTGTCCAGGACGCCTGCTCCTGGAGTTTCTCCGAGTTAACTCTTGTCAGCAAAGCTACATGAAATTCTGTGGCATCCTGTGGCTCCGCGTCTGTCACTCACTCACACACACGTGCCCTCTCCTGACATGCCTCTGGTAACTATGGAGCTAGTCCTCAGCTGGAATTTTACTCTCATGATAAAGACAGTCTCTTCCCCCTTCTTTTCCACCTTCCTCCCATTCCCATGAGTCCTCCACACAGGTTTGTTCCTTTAAAGGTTTATTTCTGGCAAATAAAAAAAATAACTTATGTGGTTAGATAAATTAATGTATGTGATTAGACATGACACAGGGCAGAGCTGAACGTTCCCGTTTTCTTCTGGATCTTGAAGGCTGGTGAGAGGCAGCTGAATGAGACCCAGCCTCGTGTTTTGTGGGATGAAGAGATGCGGACAAAGTGACTCAGGTACACTGATGCTCCCTGGAGGGCTGGGAGGTGGGCTCAGAGGAAGAGGCCGAATCCAAACCTTTTTTATTGAAAAGAAATAGCTCTTGTTTTAGCATTTAAAAAAATCAACCAAAACTCTGCACACACTCATCCGTAATGACCATAAACATAACATACCAAGCACAGGCTCAGAAAGATGGAGCAACAGACTGAGGACATTTTCAACATGGTACTTGGGGGATACCTTTGGGAAAGATGCCTTCCCCGGCAGAGGCCAGCACTGTGGAGAGATAGGACCAGAGCCACTACTGGTACAGTTGTCAAGATCTTTTGCTTTCTGAACTCTGGGGACCACTGCCTTTTAGCCTGAGGGGAATGTCTCCAAATTTCTTGGGTTTGGTAAGTCTCAGAAGCAGCCAGCCCCTTGGTCAACAGAGGGTACCTTTCCTCCAGGAATCTGAGAATGGAACATGCTGATAGTCTGTGCTGGGATCTTAAGGCCAGAATCCCAGAGGCCTTTCCAGAGCCCAGAACCTCAAAGCTGGGAGAGAAGATTCTGGGGACTATCTGCCAGGGAGGCAACCAAGGCTCCTCGGGGAGCAGCATGTGAGTTCCCCAGGAGCAGAGACCGTGGCTTGCTCACCACTTTTGACCTGTGTCTGGTTCCTTTGTGAGGTTTTGGCCTTGGCATCGCTTTGGAGGTGGGGTTTACTCTCTTAGGCTATGGTGAATTTTGGTTATAATTTTTTGATAAATTAGGAACAGGCTTTACTTGTCTGTAAACGCACTGACTAAGACAACCAGAAAGCAAGCAGGTGAGACTCAGGAGAAGCTCAAAGGGTTTTCCCTGATAAAAGCATATGCCTGAGGCTACAGGCAGCTCACTTCTTAAGGCCCATGCATAGACTGCAGGCTGGGCAGCTGCCTCTGCAGCTGACCTGGAGGGACTGCGTTGACCGACTGCAGGGCCAACCAGGAATTGAGGAACCTGCCTGCACAGATGGCCGGGGCCACAGCTGGCTGGACACTGGCAAAATTTAAACAAGCGCTGTTCATTTAACTAAATATGACCTTAGCATCCCTATCTAAAGACTTCTGAAAGGCAGAACCAAGTAAAATCTAAATTTTCAAATCACTGGGCAGTTCTGAAATCCAGTTCAGGTTCCCCTTTTGGCCATCAGGAACAACAATTTCTGGCACAAAAATCAGCCCAAGGATTCAAAGCCCTCAAGGAGTAGAGGGGTGTGAGAAGAAACACGTATCACACCGCCTCCCTCTTCACAGAGATACACTTCTATGCTCCAGACCTAGGGCCATTTTTACTCTGACACCACTCTCTTATTAGGTGTTCTGAAAGTTCACACTCCCAAATGAACTCATGCCTGTGTTATTTTCCTTTGAAGGACCAGAAGGCCCCCTCAGTGCCATCTGAGGACACCGCGGTAGTGCCTATTAAGTAACACCCAGACAAGGCGTGGCCCTTCAACCGTCTTATGAAATGAGAAACCACCACACCGGCCATGAGGCCATTCACATACACATGTGCAGGGTGGATGAGGAAAGGATAGATGAGAAACTGGGACCACACCAGGTGATAACTGAGAACCAAACTCCCCAAAGCTCCCAGCACTGGACGACTCCAGAAAGGTGAGTATTTATATAGCTCCTACAAAAATAAACTTTCGATGCCTGTTCCTTAGAGTTATAAAGGACAGGCCTTTGCATTTGGTTTGTCTCTGGAGGTTTTTCTGGTATCAAATGCAGTAAAGGTTTTAAATGACTCTGAGGCAAGGCGGAAGAACTCGCTGCCTGCCCCTGCCTTGGTCCTGGGTTTCCAGGATGGGATGGGGGACAGGCAGAAGAGGGCGGCTGCCCTGGGCACAGCATAGAAGAGCAGAGGGTGGCGTGGGCTGGGCCACAGAGGGGCTCCCCAGAGTCCTGTTACAGGAGGCCATTAACACAGTGTGACTCTGAGCATTGGGGTCTGACTCCCGAGTGTCTCTGGAAGCACATGTGCCCCTCCTCTCAGTGTCCAGCCAAGGCAGGCATGAGGTGTTGGATCAGCTCCACTCAAAGAGGGCGAGCCAAGAGTGTGCCAGCTTTTCCCCTACAGGCTAGGGCTCCAGCAGCTCCCCACCTCTTCAGAACTGGTGCCCACACACTGTCAGTGTCCTACATACTCTCTCACTTGCTTTTCCTTTACAGCGTCCTTTCTCTAACTTTACTGGTCTGAAAAAAAAAATTCTAATATGTGCAGCACTTACAAGTAACTTATAAATATGTGAAGCTGTCAGAAGTTTATGTATTTGAAAACCATGACATGGGCTAGAGTCTGGTGAAACAAGATCATCAGGCAAGGTCGAAAGGTGACATCTTTGGAGGACCAAAGCACCAACTTGCCCCCATTGGTGGAACTTTGAAACTATAGTGTGGATGGAGTCCGAGACATGATAGCACACTAGAGAGAGACAGAGAGGCGGAGGGTGAGTGCCTTTAGCTGTTACCAGTTTTGAAAATCATGTACTTCCATTAACTTTTACCTCCCCCACTATGAATTCTTTCACTCTTGCTCCCTGGCATTAGACTCTGTCCCACAAGCCATTCATCTTCCATGCACTGCCTTGGCTAAAGGTGCAGATGAAGGGTAAATTCAAGCCCTTCCCTTCCCATGGGAGGGCTCTGAAAAGAAAAGGGGAAAGAAAAGAGGGGAAAAATACGAAATTCTGGAAGTGTAACATCCAGAAAATGAAAAAATCTTATGTGATAATAAGTAAAACTATCTTGTTAAAGGTTCACATTGATTTTAGGATGCATTTAGATTTTCTAGATATTAAGACAGAAAAAAGGCGTCTTGGGTTGGAGGACAGGTGACAGGTTTGTAAGCAGATCCTTTCCAGTCCGGGCTTGTGACCATTCTGAAGGCATAGAAACCAGCGTGGGACCTAAAGATGAGTCACTGAGGAAGCTCTTTATTCCAGCAGAATCCCCACCCTGGACACTGAGGAGACGAGCGTTCCACTGACTGTCAACTGGGAGCCGTGGGTTTGTGTGGATGACTCTGTGTGAACTGAAACAGCCTCTGCAGAGTAAGGAGCCCACAGATTTTATTACAGCCCCTGCTCACCAAGCCCTGACGGCCTCCCACAACTCTGCCCTTTGGACTATGGAGGAAAAAAATAATCGTTCAGTTTTCTGGGCCACAAAATACAAGATGGGTCTAGGTTGTACAAGGAGCTTACACACGAAGGCAAGAAAGCGTGCAAACAGGAGCGGGAAGTTTTTACCCCCTGGGTGAGCCAGTGCTCAAGACATGGAAGGAGGACCTGAGTCACCCTCCCGGAGTCCACACGGGTTTGTGTTTCTGGCTTTTATGAACCATGTCCAACTCCAGCTTCCGTCTTCTCCTGAGAGGAAGAAGAATATTCTATGACGTCAATGATTTTTTTCCCTATTACAGTATCACGAAGAGGTCCAGGAGCAGGCCTAAGAGAAGGACCAACAAAAGCCAAAGTGTTTGAGAACGACATAATACTGACTTTTCTTTGTTGGTAACAGTCCACGAAACGTGCGCCCCTCTCTCCTGAGACACGGTGAGGCATGAGGGGAGGCGGCAGAGGAGTTGTGGGTAGGACACTGTACCGTGTGACATCACGATCATGCAGCCGGTGCCGACGGGACAGAGATGTGAGAACAAGCACACAGGGCTCCAGGCTCACCCAGGGGGGAGGTGGGTGGTTTCCAGGTAAGTGCCCAGCCTCTCAGGAACACTGTCTGTCCAGTTCAGCCAGGGCCATCCCCTGGGGCTCGCCATCTGGGCTCACACCTTTAACCCTCATCTTCCCTCAGCTCGGTGGGTAAAAACTTATACTGCTGCTGGCGGATTTGGGCCAGTTTTTTCCTTGCTTCTTCCAGTTCTCGCTCTTTCTTTAGCATTTCCTCCTGGGCGGCGATGATCTAGAAAGAAAGCAACAAGCTGGATGGACCTAACACTTTCTAGAAAACCCTGCTACCCACCCCACTGCTCATGTGAGCTCCATGGCTCCCGTGACCGTGGGACACAGCAGCACATCAGGAACAGCTTTCTTAGCTCTGGTGACCAGCCTCTGTCACTATTTGGGTTTTGAGACTAATGACCCAGCTGAGCCATGAAAACACGCTGGTTCTGGCCTGTGATTTCACAGCAAACATCTCCTGCAGCCTTACTATGTACCAGGCTCTGGTGCAAACGCTCCATGTAGACAGTCCCTTCACTGAAGGGGCTGCCCTGTGAAGCATGCCCTGTTGAAAGTCTTGTTTTTCCAAGAAGAAATCTGAAGCTGAGCAATGTAGGTCCACTGTCTAGAGTCACCCAGCCAGTGGAGGAGGACTTGGTCCAGGTATGGGCAAAGCTAAAGTGGAGCCCTGAACCACCAGATGGCCCTCAAATGCTTATTCACGCTTTTAAGGTGTGATCTGAGGAAGACTTGCTAATAGGTATTATGTGAAAAGGGAAAGTTGTGTTCAAAAAAGCAAAGTCAGTTCCTTTCCTGGCTTTCCAGAGCCTTTACTAGGCTAACGACTATCATTACCAGGGCGGGGTTATTGAATGCAGTATTCTCCAGCCTTATTTGATCAGAGCCCCTTCTCTGTGAAACTTCTCATGAAATTAGTGCATGGAGAAACATTCTGGTAAAAATACATGCAGTGCATAGCCAAACACAGGGCGTGGTTCAGGAAGAGCTAAGCCAGACATGGGGAATGAGTAACTTCAGTGCTCCTGATGCGGATAAATAAAACAGTCCTCTAAAATGGATTTACGAGACGGACACACATCAAAATGTGTAAGCCTGACTTCCTAGAGCTTTCTCCTCACTCCCATGCATGAGAATGCGATCCTGCATAAGTCAGAATCCCACCTGCTCTTATAAAAGTTCTGGGAGAGGGAAAGCATTCTCTCTCTGTAGGGGCAAATGCCTGGAGTGGGCAGTAGCTCCAAATGCATCATTTTATTTAAATAATATTGCTGTCCTCCATTTTTGTTCTTCTTCTTTTCTACAATAGAATCCTTGATTTTTATCTAGGCAAATGCTACTCAAAAAAAATATATACTACATTGTCCAGCCTCCCATGCAGCTGGGTTGGGCACATTATTAAGTGCTGACCAATGGTATGTGAGAGGACGTAATGCCTGCAGCCTAGGGTCATGGCCTCCCCTCCTTTCCCTCTTCCTGCACGATGGAAAGTTGAGGGGGCTACTGAGCCAACGTGGACCATGTGGCCAAGGGTAACATCTCAGGGATGGTGAAATAGAAAGGCAGATGGATCTGGCTCTCAGACATGAAGGAAACACCACACCATCTCTGGTACACGAGGAAGAAATTCTCAGACATGAAGGAAACACCACACCATCTCTGGTACACGAGGAAGAAATAAACTTTCATCTTGAAGTCACTATTCCTTTGTCTCTCTGTTATAACCCAACACCTATCTCGGGAAGTAAATACTATTCTTGATTTAATTACAAACCTGAGCAATGCCCCCCACAAACTTGGTTTTCACTACAACATCGTCATCATCAGCTTTGCCAAATGCTGCCTTCTGGGCTGCACGGACAAGATTGTCTGAGGCTCTTTTCACAGCATTTCCTGCCGCCTGGAGAGTGAACAAAACATACATTATATCATTAGAAACAGCCATTTGGGCCTGGCAAGAATAGACATGAAGGTACAGTTTGTGAGACCATGAGTCAATTGATTATCCAATTATAACAACAAGTTCTGTAGCCAGCGAGTACCCATCTGTCTGTCCATCCATCCATGGATTCTACCAACACTGGAACCTACCTGGTCACTCACAGATGAATGAGACAAAGTGCCTGTGGCCCCCAAGGAATACTCATTTTTGAGGGAAATTACAATTATGTAAATATTTAATAAATGATCCCAGCAATGTGATGTGTGTGTTAACAGAGGCATGCCGGAGTTCTGCCTCCTTGGTCTGGAAAACCACCTCCCCTGCCTCCATCTGATTTAGCACACACTTGAGGACTTGGTGCAGACATCACTTTCGCTTGTCTCCCTTAGCTCTACCCACACCCTCTCCCTCTGTGTGCCTGGAGTGTGCTGTGCCGGCTTCACTGCAGCCTTTACCACACTTGTGGCTGGCTGTTCCCTCCTGGACAGTCAGCAACCTGAAGGCAGGGGCAGTGACTGGCATCCCTGCATCCCCAGCAGCGGCACTGTGGCTGTCCATGGTTGGTGCTCACTGAAGGCTTTGAGGGAATGAAGGGCTACCCCTCTGTGGAAGGGCTGGGAGCCTCACAGTAACTAACTATGGCCTTTTTCACGTACTTTTAGGGTCTGAGCACCACAGGCTCTAAGATGGAGTGACTGCTAGAGACAGGTAAAGAAGAGCTTTTCAGTCTTCCTTAGATTGTCCTTAAGGGCTGTTGCCTGTATTGGCTTATTTTTAATGCTCATGAAGCATGTCCCCAGGGACATGCCAGCTGAGGTTTGGAATTTTCTTCTAAAAGTGGTTAAGGCTTCATTAAACCTCTCGTATTTCTTGTCCAGCGCCCCCTCAGAGTCGAAGGCTTGTGCTTGAGGGTTCGCCATCAGAAAGTTGAGAGTTCTTCTCATTCAAAGTTAACTGCCCCATCTGGTCTGTGAACTAAAGTAACCAATGCAAACTATGAGGGCTTGCACAGGACAGGAAGGGAACCAATTAATATTTGACAGGTAATCACCATGTGCCTATTCACCAAAGGGGTTTATGAGGTCAGAAATCTTTAGCCCACTTTTCTGATGTGAAACCGAGGCTAAGAAACCTAAGATTTTGTAGCTAGCAAGTTATACAGCTGGGATCTGCACATAGGTCCATCTAGCCCCAGGGAACTCCCGAGTCATTTATAAGGGGCTCAAATACAACACTGCAGCATCCAGTTAAATCGGTAATGATGGGAACAAGAGTACAAGAGTGATGCTGCATTCTGTGTAAATCCTTAGGACCTAACAAAGCACTGTCATAGCCATTCTCCTATTTGACCCTCATAAGAGTCAGTGTGGATGGCTCTATCCCCATTTTACAGATGAAGCCCCTGAAAAGTTTTGAGTGATTTATATAAGATTATGCACCTAATAAATGGCAGAAGCAGGACTTGAACCAGGTCTCTCTTAACTCAGGATGTTTTCCTCAGAAGCGTCCCCCAGACCCAGAAATCACATATTCACAAACACGCAGCTCCTCAATTTTTCCCTGGGTTTATCCCAGGTATCAAATAAAGGTGAGGGAGGTGGGTCAGAGAGGGACTCAAGAGGGCCAAAAAACAGAAATGCACTTTAGGCCTTTCACAATAAAACAAGAATTCTGAGCTTTGGTAGAACTATTCAAACATTTCTGCCATTTATGTGATTTGCTTCATGACTGATGTAAACATACTTTCAGCAATACAGACAATCTGCATTTTAACACTTACAATAAAAAAAATCTCAAAAACTGGAAACAAAATGTCCAAAGTATAGGGAAATTCTGGCATAATCAGTTGATGTAATATCATGCAATCATTAAAAATGGAACTCATGAAGAATGGGCCAGCTAGCTTTGCATAGAGAAGTTAATGAAGCCTTATCTTCAAGGAAAAAAATACATATGATAAAATGTTAAGTGAAAAGAAAGCAGAATGTATCTCGCCATGATTACAACTGGACAAAATTAAAGCAATGATAACGTTTGATATATGAAGATGTTGGGGCTGTGTGATTGCTTTAATTATAAAAATATTTTAAACAATAAAAGAAATGCTTAAAACAATCAGGAAAATATATCTGCTCTGAGAAGGACCTGATCGTTACCTTCCTAACATGTTCTCTAGGCTCTGGGAAACAGCAACAGTCTCATATAATTTCAGTCCTTTTACTCCCTTCTGTAGCAGACATTGGCTGAAGGCCTCCTCTGAAGCAGGTACCGAGTTAGTAACATATAAGAGAGGCACAGATGAAGATGTGTCTGCATCATCTAAGAGGCTCACAACCTGCTCACAGACAGACCTGGCAGTGGTACCATGTGATGGGAACCTGAGTGGTCTGGCTAGGAGCTCTCAAAGGACAGAGGAGGGATAAACTGCCCAAACCCTGGGAGTCAGGGAGGGCTTCCCAGAACAGGGGACTTTGAAGATGAGTCACAAAGGACAAGTAGGGGTCTGCTGGGTTCGGCCGGTGAGGAGCAGGGCCCCAGGGCATGAGACCAGAAGGCACACGAGGAGAATGGCAGCTTGGTGGGGCAGCAGTGGAGGATGCATGGACGCACGCAGTAGATGAGGCTGGAACGTGGACAGAGCTGGCTGATGGAAGGCCTGGTGGGGCATGCCAAGGAAGTGAGGCTTGTCCCCTCTGGTGACACTTACCCGCTCCAACAGGAGTATTTTCCCACCAGCATCAGTGACCATTACCTGTAGCCGCCTCATGGCCTCTGAATCCTGGTCGGCCTTCACCTTGCAGGCCACCAGCAGCTGAGCCGTGGAAGCGGCGACCTGCTTGGCAGATGAGATGAGCTTCTCCTCGCTGGCATGTCCCTGAACGGAGGCATTGGCCGCCTCACAGAGACTGCTGGTCGCAGCCGCCACCATCCGGGCCTGGAGACAATCAACAGAGAAGTGACCCAAGGCCCAAACCTCCCTCAGGGGACCCCAAAAGCAAACTGGGAGGAAGGAGAAGGCAACTCACAGCAGAAATCAGCCCCTGTGACCACTGTCCGTCGTCGGCAGCATTGGCAGGGATGGAGCCCACCTAGAGTAGAGTCAAGAAACCGGCCATAAGGGTAGGTAGCCCCAGTGGTCGCAGCCCCTCATCCCCACACCTTGCTCGGGAACCAGACTTGCACCCCGCTTGGTGCCTCCTGCCAACAGCACAGGCCTGGGAATGGAGCAACCTTTCTCACGCAGGACTCAGGCCATGCCAAGATTGCATAGCACATCCTGGCAGGTTTCGCCACCAAGAGGCAACAGGAAATGCTAAGAATGGCTCCACTTAGCTGCCAGGTACTGCATTTCTGGGAAACAGCTCAGGAACGATGGCCTGGGGCTGTCTTTCTACACTTACTTCTCTGCTGAGCTTTCTCCATTTCAAATGTGGGAGCCACTAGGCCTCCTCTTTTCAAGGGCTAAGAGAAATTTAAATCTCTCCTGATTACTGACCCTGAAAACCACACTGCGTTTCTGGCAGATGATGTTAAAAAAAAGCGTGGTGGAACTCCCTCTGGTACAATTGAGTGCAGACCCTTGTCTTAAGGAAATACCATTTTGTCAGGGGTGAGAGAGAAATAAGAGGCTGGAAGAAATATGGATCTCTGTTTCTACTTAGAAATCATGGCAACAAGTAGAACATTTTCTGTCCACAACTAGAGGGAGAAGCGACAGGAGGAAATACCTCCAAGCTTGTGGGATGTGCCTGGTGAGGTAAGAGTATCTCAATTTGAATATGATATTGGGGGTGTGTCAGCAGTAATAGGGCCATATCAGGGCTTGCTGAATGTCAGGTAAAACTCCAAGGTCCTGCCTATAATCCTATAGTTCACCCAAGCCTGGCTGAACCTCCTTCACCAACTTTTTAAATGCTTGAACACATAAGTTCGTTGGAGGACAGATAGAGACTCTGCCATATCCAAGTTGGATTCTCTAGTATCTAAGCAATGGGTTGGACATATAGCCCTTTATCAATGTTGAAATAACCAGGATTCTTTTTTAACATAGGATATTCCGTTCAATGACACATTTGTGGTCTTTACATGTTGACCAGCCAACAAGAACTTGCTGAGTACAGGACGGACAAGGTTGGCATTCTGCTGGCTCTACAGGAGATCAACGGGAAGGATGGAGAGAACAGCTTGTGTGCCAGGTGGGGAGACAGACATGGACCAATACTGAACAACACACAACACTATGGTTTAGAAAGAGAATTCAAGGTATGTGGACTGGACTAAGCCATGACTAAGCTCACAAAAGACTTCCTGGAAGAAGATGCACAGCCTATAGTCAGGCACAACCTTCCTGTCTGTACCGTGAGTTCTTGGGTCAAGACACAACTCACCTCTACCTATCTGTACGCTGATGGCAAAGTCCTTTTAATATCAAACAGAAATGAATGACAATGATGGTGACCACATTTCCCAAACCCACGACCAGTCAGGTTTCTGTGGGGCCTCTCCATTTGAGAGGCTCTCTGAAAGCCAGTGTGGATAGGATGGTTCCATGTGTATGTAAATAACAAGACATATGGAACATGTTAAATTGGAAGACTGTTCCATATCCAGAATTACTAATGTACTAATAATCCTTTGAATCCTCAAAAAAAACACTATACTTTTATGCTAAAGTAGATCGAATGGGTGACTAGACATAAAGCTGAAGAAATTTCAGATTTAAAATCTGACTGGCCCTTTCACCAGCAGACTTAGGAAAGTGCTAACTGCAAAGCTGGCCAGTATTCAGCTCGACAGTCCTAAAAACAAACGGAGCCCTTTGGAGCTGGAAAGTGGTATCACAAAAGCTGCCGAATGTGGTGCTTCTAGAGCGGCCCACCAGAAAAATATGACAGTTTACATCTTTACATAGCCTAATGTACAGTGGGAATATAAATGTCTCGTTCAGGCCCCAATCACTGCCTGGAATGGGATGCTTTCCTTAACAAGAAGCAGATGAGAGGCCCAGAAGCCAAACCTCTTATTCTGTTGGTCTGAAGGCTGTAGTTTTCAGTCGGTCAGCACAGAGAGTGGCAATTCAGGGAGGGAAGGCATTGCATGCGTTTCCTTGGTCAGGACAAAGGCTTGTAGCTCTTTTCCTGGGCCCTCGGAGGCTCTCGTACATTGAGTGTCCCGCATGTGGTCAGCGGCTTTACCCACCTTTCCTTGGGCCACCAGCTCCCTCTGGGCTGCCGAGGCCGATTTGACCAGGGCGCTTGTGGCAGCAGCAATGGATTTAGCAGCTTCCAAGATCTGTTCCTCAAAGTCCAGGGTCTCATCCGCTTGCTATAACCAAAACAAAACAGCATCACATGCAATTCATATCCACAAAGGGCTCTTTCTTCCAAACTACTTACTGCCGGGTCACCTGGCTCTTCACCTGCCTATTGTTTTTTGTTGACAAACCACACCTGAAATGGGATGGTTCCTTAACAAGAAGCAGATAAGAGGTCCCCTGTGCAAACTTTCAGGACTGTAAGTCAATTTGGTTAAGCCACCCTCAGGTCACACAGTGTTGAAGATGTGGCTGGTACCTTTCAGGCATTAAGAGACAATGGCCAGGCACAGCAATAGTTTTCTTTGTATGTGTGGTACAATATATGTAACACAAAATTTACCCTTTTACCTAATGTTAAGTATTAATACGCTGACACTGTTGTACAACAGCAATACCAGGATAGAAAGGTCAGGATGCCTCTCCACCTGCAGCCCCTTCCCCCTAACTCCAAAAGGAAAAAGCTGTTAGCTTGACATCCCACGGAAATTTGCAGACAGACTCATTTTCTGGAACAAAATCTTTAAAGATATACATTCACTGTGAATAAAATACACTCAAATGGTTTTAGCAACATCAATAACCGAAACCAAAATAATAAAATCAAAACAGTAGATCATAGCACTTACTCTCTTCCAGACTCTAAGCCTCAAAAATGGACTTTAAAAAAAAAAGGAAAGATGGCTACCAGTTCTGAAAAGTCGTCTTTTTCCTGGGTAAAAATCAAAGCCAAACAGCACTGGCATTTCTGTGGCTGAGCACTGAGAGAGTTATAGACCAAGTACACATTGCCCAGTGGTGAAAAAGAAACCAGGGCAACACGACATTAAGGTGGAGCTTGTTCTGTCCCCCGGACACCCGAGGCATGGGCTCCACCTTGGGAAGAACATTGGACACCACTGTGTAGGTGTTATCAGACCTTTAGGGTTCTGGTCTAAATTCACCACCATCTCCTTTGCTGCTAAAACAACTCAGGAAGTTGAAGAGAAGCTTTGGAGAAGTGTGACAAGTATAAAGACTGTGGTCCCAGGCTCATGGGTTGGAGCATCGCAATTTTGCCGGGTGTGGTCAGATTAGACCTGTGTGATAACAGTCCATGACTCTAGGTCAATTTGGTTAAGCTGCCCTCAGGTCACACAGTGTTGAAGATGTGGGTGGTACCTTTCAGGCATTGAGAGATGATGGCCAGGCCCAGTAATACTTTTCTTTGTATGTGTGGTAAAATATACGTAACACAAAACTTACCCTTTTATCCAATTTTAAGTGTACAATTCAGTGGCATTACGGACATTCACACTTTGTGCCAACAGGAATAGATTTCTTTTTTTTTTTTTTCTTTTTCTTTTTATTATTATTATTATTATTATTTCTTTAGGCTCTATGGTACATGTGCGCAACGTGCAGGTAAGTTACATATGTACACATGGGCCATGCTGGTGCGCTGCACCCACCAACTCGTCATCTAGCATTAGGTATATCTCCCAATGCTATCCCTCCCCCCTCCCCCCATCCCACAACAGTCCCCGAAGTGTGATGTTCCCCTTCCTGTGACCATGTGTTCTCATTGTTCAATTCCCACCTATGAGTGAGAATATGCGGTGTTTGGTTTTTGATTTCTAAGAGTGCCTACTGTGTACCAACTATTTTGTTAGGCACCTCTACATACATTGACTTAATTCTCACAAAAAAAAAAAAAAAAAGATCGTATATTGGAATTATCTTTATCCTTATTTTTACAGTGAGAAAACCCAGGCTCAGGAAGGTAGATTATTGGGCCAAGGTGATGTGGCAGCATGAAGCATCTAAACCAGAATCTAAACCTAAATCTGACTCCAAAATGAGGCACTTTAACTAGCCAAAGCCACCCCTTAGGGCATCAATGAGAAATGGTTTGTGCCAGAGGTTCAAAGTCAGCTTGCTAACGCTCCCATGTGAAACATCAGACAGGAGGGATACAATTCTTCTCCACCTCTCCATTCTTAATGCCACATCTTGAAACATGAAAGGTGCTAATCCTTTTTCTTTATAACCTACATTATCAAAATACAATTTCAATGCACTTCCAATGGATCTGAAAGTTCTGAGACAACAGACTTGTGCGTTCTTTTTTATTGCTGACCAAGTCTTGCTCTAAGAGTATTCAGGACAGAAATGAATTTAGTTCTACTGGACTCATTTTGGATTGGTGGAGTATAGAATTTGGTGCTGAAATACAGAAATGATCCATTGTAAGACACTCTTGCATAAAAGGAACTCTTGTGTAGTCAGTCCCCAAATAAATTACAGTAGGCTCTAATTTATATATATTAAATATATAAATAATGTATATTTTAATAACCTTGAGATTAAGAGCTTTTCTGGCAATTCATTCTGCCAAAGAATGTCAGGCACATAACAGATTAAAGCACTAGGGAAATCACAGAATTTTTGACTCCAAACTCCTCATCTCATTTTGCAAATGAGGAAACAGAGGCTTGTGGGAGCTCTTCATGGCAGCTCCTGAAGTCTCTCACGCTCTTGCCTCAGGTGGCCTCAGCTACACTATGGGTTCCACGCCTGAGTCCACTTTACACTGTGGAATACTCTGTCAGATTTTTTATTTCCCAAATTTTAAGATTTTCAAAAACAGAATTTCCTTAAAATTAAGTGCTAAGTCTTTAGCAGGGGTAAATCTGATAGGATCATCTCATCACAACTGATTTTAAGAGCCTCTCCCACATCTTCCGCTGCCTGGGAGTTTTGTTGTTTTTTTTTTTAAACACAAGCTTGTAATAGATATTCGACTTGGAAATATTTTTGACACCCACAGATTTTTCTGGTAATGGCAACTGTTGTAATGCTCTTTGATGAATTTTTATTTTTCTTTCCATAACATCTCTATGCTTTAAAACAGACATGGCAGAAGGCCTTATCTCTGGGAGACATTTGCTCTGATAAGAAAGTATTAGAGATTCTCCCTAGAAAGGCTGACTGGGATGGCACAGGGATGGAGGGCTAATGTTAGATGCTACAGTTTGGGCAGAGTACCCTGATGAAACCTGCCTTCTGACTGCTGCGTCCCTATTTTCCTGTATGCCAGGTTTATGACTCAGATGCACTGCCCACCCTATCTCTACTGCTGAAATCAGACACCAATACTTAATGTGTCCTCACACCATACAACTTCTAGCCTTAGAGAAAATGGGATCTCTCCAAGCCAAGGAGAATGGTCAAAAACCCAGGTGCCCCATCAGTTCCAGCTCCCACCAGCATGCAGAATGGAATAGGGGAGAAGGTAGGAAGGACACACACTTAACCATATCACAAGAAGGAGAGAAACGGAATTGGCTTGGTCTTCAAAGGACTTTCCTAAATAAAAGAATCACAATTCAAATGCAGAATTTGTTAATGGAACAGTCCCCACTGCAGCTGAGAGACTGGGGAGACTAAGAAGAACAACGTGGTGCACAGTGACTCTGGGGAAGAATCTGGAGGCTGGGCCCCTCTCACAGGGCTCTCATTCGCACCTCTTCACCAGGGAGGCTCAATTGGTTGGTGTCTTAAGGTCCTCTTTAGCTAAGATGTTACTGACCTGACCAGGGTCAGTCAGATCTGTCCTTCTGGTTTATAAAGGGGATAATGGAATCCTCGCTTCTGGGTTTTTCATTCGTTCCGCAATTGGATCATGTAAAGACTCACTAAAATAATCTTTTAAAGATTATGACTAATCCTGTGCATGTGGCTATTTATATTTCTTTATAACTACTGGCATCAAGCTAAAGCAAGGAACTTAAGAGTTTCATTAAACAGGATAAATTGATTGATAGTCTTTAGCCATAAAAAAGAATGAGATCCTGCTGTTTGCAACCACATGGCTAGAACTGGAGATCTTTAAGTGAAATAAGCCAGGCACAGAAAGACAAACATTGTATGTTCCCACTTATTTGTGGGATCCAAAAATCAAAACAATTGAACTCGTGGACATAGTGAGTAGAAGGATGGCTCCCAGAGGCTGGGAAGGGTAGTGAGGGGCTGGGAGGTAGGGGGAGGTGGGGTTGGTTCATGGGTACAAAAAAATAGTTAGAATAAGACCCACTACATGTGATAGCACAACATGGTGACTATGGTCAATAACTTAATTGTACATTTTCAAATAATTACAATAGTGTAATTGGATTGTTTGTAACACAAAGGATAAATGCTTGAGAGGATGGATACCCCATACTCCATGATGTGCTTATTTCACATTGCATGCCTGATATTGTTTGGCTGTGTCCCCACCCAAATCTCATCTTGAATTGTAGCTCCCATAATCCCCACATGTCATGGGAGGGACCTGGTGGGACGTAACTGAATAATGGGGGCAGGTCTTTCCTGTGCTGTTCTCATGATAGTGAATGAGTCTCATGAGATCTGTTGGTTTTATAAAGGGGAGTTCCCCTACACAAGCCCGCTTGCCTGCCACCATATAAGATGTATCTTGCTTCCCCTTCACTTTCCGCCATGATTGTGAGGACTCCCCAGCCATGTGGAACTGTGAGTCAATTAAACCTTTTCTTTATGTATCACCCAGTCCTGGGTATGTCTATATTAGTTGCATGAGAACAAGCTAATACAATGCCTGTAACAACACATCTCATGTATCCCATAAATATATATACCTACTATGTACCCTCAAAAACCAAACAGAAAAAAAATTTTAAAGAAAAAAAAATAAATAAATGGATAGCCCTCGCTGCAGAATCACCTGAGGATCTGGTTAAAGATTCAGATGCTGTTTTGGTAGGTCTGGGGTGGGAGCCAGGAATCTGTATTTCTTACAGAGGTGGTTACACACTACTCTGTAGGAAATGCTGGCCTGGACTCAGGAAAACAAACACCACTTAACTTAATCCTACCAGCCTGTGATCCCCTCCAGGGTGAGACTGTGTTTTATTCAACCTATGTTTCTCTAGCACAAAATCAGGCAGAGAAGCCCATGTGATGCTCAACATTTGCTGAATTAATATATCCATTCAAAATGCATTTCCCAAGTTCCAGAGTTCAGCCAGAGCACAACGCACAAGGTAGGAGAAGGAGAAATACACAGAGTAAGCATCCATATCATTAGCATCCACTCCTGAGCCCTGGTGGACAGATGCACACACAGCTATGAGCAGGTTCCTGCCCTGTTTAAGGCCGTGGGTTGTTAACTGTACACTCTACTTGCATCCCTCAACTGGAATTCACAGTTTGTGACATTTAGTCGTGCATGGACATACAAATGTAAACACAGTGGCATTTTACCAAGAGGCACTCTTACGTAACAAGACAGCACTGGGAAAAAGAGTGAACAGATGTACAAACTAAGCTTCTATTCTGCCTAATGAAGGTGTTTGCTGCTGCCTCTGCATGCTGAATTATCTTCTCCTTTGATATACTGTTCTCTTCCCCCTTCCCCTCACTTTGAAAAGGCTATTTAGCCAGGTGCCCACTAGCTCTAAGCAATCGTGTTTCCTGGGCTGTCTGGCCAACTCTTGCTGAGGGTAGATTTATCCCCACCTGGTCTTTTTGGTAGCTTCTAGAAAGGTCTGAGTACCCTGTAGTTGACCTCTTCCCTGCATGCTGACCTTCCTTGCTCACCCTTTAAAAAGTCAGTGGCCTGGTGAGATCCCTCTTGGGAAAGGCTACATATTGGGTTGGCTCCCTTCCCCTGTTTCCCACTTGGGAGAATATTTGAGACCCCTATGTATTGCTCTGATGGGTTTAAAGTTTCAGGAGCTATATGTCCCCTGGAAGAGGAAATGGTGGTGGCAGGGGAAGTGGTGTGGAAAGTGGAGAAGGTAAAAGGGACAGCCTTTCCTCATGTTTCTTTTGGTGTTTGGCCTTTCATGGATTCTGAGAACATGGTCTTCACACTAATTCACTCATCTTCTAAGCCTACTTCCCTTCCTAACCTATCTGATGGGGTCATTACAAGTACGTGATTAGTATATGTAAAGCACGGCTGACTCACAGGAGATGCTCAAAAACTATTAGCAATTTCATTATCAAAAATTGTTTGTTTTTTCAGGTTTGGGGCTAAATTAATCTGTTTCTCTGTCTAAACCCTGTTATGTATCCATAATTCCAATAAAAATTCTTCTTGCTATTTCTGATTACAGCCTAAATTCATTATAAGTAAAACCCACAAATCAGTAAGCGTCAGGTAACAAACAGCACAGATGGGCACCAGCTCCTCTCTCAGCACCCAACCAGGAGTGGGACAATCTGGGTGGTAGTCACTGCTCTGTACTTTGACTATGTGACTGTGGAGTCTTCGTTGCCCTTTCTCCAGGTATCAGTTACTCAGTTTTCTGTCACTTGAGGAGCAACTCACTCAACCTTCCTGGTCCTTTTGCCTAGACGTGGACAGTTCCAAATTAAACTTCTCTTAGAAGGCGGTGACTAAAATAAGCAGGAACTACTTTTTCTCTTCTGCTCTCTCTTGACCTCCTCCTCAACGTCCTTACCAACATCCTTACCAACATCCCCTACTGCCCCTGCTCCTCGTCAACGTCCATCCCCTACTGCCCCTGCTCCTCGTCAACGTCCTTACCCACTTCCCCTTGTCCTTGTCAGGTCCTGGGCAAGTATTGGGCAGGGGAAGAGAATGTCCTCCCATGGTCTCTTTCTTGGCCTTTTCTTATGCCCTGCAACCCCACAGCTCCTTCCCCCAATGAAGTTGAAGGTGAAGAAGCATAAGGCATGCATAGGAGATAACCAAAGGGCTTGCCTCCCTCCCTGAAAACTTACTTTGAGGGAATGCTTTGTTGAGAGCTAAAAACACAATGGTCGCCCTTCTCACAACTGTCTCCACAAACTCAAGAACCACCCCAGTGTCATCTTTCCAGTGGGGTCTCAGGCTTTGCTCTGCGTTACTCAGAGTCTTGCAGAATGCCTGCTACTAAAAATAAGGTCATAGTGCATCAGAAACTTTTAAAAAATCCTCTTGGATATATATTTTTTAAAGTGTGAACATTTTGCATTTAATTTAAATGTCCTTGAGGGAAAAAAGGAGGCCAATGCCTAGAACTCCCACAACAGGAGTGAGGCATTTTCCTGCCAGTTGGAAGCCGGAGTGGAGCAGGCAGCCACATTTCTCTTTTTTTTGTTGTTGCAAGTTTGGCTGCTACTAGTTTGCTTCTGGTATTGAACTGAGAGGTGCCCTGAGGGAGGCCTTAGCCTGTATGCAAAGCCCCAAACTGTGCAAAGGTTACATCAGCTTCTCTTCTGGAGGACCCATGGATGGGGTGGCTTCTGGACTGCCACCTTTATTAGTTCTAACAATAGGTAAACCTCCTAGAACAACTGGAACTGCTAAGAGCCAGGCATGGACAGCTGGCCCTGTCTCAGGGAAAGCTCCGGAGAGACCTTAAACAGGCAAAATGGGTGACACAGAAACTGCCAAATGGCTGTGCCTGTGACTGGGGAGGGACCACACCCTCTGCATCCGAGGAATATGCGCGAGTTCATGCAGTGTCTGCTGGAAAAGGTCCACACCTGCATGATTAGTATCCTGGGAGTAGTTTTCCTATAGTATCCATTGCTTTATTGTTTTCAAAATGGAAAGCAATGCCACTGAAATAATCTTTTAATCACTATTTCTGTTTAAGGGGCCCTTGAATGTCGATGTAGAAAGCACAGACAAAAGATAACAGGGTTCTTCCCAAGATGTATCAAATAAACATCTTAAGTCTCCTTTCTGTGAAGAAGGATCTGACAAGGGCCTACTGGTCTACCCTGGAGGGCAGTCTCTCATACTTGCTTTTCTTATTTATGTATGTTTTTGAGACCGAGTCTCACTCTGTCACCCAGGCTGGAGTGCAGTGGCACGATCTCGGCTCACCGCAACCTCCGCCTCCCAAGTTCAAGCGATTCTCAGCCTCCCGAGTAGCTGGGACTACAGGCGTGCACCACCATGCCTGACGTATTTTATATAAATATATAGTATTTTTAGTAGAGACTGGGTTTCACCATGTTGGTCAGGCTGGTCTCGAACTCCTGACCTCAAATGATCTGCCCGCCTTGGCCTCCCAAAGTGCTGGGATTACAGGTGTGAGCTACCACGCCCAGCCCCATACTTGCAGTTCACACCCTGTATGCTCCTGGTCTGGAACCAACAAGTGCTGCTCAAAGCCCACGTACAGCCATACAGAAAATGCTGTATTTGTCCTCCTCCTTCCTGAACAGTTGGTTCCTTTTTCCCTTCACCATATTAATCACTACAGAGAACATGCTGGTCAGTGACAAAGTCACCCAAAGAAACAAGAAAATCACATCAATTCAAACAAGTGGGCTTCGTCTGCAGGTCCTTTTGAAACCATGTTTTTCTTTGTTCATAATAACTTGCTGTCTCTCTTTTCCATGGCCATTTGCCATTTCAGTCAAACAACGTAACTGGACTCAAAACCAAAGCCAGTGTTCTGTAGCTGTGTGAAGGAGGGACTGATTGGGGCAGCATCTTGAAACCCGCCTGACAGAGCACCTGCCGACACACACAGATCGCTTCTCAATGGAGGATTCCAGAGACAGGTTCCATTGTGTAACTCCAGAAGCCAGGACTCCAACATCACAGGACCCCTCTCCTTGTCATCACCTCTCTGATGTTGCTGTTGGCGACCCTGTCACTATGCATTCACCTGTAAGCAATGTGGCAATGACTTCTAGACACAGTAAGGGGAAGCTTTCATGACTGACCTGTTTAAACCATTTGCTTACACCTTTTCTCCTCCAAAATATTGAGAACAGTAGTTCTCTTTCCAGAAAGCAGTGCTCACAAAGTATTTTGTTGAGAGAACTCAGAATGAACTCACACATACTTCACAGGCTTTTCTATAAGGAAGAGGTCAAAACCAACCAAAGAAGGCTGTTATGTACCAGAAAAAATGTTTTCTATATCATAATCCCAAACTTCCTGCCACAATTAGGCTATGATACTACTTTCTGATTGTTGGCTTATTCTAAGTATTACCAACCTCCACTGACAAGTTAACCTATAACAGGAAATTCAAGAGTTCAGTCAACATTATACTACCTTCATGAGATATATTTAGTCCTATATGCAAGGTTTGTACAAAGCTCACTGACTCAGTATCCACGCAGTTGGTATGGCAGATTTGCTTTATACATTCTGTTACTGTGAGTGGAAAGGGAAGTTAGAGAAAACTGATTTGTGCTCCTTGAATTTTTGCTGAAACCCTGACATGAACTTCTAAATTGAAGATCAGGATAAAAATGAACCAAAGTGAAACATAAATCTAGATGTGTTTGAGGCTATAATCCTGACCTTTATTCTATGTCACAGACATGGGTTGGAACCATTTTTTCCACCAAGCATATTGAATTCCTTAAGGATTCATCACTGCACAAAACTGAGCCACACAGAATACCCCAGGCTCTTATGAAACATCAACACTTATTATTTGTTTCTATAATAAGCAAGTAATCTAGTAATACTGATACAGGTCTCAAATGCTATAAGAAGAAATCGAAGATAACATGAATTGTAATGAGTGCTCCATCTTCTAAATCTACTTGTGATTTTAACGTGTTCTTTCCTGTCACCTTATAAACTTTATTAGGAACCCCCGGAGACAGGGCAAGACACTGTAGGAATATGTTTGATATATAGTTGGATTAAATAACAACCTAATATATCAAACATATCACACAGAGGCCTGCAGAAAAGGCATCCAGGTTTGACTGAGCTCGAGACTAGGCACAGTATTGAAGGTTACGGCTGCAGGGGGTGGTCACTTTTGCAGCAACTCCGATAACTGTTTTTGGAGCACAAGTCTGCCTGCAGATGTGGAAACGGCGCCATTAACAATACTGTCAGCACATGCACCAGTGCTCACTGACATTCTCATCTCCCCAGGTGAACAGCGGATTCAACGGTGCATGTCTGGGAGATTCCAGGCAAAAAGTGATGCTTAAGTGTTAAGAGCCTGAGGTGGAAATATACCAGAATCATCATCATAGACCATGAGCCATTCTCCTTTAAAAACAGGCAACCTGAGACGGTGGTGAGCAGAGCATTTTAGACAAAATTACTGTCCCTCCCCAAACTCTTCCTGAAAGCAGTGTGAATACTCCCCAGAAGGAAGACACATCCATTTTATACTGAGGGCATGTGTGTGTGCCAGGGTAGGGTTATAGGGATGTAAGAAGCAATTGTTTACTTACAGTACCCTGAGGATTTTTTTAAGGTTTTGGGAGAGAATGGAGAGAAGTGATTAAACTCAAAAGACTGGCTGATTTTGGTGCAGATTGTCATTATTGTTTTTTAATTGGGGAAATAAATTCCTTTATAAAGGCAAGGAAGATATTTCATGCAAAAGTTATTGCAATGTGCCCTATTAGGCACAAAAACTATGGTTTGGGTTGAAGGTTTTCCAAAACAGTTTCATAGATAATATCCACCTCTGGCCATCAGGCAGAGAAAGACTTCAGACCATTGTAAAGCATTCTACAAGTACCCATCACCCTTCCTAATATGATGGGAGTCAGCTAAGGTAGGAACCCTCAAACAAAGGATTCACATCATCAGTTATGTTAACCTTGACCTTGGCCGAAGGACTCCTTGGCTTTCCTGTAAAAACCCTCAATGTAAACACAAAGGTTATATGATCCTAGAGTACTGTAGGGAGTCCTCACAGGCCTACTTCAGCAGTCATTAATTTTTAAGGTGCAGTTATTTTTTAAACCTTTGTTTTATAAAATTTTAAAACACAGACCCTTCCATCATCCCAATTCCATCATCATTCTTGTACATTCCCTACTTATTTTCTTCATCTGTGAGTTTTTAGAGTTGTAATCATAGTAAGTACATAATTCTGCATCCTTTCTATTATACCATGAGCATTTTCTTCGTGCTACACAGTCCTAGCAACCATTATTTTTCATAGCTGCATAATATTCCTTCGAGGAGACACTTGGTCCACATCCAAGTTCTCATTACTACAAACAAGGCTGCAAAGGGCAACCCTCTCACAGGCACACAGCTTTCTTCCCCTCTTGGATTTCCTCCTTGGGAGAGATTCCCAGAGGTGGGATTAGTAGCTTAAAGGGCACACATAAACTGCAAATGGCCCTTGTGGGACTAGACGTACCTTCTCTGACAATGGGGTGGGAAACAGGGGCTGGTATGGACTGAAACTGCCACCCAGGGCCATACATAGCCCTCCCAGCTGAGTGGCAGTGGTTGGACCCTGGCAAGGTAATTCGCCTCTTGGTGCTTCTGATTCTAATGGACTTTTTCAAAGGATCAGATGAGTAACTCCCATAAAGTACCTAGAAGACTGCCTGGCACATGCTTGGCAATTGAACAATGTGAGCTTCCTGTTTTTCTTTCTTCAGGGGCCAGTGGAATAATTTTTATTTCAGGCATTTCCTAGGGAGTAAGTCCGAGACACATATTTTCAGTGATGATGGTGATAATAATGGTGATATAGTTACTATCTACCAAGTCTCACTGTATGTCAGGCAGTGTTCTTATACTATCTTATTTAATTATTATAACAATAATCCTATGGGGTAGGAACTTTAATAATTTTGTTTTCCCATCTGGAGTTGTGAAGTGAATGACCAGACAGGGGGAAACCAGGACTCAGAGACAGACAAGAACTCAGAAGGACCCTGCGGAAGGACAAAGGGAAAGACATTGAAACAGGAGCTCTTAGAATATAGTGAAGTGTTAATGCTAAATTAGCACCAGGCTAATTCTCCAGGAGAACGAATGTGTCAACTGACATGGCTTCGGCATTAGCGGACAGAGCCCTCCCCAAGAAAGGCCATCGTGATAAATCAGACAAGGAAATGGAAAAACATTATGCACCAAACCTCTAAATCTTAGTTAATGGTTGACTCTTAAGTTTAAAGTACACTTTTCATTCACGGTTAACTTGATTGACAAAGCAGAAACAAAGGCATAACCAGAAAATGGAGTTGTCCCAACACCCACACTTGGCTCTTAAGTTTCTAAGAAAACTCTGACAATATCAGGCAACCCAAGACTCTCAGCTAGAGTCCAGCAGAGAGAACCCTGGTAAACCCCACAATCAGAAGCCCAAATCTTTAAGTTACATCATCTTGAAGAGAAAACGTTTAAGTGCCTTTACCAAGTCCAGAGCGACTATTAGGAGGTTGGTTCTAAGCACTCGAAGGTTTTAATAATGTTCCCAAGCTGAACAGACTCAGTCTGTGTTTATTTCATACACTACACTGGCCCAGGCACTGCTTTTGAGTGGTCTGCTCTGTTTCAGGGCCCAGACTCCATCCCTTGGTCTTACAAAAATAGGTAAATTTTTAGGTATACCTAAATTGGTGGAATCCAGCCCTTTTTTGAGGGGAAAAGCCAAATATTATTTCCTAGTATATCTGGGTCCTTGGAAATAGGTGAGTTTACATGCACCACCAGGGACTTACATGAATAGGAAGAAAAAGAGGCCGCCTCTGGTTCTACCATTTTCCTGCTGAAATCAGCTATGCAAGGTGGGGTAGGAGGTATTGGGTAGGAGGTATCAGCTTAACAGGGTTGGGGCTTTGCCCCTGGAGACAGCACTAGTTTGTCATCCTTTCATTTAGAAAGTGTCCTTCCTCCTGCCTAATCTAAAAGTATCTCTTTCCTTTAAATGGCTATTTCTCTTCACATATACCTATAATCTTAAGTTTTAAACATTTATCTACATGACAAACATAGATGGAAAAAACATACCAGCTACCCATCCTCTCCAGCATATACTGAAAAAGCCTGGAATGGGTGCACTTTTGAAATTCTCATTGCCCTCTGATTCCCAGCAGTGCTATTTCTTTGTAAAAAGCAAAAGAGAAACCAGAAAATTGGAGGCTAACAATCTCCTCTCCACTAACAGCAACTTCTGACAGAAAGCATCCAACACCTGCTTTAGATAATGGAACTAAATCAAGACTGCAAATGCCCCAATTCTTCCTTTGGATACCCAGAGGAATTTTTCTGGGTGGTTAACTTGAAAGACTCATCAGCCATTTTTTTACCCCCATACTCTAAAGCAGTGCCGGGCAGGTAGATCCGGTTTTCTGCTTGCTAGTCTGACCATGAGGAAGGAACCAAGCTCCCTGCAGCACTCCTAGCTCCATTTCACAGCCACCCACTGGAAGAACCCACTGACACCGGACAGCCAACCATAAATGAACACTTACTTTTGGTTTTGCTCTTGGCTTCAGTTGCTCTAACTTCTTAGCAGCAGCTTCGATGGATGCTGCAGCCCCCAGTAACTCTGTTTCTGCAATGACAGTTGGGTCTTCTGGATCCACCCACTCTGTTCCTAGAATCAGTCCAAAAGAAGGTGATTCTTGGTAGCTGCAGAGCTCAGGGCACTGGCTTAATTACAAACAATATCTGGATTTGCATGCATGGAGGCTCCAGGAGCCTGACCTGCATTGTCCTAAGGAACCTTCCTTCCATCTCTCATAGAGGCCATCTGGATGGGGATGGGGGGTGGGGGTGCTAATCCTGGTTTTCTAAATCAGTTGTGTGTACGGCCCCTTCCACAGGGCAGTCACCAAGCAGCTTCAAAAATGATCTCACGGACCAAGGCTTGAGCCTTGCTCTGACTTTGAACTTAAAGCTCATGAATCTAAGTAAGCATCCTCAGGAGACACTATACTATGCTGTAGGTCACACAGGAATTTGCCATTCTCTTCTCCCTGGAACCCAGGAGGAATGACCCCTCACCTTAATTCAAAGGAAAGGAAATTGGTGAGAAGACCTTTCCCAGGTGGGTTGATTGCTTCTATGTAAACATAAAGGGTGTCCAAACAATGTTTTCAGATAGCATCATTTTCAAAACACGAAGTATTATTTGAAGGAGAATAAATATCCTGATGAATGAAAATGCAGACAAAAAAGAAATGGGGAGACTCCTAAGGGAAGTGAGTAGTTCTAGACAGAGGATACCATTTAAGTAGAAGCACTTAATACAAAGACTAGAGAAAAGACTTGCTTCGGGGAGGACATTACTTTTTCAAGCTAACTCTAAACCATTTGCTTGCAGAATGTCCTCACTGTATTCCTGGCTGCATTTGCCAGCTAAAGGCCCATGCCAGCTGTGCTTTTCCTCTGCTCAGTCTGCTGTATTAGCACTGCCTGGGAGGGCTGCCCTCCACCAAGACATGAGAATCCAGCCTACCTTTCATGGCCTCCGCTGCCTGGATGAGCTCTGTCACAGCGCCGGCGACTCGCTTGGAGAAAGCGGCCAGCTGCTGCTTGAGTTCTGGGGTTGGTTTCTGAAGAATCTACAGGTGAAGAATAAGTCAGAGGCATGAGGGGGACAGTAACCACTGGGACAGGAAAGAAGCACACTCCTCCTGGTGGATGTGGAGTCAGGCAGCCTGGTTTTAAGTTGCATCTCTGTCCCAAGTGACTTCAGAGTCTTGTGGAAAACCCTTACGACTCACTGGGTTTCAGTCTCCCCATGTGAGAAATAAAAAGTTGGGAACCAGTGCTGCCTCTAAGGTCCCTTCTGACATAGCTCCTAAAGATCCAAAGACAAAGTCCTTACTTGTCTTTTATTTGGACCTTCATTTGTCCTTTATTTGTACATAAAACACACACATGCACCTGAAAATTAACCAAACTGTAAGAACATTCTGGCTGGGTACAGTGGCTCACACTTGTAATCCCAGCACTTTGGGAGGCCGAGGCGGGAGGACTGCTTGAGCCCAGGAGTTCAAGACCAGCCTGGTCAACATAGCAAGACCTCATCTCTAATAAAAGAAAAATTAAAAATTGGCTGGGCATGGTGGCACACACCTGTAGTCCCAACTACTCAGGAGGCTGAGGTGGGAAGATCTCTTGAGTACAGGAGGTCAAGGCTGCAGTGAGCAGTGGTTGCATCACTGCACTCCAGCCTGGGCCAGAGAGATTGATTCAGTCTTTAAAAAAATAAATAAATAAAAATTAAAAAAAAAAAAAAAAAGAACATGCTGAGTAAAGGCAAAATCCCCAAGCTATGGGCCAAATCAGTACTTGTGACAAAATAAAGGACCAGAGGAAACGTGCCACTCAAGTCCTTGAGACAAAATCCCTAAGTGAGCACCAACTAACTGATCAGGAGGATCATTCTTGAGAAAACAATCCATTTCCAGAGTTTTGACTGCAAGCTCTCCTGGGATAAGTCCTGAGGATTTGCCCTCTTTTGAATTAGTTCAAAGGTTTTCAAAAATTGTCTTTTGCTTTCTGCTTTTTATGGATTTAAAAAAAGGTACTGAGAATCCTAAACACCTTTAAGACATCCCCGCTGATTTCTTCTCAAACTCATCCATGAATGGAACTATGACACAGGATGAGAGCTCTTCCCCATCTTCCACTAGGGATCTAAATTCTGGTGCACACCATCCTATCCCTTCCTCACACTGAAATTCTTCTTCCAGTGCTCTTTTCTGTTATCTCTTTCTCACGTTTCCCAATGGTGATCTTCAGATTTAGAAATGTTCAGACAGTCGGGAGAGAAGTATAACTGCTGTCTATCTCTGCACAATTTTGGAGCCTCTGAGTAGGGGACAAAGCATCAGCTTTGGAAATGAACAAACTTGCGTTCAAACCTGCCTTCATCCATCACTGGTTTTAAACCCATTTTCTCATCTGTAAAGCTGGGATAATGCCTATGTCTCAGGGCTGGCACAAAGATCAAATGGAGGCCGGGCGCAGTGGCTCATGCTTGTAATCTCAGCACTTTGGGAGGCTGGGGCGGGTGGATCATCTGAGGTCAGGAGTTTGAGACCAGCCCGGCCAACATGGTGAAGCTCTGTCTCTATTAAAAATATAAAAATTAGCTGGGTGTGGTGGTGGGTGCCTCTAATCCCAGCTATTCGGGAGGCTGAGGCAGGAGAATTGCCTGAACAGAGGTTGCAGTGAGCCAAGATTGCACCACTGCACTCCAGCCTGGACCACAGAGTGAGGCTCCATCTCAAAAAAAAAAAAAAAAAAAAAAAAAAGATCGAATGGAATAACACGTGGGGAGTATTTCTCACAATGCTTGGAACACAATAGACATTCATTAAATGTTAATTCCCTTCTTGGTGCCCCACTCCTTTCCCCTGCCCAGGTAGCACAGTCTTTCTCAGGAATCTGGAAAGATGGTTTTTAGACCCCAGGACTAACCCCTTTGCACTATGACTATAAAGAAAGCTTAGAAAAAAACCGATGAGAGGAGTCAATGGATTACACCATGACCAGCCCTAGACACGGCAGTGTACAGATGACACTATGCGTATGCACAAATGGATTAGTCAATAATCTTTGAGCATTACTTCACATATATCTATCCTCATCTTCCCTCCTCTTATAATCTTTTATACTTCTTTCATATTTGCTAGTGTTCCATGATGATTCCAGATGCTCTGTGATTCTCATCCTCTCACACTAGGGCCTATATATATATCATTCTGCAGATATTAAGAACTCAGCACAGACCTCTGAATGAACAAATGAATTAATGAGTGAAAAGCAGACCAATACATTATTGAGACAAGTCCTACTAGATGGCTTCCTAGACCAGTTCCAGAAGAACACAAGAGCCATGGAGAAGCAGAAGGGAGGGGGATAAATGCCTTTTACTTTCCAAGACAGCCAGTGGGCAGGCAATTTAGTTAGGCATAGGTTCAGCAGTCAATATCGATGTACCTGTGTACAGGTACTTATCCTCTCTCTAAGCCTCAGTTTATTAAGTGACCACAACAGTCTTCCCTTATACAGCTGTGGTGAGATTATATAAATTAATATATATATAAAAAGCTACTGATAAAATTCTTCTGATGTGTGGCCTGGGCATAAGAATTTTTTAAGTTCCCTGGGTGACTAATGTGGCCATAGTTGTAAACCACTGCTCTAGACTTAGATGGTGACATTTGTCACCACTTAATTGCAAAAGGCTTGTACCATATTTGTCTGAAACAATATATGCTGTAAGACTACCAGGTTATTAATAGTTATGGCTCAGGATCTCAGTAGCTAAGCAGTCCACAGGCATTGTTAAATGGTTTCTCTAAAGTGGCCAACACAGCATGAATAAGCAAAGGGTTAAAGGTACGGTGCAGACACTCATAATTAATGGCAAAAGAATGAATGATTTTCCCCTAAGCTCAAGACAAGGGAAGGATGTTTGTTCACATACTTTACCAACATTCCCACAGAGTGGAATGATGAAAGACTTCTGTCTCTAAAAGGAGTGCCCTTGGTGAGAAGTGTACACTACGACAGCCCTCAGACAGGGAACAGCCCTGATAAAGAACCCGAGCTTTAGATAACGGAGGAGAAGAGGAGGTCTATTTTTATTCTGCCATTAAGTCAACATGATTTCTGACGGCAGACAATAGACAGATCCAAATTAAAGCTCTGCCAGTGGAAGTAAGGATAATTTTAGCCCTGCCAAAGATCTCAAACTGGTTTTGCAGAAATATTGAACTGTGATAGTTGTAGAGGCAAAGTAGCGGCTTTTTGTCCTGCAATACAAACCCTCTATGATAAACCAGCAAACAGCAAACGCAGGAGGCCACCATCATTCAAATGGACATCTCTAAAGCATCATAAAGCAGCTCTCAGGGCAGCGGGGAGATGGCTCTGTCCAAATTAGATCCTATGTTTGTTGAGAGTTAACTGAATTCTCTAAAGGATTCCCCAGGCAGGGGTTCTCCATTTGGAGTCTCTAAATACCAAAAGGTTCTAACTAGGTTTTGTGGGTCTGTGACTCCTCTTAACAATTTGGGGATCAACCTGTGTGTCTGTGTTGATGTTTCTCTGATGACGGTTGCAGAAGGCAAGAAATGACCCAGGGCTTTTAGCTCAAAGGGGCCCACAAAAGATGAAGAATGCTGAAATCATGATAGTCATTGGCATCTATAACACAGGGAAAGAGAGAATGGGAGTGGGAATAGATACAAAATGTATTATTATTGGTATGTTTGTTTAAAATATAAGCATCTGAAGCAAATAGGATAAACTGTTAACAAAATTAGTCAATCATAGATGGTGGGTACATGGATGCTGCTATTAGTTTCTGTATTTATTTATGCATTTTCCAGAGGAAAACTAAAATATACAAACCAGCCAAAAAAGCCTAAGAATCCTTGGCTCCAGATATTTTAACAGAACAAGGCTTAGACACCATAAACTCATGCATATTTTTATGTGCCGAGATTTAAGAAAAGCAGCTCACTGAAGAGGATCCCCGATTCTCCATGTACCACCTGAAAATGAACTCAACATATTTCTGCAGATTGCTGGACACTTTCTCTAAACCTTGATTTCTGGAATTTTCTTTCCCTTTTTGTAAAAAATGAACAATTATCTGACCTTTCTTCAGCTCTCATGAATCTCCACCAATTCTCCTTGAATTGTTAAAAACACGGGATCAATTTTTCAAGCATTTCAGGAAGACTACCCTAAGATCTACAGGTACAGTCTGCTTTAAGTCAGCTCTTTTTCAGAATGGAGAGGCCATGGTCCTACGATCATACAGAGTCTGTCTGCAGAGACCAAAGAGCAGAGTGAAGGGCAGAGTGAGTGAGTGAGTGTGTGTGTGAGAGGGAGACAGACAGAGAATCAAAATCTCCAGTTTTTAACTGCTTTTTAAATCTATCACCTGCAAATAACTAATCAAATTTTAGTAGATATTCTTTTCTTCTACCCTAAAAAGAATTTCAACAAAATTCTGATGTCTTCTCTAGATTAGCAATTTGGCTTTCATTTTCTGATTGTCATTAGAATCCCCTCTGAAAATGAACACTACTTCCCAGGCTTGGGCATTCTCACTTTCCTCATTTCTTGTTGGATCTTCACACAGCACTGGCCTGTCAGTCTTGTGGCTTGCAGGACTCTCAGTGTGAAACAATATTCCTCTTTCTTATCCTTATTTTAACTCAGACTTCTAGGAGTTAAAGCTAACGGTGTGAATGTGAACTTATTTTTGGCAGCAGACCTAAGACAATGACCAATGTCACCACAATTTAGGTGACCGAATATCGTTGTGGGGGTTTTTATAATTTTTCACCAGGAACTTGTATTTTTTATATGTTTATGATAATTCCCTAGAAACAGAGGCTTGTTTTCCGCCTATATTTTTAATAGAAAATACTCTTCAAAGACTGTCTTGCTTTTTAAGGAACAAAAATATATGAACATGAACAAATAAATAAATAAATACATAATGCTATTTCATTCACATCCTTGGATGTCAGAGCCATCAGCACTTGTCACCCTCAAGGGGGAAAATTTTTTTTTTTTTTTTGATAGTTTTATCTTTGATTGTTTCACTCTTTAACATTCTATAAACAACAACCAAGACCACTGAGGGAGACTAACTAGATTATAAATGGATTAGGAGCTACTTGAAGGCAAGGGCCATTATGTGCTTAGCTTATATTTCTTTTGTGTGGTCTATAGAAGGAAGTCAATAAAATAAACAATGACTTAATGAATCAACCATAAAGCCCAAATGATAAGTCTTTTTCTTGTATTCTCCTTCTTTCAGCGAATATTCCTGAAGTCCCCTTTTTTCCATTATTTCTCCAATTTTTTTCCTGCCTTCTACTGGTTCGTGTTTTCTCAAGATCTAGCTTTGACTCTATTCTTTTATGTCTATACTGTATGCTCTTAATAAAACCCCATATTGGCCAGGCCTGGTAGCTCATGCCTATAATTCCAGCACTTTGGGAGGCCAAGGTGGGCAGCTCACCTGAGGTTAGGGGACCAGCCTGGCCAACATGGTGAAACCCCATCTCTACAAAAAAAGACAAAATTAGCTAGGCCTGGTGGCTTGTGCCTGTAATCCCAGCTACTTGGGAGGCTGAGGCAGGAGAATCATTTGAACCCGGGAGGCGGAGGTTACAGTGAGCCCAGATCATGCCATTGCAGTCCAGCCTAGGCAACAAGGGCAAAACTCCGTCTCAAAAAAAAAAAAAAAAAAAAGCCCATATGCGTGAATAAAAGCCTTCAACTGCCAGCACGAGAACTGTATCTCCTCCATCTTTACACCTAGAGAATGTATCAAATGTACAGTGTGACTAATTAAACTTAGGCACATTGTAAATTTTATAGATTTATCTATAAAATCTCCCTTTCTTCTGCCTTGCCCTGTCAATAGCATTACCATGATCCTAATCTTGGAGCTGGAGAACTTTGGAGGTAACTTTTAATCTTCCTTTTCATTGCTTCTCATACTTAGTTGCTAATTTTTGACAATTTTATCTTTAAAATATATTTGGATCTTTTCAGTCTCAAGGGGGAAAAATCCTTATTGCAAAAGATGAGATGGATTCTGTTTCTTTTATAGGAATAGTTTTACCATCATTTAGCTTTTCTTCCTATTAGTGATTTCATTTTAGTACCAACTACCCTAAACCTCTGAATGGCCTTAGAGAACTAGGACATTGATATTTCTACCATAGTTACAAACCACAGTGACAATAATTGTATACAATGAGGACAAGAAACTCAGCTGGCAGGCTTTTAACAGATATATCAACCACCCAAGTTTGTAACACATAAGATTTAAGAGTCCTGATTCTACAAAAAATACAAGGAAGAATCCATAACAGAAAATCAATCAACTAAAATGTCAATGGTCACCAGAGAAGCACGTCTGGCCACAAAGTGCAATCTGTTCTTGCCTAGGCCCTGGCAAAGAAAGTAGTGGTCACTCTCCCTCCTTCCGATCTCCAGCCTCCATGAGATGAAACCTCCTGAATGACCTGTGATGGTGGGTCTCCCGGCAGCAAGTGCCCCTTCTTCCTGTTACAGAAAAAGCTGCCGTTTACCATCAGGGCTGATGTTGACATAGTGACTGAGTGGCCACTAAGCAGGAGTCTCTGAATGTGTGGCCTGGGAGAGTTCCTAGACCTTCTGTAAAGTTGCTACAGCTCCTGGACCTCTTGGCCTCCCCTCAGGCGGAGACCAGCCATACACACAACATCTGCCCGCCCCTCGGACAGAGGCATACCATACACACAACACAGCCTTGTCTTATTTTGCTCACCCAAACGAGGTGGGCATGGAGAGGGGAAGTGACAAGAAAGGAAGCACTTGAGCAGATCCAACACCTCATTCCCGGATACTGGGATAGGGTTTAGAGTCGGCATGCAGTCAGGGAAGTGACCCTGTTAGAGCTCCATTTTCCTTTCCCCTGAGAGAAACTTCTCCCTAAGACAAGTGCTGGCACCTGCCCTTCCTTACGAAGAAAGAATTCCTCTCCCCTAAATAAGCTGTATTTTTGCTGGAGAGTGAAAGGGGAGACCTTCACTCCATTTCCATCCAGGCCTTTGTATGTGTCAGACATAAAGCTGGAGGCAGACCCCACACAGTGACATTCTTGTTAAATGACTCACCAAGGGCAAAGGTACAGATTGCCAACCTGAGGCCTATGTATGCAGGGCCTGGACCCATAGATGTCATGTACATTATCAATGCTGCACAAGTGCTGGAGAAAATATGGTTCAACTAAGAAATGGAACTGGGGAGAAGTGAAATGGAAATACGAGGATCCCTGTATCTTCTCCCTTCCCCCAAAATGAACAAGACAACAGCAAAAGCACGGAGAGAAAAAGTAAGGAGAAATGGAGCATAGGGGGAGAGCTCCCATTTAGGAGGCAGAGGGCACAGCTGCTGCAAGCCTACCATTAGCAAGTACCACCCACCAGCCAGAAATGGCACCTTCCCTGTGGCAGATTTTATTTATTTATTTATTTATTTATTTATTTTTTTGAGATGGAGTCTTGCTTTGTCACCCAAGCTGGAGTGCAGTGGTGTGATCTTGACTCACTGCAACCTCCACCTCCTGGGTTCAAGCGATTCTCCTGCCTCAGCCTCCCGAGTAGCTGAGATTACAGGCACCCACCACCATGCCTGGCTAATTTTTGTATTTTTAATAGAGATGGGGTTTCACAGTGTTGGCCAGGCTAGTCTTGAACTGCTGACCTCAAGTGATCCACCAGCCTCAGCCTCCCAAAGTGCTGGGATTCAGGCATGAGCCACCGCGCTCGGCAGATTTTAATAAGGCATTCAGCAAATGTTAGCTTGGCCACAAAGCCCTAGGTTTCCAGACATGCTCATTTCATCCTTAATAAACTGCCTATTTAACGTCTGAGGAAACTGCACCCCAGACAACACAGTGGCCATGTAGCTACTTATGTGGCAGAACCAGGATTTGAACTTGAGGCTTCTAAATCTACTGATTACACCCTATTGTCCAATTTTTAGTTATAACAAGGTTCTACATGACTCAATATACTGTTCTATGATGAAAAAGAGGTCTTTGGAAAGCCTTGCTGGTGTTATTCTCTTTAACCTCCATTTCCTGCTAGGCACACTTACAGACTGAACACTTTATTTCCCAACCTGTCTAGCTAGAGGCTCTTGCCTGTGAATGCTGACTGGCTAAGATGTCTTTCCTTGGCCTACATATGATACACTGATCTCTATTTACAAGGGTTCAGACTGTGGGAGCTCAATGTTAGTAACCCCAGACTGGCTACTTTCCCAAAAAAATGCACTTCAGAATTGACCACAGTTACCTGGATAAAGAATAAAAATAATGATCCCTTAAATGACCTAAAATGTTTAGCATCAGAAGATAATTTATTGTTAAGAAGGAGGCAGTGAAATGCCCAGAGCTGGGAATAGTAAGAATTGAGATTTGGATCCAGCTCTGTTGCTGAATAGATGGGTGACTTCAACCAAGGGACAAGCTTTCTGGGTCTCAGATCATTCTGTTGGCCTATAAGCCTCATGGCTGCACAAGGACAGAATGAGAAAACTTGAGAATGCCCAGCAAATGAAGGGCTTGACATTCCTCCTTTAGATATGTGAATTATGTATCTAAAGGTGGCCTGCTGGATCTCTTTTGTTAGGTTTGGTAAGAGCAAGGGCAGTGATGGAGGGGAGACATCATCAACTCTCTTCTGGGGGTGTCCCTGACTATCGAGGCCTGCCCTAGACCTTACATGGTCCTAAACATGGCTCCTGAACTCAACAGAGACAGATACACACTGTACCTACTTCTTGGTGCTCCGTGGTTTGGTCCTTAGGGTCTGTAGCGAGTCAAGCCTCCTTAGCAACTGCACAAACTGAGGCTCCCACGTGGGCAGCCCACCAGCCATGACCATCTACACCCCTGCCTGGTGTCTTCTGCTTATGCCTTCCTAACCCAGATCCACACTAGGCACACTAGGCTGGGGGAGTCATTCTTGATGGGATCTAAGCCATTCATTCGAGGATGGAAGTTGTGAAGGGCTGGTGGGTCACTTGCAGCACTGGCAGCCTCCCTCACTTGCCACGGAGGCTGGCATGGCTCTGTCAGAAGCCTTCCATGTCCTTGCAGGATGTACTGGGGGTTTCCTAACAAGACCTCCTGATACTTTTTCAGGTTGGCACTGGCCGCCCGCCCACTTTGTCCTTCACTCTGCTCCCTCCTCCTTTCACATGCTATTCCTGCCTTTTAGGTGCATGAGAGAACTGGGCTTTCCCGAATTCTAACTGCAACTTCGTCCAGACTGCACTTTTAGCTCAGTGTGCTGGATCACTGCATCAGGGGAGATTCCAGTTCAATCCAATCCCAGCCTCACGGTGGCACTGGAAAGGGCTCTGAGAGAGGTCTTCCCAAGGAAAGCATAGTTCGAATCAGCCAGGGCAGCTAGAGGGACACAGCTACTCCCCAGCCCTGACTCATGCGCTTTCTTACCACCAAGACGTGCTCCAGGAGGTCCAAGTAGCCGAGGGTGCACTCCGTCCCGAAACGCAAGGCTCTGGTTCTCACCTCGTCACTGACATCGGCATGGAAGGATGCTTGCTGGAGAGAGAAAGGAACGCTGCATCTTAACATGGGCAAAGCCAGCAGTACTGGGCAGTCCCAGACTCAGAGGCAGGAGACCTTAACCCTGGTGACCTCCAGAAACTGCCCTGACTCCCTGGACAGAAGAGGTATCTCTCCTCTACGTCCTCCTGCCACCTCTCACCTGCCCACAGCAGGCCCTCTGATGCAGTCTGTGTGCAGACTTTGTTAGTGCCCTTGGGCCAAACGATAGAAACAGCTCAATCTGGACCTTTGTTCCTCCTTTTCCCACCCCACATTTTTTTGAAATACAAAGAATTCCACATGCACAAAAACATCCAGGCAAGATTCATGATCAGTGCTTACAGCTGGAGACGTACTGACCTAGGGTCAGCTTTGCCTCTCTTTAGCAGCTTAAGGGGTCCTGAAAGCCCCTCTCTGCTCACAGGCTAATTAAGCCCAGGCTCTCACCCCTGGGCCTGACCATGCTGCAGTCAGTGAGGTCTCTGTGACCAGGGCCCTCTAGCTCCTGGGAAACTTCAGATAGCGAGCTCCCCAGTACCCTAGAGGCACCATAACTCATCTCATATTATACAAAAGTCGAGATACACAAACCAGCACACATGCTTAACACAGCATCTTGAGCTTTTTTCTTGTACTTACGACCTGCTAACTTGAGTCATTCATGATTACATCATTTCTGAAGGGATACCCATTCACAGAGTCACCAGATAAAATGCACCCAGTTAAATTTGAATTTCAGATAGCAAGTATGGGACACCCTATTTTTTATTTGTTAAAACTAGCAACCCTACCCCTTCCTTCTACAGCTTCCCTCTGGAAAGAAACTAAGGGGCTTGCAGAAATACATAAAACTATAAATATATCGCTAATCAGGACAAATACAAATCACACATTAGGATAAAAGGTAAAAGCTGAGGGCGAAGACCAGGATCCATGTTTTATCCACTCAAGCCCCTCTTCCTAGGAATGGGAGTGCTGATAGGAATACCTTGGGCTCCCCACTTGACTTACCCCCAATCCCTGGACAGAGTGGGGCCAATTCTCATGGCCAGCATGTCATGTATGAGCCAGCTTTTCCTCATCTGAGGACTAAGGGGCTCAGAGGCAGGAACCAAGAGCCATGCTCCCAGCCACCCACCATCACTTGTTCATCCTCATACCCCTGTGCCTCGAACGGTGAGGCACAAGGCCCCACGTCTGTTTCATGAGATACCACTGCGGGAAGACACAGGCCCGGATGCTATCAGAGTCACTTCCAGCAGGTTATGTGCAAGCCCGTGTGTAGGGAGTGGGAGAGGTGGAGCTGAGGTGCTTGCGTGCACTGCTGGGGGCTCTGTAACCGGGTAGAACCCTTTGGGAGAACAATCTGGCACTAATTAAACTCTTATACTATTGGACCCACTAATTCTATTTCTGGGAATCTTGCCTAAGGAAATAATCCAAAGCACAGAAAAAAACGGATATGCCCAAAGATGTTTACTGCAGTAAAGTTCATGATTTTTAAAAAATGCAGACAGCCTAAATATCTGTCAACAGTGGGAAGATAATATTCATTAAGGTATTTTGTAGTCATTAAAAAGTCAGCAATATAGCAACACAGAAATAGCTTTATAACATTAATTATAATAGTAGACATAAAATTACATCTAATATACACATGTGCACATGAAAGTAAGACTAGAAAGAAATATGCATGAGAATTAACTTAGGGTTTAGGGTAAGTCTTTCTCTCTGCCTAAGGAACTGCAGTAATCCTTCCATTCTAAGATGAGCCAGTATGTAATTTTCTGCCCCTCCGTGTGTGGGCTGAGTAGGGTAGCCAGGGAAAAGGCAGAGCTGGACTAGGGCGACTCGGCCCTTCTGCTTGGCATGTAAGGCTTCCGTCTTGACCACCACTCAGCACCCCAGGTTTCCTGTCTATGCATTATTGCATGTGTTCCCTTTCGGCCAGAGGCCTCATTTCCTTTTGCAAAGGGGTGAGGGATACAGGAAACCAAGGGAAACAGAAACGTTAGTGAGTTCGCTAAGTCAGTCCTATCCTAACAGGAGCATCAGGGCTCAGCAGTGACTCCTGTTAAGTCTGATTTTGGTGTGTGAAGCTGACATTCAGGCTTCAGAGCTCTGGCTGCTATCTTGTCCTGCAAAGCCCAGATAACATGTCCCAGGGTCGAGATGACAGAGAGGAGCTGAGGATGGGCAAATAGCACCCACACTGTTCTACCTGAGCTCCTCCCCCGAAAACGGGAGCACACGTTAGGAGAGACTTAAAAATCTGAGCTGCATTCCCTTTAAAAACACCATTTAATCATGGTTTCTTTTCTGTTCCGTTTCCCCTGTTCATGTCTGTAGCTTGGGGACAAAAGCGTCTGTCACGCATCAACCATAGCGACCTTGAACATTACATCTGGGAGGCCCTGAGTAGCAGAAACAGAATGGCTGAGGAATCAGGAGAGCTAATTTAAGTTCTCGTTCTGACAGTAAATAGCTGCGTGACCTTGGTCATGCCACTTCTCTCTCTGAGCCCATTTCGTCATGTAACAAACAGAATAATTACTCTTGCCTTTCTCATATGGCATCAAATGAGAGAATATATGATAGCTCTCCTAAAATTCTGAGGTACCGTGTGTGTACACCACGATGCATGCAGGCCTTATCTTGCTAGGTAAATACTACTCTTTGATTGAGGATGTAACCCCTTTGGCAGTTATTTCTTATGGTAGGTGGACTCCACTGAGCATATCAAAGTGGCCAATACTTGCAGCCTCAGGAGAGAGTCCTAACTCCCTGACCTAGCAAGCCCTGGGTCCTGTGTGAAAGCGGAATCTTTCCAGCCCTGTCTTTTCCAATCCACCCTCTTCTCTCCACCCTTCATCATACCCAGGGGTCCCGTAAATGTGGTACTGTCTCCCAGGGCCAGGCCCTTGCACACAAATTCCGTCATCACCCCCTCCCTTACCTCCCTCTCCTTCTGAGGAGCCACCAAGAAGCCATAAGAGTTGGATCTTGCAGCAGCAACTCCAGCAGAACTCACTTTACCACAAAGAATGGCTCTGTTCCCTGAGACCCCACGCTGTAGGAGCTGGTCTTCAATTCTGCCCTCACTCACCATGACAGGGGATCATCAACTGATTGCTGAGCAGAAGCCAGAGTCCCTGGGCGCAAGGCTGTCCCTAGAAGGGGGAAGGCCTGGGGTGGGGGCTCTTATAGTTCACTTTCCTAATAGATCAAAAATAAAGGTTCCAGGCCCTGGGTCTCCACAGCTCCCTCACCAAGCACAGGCTCAGGGCAGTTGCTCCAACTATCTACACAAGGAGCAGAGGAATTTTTCCAAGATGTCTAGCACAGACTGCGAAAAGTAGCTCCCCAAGTTCTGCTGTATTCCTCCAACTCACTTCCTCACCAGGGATGGCAACACCTCTCCTAGTGCACAATGGCTGACCTATGGGGGTAAGAAAGGGTCCAGTGGAAGAGCAAACAGTTTCCATTTGGAGGAGGTGGAACCAAGTGCTGCAATCCCTATCTACCATCCTCGGAGAGGCCTCCACCACACTCTGCAAGAAGGCTTCCTGCCTATTTAGGAAGAACTAGAAAGAAGGGGGAGGATTAGGGCCAGCAGGGCTGACTCCATCCCCTCTCAAACACAAAACTGCCTTAGAGAATCATTTCCCACAGGCTGGTGCATATGCCATATTCAGGGTGCATTTTGTTTTTTTTTTAAAGGGACAGGGTTTTGTTCTGTCACCTAGGCTGTAGTGCAGCATAATCATAGCTCACTGCAGCCTTGAACTCCTGGGCTCAAGTGATCCTCCTGCCATAGCCACTCTTCTGAGTAGCTAGGACCACAGGTACACACCACCACACTTGGTTATTTAAAAAAAAATTTTTTTTAAGAGATAAGGTCTCACTATGTTGCCCAGGCTGGTCTCAAATTCCTGGTCTCAAGCGATCCTCCTGTCTCAGCTCCCAAAGTGTTGGGATTTCAGGCATGAGCCACTACACCTGGCCCTGTGTGCATTTTTATTACAAAGTTTAAGGTTCTGAGCCCCTCCCCTTTTTCAGACTACACCAAGCAACCCAGTCATGGCAGAGAATCATCTGTCCATCCAAAACAATGCCAAGGTCTTTACCTTGCAAGCCGTCAACATATCTGACACGGCTTTCCGGCTCAGGTTGGCAGTAGCAATCACGTCCTCCTGTCTACATGAGTTCCCAGCTGCCACGGCTTTGGCTGTTGCCATGGTGATGCCTTTCGTCATCCTTATGGATTCTTCAGGTGATGATGTCTTTTCAGGTACGTCTTTTGACTGGAACACCTGGAAGTCAGAAACAGAGAGGTTAAAAAAATCAAAAAGGAAACAAAAAAAATAATTTATTCTTCTCCAACCAGGCTGTAGCTTGTGTCTGAAAACTGAGCCAGTAACTGGAAGAAACTGTCACATGGCAGGAAATTAGAAATTTGAGTACAGTAATATGGTTCTTGTTTTCAAGATTCTCATGGACAAACCTCTTGCACCTACACTGAACATTCACGGGAACAATATGGTAAGGGAGACGTATCTAGAGTGTTAACCTGTTGGTCTGCAGAAACTGACACCCAATATTTACACACTACCCATCCTGTGTAAGGTTGTTGTGTGGCTTCATAGTTCTCTTCCCCCATCCCTGCTGGTGCTTTGGCAGTTTCCATAAACTCTCAGTCCCAGTGCTGGTTTCAGGGCAGGACTGACCTGGCTGCATCACTCAGGACTCACCTCTCTCTCTCTGAGGGGATGTGAGGTTGGGGGAAATGAAGCATCAGTTCCTTCTATTCTTAGCCTGTCTTATTAAATATAACTGCATAATTGTGCAGAAGTGTTCATGTCGAGTGCGCCACGGTAACACTGTGAATTATTTAGCAACCCACCCACCCACCCCCTTTAGAGAAGCTGAAATAAATTCACCATGCTAAGTCAATATCCCATTTCTGCTTCATGCTCATCTGTTCTGGCTCTCTAACATGAGCGACTGGTACCCTGGGTAAGTGCTGAATGTGCATCTGTCCCTACATGAGGGCCCCTAGCCTAGGTGGGGCTGCCCTGTCTTCAGCCCTAGGCAACCATGTTTCAGCAAGGAAGGCTTCCCTGATGCAGAAGAGTGGGCTCAGTTGGCATCCCATAGAATGCCAACCAATGTCAAACATCACTGCTGAAAATGGGCAACTGCAATTAAGCAGTCTAGGACCCCAAATCCCCACTTCACCCTTGAATGCTACAGCGGAATGAAGGCCACACGTAGAGCCCTTCACACTAATGTGGCCCTCATGGCACGTGCTACATGGAAACCCACGATCTGGGTGAATTTTATTCAGCCAGAATAAAATTCAGTCAACCCGGCTCACAGCAACTTTGACCTCCTGGGCTAAAGTGAGTCTTCCACCTCAGCCTCTTGAGTAGCTGGGATTACAGGTTCATGCCACCACACTTGGCTAACTTTTAAATTTTTTGTAGAGATATGGTTTCCCTATGTTGCCCAGGCTGGGCTCAAACTCTTGGGCTCAAGCAATCCTCTTGCCTCAGCCTCCTAAAGTGCTGGAATTACAGGCGTGCGCTGCCATGCCTGGCCTCTGGGTGAATTTTAAATCACACCGGTATACTTAGAATAACCCATGTGTCTGTAGTTTGCCAGGATCGCTCCAAATTTCAAGTCTCTTTGATCACCACCATTAGGCCTGCCTATGCATGTCAGAAGCTATATTCACAGGGGTACCTGTGTCAACCCACCCCTAGCTTCAGGAGGCTCAGCAGAGTGAGAGACTCCATTTGTTTGGGAGAAAGTAATTATCTGGTAATCCAGATAATTCTTCTGGATCTTATCCAAGACCATCAAGATGGTACCTTTGTGAGTCTGCAAAAACTACAGCATTACTGAGCTTGGTGTGCCCCCTGATGCAGATATGGCTTAGATCATAACATCCAAGTCCTTTCGAGTACCTGGAAAGCCTTCCCAAGAAAGACAGGTACAAACAAGCCCAGACTGTGAAGACTATAATAAATACCTAACTCTTCAATGTCTAGACACAAATGAACACCTATAAGCATCCAGGAAAACATAACCTCACCGAATCAACGAAATAAGTTACCAGGGACTAATCCTGGGGATACGTGACCTTTCAGACAAAGAATTCAAAAGAACTGTGCTGAGGAAACTCAGATTCAAGACAACACAAAGAGGGAATCAGAATCCTATCAGATAAATTTAACAAAGAAATTGAAATAATTAAAAACAATCAAGCAGATATTCTGGAGCTGAAAATGGCAATTAATATACTGAAGAATGCATAAGAGTCTTTTACTGGCAGAACTGATCACATAGAAGAAATAATTAGTAAGCTTGAAGACAGGCTATTTGAAAACATAGAGGAGACAAAAAAGAATAGAAAACAATGAAGCATGCCTACACGATCTAGAAAATAGCTTCAAAAGGACACATTTAAGAGTTATTGGCCTTAAAAAGGAGGTAGAAAAAGAGATGGGGTAGAAAGTTTATTCAAAGAGAACTTCCCAAACCTAGAGAAAGCTATCAATATCCAAGTACAAGAAGGTTATAGAAGACCAACCAGATTTAACCCAAAGAAGACTACCTCAAGGAGTTTAATAATCAAACTCCCAAAGGTCAAGGATAAGAAAGGATCCCAAGAGCAGCAAGAGAAAAGAAACAAATAACACACAATGGAGCTCCAATATGCTTAGCAGCAGACTTCTCAGTGGAAGCCTTACAGGCCAGGAGAGAGGGGCATGACATATTTAAAGTGCTGAAAGAAAAAAAACATTTACTCCAGAATAGCATAGCTGATGAAAATAGACAAATGGGATTACATCAAATTAAAAAGCTTTTCCACAGCAAAGGAAACAATCAACCCACAGAATGGGAGAAAATAGTTGCAAACTACACATCTGACAAGGGGTTAATAACTGGCCTATGTAAGGAGCTCAAACAATTCTATAGGAAAAAATATAATAATCTGATCAAAAGATGGGCAAAAGGTCTCAATAGACATTTCTCAAAACAAGACATACAAATGGCAAACAGGCATATGAAAGGGTGCTCAACATCATTCATCATCAGAGAAATGCAAATCAAAGCCACAATGTGATATCATTTCACCCCAGTTAAAATGGCTTATATCCAAAAGGCAGGCAATAACAAATGCTGGCAAGGATGTGGAGAAAAGGGAACCCTTGTACACTGTGGGTGGGAATGTAAATTAGTACAACCACTATGGAGAAGAGTTTGGAGATGCCTCAAAAAACTAAAAGTAGAGGTACTTTGTGATCCAGCAATCCTACTCCTAGGTATACACCCAAAACAAAGGATAGCAGTTTATTAAAGAGATATCTGCACTCCCATGTTTACGGCAGCACTATTCACAACAACCAAGATCATATATATGAAGTAAACCACAATAAACATGGGAGTGCAGATATCTCTTCAATATTTATATATATATGTGTCTGTGTGTGTGTGTGTGTGTGTACCACTGTATATGTGTGTCCATTCATCTGTTGATGGACACTTAGGTTGCTTCCAAATCTTGGCTACTGTGGTACACATACACAATGGAGGTTGCTTCCAAATCTTGGCTACTGTGGTACACATACACAATGGAGTACTATTCAGCCACAGGAAAAAAAAAATGAGATCCTATCATTAGCAACAACATGGATGGAACTAGACGTCATTAAGTGAAATAAGCCAGGCACAGAAAGACACACTTTGCATGTTCTCACTTATTTGTGACAGAAAAAATTAAAATAATTGAACTCATGGAGATAGAGGGTAGAAGGATGGTTGCCAGAGGCTAAGAAGCGTAGTACGGAGGTGGGAGGTCAGGGGTGGGGAAGTGGGGAGGGATAATGGGTACAAAAAATAGAAAGAATGAATAAGACCTAGTATTTGATAGCACAGTGGGTAACTATAGTAAAAAATAATTTAATTGTACATTTAAAAATAACTAAAAGAGTATAATTGGATTGTAACACAAAGGATAAATGCTTGAGATGATGGATACCCCAATTATCCTGATGTGATTATTATGCATTGCACGCCTACATCAAAATATCTCATATAACTCCTAAGTATATACACCTACTATGTACCCACAAAAATCAAAAATAAACAAATAACAAAAAAGGAGCTGTGTCCAGATTTTGGTAGCAAACACCCAGCCTGTGCAGCCAGGCAAGTGCCAGGCAGTGGTACTTAAGGCACCACCAGCTTTTAAGTTACTCCTGTATTTTTTAGATTCTCCTTTAAAGCATGAACTGAGCGCAACATCAATCAAGGCTAGATTCATTAACGATATGACAAGAAAACCCAAGTTTCTGTCACTAAAACCCTGCAAAATTGTTCTACTATTGTTTCTAGTGCTCTAGGTCGCCTTTGCAGGTGACCCTTTAAAGATGCAGAACAATTGGCAGCAAAGGTAGGTATCCCTCTTCCCCAAAAAAGTTGAATCTGTGATCAGACCTCCTATCAAAAAGAAATCTGCTTGAAACTACTCTTTTTGGCATATTTCTATTTGTGGGGATTAGAATGAGCCAATCCACAACCATTGTGGGATCATAAGAACAGCAGATATCATCCACATTGCAGTAACTCCAGAATGTCCTCAACTCTGCAATGCTGGAACAAGTCAGAAAAGAACAGGGTCAATTTCTCTCAGGTCAGATGACTCCAACGGAAGGAAGCTAGATTTTAAAGGGAAGTGTCTCAGGTAAAGGCTTCTAGGCTTTTGCAATAGCAAACGGCAGACTTCCAATTCTGCATGTGTGCGGGTACCAAGAGCAATGTGCATTAAGAGAGGCTATGCACTGTTCACAGGATTAATGCTCCAGGTAAGCGCAGTCATACTGACTTTCCCTTCTTCCAGGAATCTTTGACAATGCTTTGACTTTGTGCTATAATTTTAGTGGAACTAAACCTGAATAGTCCTAAGTGATACATTTCAATTAACTCCTTGATTACAATTACAAACCAATCCCAGCCAAACTCAGTGACACATGGGGTCTCAATTATATAAAGCTACCAGCAGGCAGGTGAAGGGGCTTTCTCAGTTCAGGTGTTTTAGGTAAAACCTTATTGGTAAAAAACCTCAAATGAGCCCTCGCTGGGGTCAGCTGTGGGACTCTGGTACCCAAGGGAGGTAACTGCTGGCTCCTTACCGTAAGCTCCTGCTTTATGCATTCAATCGTGGCCTCAAGCGCCCTGGTGCCCCGGGTGGCCTCATCCTCCACTGCCTTTACAGTCTTGAGGAGGGAGGTGACATTGGTCACCATCACCTGCACAGGAAGGGAGAATGAATACAGACAGTGCAGTGTCTCAGGTCCAGCCTCTACTCCTTTTACTTCTGGATCGCATGCTATGAGCAAGGACACCTCTCCTTCCTTTAAGTGAGAAGAGAACTCAGCTGCTCATGCCCAGCCGGAGCCCCACTCTACCTTGGCGGCCCCCTTGAGCTGGTACATGGAAGGGTCGTCCGCTGGCTTGCTGGCAGCTCCCTTGGTAGCACTGATGAGATCGGAAAGGGCCTTGGCCACATCTTTGATGGCATTGATCAAAACCACCTGAAAGAGAGCACAGAGCTCAGGTGAGCAGGCGTCAAGATGTCAGCTGTGGGCTTCACCAAGGCATGCAGCCTGAGGGCAGGCCGGGGCACAGGGGATGAGAGAAAGACAGTCTAAAGTCTGCAGCATGGCAGACCTCCTGGGAAGCCACCCTTGGTGATTCTGATATAGGACTCAGGACTTTGAAAAGCTGCCCAGGGGAGGCTGAAGCTGAGCCAGAACGGAGAAGTCAGGTGTAAACGTGCAGCTTATGTAAAACCTCCTAGCCAGCAACTTGGCAGATGAGCTGCCTCTGACAGCACGAAGGACACCAGAGAGGCAACACCACTCACTCTTAACTGGCACCCTGAACACTGAGTAAAAATCCCCACCTGACCCCAGCCCTCAAGGCCCCACAGCAGCCCTGCCTGCCTCTCTGGCTATGAGGTGCTCTGCTATAGGTACACAGGTCGGCCTGTCTTCTCCATGGGAAATCTCAACTCCTTCCTGTTCGGGGCCTTTGCTCGTTGTTCTAACTGGGATTCAGCTCTTTCCATCACTTGGGCCTTAGCTCAAATGTCACGTCCTCAGAGGCTTTTCCCCATCCCTCAGCTAAGGGCCCACTCCTGCAATTGCTGAAACTGTCAGGTTGCCATTTTATTTACAGCACTTATCAGTAGGTGGAATTATTTTATCATTTATTCACTTAAAAATCATCTGTCTTCTCCCTCAAGTGCAAGCTCCAGGAGGCTTGGCCTGGACTTCTGCTTTGTTTCACGCCTGTAACAGGGACGAGCACCCAGCAGGTACTCAGTAAATACTTGCGGAATGAAGATGCAGGTATGTTCCCACATAAGAACCTGGATGTGATGCATTATCTGTGTTTGCTTTTCTAATTTCAGAGACCACAGATCTTCTTTTCAAAGTGCCGGATTTAGAGTGAAAAGTACCAGGTCTAGATGGGAATTACACAACATCGGGCACTGCATTTAAGCGTTCCCAGTCCAGTAGCTCCAGTAACTCCTATTTCTATAATAATAAAAACATTTTCCCTTTACTGAGGGCAGTGTTCAGGCGCTGAGCCAAGCACTCTACACACATTATCTCATTTACTCCTCGCCACCGCCTTTTCGAGTGGGAACCACAATCCTTATGTCCACACTCCCAGAGCCCAGGAGTGGCAGAGTTGGGATTCAGAGTCTGGTGAGCATGAGGGCCACGGTCTTAACCTCCACACTGCGCCATGCCTGTGGGCGTGGCTCCGGCTCCTCACCCACAGTGAAATTAGCTTGCTAGCGCCATCTACCTCATTAAATTGCTTTGAAGATAAACTGGGATCTCAGATGTGAAAACGTATTAAGAGTGCAGTGGCGTGATCTCGGCTCACTGCAACCTCCACCTCCTGGGTTCAAGTGATTCTCCTGCCTCAGCCTCCCGAGTAGCTGGGACTACAGGCGCCCGCCACCTGTAGCGGAGGTTTTTGCGAATGCTTAGAATTCCAAAAGGCAGCCAGTCTGGACTCTGATGTTATCAGAAATCCAACAGAAAGGATGAGATGGTAGCATAAGGAATGTTTCCTCTCAGAGCTGTGCTCCACTCATGGGTGCCGTCAGGGAGGGAAGGGTCGTGCCGTCAGGGAGGGAAGGGTCGTGCCGTCAGGGAGGGAAGGGTCGTGCCGTCAGGGAGGGAAGGGTCGTGCCGTCAGGGAACAAGCTGGTGGCCTCAAGTGAACCAGCATAGTCACTGCATCACCTGGGGGCACTGAATGGCAGGGGGTTTCTAACCAGTTTTGTCCAGACAGACTAGTTTACTGAGAATGGTTTAAGGAGTGAAAACTGAAGTGCTTGGCATTTGACGGTTCTGGGAATAGAGAGAACATAGTTTTTTTGTTTTTTGTTTTTTTTAAATTTTGCACTGTGGGAACAGCCATCATCCATTTATTAACGACTTTTGTTGGCTGTTAGTTCAACAACAGGTGAACACATACTTGTTCAGTAGCCAGTAGCCACTATATGCCAAGAGCTGTGCTGCGTGTGCAGGTTTCAAAGATGAGCAAACTGTGGTGACTGTCCTTGAGGAGCAATGGTCTGGGAAGGGGACCAAGGAACAGGCAAGTAATCTCAATGAAATTGCCAAATATCAGAAGCGGAACTCACAGAAGCACAGGGCCCTTCCCTAGCCTTCCAGTTCTTCTCTCTCTTCCTTGAGAACTGAAGTTCTCACTTGGGCCATCTACAGGTGCTAAGTTCATTTCCCCACCCCCATCTGGCTGCTGCCCCACCACTCCACACAAGCAGCTGGGGACACCAATGTCCTCGATGGCACTCGATGGTTACCCGAACAGGCCAATAACCAGTTCCCAGTCTTCCCTCTTTCTTAACTCTGTCTCTGGCGGGTTGAAACACTCCATCCTGGCAACATGACGCCCGCGGCCTTCCTCTCTGCAGCAGCTGCTGCTGCTTCTCAGTCTCCTGTGCCACTTGCACGGTAAGGTGGTCCTAAATGCTGGATTCTTCCAGGCTCTGCCCTGACTCCCTGGCTTTTCGTCTCGTGCGGTTGTAGTCGCTACCTCTGTGGCAACAGTCCCTGAACCCACAGCCCTGTGCCTGGGCAGGCTCATGCGCACTCACTAGTTCTACCTGTGTGTGGCTCCGGCACTTCAAGCACCTCCCCCTCCCCCTGCCCATACCAGCTCTCCCTTCAGGGAGCTCCTATGCCCTGCTCTGGCTGCACAAGGCGCCACCTTTCACTCCTTCCCCTCCCTCAGGTATGCCGTGCTCCAGCCTTCACCAGGCCAGGCCAAGCCTTCCTTCTAGACTCTTCTCAAATCCCTCAGCTTGTCTCCATCCCCATGGCCACCACCACAGTCTGTGCCACTATCTTATCTCGCTTGGATGACTGCCTCCTACCGGTTCGTCAAACCAGACACACTCACACACACATTGTCTACTTCAAAAGTTCCTGTTCTGCCTTAGGACTCTTCTGAGGCCTGGTGTGCAGCGTTCACAGGAAGACCAGGAGGATGCACTCCCCAGGCCCTGCTGGTACCTGGGTCTCGGGGTCGTCGGAGCCCAGGCTGGCTGCCCCCAGCTTGACCACTTCTGCGAGCTGGGTGATGGTGGCTGCTGAGGACTGGGCCGCCTGGGCCAGCTTGTCAGGAGTGGACGCAGCTCCTGACACAAGTAGTTTCGTGTCTTCTACCAAGGCCTTGGCTGTCTTGAGAATGTTCTCCCTGAGAGGGCCAGGAGGGCAGGGGAGACGGGGAGAGACAGAGGGCAAAGCTTGATTACTTCAAGAAGAAAAGAAATCTCTCACATGGGGCTTTTGTTAAAGGGCTTTGAAGAAGAGAAGTGCTGTGTTACACCTCCCCTTACCAAGGGACTCTCATCTTCCACAAATGCAAAACTGGGGGGAGAAGAAGAAAGTCAACCAGTATTCATTCACATAGCCGACTGACATGAAAACTTCAGTGAAAGAGTCAGGCCTAACAACCTGGCTCCCTTCCCAAGCCCTATAGTTCAATGAAAGGTCAGCTTCTTTTCTGTGGCTCCCACTGTCCCTTAAAATACTTCATAGCTAGTAACCGTGAGGACACATGGGTTGGGGCACCTTGTTCAGGATCAGAGGCTGGGCTTGGGAAGGTACAGCAGAGCTCTGGGAACCACCTCCCTAGCCCAGCCCTTGGATTGCAGGGGGGAAGAAAGGTGTTGGACACGTGGTGAGGTTTCAGGGGTCCCTAGCAGCAGATAGAGAGGCTGAGTGCAAGCTGAGCAGAGATAGGGGCTTTGAGCCCCCATCTTCCCAAAACAGGGTTTAAGCAAAATATGCCTGCCCCCGCCATTCCCAATCCTGCTGGGGTTGGCCAGCAGTTTGAGGAACGGCTCTCTGGCTCAGCATGTGGCAGGTCTAAAAGCTGTCCTTAGCTGTAGCAGGCTGGATTTAAGGCTGTCAAAGGCAAAGCTCGAACCACGACACTGTGTTTACAGTTGGCAAAGGGGGCTTATGCTGATTACATGGTTCACTTTCCCAACTTGTGCATCTTGTTGAAATCAAAACAGATAACTACATTTCTGGCTCCCAGGTGGCGTCTCCAAGTCGATCATGAGTTTCAGGGGCAGGCCAGCCTGAACCTCTCCCCGTCCAGGACCCCCACGTACCTGTGGTCTGCGAAGGTCTCACTGTTCTCTGCATTCAGTGTCCCCGCTGTTGCAAACATAATGGTGGTGTCCAGGTCGGCAATGATCCCAGACACAGCGGTGGCGGCTGTAATGCATGCCTGGGTTCCTTTGTTCCCGGCCTGGAGAGCTGAGAGCACCAAGGAGACCTGTAGGCAGAAACGGAATGTGAGGGGAGCTGAGAAATGGAGAGAACAGGACCTAAAAGCAGATTCTGAAAATACTGAATTCTCTCCTAGGAGTTGATGTAGCTTAGAGGTTAACGGCACATGTCTGGAGTCAACAGCCTCGGTCTGGATACCAGCTTTGCCATTTACAGGCCATGCGACCTTAGGCAAAGCTGCTTTACCTCTCCAAACCTCAGTTTCCTTATCTGTAAAATGGGGCCATTATCTCTGGCCTATTAGGGTTGTTGAGAGGATTAAGTAGGAAGCAAAATATCTGTAAAGTGTCTAGCAAGGCATGTGGCACATAGTAAGTGCTCAGCAGAGGGCAGATGCTATTTATTCAATTACTACTATGTTTCTGAAACCACAGAACGGGAGAAAGGATTAGGCTCCTGTGAAAGGTGTGGCGATTACATCCCCTTTTATTAGGTTTTCAGTAGGAACAGGCCACTGCTAACACTCATCACTCCTTCGCTGGGATGGAAATTCTCCAGAATGGAGTTCAGAAGGGCTGGAGTCTAGAGGGGATCTGTGTATGTGACCTCTCCACTTCTAACACTCCTGCGAGCCGTCATCCACCCCTGAACCATCATTTCAGTGCCCCGAGGGCCCAGCAAGTTCACTCGGGTGTCTTCCATGTCAGAAAACCTGTGCTGTCACCCTCACCCATCACGTACACCCTCACTGCTCCGAGATACTTTCCTATGACATAAACCTGACCACGCTAACACCCTGCTTACAAATCTCCCCTGGCTGAGCTCCCTTTCTGGTCATGTGTCCGCTTCACCTGGCTCTCACCATACCCGCCAGCTCCTGACTTTCCCAAACACTCCCACCTCTCCACCTGGGTCTGTGCTCTGCCCGCAGTGCCTCCTGCCCCTCTCCCCCAGCCACTGAACTAGTTGCCCCGTAAGACGCCAAAGTGAAGGAAGAAGGAAAAGCCACCAAGCACGGATGTATCATCCTGTGCCTCAAGCAGCGTGCAAAACAGCTGAGCCCCGGACACCTCCCCCTGCTCTCCTCTTCCAGAGACAGCCCCGCCTCCTAGGATCCCACAGCACACCGTTCTTGCCCTCAGGATGGCCCACTGCACCATGTGTCAGGCTAGTGGCTGGAGGCTCTTTGAGTCTTTGCATTAATCTCTGCGTGCACACACCCGCTACCCTTGACTATGACCCAAAGAAGAATCTGACAATGTTTCGTACATATATTTCTTCAAACATGCTGACCAGGGCAGGGGAGTCACTGTGTCACTGTGCCAGCAAGAGGCATGGAGTATGAGACACTCTGTCCCCTGTGCTGCTTAGATCTCAGCAGAGGCTGTGGACACAGTCTGGCAGGAGAGGCACAGGGACCATTTCCTGGGTACCTACCACATTCCAAGACCAGCCCACAAGGAATTGTTTCTCTTCCTCATCTGCCTTTCTTTTAAATGCTACTAGGTCCTACCAGGAAAAGACAAGTCAGACTGGCATAGAGCTGCCGGGAAATGAGGTATCCCTCAGAGAATGGGTGACAAAGGCCAAGACAAGTATCATGGGAAGCCTGCAGGGGTGTATATGTGTGTGGGAGAGAGACATTCTTAGCCAAGGTGAAAGAAAAAGAGTCCAGAAATAGCATCCCACCCTCCGTGAAGGGTGTGCCAGCCAGCAGGCGTTTACTGAGTATCTGCTAGTCACTAGGGTCTGAGGACACAAAGGCAGACAAGTCATGGCTGTATGTGGGTACACTACACACACCATCAAGGCATGTAACAAGACACAAGGCATAGAGGACAGGGACGCGCGGCAAGAAAGTCAAAAGGCCAGTTGCTAGGAACGAGCCACCTCCTCTCCTTTGGTGATCCCTCCAGGTGTCCTAAATCAGGGACCCACAACCAGGAGAGGTAGTAGCCGAGGCCAGCTCAGAAGACCAAGCTGCTTGGCCATGCCTACAAACACTATGTAGCTTGGACCCCTCTCCTCGCTTCCTGGTGCTCCCGCTATGAGGCCTTTTATGGGGGAACTTGGCAAGAATAACTTCAATAACAAGAAAGGGCTTTGAAAGGAAGGCAAATGCCTTCCTCCAGCTGAGAGATATATTTCCTCGTCTGTGGAGTCCCAGGAGGCTGGACAGCCCTGTGGGCTATCGGAGAAGGCCAGACTGTGGCTTGGCCTCAGGGAGGGCCACGGACAGACCAGCCTCTGTGGCAGCAGCTTCCAGTTGAGGATCCCCCCTGCCCGCCCCTCAAGTCTGTTGCCAAGTTTCTAAACAGGACAGAGCTCTATGTCCTATGAACCAGGGTGAAGGGAAGGGGAAAAGCCACAAAGCCTGGATGCTTTATCCTGTACCTCAAGCAGCCTGCAAAACAGCTGACCTGAAAAATGATTCCGAGACAAAAAGCAAAGCAAAAGACTCGCACACTGCAGGAGAATAAAAGAGCTACTTGGGAATGAAGAAACATTCAGAGTACGGCATGGTTAACTGGGGGAAACTGCCTGGGGAAAAAGAAGTTTGGAGGAAAGTTAGAGAAAACAGTAGCTAGATTTATTAGATGTGTAACTGTGTCTCTGGCACGGTACCAGGCACTTTTACACATATCAGCACAGTAAATCTTTGCAGTTCCATGAGTTAGATATTATATATTTTTATCCTCATTTTACAGATGAGGAGGTCGAGTTGTGGAAAGCTGAAGTACCTTAGGTAAGATCTTAGAGCCTTCCTCACTGCCCCATGGGAATCTCTCTACAAACAACTGTCTTTAGAATCAGAAAACCGAGGACAAGTTTCTACTTCTCCACAAAGGTACACGCCACTGCCCCATGTGGCCTAACCCACCCCCACTTCACTGTCTCATCTGTAAATTAGAGGTTACACCAAAGGGATTTTCACTCCTCCTGACTCAGCCCTCAGCAGCCTCCTTGAGAAGAAAGATGGTGTCAACAGGGGTTGCGGGAAAGGGCTCTGGCTCCAGGCCTCCCCTGACCAGGGGCTCCTGGCTGCTGATGGGGACTTTGATACAATCTGCCTACGGGGAAGCCCTGCAAGAAGGGGGAGTGCCAGGGCCTGACCTTCATGGGACAGTCCCTCTAAGTCCTCAAATTCTCTGGGCCTATGATCACCCCAGCTCCCTGATACACCCCATTTTTGGGAGAACCTGGGCAGTGGGGAAGATCGGGATGAGACAGCTTATCAGCTGGGTTAGTTTTGGCTTAGTTTCCTGCTTTTGTCCTTGATTACAGAGGATCACTGAGAGCCAGTGCAGGTTCCTGTCGCTCTAAACTGAGGGCTGCTCCTTACCTTCTCCGTGACGGCACGGGCGCATTCGATCAGCTCCCTCTTGGTGTAGCTGTCTGTGGGGCAGACCTGGAGGGCCCCTGCCTTCTGCACCAGGAAGATACAGCCGTGGCCCAGGTCCTGCACACGAGTGCGAATCTGGAATCCAATCTGCAGAAGCAAGCCCAGGATGGGGAAGGAGAAGCGTGATGGACCCTGCCATCGAGGCCTTCCCTACGTGGAAAATTTCTCCTATGTCCTATGGGAGCCTGGCTAGGAAAATTCCACTCCTATTAGGAGTCTGTGTTTGGTGAAGTATGGAATTTGGTTGATTTTGCTTCCCTTTTGAGAAACTGTAAAATGCCCAGTCTCTACCTAGCAAGCCTGTGTCTTGAGGTCCTAGCATAATACCCTCCTTGATACGTATCTTTCCTGGTTTATAGCTTATCTGCTCCTCCAGCCACCTGGTAAGAATGTTAATTAGATGAACTTTGTGGAATAATTCTGTTATTCATTCAACAAGCATTTACTGAGCCCCTATTGTGTGTCAAGGCCTCTTCTAAGCAGGTAATGTGTTTAATTTCATTTATACTTCACAATAGCTCTAGAGGGTAATTAGAGGTTCAAAATGTGGTTTCCGTATTAAGCATATTTTGAAGTGTTCAGATTCTTGCAAAATTGGTATGTTTACCAACCAGAACACCCCCTTCCCCAGCTGTATTCCATGGGGACAGCAACCATACCAAGCCCAGACTTCCTATCAGGCCAGGTTTGAGGTTCCCTATAAAAGGTACATTTTTAGAGCTAAAAGCTCAGCAGGCACACATTCTTTTAATAACTCCTGGGTTGTGTGATTATAAAAGGTACTTTGCCTAAGAGAGGCCAAGTGGGCTCCGCTGTGGATTAGCTGCCAGCTGTTTCCTTTAAGGTGTAATAAATTCCATTTCCACCTCCCCGAAGTTTGCATTCCTCCGTCCCCGTTTCACATCAAATTTCATTTTGGTCTGATCAATACAGCTGCCATAAATAATCTGCCTTCCAGTCCAGGTAGGCAACTCAAACCAAACCAAAGCAAAACTTTAAGCATGGGTCGGTGTTATTTTCAAGAATCTACAAGAGCTAGAAGCTATGGCTCTTATTTTTCCAGCATCTATCAGGAATAGTTATGAAAAGATCTCAGGCATTGTGAATAAAACCCGGGAGATTTTTGGCCCCCTGGATGCTATCTTCCAATACCATCTCATTAGTCACAGTTAAAGAAAGGGTGACTTTGGAGAATGAGGGGTGCTGCAATTGTTATTTCTCATATTATTGAAACACTGTTTTTAGGGAAAAAAACTTCTTACTCTAAACCCCTTAAAGGCCCAAAGAACTTTTAAATCCATTTAGTAGAATATTCTCATGATCGACAAAGTTGAGCTTCTGCTCTTTTAGGTGTCTTCTATACACTTTCTTCTTTTTTTTGAGATAGAGTCTTGTTCTGTCACTTAGGCTGGAGGGCAGTGGTGTGGTCTTGGCTCACTGCAATCTCCGCCTCCCAGGTTCAAGCATTCTCCTGCCTCAGCCTCCTGAGTAGCTGGGATTACAGGTGGCCACCACAACGCCCGGCTAATTTTTGTATTTTTTTTTTTTAGTAGAGATGGGGTTTCACCATGTGGCCAGGCTGGTCTTGAACTCCTGACCTCAAGTGATCCGCCCACCTTGGCCTCCCAAAGTGCTGGGATTACAGGCGTGAGCCACCGCGCCCAGCCAAGCTTCTGCTATTTTGGGTGCTTTCTATATACTTCCATACGCCTTCGTACACAGGGTGCTACAGACATTTCATAATTAGGCAGGGCTGTCTTGTTGACAACCTCCATGCAGAATACAACAGCAGCAGCACCTCTGGACTGCACAACATAGCAGCTCTGCAAACAGATCTGGAATGGTGTAGTAGTAAGGCTGCTGCTGAGGCGGGAAAAACATTCCAGCCCACACAGATGTCATGTCATTTAAATATACGTGTTTGCTGGACATGTTTGTTGGTCTGAAAATAATGTTAAGCTGAAGCAGGGGGTATACCCCATTAAAGTTTCAAACAATCTGGCTCTTGAAGCATTCCAGATCCACAGAGTCAAAACCTAAGTATTTCAGGGTAAGATAATCTAGAGGCAAGGGCTCTGAGGTCAGTGATGACCACAGATCTTTAAAGGATAAAGTGCTGCTGGAAAAGTTAAGTAAGAAGGAAATGGAGTTAGAAACATTTATAGAATTTCAAGGTAAAAAAGATCTTACCAGTTCAACCTCCCCATTTTATAGACCCAGAGAAGTGATGTGATTTGCCTAAGATCACACAGCTGGTCCCTGGCAAAACTAGGTGAGAATCCAGGTCTTTAATCCTGAGCACAGTGCTCTACTCGGTAGATCAGTGTTTTTCTAACTTCTTTGATTTTTCTACTTAGCAGCAGAACCCTCCCTCTCCCTCTCGAAATTAAATCTCTTGTGGATCTCAATATGTCAAATGGATAGCAGTAATGGGTTATTAGTATACTCTTCCTTTATGAGTTAAAATGTGTATCTTTGACCCAATAAAAAGCCAAAATGAGACTGAGTGAACCAAAGTTTTACAGATAAGGTTATGAAGGCTAGTTACAGCCCTGGCCACCAAATTATTTCTGTGTTTTGCTTTGGTGACACAGTGTTGGGAAAATCCTGTTAGATGCGTAAAGAAAGCAAAGGACAGCAGTTTCCTCTGAGTTCTTGACCACTGCAGGCAAGGCAGATGCAGCAGCAGCCTGATATCAGCACAAAGCTACCCAGCAGCCTGAAGCAAAGCACCGGTGGCCCCCAAGGGGTTCTCATTTGGCCTAGACCACACTGAAAAGCTCCTTTCTGCCACCCACATGAGTGAAAGGTTGACAGCAAGGCGGGTTTTCCTAACAGTTTCAACAATAGTTAAGTTTAAAAAGTGACACTAGGGGCAAACATGCAGAACCTTCTCCGTGGGTTTTGAAGAACATGGTATGAAACCATGATGCCAGAAGAGACCCAGGCTCTCAAACTTATCTGTGCGCTCTTCCTGCTCCCGTGCAGAGTCTAGCCTGAGCTTTCTATTTGCAAAATGCAAGGCACTGGGACGAACACCTGTATCTTAAATCCCTTTGAGAGTGGGAGGGAGGGAGGACCCACTCTTGAGCTGTCTTGAACCTGAACCCTATGGGATGACATGATCCATGGTGGGATACATCCTCAACAACACTCTTGTGCTCCCTTAGTGCCACCCCCCACCAAAGGCTACGCTCTAAAAACATATCCCAGCGCCCTGCTGCCCGGCCCCTTTCTTGGAGGCGACACGATGCATATAGCAAGGGAGTCTGTATATTATCAATGGTGCAGCTGGCCCAGTGGTCATCAGAAATAAAATTCCAGTTAAGAAGCTCCAAGGAAGGCCAGCACCAGAAAATAAGGGGATGAGAATAAGCGAGGCAACAGCTGCAAAGGCCTTTGGTGTTCTCAGTCAACCCAGGGCTTTGCCTCCATATTCAGGGCTGTGCCAAGTCACGCAACTGTCATCTAGGTACCTGGAGACCCCCTTGAGACTCAGCCTCACAGGTATCTTGCATGTGTGTCTGCGCAATCCTATTTGGACAGCATATGGGAGGGATGCACGGTTATCAAGGACAAGCTGAAATAGGCTTTATCCACTGATGTTCATGGGCCAGGAGGGCTGAATCTAAGAGAAAGGATGAGATCTCAGGATTCCCAGCCAGCCCTGTTCTCAACGTTTCACCCCTTTGGGCAGCAGAAAGGACTAGGGACCTTCTTCCAGCTCTGCCTTCTCCTTGGGAACCTGACATTCTGGTTGAGCCCACTAACCTTGAGGGGCCTTTGTTCCTTGCCCTGTGACACAGGACAGAAGCTATGTCCCATTCTGAGGGCTGATGGGATGGTCAAATGAACAGGTACATGTGGAAAATCTCAAAAAGATGAAAGTGCCATATGAATGTGTACTGCTGGAAAAAGAGGCAGACTGGTGCAGAGAGGCAGCCAGGGTTATGATCCCCGACTAACCTGGGTTTGAATCCTGGCTACTACATGTATTTACTTGTTAACTTATTTACTTACTTGGAACATTCACTTATTCCAAAAAGTTATTTAAAGTGGCTTGCATACTAGCGACTGTAGTTGTGTGGTCTTGGGCAGTTTAACTAAGCTCCCTGAGCCTGGGTTTGCTTATCTGTGAAATGGGGAAGAAAAAAAGATTGTTATCTCACTGCAGTTGTGAGGGGAAACAGGATTGGGCCCATCACAGCATCTGACATGTGGTAGGACTTGATAAATAATAACTCTTTTACTATTACTTTGCAGAGGCACATGGAACAGCTACGGCATTTAAATCAAAGAGGACAACAGAATCAACAGTCTACTGGCAATTTCCTAGAACATTTTGTTTTACTAGGGGAACATCTTTGAAAGGAAATTCTTTGTTTTTTTTTTTTGAGATGGAGTTTCGCTCTTTTTATCTAGGCTGGAGTACAGTGGTGTGATTTCGGCTCACTGCAACCTCCGCCACCCAGGTTCAAGTGATTCTCCTGCCTCAGCCTCCTGAATAGCTGAGATTACAGGCACCCCCCACCATGCCCGGCTGATTTTTGTATTTGTAGTAGAGACGGGGTTTCGCCATGTTGTCCAGGCTGGTCTCGAACTCCTGGCCTCAAGTGATCCACTCATCTCGGCCTCCCAAAGTGTTGGGATTACAGGCGTGAGCCACAGAGGAAATTCATTTTTTGAGTCTGTATCCAAAAAGATAAGAGATTTAGACTGGGTGCAGTGGCTCACGCCTGTAATCCCAGCACTTTGGGAGGCTGAGATGGGTGGATCACTTGAGGCCAGGAGTTCGAGTCCAGCCTGGACAACATGGCGAAACCCCGTCTCTACTACAAATACAAAAATCAGCCTGGCATTGTGGCGGGTGCCTGTAATCTCAGCTACTCAGGAGGCTGAGGCAGGAGAATCACTTGAACCCGGGTGGCGGAGGTTGCAGTGAGCCGAGATCACACCATTGTACTCCAGCCTGGGCGACAGATTCCATCTCAAAAAAAAAGAAAAAAAAAAAGATAAGGAATTTAAAAATGCTAAGCTTCTCCATGCAATAGTGAACTTCTCAGTAAATACGACCAGCCCACAGGGTGATCCAACGAACTACCAGGGTTTATTAGAAAGGAATGTTGCTCAAAGACATGAAATGTGGGGTTTTAAATTGGCAACTTTAGAAAAGTGTTACTTGAGCCTCAAGAAAAACCCTCAATTCTTTTCTTGTTGAAATAAAAGTAAAATGGAGAAAATCATCTCCTGGTTTTGTGCCTTGGGGGAAATTAAAAGCCTGGTCTTTATGAAGTTTTGGATCTGATTGCAGTTGGAGGGGGTCTAAGGAATCCTGATCGCCTTTCCTCACTGCCTCAAACAAAACAAAACACACTGGTTTTTCCCAAGCCTTAAAAAACAACTACATCTGAAACCAGGTCAAATATAATTTGCTTGGGATAGCTTGTGAAAGTTGAAAAGGCAAGAATGGAACTTATCTGACAAAGATAGAAAACATGGAAGAAAAAAGTGGCTGGGCATGGTGGCTCGCATCTGTAATCCCAGCACTTGGGAGGCTGAGGCAGGTGGATGGCTTGAGTCCAGGAGTTTGAGACCAGCCTGGGCAACATAGTGAGACCTTGTCAATAGAAAAATTAACCAGGCATGGTGGCGCACACCTGCAGTCCCAGCTACTCGGGAGGCTGAGGTGGGAGGATTGCTTAAGACCGAGACAGAGCTCAAGGCTGTAGTAAGCTGTGATTGCACTACTGTACTCCAGCCTGGGCAACAGAGTGAGACCCTGGCTCAAAATAATAATAATGGTAATAGAATTATTATTAGGTTGGCATAAAAGTAATTGCGGTTTTTGCCACTAAAAGTAATGGCAAAAACTGCATTTACTTTTGCACCAACCTAATAAAAGAGTGGGTCCAATGGCAGTGGGGCAACATTTTCCCACCTCCAGCATGTGTGTCTTGGGATGGAAAATTTTAGAGAATTCTAAAGCAGACATCCATTTCATCTGGGGGAAAGGGCTGTGGTTCTCACCACAGGCGCTTAACAAATGATCGCACCAGCTTTTAAGGCATCCAGTATTTCAAGTGGTTACTGCACATTTTCCTCAGAGACAAAGCTGTTGTTGCTAAATCTTTTCCTCAGGATTTACATTTAGAAGTTGTGGCTCATAGGATCTCGAGTTCTTTCTTCTTCTTTTTTTAAGGGGAAAATAATCTTAAATTGCAAAGCTGCTGGAGGCTTTAACTTTTCCAAAGAAAGAAGTTTTCAAAGTGATGTTAACAAAGGCTTGAATTTTCCATGAAAAATAAGCAGATAAAGCTCCTGCTTGATGTTCCAGGGCAGAGCTATGACTTTTCCTGTAATTGTCACATTCTGGAAAAGACCAAAATGCTGACCTTGCATAGCGGACTGCGGGACTGCAGCAAAGGGAGCAGCTCCTTATTTCCCCTGGATATAAATATTTTCACATGCTGTGATAGGGGGCCCTCTTGGGTAAACAAATAATTCCACGATCTTGGAATAAAAAACTACATTGCTTCAGGGATCTCCTAACCTTCTCAGTTTTCCCCAAATATCTGTCTGGCAAATGTACACAAAGAATTTTCCTTAGCAAGCCACTGGAAATTTTATATTCTCTCTGCCCCTTTTCACTCCAGGTCACACTGCTCTCGTGTCTGGAATGTAAAATACATCTCAAGATATAACAGTGAAAAGGAAAACCTTAATGAAAACGTCAGCTGCTACAAATGCAGGGCCAATAACCAAAGTAACCTGTTGTTGTGCTTTTAGCAACACGTTCTCTTCCCTCGCTGTTTTGGCATTATTTTATATTTTGGTTCAATGGTCTCTGTCGAAATAAAAAAAAAATCTGCTTGTTTCACACGTTGGGTGGGTAGCTTACAAGAACTCATGTGGAAAGGGCCCTACAGACAGTTCAGGGAGGCAGCAGTTAAACTACCTAAGGCAGATGGTGGTAGATTCCATTTTTAAAGGTTTCTGGGGACAGATATCCAAACCTTCCTTGCCAAACACTTCTTCTTTTTTTTTTTTTTTTTGAGATGAAGTCTCACTCTGTTGCCTAGGCTAAAAGGCAGTGCACAATCTTGGCTCACTGCAACCTCCACCTCCCGGGTTCAAGCAATTCTCCTGGCTCAACCTTCTAAGTAGCTGGGATTACAGGCGCGTGCCATCATGCCCAGTTAATTTTTGTATTTTTGTAGACAAGGGGGTGTGCCATGTTGGCCAGGCTGGGTCTTGAACTCCTAACCTCAAGTGATCTGTCCGCCTCGGCCTCCCAAAGTGCTTAATAGGCGTGAGCCATCACACCCAGCCCACTTTTTCCTTTTGTCCAAGCAAACTTTTCCTTACTGTAACAGAAGTTCCCTTACATTTGTTTATGGAATTCAAAATTATAGGTCAAATGAATTATAAATCTAGATGATCTTACTAAAACAGGGAGTCTATTTAAAAAAAAAAAAATGATAGGCCTGTGTAAAGAATCAACAGAATCTTAATGTGGGTATCTGATAACTCTCTTTTCTTGGTAGTGACTTCACACTCATTGCAAATGGAATTATTCATGCTACAGCCTAGTCAATTATTCTAATATCTCAAAATGCAGGCACTGTTAGAGACTTAAGTAATCCCATGCTAGATATATATGTATGCAAGTACATATATATATGGTACTCCTATTTACATGCATTGTTACCACACACATTAGAAAGTGATTTGTTTTGGGACTTCATTTCTGGAATATCTCTCGGAGTCTCAGTAAAAACATACTTAGACCTGACTCCCAGGAGAAATAGCAGCACTGAGTAACTTGGGGACAGTGACTGTCACTATAAGGAGAAGAGAAGACCAATTACAACCTTCTGCCTTGACAACTCAGTTCATTTAGGAACGTCTTGAACAGGGTTTGTGCTCAATAAACAGCTTGCTGAATTTCACAGAATATAATTACCTTTATCTTTCAAGTGTCCCTGTAATCCACTCCATTAATCTTCATTTTAAATTGGGCTTCCTTTCTGTAAGAAGCCATGTGGTTCCCCAAGCCCTGGACTCCTTCTGTGTGTTCACACTGATACAGATGCTACAAGGCTCCTTGGAGCCGCACCTGACCTGTGTCCTTCCCAATGGACCACCCCATTAGAAGTATGAGAGATGGCAGCTCTTAGAAAGCGGCCTTTGGGGCCCAACTTTGGCTACTGTTAGACTCTTACGGGTACAGGCATTCTAAAGCCAAGTCTACACTGGCCACTAAGGAAAGCTTGTCTAGGAAAGGCAGAGAAGTAATAAAAGGAGTCCACAGGAGGTATGTCTGGGCCAATTCTTAGCCACCCAGAATATTCAGGCAAGACTTTGTTTCATGAAAGTAGCTCTTTCTAGGGAGAGGGACAGCTAATTTTCATACCTGAATCTTTCAACACTTCTGTGAACCTTTGGAAAACAAAAATAATTGCGGGGGATGTGCTAACTGGAGGAGGAAGTGATAAGATGGCAGTCCCAAGCTTGGGCATGCTAATAGAGACAGCAGGTGACAGGGCTAGGGACAGGGGACCTGGTAGAACATTGTATACAAAGTCCTTCTGTCTGAAAGCCCATGCCCCAGTTCTTGGCCAGTCTGCCCCATAAAGGGCAGTGAGCCTTGAGTAACAGCCTGGGGCTACCTGGTCTGGACCTGTGCTGTGCAGTGGTGGGGAAATAAACTGGGCTCTGGTTACTGGGCTGGGGTCTTCTAGAGTGGAGCTAAGCTATGAAGAAACACCCAGGAGTGGGCACCAGTGTGTGTGCATCTTAAAATAGGGGTCTTAAGGTGGCAGACCTCCTCTGGTTCCGCCGTGGCTGCTGCCATCTGGCCCTGGAAAGCCAGGTGCCCATAGTCACTGGTCATTTGTGAAGCCAGTCCTCCCAACTCCTCCGGGTTAGTAACCGACTTAGTCATCTGGAAAAAGAAAACAAGCAAGACACACACACACACATACACACAGAGAAATGCATGAGAACCATGTGTTAATATCACTGGAAGCCAAAGGGTTTCATTCACTTTAAAGCTCCCGAGGGGGTGAAGGCCAGGCCTTGCATTTGGGGCTAGACGCTGGAGAGGGCAGTTCAAGCCAAGCCCATGCTGCATTGCACACAAAAGGCCAGAGCCCTCGCAGGGCCCCGCTCAGGCCACAGATTCTGGCCAGGCCCGGTGGGCACATGCTCAGCGTTCGGGCTGTGCAGCTTGCAGCCAGCGCCCAGGGCCCACCCTCTGGCAGGTAAGTGTGCCAGCCCCTCGCCAGCCCTGCCCTGGGGGGTCACCAGAGGAATTCCCCCTAGAAACCCCCAGGAGGCACAAGCCCTATGCGCTTCTCACCCCTGGGCCCAGGCTTCTTTCGGGGGCTGATCTGGTCTCTGGGTGCCCCGAGGCAGGTCCCACCCAGGCGAGAGAGGGCATGAGGACAGGGCTGTTAAGAAAACCATGAATGAGAAGTGCTGGATAAGTCAGTGTTTTAAAGGAAAACACTCACAGAGGATACAGCTTTGCAGTAAATTTGTGCCAAAGAATGACAAGGTTTTAGCCACAAATTTAGTTAAGAGTAGTGTGTAGCCCACATGGTCAAGTTCTGCCTTTATTATGAAGATACTCAGGATTTTTCTCTGTTTCATTGACTGATGCATCTCAATTATCTAAGGTAGCTGGCATGCTAGTTTCTAGTGTTTCCTTTTCCTCTGGACAGAAATACCTCTAAATTCTCACAAAAGCAGTTTTAATCTGCCACCCAGACGGGTGTCACTGTCCCTCATCAAGGGACTCCCCTCCTGCTCCAACTCCTCTTGCTCTGGATAACAATACTGTCTCTTTCTTTGTGGCCTTTTAAGACCTTGATTTTAAACAGCCTTTTAAAATGCCTTTTGAATGACCCTCCATCCATCAGGGCAGGGCAGGAATGTCCACCCCTTCTAAGGCATGTGTACAAGGACACGTCCCAGGCTTCAGGCTGAGATGTGGCCTCCAAGGAACGCACAATGAGCTGCACCAGAGTGAGTGTTGCCACGTGCTGCTCCACTGAGACCTGCCAACAGGTGCACTGGGAGTCTGGGCATCCTGACGGGGTGAGAAGGGCCTCTTTCACACAAAGAGCCAGGCCAGTTATCTCAGGAGTGGTCATGCAGCCTGAGGCTCGGCTCCTTAATCTCATGGACACCTAGGGTCAAGCCAGGGCAGCTCAGGACCTGGCTCTGGAGACATTCCAAAAACATCATGAGGCCGCGCAAACATGACTGCTGCTGCGCTGTGCTTCCTGCTCAACAGGAATCTGTGCTGAAAGGCTGCTGGCTCGGACTAGGATCCGTCCTCCATGCTCCCCTGAGAAGGACAAGACTGGGCTCAGCTCCAGCTTTTCACAAAACACTGAGATGGGTATACCATTCCCCAGCCCGAATTCTTTTAAACAAGCCTGGCACAATCACAGAGTTTCCATGAATGAATGGCAGCAGCCAGGGACGACTTTGTGGTCCAAGCTCAACCTCTAGTGGACACACGATTACATGACAAAACCACTCAGAGGGGACCTGGGCACAGCAACCACGTGGTGGCTCATTCTGGTCACTTCAGCGAGGAAGGCCCATTGATTTCTCAACCCAGGCTTATGTGGCAAGTATCAGAGAGGCATCTTTCGAACTTTTATCTCACGGCATCTGAGCCTTTAAAAGTTGGGAGAAACTTTTTCTATGGACTCCTATCAATTCTTCGGAGACAACATTTGTCATCTTTCGTATAACTGCTTCACATATCAGATAGCACTCACTATCTCTCAACGACATTTATATCTAAGAATCTATATAATACAGTTCTAGTTGCATTACATTTTAGAAAAACAAACAAACAAACAAACAAACAAAAACCAAACCAAACCAAACCAAAACATTACCTCCAAAAGTTCTATGCCTTCTACTGTCGGGAATTTTTTTTTTCTTTTTACATAACCATACTGTTTCATTTTGCCTGAAAGACTGGCAATACCTTATTTTCCAAGTATTATAACTTGATTTCATCAGATAATCTCATCTCTGTTCTATTTTATCCCCAAATATCTTCTCTTGTACTGTTATTTTAATCTACTAAAAACACCTCAAGTTCTTTGTGAGGTGAATAGGATTCTCCCCCTTTCTCCTTAACTACAAATTCCTTGCTTTCCCCGTCTTCTCATTTTCTCTCCTTCCTTTGCTCCTCTGTCCTCATGCCCAAGTCTCAGCCATCTTTAATTCCCTCTTGCAGCTTTTTCATGAGATAAGAACTGCAGCAGACTGGGGCTACTGGACAAAGGCAGCCAGAAAGACCACAGATAAAGGACAGAAGCTGGAGCCCCTGAGGGGCTAGAGAGTGGTCTGGGCTCTCTCTCTGACACAGATCTGGGATATGCAGGCTCAGCGGCGGCAGTGGATAAAAAGGCAAACAACAGTGGGGAGGGCAGCTCTCTCCCCTCTTACCATTTCCTGAGCTGTCACCGCAATGGCTTTGGAGTATTTAACCACAGTCGTCTGATAGTCGACAAATGTTCCCTTTGGTTCTGGAGGAGTGCCTTCATCCAGCTACAGAGGAGAGGAAAAGAATCCAAAGGTCAGAAGAAGTCTGCTGAAGCGTAGACTGTATTTACAAGAATTAGGAACTTTGAAAAACAGAGAGGGCCTCAGAGATTCGTTCGCCCAGTGTCAACTCAATTACCCAACTTGTGCAATAAGGACTTCAACAGAAGGGCACATAAGGCATTCAGGGTACATGGCAAGGAGAGGCTCCCAGCCTTGCCTGAGAGGAGTGGGAGGCCTTCCAGAGGAGTGGTGTTTCAGCCAAGTCTTACCAGGCAAGGAGTCTGCCACATGTAAAAGGTGGGAAAGGCATCCCAAGAAAAGGGAACAGAATTCAAGCACATGGAGGCGGGAGCCAGCCTGACACTTCTAGGGAAGCGCAAAGTGCCAGAAGATGAGGTGGGAAAGGAGGCGGACTCTCCATCAGGAAGCACTTCCTGAGGAATGGTCGAGTCCATGGCTATCCACAGAACCCTTCTTTATGAGCACAATCGGGGAACAGAAGGAATTAGAAGCACTAGGAATAAGTTGTTGCTCACCTGACTATAAATGCAATAGGAACTGAGAGAAGCGCAAGATCACTGTGGGGTGGAAGAGCTAAGACAATGGGACTATGTCCCTTGAAGGCTTGGGGACATATTGGTGTAGGAGATTTGTATTCAAGATCTGCTTCCAAGGCTTGTGAATGAACCTCGGGCTGGTTACTTAAACTCTGATCTCCAGTCCTTCAGTGGTAACTTCCAGGCATCACATGGTTACAGCAAAAATCAACACTACACCTGGTCAAGAACTATATACAGGAAGAGGAGAGAATGACCATAACGAAGATGCTGATGATAAAGATGATAACGTCAATGATGAAGAAACAGGCAACCCATCTTCACCACCACCATCCTCACCATCACCACTGGTTGCTGAATGGTATTCCAGGTGAAGAGACAAAGTGAACAGAAATGAATACAGGCAGAGTGAGTCTAGTGAGGTCATCCTGACCTGAACAGGAGGGGGCTGTTGACAGCAGTGGGAATGAGGCTGCATCTGTTTTATGGAGAACCTTGAATCATGAAGACAACAGTGGGATCTGGGGTAGGCAATGACGTATTTGAGATTTCCCTGGCAGCTCTGTGCCATAAAGTTCAGAGTCAGAGATGAGATTGGGGCCAAGTGGTCAATTAGGAAAATGTTAGCTGGTATCTTCAGTGAGAGCTATATGTCACGAGCAGGCATGGACTGCACTGTGAGTGAAAGGAAGGCATCACTGTGGCCTATGCATGATGTGGCTGCATAGCCCAGCACATAATTTTCACCAAACTATTAACACAAACTCCACACTAGACTTTTTTAGCTTTCCCTGTTAGGCAGATAGATGCTGTATCCCCATCATGGCACGGGGGCCCTGCTAGTCAAAGGAGACTGAATTCCATACTCATTCACTTGTTGTAAACTGACTGAACATCTTCTAAGCCTCAGGCCACATGCTAGGAGCTTGCATGTGAGATGTGACATCACTATCAACATGCCAGGATGCTGGAGCTGAAGGGCAGCTCAGAGCTCTTGGCCAGCGGCCACCAGCCAAAGAACCTTTAACTAGTCTGAGGACAATGGGAAAAGAAAGAACAAAGCAGTGACTAGGATTTCAATTTCACTTATTTGAAAGAACTTTCCTTTACTCTGAGAGTATAGCCTTCCTCCTTTTGTGGGTGCTAACGTGACCTTTCTTTTATAAAACAGCAGTGATGTAGATAGCACAGTTTTTGTTTGTTTTTGTTTAATTTTCTTACTTGGCCAGAAACAAAACAAAACAAAAACAAAGAAAAGATACCACATCACAAAATCCCACAGGATCCTACTAACCTCACTGAATGAGGAAATCCACGCTCCGAGAGCTTGAATGCCTGTCCGAGGCCACCCGGAAAGCTGATTACTTCATACTCACTTGTGAGTCTCCAAATCTCCTAGTGCTCAGATGACGAGAGAGAATCTCAAAGAGAAGCTCCACGGTGGAAGCCCCCAAAGTGTCAGGAGTCACATCCAAGTTAGAATTAACTCTGGCTACACTCATGTTTTTCTATAATTCACTGGCTTTGAGAATTTCAGACAATCAGTCTAATAGTATCTCAGAGTTTTAACCAAATTAACGAAATTCTGAGAGACTATGTCGGCTTTCTAATGCCTTGCTGCACAGGGACCCAAAGGACCTGAAACGTCACTTAATTCGAAGTCCCCAGCAACAGGCTGAGTAAAGGGAGAATGGGAATGGGGAAGAGGTGTTGTGTGGTACCCTGGATGTCAGGCCAGGGTAGATAAGAGTTTAGGGGCAACACTGAAACCCCAATTGTATACTTTGCAGAACTGAGTGGGGAAGAATAGCTCCTGGCCTCTGTGGCTTGTGTTGGCTGGCAGTTCCTAATTACTGCTATCAAGTAACACCTGACTTATTTCCAGCCCATCCAGAAGAATCAAATGTGTCTCTGGCTGAGACAGCATAGGCTATACCACTAATGGCAGGTGGTGCAGGGCCTGCTCTCTCTGTCCACAGCCCATCACAGTGCATAAGGCATAGGGCCATCAAAGAAAGACTTTGGATCTGACGTCCATCTTCCTAGGACTTATGGGATCTTTCCCTAACATTTGAGTGGCACTGAAAAATATCTTCTCCCAAGAAGAAAAAGATTATCATTTGAATTTCTAATTTGCACCAGGAAATCTTGGGCTCCATTATTTAATGTCCTTGGGAAGGTACATGGTTTATCTTCAAAGCTCTGGTGTTCTGATGTCCTGAAAACCAAACAAATCTACTGAGACTTATCCAAGGGCCTGCAGAAGAGGGAAATTTCACTCATTTTCTGCCAAAATGTCCACATTTGCAGCATGAGAAGCCCACAGCAGAAACTGATGGACGATTTGACAAAGTAGAGCCTGCAGTCTCTAAAGGGAGACACAGCATTCCATCCTGGGCTTGTTATGTTTGTTCTCAGGCTGACAACGACTGCATAACGCCTAGGGATAATTATTCTAATTATAGTTACAGCATATCATTTCTTCATGGAGATATGAACAACCAATCTTCTCTAAATTAGCAATTAAAGACTGCTTATTATCCTGAAAAACCTTATTAATGTATTCACAATCTGACAATGGACATTTCAAAACATAGACGATGTCTAAAATTCTTGGCATGCTATCACAGGATGGCAATTAGATGCCGACGAACGAGCATTCTTTCTAATGAATGTCAAACTTACATGACTAGTGAAGGATTCTTTGGGGGAAAGAACAGGAGATATGGAGTTGAAACTGTCTCCAGTCATGTCACCCTAATGATCCGACTCAACTGATGGGTCACTAAATGAGAAAATGATACTCATGTTCTCTTATATGTCAGTAGCCTATAAGAGTTTACTATGGGCTTTTGCATATATACTATTTCAGTGGTTTCTGTGCTTGGCTAGACATCAGAACCACAAGGAGCATTTAAAAAGAGTATGTTAAAATGTAACCCAATTGAGTGGGTTGGGGGTGGAGCCTAGGAATCTACATTCTTAAAGCTCCACATGATTCCAAAATAGCCATTCCAAAAACTAGCACTTGGGAATCACTTTTTTTTTTTTGACAGAGTTTCGCTCTTGTTGCCCAGGCTAGAATGCAATGGCATGATCTCGGCTCACCGCAATCTCTGCCTCCCAGGTTCAAGCAATTCTCCTGCCTCAGCCTCCTGAGTAGCTGGGATTACAGGCATGTGCCACCATGCCCGGCTAATTTTGTATTTTTAGTAGAAACAGGGTTTTACTGTGTTGGTCAGGCTGGTCTCGAACTCCTGACCTCAGGTGATCCGCCCGCCTTGGCCTCCCAAAGTGCTAGGATTACAGGTGTGAGCCACCGCGCCTAGCTGGGAATCACTTTTATTTCATTTTGGCAATTGTTCCCCCACAACAAACCCTATGAAGTAGATAATCAATTTCCATCTTACAAGTGAGGAAACTATGATATCTTTTCCATCTCCATATTTTTCTTTCATGTAAAATTAGAAGGAAGGGCACAACTGGCTTACAAAAGTAATGCATTAATAATAAAGAATAATATGTTGGATGTGTGACTGGATATCTGTACATTAACTAGAACCTTCAAGAAAAGAAGAGGCTTGTTGCTATGAGCCTTGACAGCTTAGAGAAAAGCACACAAGGCCCGTGGGTGAGGGAGATAAGGGAGTAGAGAGCCCTGGAGCCCACGCCCACCTTGCTCATGGCTTCTGCAATGGCGTCCACCATGCCCCCAACCAGCCCCACTTCACTGGCAGCTTCGTTCAGCGTCACCATGATGTCGTCCACGGCTTCCTTCATCAACTGGGCGGCCTCTGTGATGGCGTCATGGGTGTGTTGCGCCTGAGAAGAGAATTGTGAAACATTTCCTTAAGCAGAAGAGAGCGGTGCTCAGTCTTCTAAGAATAACCTTCAAAAGTAGAATATAAAACCATACCCCCACAATGGAGCACAGCAGTCTATTCTATTTCTTCCCTTTCTTTATGTTTGGCCATTTGTTTGCAAAGTAAATAAAAATCAGAAAGACAAATAGAAAAAGATCTCTTTTTACAATCAGGGAAAAATAAAACTGCAATATCAAACAAAATCTTGTGACATGACCAAGTTTATATGTTACTGTGTTCAGGACTGTAGAAAGAGAATGCCACAGGTCCCTAAATATACAAGTTGATACATTTAAAAAATAATATAATGAAAAAATGTGCTTAAAATAAATGTACTTCTCTTCAAAGTTGCCCAACACACTACAGTTCCCTGTCTAAAGATAAGATTGGATTACAGAAATGTAGGTACCTCTAAGGGAAATATATTTGTAGAGTGCCTAATAGGCTTTGAAACAATGTCACAAATTATATGCCATGAGGTTGGAGAAATGCATGGAGCCCTGCAGGTAAAGCCCTGAGTACCCATGCATTCCTTAGACCATATTAGGAAGCAGGTGTTTCACACCTGTGTCAAGCAGAGTAGGGGCTAAGTAAATGAATGAATGAAAACAATGAAACAATGGCAGTCCTGGGCTCCCTGAAAGATACCTCAAGTAGCAGCAAGATGCAGGGGGAACAGCCAAGGTGACAGACAAACCTGGGTTCTAGTTCTGGCTCCACTGCTGGCTAACTAGGTAAGTGGCCCTGGGCTTAGAGTCCTCCTAGGTAAGATGGGGAAAACTATAACAACACTATGCAGTGTGGGATGATATGGCTGCAGGTGCCTTGTCATTTGTAAGGGCAGTCTAGGAGGAAATCATGCCCTCGCTCTGCAAAATCTGACCTGATGTCAGGTTTTCGGGGTCGGACTTGCATTACATCTAGGCACCGGGTCTACCCATGCCATGGCTATGGCTGCCCTGAGCCACCTTGTAGGGAAGGAGACCCTTTCAAAAGGCCAAGATACTGCATCTTTACTTTGGTAAATGAGAAGGTAAAGAAGCCAGTGGAAAGCAGTAAACGAGAACTCATTGGGTGATTTTCTAAATACAAGAGAATTCCAAGAGGCTACGTGAGCCACAGGAACTGGCCATGTCTGAATTGAAAAGCCATAGGAAGCAAGAAAAGTTTTTCAAATATGACATCGGATGAGATGGAAAATATGTTGATCATGGGTGGTTATCCTTGAGGCAACGGTGTCAGGATACACAGAATTCTCTTTGGGATGAGTGAAGTAAACTGGTAATTTGGGTTGATAGCTGCTTTCATGGCACAGACACGGTAAAACACAAAATGTGCAGATTGCTTTATTTTGATGATAGAAGTATGAAAGATGATACCTCTTGGACCTACTCTCCAGAAAGAGCATCTCATATATTTTTATTCATACAGAAGGCGAAAGGGAGGGTGCATATTTCTCTAAGTCTCATTTAGAATGAGATGACTGTTACAGACATAAAAATGCCAGCAATTCAGGCCGAGGTGGGTAGATTACGAGGTCAGGAGATCGAGACCATCCTCGCTAACACGGTGAAACCTCGTCTCTACTAAAAATACAAAAAATGAGCCGGGCATGGTGGCGGGCGCCTGTAGTCCCAGCTACTTGGGAGGCTGAGGCAGGAGAATGGCGTGAACCTGGGAGGTGGAGCTTGCAGTGAGCTGAGATCGTGCCACTGCACTCCAGCCTGGGCGACAGAGCGAGACTCCGTCTCAAAAAAAAAAAAAAAAAAAAAAAGCCAGCAATTCTACACATTCATATGAAAATTAAGTATACCCTCTGGGGGAGATGGGAGCA